>NC_083339.1:31649467-34185941 GCF_019175385.1 Lycium barbarum | reverse complement strand
TGTCGAGTGCCCATCACACCCTAGTGGAATTAGGGTGTGACAACTACAAGGTATGTTATTCATCTTATTTATATGATTGAGTTGACTTAAAGGTTTAATAAGTCTTGGGATGGAAAAGAATCATAGTGGAGAAGCCACAAGGTATTGAATTGAAGTTGATGGCTCTGAAGTGAATTTGAAAGAGGATTTTGGATTAATTTAAGTTTAGTTTGAAGGAAATATTTTGATTATGGTATTTTTGATGTTATTATTATTTTTTGGGAGTTGTTTTGGAATTTGGTGCAAGTAGACAAAATAGGGGAAGTGCTACCCAAATTCCGCTAGCTCACTAATTACTCTAGTTTGAACTTATGAGTGTTTTCAAGACTTAACTCTAGTATGAATCCTTTTGAATGTAGATTTGCGAGCTTGGAAGTAGAAATATTAAGTAGTTAGGGAGATGAAAAGGTATGTTAAGGCTAACCCTTTCCCTTCTTATGGCATGATCACTTCGATACAAAAATATATACAAATGTCCTCCATAATGACTCCATTCCTAGAATTACTAAAAACTTATGGTTCTTGATGTTCTTATGATATTATTGATCTTTGTTTCCTGATTATTGATCTTTTTCATTGTTGTTTGTCTCACCTTATGGTTATTATTGTTTCAAGGTGAGATATGATGATGATAGTTCCATAATGAAAATCGGAGGTTTACTAACCTTACGTCACTCCGATGGAGTTATAACTTTTATTTGGGCTCTTATGCATGCTATATATGTATGTAGCTATTTTCTCACACCGAGTTGTGCTATAGTCGGCCGGGTACGACACATAGATGTGCATACCACTGCAGTACGTACGTTATGATGTTAACCCGGACGCGGGATGCCTCAGACGCGGGATGCCCTGGACGCTGGATGACGATGATATGATGATAACACCGAGCCTAAATGGTCGGGCATGATACTATATATATATATATATATATATATATATATATATGTATGTATGAAAATGTTTTTTTAAGGATAAACATGCATGACATCCGCCTTAAGAGCCATTCGGAGGTACAAATTGATCTCTTTATCTTATGTCGTCTTCATACTTTCCTTATTTTGTTCTCACGCCTTACATACTCGGTACATTATTCGTACGGATGTCCTTTTATTTGTGGATGTTGTGTTAATGCCCGCAGGTAGACAGGGAGATGGACCAGACCCCCTAGGCTGCTTCATTAGCGATTGTACAGGAGCGCTCCATTTGTTTCGGAGCTACGGTTCAGCTTGTATTATTCTTTTGTGTACATGTATGGGCATGGCGGGGTCCTGTCCCATCTTTATGATGTTATGCACTTCCTGTAGAGGCTCATAGACAAATGTCTATAGTTAGATGCTCTATAACCTCATCGGTTCATATTTTGTATGTCATTTTTGGTAGCCTTGTCGCCTTGTACATATGGGTATAGCTGATGGTGATTATATAGACTTGCATATATTTAGTGAACTCATTTCTCTTATAGATTATGATAATTGTGAGTTAGACATGCGGACCACTTAGATATGACTATGAGATGGACGTTAGAAAGTGCTCGGTAGGTTAGCTCCAGTTGCCTGTCGCTGCCCTCCGGTTGGGTCATGACACAAAACATCCACGGTCTAGCGTAGGCCGCTGAACAGAAATAGATAAATCCGAATAACCACTATGGTCCAAAAATCGGGGTTGTGAACCCCCCTGGTTGGCCAGAAGAGTAATGACCGGCCCCTGATGTGCCTCTAGCAGAAATCTGCATGGCTGACTGAATCAGACGCCTCGAATAAACATGGGAACTCTGTCCTCGGGAGAAAGAACCACTGAAGCTACCACCCGTGCGGGCCTTCTTCTCTGCATACTTGCTGTAACCATTTTGTCTAACACCCTCAACAGTCCTGACATGATCCATCACCTCCTAGAAGGAAGATCCTGTAGCTACAAGCGGAAGAGCTGACAACTGAAGAAGAGTGTTCAACCCTTTCATAAACTGCCTAACTCTATCCTCCTCAGTAGCTAATAGTTAGAGAGCATAACGTGACAAGGAATGGAACTGAGCCTCATAAGCAACAACTGAAGAATTACCCTGCTCAATGATACTAAACTCATCACATCTCCTATCCCTCAAAGTACGTGGAACGTACTTCTCCAAGAATACCGAATAGAACTGAGTCCAAGTCAGTGGAGGCAACCTAGTTGGTCTACACTCAACATAAGCCCTCTACCATAACTTGGCATCACCCAAGAGCTGAAATGTCACAAAATCAACCCCATGCTTATCAACCGCCTCCAACTTATGGAACCTCTCATGACAATCAATAATAAACCTATAAGCGTCCTTACGTGGAACGTACTTCTCCAAGAATACCGAATAGAACTGAGTCCAAGTCAGCGGAGGCAACCCAGTTGGTCTACACTCAACATAAGCCCTCTACCATAACTTGGCATCACCCAAGAGCTGGAAGGTCACAAACTCTACCGCATGCTTATCAACCGCCTCCAACTTATGGAACCTCTCATGACAATCAATAATAAACTCATAAGCGTCCTTAGACTCAGTGCTATAGAAAATAGGAGGCTTCATCTTAGTAAACCTCCAAAACAAATCATGGTCCTCATTGGTCATCACCAGCCCTGCCCCTGGTCTAGGAAATACCTTAAGTCTTGGAGCCTCATCTAAACGTAGGGCCACAGCTGCGGCGTGCTGTGCCCTTGGAGTACGGACTCTATCTGTAGTCGGATCACCTAATCTCATACCCTGGCCAGCTGGTGCGGCTGGTAACACACCTGACTCAGTCAAACCGTTCAACAGGTTCAACACTCGACCCATAACATCTATCAGCACTGGAGCAGCCATAACGTCTGGCAGAGCTAGTGTCACTGCAAACTCTGTTGCCTCATCTAGAAATACCTGAGGTGCGGGGGATGCAACATGAGCCTGACCAGCTGCAGGAACCCTGCCCCTGGCTGGTGCTACTCCCCGGCCTCTACTTCAACCACCGCCTCTAGCCTGAACTCTGCCGCAAGCTGCGGCCCTCACGACCTTCTTGGGTACCTCATCTACTGCTGCCCTCGCACGAATCCTTACCGTCTGTGAGAGAATAGAATGAAAAGTCAGATACCAATTTGAATCATCTAGATAGCAATTGGAATCAAGTAGCATGAAAGAAAGAAGGAACTTGAATTTTCCTTGTGTCCCATAGCCTGTCGAAGATAAGTGCAGACGTCTCCTTACCGATCTGCAAGACTCTACTAGACATGTCCTTGTACAACTAGATCAACGAACCTAGGGCTCTGATACCAAATTTGTCGCAACAAAACAAGTCGTGATGGCACCCACACTAACCCCCCTGGTGGGCGAACCATCCCCTTAACCAATTTCTCATTTATTTAACCCATTTATAAATCAATAAAAAGAATATAATCATAAAACTGTCTAGTCATGACATAATAAAATAAAAGTGCGAAATTATAACTATTACAACCCCAAAGATCCGAAAGTCATCGTACAAGGACTCTAAAACATAAAGCTGTCTAAAGAATAAATACCTGTCTGAAATAGCATTAGTGTCCAGAAATGAGATAGAAATTAATAAGGAAAGATCTTCAAGCGGATGACATGGATAGGAGCTCACCCTTTGATCTGAACGGGAAATTGCCTCAGGCTAAAGGTAAGGTCTGGAGGAAGTCTCTGGCACACAATCTCCACTCAAAAAGGGTGCAGCAAGGTAGTATCAGTACAAACACTATGTACCGGTAGATATCATAAGCCGACTAAGATTAGTATCATACATTCGTTTGTAAAATCAACAGAATAGGCAGATAGGCACAACAACACAACAATCAAATAGTATTAACAACAAATCATCTACCAATCACAAAAATAAGGTAAGACCCAATGCAATGAAATGCAAGCAATGATAGTATCTCAACCATACACACTGTTGTAGTTCGCTTTTCACGCGGCTGTTAAGGAGTGAAAGGCTACTACGAACTCGTTAGTGCTCTTTCGGAATTTGTTTTAAAAAAGTCGCCACCTAATTTTTAGGAAATTAGAAAAATCGGTTTTGAAGGATTTATTCAAATACCGTGAAAAAACCTTCGTAATCCAGAGTTCTAAGTAAGGGTTTTAATGATCCCCTAGGGAAGGTGTTAGGCACCCCAGTATTAAGGCACCCCATTATTAAGGATCCGTACTATACAGTTGACCTTCGAATTCCAAAGTATGAGTATTTGCCTGAACTGTCTATTTTGTGTTTATTCTCGCATTTAAAGAAACTGTCATTTTTGTAAATTGCATATTATTTTGGAATATTTTTTTTGAATATGTCCTCCTTATATATAGGGTATCGTAGTTTTTGGAATTACAATATCCGTGTATAAATAGTCTCCTTTTATGTATAAGGAGTATTGATACGCTCAAATTACACCTATTAATGGTATAACACGGACGTTGTCAAATATAGTAACCCAACAAGGTTGGGGTCGAATCCCACAGGGAATATGGTGTGAAAAGGTTACTAAAGTCGTAGATGCTAACTTCTAGGTCTAATGTCTTAATCTGATAATTTGTGTAAAAGTTGGTTTTTCTATGACTAATTGCTAAACTATTTCTTTGGTGGAAATTTATGGTAAAAGAAACTAAGGTTGTGTCCCCGTTAGATAGGGTGTATGATCATGGGTATTGATCTTGATATACTTCTAATGGATCATTATATGAATGCACTTAATCTCTATGTGAATCTCTACTATTTCCCAATAAATAAAGATTATGTCTTTCTATGATTTTCCCAAATATAAGAAAGTCTCCATGAAGAACAATTAATCATGCCAAGTAAATTCGTCTTATTCCTAAGTGAATTTATTAAACAAAGTTTAAAGCTTTGAGTTCTTGTTAGTTATTCTTACCAACCCTAATTATTTTCCGAAATAAATTAAGGTTTATGACTTTAATCAATGTTTGCAACCATTAATTATGAATGAATAATGAAGAATAAATAAACACTAATAATCCATTATGTGTATATCAATCACAAAACACCCATCATTGGGTTCACAACCCTAGTAAGGGAATTTAGCTATTCATGACAAAGAACAAGAAATAAGAATTTAAAGAATTCATAATTGCTTACTTTGGAAGAAAAGAGGAATTGATAATACTTGAATTGATGTTTGAGTCTTCAAAAACTAGAGAGAATTTAATGTTCTAAGTCAAGAGACAAAAATATAATAACTGATAACTATTAAAACCCTACAATGACTATTTATAAGTTTTGGAAATACAAAAGTTACAGATTTGCACTTTGGTCCCGTCATCACAAAATACGGTCCGTAAACTGGTTTACGGACCGTAAAGTCTATTTACGACCCAGTCGTCCTTCAATGGTAAACTATTTCCTTCTTTTGAAATACGGACCGTAAAGTGGTTTACGGTCCGTAAACTGCATGATCGTCTTTCACCTTGCCAACCTCAGACTTTCTGCCAGAAGCTTGAATGATTAAATACGTGATGGAATACGAACCATAAACTGAAATACGGTCTGTAAACTCAGCTCGTAAATCACCATCTTCTCAGCTTGACTTTCTGTTTCTGAGATCCTTTAATACGCCCATGCCAAAAACTGCATTTACGACCTGATTTTGCCTTTCAACTGTCATTATGCCAAATCTGTTCTGTTACCTGAAAAAAACACTAAAAACCACGTAAAATCACATAGGCTTTCTTAAAAACAAGTAAAACTTATAGCCAAAAAGCATCGATTGTGGCGTAAAATCACGCCACATCAACACCCCTAACTTAAAGCATTTGCTTGTCCTCAAGCAGGCCATACCACGCAACGACTCAATCTACACCTAGACTTCACAGAATAACAATGTCTACATTGGTTTTGACTCGGAACTTCTGGCATGCATGTTTTCCTTCAACTGATAACCCCACCTGTCTATTGTAAAGCAATATTACACCACTTAAGAACGTTATGACTAACCATGAAGCTTCACTACATGACATTACATTATCGAACATATTATCATGCACACAAACGCTACTTTCGGTGGTCACTTTATTTTGTTCAATTCTCATCCTTATGCCCTCACATAGTCCAAAGAATGTCCCAACACACATATATACGACAAGAATGGGACGAAGATGAAAGAGAAGAGAAAAACACTCAACACTCATAAAGAATTCATATTTACACATGCAAATACCATAGGCTTGCCCTTATTTTCTATGTTCTCATCCTAGGCTCGTTCGGTTGTGATCATATTAGGACTTGTTTCGGCTTGTAATGTAGGCTTAGGGACGGGTAGGATACCTTTTGGGTATTAGTGACTCACCCTCCTTGACACTACAACATCTCTTTACCTTGATTCGCCTCTTATCTTTCCAGCCCCTTCTTTTCTTTCACGTTTTCGACCTCGATGTGGTTTTATTCCTATCCAACTAGCAATTCTTTTTTGTGTTTCAATTTTCTGATGATTTTTTTTTATATATACAGTATCAACTACCACATCGACTCTCTACTAATAAAATTTCACCACCCCCAACCTTTGTTCTCAACATCTACTTCACATTTAATTTACCCCCCAACTTAGGCGTTTTGCCTCGTCTATCTAGTAGCATCAAGGAGGAAACGGGTGCAAAGGTGGATAATTTTCACAATGGGTGAGGTTTCATTCGGCTAGCCAAGAAAACGGTCAAAAAGGCTCAAAAAGGGAAAACTAGTGATATTTTCAGCTTTTGGTGAGGCTTATTTAGGCAAAGTGACTTATTAATACAAAGAAAGCCTAAGATCATTTCACAACCAAACTAACTTTCGGATTTCAAACAAGACCAACCAGGCAAGTTCTAGATTATACATGCGTAAACAGAATTAAACTAACAACTCACATAAACATCGGCATAAGGACAATCATTTTTACACTTGTGACCTCCTAAGTAGTCATTCATCATACAACACCCCAATAATCACAATGTCATATAAAGAATCAATAATGTCAGACAATAACTGTTCTAAATATGCATTTTTCAAAAATTCTGAGGGGTCCAAATTTTCAACCAACTACAACACATGCCATCAGTTACAAAGTAACACCAAATAAGTAAAAATTATTCTATTCAACCTAAGCAACATCCTAAACATGCCAGTTTCAACAAAATAAAACCCCCCTCAGGAAAAGAACTTTGGCAAAGAAAAGCCGAGGGGGTTCCTAAACACATATTTACACTCCCCTACTATCAATTAGTCCCACCCCCAACTAAAGAATCAAGCACTGTCTCAGTGCTTCAATTATAAGAATGAGGGAGTAAGAAAATGGTACCTTGATGCTGTGAGCATCTCATCGCTGGTCCGCCGCATCCGGTGGTTGACTTGAGGACTCTCCTGGTTGGCGCTGCGGCTCAACTAATGACTGAAAGATCGCCTGGTGCAGTTCCTTCTTTTCAGTCTTTCTTAATCTCATGGCCAACTCCTCCGGGTCCTCAGATGACTCAAGGACCCTCTTTCCAGTATCGCGAACAGAGGGTTCGGCATCCTCCGTCTCCTCCTCAGAATCAAGCAAATCCAGCACCTTAAACGTAGTAGGCAAAATGGGACGTGGTGCTGGTTCTGGTGCTAGTGCGGCTATCATCCCGTGCCCCTTGAGTGTCTCAAGCTCCTTTTTCAGCTTCTCCAACTCGCTCCTCAAAGAACTAGACTCCCCACCGGGTGCGGTCTGCTCTCGAGTCAACAATCTCGCCTCAAAGCTGTCAAGTCTAGCCTGATACACCTCGTGCTTTTTCTCAAAATCAGCACGGATCTCTGTGGTCGCCTCGGTAACCAGCTGCTGCACTATTTTCACCACCTTCGGCCTGAATTGTTGCAAGATTTTGTCTACTTGCCTTTCGGTCTGCATTGCTTTGATTGCAATCTGGCTATAGTTAGCAGGACTGAAGTGCAGCAACCCTAGCTCTGGATCAGCAGGATCGGCTGTCGCAGCAGCCGTGGCGGACCCCGAAGGAGGATCCTGTGTGGCCGGAAGTGGTGGTGGAGGTCTTGCTTTAGAAATATCTAGTGTGGCTGCAGCCTCCTGTGTATGGACAGTATCCGGAACACCCGTCGTGGGAGCCTCAGGCCCAGTAGTAGCAGTACCAAACTCTGACCCTACTGGATCAGTCCCATATGCACGGCTCGGACTCAATTCCAGCTGAGTGTCGTCGTCATCGCCGGACTGATCTGCCTCCCGGTCCTTTTGGCTCATCACCTTGTTTTTCCTCCAATCCCTTACATGCGCAGCTGTGATGGTACCGTCCCAATATGGAAGCGAAATTATCCTTGCCCGTCGACACAACGCCGTGATAAGACACGGAAAGACAATGTTCTGGTTGGGCTTGTGTGCCCGCACATGCAGCTCCTCAGCTATCAGCTCCCCAATATCCATCGGGTACCTTGACATGAAAGAGGCAATAGTGACTGCCTGACTGGTGGACAGGGTATTATCAGCCTGGGTTGGAGTGATCCTGTACCGCAGCAAGGTCCACCAAAATTTAGCCTCTGTGGACAAACAGCTTTTAGTGATCTTGACTTTGCCATCAGTGGTCCATTTTTGCTCATGTGGCTCCGACGTTATAATTTCCGCAGTCCATTCCCGGACGGATTTCTTGTCCTTCCTGTCTCGTTTGTCCAGGAACAGGCTCAGATCAGTAAGAGCCACAAAATCATCACCGAACAGGACCCTGTTGATGGCCTTGGAGGAAATATCAACCAGCGAGTTCCGGACTGTCACATTCTCCAGCATGGGAATCTGGTGCCAAGCACGACTCGGATTTTTCATCGACATCAAGACGGCCCCATAGGAGGCATAGAACTCCCGCACAATATGCGGAGCATATTCTCCCGGCTCATGAATGAACGCATCTAACTTGTACCCTTCGATGGTATCATCCAGCTGTGGGTGAGCTGAAATACCATCGAAAATCAGCCGCCGTTCTTCGAATATTTTCTGCGACGGCTGTCCACCAGTCTCAGTCCCGGCCATCCATTGGTCATACAACTCCTTTGACCCCTTTACCGAGAACCGCAGCTTCTCTTCCTCCAGCCGTTTGGTCCTTACGACCAGCTTACGACCTTTAGGCGGCGTCCCATCAACCAGATCACTGCCTTCACTCAACCCTGCTGAGTCACTCTCTGGTGGAGTTCGGGTGGTATCCCCCCTGCTTGATTTTTTCGCGTCGGAATCCCCCTCTTCAGACTGGGAGGCTTCTGACGTAGACTTGGACGGGGTCATAGGTGAGGGCTGTGATGTGGTTGCCGCTGTGTCTTGGGTGGGGCCCCCCCTAACTTTTGGTGGTGGTATCACCTCGGCGTACTCGGATCCTGATTGTTCCCCTTCCGAAGTGGAAGGTTCATCTATCAATCTTGAATCCGAGCGTGCTTTCTTTTTCTTGCCCGTGCTTTGGGCCCCCGCTTTCGTTGCTTTCCTTTTCTGACCCATTCCTGCAAAAGACACCACATATTAGTTACCATGGAAAATCCAACCAAAGATAAGATAGTTTGACTATGCACAAAATATTTGTTTTGTCTTAGGTCGTAAACACAAAAGACGGACCGTAAACTGGTTTACGGTCCATAAAGTACGATCGTAAACTGAGCATTTGTAGTGGATAACATTCTGTCCCATCCTGTAATCTTAAATACGGACCGTAAACTAAAATACGGACCGTAAAGTTAGATCGTAAATTGGGATTCCTTTTGGATAACATTCTGTCCACTTACATGCTTAAATACGGGCCGTAAATTGAAATACGGTCCATAAAGTGCAGTCGTATTTCGCACCACAGACATACATATTCTGATTTCAAAATTTCATTTCACATCTCGGTTTCACATTTGTGTTCGGGGATTAGGTTACTCAGACTTCACCCATTTTCTACAAATTTTGCATAATTCCCACAAGACTCAAGTTATTGGTAGGCAGACCAAAACTTCAAATATTGAAATTTAAAGTATGGAATGCCCTCCAACCCATTTGGGATGAGGGGAGTTTTGGAGGGAGACGTGAAGGTGAAAGGAGAAGTAATGGAGGGAAGTCGATGGGGTGTTTGGTTCTTCTGCCCTTGATTTAAATCGTGTGGGTTATATTTAAACCGCTGCTTTAATTTGTTTTTTTTATATCTCTAAATACGGTCCGTAAAATAGTTTACAACCCGGATTTAGAGTAGTTGATGAGGGCAGAACACTGCAATGTTGCATGTTAGTTTACGATCAGGTTTACGGACCGTATTGTGAAATACGGTCCGTCCTCCATGGTCGTAAACTAGCATGTTACTTACAGTGCTCACTGTTTGGTAACAATGTTAAATATGCCCTGGTTTACGGGCCGTATAGTGAAATACGGTCCGTAAACTTCAGGCGTATGTTGCAATGTTGCTAAACAGTGTCTTACAACTGAACTTACCTGCTTTTCAGTAGAATTTTTCTGTGATCTGTTCCTGCACCAAAACAACCATTACCCTATATGTCATAAAAAAATCAAAAGAAAAATAAACATTACACTCGGGTTGCCTCCCAAGAAGCGCTTGATTTAACGTCGCGGCACGGCGGTGGTGACCAATCACTCCTGGTCTTGGTACACCAGATCATTGTTCGTTCCGAGGTGTTTCAACCTGTAGCGATCAACAATACTATCCTTCGAAATCATGCCGTGATAGTGCTTCAATCTCTGCCCATTCACCTTAAATGTCCGAGTACTATCTCCGGACTTTAATTCAACCACTCCATGGGGGGAAGCACCTATCACCTCAAACGGACCAGACCACCTGGATTTAAGCTTACCCGGTAGCAACTTCAGCCGAGAGTTAAACAATAATACAGAGTCACCCTTGTAGAACTCTCGCTTCAGAATCTTCTTGTCATGGTATTGCTTCATCCTTTCTTTATAAAGGGTCGCACTCTCATATGCCTGGTACCGAAATTCATCCATCTCATTTAATTGAAACAACCGCAGCTTGGTTGCTTCCTCCCAATCCATATTCAGTTTCTTCGGCGCCCGCATAGCTTTGTGTTCAAGTTCAACCGGCAAGTGACAAGCTTTCCCGAATACAAGCTTGAAGGGTGAAGTCCCAATTGGAGTCTTGAAAGCAGTCCGGTATGCCCATAGAGCATCATCGAGCTTGCGGGCCCAATCAGTTCTATTGGCATTCACTGTCTTTGCTAGAATACTTTTAATCTCCCTATTGGACACTTCAACCTGTCCACTTGTCTGAGGGTGATAAGGCGTTGCCACCCTATGTTTTACACCATATTTCTCCATCAGTCCCGCGAACGCTTTATTGCAAAAATGGGATCCACCATCACTGATTATCGCCCTCGGAGTACCAAAACGAGTAAATATGTTCTTCTTGAGGAACCCCATAACACTCTTGGCCTCATTATTGGGTAAAGCCACCGCTTCTACCCATTTTGACACATAGTCTACAGCTACCAAGATGTATTTCATGCCACCAGAACTCAAAAAAGGTCCCATAAAGTCAATCCCCCATACATCGAACACTTCCACCTCCATAACAAAATTCATAGGCATCTCTTGCCTTCTGCCGATATTCCCTTGCATTTGACATTGATCACAGGACCGCACCAAAGGATTAGCATCATGAAAAATAGTCGACCAGTAATAGCCGCACTCAAGTACCTTGGCTGCAGTCCGGTTTCCGCAATGATGACCCCCAACAGGAGAGTCATGACATGCCTTTAGAATTGCCATCACTTCACTTTCCGGAACACAATGCCGAATGATGTTATCAGCGCATGTTTGGGACAAATAAGGCTCGTCCCAATAGTATTGCTGAGCATCCCGCAAGAATTTCTTCTTTTGGTAAGTCTTGATATCATCGGGAACTATACCTGTTACCAAATAATTGGCAATATCAGCATACCACAGTGCTACCTCCATCGACACAGCCAACACCCATTCATCTGGAAAAGCATCATCGATATTAAGCTCATCAGAAGGTCTCCCAGCTTCTTCAAGCCGAGAGAGATGGTCATCCACCTGGTTTTCAGTGCCCTTCCGGTCCTTCACCTCAAAATCAAACTCTTGCAGCAATAGCACCCATCTGATCAGTCGCGGTTTTGTTTCCTTCTTTTCCATGAGGTATCTCAAGGCTGCATGATCAGTAAAAACCACAACTTTGGACCCTAACAAGTAGGCTCGAAATTTCTCGAAGGCAAACACAATGGCAAGCAGCTCTTGCTCCGTCACTATGTAATTCATCTGTGCAGCATTCAGTGTTCTGCTAGCATAATAGATCGGGTGCATAATTTTATTGTGCCTCTACCCAAGAACAACACCTATTGCAAAAACACTAGCATCATACATCAGTTCAAAAGGTAGGGACCAGTCAGGAGCAATAATAATAGGAGCAGTAGTGAGACGCTCTTTTAATTCCTCAAACGCCTTCTGGCACTTCTCATCAAACACAAATTTAGCCTTTTTTTCAAGAAGCTTGCATAATGGATTGGCAACATTGAAGAAATCTTTGATGAAACGCCTGTAGAACCCAGCATGTCCCAAGAAACTTCGGACACCTTTGACTGAGATAGGTGGAGGAAGTTTTGAAATCACATCAACTTTTTCTTGATCGACCTCGATTCCCTTTTCAGAGATTTTGTGACCGAGGACGATTCCTTCTTTCACCATAAAATGGCACTTCTCCCAGTTTAGCACCAGATTGGTCTCCTCACACCTTTTTAGCACTTGACCCAGATGGCCAAGACAATCTTCAAACGAGTCTCCCACCACAGAAAAGTCATCCATGAACACCTCCAAGAAATCCTCTACCATGTCAGAGAAGATTGACATCATGCACCTCTGAAAAGTGGCCGGTGCATTACACAAACCAAACGGCATCCAGCTGAACGCAAATGTCCCATAAGGGCAAGTAAAGGTTGTCTTCTCCTGATCCTCCAAATCGATGTTGATCTGATTGTAGCCCGAATAACCATCAAGGAAACAATAGTAGGAACGCCCTGCTAACCTGTCAAGAATCTGATTAATGAAGGGCATAGGGAAATGGTCCTTGCAAGTGGCTGTATTGAGCTTGCGATAATCCATGCAAACTCTTCATCCGGTGACAGTTCTGGTAGGGATCAACTCATTCTTTGCATTCGGCACAACAGTGATGCTGCCCTTCTTAGGAACACATTGGACCGGGCACACCCATTTACTATCAGCAATTGGGTAAACCACGCCTGCATCCAGCCATTTGATGATTTATTTCTTGACGACCTCTTGCATATTTTCGTTCAGTCGCCTCTGATGCTCTACACTCGGTTTGCTACCCTCCTCCAACTGAATTTTATGCTCACAGATCCCAGATGGAATGCCTCGGATGTCTGCTATGGTCCAACTAATAGCACACCTATACTCCCTCAACACCTCCAAAAGCTATAAAATCTGCTCCTCAGTCAATAAGGCTGAAACAATCACCGGTAATGTATTGTCCGGACTAAGGAACTCATATCTCAGGTGTGATGGGAGCTGATTAAGCTCCAACTTAGGTGGTTCAATGATCGAAGGCTTTGCTGGAGGATTTTTTCTATTTTCCAGATCAAGATTCAGCTTCTTTGGGTGGTATGTATATGAGCCCAACCCAACAAGTGAATTAATTGTCTCCTCATAACCTTCCATGTCTTCAGCATCGAAATTCATCAGAATACCAGCTAAAGCCTCACCCAAACTCTCTTCTTCCATCTTGAACTCCACTGCTTCATCAACAACAACAAACTAATCAATTACCGAAATACTCTCATAAGAACTTGGTAACTTCATCCCTTTGCTAGCCTGAAAAGTCACTTCTTCATTGTTGACTCGGAACTTGATTTCATTTTTCTCCGAATCCATCAAAGCCCTCCCTGTAGCAAGGAAAGGTCTCCCCAGAATGATAGGAATGTCCCGATCAACAGCACAGTCAAGAATCACAAAATCAGCGGGCAACAAAAATTTACCAACCCGCACAATTACATCATCAACCACCCCAACAGGTCTTTTGATAGACCTATCAGCCATCTGCAACCTTATTGTAGTCGGCCTTGGCATCCCTAAACCCGATTGTTTATATATAGCAAGGGGCATCAAATTTATACTCGCCCCATTATCACACAAAGCACGAGCAAAATCGTGGTACCCAATAGAACAAGGAATGGTGAACGCCCCAGGATCTCCCTTTTTCTGCACAGTTGTAGTTGAAATGATGGAACTCACAGTGTGAGTCAAACTCACGATTTCATGTTGAACCGTCTTCTTCTTAGTCAGTAAATCATTCAAATATTTTGCAAAACCGGGCATCTCCTTGACAGCTTCCAAAAAGGGATAATTTAGAGATAACTGCTTCAGCTGATCATAAAACTTCTCAAACTTAGCATCTTCCTTCTTCTTTACCAACCTCTGAGGAAAGGGAGGTTTGGATTTGAATAGCTGTGTCAAAGGGCGGAGAGCCCCTTTTACAGCTTGATTGCTCGTGTTATCAGCTTCACTGACCATCTCTGGAATATCAGCAACCTTCTTGTCAGTAGGAATCTCATCAGCAATAATGGGTGCTTCAGACTGCACCTCATTCTCTTCATCTATCGGCTCAAGATCAATCACCTTCTCAGCAGCCCCCTGTATTGTTTTACCACTTCTAGTAGTAATGGCAAACACATTGTTTAAACCGCCTCCCCCATTCTTCGGATTTGGGATGGTGTCACTTGGAAGTCCTCCCCTTTTAGGAGGGTGCTACTCTCTAGAAATATCCCTCATCTGCAACTCAAGCTTCTGAATAGCCGCTATATGAGAACCCATTGTTTCTGTCAACCCAGATAAAGTCCTTTCAGAATTCGATTGATTTGCCAGAATCTTCTCAAGCATTGCTTCAACTTTCGAACTACCCTGCTCCGATGACTGCCCTTTCGGTGGTATATAAGGATTGGAACTCTTGTTCCCAAAATTGCTGCTGTTGTTGTAGCTCCCTTGGTTCACACCACCATAATTATTGTTGTAGTTCCCAGAGTTGTTGTAAGCACCTTGACCTTGCTGAGGTGTCACGACCCGCCTAGGGGCCGTGACGAGTACCCGATACTTGTACCGAGCACCCCTTGCCTATCCTTTTACTTTTTCCTCTTAGCAGGCCGTATGAACTGTGCCATATTTTTGTTTTTGAACATTAGCAGCATCATTATGAGCATAGACTAGTCAAGTTCATTATCACTTTCTACAACAACATTAACATGCTAGAACACCATATATCTAACTGTACCTGCCTGACTGTACATATCTGTCTACGAGCCTCTAGACATAGTACACTTATACATAGAAAGGGTCGAGTACTGTCGTGCCCGAAAATACATACACAAATTAGTACCACGAAAGTGGGGCTCCGGAACAACTGGAGCGCTGTCAACACTGCTGGTAAGGCTTCTAAGGATCAAATCCGCCTGTCTGCTGACCTGCGCAGCATGAAACGCAGCGTCCACAAGAAGGGACGTCAGTACGAATAGTGTACCGAGTATGTAAGGCATGAATAGTAGCATACGGAAAGTATAAAACGGAAATAACGACATAAGAGGATAATAGCACATGTCCTGAGGTAAAAACATAACCTGTATATATATATATCCTTGGCAGGTGCTATGCGTACTTAGCTTTCCTTTAAGAATCTTTCCTTGTTCATATACGTATACATATAAAATAGGACATCTCATATTGCCGAGGCATCGGCAGCCGATCCATTTAACCATAAATATACACATCCCGCGTCCGGGCATCCCGCGTCCGGGACGATATCATATCATGTAATGCCAACGGATCAGGTGGATATGCGTTCATAACGCTCTGCCCTTACCTCCATTTCCCCCGTATACATATGCATATATCATGTACATATATCAACGTCTATAGCGCTCTAGCTCTTTTATCATATACATATACGTGTGTCATGTGCATGTATCAGCGTCTATAGCGCTCTAGCTCTTTCGTCATGTGCATATTTTAAAAATATATACACATATCTTACATACATTTACATGTCTTATATGCATTTACGTATCCTATATACATATGTCTCATAGGCACGCAGGAAAGCCCAAAGAAGAATCATGTAGTCATCGGAGTGACGTAAGGTCGGTGACCTCCAATTATATTATAGAACACTCGTGATCGCTCTTTCTCACCTTGAAGGAACGAGTATTTTAAGGTGAGACTATCAACGGGGAATAATATTAAAGTAAACGTAGAATGAAATCGGAGCATCATAGATGACAGTTCATAGACTTTGAAATCTTTTAGAAAATAAAGTCATAGCTAGGAAATATAAATAATATTCAAAAATTAGTTTATCATTTTCATGTTTACATAAGATACTTAGCTTAGTCATATTAGTCATAGAGTCGTTCCGGTAGTACGTATCATAGGCATATTCTCTTATCTAACATCATTGTTATCATTATCGTCATGGAAGTGCCCTCGTTAGAGGAGTCATAGTATTTATCATTTGGTAACGAAATCGGGATCAAAGGTTCCCTTTGGATTCACTTCAAGTAAGTCAAGCAAGACTGTAAGGAAAAATCCGAGAGTAGCGGGCCCACCTCGGGCCGGATGAGGTAGCATATACGATTTACGTATGTTACGTGTCATAGCGTTACTTGTGAGGGTCTTAGGGTAATCGGGTCCCATTTATACAAGTTCTAAGGGTGTAGGAGGTTTTTCCAACAATTGGCACACTTTCTAGTTCAATTCTATTGAACAAAAAGTGGAAAACTTTAGGTGCGGATTCCGGGGAACCGAGTTGTCCCCGAGGCTCGTACCCAACTTATTTCAACTAAGACATGCCATAGAAAGAAGGGTGAAGCCTTACATACCTCTTTCCGCTTCTTTTGCTATTCCGAATTCAAGCTGCAAATCCGCCAAAATCTGCGATTTGGTCACATTTACCCAAACTTTCATTAGGGTACTTAGAGTTAGAATCTTAAGGAAACACTTGGCTACCGAAATTTCGGCAGCATTTCCTCTGTAAATACACCATCCTCAACATTTACCTAGCAAGTTTTCAATCAACAACAACCCGGGAATTCAAACCCGGCCAAACTATTAACATAACTCAACCACACTAACAATTTCCATATTCAATCCAAGATACATTATAACAACTTAATCAACTTACTACTTCTTTCAAAACCTTCCAACTCCAATGAAAACAATAACAACCTCATAATATATATATATTCCAACAACACCATACTAATATCATTATCTTCCATACATGTAAGAACATAATATTCAATTTACATAATCTTCCAAGACAAGCCTCCAACTACTAATACTTCACTAAGCTCATTAGGCTTTTGTTTGCAATATAAAATCCACAACACAACAACCAACATACTAAATAAAACTTGCTCACCATGCATTCATGATTCACCAAATATACACGGCTATACATGTGATATACAACTCACTGCCACACAACTATATTCTTGCTATTCATGAATTTCACTCACTTTTGCACACTACAACATGCAAAAATATCCATAACATGTAAAGAATACGTTCTTACCTTCTTCCCTGATCTTTCACTTAGCTAAGTCTTGCAACTTGCTAGAATATGAATTTTTCTTGCTCCAAAGACCACTCCACCTTGCTAGGAATCCTTTAATTGGTAGAAAATAATTTTTGAAGAAATTTTTGTCAATTTTTGCACTTGGCCGAAATGGCCTTGGAGATTTCTCCTTCTTTCCTTTTTCTCAAGTGTTCTTGAAGTATCTAATGAGATATGACTCATTAATTGATCCTTTATATTAATTATCACATGGATAATTAATAAAATCATGGGCTTGGGCCATGTTGGCCGGCCATCCCTCACAAATTTGGGCCTTATTATTATTTTTTTGATTTTTTTGGGCCAACTCGGTTGGTCCCGAGTTGGGCCTAGCCCACTGACCTTTCGACCTTAAAACGTCCATATCCCCTTGTACCGACGTCACCTGGGGACCCACGACCTATGGTTGGAAAGCTAATTCAATTATCTACAACTTCTATATCTTGGTACTCTTCCAAATTCCAAACTTATAATACCGTTTTTGCCGCTTGAAGTCAGATCACCCGAAAACGTTTTCTTAAAAATATTCGTTTGGAGGACTTCCACTTTGATTTGGCCCAAGGGTCCTTCTTGAGTTGTGTTTAACTTCTCATATGTGATTCATATGAATTTGTTTTAGATGTCCCAAAAAAAATCTCGATGTGTGGGTCCCACCTCAGCAAATAATTTGACGTTAAAAAATACGGGATATAACATTCTCCCCCCCTTTAGAACATTCGTCCTCGAATGTTAAACTGGCCTCATAGTGTATCATAATACTTCGGGGAGGTCTCCTTCGTAGACATCTCGCATGTCGCTTAGGTCGCTTTTATGTCGTAAGTCCATTGAGTAAGCTCTGAACGTTGGCCCTACGTTAATAAGTCCCCTTTCTGTCATGCTTTCTCCTCTTCCGTTAGTCTTGTCCGTCTCAGCCTACATGACTTTTATAGGGTTTGTAACCACTCCACACACTCTAATTTACATTGGACTACCTAGCTTCACATTCGTCTCTTGTTCCCACATTTGTGAAAATTTCAGCATATTTCCCAGGGGGTCACCCATCCTGAGATTGCTCTCACCCTAGCACGCTTAACCTTGAAACTCTGGTGCATTTTAATGCGTGAACGCTGGTGTAATTTTACCGACTGCCCCATACGACCTTTGTCACATTATTTAAAGTAAGTCGGGGTTCCAACAGCTCCCCAAACGTCCTCACGGCGGGTCCCGCTCTTATCTTCACTTTCCTAACCATACAACTACCATATTGCCTCTGCTTAAATCTTCGCTATTTACTCCTATCCATACATATAACTATCTTTTACCGGGGTTTCTAAATTCACACTGGTGGCGGGGACATCTCAGTCGCCATTACTTATAACCGTTAAATCTTTGACCCCTTTTTGAATTTCTACCTGCCGTTATTAATTAGTATTCCTGCAGAGGTTACGTATACATAGAAAGTTTTAAAGAAAATCTCATATACTTGTAGTCGATCAATCTCGAGCCTGGCCCGGGGAACTACCATGTGAAGTATATTCTTCATTCTCGTCTGTCTGCTCATCGCTCGCCCGACCCTCGTCATTTCTCACGTCAGAATCCGAAGAGAATAGCGGTGATTCCTGGTTCTCTGATGGCCGAAACAAGGGACAGGAGAAATCCGTAGCACTCTCCGAGGTGGCCGGACTGGCACGGTCCTCCATCACGGGAGTAACTGGCGTACCCCCGGAAGCCTCCTCATCCGTCATCCCAGAAGAGTGCTCTGACGGGTCTGTGCCATAACTATCCTCCTCCCTGGAGGTAAGAAGCTCCGGGGGAGTCATCGTCGAATCCTCTGAGGGATCTGTATCATAGCCACTGTCTGTGGAGTCCCCTGCTCTAGGGGTCAGAATCTCTGGAGGAATTGTCGCTGGGTCCTCTGACGGATCCGTATCATAGCTGTCCTCCGCGGGATCCTCCGCTCTGGGAGTCAGGAAATCCGGAGGAGTTGTGGCTGGGTCCTCTGACGGGTCTGACTCAATCGAATAGCCGAGGCTCCCCCTACTCGGCTCTGGAGATACTCTAGGGGCCTTACTGGTGCCCCCATCATCTGAAGCTGATCTCTTCATCGACAGTACTGAAACCATAGCATAGGATTAGGAAAGGAATGTAGAAGCCTGGTAGCATAGCTCTATCGCACGATCTTAGAATACAAGGAAGTTCATATTTCCTAAATGCCCTGTAGCCTCCTGTTTATAAGTGTGGCGCGCAACACACCCATAAACAAGACTCTACTGGACACGGCTCGTAGACAAACTCCTAGGACCGAACTGCTCTGATACCACTTCTGTCACGACCCGCCTAGGGGCCGTGACGAGTACCCGATACTTGTACCGAGCACCCCTTGCTTATCCTTTTACTTTTTCCTCTTAGCAGGCCGTATGAACTGTGCCATATTTTTGTTTTTGAACATTAGCAGCATCATTATGAGCATAGACTAGTCAACTTAATTATCACTTTCTACAACAACATTAACATGCTAGAACACCATATATCTAACTGTACCTGACTGACTGTACATATCTGTCTACGAGCCTCTAGACATAGTACACTTATACATAGAAAGGGTCGAGTACTGTCGTGCCCGAAAATACATACACAAAATAGTACCACGAAAGTAGGGCTCCGGAACAACTGGAGCGCTGTCAACACTGCTGGTAAGGCTTCTAAGGATCAAATCCGCCTGTCTGCTGACCTGCGCGGCATGAAACGCAGCGTCCACAAGAAGGAACGTCAGTATGAATAGTGTACCGAGTATGTAAGGCATGAATAGTAGCATACAGAAAGTATAAAACGGAAATAACGACATAAGAGGATAATAGCACATGTCCTGAGGTAAAAACATAACCTGTATATATATATATCCTTGGCAGGTGCTATGCGTACTTAGCTTTCCTTTAAGAATCTTTCCTTGTTCATATACATATACATATAAAATAGGACATCTCATATTGCCGAGGCGTCGGCAGCCGATCCATTTAACCATAAATATACACATCCCGCGTCTGGGCATCCCGCGTCCGGGACGATATCATATCATGTAATGCCAACTGATCAGGTGGATATGCGTTCATAACGCTCTGCCCTTACCTCCATTTCCCCCGTATACATATGCATATATCATGTACATATATCAACGTCTATAGCGCTCTAGCTCTTTTATCATATACATATACGTGTGTCATGTGCATGTATCAGCGTCTATACCGCTCTAGCTCTTTCGTCATGTGCATATTTTAAAAATATATACACATATCTTACATACATTTACATGTCTTATATGCATTTACGTATCCTATATACATATGTCTCATAGGCACGCAGGAAAGCCCAAAGAAGAATCATGTAGTCAT
This sequence comes from Lycium barbarum, assembly GCF_019175385.1. Classification (NCBI taxonomy): domain Eukaryota; kingdom Viridiplantae; phylum Streptophyta; class Magnoliopsida; order Solanales; family Solanaceae; genus Lycium; species Lycium barbarum. The sequence goes on along the minus strand of NC_083339.1, from coordinate 34,164,950 downwards.
CGGAGTGACGTAAGGTCGGTGACCTCCAATTATATTATAGAACACTCGTGATCGCTCTTTCTCACCTTGAAGGAACGAGTATTTTAAGGTGAGACTATCAACGGGGAATAATATTAAAGTAAACGTAGAATGAAATCGGAGCATCATAGATGACAGTTCATAGACTTTGAAATCTTTTAGAAAATAAAGTCATAGCTAGGAAATATAAATAATATTCAAAAATTAGTTTATCATTTTCATGTTTACATAAGATACTTAGCTTAGTCATATTAGTCATAGAGTTGTTCCGGTAGTACGTATCATAGGCATATTCTCTTATCTAACATCATTGTTATCATTATCGTCATGGAAGTGCCCTCGTTAGAGGAGTCATAGTATTTATCATTTGGTAACGAAATCGGGATCAAAGGTTCCCTTTGGATTCACTTCAAGTAAGTCAAGCAAGACTGTAAGGAAAAATCCGAGAGTAGCTGGCCCACCTCGGGCCGGATGAGGTAGCATATACGATTTACGTATGTTACGTGTCATAGCGTTACTTGTGAGGGTCTTAGGGTAATCGGGTCCCATTTATACAAGTTCTAAGGGTGTAGGAGGTTTTTCCAACAATTGGCACACTTTCTAGTTCAATTCTATTGAACAAAAAGTGGAAAACTTTAGGTGCGGATTCCGGGGAACCGAGTTGTCCCCGAGGCTCGTACCCAACTTATTTCAACTAAGACATGCCATAGAAAGAAGGGTGAAGCCTTACATACCTCTTTCCGCTTCTTTTGCTATTCCGAATTCAAGCTGCAAATCCGCCAAAATCTGCGATTTGGTCACATTTACCCAAACTTTCATTAGGGTACTTAGAGTTAGAATCTTAAGGAAACACTTGGCTACCGAAATTTCGGCAGCATTTGCTCTGTAAATACACCATCCTCAACATTTACCTAGCAAGTTTTCAATCAACAACAACCCGGGAATTCAAACCCGACCAAACTATAACATAACTCAACCACACTAACAATTTCCATATTCAATCCAAGATACGTTATAACAACTTAATCAACTTACTACTTCTTTCAAAACCTTCCAACTCCAATGAAAACAATAACAACCTCATAATATATATATTCCAACAACACCATACTAATATCATTATCTTCCATACATGTAAGAACATAATATTCAATTTACATAATCTTCCAAGACAAGCCTCCAACTACTAATACTTCACTAAGCTCATTAGGCTTTTGTTTGCAATATAAAATCCACAACACAACAACCAACATACTAAATAAAACATGCTCACCATGCATTCATGATTCACCAAATATACACGGCTATACATGTGATATACAACTCACCGCCACACAACTATATTCTTGCTATTCATGAATTTCACTCACTTTTTCACACTACAACATGCAAAAATATCCATAACATGTAAAGAATAAGTTCTTACCTTCTTCCCTGATCTTTCACTTAGCTAAGTCTTGCAACTTGCTAGAATATGAATTTTTCTTGCTCCAAAGACCACTTCACCTTGCTAGGAATCCTTTAATTGGTAGAAATTTTTTTTTGAAGAAATTGTTGTCAATTTTTGCACTTGGCCGAAATGGCCTTGGAGATTTCTCCTTCTTTCCTTTTTCTCAAGTGTTCTTGAAGTTTCTAATGAGATATGACTCATTAATTGATCCTTTATATTAATTATCACATGGATAATTAATAAAATCATGGGCTTGGGCCATGTTGGCCGGCCATCCCTCACAAAATTGGGCCTTATTATTATTTTTTTGATTTGTTTGGGCCAACCCGGTTGGTCCCGAGTTGGGCCTAGCCCACTAACCTTTCGACCTTAAAACGTCCATATCTCCTTGTACCGACGTCACCTGGGGACCCACGACCTATGGTTGGAAAGCTAATTCAATTATCTACAACCTCTATATCTTGGTACTCTTCCAAATTCCAAACTTATAATACCGTTTTTTCCGCTTGAAGTCAGATCACCCGAAAACGTTTTCTTAAAAATATTCGTTTGGAGGACTTCCACTTTGATTTGGCCCAAGGGTCCTTCTTGAGTCGTGTTTTACTTCTCATATGTGATTCATATGAATTTGTTTTAGATGTCCCAAAAAAAATCTCGATGTGTGGGTCCCACCTCAGCAAATAATCTGACGTTCAAAAATACGGGATATAACATGAGGTCTCCATTGGTTCTGATTTTGATAGCCACCTTGGTAATTTTATCTTTGATAACCCCCTTGAGAGTTATTAACATAATTGGCATCTTCAACCTGCATAGGTGGCCCATCAAGGAACGGACCATCTTGAGCATGGTACATCCCTTTTGGCAAAACTACATCATCCTCACAAACATTTACTTTTTTGATTTGAGATTCATCGAACTTCTTCGTCAGCAAGGAAATATTTGTTGCAAGTTCTGCCAATGTTTGCTGGGTATCCTGATTCTCCTTCACTATATTCTGGAGCATAGCACTACCATACGGTACCACATCAGCATTGTTTGAGTGTCAAGCCTGATTATGAATTGTCAGCTTGTTGAGTATGGTGGTCACTTGTCGAAAGGTCTTGTTCATAAAACACCCATCAACTGCGTTGTTAGCTACTAACTGTGTCACTGGATCTAACCCTCGGTAGAACTTCTCCATCAATATATTTTCCGGAAAACCATGATTCAGGCTCTTCTGCAAATACTCTTTGAACCTCTCCCAGGCTTCATATAGTTTTTCCCCCGGTCGCTGCTTGAATTCATATATCTTGTCGCGAATCTCAGCCTTCTTGCTAGGGGGGTACCACTTTGTAAGAAAAATAGCTACCATCTCTGCCCATGAAGTAATCGAGTTTCGGGGCAGCTTTTCGAACCATGTTCTTGCCTCTCCAGCTAAGGAATACTTGAATAACCTCAACCGAATATCATCTTGTGGAATATTTTTCTGGATGTGATTAGCACACACATCCACAAAATTCTGCAAATGACGTTGAGGGTCATTCTCGGTGGAGTTCCGAAAGTACCCCTCAAGTTTCAACAGCTGGTAAAGAGATGAGTCAATTTTCACAGTAGCCGCTCCAACTCGAGGTTGAATAATAGCAGATGCATAGTCCTCCTCTTGAACCAGTTCAGCAGAAATATTCTCATCATCGGATTCATTCGCTTGATTGTTCAACCGATTTACCTGATTACCAGCACGCTGATTCTGCTGATTTTGATTCATGTTCACCTGGTATACACAGAGTAGCAAACAAGGTGTGATGGAATAAGCAAAAGACTTTAATCAAAGCAAACACAATTTAGTAATTTCAAAACCGTATTCCCCGGCAGCGGCGCTAAAATTTGATACGCTCAAATTACACCTATTAATGGTATAACGCAGACGTTGTCAAATATAGTAACCCAACAAGGTTGGGGTCGAATCCCACAGGGAATATGGTGTGAAAAGGTTACTAAAGTCGTAGATGCTAAGTTCTAGGTCTAATGTCTTAATCCGATAATTTGTGTAAAAGTTGGTTTTTCTATGACTAATTGCCAAACTATTTCTTTGGTGGAAATTTATGGTAAAAGAAACTAAGGTTGTGTCCCCGTTAGATAGGGTATATGATCATGGGTATTGATCTTAATATACTTCTAATGGATCATTATATGAATGCACTTAATCTCTATGTGAATCTCTACTATTTCCCAATAAATAAAGATTATGTCTTTCTATGATTTTCCCAAATATAAGAAAGTCTCCATGAAGAACAATTAATCATGCCAAGTAAATTCGTCTTATTCCTAAGTGAATTTATTAAACAAAGTTTAAAGCTTTGAGTTCTTGTTAGTTATTCTTACCAACCCTAATTATTTTCCCAAATAAATTGAGGTTTATGGCTTTAATCAATGTTTGCAACCATTAATTATGAATGAATAATGAAGAATAAATAAACACTAATAATCCATTATGTGTATATCAATCACAAAACCCAATCACAAAACACCCATCATTGGGTTCACAACCCTAGTAAGGGAATTTAGCTACTCATGACAAAGAACAAGAAATAAGAATTTAAAGAATTCATAATTGCTTACTTTGGAAGAAAAGAGGAATTGATAATACTTGAATTGATGTTTGAGTCTTCAAAAACTAGAGAGAATTTAATGTTCTAAGTCAAGAGACAAAAATATAATAACTGATAACTATTAAAACCCTACAATGACTATTTATAAGTTTTGGAAATACAAAAGTTACCGATTTGCACTTTGGTCCCGTCATTACAAAATACGGTCCGTAAACCGGTTTACGGACCGTAAAGTCTATTTACGACCCAGTCGTCCTTCAATGGTAAACTATTTCCTTCTTTTGAAATACGGACCGTAAAGTGGTTTACGGTCCGTAAACTGCATGATCGTCATTCACCTTGCCAACCTCAGACTTTCTGCCAGAAGCTTGAATGATTAAATACGTGATGGAATACGGACCGTAAACTGAAATACGGTCCGTAAACTCAGCTCGTAAATCACCATCTTCTCAGCTTGACTTTTTGTTTCTGAGATCCTTTAATACTCCCATGGAATACGGTCCGTATTGTAGAATACGGACCGTAAACTGCATTTATGACTTGATTTTGCCTTTCAACTGTCATTATGCCAAATCTGTTCCGTTACCTGAAAAAAAACACTAAAAACCACGTAAAATCACATAGGCTTGCTTAAAAACAAGTAAACTTATAGCCAAAAAGCATCGATTATGGCGTAAAATCACGCCACATCAAGTATATTTTATATTTTTTCACAAATGAAGAGAAAGGTGAGATTCTTGATTTTTCATGTTATACTCATACTTTGGCTTGTATCACTCCGTTTTGGTACGTTCAGTCTTATCCGGAACTTTGTACTACAATTGGTTTTTATGTTATAAAAGAGCATTTTTGTATGTTCAAAGGAGTATACCTTGTCTGTATATACTCATATTTTATGGCCTTTTATTGGCCCAAAACTGCAATCCATAGGAAGACTTTGGTTCAGTTATAATTTTTTTTTTTAGAGAAAAGAGAGTTGTATATACATTTCTTTTGCCAAATCTAGCCCTTGTTAGTTTTAAAAAGGGCTTAAATAGGGAATTTGGTCCATCTTTTTTTCTGAAACCTGTGAATGATGTATACTTGCCTTTTTTTAGAGATTATCCTTAGGCTGAGGCCCAAAGTTTATATCAAGCAGTTGTAAAAAGGAAACTCTTTTGTGTAAGTTTTAAAAAAAAGGTTTGCTTGAAGAAGAGTTTGTAATTTTGTTAAACTTTGGAAACTGCATTTGTTACCAATAATCATTTGTGACCGTTTGGAGTCTAAAACATGAGTTATATTAAAAAAGAGTTTGTGAAATCTCATTTTTTACACTTAGCTTTAAAACGGTGAACTTGCTCGTGGTTTTGGAAATTCATTAGGGACCTAAAGTCGTCTAAATAGTATAAGCACTGTTGTCCTAAGACGGCTAGTTCTAACCATAATACTTTCCACTATATTATGAGCTTGGATACAAATTACAAGTCCATCAAAGCCTCAAACAAATAATGTAAAATGATAATGAAAGTAAAATTAGACTAGGGGCGTACCAAGCCCCTAGTTTAGCCATTTTCACCCATGGCTGGGCCTTCTGCGCGCCTTGCTATTTCCTTTGTCTTTGCGGACTCAATTTTTGAATTAATTTCCTATTGGGACTTTGGTCCAATAGGTGGGCTTTGGCTGGACCCGAGTGGCCATGCGGTGAGGAGAAGAGGGGGGGGGGGGGGGGGGGAAGGGACCCAGTTAGTTTATAAACACTAAATTTATCACTAAAATAGTAAAACTATACAAAGTTACATAGTATAAAAAAAAGAAAAGTACTCATATTGTTTTTTATAGCAAAGCAACTAGCATTATGCTAATGGAGATTTTTATTAAAACTAAACAGTCTGCAAGTGCCTTCCCTCAGGATATGAGCAAACTGCACTTGCCCCTTATTGCTCCAATAATGTATTCTCCTTATCTCCATTTTGATATTCCAAGGGATACTCCATATCTGCCTTATGATGTTTAGCAAAGCCAAGGAATAAGTTTCCATAATCACATGCAAGAACTGATGTGTCACACAATATTCAATTCCATCTCCTATTGCAATGGCCTCTGCACCAATATTGGTAGTATCATCAGGGTTCTAGCTGTAGCATACATTAGATCTCCTCTGTCATTCCATATGCAAAAGGCACCAGAACTCATCTCTGGATTTCCCCTAGAGGCCCGATCAGTGTTGCACTTAAACCATCTCATTGATGGATGCATCCACATGACCTCCTTGCAAAGAATTTTTGGCCTATATCTTTCCAAGAGTTGCACCATTTGAGGCCATGAGTAAGGTACTTGCTGCAACGAAGGATACAAGGGCTTGATGAGATTATGCAGAATCAGATTTATACTATGGATCACCATAGTTCTGCTCATTCTTCCTCCATGCATAATGGCATTTCTCCTCTTCCAGAGTTGCCAACACACCACAGATATAGAAAACAAAGTAAATCTGCGCCCTATTCTCTCACTCTCAAGCCGAGCTGGTATAGCTTGCATAATAATCTTCAACTTAGCATGACATGCATATTCCCACCACTTCACTATTGTTTGATGAATATGCATAAAAGGCTCGATAATTCCTGCTGCTTTTTTATAATATTGCCATATGGATCTGAAAAAGGAACCAGTTAAGAACAAGTGCTGTAAGGTTTCCTCCTGATTAGGATCATCACAGCATTTACACCTTGAAGCAATAGAAATATGAATTTTCTTGAGCACATCATTTATAGGCAATAGAAAAGTACTCCTATTAATCTATACTTACCCCATTTCTCCTTGAATGGATTTGCCTTGATTGGAGATTTTGCAATGGCATGGGGACTGAGTTCTTGCCTTATATTCTTGATGTCGCACAAGTTCTAAGGGGCTTCTAAGAACCCCAGGCATGGCTAACACTAAGAAGGCCTGGACGATCCCGAACTACCATAGTTTATCCTCAACTAGGGCATCCCAAGCAAGAGGAAAAGAGAGAATAGAACTCGGGAATGACAATAGATTTCAAGTAAACTCACAAACAAACAACAACCAATTGCCATACTCTAATGGGAGACATTTACATCAAACATAGCAAACAACCGCCCCTAAGTGAGACTAGATAACCAGCAAATATAAAATAATGAGGGGAGAACTCAGTTTCATGACTGAAGGTAATGCACATAACTATTTTAGAGGAAACACAGATAATGGTCAATCAAACCATGGACTTGCTAAGACAATCACGGTAACAGAAGGAATAAGCTGGAACATATTCAGAAATACCAAACCAAACACAAGAGGGTTTATGGCCAAATACAAGCTTGCCCCTTTTTTAGACAATCACTTAGCCAATGGACTTCTAGAAAAGTTTCGAATGCCCATGTTCAGGCAGTCTAACCTATCCATTTATTAAGGTTCTAGTCACTTCCTAGAGGAAACAAGGCCTGGTTATCCCAATTCAAGTGATGGAATTCACCCTATCTCAGCTAAGCTCAAGATTGCTCACAACCAAGTCCAAAACAAGCACAATATTCTCAGAAAAAAAGACCTGGGAGGACCTCACAGATAGCCAAGGCTCATGACCATGTTTAAAACTTTTAGAAAAAACACATTCAGAACTGGCATCCTTTAAAACTTATTCCTCTTTATTAACTCGAATACACCACAAACTGGTACATAAAGCAGGACCCTTGATTAATAGATAACTGAGCTTAAAGAAAACCTTTTAAAAGGAGGGAAGTCTTAATGGACAAGTCAAATGTACACTTCAACCAGATAGCTTTACAACAGTCTTGGTTCCTAAAAGCATTCCTTCAACATAGTTTAAACTATTCCGAGGCCTTTTCCCAAAGCACAGAAGGGGAGGAAGAGAAAGACAAGAAATGAAATTATAGCATGACCACAGTATTGGCAAACAAAGAGACAAAACATCACATAAGGAACAAGCCTAAACCAATAAACAAGGTGGCAGGTCTCAAACATCAGTCATAGATGAAACAAGTTAGAAAAAAAAAGTAGACAGAGGCATATGGCCAACAGCAAAGTAAATGGTACATAACACACTTGACCCTCAGTCTGCTCATAGATGAATTTATGACACAACCATCAGCCCCATTTTCCCTTTACACACAACTAATTTTAAACAAGTAAGGCTCAAGAAAACCTACAAACCTTTCAGATAAGAGGGATTTTTTGAAGGCACGGTGGGAACCACACCTTAGACTTGACTAGTATTGACAGTAGCTTATTTGGTTCTAGGTGTGTGTTTCCCTCCCTCTTAGACACAGTTAGACTATTCCAAAATCACCTTGTGCCTTTGTGTGTCCCAAGGCCATGAAAAAGAGTTCTAAAAGAAAAGGATGTGATCTCAGGGTAAGGAAAGGGGAAGCAGGAGAAGGGGGGGGGGGGGGGTTATCACCTCCTCCTAAATCTCCCTTTCAGCAAAGGGATCCCGGGTTCCACTGGTCATTACCTCCAGTTCATGCCCAAGCTCACCTTCACTCTCCTAAGACCTCTTTCCTCTCCTTTATGCACTCCCCCTCTTACCCTAGTGACACCACTAAGGGCCATGGAAGATCTAGGACAATTTAACTCTATCACACAGTTTCAAAAATGGACCCATGGGACTAAGGTCCAGATTTTAAAAGTCTTTGTTACTAAATTCAACTATGAACACTAAGAAAAGACCCCCTTATAAACATGTAGCACACAATAACAGGCTGGTTAATTCATAAGACTATGTCCAGATTATAAAGTAAACCTTAGTTATCAAGTAAAAATGATTTACTGGGAACAAGTACCTCATAGACACATAGCAGGCAACAGCAAAGTAGTTGATTTAGAAAGACCATATCTAGATTTTAAAGACCTTTTATTATCAAATTTCCCTATGAGTACTAGAAACAGACACATCAAGGACATATAGAAAGTGATAACAAACTAGTTTTCCCTAGAAACTTCAAACTAAAACCAAGATCATAGAAGAGTCTTTGTTTTTTTTAACCACACTGTAGTTTAAAGGAAAAAGGACACATTTTTCTTTTCCATCAGGATCAAACCATACAAAGGAACACTCAGCAGACTTCAACACCATCATTTTAGCCTCACTACCACTCTTTCTAAAGGAACTCATCTCTCAACATCAAAGGGAAACACAACAGTATAAAAAAAAAACAAAAACCACACAAGGACAAGTTAAGCAAGACTTGTAACCAAAGATCCCATCATCCTTCCTTCTTTTATCCTTTATCCTTACTTATTATTGTAACTATACGAAAAGTTCTCAATAAAATAAAAAGGTTTTCCTGCACACAGACATGACCTATGGGCCACACACACCTGTACACACTTCTTGCCAAACTACCAACCTTTGAATCCTTCTTTTGTGCCATTTTTATCAGAAGACATATTTCATTTTCTAGGTGAGAACAAACATGTCAATCACCTCCTAATCAACCTGTTAGACTGGGTGATTTGCCTCTTCTTTTTATCAGACATGGACCATTTTAGAATTGCCCTGAACCTAGTTTATTGTAGAAACCTTAGAAAACCTTTTAGACTCAAGCACATCATAATCACACACCCTTACATGTTCTACTCAGGGTTATTCTAAGAAATTCCCATATTTTCCACAACCAGGACAACCAATGTTACACCCTGGAAAAATTTCATGTTACCGAGACTACAGACGACTTAGTATGGGCTCAGGGGAGAGTAAAGATATACAAGGATTAGGGATGAAAATTCAGTTATATATGTATAAGAATAACATATAGACGACAGTGGAGGCCATATGGTGTAAGTTGGTTAATATGTTACTTGACAAACAACCCTCGTAACCGTAAGTTAAGGTGGGGCCCACATGTCGGGATTTTATAAAGGGCATATGACAAGTTATTTGAATAGTACATAGGAAGTTTAGCAAGTCTTAAGGGGGAAACTTAAGCCAAATATGAGCATAAGCACTCCAAAAGGATGATTTAAGGATACGTTTTCGGGTGATCTAGCTTTACGAGGCCAACACACCATTATACATTGAGAATTTGGGAAAACACAAAAAATGAAAGTTGTAGCTAATTGAAATACCTTTCCAACCATAGGTCGTGGACCTTCATGCGACATAGGGATAAAAGGTTATGGACGGTTTAAGGAGGAAAGGTCAAACTGGCAGTGGGCTCGGCCCAACCCGACTCCAAGTCGGGTTAGGCCCACTTCCTTGGCTATTTAAGGAACATTTTCACCCATTATCTTCCTCATTGCATGCCAAAAGATCTGGAATATTTTAGAGAGAGAGAGAGTGAGGAGAGTTAGAGAGATAAAGCAAGGGTTCGATCAAGTTCGAGGCCCCGAATCCCGATGCTCGTGAAGGATAAAGTGTAATACGAGTTGTCGTCGTCGTTTCAAGCTAAATATTGAGCTTGGGGGATGATATTTTCGTGGTTGAGCTGCTGCTAAGGTATGTATTATTTTCTCATCTTTGTTATTGAGATGATTACGTGGAGATTTAACGGATTAAAGTGTTAGGAACATAGTTATAATTATCGTATACCGAATATTAAGGCGTTGTGATTTAGGGGCTGTTTTGGATAGAATTGTAAGATGAGTTTAGTTATATTATTGTTGTAAATTGTTAGATTTGTTGTTGTTGTTGGTTATTAGCTTAATTTGGAATTGTTGGGTTGGTAGGATTATAGGGGAGATGCTGTCCAAATCCCATTAGGCGACAGAATAAATGATTAGTTAGAATAATATTGTTGGCCTAGTCTTAATCCCTATATTGTTGATGGTATTTTAGTTGACTAAGCTCGGGAAGGGACTCGAGGATTAGCTTGAGGCATAAATAAGGTATGTTAAGGCTATCCCTTCCTTCTTTTTGGCATGATCTTTATGAAACAAACAGACGACGAGCATATAACTCCAAAGAAGCTCCTGTTCTTAGAGACACTAGGATGGCTAATGTTCTTGATTCCCAGAACCTACTTCATTATGTCTTGATACGTGTCTATGATTCCTGAAGTTCTATTTGATATAATCCATAATGACATTCGAAGGGTACTTGACATGACTATTGTCTTTGATTTTCAAATGATAGTTCATTTTAATTATTTCTATTGAGCCTCGGACATGACTTAGTTTGCATATAGTTGCTCACTACTCTGCTCGTGCATGCTGTTAATATATCTTTCACCGAGTCCCGGGCCGGGTATGTTTTCGTGCACAGTTTCACTGCATTGTTCACCGAGTCCCTCAGTAGAGAGCCGGGTACGGTATATATATATATATATATATGATGATTATTATGTGATTATGGCGCCGAGTATGGTATATGATAACTTTATTCATCGAGTCCCATAATGGGCCGGGTATGGTATATGATATAAACATGCATGATTCTCATCTCGTAAGATACAGGTGCATTGGTATCTTGATTATCATATTTGCCTCCTGTAATATTTTATTCAGTCATGAGTTTGTTTATTGTATTTCATGCTTTATATACTCAGTACATATCTCGTACTGACCCCCTTTCTCCGGGGGGCTGCGTTTCATGCCCGCAGGTACAGACACGCGGTTAAACGATCCAGCCACCTAGGAGGAGTCAGCATTGAGAGTCAGATAACCCCACTTGCTTCGAAGACTGTTCCTGTTTTGGTATAATTTTGTTTGTATACATTATGGGTACGACGGGGCCCTGTCCCGTCACTTATGCACGGTCATACTCTTCTAGTAGTCTACGGACAGCGTGGGTGTCATGGATACTGTTTGGCCTTGCCTGCCATTGTTTTGTTGTACAGAAGTATCAGCAGCCTCGTTGGCTTGCATTGTGATATGTTACATATATATAAGTATGTTTTGGGATGTTTTGAGTTACAGATGGACTTTGGTATTCTATTTACAGCTTTCAAACTTAGTTAAATAGACGCTATTGAATGCCATATTTGAGTACAGGTAACATAAGTTGGGTTATCGGGCAGGTTAAGCTCGGTCACTCATCATGGCCCTAGGTTGGGTCGTGACAACCAAACAAGAAGCAGAGCTAAGTGAAGTACCTTGGTCAAGTTAAAGCCCTTCCCCCCAGGATGACCTTTTAAAACCTTTGTTTCAATATACATTATTGTGACCCCAAAATGCCAAGTTTTGTCAAGTAAGTAAGACTTAGGTGGGACAACAGGAATCAGGCCAAATAGGTTGCCAAGTGAAACAAATAGGATTCCACAAAGAGCACACAATACATTTTCACTTTTTAGAATCAAAATACCATTAGAGCACAGGCATGATCTGGCCAGGTCCAGCACATGACAACTTCAACTTTCAAACAAACAATATATTCAAGAGAAGACAATGTGATGAACAGACTTGGTCCAATCCTTTTTAGAGTTTCAATCTTTCCAACAAGTACATGATCAGATGACACAACAATAACCAGGCTAAAGTACAACATAACAAGCCTTCAACATAACAATGCTTTAACCTTTCCATGACATATGTGTCACGACCTAACCCCGTAGGCCGTGACTAGTGCCCGATCTGAGCACCCAAACCCATCTATCAAATGCATTCAAGTATATAGCAGAAGCCGCCAAGGCTATATTCTAAATTTAGATAATTTTCAGAAAATTTCGGCAGAGTTTCCTTTGTTTTACAGACTATCCAAAATAACCCTGCGCACAGAAAATACCAACAAAGGCCACACTGGCCAACAAGGCAACATGTAAACATATGCGGACCGGCCGCCGCGGCGAATGGGATCGCCCAAACACATCATATACACACATCCGTACAGAAAGACCCAACCCACAACATGTCCACAGACCTCTAAACAGACCGACATAATCATATGACGGGACAGGGCCCCGCCGTACCCAAATAGTCAGATATACAGAAATATATACATAACAAAAGATGTATGTACCAAAAGTGGACTCCGGATCAAAAGGGAGTACTCCGAAATAGCAGAAAGTGGAGCCTACAGCGATGGATCACCTGTGTCTGTACCTGCGGGCATGAAACGCAGCCCCCGAAGAAAGGGGGTCAGTACGAAAGATGTGCTGAGTATGTAAAGCATAGAGTACAGAAATATGAGCCACGACTGAAAACAAACAGGATACAAAGGGGAAATACCGAACAATATATCAAAATCTGTATCAAAACCATATATACATAATGCAAACAAAACCATGCAAAGCTCAGGAACGTGGTCACCACTCCGACGCTGGTGCCACACATAGCATAACACCAGAAGGTTCAAATCTCCGTACATCCCCGAGCACACATATCAGCATAACATATCACCAGCCATATCACAGCATAACTCCAAACGGAACCCGGCCCTATGGCGAGGTCTCGGGAACCGTAACACAGCATACGGCCGAATTTATCATATCGCGCACGAATCATAACCGGCCCGGGAACCGGTGAACGAAGTCATAATAAGGGCACGAGCGGAGTCGTGAGCAAACAATGCAACTTATAAGACAAAACACCTTTTTAAACTTGATAATATCATATGCTAACTCATTAATCAAATAGTTCGAATAACTAGTCAATACGGGGTTCGTTTCACAAAAGTATTTCCAACATAGTATTTATGGTTCAAAATATAGTTTAGAATATCGTGGCAGTCAAACATTATTTTATGATAACCAAATTCATAACCAAAAGTGTTTTGCCGACATTAGACAACAATGGGCATAATAGAGCAAACAAAGAAGTCTCGATGCTAGCGGGCCCACCGCGGGTCAAGTCGAGGTGGCGGACATGAATCACAGACATTTGGGGTCTATGGAATCATACATGGAAGTCTCCAGGCAACTTGATTACGTTTACAAAAGTTTCGGACATTAGATCACTTTTCAATATAATATGAGTTTTATAATTCAATTCAATTGAATGAATAATACTAAATTCCCAATTCGGATTTCTAGGAATAGAATTGCCCTCGGGGCTCCAATATCGACCTAGTATACCTAAGACATGCCAAAAGAAGGAATGGGTAGCCTTACATACCTTATATGCGTCTTACGCTCGCCCAAAACTCAAGTCCCGTTTCGCTCAGAATCTGCAAATGGTCAAAGTTGCCAATTAGGGATTTCAAGGCTTAAGAATTCACTTAACCTCATTTTTGTCTACCGAAATTTAGGCAGCATTTCCCCTGTATATATAACACCCCGAGACTTAGCTCGGCTCCATATACAACAACAACAACCCACAATGTCACAACATCACAAGTCATAACAAAATCACTCTAACGTCAATATTCTTTCTTTCTACATAATTCAACAACTTTCATCCAAACTTCACAACATCAAACCAATATCAACATTATCATATTCTTTTACTCATTCAAAGTTATTCAAACACATTCCAATAATATCCCAAGTGATATACATTAATTTAAGCAATCCGCTACTTTCCATATTCTATTCAAAACGTCCACAACTACGACGAACATACTAACTCGCATTATTTCCTTCCAAATTTATTAACAACAACCATAATCCGCATTTTAAGTCTTGCTTCCACAATTATATAAGAATATACAAAAATCATATAATTTCCCATAAAAACCCGCAACCATCTTCAATGCCAATTCGACTCGCTAAACATTCATTTACGTCATAAATGCCACAACGACGCAACTAACAAACTAAACAAAATCAAATTCACCTCCCCTTCCACACCACATGGCTCACAGCCAAACACACCCTTCACACACACACACGGCCATGCTCAACACAACACAATCCCATAATCTTCATGCAACTCTAATCACTATAACATATATATCCATTCCATAACATAAAAACATAGAAATCTTACCTTTTTCTTGAAATTCCGACTTGCCGCAAACGTCGCTCTCTCGCTAAACTAATTGTATCCTGTCGGAGATCGTCTTGAACTTACTACAATTACAAGAAGAACAAGATTTTTAGGATCAAAGCAAGGCTAGAGTATTTTTTTTTTGTTTTGGAGGGTTCGGCCGAGAGCCTCTTTTGAGGTGTTCTTCAAATTTTTTTTTTGTTTGTTTGGTTTTCTAGAAAATTCTAAAAGATGAGCATGAATATATCTTGCTCATATGGTCACATGGAACTCACATGACCACTTAAAATGGGGCTTGGGCCTTGGCTCCTTGGCCGGCCACCCCTAGCATTTGGGCTTCAATTTTCTTCCAATTTTTCTTGGCCCAATTCGTTAGAGATTTCATTTGTAATTTCCGAAATTCCAATTTTTTTTTTTTTTTTTTTGCCCTTGGACTTCCTCCATATTCCACACCAATATTTTTCATAAACAACATAGGCATATTAACCAAAATCACAATATTGCCTTAAAACACACAAGTCTTAATTATTTCCAAGATTTCCCAATTATGCGAAATTACGGGAGATAACATTCTCCCCCCCTTTAGAACATTCGTCCCCGAATGTTAAATTAGTCTTATAAACATAACAGGGGAGTCTCTCTTTATGATTAGCACGCATAATTCATTCGTCAATCAACACAACAAACTTAAAAATTTAGATTCCCTGTGGGTGTAGGAAATAAGTGGGGGTATTTCTTCTTCATCTCATCCTCCGCCTCCCAGGTCATTTCTTCCCGGTTGTTGTTGCGCCACAGGACTTTAACAGAAGGCACTTCCTTAGTACGTAGTCTCCTGACCTGCCGATCCAGAATAGTTATAGGCTGCTCTTCATAAGACAAATGCTCCGTTACCTGAATGTCATCTACTGGGAATATTCTGGAAGGATCACCAATACATTTTCGCAGCATGGACACATGAAATACCGGGTGCACTGCCTCCAAATCGGATGGTAAGTCTAGCTCATAGGCGACCTCGCCTATCTTCCGAATGATCTGATACGGCTCGATATACCGCGGGCTTAACTTACCCTTTTTACCGAATCTCATAACACCCATCATAGGCGACACCTTCAGAAATACCCAGTCGCCAATCTGGAATTCTAATGGTCGACGTCGTCTGTCTGCATATGCTTTCTTTCGACTCTGTGCAGCCAATAATCGCTCCCGAATAAGTTTTACTTTATCCACTGCTTCCTGGATCACATCTGGCCCAATTAATTTAGTTTCGCCCACATCGAACCAACCAATAGGAGATCTGCATTTCCTACCATAAAGGGCTACGTACGGTGCCATCTGGATGCTGGAGTGATAACTATTATTATAAGCAAATTCGATAAGCGGCAAATGATCATCCCAGCTGCCTCTGAAATCAATAACGCAGGCCCGCAACATATCTTCCAGCGTCTGAATAGTGCGCTCGGCCTGCCCGTCGGACTGAGGATGAAAAGCTGTACTGAGGCTCACCTGAGTCCCTAATCCCTCCTGAAATGACCTCCAGAAATTTGCTGTAAACTGGGCACCTCGGTCAGTAATAATAGATACAGGGACTCCGTGTAGTCTGACTATCTCTCTGATATACAATCTAGCATAGTCCTCAGCCGAATAAGTAGTCCGGACCGGAAGAAAATGGGCTGATTTCGTCAATCTGTCAACAATAACCCAAATAGAATCATACCGGCGTGGAGTGCGCGGTAACCCAACAACGAAATCCATATTAATCATCTCCCATTTCCAGGCTGGAATTTCCATCTCCTGCAATAACCCACCGGGCTTCTGATGTTCAATTTTAACTTGTTGACAATTCGGGCACTGACTAACTAACTCGGCAATATCTTTCTTCATACCGTCCCATCAATACAAGCACCTGAGATCATGATACATTTTAGTGGAACCAGGATGAACAGAATATCGTGCATTATGCGCCTCGCCCATGATTTGTCGTCGTAAGCTTGCAACATCCGGTACACAGAATCTGCCTTCATATAATAATACCCCTTCAGGCGAAATTTCAAACGGAGTCTTTTCTTTATTAAGAGCCACATCTCTGTACTGAACCAGAATAGGATCCTCAAACTGTCGCTGCTTTACTTCTTCTATAATAGATGATTCAGCAACTGCACGGACAGAAATCACAGAATCTCCAGAATCTACCAAACGAACTCCAAGGTTGGCCAACTGATGAATTTCACGAACTAAATCTTTCTTACCAGGTGGTACATCAGCCAAGCTGCCCATAGACTTGCGGCTAAGTGCATCTGCTACCACATTGGCTTTCCCAAGATGGTACAGGATATCAACGTCATAGTCTTTCAATAACTCAAGCCATCTTCTCTGCCGCAAATTTAGTTCTTTCTATTTAAAAATATACTGGAGACTCTTATGGTCTGTATACATATCAACGTGGACCCCATATAAATAATGCCGCCAAATCTTCAAAGCATGAATCACCGCGGCTAACTCGAGATCATGAGTGGGATAATTCTTCTCGTGCGGTCTGAGCTGCCGGGAAGCATAGGCTATGACTCGACCGTGTTGCATCAACACGCAACCTATCCCAATACCAGAGGCATCACAGTAGACAACATACCCTTCTGATCCTTCTGGAAGAGCTAATACTGGTGTTGTAATTAATTTTTCTTTCAACATCTGAAAGCTGTGCTCGCAGGCATCGGTCCACTGAAATTTCGCTGCTTTCTGAGTAAGCTTCGTCAGTGGTGCTGCAATAGAAGAAAAATTTTCCACGAACCTCCGATAATATCCGGCTAACCCCAGAAAACTGCGCACCTCTGTCGGTGTAGTAGGCCTGGGCCAATTCTGTACAGCTTCAATTTTTTGCGTATCGACCCGAATACCGTCTGCTCTGACAATATGCCCCAAGAAAGCCACAGAAGTTAACCAGAATTCACATTTGGAAAATTTAGCATAAAATTTTTGTTGCCGAAGAATGCCAAGTACTGTTCTCAAATGATCTGAATGCTCCTCTGCTGATCGTGAATAAATCAAAATATCATCAATAAACACAATCACGAACATATCCAGGAAAGGCCGAAATACCCGATTCATCAGATCCATGAATACCGCTGGAGCATTAGTCAGGCCGAAAGACATCACTCTGAATTCATAATGCCCGTACCGGGTCCTGAAAGCAGTCTTCGGAATATCTGATTCTCGCACTCGCACCTGATGATAACCCGAGCGCAAATCTATCTTTGAAAAATATTTGGAACCCTGCAACTGATCAAACAAATCATCAATCCGGGGGAGGGGATATTTATTCTTTATAGTCACCTTATTTAATTGCCGATAATCAATACGCATTCGCAGTGACCCATCTTTCTTTCTTACGAATAATACCGGCGCTCCCCAGGGTGATGTGCTAGGTCTGATAAAGCCTTTATCCAACAGATCCTTCAATTGCTCTTTCAATTCCTTCAATTCATCCGGTGCCATTCTGTACGGAGGAATAGATATAGGCTGCGTATCTGGCAACAAGTCTATAGTGAAATCTATCTCCCGTTCAGGCGGAAGACCCGGAAGCTCATCTGGAAACACATCTGGGAACTCATTAACAACCGGAACAGACTGAAGAGTAGGTGTCTCGGCTATAGTATCGTGCACCCGAACCAAATGATAGATATAACCTTTCTGAATTATCTTCTTAGCCTTGAGGTACGAAATAAACTTACCCCTCGGCGATGCTGTAGACCCGAACCACTCTATAACTGGTTCCCCTGGAAACTGAAAACGGACTACCTTTTTCAGGCAGTCAACATTAGCATAACAGGAAGCCAACCAGTCCATACCCATAATGACATCAAATTCCAGCATATCTAATTCTATCAAATCAGCTTTAGTGCAGCGATCACATATAGTCACAAAACAATCCATGTATACCTGCCTCGCTATAATACAATCCCTGACCGGGGTAGCTACCTCAAATGGCTCTATAGGCTCAGACACTATCCCAATTTTACTAGCAACGAGCGGAGAAATATATGATAAAGTAGAACCAGGATCAATCAGTGCATATACAGATCTGGAGAAAACCAGTAATGTACCTGTGACGACATTCGGCGAAGCCTTCTGATCCTGGCGGTTGGCCAATGCGTATATGCGGTTCGAGGGACCGCTAGAACCCGAAGCAGTGCCACGGCCTCGACCGCATCCCGCCGGCATACCTCGCCCCGCAGGGCGCGCAACTGATGGAGCAGATGATGAACCAGCGATTGATCCCTTCGGCTGAGCTACACTACCGGAACCGCTCGCCAACGGACAATCTCGCATAATATGGCCCTGACCGCGGCATGAAAAACAGGCTCCGGTAACTCGATAGCACTCCCCGGGATGTGATTTCCCGCAATGAGAACAACGGGGCCTGGGTGGTCTGGGCTGGCTGGGACCTCTGGCTACCTGTGAACCTGACGCTCTGGAACTCTGACCGGCCCCAGACGGTCCTGCACTGTCAAATCTCCTACCGGCTGGCTGTGTACCCCGGCCTGACGGAGGAGGATGTCTGCCTGACTGCTGCTGCTGAGGCTGTCCGCCTCCAGAATATCCAGAATAACCTGCGGATCTGGCCCTCTTGGGCTGCCTCCTGTCCCGATCCCTGCTGGAATAATCAGCTCTATGTCGGTCCTCCATGCCCAGGGCATAAGCCTGTAGTCGGGCAATATCCATGTCTGTCTGCAATGCCACCGCCATACAGCCATTAATCAAATAGCGGTCTAACCCCATCACGTATCTGTGCATCCGATCGGCCATATCTGCTTCTATGGCAGGTGCATACCGGGCCAAAGAATCAAACTCCATATTATACTCACGGACGCTCCGACCCCTCTGCTGCAGATGCAAAAATCGGTCAACCCGCGCCCGCCGTAACTCTGGGTGAAAAAATTGGTGAGTGAAAGCAGTCACAAACTCGTCCCAAGTAGCTGGGGTAGCACCCTCACCCCTGGATAGCTCCCAGGACTCATACCAGTGAGCAGCAACATCCCGTAGTCTATGCGAAGCCAACTCAATAGACTCAGTCTCTGAAGCCCTGACCAAATCTAGTGAGCGCCACATCTCCCGAATAAAGTCATGGGGGTCCTCGTCGGGCTTAGACCCGAAAAACTCTGGAGGGCCACATAATAGGAACTCTCGAACCCTCAGGCTGTCACGCCTGTCGTCATCGTCATCATCTCTCCGCCCGCGTCTGCGAGCCTGCCCGCTACCAGTGTGGTCAATAACTGCACAGCCTCTCTCAGTGTCCTGTCCTCCGCCCCTGGCTGAGGAGCTGGAGGCTCGGGTGCGGGTACTCGGGCCCCTGGAGCTGCTGATGGACCTGCTCTAGGCTCCGCCGGTGGTGGTGTAGCGGATCCCTCTGAATGGGGCACAACCTCGGGCAAATCATAAACACGAGCCCGGGTAACTCGCTGTGCCTGACTAGTGCCTGCCATCCCTGCCTTGCCCTTCTGGGCCACCGTTGCCTTCTTCGGAGGCATCACTGCAAACAGAATAACGAATCAGATCAAAATCATCCTAGTAGCACAGTTCTAACGCACGATCTAAGATTCCAAAGAAGGTAACACCCTAAATGCCCTGTAGCCTCCTGTTTATAGATGTGGTGCACAACACACCAATAAACAAGACTCTACGAGACACGGCCTGTAGACATTCCGAGGACAGACTGCTCTGATACCACTTTTGTCACGACCCAACCCCGTAGGCCGTGACTAGTGCCCGATCTGGGCACCCAAACCCATCTATCAAATGCATTCAAGTATATAGCAGAAGCCGCCAAGGCTATATTCTAAATTTAGATAATTTTCAGAAAATTTCGGCAGAGTTTCCTTTGTTTTACAGACAATCCAAAATAACCCTGCGCACAGAAAATACCAACAAAGGCCACACCGGCCAACAAGGCAACATGTAAACATATGCGGACCGGCCGCCGCCGCGAATGGGATCGCCCAAACACATCATATACACACATCCGTACAGAAAGACCCAACCCACAACATGTCCACAGACCTCTAAACAGACCGACAGAATCATATGACGAGACAGGGCCCCGCCGTACCCAAATAGTCAGATATACAGAAATATATACATAACAAAAGATGTATGTACCAAAAGTGGACTCCGGATCAAAAGGGAGTACTCCGAAATAGCAGAAAGTGGAGCCTACAGCGATGGATCACCTGTGTTTGTACCCGCGGGCATGAAACGCAGCCCTCGAAGAAAGGGGGTCAGTACGAAAGATGTACTGAGTATGTAAAGCATAGAGTACAGAAATATGAGCCACGACTGAAAACAAACAGGATACAAAGGGGAAATACCGAACAGTATATCAAAATCTGTATCAAAACCATATATACATAATGCAAACAAAATCATGCAAAGCTCAGGAATGTGGTCACCACTCCGACGCTGGTGCCACACATAGCATAACACCAGAAGGTTCAAATCTCCGTACATCCCCGAGCACACATATCAGCATAACATATCACCAGCCATATCACAACATAACTCCAAACGGAACCCGGCCCTATGGCGAGGTCTCGGGAACCGTAACACAGCATACGGCCGAATTTATCATATCGCGCACGAATCATAACCGGCCCGGGAACCGGTGAACGAAGTCATAATAAGGGCACGAGCGGAGTCGTGAGCAAACAATGCAACTTATAAGCCAAAACACCTTTTTAAACTTGATAATATCATATGCTAACTCATTAATCAAATAGTTCGAATAACTAGTCAATACGGGGTTCGTTTCACAAAAGTATTTCCAACATAGTATTTATGGTTCAAAATATAGTTTAGAATATCGTGGCAGTCAAACATTATTTTATGATAACCAAATTCATAACCAAATGTGTTTTGCCGACATTAGACAACAATGGGCATAATAGAGCAAACAAAGAAGTCTCGATGCTAGCGGGCCCACCGCGGGTCAAGTCGAGGTGGCGGACATGAATCACAGACATTTGGGGTCTATGGAATCATACATGGAAGTCTCCAGGCAACTTGATTACGTTTACAAAAGTTTCGGACATTAGATCACTTTTCAATATAATATGAGTTTTATAATTCAATTCAATTGAATGAATAATACTAAATTCCCAATTCGGATTTCTAGGAATAGAATTTCCCTCGGGGCTCCAATATCGACCTAGTATACCTAAGACATGCCAAAAGAAGGAATGGGTAACCTTACATACCTTATATGCGTCTTACGCTCGCCCAAAACTCAAGTCCCGTTTCGCTCAGAATCTGCAAATGGTCAAAGTTGCCAATTAGGGATTTCGAGGCTTAAGAATTCACTTAACCTCATTTTTGTCTACCGAAATTTCGGCAGCATTTCCCCTATATATATAACACCCCGAGACTTTGCTCGGCTCCATATACAACAACAACAACCCACAATGTCACAACATCACAAGTCATAACAAAATCACTCTAACGTCAATATTCTTTCTTTCTACATAATTCAACAACTTTCTTCCAAACTTCACAACATCAAACCAATATCAACATTATCATATTCTTTTACTCATTCAAAGTTATTCAAACACATTCCAATAATATCCCAAGCGATATACATTAATTTAAGCAATCCGCTACTTTCCATATTCTATTCAAAACGTCCACAACTACGACGAACATACTAACTCGCATTATTTCCTTCCAAATTTATTAACAACAACCATAATCCGCATTTTAAGTCTTGCTTCCACAATTATATAAGAATATACAAAAATCATATAATTTCCCATAAAAACCCGCAACCATTTTCAATGCCAATTCGACTCGCTAAACATTCATTTACGTCATAAATGCCACAACGACGCAACTAACAAACTAAACAAAATCAAATTCACCTCCCCTTCCACACCACATGGCTCACGGCCAAACACACCCTTCACACACACACACGGCCATGCTCAACACAACACAATCCCATAATCTTCATGCAACTCTAATCACTATAACATATATATCCATTCCATAACATAAAAACATAGAAATCTTACCTTTTTCTTGAAATTACGACTTGCCGCAAACGTCGCTCTCTCGCTAAACTAATTGTATCCCGTCGGAGAGCGTCTTGAACTTACTACAATTACAAGAAGAACAAGATTTTTAGGATCAAAGCAAGGCTAGAGTATTTTTTTTTTTGTTTTGGAGGGTTCGGCCGAGAGCCTCTTTTGAGGTGTTCTTCAAAAATTTTTTTTTGTTTGTTTGGTTTTCTAGAAAATTGTAAAAGATGAGCATGAATATATCTTGCTCATATGGTCACATGGAACTCACATGACCACTTAAAATGGGGCTTGGGCCTTGGATCCTTGGCCGGCCACCCCTAGCATTTGGGCTTCAATTTTCTTCCAATTTTTCTTGGCCCAATTCGTTAGAGATTTCATTTGTAATTTCCGAAATTCCATTTTTTTTTTTTTTTTGCCCTTGGACTTCCTCCATATTCCACACCAATATTTTTCATAAACAACATAGGCATATTAACCAAAATCAAAATATTGCCTTAAAACACACAAGTCTTAATTATTTCCAAGATTTCCCAATTATGCGAAATTACGGGACATAACAATATGTGATCAAGCAGGACAAACTATTATCAAGCTAGATCCAAGACATCAAACTCCCAACTAACACATAACCACATAGGACAGGCAATGACCAGATTTGATTTAGCATAACAAGACTTCAATTTTTCCATGACACATAGGACCAAGAAAGGCGAACTATGATCAAACTGGGTTCAAGACTTCAACTCCCAACCAACACATAACCACATAGGACAAGCAATGACCAGATTAGGCAACTTACTTCAGACGAACCTCTTGACCCCTTCGTTAATTAACCTCCAGACCAAGACAACCTCCAAATGGACAATGACAAGACCTAAGGCAAATCAGTTATTCAAAAGAGCTTGTGACTTCAAACTAACCCCAATGAACCAAACTTATCACATGAGACACATGTGACTAGACCACTTGGGGCTTCAACAGACCTATTTTGACTCTGATCAAAACACAAGACTTTCATCCGGCTAACATATCAAGATAGACTACATCCCAGACCCTCACAATAGGGATTGGATGATGTTTAGACAATCATGATAGAACAAAAAATACAGCAAGGACATCCAAATTCATACTCCTCAAACTCAAAGCCATAGTCTAAGCCACACTAAAATACCTTTAGTAATAACTGAACAACCAATGGTGCAAGCAGGAAAGTTAAATAGGAGTCTAAGTGAAGCAAGTTCATCAACTTAATGATATAGTCTAGATTACATGTAAAGATAAAGGAACAACTAGTCACTAAGCATGAACAGAAGTTCTAACTAAAAAGTTGAGTCAAAATAACCTATCAACTTGAAACTACTCTATAACTTCATATGAAACTTTTTAAGTGAGCACAATGCAGACAAAATCAAAAGGGAAACACAACAAGCACATCAGGTTTGAGCTTTGTTCTAAACCGCAAACAATTACATTAACCAAGCATAGTGTGGACAAAAACTAAAACGAAAGGGAGTAGACCAGCATATTGACTCAGACATCTATCCTAAGCCACACACACACATCTTAGCTAGGTATAGTGTAGACAGAATCAAGATAAAAAGATGACAAGCTAATACATTAACTTAAAATCCTATCATAGACCATACAATTATGATACCTAAACATCACCCAAAACAGAAACTAAGCATAATGAACAATAACTACTTAAACTTCATCATAAAATCCCACATATTCTTATTAACTAAACACAACATAAGCAAAATATAAGTACAAAAACAATGAACTAAATACTAACTTAAACAGAATCTTATTAACTAAACATGACATAAATGTAAAGCATTGAACTAAGAGGTATTTACCTTTTGTGAGTGCAACCGGGGTCAAGCGATGGATTTTGGAGGCCTTTGTGCTCCAATAACAAACTCAAGCCACCACAACACCACACGAGCAAATGAAAAAAGCAAATTTTAGAACTAATGAAAAACAAACTGAAAACCTTAGGTCATAAAACTAAATTTTTTAGACTTATGGAACTCTTAAGGCTTATAAATATGATTTTCAGACTCTTTTTGGTTTCCGACCTCTCTTTTCTAACAAATGGGGGTTTCTATTTATAGAAATCCATGAATTGCTCTCCGAACTACAACCAACGATGCGGGACTTGCACATATTATGCAAGTCTCACTCACAAACTCAAATATATGATCCAGATCTAAAGTAAAAATAAAATCAATGGTTCAAATACTTCAAGACTAGTAATGATGATGGAAATACATATAAAATGGGAGGTAGTACCTTTGAGGGCCTGTTTGGCCGGTTTTCTGGTGAGAGAAGGATGAAGCTATTAATGCTTCGTCCTCTCCTTAACGTTACACGCTCCCACCATGGGACAGGATTGAAAAATGGGGCGGGGTAGGTGGTGGAAAAGGAGGCGGCGCGAGGGTTTTATCCCTAGCCGCCTCTCCTCTCTTTTGTTTGCAACAGACCCCTCGGGTCTTCTAAATGAAACGGGTGGGAGGAGTATAATACCCCCCCCCCCTCTAACCTCTTAATTGACCGGGTCCTGGTCCCTTGTTAGACTAGGCCTGGTCTTTTATTCATTAAAAACGACGGGCCCATTATATATATACATATATGTATACGCACCGTGTATATTGGTATATACATGGTCTCTCTGTGTGTATATATATATGCATAGCGGGTCGGGGAAAAATAAACTAATATATAAATAAAGAAAAACTAATTATTAGTCTATTAGGACTTAATTAATTTAAAACATGACTCATAAATAAAATAGAAATCATTTTGCAGATACTGATTTGAATTAATTAACCAGATAAAAAAAAATAATCAACTATACAAATGCACACAGAATCAAGATTTAATGGGTAAAATGATCACTTCTTTTAATTACTCAAAGTGCCTTGGACAATAAAACTGGAATAAAACTACTCATTAATCTGATTTTCCTTGATTTAATTAATTAATCAAACAATTATCCAAAAAGGGTTTTCTTTCCCCTTTTGATTAATTTCAATAAGAATATTCTTTAAATATCATCAATTTCCACAAAAAAATTAAAATACCCTGGAGGTTTCGTTATCAATTTAAAAGGATGAAATATCATAAAAGCTACCTAGACCCTTTAGGGTGCACAACTGATTTTATTTATTGTCCAAGGACTTCGAGCACTTAAAATAAATTTCGGGAGGTAAAAAATTAGGTGTCAACAACTACCCCTTCGGTGTTCGGAGATGGCGGGACCATCCTTGAGCAACGAAATTTGACTAACCCCAATTTTTGACGGACCCGACTCATCTTGCCTTAAAACCAATTTTTGGGTTTCCTACATATCTCGGGGTGTATGAAAATTCAGGCCACCTGTAGTTCGATTCGATCAAAGACTTTGAGTGATTGAGTAGGAAAAATCGTAGGACTCCCTATTTTGTGATCGGGATTTCCCTGGACAGTGGTTAGAGTGCAGCCAACTCTTGGGTTTGAGTCTACCTACATATCCCTGGCCTCTGGGAATCAGGCCGCATGTAGTTTGACTTGCTGGAGAAGCGTACCCCACTTTTTTGTAGGACTGCCTTCGAATTTCACAGGTGTGCACTCGATCGGTCGCGGGGTTTTTTTTTTTAGTAAAAAGGACAGATGGTGACTGAGTCTAAGATTGGACGACTTCCAAGTCCTAGCCGGAGATCTTGACTCTCATGGGCCCCCTAGGTTGGCTGGTTGCATAAGAAAAAGTTTCACGTTTGCTCTGCAATTTGTCCGGATCAGGTTCAGCAGGTTGGCTCTCTCTCGGAGATTGTGCATCTGCTTCCGAAATTCAACAATAGTGCAGATATGTTCATGATATTTGTGTGAATGACCCACTCTGCAGCAGGAAAGTAAATACGTAATGGCAGTATATATGAATGAATGGCCTTCTCGGTAGTATGAATGAATAAATGAATGGCCTTCTCAATAGTATGAATGAATGACCCTCTCAGCAGTATGAATGAATGGTCCTCTCGGTAGCAGAAAGTAAATGTGAAATGGCCCTCTCGGCATGGCCCTCTTGGCAGCAGAAAGTAAACGTGCAATGGCCTTCTCGGCAGTAGAAAGTAAACGTGCAATGGCCCTCTTGGCAGTAGAAAAGTAAATAAAGAAAATGGCAGATATGACCCTTCTGGCTGGATAATCTTTCTTCCATTCGTTGTGTTGGCTGTTAACCCTTGTTGCCAAATACGCCTCTTTTGCCTTTGTCATTTTGACCCTCTGGGTCGGATATGTCTTTGTCTCCCGCTCTCGTACGACCCTTCTAGTCGGATATGCCTTTAGGCTCGTTCATCTCTTACCCTTTGGGTCAGACGTATCCTTTCCCGTTCGCTTATGGTGTACTTGATAGTCAAACAAGTTGTTCTTGCTGGACTTGGCCTTCACAGTTCTGTCGCTTTCCTGTTAAAACTTGCATCCACAGAAAAATCGTGAGTTTCCTAAAAGGCCGATTAGCGTTGTTTTCCTTCCGTCTAGTGGCACCTCTTGATGTCCTTTTGAACCCTCTTAGCCTCGGTATTTCTAGAGATTGTTTTTAGAACATACTCATACTAACGGTGTATATTTATTTTTTGAAGTCTATAGTACAAATTGGTAAAGCGCATTGTTCTGTATATATATGTCTGTTATTATTATTATTATTATACTTTTTTTTGAAAAATCTTGTCATGACATGTGACTTTGAGTGCGGTCTTTCGGATCCCCTGGAAAGTATGACTGCTAATTCCCGAACTTGATGGAAGAATCGTAGGACCTTTCTCAAAAATTCTGCCTTAGCTTTGGGCTTGCCTTGCGCGGCCCCTGCTACTTCTCCTTATGTGGGAATTTTTGAGGTTCCCTAAAAAATTTCTACCCCAGCGTACGGTTTTGTTCTCCTATCTCCCAGTTGATTGTTCCTGATAGGAATTTTTGAGATCTTCTCAAAAATTCTGCCCCAGTGTGGGGTTGACGCTGACCAGTTCTTGCGTCGGTCTTCGTAATTTTGATCTCGTCGATTCTATCTCGCTTCATTGTCTCTTGGGTTTTCCTAATGGTTTTTGGGTTTTTCTTTTATGACTGCCTACGTATCTCACCATAGGGAATTCATGTCATCGCGTAGTTCATTACATAGATGATTTGTTTTCTCCTGCTCCAGTATCCTTACAAGAAAAAGGTACTATTGCAAGGAAATAACAATGCGATTACAAGCAAATGGCATCCTAAATGTAGTATCTCTTAAGTGCGTCTGCATTGATGGCCTTAGGCCACTCCTGTCTGTCAATCTCGGCTAGGACTACGGCTCATACCGAGAGTACTTTCCTGACCATGTATGGCCCTTTCCAGTTTGGCACGAATTTTCCTTTGTAGTCTTCTTGGTAGGGAAAGACCCGCTTGAGCACGAGTTGTCCAATTTTGAAAAGTCGAGCTCTAACCCGTTTGTTGAAAGCTCGATACATCCTTTTCCTATACAGCTGTCCATGGCATACGACCACCATTCTCTTCTCCTCTATCATAGCCAGCTGTTCATAATAATTTTTAACCCATTCTGCATCTTACAGCGCCGCCTCTTGGATGATCCGAAGCGAGGGGATTTCCACTTCGCTGGGTATGACTGCTTCTGTACCATAGACAAGGAGATATGGAGTTGCCCTAGTGGAAGTGCGGGTCGTCGTCCGGTACCCCAACAAGGCATAAGGTAGCTATTCGGGTCAATTCCTACAGTTGTCGACCATCTTCCTCAGGATTTTTTTGATGTTTTTGTTGGTGGCCTCTAGGGCTCCATTCATCTGCGGTCGGTAGGCGATAGAGTTCCTGTGGGTTATCTTGAATTGTTGCAAATGTCCTTCATCAAATAACTGTTTAAATTGGCACCGTTGTCTGTGGTGATGGATTCCGGTACGCCAAAGCAGCATATCAGATTGTTTTTGACAAAGTCAGCCACGACCTTCTTGGTCACTGACTTGTGTGAGGTGGCTTCCACCCATTTAGTAAAGTAGTCGATGACGACTAAGATGAAACGATGTCCATTGGAGGCCGGGGGCTCGATGGGTCCTATGACGTCCATCCCCCATGCCACGAAAGGCCATGGTGAGCTCATCGCATGTAACTCGGTGGGAGGAACCTTGATTAAATCCCCGTGTAACTGGCATTGATGGCACTTCTGTACGAATTTGCACGAATCATTCTCTATGGTCATCTAGTAATATCCTGTCCTTAGGATTTTCTTTGCGAGGATGAACCCATTCATGTGGGGACTGCATGCCCCTATGTGCACCTCTCTCAGCAGTTTTCTAGCCTCTTTGGCATCCACGAACTTGAGCAACCCAAGGTTGGATGTCCTTTTGTACAATACTTCTTTGTTTAGGCAAAAACCATTGGCCAGACTCCTGATAGTCTTTCTCTGATTTGCTGAACTTTCTGGGGGGTATTCTCCCTTCTCTAAGTAGGTCTTGATGTTAGCATACCACGGTTGGCCATCGGGCTCAGCCTCGACGGGAGTGCAGCGAGCCTGTTCTCCCCTTAATGTGATCTCCAGAAGGTCAATGTGAGCACTCTCAGGGTGCTGGATCACGGAGGTTGTCGTGGCCAATGCGTCTGCAAACTCATCTTGGGCTCTGGAGGTCCTGAAATTGATGTTCTTGAATCTCCCACATAGTCTTTGCACTAGATTCACATACAGGAGTATCTTGTCATTTTTGGTCGCCCAACTTCCTTTCACCTGATTTATGAGTAAATCGGAGTCCCCGATTACCAACAGCTCTATTAGGTTCATGTCCAATGCCGTCCTGAGGTCGAGGACACATGTTTCGTATTCTTCCTTGTTATTAGTACCCCTAAAGTTGAGCTTTGCGGCCATCAGATAGTGTTGTCCTGTCTCTGATATCAACACCTCCCCGATGCTTGACCCTTTGTAATTGACTGCCCCATCAAAGAATAGTCTCCACCTTATGTATGGTTCCGTCAATTTTTCCTCCATAGTCAGTACCTCTTTATCTGGGAAGAAAGTCCGTAGAGGCTCAAGCTCGTTGTCGACGGGGCTTTCTTCTAGCAAGTCAGCCAGGGCTTGTCCTTTGATTGCCTTTTGGGCTACGTATATGTGTCGAATTCACTTAGCAACATCTGCTATTTGGCGAATTTTCCCACGGGCATCAGTTGCCTGAAAATGTATCTCAATGGATCCATTCAGGATATGAGGTGGGTGGTGAACACTGATAAGTAGTGCCTTAGCTTCTGAGCGATCCAAGTCAGCGTGCAACAAGTCTTCTCTACGAGTGTGTACTGTGCCTCGCAGGACGTAAACTTCGTTCTTAAATAGTAAATGGCATGTTCCTTTTTGCCTTCTTCGTCATATTGGGCCAGCATACAACCGAAAGCATTCTCTGATACTGACAGGTACAGCAAGAGAGGACTCCCTTGCCTGAGTGGCACCAGAACGGGGGGATTGGAGAGTTATCTTTTGATTTTATAGAATGCCCCTTGGCATTCCTCCATCCAGTTCATGGAAGCGTCTTTCTGGAGCAATTTAAGGATTGGCTCCATGATCACAGTTGACTGGGCTATGAACCACCCAATACAGTTCAGCCTTCCC
This sequence comes from Lycium barbarum, assembly GCF_019175385.1. Lineage (NCBI taxonomy): Eukaryota > Viridiplantae > Streptophyta > Magnoliopsida > Solanales > Solanaceae > Lycium > Lycium barbarum. The sequence goes on along the minus strand of NC_083339.1, from coordinate 34,134,401 downwards.
AAGAAACTCATGACCTCTTTCTTGGTCTTGGGCGGTGGCAATTCTTGAATCTCTTTGAATTTGGTAGGATCTAGTTCAATGCCCCTGCGGCTGACTATGAATACTAATAATTTTTCAGCAGGCACTCCAAATGCGCACTTAGCGGGGTTCAGCCTCAGATTGAATTTTTGAAGCTTGTCGAAGAACTTGCGCAAGTGTATGGTGTGTTCTGAGTTTTTTTTTATTTTATGATGACATCATCCACATAGACTTCGATCTCTCGATGCATCATATCGTTGAACAGGGTAGTCATGGCTCTCATGTATGTGGCGCTAGAATTTTTGAGGCCGAAAGGCATTACCCTGTAATGGTAAACTCCCCAAGGGGTGATAAAGGCTATCTTTTCAGTATCTTCCTCGCTCATGAGTATTTGGTGGTACCCAGCGAAACAGTCTACAAACGATTGCCGCTCGTGCTTGGCGCAGTTATCTATCAAGATTTAGATGTTCGGGAGAGGAAAGTTATCCTTTGGACTGGCCCGATTGAGATCTCGATAGTCTACGCAGATTCAGATCTTTCCGTCCTTCTTGGATACCGATACTATGTTGGCCACCCAAGTGGGGTAGGATGTTACTTCCACTATTCCTGACTCAGTCTATTTTTCGACTTCATCCTTTATCCTAATACTCATGTCTGGTTTGAATGTTCGCATCTTTTGTTTGAGCGGGGCAAAATCCTCCTTGATGGGAAATATGTGGGCCACTATCTGAGTGCTTAACCCTGGCATATCTGCGTATAACCAAGCAAAGACGTCCACATATTCCTTTAACAAAGCCATGAGCTCTTCCCTTTTTGGGGCTCCTAAGTGAGCGCTGATTCGTGTCTCCTTGATATTTTCTCCGTCACCGAGGTTGATCAACTCAGTTTCATCCATATTTGGCTTCTTCTTCTCTTCCAATTCTTCCAACTCCTCTACCAGCCCTTCTGACATCATCGTCGACTCGTCGTACTTCTCGTACTCCGGCTAGTTGCTTTCCACGTTCATTTCGTGACATGTCATGACAGTTTTGGTCATTTTATTATGATTATTACTGAAAAAGCGAGGCGAAGTAAAATTAGGCTTATTATCGGTTGTTATTACATAGTTAGTGAGAAAAAATAGTTATTATTAACCAGTAAAAGTAGTGATTTGCGTGGATCGAGGCTTTCATCAATTTAAAAGATAATTTATTACAACTGTGGTCCTGGTCCGGAATGAAATCGGACTATTTCCATTTTAAAACATCATGAAGGAATTTAGAAAAAGATGATCATTCGGGCCTCAGCCAACGTCGCCTCTTTTAGCAAAATATTTTTAAGAAAAATCCATGTCTCTACCGAGGGGCCAAGAGGGGGTGGATGTCCAATTGTTCAGGCGTTCTTCTGACCTCAGACTGCGTATGTTGGGCGTCTTTTGACTTTTTTCAACGACCGCGTAGCATCCCTCTTCTTGGAACAGTGACTCGAGACTTCCATTAGATTCTTCTTCATTTAGCATCGACATCTTTCTAGGGAATGACTGGTACAGACTCGAAATTGGATGCGGTAGATTTCTTATTCTGGGGTCTCTCCTGGTTGCCCCCATGAGCTCGTCTTTATTAGGGGTATACCTTACACCGAAATGGTAGTTTTATTTTGGGATTGGCATAGGTTCTATTATCCCTTCGAGGTCCTTTCCTAGACCTTTTCCCATTTCAAAACCGTTTCTTAGCAGGGTAGAGGCAATCTTTCTGTACACTGCCAATATAGGCCTACCGACCTCTTATTCCATATGGGTGGCCCTTACGTATTCCGCTATATGAAATTTAGAGAAATGAGGACTCCCTTCGATCACAAGAACGATGTCGTAAGGGTACTTCTGAATATCCCTCTTAGCTGCCACTATAATTTCTTGTCCTTTCCATTCGAATTTTATGGCCTGGTGCAGACTCGACGGTACTGCACTGGCGGAGTGGATCCAGGGCCTTCCCAAGAGCATATTGTAATTGGCAGTAATTGCCATGAGTTGAAACTCTGCTGTGAAGGAGGCAGGTCTGACCTGGATTTGTAGATCGACCTCTCCAAAGGAATCACTTAGGGATCCATCGAATCTCCTTATGTTTGTCCCGCTCTAGCGAATCTTGCCTATGTCATAGCCATGGTGTGTCAGGGTGGTTACGAGGCAAATGTTTAGGCCTGACTCGTTATCCACAAGTACCCTTCCTACGCCTTATCACGTCATGCCAGGGTGATATGAAGGGCTTTGTTGTGGGACGTCCCTTCGACGAGCAACTCTTCCTTGGAGAAGTAGATTTTATGTTCCCCAATGATATGGGCCACTAGCTAGGCTAAATCTTCACTGCTCATACCAGCTGGTACGTGTGCTTCATCCAATAACTTCATGAGGGCATGCCTATGTGATGGTTAGCTAGCTAACAGCGACAGCACCGAGATATGCGTGGACGTCTTTCTCAAATGCTTAACAATGGAACAATCTTTTGGCTGCATGCGTCGCCAGAAATCTTCAGCCTCTCCTTCGGTTATAGCCCTTTTTTGAGTATTCTCCTTCCTTGTGGCGTTTTGGGCCAATTTGTTAGGAGTGTAGCATCTCCCTGAACGAATCATGCCTTGGGTTATCACATTCTACACAGTGATTGGCTTTTTGGGGTCCGACACGATCTGTTGTGCTACCTGGACTACCACAGGTGCTAGGACCAAGGTTCTGAATATAGCCTTGGGAACTCTCGGGATGGGGATCAAAACCTTGAATTTGGGACTCTCCTGGAGTCTGAGGGAAGCAATCGTCTATTCAAGAGGCTTGGTGACTTTAGGAGACAATGTTCCGCAAGCTTCCCAGTCTTTATCCCTTTCTATCATGTGGACCCCACTGTTCCCATGATTTGGCAAGGGGTTCGTTTTCACGATAGGAGTGGCAGTTTCCAAAATGATTTCTATTTTATCATTCAGATCTTGTATTTTGTGTTTTAGGTTTATGCAATCCTCCGTGTTGTGTCCGTTCCCTCCCGAATGGTAGGCACAAGTCCGATCGGGCCTGTAGAACCTACTTCTAGGTTGTGCAAGCTTTGGCAGGGCTTTCTGGATTAACTCTACGGTTAGTAGCCTCTCTAATAATCGCGCCCTTGGTTCGAGGAGTGTCGTGAATTCCCTCATAGGCCTTTTCTCAAAAGCTGGACATGGCGCATTGTATGTTATGGCGGTGGCTGATTTTGATAATTCTGGGGTTGATAGGCTTGTGGAGGGTTGTTTTGTGGTGGGTGGTAGTTTTGCTAGGGTAGCGGCTGGTACGTTTGTTTTGTTGGTCGTTGATAAGCAGGAGCGGATACACGGATACTGGGTGGAGCCGTGTACGGTGGTATAGCAGTGGTGAAGGCTTGTTGTGTGTAGAGCATGGGTGCTGGGCTATACGAAGGGGCTGAATAATTTAAGAGGGGTGAATTTGGATGAGAAGATGGTGTTCCTCTTAGGTTTTTGTTTGAAAGGTGGGATATGCTTGCCATGTCCTCTTTCTTTTTGCGGAAGATTCCCGCAGCGGCTTGCCAGACGCTTTGTTGAAGATACTGACGATCTTTCCAGATTTGAGGTTGTCTTATATGGACTCTCCCATTTTTACTAATTCGGGTAACGGCCTCCCCGCCATGGACAACATCCTATCATAAAAATCTGGCTCCTGTGACCTGATGAATAAAGAAATGAGTTCTCCCTCGCTCATTAGCGGCTGTACACGGGCCGCTGTAGCCTTCCATCTGCTGGCGAATTCTCTATAATTTTTAGTCGACTTTTGGTTGACCTTTTTGAGGTAGTAACGGTCTGGCACGGCCTCGATATTGAAACAAAATCTTTCCATGAAGTATTCTGCTAGGTCCTCCCACAGGAGCCACTAGCCCATGTCTTGTGTGGCTAACCATTCGGCTGCCTCGCCGGTCAGGATACGACTGAATAGTCGCATGATTAAGGATTCATTCCTTTTTACTCTGACTAACTGGTCGCAGTATGAATGGAGGTATGCTTTGGGGTTTCCCGTTGCGTTGAACATTTCGAATTTTGGGATTTTAAACCCTTCCGGCAAATCCAAATCTGAGTACATGCATAAGTCATCATACCTCAGGCCTGTCACCTTCATCGTGAATCTGTTGGACTTTTCCAACAATTCCTCCATCTTTCTCTCTATATCTTTCTCACGCCTATCTTGTTCAGCTCTCCAAATCCTTTCCATTTCTTCATAATGATCCAACTCCTTGTGTCCTGGGGAGGATTCGTTTGGGACGTTGGGAGTGAAGAAGGAAATTTGGTTAAACATGATGATGGTAACTTTCCCCACCGGTGGGGCTGATGTGTGTGCTTGGCTTACCAGGTTGAAGAATGCTGGCTGAGGGGTTTGGTGTGAGGGGACTGAGTGGGTGGTTCCTGGATCTTGGGATTTTTTAATCGGTGGCGCGTCGCAGGATTGACCAGCATGGTTTGGATTTATGATGTTTAGTGGAAGTGGCAGGGTTCCTGGTGGGTAAACAGGAAAGTAGTCGGGCATTGGAGAGCTTAATAATGGGAAGGGAGGAGGGGGCCTCTTTCCTTCAGTGGAGTTATTTTTTCGGCATCGGCTGCCTCCCTTCTGGCCACCTTTTCTTAGAGAGTGGCGACGGTGGTTAACAACGTTGCAATTACATCCTCCTGGGATGCTGCCTCTTGCGAGTCCTGAGTGTCTCCATTATGGAGAGAGCTCATTTCTTGTTTCTTTGGGGGTACCAGTCATTTTGTCCTTTCCTTTGTTGGAGAGGGATGCTAAAACGGCCTTGGATCTTGTGAAGTATGCCATCTTTTGATGTCACACTAACTGGCCCCTTTCTATAAGATAAGAATAACTGCAAGGTAAAGAAAGTTAGTTTCTGGTCATCAAACATAAAGGCAAAATATCACATATGGGTATTTAAAGCGCAAGTAGCACACAAAGTCATATACTGTAGATTGAGTACTTTCGATCCGATGTTCTAAGGTTTTGAACATTACAGGCCTTTTATGTTCGGGTAGATCTTGGTTTGGTGGTCTCGCGGTTGACTTACCATGGCTAATCTGTCATAAAAGTCTTAAGCAAACTTGGAGGGCGGGGGTTATAATTTAAACTATGTAGGGACCGAGTCTTACGTAGACTGCCTACGTATCCTGCCTGGGGAAATCAGGCCCTACGTAGTTCGATTGCAAAGAAGGATATACATTTCTTCCTAAATATCCTTTGACTAATCCTAGCTACAGACATCCCCAAACAAGGCCGGACTAGGGCTTCCCGCGTATCCCTTTATTGGGACACCAGGTCAGCGCGGTTCCTTTACATTTTTATGAAGGTGGGGTTAACATTTGTGCAAAATATGGGACACCTAATATCTACCCAAAAGTATAGTTCCTGCAAGACATTGTCCTCACAACTTGCCTTCTCATGTCGAATCTTTCTTTGTTTAGAACTATGGTGGGAGCAGGACCAAGATCTGTCGTGTCCTGATCATATTTTCGAGCTCAAGCTTGAAAGCATGGCATCCTTCAATATCATGCCCCCTGGCTCCAGTATGGTACAGGCAAAACTTATTTTGTTAGACCCGAACAGTGTGGGCTCGTAAATAGGTTCCACAGGCCTGATCTTGTTTAGTGAAGCTAAAGTCGAGAAAAGGCGGGCGTATGACTCCTCAAAAACTGTAAAATCTTACAGCCACACTTACGTCTCGGGGGTAACTCCTTCTCCTTAGGTGATGGGGTCATGGACCAGCAAAGTGTGTGGCCCCCATAAAGTTCAGATGACATTGTCGTCGATTAAACTGACAATCCTTCTTCTCGATGCTAGACATTCATTCAAGGTGTGACCTGCCTGGTTAAGGTGGAACGGTCTTCTTCTTCCTCCGGCTCTTCTTCTTCAAAGCGCTCAGGATCCCTTTCTTGGGGCCCTGTTTCTTCTAGCGGGTTCGATGTGAACACCCATGGATCCGAACCGGCTCCTTGTCCTTCGTTAGTTCCCTTTGGGGTTCCTTCTCTCTAGCATTATGTAATTTAACACTAATTCCTTTACCTCTTCAGGGACATTTTCATAGTACTATTCTTAGGGTACGCCTTCCGGCGGGTTCCTAACCATGTCCAGTAATCTGTCTACTTCTTTAATCTTTTTCCCTATTTCTTAGAGGTGTTTTTCCATCTGCAGCACCTTGCCTCACAGCGTCTCAGCGGTCTCCCCTATGGTCCGCGCTTCATACCCCCCTTGATTTGCCATCGTAAGTCAACCTTTAGTGTAATAAGCTTGGGTAAGTTCAAACCCTCGTGGTTTTTCCTTTGGGTACATAGTTTAGATTATCGAACCAATCGTACTCAAGCTTAATATATGGTTATACACATAGCATGCTAAGCACGTAGCAAATAAGGACGTAGTTTACAGGTATTTATACTACTCGTGTCCCTAGGGCCTTTTCAGTTAAAGCTTTCTTAGTCCTCGAAACATGTAAGTGCTATTTGTGAAGGTGAACCATTGCCCCGAAAAAGTCATCGCAATTAATAAATAATAGTAATATCTTCCCTGAAAGGATTACAAAAGTGATGACATAGCTGACATGAGGCTTATAATAAAAAAAGCAGTAATCAAGGAAGTCCTCCAGCGGCTGATGTCGAGGCTTGGCCCGTCCTGGACTTCTTGACCCTTTGAAGGGTGGTCTGGATACGAAGGCATGCCTGATATATCTCTATTCTCACAATCACCGGGTCTGTTTCTTCCAAGATCCTGGCTAAATGCTCGTCCGTACCTACCAGGCATTCTTTCATACATTGCTCTTCTTGGGCCTCTTGGGGAGGTGTGAGCCCTGGCATAAGTGCCAAGTGTGCCTGCAGCCATGCGTGATATCCTGGGTCGCACCCTGCCTCGAGCCTGTCTGGGGCCAAAGTATTTGGACCCCAGCTTACACGGCCATTCCATTCTCTAAGGATCACCCCCGCGTGCTTGATTTTCTGGTCTGTGTTCTCAATGATGAACTGCTCAGAGCTTCCACCCTGCTGTTGAATTATCTTAACACCCAGGATGGATAATAAAGACGGATTTCTCGAACCCTAGCTAGCGGCACAAATGGACAATTCTGGCCTCGGACCACCACAATCTTGGATATAAAATCAGGAAATATCCAATAGATCCGATCTTCAGTCATGTCGGTGAAGAATTCAACCCATGCATTTTTGGACATGAACCCGAGATTTGAATAGTAATTCACAAGGTGATCTATCTGGTTCTATCGACTCCAACCCTGGACCTCTTTGGCCATGTTGAGGTGTTTGATAATCCACCATTGCAGCAACATATCGCATCCCTGGAAGTGTCGGAAATGATTTCGACACTTGTCTAGGACCCGGAAGATGTCGACCAATATGGGTGCCAGGTCAAAATAACTTGTGTCTTGATCTTTGGTTACGCCGTGGAAGATCGCATGGGCCAAATAGATCACCCGGGTGTCTATGGCCAATGATTCGTACTGTGGCAACACCATAGTGCCGAATAAGTCCTTCGCGCACTGCACAAATGCTTTCAGACGCACATGCACCGCACAAATTCTTTAAAATTCACTGCATAAATGTTTTACACCATGAATCATATTGGTTTGAAAAACCTCATTTTCATCGATCATTGGGTTTTAAAGAAAAACCTCATCATTGTGAGCTCCTAATAATTATTAATAAACTAAATATATTATTTTCGTCTTTACTCTATTATTAGGAACTGTCGCTTTATTAATACATCGTATATTGCTACTTATTCATTTACATAATAAGCTATAACCTAAATAATTTTCTTACTTCATTATCATGTTATTTATATTGCATTAAATCACGCCTTATTTACGCTAATGACTAAGTTATTATATCACATTCCCCACATGATTATGTTAATTCAGCCCGTAATTAGTCGTAAAATTACTTGGGCTAAGGCTTAAATCATATGAAACCAGCCCACTACCCGTTAAATGAACCAGCCCACTACCCGTTAAATGACCCGGCCCACTACCCGTTAAAATCCCCGGCCCACGAAATAATTACACATTCAGTTGCCCTAACCCAATTCTTGACACCCGCGCCTCTACTCTTCTCCTCGATGAAAATGGTGAAGTCGCAGAACCCTTTCACTCCTGCAGACCATGCGCGGTCGATTTGGGAAAGAAATTAAATGTGTCGTACCTCCTCTATCAGGGTTCAACGTTGAAGAGGTGATTTCCCCTCTTTCTGTTTGTTTTTTGATCTGAAATCCTTAATGGGTTTTGTCCATTTGTGAGTTCAAATCCTTTGCTTTATCAGTTCCTTTTCATTTTCGATAGTACATAACTTTAATGGATTTTTGTCTCCTTGTTTTTTTTTCTGATCCGATGACATACCAAAGCATCCTAACGTTTTGGATTTTGAATGGAGCGTTTTTTACCAAGAAATCCCGCCCAATTTTGAACCCCAGCAAACCCTAGAAATTTTACTATAAATACTCTCTTCTTTATCCATTTTAGGGGGGATTTTTTTGGAGCCGCCTCGATTTCCCTTGAAAAATATTAATCTTCTTCAATACCTCTGGGTATTCAATCGAAATACTAAATCTTTTATTTTCTGCCCCTGCTATTATTTCGAATCTGAGTGCATGCAAGTTTGGAGTTTGGAGTGTTCGAGTGTATATTGGAGACTCAAAGCCCCATTTCGCTGCACATCTGTGCCTATGTGTTGATACTAATTTTGGTATTAGTTAAGCACATTATGTGTCAATTCAGTTAATCTATATAGTTAAGCATGTTCATGTGTTAAGTCGGGTTTAGTTTGTGTCAATAAATATGTTTAGCAGTTTAATGTAGGGAGATATGTGTGCATATCAGTCTTAGTCAATTTAATTTTCAGTTAAATATGCCTGATAGGTTAGCTTAGCCTAATATGTTTCAACTAAGCATGTTGTGTCAGTTTGGTTGAGTTTGATTTTATAGACTGATGTGATATTTGAAGCGTGCCTATATATCTGTTCAAGTATTGGAGTTTAAAGTCATTTATGATCTCTATCTGGATATAATATGGTTACTTCCTCTATGGCATGTTATTTGAGTTTAAGACTGCCTTCACAATGTTCTATTAATGATTAGTATGACCCGTAAATTAATGAGATTAAAAATGAGTTTGTTAAGACTAAAATGGCATTTGCTTGTTTTGAAAGTAGCCATGACTTCTGTATATTCCTAATGATTCTGTTACAGATTATAGAAAAACATGATATGAGTTGAGTCTGATTTGGTTTGGCATTCTAAAGTCTCAGTGGATTTAAGGGATTTTAAAATACAACCTGCAGAGTCTGTGAATTCATTCAATATACTGGGAAGTTTATGATGCATGTTTAAGATTCTACAGAGTCAGTATATGATCATGATGGCCTAAAAATGTGATTTGTGTGACTAGATTGGTTCTGTATGATTGAGAATTAGCATTACGAAGGAGCTATGAGTCATTCTATTGATGAATGAGGGTCGTTTTCCTTTGCTAAGGGAGTTTACTGAATTAGGGAAAACTGATTAACGTATCTCTATTTGGGTTTAGGTTCCTTTGAACACTCTAATAGGCCAACAATGGTATAAGAACATGCTACAAACTCCTAGGTTGATGTGTGTAAATCTTATAAAACCAGTCTAAATGATGCTGTGAATTATGATGGAGCCTCTGTGATCTGATTTTTTTCGAGTGCAATATGGAGTGCTAGATTGCTGCATTTAGTTAAGGTTTTCTTGTTGTTCTGGAAATTGTTAATGTGCTAACTAAAAGCAGTCCCCTGTTTTAACTAAAAGTTGCTAAATTTTTTAATAGATTGTTGGATCTAGTTAAGGTCCTATAGAGTGTTAGACTATTGTTTTCCTTGTCTCTGAACTGCCTTATAAAATATTAAGAAATAAAGGGTCAGATCTGTAAAGCATGATGTGTTCCTGCACCTGTTTAAATTTTTTATGTTCTTACATTGACAGTATACTGTGTTTGATTGTGTCTCTGTGTGTATACTTAGAGTATGCTTTAGTTAGCACAGTTATAGGGAGATTAGTTGGTCATTATGGATTAAGCTTGAACCTTCCCCGATGTTAGCCATGCCTGGGATTCATGGAAATCCCTTGGAACTTGTGCAACATCGGGAAGACGGGGGCAAAAGCTTTCCAATACTAACCTTCTAAACATCCTTATGAATGTGTATATACGAAGTATACTCAAATATACATAATGTATGCATAAATCATTTGTTGCCTTGAATATTGAAACTGCTCAATCATATTTGTTTGTCACTCTTAGGCTGGCACTAAATAGATATTCTCATATATGCATGAAATGTATAAGATATACGCAGCTTGTGTACACTTAGGTGTATATAGGAGGGTATACTTTGTATATCATCCAAAGAAAGCTCATGATTATGTGCCTGGTGAAAATATTTGGGCCTACTTTATTTCCTTTTATTACTGCGACACGTTTTGGGCCTGCTTTCATCCTTGTTACTGTTGTCATGTAATTGGGCCTGTTCTTTTGTTTGCGCCTATAAATATTGATTCAGGCCTTTCCTCTTTGTGTTTGGGCTTGCGCTTTTGATTGCCTCTGTTGTAATTGCATTTGGGCTTCCTCTTTCATTCCTGATTATTCTGTTAAGTATAGTATACCTATTCGATATATGTATATAAATTATTTCGACTTAGGAATGTTGTATGACGCTCTCTCTTATTAAAATTCTTTGAACTTTATGCTAATCTTTATCTTTTTTTTTTTTTTTTGCATGTACACCTTGGAGCACACATGGAGTCTTCATAAATGACTCTTTTTTTTTTTGCATGTACACCTTGCTACAAGAAGACTCATTTTGAGACTCGATATTGCCGCTAGATTCAGAACCCTCATCTACTCTACATTTGATTCACTCCCCTCTTGAAAACATCCGGGCAGAATTAAAAGAGGGGAGCAAAAAGGCGTTCAGTCGCATTTTTTTAACTCGTACTAGGATTAGTTAACTGCTTTGTTTTCTTAAGTGTGTTTGGTTTAAGATTGTTGACCTTAGAACACCTAATTTAGAGGGATAGTCGATATAACAATCAATAGTTAGCCTTTTTCCTTATTTTAGAGTTCTTTATAATACCCATTATATTTTTTTATTTATTAAGGAATCAAATCTGTATTTACGGGTTTTTTTTATCACTGGTGGTTTTATAAAGATGGAAACGTAGTTCACGGTTTGACCTATTGCAAACTGATTTTCAGAAGTTAAACATATTTCTTTAAATTAAGAAAATTAAATTTTCTTTGTGATCTAGTTTAAAAATGTGAACTGGAAAATGTTGCGTGAAGCACTTTGTCACAAACAACTTTTTTTTTAACTTTGATAGAGTGGTGCAAATTTTTTTAATTAAGTGTCGATTTTAAAATAGTCGGATGAAGTGCTCCCCTTCTAGAAAGTATATCACCGACTCAAGATTTAACCTGTTAAGTATTCTTAAATTATTGAATAAGAGTTCAGCTTTTCACTAACTTACAACCCTCTTGTTTTGATCTATTAGACCTATTAGTTTCTTATAAGTTTTTAAATAATTTGATTTCAACAAAAGTAATTATTTTTCTTAAGACCAGTTTCTTTCAAGTTTAAGTTCAAAAGTTGCAAGCAAGGTTAACATTTTCTGGGATTTCTTACAGATTGTATTGTTAAAGTAATTATTTTAAATTTTAAGCTTTATGCTTTTTTTAGCTAATCCGCATCTAGTTATAATAGATAACAATTTTTTTTTTGTTCTTAAATTGTTTAGTGATAGATTTTAACCCTTTTTAATTAACCTAAGTTTGACCGGTTAACCGTACTTAAACAGATTCTAATGGATTCCTAAGACCTTCCCATTAGGATATTTAGAACCCTTACCTAGAATTTATTAGGCTCGTAAGACCTTAAAATGGAGTTTAGTTTAGTTTTACCTTAGTTAATAATTAGGTGTCCTAATTCACCGTTAAAATAATTAGGTGGCGACTCCTTAAGTTAAAATAACCAGGAATCACCAATGTGTTGTACTCCGCTTTTGACCCGGTTAAAATGGGGTATAACAATCTACACTCAAGAGAAATTATACTACCGTTAGACTTATCATCATATGCCTATCTCAAGTCCTTAAACCAAACTCCTTTAGAATCTCCCAAAATTCGGGCAGCATTTCCCCTATTTATATGCCTAGCCCGAAATCACAAGCCAGCAACCAACAACAATACCGACATCAACAACAATATTATCAATATCAATATATTTCATAAAACATCCCACACGATGTTTTTCAACATACAACAACAATATACACTTCCTTTCTTCCTAATCAAGGAGCATAATCTCATCAACACACCAACAACATTAGATACCATCTCTATACATGTAAATCAGCCCAGCCACACGGCCAAAACTTGCTCAAAACAGTCCATAAACACAGCAACTACAACACGACACTTTATGACCTTTCCTCCGTAACTATTTTCACTTTTAAGAGACTTGCTAAACCTTCAAATCAACTCAACATAAGCGTTAGGATGAAGAACATACCTTATACTTGAAGAAATTCAGCCACACCAACTTCCTTCAAGACCAAACTTGCCACAACATCAAGTAGAAGCAAGAACAATCACCTTTCATGGACTACTTTTGTGTAATCTTGTTAAATTCTTGATTTAATGGGCCATAAATGTTTGGGGGATGTGTTGAGAAGTTTCTCGGACTATTGAGAATGTAAAATGATGAAAATAATGGAGTTAATGGGGGTATTTATACCCCCTCATAAGTCGGTTCCACCGACCTTCTCAAGTGGGACCCGCGAAAGCCATTTGGCAGCTTGGAGTCTTTATCATAAAATGGCCATAATTCTTGATCCTGATATCGTATAAGGGCCCACAACCTATGGTTGGAAATATATTTCAATTATCTACAACTTTAATTATTTGTGTGTGTCGAAATTCAAAACTTATAATAGCTTTTTGGCCCCTCCAAGTCAGATCATCCGAAAATGTATGCTTAAATCATCCTTTTGGAGGGCTTATGCCCATATTCGGCTTAAGGGTCCTTCTTAAGATTTGCTCAACTTCCCATGTACTACTCATATCACTTTTCATATGTCCTTTATAAAATCCTAACATGTGGGCCCCACCTTAACTTACGGTTATGAGGGCTATTCATCAAGTAACGTGTTAACTGATTTACTCAATACGGTCTCCAAATGTCATATATGTATTCTTATACTCAGATCATATAATCGTCATCCCTGATCCTTGTATAACTTTGCTCTCCCATAAGCTCATGCTAAGTCGTCTACAGTCTTGGTAACACGAAATTTTTCGGGGTGTAATAGTTTCAGTTTGTTTTTCATTAGTTCTAAAATTTGCTTTTTTCATTTGCTCGTATGTTGTTGTGGTGCCTTGAGTTTGGTATTGGAGCACGAAGCCCTCCAAAATCCATCGCTTGACCCCGGTTGCACTCACAAAAGGTAAATACCTCTTAGTTCAATGCTTTACATTTATGTCATGTTTAGTTAATAAGATTCTGTTTAAGTTAGTATTTTAGTTCATTGTTTTCGTACTTATATTCTGCTTATGTTGTGTTTAGTTAATAAGAATATGTGGGATTTTATGATGAAGTTTAAGTAGTTATTGTTCTTTATGCTTAGTTTCTGTTTTGTGTGATGTTTAGGTATCATAATTGTATGGTCTATGATAGGATTTAAGTTAGTGTATTAGCTTTTCATCTTTTTATCTTGATTCTGTCTACACTATACCTAGCTAAGGTGTGTGTGTGTGGCTTAGGATAGATGTCTGAGTCAATATGCTGGTCCACTCCCTTTCTTTTTAGTTTATGTCCACACTATGCTTGGTCAATGTAATTGTTTGTGGTTTAGAACAAAGCTCAAACCTGATGTGCTTGTTGTGCTTCTCTTTTGATTATGTCTGCATTGTGGTCACTTAAGGAGTTTCATGTGAAGTTATAAAGTAGTGTCAAGTTGATAGGTTGTTTTGACTCAACCGTTTAGTTAGAACTTCTGCTTAGTGACTGTAATCTAGACTATAACATTAAGTTGATGAACTTGCTTCACTTAGACTCCCATATAACTTTCCAGCTTGCACCATTAGTTGTTCAGTTGTGACTAAAGGTATTTAAGTGTGGCTTAGACTACGGCTTTGAGTTTGAGGAGTCTTATATGAATTTGGATGTCCTTGCTGTATTTTCTGTTCTATCATGATTGTCTAAACACCATCCAATCCCTATTGCGAGGGTCTGGGATGTAGTCTAAGTTGATATGTTAGCCTGATGAAAGTCATGTGTTTTGATCAGAGTCAAAATAGGCCTGTTGAAGCCCTCAGTGGTCTAGTCCCATGTGTCTCATGTGATAAGCTTGGTTCATTGGGGTTAGTTTGAAGTCACAAGCTCTTTTGAATAACTTATTTGCCTCAGGTCTTGTCATTATCCATTTGGAGGTTGTCTTGGTCTGGAGGTTAATTAAGGAAGGGGTCAAGAGGTCTGTATGACGTAAGTTGCCTAATCTGGTCATTGCTTGTCCTATGTGGTTATGTGTTGGTTGAGAGTTGAAGTCTTGAACCTAGTTTGATCCTAGTTTGCCTTGCTTTGTCCTATGTGTCATGGGAAAATTGAAGTCTTGTTATGCTGAATCAAGTTTGGTCATTGCTTGTCCTATGTGGTTTTGTGTTAGTTGGGAGTTTGATGTCTTGGATCTAGCTTGATCATAGTCTGTCCTGTTTGATCACATATGTCATGGAAAGGTTGAAGCCTTGTTATGTTGATGGCTTGTTATGTTGAACTTTAGCCTGGTTATTGTTGTCTTATCAGATCATGTACTTGTTGGAAAGATTGAAAGTTGAAAAAGGATTGGACCAAGTCTAGTCATCACATTGTCTTCTCTTGAATATATTGGTTGTTTGAAAGTTGAAGTTGTCATGTGCTGGACCTGGCCAGATCATGTCTGTCCTTTAATGGTATTTTGATTCTAAAAAGTGAAAATGTACTTCTCTGTGTGGATATCCTACTTGTTTCACTTGGCAACCTGTTTGGCCTGATTCCTGTTGTCCCACCTAAGTCTTACTTACTTGACAAAACTTGGCATTTTGGGGTCACAATAATGTATATTGAAACAAAGGTTTTAAAAGGTGATCTAGGGGGGAAGGGTTTTAACTTGACCAAGGTACTTTACTTAGCTCTGCTTCTTGTTTGGTTGTCTTGTTTGTGGTAAATATGGGAATTTGTTAGACTACCCCTGAATAGAACATGTGGGGGTGTGTGGTTATGACGTGTTTGAGTCTAATAGGTTTACTAAGTTTGCTATAATAAACTGGGTTCAGGGCAGTTCTAAGATGGCCCATGTCTGATAAAAAGAGGAGGGAAAGCACCTAGTCTAACAGGTTGATTAGGAGGTGATTGACATGTTTATTCTCACCTCGCAAATGAAATATGTCTTCTGATAAAAATGGCACAAAAGAAGGATTCAAAGGTTGGTAGTTTGGCAAAGAGTGTATACAGGTGTGTGTGGCCCATGGGTCATGTCTGTGTGCAGGAAAACCTTTTTCTTTTATTGAGAACTTGTCATCTAGTTACAATATTAAGTAAGGATAAAGGATAAAAGAAGGAAGGATAATGGGATCTTTGGTTACAAATCTTGCTTAACTTGTCCTTGTGTGGTCTTTGTGTTTTTTGGATATTATTGTGTTTCTCTTTGATGTTGAGAGATGAGTTCCTTTAGAAAGAGTGGTAGTGAGGCTAAAATGATGGTGTTGAAGTTTGCTGAGTGTTCCTTTGTATGGTTTGATCCTGATGGAAAAGAAAAATGTGTCCTCTTTCTTTTGAAATACAATGTGGTTAAGAAAAACAAAAACTTTTCTATGATCTTGGTTTTAGTTTGAAGTTGTTAGGGAAAACTAGTTTGTTATCATTTTCTATGTGTCCATGATGTGTCTGTTTCCAGTACTCATAGGGAAATTTGATAATAAAAGGTCTTTAAAATCTAGATATGGTCTTTCTAAATCAGCTAGTTTGTTGTTGCTTGCTATGTGTCTATGAGGTACTTGTTCCAAGTAAATCATTTTTACTTGATAACTAAGGTTTACTTTATAATCCGGACATAGTCTTATGAATTAATCAGTCTGTTATTATGTGCTATGTGTTTATAAGGGGTTTTTTTCCAAGTGTTCATAGTTGAATTTGGTAACAAAGACTTTTAAAATCTGGACATTAGTCCCATTGGTTCAATTTTGAAACTCTATGATAGAGTTAAATTGTCCTAGATCTTCCATGGCCCTTAGTGAAGTCACTGGGATATGAAGGGGAGTGCATAAAGGAGAGGTAAGAGGTCTTGGTAGAGTGAAGATGAGCCTGGGCATGAACTAGAGGAAACGGCCAGTGGAACCCAGGATCCCTTTGCTGAAAGGGGAGATTCAGGAGGAGGAGATAGGGAGGTGATGACCCCACTCTATCCTGCTTCCCTTTTCCTTACCCTGAGATCACATTATTTTCTTTTAGAACGTCTTTTTAATGGCCTTGGAACACACTAAGGCACAAGGTGATTTTGGAACAGTCTAACTGTGTCTAACAGGGAGGGAAAGACACTCCTAGAACCAAATAAGCTATTGTCAATCCTGGTCAAGTCTGAGTGTTATGTGATTCCCACCTTGCCTTCTGAAAATCCCTCTTGTCTGAAAGGTTTATAGGTTTTCCTGAACCTTACTTATTAAAAATTGGTTGTGTGTAAAGGGAAAATGGGGCTGATAGTTGTGTCATGTGGGCATAAATTCATCTATGAGCACACTGAGGGTCAAGTGTGTTATGTACCATTTACTTTGTTGTTTGCCATATGCCTTTGTCTACTTTTTCTACACTATTTCATCCATGAATGATGTCTGAGACCTGCCACCTGGTTTATTGGTTTAGGCTTGTCCCTTATGTGATGTTTGGTCCCTTTGTTTGCTAATACTGTGGTCATGCTATAATTTTATTTCTTGCCTTTCTCTTCCTCCCCTTCTGTGCTTTGGGAAAAGGCCTTGGAAAAGTTTAAAATATGTTGAAGGAATGCTTTTAGGAACCAAGACTGTTATAAGGTTGTCTGGTTGAAGTGTACATATGACTTGTCCATTAAGACTTCCCTCCCTTTAAAAGGTTTTCTTTAAGCTCACTTATCTATTAATCAAGGGTCCTGCTTTATGTACCAGTTTGTGGTGTGTTCAAGTTAATAAAGAGGAACAAGTTTTAAAGGATGCCAGTTCTAAATGTGTTTTTTCTAAAAGTTTTAAACATGGTCATGAGCCTTGGCTGTCTGTGAGGTCCTCCCAGGTCATTTTTTTTTCTGAGAATACTATGCTTGTTTTGGACTTAGTTGTGAGTAATCTTGAGCTTAGCTGAGATAGGGTGAATGCCATCGCTTGAATTGGGATAACCAGGCCTTGTTTCCTCTAGGAAGCGACTAGAACCTTAATAAATGGATAGGTTAGGCTGCCTGAACATGGGCATTTGGAACTTTTCTAGAAGTCCATGGGCTAAGTGATTCTCTAAAAAAGGGGCAAGCTTGTATTTGTCCATAAACCCTCTTGTGTTTGGGTTGGTATGTCTGAATATGTTCCAGCTTATTCCTTCTGTTACCATGATTTTCTTAGCAAGTCCATGGTTTGATTGACCATTATCTTTGTTTCTTCTAAAACAGTTATGTGCATTACCTTTAGTCATGAAACTGAGTTCTCCCCTCATTATTTTGTACTTGCTGGTTATCTAGTCTCACTTAGGGCCTACTTTTTGCTATGTTTGATGTAAATGTCCCCCTTTAGAGTATGGCACTTGGTTGTTGTTTGTTTGTGAGTTTACTTGAAATTTGTTGTCATTCCCAAGTTCTATACTCTCTTTTCCTCTTGCTTGGAATGCACTAGTGGAGGATAAACTATGGTAGTTCGGGTCGTCCAGGCCTTCTCGGTGTTAGCCATGCCTGGGGTTCTTAGAAGCCCCTTGGAACTTGTGCAACATCAAGAATATAAGGCAAAGACTCAATCCCCATGCCATTGCAAAATCTCCAACCAAGGCAAATTCATTCAAGGAGAAATGGGGTAAGTATAGAATAATATGAGTACTTTTCTTGTTTTTATACTATGTATAGTTTTACTATTTTAGTGATAAATTCAATGTTTATAAACTAACCGGGTCCCTTTTCTTTGCCCCCTCCCCCCTTCTCCTTACTCGCATGGCCACTTAGGTCCAGCCAAAGCCCACTTATTGGACCAAAGGCCCAATAGGAAATTAATTCAAAAATCGAGTCTGCGAAGGCAAAGCAAATAGCAAGGCGCGTAGAAGGCCCAACTATGAGTGAAAATGGCTAAACTAGGGGCTTGGTACGCCCCTAGTCTAATTTTACTTTCATTATCATTTTACATTATTTGTTTGAGGCGTTGATGTACTTGTAATTTGTATCCAAACTCATAATATAGTGGAAACTTCTCGACATAAACTTTGGGCCTCAGCCCACAGATAATCTCTAAAAAAAGGCAAGTTTACATCATTCATAGGTTTCAGAGAAAGGATGGACCAATTTCCCTATTTAAGCCCTTTTAAAACTAACAAGGACCAGATTTGACAAAAAGAAATGTATATACAACTCTCTTTTCTCTAAAAGAAATTAGAACCGAACCAAAGTCTTCCTATGGATTGCAGTTTTGGGCCAAGAAAAGGCCATAAAATACGAGTATATACAGCCAAGATATACTCCTTTGAACATACAAAAACGCTCTTTTATAACATAAAAACATATTGTAATACAAAGTTTTGGATAAGACTGAACATACCAAAACGGAGTGATACGAGCCAAAGTATGAGTATAACATGCAAAATCAAGAATCTCGCCTTTCTCTTCATTTGTGGAAAAATATAAAATATACTCCTTAGATATAAAAGGAGACTATTTATACTCGGATATTGTAAATCCAAAAACTAGAATAACCCATATATAAGGGGGACATATTCAATTTTTTTTCCAAAATGATATGCAGTTTACAAAAATGACTGTTTCTTTAAATGCGAGAATAAACAGAAAATAGATACGAATCCTTAATACAGGGGTGCCTAACACCATCCCTAGGGGATCATCAGAACCCTTAACTAGAACTCTGGATTACGAAGGTTTTTTCACGGTATTTGAGTAAACCCTTAAAAATCGATTTTCCTAATTTCCTAAAAATTAGGTGGCGACTCTTTTAAAACAAAGTCCGAACGAGCACCAACGAATTGGTAGTAGCCTTTTATGCCTTAACTGCTGCATGAAAAGCGAACCGCAACAGATGGCGACTCCGCTGGGGACTGACTGGTTCTAACCCTAAGAACTCCAAAATAATATGAGTTTTATTTGCCTTAACTCTCTATGTGTTTACTTCCTCGCAATTATTAACTGTCATTGCATGCATATCATAACTCCGCTATTCCTGGCATTTATTTTACACTTTATTCTAAAGGCGACTTCGTGGAGCACGTGGTCATTCCTTCATTTTAAAACCAAAATTTTATTTTGGAACCGTTATGAGGCAGGGTTGGTACGCAGTCGTCCAACAGCCCTAACGGTTCAGCCCCAGCAGTCCGCTCGGGTTTTCGGTCATTCGTGAAAAATCCACTCTAGTAAAACTAGGGTAAAGTTAAGCTAAATCCCAACTGAACTAGAGCATTTATACCTAGACAGGCCTTGGGTGTCTCAGACTTGCCTAAGGCCCATTAAGAGTGACTACCCTGTGTTCGGATGGTCTATGACCCGAAAAACACCGCATCTCATTTATGTGCTATGTGGAAACTTCTTCGTGCCTATGTGATGAACCATAGATCCTATAGAGATGGGGCAATCTTTGTCACGACCCAGCCCCGTGGGCCGCGACTGGCACCCTACCTGGGTACCCAGACCGAATCGTACATTCATTATCAAATCCAAACTTATTTCAGAATTTTACGAAATCATATCGAACGTAATTTATATCAAAAATATGTCTTAAGCGGTCGCACCAAATCAAAATGCCATATCAAATACAAACTGAGCGGCGGAATAGACATCGCCGGTCAAAGGTGCAAACATAAGCATAAGGGCCATTTGGGGCCATCATAACAAGCAGACCGCTTTAAGACCAGAAAACAAAATCAACCAACATATATAGGACCCTCACCCCACATATATGACTACAGGCCTCTACGAACTCCAAACAAAGACATATGGCGAGACAGGGCCCCGCCGTACCCAAATAGTCAGATATACCAAATATATACAAAGCAAAAGGAGTCTGTACCAAAGGTGGACTCCGGATCAAATAGGAGTACTCCGGAATAGCAGGAAGTGAAGCCTACTGCGGAGGATCACCGATATCTGCACCTGCGGGCATAAAACGCAGCCCCCGAAAAGAGGGGGTCAGTACGAAATATGTACTGAGTATGTAAAGCACGGAGTACAGAAATATGGATCAAAACCGAAAGCGAATCAGATGTCAAAGTGGAGTACAAATTGGTATGTCAAAATCTGTATCGAAATCATATACGTATATATAATGCAAACGAAATCATGCAAAAGCTTAGGAACGTGGTCGCCACTCCGACGCTGGCGCCACACACAGCATAACACCAGAAGGTTTCAAATCTCTGTACATCTCCAAACACAAACATAATCATAGGTGAGTGTATCGCATCACGAGCCATATCACAGCATAACTCCAAACGGAACCCGGCCCTATGGCGAAGCCTCGGGAACCGTAACACAGCATACGGCCGAATTATCATAAGGCGCACGAATCAAAACCGGCCCGGGAACCGGTGAACGAAGTCATAATAAGGCACGAGCGGAGTCGTGAGCAAACAAATGCAAATCATACTTCAAAATAGTCTTTCAAAGCAGAGTAATCCCATAAGTCATTTCATAATACAAAGTAATCGAATACTTAGTCGATATAAGGTTTCATTTCACAAAACATTTCCAAAATAGTACGTATAGCTCAAAACGTAACTTAGCGCATCGTAATATTCAAAACATATCCCGTAGGAGGAAGTTCCAAAATCGAAGGTAGCATGTCAAACTTTATTCACAAAGATAGCCCAATAAGACAGTTAGGGCGTTTCGGGCTAGCGGGCCCACCTCGAGTCAAATTGAGGTGGCGAACATATTTTCCGAACATTTATAGGCCAAAGGGTCATACATAATCATTTCTAGGTTACCCGACCACATTTCGATAGGTTCCGGACGAGTGATGGCATTCTAGCCAAAATAGAGCCCTTAGGCTTCAATTGAATTGAATGAATAGTAACTTTTCTGTGGATCGGGTTTCGAGGAGCAGAAATGCTCCGGAAGTTCTCATATTCGCCTATCATACTAAGATATGCCAAACGAAGGAGTGGGAAGCTTTACATACCTTACAGACGTCGCATGCTCTCCCAAAAGTCAAGTCCCGTTTCGTCTGAAATCTGCAAATGGTCAAAGTTACCAATTGAGATTCTTAGGCTTAAAAAATGCCTTTAACTTCATTTTTTGCCTACCGAAATTTCGGCAGCATTTCCCCTATAAATCTAACATCCCCGAGGCTTAGCTCGGCTCAAAATACATCAACCACAACAGCCCACACATCAACAAACAACACAAGCCACAATCAAACCATTCTAGCTTCAAAGTTCTACTTTATTACCTAAGTTGGCAACTTTCATTCAAACTTTCAAAACTCCAATTCTACATCTACATACTTGTATTCATTTCCGCATTCAAACTTATACAATCACATCCTAACTACAATCCAAGCCATACACGAAATTGCCCCAAAATCCATTACTTTCCATAATTCTTCAAAACATCAAAAATTCACGACGAACATTCTAACTCACGTCGTTTCATTCCGAATTCATTAACATCATTATAAATTCATATTTAAAGTCTCTAGCACCCTAAATATACAATGATATACATAATGATACCTAAGGTATACGCTTTCCGATAATATCCAAAATCATTTTCCAACGTCAATTTAATTCATCAACCAATCATTTACGACACAAGGATCACAACAACACATTACACAAACTAAACAAGATCAATTCACCTCACTTTCTCCTCCCTATGGCTCACGGCCAACACACCATATACACACACACCCAAGGCTTTCTATTTACATCAAAGTCACGGAATTCTCGTCTATTCACAATCCTTAACATATTCACATCAATTCTATAACATTAAAGGGGCAAAATTCTTACCTTTTCTTGAAAACCCGACTGGTCGTAAACGTCGTTCTTGTGCCAAACTAATTATACCCCGTTGAAGAGGGTCTTGAGTACTTCACAACTATGTAGAAATTAGGATTTTTGGATCACAAACAAGGCTTGGAAATTTTCCTTTCCTTTCTTTCTCCACTTCGGCCGAATGCCTCTTTTAGGGGTGTTCTTGAATTTTGATCTATTTTCTTGATAAGTGCAAGTGTAACATGATATATATCCATATCCTTGGTCATGTGCCTTGCACATGACATTAAAGGAATGGGTTTGGGCCATGGTTATGGCCGGCTACCCTTCACATTGGGCTTCAAATTTTTGTATTATATTTTTCTTTGCCCAATTCACAAAATGCCCCGTTTTGTAATTCCCGAAACTAATTTCCGAAATTCCAAGTTTACCCTCGGCCTTCCCCGATGTCTTAACATTAAAGATTCCATAACCAACATAGTCATATTCACTAAAATCAAAATATGTCCTTATAACCCACAAGTCGTAATTATTTCTCAATTTCCAATTATACGAAAACACGGGACATAACATTCTCCCCCCCTTAAGAACATTCGTCCCCGAATGTTAAATTAATCTTATAAGGTCTTATGATCAAGGCAGGAGTGTCCCCTTTTAATAATGACATACATAATTCATTTTATCAATCAACACAACAAACTGAAAAAAAAAATTAGATTACCTGTGGACGTCGGGAACAAGTGAGGGTATCTCCTTTTCATCTCGTCCTCCGCCTCCCAAGTCATCTCCTCCCGATTATTGTTGCGCCACAGGACTTTGACGGAGGGCACTTCTTTAGTGCGTAGTCTCCGCACCTGTCGATCCAGAATAGATACAGGCTGCTCGTCATAAGATAACTGCTCCGTCACCTGAATGACATCAACTGGGAATATCCTGGAAGGATCACCAATACATTTCCGCAACATAGACACATGAAACACCGGGTGTACGGCTTCCAAGTCGGATGGTAAGTCTAGCTCATAGGAGACCTCGCCTATCTTTTGAACGATCTGATACGGCCCAATGTACCGGGGGCTCAACTTACCCTTTCTACCGAATCTCATGACACCCTTCATGGGCGACACCTTCAGGAATACCCAGTCGCCAATCTGGAACTCTAACGGTCGACGTCGTCTATCTGCAT
Organism: Lycium barbarum; assembly: GCF_019175385.1. Classification (NCBI taxonomy): domain Eukaryota; kingdom Viridiplantae; phylum Streptophyta; class Magnoliopsida; order Solanales; family Solanaceae; genus Lycium; species Lycium barbarum. The sequence continues at coordinate 34,110,960 of NC_083339.1, read as the reverse complement.
AAGATTTCTGTCGACTCTGAGCAGCCAATAACCGTTCTCGAATAAGCTTTACTTTATCTACGGCTTCCTGGATCACATCTGGCCCAATCAGCTTAGTCTCGCCCACGTCAAACCAACCAATAGGAGATCTGCATTTCCTGCCATACAGGGCTTCATACGGTGCCATCTGGATGCTGGAGTGATAACTGTTATTATAGGCAAACTCAATAAGCGGCAAATGATCATCCCAGCTGCCCCTGAAATCAATAACGCAGGCTCGCAACATATCTTCGAGCGTCTGAATAGTGCGCTCGGCCTGCCCGTCGGACTGAGGGTGAAAAGCTGTACTGAGACTCACCTGAGTCCCTAATCCCTCCTGAAATGACCTCCAGAAATTTGTTGTAAACTGGGTACCTCGGTCAGTAATAATAGATATAGGGACTTCGTGAAGTCTGACTATCTCTCTGATATACAATCTGGCATAGTCCTCAGCCGAATAAGTAGTGTGAACCGGAAGGAAATGGGCTGATTTCGTCAGCCTGTCAACGATAACCCAGATAGAGTCGTACCTGCGTGGAGTGCGCGGTAACCCAACAACGAAATCCATATTAATCATCTCCCATTTCCAGGCTGGAATTTCCATCTCCTGTAATAAACCACCGGGCTTCTGATGCTCGATCTTAACTTGCTGGCAGTTCGGGCACTGACTAACAAACTCAGCAATATCGTTCTTCATGCCGTCCCACCAATACAAACACCTGAGATCACGATACATCTTAGTGGAACCAGGATGAACAGAATACCGTGCATTATGTGCCTCACCCATAATCTGCCGTCGTAAGCCCGCAATGTCCGGTACACAGAATCTGCCGTCATACAATAATACTCCTTCAGGCGAGATCTCAAACTGAGTCTTTGCTTTATTAAGGGCCACATCTCTGTACTGAATCAGAAGAGGATCCTCAAACTGGCGCTGCTTTACCTCCTGAATAATAGATGACTCAGCAACTGGGCGAACAGAAATCCCAGAATCTCCAGAATCCGCCAAACGAACTCCGAGGCTGGCCAGCTGACGAATGTCACGAACCAAATCTTTCTTACCCGACGGTACATCAGCCAAGCTGCCCATAGACTTGCGGCTAAGTGCATCCGCTACCACATTGGCTTTCCCCGGATGGTACAAAATATCAACGTCGTAATCCTTTAGTAGCTCAAGCCATCTCCGCTGCCGCAGATTTAGTTCCTTCTGCCTAAAAATATACTGGAGACTCTTATGGTCCGTATAGATATCAACATGGACCCCATATAGATAGTGCCGCCAAATCTTCAAAGCATGAATCTCCGCGGCCAACTCAAGATCATGAGTGGGATAGTTCTTCTCGTGTGGTCTGAGCTGCCGGGAAGCATAGGCTATGACTCGACCGTGCTGCATCAATACACATCCTATCCCAATACCAGAGGCATCACAATAGACAACATACCCGTCAGATCCCTCTGGAAGAGCCAAAACTGGTGTTGTAATCAATCTCTCCTTCAGCACCTGAAAGCTGCGCTCGCAGGCATCTGTCCACTGGAATTTTGCTGCTTTCTGAGTAAGCCTCGTCAGTGGTGCTGCAATAGAAGAAACATCCTCCACAAACCTGCGATAATACCCAGCCAACCCTAGAAAACTGCGCACCTCTGTCGGTGTAGTAGGCCTGGGCCAATTCTGCACAGCCTCAATCTTCTGCGTATCGACCCGAATACCGTCTGCGCCGATAATATGGCCCAAGAATGCCACAGAAGTTAACCAGAATTCACATTTGGAGAATTTAGCATATAACTTCTGCTGACGGAGAACGCCAAGTACCGTCCTCAAATGATCTGAATGCTCCTCGGCTGATCGCGAGTAAATCAGAATATCATCGATAAACACAATAACAAACATATCCAGAAAAGGCCGAAATACCCGGTTCATCAGATCCATAAATACTGCTGGAGCATTAGTCAGCCCGAAAGACATAACTCTGAACTCATAATGCCCGTATCGGGTCCTGAAAGCAGTCTTCGGGATATCTGACTCCCGTACTCGCACCTGATGATAACCTGAGCGCAGATCTATCTTTGAAAAATGTTTAGCCCCCTGCAGCTGATCAAACAAATCATCAATCCGGGGGAGGGGATATTTATTCTTAATAGTCACCTTATTAAGCTGCCGGTAGTCGATACACATCCGCAGTGACCCGCCTTTCTTTCTGACAAACAATACCGGCGCTCCCCAGGGTGATGTGTTGGGTCTGATAAAGCCCTTATCCAATAAATCTTTCAGCTGCTCTTTCAACTCCTTCAGCTCAGCTGGTGCCATCCTGTACGGAGGAATAGATATCGGCTGCGTATCCAGCATCAGCTCTATAGTGAAATCAATCTCCCGCTCAGGCGGAAGGCCAGGAAGCTCGTTAGGAAATACATCTGGAAACTCACTGACGACCGGAACAGACTGAAGGATAGGTACCTCCGCGGCAGTATCGTGCACACGAACCAAATGATAGATATACCCCTTCTGGATCATCTTCTTAGCCTTGAGGTATGAAATAAACTTACCCCTCGGCGATGCTGTAGATCCGAACCACTCTATGACTGGTTCCCCTGGAAACTGAAAATGGACTACCTTTTTCTGGCAGTCGACATTAGCATAACAGGAAGACAACCAGTCCATGCCCATAATGACGTCAAACTCAAGCATATCTAACTCTATCAGATCAGCCTTAGTGCTACGATCATAGATGGTCACAGAACAATCCCTATAGATCTGTCTCGCTACAATAAAATCCCCAACTGGCGTAGCTACCTCAAATGGCTCTATAGGCTCAGACACTATCCCAATCTTACTAGCAACGAGTGGGGAAATATATGATAAAGTAGAGCCAGGGTCAATTAATACATATACAGATCTGGAGAAAACCAGCAATGTACCTGTGACGACATTTGGCGAAGCCTCCTGATCCTGGCGGCTGGCCAAAGCATATATGCGGTTCGAGGGACCGCTAGAACCTGAAGCACCACCGCGGCCTCGACCGCGTCCTGCCGGTGCTGGCATACCTCGCCCTCCAGGGCGTGCAACAGATGGAACAGATGAAGAACCGGCGGCTGACCCTGTCTGCTGAGCAGCACTACCAGAACCGCTAGCCAAAGGACAGTCTCTCATAAAGTGGCCCTGACCACCACACGAAAAGCAAGCTCCAGTCGCTCAGTAACACTCCCCGGGATGAGACTTCCCGCAATGAGGACAACGGGGCCTGGGTGGTCTGGCCTGGCTGGGGCCCCTGGATACCTGCGAACCTGCCACTCTGGAGCTCTGACCGACCCCAGACGGTCCCGTACTATCGAATCTCCGGGTGCCTGACTGAGTACTCCGGCCGGAGGGAGGAAAAGGTCTATCTGACTGATGTTGCTGAGGCTGTCCGCCTCGGGAATCTCCAGAATAACCTGCGGACCTAGCCCTCTTGGGCGGCCTCCTATCTCGATCTCTGCCAGAAGGATCAGACCTGCGACGGTCCTCCATACCCATCGCATAGGCCTGAAGTCGGGCAATGTCCATGTCTGCCTGCAATGACACTGCCATACAGCTATTAACCAAATACCGGTCCAATCCCATAACATATCTGTGCATCCGATCGGACATATCTGCTACCACGGCCGGTGCATATCGGGCCAGAGAATCAAACTCAAGGTTATACTCGCGAACACTCCGACCCCTCTGCTGCAGACGTAAGAATCGATCAGCCCGTGCCCGCCGTAACTCTGGGGGCAAAAAGTGGCGGGTGAATGCTGTCACAAACTGATCCCAAGTGGCTGGAGGGGCACCCTCTCCTCTAGACAGCTCCCAAGTCTCGTACCAGTGGGTAGCCACATCTCGAAGCCTGTGAGAAGCCAGCTCAACCGACTCGGTCTCTGAAGCCCTGACCAAGTCCAGTGAGCGTCGCATCCCCCGAATAAAGTCATGGAGGTCCTCGTCGGGCTTAGACCCGAAGAACTCTGGAGGGCCACATAACAAAAACTCCCGAACTCTCAGGCTGTCCCGCCTGTCATCGTCATCGTCGTCCCTCCGCCCGCGTCTGCGAGCCTGTCCTGCCACCAATGTAGTCAGCAACTATACAGCCTCTCTCAGGGTCCTATCCTCCGCCCCTGGCTGAGGAGCTGGAGTCTCAGGTGCGGGTACACGGACCTCTGGAGCTGCTGAAGGTCCTACTCCAGGCTGTACTAGTGGGGGTGTAGCAGACCCCTCAGAATGAGGCACATCCTCAGGCAAATCATAAACACGAGCCCGGGTAGCTCGCTGTGCCTGGCTGGTCTCCCCAATCCTCGCCTTGCCCTTCTGGGCCGCCGTTGCCTTCTTCGGAGGCATCACTGCAAACACAAAGGCGAGTCAGATCAAAATCATCCTAATAGCACAGCTCTATCGCACGATCTAAGATTCCAAAGAAAGTGACATCCTAAATGCCCTGTAGCTTCCTATTTATAGATGTGGTGCACAACACATCGATAAACAAGACTCTACGAGACACGGCCTGTAGACATTCTGAGGACAAACCGCTCTGATACCACTTTTGTCACGACCCAGCCCCGTGGGCCGCGACTGGCACCCTACCTGGGTACCCAGACCGAATCGCACATTCATTATCAAATCCAAACTTATTTCAGAATTTTACGAAATCATATCGAACGTAATTTATATCAAAAATATGTCTTAAGCGGTCGCACCAAACAAAATGCCATATCAAATACAAACTGAGCGGCGGAATAGACATCGCCGGTCAAAGGTGCAAACATAAGCATAAGGACCATTTGGGGCCATCATAACAAGCAGACCGCTTTAAGACCAGAAAACGAAATCAACCAACATATATAGGACCCTCACCCCACATATATGACTACAGGCCTCTACGAACTCCAAACAAAGACATATGGCGAGACAGGGCCCCGCCGTACCCAAATAGTCAGATATACCAAATATATACAAAGCAAAAGGAGTCTGTACCAAAGGTGGACTCCGGATCAAATAGGAGTACTCCGGAATAGCAAGAAGTGAAGCCTACTGCGGAGGATCACCGATATCTGCACCTGCGGGCATAAAACGCAGCCCCCGAAAAGAGGGGGTCAGTACGAAATATGTACTGAGTATGTAAAGCACGGAGTACAGAAATATAGATCAAAACCAAAAGCGAATCAGATGTCAAAGTGGAGTACAAATTGGTATGTCAAAATCTGTATCGAAATCATAAACGTATATATAATGCAAACGAAATCATGCAAAAGCTTAGGAACGTGGTCGCCACTCCGACGCTGGCGCCACACACAGCATAACACCAGAAGGTTTCAAATCTCCGTACATCTCCAAACACAAACATAATCATAGGTGAGCGTATCGCATCACGAGCCATATCACAGCATAACTCCAAACGGAACCCGGCTCTATGGCGAAGCCTCGGGAACCGTAACACAGCATACGGCCGAATTATCATAAGGCGCACGAATCAAAACCGGCCCGGGAACCGGTGAACGAAGTCATAATAAGGCACGAGCGGAGTCGTGAGCAAACAAATGCAAATCATACTTCAAAATAGTCTTTCAAAGCAGAGTAATCCCATAAGACATTTCATAATACAAAGTAATCGAATACTTAGTCGATATAAGGTTTCATTTCACAAAACATTTCCAAAATAGTACGTATAGCTCAAAACGTAACTTAGCGCATCGTAATATTCAAAACATATCCCGTAGGAGGAAGTTCCAAAATCGAAGGTAGCATGTCAAACTTTATTCACAAAGATAGCCCAATAAGACAGTTAGGGCGTTTCGGGCTAGCGGGCCCACCTCGAGTCAAATTGAGGTGGCGAACATATTTTCCGAACATTTATAGGCCAAAGGGTCATACATAATCATTTCTAGGTTACCCGACCACATTTCGATAGGTTCCGGACGAGTGATGACATTCTAGCCAAAATAGAGCCCTTAGGCTTCAATTGAATTGAATGAATAGTAACTTTTCTGTGGATCGGGTTTCGAGGAGCAGAAATGCTCCAGAAGTTCTCATATTCGCCTATCATACGAAGATATGCCAAACGAAGGAGTGGGAAGCTTTACATACCTTACAGACGTCGTATGCTCTCCCAAAAGTCAAGTCCCGTTTCGTCTGAAATCTGCAAATGGTCAAAGTTACCAATTGAGATTCTTAGGCTTAAAAAATGCCTTTAACTTCATTTTTTGCCTACCGAAATTTCGGCAGCATTTCCCCTATAAATATAACATCCCCGAGGCTTAGCTCGGCTCAAAATACATCAACCACAACAGCCCACACATCAACAAACAACACAAGCCACAATCAAACCATTCTAGCTTCAAAGTTCTACTTTATTACCTAAGTTGGCAACTTTCATTCAAACTTTCAAAACTCCAATTCTACATCTACATACTTGTATTCATTTCCGCATTCAAACTTATACAATCACATCCTAACTACAATCCAAGCCATACACCAAAATTTCCCCAAAATCCATTACTTTCCATAATTCTTCAAAACATCAAAAATTCACGACGAACATTCTAACTCACGTCGTTTCATTCCGAATTCATTAACATCATTATAAATTCATATTTAAAGTCTCTAGCACCCTAAATATACAATGATATACATAATGATACCTAAGGTATACGCTTTCCGATAATATCCAAAATCATTTTCCAACGTCAATTTAATTCATCAACCAATCATTTATGACATAAGGATCACAACAACACATTACACAAACTAAACAAGATCAATTCACCTCACTTTCTCCTCCCTATGGCTCACGGCCAAACACCATATACACACACACCCAAGGCTTTCTATTTACATCAAAGTCACGGAATTCTCGTCTATTCACAATCCTTAACATATTCACATCAATTCTATAACATTAAAGGGGCAAAATTCTTACCTTTTCTTGAAAACCCGACTGGTCGTAAACGTCGTTCTTGTGCCAAACTAATTATACCCCGTTGAAGAGGGTCTTGAGTACTTCACAACTATGTAGAAATTAGGATTTTTGGATCACAAACAAGGCTTGGAAATTTTCCTTTCCTTTCTTTCTCCACTTCGGCCGAATGCCTCTTTTAGGGGTGTTCTTGAATTTTGATCTATTTTCTTGATAAGTGCAAGTGTAACATGATATATATCCATATCCTTGGTCATGTGCCTTGCACATGACATTAAAGGAATGGGTTTGGGCCATGGTTATGGCTGGCTACCCTTCACATTGGGCTTCAAATTTGTGTATTATATTTTTCTTGGCCCAATTCACAAAATGCCCCATTTTGTAATTCCCGAAACTAATTTCCAAAATTCCAAGTTTACCCTCGGCCTTCCCCGATGTCTTAACATTAAAGATTCCATAACCAACATAGTCATATTCACTAAAATCAAAATATGTCCTTATAACCCACAAGTCGTAATTATTTCTCGATTTCCAATTATACGAAAACACGGGACATAACAATTTTAATCGTGTTTTGTTTTGTAGATGGAACGAAGAATCCGTTTTGACATCATCACTCAGGCCCCAGAATTGTTATGGGCCTGGTATGAATGGTTGGAGGATACTCACCAGAGAACGATCAACTGGACTTTAGGACACTTGCCCTCTATTATGACAATGAAAGGTCGCTCGGAGCTGATAGAGGTATTGGCTGGGTATTGGGATGATAAATAAATGCTTTTCTATTTCGGTGACATTGAAATGACTCCTACCCTAGAAGAGATTAGGGATGCCATAGATAGTAACGGAACCTGCCTGAGGAGGCGACACAAGCCAGATCACAATCTGTTATTCCTGCAGAAGCCTACCGTCGGCCAAATCATGAGGTTTCTTTCTTTGACTGAAGCACCATGGGCGCCCACTGTAGCCTTTAAAGATCTATACCGAAGATTCGGGGATGTTACCGGATTCACTCTATATCGAAGGGAATTTAGGAGTCAAGAAGAATGGGAGACCAGTAGGCCTTTAGCCTTCGCCATGGCCTTGTTGGGCACTATGGTGTTTCCATAGTACGAATCATTGGCCATAGACACCCGGGTGATCTATTTGGCCCATGTGATCTTCCACGGCGTAACCAAAGATCAAGAAACAAGGTATTTTGACCTGGCACCCATCATACTGGCCGACATCTTCCGGGTCCTAGACCTCCGCCTATTTCTAAGTCTTGGCCAACTAATAAAACTATTTGATTAAAAAATCATATTATTTCAAAAGAAAATATGCATAAAAAATATGTATATAGTGGTAAATAATTTCTGCTGAACTTGAACTTTGACACATTGTGAAACAAAGCGAACGTCCTTTCTCCAAATTCTTTCCTTTGTCTGATGACTCTGTTGACCATATACTCTTTCATGTCTCTCGATGTCGTCTTGCAATGATGCCCTTAAAATTGTCCCAGTTTTTGGCATAGGAGGATATCGAACTTTTAAATGACGAGACCGGGCCTTATATAGGCTGCCTACGTATCCCACTAAGGGAATCAGGTCAAGCGTAGTTCAAGACATACAAGGAAAAATAAAATTGAGGTTTTCTAATAATATGACCGAAGCCTATGTAGGCCGCCTACGTATTCCACCGCGGGAATCAGGTTAGGTGTAGTTTATGTTACAAACAAATGGAAATTTTTTAGAAATTTCTATCTTAAGAGACCAAACCAGATATAGGTTTCTTACGTATCCCGCCGAGGGAACGTAGCTCTTATTACATAGAAAGACATTACAGGATATTACATATAAAATGAACTAAAAGCTCCTAAATGTAGTATCTCTTGACGGCATCTGCATTGATATCTTTCGGCCACACTTCGCCATCCATTTCTGCTAGAATTAGTGCTCCTCCAGTCAGTACTCGATGAACCATGTAAGGACCTTGCCAGTTAGGTGCAAATTTTCCCTTAGCTTTATTTTAGTGTGGGAATATACGCTTCAACACCAATTGCCCCGGTTTGAATTGTCTCGGTCTTACCTTTTTGTTGAAAGCTTTGGCCATTTTGTTCTGATAAAGTTGTCCATGACAAACTGCATTCAGCCTCTTTTCATCAATGAGCATCAACTGTTCATATCGATTTTGTATCCACTTGGCATCGCTCAACTCAGCTTCTTAGATAATTCTCAAAGATGATATCTTTATCTCTGCGGGTAGCACAACCTCTATTCCATAGACCAAAAGATAAGGCGTTGCCCCAGTTGAAGTCCTAATAGTGGTGCGATAACCGAGAAGGGCCAATGGTAATTTTTCGTGCCAATGCCTGTAATTATCAATCATCTTCCGCAATATTCTCTTGATGTTTTTGTTGGCTGCTTCAACTGCTCCATTCATCTGAGGTCTGTATGGGGTGGAATTGCGGTGAGTAATCTTAAATGTTTTGCAAATCTCATGTATTGGACCACTATTAATATTAGCTCCATTATCTGTTATAATTGACTCAGGGATTCCGAATCGACAGATGATGTTATTGCAAACAAAGTCTACTACCACCTTCTTCGTCACTGACTTGTACGAAGACGCTTCTACCCATTTTGTGAAGTAGTCGATGGCTACGAAAATGAACTTGTGTCCATTTGACGCTGCGGGCTCGATAAGACCAATGACATCCATGCCCCATGCTACAAATGGCCAAGGAGAACTCGTCACATTTAACTCATTTGGTGGGACTCGAATCAAATCGCCATGAATCTGACATTGGTGACACTTTTGTACAAAACGAATGCAGTCTGTTTCCATAGTCATCCAGAAATAGCCAGCTCGTAGAATTTTCTTAGCCAGAGTAAAACCATTCATATGAGGCCCATATGTACCGCCATGCACTTCTTCAATCAACTTGACCGCTTCTTTGGCATCGACACACCTTAGCAATCCTAAATTTGGGGTCCTCCTATAAAGGATTTCTCCATTTAGGAAACAGTGGTTTCCTAATCTTCGAAGTGTTTTCTTTTGAACACTGGTTATGCCTTCTGGACTCTTCATCTACATGGAAACAATAGGGTTGCTGATCTTGCACATTCACTTTGATAGGATCTATATAATTCTTGTCCGGGTGCTGAATCATAGAGGACAAGGTTGCCAAAGCATCAGCGAACTCATTTTAAGCCCTTGGGACATGTTTGAATTCCACCTTGATAAATTTCTTGCACAGATCTTTCACACAATGCAGGTATGGAAGTATCTTCACGTTCTTAGTGGTCCATTCTCCTTGTACTTGATGAAGCAATAAGTCAGAATCACCTATAACCAATAATTCTCGTATGTTCATATCAACGGCCATTCTGAGTCCAAGAATACAAGCCTCATACTCTGCCATATCGTTGGTGCACGGAAACCTGAGCTTTGCTGAAATTGGATAATGTTGGCCTGACTCCAAAATTAAGACTGCTCCAACTCCAACTCCTTTGGAGTTTGCAGCCCCATCAAAGAACATTCTCCACCCTGGATATTCCTCTGAGATATCGTTTCTGACAAACAACACCTCTTCATCTGGGAAATAAGTCTTAAGGGGCATGTATTCTTTATCTACGGGATTTTCGGCAAGATGATCGGCTATTGCCTGCCCTTTGACAGCCTTTTGGGTAACATATACAATATCAAAATCACTTAGTAAAATTTGCCATTTGGCTAACTTCCCAGTAGGCATAGGCTTCTGAAAGATATACTTGAGTGGATCCCTCCTTGAGATGAGATAGGTAGTATATGCAGACAAGTAATGTCTTAACTTTTGTGCAACCCAAATCAAGGCACAACATGTTATATCCTGCATTTTCACATATTCGGAAAAATTCGAGATAATATTGACTTGTAGCGAATAAGGTCGTATTTGGACTTTACTTAGTGTGAATGTGTCGGTTATGGAAACATTGGTGCGGAAATACCGAGGAAGGTCGAGGGCAAAATTGGAATTTTGGAAATTTGTTCCGTGAAGTACAAAATAAAATCTATAGCCAATTGGACAAAAAAAAATAAAAAACAAAGGCCCAAATTGGAGAAGTGGCCGGCCATGGAACAAGTTAAAGAGGCCCAAGCCCAAGTGTAATATTATGTGATAAATATAGAAAGGAGAGGATAAGTCTTCAAGTTGCAAGAAACTTCAAGAACAATTGAGAAAAAAAAAAAAGGCCTACGGCCAAGAGAGAAAAAAAAAAGAAAGAAAAAAAAAGAAAAAAATTCTTGGAGCTCAATCCTTTGGTTCAAAAATCCATCTCTTTTGGAATTATTAATAAGTGCAAGATTCTCTACAAAGTGATATAATTATTTTGGCAAGAAAGTAGTTTTGGTGGCAAGTGAAGAACTTGAAGAAAAGGTAAGAATCAATTCATTTTCTTATGTTATGAAGTTTGGTTTATGTTGTAGTATGTAGAAATGAGTAGAGTTTATGAAAATATGGAAGTTTGCAAAGTGGGTGTGTTTGTTTAAAAGTGGTCGTGTGTGTGTGTTGATGTATTGATATAATGAGTTGAATTTTTGTGTTGTATTCTAGTTGCGGTTATGGTAGAAATTATATTGGAAATGAAAGTTGAAAGAATATGGTGGAAGTTGGAAATATAGGAATTTGGCCGTGAGATGTAGGGATTGAAATGGAAATGGATTTGTTGTATTTAGTATGTTAATTATGTTGTTGTAGTTTTGTGATGAAAATGAGAAAATTGTTGTTAAGAAATTGTCGGAAAGTAGGTGATTTTATTATGGTTTATGTAATTATGAGAATGAAGTTGTAAGATGCAAATTGTTGTGGTTGTAAATGAGATTGGAAGGTAAGGATAGGTTATGGATGTTTATGTTAAAGATTGGAAGTTTAGGTGGATTATGGTTTTGGGTGGAATGTTGTATATTTTGTATCTCTTGTGAATATTTTGTGGAAATGTTATGAAATGTTTCCGAATTGTGTTGCAATGATCTTGATTAGTAATGAATACGAGAATGTCGATATTGATGTGAAAATACGAAGTTGCAATGAAGGTTATGACATTATATTGGAAAGATGACTAGTTATGTTATATTGTGTTTTATATGGTAATTGTTGATGTTGTTGGATTGTTGGGTTGTTTTTGTTGATATATTAGGCCGAGCTAAGTCTCGGGGATGCAATATGTGTAGGGGAGATGCTGCCCAAATTTTTGTAGAAAAGTATAAGCTAAGATTCAAGTTCTAAAGGCTTGAAATTTCTAATTGGTAAACATGACCATTTGTAGATTTTGGGCGAAACGGGAATCGAATTTGAGCGAGCATAAGGCGCAGCTAAGGTATGTAAAACTCACTCTTTCCTTCTTTTGGCATGTCCTATGTATACTAGGTCAAGACTTGAGCCTCGGGAGCAATTCTGTCCATCGAAACCCGAGTTTGATTTTGAATACTATTCGTTCAATGTAATTGAACTATAATTCTTATGTTTTGTTGGAAAAGTGTCTAAACATCCATAACTTCCATAACCCGAGTCCAATGTTTGTAATTTATATCCGACACCTCGACTTGACCCGAGGTGGGTCCACAAGTTCCGAATCTTCCTTCGCTTGTCTCACTTGAGCTATTCTTGTATGATATAAAAGTAAGTATTCTGATATTCTGGATAAGCTACTTACCTTCTGTATTTTCCCTGATATACGATTCTTGTGTGATGCATGATTCTGGCATGTGTGACTTATGTTTGGAAAGTAATAAAGTTAGCATTTGTATAATTGTGCGCACTGTGTGGTATTGACCGCTGGACCCCTGACCGCGGTGTGTGCGACATTGACCGCTGGACCCCTAACCGCGGTATCTGCGACATTGACCGCTGGACCCCTGACCGCGGTATGTCGGGTTTGGGATGCTAACCGCTGGACACTTGGTCGCGGTATGTGTGATAGTGACCGCTGGACTTTTAGCCGCGGTAATTGTGTGTTTGATTTTCTGTATGTATGAGACGGAGATGTTTTTCAAAAGAAAGCAAAGTATTTTGACATTTTGATTGTCGTAATTGTCTTCCGGAACCTTATGTATGATTTGTACGTCAGATGCAACACTTTGGTATTTTGGCTATTGTGCTCACCTTCTCTACATTTTACTTCGGTTATGTCTTCGTTTACTGTACTTCATGCTTTGCATACTCAGTACATCTTTCGTACTGACCCCCTTTCTTCGGGGGCTGCGTTTCATGCCCGCAGGTACAGATTCACGTTTTGGTGACCCACCGGCGTAGGATTTCCCTTTTGCTGTTCGGAGTGCTCCCTTTGTTCCGGAGCCGACCTTTTGGGTACATACTCTTCTGATGTATATGTTTATGTTTATTTAGGGTACGGCGGGGCCCTGTCCTGCCATCTGATTCTGTTGTTCCGTACTAGAGGTCTGTAGACATAGACGTGGGTAATGTACAGTTTTGTTTGGACGCGTTGTGTAAATTGTGTTTGGGCGGCCCATCCGCCGTGGCGGCCCTATCGGCCGCGTGTATGTATGTTTCGGTACGTTATGTATAGTATGATAGCCTTGTCGGCTTCTATGCAGTATATATGGTTGTAGGCACCAGTGTGGAGCCATGTCTGATATTCATTTATATATGAGTCGTCTGTATGCTGAATTTGGTAAATGAGCGCGTAGGGGAGCCCAGTTCGGGCACTAGTCACGGCCTACGGGGATGGGTCGTGACAGAAGTGGTATCAGAGCGGTTCGTCCTCGGATTGTCTACAGACCGTGTCTAGTAGAGTCTTGTTTATCGGTGTGTTGTGCAGCACATCTATAAACAGGAGGCTACAGGGCATTTAGGGTGTTATCTTTCCTTCTGGTCCTAGATCGTGCGATAGAGCTGTGTTATCAGGATGGTTCTTCCCTGACAAATTGTTATATTTTCAGCGATGCCTCCGAAGAAGGCCACAGCCGCCCAGAAGGGCAAGTCTATAGCGGCAGGTGAGACCAGCCGAGCTCAGGTGACTACTAGGGCTCGTGCCCAGATTGAGCCAGATGTTGTGCCTTCGACGGCCAGTTCTGCTACGCCACCAGTATCGGAGGGATTTGGAGCTGCCACAGCTGTAGCACAGGGGGCGGCTCCACCGCCAGCTCCCGCGGCACCAGTACCTGTACCTCCAGCCCCCCAGCCAGGGGCGGATGATGGGACCCTGCGAGAGGCAGTCCAGCTGTTGACTCAATTGGTAGCAGGGCAGGTTTACAGACAGGGAGCAGGGGATGATCGTGTAGACAGACGCGATAGCCAGAGGGCCCGTGATTTTCTGCTTTGTCGCCCCCCAGAGTTTTCCGGGTCAAAGGCCGCAGAAGACCCTCAGGAGTTCATCCGACAAGTGCAGCGTACCCTGCGATTGATTAGTGCCTCCGAGACAGAGTCGGTTGAGTTGGCGTCGTACCGGTTGCACGATGTAGCAGCTAATTGGTACGAGTCTTGGATGTTGTCCAGAGGCGAGGGTGCCCCTCCAGCCGTATGGGGAGAGTTTACAGAGGCCTTCCTGGCCCATTTTCTACCTCCGGAGGTGAGGCGGGCCAGAGTAGACATATTCCTGCTATTGAGACAGAGGGGCAGGAATGTCAGGGAGTACAGCCTGGAGTTCGAGTCGCTAGCCAGATATGCGCCCGCTTATGTCGCTGATATGACTGACCGGGTGCATCGTTATGTGATAGGGCTAGATGATTATTTGGTTGACAGCTGCACAGTGATGGCAGCCCAGACAGGGATGAGCATTGCCCGTATACAGGCCCACGCCCAGAGTATGGAGGACCGACACCGAGGACGTCAGCCTGACAGGGATTATGACAGGGGTCCGCCCAAGAGGTCCAGATCCGCGAGATATTCTGGGGAATCGCGAGGCAGGCAGCCTCCGCAGCAGCAGAGCAGATATCCTCCCTAACCAGCACAGAGCACGCCCCCACAGTTCCTCGGCTGGGGACTGGATGGTGCAGAGTATCCAAGAGCAGGCCAGAGCTCTGGGGCTTCAGGCTTACAGATGGACAGAGCTTCCAGCCAGTGGCGGCCACCCCTACCCCGATGCCCTCACTGTAGGAGACACCACCAGGAGGGGGAGTGTCGTCATGCCACGGGTGCTTGCTTTACCTACGGCCAGCAGGGCCATTATATGAGAGATTGCCCACTCAGGGACAATGCCGGGGGAGCAGCTCAGCCTACCGGGTCAGTTGCCGGTTCGTCTTCTCCTTCGGTAGCCATGCGCCCCACGGGGCGAGATATGCCTGCACCAGTGAGTCGTGGCAGAGGTCGTGGCGGAGCTTCTAGTTCTGGCGGTCCTTCGAACCGCCTATATGCTTTGACCAGCCGGCAGGACCCAGGAGCGTCACCAAGTGCAGACCCAGGTATATTATTAATCTTTTCTTAAGAAATATGTGTATGGATAGATCTGTGCTCTACCGTATTACGTGATTTTCTTCTTCTGGGTGTTGGTAAAAGTAAGGTAATTCAACCCAATAGAACTATATGAGATAGCTATAAATATACAGATGGGAAATATGGGGTAACCCAAAGGAAATTAGAATACGTGGAAGTGGTCTGATCCTAACCATAATTCAATCTGTTATGCGCTTGCGTCTTTGACTTTGATAAGGCTCTGTCTATTATGCCTCTGTACTTCTGAATTTGATTACGTTTCTGTCTGATACATCTCTGTACGTCTGACTCTGATTACGGATCATTCCGACGTAATTCAGTATATTTGACTCTGATTATGGATCTGTCCGATATGCTTCTGTGTGTTTGGCTCTAATTATGAGCCTGTTTGATATAACGTGGAATTATGATGACGTTGGAAGGAACCGAGAAGTGTAACAAGCAGGAGTTGTGAAATGAATACCCCCCCCCCCCCCCCCCACAGGCTCTCTGATTAGATACGAGTATGTAGCTGGCAAGAGGACCTCCCCCGAGATGTTTGTAAGACCTGTAAGGCTAATTTAACATTCGAGGACGAATGTTCTAAAGGGGGGGAGGATGTTATATCCTGCATTTTCACATATTCGGAAAAATTCGAGATAATTTTGACTTGTAGCGAATAAGGCCGTATTTGGACTTTACTTAGTGTGAATGTGTCGGTTATGGAAACATTGGTGCGGAAATACCGAGGAAGGTCGAGGGCAAAATTGGAATTTTGGAAATTTGTTCCGTGAAGTACAAAATAAAATCTATAGCCAATTGGACAAAAAAAAAATGAAAAACAAAGGCCCAAATTGGAGAAGTGGCCGGCCATGGAACAAGTTAAAGAGGCCCAAGCCCAAGTGTAATATTATGTGATAAATATAGAAAGGAGAGGATAAGTCTTCAAGTTGCAAGAAACTTCAAGAACAATTGAGAAAAAAAAAAAAGGTCTACGGCCAAGAGAGAAAAAAAAAGAAAGAAAAAAAAAGAAAAAAATTTTTGGAGCTCAATCCTTTGGTTCAAAAATCCATCTCTTTTGGAATTATTACTAAGTGCAAGATTCTCTACAAAGTGATATAATTATTTTGGCAAGAAAGTAGTTTTGGTGGCAAGTGAAGAACTTGAAGAAAAGGTAAGAATCAATTCATTTTCTTATGTTATGAAGTTTGGTTTATGTTGTAGTATGTAGAAATGAGTAGAGTTTATGAAAATATGGAAGTTTGCAAAGTGGGTGTGTTTGTTTAAGAGTGGTCGTGTGTGTGTGTTGATGTATTGATATAATGAGTTGAATTTTTGTGTTGTATTCTAGTTGCGGTTATGGTAGAAATTATATTGGAAATGAAAGTTGAAAGAATATGGTGGAAGTTGGAAATATAGGAATATGGCCGTGAGATGTAGGGATTGAAATGGAAATGGATTTGTTGTATTTAGTGTGTTAATTATGTTGTTGTAGTCTTGTGATGAAAATGAGAAAATTGTTGTTAAGAGATTGTCGGAAAGTAGGTGATTTTATTATGGTTTATGTAATTATGAGAATGAAGTTGTAAGATGCAAATTGTTGTGGTTGTAAATGAGATTGGAAGGTAAGGATAGGTTATGGATGTTTATGTTAAAGATTGGAAGTTTAGGTGGATTATGGTTTTGGGTGGAATGTTGTATATTTTGTATATCTTGTGAATATTTTGTGGAAATGTTATGAAATGTTTCCGAATTGTGTTGCAATGATCTTGATTAGTAATGAATACGAGAATGTCGATATTGATGTGAAAATACGAAGTTGGAATGAAGGTTATGACATTATATTGGAAAGATGACTAGTTATGTTATATTGTGTTTTATATGGTAATTGTTGATGTTGTTGGATTGTTGGGTTGTTGTTGTTGATATATTAGGCCGAGCTAAGTCTCGGGGATGCAATATGTGTAGGGGAGATGCTGCCCAAATTTTTGTAGAAAAGTATAAGCTAAGATTCAAGTTCTAAAGGCTTGAAATTTCTAATTGGTAAACATGACCATTTGTAGATTTTGGGCGAAACGGGAATCGAATTTGAGCGAGCATAAGGCGCAGCTAAGGTATGTAAAACTCACTCTTTCCTTCTTTTGGCATGTCCTATGTATACTAGGTCAAGACTTGAGCCTCGGGAACAATTCTGTCCATCGAAACCCGAGTTTGATTTTGAATACTATTCGTTCAATGTAATTGAACTATATTTCTTATGTTTTGTTGGAAAAGTGTCTAAACATCCATAACTTCCACAAACGTATTCGGATTGCTTTGAAACTTTCTTGGATGACTCCATAGAGTCCAATGTTTGTAATTTAAATCCGCCACCTCGACTTGACCCGAGGTGGGCCCACAAGTTCCGAAACTTCCTTCGCTTGTCTCACTTGAGCTATTCTTGTATGATATAAAAGTAAGTGTTATGATATTCTGGATAAGCTACTTACCTTCTGTATTTTTCCTGATATACGATTCTTGTGTGATGCATGATTCTGGCATGTGTGACTTATGTTTGGAAAGTAATAAAGTTAGCACTTGTATTATTGTGCGCACTGTGTGGTATTGACCGCTGGACCCCTGACCGCGGTATCTGCGACATTGACCGCTGGACCCCTGACCGCGGTATGTCGGGTTTGGGATGCTAACCGCTGGACACTTGGTCGCGGTATGTGTGATAGTGACCGCTGGACTTTTGGCAGCGGTAATTGTGTGTTTGATTTTCTGTATGTATGAGACGGAGATGTTTTTCAAAAGAAAGCAAAGTATTTTGACATTTTGATTGTCGTAATTGTCTTCCGGAACCTTATGTATGATTTGTACGTCAGATGCAACACTTTGGTATTTTGGCTATTGCGCTCACCTTCTGTACATTTTACTTCGGTTATGTCTTCGTTTACTGTACTTCATGCTTTGCATACTCAGTACATCTTTCGTACTGACCCCCTTTCTTCGGGGGCTGCGTTTCATGCCCGCAGGTACAGATTCACGTTTTGGTGACCCACCGGCGTAGGATTTCCCTTTTGCTGTTCGGAGTGCTCCCTTTGTTCCGGAGTCGACGTTTTGGGTACATACTCTTCTGATGTATATGTTTATGTTTATTTAGGGTACGGCGGGGCCCTGTCCCGCCATCTGATTCTGTTTTTCCGTACTAGAGGTCTGTAGACATAGACGTGGGTAATGTACAGTATTGTTTGGACGCGTTGTGTAAATTGTGTTTGGGCGGCCCATCCGCCGTGGCGGCCCTATCGGCCTCGTGTATGTATGTTTCGGTACGTTATGTATAGTATGATAGCCTTGCCGGCTTCTATGCAGTATATATGGTTGTAGGCACCAGTGTGGAGCCATGTCTGATATTCATTTATATACGAGTCGTCTGTATGCTGAATTTGGTAAATGAGCGCGTAGGGGAGCCCAGTTCGGGCACTAGTCACGGCCTACGGGGATGGGTCGTGACACAACAGGTACGTTCCAACAAAGTGTATCGGGCCTCGTAAGGTGTGAACTTCTTGCTCAAGTAGTATATTGTTTGCTCCTTCTTTCCTGTTTCATCATGTTGTCCCAACACGTATCCAAATGCATTCACTGACACAGACAAATACAATAACAAAGGTCTTCTGGCTTCTGGAGGCACCGAAACAGGCGGATTAGACAAATACTCTTTGATTCTCTCAAAGGCTCGTTGGCAATCCTCCGTCCATTTGGTAGCAGCATCCTTCTTCAATAACTTGATTATTGGCTCACATATCACCGTCGATTGTGCTATGAACCGACTAATGTAGTTGAGACAACCGACGAAGCTCATCACGTCCTTTCGACTCTTTGGGGCAGGCAAGTCTTGAATAGCTTTTATCTTCGAATGATCCAATTCTATACCCCTCCTGCTCACAATAAAGCCTAACAGCTTCCCAGTAGGTACACTAAATGCACACTTTGCGGGATTTAATTTCAAATTGTATCGCCTCAACCTGTCAAAGAACTTCTTCAAATCCGAAGTGATATGAACTCTTTCGTGATTTGATGATGATATCGCCCACATAAACTTCAATCTCCTTATGGATCATATCATGAAAAATGGTAGTCATGGCTCTCATATAGGTGGCACCTGTGTTTTTGAGTCCAAAAGGCATCACTCGATAATAGTATACTCCCCAAGGTGTGATGAACGCCGTTTTCTCCGCATCTTCTTCATCCATCAAAATTTGGTGATATCCTGCAAAGCAATCAATGAATGACTGCAACTCATGATTCACACAGTTATCAATAAGTATGTGAATATTTGGGAGGGGAAAATCATCTGTCGGGTTAGCCTTGTTGAGATCCAGATAATCCACGCACACCCTGACTTTGCCATCCTTCTTTGGTACAGGCACGATATTGGCTAGCCAAGTGTGATACCTTATAGTTCTAATGATCTTTGCGTTAAATTGCTTGGAGACTTCTTCCTTGACTTTTAAACTCAAATCCGGTTTAATATTTCTCTTCTTTTGTTTCGCCGGAGGACAAGATGGATCAATAGGAAACTTATGCGAAACAATGTCTGTGCTTAGACCCGGCATATCATCATAAGACCAAGCGAACACGTCTATATATTGTCTCAAAAGGTTGATCAATTCTTCCTTTTGTGACGGAGTTAAATGGACGGTAATTCTTGTTTCCCTTACTGTTTCTGAATCTCCCAAGTTTAAGGCCTCTGTTTCATCCAAATTTGGTTTTGGCTTATCCTCAAAATGTTAAAAATCTTTAGTTAACCCTTCAGGTTGCATGTCCTCTTCATATTCTTTAGACTCTTGTTCGGCATTTACTATGGGCTCGCTTGTTTCATTACGTGTCACATTCACAGTATTAGCAGATTTACTAGTATGTTTACTGAAAAATAAAAGAAAAATTAATTAAATAAAGACGGAATAAGAAATAGAAAAACATAGTTTGGATTTGGCATTTAAGCTTTCAAAAGTTGGAGGCAAAACACAACAAAAGCATAAACACGATTCAGGCTTCAATTTTGAATCGTGTTGTTTCATCAAATACTAATACAAATCATCTACCAAGACTCCCGGAGAACCGAGGGCAGGGTACAAGTCCAATTGTTCAAAACATCTCCAGGCTCAGTATCCCAAATAGTTGAAGTTTCAGGGCAATCATTCAGAATCACGTTACATTCAGCTTCTTTCTCGGCAATGAATAGATTCTTGAGACCTTCCACAAGGTTGTCTTTGGCAGCTTCCTCTGCTACTCGGGTGACGGATGCCTTGAAGAATGACTAATTCAGGAGAGGGACAGGCTTTGGCTAGGGAATATCACCTTTTCTTTTGAGACTAGCCAGTGAGATTTCTTCAAGAGTGGGTTCGTATCCAAGATCGAAAGTATCTTTCTGGCTGGGTAATTGAATCGGTTCCACTATTCCATCCAAGTTCATTCCGAGACCTCGACCAGGCTTGAAACCATTCTTCAACATTTCCCAAGCCACCATCATAAGCACACGTGACAATTTTACCCTTTCAGCTTGAGTAGTACACATGGTTTCCTTGATATAGAAAACAGATCCATCTAGCCTTTCTACACTTTCAATGACAGGAATTGAGTTTTCGGGATAGATCGAATTGCTGCCTTCTCCATGGATCATAATTTCCTGACGATTCCAGACAAATTTCAAATTTTGATGCAGGTAGAAGGGACTGCACCAGCCATGTGGATCCATGGTCTTCCTATCAGCAAGTTGTAACTGGCGGATATATCCATCACTTGAAATTCCACCGTGAACTCCACGGGTCCAATTTCCAATGCTAGGTCATTTTCCCCTAGGACACCTCTTTGAGCCCCATTAGAACCTTTAAGTCTCACGTGACTGTCGCGAAGTTTCCCGACATCAATTCCTAAGGCTCGGAGAGTAGTGACAGGACATATGTTAACAGCTGAACCCCCCATCAATCAAAACCTTAGAAATAAATTTGTCCCTGCATCTGACTGTAATGTTCAATGCTTTGTTGTGTCCCAAACCTTCAGGTGGCAACTCATCATCATGAAAAGAGACTTTGTGGGCTTTGAGGACTTCTCCAACCATGGCTGAAAATTTCTTGCTAGAAGTCTCAGCTGGAACGTAAGCTTCATTCAGTACCTTCATTAAAGCGTTCCTATGAGTTTCAGAATTCATCAACAATGCTAATAAAGAAATTTGGGTTGGTGTTTTCTTTAGTTGTTCGACCACAGAATATCCTTAGTCGGCATTTTCCTCCAGAATTCTTCGACATCCGCCTCAGTCACAGCCTTCTTTTGACCGTTTTCTTTACTCGGTGCTCCTCGTGCTACCTCCTCGGGGGTATAACACCGCCCAGAGCTTGTTAATCCAGCAGCAACAGTTTCTACAACCAATTTTCCCTTTGCTTTGTTCCTTTCATCAGACGGATAATTCCAAGGAACTGCTTTGGTGTTTAAAGAAGGTGCCTGAGAAACTACGGCTGTGATCCTAGGCCTTGGAGTAAGCACTTCCACTTCAATTGGTGCTCTCATTTGTACTGTGATTACGGGAGCAATAAAAGCTGACGATTCCACCTTTTTCCTCTTTTTTGACCGATACAATAGTCCCTTCCAAATTACAATCTTCATCAATGGTAATCATGTTCACATTTGCATCACCATGATTGGGTAGAGGATTGTTTTTTATATTTTGGGGAGCTCATTTGAGCTGGATGACTCCTTCTTTGATTAATGCCTCGATTTTATCTTTGAGAGTGAGGCAATTTTTAAGTATCATGTCCGGCAAGTCCTGAGTGATACGCACAACTTTTGGTCCCATCATACCATCCAGGAAGGGGGTTAGGAACTCTTCCTTGAATCGGTTGGAGTATCCCTGCGGTTCTCAACCTCTCGTATAATTGGGCTAAGGGTTCGGCTAATGGTGTATAAGTTTTGGTTGGTTTTCTTTCAAAGTTTGGGCGAGGTCTGGATGCATTTTGTGGATGATTTTCTGGTTAGTATTAGGGTTGAGGTGAGTAGATTGGCTGGTATTGTGATGGGCTTTGATGGGCAGGTGCTCGAGGGGGATAATATGCTGGCTGGGTATGGTAAACAGGATGGGGAGTGGGTGGAGGTTGATAATAAGGCTGAGGGGCTTGGGTATATTGGTTGTAATATGAAGGCTGGGATGAAAGGTATTGGTAAGTTAACATCTGGTTTGGTCTACGTTCCTGGATGGTCATGACCGCGGACACTCCGTCCCTCTTCTTCTTAGTTGAATCTCATTCAATTGCCTTATTTGTTGCTTGCAAGGCTGCCAGATTTGTGATTCCTCCTGTCTTGATACCTTCTTATATGAAATCTCCCATCCTAATGACTTCTGAAAACTTTTTCCCAATGACACTTATCAGTCTTTCATAGAATGTTGCATCTTTTAGAGATTGTACAAAGAGCGTCGTCATCTCACTCTCCACCATTGGGGGCTGGACGTTCGCGGCTTCTGCTCTCCAACGCATAGCATATTATCTGAAAGTTTCTGTTGACTTTATTTCCAACTTCATCAAATAGAATCTATCTGGGACAGTTTCGATATTAAACGTGAACCTATCCATGAATTCTTATGCCATCTCTCCCCAACTATACCATTTCTGCGGATCTTGGCATGTGTACCAATCAAGTGCTTCTCCTGTCAAGCTTCTTATGAACAGTTTCATCCTAATGGCTTGATCTTTCCCTACTCCAACAAGCTTATCACAGTACTATCTCAAGTGAGCCCGAGGATTTCCTTTTCCATCAAACATATCAAATTTTGCCACCTTATATCCAGCAGGAAATTCAATATCGGGATGAATACACAGATCCTCGTACTCAAGTCCTTCACATCCTTTGTGGGTTTGGATGCTTCTAAATACTTCCTTCAAACTACGAATCTCCCTTGCCACATTCTCGTCAGCTTTCGCCCTAGCCTCCCTTTCCATCTCCTCATAAGGATCAGCCTCTGGATGTTGCACGGCCTGCAATTGGGTAGTGAAAGGTTGAGCTTCCACGACATATGCCGGTGGCACATACTGTGTGTTATGGTTAGCGGTGTGTGCCAATGGTATGTGTTGGGTTGCTTGGTAGCTTTAGGTAAGTGGGGTAGTTTGGATAACTGAAGGCTGAGGAATATATGGAGTGGTGAAAGGTAACAGATTGGCTTGTTGAAAGTTAACTTGTTGTGGGATGGCCTGTTGCGGGTCATTTTGTTGCGGGATGGTTTGTTGTAGGTTAGTTTGTTGCGGGATAGCTTGTTGTGATTTAATCGGTGGTGGGGTGGCTTGTTGTGGATTAGATTGTTGTGAGATGGTTTGTTGCATGTTAGTTTGTTGTGGGATGGGGGGGTGAATTGGTAGTGCTTGGATTGACTGTGTGAAGTGGAGGGTTTGAGGGAAAGGGCTGAGGAGCGGGCGAGTCAATAGGTGGAAAGGATGGTGGGATTGTCGCACTTGTTCTTTGTTCATGATGAGGAGTGTTGAGGGTAATGGACAGGTTGGTGAGATTTCACAGTCACTCAATTTCACTTTGTATGTTGGCTATTTGCTGCATCAATTGGGCGATGAGTTCATCATTCCCTCCTCCCGAAGCCTCATGTTCGTCTCTCGGAACGGTGATAAGTCCCAAGCCAGTCTATTCAGATGCACCTGAATCATTCATATTGTTGGATGCTCGTGCCTTTGATCTTGTGAAGTATGGGTGATC
This sequence comes from Lycium barbarum, assembly GCF_019175385.1. NCBI lineage: Eukaryota > Viridiplantae > Streptophyta > Magnoliopsida > Solanales > Solanaceae > Lycium > Lycium barbarum. Next base: position 34,086,903 of record NC_083339.1, on the reverse strand, counting down.
CGCCAGTTCGCAGTCAACACGAATCAACCTTTGGGGGAAATAATCAAAATAAAATAAAACCTTCAAAAGTGAAGAAAACTGCGTTAGTATAGTGCGAATGATTGCTAAAATAATGTTAACATTAACAAATAATGTTGAAAGAAACATATATCGCATAGCAAACAAATCACATAGCAAAAGGACAATCACAGCGCGACCTATTATGCGAGGGACCTCCTTTGTGCCAGAGGTAGGCCTAGCGAGGATCTGAAGGATAAAACATGTAATTATACGTCATCCCAATGTGCTATTAACTGAAGACCCCCAAAACATACAATGTTTGAAAATTCAAATCCTGGTACAAAGGAAATTATTACAACTACTACTTGACTTTCATAGGCTAATTAACATGAGGAAGGCCCTTCGTAATTCTTGAGCCTCTTGGTTGCTTGGATTGATTGACCGATCTTCTGGCGATTCTGGCTAATGTATGACATAGCCAAGACCCCTCCCGTTTTTATGCCTTCTTTGATGCAAGTTTCTCCTTGCTGAGCTTGAAGTGTATCTAATTCTTGCATGCTTTGCTCGTAACTAAGTGCCTGCTGCTTCCATTTCTCTGTCTCCCTTTCCTTTTCCTCAAGTTGTGCATAGTACTCGGCTTCAAAGACAAGATTTTTCTTACGCAGTTGCCGGAGTAAGATGTGTGCTTCTACTTTTCCATCCTTAATTCGTCCCTTCAGGCTGACGCCGGGTTTGATTGATCCTTCCAAGTTAGCGGTCAGCCATTCCAAATATTTATCATCATATCCAGCTTGGTATCTATTTGGCTCAATTGAATCTGCTTTCATGGTTTCCCTCGATTTCCACATGCTTATAACTTCTTTTGCAAAAGGAATTTTTCCCTCTTTGTAGTCGGCTCGATAATGATCCATATCTGCCACTAAGGGTATGTTTTGCTTTCTTCCAGATTGTCTTAAAACTCTCAGTGGGGCATAAGGTTGCAAGCCCCGAAGTCCCATCAAAACTAAAAATGGTACGATCTTTGTACGAAACACCAAACCCTCGGATGGAAACCAACCGAACGTCCATTGAATTGAATCATCGTTCAAACGGCTAAGAAGTCTTACCCACCCTTCTACACAATTTGGCTTTTCAAATGATCTATTAGTCAAAATAGCACCTGGAACATGTCCAAGAATGTGATTTTCACCCGTCGGCTTTCGAAAGGATAAACTTCTGTCGACCTTTTGAAGATGTTCCATCAGCCAAATTTGTAAAAGCAAGTTGCATCCCTCAAAATTCTTGTACCCGTGCTTGCAACGTCCTAACGCTCGATAGATATCTGCCACCACCATAGGGACCACAGTGTAGTATTTTCCTTCAATGAAACCAAATAGAGTTTTTGTTACAGTAATGAGTCGGGTGTGAATATCTCTTGTTGTCCCTTTAGGGAACACCATAGTTTCCGAAAAACACACTGCGAAAGTGAAGCACCATTTTTGTTTCCAAGAGTCATATGAAAAAAATTCATCTTGATGATTGGTGAAACTTTGTTCTATGATACAAGTAGTCGAATGGTATCGTAGACCCTTGTAAACATTCTACGCCTTTACCCTTCCTGAATCCAAAACTGTCAACAAATTCTTTTGGTAAAGGTTTCTTTGGAATAATCATGCCGCAATTTTGCCATTTTTTCTTCCTATGTAATAAAGCTGCATTTTCCACATAGCCACCTATTTCCTTTAACAATGGAGTCATTTCATTGTTGCCGAATCTAAACACGACTCTCTTCTCATCCCAAAACACAGTTGCCGCCTCCATGATGTCTCTACATGGTTGGATATCCATTAAAGACGGTAAGTGTCCTAGTGCTCCACGTACCACCCGTTGTCCGTAGTCCCCCAAATCAATCCACCATGCCTTTAGTTGAGGAGGAATGCTCAAGACCATGCTAAACCTTGGGTAAGTATTGTACTAACTCATGGCTACCTACGTTCACAAATGGTTAGTTCTACCCATTACCCTTTTAAGTAGCACATGGTCCACATAATACACATGTTTATCCTTCAAACCAATGCACATAACGTGATAACCGTCGCTCGGGGTCATATACCCACTCGGACATTTGGACGAGGTTGACTAACTTAATACGCCTTGGGTATTAAGCCTCCTAAGTTTGCATGATGCATGTCCGTAAAGAGGAGTTTCAGTTGAGCTCTATCTTAGGCTAACTAAGAGTTGGTTTCCTATTACACAAGGCTCTCCCACGTAGACAACTTGGAAGTGGAAAGTCCGTGGCTGTCGACTGCACCGTCGATCGACTAAATCCACAAGATCGATCCAACTAGAGGGTGATTTAATAGTGCACGGCCGCAAACCGCGAAACCGCTTTAAGTGTGTGAATTTGTGTGAATTTTCCAGAAGTGGAGGAAGTATAAACGGAATGACAATTAAGGAAAGCAATAACACCTTATTACATGAAAAGACATTCACATAGGAGGAACAATTTAAGCAATAATTACAACATTACGCCACATAAAAAATTTCACATAAGCGAAATAACCTAAAAAAACAATAATTAAAATTCAACAATTTTATTATACCTAAGTCTATTATGGTTAGAACTTAAAGTCCCCAGCGGAGTTGCCAAGCTGTTATACCCCATTTTAACCGGGTCAAAAGTGGAGTACAACACATTGGTGATTCGTGGTTATTTTAACTTAAGGAGTCGCCACCTAATTAATTTAACTGTGAATTAGGACACCTAATTATTAACTAAGGTAAAGCTAAACTAAACTCCATTTTAAGGTCTTACGAGCCTAATAAATTCTAGGTAAGGGTTCTAAATATCCTAATGGGAAGGTCTTAGGCATCCATTAGAATCCGTTTAAGTACGGTTAACCGGTCAAATTTAGGTTAATTAAAAGGGGTTAAAATCTATCACTAAACAATTTAAGAACAAAACAAAAATTGTTATCTATTATAACTAGATGCGGATTAGCTAAAAAAAGCGTAAAGATTAAAATTTAAAATACTTACTTTAACAATAAAATCTGTAAGAAATCCCAGAAAATGTTAATCCTGCTTGCAACTTTTGAACTTAAACTTGAAAGAAACTGGTCTTAAGAAAAATCAGGAATGAAAGAGGAAGCCCAAATGCAATTACAACAGAGGCAATCAAAAGCGCAAGCCCAAACATAAAGAGGAAAGGCCTGAATCAATATTTAAAGGCGCAAACAAAAGAACAGGCCCAATTACATGACAACAGTAACAAGGATGAAAGTAGGCCCAAAACGTGTCACAGCAATAAAGGAAAATAAAGTAGGCCCAAATATTTTCACCAGGCACATAATCATGAGCTTTCTTTGGATGATATACAAAATATACCCTCCTATATACACCTAAGTATATACAAGCTGCGTAAATCTTATATATTTCATGCACAAATGAGAATATCTATTCAGTGCCAGCCTAAGAGTGACAAACAAATATGATTGAGCAGTTTCAATATTCAAGGCAAACAAATGATTTATGTATACATTATGTATATTTGAGTATACTTCGTATATACACATTCATAAGGATGTTTAGAAGGTTAGTATTGGAAAGCTTTTGCCCCCGTCTTCCCAATGTTGCACAAGTTCCAAGGGATTTCCATGAATCCCAGGCATGGCTAACATCGGGAAGGGTTCAAGCTTAATCCATAATGACCTACTAATCTCCCTATAAATGTGCTAACTAAAGCATACTCTAAGTATACACACACAAACACAATCAAACACAGTATACTGGCAATGTAAGAACATAAAAAATTTAAACAGGTGCAGAAACACATCATGCTTTACAGATCTGACCCTTTATTTCCTAATCTTTTATAAGGCAGTTCAGAGACAAGGAAAACAACAGTCCAGCACTCTATAGGACCTTAACTAGATGCAACAGTCCATTAACAAATTTAGCAACTTTTAGTTAAAACAGGGGACTGCTTTTAGTTAGCACAATAATAATTTCCTGAACAACAAGAAAACCTTAACTAAATGCAGCACTCCATATTCCACTCGAAAAAAATCAGATCACAGAGACTCCATCATAATTCACAACATCATTTAGACTAGTTTTATAAGATTTACACACATCAACCTAGGAGTTTGTAGCATGTTCTTATACCATTGTTGTCCTATTAGAGTGTTCAAAGGAACCTAAACCCAAATAGAGATACGTTACTCAGTTTTCCCTAATTCAGTAAACTCCCTTAGCAGAGGAAAACGGCCCTCATTCATCAACAGAATGACTCATAGCTCCTTCTTAATCCTAATTCTCAATCATACAGAACCAATCCGGTCACACAAATCACAGTTTTAGGCCATCATGATCATATACTGACTCTATAGAATCTTAAACATGCATCATAAACTTCCCAGTATATTGAATGAATTCACAGACTCTGCTGGTTGTATTTTAAAATCCCTTAAATCCTCTGAGACTTTAGAATGCTAAACCAAATCAGACTGAACTCATATCATGGTTTTCTATAATCCGAAACAGAATCATTAGGAATATACAGAAGTCCTGGCTACTCTCAAAACAAGCAAATGCCATTTTAATCTTAGCAAACTCATTTTTAATCTCATTAACTTACGGGTCGTACTAATCATTAATAGAACATTGTGAAGGCAGTCTTAAACTCAAACAACATGCCATAGAGGAAGTAACCATATTATATCCAGATAGAGATCATAAATGACTTTAAACTCCAATACTTGAACAGATATATAGGCACGCTTCAAATCTCACATCAGTCTATAAAATCAAACTCAACCAAACTGACACAACATGCTTAGTTGAAACATATTAGGCTAAGCTAACCTATCAGGCATATTTAACTGAAAATTAAACTGACTAAGACTGATATGCACACATATCTCCCTACATTGAACTGCTAAACATATTTATTGACACAAACTAAACCCGACTTAACACATGAACATGCTTAACTATATAGATTAACTGAATTGACACATAACGTGCTTAACTAGTACCAAAATTAGTATCAACACTTAGGCACAGATGATTTAAACTAAAAAAAAAATACAAGAAAATGCAAGTAAAATAAAAGGGACAGAGAAGTTACGGACCTTCTTCGGGTGCAGCGAAATGGGGCTTTGAGTCTCCGATATACACTCGAACACTACAAACTCCAAACTTGCATGCACTCAGATTCGAAATAATAGCAGGGGTAGAAAATAAAAGATTTAGTATTTCGATTGAATACCCAGAGGTATTGAAGAAGATTAATATTTTTCAAGGGAAATCGAGGCGGCTCCAAAAAAAATCCCCCCTAAAATGGATAAAGAAGCGAGTATTTATAGGAAAATTTCTAAGGTTTGCTGGGGTTCAAAATTGGGCGGGATTTCTTTGTCAAAAATGCTCCATTCAAAATCCAAAACGTTAAGATGCTTTGGTATGTCATCGAATCAGAAAAAAAACAAGGAGACAAAAATCCATCAAAGTTTTGTACTATCGAAAATGAAAAGGAACTGATAAAGCAAAGGATTTGAACTCACAAATGGACAAAACCCATTAAGGATTTCAGATCGAAAAACAAACAGAAAGAGGGGAAATCACCTCTTCAACGTTGAACCCTGATAGAGGAGGTACGACGCATTTAATTTCTTTCCCGAATCGACCGCGCATGGTCTACAGGAGTGAAAGGGTTCTGCGACTTCACCATTTTCGTCGAGGAGAGAGAAGGGGAGGAGAAGAGTAGAGGCGCGGGTGTCAAGAATTGGGTTAGGGCAACTGAATGAGTAATTGTTTCGTGGGCCGGGTCATTTAACGGGTAGTGGGCTGGTTCATTTAACGGGTAGTGGGCTGGTTTCATATGATTTAAGCCTTAGCCCGAGTAATTTTACGACTAATTACGGGCTGAATTAACATAATCATGTGGGGAATGTGATATAATAACTTAGTCATTAGCGTAAATAAGGCGTGATTTAATGCAATATAAATAACATGATAATGAAGCAAGAAAATTATTTAGGTTATAGCTTATTATGTAAATGAATAAGTAGCAATATACGATGTATTAATAAAGCGACAGTTCCTAATAATAAAGTAAAGACGAAAATAATATATTTAGTTTATTAATAATTATTAGGAGCTCACAAGGATGATTTTAAATAAGGGAGGGAGAAAAGCGGGTGTCAACAAAGATTTGCAAGTTCGGGATAATAAGCGTTAATTCGTAGGAGACAATCAGGTATGTTAAGGCTCGTCCCTTTCTTTCAAAGGCATGATCCCTATGGTATGATTTCATCAATGGTTCCATAACTTCTTTGTTTTCAAAAGATAGAAGTTTATGACTCCAAGGCATGATTCCTTTCCCGATAATCATAAATGTTCTCCAAAATTCCTGTATTTTTCAAACCAGAGATTTATGATTTTGTGAGCTCTTATGATAACAGCGATTAACACGTTTTTTTATGATGATAATGATGATGTCAAAGATGAGAATATTTTCTATGATGATTATGCTGATGATGATTTTATGGTTAAAAGGTTCAAGTTATGAGATCAATGCTTTTATGAGATTATTGAGCTTATTTCATGATCTTCTCGATTTTATTCATTGTTGTTGGTCTCTCACCTTATAATAATTATTTCCTTCAAGGTGAGATAGATCGATGATGATTATTCCATAATATAAATCGAAGATCACCGACCTTACGTCATTCCGCTAAAGTGGTAGCTTATGTTTGAACCCTCATGCATGCTATGAGTATAATATGTGTGTAAAGTTATTTTGTGACATTACCAAGTTATATTATTTCATTTTGCTTATGCACTGCACTCATTCTCATTCTTCATGTATATATCACTACTAAAAAAAGGGGAAAAACCGACAACGAAAACCGACGGACTGCGTCGGTTTTTTCAATGAAACTGACGGGAAACCGACCCTGTATGGTCCGTCGGTTTACATAGCCTCGCTTTTTGAAAACCGACGGACAGCGTCGAGTTTTTCTGACGGACTGCGTCGGTTACGTGGTCCGTCGGTTGTTATACAATAATTTAAAAAAAAAAAAATCCGACGGACAGAGTCGGTTTTTTTAATTTCTGATATATTATGTTATATAAAAACAATATATATTTTATGGAAAAACTGACACACGACGTCGGTTTTTTATTTAATTTTTATTTTATTTTAAATACAAAACCAACAAAGTGCGTCGATTTTTTCATAAAATTTCAGAATTATTTTTCAGAAAATCGACGGACTGAGTCGGTTTTCTGGAAAATTTCCAAAATTAATTTCCAGAAAACCGACGGACTGCGTCGGTTTCCTGTCGATTTTCTGGAAAATTTCTGGCATTCAATTCCTGCATTTTCTGCAGCCACACCTGCACAGAAACCAGTACCAAAAGCAACTCAAAACTAGCAGTAAAATACTCCAAATCAATTCTAAAAGAGCTACAACACATAAATTCACCCTAAGTAATAATAAAACACATCAAACACTATCTCAACACATCAAATACGATCTAAATAAACCTTCAAAGTTCAGAAATATTTAAATGTCCAACCAAAAGTTGATGTGTAAATCTAGAGAAATAAAATCTACATTTTATTATTGAGGTTATAGAAATACTATAACTTAACAATTCTAACTTTGAAAAGCACAATTCCAACCAATTCTAACTTTGAATTCTCAATAAGAATTCTAACTTTAATAACTTATGGATTCTAACTTTAATTCTAAAAATTGAAAAGTAAATCTAGTTAAATAAAGTCTACATTTTAGTTTTGAGGTTATAGAAATATTATAACTTAATAATTCTAACCTAACTTAATAATTCTAACTTTGAAAAGCACAATTCCAACCAATTCTAAAAATTGAAAAGTAAATCTAGAGAAATAAAATCTACATTTTAGTATTGAGGTTATAGAAATACTATAACTTAACAATTCTAACTTTGAAAACAACAATCTCAACCAATTCTAACTTTGAATTCTCAATAACAATTCTAACTTTAATAACTTATGGATTCTAACTTTAATTCTAAAAATTGAAAAGTAAATCTAGTCAAATAAAGTCTACATTTTAGTGTTGAGGTTATAGAAATATTATAACTTAATAATTCTAGCATAACTTAATAATTCTAACTTTGAAAAGCACAATTCCAACCAATTCTAAAAATTGAAAAGTAAATCTAGAGAAATAAAATCTACATTTTAGTATTGAGGTTATAGAAATACTATAACTTAACAATTCTAACTTTGAAAAGCACAATCCCAACCAATTCTAACTTTGAATTCTCAATAACAATTCTAACTTTAATAACTTATGGATTCTAACTTTAATTCTAAAAATTGAAAAGTAAATCTAGTCAAATAAAGTCTACATTTTAGTTTTGATGTTATAGAAATATTATAACTTAATAATTCTAACATAACTTAATAATTCTAACTTTGAAAAGCACAATTCCAACCAATTCTAAAAATTGAAAAGTAAATCTAGAGAAATAAAATCTAAATTTTAGTATTGAGGTTATAGAAATACTATAACTTAACAATTCTAACTCTGAAAAGCACAATCTCAACCAATTCTAATTTGGAATGATCAATAACAATTCTAATAACTTATGGAATTCTAACAAAAAGCACAATCCAACAAAAAAAAAAAAACTAGTCAAATAATTAAAGTATACATTTTTGCACATATTCAACGTCAATAATATTACAAAGAATGATAACTAAGCTAACACAAATACATTGACAAAGAACATGAAATATAGCACAATCTCAAGCCAAAAAAAAATGACAACTAAACTAGTCAAATAAAGTTTACATTTTTTTCACAAATTCAACATTAATAACATTGCAAAGGATGTTTAACAAAGCTAAATAGATTAGAATTAGGCCTAAAATCTACAAATAAAACTAAAATTGAAAGAATTTTAAAAGCCCTAATTTAAGAGAAACTAACCTCAATTAATTAACTTCAAAACGGGTCTGCGGTTGGTGGGGACGGGCTGCGTAGGCGGCGGGGAAATGGGCGGCGGGGCTGGGCGGAGGGGAGGTGGGCGGCGGGTAGTAAGGGTTTGAGGGGAATGGGAGTTTAATTGGGAAGAGGAGAAGAAATGGGTATGGAAACCCATCTGGAATGTTTTTAAAGAAAATCGACGGACAAAACCGACCCTGTCCGTCGGTTTCCTAAAAAAAAATTGTTTATTATTTTTTTAAAAAACAAATTGAATTGCATATTATTTAAAATATTTTTAAAAATAAAACCGACATCGTCCGTCGGTTTTATATTAATTTTTTCTTTTTTAATAAAACCGACGTGGGACGTCGATTTTTTTTTTTGCGGATATATATTTTCAAAATTCTGTCAAAAAAATCAACGTCGTCCGTCGATTTTCTAATTAAAATAATTTAAAAAATTAGAAATGTAAAAAACCGACGCAGGGAGTCGGTTTTACGTATGTTTTTTAAACCGACGCACTGCATCGGTTTTTTGTCCATCGATTTTTGGTAGTTTTTTAGTAGTGTATATAAGGCACAGTTGACAGGGGGTGACGCTATGGCCTTTGTTGTGATGTATATATATAAGGCACAGTTAACAAGGGGTGACACTGTGGCCTATGTTGTGATGCATATATAATGCACAGTTGACAGGGGGTGACGCTGTGGCCTATGATGTGATGTTTATATATATATAAGGAACAGTTGACAGGGGGTGACGCGGGGTGAAGCTGTGGCCTATGATGTGATGTTTATATATATAAGGCACAGTTGATAGGGGGTGACGCTGTGGCCTATGATGTGATGTTTATATATTTAAGGCACAGTTGACAGGGGGTGACGCTGTGGCGTATGTTGTGATGTTTTTAGGGGTGACGATATGGCCTATGTTGTCGCATTTCTATAGATATATGTGTTTTGTTGATATAGCCATAATGATTTATTTATCTTTGTACATTCATTGAAATGTCTCAAATGTCTTCCATGATTTTATGTACATATTGATTTAAAAAGTTTAAAGTTGCATGTATGGTATCCGCCTTAAGAGGCAATCAAATGTACAGGAAATCTTTATCCCCTGTTATATTCTATATTTCTTATTATGTTGTAATTCATGGCTTACATACTCAGTAAACTGTTCGTACTGACGTCCCTTCTTATGGACACTGCGTTTCATGCCACGCAGGTGTATACAGATGAGTAGAAGACATTGGCTATAGGATGTTCCCGGGCTATCAGCTAGATTGGTGAGCTCCATCTCAGTTCGAAGTGTTGTCGAGTCAGAGTACTTATGTTATGGTATCTCGTGTATGTTAGAGACTTTTGCAGATAGTGTTCTATGCATAATGCGTCGAGATGTTGACAGTTGTGTACACCTACCATATAGGTCGATGCATTTTTATGCTTTATTTTTTAAGATTTTATTGTGGCTAAAGGTTTACTTTGAATTATCAATAAAGGAGAAGTCCCTGATTTGATGAAAAAGTTATATTGAAATGTTTTTTTTACTTGACGGAAGCATCATTTCGTAGATTAAAGGTTCATAAAAAGTTGTGACTCCTGGATGGAATAGTAGTATGGCACTCAGTTGAGTAGGGTCTTGGGTGTCAGTCGCGGCCCTCCTGTTTGGGTCGTGACAGAAGTGGTGTCAGAGCAGTTCGTCCTAGGGGTTGTCTGCAAATTCATGTCCAGTAGAGTCTTGTTTATGGTGTGTTACGCGCCACATTTATAAACAAGAGGCTACAACACATTTAGGATGGTTACCCTTCTTTCATATCTAAGATCGTGCGATGCGAGCCAAGTCATAGGAAATGAAATTCCTTGGACTAACCCTTGATTTCAGCGAAATAATGGTACTGACAGAGGAAGTGAATGATGATATTGGGATTACAGGGACAATATAAGTTGAAGGAATTAGTACAGAGGTAAGTATTGGTAAAAAGAATTATGAGTCAGATATGGTAAGAATGTTGCAACTATGATTGAAATGTATAGCTAATGAACGGAAGAGGAAGTGACTAGGAAAGTACAAAAGGACGATCGATAAAGGTTTAGGTATATTCCGAGTTGTGACGCAAGAGGTAAGTTTCGTCATCTTTACATTTCTGTTTGATATTGAGAGCCCTGTATGGCTAAGGTGTGCTAAGTATGCATATATTTGCCCCTGTGAGGCATTGTATGTATTTTCTGGGTTACGTGTAGGTCTGGGATAGTAAGAAATATAATGGGCACTCTGCCAAAATTCTCTAAAAAATTTAAGGACAAGGACCAAAGAAGGACAAGGACCAAAGATTTAGGAGATCACGAAGATTATACGTCTATGATTGTTACAGATTGATTAATGGGAAAGTATGGGACAAGATGATATGGAATGATAAGATGAAGATGACACTACAAGTGGACATTGGGCAATAATTATTGGAATAAAAAAGTACTATTCCGGCTGGACAGATAGTTGGGTACATCATTATTTCGAGTATCCCTAGGGATTATCATAGGTAAGATTTGAGATTTAAAGTAGTATTTTTGGGTAATGACAAGTAGGGAACTTGAAGGACTCGTAAGTGAAAGAACAAAAGCGATGACGAAAGGATTATTATGGGATGAAATTTCGATCGAGAATGGCAATGGAATACAACACCATAAGGTAAAGCCTTTAAGGGGGGAAGCGAGTAAGCTTTGGTACCAGAACAAGGACTGAAATAATATGTGGTAGATGTTGTATTGTGAATGGGTTATAGAGATAGTTCGAAGTAATAATTGTTGTGGGAATAAGATTAACAAAATGTGAAGGCAAGTCCGCAAATGAATAGAGTAACTAAAGAGTATCTTTTGAGACTGGACTGAAAATAATTCGTGGGGAAGAAAAGAAATTGAACGATATTCCAGTAGGGGAACTTAATGTCCACAAAATGGGAAGGATATGACAAGAAAATAGAAGGGAATGCCAGGGAGTTTTAAGATAGTCTTGGTGTGCATGAAGAATGGTTTATCAGGAAGAGGATTAGTCGTCTGAAGGATTAAAATGGGTTACATTCGAGGTTTTGTAGGAACAAGGTCTATTGGGGGATTCAGGGAAAGTCGACAAATGAGTTCTGTTGTGGCTAATAAAGAGAAGGTTTTCACGACTAACTCAAACGAAATTATTTATAGAAAGGATTATGGAATTGATTATATGTTAAGGTTGAGTTAAAGAATGTCATAAAGATATGGGTTGCTCCTGTTATACTTTAGGATACTGGAGATATTAAGATGATTTTATATAACTTAGATTAGTGAATTGGGGTTACTTAGTTCCTACAGATCGGTATTTGTCAGTAAAATGAAGTATAGTCAGAACTTATGTTTTCCATTGATGCAAAGATGATTACGTTGAGCAGAGCTACGACTAGTTAGAGAGTTAACACAATTGCAGAGCGAGGGTTACGAGAGTATCAAGAGGTGAGTTATGAGATTTAAAGGTCACTAAGGTAAAAATGAGGAAGATATGAGCTATTGGAGTACATGAGGTCATAATTGGTTCAGACCTCAGTTAAGAGGCCAGAAGCGCTGTGGTTCGGTATCCAGGTATGTTAGTTATTTCTTCAGAAGCATGTTTTTCGAGTTATGAGTTTCAAGAGCAAAGAGATTAGCTACTAGATCAGGGATGAAGATTATATGATCTGACTATAAGAATATATATATATATATATATATATATATATATATATATATATATATAAAATATTTGGAGACCGTATGGAGTAAATCAGTTAACACGTTACTTGATGAATAGCCCTCGTAACCGTAAGTTAAGGTGGGGCCCACATGTACGGGTTTTATAAAGGACATATGAAAAGTGATATAAGTAGTACATGGGAATTTGAGCAACTCTTAAGAAGGGCCCTTAAGCCAAATATAGGCATAAGCCCTCTAAAAGGATGATTTAAGGATACGTTTTCGGATGATCTGACTTGGCGGGGCCAAAAGGCTATTATAAGTTTGGAATTTTGAAACACACCAAAAATTAAAGTTGTAGATAATTGAAATATCTTTCCAACCATAGGTCGTGGGCCCTCTTACGATATCGGGATCAAGAATTATAGCCATTTTAGGATAAAGACTCCAAGCTGCCAAATGGCTTCCGCGGGTCCCCCTTGAGAAGGTTGGCGGAACCGACTTATGAGGGGTATAAATACCCCCATTAACTCCATTTTTTCAGCATTTTACATTCTCAATAGTCCTAGAAACTTCTCAACACATCCCCCAAACATTTATAGACCATTAAATCAAGAATTTAACAAGATTACACCAAACTAGTCCATGAAAGGTGATTGTTCTTGCTTCTATGTGATGTTGTGGAAACTTTGGACTTGAAGGAAGTTGGTGTGACTGAATTTCTTCAAGTCTACGGTATGTTCTTCATCATATCTCTTATGTTGAGTTGATTTGAAGGTTTAACAAGTCTTAAAAGTGAAAATAGTTATGGAGGAAAGGTCATAGAGTGTCGTGTTGTAGTTGTTGTGTTCGTGGACTGTTTTAGCATGTTGTGGCCATGTGGATGGGATGATTTACATGTATAGAGATGGTATCTAATGTTTTTAGTGTATTGATGAGATTATGCTCCTTGATTGGGAAGAAAGGAAGTGTATATTGTTGTTGTATGTTGAAAAACATTGTGTGGGATGTTTTATGGAATATATTGGTATTGATAATATCATTGTTGATGACGGTATTGTTGTTGTTGTTGTTGGGTGCTGGATTGTGATTTTGGGCTAGGCATATAAACAGGGGAGATGCTGCCTGAATTTTGAGAGAATCTAAAAGAGTTTGGTTTAAGGACTTGAGATAGGCATATGACGATAACTCTAACTGTAGTATAATTTCTCTTGAGTGTAGGTTTGCAAGTTCAGGAGAATAAGCGTTAATTCGCAGGAGATCAATCAGGTATGTTAAGGCTCGTCCCTTTCTTTCAAAGGCATGATCCCTATGGTATGATTTCATCAATGCTTCCATAACTTCTTTATTTTCAAAAGATAGAAGTTTATGACTCCAAGGCATGATTCCTTTCCCGATAATCATAAATGTTTTCCAAAATGCCTGTATTTTCCAAACCAGAGATTTATGATTCTGTGAGCTCTTATGATAACAACGATGAACATGTTTTTTTTACGATGACAATGATGATGTCAAAAATGAGAATATTTTCTATGATGATGATGATGATTTTATGGTTAAAAGTCTCTAGTTATGAGATCAATGCTTTTATGAGATTATTGAGCGTATTTCATGATCTTCTTGATTTTATTCATTGTTGTTGGTCTCAACTTATAATACTTGTTTCCTTCAAGGTGAGATAGGGCGATGATGATTATTCCATAATATAAATCGGAGATTACCGACCTTACGTCACTCCGCTAAAGTGGTAGCTTTTGTTTGAACCCTTATGCATGCTATGAGTATAATATGTGTGTAAAGTTATTTTGTGAGATTACCAAGTTCTATTATTTCATTTTGCTTATGCACAACACTCATTCTCATTCTTTATGTATATATATAAGGCTTAGTTAACAGGGGGTGACGCTGCGGCCTTTGTTGTGATGTATATATATAAGGCACAGTTGACATGGGTTGACGTTGTGGCCTATGTTGTGATGCATATATATAAGGTACAATTGATAGGGGGTGCCGTTGTGGCCTATGTTGTGATGTATATATATAAGGCACAGTTGACAGAGGGTGGCGTTGTGGCCTATGATGTGATGTTTATATATATATATAAGGCACAGTTGACAGGGGGTAACGCTATGGCTATGATGTGATGTTTATATATATAAGGCATAGTTGACAGAGGGTGACGCTGTGGCCTATGATGTGATGTTTATATATATAAGGCACAGTTGGCAGGGGGTGACGTTGTGGCCTATGTTGTGATGTTTTTAGGGGTGACGATGTGGCCTATGTTGTCGCATTTCTATAGATATATGTGTTTTGTTGATATAGCCATAATGATTTATTTATCTTTGCACATTCATTGAAATGTCTCAGATTTCTTCCATGATTTTATGTACATATTTATTTAAAAAGGTTAAAGTTGCATGTATGGTATCCGCCTTAAGAGGCAATCAAATGTACAGGTAATCTTTATCCCCTGTTATGTTCTATATTTCTTATTATGTTGTAATTCATGCCTTACATACTCAGTACACTATTCGTACTGACGTCCATTCTTGTGGACACTGCGTTACATGCCACGCAGGTGTATACAGATGAGTAGAAGACATTGGCTATAAGATGTTCCCAGGCTATCACCTGGATTGGTGAGCTCCATCTCAGTTCGGAGTGTTGTCGAGTTAGAGTACTTATGTTATGGTATCTCGTGTATGTTAGAGACTTTTGCAAATAGTGTCATGTGCATAGTGCGTCGAGATGTTAACAGTTGTGTAAACCTACCAAATAGGTCGATGTGTTTTTATGCTTTATTTTTAAAGATTTTATTGTGGCTAAAGGTTTTCTTTGAATTATCAATAAGGGAGAAGTCCCTGATTTGACGAAAGAGTTATATTGAAAAGTTTTTTTTACCTGACGGAAGTGTCATTTCGTAGATTCAAGGTTCACAAAAAGTTGTGATTCCTGGATGGAATGGTAGTATGGCACTCAGCCGAGTAGGGTCGTGGGTGTCAGTCGCGGCCCTCCGGTTTGGGTCGTGACAAAAACCTTTAGGTTTTAAAACTAAAATTTTTAGACTTATGGAACTCTTAAGGCTAAAAAATATGATTTTCAGCCTCTTTTTGGTTTCCGACCTCTCTTTACGAACAAATGGGGATTTCTATAACTTCTAATTAAAGAAGAAATAAGATAAGTAATTAATTTAGAATTTCCCGTCTTTAGAGAAAAAAACAAGAGAAACAAGAGAATTTGTATAAGAGTAATATTTAGTTAGAAGGTTCTATTAACTAAATAAAATGAAAATAATTATAATGGAAATAAAATCGGATTCCAGTCAATGAATCTTGCAATGAGATATGCCCTACAATAAACCAATAAACAAAGCAAACTAGGCGGTTCGATCAAAATGTATTCTTGTTTTGACTAAATAGTTATGGATGACTTGAAAATTCCAATTTGAATCGACCAATCGAATCCGGTATTTTTTCCACGTTCATAGGAGTGCGTTTATGTTTCTGCGAATGGCTCTTCAAACTACAACCAACGATGTGGGAAAGACCATCTAATCTACATAGAAATCAACATTGGGAAAGAATATCCCAAACCACCCATAACCATTCGAATGGGCAAAACCAGCATTTAAGGGTGAATTTATCCTACCCTCATTCCCGACGATCATAATCCTCCAATTTATAGGTTGCTAATCAATTTAACCCTTTCAAATCAGATTTTAGGCAAAAATATCCATTTTGGGTGGAACCCTAAGTCTCAATATATAATTCTCACAATAATTAAGCAATTCCCATCCTAGAAAGTAGTAACCTACTCTTCTAGATGATAGAGCAGTAATAAAATCAACTATCCATAATTTATTCAAGGGTTTACTGATTGTAAGGTTCTATGACTTTCATCCACCATTAAAGAACCTTAAACTAGTCATAGAGCTTAAAGAAGGAATGGAAGTGAACAAGATGATAGTTAGAACTTACCCTCAAAGATGAATCCACCAAAGCTTTAGAATAATCGCCCTTTCCTCTCTTCGAAACTATTTTTGGAGTTATGTGACTAATGGCTCATACTTAGCAATATAAAAGTGGGTTCTGCCTCCCGTCAATCGCTGCAGCGGTCATTAGGTGTGCTGCAGCAGTCCCGCTGTAACGGCCAGAACATTAGCTACGGCGACGTTCATTAGTTTCCACTACTCTCTATAGTGGTCAAGACAGCGGCGTCGGGGTACCGCTATGGCGGTCCAACACCTGCTATGGTGTACTCCCCCTTAAATCTCAATTTTTGAGGTGGCGGCCAGTGCCGCGCCGTGACGGCTCTGCTGCAGCGGCCCCATGTTCGCTGTGGCGATCGCACCAAAACCAGCATCCTCTGGGTTTTCACCAAGTTTTTCCCAAAATCCTGACATCAATTTGAGGCCCCACATACACAAACCAGATATGCACACATATGTAAAAATACGCTACGAACTCACCCGTGGCCTCGGAATTTCAAATGTAGATCTAATTTACTAAGTTAACCCCCCAACAAAATAAAACAAGTTATCAAACAAGTGCATAAAATAAAATCAAATGCCTTCATTTTAGAATTCTAAATCTTAAAATTTTCACTAGACTCGCTTCTAGTCTCGGAAGTGAACCACCAGGCGTAAAATGGTCAAAATGCACATAACGACCCAGCGGGTCGTTGCGCTGTATGTGGTGGCCGTACGTCAAAATTGACAAAAATTCTATAAATACGGAAATTTTCGGGATTTCAAATCCTATTTTGTTTTGGCCGATCTTTTTGACAAAAACACACCGTTAGGCTCCCACAAACCATATAAGGTGAGTTTCTTCTCAATTTTTGTGGTTATTACATCACATTAACAAGGATTAACACAAAATTATCATCTAATCCTTAGATTCTTTAAAATTCAACAAAGAGCAATTGAGGTAGGATTTTAGAGATTTCGTCAACGGTATGAACTTTCCTTCTTAGTGATTCTAATTGGTTGATAAGGATAATAGGATGATCCAAAACCCTAGAATGTGTTGGGTATTGACCTAAATTGTGAAGAATACCGTTCTAGGCTAAATCTCTAATTTTCATAAAAATTGGAGGGAACCTAAATTGGAGGGAACCTAAATTGGATCAATTTGATCTTTATGACTTCAATTATATGTAGACTGATTGTTTGATTATTGAGGCTTGCATTTGAATCAGTTTAGCAGGATTAAGTTATGTCTCCCTTAAAAATGTCTTTTGACAATAAGAGTGGTTTGAACAAGGCTTTATACGCGTGCAAGATAAGTTCGCATCGAGCCTTCGTATTTTATTTCATATTATGATATATGTATGTATCCATGAATTACCTTATGCACGGGTTATTGAACTTGAATTTTGAAGCATTGATCTTTAAACATGGTTTAACCTATGAACGAGTTGTTGAACTTGAACCTTGACCAATTGTTTTGAACATGATTTATAAATCGAATAATGACTTGAAATACCCGTATTATGGGAAGATGAACTGAACGATAAAAGTGATTTGATTAATATGTCATGATTATTGTTTTTCCTTGCTATTCAGGAGGAAGAGTAGCCATTATGAATCTTAACATGGTTTGCCTTGCCATCTCGAAGTATGAGTAACCATCAAGGGTTGCTAGCCCCAAACAAGCGCCGTAGGGCTATTTAGGGACCCTCAAGAATGGTTTTCCCTTCATTTTTTATTGTCTGTATTGACATATTTTTTTGGCTTGTATTGGCATAATTCGACTCTCAAACATGATCAACCGAATAATGATAATCTACATGTTTTGGCCTATTGATGTGCCACGTAATTTAGGCACATTTGATGATTTTTAATGGCGAGTTTTACTTGTTTTTCAAGAAAGTTTGGGTCTTTTGATGTGTTTTGTCATGTTGCAGGTATTTAGTGTGTCTATGGCAAAAGTCAGGGAATTTTGTAAACAGAGCAGAAAAAGAAATGCAAAAAGTGGAAGTAACTGAAGAAGGAATTTTACAGAGGAAAAATACGGTCCGTATATTATTTATGGTCCGTTAATGTTGGCGTAAATCAGTTACAGAAACAACTGTAGGGAAGAAAGAATTGACGGCAGAAAAGTACGGACCGTAGAATATTTACGGTCCGTAAATTCCCACCGTAAATCAACAACAGCAAGTCCAAGTTGAAGACTGAATTCACGGTCAAGATCCACGGATCGTAAAACATTTATAGTCCGTGAAGAATGGGCGTAGATTCTGATACCAGACATCAATTTTACGGACAAGAGCAAGAGATTTACGGACCGTATAATATTTATGGTCCGTATAACAATCCAACGGGGGCACTTTTGTCAACGTATTTTCCACGACTTGGACCATTATAAATACTTGATGTAGGGTTTTTTGTAGATTATTATTGATCAAATTTCAGTTCTATTATTCTAGCATTGAATACTTTACAGTTTTTTGAAGCTTTTTGGAGAACAAGACAATTGCAATTACTTTATTCTAAGTCCAATCAATCATAAGCATTATGATTTCTATTATCTTATGTTGTTCTTTCTCCAATATGAGTAGCTAAATCAATTACTACGGCTGTGAACCCTAGGATGGGTATTTATGTGATTGAGAATTGAAATTGATATATGTTTCATGGATTGTTAGGGTTTACTTACTCTTTGTTCTGGATTGTTAGTTGATGGTTACAAACATTAGCTTAAGCCATGAACCTTGTTTTATTTGGGAAGATAAATTAGGGTTTGGTAAGAACAAGTAACAAGAACTCGGGGCGTTAACCCTTGTTTAATAGATTCACTTTGGGATAAGAGGAATTTACTTGGCACAAGATTAACCATTCTTCGTATACACTCTTTTATATTTGGGAAAATCATAAAGAGAGATAATCCTTATCTATTGGGAAATATTAGGGATTCTATTAGAGGTTAAATGCATTCTTACAACGATCCATTACAAGTATAGCAAGAATATACCCATAGCATACACTCTATCTAAAGGGGGACACAACCTTGGTTTATTTAATCATATTCATTAAAATCAAAGCCATTAGTTAATAACAAATTTTCTACAAATTCAACGGAATACGAAATTAGACTACAAGAAAGTACTATACGACTTTAGGAACCTTTTCACACTATATTCCCTGTGGGATTCGACCCCAACCTAATTGGGTTACTATATTTGACATCATCAGCTTTACATCATTTAATAAGTGTAATTTTAGCGTATCAAATTTTGGCGCCGTTGCCGGGGAATACCACTTTGAAATTACTAAAGAGTTTGTGCTTTACTTAAAGTTTTTTTTCTATTCCGTCACACTTTGTTTGCTGTTTACAATGAACCAGGTGATCATGAACAACAGAGGAGGACTTGGAGCAGGTGGTAATAGGGGTTTGCAAGCGCAAAACCCACCAGTGGAAGTGGAGGTTGACAATGTCTTTGTGGATATGCTAGACGAGGTGGAATATGCTCTGCTATTGTTCCACCTAGGGTGAATGCTGCAAACTGCAAGATTGACTCCACTATCTACCAACTGCTCAAACTTGAGGGATATTTTTGGAACTCTACTGATAATGACCCTCACCAACATTTGAAGAATTTTGTGGGTGTGTGTGCCAAACATATGCAGAATGTTGTTCCAGATGATGCTATTCAAATAAGAGTTTTCAAATACTCTTTAGCCGGTGAAGAAAGAGCTTGGTATGAGAAGCTGCCCCACAACACTATTCATATGTGGGGAGAGCTTGTTGCGGCTTTTCTCAAGAAGTGGTTTCCGCCAAGCAAGAAAGCTAAAATTTGTGACAAGATATATGATTTCAAATAGCTTCAGGGGGAACAACTATTTAAAGCTTGGGAAAGATTCAAAGAATATTTGCAGAAGTCTCCAAATTATGGGTTTTCGGATAATATATTGATGGAGAAGTTCTATAGAGGGATAGATCCATTGACACAAGCAATAGTGAACAATGCAGCTGGTGGGTATTTTATGGACAAAACATATGCCCGAATTACTCAGTTGCTTGATAAGCTTAGTACTCACAATCAAGCATGGCATACGGGTGGTACTGCCAGTGTAACCTATGGAGCTCCAATAATCTATAGCATTATGAAGGAGAATGAAGAGACTCAGCAGACTCTATCTCAGATAGCAACCAATATTTCGTTGCTGACCAAGAGACTAGATTAAAAGGAAGCGAAAAAAGGTTACTGTTGTTGAAGAAGTTTCGGGAATGCCCAAGGGCATGTACAAAGTTTCAAGAGGGTCCATATCAAGAGGGGCTTCCTATGCAGTGTGAAGATGCTAACTGTGTTAATAACTCGCAAGGGGGTTACCAAAGGTAAAACTACCAAGGAGGCTATCAGAATCAGACTCAGAATCAACGGAGACCTCAACAGGAACAAGGTAATTACAACAACAACTATAGTGGCAAGAACCAGGGGACCTACAATAATAATAATAACTTTAGAAATAGAAGTTCCAATCCCTATATTCAATCAGTTGAATGAGCAAGGGAGTTCTACATTGGAGAGCATGCTTGAGAAGGTGCTAGCCAACCAAGACAAAACATATAGAACATTGAAGGGGTTGATTGAAACTGTGGGATCTCATGCTGCTTCCATTCAGAATTTCAAGTCACAAATGAGGGATATTTCAAGAAAGAATCACCCTCCACAGAAGGGAGCACTGCTGAGTAATACTATTCCAAATTCGAAGAATGGTGGAGGTGGTGTAGATCGTGTATATGTTATCAGTACTCGGAGTGGTAAAATACTCCAGAGTGCTGAAAAGAAGGTGATTGATCTTAAGCTAGTTGTTGAAGAGGAAGAGGAACAATCTAGTATGCCAACTATTATTGAAGAGGTTCCGACAGAGATTCCTATTATCGAGAAGGTTGCTAATATTCAAGAAATTTCAAAGAAGACTGAGACCAGTGACACCAGCAAGCAAACTATTAAAGGGGATCTTCTCCTTTTGACCCAACTTTTTAAATCTACACCTCCCTTTCCTCAAAGGTTGGTGAAGAAGACGGAAGATGCTAAGTGTTAGAGATTCTATGATCAACTAAAGTAGTTATCGATAAACATTCCATTTCCGGAGGCTGTCAAGGAGATGCCCGGATATGTAAAGTATTTGAAAGATTTGTTAACAAAGAAGAGGTCTCTGAAGCACGACACTGTGATTGTGACTCACCATGTTAGTTCGATATTATCTACAACAGTGGTTCAGAGGAAGGAAGGTCCAGGGGCTTTTACTATTTCATGTTCTGTCAACTACCATGACTTTTCTCGTGCTCTTTGTGATAATGGGACTAGCATCAATCTAATGTCGCTTGCTATATACAAGAAGTCGGGGTTGGGGATGCTTAGACCTACTACCATGCGACTACAAATGGCTGATAGATCTATTAAGAGGTCGGTTGGAGTGGTAGATAATATACTAGTTTGGGTTGGTGATTTTCTTCTACCGGCTGATTTTGTAATTCTTGATTTTGCTGTTGATAGGGATATTTATATTATTTTGGGGAGAAATTTCCTTGCTACGGGAAGGGCTCTTATGGATTCCTAAAAGAATGAAATCAAATTTCGGGTCAATGATGAGAAAGTTACATTCCAGCCTAGTAAGGGGATGAAGTTACCGAGTGCTTACGAGAGCATTTCGGTTATTGATTCGATTGGTGTTATTGACGGAGCTATTGAAATCAAGATGGAAGAGAAATGTTTGGGTGAAGCTCTTGTTTCCATTTTGGTGAACTTTGATGCTGATGACATGGAAGGTTATGTGGAGACTGTTAACTAGCTTGTGGTGTTGGTTTCTTACTCATACCAAAAAACGAAGTTGGATCTTGATATTGAGCATAGAACGACTCCTCCAGCAAAGCCATCCTTTGTTGAGCCACCTAAGCTTGAGCTTAAGTAGCTTCCTTCGCATCTGAGGTATGAGTTTCTTGGCCCGAACAACACTTTACTAGTGATTGTGTCTGCATTGTTGAATAAAGAGCAGACAAAGTAGTTGTTGGAGATATTACGTGAATACAGGCGTGCTATAGGCTGGATGATTGCAGACATTCGAGGAATTCCCCCCGGTATATGTGAGCACAAAATCCATCTTGAGGAAGATAGTTCGCCAAGTGTTGAACACCAGAGGAGGTTGAATCCACTTATACAAGAGGTGGTGAAGAAAGAGATCATTAAATGGTTAGATACTAGAGTTGTATATCCTATTGCAGACAACAAGTGGGTGAGCCCGGTACAATACGTTCCGAAGAAGGGAGGCATCACAGGGGTAAAAACGAGTTGATTCTGACTCGGACTGTTACTGGGTGGTGTGTTTGCATGGATTATCGAAAGATAAACTCTGCAACTTGCAAAGACCATTTCCCCATGCCTTTTATTGATCAGATGCTTGATCCGCTGGCTGAAGGTCTTACTATTGCTTTTTAAATGGGTATTTTGGCTACAACCATATTAATATTGCTCTTGAAGGCTCGGAGATGATGAATTTCACTTGTCCTTATGGGAGTTTTACTTTCAACATGATGCCTTTTGGTCTTTGCAATACACCGGCTACATTTTAGAGGTGCATGATGTCGATCTTCTCAGATACGGTTGTGGACTTCTTGGAGGTCTTCATGGATAATTTTTCTACGGTAAGTGATTCTTATGATGAATTTCTTAACCATCTGGGTCGAGTATGGAAGAGATGCGAGGAGACTAATCTTGTTCTAAATTAGGAGAAGTGCCATTTTATGGTTAAGGAAGGGATCGTCATTGGTCATAAAATCTCAGAAAAAGGGATTGAGGATAATGAAGCCAAAACAGACGTGATTGCAAAGCTTCCTCCACCCATCTCAGTGAAAAGTCCGAAGTTTCTTGGGCATATCGGGCTCTATCGGCACTTTATTAAAGATTTCTACAAGATAGCGAATCCCATGTGCAAGCTTCTTGAAAAAAAGGCTAAGTTTGAGTTTGATGAGAAGTGTAGCAAGGCATTTGATGAGTTGGAGGAGTGCCTGACTTCTGCTCCTATTATTGTATCTCCTGATTGGTCTCTGCCATTTCAGTTGATGTGTAATGCGAGTGGTTTTGCTATTAGGGTTGTTCTTGGTCAGAGGCATAATAAGATCATGCACCCGATTTACTATGCCAGCAAAATGCTCAGTGGGGCGCAGATGAACTACACTGTGACTGAGCAAGAGCTACTTGCTATAGTCTATGCTTTTGAGAAGTTTCAAGCCTACTTATTGGGGTCCAAGGTGGTGGTTTATACTGATCATGTTGCATTGAGGCATCTCATGGCGAAGAAGGAGGCGAAACCACAGTTGATTAGATGACTCCTATTGTTGCAAAAATTCAATTTTGAGGTGAAAGATCGAAAGGGGTCCGAAAACTAGGTTGCAGACCATCTCTAACGGCATGAAGAAGATGGGGGACCTTCAGAGGAGCTTGATATAGATGATGCCTTCCCAGATGAGAGGGTCTTAGCAGTATCATTAGTATGCAGATATCGCCAACTTTTTAGTGACGGACATTATTCCAGATGAAATCAAAGCGTACCAGAAGAAGAAGTTCTTAAGAGATTCTCAGCAGTACTATTGGGACGAGCCATACTTATTCTAGACATGCATTGATAACATAATTCAGCATTGTATCCCAGAATCCGAGGTGATGGAGATGTTGAACGCTTGCCATGACTCTCCTGTTGGAGGTCATCATAGTGGAACTTGGACTGCAACCAAGGTTCTTGAATATGGGTATTACTGGCCCACTCTTATCCATGATGAAAACTTGTTGGTATGATTATGTGATCAATGCCAATGACAAGAGAGCATTGGTAGGAGGTAGGAGATGCCTATCAATTTTGTGATGGAGGTCAAACTGTTCGATCTTTGGGGAATTGATTTTTTGGGTCCCTTCGTGAGCTCTGGTGGTATGAAGTACATCCTGGTGGCTATATATTACGTGTCAAAATGGGTAGAAGTAGTGGCTTTACCCAACAATGAAGCCAAGAGTGTAATGGGGTTCTTAAAGAAAAACAACTTTACTCGTTTCGGTACTCCGAGGGCAATCATCAGCGATGGTGGCTCACGCTTTTGTAATAGAGCCTTCGTGGGACTGATGGAAATGTCTGGTGTGAAGCATAGAATGGCAACCCCTTATCATCCTCTGAAGAGTAGCCAGGTGAAAGTTTCTAATAGGGAGATTAAGAGTATTTTGGCTAAGACAGTCAATGCTAATAGGACCGCCTGGTCCCAGAAGCTGGATGATGCTCTTTGGGCTTATCGAACTGCATATAAGACTCCTATTGGGACTTCCACTGTCAGGTTGGTTTTGGCAAGGCGTGTCATTTGCAAGTCGAACTTTAGAAAAAGGCCATGTGGGCGCTGAAGAAGCTGAACTTGGATTGGGAAGAAGCAACTAAACTTTGGTTGTTTCAACTCAAAAAGATGGGTGAGTTTGGGTACCAGGCCTATGAGAGTGCAACTTTGACAAAGAAAGGATGAAATACTATCACGACAAGAAGATCCTCAAGAGAGACTTTCAGAAAAGTGATTCTTTCCTGCTGTATAACTGGAGGATGAAGATCTTTCCGGGCAAGTTAAAATCCAAATAATCCGGACCTTTCGAATTGGTAAGTGTTTCACCCAATGGCTCAATGGAATTGAAAACCATAGATGGGACTCGGACATTTCGGGTTAATGGCCAGAGGGTGAAGCATGACCATTGGTGCATTGATGGAGATAGGATCGTTGACAGACGCAGGCTGAAGCATGGTTACACTCCTGATTCAGAGTAGAGTGGTAACCGTCGTGCCGCGACATTAAACCAAGCGCTTTTTCGGAGGCAACCCATGTTTACATTCTGCAATTTTTTTTTTAGATTGTTTTAATATTTTGTTATGTGTAGGATTCACCAAGGTTGGAGAATGACAGAAGTGGAGAAAACTGCAGAAAAATCTGGAGCTAATCTTCGCCAGAATTTACTGCTGGTAAAAATTTTACGAATCATAAATGGAAGTGTAGATTGAAGTAGAAAAATATGGGTTTATTATTCACGATCTACGCCAGAATCTACGGCCCATATAAAGTTTTGACGGACCATAGATAGAAGTGTAGATTATGGGAAAGAAAATGGGTGTCACTATTCTTGATTTACGCTAGAATTTACGGACCGTCAAATTTATACAGTCCGTACATGGAAGTCCAGGAATCATCTGATTCAATCAATGTTACGATTTTACGCCAGAATTTACTGCCCGTAAAACTTTTTCGGATAGTAAATGGAAGCGTAAAACTGCACCTTCTTTGATGCCACGCCATTTAATGACCCCTTGTAGAGGATAGTATAATGGTCCGTAAACATTCTACGGTCCGTTAAAAGCAAGCGTAAAAGAATGGGTTTATAATTGACTAATGACGGCTAGGGTTTATTACACATAACCATCCAACAACTCCTCCATTACTCCACAATTACTCTCCCACTCAAATTAAAACATATC
Source organism: Lycium barbarum (assembly GCF_019175385.1). Classification (NCBI taxonomy): domain Eukaryota; kingdom Viridiplantae; phylum Streptophyta; class Magnoliopsida; order Solanales; family Solanaceae; genus Lycium; species Lycium barbarum. The sequence goes on along the minus strand of NC_083339.1, from coordinate 34,060,742 downwards.
CCCTCTCTCACTCAATTACTCTCCCACTCAAACACAATCCCACAATTCTCTCCGCCTTCCACTCCCGTTACCTTACCATTACCACCCATTAACAAGTTTTCATCCCCATAAAATCAATAAATCATCCACCTAACATCACCCCGTACAACATCAGCAACAACACCTCTTTGCACTGAGAGGGGATACTAGTGAATTTTTCATTTTTTCTCCTTTGTTTCAACTGATTAACTAAGAATCCTTCAGGTATGTTGATTCATTCATTCCCTATATATTACATGTTGTATTGTATAATGGTGAGGTTGACAAATACCTATTCATTTTCCTATGAACTTGCTTTCAAATTTATGTGTTTTTATCATATGGGGAATGGAATCATGAGTTTAGTTGGGGGTGGGGATTTGGTTTGGTTGTGTATAACATTGCAATTATGGGGGATGAGTAGTCAAAACCTCCATCGAGTCGGTGGGAATTTCGTTTGTCGATTTCGAATTTTGAAGTCACAATTCGTTATGCCCACCAACTGTTCGATTAAATGCCCGAATGAGAAAAAAGTGTAAATCGGGGTGAAGTCTGAGTAACCCCAACATGAGATGAGTAAATAATGGATTTATGATGCTATTTGAATAATGTGGCAGTGAAGGAACTTACTATTCGAACTTGGCATAAAAATTGAGCAGGAGATTGCCTTGATTTAATATTGGAACCTAATGAACGGAATTGGTTAATTTCTTTATTAATGATTTTTTTAGTTTCATGATTTACTCTTCTTCTTGCTCCAAGACACTTAGTGAGTACCCAATACTCAGGCATATCATTATTATTTTTAATGGTATGTTAGGTAATGGAGAAGTGCGGGTACACGAAAATCTTGCGCACTAGGAGTACTTGCTAATCCAGGCTTTTGATGAGCCCACATGCTTGTTCGTGGGACTCTGTATACTTATTCCTTATTCATAGTAGTTTCGGGTTGTTTGTTGAATTAGTTGTTCATTTCAGTTTGTTCTAAAAATCTCCATAGACAAGTGTAGATTTTATTGATACAGATTGCTAAAGTTACTTGTTTGACTTGTAGTCGTGTTTTGCCATGCTTTGTGGATTTTCAAACTTCATTTATTTATGCTAGTTAGAATATTTTCATTAAATGTTTATTTATTCTTGATTATGCATAAATGGATTAATTAATGGTTAAAGAGGGAATTATTGTGGTTGGCTATGTTTATAAGGTACTTCTGGTGCGGTTCACCGGTATCAGATACCTGTTGCGCCACGGTCGGGTTTGAGGCATGACGCCAGTCAAGAACGCACTTGTTCAGAAGATGAAAGTAGCGAAAATAAGGATTCTTAAATGGATGTACGACCATACTAAAAGAGAAAAATTAAGAATGAAGATATATGGGGCAAGGAGGGAATGTCCTCCATGGTGGACAAGATGCGAGAAGCGAGACTGAGATGGTTCAGGCATGTGAAGAGGAGGAGCACATATGCCCTAGTGAGGAGACGAGAAAGAGAGAGAGAGGCAGTACTAATAGGTTTAAAGAGAGGTAAATGTAGACCGAGGAAGAATTGGATAGAGGTAATTAGACAAGACATGGAACATCTTCAACTCACCGATGATATGACCTATATAGGAGAGCATGGAGGTCGAAAAATAGGGTAGAATGTTAGTAGGTAGTCGAGACTTATTATTGTTATTGTTATTATTATTCAAGCATCATCTTACTTTTCAATATTATTACTACTGTTGTTTCTTTTACTTTAGTAACTTTATTATTTTTGCTGTCAATAGTTTCTTCTCTTCAATATTTCATCATATGTTTTATACTTTTGTATTTTTCAAACTTGTTTTTGAAAAAAGCTTATTTGAGACGAAGGTGAATCGAAAATATCTTCTCTACCCCACCACAAAGAAAGAGGTATGATTTGCGTACACCCCATCCTCCCCAGACCCCACTTGTGGAATCACACGGGCATGTTGTTGTACAATTTATCTTCTGTCCTGACTACCCAAAACCTCAATTGATACCAACACTACTAGGGTTCATCAAAACTTCAATGCAACGACCAATTAAACCCAAAAATACATTCTACATACTCATATACAAATAATAAATAAAGTTTAAGATTTGAGTTTTTCTTGTTGAAGCAAATCTTGACATTTCTCTGTTTGAAATATTCTTGAGATTTTGAGAATTTAAGAACATTTCCATGGACTTAAAGGTTAGTGTATTGGTGGAAAGATGTATCCGGGGTTAGGATCTATGACCGGGTACTCGGAAGGATCGGAGGTGTCACCCAGCTGGCTTCCAGTCCCACCCTCTCAGGTCATATCAAACAACCTCGATCAGAGTACCACCGTACATATGCATGCACGGGCTACAGTAACGTCACATCACATAGGATATAGGGTTTGAAAAGTTAAGGATTGGATAATATAAACTTAGCTTAGGGAGGAAGGAAGGCATCTTTTTCCTCTTGATACTTTTGTAATCATCCATTTTTCTCTCAGCAAGGAAGACCCCCAGAATCATCACTTTCTTATTTTTTAAGCTTTTGGAATTAATTTGCATCGTCTTTATCACTTATTTAGCATCACCCATGATCATCATTACTCCAGACTGGGCTCATAAAAGAGTTCTTGGGGTTGGATACGTCCCACTTGTCTTCAAACCCTATAAAAATAAATCTCTAACTGGCTTTTTGACATAATCCGATTTCACCGAAAAATAGACAACTATGATGTTGTCCTGACCCAGAGCAGAAGATCGTAAAAAACTCGCTTGGGACTGGAGTTTTTCTGTCAAAAGAAAACACCTAAGCATGTGAAAGGTAAGCAATAGCTCTCATGAGTCTCATAAACCTAAAAGCGCATGAGGTGTGGCAAACCTGGTGGAAGTGCTGGTGTATGAACATAACAGTGAGTCTGTTTGAGAGCTGAGAAACAACACAGGAAAGATACTACGAAGACAACCTTGTGAAGAGTGGAGTGGAGGCGTTTCAAGTGCAGAGTAATCAAAGGGGCCACTGAGGCGCATGTTCGAAGAAAGGGGTTGACCCAGACCTCAAACGAGAAATAAAAAATCCGCACGGAGGAGAGTTCCTCAAAAGGGCGGCTCCCGGACAAATGATATGGTCAGGGCCACGCTCAAATCTTGTAACGACCCGTTTGATCATTATAGTGCTTTTGACCCATTTACCCCTGTTGATCCTTCCTCAAGACCTATTAGTATGATTTTGACCGGCAGAAATGAGTGGCACGATTCCCGAGGTAATCGGGCGAGATCTATGATGACTTATGTGTAATAGAGCCTTAAAGTGAAAAACTTTTGACCAATAATTGACTTTTGGGTAAACGTTCCTGCAACGAATTCTGACAGTTCCATTAGGTTTGGAAAGTGATTTAAGACTTAGTGGAGTCATTGGTTTGGTTCCCAAAGGGTTTAGGTGTGATTTGAGTCATTGGTGGAGAAACTAGTTAAGTTAAAGAGTTAGAGTTGACCACGATTAACATCGGGTCAATATGACCCCGTGTCGATATTTTAAAAGTTCCAACAAGTTCGTATGATGATTTTGCACTTGTCCGCAAGTTTTGTTGAGATTCCACCGAGTTTTGGATGGATGTGGATTGTGTCGCGCTCGTATTCTATATTTTGGCCGTAGTTTCTTCAGCCCCATAAATGGTACCATATTGATAAAAAGACCTTTGTTTTGTGTTTTTATTGAACCATTAGATCCGTATCCTAATTACGAATCCAAAACACAAAGAATCGTCACATTTCACCTTCGTATGAGGAAGTTATGGTCATTTTAGCGCGGACAATTATTGTTGTGCCTGGTGTGTCTGTTGGGGCGGAATTCTAGGCCCGGGAGCAGACCTTCTTGGGTAGAAATTGGTCTGCCCGAGCGGATATTGTTCCATCGGAGCGGAAATCGCTGTGTATTAAAAATTAGACTGCGTTTATTTATCATTATGAGCTTATCTTGAGTTCTAGAGCTCTGTTTGAGGTGATTTTTGCGGAGTTGTTCTTGTCTCAATGAGGATGTAAGTATATAACCTTTATTTTGATGTTTTCCCAAGTTTATTTTCATTGGTTATCGATTTTATCCGAGTTTGATTGGAGAAAATTGGGGTTTTGAACCGAAAAGTTGAAAAGTGGTAAATCATGGTTTTGAAGTTCAAGATGATGGGTTTTTGAATGGGTTTTTCTGGATCTAGACTAATTAATTTATGGGTATGCTAATTTTGAAATAAATTTCCAGTTTTGCCCTTGTGGGCTCGAGGTTACCTTTTTTAGTTCATTTTGGGGTTCCGAATTAAAGTATAGCAATATAGGTATCGTTGGACTCGTTTAGACTTGTAGGGTACTATTTTGACTATATTGAGCCTCATTTTAATTGAAATTACATTTTTTTCCTTTGTGGCTTGGGTTTGGCTATTTTGGGTCTATTTTTTGGTTTTGGGTAAAACTTTGGCAATATGGATATCCGTAGATTCATATTCTAACATAGAATTAATATTTGATAGATGTTAATAGTTCTGAGGCTCTCCGAAGAGGAAAGGCAAGGATCAACTGGATTAGTTCGTGGCACTTGTTCTGCATTGAGGTAGGCTACAGCTTACCCTCTGGTTAGACTTCGGTTAGTGAAGCATATGTAGAGTTACTGATTGTCGGAGAAAGCATGTTATGCCTTCGGGTATGAAGTTGGGATGAATTACTTAGGTTGGGTATTATTGACTGATTGGTGGGCTTGTTGCCTCTTTGTGATTTATTGGCTTGTTGCCGTGTGTGTGATATTGGACTTGGACTTGGACTTTGTTGTCATATTGTGATTTGATACGGTTGCCTCTCACTTATCTTGACATTATCCTGGATAGAGGAAAGGACTTGACTTGATATTGATATTGTGATATGTGTCCATATGTGGCACGATTAGGAATTGTTTATGATTTACACTTGAGATTGATATCATGCATATCATTCATACACATTCTACATGTCTTATTGATATGAACTGTGATTTGATATTAATAAGGATAAGAGTGAAAGTGAAACATCCGAGGCTTTTTATTATAGTGTTGCTACACGCGTATTTCATATGGCATCTCTTGCATATATTATTTGGTGTTACCTATGTAGTCCGAAGGGAAATTATTCAGGACGTGGCATTGTACAGATTTGGGAATAAGATTGCATTTGTAGTTGATTTACAGATGTCGTTGTGTTTATTCACCCTTATGATTATTGTTGAATTGACATTCATGCATGGCACTAATCCTCATTTTACAGGATAAATTGATATGAGCTGTGACTTGGTACTGATGACGATGAGTTAGGTGAGTGTCCAATGCCCGAGGTCTTTAATGGGATCGTGAGAGTGTCCAATGCCCGAGGTATTTGCTGGGATAGTGATAGTGGTACATGAACTTCACGGGTCCCCCCGGGTCATAACTATCGAGACGTGGAGGTATTCCATCCATAGCATTATGTACGGAGACTTACATTTGGCCAGTGCATACCATTGCATTGCATTGCACATGCATTCATATTACACCTGTTCACATATCTGATTCTAGTTGTTGTATCTATTGTATTTCATGGTGCACTTCAGTCTTGATTCTTCGATTGTTGATTCATTTGAGATGTTGCGTGCTTGTTAATCACTTACTTAGACACTTGGTGGATTCGAGGACTAGAGGTTCCGCCTAGGCTATGACTGTAAACTACTGAGATCTAGTGTGGCTCACATTATTGCAAGTCTTACGTGGATGTTCTTAGTGATTACTTCATTCTCACACTTTATGGATTCCAACGTGATACTTCTATACTTGAGTTGTTGTTCTTAGACTGTGTTATGTTTGTACTTGATTGTGAACATGTCTACTCTTCAGTTTCTTTCTTTATATATGTTAGATAACTGTTGTCGGCCTATAATACCTTTTAGTACATAGTGTTTGTACTGATACTACTCTTGCTACACCCTTTTCGGGTTTAGAGTTGTTCCAGGTACATGAGCGAGATTCGATTAGCCTTCAAGGATCTCATGGAGTTCATCTAGACTTTTCTATTTAATTCACAGAAGTTGTACTCAGGTTATGGTTGTAACTTTTATTCAAGTTGTATACTTAGAAGCTCTTGTACTATTTAGCCCAGATTTCTTGGGTAGTTGTTGTAATCCGCATTACCAATTATTTATGATTTTAGATATCCATTGCTTTTATTTATTGTTTATGTTGTTTGATGAGTCTTTAAGGGATGGGTTCACCTACCAGGTGGGAAAAGGGTAGGTGCCCGCACGATTAGTGATTTGGGTCGTGACTGTTACACCTCGGAAAATCTTCTGTTGGTACGCAAGTGAATGGACTAGTGAAATACGAGTATCGGGTTAATGATGACTTAAGGGCATTTTGGGAAAGAGTTATAACGTCCCTTAGCTTGCTAATGAAGTGTTAAACAAGTGTTAAGAAGGTTCCATAAGGATTGGAGATCAACGAAGTGACGAGAACAAGTTCAGTGGACTGGTGAGTTTTACGGCACATTATACGGACCGTATAATGTTTTACGGACCTATATAATGGATCGTAAAACCATCACAGCGAAGGTTGATCACTGGTGCAATTTTACGGTCAATTATATGGACCGTATAAATTTTTACGGCCCGTATAATGAACCGTCAAATGGTCACAGTGAAGGGCGAAGGAAAGGCGCGTTTTACGGTCAATTATACGGACCGTATAACGATTATACGGACCGTATAATGGACCCCGACAGATCAGTGATAGGTTATTTAATAAGGGACCAAGTTCATGAAATTATTTCCACATTTCATCCTTCTCTCTAAAACATCTCTCTACATTTATTACACAAGTTTTTAAGGATTATAAGCCATCAATAACATAAACCAAGTGAATCAAGAGTAAGGAAACCCATTAAAGGCCATTCAAGTCAAGAAAACCAAATGGAGGAAAACTAGGGTTTTTGCTCAAGTGGAGTATTATCAACTAAGGCTGGTTCCTACAACTTCTAAGGTAAGATTCATGATATTTATATGTTGTTTGAGGTATTTGAGAGTTAAAATGCTTGGACATTAGAAGAGTATAGCAAAATGGGTCATGAATGATGAATAGTGACGTTTTGAGAAATAGTTCGAATTGAATCATGATTGTTGGGTGTTGTGACCATGAATATGGATAAATGAAAGTGAATTGAGAAACCTAGATAATGTGGATGATTAATGGCCATTGTTTTGATATTGTGAATGTATTGTTGACGTTTGGAAGTTGAATTACGATATGAAGGAATGTCGTATAAATAAAGGAAATGCTGTCCGATTTTCTCTAGCTTTAGCCATGTGTGCTAATCGTCGATTCTAATGATAGTACGACTTTAATGAAGGTAGAAACGTGAGCATCCAAGGAGTACGTGCAAGTCTAGAATAGTTCAATGAAAAGGTATGTAAGGCTAACCCTTCCTTCATAAGGCATGGTTCTTCGGCCAAATTTCTAAATCCTTTATACGGGTATGTTGTCTCCAAATGATTGATCTTCCAAGCTTGTAAGCTCACGATCCTTGATACGCACTACGATTGTACTACGCTCCTCATACGACGAGTAACCTTATAATATAGACGTAACGATAATGATGATGATAGTAATAATGATGATAGTGATAACGATGATAGTAATGATGATGATAGTAATGCTGACGATAATAATGATGATGCTAAAGGTGCCTATGGGCTATTATACTTATGTGTGCCTACGAAGGGCTATAATGTAACCCCGAGCTTATGACGCCGGGTAGAATATATGTATATGTATGTATACGATTACGTAAAGCGCGCACACATCTGCAGATGGTACGGATAACCTTGAAGCCTTGGTAGGGCCAGGTAGATATAACATTGAGCCTTGGTTGGCCAAGTATGTATGAAACACCGAACCTTATGGTCGGGTACGCTATGTATGTATATAAGTGTATGGCTATGTATAATATGAATATGAATGTGAAAAGACTATGTATATGAATGCGAATAGGGGCATGTATACGAATACGAGCACTATTATGAAATACTCATGAGAAATGGAAAGTTCCTATAAAAGGCAAGTAAGTGCCATGATGATGATATTATTGTTTCCCCTCCTATGCTACTTCATATGTTGTCTATTATGCTTCTATATCGATGTTGATCATGTTTTACATACTCAATACATTCTTCGTACTGACGTCCTTTTGTTTGTGGACGCTGCGTCATGCCCGCAGGTGCACAGGGAGACAGACTTGATCCATAGCTGCTTATTCAGAGATTGCATAGCAGAGCTCCATTTCCTTCGGAGCCATAGCTTTTGGGTACTTATTCTTTTGTGCATATAATTATGGGAATAACGGGGTCCTGTCCCGCTCATGTGACATGTTATACTCTTCTTAGAGGCTCGTAGTCACATGTATGTGGTTAGATATGTCTGGCTTTGTCGGCCTATATTTTGTATATCATTTTGTTGGCCTCGTCGGCCCATGTACATTGTTGTGGCATAGATGCCTATGATGATTAAAGATGTTGTTGTCCAATGGGACTAGTATGATTGATGCTTAGGAATGTATGATTAATGATATGGCTCACCTAGATGCAAGCCTAAGTGTAGCTAAAGGGTACCCGGGTGGGCTAGCACCGGGTGCTCGTCGCGGCCCCCTAGTCGGGTCGTGACAGTGACAAATCGTAAAATGAGATGATGTAGCGCATGGACACAGCAGTGGTCACCATGGTCAATCATTCTAGGGTTGGGACTCCGGCATCCAACCAAAACGTGGAAAAAGCCCCTGCAACACTGTAGACTAAGAATGGGGAAACTGACGGTGCGAGAGAACGAGTAAACTCATTCAACGAGGAGCTCGTTAGGGTTGAAAAGGAAATACATGAGCGGATGAACCAGATACCGGGAGCGCCAACTATTGTGTAGGGTCCAGGGGCTCGAAAATATGGGATATCACCATACCTGGAGAGTGCGGCCCTGGCTCCTATTCCGAGGAGGTTTAAAATGCCTGATATGCCCAAATTCGATGGAACCACAGATCCGGAAGAGCACATAATTCCCTTTGAAGCGGCCATCACTGGGCATGATCTCAAACAACACGAAATCGAATCAGTCAAGCTGAAAAAATTCCAGCACACGCTCGTTAAAGGAGCACTTTCCTAGTACACTCATTTGCCTAAAAATTCTATTGATTCCTTTGCCTCTCTTGCAGATGTTTTTGTCAAAGCTCACGCGGGGGCCTGGACGGTCGAGACACATAAGAAAAACGTGTTTGCAATAAAGCAGAGGGTAGACGAACTGCTAAGGGGATTCGTGGACAGGTTCCAAAAGGAGAGGATGTTGTTGCTTGCTATTCCAGAGGATTGGGCAGCGGCCGCCTTCGCGGATGGTCTGAACCCAAACAGTTTGGATGCATCCAAAAAGTTAAAGGAAAGCTTAAGGGAGTTCCCTGCCAAGACATGGAGTGAAATAAACGTCAGTACATGGCCAAAATGCGAATAGAGGAAGACTCGCGGACAACAGAGCCGATAAAGGGGGGTAGTCGCCCGCTAAGAGGCCAGATTATGGATTCAGCGCAAATACTTTGAACCATAGAGGCCAATTCGAGCCGCACAAAGTTCACGGATTCCCCAGCCAAAGCATGAGCCGGGGTGGTGATAGAAGCAATCGGAGCCTCATCGGGAAGGGCCCCCCTCTTTCTGAAGGAGCATTGTTAAGGGGAACTGGACCCCCAAAGCTAGTAGATCACAATTTCAACATCGGTGCGGCGGAACTCGTCACGATAATGAGAACAATGAAGGAAGAGAGATTCCCTGATGAGATTTGGACCAATCCGGACAAGGGAAATACAGGGTTATTGTGCCACTTTCATAACACACACGGGCATGCTATGAAAGACTATACGAACCTGAGAATTGAGGTAGTCCAGCTACTGCGGGTAGGTCACTCAAACAAATATGTCAGCGATCGGGCCAAGCTCACCCTTAATCAAGTTCCTAGACAAAAGCCAGACAAGATACCACAACCTACTCACACTATCAACATGATTTTTGGAGGAGAGATGGTGAACAAAATTACGTATATGTCACTAAGAAAGGCCAAAATTTCTTTCGCAAGAACTAGTCGTGCGTGGAAACCCCTTGAGAGTAGAAATATCCCCTTCCCCGACAGTGACTACTCGGGACTTGACCCTTCACACAATGAAGCTATGGTAAATTCTTTAATTAAACGCGTACTCATTCATCCAGGGAGTTCGATGAATATAATTCAGCTACGAGTCTTGAAAGAAATGGGAGTTGAGGAATCGATAAATCTTGGCAACTAAAGTACCAGCAGGATTCAATATGTTAAGTGAACTGACCCGAGGAGAAATCGAGCTGCCGGTTCACGCTGATAGCAAAGAACAGGGCACTATCTTCGATGTCGTGTTTGGTGACATGTCTTACAATGCGATACTGGGAAGGTCGTGGATTCATTCAATGCGGGCAGTTCCCTCCACTTTCCATCAAAAAATAAATTCCCTACTCCTTGGGGAGTCGGGGAGACCATAGGGGACCAAGGCGCTGCCCGAGAAATGGAAGCCACGACAATAATGGCGGCCTGGGCAGACGAATCTGACAAACAGAAATCACAGATATCGGGACCAAAAGTCAGGGCCGGAGGAACGATAGGGTGACACGCAAGGGTGGTGACAACGGAAGAAATCTTCCAAAATCAGACCATCCCAAAAGGGTTAGTTATCCCCATAGATAAAGACCCTGCATATTCAATTGTACAAGAATTTAAATGTATGGAGCTTTTTGAAGAACATCCCAAAAAGAAGGTACACCTGGGCTCGGGGCTCTTGCCCGAGCTTAGGATATATTTTTAAATTCTTTAAAAGCTAACTCAAATTCCCTTGCATGGTCTCGCCTGGATATAACAGGAATTCCTCCAGAAATAGCCATACACCGGCTAAGCTCCGATCCAAATCATCCCCTGTGAGACAGCGGAAGATAGATCTCTGCTAACCGGGACCAGTTCATCAAGGAAGAGGTGACGAGGTTGCTCAACATAGGATCGGTCCGGAGAGTGGAGAATCCGAATTGGCTGGCCAACGTGGTGGTGGTCCCCAAGAAGTTCAATAAATTCAGGATGTGAGTGGATTTCAAGGATCTTAATGAAGGTTATCCGAAGGACTCTTTGCTGCTTCGACATATCGATCAAATGATTGACGACACAGCAGGACACGAGCTACTTAGCTTCTTGGATGCATTCTCTGGCTATAATCAAATTATAGTCTGCACCCAGAAGATCAAGAGAAGATGCTGTTCATGAAAAATCACGGTAATTTCTGTTATAATGTAGTGCCTTTTGGTCTAAATAATGCAGACGACATATCAAACGTTGGTAAAAAAAATATTCAAAGGATAAAGGAAAATCCATGGAGGTCGATATAGACGACATGCTGGGCAAATCTGGGAGAGCAGAAGACCATTTGTCCGCCTTACAGGAAACATTTGACATTCTTCATTGGCACGACAAGAAGCTGAACTCGAAAAAATGCCTCTTCGAGGTCAGGTCGGGAAAGTTCTTGGGTTCCCTAGTTTCTAGCCGAGTGTCACGACCCATCTAAGGGGGCCGCGACGAGCACCCGGTGCTAGCCCACCCGGGCACCCCTAGACTTACACTTACTCTTACATCTAGGTGAGCTACATAATTAAACATACATTCCTGTTCATTCATCATGCTAGTCCCATTGGACAACAGTGCCTTTATATCATCATTGACATCTATGCCACATCAATGTACATGAGCCGGCAAGACTAACAAAATGATATACGAAATATAGGCTGGCAAGGCCAGACATAGCTAACCACATACGCATGTCTACGAGCCTCTAAGGAGAGTATGTTATTTCACACAAGCGGGGCAGGACCCCGCTATGCCCATAATTATGTATACAAAAGAATAAGTACCCAAAAGCTATGGCTCCGAATGAAATGGAGCTTTGCTATGTAGTCCCTGAGAATGTAGCTATGGATCAATCCTGTCTCCCTGGGCATGACGCAGCGTCCACAAACAAAAGGGCGTCAGTACGAAGAATGTACTGAGTATGTAAAGCATGATCAATATCAATGTAGAAGCATAATAAGCAACATGAAAGATAACACGGGATGGGAGATATTAATATCATCGTCATAAGCACTTACTTGCCTTTCATAGGAACTTTCCATTCTAATGCGTATTTGTGTACATATATTCATATCCTTATCCATAATCGTGTCCGTTCCATATTTGTACTCATATTCGTATACATACTCGTGTCTATGTCATATACACAATCATATCATATACATAGCATACCCGACCATGCAGGATCGGTGTTTCATACATACTTGGCAAACCAAGGCTCAAGGTTACACATACCTGGCCCTACCAAGGCGTCAGGGGTTACATCTACCTAGCCCTACCAAGGCGTCAGGGTTATCTGTACCATCTGCAGAGGTGTGCGCGCATTACATAATCATATACATATTTATTTACATATCCTACCCAGCCTCATAAGCTCGAGGTTCCATAATAGTCATACATAGATATATATACATAATAGCTCATAAGCATCATTACTATTATAATTTCTATCATCGTCGTCATCGTTATCGTCATCGCTATTACCACTATAGTCGTCTTCCATATCATTGTCACTATTATCGTCATTCATCACATCTATCTTTATAGGCTTACTCGTCATACGAGGAACTTAGTACAATCATAGCGTATCAAGAATCATGAGCTTACAAGCTCGGAAAATCAAATCATTTGAAAGATATCATAGTCTTATAGAAGATTTAGACGTTTGGCCAAAGAACCATGCCTTATGAAAGAAGGGTTAGCCTTACATACCTTTCCGTTCAACTATTTACCACTTGCACGTTCTCCTTCAACGCTCGTGTTTCTACCATCATTAAAGTCATACTATCATTAGAAATCGATAGCTAGCATACATGACTAAAACTAGAGAAAATCGAACAGCACCTCCTTCATTTATACGCCATTCCCCCATAGCGTATATCAACTCCCAAACGTCAATAATACATTCACAATACTATAACGATAGTCATTATTCATCCACATTATCCATATTCTAGACTTACTTTTAATCATCCATATCCATGGCCATAACGCACGACTACGTTCGTTCACATACATTGTCTATCCCATGTTCTCAACGTCATTTATAACATATTTACATCACAACACATCAAGAATCGTAAATCAAGTTAAGCTATTTCTCAAAATGGCACTATTCAACATTCATGACCCATTTTTCTATACCCTTCTACAATCCAAGTATTTCAACTCTCAAATACCTTAAACAACATAGAAATATAATAAATCTTACCTTAGATGTCGTAGGAACAAGCCTTGGTTGATAATACTCCCCTTGAGCAAAAACCCTAGTTCATCTCCAATGAGATTTCTTGACTTGTATGATTTTTAATGGGTTTTCTTACAGTTGATTCACTTGGTTTATGTTGTTGATCACTAATAATCCTTGAATTCTTGTGGAATAAATGTATAGAGATGTTTTAGAGAGAAGGGGTGAAATGTGGAAATGAAATAATAAACTTGGTCCCCTTTTTAATAACCCAAAATCTGATCTGAAATGAACAGTCGTCGAAAGTACAACAGTGGTCGTAAACTCAGTTTACAACCCGTATTCCAGTTTATGGTCCGTATTCTGTGGGCGTATTAAAGGATGACAGAAACAGAAAGTCAGGCTGAGGACATGGTGGTTTACGAGCTCAGTTTACGGGCCGTATTTCAGTTTACGGTCCGTATTTCAAGTTGTCTTTAACCATTCAAGCATTTGACAGAAAGTTGAAGTTTTGGAAGTTGAAATATGACATGGCAGTTTACGGGGCCGTATACCACTTTACGGTCCGTATTTCATCAACGAGACCAAAGTGCAAATCTGCAACTTTTCACATTTTCAGGACCCATAAGTAGTCGTTGGGCTCATAACCTACCTCTTATTCCCATTGCCTTTGAAATCTTACTTAGGGTCGTCAAACGTCGTTCCCTTCTTACTAAAACATTGTATACGCTATGCCTTTTGTTAGCCTACCCACTGTACGTTCGCGGGAAAATTTTCAAGGTGTAACACCGAGGCATTGAGACGAACCCCAATAAAGTCAAAGCCATTCAAGAGATGCCCGACGCATTGGGCCAAATCAAAATGTATAACGGTTGATAGGAAGGGTCACTGCCTTGGGAAGGTTCGTGTCCCGGTCCTTAGACCGGGGCCACAAATTCTTCTGTTTGATGAAAATGGATAATGGATTCAAGTGGATGCAAGAATGCCACCAAATCCTGAAGGACCTCAAAGCCTAATTATCCGAACCACATGTGATGGCAAAATCCAAAGAAGGTGAACGCCTGTTCACATACTTAGCGATGTCGGCGGTTTTAGTCAGTATTTCGCTAGTACAAAAGGAGGGTGAGGACCTACTCCCTCATTATGACCACTAGAAAGGTTTGCCTATATTTCCAGTACCACCCGATAACGGTGTTCACGACAGCCTCATTGCAAGCAGTTTTGCAAGGAGAAAACCTCACGAGTCGATTTTCCAAATGGGTCGTCGAGATAAGTGAATATGATTTGACATATCAAACTGGAACAGCGATGCAGGCGAAGGGGCTGCTAGGGTTTTCGAACGACTTTGCCACCACTGTGCAGCCCTGAAAGATACAGGTATTAAACTTTGACCCATCTCTTCAGCTATTTTTTATTAAAACATAGAAGGAATAGGACTGGGACTAGCTGAAGGAACAAAATGCTCTGATGGGAGCAGACACGAAATGGTAAATGCATGTTGCACTCTTTTCCTAAGCCGAGTTTTTCTCCCCCAAAAGAAGGGTTTTTACAGGAAAGGTTCTTAACGAAGTAACAACTGTAAAACGTATTACATTTTGCAAAAGCCCAGTCAGGACACCGCGTCAGCAACTGGAACCTCATTCTATGCCACTGATTGTTTTTCCTCTTGATCACTATGTGAATGAACTCGGGCTCCACGCCATACCTTTATGAATAAAAGAGGGTCATGTCGCAACTGTTAGGTTCTAAATCTATTAATACGAACGTGTCCTCACGGGCTTGCAAACATTCCCCTCGAACACATGACACGGCCTACGGGCCTACGAGCGTGAAGGAAACATTAACCTTATACCAAATAAGATGAGATCAATATGTCCTTCGCATCGCTGTCGAATAAAGGGGACCCCTCCTTTATTATGAATCGGACGAATAATTCCTGGTTGTACAATACGCTGCCGGAAGTAATGTTCCCGGATTGGGAAAAGTGAATGTGCAAAATGTTAACTAAGAAATATAAGGAAGTAAAGCCATCACAATTCCTAAACACATGCGTCCAAACCAAAAATGGAGCAAAATTTTGACAAAGGGATCCTAGGGAGGATGGATCCCCACGGTCAAAGAGCTCCCCGTTTGAGGGCCGGATAATCTTTACATTTTACTGACAGTAAATATCAACAGAATAACAATATAAGGCAATAGATATCCCTTCGAAGGGGATGCAGTGTCATTTAAAAACAAAAAGGCATAGCCAAATGTTAGGAAGGAGCTAAATAATTACAAAACCCCAAAAAGCAGGGGTAACGTTCAAAGGCAAAGCAAAAACTATTACAAAGCAGATGAACTTCTTCCAAAAAGAGGCACGACCAAAACATCATAAAGATCGGAACATTCAGAGACCGAATTCATCAATTATGGGAGCAGTAGGGTCTTTTGGCTCTGTGACGGGGGGGGGGGGGGGGGAGGGAGGGGCAGACTTGGTTCCATAGGGGCCTACTTCGGCAAGGGCTTTCTCGGGCTCAGTTACGCCATCACCAGGAGGGACTTGGGTAGCTAGGTCCTCGACTTCCCCTGAAACCTCTCTTCTTTCCATGCATCTGAAGACCATCCATCTCCTTCAGAGGTCTGGCCAGGGTCCTCATCCGGGGGTTGAACGGGCAAAGCATTGGCGGCAGCCTCCTCCACTGACAATGCCGCAGCAATTTGGGTATCAATGTCGGCCATCCCTCCCCGAACTTCCTCGAGAGCGATTCTACAAGCACGGTATATGGCATGGGCCTTTTCCAGGGTATTTTGTTTCTTTTGCTTCAACAAATAGGCATCCACGTTTGCACAGCCCATCTAGTTTCAATCAATAAATCTCTGAAGAGTAGCATTAATATGGGAAAGACGCTGATTTGCCTTGACCTGCTCTTTATTCTTGGCCATCTCGCCTGAAGCCTCACTTCAAAAGTGGTTCAGGCTTCCTCTGCGGCCGCCTTCTCCCTCTGGCACGATAGCAGATCGACTTCAAGGACCCATACCCTCTCAGTCAAACCCGTCTCCTGTTGTAAGACGTTAGCATAATGCTCCTGATGGGCCTCCTATTTTTCTGCAATTCGGCAAGATCCATATGGAACTTCGCAGCCTCCTCGCTTTGGATTTTTTTGTACAGTTCCGACTAAGCCAACTTCTCCTCCAGCTCTTCTAAGGATACAAGTGTCACTTCCAGGGCCGAAAGACGCTCTTGCAGCCTGTGGTACTTATTACGTCCCATGTTTTCATGTGTTGGAAAGTGTGCGAGTTAAATGACATTAGTAACGGAAATAAGATTATTCCCCCAGTTTATAGGTGGTTAGAGTGATGGTACAAATGTATCATAAGGATTAGAAGTTAAACAAATCGAAGAAAATAAGTTTTGTCGAGGTTCAAAATTTATTAGAATGAAATACGGTCCAAGCTATAATATCGCATATTTTGGACTAGGAAATTGAACCGTCCAACATGAGAAAATTTACTCGAGCCCGAAAATTTGGTCATATTCAAGCATGAAAATCAAGAACTCGGTGTATTCAAGGAATGAAGTCTCGAAATGATTTAAGACGAAAAAGTGTGACGACAATGATTGGAAATAATATTTTGTATGTGCCAAAAAGTGTCTATGGACTAGTGTTATATCACATGATCATGATAATGAGTATATGGAGTGTGTTAGAACTGATTAATCTGTAAGTAAATTGAGTGCAAAAACTAATTATGTGGATAATTGGTAATGTTGGATTTTAGTGGGAGATTAAAAATTTATTTAACTATTCAATTGTGGATAAATATTGAAGTGGACCAAATCCACGTGGAAGAGTAGAAACTAATGACTAAGGTTTGTAATCATGTATGTGGCATCTATGGAAAAGAAGATCGAAAAGTACTTAATGCATGGGCCCCACGTTCTAAAGGTTACAACTAGAGTTACAACTTGAAATTATCATTTTACTAACTTACGATTTATAGTTATTCAGCAACTTTGTATATGCAGCAACGTTTATGGTGTTCTTATTCAAGAAATAAGGTACAATTTCTTTTTAAAAAATACCAAGTCCTACGTTGATGCTGCAAAATTCAAATAACGACATAGAGGTTATACCCATGTCGGTTTCCTCCGGATGATAGCTAATCGGAGATTTCTTAGTAATGAAGTAAGTGGAAGAAGAGTAGTTCTTGGCGTATAAGGTAAGAATATGATTCATCTCCATATATTTGAGTTTTTATGAGTTCTAGCTCGGTACTAGGTGAAGAAATTGTGAAAGGAGAGGTTGGAATTCATGTTAAGAACTTGGTAGAGTTGTGGACAGTGTTGAAGGTGTTCGTAAGCTACTTATGGCTATAATTCTTGGAAAATATTTGATTGTATTGTTGTTGTACTGTTATTGTATGCTACATGTTTGTGAGGAAAGAAAGGGTATAGGTATCATATATGAAGCGTATATTGGGCTGCCTTGGTGTATATTCTTGTATCTTGATGGCTTGAGTTTAAAAAGGATTCAAGAGGCTATTATTGTTGTTGTTGGATGTTGGTTGAGTTGTGATGATTAAAGACTCGGGGAATTGCTTCCGGATGATAGATAATCGGAGATTAAAGGATGTTTCATTTTAGAATCGATTTATCGTTTGGTATACGTGATATACTAGTGTCGTCTAAGTTCATATATGTATTGCTTTATAGGATTGCTGTACTAGTTATGAAAAGTTCGTTGTTAGAGTGTATTGGTGACTCCAGTTATGTTAAGGCTATCCATTTTATTCTTTTTGGCATGAATCATATGAGAAAGAATGAACGAACAAACGAGCATTATCCATAATGATTCCATTCTTGGAAAGGTTATGTTTCCTTGGACTCGTGATAATGATATTATTTCATGCTTATGATTCTTTGAAATGATCTCATGTCCATTGATCAAGTAGAGATAAGAAATGTTGATGATATTAGATCCATAGTAATATTCGGAGGTTACTGACTCTACGTCACTCCGAAAGATTCAGATGTTATCTTTATGAGTCCTTCATGCATATATTTATATACATACATACATACATACATACATATATATATATATATATATATATATATATATATATATATATACAACTATTTTCTCACACCGCGTCGCGCTATAGTTGGCCGGGCAGGCACGTAGATGTGCACACCACTGCAGTGGGCAGATTATAATGATACCCCGGACACGGGATGATATGATATATGGATCAGGTTGTACGTTCCACAGCAATGATATTTATGGATCAGGCTGTACGTTTCTCAGCACTAACCATTATGATATATGTATATGATTTTTGAAAGAAAGCATGCATATCATACGCCCTCAGAGGCACTTTCAGTTATACAGAGTTATACAACCGCTTTCAGATATACAGTCATACAGATACATTTAGATTTATAGATTGACCATCATGTCATAGATTCTTTTTATGATTCTTGTGTATATGCTATTTTCTTGCCTTATATACTCGGTACATTATTCGTACTGATTCCCCTATTGCCTGGGGGGGCTGCATTTCATGCCTGCAGGTCTGCAAATACAAGTTGGTGATCCATCTATTAGGACGCAGCTCAGCGAGTGAAGTGGGTGTACTTCGTTTGTTCCGGAGGCGCCAGGAGTCAGCATGGTCTTATGTATATATAGATATGTAAGCACATATTTATGGGTATGGCGGGACCCTGTCCCGGTCACGTTGTGTTATGTTTTCCAGTAGAGGTTTGTAGACGGTTATGTACAGTCAAATGATGTTCAGACTTGAGATTTCATAAGTCGTTACAGTTGGTTATGGTAGCCTTGCCGGCTCATACAGTATGTTCAGTATTCTCACAGAGGAGTCTTTTAGAATAGTTGATACATGCATGTTCCTTGTGAGCTTATTGGTAGTCATATGACGGCCCTATCAGCCCACCTATGCTTATGTTGTTGTCACAGATGCATGTCAGATGATACTTGACTAGTACTGTCGGGTGCCCGTCGTGGCCCTTCCGTTTGGGTCGTGACAAAAGTGGTATCAAAGCAGTTCTGTCCTAGGGTTGTCTCCAAGTCGTGTCTAGTAGAGTCTTGTTTATGGGTGTGTTGTGCGCCACACTTATAAACAGGAGGCAGTAGGGCATTTAGGATGGTTACTTTCCTTTCTATCCTAGATCGTACGATAGAGATAAGTCACATCATATTATATTTCCAACCCTAACCTTGATTGTTTGTAGTTGTGAGATGGCTTCTATGGTTTGTAGTTGTGAGATGGCTTCTATGGGAATGAAGGATGATAGTACAGGGGCTTCCAGAGTCAGCCATTCTTATAATACAGACCCATTGGAGAATGTGCCTTCTATCGAGACAGATCCATCGGAAGTCATATCCTCCATAGAGACAGATCCGTATGAGATCCAGGAGGAACCCACAGAACAGGTAAGGGATAGACAAGTATTGGGGGATGACCATTTATGTAATCCCAGGGTGACGGTATCCACAGAACGAGGGTCAAATGAGAGCAGTGGTAAGTCTAGGACAGTCAGTATAATTGCTACATTTATAGACGGTGTGGGTGTCGCAGAACAGCCTGTTGAAGAGAAACCAGATGAAGAACTCCCCCAACTCCCATTGGACTAAATTGTACCGGATCAGAGTTCTCAAGTGGGCCTAAGGTCAAGGTTTCCATTGTTGGAACTTCAGGACATAAGTGCTTATACAAGGAAGTACAGTTTATCGTTCAGCCATTTTGGACTATTACATTTAAGTAATGTAATATGAGTATTAATTGTAGTAGTAAATCCAGATTCACTTATAAGGTGTTAAAGAACAGCAAGATAAGGGGAAAATATGATTTACGAGTACATAAACCTCCGTAAAGAGAGTTGATTGATGAAATGTTTAGAAGGAAAAAGATGGAATTCTAGATAGAGTGTTCAGATACAACTTATGAGACGAACTTTATTACTACATTATTTTATAGTAATCAGCCCTGTGTGGTTGAGTTGTATATCATATGGGTTTCTATATGTAGCCTTTTAAGGCATGAGATGTGTTTTCTGGGCTGTGCGCAGGTTTGGGATTGTCATATTTATAGAGGAAACTCCGTCAAATTTTCCTGAGAACTTAAGAGAAATTGTGGAAACTTTTAGGTAGGGTTATTATGAGAAGAAAGGAAGGGTACAACAGTGAAGTAATTAGAGATGAAATTGACAGTCAGTTATAGGACAGGTTTAATAGATAAATATTATATCAAAAATGGGAATAATGAGATATTATGACAGATGAGAGAGGATAGGATATAAGAATGTGAAGGAAAAATGTGAGCTTGGGGTAGAAAGAAGTTTTATGTATCAAAAGAGAATTAAAGAGATAAGCACCCCAAAAGAAGTTCACAAATCGGAAAAGATTAACCAACCCTTATATGTCTTCGAAAGATTGAGCTATGGGATGAGCTTGATGTGTACACATATATGTATACACATGTAATATCATTATAGATTGGCAAGTTAGACCTCACCCGGTGATTGCAGCGGGAAAACATTTAAGTCACTCTGGGCTATTAACCTTAACAAATGCCTCGAGATAATAGATGGAAAGGATATGTTTACTAAAGCTGTTCGCTTGGTAGATTGCTGAATTTATGACTACAGCTACGTTCTGCATTATAGCCTAGGTTAATCACCAGCATGGTTATACGATAGGAATTTTTTATTATTGACACGAAGGAAAGTGAGAGATGCAGAAAGGAAGAGATCCAGACTATGATAATGGAAAACAAGATAAGATTGATCAACGAAACAAAGGAACGACAAGTGACGAATGTCCAGTATGTGTGATGTGTATGACCAGAAAAATAAGAACATGTTAAAGATAGAGAAGGAAAGGTAGAAGTGAGGTGAATAAAAAGAACGTCCACTAGTAATAGTAACCCGATGAGCAGAGTACGAGAGAACATCATACCTTGTGGATATTCCAGTACTATGCGAGAATGTTAATGGATATTATTATGAGATGGTTGAGGTTTTGAATTGTATCAAAAGTAATGTGTGATCATAAGTAATGTGTGCCACTCTACTTACGCATGTTGGGGCTACAGTAACGTCACATCACTTAGGCTATAGGGTTTGAAAAGTTAAGGATTGACTGATATAAACTTAGCTTAGGGAAGAAGGAAGGCATTTTCTTCCTCTTGAAACCTTTGTAATTATCATTTTTTCTCTCAACAAGGAAGACACCTGGAATCATCACTTTCTTATTTTTTAAGCTTTCGGAATCAATTTGCATTGTGTTTATCACTTATTTAGCATCACCCACGATCACCATTACTCCGGATCGGCTCGTAAAAGAGTTATCGGATTGGATACGTCCCACTTGTCTTCAAACCCTATAAAAAAAATCCCTAGCTGGCTTTCTGACTGAATCTGATTTCACCGGAAAACAGTTAGGACTAGCATTAATGAGTTATAGTTACTCCAAAAACTCATAAATATACCTACATTAATGTTTGCGGGTGTTGAGATTGGAATTTTCATTTTTACTTGTCCTGTTTGGAAAACAAGAGATAATTTACCATTTCATACCTATTTTGCCCTCACTATTAATTATTAGTTGGAAATTTCAATTGATTGTTAGTGGTTGCACAACTTTCAAAGTATGTTTGATTAATTTCAATTATTAGATGACTTATTAATAATTAGAGGCGATATAGAAAAATTATCATTCTCTTTATGACTTCTTAAGGAGTATACCAAGTCATGACAAGTAAGAATGGACTGAGGGAGTACTAATTTGCCTTAAACCAAGAAGAGGCTTATTTCCCTACGGAAAAAGAACTTGTGGGTCTGTTTTTTCTTTTAAGAAACTTAAAGGGGTCTTTTAATTAAAGGCTGCTAGCTTGTTACTCATCCTCAATCCTCTGGATATAGACTTTTTTCCTTCCTTGCTTGTGTTTTACTTTTCTGATCTTTTGAACAGCTTTAAAGAGATTGACCTTGTGCTGCCTAACTTTGACCTTAATTAATTGTTTTTCTTACTACTCCATTCGTTTCATAATAAGTGATTTTTTTAGCTTGTGTACACACTTTAAGAAAGTGTTCACTTTTAGAAAATTGAAGTATTTTTACTAACTTACCCCCAATTATATGTGTAGAAAAATGAAAAGTTACTTAATGATTCTTGATTATGTAATTATTTATATAACGGTAATTTTGAAAGAATAAGATCAATTTCTTCTTAAAATCCTAAAGAACCACCTATTTGGAAACAAAATGAAAACCTATAACACCATTTATTTAGAAACGAAGGGTGTCACTTACTAATAACTTGCTTGGGTACGAATATAGGGAGTGTTGAACGTGCAGCTTTGGCAACCAATTTAATAAGCTTTTTCATTATTTTGATTTATGTCACTCCTAGAAACAAATGTTTTTCCATATTCAGTGGGTGATTTGTGTTATAAACCTGATTTTTTCACTTCATTCCTACCGAACAAGTTCATTGGGAAAACGCATAGTGGGAACCAGATTCTCATTGTAACGTTAGGAAATTTCCTAATTTTTTCGTGTGTAAACATTACATTTAGATGCACTGACATTCAGTGAAAATAGCCACTAAAACATTTTTTGTGGGAAATTTCATGTACTGTGTCCATCAAAGACAAGATAATTAACATCTCACCACTTGTAAGTATGAGACTATTACTCTATTAGTGTGAACATTAGTGATTTGCTTAGTTACATAACAGGTGTTAATTTTTAATTCATAATATTCGCATTTGTGAAGACATGTTTTAAGATTTAAATTTTATGAGTTCAACATTTAAGGTTTTTAGTATTAAATCTGTTATATATTTTTAAAATTATGTATTCAAATTTATTATTTGTTGCAGTTTTACTAAAATTTTATACATAAATTTAAACTCCGCGTCAAAAGGTTAATCAAATGAATGAACCTCTGTCATAAGGCTGTCCCATGTGTGGCGCGAGAGCGAACCATGTGGACTACGTTTTATTCATATTCACTAATAAAATGGTTGGAAGTGATCTTCACCATGCTGTCATATGACCACATGGTCCAAAGTAGTACTAGGATCGTGATATATTTTTCTTTCGCTCTTAGGTAGCATGTGATTTTCAAATGATTGTGCGATACTAAATAACCTATATATGTTATAAATACGTTATTTTGTGGATGTTCATTTAAATACAAATTTTCTGAATAAGCTTGCAATCGGTGAGCTTACAAACAAATAGACAGCTTGTGAGTAGTTCATGTAGGCAGCTTGCAAATAGCTCAAGCACACAGCTTGTCAGCATTTTCTAAAAAAGCCTCGCAATTTCTTGGAAAACCTCGTAGCCGCTTCTTTTCTTCTATATATAGAAAATCTATTCAGTTCATTTGTACATGAATTTGAAGAATAATGAAATATATCTCCCTCCTCAACTTATTTGGATACAACTTGTTGTCTTGTACTTTTATTGTTAACAATATCCCATTAACTTCTTGATAGAAGCTTGCACCTATGGATTAAAGTGGTTTAACTTTTGTAAGCTAACGGTTTAAAAATTTCTAACGACGTCATTAAAACACCTAAATATTATCTATGAATAACTTGTTAGGGTTTGACCTGAATTTCTTTCCTTATTTGGATCTTACCATAATTATGTGTTACTTCAAAAAGGTTTTTTGATGGAAAAGGTTTTCTTCGTGGAAAAGGATTCTTCCATGTCTATCCTTTTCTTGGAGGAGAAGTTTTGGACTTCTATAAATAGGAGATCTTCTCTTCTCATAAATAACATAATAACATCCACAGTATAGTCATTAAAGAGTCTTGTTTAGGAGGAGATAATTCTCTCAATAGGTTTTATGCTTTTTATATTAGTTTTTTCAATATGTAGGTCACTTGACCAAATCATACTAAATATTATGTTTCTTTTAGTATAGTTTATGTGTCGTCAGATTTATCATGTTCAAAGTTTTGCAACTATTAGCTTTTGCATGATGCCCTATTATTTCGATCCCAATAAGTGGTATCAGTGCCAATAGTTCAGCCAATGGTTCGATGAGGTTCAAGGCGGGTTCAAATCAAGTTGCAACCAATTTCACGATAATGAAGATTTTGTTCAGAGTACTACATGTGGAGATGAATTTTCAACCACATTTTCAACATCCCTACTGCTGCATCTTTAAAAATAAAGCAAAATATTTTTAAATCAATTTTTAACCCATAATATTTTTAACCATGACAAGAAGCAGTGATGAAGAATATGTGAAGAAGAAAAATCAAGATTATTTTTCCAAAAAATTCAGGCTAAGGGGAGATTTGTTAGGGTTTGTCCTGAATTTCTTTCCTCATTTGGATTTTACCGTAATTGTGTTTTTCTTCAAAAAGGTTTCTTGGTGGAAAAGGTTTCTTCGTGAAAAATGATTCTACCATGTCTATCCTTTTCTTGGAGGAGAAGTTTCAGAATTCTATAAATAGGAGATCTTCTATCTCATAAAAAACATAATAGCATCCACAATGTAGTCATTAAAGAGTCTTGTTTAGGAGGAGATAATTCTCTAAGTAGGTTTTATGCTTTTTATATTAGTTTTTTCAATATGTAGGTCACTTGGCTAAATCATACTAAATATTATGTTTCTTTTAGTATAGTTTCTGTGTCGTCTGATTTATCGTCGTTCAAGGTTTACAATTGTTAGCTTCCGCATGACGCCCTGTTATTTCTATCCCAACATAACTGTCCATAATAAACTAGAATTAATCATTCAGAGGAGAAGGTAAGTGAATATGGTATAACATGATAATAATGTTAGCAGCTTTCATAAAGCATGTAACCAAAATAAGATGCTACAATACAAAAATGCTATTAATGGTAACGGTATAACCGGGACAAATTAAACATATTTAGTTTAATTATTATATTTAGACGGAACATATTCTGGGGACAAGATGAGAGTGACCTCCATGTTGGACAAGATAACGGCGGCGGGGCTGAGTCGGTTCGGACATGTGAAGAGGAGATGGATAGATGTCCCAATGAGAAGTTGTAATAGATTTGTTGTGATGGATCTGAGAAGAGGTAGAGGTAGGCTGGAGATGTGATTATAAAAGACATGACAAACATGTAGCTTACCGAAGACATGACCCTAGATAAGAGGATATGGAGGTTGAGGATTAAGGTAGAAGTTTAGTAGGCAGTCAAGCGTTGTCTAGTTTTCCTTACCAAGATTATTATTATTACTCTCATTATTTTTTTTATTACATGTTTTCTTTGCTGGGTTATCGTATTATTTGTTGTTGTTGTTACTCTTTCTCCATTATTGTCAACATGGATTCTTCACTATTGTACTTCCTTTTCATACTGATTTTGATATGCATGTGATGTTAGGCGTATTATATTCTTCGATTTGTTTAACTTCTAATTCCTACGACACATCTGTACCATCACTCTAACCACCTATAAGCTTGGGGATAACCTCGTTTTTCATTACTAATGTCATTTAACTCGCGTACGTTCCAATGCATGAAAACATGGGATGTAACAAAACTGGACGAGGGACCTCGCCGAGCTAAGCTCAAAGTGAGGCCCAGTATCGCTTTAAAGGAAGCTCAGTGAGCTCAAGGGGTCAGAAATGTAAGTGTTGTAATTTTTTCTAAGGCAAAAACGAAAGGGCCAGCTCGCTGAGCTTCGACCAAAGTGAGGTCCCAGCTCGCCTTCAGCCGCGCTCAGCGAGCTAGGTGAGTTGGGATATAATTCTTTTTAAGTTTTTTGGGTCGACTCGACTCGACACGACCCACCCCTTTGGAACATAAAAACCTTTCTCCCCTCCTATTCTCCTCTTCACCGTAACACACAACTAAAACACCCCCCCCCCCCCTATTCTCCAAAAAGAAAACCCTTCAACCCAAACGGTTACAATCATTGTCCCAATACTATTCCAGCCCATTTTCTCTTCATCAATCTGGTAAGTTTCCTTGTTCTCTTCTCTTTTTCCTTGCTTATAGTATGTGATTATCCCATTCCCGCCATTACATTGAATGATGAAATTGATTATAAATCAATGCATATGTTCTAAAGTATGAAAAAAATTGAAGCTTTTGAGTTTATGTTAATGGTGGAAGTTGAAGTCATGAAATTTTGATAATGGTGAATGAGGATTGTGAAACCCATTTCCCTTGTACCCCTTAGTTGTTGAAATTGTTGTTGGGTATTTCTTGATTGTTTGAATTCCATGCTAAAAATTGGGTTGTTCATTATTCTAAGCCCACTAAAAGGGCTTTTGCACAAACTATGCACTCCAAGTGTTCAATGAAATGCCCCAACGTATAGTCATGGCAGAATGGTCCCAACAACAGATGGATGATGGTCGTCTTGAGGGAACATTAGTCGTAGGATGCTAGATTGTGTGATTTGCCACACGAACATGCAAACAATTAAGTGTAGAGTGGTTTGTTGGATTTTCAAGCTGCGGAAGCTTTGAAAATGGGTTGTAAAATGGGTGTTTCTAGTCACGTTGAAAACTGGAAAAAAAAATGAAGTCTGAGTACCATTACCTTGACTAGTTGACACCCACGCTAGCGAACTAAATGTGGGGTCATTCCGACACCCAATTTGCTTGGTTTGTTAGCCACTTTTGATATCTAACTAATGTTTAGCTTTGTTGTAACAGGTGCTAAAAATATGGTGAAACCAAAGCAAACAGGAAGCAATTAAAAGGAGAAGGAAATTGCTAATCCGAACCAAAAGAGGGCTCGCACGAGCCAATCTTCGCAGGGCCAGTCTTCAAAGGGCCCAAGTGCTACTCCGGTTAAAATCACAAATGTCCAACCACCTATATCAAATCAAACTCAAGGGCAAAAGAAAAAAAAGGGTAAAATGAAAGTATGGTCTGTATTAGGTGCAAGATTATGGGGTTGAGTGGTACAAAAAGTTCAAATCCATGAAATGTCTCCTCGAGACATCTGTTGATGAGGCTATCCTGAAAGCACAAAATTGCAGGCATATGCTTTGGGATTGCAATTTTTCTTCTAGGACCTGAGAGTATGTAACATCCATTTGGTTCGAGAGGAGTATGCGAATTGGGTTCTGGACGATCCAGATGAAGTTTACGTTCGAGGAATGGTAGTTCCATTTTTTCTAACAATTATATATGCAATTTCATAGGGACTCCGATTGGTATGGACAAGAATATATTTGAGCAGCTGGTTCGTCAACCTCCATATCGGTAGATGAGGGTTACCTTAGGTAGGCCTCATTCTAAAGCAAGATGGCTACACAGGCAAGATAATAATTAGCATAAGTCCTTTCCCCTTGCCCACATGACATAAAAGACAAGGTTATGGCTCCGTATTGTATGTGCGAGGATTATGCCGGTTGGGCACTTCTCTGATGTGAGTAAAGAGAGGATTTGCATGTTTTATGCATTGATAACTGGCCAACAAATTAATATGGGAGCGATAATGAAAAGAAATATGAAGAAAGTTCGACAGGATCACAACGCTTGTAGGTTCTTATTTGGAAGTACCCTTACTCATATCTGTCTTAAGGAAGATGTGGATGAGGAGGATCTGGATGCTAAAGTGCCAGTGATGGGCCCTGCAATTAATGTGACCCAGGTGAGGAACCCAAAAGATGTATATGGTCAGACTTTGACAGCGTCGTAGCGTTACGTCAGAGACGACTGCATCATGGCCAACATGTATGCACTCCAGCGACTCCAGTTGACACTTGGCCTACACGCTGCTACAGCTGAGCAATTGGCCTATGTTGATGAGCAATTTCTGCTCAATGCACACGCTCGGGTATTGTGAAAGGTTGGGCAAGCTTATGAGGAGCCATTGGATGATGACATACCTACTCCCGAGCCAGAGCCATAGGATTCGGCAGTTGATGAGGTGGTCGATGAGAAGCACGAGACAGATTGTGACATTGGTGACCCAAATACTACTCCCCCGAGTAGAAATGTGGATTCAGGAGATGCTGATTATCAGGACGAAAGTGATGAGTAGACAGGGAGTTATTTCTTACCCCTATTTTGGCTTTACGTTTGTGCACTGGGGACAATGCTTGATTTTAAGTGTGGGGTGGGGAGTAAACTCTTTTATTTTGGGCCTGTAATACTCCCCTTTCATTTTGGGCCTGTAATAACTCGTACTATTTTTTTATCTTTTATTTTGGGTCTATAATATTTAGTACTATGTTTGACTTGTTTTTTCCTTTATGTTTAGGATGTTATAGGTTATGATACTTCAAAACTATTTGTTATATCCCGTACTTTCGTATATTCGAAAAAATTCGAAATAATTTTGATTTGTAAGGAATAAGGCCATATGTTGATTGGAATTAATATATGTATGTGTTGTTCATGAAAAATATTGATGTGGAAGCACGGAGGGAGGCCAAGGGCAAAAGTGGAATTTTGGAAATTAGCTTCGGGAATTATAAAATGCGAATTATAGCCAATTGGGCTCACAAAATAAGAAAAAATTTGGCCCAAAAGAAGTGGGGGTGGCCGGCCATCACCATGGCCCAAGCCCACCACTTAATAAAATTTTTTGCCATGTGATTAATTTATATAAGAAGCCTTATCCCTTAGAAGTTTCATGAAAAGTAACAAGGAGAAAAAAAAAACAAGAATAACAAGAACAAGGGGACAAGGCATTCGGCCAAGTCCAAGGGGATTTCACCCCTCCAAATCTTGATCCAAAAATATTTTTCTTGTGGTATTCCTACTATATTAAGGGCCCTCTACAACATGGTGCAATTGTTTGGGAAGAAAGAGCCCTTGTTTCTTCAATATGACAACATGGTTGAGTAAAGAAGATTGAAGAAAAAGGTAAGAATTCATTCCATGTTATTATGTTATAAAGGTTTGTTTGTGTTGTAGTGTATGAAAATGAGTAGAATTCATGAAAACATGGAAGTTTGCAAAGTGGGTGTGTATGTATATATGTGGCCGTGTAAGTGCTTGGTTGTGTGGTTAAGATGTGTTGAATTTTATGTTGTATTCTAGTTGTGTGTAGGATGGAATGTATATTGGAAATGAAAGTTGAATGAATTTGGTTGATGTTGGAAAAATGGTATGGGGCCGTGAGGTGTATTGGAATTGGAATGGGAATGAATCACTTTTGTTTAATATGTTAGTTGTGTTGTTGTGATGCTTGCAATGTAAATGAAGATAAAATGATATAAGTTTGCATTGAAATGGAATGTAGAAGTTTGTGTCGTTTTAGTATGATTTTATGACATTATAAAAATGGAGTTGTTAAGGTGCAAATTATGATGATGGTTGATGAATTTGGGATATGGAAGCATGTTATGAATAAATATGTTAAAGATTAGAAGTTTTGAATGAATTATGACTTTGGTGGAAAGTTGTATATTTTGTATATCGTATGAATATTTTGTGGGAAGGATATGAAATGCTTCCAAATTATATTGTGATGATCATTGTTAATGATGAATGTGAAATCTTTGAGATTTTCTTGGAAATTTGAAATTGAAATGGAAGTATTGCCTTATGTAGAAAAGAAGAACAGTAGCGTTAGATCCATTTTGTTGTGATATCTTTGGTATTGTGGATTGTTGTTGTTGAGATATTGAGCCGAGCTAAGCCTCGGGGGTGTTATATGTATAGGGGAAGTGCTGCCGAAATTTCGGTAGACAAAAAAATAAAAATAAGTAAATTCTTAAAGTCTTGAAATTCCTAATTGGTAACTTTGACCATTTGTAGATTCTGAGCGAAACGGGATTCGATTTTGGACAAGCGTAGGGAGCGCGAAAGGTATGTAAGGCTACCCTATTTCGTTCTTTTGGCATGTCTTAGGTATACTAGGTCGATGTTGGAGCCCCGGGGGCAATTCTGTTCTTGGAAATCCAAATTGGAAATTGAGTACTATTCATTCAATTCAATTGAACCATAAGACTCTCATTTGTGTTGAAAAGTGATCTAATGTCCGAAATCTATGTAAATGTAATCGAATCGCTTCGAAACCTCTATGTATGATTCTATAGACCCCAAATATCCGTGATTCACGTCCGCCACCTCGACTTGACCCGAGGTGGGCCCGCTAACCCCGAGACTTCTTTGTTTGCTCTATTAGACCCATTTTTGTATAACGTCGGTAAAAGACTTTTGTTTATGAATTTGGCCATTATAAAGTAATTTTTTGATTGCCACGACATCCTAGATTATATTTTGAACCATAATTACCATTTTGGAAATACTTTTGTGAAATAAACCCCGTTTGATTAATTGTTCGAACTATTTTGACTAATGAGTCAACATATGATGTTATCAAGTTTGCAAAAGTATTTTGATATGTAATTTGCATTGTTTGCTCACGACTCCGCTCGTGCCCTTATTATGATTTCGTTCACCGGTTCCCGGGCCGGTTATGATTCGTGCGCCCTATGATAAATTCGGCCGTATGCTGTGTTACGGTTCCCGAGACCTCGCCATAAGGCCGGGTTCCGTTTGGAGTTATGCTGTGATATGGCTGGTGATATGTTATGATGATATGTGTGTTCGGGGATGTACGGAGATTTGAACCTTCTGGTGTTATGCTGTGTGTGGCACCAGCGTCGGAGTGGTGACCACGTTCCTGAGCTTTGCATGATTTTATCTGCATTATGTATATACGTTTTGCTACAGATTTTGATATACTGGTCAGTACTCCACTTTTTGTATTCTGTTTGTTCTCAGTTATGGTTTACACTTTTGCACTCTATGCTTTACATACTCAGTACATCTTTCGTACTGACCCCCTTTCTTCGGGGGCTGCGTTTCATGCCCGCAGGTACAGAGATCCGTGATCTGCCAGTGTAGGCCACGCGTTCTGCTATTACAGAGTGCTCCTGTTGATCCGGAGCCCATATGTTGGTATATAGCTTTTGTGGTGTATATGCATATGTATATTTGACTATTTGGGGTACGGCGGGGCCCTGTCCCGTCATATGTTTTCGTTTTGTATTTGTAGAGGCCTGTAGTCATATATGTGGGTCGAGGATCCTATATGTGTCTGTTTTGATTACGACCTGTGTCTTAATGCGGTCCGTCTGTTATGGTGGCCAAAATGGCCCTTATGTTTATATTTGTACCTGTGATCGGCGATGTGCATTCCGCCGCTTCTATCTGTTCCGATATGATATTTTGATATGCACGATCGCTTAAGACAAGTTTTGATTTAAATTACGTTTGAAATAACTATTATGAAACCTGAATTAAGTTTGGCTATGATGACTGGATATGTATGTCTGTTTGGGTGTCCATATAGGGCACCAGTCGCGGCCCACGGGGCTGGGTCGTGACACTATTCATGGCCTGTAATAAGTAGTAATTAATATAGTAGTAGTAAATATTATTATGTCGCGTCGTGCTAGTAGTTAGCGCACCCCTTGGTTTTTGTTTTCAGTTCTTTTCCAGGGGATATTTTCAACCGTAAATTATTATTTTTTTGTAGGTACAAGGTGAGATGAGAGCCCTTTAAACCAATTAAATGCTAGGTGCTCGGGATTAGGTACACTATTGACAACATGAGCAAGTCTCAAATTTTTCGGAAGTGAAATTGTGCTTAAAAATAATAACTTGTGTTGAAATGCCTAAGCTCTTCTACTTGACTAGTGGATAAAATTTTTGGCTTAAAAATGCTTGCATTGAATTTGTGTCCTTGTTTGCTAAGTAGAGGCTCAATGTGTATCCATCTTTAACCATGAGTGTGCCATGTGTGGTGAGTGTTTTTTGTATATATTCCATGTATTGTATTGATGTCTAGAACTTTCCCGGTATGTCTACGAAGTGAAACTAGATGTGTCAACTTAGGAGATGATATAGACATGTCTTTGTTAGCCACGATTTGACCATTCATTTGCCTACCTATATGCGATATCCTTCGTTATCCCCTTTTGAGCCTTTAGCCTATTTTCTTTGGTAGCCACACTTTAGCCATTCCCTTTGTTGGTATAACTTGTAATATTTGATTCGAACTCCTAAAGCACCTTAGAAATTTAGCATATGAAAGTAAATGGGAAGTCGATATAAGGAGAAGTTAAGGTAGAAACTTAAAAAAAATAAGGTGGAAGATGCACGTGTCTAATCAAGTTAGTGTATGTTGCTAGTAGGAAGTAGAAAAAAAATCCTTTTGAAAAAGATGAAACAGAAAAATTTGTTCCATAGAGATGAGACCAGTATGTAGGATAGGACGGCTAGTTGCATTAGGGTGGTAGCAAGGGAAGTGTTGGGGGTCTCGACAGGTAGTCGTGGTCAGCATCGAGGGGACTGGTGGTGGAATGGAGAAGTTCAATGGAAGGTGAAAGCAAAGAAGGTGGCGTATGCGAAGTTGATAGAAATAAAAGATGAGGTGGAGAAGTGGAAGAATAGGGAATTTATAAGATGGAAAGGAAGGAGGCGAAGTTGGCGGTTTCGACGGCAAAAACGATAGCTTTTTAACGCCTTTATGCTGAACTAGAAGAGAAAGAAGGGGATCAGAAATTGTTCAGGCTAGCCAAGGCGAGGGAGAGAAAGGCACGTGATGTGGATCAAGTGAAGTGCATTAAGGACGACCATGGCAAAGTATTGGTAGAGGAGACACTCATTAGATGGAGATGGCAGTCATACTTCTACAAACTCTTGAATGAAGAAGGGGACAGAGACATTGTGTTGGGAGATTTAGAACATACAAGAAGGCGTCATGATTTTGGGTATTGCAGGAGTATTAAGGTTAAGGAGGTTAAGGGTGCTGGTCGTAGGATGCGCAGGGGAAGAGCGACTAGACCTGACGATATTCCGGGGGAATTTAGGAAGAGCGCGGGCCCGACAGGTTTGGAGTGGCTGACTAGGTTGTTTAATGTCATCATTAAGACGGCAATGATGCCCGAAGAATGGAGGTCGAGTGTAATGATCCCTCTATACAAGAACAAGGGAGATATCCAGAGTTGCAATAACTATAGAGGTATCAAGCTACTAAGCCATACTATGAAAGTGTGGGAAAGGGTGGTGGAGAAGAGGGTGAGGAGAGGCGTGTCTATTTTAGAGAACCAGTTCGGATTCATGCCGGGACGCTCAACTACAGAAGCCATCCATCTTATGAGGAGACTAGTGGAGCAGTATAGGGAGAGGAAGAGGGACTTACACATGGTATTCATCGACCTAGAAAAGGCTTACGACAAAGTTCAGAGAGAGATCCTATGGAGATGCTTAGAGGCTAAGGTGTACCTGTGGCATACATTAGGGTGATCAAGGACATGTACGAGGGAACCAAAACTAGGGTAAGGACAGTAGGAGGAGACTCAGAGCACTTTCCAGTTGTGATGGAGTTGCATCAAGGATCAACTCTTAGCCCGTTTTTATTTGCCTTGGTGATGGATGGATTGACGCGGCAAATTCAAGGTGAGGTTGTTACACCTCGGAACTTTGGGTTGCTGAGCGGTTAAGGGACTAACATAAGTTAAGGTGTACATGATGTCCCTACAACTAAGAAGGGATACTTAATAATTCTAATTAAGATTCCAAAGAAGTTAAAGGCAAGGGAGAAAAGTTCGTTAAATGAAACTTCACCGCAGTTCTTCGAAAGGGGAGTTCGACGGTCATTGTTTGTACCGTCGAACTAGTCGACACTTCGTCGATTGTGCCGTAGAATTGAGCTAGAGCGAAGGCCCTTCGACGAACAGGTTGACGCTCCGTCGATCACTTTGACGAACCGTCCCTCTAAACGTAGAATGAAAGGAAACGACAGATTGCTCAATGGAAATTTAATGACTTCGACGACCAGATCGACGCTTCGTTTATCGTACCGTATATCTCGGTCGGGACTGATTTTGAGAATTAATATAAGGACCCCTCCTTCATTTTATTTCATTTTCATCTTACTCCTCCACACACCAAGAAACCTCTAGAACCTTCTCCATCATTCATCCACAAGAAACTAAGGGAAAACCAAGATCAACTACACCAAATCCATGAAATCAAGTGTATGAAACCCATTAAAAGGTCATCTAAGCCAAGAAAACTCAAGAGAAGGGAGTTAGGGTTTTGGTGCAAGAAAAGAAGTTCCACTCAAAGGTTGTTCATCCATCATCCAAGGTCAGTTTTATGGTATTTACATGTTATTAAAGGTGTTGAATGTTGAAACACTTGGATTGTAGAAAGACATAGGAAGTAGGTCATGAGTGAATGAATAGTGTCATTGTTGAACAATTGTTGGGATGAATTTTGAATGTTGGTATGTTGTGATTGTAAATATGTTATTAATGACACTTAGACCACGGAATAAGTATTGTATATAAGAAAACGTGATAGTGAGCTATAACCATAATTGTGGAGAAATTGAAGGGAAATGGTGAATTGTGGAAAATGTAGATGAATGATGATTGTTGTTGCGATATTGTGAATGTTGTTATGTACGTTTTGGAGTTGATATAGAATATGGAAAAAGTAGTAGAAACAAAGGAAATGCTGCCTAATTTTCCCTAGAAATAGCAAAATGTTCTCATAGCCGAGTAACTAATGTCAATGCGAATCCTCTTGAAGGTAGAAACGCGAGCATCAAAGGAGGATGATCAAGCGATAGGATAGTTAAACGACAAAGGTATGTGAGGCTATTCCTTTCTTTCTATGGCATGAATCCTATAGTATGACTTTCCTTCCTCTTCATGAATCTCCTAAACTCCGGAGAAACTATGAGCCTACGTTCATAAATACCTACACAAGGTAAGAGTTATGATATGATTCTAGATGTTCATGATATGATCTTCTTAAAACGTTAATGATGTCTTTTATTGCTTACACTCACCTCATATACTATTCCCTTCAAGGTGAGGCAGAATGTTAATAAGTGCTCCATAATAAAACCGATGGATCATGACCTTACGTCACCCCGATAAAGTATAGTTGTCCTTGAGTCTTTATGCATGCACTATGATGAGCATATTATGATGATGATGATGATGATATAACACCGCGCCTATATGGCCGGGAAGTCAGCGCTAAGGCGGGCAGCGTATACACCATGGCCAGATAGCACGGGTAGACACCACTAGTGGGCGGCATGAGATGATACCCCGGACGTGAGAGGCCTGGACGCAGGCTAATGATTATCACACCGATTCGATATAGACGGGCAGCTTGTATATTTATGCATATATGACATGATGATGATTATGTGTAAACCAACATGCATCATTTCCTTTATATTTGACAGTCAGATACAGACGTTCCTTATTGATGATTCCTTTATTTCATTGACGTATTATTATTGTTTATACCTCTCATACTCAGTACAATGTTCGTACTGACATCATTTTTCTTTGGATGCTGTGTTCATGCCCACCGGTAAATAGGGAGGTGATCTTGTCCCAGATTCGTAGGAGCTATTAGTTGATTTGAAGAGCACTCAATTTTCTGGAGGTGCCACTGATTATTCTTTTGGTTTATATGTATATGTATGTTTTGGGCACGACGGGGTCCTATCCCGTCCATATGTCTAGTACTTTAGTAGAGACTCGTAGATACGCAGTGTAGGTGGTATGGTCTCACGAGGTTGCTACCATGTATATATATATATATATATATATATATATATATATATATATATATATATATATATATATATATATATATATATATATATTATTGCAATGACCAAAAGGCTTGTGCGTATAAAAGTATTTATGTATTCAAATGAAAGATAATTTCCTTATAATCTAAGTATGAAGGTGATAAAAGAATGTTAATGAGCATGATAAGTAGTAGAACGAATGGTGCTCGGTGGTTAGCCCCGGGTACCCGTCACGGCCCCTAGCTGGGTCGTGACAAAAGTGGTATCAGAGTAGTTCAGTCCTACGAAGTGTCTACGAGCCGTGTCTAGTAGAGTCTTGTTTATGGTGTGTTGCGTGCCACATCAATAAACATGAGGCTACAGGGCATTTAGGAAAAATGACCATCTTTCTTTTTATGAGATCGTGCGATAGAGCCATGTATAAGATTTTATCCTCCCTAATAGTGTGTTGTGATTTCAAAAAGGCCGCCAAAGGGAAAAGCTACAGCCGCCCAGAAGGGCAAGACTACGACAAAAAGGCGGGTAGAAAGAGAGCCGCCAATGAAAGTAGAAGAGGGCGAGTCACATAATGAGTCCTTATCTAATACTTCCTCCACCCCGCCCAATGTAGAAGAACCAGGAGGAGCTTCAGCTCCAGTTCCTCCACCGGTCGCTCCGGATCAACAAGTAACCGAGGCCATTCATCTATTGACACAGTTGGTTGCCGCCCAGGCACAGCGGCAGAATGCGGGCCCAAGTGATCGGTCAGCTAATACCCGAGCCCGTGATTTTATGAGCTTGAATCCTCCGGAGTTTTTCGGGTCAAAGTCGGATGAAGACCCGCAAAGTTTCATTGATGAGATGTTGAGAACATTGAGAATCATTCAGGCCTCTGAGACTGAATCCGTGGAGTTGGCATCTTATAGACTCTGTGACGTGGCAGTATTATGGTATAATAATTGGATAGCATCAAGGAGAGAAAATGTTCCTCTTCCCGTGTGGCAAGAATTCGTAGATGATTTCATTCGCCATTATTTGCCACCCGAGGTCCGCCGAGCTAGAGCGGATAGATTTCTAAATTTGAAGCAAGGAAGTATGAGTGCCCGGGAGTATAGCCTGCAATTTAATTCCTTGGCTAGATATGCCCCGATTATGGTGGCCGATATGGGAGATAGGGTGCACAGGTTTGTGAGTGTCTTGGGGCCACATTTGTTCAAGGATTGTTTGACGGCTTCTCTACAAGAAGGGATGGATATTTCCCGAATACAAGCCTATGCCCAGAACTTAGAGGGACGACAGCCACCACCAAGAGGTGATTGTGATATTGATAGAAGGCAAACCAAGAGGGCCAGATCTATGGGGGCAGGCAGTGATTATAGAGGGGGATCGAGGCAGACTTATTCCCAACATTCAGGCCAGTCGGTGACTAGTGCACCTCCGCGATTTACGGGCAGGAGATTTGATCGCTCCTTTCGTTCAGGACAGGGTCAGAGTTTGAGGGCCTCAGATTCTCAGTTCAGGGAAGATTATAGTCAGAGGAGACCCTCAGTACCGCGATGCAGTCAGTGTGGTAGACTACATTCCGGACAATGTCGCCAAGGTTCGGATGCTTACTATGCCTGTGGCCAGGTTGGGCATATGATGCGAGATTGCCCGTCGACGAGCGGTAGAGTTGGGATTCAGCCCACAGGATCAGCAGAGGGTTCATCTTCAGTGCGCCCAGTATGGTAAACTCCCCAGATCCCAGCAGGTCGAGGTAGAGGCAAAGGGGGAGCATCTACTTCAGGTGCCACTCATCCCCGTGTGTATGCTTTAGCCGGACGACGGGATCTCGAATCCTCCCCAGATGTGGTTACAGGTACATTATCTGTATTTTCCCATGATGTATATGCCTTGATAGATCCGGGTTCTACTTTCTCCTATATTACTGCATATGTTGCTGGTCGTATTGGGGTGAAACTTGAGCCAATCAAACCTTTTGAGGTAACTACTCCAATTGGTGATCCCGTGATAGCTAAACAAGTGTATAAAAATTGTGTACTTGTGATATGCAATCGCCAGACCAAAGCTGATTTAATTGAGCTGGAAATGCTAGATTTCGATGTGATTATGGGTATGGATTGGTTGGCCTCATGTTATGCTAATGTGAATTGCCGAATGAAGATAGTCCGATTCCAATTTCCGGGAGAGCTCGTGCTTGAATGGAAGGGTAATACAGCCTCTCCAAAAGGTAGGTTTATTTCCTACCTTAAGGCAAGAAAGATGATAGCCAAGGGTTATATTTATCATCTAGTCCGAGTTCATGATACCGAAGCAAAGTCACCAACTTTCCAATCCGTTCCGGTAGTGAACGAATTTCCAGATATATTTCCTTATGAGCTTCCAGGCCTTCCTCCAGAAAGAGAAGTTGACTTCGCCATTGATGTGTTGCCGGACACCAAGCCTATTTCTATTCCTTCTTATCGAATGGCTCCGGCAGAATTGAAAGAGCTAAAGGCACAGTTGAAAGATTTACTTGAGAAGGGATTATTAGACCCAGTTCATCGCCGTGGGGAGCACCAATCTGGTTCGTGAGAAAGAAAGATGGTTCCCTACGAATGTGCATCGATTATAGGCAGTTGAACAAGGTGACGATAAAGAACAAATATTCTCTCCCCAGGATTGATGATTTATTTGATCAACTACAGGGTTCCAAGTGGTTTTCTAAAATAGACTTGAGGTCGGGTTATCATCAAGTGAGGGTTAGAGAAGAGATATTCCCAAAACAGCTTTTAGAACAAGATATGGCCACTATGAATTCCGGGTGATGTCGTTTGGGCTGACGAATTCCCCGGCAGTGTTCATGAATCTAATGAATAATGTATTCAGGCCACTCTTGGATTTATTCGTGATAGTATTCATTGATGATATTCTAGTGTATTCTCGCACAGAATCAGAGCATGCAGATCATTTACGTATCGTACTTGGAGTTCTTCGAGCTCGAGAATTATATGCAAAATTTTCAAAGTGTGAGTTTTGGCTGAATTCCGTAACATTTCTGGGCCATGTTAGTTCAGATAACGGTATTCGAGTTGATACTCAGAAGATTGAGGCTGTGAGGACTTGGCCAAGGCCGACGACACCTACTGAAGTTCGTAGTGTTCTGGGATTGGCAGGATACTACAGAAGGTTTGTAGAAGGATTTCCCTCTATTTCAGCTCCATTGATGAAGCTAACCCAGAAGTCAGCTAAATTTCAATGGAATGATGCTTGTGAACGCAGCTTCTAAGAGCTGAAGGACAGATTAACCTCAGCTCCAGTCTTAACACTTCCAGAAGGGTCAGATGGGTATGTGGTATACTGTGACGCTTCCGGTGTTGGGTTAGGATGTGTGATAATGAGCATGATAAGTAGTAAAACGAGTGGTGCTCGGTGGTTAGCCCCGGGTACCCGTCACGGCCCCTAGCTGGGTCGTGACAAAAGTCATGGTAGAGTCATTGCTTATGCTTCGAGAGGTTGCGGAAACATGAAAAGAATTATCCAACCCATTATCTTGAATTGGCTGTAGTTATTCATGCATTAAAGATATGGAGACATTACGTGTATGGCGTACATGTTGATATCTATACAGACCACAAGAGTCTTCAATACATTTTCAAGCAGAAGGATTTAAATCTGCGGCAGAGGCGGTGGTTAGAGTTATTGAAAGATTATGATATGAATATTTTGTACCATCCTGGAAAAGCAAATGTAGTAGCCGATGCGCTTAGCCGCCGATCAATGGGCAGTTTATGTGAAGTTCCTCCGGAAAGGAAAGAAATGATTCATGAGCTTTACCAGCTAGCTAATCTTGGAGTGCGTGTAATTGATTCAGGTAGTGTAGGGATTGATATTAATGATCCCACGGTTTCGTCTCTGAATGTGGCAGTGAAAGAGCATCAGTATGAAGATCCGCAGTTGAGCCACTATAGAGACACATTTCATGAAAAAGAGAGATCTCCATTTAAAACTTCGATGGATGAGATTCTTAGATACCAAGGCAGGCTATGTGTTCCAAATGTTGCAGAATTGCACCGACGAATTCTGGAAGAAGCTCATTATTCTCGGTATTCTATTCACCCAGGTGCAACAAAGATGTATCACGATCTCAAATTGATATATTGGTGGGATGGCATGAAGAGAGACATAGCAGAATTTGGAGCCCAATGTCCAAATTGCCAACAAGTAAAGATCGAACATCAAAAGCCAGGAGGATTATTGCAAGCAATGGAAATCCCTACTTGGAAGTGGGAAGTGATCAATATGGATTTTATTGTGGGGTTACCTCGTTCCCGAGGCAAGCATGATTCTATATGGGTGGTCGTGGACAGACTCACGAAAGCAGCTCATTTTCTTCCAACCAGAACCACATACTCAGCTGAAGATTATGCAAGGTTATATATCAAGGAAATGGTGCGACTTCATGGTATTCCACTATCCATTATTACAGATAGAGGAGCACAATTTACAGCCAAGTTTTGGAAATCTTTCCAGGAAGGTTTGGGTACTCAAGTAAGGCTCAGCACGGCATTTCATCCACAAACTGATGGGCAAGTCGAGCGTACCATTCAGACTTGGAAGATATGATCCGAGCATGTGTGCTGGATTTCGGTGGTAGTTGGGATGATCACCTACCCCTTATTGAGTTTGCATATAACAATAGCTATCATTCCAGTATTCAAATGGCCCCGTATCAGGCTTTATATGGAAGAAAGTGTAGGTCCCCAATTGGATGGTTCGAAATAGGGGAAGTACAGTTAATAGGCCCTGAATTGGTTCAGCAAGTGGTATAAAAAGTCAAAGTGATCTGAGATCGATTACTGACAGCCCAAAGTCGCCAAAAGTCTTACGCGGACAACCGCCGACGAGACTTGGAATTTCAAGTTGATGATTGGGTATTTTTTTAAGGTATCGCCAATGAAAAGAGTGATGAGATTTGGCAAGAAAGGGAAATTTAGTCCCCGCTACATTGGACCCTATAAAATTATCCGTAAGGTGGGCCAAGTAGCCTATGAATTAGACTTGCCTTCGGAGCTTGAATCAGTTCACCCAGTTTTTCATGTCTCAATGCTCCGCAAGTGTGTTGGAGATCCCAAGAGAATTGTTCTAATAGATGATGTGCAAGTGACAGAAAAGTTAGCATATGAAGAAGTACCTATTGCCATCTTAGACAGGCAAGTACGAAGACTTCGAAACAAGGAAGTGGCTTCAGTTAAGGTCTTATGGTGGAATAACAATCGAGAAGAGATGACTTGGGAGGCGGAAGAGAAAATTAAATGCAAGTATCCACACTTATTCCAACCCCCAGGAGCGGTTCAAGATGAAACGCCAACAATATAAGGTATGTATGCAGTAAATGAAGTGTAATACTTAGAGTATCTGAACACCTCTATTTCCATCATTACTCAGATATTATATCCCCCATCTTTGGGAGCTTTCGTAAGTCCTTCTTAGAGTTTTATTGTGTTGTAGCCCTGTGAGGCAGAATTATTATGGGTTGCTGTGACAGGACGGTAGCGCCATATTACAGGGGAAACTCTGGTGAAATGTTTGTAGAATTCCCGAGTACTTAACATTCGAAAACGAATGTTCCAAAAAGGGGGGGAGAATGTTACACCTCGGAACTTTGGGTTGCTGAGCGGTGAAGGGACTAACGTAAGTTAAGGTGTACATGATGTCCCTACAAGTA
Source organism: Lycium barbarum (assembly GCF_019175385.1). Lineage (NCBI taxonomy): Eukaryota > Viridiplantae > Streptophyta > Magnoliopsida > Solanales > Solanaceae > Lycium > Lycium barbarum. Next base: position 34,019,114 of record NC_083339.1, on the reverse strand, counting down.
AGAAGGGATACCTAATAATTCTAATTAAGATTCCAAAGAAGTTAAAGGCAAGGGAGAAAAGTTCGTTAAATGAAACTTCACCGCAGTTCTGCGAAAGGGGAGTTCGACGGTCATTCTTTGTACCGTCGGACGAGTCGACGCTTCCTCGATTGTGTCGTAGAATTGAGCTAGAGCGAAGGCCCTTCGACGAACAGGTCGACGCTCCGTCGATTGTGCCGTAGAATTGAGCTAGAGCGAAGGCCCTCCGTCGATCAGTTCGATGAACCGTCCCTCTCACCGTAGAATGAAAAGAAACGACAGATTGCTCACTGGAAATTTAACGACTTCAACGACCAGATCGACGCTCCGTCGATCATACCGTATATCTCGGTCGGGACTGATTTTGAGAATTAATATAAGGACCCCGCCTTCATTTTATTTCATTTTCATCTCACTCCTCCACACACCAAGAAACCTCTATAACCTTCTCCATCATTTATCCATAAGAAACTAAGGTAAAACCAAGATCAACTACACCAAATCCATGAAATCAAGTGTATGAAACCCATTAAAAGGTCATCTTAGCCAAGAAAACTCAAGAGAAGGGAGTTAGGGTTTTGGTGCAAGAAGGGAAGTTCCACTCAAAGGTTGTTCATCCATCATCCAAGGTCAGTTTTATGGTATTTACATGTTATTAAAGGTGTTGAAAGTTGAAACACTTGGATTGTAGAAAGACATAGGAAGTGGGTCATGAGTGAGTGAATAGTGTCATTGTTGAACAATAGTTGGGATGAATTATGAATGTTGGTATGTTGTGATTGTCAATATGTTATTAATGACACTTAGACCACGGAATAAGTATTGTATATGAGAAAACGCGATAGTAAGCTATAACCATAATTTTGGAGGAATTGAAGGGAAATGGTGAATTGTGGAAAATGTAGATGAATGATGATTGTTGTTGTGATATTGTGAATGTTGTTATGTACGTTTGGGAGTTGATATAGAATGTGGGAAAAGTAGTAGAAACAAAGGAAATGATGCCCAATTTTCCCTAGAAATAGCAAAATGTTCTCATAGCTGAGTAACTAATGTCAATGTGAATCCTCTTGAAGGTAGAAACGCGAGCATCGAAGGAGGATGATCAAGCGATAGGATAGTTAAACGACAAAGGTATGTGAGGCTAGTCCTTTCTTTCTATGGCATGAATCCTATAGTATGACTTTCCTTCCTCTTCATGAATCTCCTAAACTCCGGAGAAACTATGAGTCTATGTTCATAAATAGCTACACAAGGTAAGAGTTAAAGTATAGAGATTCTAGATGTTCATGATATGATGTTCCTAAAACATTAATGATGTCGTTTATTGCTTACACTCACCTCATATACTATTCCCTTCAAGGTGAGGCAGAATGTTAATGAGTGCTCCATAATGAAATCGGGGATCATGACCTTACGTCACCCCGATAAAGTATAGTTGTCCTTGAGTCTTTATGCATGCACTATGATGAGCATATTATGATGATGATGATATAACATCGCGCCTATATGGCCGGGAAGTCACTGCTAAGGCGGGCAGCGTATACACCATGGCCAGATGGCATCGACAGACACCACTAGTGGGCGGCATGAGATGATACCCCAGATACGGGAGGCCTGGACGCAGGCTAATGATTATCACACCGATCTGATATGGACGGGCAGCTTATATATTTATGCATATATGACATGATGATGATTATGAGTAAGCCAGCATGCATCATTTCCTTTATATTTAACAGTCAAATACAAACGTTGCTTATTGATGCTTCCTTTATTTCATTGACGTATTATTATTTTTTACACCTCTCATACTCAGTACAATGTTCGTACTGACGTCCGTTTTCTTTGGACGTTGTGTTCATGCGCACAGGTAGACAGGGAGGTGATCTTGTTCCAGATTCGTAGGAGCTATTAGCTGATTTGAAGAGCACTCTATTTTCCGGAGGTGCCACTGTTTATTCTTTTGGTTTATATGTATATGTATGTTTTGGGCACGACGGGGTCCTATCCCGACCATATGTCTAGTACTCTAGTAGAGACTCGTAGATACGCACTGTGGGTGGTATGGTCTCACGAGGTTGCTACCATGTATATATATATATATATATATTATTTCAATGACCAAAAGGCTTGTGCGTATAAAAGTATTTATGTCTTCAAATGAAAGATGATTTCCTTATAATCTAAGTATGAAAGTGATAAAAGAATGTTAATGAGCATGATAAGTAGTAGAACGAGCGGTGCTCGATGGTTAGCCCCGGGTACCCGTCACGGCCCCTAGTTGGGTCGTGAAAGAAGTGCCATGGTGTATGTTTTTCGCGGATTACATAGTCCTAATCGACGAGACTTGTAGCGGAGTTAACGATAAGCTGGAGGGTTGGAGACATACTCTGGAGTCTAAAAGGTTTAAACTAAGTAGGACTAAGACAGAGTACCAAGAGTGTAGGTTCAGTGAAGCACCTCAGGAGGCTGGCTTGGAAGTGAGGCTTGGTACCCTGGCCATCCAGAAGAAAAGTAGTTTCAAGTATCTTGGGTCTATTATGCAAGGCAGCGGGGAGATTGACGATGATGTCACACATCGTATTGGGGCAGGGTGGATGAAATGGAGGCTTGCTTCCGGAGTTCTATGTGACAAGAAAGTGCCACCACAACTTAAGGGCAAGTTCTACAAAGTGGTGGTTAGACCGACTATGTTGTATGGGGCGGAGTGTTGGCCAGTTAAGATCTCTCACGTTCAAAAGATGAAAGTTGCCGAGATGAGAATGTTGAGATGGATGTGTGGCCACACCAGGAGTGACAGGATTAGGAATGAGGATATTCGGGACAAGGTGGGAGTGGCCTTGGTGGAAGACAAGATGCGAGAAGCGAGATTGAGATGGTTTGGGCATGTTAAGAGGAGAGACACATATGCCCCAGTGCGAAGGTGTGAGAGGTTGGCCATGGATGGTTTCAGACGAGGTAGGGGTAGGCCGAAGAAGTATTGAGGAGAGGTAATTAGACACGACATGGCGCTGTTACAGCTTAACGAGGACATGACCTTAGATAAGAGGGTTTAGAGGACCCAGATTAGGGTAGAAGGCTAGTAGATAGTCTCGTTATCCTTTCTTATTAGTAGTCGCATTATCGCAGTATAATTTCTTGTGCTTTGATTTCTGCTATTATCTGTTATTTCCTGTGCTTTGATTATCCTATGTTATCTGTGTCGCTTGCGTTATTTCATTTCCATATCGCTTTGAATCTCTTAGCCTTATCTGACCTCTTTTTATGTTTTTTTATTGAGCCGAGGGTCTTTAGGAAACAGCCGTCCTACCTTGGTAGGAGTAAGGTCTGCGTACACTCTACCCTCCCTAGACCCCACGTTGTGGGATTACACTGGGTTGTTGTTGTTGTTGTTGCTACTGGTGTACGCAGAAAATAAAGATGAGTGCTTAATGTTAAAGGGGAGCATTAGGTGACGTGAGAAAAATAATGGTTGAATTATTGATGAAACACAAGGAAGCGCAAAAAGGATAAAGTGTATGTCTTAAAGTTCTTAGAAAGGTTAGTCACTATTTACCTAAATAATTTCTACCCATCCCTTAGCCGACATTACAATCATAAAATTCATGCTTGATCCTATGCGTAATATGCTTTTGTTAATAGAGCATGACATTAAGGGCAAGCCTATGGTATGTCGTATGAGCATGTGAATTTTCTTGTGAGAGTGAGTAATTCTTTCTATTCATTGCCCGTATTGTGTGTTGAGTGAAAAGTTTTGGGCAACTCTCTTTGAAGTGAGGGCACATGATTGGTAAAATGTTTGATTCCTTTACTGGGCAGCAGGACTCTTTTTGCCTATATTTAGATGAGCAAGTCAGTTTTAGAGATTAGGATGTTTTGACGAAGTTATTGGCATCTGTGGAATTCGTGTTGTGCCTGAGATCTTTGCTCGTAAACGCTTAAATTTCATAGTGACCTTATTCTGATGCAGACCTATTCAATGTGGTAGTGTTGTGCAAATCGAAAGTGAAGTTAGGTGTGTTTAGTGTTTTGTTCGAGGACGAACAAAGGTTTAAGTGTGGGGTGGTGATGTTAGGCGTATTATACGCTTAACCGCCATATATTACCCATATTTTACCTTGTTTGTTTAGAAGACGAATTAACCTAAATACACCTAACTAATAATTAATATTGCATTACGAACTAATACATGTGTTTTGTTGAGATCAGGTACTTTTAGAGGAAAAGCGTGGTGATTCGGACGAAAATGGAAATTGTACGTGAAATCGTCTAAGTGTCAAACGGAGAACGAGGCACAACCCCGCCTTGCACCTCGCTCAGCGATGTGGACTGCCACTATCGATGGAAATGAGAAGGGACATTGATGATTATGAAACATGGTATGTCACCTCTGAGGTGTGTGCGGAAAGGCTGATTATGGAACATGGTAAGTCACCTCTGAGCTGTGTAAAGAGGGGTTGATATGGAACATCGATATTGCAACACTTGTTGATAATTGTGTCCTCTGAGCTGTGTGCGGAGTGACGGTGATTGGACTTTGCGGGTCCCTCATAGGTTGTGCTGCCGAGGTGTGGAGGTATCGTAGTCGGAATACAAGAGTACGGGCATTGCATTCATATCTCATATTGCAATGCTTGATTATCCTTTGTGGTTTCTTATGATTTGGATACTGTGTTGGTCATTTTCTCGGACTGTATTGATAGGGGCTACATGCTAATTTGACTTGATAAGACTTGGTTTTCAGTATACTTGGATATCTGTTTCACTTGAGGCTAGATGTTACATCGAGGCATTGATTTTGTGAGTCGATTTCTTGTGAGCATGACTTGTACTCTATGATTTTCTTGTTTTCTTTTACCTTATTGTCTTTTTATATGCCAACTAATCTTAGTCGGCCTATAATACCTACCAGTACTTGTTGTTTGTACTGACCTGCACTTGCTGCATTCTTTTATGAATGCAGAATTCTAGATGTGATTGACCTCGGTTTCTCGTGGCTGATAGCCATTCCGAGAGTTTCTGTTTGGAGTCTACAGGGTGAGCTTAAGGACGTCCGCCCCCTTGAAGATTCTTCTTTCATTTATGTCTTAATTTTTATTCCGAGACATATTCAGACTTTGATTTATTATGAATAATTCCAGACTTATAAATTCTACTTAGATGCTCTTCTATGGATTAGACCAGACCCTAGGTGTATTTCCTTATTTCCACACTTTTTCTAAATTATTACCGTCATATTTATGTGATTTATTCTCTTCCGATTATTTGATTTATTTATTTACGTCTTTATGATCGTTGGGTTGAGGGTTCGCTTAACGAAGTGGGAAAGGTGAGTGCCCGCATGGCTTAGCCAAATTGGGTCGTGAAAAGTTGGTATCAGAGCCCTAGGTTACCCGATCTATAAGACAAGAGTGTGTCTAGTAGTGTCTCGCGTATCGATACGATGAGCTCCGTACTTATCTGGGAGAGGCTATAATACATTCAGTAAACTTCACTATCTTTTCATGCTATCGTCCTACTTTATTCTAATTGGTACCTAGAACAATCGAATTGGTATCTGACTCTTATCCTTTCTCCCTCACAGATGCTGAGGACTCGAGCTACGATAGCCCTAGACCAGGTGCCAGAGCCCGCAGCTACGGCTGGCACCAGAGGGCGAGCGACAGCCAAAGGGCGCGATGGAAGTAGAGCCCGCAGGCTGCCCCAGCCTGGGGTAGGGCTCCTGTGGCTGGTCAGCGGTGTGAAAGGTCTCGGTCCCCAGAGGCTGAGGCATAGCAGGATCGAAGCAAGGCCGCCGAGGATGATGTGGCCCAAGCACGGACACAACCCGAGATCACTTCGGAGCAGACTATGCAAGATACTATGGCTCGTGTTCTACTCCATCCAGATGCCCAGCAGGTTGCCGCTGGTATTACTACTCCGGGCGGAGGTTCGCAGACTAGAGTTGGGGCACAGACCCCTGAGCAGAGACCTACTCGAGTAGTACATCCTTCTGCAGCTATGGCTCCCCGGATTGATGCAGTGCCAGCCCCGAGAGATGATCTTAGACCCGTGACGGGCCCTGTTATGACCTTGAAGGATCAGGACCTAGTTAGGAGGCTTAGAAAGTTGGAGCCGTCGAGGTTTTCGGGTACTTCTGGAGAGGACGCGTATGAGTTCATATTGGATATGCATGAGTTGTTACATAGAATTGGGATCGTGGAGTCCCATGGAGTTGACTATGTGTCCTACCAGTTTCGCGGAGATGCGAAGACTTGGTGGAGGTATTTTGTTTCTTGCAGACCTGAGGGTTCTCCTCCCCTAACTTGGACTCGGTTCTACCGGGACTTCCTTGAGAAGTATGTGCCCCGAGCTTTGAGAGAGGCGTGTAGGGATGATTTTCTACATCTTCAGTAGAGGGGATTGTCTGTGGAGGCCTATATGACTCGCTATCTGTATCTGGCCCGTTATTCAGCCCCTTTGATTCCTACTGAGCCTGACAGGGTTCGGCATTTTTTTGGTGGGTTCGTTAGTTTTCTTCAGATTCCTTGCCTTCAGATAGAGGCTATGGGGGCTTCCTTCCAGTCGATCGTTGAGCATGCTTCATTAGTCAAGGCCGCTAAGGCCCGTACATTTAGAGGGGGTAGTGAGAAGAGGTAACGACAGATTGGGAGTTATGGTAGTTCTAGCTCGAGAGGCGCCAGTCAGTTTTATAGGTCGTATCAGCCATATTCCGACAGTTCCGTGCAGTCAGCTTTACAGGCTTTATCTAGTGGGCCTTCCAGGCAGAGTGTTTCTGAGAGATCTCATCTCCGACCTGCGGGTAGTGTGGTTCCGTCTGAGTCTTCAGCTTCTATTCGTCAAGTTCAGCCTTCGAGCATTTGTTATGCATGTAGGGAGCTTGGCCACTTTGCTAGAGAGTGTACTCGACCCACGCAGGATATTCAGTCTCTGAGGACATCGGCACTGTTTGGTGGCCGTGGTGGTGTTTCATCTAGGGGTGGTGCTCATTCAGGCCGTGGTGGTTCGTAGGTTTCTCGAGGTGGATCTCAGGTAGGGCAGTCTAGTTGGGGCAGATTTTATACCTTTCCGGGTAGACCCGAGGTAGAGGCCTCAGATGCAGTGATCTCAGGTACCATTTCTGTCCGACATAAGTTGTGTCTGCATTGTTTGATCCGGGGTCTACCTATTCATATGTGTCTACCAGTCATGCTATAGGTTGGGCCCTATTGTGTGATTGGGGTTACCCACTCCGTTATGTTGTGACTTATCTTGTTCAATTGTTGTTGGCTTGATGCCACATGGAATTAGTAGATATTGGAGACTATTGATATATCTTAATCATGACATTGTAGTATCTTACTTGTTGACATTTGATACGAGCATAATGTTCTGTTATGGCTTTTATTGTGAGATTATTGTGATGTATTTGTGATATACGGGTTCAGACTGAGTAATTGAGATTTGACACAATTGGGATTTAGATGCTAAACATAGGTGATGACATATACTTGGATCCGAGCACTCGCCCTATTTCTATTCTGTCATATCGAATGGCACCGGCTGAGTTGAGAGAGCTTAAGGAGCAGTTATAGGATTTATTGAGCAAGGGGTTCTTTAGACCGAGTGTCTCCCCTTGGGGCGCTTCTGTGTTGTTTGTGAAGAAGAAAGATGGATCCATAAGGATATTAGTAATACTGTTGTGTGGTACGCCGGATTAAGAGAACTTTCAGTTCAGAGTGATAAGCGTTAAGGAAACGCTAATGTGTGGAGTGTGCAGTACGATCCTATCTCCAGGATTAATTCGGCTAGTTTGCAAGATTTATGATTATATGGTATTCGATGGAGTGGATATGAGGATTAATTACAGTATCGATGATCGTGAAGTGATTAGAAATTGGGAAATTGACATGTCGAGAAGGGTATAGTTGAATGTGAATCAATAAGAAAAAGGTACATCCTGGGGATTTCTTGGGCCAGTATGGATTGTAGTGTCGTTTTCTTGCACATTCCAGTTGAGATGTGATTGTTGCGTGAGCGTAAGAAGGAAATCTACAGTGAATGAGTTAACGTGCTTTCAGAGAAAGGATTGTGGAATTCCTATCATGTGAGGCTAGAGTTATATTTTCGGGGAGGGACCTTACTCGTGGTAATACTAGATGATTGCAAGTAATATTGACTGGACAGTTTGGGTAAGCGCTTTTGGGTAACAAGGACTTGAGAACAATTGCGTGAGATTTAGAGCAGCAGTTGTAAGATCGGATACTTTCAAAAAATTTATGGGTATATCGAGGTGATACAATGAGAGGCTCAATGTTATATAATTATTATAGGAGACTTCAGGTTTTGCGTCAAAAAGTTCGGAGTTGTATCAGTTTTGTGCATTGGGTAAAGGTGGAGAAACATGGAGATTTAAATCATAAGGTATAGTTCATCATTACTAAATTGATAGCTTGGATAGGACTCAACTTGTGGAATCGATGGTGACAGTCAGGATTTGTTATGCGTGGTATGACTGTGATTGGTTTTGAAATTTGGAGTCAGTTCTAATGACAATTGGTGATATTCGAGATTTATGCATTCATTCAGGGTCAGCGTTGTTCAAGTTAAGCTTAAAGGTCTATGATTATACTTCCAGGAAGATATCTAAGGATCCGAAGCGTTTCGGCTCAGATTGAAGGTATGACAGATTTACCAAGCTTTGTCAAGATTTTCTAGTGAATTTGATGATACCTTCTGAGAGCAGTTATTTGGACAGAATAATGGTATAAAATGAGCTTAGTACGGATTTGAGGAGGAAATATTGTGCGAGAGGTCTTTATAGTAATCAGTTGGATTCTGACGAACATTGCTCGACAAGGTATTTAGTGGTATGGTTCCTATATTATGATTTGAAGGTTTAAGAAGACTTGGAACTAGCCAAGTTGGCATCAATAAGATCAGTTTTGATGGAATTGCGTAGAGAACTCAGATGAATCAAGGATTCTTCTGGCGAGAGTAAGTCATGGTATTAGGTTTATGGTGTGTGTGTTCAGGTGTTCTAAGAAATCGCGGTGCAGGAAATGGCTTTAGCAAGTGAGCGATCAGGTTTTTCTTAATGTTACACCCAACAAGGGTATAATGCGATGTGGGAAGGAGGGCAATGAGCTCGAGGTGTATTGTCCTGTTTAAGACTATCCGTTATTTTGATCCTGTGTGTTATGAGTTAGTTTTTCACCAGGCCGGTCAGATGTTGATCCGGTCTTCCATGTCTCGATGTTAAAGAAGTGCCATTCTAATGGTTCCTATATCATTCGTGGGGATTTAGTTTTGTTCGATGAGAATCTTTCCTATTAGGAGAAGCCCGATATGTGTTCGAGATATCCCCAGTTGTTGCGGGCTCAGGTATCTTTCCTCATTCTCTTCCTTGTTGCTCGAGACGAGCTATTATTTAATTGGTATTTGATGTAACGACCCGTTCAGTCGTTATTGCGTTTTTTACCATTTTGCCCTGTTAACCCATCCCTGCGCCTTATTAGTACCATTTTGACCCGTAGGGACAAGTGGCATTGTTCCTTAGGCATTGCAGTGAGTTTTGATATGACTTTTGGAAATTTTGGCTTTTAAGTGAAAACCGTTTGACTCATAGTTGACTTTTGGGTAAACGGACCTTTTTTGGATATCCGTCGATTTCGAGAGGTCCGGATAGTAGTTTAGAACTTGTATGTATATTCAGTTCAGTTCCCAATGTAGTCAGGTGCATTTTGGGGCTTGGGTTGGAAAGTTGATTTTAGGCTGTTGGGGAATTCACTTGGAAAATGATACCTTCGTTGGGAATTTCGAGGCCACGAGTGCGTTCGTAGCGCGTTTTTATGTATATCCGCATATTTGGTTTGTGCCCGAAACGTTTCAGGGTGGTTCCGGGTGTCGATTTCAAGTTTGGAAGATACCAGAATTTTCTGGTGTCTGGTGAGCGCCATAGTGGTGGGGTGAACGCTATAGCGGTGGCGCTATTGAGGTTGGGTGACCGCTGTAGCGGTGGCACCATAGCGGTAGGCTGACCGCTATAGCGGCTGCGCTATAGCAGCCTGTTGACCGCCAAAGCGGCTGATGGGTAGTGACTTGGGTATTTAATGATATAAAACCCCATGTCTTTTCATTCATTTAATATTCCGAAAGCAGTTCATCTTGGGAGCTTTTCTAGAGGTTTCTTGGGGCTAACTCTTAGAGGTAAACTCATCTATCATCTCTACCCAATCTTGATTTTTTTATCTCACCTAGTTATCATTAATCAATGCTAGAATATTCCTAAGCTTATGAGAACTAAGTGGGTCTTCGATTATCTTCCTCAAATAAACTTGTGAGTATAAAACCTTGTTTTGTTAATGAAGTTAGCATGTGTTAGCATGGAATTGATGGGTAATGGCTATAGTAACTTGAATCTTCCATCTCTAAGGATTAATTTGTGAATTAATGGCTAGGGTTTATGCCCAAATTTGGGGGTTTTCTATAGAATTCGAATTTTGAGTAATTGTTAGCTAAATTAGTTTATTATTGATGGGAATTTAACATCTAGAAGACTAATTCCATGATGAGAGCCATAGATCTTTATTCTTACTTTATTAGTTTATGAATTAGGCAACAAAAAAAAAAACCCTAGTTTATGGGTTGGAATTTGGAGATTTAATAAGAGTTAAGTTTATTAAATGCCTTCTTCTTGTTTCTAATTCCGCATTCGAATATGGTAGACTTTGATTATCTTGAGGCTTAACGTAAAGGAAAGGCACAAGTTTGACTTGAGATTGTTGCTCGGCCTGCCAGGTAGGTTACGGTTTACCCCTGTGGTGAGACTTCGACTAGCATAGCGTATATTTTGATGATATTGTCGGAGATTTCATGTAAACCTTCGGATATGAAGTTGGGTTGGATGTTGCCTTAGGATTTGGTATTGCTTGATCGGGCTAGTGGCCTGTAGACTCCATTGGACCCTGTTTGGTACGTTGTGTATAAATTGGTGGATTGTTTGTTATTTGGGAGTAAATTGAAAATATGAAACTACTTGATATTGATATTGGTACTTAGTGTACGCCTCATTATTGGTATAGCCATTGTGAGATATTTGGCTCTTATTGTTATGGAATTTGGGGATTCATTATGATTACTGTGTGGATTACTTGTTGACGATTTTGGTGCGCGGTGCGTGGCACAACTTGAACTTGATATTCTTCATCGTCTCTATTTTCATCGTTCCATATTCATTTCATATCATCTTATTATACTGTGTGACTAACATAATTGATGGAAATGAGAAGGGACATTGATGATTATGGAACATGGTAAGTCACCTCTAAGCTGTGTACGGAGGGGCTGATTATGGAACATGGTAGGTCACCTGTGAGCTGTGTGCGGAGGGGATGATATATATGGAACATCGACATTGCGACACTGGTTGATAATTGAGTCCTCTGAGCTGTGTACGGAGTGACGGTGCTTGGACTTCGTGGGTCCCCCATGGGTTATGCTGCCGAAGTGTAGAGGTATTCCGTAGTCGGAGTACAAGAGTACAGGCATTGCATTGCATTGCATTGCATTGTATTCATATCTCATATTGCATTGCTTGATTATCCTTTGTGGTTGCTCATGATTTGGATACTGTGTTGGTCATATTCTTTGACTGTATTGATATGGGCTACATGCTGATTTGACTTGATATGGCTTGGTTTTTAGTATAATTGGATATCTGTTTCACTTAGGGCTAGATGTTACATCGAGGCATTGACTTTGTGAGTCGATTTCTTGTGAGCATGACTTGTACTCTATGGTTTGCTTGTTTTCTTTTACCTTATTGTCTTTTTATATGCCAACTAGTATTAGTCGGCCTATGATACCTACCAGTACTTGTTGTTTGTACTGACCTGCACTTGCTGCAGTCTTTTATGAATGCAGAATTCCAAGTGTGATTGACCTCTGTTTCTCGTGGCTGATAACCGTTCCAAAAGTTGTTGTTTAGAGTCTACAGGGTGAGCTCGAGGACGTCCGCTGCCTGGAAGATTCTTCTTTCATTTATGTCTTAATTGCTATTCCGAGAAATATTCAGACTTTGATGTATTATGGATAATTCCTGACTTATAGATTCTATTTAGATGCTCTTGTATGGATTAGGCCAGACCCTGGGCGTATTTCCTTATTTCCGTACTTTTCCAAATTATTACCGTCAGATTTACGTGATTTATTCTCTTCCCCTTATTTGATTTACTTATTTACGTCTTTATGATCGTTAGGTTGAGGATTCGCTTACTGAGGTGGGAAAAGTAAATGCCCGCACGGCTTTGCCAAATTGGATCGTGACAAATATATTACAGAATATTCCTTTCAATTACTCCCTCCGGATAAAAATGAGTGTCTACTTAGTCATTTGCACACCCCTTAAGAAAATATCTACTCCTAGACAAAAATAGGTAATTTTACTAAATTGTCCCTAATTAAATAGGCATTGGTATTTGATCACATAACACTTAATAGGGCCAAATCTGGAAAAACAAGATCAATTCTTTCTTGATTTGATAAGTGGACACTCTTTTTGACTCAAGAAAAAAAGTTAAGTGAACACTCTTTTTTATCCGAGAGAGTATTATGTAAACACGAATTCATAAATATTTATAGCTGAGTCAATAAACGTTCCTAGCTGAATTTATTAAAAGTTAGACCTTGATTTTTTTCAGTTAGGGAGACATGATTAGCACCTGCAAGTAGTGAGCAGTTGAATTACAATGTATTTCAAATAATGCGTACTCCACAGTTCACATGAATATTAGGACCACCTTTGCCATTAATGATAACGAAGAAAGGAGTTAGGCCAAACTTTATTTTCTGTCTTAACAGACAATATGGCATTTGACGCCTCTCTAGTCTTTATTTGTTTTTTGTTTTTTTAATGATGCTTCCCTTGACAAACTTACTTAAAAGCAGAGATGATATTTGTTTGGAGGTTGTTTTCCAAAAATATGTTTATAATATTTATCAAATAAAAGGGTATATTAATAAGGGAAACTTAGCAGAGATGATATTTGTTTGGAGGTTGTTTTCCAAAAATATGTTTATAATATTTATCAAATAAAAGGGTATATTAATAAGGGAAACTTAGGGAAATTGATTATTTTTATAGTAATAATATAAATTAAATGAATTGTTATAAAAATCAAAATAATGCAGATAAGTGTAATATCGTAATCACAAAAAAGAATAGTGTTAAGAACCAAAAACTGGTGGGAAGTCTCTGAAATGAACACTTTTTTTTTTTTTTTTTTTTTGTTTCTGGCTCGAGCACCTCTAGTATCCAAATAGACAAGCAGTGTTAATTTGACGTCCTTTAATTTTAGTAATTTTCAGCCGGCAAATGGAATCTGGTAAACAAGATTTTGTAAAAGTGATACAGTAAATATATATTACCTCCCTCTCAATTTATTTATCGTGGATATCTAAAATAGTTGTTTTCAATTATTTGTCGTTTTAGAAATTTGAGACACAATTAATTATTTTTTCTTCAATTTATCCTTAGTAGAATTTTGTCATTAATGGAAATGACATACAAATAGAGTAAACATTTAATAGAGAGAGATTCTAACTTAGACACAAATAAAAGTAAAGTTTGTCAATATCCATCCTAATTAATATTTCTCAAGAGGTGTGTAAAAATAAGAAAATGACAGATAAGTTGAGACGGAGGGAGTAAGTTACGTTAATTCAAATAATGTGTACTTGACATAAATTTTGGGACCAACTTTGCCATTAATGATGACAAGAGGAGCAGACAAAACTTTACTATATTTTCTATCTTTATCGGGAGAAAAGGTCATAAATAGTCTCTTATCTATGGGACTAGGTTTAAAATGATCTCTTAACTATATACTTAACGGTTTTAGTCCTTTAACTATCCAAAAACTTATCAAATTTGGTCTTTATCTATTTTTTTATACAAACAGCGTACAAACTCATAAACCTTTGTGAGATTAATCGTTAAATCATTCCTCATACCTATATTTCTCTCTCCCTGCTTCTTTTTCGTCAAGTTCCTCTTGTTTAAACAAAAAAAAAAAAAAAAAACTGACTTGCATTCCTTATGTTCCATAGGAACTTGGAGTCAAACCCGGGTATGTTCCTTGGCATTAAAGGGCTTTACCATTAGACCACTGATATTTTTTGTTCATATACTTACATTGATTTAATTTATACTGTTTTTTCGCTCTAAAAATCACGGACTCCGTCTCCATCGATTTTTTTATAAAAAAATAAAAAATAAAAATAAAAAACTGACGGACTCCATCAGTTTATTTTAGAAAATAATATAACAAATAATTATATTTTTTCACGCATTTTTGTGCAAAAAAATAATCGAGGCAGTCCGTCAGTTTTCTTAAAAAAAAAAAGATTTAAAAAAATTATTGAAAAAACCGACAAAATCTGTCGGTCTTTCCGTTGGTTTTTTCCATCTATTTTTTTTCCGACGGTTTTTACCAGTTTTTTAGTAGTGTTTGAGAAAAATGGTTATAGAAATTTTGTGCCTGAGTTTGTCTTTTCGAATTTTAGAGACTCGAGAGCGACACCAATGCCAGAATGCTCTTCTTAAAAAAGAAAAAAAACAAGAGGAACTTGAGGAAAAGGAAGCAGGGAGAGAGAAATATAAGTCTGAGGAATGGTTTAATGATTAATCTCATGAAGGTTTATGAGTTTGTACGCTGTTTGTATAAAACAATAGACGGAGACTAAATTTGATAAGTTTTTGGATAGTTAAAGGACTAAAATCGATCAATGTATAGTTAAGGGACCATTTTAGACCTACTCCCATAGATGAGGGACTATTTATGGCCTTTTCTCCTTTACCGGCGTTGATACTTGACAGTTCTCTTGTATTTATTTATTTTTATTAATGGCACTTCTCTTGTATTTATTTATTTATTTTTGTTAATGGCACTTCTCTTGTCAAACTTAATAGTAACTGTTAAGATGACGTCTGGTCCTTAGATTTCAAAATCAGTTTTATTAAGAGAATCTTACATCATATATATTTACAATTAAGAGCACTACTTATATTGTTTGCAGATATTTTTAAATAACTATTCATCTTAATGGAGTAGTATTTTTTATTTTATAGCAATTTAACAAATCACCGTATTCTTTAAATTTAAGCCTCAATTTTGAAAGCATAATGTCGCGTCTTATATTTTCATACTACTTGAGCGAACTACAATCATAAAACAGTAAATCCAACTCTTAACAGTTACTATTAAGTGTAATAAATATCATTAAGAATTTGATAAATTCTATCACAACGCAGAAGTCAAATTAAAATACAAGAACGAGTGGTAAAACATCATGACCCACTAAAAGTAAACAATATAAGACAACCATCCGAAATAAAAGGTGGAAGAAAGATATAAGGGAAATAACTTTTGGGCAGAATGCTTGTGGGCAGAATGGACACATTTAAGACAATTTACATGAGTTATGGGGTATTATGGATACTTCTTATTTTTTTTTTGTGCCACTTATACCCTTCATGAAAAAATAAAATGAAAATTTTGAATCCTATTATTTTTCTATCACTCTATGTTTTCAATGCAGCAAAAGTAGTAAAAGTTTATCTCTCTTCTGACACACATTTAATGAGTTATCTTCCCAAAATTTGAATCTCATTTTTCTTTTGATTTTATTCAAAGAACTATAAATGTAGAAAAATAATGAAAGGCTAGCTTGATTACACGTTTAGATATATCTTTTTTTATATTTAATAACATGTTATATTATCCTTTAATGATGTATGTTTAAACATATTTAATTTTTTAAATCGGATAAATTCGTCTAAAAATTGTAGAATTAAGCTTTTTTATAATTTTCTCACAATCCATTAATTATAATTATATTAAATTATGAATTTTTCTAAGAAAATAAAAGAAATAAGATTTGGTTTAATACCTATACTATAACAAAAAATATATATGGAGAAAATAATTTTGTGATAAAACAATAGCATAAGATAGTATATTTGATTACTTCTATAATTAAATTATTATTTTTGAATGCTAAGAACAAATTTGACTTGGTTAAACATACATCATTAAATGATAACATAACAGGTTAAATAAAATTTAGTAAATAAGGGTTTAAACCTTAAACATATTTAATTTTTAAAGTCCGATTAATTTGTCTAAAAATTGTGAAATTAATCTTTTTTGTATTTTTCTCACATTCCTTTAACTAATATTTTCTTTGTTTTTTTAAGAAAATTAAAGAAATAAGATTTGGCCTACCACCTATAATATAACAAGAGTTATATAAGCTTCATGCTTATTATCTTATCTTTATCTAGAACTTCACTCTGCTTGTACAAGTCTTAAGTGATTCCAGGGCTGGGATCGCGAACGGTATGTGTGGCTTCGATATGTAGAAAATAATTTTGTGATATAAATGTAGCACAACACTATATTTGATTAGTGCATAAATTCATTATTTGTGTTGAATGCTAACAAAAAAATTGACTCGGTTGACCCGTCGAATGCAATCATGTGATGGCCAACTAAGTCCACTATAAGAATAGGAAAAAAAATAAAAAATTACTACAATACTAACTTTTTTTGTGATGGAACAACGACACAAGATAATACATTTGATAACATGTATAATCACGTTATTTTGGTTGAATCATACCAACAAATTCACTACTTACCCACATTTACTTATTTACGTAGCTTAATCCTACACACGAATTTGTTCTCGTATAATAACTAAGGTCTCATGCAATAATGTAGTTACAATATATTTAGCTAAATCATTAATTTTTTTCATGTACACTTGTGTAAATCATGCAATGTCCTATGTTGTTGTGTATTATCGGTTGATCTAAATCGTTTCTTTATAAACTTAACCTTGTTAGTGTACCCCTCTAGTTATTCAAGCGGATAATTACGATTTTATTAACCCCACTCAACAGACGAAGCTATTCCAGTACGTCCAGCAGTAACCAGCCCGACTCTGTGATCACCAGTTCACATGTTCGAGTCTGGCTCACGTCACAAAATTATATTCTTTTTTCAATTTGAATATACATCGTTAAAGAATAATATGACAGATTAAATGAAATTTTGTAATTGAGGTTTTAAACGTATTTACTTTTAAAATTCGGTAAATTCGTCTAAAAAAGTGAAACTAATCATTTTTTTATATTGTTCTCATGTTCCATTAATTAACAATTGTATTAATTTAGGTTCTTCCTTAAAAGATGAAGGAAACAAATTTTGGTTTACTACCTATACACAAGAATTATATATGTAGAAAATAATTTTGTCGTAGAACTATAGCCTAAGATAGCATATTTGAAAACTTGTAAAATTACACTATATTTGTTGAATGATAACAAATAATTTAACTTGGTTGATCTGTCGAATGCAGTAGTATGATGCAACTAATTTAACAATAAGAATTAGAAAAAATAAAATATTAAGACTATCATACTAACTTTTTTGTAATAGAACGACGGCACAAGATAATACATTTGATAACATGTATAAATATACTGTTCTGGTTGAATTATAACAACAAATTCATTACTTACCCACATTATTCACTTACGCAGCTAACTTCAACACACAAACTTATTGTCGTATAGTGGCAATGTCTCGTGCAATAATGTAGTTATAATAATCACTAATTTTTTCATATACACTTGTGTAAATCATCCAATGTCATATAGTGTTGTATTGTCACAACCCAAATTCGAGGGTCATGATGGCACCTACACCCTCCCACCGGTAGGCAAACCATTCTTGAAATAGTAAATCATTTACAAAGGAAAATAAGAGAATCGATTATATCAACAACATTATGTAATCAGTCTTAATATATATGTAAATAAGTGCAGAAAATAACGTAGTCAAATTCAACCACAAAACCTGGTCAAACTTATACACGAGCTCCTAATAGAATTTTACAAGTCTTTGAAAATACAAAGAAGAAAATTATCTCGAAATAAATGACTGAATAACATAAACATAAAAACTCCAAGGCTGCAGATCCAGCTGTAGCTCACCCTGGAATCTAGAATTTGACCACCTCGGGATCAACCACGAAGTATGGAGCTGGAGCACGAATCTGTATCTGCACTAGAAAATAGTACAACAAGTGTAGATGAGTACAAAATCACTAGTACTCGGTAGGTATCATAGCCCGATAACAAAGAAATAAAGCATAAAGCATATAATGATTGAAAAGAAGCACATAAGTAGAACAACACAACCAATACGCTTCCGGCAGCCAGATCTCTCTCTCTCTCCTCTGTTCTCTTTTTTCTTTCCTTCTTCCTTTTTTGTTTTTTTTCTCTTTTCCTTTCTCTCCTACCCTGCGATCGGAAACCCTCCACCAGTAGGTTTCCGGGCAGGTTCTGCACAGGTACTCGAGTTTTCCGGCAGTTCCTGGCGGTGAACAGTTATTCCGGTTGGCAAACAGTGATTCCGGCCAGTGAGCAGTATTTTCCGGTAGAGAACAGTATTTCCGGCGGCAACCTGAGATTTCTCGGTGGTGAACAAGTTTTATTTACTTGGAGGCGGTACCTCCAATAGCCCATTTCCTATCTTTTAGGCTTATAAATTTTGCCTACTCCGCCTAATTAAATACCTATTTCACTGCTTATAGACTATTGCTAACTTGTGCTTTAGTATTGATCCTTCGTTTGTCTTAGATTAACCTTTCACTAGCGTATATTTGCTTTACTGGCTTTGGTGAGGGATGGTAAACTAGGGTCATGTTCTCGGTTGAGATCGGGGGCTAGGGTTGGGGGGGGGGGGGGGGGGCTAAGGGGGTTGAGGGAGCTTCTAGGTTGAGAGTAGGGTCTTGGAATATTGGGACTTTATCGGGAAAGTCCATAGAGTTAGTTAAGATTCTTAAGAAGAGGAGGATTAATATAGCTTGCGTCCAAGAGACTAAATGGGTAGGACCTAAAGCTAAGGAGGTGGACGAGTAGAAGCTTTGGTTCTCGGGTAAGTCGAGGTATAGGAATGGGGTAGGGATCTTAGTAGATAGTGAGCTTAGAGATCATGTGGTAGAGGTTAGGAGGATCAATGACAGGATGATGGAGATTGAGTTAGTCATTGGAGGGTTCACCTTGAACATTATTAGTGCCTACGCGCCACAAGTGGGTTTGGACGAGGAGGTAAAAAGGCGCTTTTGGGAGGACTTGAACGAAGTGGTGGTAAGTATACCGCCTACTGAGAAATTATTCATAGGAGGAGATTTCAATGGGCATATTGGGTCTGTTTCAAGGGGTTATGAAGAGGTGCATGGAGGATTTGGCTTCGGGGATAGGAATGGTGGAGGAGTCTCACTCCTGGATTTCGCAAAATCTTTTGGATTGGTGGTAGCCAACTTGAGTTTTTCGAAGAAGGAGGAGCACTTGGTAACCTTCCGTAGCTCGGTGGCTGCGACACAAATAGACTTTTTGCTTCTTAGAAAAAAGATGATAAAGGCCTCTGTAAGGACTGCAAGGTCATACTGAGTGAGAATCTTACGACCCAACATAAACTATTGGTGATGGATTTGGAGATAAGAAGGAAGAAGAAGAAGAGGGTCGTGGATGACCGACCGGGGATTAGGTGGGGGAGTTTGACTCTGTCTAGTGCCCTAGAGATGGGGAAGAAGTTGATGGCTATGGGAGTGTGGGATAGTAGGGGGGATGCGAGCAGTATGTGGGATAGGACAGCAGTTGTATTAGGGAAGCAGCTAGAGAGGTATTGGGGGTCTCACGAGGCCGCCGTGGTAGGCACTGAGGGGATTGGTGGTGGAATGGAGAAGTCCAAGGGAAGGTAGAATCAATGAAGCAGGCATATGTGGAGTTGGTAGATAGCAAGAATGATGAAGAGAAGCGAACGAACAGGGAAAAGTATAAGATGGCGAGAAAGGAGGCGAAGTTGGCAGTTTTCGGCGGCTAAAACGGCAGCCTTTGAACGCCTTTATGCAGAACTAGAGGACAGAGGTGGGGATAAGAAGCTATTTAAGCTTGCCAAGGCGAGAGAGAGGAAGGCACACGACTTGGATCAAGTGAAGTGCATCAAGGACGAGGATGTCAAAGTGTTGGTACAGGAAACCCGCATTAGACAGAGATGGAAGCCATACTTTCATGAACTCTTGAACGAAGGATGGGACAGAGACATTGTGTTGGGAGACTTGGAGCACTCTGATAGGCGTCGCGACTTTGGATATTGTAGGAGTATAAAGGTTGAGAAGGTTAAGGGAGCTGTTCGTAGGATGTGCAGGGGAAGAGCAACCAGACCTGACGAGAATCCTGTGGAATTTTGGAAGAATGCAGGCAGGGTAGGCTTGGAGTGGCTGACTGGGTTGTTTAATGTCATTTTTCAAGACAGCGAAGATGCCGGAAGAATGGAGGTGGAGTACAATGATTCCCGTGTACAAGAACAAGGGAGACATTCAAAGCTGCAACAACTATAGAGGTATCAAGCTGCTAAGTCACACTATAAAAGTATCGGAAAGGGTGGTGGAAATGAGGGTGAGGAGACGTTTGTCTATTTCAGAGAACCAGTTTGGATTCATGCCGGGGCGCTCGACTACAGAAGCCATTCATATTGTAAGGAGATTGGTGGAGCAGTATAGGGAGCGGAAGAGGGACTTGCACATGGTATTCATTGACCTAGAAAAGGCCTACGACAAAGTGCCAAGAGAGGTCCTATGGAGATGCTTGAAGGATAAAAGTGTACATGTGGTGTACATTAGAGCGATAAAGGACATGTATGATGGAGCTAAGACCAGGGTAAGGACGGTAGGAGGAGACTCGGAGCACTTCCCTGTTCTGATGGGGTTGCATCAGGGATTAGCTCTTAGCCCGTTTCTATTCGCCTTGGTGATGGATGAATTGACGCGAAAACTACAAGGTGAGGTACCTTGGTGTATGTTGTTCGCGGATGACATAGTCCTGATTGACGAGACTCGCAATGGAGTTAACGATAAGCTGGATGGCTGGAGACAGACGTTGGAGTCTAAAGGATTTAAATTGAGTAGGATAAAGACAGAATACTTGGAGTGCAAGTTCAGTGGCCTACCGCGTGAGGCTGACGAGGAAGTGAGGCTTGATACCCAGGCGATTCAAAAGAAAGGAAGTTTCAAGTATCTTGGGTCCATTATACAGAGAGATGGGGATATCGACGACGATGTTTCACATCGTATTGGTGCAGGGTTGATGAAATGGAGGCTCGCCTCCGGAGTGCTGTGTGATAAGAAAGTACCACCAAAACTTAAAGGCAAGTTTTACAAAGTGGTTGTTAGACCGACTTTATTGTACGGGGCGAAGTGTTAGCCAGTCAAGAAATTTCACGTTCAGAAGATGAAAGTCACGGAAATGCGAATGCTGCGGTGGATGTGTGGGTACACTAGGAGGGTTAGAATTAGGAATGAAGATATCCGAGACAAGGTGGGAGTGGCATCGGTGGAGGACAAGATGCGGGAAGCGAGGCTGAGATGGTTTGGGAATGTGAAGAGGAGAGACACAGATGCTCCAGTGCGGAGGTGTGAGTGGTTGGCTATGGACGGTTTCAGGAGAGGTAAAGGGAGACTGAAGAAGTATTGGGGAGAGGTGATTAGACAGGATATGGCATAGTTTCAGTTCACCGAGGACATGACCTTAGATAGGAGGTTGTGGAGGACTCAGATTAAGATAGAAGGCTAGGTGGCTTATCCTTTCACCATAGTAGTTGTAGTTTTGCTCATTTGTTTATTGCCATTTGATTTCTGCATTTGATTGTTGCTTATATTTGTTGGGCCGTTGTACTTTGGTTATCTTATTTATCTATAGTAGTTAATGCTCCTTTCTTTCCGGACTGTTCTACTATGACTTTGTCGCTTTTGTTATTCCTTGTTTTCATATTGTTTTCGATATGCTTGGTCCTATCTGACTTTTTGTCTTGTTTTCCTCTCTTGAGCCGAGGGTCTTTCGGAAACAGCCGCCCTACCTTTCAAGGTGGGGGTTAGGTCTACGTATACTTTACCCTCCCCAGACCCCACATGGTGGGATTATACTGAGCTTG
Organism: Lycium barbarum; assembly: GCF_019175385.1. NCBI lineage: Eukaryota > Viridiplantae > Streptophyta > Magnoliopsida > Solanales > Solanaceae > Lycium > Lycium barbarum. The sequence continues at coordinate 33,997,053 of NC_083339.1, read as the reverse complement.
TTGTTGTTGTTGTTGTACCCTTAGTCGTGTTCCACCCAAAAGACTGTAACCAATGATCATGTACGAATGCAATAGATCAATGAATGAACGCATGAATGCAATACACTGGCCAAATCTCATACCTGATACACACATGCTATAGGACATGCCGTGTAGTCATGACCCATGGGGGACTCCAAGTTCCATATACCTCTCAACGCCATCCGGTATGTACCCTTAGACTGGGTGAGAATTGATGTGCCGTAAAATTATGGCACATTCGATGCTTTTTGGCTATAAGTTTTACTTATTTTTGAGCGAGTCTTGGTCTTTTTGATGTATTTGTGACATGTTGTAGATGTTTAACGTATTTCGGGAGCAAGTCGTGGAAATGGAGTAAAAAGATGTTCAAAGAAAGAAAATTAACTGAAGCCTGATTTATACGGAGGAACATACGGACCGTAGAATATTCATGGTCCGTAAATGCCATTGTGGATGCTTAACAGAGAGGGCTTAGACATGAAGTGGAAGTCCAGGCAGAAGTACGGACCGTATAATATTTACGGTCCATAAATCTCACCGTAGGTTGGTTCCATAAGAGTCTTAAAGAGAAGAGGATTTACAGGCAGGTTATACGGACCGTATAATATTTACGGTCCGTAAAAGTGGATCATGTATCTGACAAATGGAGAAGATTTTACGGAGATCTATCACTGATTCTATGGACCATATAAAATGTACGGTCCGTACATTGGTCCGTCGGGGGCAATTTTGTCAATCTTATTTTCCATGACTTTGACTCTTATAAATACCTTATTTTAGGTTTCTTGTACAGACAATTACTACAGAACTCAATTTTATTTTCATTAGCATTAGTTACTCATAGTTTTGAAGTCTTTTGGGGAGATTACAAACAATTTGCAATTAATTTCTCTTCAAATTCCAAGCAATCAATTGTAAGCATTATGATTCCCATTATTTCTTATTGTTCTTCTTCCTCTATGAGTAGGTAATTTCCCTTACTAGGGTTGTGAACCCAATTGATGGGTGTTTTGTGATTGAGTTTGTGATTGATATACACATAATAGATTATTAGGGTTTATTTATTCTGCATTTTTCATTCATAATTAATGGTTGCAAACATTGATTAAAACCATAAACCTTGATTTATTTGGGAAAATAATTAGGTTTGGTAAGAATAAATAACAAGGACTCAAATCTTTAAACTTTGTTTAATAAATTCACTTAGGAATAAGAAGAATTTACTTGGCATGATTAATCGTTCTTCATAGTTACATTCTTATATTTGGAAAAATTATAGAAAGAGATAATCTTTATTTATTGGGAAATAATAGAGATTCATATAGAGATTAAGTGCATTCATATAATGATCCATTAGAAGTATATCAAGATCAAGACCCATGATCATACATTCTATCTAACGGGGACACAACCTTAGTTTCTTTTACCATAAATTTCCACCAAAGAAAGTAGATAGCAATTAGTCATAGAAAAACCAAATATTACCAAAATCATCGGATTAACACATTAGACCTAAACATAGAAATCCTACGATTTTAGTAACCTTTTCACACCTTATTCCCTGTGGGATTCAACCCTAACCTTGTTGGGTTACTATATTTGACAACGTCTGCGTTATACCATTAATAGGTGTAATTTGAGCGCATCAAATTTTGACGCCGTTGCCGAGGAATACGGTTTTTGAAATTACTAAATAGTGTTTGCTTTGATTGAAGTCTTTTGCTTATTCCATCACACCTTGTTTACTACTCTGTGTAAACCAGGTGAATATGAATCAGAATCAGCAAAATCAACGTGCTGGTAACCAGGTAAATCGGTTGAACAATCAGGCGAATGAATTAGATGATGAGAATATTTTCGCTGATCTTGTTCCGGAGGATGACTATGCATCTGCTATTGTTCAGCCTCGAGTTGGAGCTGCTACTATGAAAATTGACTCCTCCTTATACCAATTGTTGAAACTTGAGGGATACTTTCGGAACTCTACCGAGAATGACCCTCAACGTCATTTGCAGAATTTTGTGGATGTGTGCTAATCACATCCAGAACAACGTTCCACAAGATGTTATTCGGTTGAGGTTATTCAAATATTCCTTAACTGGAGAGGCAAGAACATGGTTTGAGAAGCTGCCCCGAAATTCGATTACTTCATGGGCAGAGATGGTGACTGCTTTCTCACAAAATGGTACCCCCCTAGCTAGAAGGCTGAAATTCGTGACAAGATCTATGAATTTAAGCAGCGACCGGGGGAACAACTATATGAAGCCTGGGAGAGATTCAAGGAGTATTTGCAGAAGAGCCTGAATCATGGTTTTTCGGATCACATACTAATGGAGAAGTTCTACCGAGGGCTAGATCCAGTGACGCAGTCAGTTGCTAATAATGCAGCTAATGGTTGTTTCATGAACAAATCTTATCGACGGGCGACTAACATACTTAACAAGCTGACGACTCATAATCAGTCTTGGCACTCAAACAATGCTGATGTGGTACCGTTTGGTAGTGCTATGATCCAGAATATAGTAAAGGAGAATCAAGATACCCAGCAAACATTGGCAGAACTTGAAACAAATATTTCCTTGCTAACGAAGAAGTTTGATGAATCCCAGATCAAGAAGGCAAATATTTGTGAGGATGATACAGTTTTACCAAAAGAGATGTACCATACTCAAGATGGTCCGCTCCATGATGGGCCCCCTATGCAGGTTGAAGATGCTAATTATGTTAATAACTCTCAAGGGGGTTACCAAAGACAGAACTACCAAGGTGGTTATCAGAATTAGAATCAATGGAGACCTCAGCAAGTTCAAGGTGCTTATAACAACTCTGGGAACTACAACAATAATTATGGTGGTGCGAACCAAGGGAGCTACAACAACAATAACAATTTTGGGAACAAAAGTTCTAATCCTTATATACCACCGAAAGGGCAGTCAACAGAGCAAGGTAGTTCGAAGGTTGAATCAATGCTTGAGAAGATTCTGGCCAATCAGTCTAAGTCTGAGAGGACTTTATCTGGGCTGACAGAGATAGTGGGTTCTCATACAGTGACTATTCAGAAGCTTGAATCACAGATGAGGGATATTTTTAGAGAGCAGCACCCTCCTAAAAAGAGAGGACTTCAGAGTGACACTATTCCAAATCCAAAGAATGGGGGAGGCGGTGTAGACCGTGTGTTTGCCATCACTACTAGGAGTGGTAAAATACTCCAATGGGCTGATGAGAAGGTGATTGATCTTGAGCTGACAGATGAAGAGGATGAGGTGCAGTCTGAAGCACCCACTATTGTTGATGAGAATCTTACTGACAAGAAGGTTGCTGATATTCCAGAGATTGTAAAGGAAGCTGATAACACGGGCAAGCAGACTGTAAAAGGGGCTCTTCGCCCTTTCACGCAGCTTTTCAAATCTAAACCTCCCTTTCCTCAGAGGTTGGTAAAGAAGAAGGAAGATGCTAAGTTCGAGAATTTTTATGATCAGTTGAAGCAGTTATCTCTAAATTTTCCCTTCTTGGAAGCTGTCAAGGAGATGACTGGTTTTGCTAAATATTTGAAGGATCTGCTGACCAAGAAGAAGACGGTTCAACATGAAACCGTGAGTTTGACTCACACTGTGAGTTCCATCATTTCAACTACGACTGTTCAGAAAAAAGGGAGATCCTAGGCATTCACCATTCCTTGTTCTGTTGGGCACCATGATTTTGCTCGTTCTTTGTGTGATAATGTGGCGAGTATTAATTTGATGCCCCTTGCTATATACAAACAATCAGGTTTGGGGATGCCAAGGCCGACTACTATAAGGTTACAAATGGCTGATAGGTCTATCAAAAGACCTGTTGGGGTGGTTGATGATGTACTTGTGCAGGTTGGTGATTTTATGTTGCCCGCTGATTTTGTAATTCTTGACTGTGCTGTTGATCAGGACATTCCTATTATTCTGGGAGACCTTTCCTTGCTACAAGGAGAGGTCTGATGGATTCGGAGAAAAATGAAATCAAATTCCAAGTCAACCATGAAGAAATGACTTTTCAGGATAGCAAGGGGATGAAGTTACCAAGTGCTTACGAGAGTATTTTGGTAATTTATTCGTTCGATGTTGTTGATGAAGCACTGGAGTTCAAGATAGAAGAAGAAAGTTTGGGTGAAGCTCTAGCTGGTATTCTTGTGATTTTCGATGCTGAGGACATGGAAGGTTATGTGGAGACAGTCAATTCACTTTTTGGGTTGGGTTCATATTCATACCACCCAAAGAAGCTAAACCTTGATCTGGAAAATAGAACAACTCCTCCAGCAAAGCCTTCTATCATTGAGCCACCTAAGTTGGAGCTTAAACAGCTCCCATCACATCTGAAGTATGAGTTCCTTGGTTCGGACAATACATTGCCAGTGATTGTTTCAGCCCTACTGACTGAGGATCAGATTTTACAACTTTTGGAGGTGTTAAGGGAGTATAGGCGTGCTATTAGTTGGACCATAGCAGACATTCGAGGTATTCCATTTGGGATCTGTGAGCACAAAATCCAGTTGGAGGAGGATAGAAAACCAAGTGTAGAGCATCAGAGGCGACTGAACGAGAATATGCAAGAGGTCGTCAAGAAATAGATCATCAAATGGTTGGATGCGAGAGTGGTTTACCCAATTTCCGATAGTAAATGGGTGAGACCATTCCAATGTGTTCCTAAGAAGGGCGGCATCACTGTGGTGCCGAATGAAAAGAATGAGTTGATCCCAACTAGAACCGTAACCAGATGGAGAGTTTGCATGGACTATCGCAAGCTCAACACAGCCACATGCAAGGACCATTTCCCCATGCCTTTTATTGATCAAATGCTTGATCGGCTAGTGGGGAATTCCTACTATTGTTTCCTTGATGGTTATTCGGGCTACAATCAGATCAACATTGCTTTGGAAGATCAGGAGAAAACTACTTTTACTTGTCCTTATGGGACGTTTGCATTCAGCCGGATGCCTTTTGGTTTGTGTAATGCACCAGCCACTTTTCAGAGGTGTATAATGTCAATCTTCTCTGACATGGTAGAGGAAATTTTGGAAGTGTTCATGGATGACTTCTCTGTTGTGGGGTATTCATTTGAAGATTGTTTTGGCCATCTGGGTCAAGTGCTGAAAAGAAGTGAGAAGACAAATCTCGTGCTAAATTGGGAGAAGCGCCATTTTATGGTGAAGGAAGGGATCGTCCTTGGTCATAAAATCTCTGAAAAGGGAATTGAGGTCGATCAAGAGAAAATTGATGTGATTGCAAAACTTCCACCACCTATCTCAGTCAAAGGTGTCCGAAGTTTTTTGGGACATACTGGGTTCTACAGGCGCTTCATCAAGGATTTCTCCAAGATTGCTAACCCGATGTGCAAGCTTCTTGAAAATCAGGCTAAGTTTGTGTTTGATGATAAGTGTCGGAAGGCGTTTGAGGAGTTAAAAGAGCGTCTCACTACTGCTCCTATTATTGTTGCTCCTGACTTGTCCTTGCCACTTGAATTGATGTGTGATGCTAGTGGTTTCGCAATCGGTGCTGTGCTTGGGCAGAGGCACAATAAAATTACACACCCGATCTATTATGCAAGCAGAACGCTGAACGCTACCCAGATGAATTACACATTGACGGAGCAAGAGCTGCTTGCCATTGTGTTTGCTTTTGAGAAATTTCAGGCCTATTTGTTGGGGTCCAAAGTCATGGTATACACTGATCATGCAGCATTGAGATACCTTATAGCGAAGAAAGAAGCAAATCCGCGACTGAGCCGATAGGTACTATTGCTGCAAGAGTTTGATTTTGAAGGTGAAGGATCGCAAAGGCACCGAGAATCAGGTTGCTGACCATCTATCTCGACTTGAAGAGGCTGAGAGACCTTCTGATGAGCTTGACATAGATGATGCTTTTCCGGATGAGAGGGTGTTGGCTGTGTCAATGGAGGTAGCATCGTGGTATGCTGACATTTCCAATTATTTAGTAATAAGCATAGTTCCAGAAGATATCAAATCCTACCAAAAGAAGAAATTTTTGCGGGATGCCCGGTAGTTTGCGGGATGCTCGACAATACTATTGGGACGAGCCTTATTTGTTCCGAACATACGCTGATAACATCATTCGGCATTGTGTTCCTGAAAGTGAAGTGATGGCGATTCTAAAGGAGTTCCATGATTCTCCTGTTAGGGGTCATCATAGTGGAAATCGGACTGCGGCTAAGGTACTTGAATGCGGTTATTATTGGCCGACCATTTTTCATGATGCTAATCTATTGGTGCGGTCGTGTGATCAATGTCAGAGGCAAGGGAATATAGGCAGAAGGCAAGAGATGCCTATGAATTTTGTCATGGAGGTGGAAGTGTTCGATGTCTGGGGGATTGACTTTATGGGACCCTTTGTGAGTTCTGGTGGCATGAAATACATCTTGTTTGTTGTGGATTATGTGTCAAAATAGGTAGAAGCAGTGGCTTTGCCGAATAACGAGGACAAGAGTGTCATGGGGTTCCTCAAGAAGAACATATTTACTCGCTTTGGTACTCCGAGGGCTATAATCAGCGATGGTGGATCCCACTTTTGTAATAGAGCTTTCACAGGATTAATGGAGAAATATGGAGTAAACCATAGGGTGGCAACACCTTATCATCCTCACACTAGTGGGCAGGTTGAAGTATCTAATAGGGAGATCAAGAGTATTCTAGCAAAAACAATAAATGCAAATAGGACTGATTGGGCCCGCAAGCTCGATGATGCTCTATGGGCATACCGGACTGCTTTCAAGACTCCGATTGGGACTTCACTCTTCAAGCTTGTGTTCGGAAAAGCTTGTCACTTGCCAGTTGAACTTGAGCATAAGCCTATGTAGGCGCTGAAGAAATTGAATATGGATTGGGAGAAAGAAACCAAGCTCAGGTTGTTTCAACTAAATGAGATGGATGAGTTTCGGTACCAGGCATATCAGAGTGCAGCACTATATAAAGAAAGGATGAAGCAATACCATGACAAGAAGATCCTAAAGCGAGAGTTCTACAAGGGTGATCCTGTTTTGCTGTTTAACTCTCGGTTGAAGTTGCTACCCGGCAAGCTAAAATCAAGGTGGTCTGGTCCGTTTGAGGTGGTAGGTGTGTCACCCCATGGAGCGATTGAGTTAAAGTCCAGAGATGGAACTCAGACATTTAAGGTGAATGGGCAGCGATTGAAGCACTATCACGGGATAGTCTCGGAGGATAGGATTGTTGACCGATACCGGTTGAAGGACCTCGGAACGAACAATGATCTGGTGTACGCAGATAAGGAGTGAATGATTACCACCATCGTGCCACGACGTTAAATCAAGCTTCTTGGGAGGCAGCCCAAATGTAATGTTTATTTTCTTCTTGTTTTTGCTTGCAGCATATAGGGTAATGTTTGTTTTGGTGCAGGATGCAAAGGATAGACACTGGAGATGATCTACGCCAGAATCTACGGTCCGTATAAAACATACGGTCCGTAGATGGAAGCGTAGATCATAAGTCAGGTAAAAGCTCTTTCTGTCCTTGATTTACGCCATAACATACGGACCGTATGATTTATACGGACCGTGAAATCTGGCGTAAACCAAGGATCTTCAGATCGAATCACCATCGCAAATCTACGGACAGATGTACGCCTCGTGAAATTTTCACGGGCATAGATTGAAAATGTAAGGGGACAAGTAAGTTAAAAGAAACGGCGGCTAGGGTATTAATAAGAATAAATTAAGCGGTTATTTTTTTGCTTCAACTTCAAAACCAACTACAGCATCAGTCTCTTTCCTCTTCAAATTAAAAAATCCATCATATCCTCAACTTCAATCCATCCCTAAATTCACTCCCGCTAATCCCTCCACTACCAAACCACATCCCTAAAAACACTCCCCACACATAATCAACAAACCCACCACCACCATATCCAAAAACAAAACCCTCCTCATCCAAAATAGATAGCAAGAAGCAAAAGGCATTGTTGTTATTTCTTTCTTACTAATATTCTTCAGTGAATTAATCATCTCCGCTCCTATCAGTTTTGTAATGCTCTCATGCCCTAGTTATGATCTCATGTGTGCTTTCCTAAATACCCTTAATGGGTGATTTCTGGGATTTTTATTGTTGGGGGTATAGAAATTGAAATTAGATAGGGCGGGGATTTGGTTGTGTTGTGCCGAACATTGGACTCATGGGACACGAGAAATCGCAAACCCCATTAGGTCGGTGGGCATTTCAAGTGTATATGTCTTAATTGATATATCAATTCGTTATGCCCACCAACTGTCCGACAAAATGCTTGAATGAGAAAAAAGAGTAGATTGGGGTGAAGTCTGAGTAACCCCGATATGACATGAGCAAAATAACAGGAATCCATGTCTACAAACTGGTTTTGAAATAGGGTCAGGGAGAAGCCTGGGTAATTGATTACGGAGAAAAGTATATAAACGGACAAATTTATGGACCGTAGAAATTCTATGGACCGTAAATTTGTATCGTAATACCATGTGCAGTGAGTCTCTCTGTTCCTGTTTTACGACATAACTTACGGACCGTATAAATTATACGGCCCGTAACTTGTGTCGTAAAACATTTGCCTCAATTCCCAATTTTCCTATCCCAAAGTTACGAAGAGTTCTACGGACCGTAAAAATTATACGGACCGTATAACTCCATCATAAAATCTCCATGAACAAGCATATCATTCTGTCTCTTTACGGTCTGTTTCATGGACCGTATGTTTTTCAGGACCCGTATAAAAAAAAGTTTAGCATCTTTGTCTACATGTTCATTATTATAGATACTAATATGTAGTCCACAGGTATGGCTAAAACAAGAGGTCGTGCCCAGGGCACAGGATAGGGCCGAGGGCGAGGCCGAACCCAAGTCCAATCTAGGCTCCGTGATGAAGACCAGGCTCCTGTCACACGAAACAGAAGGCCGCGAAGAGCAGCCCAAACTCCGGCAAATCCCCCGTCTGATAAAGGGACCAGCAGTGATGGGGAGCACTCATCAAGCTCTCCTGACCGGTCTAGTCGAGAGGAGGCGACAAATGCACCGGAAGAGTCTGATGCTGAAGAGGCGGCACGCCTAAATGAGAACAGAATGAAGGAGAGGTCTGAACATGCTGTTAGGTTCTCGATCCAAGGCTCGAAAGAAATATATGATAAGGGGCTAGACCCAAAGGAAGGTGGACAAGGCTTCCGCCGAAATATCTATAAGGAGAGGTGGATCAGTTTCGAAGGGTTGTAACACTTCCTAACCATGCAGGCTATCATTGATAACCATGGATGGGGATTCCTTAACCAGCCACTCGGCACATATATACCATCTATTGTGAGAGAGTTCTACGCCAACTATGCGGCGGAGATAAACAACAGGTACAAGCCATCCCAACAAGCAAGGACAGTGATACGCCTCCAAAAGGTGACTATTAGAGGTGTAAGGATTGATTTCTCCAGCAAGGCCATAAACCGATTCTACTTCGGGGACAACTATGAACCGCCGGAAAACACTGATGAGTTAGACTATAGATTAGCGGGGAACAGGAATGACCAGATGAAAGAAGTACCGTGGGTGGCTTCGGTGATTGCTAGAGGGAATCCAGTTTGGCGCACAAAGTCTAGCGCGCCGATAAAAAAAAAATCTTTCAGTGGAGGCACAATTCTGGTGGAGTGTCCTAATACACAGAATACAACCAACTCAGACAGATAGTCAGCTCACTATAAGCCAGGCTATTTTAGTGGCTTCCATCATGTCCCGGTATGCAGTTGATATTGGGAAATTGAAAGCCGATGAGGTTCGAATGCGAGCAATTCAGCCTGGCCTTTCGTTGGTTTTCCGATGCTTGATTATGGCTCTTTGTCTGAAGCTTGACATCTAGAAGTTTCCTTACTGGGATCATAAGTTTGAAGCAAAACACATCTACAGTTTGATAAAGAGCAAAGATAGAGAGGTTAAGGATAGGTTGGCAGCAGCCCGAGGCGGTGTGATAGCCCCAGAATTTGTGCAATATGAATCGGATCAGAATGAGGATGAGGGCACAACATTGGAGGAGACCACAGAGGGTTTTGAGATTGCCGCCATGACTGTACTAGCTTCTACAGCGGTAACAGAGTCATCGTCGGGCCCTACCGTTTCCGCAACCCCTGAGGTTGCCACTGAGCCGGTCCCCACGACTGCCCCACCTGCTACCAGAGTCACCTCCACATCTACATCACTTCCTGGAGGTATAATGACTCCATTTAACAGACAGAACTTCCATGACTCATATGTAAAGGCAGACAGAGCCGATCGACAGATCACTAGCCTATTAGGGGAGTTGGAGGAAGTTATAGCACGGGTAGTACGGAAGGAGATGGAACTGCTACAGGAGTCCCTTACCCAGTCACACCGTCAAATTCACTCCAGAATTGATGGTATTGAGAGGCGAGTACTTGAGTTGGAGAAGGTATCGTCATCAGCAGACCTGAAAGCAGTGAAGAAAGATATTACGCAGCTGAAGGACGATGTCATTGCGCTTCAGGTAAAGGAGGGGGGAGTGTTTGAAAGTCCCTCTCAATCAGCTATGTCGATTGACTTGGCATCTTTGGTGCCAGTGGTGTGACTGTCTATGGTGGAGTCCTCATCCCAAGATAGAGGCAAGAGGCCGAGATCAGAGGAAGAAAATGAAGGGGTCGAAATAGTGGAGTTAGAAGAGCGCCAGCTGAGGCATGCCATACGGCGTTCTGTGGTTGATTTCCACTATACAGGGGCATCGAGCAGTTTGGATCCCTCTGTTGAGTAGACGATACCTAGCATTACGGTACCAGAGGAGGCCGGGACTTTTGTCCCACCAGCGGACCCACTTCCGCAGACTCAGACCGAGCCTCCCAGCATAGTTGACCCAGCACCCACTGATACTGACGCAGTTGAGGCTCAGCAGGAGGAGCATCGCACATAGTGTGCCTCAGGTAGTCTTATCCCTTGTCTTGTTTATGCTTACGCTTATGCACTGAGGGCAGTGCATGATTCTTTAGTTGGGGGTGGGACTATTTGACAGTAGTGTAGTGTAAATATGTGTTTAGGAACCCCCTCAGATTTTCTTTACCAGAGTTCTTTTCCTGAGGGGGGTTTTATTTTGTTGAAACTGGCATGTTTAGGATGTTGCTTCGGTTAAGTAGAGTAATTTTGACTTATTTGGTGTTACTCTGTAAACGATGGCATGTTGTTATGGTTTGTGCAAAATGTTGGACCCCTTGAAAATTTCAAAAATGCATACTAAGAATAGTTATTGGTTGACATAATTGATTCTTTATATGACATTACAATTGTTGGGGTATTGTGTGTGACGAATGACTGCTTAGGAGGGCACAATTGTAAAAGTAATTGTCCTTATGCCAATGTGTGTGTGAGTTTCCAGTTTGGTTCTATTTATGCATGTATAATTCAGAACTTGCCCGATTGGTCGTGTTTGAAATTCGAAAATTAGTTTGGCTGTGAGATGATCTTAGGCTTTCTTTGTGTAAACAGTCACTTTGCCTAAATAAGCCTTACCAAAAGTTGAAAGTATCCCTAGTTTCCCTTTTTGAGCCTTTTGACCTTTTTTCTTGGCTAGCCAATTATGAAACCTTACCCATGGTGAAATTAATCCATCTTCGCACCCGTTCCCTCCTTGATGTTAATAGATAGGTGAGGCAAAATGCCTAAGTTGGGGGTGAGTTAAATGTGGAGAAAATGTTAAAAACATAAGTTGGGGGTAGTGGAGTTTGATAGTAGAGATTCGACGTGGTAGTTGCTTATATATAAAGAAAAAAAAGAGAGAGAAAGAATAGAAAAAATCAGAAAATTGCAACACACAAAGAAAAAATATATATAATAATGCCAGTTAGTAGAAATAAAGCCACATCGAGGTTGAAAATTTGAAGAAACAAAAGGGGTTGGAAAGAAAAGAGCTGAATTTAGGTGAAAAGATGTTGTAGTGTTCAAGGAGGGTGAGTCACTAATATCCAAAAAGTATCCTACCCGTCCCTAAGCCTACATTACAAGTAAAAACAAGTCCTAATGTGATCACAACCGAATGAACCTAGGATGAAAACATAGAAAATAAGGGCAAGCCTATGGTATTTGCATGTGTAGATATGAATTTCGTTGTGAGTGTGAGTGTTTTTCTCTTCTCCTTCGTCTTAGTCCCATTCCTGTTGTATATAAGTGTGTTAGGACATTCTTTGGTCTATGTGAGGGCATAAGGATGAAAACTAAGCAAAATAAAGTGACCGCCTAAAGTAGCATTTGTGTGCATCATAATATATTCGATAATGTAATGTCATGCATTGAAGCTTCTTTGTTAGTCATAACGTTCTTGGGTTGTGCATATGGTTTAAAATAGAAAAATGGGGTGGTCCTTGAAAGAAAAACGTGCATGCCAGGAGTTCAGAGTCAAAACCAATGTAGACATCAGTACTCTGTGATATCTAAGTGGTATATTGAGTCACTGTGTTGTGCGACTTACTTGAGGACAAGCAAAGACTTTAAGTTGGGGGTGTTGATGTGCCGTGAAATTATGGCACATTCGATGCTTTTTGGTTATAAGTTTTACTTGGTTTTGAGGGAGTCTTGGTCTTTTTGATGTGTTTGTGACATGTTGCAAATGTTTAACGTATTTCGGGAGCAAGTCGTGGAAATGGAGTAAAAAGATGTTCAAAGAAAGAAAATTAACTGAAGCCTGATTTATACGGAGGAACATACGGACAGTCGAATATTCACGGTCCGTAAATGCCATCGTGGATGCTTAACAGAGTGGGCTCAGACATGAAGTGGAAGTCCAAGCCGAAGTACGGACCATATAATATTTACGGTCCGTAAATCTCACCGTAGGTTGGTTCCAGAAGAGTCTTAAAGAGAAGAGGATTTACGAGCAGGTTATACGGACTGTATAATATTTACGGTCCGTAAAAGTGGATCGTGCATCTGACAACTGGAGAAGATTTTACGGAGATCTGTCACTGATTCTACGGACCGTATAAAATGTACGGTCCGTACAGTGGTCCGTCGGGGGCAATTTGTCAATCTTATTTTGCACGACTTTGACTCTTATAAATACCTTATTTTAGGTTTCTTGGATAGACAATTACTACAGAACTCAGTTTTATTTTCATTAGCATTAGTTACTCATAGGTTTGAAGTCTTTTGGGGAGATTACAAACAATTTGCAATTAATTTCTCTTCAAATTCCAAGCAATAAATTGTAAGCATTATGATTCCCATTATTTCTTATTGTTCTTCTTCCTCTATGAGTAGCTAATTTCCCTTACTAGGGTTGTGAACCCAATTGATGGGTGTTTTGTGATTGAGTTTGTGATTGATATACACATAATGGATTATTAGGGTTTATTTATTCTGCATTCTTCATTCATAATTAATGGTTGCAAACATTAATTAAAGCCATAAACCTTGATTTATTTGGGAAAATAATTAGGTTTGGTAAGAATAAATAACAAGGACTCAAAGCTTTAAACTTTGTTTAATAAATTCACTTAGGAATAAGAAGAATTTACTTGGTATGATTAATCGTTCTTCATAGTTACTTTCTTATATTTGGAAAAATCATAGAAAGAGATAATCTTTATTTATTGGGAAATAGTAGAGATTCATATAGAGATTAAATGCATTCATATAATGATCCATTAGAAGTATATCATGATCAAGACCCATGATCATACATTCTATCTAACGGGGGCACAACCTTAGTTTCTTTTCCCATAAATTTCCACCAAAGCAAGTAGATAGCAATTAGTCATAGAAAAACCAAATATTACCAAAATCATCGGATTAAGACATTGGACCTAAACTTAGAAATCCTACGATATTAGTAACCTTTTCACACCTTATTCCCTGTGGGATTCGACCCAACCTTGTTGGGTTACTATATTTGACAACGTCTGCGTTATACCATTAATAGGTGTAATTTGAGCGTATCAAGAATCATATCATATTATATTCGCACCAACTCATATCATAATACCCAGAATCATTTCCTTTCAGGCGTAAACATATCAATCTTACCTTTTCCCGATCGTGACGAACCATCTCATAAATGCCTCATCACAATGAATATGTATGCATGCATGGATAAGCATCAAATTCACGGTAACAAGTGTCAATAGAGTCATGACATAGGAAATGAATGCATGTTTATCACGAACCACATAATATCAACTCAAGGTCAAGATTGATGCCACTTTCATCATATAAATGGAATATGGGATGATAAATGCAAAATGAATCAATATTCTACAAAATCAATCAAACATGGCTATCATAGCCAAAATAAGCAACAGCCATACCAACCTAAGTGGATTTATCACCACAACCAATGCCCACAGGCCTAACATGCATTCCCCGTCACAACATCCTAATCATGCGACAGTTTTCTAAACAAATACACCGGTACCCACCCAAGTGTTCATCGCAACCACTAAGGTGGGACCCCCTTCACACACCCAATACCCCTTCAACATTTATAGACTATATACATCCTCCAATCAGAGTCTAGAAGAGTAAACCGTAACCTACCTCAAGGCCGAGCGGGTGCCACGAACACTTCAAACTTGAGCCTTCCCTTTTTGAAGCACCTCCGAGCGAGCAAAGTCTAGTAGTTATGAATTCTACGTTAACACAGGATTCCAATGATACCCATAAAGCCATAAAAGAGTTTCAGGTCTAAAAGTCAACCTAAAACCCCACCTCGAGGGTCAAAACGGTAATTTATCAAGAATTCGAGTGCAGCAATGTCAAAATAGTGTTCTACGAGGTCACATGAATCAAACAATACTCATATTGCTATACTTATAATTGAAACCCAAAAACGAACCCAAAATAACCAAACCCGAGCCCCAAGGGTAAAACTCAAAATTGAACTTAAATTTGACTTTCCCATAGCCCAAATAAGCTAAACGCAAAAAATCTCATAAAACTAATCATAGATTGACCTCCAATTTAAGAAAAACTTAATTCTTAAGTTAGGGCTAAAACCCCCAAATTTCCAACCCCAAAAGCATGATTTTGTTACTAAACAATGGAAGGAGGCAATGAGAAATGATTTAATAAAGGTTAGAATCTTACCCTAACGATAAATCTCGAACTTAGCACTTGTTTTATCCCAAAACCGACCTTTAGAACTTGAGTTATGTGAAAATGGGGTTTAGTTTCGAAGTGGGGAAATAAATCATTGTTCAGCCCATCCCCTTTTTGCGAACCCGAGGCAAGGCTCGCGAACGCTGCCCTAATCCAGCCCAACCATCGCGAACACGATGATGGCATCACGAATGCAACGATGACTTCGCGATAGCGATGCCCTAGCGTAACCCGACCCAACCCCTATTCCCCCTTCGCGAACGCGACTGAGCATTGACCACCTTGGTCAACTCATGCGAACGCGATCCCTCCTTCGCGAACGCGAAGAAGGAAACTAGCAACTGAACACCATATTTTTTTGGTGTCTTCCAAATTTGGTTTTGACACTCGAAACTCATCTGGAACCCGCCGGACACAAACCAAACATGCATTTCACACATAAAACACACTACGAACTCACTCACGAACTTGAAATTTGCAAAAGAGGTCATCTTGACCCGGAGTTGACTGAGGTCAACTTCAAAACATAAAATCCTAACTTTCCAACCAATGATCCAAATCACACCCGAACGCCTCGTGACTCGAACCAGCTATCCTACCAAGTGAAAAATTATGTTCCGGACCAAACGGAACCATCATAATTGGATTCCGGATGCATTTACCCAAAAGTCAACTATTGGTCAAGGTTTTCCCAAAATCACAACTTAAGGCTCAAATTTTAGGTTTTTCACTCTGAGACTAATCTGATTGTCTCAATAACTGCACTACCCATTCCCACAAGTCAATTATGTCAAAGTACCGCTAAGGGAAGGATCGTTTAGGGAAAAATAGGTAGAATTACCAAAACGACCTGATGGGTCGTTACATCATCCACCACTTAATCACACTCTCATCCTCGGATGTAAAAAGAAAGAAGGTACCCGTTTCGATGACCAAGTGGGGGTATCTACTCCGTATGTCCGACTCAAGTAGCCTCCTCGACCGGGCGATGCTTCTATTGAACGTTCACATAAGCTATTTCTTTGGACCTTAACTTCCAAATCTGCCTATCTAGAATAGCCACTGACTCTTCCTCAAAGGTCAGATTCTGATCAAGTAACATCGAATCCCACTGAATCACATGAGAACTGTCCAAATGGTACTTCTTGAGCATCGAAACATGAAATACGGGATGAACAGCTGATAGACTGGGTGTCGAAGCCAACTCATAAGTTACCTCACCAATATGCTGGACAATCTCAAACAACCCATTGTACCTCATACTCAACTTGCCCTTCTTCGCAACCTCATCACACCCTTCATGGGTGAAATCTTTAGCAAAACTCGCTCACCAACCATAAACTCCAAATCACAAAATTTTCAGTTCGTATAACTCTTTTGCCTACTCTGAGCTGTGAGAAGCCTTTCCTGAAGAAACTTAACCTTGTCTAAGTAATCTCGAAGCAAATCCATTCCCCAAGGCCTAACCTTGAACACATCAAAATAACCAACAATCGAATGACACCTCCTACCGTACAATGCCTCAAACGGGGCCATTTTAATGCTCGGATGGTAATTGTTGTTGTAAGAAGACTCCACCAAGGGTAGGAACCAGTCACAATAACCACCAAAATCAATGACACAAGCCCGTAACATGTCCTCAAGGACCTGAATAGTCCACTCAGACTAACCATCAGTCGGAGGGTTGAATGTTGTACTGAGCTCAACTCAGGTACCTAACTCCTTCTGCATAGACCGCCAAAAGTGATGTTACGATTCATTTTTATGTGAGGCATAAAAGCTACTTCATAATTATGGAATCTATTTGGATCTAATATTGTTTAGAGTCACCAGCTAATTTATTTAAGGGAAATTAGGAAAACTGAGTTTAAAGGGTTTAGTCAAACAAGAGGTGAATCATTTTAAAACCAGAGTTCGAGGTAAGGGTTCTGGTGATCCCCTAGGAAGGTTTTAAGCACCCTAGTATAAAGGATCCGTAGAATACGGTTGATGTTCGAGCTTCAATGTGTGATTATTGTAATTATTTGCTTAAAGAGTCTACTTTCTTGTATAACTTGTCATGGCATATCATAAAATATTTTTGTGCTAAAAATCCTTTATTTGAAGATAGAAAGAGTTGAATTTCTTTTGAAAAAAGGTGTGTATAAGGTCTAAGAAAGTAATTTCATTTTTAGACTAAAACACACTTAAAATTTCTCTTAAGTAGAGTTCAACTTAAATTTAGTCCAAATGTCATGTCTTTTATCCGTATAAGTTTTAAAGAGAAGATTTGAATATATCCCTTTTATAAAAATGCCATGGGGATACAAGTATACAAAAGTGTCTCTTTACCATTAAAAGTTTTCATCCATTCCAATTATTTTCAAGGTCAACCATAGTCTATTTTAAACCTTTCCTTAAACTAAAATTCAAGTGTATTTCCCTTTGTTTGTTTAAGTTAAGGTGAGCTTGGCCCAAAAGTGTTTGA
Organism: Lycium barbarum; assembly: GCF_019175385.1. Lineage (NCBI taxonomy): Eukaryota > Viridiplantae > Streptophyta > Magnoliopsida > Solanales > Solanaceae > Lycium > Lycium barbarum. Next base: position 33,979,471 of record NC_083339.1, on the reverse strand, counting down.
AAATCCTCAAATTGTTTTGAAATCCATTTCCAACACTTATCATTTGAAATCAGGTTTTTTCAGTTTTGTAGCCTTTAAGTTGAAGACATTTCTTCAAAGTTGTCCAAAACAGTTTCCGACTTTCAGGTTTTCTGAAATTTCCAATTTTGAGAAGAAAACGTTAACTATCTTTGAAACACACACACACACACACACACACACACACATATATATATATATATATATATATACACACACACAAACACACACATATATTCCATTGTTCAATTTTCAATGTTGTAAAAGAAAACATAGTCAAGTTATTTTCTTTCATATTTCTATTTCAAGAAACATTATCCTTCATCTTTTATTGGGTCTTTGGTTTTGAAATAGTAACGGGTTCCAATCCATTCTAAATGATATACGTATCGTTTTGCCTAATTTGTCTATGTCTAATTATTCGGGTTTCAATATTACAAGCATTCATTACAAATACATATATATATATGTATACACATATACATATAAAAATGAAAGAGGAGAGTAAGGCTGGTCGGCCTACCGAGCCCACCAGTTGATCATTTTCACCCATGGTTGGGGGCCTTCAATAATTTATTCGGACTCGATGGAAGGAAAAAGGGTTTTAGGCCTCTGGCCCAATAGTAGCTTATGCGAGATTGGCCCAAATGGCCCATGTTGGATGAGTTCCATGCAAAAAGAGGAAAGGGAAAAAGGACAATTGAGGTTAGAGAGCATCTAAACATAGTTTAATATGAACTTAAATAGTTTTAACACAATAATACACACAGATATATATTGAGCCTATCCTATCACACTCCACTAAATAATATAATGAAAGCCCAACAAACACGGAGCAGAAATGAGTCAAAATTTAAAGGGACAAGAGAAGAAACAAGCCCAATATTGTATGTAAAGGAAGGAAAGTCAAACAGGCTCAACATGCACAAACAGAAACAAACAGCCCAAATTGAATGCCAAAGGTGGTATAATAGGGGAACAAGCCCAATTCAGTCTCAGTTCCTCAAAATTTATCATGATATACCATGGGTATATAAAGGGTATATATCTTGTATACCTGGTGTATATCTAAGTTGAAACATGTTCAATATGAAGGGAAAGGAAGAGCAAGGACAATGTGAACAAACAAAATGCAGCAGTTCACTCGAACTAGTCTCAGAACTTAGATGCACATAATCAGATACAGAAAAATATATACCAATATACTTAGCATATTCATTTCACACAATGCCATACTATGCATGGGATGAAGGGCCAAACGCACAGACAGTTCGGGTATCTCATTCAGCTCCAAATAGCCAAGAAAGAAACATACAAAAGGGTCTCATGAGCCATTTAAACACATTGGTATACATTTAGAGTTCAGTATTCTCAAATATATCATCACACAAGAGAGCATTGGGTCTAAATGTATTCAAGTTCCTAGACAAGACTATTCAAATATTCATTCTTGACAGAGGGTATGCAAAACCAAAGAGTCATTTTTCCTTTCAAGACTAAGCCAACATCCCATCCATTCAACATTTTGAGGAATACAGACAAGAACTAGGAAAAAGGGGAAGGGGTGGCCATGCTGACTTTCACATTTAAGACCTTTTGATAGATTTTCAATGACCATAAGGATCCTCTTGCAAACATAAACATAACCAAATAAGATAGAACTCTGATCTAGGCTACAACAAAATGAGAAAGAATATCAAAGACTTCTAAATCATAGTATGAGAAAACTCATACAGGATGCAAGATCAAAAAATCGCACAAATAGACCCACTGTACTTCAAACAGATTTCCAACTTCATTTACACATCATATCTTTATATAATTTTCCTCTTTTAAACTTTCAGAGACCTAAGAGGATCCCATGATATTGTAAATCCATAAGTTGGAACCCCAGCAACCAAGGATAGGTATTACTAGACTGAGTGGGAACTTAAAGTCTTTCCTAAACCTTCCTTAGCCCTAGGTAAATCACTTCTCATGTTATTACAAACCAAGTGGCAACCTCTTGAGCCTCTTTGTACTCATGGTGACCATAAACGGTTCCCACTTATGCTTAATGGACCACACTAGTTAAATTTCTCATGACAAGGATAGATAGTTAACCTCTTAAACTCTTAACTATTTCAAAATAACAATTTCCACTCCGATAAATTAGCCAATGCCCAACATAGATCATTTTTAGTCAAATATTAACACATACAATATGTATCTCTATGTTGAATTCAAAGGTATCACAATAACTATGCAGTAAATTCAATCGTTTTAAATTATCAGAAAATGGTCCCAACAGGCAGCATATAAATCAAATGAAGGCATGAAGAGATATCCAAACCTTTTAGTAGCCATTAGGTCTATAGCCAGGTAGAGACTGAACATTACTCAAGCATTCTTGTTTCTTACATCTTTTAGTGTTCTAAAACAAACAGACTCTCATTAAACATCAACAGGACAATACTCAAATGGCACACGAATATCATCAAACCAAAGTACATATAGACACAGTCCCTCAGATAAAAAATGAACCCTTACATGAACTGACTTATCATGGTCAAACTAAATTAGGAAAAGCCAACATAAACTCATGAGTCAAGTGTACTAATATTCAGGTTAAATTGACTAAAGATCTTTCATGCTGGTCATATTTGGAGACTAAATCAGTTTTGTGCTAAACAGGGCTAATCAAAGGGACATTCATCAAGTTGTGACAGCCACATTAGTCCAACACATACATGATCAAAGATATATGAGCACACCCATGCGAAATATCTTATCACAACAGCAATTAGACCTAAAAAGACATGTAAAATACCTGTGAACATGCTGATAGTCCAGAACTAACATGAACAAACACATAGTTGAATATGTGAGTTGAGGTGTAAAAGAAATGATTTATGTTGAAGTAGAAAAACAGTCCAAACCGTGGACTGTTTTAATGAAAGGGGTAGATTAGTGTATTTTGAATGTTGATTGTTGTTATGACGTTTAGTGAAGATGGAGTTAATGATTCAAGTTGAAATTGAAATGGTTTGTGGGCTGTTGTAAGAGTTAAAATGATGCTAAAACAGTTCTAATAATCGTATAAGTAATGTTGTTGTTGTTGTTGTTGTTGTTGTTGTTGTTGTTATGGTTGAAGTTGGAAAATTTCGAATTGTAAACGATAATGTTATGTGTACTGTTTTGGCCGCGGATAAGGGACTGTTTTGAATAATATACGGGTTGTCCGAAGTTCCCTCGAATCATGTCTAAATAATCTCGGGTTGATACATGAAAGTATGACTAGCAATATTAGTTTGTAGTATTAGTTGGTTCGAATGCGAACGAAACGTCGTCTAAATGCAGAAAGGGATTATTAACGTTAAAATACGTATTGAATTCCCTCGTAGACTAATCGTAGCTCTTGGTATCTTGATATAGGATAAGGTACTATTGGGCAGCGAGTACGAGTTATAATACGACTAAACGCTAAAGGTATGTAAAGCCTATCCCTTCTTTCTTTTGGCATGTCCTAGATGTAAGTAAGACATGATATGGGCCTCGGGGAAATTCTACTCTCTAATTCCAATCATGACTTATGATTCTATTCCTTCCTTAATGTTATTGTCACGAGCCTACTATATGATTGACTAATAAATGATGTATAGAAATTCCTACTCTTAAAGAATTGCATAATTAGAGGTATACTAGACTTTCACAAGCTATATTATGTCAAATCGATACCTGTAAATGAATTCTGAAATGTTCCTTGTTATAGTTTGTAATGACATTTATAAAGAACTTAATATGATCATTATCCTGCTACTTGAGAGCTGATTAGTTTACTTATCTATTGAGTCTCAAAAGATGATTTGTATGTATGTGGTTGCTTACTATTCTGCTCTTGCTTACCGTTACACCCTTCACTGAGTCCCGGGCCAGGACACGTTTTCATGCGTATATTTATTACATTATTCACCAAGTCCCTCACTAGAGGGCCGGGACACGTTATATATATATATATGATGATATGATGACATGTTGATATGGGAATGGTGGCCAGGATGGCATATGATCATTATTCACTGAGTCCCACGCTAGAGGGCCGGGACACGTTATACATGTTATATACAGAATGATTATTTAACTATGACTATTAAACTCTATAATGACATGGATATGATGTTGACACTTATGATTTATGTTCAAAGGTAAGTCCTATGGTTTTCTGGTTGTTACACTGGGTCCTACACTCTTTGTCTCAGTATGATCCTATTTACTATATTTCATGCTTTACATGCTCAGTACATACTCCGTACTGACCCCCCCTTTCTTCGGGGGGCTGCGTTTCATGCCCGCAGGTACAGACGCTCATTTCGGAGATCTGCCAGCCTAGGATATCTATTCAGCTACTTTGGAGTGCTCCTTTGTTCCGGAGCCTAGCTTGTGGTATAGATCCCTTTTGTTATATATGTATGTGGTTGTTCAGGGTACGGCGGGGCCCTGTCCCGTCATATGATACTGTCGTTACTCTTAGAGGTCTGTGGACATACGTGTGGGTCTGTATATAGTTGTTGTTTGCTATGCAGACATGACTTATGTTTTTGGGGCGTACCCATTCGTAGTGGCAGCCTTGTCGGCCTGTGTAGATATATATATATATATATATATATATATATATATATATATATATATCAATATATATATATATATATATATATATATATATATATATATATATATATATTGATATGAAAGTTGTAACTCCTCAGGAGACAGGTGGCTATGACATGCATATATGCGACCGCATTAAGGCAACGTCTTGCCTTTATATATAAATCCTTGTTATGCTAGCTGTAGATGATTGTGGTTAACAGGTGTATACGAGTGTCCAGCTCGGACACTAGTCATGGCCTACGGGGTTGGGTCGTGACAGAGGCATCCACGCATCAGAGTAATCCAAGATCCGGCGTTCTTTTGTAGAGTATCTTTTTGTTTAGGAAGAACCCATTGGCCATTCTCCGGATGGCTTTCTTCAGATTGCTTGTAGTTTTCTCGGGATACTCCCCTCTTTCTAAGTATGTATTTATGTCAGCATACAATGGCTTGCCATCGGGCTCCGCCTCCACATGGGAACTATACTCATGTTCTTCCTTAGACTTATCTCCAGTGGGTCAATATGACTGCTTTCGGGATGCTGTATCATGGATGCTATGGTAGCAAGAGCATCGACGAACTCGTTTTGAGCCCTTGGTATATGCTTGAAGTCTATCTTCTTGAACTTTTTGCACAACCTTTGTGTGGGGTTTACATATGGCAAGATCTTGGCATTCTTCGTGGCCCATTCGCCTTATACTTGGTGAATCAAAAATCTGAATCTCCTATCACCAACAATATGTGGATGTCCATATCCAAAGCCATTCTGAGACCTAAAATGCATGCTTCGTATTCTGCCATGTTGGTGCATCAGAACTTGAGTTTTGCGGCCAATGGATAATGTTGTCCGGTTTCTGATATCAAAACTCCTTTGATTCCCGATCCTTTGTAGTTAATCGCACCATCGTAAAACAACCTCCATCCTGGATAGGGCTCGGCTACATTCTTTTCTAATGTCAATACTTCTTCGTCTGGGAAGTATGTTCGGAGCGGTTTGGAACCCTCATCGACTGGGCTGTCCACCAGTAAGTCAGCCAATGCTTGTCCTTTGATGACCTTTTGTGCTACGTATGTAATGTCAAACTCACTCAGTACTATTTTCCAATTAGGCAATTTTCCTATAGGCATGGGTTGGTGGAAGATATACTTCAGTGGATCCATCTTGGATATGAGATGAGTGGTGTATGACAACAAGTAGTGCCTCAGTTTTTGGTAGTTTTTGGGCTACCATGTTAAAGAACAACATGTCTTTTCTAAAAAAGTGTACCTTGCCTCGCAGGGGGTAAACTTCTTACTCAAATAATAGATTGCACGCTCCTTTTTGCCGATTTCGTCATGTTGTCCTAACACACATCCGAAGGCATTATCTGATACAGACAGATATAGCAATAATGGACTCCCAGGTCTAGGAGGTACCAAGACTGGTTGGAAAGATACTTCTTGATATTATCAAATGCTTTCTGACACTCTTCTATCCATTCCATTGGTGCTTCTTTCTTTAGCAATTTGAGTATGGGTTCTACAATCACGATGGTTGGGCTATGAACCAACCAATGTAATTCAACATTCCTACGAAACTCATAACCTCCTTTTTAGTCTTTGGAGGCTGTAGCTCTTGGATAGCTTTGATCTTGGATGGGTCTAGTTCTATGCCTCTCCGACTAACTATGAACCCAAGTAGTTTTCTGGCAGGCACTCCAATTGCACACTTGGCCAGGTTAAACTTCAGATTAAACTTCTGGAGTCTGTCAAAGAACTTCCGTAAATGTGTAGTATGCTCTGACCTTTCTCTTGACCTAATAATGACATTGTCCACATATACTTTGTGGCTCATATCGTGGAAAATGGTGGTCATAGTCTTCATGTAAGTGGCATCGACGTTTTTTAGGCCGAATGACATCACTCGATAATGATACACTCCCCACGGAGTGATGAAGGCTATTTTTTCTACATCCTCTTCACTCATCAAGATTTGATGGTATCCTGCGAAGCAATCCACAAATGAATGTAACTCGTGCTTCACATAATTGTCAATGAGTATGTGGATGTTTTGGAGTGGAAGGTTGTCCTTGGGACTAGCTCTGTTAAGGTCGCAATAGTTCACGCAGATTCGTATCTTTCCGTCTTTCTTTGGTACTGACACAATGTTGACCAACTAGGTTGGGTACAAAGCAACTTCCACTACTCTAGACTTGATCTGCTTTTCCATCTCATCCTTGATTCTGAAACTCAGGTCTGGCTTAAACTGTCGGGTTTTCTATTTAACTGGTGCAAAGCCTTCATTGATGGGCAATATGTGGGCCACTTTTTCGTTGTTCAACCCAGGCATGTCAGCATATTACCAAGAAAAAATATCCACATACTTTCTTAATAGATTTATCAATTCCTCCTTTTGGGGGGCCTCCAAGTGTGCGCTTATCCTGGTTTCTTTGATCATTTCCTCATCTCCTAGATTGACCACTTCTTTTTCATGTAGGTTGGCTTTCTATTCATTCTCGAATTGTTCCACCTCTTTTAAGAGACCCTCGGGTAACATTGTTTCCTCATCGTACTCTTCGTATTCTTTTTCGTTTGTGTCACTTGACTCACTCGTTTTGCGACATGTCATGACATTTAAGGTTTTATTATTTTTATTGAAAAACAAGGAAAATCAAGGTTAGTATAAAACATATGTGTAGGTAAAGAAAAGAGTTGTTTCTTCTCATAAGTCGAGGCTTCATTAATTTAGTAAAAGGGATGTACAAACTGTGGTCCTAACTAGGGTCAACATCGAGTCATTTCCATTTTTATAATATCACGATATAATTAAAAATGCAAATGGCGAGTAATTGGTCCTCGACCAATTCTCTCCGATTTCATAAAACATTTAAATTCATCATCTTTACCGAAGAGCCAAGAGCAGGGTGGAGGTCCAGTTGGATAATTGCTCGCCCGGATCGGCATCGCGGATGGTGGGCACCTCATTGCATTCTTCCAATATCACCAGGAAATATTGCTCTTGGAATATCATCCATAACCTTTCCTCAGAGTCTCCATTATCAGGCATGGGCATTCGAACTGGGAATGGCTGGTACAAGTTTGGAATTGGCTTGCGTAGCTGCAGAGGACTCTTCCTCTTTCTGTTGGCTTCGAGGGCCTCATCATCATTATGAACATACCCTAAACCAAAACGAAAGTTGTCTTGGGGAATTGGAATCGGCTCTACTATGCCATGTAGGTCTCATCCCAAATCTCATCCAAGTTTGAACCCGTTTTGGAGCATGGTGGATGAGATCATTTTATAGACCACATGCATGGGGGTTTGTGCAGAGTCTTCCTTATGAGCAACCGCTACCAGTTCCACCATGTGGAAATCTGTCCCTTTTGGAGCTTCTTCAATCACAGGTACAGAGTAGTTTGGGTAGTTATGAATGCTACCTTCCGCATGGTTCACGACCTCATATCCTTCCCATATAAACTTTAAATCTTGATAGAGTGATAATGGCAAAACTCCAGCCATATGAATCCAGGGTCTCCCTAGCAATAGGTTGTAATTAGCAGCGATTTCCATAACTTGGAACTTGGTGGTGAATTCAGCGAGTCCTATTTGGACATAGAGGTCTACTTCTCCGATGGGATCACGTTGGCCTCCGTAAAATTCCCAAACATTCGTACGGCTTTGGTAGATTTTTCTGAGATCATACCCCAATTGGCTGAGGGTAGAATTAGGACAAATATTGAGACCAGCTCCATTATCGATCAATACTCGGGTCACAACCTTATCTCATTACATAACAGTGACATATAGTGCTTTGTGTGTGTCATGCCTTCTTCGGGCAATTCCCCCTTTGTGAAGGAGATTTGATGTTCACCTATGACATGGAATACCATGTTTGCCAGGTTGTCGCTACTCGTGTCCAATACTCTCATCAAAGCTTGACGGTGTTGAGGGGAACTTAGTAGCAATGCCAGTACTGATATTTGGGCTGGCATTTTCTTTAGATGCTTCAAAATGGAGTATTCCTTTGGCTGCATTCGTCGCCGGAAGTCTTCGGCCTCACTTTCAGTGATGGGCCTCCTCGGATTTTCTTCTTTTCTTGGGGATCCTTGGGCAAATTCTTCGGGGTATAACATCTCCCTGATCGAGTCATTCCATGGGCAATTGCCACTTAGACAACAAATTCTTTTCTCGGAGCTAACATCATCTCTTGGGATACTAGCGTTATGATTGGTGTTGGGATTAATACCTTGAATTGTGGGCGCTCTTGAATTGTGAGTGAGGCCACTGTTTGCTCTAGTGTTTTTATAGGGTCTTGATCCAATGGCCTGCATACAGCTCAATCTTCGTCTCTTTCGATCATGTGAAAAGTATTGTTGCCATGATTAGGCAGCGGATTGGTATTCACATTTGGTGGAGCGGTGTAGAGAGTGATCTCTCTTTTGTCATCAAATGTTCTATTTTATGCTTCAAATTGATACAGTCTTCAGTACTATGTCCATTCCCACCAGAATGGTAAGCAGATGTTTGATCAGGTTTGAAGAATCAATTTCCGGGATTGACAACCTTTGGTGGGACTGTTTGGATTAGGCCAGCAACACTTAATCTTTTGAACAGTTTGGTTTGTGTTTCCATCGGTGAAGTGAAAACTCGAGGAGGATTCTTCTCAAAGTTAGGACGTGGAAAATTGTATGTATTTGGAGGTGATTGGTTTTGGTAGTTGCTGGTTGGCTATTTTGCGGGGCTTGGTAAATAGGTGTGGGAACTTGGTATTTTTGCTGTGAAGCTTTGTAATTAAGTGGAGGTGTTTGGAAATTTGTCAGTGGAGCTTGGTAATTTGGTGGCGGTGTTTGGAAATTGGGTTTTGTGTAAAAGACGGGCACAGGGCTATATGGTAATTGGGTGGTGTTGATTGATAGACTTCGAGGGGAGAATGTGGACCCTCTAGCTTTTTGGGCTTTGGGCTAGGTTTGTGGGAGACATTGTCCACGTCCTCCTTTTTCTTCCTAGCGGGCCCTATAGTGTTTTGACTTATGGCTATATTAGCCACACCGATGATTCTTCCAGTTTTGAGACCATCCTCTATGGCCTCTCCTATTTTTACTAACTCAGAGAATTGCCTTCCGGCCATGGATAACATTCGGCCATAGAAATGGTATGACCGAAGCAGGGTTGGGGTGCCTGGTATGATGGCACAGAGTGAGTAGTTCCCAGTATTTGGGTAGTGTTGAGAGGTGGTGGGGTATGGTATGACGTACCAATGTGTGGTGGTTCAACAGTGCGCGGGTTTTGAATGAATGGCATAGTGCCAACAGGGTAGGTACGGAAATAGTCAGGCAGTGAGGAACTCGGAGATAGAAAAGGCGGAGGAGGTCTTCTCTCCTCAACAGGTGTTTCTTTGGCCGCACTGGCCATTTTCGGTCTCGTGACTTTCTCGAGCAGCATGATCATATCCTCAAAATATGATGCTACTTTTGGGTCTAGGGATGTTGAATCCCCGATGACGAGTTCATTTCCGTTGTGTTCGTTTTTCGGATTACCAGTCATCTTCTCTTTGCCTTTGTTTTGTTCGGTACAGGATGCTATTGTGGCTTTGGATCTAGTGAAGTAGGATAGCATGACATGACACGGATCAACCCCTTTCTATAAGAGAAGAAAAAATCAAAGGCAAACAATGTTAGTATGTTAGGCAATAATAAGCAAGGAAAGATATCACACGTAGTTTTGCAAATAAACACATAAGGCACAAAATATTCATGTATTCAATCCAAATGTTTAATTGTTCCTTCGTTCCGAGGTTTTGGTATTTTTGCATTTTGAGTTGATTGTAGATTTTGATGTCGGGATTCTATGGTTGACTTGCTTTAGATGCCTTCTTTTAAATGGGGAGCATATATTTTATATAATATAGGGACCGAGTCTTACGTAGACTGCCTATGTATCCCTCCTTGGGAAATCAGGCCATTTCGTAGTTCGGTTTACATAAAATACCTCCTAATTTTGTTCTACCCAAAAGCTTTCCCGGACCAGGCCTGATAAGGGCTTACAACGTATCCCTTCTCGGGACATCAAGTCAGACGTAGTTTCTTTTACATATAAATAGGAGGACATTTGGATTTTCAAAATAGGATACCTAAATCTACCCAAAAGATGGCCTCTCCTTGAGATTGAAGCGAGTTGTTTATCCTCACAACTGCGCGTTTAGCCGAAGACCTTACTTCTTAGTAACGAGGAGGGAGTACTACCCAGATCTTCGTAGTGTGGACCAAATGCTCTAATTCGAACTTGAAGGCTTCACATTCTTCAATGTCGTGCCTAGGTACCCCCAGAATGGAACAAGCAGATCTTTCTTTGGCTTAGTCCGATGGGCGAGGATTTCCAAGCGGCCTCGATCGGACGGATCTTTCCAATGCTTTCTAGTGTTTGAAAGATGCTTGAGTATGAGTCCTTGAAGATGGTGAAGTCATATCGCCAAATGTGAGTGCTTAGAGTGATTCTGACATTTGGAATGACCATGTCATGGACCAACAAGGAATGCGGCCCACATAAATTGCTGATCTTGTTGTTGTCGATCAACCTTGTGATCCTTCTCCCGAGGGCCACGCATTCATCGGCAGTGTGGCCCGGTTGGTTCTTATGATATGGGCACCTTTTGTACTCATAGATTGGAGCGCAAGGTGGCAGCCTCTTATGACTAAGGCATGTGGCCCCTGCAACCTTCATTTTCTCATAGATTTCTTCGCATCGTACATGCTTTGGTGTGACCCTGTAGGGGAACACACGGGCTTTGAGGGCGATTTCCCACCAAGATAGTGACAGTGGACGGGTGAATCCTTGAGATATCTCATGATTAGCGATTTTGACCGCAGATGTAGGAGTGGCGGCCTCTTTGGATAGCCAGCTTTGTTCTTGCTCATAAGGTTTGAATTCTTCCTTGGGATCCTCAGTCTCTTGCTTGGGTGCCTCAGATTTGTCCAACAGGGGTATGTGGCCTTGTATCTTTCCTTTGACCTCGTCTGAGAGGCTCTCACGATAGAGATTTAGCTTAATAGGCTCTTTTGGCAGAATCCCAGCCCAGTCCAAAATCTGGTCGGCCTCTTTCATCATTGCTTTGACCAAGTTGATCTTCCCTTCTAGCCTATGGATCTTCCTTTGAAGAGATTCCTTATTTTCCTCCTTTAAAATAGAGGTAGTTTCGAGTTGATTTCCTTGGACGTCCATGACAGCAAGTCAACCTTTGGGGAAGGTGTAAATGGTTAGTCGTAGTGTATGGCTATTTTGGCTATTTGGTGTTTCTTCATTTTACTTTGGGGTAGTGGTCGGAACATAGAATCAATCAACCATATAGTATGGAATACATGAAGCATATAATCACATAATCACGTAATCAATTATACTACTTGTGTTCTTTAAACCGAAGTCATCCTAATCGATTTGAAACATAAATGTTCTGTTTGCATTAAATCATTGCCCCCATAAACCATAGTTTTCATTAATAATAATTTTCCCAAAAGGGGTTACAAAAGATGATAAAGCATAAAGTAAAATCAATAGAAGTGGCCTCCAGTGGTAGATGATGAGACTCTCTCGGTTCTAGCCTTCTTGGCCCTTCGAAGGGCGGCTTGGATTCGGAGGTGAGTCGATCTCAACAAAATATCCATCCAGAATCCCTTCTCTGTGAATGTCATGGGTGCAGTCTCATCCATTGCTTTCTGCATTCGATCATCGAGATCCTCCAAGCATTATTGTATGAAACCCAACTCATGTGTTAGGCTAGCTACGATGGCTTGATCATGTTCGATCTTATCCAAAATATTTGGTATCCCTATCATCGGCTCTCATCTTTGAGTCAAACGGGCCTCAATTTCAGCCTTGGAAGATTTGTCTTGGACACAGTGATATAGGTTGGGTCTAGGGGGAGGGTGCTTTGCAAATGTGCCCTTAACCAATCCTTGTAGTCCTCGTCACACCCAAGGTTAAACCTATCATGAGCCAAAGTCTCGAGACTCCAAGTTATGAGACTATTCCACTCTCGGACGATATCCCTAGAGTTTTGAATCTTATCCTCCTTATAGTCTATCATATAATCTCCCGTGTTCCAGACTTGTGGTATTACTTGTGTTCTACTAAACTGCCTCAAGACCCTGGCAGGTACATAGAGGCGGATCCCTTGGACCCCCATAAATGGCAAGAATGGGCATTTTGTACCGCTAACTACAACCTGGGTAGATATGAAGTCGGGGAACATCCATTGTACGTTGTCTTATTTAAGCCTTGAGAAAATGAAGGCCCAACTCTACTTGGTATGATACCCAAATTTTGGATAGTGGGATACGAGTCTATCCTTCCTATTTTGGTCGCTTAGATATTGGGGACCCTCGGATTTGTTCAAGTATTTGATGATACACCATTGTAACAGTAAGTTGCACCCTTGGAAGTACTTGTAGTGGTTTTGGCATAGGCTTAAGGCTCGGAATATATCGACAAGGATGATGGGGACCAAGTCAAAGTATTTGGTTTCTTTATTTGTGGTTATGCCATAAAAGATAGCATGGGTGACGGAAATGATGCGGGTATCTATGGCTTGGTGTCTATCTTTGGGAAATACCATGAGTCCTAATAATCATATGGGAAAGGCTAAAGGTTGGGTAGCTTCGAAATCAGCAAATGTTCGAAATTCCATCAAATACTCCATGTATCCACTTTTGGTCCCAAATCGGTTGTACAAATCCCTAAAGGCTACGGTTTGACCGAAGATCCAATTGGCATGGGATGAGGATAATAATTTTAGGATTTGGGATTAAGAGGTTATGGTCGGGTTATTTCATCCTTCTCAGACAGGTTCTAACATTGTCTATGCATTCTCGGAGTTCCTCCAAAGTTAGGGTCATATCTATGTCTCCAAACCTAAACACCATTCTAACGCAGTCCCAATACCCAGCAACTACCTCGATTAGTCCTTTACAACCCTTCATAGTCATCAACTAAGGCAGGTGTCCCAAAAAGTTCGTGACTGTCTTTCGTTGTTCTTCACTCAACCAATGCTCCCAAATTTCTAGCATAGCGGGAACCTCGAGGACCATGTAGAATTTCAAATTAGTCGGCATCTACAAAACAGAGCACAGTTAACCCCCCCCCCCCCCCCCCCCCAAAGGCAATGGTTTATCACATAGGCAAATAACATGTTTCCAATTAGCACATGGTGGGATGCGGTGTCTTCGAGTCCTAGACCGTCTTGACATAGGGTAGTATCTTAATAGGCTTAGATACGTCTCAAATATCCAAGCCCGTCTAGGTAAGCATGCTTTAGTCCATTGGGATTTGGCTTCGCTTCTATCCTAGGCAATACTAGAGTGGGAATTTCAAATGAGTGGGACTCGAGCGGACTACTCGAGGTGAACCGTTGTCGGCTGTTGGACGGCCGCGAATAAACTCCGCCTTTATCATGTTCCAAAGAAATATTTTTGGTTTTTTAGTGAAGGCTAGACTGCGAAACCGTGTGTCCTCTTTGAAACCATGCAGTTTTTCGCCAGTGGTGGCGGAGTTTATGATATGCATGCAATGACAGTTATATATACCAGAAAGTAAACAATTAAGCAAATAATTACAATAAATCACATTATGTTCAAACCGTTATAGTTAAAACCTATTAAAAATCCCCAGCGGTTTGTTACAGTTCACTTTTAAGCGAGGCATAAAAGCTACTTCATAATTGTGAACTCTATTTGGATCTTATATTGTTTAGAGTCACCACCTAATTTATTTAAGGAAAATTAGGAAAATCGAGTTTAAAGGGTTTAGTCAAACAAGAGGTAAATCCTTTTGAAACCAGAGTTCGAGGTAAGGGTTCTGGTGATCCCCTAGGGAAGGTTTTAAGCACCCTAATATAAAGGATCCGTAGAATACGGTTGATGTTCGAGCTTCAATGTGTGATTATTGTAATTATTTGCTTAAAGAGTCTACTTTCTTGTATAACTTGTCATGTCATATCATAAAATATTTTTTGGCAAAAAATCCTTTATTTGAAGATAGAAAGAGTTGAATTTCTTTTGAAAAAAGGTGTGTATAAGGTCTAAGAAAGTCATTTCATTTTCAGACCAAAACACACCTAAGATTTCTCTTATGTAGAGTTCAACTTAAATTTAGTCCAAATGTCATGTCTTTTATTCTTATAAGTTTTAAAGAGAAGCTTTGAATATATCCCTTTATAAAAATGCCATGGGGTTTATACAAGTCTACAAAAGTGTCTCTTTTCCATTAAAAGTTTTCATCCATTCCAATTATTTTCAAGGTCAACCATACTCTATTTTAAACCTTTCCTTAAACTAAAATTCAAGTGTATTTCCCTTTGTTTGTTTAAGTTAAGGTGGGCTTGGCCTAAAAGTGTTTGAAAATCCTTAAGTTGTTTTGAAATCCATTTCCAAAGTTCTCATTTGAAATCAGGTTTTTCAGTTTTGTAGCTTTTAAGTTAAAGACATTTCTTCAAAGTTGTCCAAAATAGTTTCCGACTTTCAAGTTTTCTGAAGTTGCCAATTTTGAGAAGAAAACATTCACTTTCTTTGAAACATATATATATATATACACACACATATATTCCATTGTTCAATTTTTAGTCTTGTAAAAGAAAACATAATCAAGTTATTTTCTTTCATTTTTCAATTTCAAGAAACATGATCCTTTATCTTTTGTTGGGTCATTGGTTTTGAAATAGTAATGGGTTCCTATCCATTCTAAACGAAATATGTATCGTTTTGCCTAATTCGTCTAAGTCTAACAATTCAGGTTTCAATATTACAAGCATTCATTACAAAAACATATATACACATATACATATAAAAATGAAAGAGCATAATAAATCTGGTGGGCCTATCGAGCCCACCAGCTGACCATTTTCACCCATGGTTGGGCCTTCAATAATTTATTTGGACTCGAGTGAAGGAAGAACTCTGGCCCAACAGTGGCATGTGCGAGATTGGCCAAATGACCCACGTTGGATGAGTTCCATGCTAAAAGAGGAAAGAGGAAAAGGAGAATTGAGGTTAGAGAGCACCTAAACTTAGTAATTAGTTTAATATAAAATAATTTGAACACAATCATATACACAGATATATATTAAGCATATCCTATCACACTCCACTGAATAATATAATGAAAGCCCAGCAGACATGAAGCAGAAATGAGTCAAAATTTACAGGGACAAGAGAAGCAACAGCCCAATATTGTATGTGAAGGAAGAAAAGTCAAACAGACTCACCATGCACAAACAGAAAAAAAAAAATAGCCCAAATTGAATGCCAAAGGTGGTATAAAAGGGGAACAAGCCCAATTCAGTTAAGGTGCTGTCTCAGTTCCTCAAAATTTATCATGATATACCATGGGTATTTATGATATACAACTCAATATATACTGAGGTATATAAAAGGTATATATCTGCTATACCTGGTGTATATCTAAATTATAACATGTCTAATATTAAGGGAAATGAAGAGCAAACACAATGTGAACAAACAATGCGGCAGTTCACTCAAAGTAGTCTCAGAACTCAGATGCACATATTCAGATACATAAAGATATACACCAATATACTTAGCATATTCATTTCTCACAATGCCATACTATGCATGGCATGAAGGGCCAAACACACAAACAGTTCAGGTTTCTCATTTAACTCCAAACAACCAAGAAAAGAAAACATACAAAAGGGCGTCATGAGTCATTTAAACACATTGGTATGCATTTAGAGTTCAGTATTCTCATATATATCATCACACAAGAGAGCATTGGGTCTAAATGTATTCAAGTTCCTAGACAAAGACTATTCAGACATTCATTCTAGACAGAGCGTATGCACAACCAAAGGGTCATTTTCCTTTCAAGACTAAGCCAACATCCATCCATTCAACATTTTGAGAAATACAGACACGAACTGGGAAAAAGGGGAAGGGATGGCCATGCTGACTTTTACATTTAAGACCTTTTGACAAATTTTTCAATGACCATGAGGAGCCTCTTGCAAACATAAACATAACCACATAAGATAGACTTCTGATCTAGGATACAACAAAGGGAGAAAGAACACCAAAGACTTCTAAAATAATAGTATGAGACAACTCAGACAGGATGCAAGATCAAAACATCGCAAAGATAGACCCACTATAATTGAAATAGATTTCCAACTTCATTTACATCATGTCTTTATGTAATTTTTCACTTTTAAACTTTTAGAGACCTAAGAGGATCCCATGATATTGTAAATGTCATTACCCATTTTCATAAGTCGTGAATGCACTAACTCCCACCAAGTTAGTAAGCCCTCCACAACCCGCTAGAACAATTTAATAAAGGAATTAAAGTGGAAAAGAAATCATTCAAGTATTAGTTATCCTTATTTTCATAAAAAACAAAAATAGAGATATAACCATCCCCGAATCTGGTGTCACTAGTACAAGAACGACTAAATAAGGTATAAATCTAGGCATACATCCGGAAAGTACATAAGTTGTCCGAATGAAAATACAACAATAAAGATAACTGAAGAAAATTCGGTGCCTTGGATCAACTGATGGCTCACCTCGAAATGTCTAGATGACCATCACACGGTCGACAACGTCTCGAGATCCACTCGTACAAGGAATAGAATCTGCGCACGAAAAGAGTGCAGTAAGTGTAGCATGAGTACAGGGAACAACGTGTACTCAGCAGCATCGTCAACCGACCTTAATGAAAATGGAGACGAGGGCTGGCCTACGGTTACTACTTCCACACTTAACCGCCATTAGTTCACAATAATAATGATAATAATAATGATGAAAATAATAATGATAATAATAATGATAATAATAATAATAATAATAATAATATATCAAGCCGTAATAATCTCAGTTTAAGCCTATGTGAAGCTCCTAATCCATAAGCACATCCGGTAACCAAATAATCATCTAAATCCTTGGTCCTTCATTTATCCAAAGTCGAAAAAGGCAATCCAAATCACAATTCAGCAAGTCCTATGACACGGAAACCAACATAATGTATGATATGCAAATGTATGTAATGCAATGCAATGCAAGGCCTTTCCATCACTCGGTATACACACGTTCAAATGTCAATGAATCGTGACCCATGGGGGACTTGTGAGGTCCATATACCACCCGGAATCACTGATCTTTGAGATCCCCTTGGGTTTTCACATATCAAGTATTAGCCCCTTAAGCTCGTATAAATCATGTCTTAGCCCCTTAGGCTCATATACCTGTCAATAAGCCCATTGGCTCATAATCATCATTACTTCGTCCAGAATCTGTAACACCCCGTATCTTAGAACTCATATTAGACTCGTATCGTTAGAGTTTTAGCGAAAAATTTGAAAGTTGGTACGTATTACGAAAGTGGTTGACCATCCTATTTCGGGCACCCATAACTCCTTGATTAGTTAATAATTTGAGAAAACTTAAAACATGAAAGTTGTAGCCCTTTGGAATAGCTTTCCAACGGTATCTTGTGGAGTTCAAATAGAGCATTTTTCTAAGGGTTATACCTATTTTACTAATTGTGCTAAGAGCAGAATTTTCAGATTTTGGGTTTCGTTTTTTAGCCTTTTCCTACTCGAATTGGGACTCCCTATTTTATTATTTTATGAAGCAACAACGTCCATAACACTATTATATACCCTAAGATACTATTCTTTTTCTCTCTACCTCCATCCCTAAAGAACCTAGACACTTCAATCTTTTGAAGAAACTCATTCTTGCAATCAAGAAAAATCAAGAAACCTTCAAGAATTTGGTTTGACAATCTAGTTTCCTAAGGTTTCCTCCAAGGTAAATATTTTAATCAAGAACCTTTGTATTCTACAATATTTATCATTTATAAAGTCTAGAATAAATCCATCCATCCCGTTACCCTATAAAAATCAAGAGTTGTAAAAAGTTGGAGAAAACTCAAGTTTTTTCTGTTGAGTTTCATTCCGATCAGCCATATTAATTTGGTGTTTCCCGATAATCTAACCGTTGGATCAAGCCCAAATTTTATCTGAGTGTTCATAACACATAAGTCTAAAATATGAAAGGTGAAGATTGGATTTGGAGGTCTGGAGCAGTACCCTTTGAGCCACGAACAGTAGCTATGAAAATAAGTGAAAACTCTTCTCAAGGTTTCAAATTCAAAGCTTTTGGAATTCTTCTTCAAAGATTCAGACTTTTCTTCAAGTTTTGGAGCGATTAAGGTATGTAGAGTTACTATCTACGTGTGGGAACATCATTGTTCTTCCCCACGCCTCATAATCCATAAATTATGATTCTTTACGAAAACTAGGGTTTCTATACCATGCTCATGATAACCCTAGGTCCATGTCCATGATTATATTATTTATGAATTGTTATAATTCCATCATTGAGTTCTTAATATTTCTTTATGATTATTAAGAATCTGTCTGTAGTCTATGAAAAACCCATAAATCTCATTCCATGGTTTCATGCATCCTAGTTTATGATATATTATGCTATTTTCAAGAAAATACTATACATGTTTTACAAGTTCATGCAAGCAAGCTATAATTTATGATATCCATATACTAGCAAGTTATATTCATGAAAACCATGGGCAGCAAGTGCCACTTATTTTACATGTTCATGTTTTTGGGAGTTGCTTTAATTACCGAGGAGGGCTTCAGATAGCCTGAAACTACGTAGCCACCGTAGGATGAGGATCGCTCCACCCATGTCCCGGACGATCTCTCATAATGACTGGATCCTTTTATATTTTATTAAATCTCATGTTCCCTGGGAAGGACTGAGTGTTCTGCTGGCGGGATGCATGCACCAGACCATGTACCGGTTATAAGTTATTGCTCTCCTTCCTTATGATATTTTTGCCATGTTATATGTATATGTATTCATGTTCATGACCAAGTTTCAGTTTCACTTTCAGTTCTTATCATTTTACTTCATGTCCTATGTTATTTCATTCAGTTGGTTTACATACCAGTACATTCAAAGTGCTGACGTCCCCTTTCTATTGCCCGAGGGCCTATATTTCACGATGCAGGTACAGACTTAGGGGACGACAAATGTACTCCATAGGATCATCCACGTATGAACTTTTGGTGAGCCCCATTTTCTTCGGGGTTTAGTCATTATTTACTTTTAAGATAGTTATGCATTTACGGTATGCTGGGGGCTTTGTCCCAGTAAGTATGTTTAGCATTTCAGACTCATGTTAGAGGTTTCATATACTAGTCAGTGTGTCATGTCAGATACTCAGAGTCGTGTATCCATCTTTGGCTCAATTTATGATATTTCCGCATTAATGTTTTAAACAAGTATTTTATTAAATATTATGACATATCATGTTTTATAAATGCTCATCACATTACATGCTATATTCCGCTCATGTTATGCCTCATGATGATTTAGCAAGCCATGTGGCTCGCTCGGTCACATGCAGTAAGGCACCGAGTGCCGTGTTTCGCCCAGGCCATAATTCAGAGCGTGACAGAATCATTTCCCTTCGGATCTTTCATTGGTGCCATCAACGCATATGAGATACCATGATAAATATGAATATGACAAGCTCAACAACAAGAAATCCATGCATACAGTAAATGACCTTATCTTTAGTCATGATAAGTATGCGGGAGATATATAATAAGCATGGATATGGCATTCACCGCAATAAGAAGCGAGAATACACATAAGACTCCCTTTTTCAAGTTCTCATAATCACAAAGTTTCCACCTTTCGCTTTTTATACACAATAAAGTTCTGTCTCAAGATATCATCATCACTCAGTCCGAAACCATTTTCCCTCGGACCCACATATGTAACCTCAAATGTATATAATGCATGAGATACCAGATGAAGCATGATTATGACATCCACAATAACAAGAAGCCAATGAATACTGTAAAAGATCTCATCTTTATTCATTATAAGGGCCTACCTTTAGCCAATTATGTAATAAAGTCATTATCTTAGCTTCTTTTCCACTTTTCAATGAGTATTTAAGAGTGATGAGTACCACACATATCAAACAAGATAGACACACAATCAAAGAGACAGAAAATACAGTCTTCATACTCCACTCACAGATCCATAGGATCATACTATCTACCAGCTAGTGCCCAAAACATGGCATTTAGACCGGCTATACAATTTAAATTGCACAAGTTCCCATAATATGTCATCGGTACTCGATACAAGTGCTCGTCACCTCACGAGTATCAGGACCCCCTTATTATCCCCGTTACACCCTCTCATTTAGTTTAATTTATCAATCATGACTCTTAAGTTAGAGTTCACAGTCTCAACATGCCTGGTAAGAAGTCCATCCAAATCACAGCAGAGCCTTTCCCCTCTGTAGAGCTTCCAAATGATCCAATTTGCTCAAATACAGATTAAGCGTAAGAATACGAGACAAACGACGCCCATATTACCTTATAGAAGATTTGGGTCCAAAAAGTCAACCCATAGACCCCGTTCTAAACAACAAAGGTCAATTCCGCAATTTTATTAGAAAATGCTTTCAATATGGTCTAATTAGTATTCTAGGAAGTCATACGAATCCATTGATTCCCATGGCATTCATTAAAACCAAACCCAAAAAGTCACCCAAACTAGGATTCCAAGTCACGAAGGGCAAAATAGGAAATTTGTCCCAAAAATCAGCTTACCCATGATACATATAGTCTATAAACCAAAAATGAATGAAATCTATCCACAAATTCATATTCAAACCTAGAATTCCTTAATTCCCACCTAGGGTTCTTATTTCCCCCAACTCCCTCTTTAAATCAACCCCTCTATCATGAAAATCCCCACTAAGTGATGATATGAATGTAAAAAGATAGATGGAATATTACCCAAGAGACGTGTCTAGCAAAATTCTCCCCAGATACTCTCTAGTCGAGTTCCCAAATGGAAAATATGAGAATGAAGAGCTTAGGGTATGGAACGAGGACTAAATATCTATTCTGGTCCAGCGATCTCCGCGCCAGCGGATGATTTCTCATGCCCACGAGTCCGCTCTTGCAGACAATCCACCATAGGGGCGAAGTCACTTGAAGATCTCGGAGATGCGCACCTACGGACCAATCCACGCAGGGGTGACTCCGCTTCTGCGAACATATCTTCGCAACAGCGAGACCCAACAAGATTTCCTAAATCTCGCGCTTGCGGGCCTCCTTCCATAGGAATGACACCGTAGGGGTGAGTACACCAGAACCAGCACAAATTTGGTTTTCTAATCAACCGCTCCGAAATCCCTATACTTAGTTGGAACCTCCCGAATACAAACCAGATATGCAACCCCACATAAAAATACGCTACGAACTCACCTGTGCATTCAGAATTTCCAAAATAGATCGTTTTAACTCGGTCAACACCTAAAGCCCAAAAACCAACTTTCTAACCAAAAGACCAAAATGCCCCCGAGACATTCAGGAACCAAACCAACCACTCAACCACGCACAAATCGACATTTCGGAACTAATAGAATTGACAAAATTCGCAAAAAGATGCGTTTACCCCCAACTTTAACTTTAGTCAACCCAACACTTATGAAATGCCAAGTGCTACACCTTGGAAATTTCGTGTCGCTCGCATAGTGACTATGCTAATGTTAACCTAAAGTGGAATGAAGCCCTTGTAAGTTTAATAAGGGTATTTGATAATTCTAATTGTATACCTTAAGGTTTCAGAGTTATATGAAGCACTGCAAGTAAGTTCGTCGGAGAAAGTTGAGGTGGAGTCATGTTTGGAAAGATTTCATATCATTTGAGCTACATATTTCCTAGAATCACTTTGAGGGAGAGATATAAGGCCCCTTATATGGTTAATTAAGTTCTACACAAGTTACAAGAAGGCTCCATAAGGATTAGAGGTCACACTAATCGAATAGAATGCGATTTCGTGAAATCGGGGAAATTGGGGTAGTATGCGGTCCCACATTGAGTGTGTTGAGCCGCATACTGACTGCCAACTGCCCATTTTGGGTGTAATCACTGGCCAACACCACCTCTAAGTGGTGGAGAGAGTATGCGGCCGCACACTTAGTGTGCTAGGTTGCATACTCTCCGCCAAGTGAGTCGGGGTGTGATTTTTCCACCTTTTTAAATCCCAAACAACCCCAACTTCATTTCCAACTTTCCACACTTATTTCACTACCTTTATAGAGGCTTCCTAAGGTTTCTTTAAGGTTCCCTATCACTCCAAACCTTTCCACATCATCTAAAGAAAGAATCAACATCAAAACTCAAAGGTAATCCAAGGAAGGTGATTGTTCTTGCTTCTCTTCAAAGTTGTGGTGAACTTGATCTTGGAGGGAGTTAAGTGAGGTGAATTTCCTTGATTATAAGGTATGTTATCCATCTTATTTGTATGATTGAGTTGATGTAAAGGTTTAGCAACCCATATAAGGAAAAGAATTAAAGTGAGAAGCTATGAATATTGTAGTGAAGAAGATGACTACGAGGTGAACTTGAAAAAGGGATTTTGGATAAATTTGAGGTTGAATTGAATATAATCTCTTGATTTAGATTATAGATGTTGTTGTTGTTGTTTGGGAGCCGTTTTATGATATGTTGGAAGTTGACAAATAGGGGAAATGCTGCCCAAATTTCGTTAACTCGTTAATTATGCCAGTTTGAACTTAAGAAGTATTTTCAATACTTAACCTCAGTATGATCCTCTTGAATGTAGATTTTTCGAACGTGGAAGGAGAACGTTTAGTGAGTAAGGAGACGTAAAGTTATGTTAAGGCTATCCTTTCCTTCATTTTTGGCATGATCTTATGATATGAACCAACAAGCGAGCAAACGAGCTTCCATATTACTCTACTCTTAGAAGAACTAGGAGTACTTCAGTCTTTGATGTTCCTATACCCCGGTTATGATTGTTCCTTCTGTTCATGGGTTTTGAGATTTCTTATATTGATGATGTTAGCTCAAAATATGTTCATCGAATATGGTACGACCTTATGTCACTCCGAGAGTTCTATGTATTCAGTTTATTCATGCATTGCATTTATATATTCATATGCATATTGACCCATGACCAGAAGGCGTTATATACACATATATTTTATGTATATGGGGTGTGGGGAAAGGGATATGTTTTATATACGCATTACCAACTGATCAGCTGGTGCACCATGATTATGATATGTGGATCGGGCTGCACGTTCCGCGGCAATGTATATGATGATGATGATGATGATGGCCGGAGAGAGGCCGATGGGATGTGAGATATGGATTGGGTTGAGCGTTCCTCAGCACTATGACCTACATGTATATACATGATTTCCATAGAGAGCATGCATATCATACGTCCTCAGAGGCACTTTCAGTTATACTGAGTTATTCAGATGCTTACAGATATTCTGTCATGTAGATGTATTCAGTTAGTCAGTTTGATCTTTGAGTTTCAAATTCCTTTCATGATTCTTATGTATATGTTATTATTATGCCTTACATACTCAGTACATTATCCATATTGACTTCCCTATTACTCGGTGGGGCTGCGTTCATGCCCACAGGTTTAGGTAGACAGATGGGCGGTCCTGCTTAGTAGGACCTCTATCCAGCGGTGGTCAGTGCGCTCCACTTGATTTGGAGCCGCAGTCTATTTTGGTATACCATTCTTTTGAGATGTATATGTCTATGGGCATGACGGGGCCCTGTCCCGTCCTTTCTACAGCTTTTATTCTAGTAGAGGTCTGTAGACAGTTGTATGTAGATGACATGTGATGCAGCCTAGTCGGCTCCTATTCTTTGCTGTACAGCATATGTGGCGGCCTAGTCAGCTTGCATTGTTCTTTCCAGCTCATGTATATATACAGATTGTAAAGAGCTCCTGATGTCCTCCTTTCTTGAGTCAGTATAGTTCAGATTGAGCTATTTGTGGGCCCTTGTTATGCAGTGTTATTCAGATATGAGCATAGGGGTTTTTGGTCACTAGGGATCAGGCACTCGTCACGACTCATCGATTTGGGTCGTGACACCAAGACTCTCATTTTCTCACTCAAATCACATACGATTGCCCCGAGAATTGCGCCACCCTTCCCTACACGTCAAATACACTCTAACAAAAATACGGGGAAAAGTCAAAAGGGGTAAAATGGTCAAAAGTGCTAAAATGACCTAACGGATCGTTATAGTAAATCCATAAGAAAGAACCCCAGCAACCTAGGATAGGTAGTACTAGATTGAGTGGGAACTCAAAGTTTTTCCTAAACCCTCCTTAGCCATAGGAAAATCACTTCTCGTGTTATTACAAACCAAGTGACAACCTCTTAAGCGTCTTTGCACTTATGGTGACCATAAACAGTTCCCACTTATCCCTAATGGAACACACTAGTTCAATTTCTCATGACAAGGACAATAATTAACCTCTTACACTCTTAATTTCTTAACTATTTCAAAATAACAATTTCCACTCAGATAAACAAGCCAATGCCCAACATAGATCATTTTTAGTCAAATCTTAACATATACAATATGTATCTCTATGTTGAATTCAAAGGTATCACAATAACTATGCAGTAAATTCAATCACTTTAAATTATCAAATAAATTGTCCCAACAGGCAGCAGATAAATCAAATGAAGGCATGAAGAGATATCCTAACATATTAGTAGTTTAGTGCTATACCATTAGGCCTATAGCCAGGCAGAGACTGAATATTACTGAAGCATGCTTGTTTCTTAAATCTCTTACTATTCCAAATAGACTCTTATAAAACATCAACAGGACAATAATCCAATGCCCCCTGAATATCATCAAACCAAAGTACATATAGGCACAGTCCGTCAGATAAAAAATGAACCCACACACGAACTAACTTATCAAGGTCAAAGTAACTTAAGCAAAGCCAGCATAAACTCATAAGGCAAGTGTACTAATATTCAGGTGAAATTGACTAAAGATCTTTTATGCTAGACCTATTTGGAGACTAAATCAGTTATTTGCTAAACAAGGCTAAGCAAATGGGCATTCATCAAGTTGTGATTGCCACATTAGTCCAACACATGCATGATCAAAGCTATGTAAGCACACCCATGCCAAATATCTTATCACAACAACAATTAGACCCAACAAGACATGTAAAATACTTATTAACATGCTGATAGTCCAAAACTAACTTGAACAAACACATAGTTGAACTTAAATTAACATGTTTATGATCCCTTCAAACTGACACATCATTAATCATGAGCTAAGCCATATCAAACTATATAGTATGCTAATGATCGGACTAATTATAGTTGAACAATGATCAGGTTAAAAGACAAACAAGCTGATTGTTATTTTAATCTAGCATATTACATAGTTAAAGACTAAAACTGGCTAAAACAAACTTAGGTTAAATAAATCCCTTTTCAACATTCAAAGGACCAATAATCTTCTACAGGTTTGATTAAACGACAACTAAATCATTAGACAAGGCATCAAAGCAATATTAATGACTAAACTAAACAAACTTACCTAGGTAGAAGCAATTAAAAAATGTTTGACCTAAACCAAAACTGGACCTACTAACAATAATAACTGAGCTGAATGAAACACATAAACACAATAGCACATCATGCAACCAAGCTAAGCTAACTAAACCTAACTAGAATTAACTAACACATAACACAAATTAAACACAAAAATGCTAAAATAAATAATGAAGGAGAGAATTTTACCTCTTCTTTGC
The DNA here is from genome assembly GCF_019175385.1 of Lycium barbarum. Taxonomy (NCBI): domain Eukaryota; kingdom Viridiplantae; phylum Streptophyta; class Magnoliopsida; order Solanales; family Solanaceae; genus Lycium; species Lycium barbarum. Next base: position 33,953,158 of record NC_083339.1, on the reverse strand, counting down.
GCAGCCTTTGTTGAGAATGAAGTTGTAGATCCTTGCCCTCCTCAAACCCGAAACTCAGCCACAAACAAAAAGAAATTAAATTTTTTAACTAGAAAAGTCAATAAGTTAAAGGGTCCAGCAAAAATTGCTAAATCCCTAGATAAATTGAGTATTTTTGCTCTATGAGTTGAGACTTTTGTGTGTGTATGTGATGAGAGTGAGGTTTTATATATATAACCCCCAAAATCTCAATGTCTAGGGATTGATCAATGTGGGAAACACAGGTTTGGAGGGCAGGGGGAGGAATTCTCTTTAATTCCCTCTCAAATCGATGAAAGCCAATAACAATCGAGTATTCAAAATCCAAGTGAGACAAATCCCTTGATTTTTCCTTGGTTGACTATATTTTGTTGAAAAAGTAAAAGATGAGAGTATTTTAACGTGTTTGGTGGAATCTCGGTGGAGAGAGTATGATCCCAATTAATGCGTTGCCCAAATCGGCCATACCAGGCCTGAAGCAAAGCACTGTACTCTGAAAGTTTTCCAATTTTGGCTTGATGACGCCAAGAGAGAGAAGAGAGGACTGAGGCAGAGTTAGGGTTTCTAATGAGAAACCCTGATCAACCAAAATGAAGAGGAAAGGGATCGTCTGGTAGAATATAAGTGAGGTTGGGTTGGGTCGGGTCTGGTTCCCATTTGGGGTGGACTCTGTCAATTTAAAACGTAAGGGAAGGGCCCCATATGTGTGTGTGTATATATATACATATTATATACATATAGATATTCACACACATATACATATATATGAAAGGATAATTTTGTCTGAAGCAAAGCACCGTACTCTGAAAGTTTGCCAATTTTGGCTTGATGACGCCAAGAGAGAGAAGAGAGGACTGAGGTGGAGATAAGGTTTCTAATGAGAAACCTTGATATACCAAAATGAAAAGGAAAGGGATCATTACGTAGAATATTAATTAGCCTTCTCAAATATAACCAGCAGAAAAGATAATTGATTATTTCAATTATAGCCCTAATTAAAACATAACAAACAATTGTCTATTTAGATTACGGCCACAATTAACTCATGCGACAAATAACAAAATTCAATTTTGATCAATTTTGAAAATAATTGCAATTATAGCCAAATAAATTATAAATATATGATGTAATTGATTATCTATTCTATTAGTCAAATTTCTTGATTTAACGGAGTAAAATATTTATCAATTGGACATTAATTGTTACTACAATTAATTAAACAATTGTATAGACTATTTTTGAATTAAAATTCTGACAAAAATGCTTCCAAATTATAGAAAATATACAAAATTCATAGGATGATATATAATAATATATTTGATGATATTTTTGCCAAATAAAATGGAAAAATGTCACCGGAATAATTTGTAAAGTTATTTTGACTTGTAAATTTATATTTCACTCAGTTTGTGACTCAAGAACTCCAAATAATTAAACAAATTATTGAAGGTAAAAAATTAGGTGTTACACCTCGGAAATTTCCCCGTGAACGTACAATGAATAGACTAACGAAGAATACGAGTATATGATGTTTTAATCAGAAGGGAATGATGTTTGACGACCCAAAGCAATATTTCAAAGACAATGGGAATAAGAGATAGGTTATGCTCCACAATGACTAATTATAGGTTCTGAAGACGTGAAAGTTCCAAATTTGCACTTCGGCCCAGTCGATCGTAAAATGAAATACGGACCGTAAAGTGGTATACGGCCTGTAAACTACCATGTCGTATTTCAACTTACAAAACTTCAACTTTCTGCCAAAGACTTGAATGGTTAAAAACGACTTGAAATACGGACAGTAAACTGAAATACGACCCGTAAACTGAGTCGTAAACCACCATGTCCTCAGCCTGACTTTCTGGTTTGTTATGCTTAAATACCCCCGCAGAATACAGACCGTAAACTGGAATACGAACCGTAAACTGGGTTTACGACCACTGTGCACTTCAACTATTGTTCATTTCGGATCAGATTTTAAGTCATTAAAAAGGAGACCCAAGCTCATTAATTTATTTCATTTCCACGATACTTCTCTGTAGAAACCTATAGAATATTCTCCACTTTTCATCTACAAGAAAACAAAGGAAATCAAAGATCAATATCAAGAATCCAAGTGAATCAAGTGTATGAAACTCATCAAAGTTCATCCAAGTTAAGAAATTTCAAGAGAAGCAAACTAGGGTATTGGTACAAGAAGAGTAATACCACTCAAGGCTTGTTCCTACAACATCTAAGGTAAGTTTTATGGCATTTGCGTGTTATTTAGGGTATGGAAGAGTTGAAACACTTGGATTATAGAAGGATGTAAGAAATGGGTCATGAAAGTGTGAATAGTAGCACTGTTGAGTAAAGGTTTGAATTGAGCCATGATCATTAGTAAATTGTGATTATGAAAATGTTATGGATGACATTTAGAACATGGAATAAGTATCCTAGGTGAGAAAAATGCAACAATGAACCATGGCCATGATTATAGAGAAATTGAAGACAAATTGTGAAATACGGATATTGTAAAAGAATGATGAGTGTTATCTATCATTTTGAGAATGTTGTTATGAACGCTTGAGAGTTGATATAGAATAGGGGAAGAGTTGCATAAATGGAAGGAAATGTTGTCCAATTTTATCTAGCGTTAGTAAGCTGTTTTTATAATCGCTAGCTAATGTCGATACAAATTCTCTTGAAGGTAGAACGTACGCACTAAAGGAGAACAAGCAAGCGATAGATTAGTAAACGACAAAGGTATGTGAGGCTAGTCCTTTCTTTCTAATGGCATGAATCCTAAAGCATGGCTTCCTATTTTCTTCATAAGTTCCTACATTCCGGAAAGCTACAAGTCTATATCCATGAATAGCTATATAAGATGAGAGATATGTTAGAGATCCTATAATTTTAATAATGTTACTTGTTGCTTACACTCACCTTATATATTAATTCCTTCAAGGTGTGGCAGGATATTGATGAATGTTCCATAATGAAATCGGGGGATCACGACCTTACGTCACCCCGATAAAGTGTAGTTGTTCTTGAGCCCTATGCATGTACTATGACAAACATATTATGATAAGTATATTATGATAAGCATATTATGATGAGCATGTATAATGATGATATAACACCGCGCCTATATGGCCGGGCAGTCACCACTAAGGCGGGAAGCGTATACACCATGGCCAGATGGCATGGGCAGACACCACTAGTGGGCGGCATGAGATGATACCCCGGACGCGGAGGCCTAGACGTAGGCTAATGTTATGATTACCACACCAATCCGATATGGACGGGTAGTTTATACACTATCACACCGTACCTATATGGGCGGGCAACTCACATCATACCATCTTTCTTCCTATGAGATCGTGCGATAGAGCCATGTATAAGATTTTATCCTCCCTAATAATGTGTTGTGATTTCAGAATGCCACCAAAGGGAAAGGTTACAGCCGCCCAAAAGGCAAGACTACGACAAAGAGGCTGGTGGAAAGAGAGCCTCCGATGAATGTAGAAGAGGGTGAGTCACATAATGAGGACCTATCTAATACTTCCTCCACCCCGCCTAATGTGGAAGAGCAAGGAGAAGCTCCAGCTCCAATCCCTCCACCGGTTGCTTCGGGTCAACAAATGACCGAGGCCATACATCTGTTGATACAGTTGGTTGCCGCTCAGGGACATCGGCAAATTGCGGGCCCAAGTGATCGATCGGCCAGTACCAGAGCCCGTGATTTTATTAGTCTAAATCCTCCGGAGTTTTTCGGGTCAAAGCCGGATGAAGACCCGCAAGGTTTCATTGACGAGATGTTGAGAACGTTGAGGATTGTCCATGCCTCCAAAACTGAATTCGTGGAGTTGGCATCTTATAGACTACGGGACGTGGCAGTCTTATGGTATAATAACTGGGTATTATCGAGAGGAGAAAATGCGCCTCCTCCGGTTTGGCAAGAATTCGTGGATGCTTTTATTCGTCACTATTTGCCACCCGAGGTCCGCCGAGCTAGGGCGGATAGGTTCCAAAATTTGAAGCAAGGAAACATGAGTGCCCGGGAATATAGCCTTAAAGTTAATTCATTGGCTAGGTATGCCCCGACTATGGTGGCCAACATAGGAGACCGGGTACATAGATTCGTGAGTGTCTTAGGGCCACATTTATTCAAAGATTGCTTGACAGCTTCGCTACAAGATGGGATGGATATTTCCCGGATACAGGCTCATGCTCAGAATTTAGAGGGGCGACAATAACCACAAAGAAGTGATCGTGATAGTGATAGAAGACAAGGTAAGAGGGCCAGATCTATGGGAACAAGCAGTGATTATAGAGGGGGATCAAGACCGACATATTCTAGGTACTCAGGCCAGTCGGTGACTAGTGCACCTCCTCGATTCGCAGGTAGGAGATTTGATCGCTCCTTCCGTCTAGGACAGGGCAAGAGTTCGGGGCCTCAGATTCCCAGTTCAGGGAAGAATATAGTCAGAGGAGACCCCCCCCCCTCCCGCGTACCGCGATGCAGCCAGTGCGGTAGATTACATTCTGGACAGTTTCGCCAGGGTTCGGATGCTTGTTATACTTGTGGCCAAGTTGGGCACATGATGAGAGATTGCCCGTCGATGAGTGGTAGAGTTGGGGCTCAGCCTATAGGTTCAACAATTGGTTCTTCCTCAGTGCGCCCGGTAGGGCAGACTCCCCAGATGTCAACAGGCCGAGGTAGAGGCAGAGGGGCAGCATCTACTTCAGGTGCCACTCAGCCCCGTGTATATGATTTAGCCGGACGGTAGGATCTTGAGTCCTCCCCGGATGTGGTTACAAGTACATTGTCTATATTTTCCCGTGATGTATATGCCTTGATAGATCCGGGTTCTACTCTTTCCTATATTACCCCGTACATTGCTGGTTGTATTAGGGTGAAACCTGAGCCAATCAAACCTTTTGAGGTATCTACTCCGGTTGGTGATCCCGTGATAGCTAGACAAGTGTATAAAAATTGTGTAATTGTGATATGTGATCGCCGGACCAAAGCTGATTTGATTGAATTGGAAAAGTTAGAATTCTATGTGATTATGAGTATGGACTGGTTGGCCTCATGCTATGCTAATGTTGATTGCTGGATGAAAGTAGTTCGATTTCAATTTCCGGGAGAACTCGCGCTTGAATGGAAGGGTAATACAGCGTCTCCAAGAGGTAGGTTTATTTCCTACCTTAAGGCAAGGAAGATGATAGCCAAGGGCTATATTTATCATCTAATTCGAGTTCATAAAACCGAGGCAAAGTCGCCAATTTTCTAATCAGTTCTAGTAGTGAATGAATTCCCAGATGTATTTCCTGATGAGCTTCCAGGTCTTCATCCAGAAAGAGAAATTGATTTTGCTATTGATGTATTGTCGGACACCAAGCCTATTTCTATTCCTCCATATCGAATGGCCCTAGTGGAACTGAAAAAGTTAAAGGCGCAGTTGAAAGATTTTCTCGAAAAGGGGTTTATTAGGCCCAGTTCATCACCGTGGGGAGCACCAGTCTTATTTGTGAGGAAGAAAGACGGATCTCTACGAATGTGTATCGACTATAGGCAATTGAACAAAGTGAAGATAAAGAATAAATATCCTCTCCTGAGGATTGATGATTTATTTGATCAACTACAGGGTGCCAAGTGGTTTTCTAAAATCGAATTGAGGTCAGGTTATCATCAAGTGAGAGTTAGAGAAGCAGATATTCCCAAAACAGCCTTTAGAACGAGATATGGCCACTATGAATTCCGGGTGATGTCGTTTGGATTAACTAATGCTCCGGCCGTGTTTATGAATTTGATGAATAATGTATTCAGGCCTCTCTTGGACTTATTCGTGATAGTATTTATTGATGATATTCTGGTGTATTCTCGCACGGAATCAGAACATGCAGATCATTTGCGAATTGTTCTTGGCATCCTTCGAGCCCGAGAATTGTATGCAAAATTTTCAAAGTGCGAGTTTTGGCTGAATTCTGTTACATTTCTGGGCCATGTTATTTCAGATGATGGCATTCGAGTCGACACTCAGAAAATTGAAGCCGTAAAGACTTGGCCAAGGCCTACGACGCCTACAGAAGTTCGTAGTTTTCTGGGGTTGGCGGGTTATTATAGAAGGTTCGTAGAGGGCTTCTCATCTATTTCAGCCCCATTGACGAAGCTAACCTAGAATTCAGCTAAATTTCAATGGAATGATGCTTGTGAGCGCATCTTCCAAGAGTTGAAAGACAGATTGACCTCAGCTCCGGTCTTAACACTTCCAGAAGGGTCAGATGGCTATGTTGTGTATTGTGACGCTTTCAGTGTGGGATTAGGATGCGTATTGTTGCAGCATGGTAGAGTTATTGCTTATGCTTCAAGGCAATTGCGGAAACATGAAAAGAACTATCTAACTCATGATCTCGAGTTGGCTGCGGTCATTCATGCCTTGAAAATGTGGAGACATTACTTGTACGGTGTGCATATTGATATCTATACAAATCACAAAATTCTTTAGTACATTTTCAAGCAGAAGGAGTTGAACCTGCGGCAGAGGCGGTGGTTAGAATTGTTGAAAGATTATGATGTGAATATTTTGTACCACCCCAGAAAAGTGAATGTAGTAGCCGATGAGCTTAGCCGCCGATCAATGGGCAGTTTATGCGAAGTCCCTCCGGAAAAGAAAGAGATAGTTCATGAGCTCCATCAACTAGCTAATCTTTGAGTACGTGTAATTGATTCGGGTAATGCAGGGATTAGTATTAATGATCCCACAGTCTCATCCTTGAACATGGAAGTGAAAGAGCACCAGTATAAGGATCCTAAACTGTGCCATTACAGAGACACATCTCATGGAAAAGAGAAGTCTCCATTTGAAGTTTCTAGGGATGGGATTCTTAGATACCGAGGTAGGTTATGTGTGTCGAATGTGGCAGAATTACGCCGATGAATTCTAGAAGAAGCACATTGTTCCCGGTATTCTATTCACCCAGGTGCAACCAAGATGTATCATAATCTTAAACTAATATATTGGTGGGATGGCATGAAGTGGGACATAGCAGAACTTGTAGCACAGTGTCCAAATTGCCAACAAGTAAAGATTGAACATCAAAAGCCAGGAGGCTTATTGCAAGCAATAGAAATCCCTACTTGGAAATGGGAAGTGATCAACATGGATTTTATTGTGGGGTTACCTCATTCCCATGGCAAGTATGATTCTATATGGGTGATCGTGGATAGATTGACGAAAGCAGCCCATTTTCTTCCAGTTAGAACCACGTACTCGACAGAAGACTATGCGAGGTTGTATCTCAAAGAAATTGTGCGACTCCATGGTGTACCATTATCTATTATCACAGATAGAGGAGCACAGTTTACAGCCAAATTCTGGAAGTCCTTTCAAGAAGGTCTAGGTACCCAGGTGAAGCTTAGCATGACATTTCATCCACAGACTGATGGACAAGCCGAGCGTACTATTCAAACGTTGGAAGATATGTTACGGGCATGTATATTAGATTTTGGTGGTAGCTGGGATGATCACTTATCACTTATTGAGTTTTCTTACAACAATAGCTACCATTCCAGTATCAGAATGGCTCCGTATGAAGCCCTATATGGAAGAAAGTGTAGGTCCCCAATCGGATGGTTTGAAATAGGAGAAGTACAACTAGTAGGCCCTGAATTGATTCAGCAAGCGGTGGAAAAAGTTAAGGTGATCCGAGATCGATTGTTGAAAGCCCAAAGTCGCCAAAAGTCTTATGCGGTCAATCGCCGACGAGACTTGGAATTCCAGGTTGATGATTGGGTATTTTTGAAAGTGTCGCCAATGAAAGGGGTGATGAGATTTGGAAAGAGAGGGAAGTTAAGTCCTAGATATATTGGACCCTATAAAATTATCCGTAAGGTGGGTCATGTCGCCTATGAATTGGACTTGCCTTCAGAGCTCGAACTAGTCCATCCAGTCTTCCATGTTTCGATGCTTCGCAAGTGGGTTGGAGATCCCACAAAGATTGTCCCGATAGATGATGTGCAAGTAATAGAAAAGCTAACCTATGAAGAGTGCATATTGCTATTCTAGACAGGCAAGTGCGAAGACTTCGAAATAAAGAATTAGCTTCAGTTAAAGTCTTGTGCCGAAACAACAACCGAGAAGAAATGACTTGGGAAGCGGAAGAGAGTATGAAGTCCAAGTACCCGCATTTATTCCAACCCCCAGGAGAGATTTAAGGTGAGACACTAACACTATGAGGTATGTATGCTTCCTTTCTATGCTTATGGGTCGTGTGTGGCCAATTTATGCGCTATTGTGTTGTGGCCCTGTGAGGCAATGTTATTATGGGTTGTTGTGACAAGATGGTAGTGCCATATTACCGGGGAAACTCTGGCAAAATTTTTCCTAGAATCCCCGATGACTTAACATTCAAGGACGAATGTTCCAAAAAGGGGGAAGAATGTTACACCTCGAAATTTCCCTGTGAACGTACAATGAATAGACTAACGAAGAATATGAGTATACGATATTTTAATCAGAAGGGAATGACGTTTGACGACCCTAAGTAAGATTTCAAAGGCAATGGGAATAAGCGATAGGTTATGCTCCACCATGACTAATTATAGGTTCTGAAGACGTGAAAGTTGCAGATTTACACTTCGGCCCAGTCGATCGTAAAATGAAATACGGACCGTAACGTGGTATACGGCCCGTAAACTACCATGTCGTATTTCAACTTACAAAACTTCAACTTTCTGCCAAAGACTTGAATGGTTAAAAACAACATGAAATATGGACTGTAAACTGAAATACGACCTGTAAACCGAGTCGTAAACCACCATGTCCTTAGCCTGACTTTCTGGTTCTGTTATGCTTAAATACGCCCGCAGAATACGGACCGTAAACTGGAATATGGACCGTAAACTGGGTTTACGACCACTGTGCACTTCAACTACTGTTCATTTCGGATCAGATTTTAAGTCATTAAAAAGGAGACCCAAGCTCATTAATTCATTTCATTTCCACGATACTTCTCTCTAGAAACCTCTAGAATATTCTCCACTCTTCATCTACAAGAAAACAAAGGAAATCAAAGATCAATATCAAGAATCCAAGTGAATCAAGTGTATGAAACTCATCAAAGTTCATCCAAGTTAAGAAATTTCAAGAGAAGCAAACTAGGGTTTTGGTGCAAGAAGAGTAATACCACTCAAGTCTTGTTCCTACAACATCTAAGGTAAGTTTTATGGCATTTGCGTGTTATTTAGGGTATGGAAGAGTTGAAACACTTGGATTATAGAAGGATGTAAGAAATGGGTCATGAAAGTGTGAATAGTAGCACTGTTGAGTAAAGGTTTGAATTGAGCCATGATCATTAGTACATTGTGATTATGAAAATGTTATGGATGACATTTAGAACATGGAATAAGTATCCTAGGTGAGAAAAATGCAACAATGAACCATGGCCATGATTATAGAGAAATTGAAGACAAATTGTGAAATACAGATATTGTACATGAATGATGAGTGTTGTCTATCATTTTGAGAATGTTGTTATGAACCCTTGAGAGTTGATATAGAATAGGGGAAGAGTTGCATAGACGGAAGGAAATGTTGTCCAATTTTCTCTAGCTTTAGTAAGCTATTTTATAATCGCTAGCTAATGTCGATACAAATTCTCTTGAAGGTAGAACGTACGCACTAAAGGAGAACAAGCAAGCGATAGATTAGTAAACGACAAAGGTATGTGAGGCTAGTCCTTTCTTTCTAATGGCATGAATCCTAAAGCATGATTTCCTATTTTCTTCATGAGTTCCTACATTCCGGAAAGCTACAAGTCTATATCCATGAATAGCTATATGAGATGAGAGATATGTTAGAGATCCTATAATTTTAATAATGTTACTTGATGCTTACACTCACCTTATATACTAATTCCTTCAAGGTGAGGCAGGATATTAATGAATGTTCCATAATGAAATCGGGGGATCATGACCTTACGTCACCCCGATAAAGTGTAGTTATTCTTGAGCCCTATGCATGTACTATGACAAACATATTATGATAAGTATATTATGATAAGCATATTATGATGAGCATGTATAATGATAATATAACACCGCGCCTATATGGCCGGGCAGTCACCTCTAAGGTGGGCAGCGTATACACCATGGCCAAATGGCATGGGCAGACACCACTAGTGGGCGGCATGAGATGATACCCCGGATGCGGGAGGCCTGGACGTAGGCTAATGTTATGATTACCACACCGATCTGATATGGACGGGCAGTTTATACACTATCACACCGTACCTATATGGGCGGGCAACTTATACATTTATGCATATATGATATGACGATGAGTATGAGTAAGACAGTATGCATTACTTCTTTTATATTTGACAGTCAGATACAAATGTTTCATATTGATATTTCCTTTGTATCATTGTTTATGCCTCTCATACTCAGTAGAATGTTCGTACTGACGTCCGTTTTCTTTGGACGCTGTGTTCATGCCCACAGGGAGACAGGGAGGAGAGCTTGACCCAGATCCGTAGTAGCTGTCAGCCGATTGTAAGCACTCCTTTGTTCCGGAGGTGCTTGATTATTCTTTTGTGTATATTCATGTATATGTATTTTGGGCATAACGGGGTCTTGTCCCGTCTTCATGTTCAGCACTCCAGTAGAGGCTCGTAGATACGGAGTGTGGGTTAGATGGTCTCACGAGATTGTTACTATTTATATATATATATATATATATATTATTTTGATGGCCGAGAGGCTTATGCATATAAAAGTATTTTATGTTCTCAAATGAAAAGATGATTTTCTTATATCTTGAGCATAAATTGATAAAAGAGCATTAAATGAGTAAGATGAGTAGTAGAACGAGTGGTGCACGGTGGCTAGCCCCGGGTACCCGTCGCGGCCCCTAGCTGGGTCGTGACATTAGGTGTCAACAAGTGAGATGTAAACTGAGTCCCTCGATCCGAAATGATAGAAATCGGTACCCCATGCAAACAAATTATTTCCCTGATGTAGATCTTGGCCAACTTCTTTGAATTGTAAGTGGTATGAACAGGTATGAATTGAGCAGACTTAGTCAAACACAATGACCCAAATGACATCAAACTTCCCCAAAGTCCATGGTAATGCTACCACAAATTTCATGGCAATCCGCTCCCACTTCCATTCGGGAATAAGTATCCTCTGAGTAGTCCCACCAGGCTTCTGGTGCTCGTACTTCACTTGTTAGCAACTCAAACTCCCGAAACACGAACCCTGTTATGTCTTTCTTCATACTGCACCACCAATAATACTGCTTCATAGCTCGATACATCTTTTTAGGCCTCGGATGAATAGAGTACCTCAAACTATGAGCCTCTTCCATGATCAATCTAGTCAAATCTCCCAGTTGGGGAACATATACGCCACCCTTGATCCTCAAAACACCCTCCTCACTTATAATTGTCTCATTGGCCTTTCCTCGCTACATTTTGTCCTAGATGTAACACAATTTTGCATCATCCAACTGTCGAGCCCTAATATGCTATAATAAAGAAGATTGTGCCTCTACGCAAGCCAGAACGTTGCCAGGTTTTGAAATATCAAGCCTCACCATGCTATTTTCCAAAGACTGAACATCCATAGCCAACAAACGCTCCCCAACCAGGAACCAAGCTAGGCTACCCATAGTCACCGACTTCTGACTCAAGGCATCTGCCAGTACATTGGCCTTGCCCGGATGATAAAGAATGGTCATATCCTAGTCTTTAAGCAACTCCAACCACCTCTGTTGCCTCAAATTGAGATTCTTCTGATTGAATATATTCTAGAGACTCCGGTGATCGGTAAACACCTCAAAATGCACACCACAGAGATAATGCTTCCAAATCTTCAAAGCAAAGACCATCGCTGCCAACTCCAAGTCATAAGTGAGACTCTTTTCGTGCACCTTCAACTGACTCGAAGCATAGCTATGAACGTTCCCTTCTGCATCAACACACACCCAAGTCCAATCCGCGAAGCATCATCATATATGGTAAAGTTGTCTCCCTCCACAGGTAAAGTCAAAACCAAGGCTGAAGGCAATAAGGTCTTGAGCTTTTGAAAGCTTGCCTCACACTCATCCGACCATTGGAGCGCCACATTCTTCTGAGTTAACTTGGTCAAAGGAGATGTAATAGATAAGAAGCCCTCCTACAAAATGACGATAATAACTACCTAGGCCAACGAAACTCCGAATCTCGGTGACCGATGCAGGTATAACCCAATCATGAACTACCTTGATCTTCTTAGGATCCACCATGATACCATCCTTAGACACCACATGGCCCAAAAATACTATAGAACTTAGCAAGAACTCACATTTCAAAAACTTAGCTTAGAGTTGTTTTCCTTCAAAATCCCAAGTACGATCCTAAAATGCCGCTCATGCTCCTCTCTACTCTGAGAGTAAATCAGAATACATCAATAAATATTATCATAAAGGAATCCAAGCACAGTCTGAAAACACCGTTCATCAGGTCCATGTAGGATGTCGGGGCATTGGTCCACCCAAAGGTCATAACCAAGAACTCATAATGACCATAGCGGGTCCTGAAAATTGTCTTAGGGGTATGCTCCGCCCTAATCTTCAACTGGTGATAACCGGACATCAAATCGATCTTAGAAAAGACTAAGCACCCTGAAGCCGATCAAATAAGCCATCAATGCAAGGAATGGGGCACTTGTTCTTGATTGTAACCTTGTTCAACTGCCGATAGTCAATACACATTTGTCATGCTCCCATCCTTTTTCTTCACAAACAACACCGGAGCACCCCAAGGTGAAACACTAGGCGTGATGAATCCCTTACTCAAAATATCTTGCAATTTTTCCTTCAATTCCCCTAATTTCGTGACCACCATCTTGTATGGCGGAATAAAAATAGTCTCGGTGTCTAGATCCAAATCAATGCAAAAATCAATATCACGATCCGGTGGAACACCTGGTAAATATATCGAAAAAACATTGGGAAAATCCCTCATTATTGGCACTAACTCGAGTGGAGGAGTGTCTGCACTAGTGTCCCAAATGTACCCTAAATAAGCCAAACACCCTTTCTAAACCATCCGTCAGGCTCTAAGGTAGGATATAACCTTCATCCGCGCGTGGCTAAATAGCTCCGTTCCACTCAAATCTAGGGATTCCCAGCATGGCTAACGTAGCCGTCTAGGCATGACAGTCCAAGATCGCATAATAAGAAGACAACCAATCTATGCCTAGGATGCTGTCGAAATCTACCATGTCCAGAATCTTCAAATTCGTCGTAGTGTCATATCCCATCAAGGTAATAATGCAAGATCGATACACTCGATCTACCACAACAGAATCCCTAACAGGAGTAGAGACAGTAATAGGAAAACCAAGCGACTCACATAACATATCCAGACTCAAAGCAAAGTAAGCAGACACATATGAGTCAGTAGAGCCCGGATCAAACAATGTCACAGCTGACCAACGACAGACTGAAGTGGTACCTGTGATAACTGCATCAGACGCCTCAGCCTCTAGCCTACTAGGAAAAGCATAGAAATGACCTCGTCCGCCCTCGGACTATGTACCACCTAGACCACCGCGGCCTGACTGAAATCCACCGCTAGCTGACTGGGAACTACCTCTATGTTACACCTCGGAAAAATTATCCGTTGATGCACAAGTAAATAGACTAGTGAAGAGCACGAGTATACGGTATTTCAATAAGTAAGAAATGACATTCGATGACTCTAGATAAGATTTCAAAGATGTTAGAGATGGGGGAAAATGACATTCGATGACTCTAGATAAGATTTCAAAGATGTTAGAGATGGGGGAAGAAAGTTGGCCAAGAGAAGGCAAGGCATACGATTGGTATCAGAGAGGAATTACGAGTAACGAGTTAATGAGGGTTTAATAATATCTAGGAAAAGAGTGATAACGTCCCTTAGAGTGGTATTGAGGTGTTGAACAAGTGCTAAGAAGGTTTCATAAGGATTGGAGATCAAACGAGTCGACGAAACGAGCTTCGGAAGCACTGGGGATTATACGGCCAAACATACTGGCCGTATAAATTATACGGTCCGTGTGTTGGGACCGTATAATCAGCCCAGAATGTCATACCTTTCTGGACCAAACATACAGCCCGTATAAAATGTACGGACCGTATGTTGGTCCATATATATGGTCGGGGACAGTTTTGTTCATTAAATAAGGGATTCAAGATTTATTTCATTTCATTCCTATATCACACCCCTTCTATCTAAAATACCTCTCTACATTTATTCCACAAGAATTCAAGAGGTATTAGTGATCAACAACATAAACTAAGTGAATCAAATGTAAGAGAACCCATTAAAGATCATTCAAGTCAAGAAATCTCATTGGAGATGAACTAGGGTTTTTGCTCAAGTGAAGTATTACCATCCAAGGCCTGTTCCTACTACATCTAAGGTAAGATTTATGGCATTTCTATGTTGTTTAAGGTATTTGAGAGTTGAAATACTTGGATTGTAGAAGGGTATAGAAAAATGGGTCATAAATGTGGAATAGTGCCATTTCGAGTAATAGTTTGAATTGAGTCATGATTCTTAATGTGTTTTGATATAAATAGGTTATAAATGACGTTGAGAACATGAGATAGGCAATGTATGTGAATGAACGTAGTCGTGTGTTATGACCATGGATATGGGTGATTGAAAGCGAATTGAGAAATGTGGTTAATGTGGATGAATAATGACTATTGTTATAGTATTGTGAATGTATTATTGACGTTTGGGAGTTGATATAAGTTATGGAGGAATGTCGTATAAATAAAGGAGATGCTGTCCGATTTTCTCTAGCTTTAGTCATGTATACTAGCTATCGATTTCTAATGATAGTATGACTTTAATGAAGGTAGAAATGAGCTTCGGGGGAGAACGTGCAAGTGTAGAATAGTTGAACGGAAAGGTATGTAAGGCTAACCCTTCTTTCATAAGGCATGGTTGTTTGGCCAAATATCTAAATCTTCTATAAGGCTATGATGTCCTTCAAATGATTCGATCTTCCGAGCTAGTAAGCTCACGATTCTTGATATGCTACAATTGTACTAAGTTCCTCATATGACGAGTACGCCTACAAAGATAGAGGTAATGAATGACGATAATAGTGATAATGGTATTGATAACGACTATAATGGTAATAGCGATGACGATAACGATGATGATGATGATAGTGATGATAATAGTAAAAATGCTTTTGAGCTATTATGTATATGTATCTATGTATGACTACTATGGGACTCCGAGCTTATAAGGTCGGGTAGAATATGTATGTATGTTTATGTAACGCGCGCGCACCACTGCAGTTGGGTACTGACAACACAGAGCCTTGGTAGGGCCAGGTATGTGTAACACTGAGCCTTGGTTGGCCAGGTATGTACGATCACCGAGCCTAGCTATTGTCGGGTACGTGAAACACCGAACCTTGGCGGTCGGGTATGCTATGTAAATGATATGTGTATGACATGAATATGTATATGTTGTGGGTAGGTATATGATATAGATATGAGTATGAATACGAATATAATACGATTATGAATAAGAATATGTACATGATATGAATGTGAATAAGGATATGTAAATGAGTACGGATATGAATACTCGAAATGGAAAGTTCCTATGTAAGGCAAGTAAGTGCTTATGACGATGATTCTACTATCTCCCATCTTATGATATTTCTTATGTTGCTTATTATGCTTCTATATTGATATTGATCATGCTTTACCTACTCAATACATTCTTCGTACTGACGTCCTTTTGTTTGTGGACGCTGCGTCATGCCCGCAGGTGCCCAGGGAGACAGACTTGATCCATAGCTACATTCTCCGGGACTACATAGCAGAGCTCCACTTCCTTCGGAGCTATAGCTTTTGGGTACTTATTCTTTTGTGTACATAATTATGGGCATAGCGGGGTCCTGTCTCGCCTATATGTTATGACATACTCTCCTTAGAGGCTCGTAGACATGTGTATATGGTTAGATATGTTCGGCCTTGTCGGCCTATATTTTGGATTTCATTTTGTTAGCCTCGTCGGCTTATGTACATTGATATGGGCATAGATTTCAATGATGATATAAAGGTATTGTTGTCCAATGAGACTAGTATGTTTGATAAATAGAAATGTATGCTTAAATATGTGGCTCACCTAGATGTAAGTGTAAAAGTACGTAAGGGGTGCCCGGGTGGGCTAGCACCGGGTGCTCGTCGCGGCCCCTAGTCGGATCGTGACACTCTACCAGGCTGATGACTGCCTCTGCCAGGCTATGAACCCCCCTCTACAAGAATATCCACCTTCCCTAGCTGGCTGTGCTGGAGGGTTAAGTGTATGTACTCGAGAAATCTGCTCGGACCAACCCTATCTAAGTCTGGGGCACTCCCTCACGAAATGCCCTAGGTCTCCACACTCATAACAGGTCCTGACTATTGTGGGATGATTAATAGATACTGAAGACCCAGAATGTCTTCCTCGGCCTGACTGTCGAGAATAAGAACCCTGAGATATCTGCCCTGAATGGTACTCACTGTGTCTAGACGAACCAAGTACTGAAGTCTGAAGTGCTGACTGAATGGGATGACTAGAATGGTAATGATGACCTCTACCATAATGTCTCCCGCTCCTGGAAGAGGAACCACTGAAACCACCAACCCTACGAACCCTCTTGTCATTACCCTATCCTGTGTCTGCCACCTTACTGAATCGACCTTCTTGGGGTGATCCACCATTGTTTGAAACTAAGCCCCAGAAACTAGTACTATAACATCACCAATTCAAGTGGATGGGTCAGCCCCTTCACAAAATTCCTCACTCTCTCTGCCTAAGTGGGGAGTAACAACACAGCATAACAGGCCAGAGCGTGAAAACGAGACTCATACTCTGCAACAGATTACCCTCTCTACTCCAAGTCAGAGAACTCGTCCCTCTTCCTGTCTCTCAAGCTACCGGGAATATGCTTCTCCAGAAATACCTGAAAGAACCGAGTCCAAGTCAAAGGAGGCGACCTAGCTAGTCGACACTCATTGTAAGACATCCGCTAGAATTTAGCATACTGAATCAACTAAATAGAAACATAATCAACTCTGTGTGACTTCACTACACCCAACTTATAAAGCCTCTCATGATAATTGACGATGAACTCATACTCATCCTCCTTGGGAGAACTATAGAACCAGGGAGGACTCATTCTGATGAACTAATCAAACATGTTCTACTCATCTCTAACTGGTCCAGTGACTGTACGATGAGCGAAATCAGGTGCTGGAATCTCATCAATGTGAGGTGCCACAACGGCAGCAGGCTGTGCCCCCAAAGTCTAAAACTGATTCGGTATCTGACCTCCACCTCTAGTCTATGACCCATCTGGTGTAGCCTGAAATGCGTCAGCTTGGGTTAAACCCTCAAATAGGCTTAGAATTCGCACCACGACATCCTGTAAGACTAGTGTAGCAATGATCTTAGGAGGTGCCTGGGCTGGTCCTTGCCTCTTCTCCTCCATTGGCTCGTTCTCATGCTAGATTTCATGCTCCATCTCATGCTCAATCTATGGCTTGGGAGACACTAATCTAGCCCATATTTGACCCACCACTGGTTCCCAATCTATGGTCGATACTGTTCCACAGGGTCTACCCCTACCATAACCTCTATCCTGATCCCTACCAAGTGCCATGGCTCTAGCCGTAGCTACCAGTGCCTCATCCCTAGCTGCATCCGCGGGTATCCTCACCATTTGTGAGAGAATAGAATATGAAGTAAGATCTTTAGCTTGAACAAGTTAGAATGATAGGAATGAAAGAATGAAAGTTTCCTAAATGTCCTATAGCCTCTCGAGGATGGGTACGGACGTCTACGTACCAATCCGCAAGACTCTACAAGACATCGCTCTTGTACTTATAAGATCGGTGAACCTAAAGCTCTGACACCAATTTGTCACGACCCAAATTATTTGGTCATGATGGCACCTACACCATTCCACCGATAGGGGAACCATTCCCAAAATAGTAAATCATTTACAAATGAAAATAAGAGAATCGATTATATCAACAACATTATCTAATCAGTCTTAATATATATGTAAATAATTGTAGAAAATAACTTAGTCAAATACAACCCCAAAACTTGGTCAAACTCGTACAAGAGCTCCTAATAGAATTTTACAAGTCTTTGAAAATACAAGGAAGAAAACTCCCTCTAAATAAAGGATAGAATAACATAAATAGAGAAACTCCAAGGCTGCAGATCTAGCTGTAGCTCACCCTGCAATCTAGAATACGACCGCCTTGGGATCAACCACGAGGCATGGAGCTGGAGCACGGATCTGTATCTGCACCAGAAACATTGCAGAAAGTGTAGATGAGTACAAAACCACTAGTACTCGCTAGGTATCATAGGCCTATAATGAAGGAATAATGCATAACGCATATAAAGATTGAAAAGAAACATATAAGTAGAACTACACAACCAACATTTATTTACCTCTCTTACCCTTAGTCATGTTCCACCCAAAAGACGGTAACCAATGATCTGTGAGAATGCAATAGATCAATGAATGAATGCATAAATGCAATGCACTGGCCAAATCTCATACCTGATGCACACATGTTATAGGCCATGCCGTATAGTCATGACCCGTGGGCGACTCGCGAGGTCCGTATACCTCTCAACGCTATCCGGAATGTACCTTCGGTCTGGGTGAGAACCATATCAATCATATAGTATCATTTCTATGCAACTCATATCATCATACCCCAGAATCATTTTCCTTCGGGTGTAAACACATCAATCTTACCTATTTACCTATCGCGACGGACCATTTCTTATCTCATAAATGCCTCATCACAATGAATATGATTGCATGCATAGATAAGCATAAAATGCATGGTAACAAGTGTCAATATAGTCATGAGATAGGGCATGAATTTATATACATCACGGATCACATAATATCAACTCAATGTCAAGATTGATGCCACTTTCATAATATAAATGTAGTATGGGGTGATGAATGCAAAATGAATCAATACTCTAAAAAATCAATCAAACATGGCTATCATAGCCCAAATAAGTGACAACCATACCAACCTAAGTGGATTTATCACCACAACCAAAGCCTGTAGGCCTAACATACATTCCTCGTCACAACATCCTAATCATGCGACAGTTTCCCAAACAAATACATTGGTACCCACCCAAGTGTTCATTATAACCACCAAGGTGGGACTACCTTCACACTCCCAATACCCCTTCAACATTTATAGACATAAACATCCTCCAATCAGAATCTAGAAGACTAAACCTACGGGCACATACTATTTCCCACCTCGGCAGGCGAACTCGTCCGTTATACACAAACCATCCATCAATAAAATAAACCCAAGCACCCAAATATAGTATAATTCTAACATAAATAGATAAATAAAGTAAGTGAGGAATAATACATCAACCCCAAGAATCTGGTCTAGGCCGTACAAGAGCCACAACAATAAATCCATAAGTCTGAAATACAAATACATAGTCTAAAAGCAGAATATTGTCTTAGAATAGCAAGTAAGACAAGTAAAAGAGAAGAGACATCAGGGCTGCGGATCCATCCAAGTGCTCACCCTAAAATGCTTATCAATTAGCCTCGAGACTCATTCATGAAGAGAGGAAGTCGATCCTGCCACGTGCTCTGCACTCATAAAAGAATGCAGCAATGTAGTATCAGTACAAACACTATGTACTGGTAGGTATCATAGGTGTTACACCTAGGAAATTTCATGTCGTCGCGTAGTGAGTGAACTACTGCGAGCTTGAGGATAACAAGAAGTTCTTAAGATTATAAGACGAATAATTAGGGGTCTTAGAATGCGTATGTTAAGATCTTGGAGCTATATGAATTGATGGAATAAGGATTAGTGGAGTATAAGTGAGGATTAGGAAAGGTTTCGTAAATTATTGCGTTAAGAATTGTTTGGTAAGGTCTTGAAGATGAGTTATAGGGATGTTTAGATCATTAATGAAGTATTAAACAAGTGTTAAGAAGGTTGTATAAGGATTGGAGATCAAACGAAACGACGAGAACAACTTCGAAAAAACTGTGAGTTACACGACCATGTTATACGGCCCATGGAATGTTATACGGACCGTATAATGGTCCGTATAACTCAACAGCAACTAAGTATTTCATGATGGTGAACCACGACCACTTTCACGGACCGTGCCATGTTCCACGGACCGTACAAGTGTCCGTGGAAGTCCCGACGGGCTGAGTAAGTTCAATTATATAAATGTGATTCCACTTCATTATTTCATTCCCACATACTTCTTCATCTCTCTCAAGACCTCTAGAAGGTTCCACACACTTCATCTACAAGAATACAAAGGAAAGAAAAGATAATTATCAAGAATTCAAGTGAATCAAGTGCAAGAAGCTTATTAGGGTTCCTCCAAGTCAAGAATTCTCTTGGGAGCGAAGTTAGGGTTTTCTCCAAGTGAAGTATTGCCAATCAAAACCCGTTCCTACGCATTCAAAGGTGAGTTTAATGATTATTCCATGTTTTTAAAGGTAAGGAAAAGTTGAAACACTTGGATTATGGAAGAAAATGGAAAATGGATTACAAAAGATGAGATTAGTGGCAATTGTGAATAGTAGATTAATATGAATCATGAATATCGGTATGTTGTGATTGTAAGTATGTTATGAATGACATTTAGAACACGGAATAAGTATTATATGCGAGAAAATGCGATAATGAATTATGACCATGATTATGGAGAAATTGGAGTGAAATGGCGAAATGCGGATAATGTAGGTTGAATGATGATTGTTGCCATGATATTGTAAATATTGTTATGGTTGTTGGGAGTTGATATAGAGTATGGGAAAATTTGGATAAACAAAGGAAATGCTGCCCAATTTTCTTTAGTTTTAGTAAGCACGTTTAAGTAATTGATTAACTAATGTTCATGCGACTTCTCTTGAAGGTAGAAACGTGGGCATTGAAGGAGAACGAGCAAGCGATAGATTATTTAAACGAAAAAGGTATGTAAGGCTAGTCCTTTCTTTCTATGGCATGAATCCTATGACATGATTATTCTTTCTTTCCCATGAATCTTCTATTATCCGGAAACCTAAAAGACTATGTTCATGAATGACTATATGAGATAAGAGACATGTTATGAGCCAATAGAGTTGGTGATGAGTAAAGTATAAAGATTCTAGAGTTTATGATATGATGTTCCTATAAA
The DNA here is from genome assembly GCF_019175385.1 of Lycium barbarum. NCBI lineage: Eukaryota > Viridiplantae > Streptophyta > Magnoliopsida > Solanales > Solanaceae > Lycium > Lycium barbarum. The sequence continues at coordinate 33,931,888 of NC_083339.1, read as the reverse complement.
GTTAACGATGTTATTTATTGCATACACTCACCTTATATACTATTTCCTTCAAGGTGAGGCAGAATACTTATAAACGTTCCATAATGGAATCGGGGGTTCACGACCTTATGTCACCCCGATAGAGTATAATTGTCTTAAGTTTCCAATCATGCATTATGATAATAATATGATGAGAATATGATGAGTCTATGATACGTACATGATGCTATCACACCCCGCCTATATGGCCGGGCAGACACCGCTAAGGCGGGCAGCTATATGTATACACCATGTCTAGGTGACATGGGCAGACACCACTAGTGGGCGGCATGAGATTGTACCCCAGACGCGGGAGGCCTAGACGCAGGTCAATGATTATCACACCGATCTGATATGGACGGGCAGCTTATACATTTATGCATTTGTGATATGATTATGATTATGAGTAAGACAACATGTGTTATTCCTTTTATAAGAGACAGTCATATACAGTTGCTCCTTATTGATGCTTCCTTTATCTCATTGACGTATTGTTGTTTTTTATGCATCTCATACTCAGTACAATGTTCGTACTGACGTCCGTTTTCTTTGGACGTTGTGTTCATGCCTACAAGTAGACAGGGAGGTGATCTTGATCCAGACTCATAGGAGCTAGTAGCTGATTTTAGAGCACTCCATTGTTCCGGAGGTGCCGTGATTATTCATTTGTGTATATTTTGGGCTTGACGGGGTCCTGTCCCGTCCCTATGTCTAGCACTCTAGTAGAGGCTCGTAGATACGCAGGTGTGGGTTATATAGTCTGACGAGGTTATTGTTGTATATATATATATATATATATATATATATGTGTATATTATTTTGATAGCCGAAAGGATTATGTATATAAAAGTATTTATGTTCTCAAAAGAAAAATGATTTTCTTATAATTTGAGTATAAATTCGATAAAAGAACGTTTAATGAGTATAATGAGTAGTAGAACGAGTGGTGCTCGGTGGTTAGCCTCGGATACCTGCCACGGCCCTAGCCGGGTCGTGACAAAAGTGGTATCAGAGCAGTTCAGTCTTAGGAAGTGTCTACGAGCCGTGTCCAGTAGCGTCTTGTTTATGCTGTGTTGCGCGCCACACTAATAAACATGATGCTACAGGGCATTTAGGAAAAATGACTATCTTTCATCTTAAGAGATCGTGCGATAGAGTTGTGTTATAAGATTTTGCCCTTTTAATAGTGTGTTATGATTTCAGAAATGTCGCCAAAAGAAAAATCTACAGCTGCCCAGAAGGGCAAGACTACGACAAAAAGGCGGGTAGAAAGAGAGCCGCCGATGAATGTAGAAGAGGGCAAGTCACAAAATGAGGCTCTATCTAATACTTCTTCTACCCCACCCAATGTAGAAGAACAAGGGGGAGCTTCAGCTCTAATTCCTCCACCGGTTGCTTCGGGTCAACAAGTGACCGAGGCCATTCATTTATTGACACAGTTGGTTGGCGCTCAGGCACAGCGACAGACTGTGAGTTCAAGTGATCGGGCAGCCAGTACCAGAGCCCGTGACTTTATGAGTTTAAATCCTCCAGAGTTTTTCGGAGCCGGATGAAGACCCGCAAGGCTTTATTGACGAGATGCTGAGAACATTGAGGATTATCCATGCCTCCGAGACTGGATCTGTGGAGTTGGCATCTTATAGACTCCGAGATGTGGCGGTATTGTGGTAAAATAATTGGCTAGCATCAAGAAAATAAAATGCGCCTCCTCCCGTGCGGTAAGAATTTGTAGATGCTTTCATCCGTCACTATTTTCCACCCGAGGTCCGCCGAGCTATAGCGGATAGGTTCTTAAATTTAAAGCAAGGAAATATGAGTGCCCGGGAGTATAGCCTTCAATTCATCGCTTTGTGAGCTGCTTAGGGCCACATTTATTTAAAGATTGCTTAACGGCTTCATTGCAAGATGGGATGGATATTTCCCGAATACAAGCCCATGCCCAGAACTTAGAGGGACGACGACAACTGCAAAGGGGTGATCATGATATTGATAGAGGGCAAAGCAAGAGGGCCAGATCTATGGGGGCAGGCAGTGATTATAGAGGGGGATCAAGGCAGACATATTCTAGACACTCAGGCCAGTCGGTGACTCACACACCTCCACGATATACAGGTAGGAGATTTGATCGCTCCTTTCGTTCAGGACAGGGTCAGAGTTCGAGGGCCTCAGATTCTCATTTCAGGGAAGATTATTGTCAGAGGAGACCCCCAGTACCGCGGTGCAGCCAGTGCGGTAGACTACATTCCAGACAGTGTCGCCAAGGTTCAGATGCTTGCTATGCCTGCGGCTAGGTTGGGCATATGATGCGTGATTGCCCGTCGACGAGTGGTAGAGTTGGGGTTCAGCCCACAGGATCAGTGGCTAGTTCATCTTCAGTGCGCTCAGTAGGGCAAACTCCCCAGATTCCAGCAGGTCGAGGTAGAGGCAGAGGGGGAGCATCTACTTCAGGTGCCACTCAGCCCCGTGTATATGCTTTCGCCAGACGACAGGATCTTGAGTCCTCCCCAGATGTGGTCACAGGTACATTATCCATGTTTTCCCATGATGTGTACGCATTGATAGATCCGGGATATACTTTTTCCTATATTACTCCATATGTTGCTGGTTGTATTGGGGTGAAACGTGAGCCAATTAAACCTTTTGAGGTATCTACTCCGGTTGGTGATCCCATGATAGCTAGACAAGTGTGTACGAATTGTGTACTTGTGATATGCAATCGCCAGACCAAAGCTGATTTAATTGAGCTGAAAATGTTAGATTTTGACGTGATTATGGGTATGGATTGGTTGGCCTCATGTTATGCTAGTTTTGATTGCCGAATGAAAATAGTTCGATTTCAATTTCCAGGAGAGCCCGTGCTTGAATGGAAGGGTAATACAGCATCTCCAAAAGGTAGGTTTATTTCCTACCTTAAGGCAAGAAAAATGATAGCTAAGGGCTATATTTACCATCTAGTCCGAGTTCATGACACTGAAGCAAAGTCGCCAACTTTTCAATCCGTTCCGGTAGTGAATGAATTTCCGGATGTATTTCCAGATGAACTTCCAGGCCTTCCTCCAGAAAGAGAGATTGATTTCGCCATTGATGTGTTTCCGGACACCAAGCCTATTTCCATTCCTCCGTATCGAATGGCTCCGGCAGAATTGAAAGAGCTAAAGGCACAGTTGAAAGATTTACTTGAAAAGGGGTTTCTTAGACCCATTTTATCACCGTGGGGAGCACCTGTTCTATTTGTAAGGAAGAAAGATGGCTCCCTACGAATGTGCATCGATTATAGGCAGTTGAATAAGGTGACGATAAAGAACAAATATCCTCTTCCAAGGATTGATGATTCGTTTGATCAATTACAGGGTGCCAAATGGTTTTCTAAAATAGATTTGAGGTTGGGTTATCATCAAGTGAGGGTTAGAGAAGAAGATATTCCCAGAATAGCTTTCATAACAAGATATGGCCATTATGAATTTCGGGTGATGTCGTTTGGGTTGACTAATGCTCCGGCAGTGTTCATGAATTTGATGAATAATGTATTCAGGCCATTCTTGGATTTATTCGTGATAGTATTCAATGATGATATTTTGGTATACTCTCGCACAGAATCAGAACATGCAGATAATTTACGTATCGTTCTTGAAATTCTTCGAGCCCGAGAATTATATGCAAAAATTTTAAAGTGCGAGTTTTGACTAAATTCTGTAACATTTCTGGGCCATGTTATTTCAGATGATGGCATTCGAGTCGACACTTGGAAAATTGAAGCGGTGAAGCCTTGGCCAAGGCCTACGATGCCTACAGAAGTCCGTAGTTTTCGGGGATTGGCAGGGTACTATATAAGATTCGTAGAGGGATTTTCCTCTATTTCAGCCCCATTGACGAAGCTAACCCAGAAGTCAGTCAAATTTCAATGGAATGATACTTGTGAACGCAGCTTCCAAGAGTTGAAGGACAGATTAACCTCAGCCCGGTCTTAACACTTCCAGAAGGGCCAAATGGTAATGTTGTGTACTGTGATGCTTCCGGTGTTGGGTTAGGATGTGTGTTAATGCAGCACGGTAGAGTCATTGCTTATGCTTTGAGACAGCTGCGGAAACATGAGAAGAACTATCCAACTCATGACCTCGAATTGGCTGCAATCATTCATGCAATAAAGATGTGGACAAATTACTTGTATGGTGTGCAGGTTGATATCTATACAGATCACAAGAGTCTTTAGTACATTTTCAAACAGAAAAAGTTAAATCTGCGGTAGAGGCGGTGGTTAGAGTTATTGAAAGATTACGATGTGAATATTTTGTACCACCCCGGAAAAGCAAATGTAGTAGCCGATGCGCTTAGTCGCCGATCAATGGGCAGTTTATGCGAAGTTCCTCTGGAAAGGAAAGAATTAGTTCATGAGCTCTATCAACTAGCTAATTTAGGAGTACGTGTAATTGATTCAGGTAGTGCAGGAATTAGTATTAATGATCCCACCGTTTCATCCCTGAATACGGAAGTGAAAGAGCGTCAGCATGAAGATCCTCACTTGTGCCATTACAGAGACTCATCTCATGGAAAAGATAAGTCCCCGTTTGAAGTTTATATGGATGGAATTCTTAGGTACCAAAGCAGGCTATGTGTGCCGAATGTTGCAGAATTGCGTCGACAAATTCTAATGAAGCCCATTATTCTCAGTATTCTATTCACCCAGGAGCAACAAAGATGTATCACGATCTCAAATTGATGTATTGGTGGGATGGCATGAAGAGAGAAATAGCAGAATTTGTAGCCCAATGTCCAAATTGCTAACAAGTAAAGATCGAACATCAAAAGCCAGGAGGATTATTGCAAGCAATAGAAATTCCTACTTGGAAATGGGAAGTGATCAAGATGGATTTTATTATGGGGTTACCTCGTTCCCGAGGCAAGTATGATTCCATATAGGTGATCGTGGACAGACTCACGAAAGCAGCTCATTTTCTTCCAGTCCGAACCACATACTCAGCAGGAGATTATGTGAGGTTGTATCTTAAGGAAATTGTGCGACTCCATGGTATTCCACTCTCCATTATCACAGATAGAGAAGCCTAATTTACAGCCAAGTTCTGGAAGTGTTTTCAAGAAGGTATTGGTACTCAAGTGAAGCTTAGCACGGAATTTCATCCGCAGACCGATGGACAAGCCGAGCGTACTATTCAGACCTTGGAAGATATGTTAAGAGCATATGTTCTGGACTTCGGAGGAAGTTGGTATGATCATTTGCCTCTAATCGAATTTGCATACAACAATAGTTACCATTCCGGTAACCAAATGGCTCCGTATGAAGCTTTATATGGAAGGAAGTGTAGATCCCCGATTGGATGGTTTGAAACATGAGAAGTACAGCTAATAGGCCCTGAATTGATTCAGCAAGCGGTAAAAAAAGTCAAAATGATCCGAGATCGATTGTTGACAGCCCAAAGTCGCCAAAAATCTTATGCGGACAACCGCCGGCGAGACTTGGAATTTCAGGTTGATGATTGGGTATTTTTGAAGGTGTCGTCAATGAAAGGGGTGATGAGATTTGGCAAGAAAGGGAAGTTAAGTCCACGATACATTGGACCTTACAAAATTATCCGCAAGGTGGGTCATGTAGCCTATGAATTGGATTTGCCTTCAGAAATCGAGTCAGTCCATCCAGTTTTTCATGTCTCGATGCTCCGCAAGTGTGTTGGAGATCCCACAAGGATTGTTCCGATAGATGATGTTCAAGTGACAGAAAAGCTAGCATATGCAGAAGTGCCTATTGCCGTCTTAGACAAGCAAGTACGATGACTTTGAAATAAGAAAGTAGTTTCAGTCAAAGTCTTATGGCGAAATGACAACCGGGAAGAAAGTTCAAGTATCCGTAATTATTCCAACCACCATGAGAGATTTAAGATGAAACACCAACATTATGAGGCATGTATGCTTACTTTTCATGCTTTTGGTCGTGTGTGGCTATAAATATATTGATATTGTATTATAGCCCTGTGAGGCAATGTTATTATGGGTTGTTGTGACAGGACGGTAATGCCATATTACAAGGGAAACTCTAGCGAAATTTTCGTAGAATTCACGAGTGTTTAACATTCGAGGACGAATGTTCCAAAAGGGGGGAAGAATGTTACACCTTGGAAATTTCATGTCGTCGCGTAGTGAGTGAACTACTGCGAGCTTGAGGACAACAGGAAGTTCTTAAGATTATAAGATGGATAATTAGTGGTCTTATAATGCGTACGTTAAGATCTTGGAGCTATATGAATTGATGGAATATGGATTGATAAGGATTAGTGGAGTATAAGTGAGGATTAGGAAAGGTTCCGTAAATTATTGTGTTAAGAATTGTTTGGTAAGGTCTTGAGGACGAGTTATAGGGATGTATAGATCATTAATGAAGTATTAAACAAGTGTTAAGAAGGTTGTATAAGGATTGGAGATCAAACGAAACGACGAGAACAACTTCGGAAAAACTTTGAGTTACACGACCATGTTATACGGCCTGCGGAATGTGATACGGACCGTATTATGGTCCGTATAACTCAACAGCAACTAAGTATTTCATGGTGGTGAACCACGACCACTTTCACGGACCGTGCCATGTTCCACGGACCGTACAAGTGTCCGTGGAAGTCCCGACGGGCTGAGTAAGTTCAATTATATAAATGTGATTCCACTTCATTATTTCATTCCCACATACTTCTTCATCTCTCTCAAGACCTCTAGTAGGTTCCACACACTTCATCTACAAGAATACAAAGGAAAGCAAAGATCAATAGCATGAATTCAAGTGAATCAAGTGCAAGAAGCTTATTAGGGTTCCTCCAAGTCAAGAATTCTCTTGGAAGCGAAGCTAGGGTTTTCTCCAAGTGAAGTATTGCCAATCAAAACCCATTCCTACGCATTCAAAGGTGTGTTTCATGATTATTCCATGTTTTTAAAGGTAAGGAAAAGTTGAAACACTTGGATTATGGAAGAAAATGGAAAATGGATTACAAAAGATGGGATTAGTGGCAATTGTGAATAGTAGATTAATATGAATCACGAATATCGGTATGTTGTGATTGTAAGTATGTTATGAATGACATTTAGAACAGGGAATAAGTATTATATGCAAGAAAATGCGATAATGAATTATGACCATGATTATGGAGAAATTGGAGTGAAATGGCTAAATGCGGATAATGTAGGTTGAACGATGATTGTTGCCATGATATTGTAAATGTTGTTATGGTTGTTAGGGGTTGATATAGAGTATGGGAAAAGTTGTATAAACAAAGGAAATGCTGCCCAATTTTCTTTAGCTTTAGTAAGCACGTTTAAGTAATCGATTAGCTAATGTTCATGCGACTTCTCTTGAAGGTAGAAACGTGGGCATTAAAGGAGAACGAGCAAGCGATAGATTAGTTAAACGAAAAAGGTATGTGAGGATAGTCCTTTCTTTCTATGGCATGAATCCTATGACATGATTATTCTTTCTTTCCCATGAATCTTCTATACTCCGGAAAGCTAAAAGTATATGTTCATGAATGACTATATGAGATAAGAGACATGTTATGAGCCAATAGAGTTGATGATGAGTAAAGTATAAAGATTCTAGAGTTTATGATATGATGTTCCTATAAAGGTAACGATGTTATTTATTGCATACACTCACCTTATATACTATTTCCTTCAAGGTGAGGCAGAATACTTATAAACGTTCCATAATGGAATCGGGGGTTCACGACCTTATGTCACCCCGATAGAGTATAATTGTCTTAAGTTTCCAGTCATGCATTATGATAATAATATGATGAGAATATGATGAGTCTATTATACGTACATGATGCTATCACACCACACCTATATGGCCGGGCAGACACCGCTAAGGCGGGAAGCTATATGTATACACCATGTCTAGGTGACATGGGCAGACACCACTAGTGGGCGGCATGAGATTGTACCCCAGACGCGGGAGGCCTGGACATAGGCTAATGATTATCACACCGATCCGATATGGACGGGCAGCTTATACAATTATGCATATATGATATGATGATGATTATGAGTAAGACAACATGTGTTATTCCTTTTATAAGAGGCAGTCATATACAGGTTCTCCTTATTGATGCTTCCTTTATCTCATTGACGTATTGTTGTTGTTTATGCCTCTCATACTCAGTACAATGTTCTTACTGACGTTCATTTTCTTTGGACGTTGTGTTCATGCCCACAGGTAGACAGGGAGGTGATCTTGATCCAAACTCATAGGAGCTAGTAGCTGATTTGAGAGCACTCCATTGTTCCGGAGGTTCCGTGATTATTCTTTTGTGTATATATATATATATATATATATATATATATTGGGCACGACGGGGTCCTGTCCCATCCCTATGTCTAGCACTCTAGTAGAGGCTCGTAGATACACAGGTGTGGGTTATATGGTCTCACGAGGTTATTGTTGTATATATATATATATGTATATTATTTTGATAGCCGTAAGGCTTATGTATATAAAAGTATTTATGTTCTCAAAAGAAAAATGAATTTCTTATAATTTGAGTATGAATTTGATAAAAGAACGTTTAATGAGTATAATGAGTAGTAGAATGAGTGGTGCTCGGTGGTTAGCCCCGGGTACCCGTCACGACCCTAGCCGAGTCGTGACAATAGGTCGATAACAGTTAGATAACATATGCATAAGAAAGAGACTGAAAGGTAGACATGCTCACAATCAGATATAACTCAACGTAGTCCAAGAGTATCATATCAAGTACCAAATTTACCAAGTCTTGCATATCTCCTCAAAATTAACTACAAGTTCGAAGTACAATCTCATGAACCACTATCAAGTCAATGTATCACCAACAGATCAACCATCAAGCCTAAATACACTGCCATATGTAAATATGAGATGAATGTAATGCAAATGCAGTGATACACACACGCTTCGGGCAGAATATCTCATCGCCTCGACAGGCATGACTCATGGGGGACCGCTAAGTCCATGTACGTGTTGTTATGCACAACCCAATCCAATAGTTAATGTTGCGGAACGTGCAACCCGATCCCAGTCAGTGTTGTGGCATGTGCAGCTCGATCCAAGTATATGTTGCGGCGCACAACCCGATTCTAATATATGTATAAATGAGTGTATGCATGATAACAATGCGAACAAGAATATAAGAATCAATGATAAATCATAACTTTAATTTCCTTTCCAACAACCTCAACAATGATAAATACACTTTCCAAATCATAAGGAAATCACTAAGCATCAACTCTAGAATCAATCACATGGCGACAAGCTAACAAATCACATTAAGCCAACAACTCAATAAAACACAATAAGGCGACAAGCCATAGTCAACAACAATACCAACCTAAGTATTCCATCCCAAACTCCATACCCGAAGGTTTACATGCTTTCTCCAATCACTAACTCTAAATATGATTCGCTAACCGAAGTCTAACCAAAAGGTAAGCCGTAACCTACCTGGAATGCCTAAAAGGAGCCACAAGCCATCAAATATTAGACTTGCTGTTACATGCTATGCGTCCACCAAACACAATATGGAGGGACCTGGTTGAGTACCAGTTCCCTTATGCAATGCAGTAAGTGAAGGACAAAAGATTCTTATGTGGAAAATTTCTTGCTTAAGGGATTAAACCACAACCTACCCCAGTAGGATTTCAACTCCACTACACCGAGCAACTTCAGGTTACAACTCTATCGTAAGTAAGGAACTAACTCCCATAATCCCTCACCCTTACAATAGCGCTTATGTAACCTAGGAACTAACTCCCATAGTTCCTCAACCGTTGTAACAATCCGATTGCAAGCAACTCCCCTTAGCTAACTCTAGCTAAGGACACTAATACACTTAGACTAATCCTAGCCTAATGTACCACTCAATATCTTGAGGAAACACATTTCCAACAAGCACACTTTGAGACTTTTCATAAACACCTACAACCAGCTTCTTAACACAGAAGAGTAGGTATACAATTTAAGCACAAACGAACAAAGACTCACAACAATATAAAGAATTTAGAATAAAGCTTATGTTCGGATCAGGTTCTTCAACTTGTAAGTGACTTTGTTCTTGAAAAATCTTGAGAACTTGTGTCGGCAGCTTTGCACGATTTAGATTAGGTTTTCAAGTTTACTCAATATATTGCCATCATCTTGTATATATAGTAGGAGCATTTGGGATGGATAAATACCACTCATTCATTTTGACCTAAAGCATGGGCCAACTCATAGCTGTACTTGTGTGCCGTAAGTGGCTTGGCTTTGCAGCTGTCTCTGCCGACAGTGCAAAGTGTACAGAGAGCAGATTACAGACCAGGTCTCTATCTGATTCTGAAACAGTTTGACAATCATCAAAACACGAATGCAGTTGGAGCTATCAATTTCCCTCTTTTTGATAATGACAAACTCATAGACTGAGTTTTCCCCAGAGAACTAGCTTCCCACTTGTTCCCCCTGCGAAGCAGACCATCATTGTCAAGGTACCTGTAACATGTTAGCAACATAATACCAGTTTCAACTGGAAGACAAAAATTTCCACAAAAGCATCATTTATCAATCTTCCAGTTCTTCTCCCTTGCTCAGCTTTAATCATCGCATGTTCAGTTCAACCATTCTTTACCTTTTCTCAACATTAATCACTGCATGTTCAGTTCAGGTCACTTTTTCACTACACAAATACTTCTTCCCCTTTTTGGCATCATAAAAAAGATCAAAGCACAGCCAATAAAAAGTTCAGATATATTAACTCAGAGCCATAAGGGCAACATAATCATGAGTAAGATAGAGGAAAGCAAGCTAGCAATATTGCAAAGAAACAAAGCGGTATGCCAATAGATAGATCAGTACAAGTGCAGATAGTAATCAATTCAGTATACACAAATAATACTTAAACTGCAAATCTGCCAAAATTCAGGAAAAGGTGACTTCAATTTTATGCAAAAAGGATAGAGTCTAGGAAGGGTTTTCAGGACAGTGTAGAGACTGGAAGGGGCTGAGCAAGTATAGGTCAATTTATATGGACTTGGAGATCCTTTATCATCTCATCTCTGAGTTCGTCCACTTGAGTTCTCAACTGATTCCTTTCTGCCTGTAGCTTCTTAATTTCTTCTTTTGCTTCTTGCCCGGAACATGGTTCTTTTGGTCGTTTAGCCAGTTGGGCTTTTAGAAGGGCATTTTCCTCCTTGAGTTGTTTGATCTCTACATTTGCCGCGTCTTGAGTGTCACGACCCAACCCCGTAGGTCGCGACTGGTGCCCGACCTGGACACCCGTATACGTACCTATCAGATATAGTCACACTAAAACTACGACAATACGGAAACTTATAAAGGAACTGCAAAGTTCGTAACATCGTCACATATGTATATATTTCCAGATCACTGTCTCCTGAGGAGTCACAACTAATCATATCATGAAATAATACGCAAGCCGACACGGCTGCCATCACATATCAATATCATATGCAAGCCGACAAGGCTGCCACTATAGACGAACATCATACCACAGCACATCGTATAGACACGGCTGAACAGAACCCATACACAACCCACACATATGTCTACAGACTTCTAAGAGTACGAATAGCGAAATATGACGGGACAGGGCCCCGTCGTACCCCTGGATAACATATACATATATATATATATCATAAGATTCAAACTAAAAGTCTAGACTCCGGAACAACGGAGCTCTCTAAGACAGCAGAAAGGGAATCCTAAGCTGGCGGATCACCAAAGCGAGCATCTGCACCTGCGGGCATGAAACGCAGCCCCCCCGAAGAAAGGGGGTCAGTACGGAATATGTATTGAGCATGTAAAGCATGAAATACAGTAAACAGGATCATAACTGAAATAAGGAGTACAGAAAATGAGTACAATAACCAGAATACCAAAATGCTTGCCTTTGAACATAAATCATGCATGTCAATATCATATATCATATCCGGCCCATTATGGGACTCGGTGAACATGGTCGCCACCCCGTCTTTAGCGTCATAACACAGCATAACTCCATAACATAGCATAACTCCGTAACACAACATAACTCCATAACACAGCATAACACCATAACACAGCATAACACCATAATATATATATACCGTACCCGGCCCTCTATTGAGGGACTCGGTGAACAATGCAGTGAAACTGTGCACGAATACATATCCTGGCTCGGGACTCAGTGAAAGACATATTGAGGCATGCATGAGTAGAGTAGCGAGAAACTATATGCAATTTAAAAACATTTTCAAAGACTCAATAGAATAATCAACACGAATTACCATTTGAAAATCAAGACAATAGTCGTATCAAATACCTTTCGAAGGTCATCGGAAACATATCAAACATCCCTTGACGTCATCATAAGTATATCACAAAGCCTTAAGGATCATAGTCATATGTCACTAGTTATCATAGAGTTCCTAAGAATAGGAACGGATATATATCGACTATTAACCAACGTACAGAAAACTGAAGGGGGAGGCTCAATCACTTGAGAATTGTAACATCAAGAAGTGAATAGGAATCATAAATATCACTCAAATCTTATGAATGGAATTACCCCAAAGTTCATATCGTTCATCACTTAAATCTAAGACATGCCAAAAGAAAGAAGGGACAGCTTTACATACCTGGTAGCGGCTATTCGTAACCCGCTCGTCTCGTCGCTCTTTTAGCCTATTTAATATAAGAGTAACGTTATCGTTAGTAACTATATTTTCTAGTCCACAAGTCTATAGCCCATTTCTTATAGATCCTATATTTCAGCTTATATATTCTCATTTAGGGTTTTTGTTAGTTAGGGACTTAACGAAAATCGGGCAGCATTTCCCCTATATATTTGCCTAACCCGAATTTCTAATTGTCCTCCTGTCAACACAGAAATGCCAACAACAACGACATACACATAAAATTCTCACAACTCAGCCCATAATATTCCTAACAACCCAACAATTTTTTTTTAATTCATTTTAGCCCACAATTTCCTATAACATCAATTTCATGCACTTTCTTAATTTCAATTTCGTCCAATCAAATTTTAATCCTCCCATTACAACACCATTAACATAATTACACCACAAGACAAGAAAATCTTACCTTAATTTTCTCGGAGGAATTTCTACTCTTAATTGCTCCAATTTCGCAATTTCTTCTTCCCCGATTCAATATCCAACGTTGATATCACCACCGCGACCTTGCAAATCATCTTGAAATTAAAACAAAGAAAAAAGGAAACCCAATTTCCTTGGCCATGGCTGGCCGTGAGCAGCAGCCATGGCCTTGCTCTCTCCTTTCTTTTGTTTTAATTTTCCAACTTGCAAATGTTGAAATGCCAACAATTTTATCATTTGGCATGTACTTTTATATTGTGTCCACTTATTGGACACGTGATACCTCCCCCTATGACTCACCAAAGTTAGTTTTATGATTTGTTTTTTTTAATTAAAACGGGTGGGGCCCACAGTTTAAAAATTAAATTAATTAATTAATTAATCCCTAATCCCTACTTAATAATTTAATCATAATTAATTAGTTCCTAATCTCCCATAATATTTCCACACCAAATAAAATTTATAAATAATTTATGTTCTAATTTAAAATTGAAATTTAAATGTTTCTACCTCGTGTCCGAAAATGACTCTGCCTTTAACTTGAGTCGACTTGCTTGTGAATAATTTGACGTATAAATATACGGGGTATAACATTGAGCTTCAATTATAATCGAGAGGGTGGATGGACTTCCAGTACCTGGTCCCTGTGGCAAAAACTCACACTCCTTCAAGGTGGGTAGAGAGAACACATGGTCCTTAGTTCCCAAAGAGGCTCTACTAGTTCTTACATTAAAGTGCACAAGGTCTTTCATTAAAAAAATCCATACGGGAGACCAGGTCCTCCTTGCACAATTCGTGCCACCTTGCTCATTTTCTCTATCATGATGGCCGACAATTGATTGGTTCAAAAGATGTAAGAGCTTCCATTAGAACCTGGTCTTCCATCGTGACGATAGATCGTCCCTCCATCCTTGGCAAAAGCACTTTGCTGACAAACTCGAAGACTAGTTGATGCCCAGGCTTAAGCTAATTCTTACAGAGACTAGCTTTTTCTGCTGACCTTGCAACTTTGACGATGAACTTTTTGAACTCTGGAGATCTTTTGTCTGCTACAGCTCTCAGTCCCGCTGTGTTTACTCCCAAGATTTTCCTAAGTATCGACTCAGTGAGCACAAACTCTGTTGGATTCACTGTTAGGGCCAGGGCATTATCATTTATATAGAGCAAATTCTCATAGAATTCAACCAACCTTGGCTTTATATACACATGGTGGTGATTGAGTAAAGAGATGGCTCCACTCCTGGAATACCACCATTTCCATTAAATCCTTCATTTCTGGCTCCTCTCTCAACTTGATATAAAAAAAAACTCTCCCGAAGAGAAACTTTTGATTTTGTAGATTATTTTTACTACTTCTCCTCTTGGAGGAACCTGGTCTCTATGCTTCGAAGGTATGGGTAAGTGAATAGAGTACAGGATGAGAAGGATGCCTTTTAAAGAGGCTGAGTTGACGCTTATGGAATAGGTGTAACAGAGGACAAAGGATTGGTTACTATTTTGAAATATCATGGAAGAGGAAAGGACATATACTTTATTTGGAAATCTTACAATTCAAATACATTTATGAGTACTGAAAGGATTACTGACCTCAGATATGGAGAACAGGTCTCTGAACAATAATTTCAATGTATCAGCAATCACTGTGAACTGTGCAGAATTGCTTGCGCTTAAGTTCTCCTGATCCTCCCATGTATGTATACCTGTAATGGTACAAAAGTGAGTTAGATATAGCCAAAAAACACTTTCTAGAGATGTAACTAACCTCCTTTATAGCCATTGAGAGATCCCTTCCTGCACCATTTGAGTGGGAAAAAAAACTCATCTCCATACGACACATATCCTGCTATAAGGTCTTTGAAAGGAGACCTTTTGACCTCAGTCTTGCATCTTGGAGCTATCACGATTTATCAATTTATGTTGACTGCTCCTTCACTCTCCCACCCCTTTAGGCGATGTCAGTAGTTAGATTTGGGAACCCAAACCAGCTTGGGTCCTTTGTAGTTGTAGAAAGGATGGATTAAGGTTCTTCTAGCCCACTCAGGCTGCATGTTCCTTTTCATCCTTCGAGATCTTTTCTTTTGAGGACCTGTTCCTTTCTTTCTTGCTCCCTTCTTGACAAAGTTCCTTTCTGTTAGAACAGATTCAGTCTTTCTTTCAAAGGCTTCCTAGTAGTGATCAGCTTGTCCACCGTGTGTGTATGCCCAGTTTTCCATATTGAAAACATGATTGCTCTGAAGATTGTAGGGTGTCTTCTCCTCCACAAAGCATAGTCCTCTTTTGCTGTTTCCATTACTCTCATTTCTGGAAGTAAATTCATCAGACAACCATATCTATTTGAGAGTGTTTTCAAGATCAAACTTAACCCTTTCTAAGTCATTCTTGAGGTGCTCATTATTTTTAGTTTCAGCAGTGTGGTTCATCATTACTTTCTTTAGCTCCTCTTCATGCTCCAAGAAGGTCTTGCTTGCTTCTCCTCTTCTTTTGAAGAAGATTTCCTCTTCTTTTCTCACTTGACTTTCCGACAAGATATTTTGTTGGTTTGTCTCATGAACTTGAATCTTCATATCTTTAGCTAACACACATAAGTCCTCCCTATCCAGTCCTATTCATCAAGAGCAAGATTTAACTCTTGTGTCTCTGCGATTAGAGCATGATACGCATCAATCAGCACGCCTGATAGTGATATGAGTTTCCTTTGAGAGTAAACTCTCTGGTTTTTCTTTATATCGAATAAATTTACCTCTTTGTTCTCATCATCATCACCATCCAGATTCAGCCGTAAGTGCAAGGTATGACTTGTGCTCAGTTGCTCTATCATCAATTGCCATCATAGAAAATTCTCCCTTGTCATTTTCATCCTCAAAATCACTTGAGGAGTCTCCCCAGGTTGCAAATGCTTGCTTCACAATCCCATCAGTGGCCTCTTTCCTTCTGAAACTACTGTCGGGGACCTGGTTCCTCTTTGCAATCCTGTTATAACTGTCCTGCTTGTTTTGAGGACAGTCTTTCATGAAATGATCAGGTTTCTCATATATATGACAGCAGTAGTCATTTCCCTTGAAGTTTCTACTAGAGCCTCCTGTTCAGGGAAATCACCCACTTCTCTTGATCATTTTGTGAAATTTCTGCGTGAGATAGGCCATTTCTGACTCGTCATCACTTGAGCCTCCTCTTTCAGTTTTGAGAACTAGGCTCTTCACCTTCTTCATCTCATTCTTTTCTACCTTCTTCATGATAATCCTTATTTCATGAGTCTTAAGGTTCCCAATGAGATCATTGACTGTCAATTTGCTGAGATCCTTGGCCTCAGAGATAGCACTTACCTTGCTATCCTAGGAGTCAGGTAATACACCAAGCAACTTTCTTACCAGCTTGGGGGTTGTGATGGCTTCTCCGAGAGAGTAAAGCTCATTGATTATGGAGGTGAATCTGGTGTGCATCTCATGAATGAATTGACTCTCTTTCATTTTGAACACGTCGTACTCAGTCGTGAGCATGTCAATCTTGAGTTTTTTACCTAAGTTGTTCCTTTATGGGCAGTTTGAAGAGCTTTCCAGATCTCTTTGGCTGATGAATAAGCTGAGACTCGATTGTACTCATCCGGTCCTATTCCACACACGAGAATCTTCTTGGCTTTATAGTTTTTTTCTGTCAGCTTCGTTGTATTCCTTTCTCGTTTTGATAGTGGTTTCTTTAACGTCTTCACTAGTGTGAACTGGAACATAGAACCATCACAGACGACATCCCATAGCTCTGAGTCTTCAGCCATGATGAAATTGACCATCCTAGTCTTCCACCACCTATAGTACTTTCCATTAAATTTGGGAGGTCTGGTGAATGACTGTCTTTCTTCCATATTTGGTGGGGCTGCCATTTCACAGATCCTTTCTAGGTGTTAACCTTTTAGAAAGCCCCTGCTCTGATACCAATTGTTATAGGCTATGCATCCACCAAACACAGTCTGGAGGGATCTGGTTGAGTACCAGTTCCCTTATGCAATGCAGTAAGTGAAGGACACAAGATTTTTACGTGAAAAACTCCTTGCTCAAGGGATTAAAAACAACAACCTACCCCAGTAGGATTTCAACTCCACTACACCAACCAACTTCAGGATACAATTTTATCGTAAGCTAGAAAATAACTCCCATAAACCCTCACCCTTACAATAACGCTTATGTAACCTAGGAACTCACTCCCATAGTTCCTTAACCCTTGCAATAATCCGATTGCAAGCAGCTCCCCTTAGCTAACTCTAGCTAAGGACACTAATACACTTAGACTAATCCTAGCCTAATGTACCACTCAACAGCTTGAGGAAACACACTTCCAACAAGCACCCTTTGAGACTTTTTAGAAACACCTACAACCAGCTTCTTAACACAGAAGAGTAAGTATACAATTTAAGCACAAACGAACAAAGACTTACAACAATATAAAGAACTTAGACTAAAGCTTGTGTTTAGATCAGGTTCTTCAACTTGTAGGTGACTTTGTTCTTGAAAAATCTTGAGAACTTGTGTCGGCAGCTTTGCACGATTTAGATTAGGTTTTCAAGTCTACTCAATACGTTGCCATCATGTTGTATATATAGTGGGAGCATGTGGGATAGATACAGACCACTCATTCATTTTGACCTAAAGCATGGGCCAACTCACAACTGTACTTGTGTGCAGCAAGTGGCTCGTCTTTACAACTATCTCTACCGACAGTGCAAGGTGCACAGAGAGCAGATTACAGACCAGGTCTCTATCTGGTTCTGAAACAGTTTGACAATCATCAAAACACGAATGCACTTGCTACTATCACTTGCCATTTCTTTGCGCCTGCAAATGCTTAAGGTCTTAATGAAGATTCAGTCCAAAAGCTATTCAATTCGCCCAAAGTATGCTTAGAGAGTGATGAAGGGAAATGATAGGATTTAAGGGTTTCAACTTAAGAAAGAAATAGAAATCAGCCCGTCATCCACTGCAGCGGTTGGAATTCCTGCTGCAGCGGGCACGCTATAGCGGCAGTTGGCTGACTATGGCGACCAACCATGAAAACTCCACCAGCTAATACGGCGACTCCCCTTCCGATATTGCGAGTCCGCCTCAGCGGATATCTATCCATTGGGGCGACTTGCTACAATTTCTTCACGCACGCTACAGTGATCAATCCCCCACTACAGCGGGACCGCTACCGCGAGCCTGCTGCCTCTGCAGCGGACACCAGAAAATCCTGGTTTTTGACAAATTTCAACCCAAATTCTGACTATCACCCGAGGCCCCAGAGATACAAAATAAACATGCAAACACACATAAAAGCGCGTTCTGAACTCATTCGTGGCCTCGAAATTCCCAACGGAGGTCTATTTGACCAAGTGAACTCCCAATGTCCTAAAGCCAAGTTTCCAACCCAAGTCCCAAAACGCTCCCAAGTGCCTTGGGAATCAAACTGAACATCTCACCAAGTCATAAACGGTCATCCGAACATCTCGAAATCGATGAAATTTTGAAAAGGGTCCGCTTACCCAAAAGTCAACATCGAGTCAAACATATCTCACTTTAAGGCTCAAACTTCCAAAAGTCATACTAAAACTCACCCGTTGACCTCGGGAAAGGGTCGATCGTACTATAACGACCAAACTGGTTGTTACATCAGATACCAATTAAACAGTCACTCATCCTCGAGCGGCAAGGAATATAAATGACGGAATAGTACCTGAGTCAGCACACAACTGGGGATATCTCTCGTGCATATCAGAATCAGTCTCCCAAGTAGCCTCCTCAATAGGACGATGCTTCCATTGAACCTTAACAAAAGCAATCTCCTTAGAGCTCAACTTCCTAACCTGCTTATCCAGAATCGCTAGAGGCTCCTCTTCGTAAGACAGATTCTCATCATGAAATACGGAATCCCAACGAACAATATAAGAACCATCAGAATGGTATTTCTTCAACATGGACACATGAAAAATCGGATGAACACTTGACCAGGCCGGTGGCAAAGCCAACTCATAGGCAACCCACCCAACTCGACGGAGAACCTCAAATGGGCCAAGATACGTCAGGCTCATCTTGCCCCTCTTCCTAAATCGCATAACACCCTTCAAGGGTAAGATCTTCAGAAGAACCTGCTTGCCCTCCATAAACTCTACGTCCCGAACCTTCCAGTCCGCATACATTTTCTGTCGACACTGGGTTGCTAGAAGCTTTTCTTGAATAAGCTTCACTTTGTCCAAGGACTCTCTCAACAAATCTATGCCCCACAGGCGAACCTTAAAAGCCTCAAACCACCCAATAGAAGAACAACACCTCCTACCATATAAAGCCTCGAACGGCGCCATATTGATGCTGGAATGATAATTGTTGTTGTATGAAAACTCTGCTAAGGGCAAGAACTGGTCCTAATGACCACCAAAATCAATGACGCATGCTCTCAACATATCCTCGAGCACCGGGATAGTCCTCTCGGATTGACCATCAGTCTAGGGATGAAAATCTCTACTAAGGTCCAACTGAGTACCCAACTCTACCTGTAAAGCCCTCCAGAGGTGAGAAGTAAAATGAGGGCCTCGATTAAAGATAATAGAAATAGGGACCCCGTGCAATCGTACAATCTCACGAATGTAAATCCTGGCTAACTTCTCTGCAGTATACGTGACCTGAACTGGAATGAAAAGAGCAGACATAGTCAACCGATCAGCGATTTCCCAAACTAAATCAAACTTGCCCAAGGTCTTCGAAAGACCTACAAAAAAATCCATGGCAATCCTCTCCCACTTCCACTCAGGAATGGGCATCCTCTAAAGTATACCACCAGGTCTCTGGTGCTTATACTTGACTTGCTGACAATTCGCACACTTAGCCACAAAATCTGCAATATCCTTCATCATCCTACACCACCAGTAAAGCTGCCTCAGATCACGATACATCTTAGTAGCACCCGGATGAATGGAATATCTGAAACTATGGGCCTCCTCCAAAATCAAACGAATCAAATCACCAACACGAGGAAGGCACATGCGTCCCTTGATCCTCAGAATCCCCTTACTATCAAGCATGGCCTCCTTGGCCTCACCTCTAGGAACCTTATCATGAATCTTACACAACTGGACATCCTCAAACTGCTGGGCCCTAATCTGCTCCAAAAGAGACAACCTCGACTCAACACAAGCTAAGACCCTGCCCAGAACTAAAATATCAAGGCGCACGAAACTGTTAGCTAGAGTATGAACCTCCATGGCTAACGGATGCTCAGAAGCAACCAATCGGGCTAAGCTACCCATACTCACTGCCTTGCGGCTCAAGGCATCAGCTACTACATTAGCTTTTCTAGGATGATAGAGAATGGTGATGTCATAACCTTTCAGAAGCTTCATCCACCTACGTTGCCTAGAATTTAGATCTCTCTGACTGAAAACATGTTGAAGGCTGCGGTGGACTCCGTACAGATAATGTCTACAAATCTTCAAGGCAAAGACTACAGCTAACAACTCCAAATCATGGGTAGGGTAGTTCTTCTCATTGATCTTCAACTGTCGGAAAGCATAGGCATTGACTTTACCCTCCTGCATCAACACAACACCCAAACCAACACGGGATACATCACAATACACTGAGAACTCCCTACCCTTCACGGGTAATGCCAAAATCGAGGCTGAAGTCAAAAGAGTCTTGAGCTTTTGAAAGCTTTCCTCACAAGCATCGGACCACTGGAAGGGAACCTCCTTCTGAGTCAATCTGGCCAACGAAGACGCAATAGAAGCGAAACCCTTCACAAACTGACGGTAATAACTGGCTAATCCCATGAAGCTACGAATCTCAGTCACAGTAGTGGGCCTCGCCTTATCTCTAATAGCCTCGATCTTCTTAGGATCAGCTATGATCCCGTACTTAGACACAGCATGGCCCAAGAATGCCATGGACTCAAGTCATAACTCACACTTCGAAAACTTGGCGTAAAGTTTCATCTCTTTCAACAACCCAAGGACAATCCTCAAATGACGCTCGTGCTCCTCCCTACTTTTCGAATATACCATGATATCATTAATGAAGACAATGACGAAGGTATCAAGATATGGCTTGAAAATGCCAGTCATCAAAGCCATAAACATAGCTGGGGCATTCTTAAGCCCAAATGACATCACAAGGAACTCGTAATGGCCATAACGAGTCCTAAAGGTCATCTTCAGAACATCGTCAGCCTGAATCTTCAGCTGATGGTAGCTTGACCTCAAATCAATCTTCAAAAATATTGAAGCACCCTGAAGCTGGTCGAACAAGTCATCAATGCGAGGAATAGGATACTTATTACAAACGGTGACCTTGTTCAACTGACGGTAATCTATGCACATCCTCATTGTATCGTCTTTCTTCTTCACAAACAAAACAGGAGCACCCCAAGGGGAGATACTTAGTCAAATGAACTCCTAACTCAACAGATCCTGTAACTGCTCCTTGAACTCCCTCAACTTAGCGAGCGCCATCCTATAAAGAGAAAGAGAAATAGGGCGCATGCCCGGATCCAAATCAATATAAAAATCAATGTCGCGGTTGGGTGGTATACCCGGTAAAGCAGAAGGAAAGACCTTCACGAACTCACACATAATGGGCACGGACTCAAGGGGCAGAGAAGCAATGCTAGCATCACGAACATGGGCCAAGTAAGTCAAACATCCCTTGCTAACAAACTTCTTCGCGCGGAAAAAGGAAAAAATATACTTCTACGTGAATGGTGTTCTAGATGGACTTATTTTAGAGTAGCCACCTAATTTTTAGGAAATTAGAAAAACCAGTTCGAAAAGGATTCATTTAAAGCAGTTAGGTTTTAAAAGAATCCTAATCTAACAAAAGTATGGGTAAGGGTTCTGGTGATTCCCCGGGGAAGGTGATAGGCACCCCAATATTAAGGATCCGCTCAATTGCGGTTTACCTACGGGTTCTAATAATATTTTTATATAGATATAAATTAGTTTGTGATAAAAAATAGTTTCTGTTTAATACTTCCGCTAATAAATATTAGTCAATTATGCAAAATAGCACATTTCAAGAATCAAAAGTGGTAAAATTTTGCTCAAAATTGAACGTTTAGGGTGTCGGACTAGAACACTTAGGCTAATACCCGAAGGCTCTTAGCCTAAGTAGGACCCTACGTAAGTCTACCAAAAATAGTTTTAAAAATATATATATATTAGTACAAAAAATAGTTTTTAACAAAAAAGGTTTTTAAGCATATAACTCATATATTAATAGCATACTATATAGTCCATTTTATTCTTATGCTTTGGTTAAGTTTTAGCCAAATTTTATTTTTTATTTTAAGTCTAAATAGCCACAATTGGTTCCACAAGTTTAGTCCAAATCAGTCTATACGTTCAAGTTCCCATGTTTCGTGAACGTCCCAATCAGTCCCATGATTTTATGAAATCAGTCGTCTTAGTCCAAATCGTATCAAGTTAATCCATTTGAAACTAAAAGTCTTATTAAAGTTTGCAAAATTGGTTTTTATATAGTTTCAGAAATCGGGTTTTAGGCAACTTTAAACGTGAGGTAACCTTAAGGATTCCAACTGATAGATAAATACACAAGTATAGAATTTAAATGCGTAATAAATAAGGAGATAGGGATATTGGGCCGACCAAGCCTAATAGGAATATATTATGCATTTGGAAAAATCCTCCCGTCCAAACGTATGCTCCATTTTTTGCTCCAAGTTGGGTTGACTCGATCTAGATACGTTGGTGGGCCTCGTTGGGGCCCACCAACGGGTTTAGGTGGACAAGAATATAAATGGGCATACATGATATTAGTATACCTTTACAAATTAAATTAAGCCAGAATGGTTCAAGTTACTAGCAATTATCAAGGATAGGATGATGAACTATTTAGCGCAGAATTTATTTCAGTCAAATAAGGAACCTAAACCAAATGCTAGAAAGTCATCTTCTACTCATTCACCACTTACCAAGGAGTCAACAGAGGAAAACTTCACAATCTAAATTCATTTTTACTATTCTTTATCTTAGGCAGATATCAGTATCAAGTGGTCTCAAAATGTAAGTTCCTTAATATTCCCTAAACTTCTAAATCCTATTTTTTGATTCAGTCATTACTTACAAAGATCTTTAACTAGTTAGCAGTTTTATAGAAAAATATTAACAGGTTCTTAAAATGATAGTTTAGCTTAGTTCATTCTCAAGATAGGCATATGCATAAATACAGGACACAGGCAAGGTCTTAACGTGCAATGAGTAGTTAAGATAGGGTTCAAAGCTATAATAAAGTAAAAGGAAAGCATGAGACTACCCTAAGTGTAAACATGATCTTAGTTGCAGTCACAACAGGCTCCCAATAGTAGGAAACTCATGTGGAACCAGTTATAGGTCCAAAAAAAAAAATCCAGACTATGGTTAGGAAAGGTCAGGATACTATTCTGGGGTTCCAAAAGCATTATACTAAACATGTCTTGATTCAAGCAAGTAAACAAAAATGGGAAATCATACATATGAACCACATGAACTCACCATCAAGCTATAAAAACAGGCACTCATAAGCAGGTGTTATATTTGCTTTTTTAAAGCAGTTTTGACTTCAGTTTTTGGCTTTGCACTGGTTCAGCAACTTCTAAATTTTACAGGTTCATAGTATGGCTTCTAACAGGGGATTTAGATCAAACTTAGTCCAAAATAATGGTATAAGTGAAAAATATGAATTTGGACCATAGCAACTATCACAACTACCAAACACTTAGGCAGAATCTTAAAGGGAAACTTTGGTTTTAAACCAACTCTCAAGTCTTAGCATGGTTCAACAGTTGACAAAGGGGGTGCATGCACATGTAAAGGCAAGTTATGGACAACATCCTATGACTAACTCAGCAAGGACAGGATCCATAAGGGTATTCATAATCCTCAAAGAGCATGTTAAAGAGGCATGAAACTATCCTAGACCTTTAACAATGTCAGACATGGTTCAAGCAAATAGTAAGAAGAATGAATATGAGACAATCTCAGATTTCACAAGCAAATGACAAGGGGAAGGTGTATCACAAAAGCAAGTATCCCATTTAGTCCTTTAAAACAGCCTTAGTCATAGTTTAGACTCCCTACACTTAGGCTATTAGGTGATCATATTAGACAAAGAGAACCAAGTAATCTAGGAGCAATCCAAGTGCAAAATACATGTCACAGGTGACAAACCACCATAAATATTGCAAACAGGTAGCCAATATTTTTATTAGCTCGAACAGTTGTCCATTAGTCACAAACAAGTGAAGAGTGAAAAGAGATTTCAAATAGGGGAAATGACAGGTTTCAAGAATCCCAAAACTGAAGCAAATAAATTCATGGCACTGAACTAGGTGCAAGAGATGGTTCATTAGATAGAACTTGATCCAAACAAACAAACAAGGTCAAGTAACTGGACGCTACAAGTGAGTCAAACACAAACAGGACCACTTAAACATGGTTTCAGTTTTAAGATTCACTTTAGTCTACTAGGTGGTTATGTTAAGCAAAGGGACTAAGCAAGCTATTGTAATATTAGTATAAGGAGGGTACAAGACATAAATGGCAAGTCATATGGACACTGCAAACAAGTGACAAACAGGGCAGGGGATAGGAATAAGATAAAGTCACAACCAATACTGGCCTTTTCCCTGATCCATTATTCCATTTTTTAAGTCAAGAACACAAGTTCTTCTCCTACCGTCTTGCAAATCACATGGTCAGAATAAGAAATCCAGATTCATTTTAGAAGTTCTTAGCATTAATAGGTTTCATACTTTCCAAACCCCTTTCAAGCCCAAGTTACAAGTTATATTGGAAAAATTTGAAAGGTCATTTTCTGAAAAAATCAGTGGCCATAGGCTTCAAAACAAGCCAAATAAGCAGAGGCCATGGACATCTTTAGTTTAAGCTGGGTAATCATCATAGAAAAACAAGGGTATATTTCAGATTTTTGAAAATCATTTTTGTAAAAGAAGTTCAAGATCAGTCTTAGAGAGTGTTATAGGGTCCATATGCAACAGACATTACTATATGCTAAAACAACAGGAAAAATACTTGAGTATACCAAAGCACAAGCAACCTATGTTGGAAAACCATTTTTTATCCAGTTTTATACCTAAAGTTTTTCAAGTTATTTCAAAAGAACACAAAGTATTACAAGACAACTTTTGGACCAGATTTTAGTCATTAAGTGAAAGAAAACAAACTCATTTTTTTTTTATCTCAAAACAGTTTCAAACTAAGAATGAAAAGATTTACTTTCAAAAAACACTTTCTAAATTTTTGACCGTTAAAAAACTCATTTTTTAAACTCCAAGCTATAATAAGCAAGTGTCAATCTCCATTCTCTAAACTAGAATCAATAACTAAGATGGTCAAGCTCAAAAGACCAAAGGTTACGACAAACTAAAAGGACTTTAGAATCTAATGAAATAGTAACAACATAATAAGAATCAAAGAAGAAGCACGTTAATAACATTAGATACAACACTAAACTTCACAGAAAAATGACATGACAAGTTCATATCTCCTAAGATCCAATATAACTATAAGCTGAAACAGATCCTTTTCCTCATTTTAAAAACCATTGTTTCAAACACCAATATCAACTAACAACACCCCAATCCACATAAAATCATCATCATAACATAGATAATCTATTCAACAGCTAATAAACAGGAAAATAGCAAACATAACCCAAACTTCAATAAACAGATTTCAAACACATAAAGACAACCTAAAATAGAGTAAATAAGGTGGAATAGGAGTATTACCTTTTTGAAGGGCAACCTAAGGATCAAAGGGTAGAGATTGGATCAACACTTCGATCCAAACAACCAAAAGAACCACAAAAAGACTATTTTCTTGTAGTGTTTAGTAATGTAGGTAATTTAGAGTGGTGTAATCTTTTGTAATATATTGTAATAACAGTGCAATGGTAGTATATATGTAGTGTGATGTAGTATTTTGTAGGAAGGTAAAGACTAGTAGGATTTCTTTTCTGTCATGAGTTTTTTTTTTCAGAAAAAAAAAAATCCCCTGTTTTTGGTCATGAGACTTTCTATATATAGTATATCCGAGTAGGGTTTAGGGGGAAAAGGGGTATAAAATCATTCCACAGATTCCCCCTCAAATCTTTAACCTTCAATTCAAATAATTTGAATTTTAGCAAGGGACAAGATAATTTTTCAACAGAATTACCACAATTAGTACCATGACCAATCAGAAATAATACACCTCACACAATAAAACAAAAATACAGCTTATTGTACAAAACTTTTAAGCAAAAATCTCGTAAAATTCATAATCAACAGAATAGTTCACCTAGTCATCAAATAGGACAAATAACAACGAATTTTAAAGGTAAAATCGTACAAAGGTAGGATAGAAACCCTTAAACCATACCCAAATTGGAAAATCCCCACATGGTTGTTTGCTTCCATGTGATAGAGTGCACAAGATTGCTAAGGACTCGAGGCCCCGCCCATGGCAACTCTATCATAGCAAAACCCGGATAACATCCACAAAAAAGAGTCAATCGAGCATATAAAAGAAAAATTTGAAGGGAAAGAAACCTATAAATCATGAGTACTCATGATTTAGGACAAAACCCCTCAAAAATCCGGTGACAATGGCTATGAAATCAGCCATGGAGGCGGAACCTTAGAGGTTCCCTTAAGATCGCCTGCTGAAGAGAAGTAAAGGTCAGGCCCGTAAAAATGAAAATGGGGGGGGGGGGGGGGGGGTGAAAGTTTGTATTTTACAAACTTTCATCCCATTTTTTTAAAAAAATAAATCCCCCTCAAGCTTTTTAAAAGCTAACTTTAAAACCCCCTCTTAATTTAAATCAACTAATAACTAAAAATATAAACAACGTATAACTAACTAAAATAATTATTTTAGGCTAATTTAAAATTTAAAACTTGTAAGTTTAGAAAATTAGCTTCAAAACGATCCCAATATTGATATAGTTCCGGATAATTTTTAGTAATGTAAAAAATGCGGTCAAAATGAGCCGTAATTCATCTGTCATCTTAATTAACAATTTTCTAGAGTTAGACGGAGTGGGATATGTATCTTCTTTTCAAACCACGTCTGTGAATGTAAATAACTCGTAATTATTATTTTTTTATGAAAATAATAATTAAACGTCAATTTTTCAATTTTCTCGAAATTTTTAATTTTTTAAGGGCATTCTTACTCCATCTTGGACTCGGGAAATATGAAAATTAAAATATACGTTTTATGAGGTGAAAATTAGGTGTCAACAATTGCCCCTTCGAAGTTCAAGGATGGCAAGGCCATCCTTGAGCTACGAATTTAATTTTTGCCAAATAATAGAAATTACAGTCCTTTTTGTGAAATATTTCAGAAGTATGGCCGGACCCCGATTTCTGGGCTTCCTACATATCTCGGGTTACATGAAAATTCAGGTCGTTTATAGTTCTGACTCTATGAGGACTATGAAAATAAAGAGTTGTCTTTAAACTATCACGGGATGTCCCAAGATAATTATAGGAATATGGCCGAGCCTCGAAACTTGAGTAGCCTACATATCCCTAGCTTTGGGAATCAGGCCAATTATAGTTCGAATCGATATCCTGAAAAGGAATATCCCTTGTGGAAACCCCTTTGGCTATTTTCGGTTGAAAATCTGAACCGGAGGCGGTTTTTGGAAAGGACTTATTAGTGTTGATGCTTGAAATGATCTCCAATCTCTAGTGTAGAAAGATTGACTCTCGTACACGGGTTTTGACCGGTTGCCCAAGAAAAAGTTCCACGTATGCTTCGCATGTTTTGAACCTAGCTTCTGCTTCCATCTTCGGTTAGTTCTAGCTCGTTTCCAAATGCTGAGTCCTGCGTGCTAGTCTTTTGAAAATTTTAATTTTAATGTAGTCATACCTGTGCGACATTTTGCCATTTTGTTGTCATTGTAGTCATCCTCTACTGTTACATTCGTCTTTTTCGCAAACGCTTGTCCGTCTTCTTCCTTTTCTCCTGTTAGTGTGTGTTTTTGTGTATATTTTTTGAAAAATAATCTACTCTAGATAATAATCACGATAATTAGATCGGGTTTTTTTTTTGTCATCATCAGATGCTTCCATCGTTCAATGATAACTTCTGTTGGGATCTGGGTCGGGCTATACCGTATTTTTACAAACCTACACACCCCAGTCTGGTTGTCATTTTCGTAACTCGATATGTCAATCATGAAACCATGTTTTCTCGTGCGGGCCCATTTTTGTTTCTTACGACGTCCACTACCCTCGAAAAGTTGACGTCATATCATGTTTGCATACCGCGATGACTGTCCAAATCTGGTGTAACACATCTCGTTATCCGCATACGGTGACCACGGTATATCAGTTGGTCTAACATCACCTATAGTCAAAAATACCCAAATGTAGACTGCACATCAGAGTGCAGTATCATATTCCTCTCATGATGACCGCTAACCCCTGTGTCCAGAATTACAACATTTAGTCAGAATCTTCAAGTTAACTACTGCATATTCAAGGGCGGAGCCTTTTCTCATGACTACCACTATCCCTGAACCATGATTACCTTAACTTGAAATAGACTCCAATAGTGACCGCAAATCTTGACGTAGGAATCACATTCGTATTTCAATGATTGCGGACATTAAGCTCGGAATTACACTACCTATTTTTGGCTATATGTATGGATGGCGGCTCAGCCCCTTTGGCACGTATTCGCTTAATCCATATCGTCATTTTGAGGAATAAAGCTTACCTCGGTGGCAAGACTTACACCTTCCTATTTTGACTCCGGGGAAGAATACCTGCCCGTCGATAGGATTCACATCTTCCAAAAGGACTAGACTCAATTGTGAGTAATGGCATTCAATCCCGCTATCAACGCGTCATTTTAAATGTTTAGATTTTTGGACATCCACTCAGCCAATGTCTCAAGGCAAGCCATGCGACGTGTAGGCCGGGGTCTCAATACCTTGATACAAAAGCTGTTTTTTAGTGAAGACCTGGCTTCTGATACCGTGATTATATCTTCCAGTAGTCTTTTAAAGTTTTTCTTTTGTAAAAATCATTGTGCTCTACAAAATGGACAAACTTTTCAGCATAAAGGAAACTTCACTCGGGAAGGACTTCATTACCCTTTTGTGCACTCTTTATGCCGCCGTCCTTGGAAATTTTTCTTCGCTTTGCTTGTTATCGCTACCCTGTTTAAAACATTCTAGCAAATGAGTTAGTGTAGGACATCCATGCTTGTTTGTTCCTACATCCACAGAAAAATTTGTCAGTTTCCTATATGGTCGACCCCTCTCCTTGCGTATGGACTTCTTTCGTTCATATCTTGGTAGGAAAGGATGCTCATTTTCCTTAAAGATCTTTTATTTTCTAGCAGAGCTAAGAAAAGTTTTTGGGTGATGATTTTTAGAAAATATGCATATATGAAAATAATATTTTATATACACCCTTTTGATGTAATGACATTAGTTACTCAAGCAAAGTCTCCCGTCTCTCCTTCTTCTTCTTGATCTCGACTCATGAAATTTTTGAATCCCTTTAGAAAATTTTGCCCCAGTTCGTATGCGTCTTTCTACCAACTCAAGTTTTGTTGTGTCGAAGGAATTTTTTAGACCCTCTCAAAAATTTTGCCCAGTGTAAGTGTGTACTTGTCATTTCTTGATTTCGCCATTCTTGAGGAACTTTTGAGATCTTTCTCAAAAATTTCACTCCAGTTTCCTTGTGGGGTTACCTTTATCTCTCTTTTCGCTAAATCATTTCTGAAGTTTTCCTAAGGTTTATTGGGAATTTTATTTGGAATGACCGAGCTCGGGAGAGCGCCTACATATCCCGTTTCGGGAATCAGGTCGAAAAGTAGTTCAGGGTAATCATATTGGAATTTTTGGTGAGACAGAACTCAAAAGAGCGCCAACGTATCCCAAAAGTGGGAATCAGGTCATGACGCAGTTCAACATACATAATTTTGAATTTTTGGGTTAAAGAGACCGAACTTGGAAAAGCGCTTACGTATCCCTTTATAAGTACAGGGAATCAGGTCCTTGCGTAGTTCGTACATGATTTTGGATTTGGTTTTTCTAAGGAGAAAAAAAAATGTAAAATTACAAGCGAAGGAAACGCAATTAAAAGAAAAAACCTAAACTATGGAACTTTAAATCTTTGCAGTTGCCTTCTTCTTCACACGTAGTATCTTTTGATGGCATCTTAATTATCGCTTTTCGCCACTCTTGACCATCCATTTCAGCAAGTACTATGGCTCCTCCTGATAGTACTTTTCGCACCATATACGGCCCTTGCCAGTTTGGTCCGAACTTTCCTTTGTATTCTTCTTGATTAGGGAATATTCGTTTGAGTACCAATTGCCTGATTTGAAACACCCTAGTTCTCACATGTTTGTTGAAAGCACGTGCCATTCTTTGTCGGTATAGTTGACCATGGCAAACAACAATCATTTTCTTTTCATCTATCAAAGCCGGTTGCTCAGACCTTTTGCGGATCCATTCCCGCATCATCTAACTCAGCTTCTTGTATTATTCGAAGCGAAGGGATTTCTACTTCGGCGAGTATCACTGCTTCAGTGCCATACACCAACAGGTATGGGGTGCTCCAGTCGAAATCCTGGCAGTAGTACGGTATCCCAGCAATGCATAAGGCAACTGCTCATGCCAGTCATTGTAGTTATCAATCATCTTTCGGAGGATTTTCTTGATGTTTTTGTCAGCGGCTTCTACAGCCCCATTCATTTGTGGTCGATATGTGGTTGAATTTCAGTAGGTGATCCAAAACTGCGCACACATGTCTCTCACCAAGTGGCTATTTAGGTTAGCCTCGTTGACTATTATGATTGATTCTGGGATGCCAAATCGGCACATGATGTTGTTGCACACAAAGCCTGTGACCACTTTATTTGCGATGAATAAGATGTTGCTTCCACCTACATGGTGAAGTAGTCTATGGCGACCAAGATGTAACGATGTTTGTTTGACGCAGCTAGCTCGATTGGTCCTATGACATCCATGACCCAAGCGGCGAATGTCCAAGGTGACGTCACATCATTTAGTTCTATTGGAGGGACCTTTATGAAATCACTATGAATCTGACACTTGTGACATTTCTGGACAAATTTACTATAGTCATATTCCATGGTCATCCAGTAATAACCTGTTCTCAAGATTTTCTTGGCTAGCACGAACTCATTCATGTGAGGTCCGCAGGTTCTAGCATGCACTTCTTCAATCAATTTTGTAGCTTCAAAAGAATCAACACATGTAACCAATCCCAGGTCTAGAGTTCTTTTGTACAGGACATTCGTATTGAGGAAGAAACCATCTGCTAACTTCCTGATAGTCCTTTTTTGATTTAAAGTGATCCCTTCGGGATATTATCCTTTTTCCAAGAACATTTTAATGTCAATGTACCATGGTTTTCCATCAGTCTCAGCCTCTACAAAAGCATAGTGGGCTGGCTAATATTTGATTTCGAATTTGACAGGATCAATGTATCTATTATCGGGATGCTGAATCATGGATGCTATTGTTGCCAATGCATCGGCAAATTCATTCTGGGCTTTTGGTATATGTTTGAATTTGACCTCTCGAAAACGACCTGCCAATCTTTTCACAAGTCTAACATACGGTATGATCTTTTTATTTTTGGTGGCCCACTCTCCTCGAACATGATAGATTAGTAAATCCGAGTCGCCAATTACCTGAAGATCTTTCACATCCATGTCGAGAGCTAAACGTAGACCCAAGACACAAGTTTCGTATTCAGCCATGTTGTTAGTGCAATTGAAACTTAACTTGGCCGCTACTGGATAATATTGGCCTGAGTCTGAAACTAAGACGGCTCCGATCCCTGATCCTTTAAAATTGACTGCTCCATCGAAGTATATTTTCCATCTTGATTCGTCTTCACTTTCTTCGCCTTCAATTTTCATTATTTCTTCATTTGGGAAGTAAGTCCATAAAGGTACGGGATTGTCATCTACCGGGCTTCCTGCCAGTAGATCTGCCAATGGCTGCCCTTTTACTGCCTTCTGTGCGACGTACTGGATGTCGAACTCGCTTAAAAGCATTTTCCATTTGGCTAGCGTCCCTATGGGCATAGGTTGGCGAATGATGCACCTTAGTGGATCCATTCTTGAGATCATATGAGTCGTGTATGCAACCATATAATATCTCAGCTTTTGAGATACCCAAGTTAGAGCGCAACACGTCTTTTCCACCAAGAAGTATCTGGATTCTCAAGGTCTGAACTTCTTACTGATGTAATAAATAGCTCTCTCTTTTTTGCCTGTTTCGTCATTTTGCGCTAACATGCATCCAAAAGCATTTTTCGATACCGACGTGTATAGCAGCAAAGGGCTTCCCGACCTTGGTGGGTCTAAAATAGGTGTATTTGACAGGTATCTTTTGATTGTGTCAAAAGCCTTCAGACAGTCCTCTGTCCATTTGGTTGGAGCATCCTTCTTGAGGAGCTTGAGGATTGGTTCTATGATTACTATGGACTGGGCGATGAAGCGTCCAATGTAATTCTGCCTTCCTAAGAAACTCATGACCTATTTCTTTATTCTTGGCCGTGGTAGTTCTTGGATTGCTTTGATCTTGGTGGGATCTAACTCGATACCACGATGATTGACAATGAACCCTAGCAATTTTCCAGCAGGCACTCTAAATGCACATTTTACAGGATTCAATTTCAAATCGTACTTGCGGAGTCTGTCAAAGAATCTTCGTAAATGTTCGGGGGGGGGGGGGGGGGGGGGGGGGGTCCTCACCTTCCCGGGATTTGATGATGACGTCATCTACGTACACCTCAATTTCTTTGTGCATCATATCATGAAAGACGGTGGTCATCGCCCTCATGTAAGTAGCGCCGGCATTCTTGAGTCCAAAAGGCATTAGCCGGTAATAATACAACCCCCACGGTGTGATGAATGCCATCTTTTGAGCATCTTCTTCATCCATTAATAGCTGATGATAGCCTGCGTAGCAATCCACTAAAGATTGCACCTCATGCTTGGCGCAGTTATCAATGAGTATGTGAATATTTGGGAGTGGGAAATTATCCATTGGGATAGCGCGGTTGAGATCACGGTAGTCCACACAAAGCCTTATTTTCCCGTCTTTCGTTTGTACCGGAGCTATGTTTTCCAACCATGTCGGGCATGGTGTCACCTCAACAACCCGCGACTAAATCTGTTTTTCTACTTCTTCTTTAATCTGAATGCTGACACCAGGCTTAGGCTGCCTGATTTTCTGTTTTACCGGGGCAAATCCTTCGAGAATTTGCAACCTATGGGCAACAATATTCGTACTCAAACCCGGCATATCAGCGTACGACCAAGCGAAGACATCTTCATACTCTTTCGGTAGGCTCCGATACCTTTCTTTCTCAGCTTCTGTCAAGTGCACACTTATTCTAGTTTCTCGTACCAACTCCTCACTTCCTAGATTAACCACCTCTTTTTCCTCTAGTTTTGGCATTGTTCTGTTCTCATATTCTTCTTCGGCATCTATTAACCCCTCCGGTTCAGCTATCTCTTCTTCTTGACCGTCATTTTGTTCATCGTTATTTTCACTTGGTTTGTAACATGTCATGACATTATTTGTGGCCTCTGTATTAATACTGTAAAACAGAATAACATGGTTATTAATCATGTAAAAGCAATCTTAATTATGTATTTATATATAGTTATATTATAATTATACATATACTTATATAGGTGAAGTAAAACAATTTTGTTTTATTGCAAATTTTGAGGCGTTTTCATTGAAATTTTAAAAAGAGCAGTACAAATGACGGTCCTAGCTCGGAATGGAACATCGAGCCATTTCCATTATTAAACAACACGTAAATAATAAAACATGAAAAGGTGATAAACTGGGCCTCAAAGACGACTTTCGCCATTTTTCCTTAAAATGAGCATTCTTTCTACCGCAGAGTGAACAACGGTGTAGAAGTCCACCCACTTGCTATCTCTCCTGGTTCAGCAGGGCGAATCTCTAAGGCTTCAAAGCATTCTTCAATGATGGCCGTGCATTCTCCTTCCCAAAACAGCGTCCTTAAACCCTCTTCTGGATCTCCGCCATTGTGACCCAATGGGCATGCTGTGAAGGATTGGTAGAGAGGCAGAAAGGCTTTCTCATTTCAATGGACCCCTCAGCCCAAATTCTACTTCTTCTTCTTCTGCCTGACATGGCTCGTATCTAACCCCAAACCAGTACTTCCCATGTTTGATACTCACTGGTTCTCTGATTCCATGCAAGTTCTTTCCCAGACCTTTCTCGGGTTCAAACCCATTCCTCATCATAGTTGTAGCAACCATCTTGTAGACCAGTGGCATAGGGGTATCTTCATTATCTCCCCTACGATTTACCATGGCTAGCTCAACAGTATGAAAATCAACACCCGCTGGTGATTTCTCTATGACTGGTACAGAGTTATCTGGATAGTTATGGACACTTCCTTTGCCGTAAATCACGACTTCTTAATCATCCCATATGAATTTGAGAGAATGATGTAACGAGGATGCCACAACTCCGGCGGCGTGCAACCATGGTCGGCCTAATAATAGGTTATAGCTTGTTTTGATGTCCA
Source organism: Lycium barbarum (assembly GCF_019175385.1). Taxonomy (NCBI): domain Eukaryota; kingdom Viridiplantae; phylum Streptophyta; class Magnoliopsida; order Solanales; family Solanaceae; genus Lycium; species Lycium barbarum. The sequence continues at coordinate 33,897,160 of NC_083339.1, read as the reverse complement.
TGATGACAAACTTCACTACAAACTCTATGGGGCCCATTTGTATGTGTAGATCTATTTCTCTAATCGGGTTGCTGGTTGCACCATCATAAGCTTTTACGTTGGTCCGACTCTGGCGGATCTTGCCAATATCATACCCGAGTTATTTCAGAGTAGTCACAGGGCATACATTCAACCCAGCTCCTCCATCAATCAATACATGTGGAATAATTTTGTCACGGTATTTGACTGTTATGTGCAGGGCTTTATTATGGGACTTCCCCTCCCTTGGTAATTCATCGTCAGAAAATGATAGCTTATGTGCTTGTACAACATACCTCACAATTTCGGCCAATGTTTCACTTGTAGTGCCGGCGGGTACGTGGACTTCATCCAATATCCTGGCCGGAGTCTTATGCGGGTGCTCAACAATTGAGTAATCCTTGACCGGCATTTGCCTGCAGAAATTTTCGGCTTCACCTTCGGTTATTGGTTTCTTATAAGGGTTTTCGCGACGAGGCGCTTTGGGCACAGGTTCTTCTGGGGCATAACACCTTCCTGACCTGGTCATACCCTGAACCACAACAGCTATTTCTTTTTCTTTATTGATCATCATCTGGTGAGGTGGTTTGATCACAAAGGGTTCATTCTCAATTGATCCTGATACTTTGAGTATGAATGGCTCGTTGTGAATTCGACTGAATGGCTCGTTGTGAATTCGAACAACTGTTGAGGGGTATTTGGTCGTTCAGGGGTATTTGAGCACGAAAGGCTCTCTTTTGGCTATGGCAGATATCTCAGATTCTTTTGTCAAAGGGTCCATCATTCTTCTCGTTCTTGTAAAGACAACGAGGCGACAGTGCTCTCTAACCCTTCAATATCTGGACAGATTATCGCTGAGATCTCTTCTCATTCATCACCTCTCTCTATCATGTGAATTTGGTTTCCTCCATGCTTTGGGAGCGGATTTGTGTCCATATTTGGAGGTGTCAGCTCTAAGATGAGCTCAGGATTATCAATCATGTCCAGTAATTTGTGCCTTAGGTTTATAAAATATTCAATGGCATAGCCAGCTTGGTTAGAATGATAGGCGCAAGTGAGATCTGGCTTGTACCATCGATCAGTGGGGTTAGCAGGTTTTGGTGGGACAGCGCTTATTCGCCCAGCATCCCTTAGTTTGGAAAATAGGATTGCCCTTGATTCTGACAAAGGAGTGAACGCTCTCATAGGTTTCCTTTGGGGTGCCTCATAGTTAGCTAGTAGAGGCTGGTTCTGGAAAGTCTGGTTTTGCGGAGCTTGGTTATTCGGTGCTGGCATTTGGTAATTTGATCGTGGGGTTCAGTTGCTCGGCGCTGGTATTTGATAGTTTTGTTGTGGAGCTTGGTTGCCAGGTTGTGCGTAGCACAGAGTCATTGGGCTATATTGGGGTGAGGTGGTTGTGTAGTTGGTTGGTGGAGGTAATTGGTAGCGATCTGGATTTTTGTGGGTCATCTCTTTTCCTTGGCTTTTTGAACTAGTAGTCCCAGAAACATAGGCTATATCTTCTCTTTTCCTTTTGCCACTCATGGCACCAGACGCAACTGAACTATTTAGTACACTAACAATCCTGCCAGTTTTGAGGCCATCCTACATATCTTCCCCAACGACAACTATATCTGCGAAGGAACTCCCTTTCATAGTTATCATTTTGTCAAAGCAACAGCTTCTTGGTACCGTATGAATACGGCTACCAGCTCGGCTTCGGTCATAGGAGGTTGTACGCGTGCCGCTTCATCTCTCTAGTGACTAGCATACTCTCGGTAGGTTTTAGTCGATTTCTGACTAATTTTCTCCAATGAGAAGCGATCAGGCACATTTTCCACATTGAAGCGGAATCTTTCCATGAATGAACTTGCCATTTCTTCCCATGTTTTCCACCAGCTAATATCTTGAGAGATGAACTATTCCATTAACGTTCCTGACAGGCTTCGACTAAACAACCTCATGAGCAGGGCTTCATTTCCGCTACTTCCAACTAACTGGTTGCAGTAAGCCCTTAAGTGGGCTCTGGGATTGCCCGACCCATTGAAGTGATCAAACCTGGGAATTTTGAAGCCTTTAGGCAGACCCAGGTCTGGATGGATGCACAAATCAGAGTATCTCAACCCCACTTGGATAGTGCTCTAAATGGACTTATTTTAGAGTCGCCACCTAATTTTTAGGAAATTAGAAAAATCAGTTCTAAAAGGGTTCATTTAAAGCAGTTAAGTTTTAAAAGAATCCTAATCTAACCAAAGTATGGATAAGGGTTCTGGTGATCCCCCGGGGAAGGTGTTAGGCACCCCGGTATTAAGGATCCGCTCAATTGTGATTTACCTATGGGTTCTAATAATATGTTTATATAGATATAAATTAGTTTGTGATAAAAAATAGTTTCTGTTTTAATACTTCCGCTAACAAATGTTAGTCATTTATGCAAAATAACTCATTTCAAGAATCAAAAGTGGTAAACATTTGCCCAAAATTGAGCATTTAGGGTGTCGGACTAGAACACTTAGGCTAATACCCGAAGGCTCTTAGCCTAAGTAGGACCCTACGTAAGTCCAACCAAAATAGTTTTAAAAATATATATATTAGTACAAAAAATAGTTTTTAATAAATATAGTTTTTAAGAATATAACTCATATATTAATAGCATTCTATATAGTCCACTTTATTCTTATGCTTTAGTCAAGTTTAGCCAAATTTTATTTTTTTTATTTTAAGTCTAAATAGTCACAATTGGTTCCACAAGTTTAGTCCAAATCAGTCTATACGTTCAAGTTTCCATGTTTCGTGAATGTCCCAATCAGTCCCATGATTTTATGAAATCGGTTAGTCCAAATCGTATCAAGTTAATCCATTTGAAACTATAAGTCTTATTAAAGTTTGCAAAATTGGTTTTTATATAGTTTCAATATATTAGCTTAATTTTAATACATTAGCTTTTTAATTAAATTAACTAAAACTAAAACTTTAAACATTTCATTAGAAATTCTTACTACTAAGAATTTTCAGTTGAATTTAATATTTATTCAAATTCAATTTATATAATTTAATCCTAAGGTATTTGTAATTATAAAATTAATTTAAATACTTAATGTATTAGGAAGAAAAAAATATGAGCATGCTCTGATAATAATTATTACTTTTTTGGAGGGAAACTTATTGGAGGGAAAAGAGGAGTATTTGGAGCAAAAACCTGATAAGGACAATATAGGATTTTTACCTTTAGCCACTTGAGCAAGGCAGACAACTCATCCATAATACAACGACCAAATCTGAAATCACTCACGAACTTTGCTAGTGCGCCTCGAGTCCATATCTGCCTACGTAATGCAAGGAGGAGGGGTTGAGTACGGGCCTTAACGATGTAATGGCTAAATTCATAATATGAAAATATTCTTTCAAAGTAGCATATCACAATATGCAAAGTAAATATTCAAATTTTACATTACAACCTACAAGTCCAATAAATAAAACTTACGTGCATATTGTTTCGGGGTCCATCAAGGCTAATGACTCGTGAAAGAGGATCCATTCCACACGCAATAACAAAAACGTGAGTAAACACACCCTAAACATGATCCTAAACTCGGATGTGAATCCATATATACTTATGAATGTGAGACCACACCCCCCTTACAACATTTCACATATCCATTATGTGTCATATATGCAAAGCAGTGTGTGTGAGTGTGAGTGTATATATATATATATATATACAAAGAGAATGACAGAACAATTTATATAAACCATGTAAATCAACATACATGAACTCTATAACGCCATAGTAACATGTAAAATATACATATAACATTATACTAGCATATTTCATTATGCATAATTAATATCATAAATATATCAAGTCACGCACAATAACATAGAAACAATAAATCTTATATACGATCTCCGTATATACACTCATCACCCCATATATACAGTATATGTAACATAGGTCTAGTTAGCGAAAAATAAGGTCAAAGTCTGAACTTACCTCGGTCCAAACTCAGGTTAACCTTCTAGGAAAATCTTTCCATGTCTAGAATCTGCCAAAAGACTCCAATCAATTCAAAACAAATATCTAGTGATGCCAAACAAGACTATTGGACTCAATGCATAATTAAAGGGTCAATCAAAGTCAAAGTCAACCCTAAAAGAAAACTCGGGTCAACTCTATCAAAACCCCATATAAATTTCAAATTCGAGTTAGACCGAAGACTTAGATTACCAATCCGAGTTCATTTAGGTGTTGAAAACCTCAAATTAGTGTTTCTAGATCTTAGGCCTAAAGTCCACATTTTCACCATTAAATTCTTTGTTTTAATATCTATTATTTGAAAAAAGAAATCAAGTATAATCATCTTGGAAAAGTGTAGAATAATTACCTTGAAGTCAGTATAAAGTTAAAATCTCATAAATCCCGTAGCCAGTTCGTTCAAAAAGGGTGACCACATAAGACTAGTTCATGAAAATCTTGTATTCATTCCTTCATGTGCTTAAGCGCGACGGCAGAAAGCATATTTCTCTCAAATAGAACCCCCCACCAGCATCACATTGTAATTGCATACAGAAAACATTGAGATCGCAAAAAGACTTGGACCACTTACCAGCCTCCATTACAGCCATCACGGGCTTGATGCTCACGATCGTAACCCACTAGGTAACAGAAAAGTCTTCAACTTCAAATTTTGTTCCAAGTGGTAGAAACTCACATGAGTCCATCGAGTCCTTCTGCAAACCATACCAACAAGTCTCACATAGTAATGTTAACTTATAAAAAGGCAATATATATATAATTGGGTTTTAAAAAAACGAAGGGGGTGAGTTGTCACATTCTTCCCCACTTAAATAAGTGTTCATCCTTAAATAAGTCTAGAAATATATCGGAGTCTCAATAAGGTTCTTGTATCTATCCAGCATGTCCCCTTGGCCTCCCAATTAACCCCCTCGGTTGGATGACTCCACCATAACACTTTTTGCCAAGCTATCTTTTCTGACCTTATCTTCGAACCTACGTATCAAAAATAGTCAACAAGACCTCCTCATATGCCAAATTCTCGTCCAGCTGTATCGTATATAACTTTATGACATGGGACTCATCTTGAATGTACTTGCGATTCATAGGTAGATAAAATACCATATGAACCACCAACATGCCCGGTAGTATTCTAGAAGCTACTGTTCCGATCTTTTCCAAGATCTTAAATGGACCATAAACTCCTGACTCAACTACCCTTTTTGTTAAAGCGCATCACAACCGTATGAACCGCCAACATGCCCGGTAGTATTCTAGAAGCTACTGCTCAAATCTTTTCCAAGATCTTAATGGACCATAAACTCCTGACTCAACTATCCTTTTTGCCAAAGAGCATCACACTCTTCATGGGAAAAACTTTTAAGAGAACCTAGACACCCTCCATTAACTCCAAACCATAAACTCTCTTGTGTGCGTCATACTTTGGCCTACTCTGAGCTATTTAAGTCATTGTTGTACTAACTTGACCTTTTCCAAGGAATTTTAGACCAAGTCCGAACCCTATAACTTTACTTCATCCGATTCAAACCATCCAATAGAATAACAATATTATCTCCCATATAAAGCCTCATACAGGTCATCTGTATACTAGATTACTAATTATTGTTGTAGCAAAACTCCACAAATAGGCAACTACTCATTCCAATGACCTCTAGCTTTATGAACCCTGTCTAGAGGTTCTGTTTTGTTCATATCCCTAGGTTGCGAATAGTTTTCAGACTGGAATAATAACTTTTGTATGTTTTCGATTTGGTTGGTATGGCTTAATTGGCACTACCTAATACTAAAAGCTCTCTTGATTTCTGTTGTGAAATTGTATGAGATGGATATTATCTCACTAGATTAATGTACTTTGATTAAAGGAAGTGTACAAGTACATGCATTTTCATCATCAAAATTGGAGAATTTGTTGAATATTAATGTCTTTTGATGATTAACAAACACGTTGTATTCTATGAAGGAATTGTGCCAAGAAGCAAGTCCTTACCGCTTATGTGTAATGAGTTGAAAAGTTTATATGTGTTGAGATATTGTACTGAGATGTTTTAGATAAGAATATATGTCTATATCTCCATTATTTGTACAACATATTTTTGGATATTCACAAGATCGATCTTTTCATAGTATTTTAGTTGTAAAACATTCTGTGTGCTTGACGAATTAGAGTTATTTTTGATAAGATGCGGTTTGAGAATCCTTTTCGGTTAAGGACTATGATGAATTGGCCTCCTTTTCCTTGATAGGATATATGAAATAAGTGACTTCCTTTTTTATTTTCTTACTAACAGAATAGTATATATTATATACTACTTCGCAGGAAATCATATATTCACAGAAACTAATAGATGGAGTAACAGTCCTAGAGCTTTTAAGTAACTCCATGTTTATGGATAGTACGAAGACTGATCATCTAAGAGTATGAAGAATCAGGCTGAAGACTCTAGTCCTTGTGTCATTATTTTTATACATCGAGTCTAGTCCTAGTTCAACTGTATTAGAATTTTGAGTTGTAACCATCTTCGTTTGTTACGAATAGAAGTCGTGTTGTTGTTTTCATGTTAGAGTGACTTGAGAGGAAAATAGCAGTCAACCGACCTTTGATATCAAGGCTAATAGTCTGTTTGGCCAAACTTCTAAAATTAACTTATTTTAAAAAGTTTTTTTTTTTTAAAGTGCTTTTCAAAAAAATTATTTTTAGTGAAAAACAGTTTGTGTTTGACCAATTAACTTAAAAAATACTTTTGAACAATAATTAGTGTTTGACCAAGATTTTAAAAAGTGTTCTAAGTGTATCTTCTCAAAAAAAAAAATTTAAAAGTGCTCTGGAGAAAGCTACGTTTTTTAACTTCTGAAAAAAAGCTTCGAAGGTGCACCCAGACTAATACCCGTGAACCCATATATTGGACTCTAGATGTGCCACTGAGTATTGGTGCCTAAATTCAGATATTATTTATTACTGTAAACTATTAGGGTTCGCCTTGAATTTTCTAATTTATTTGGATTCTATCATAATTGTGTTTTATTTCAAAAATGATTTCATGACGGAAAAGGTTTCCTTGGTGGAAAAGATCTCTTCCATATTTGAATAATTCTTTCTTGGAGGAAAAGTTTCGGACTTCCATAAATTGAAGATCCGTCTCTCTCACTCAACACACACACAAAAAAGCATCCACAATATAGTCATTAAAAGAGTTTCGTTTAGGGGGAAATTATTCTCTCATAGTTTTAACATTTTCTTTTTTTATGTTAGCTTTTCCAATGGATCACTTGACTAAATCATATTATAATATTATGCATTTTTAGTATTGTAACGACTAATCTTTAGTTCCTGAAAATAATAATCAAGACAAGAAAAGTAGCGACAAAGAATAATATTTGATTTCAAGAATTTGTGCGAGAGTTACAATCTTTATGAAATCTTAAATAAAAAGATGTAATCCTATGATTCTTCTCCTCACAATACAGCCGTCAATCAAGGGCTTTGCTTGTTCTTGAATGGACGGATTACTTGTTGTTGAGATTTCACTACGAATGCGGAGCCGAGCTTTAATCACAAACGTAGAGGTATGGAAACTTGCGGCTCACCACTAGGAGCGAAGACTTGTTAGTATGCGGAAGGTTTGCGGATGAGAGCTTCTCTATGTATTTTTCTTCCTCTTTGGCTTTGTGAAGAAGCCTATTTATAGTTGTAGGGGATGAGCTAGGGTTTGTATATGATTGGTTGAACCATGTCATTTGAACACTTGGCGACATATGATTAGTTCTTCTATTGACTTGACATGTTGTGTCACTTATGCACGTGACACGATTTTATTGGTCCTCGACTTGACTTGGCGTGCCACGTCACTTGATATGTGGCATGGACCTTGGGCTAATAAAGTGGGTTCATCATGTGAAGTCCGTCAAGATCGACTAGCCCAATTGAATTAGCCTTTCAATTAAATCCATAACAATTGGACTTAATCAATTAATCCGATTATATTAGCCCATAATATTTGTTTGGACCGATACATCTTGAATTTAGAATATGATCCAAACTAATTTGTGGATTTAAGTCCGACTAAATTTCAGTGCCTACAAATTCCCCCTGCTTCAAGACTTGTTGAGGTGTATGACTTGTCAGGCCTTTTAGAGACGAGACTTGAAGCATTCATGAAGCAAACGGTTTTTTTTTTTTTTTTGATACGTGGCATGGACAAAATATTTGAAACTTGACAATAACTACGCTCAAGTTCTTCGATGGCACCGCAATTTGATCGTCGACAAGTTTTTTTATGTGGTAGCATTCGCTAATTTGCAAGAGGTCCACTCGACTTTCAAACATTTGCCAACTCATTTCCCACTTTGAGGTGTTTCCAGCTGACGGGAATATCATATGGTATTCTTTTGTCATTTGATAGGTGAGGAAATCAAGTCCTTTATCAGCAACTGTTATCAAGACTTTAGAAGTATCATAATTTTGTTTTGGGTCATAAACTACACAACGGTATTAAAATAAATCCCTGTAGCTTCTTTTCTTTTGTTTCTACCTTGCTAGTTTAGGCTAGCTCAAGTTATGATTTCTTTTCAAATAGCCCATTTTTTCCAGCAGCCCACACGTCCATATTTTCATGCTTCCCATATTTTCCATACTTTCCAAACTTTCCATATTTGCATGGTATTTTTGTTATTTTATTAGGAGAACATATGAACTTTCCATAAGTTCAAACTTTCCATGTATAAACTTAAACTTTCCATAATTTGGTTCCGACTAGAATAAGGATTTTTTTGTGTTTGACATCTATAAATATCCTGCATTCTCATGGTGGCTGGGCATCAATTTATAGCATTATCAAGTTGGTTCGAACCCATCGCTCTATCAGGTAGTTTTCCTTCAATATGAATTTTCGTCACTTTCTTCGCAGCTCTACATGTCTGTGGTAGAAAATTCATATCTCGATGTAGAAACGTCGAAATTATGATCCGCTTGATATTTCAGAAACTAGACTCGTAGAGCTACGTCACATGTGGAAACCACGACCAAATGGCTTATATATTTACTCATATATTGATCGAGAATCAGACCTTGAGTTCTGGTTCGCTGGTTCAATAGTTTTGCGCGTCCTGACGAAAAATCTTATATCTTCACTTAGAACATCGCAATCACGAACGGTTTACGGCTTCGGAAATAAGACTCATAGGGCTACGTCATATACGAAAACCACAATCAAATTGCTTCTATATTGGCTCAGGTATATTTTTTTTTAATCAGCCAATGAATCTGATTTTGCTTTCTTGGCTTTGGACATGCTCTACGAAACTTACCTGTCCCTTTTTAATTTCTTTTGCAGGTCTTCGGGCGCATCTGTGCGGCATTAACTTTAAACAAAGATGATGCACTTTCGTGACCGCGATATGTCACGTCCTCATCTAGAGATAGTGAGCGACAAACGCAATTCGAACGCCAAAGTCCTTGCCTTGGAGGTTCAACCTCCAGTGATCGGTGCCTTCTCACTTGACGAAGAGCTTTCTACGCTTCATCTTGCTGAATGGTCTAAAAAGGAGACCAAAGACGTCATGAGCAACTTCTCAGGTAAGGCCACTGTTATGGACGTCCCTCTATTGAAGTCCGCAATTTATTGAGAAATCGCGCCCACCGAATCTTCTCATCCCAATGGATGTTTTAGCAACTGGAGTGTCCCGCCTTCTGGTTTCGGCAAAGTTTGCTACACACCCGGCTTGGGAGTGGGTGGAAGACGTTCTTCCTTGCTATAAGGAAGTCTTGGAGCGTGTCAAAATTTACGATGCCAACTACGCTTCTTTGTTTACATATGATTATGATGACAACGTACTGCATGCTTTTTGTGAGCTTTGGCGTCCATCTACCAATACGATTTCCACTTTCGTCGAGGAGATGTCTATCTCACTTTGGGACTTACGAACAATTGCAAGACTTCCTATTCACGGATCTTTTTATGATGAAGTTGTTCCTTCGACAAAAGAATTGACGCAAATGGACAATCAGGGGAAACCATGGCTCCCCAAGAGCTGTCTATACTTGTTTTCGGCCTTTTAAAAACTTGCCGAAGGTGGCCGTCATGAGGTGTCCATCCATGATTGGGTGAAATTTTGGTTTAGAGGACCAAGCAGGTACGCGGAGCCTCCTCAAAGGGCATCAAAGGGTCGTGCAACGAAGCCAAGATTGAATCACAATCCTTCCGGGCATATTGATATGAATTATTACCACGAACTGATGAGGAGCATGCCCCCTTCGTCAAGCTAGGAGTGGAAGATTTACTTAGAGATGAGACGAATTTGTCGGCTTTCCTGAGATGTTGACTCTGCAAGTTTTTTCTCCCCCATAAGAAAATTGACTACGTGCGTGCTAGCATTCTTAAAGTGGCGAGCTTGATGGCTCATGGAGAGAAATTCTCTTCGGCAGTCCCAGTCCTTGCGAGCATATATCGTGGCTTGAGAGAGATCTCTACTTCTCCAGACTTGAAGCAGAGGAATATAATTTTCCCCATACACTATGTATATGGCTGGCTAGGAGAATATTTTAAGACCCATCATCGTGCCAATCACTCACATCGGAGTATACCTTTATGCAAGATTTTTGGCGAGAAGATGGCTAAATACTTCAATTTTTCTGACGCCCGAAAGTTATTTCAACAAGATGATGCCCGCTACCTCCATCATTTAGTGTTGCTACAAGGTAGGGAATTATACTTCACCGATACTAGCGATCTCTCAGATTCATGGAACGATACTACCATAAGCCTTCGTTCGAGCTATGTTACACTAAGGCATGATGCGGATCTCATCGTGGAGTCCTATAGTCCTTATAGGTTTAGCAGACAATTTCATTTTTGTTAAGACATCCCTGGAGACCTCATAGAGCGACTATACAATGGCACATTGCTAACACTAGTGCAACTTTGGAATTCTTCGATTCACCTTGGAACCTCTTCAAAAGTCATAATTCTGGTGCGCCCATCAGAAGGTAGTTCGCCTTTAATGACTCGCGAGTACATGGAATGGTGGATAGCCAATCGGACAAATCCATCAGAAATGAATCCTCGAATTATTTCATAAAAATCAAAGCAAGATCATACACCTATGTTGTCCAAAAGTGGTCCGACTTGAATGAAAGAAAAACCGCATCCTTCTTCCAAGTCCGAGGTGCAACTTAATGATACTCTGCAAGCTCTTGAAACTTCTTCTAAGTCCAAAACCTTGAAGGATGTTGAAATCCCTATGGACAAAGTAGTTAAACGCATCCGACTAGTCTCCAAGACAAGTGCTACGGCTCCTAAGGTGACCAACAATACTTCCAAAAGAAGGGAGCCTTCAAGTTCATTGGACAAGGGCGCCAAAGAAACATCAAGTCTCGTACCACCTTGCAATAAAAAGTCTCGTACCACCTTGCAATAAAAAGTCTCGCCCTTCCTCTCTGCCTATTGATTTTAGAAATACCATCGCATCCTCTAGTTCGACGGAGAGTAATACAAGTGGAGATCGACATTGGAATCATTTAGAAAGGAAGTCGAAAGAGTCTGACGATCACCATAACGAATTCGCTGATTTGGACACTATTAGCATTGGATCTGATATCCATCTGGATGGGGATCCAAACTCAATGATGGGCTTGGAAGAAGTAGCAGAACAAGTAATATTTATTCTCTCCATATTTTCTGCATTTACACTTTTTTTTTTATAAAATCTGATGGTTTTTGTTTTGTAGTTGGGTTTCCAGAAACTAGACGTGATGAATGCGGCTGAAGTTTTCGCTGATCAGATTACACATCCGAAGACGTTCAGACCTTCCTCACAGCCATTGCAACCTAGCGCTTCGGGCTTTGATCCATAAGAGACTATTTTCCGCTTCAAATCAACCTTCGTCTCTGAGATATGGGGTGCATTGTGCGGATGGATTACACAATTTTCTTTAGGTTCCTTAGACAGCTTTACGGTGTTGGAGGCAAGTATTGCTTCGACTCTTGAGGAACTTAGGAAAATCAATATTATCGATGTTTCTGCTTTGGAGGGTCTTGTCGAGAACTTCTTCAAGGCGTATGCGGAGTATGACTCTTTGAAATCGTCGAAGATGACTAAACAATCATACCAAGAATCACTTTCAGATGCACAACGGCGCCTCCATGATGCTAAACAAGAACATGGAAAGCTAGATGAGTCTGTGGAGGAGCTTTAAGCAAATCTTGCGAATGGGGAGAAAGACTTAGCAGCCTTGAACTTTACGAAGGAGAAAATTATCGCATTCCTTGACAAACACCAAGAGGATTTGTCCAAAAATCAAGAGAAAATCACCATTACAGAGGGCGAGATTTATACTATTGAAGCTAATCACATGTTGTCTCATACCAAGCTTGAAGAGGCGGTCGAGAAGAGTCGTCAACAAATCCTATGTTTCAAGCCTTTTCCGTGACTTAGATTCTTGCTTAGGAGTTTTACTTTTTAATTGCTTATTATGATGTAGTGACATTCCTTTCTTGGAGTAATAAAAGTAGTCGCCTTGATTTCAACATGAATCATTTCGTCTTGAGATTTGGATTAATTTTCTCTCCCCCCCTTTTTTTTTGAAGATAACTGAAGATTTTTTTTTTTTTTTTTAAATTTAGCTCGAATTTTGTCTTGCTCAACTCTTCAAATTTGTGCTTCGGTGGCAGAAAATTCATAACTCGGAGTAGGAGTGTTAGAATGACGAGATTCCAGTTCCATTGGAAAGGGAACTCATTGAACTACAATCTATATAAAAATCACAGCCATATTCCTTCTAGATTTGTTCAGAGAATTCTCCTAAGTTAGCTTAGATTCTGCCTTGTTGGACTTTTCAGCTTTGTGCTTCGGTGGGAGAAAATTCATAACTCGGAGTACGAGCGTTGGAATCACAAGATTCCAATTTCTATAGAAAGAGGACTCACTGATCTACAATATATATATAAAAATCACCACCAAATTCCTTCTAGATTTGTACAGATAATTCTCCAAATTTAGCTCAGATTCTGCCTTGTTCTATTTTTTCAGCTTTGCGCTCCGCTAGGAGAAAATTCATAACTCGGAGTGCGAGCATTGGAATCACAAGATTCCAGTTTCTTTGGAAATAGTACTCATTGATCTACAATATATATAAAAATCACGGCCAAAATCCTTCTAGATTTGTGCAGATAATTCTTCAAATTTAGCTCAGATTTTGCCTTGTTGGACTCTTCAACTTTCCGCTTCGGTGGGAGAAAAAACATAACTCGGGGTACGAGTGCCGAAATGATGAGATTTCACCAGTTTTGTTGGAAAGAAGACTCATTGAACTACAATCTTTATAAAAATGACGGCCAAATGCTTTCTACATCTATATAGATAATTCTCCAAGATCAGCTTAGAATCTGTCTTGTTCGACTCTTCAGCTTTACGCAATTTGTGGTAAAAGATCTCAACTCGTCATAGGAGCGACATTATAGCTTTGGCAAGCGACTACTTGAAGCATCCATCAGATATTTTTTAGTGGCATTATTCTTTGAAGAAATAATGCCGACTTGATAGAGTCATTTAAGACAAACTGCAATCATCTTCGGCTGCAACTGCCGTCATGAATAGCTTAGATTCTTTGTATAGGATGTTGTATAGATATTTTCATCCTTTCTTTCGAATCATTGATGTATCAAATTCTTTCAAGAATGAACCTATAAAATATTCTCACTTGCTGCGAATTGTCTTCTTCTTTCCAGTTATATATGTCTCCTCGCTGAAAGAAGTCAAGCGTCGATCCCATATCGCCGTGCTAGATATATATATATATATATATTATATTATTTTTTTTGCTCATGCGACTGAACTTAGAATAATACTCTAAGCGCCTACGTACCTCGGTAAAGAGGATCAAGTCATATCGTAGTTCAGAAAAAAAAAAAAAAAGGATTTTTTTATGCGACTGAACTTAGAATGAAACTCTAAACGCCTACGTACCTCGATGAAGAGGATCAAGTCATTTCTTAGTTCAGAAAAAGAAGAGTTTTTTTTTGTTTGTCCTAACTTTTGCCTAGGCCGCCTCTTTCGAGGTTTTCAACCTAGCGGACATTTTTTTTGGGGCTGTACACAGTTTAAACTCATGCGGGCCAGTAGTATCATCTTACTTCAAGGATAGTACATCTTCAAGAATTTTCCGTTAATAGGACCGATCCGCAAGCCATCTGCATCTATAAGCTTGTAAGCACCACTTGTATAGGCTTCTTGGACAACATACGGCCCATCCCACATTGAAGTGAACTTGCTTCCAGATTTAGGAGATATGATAATGGGTCTTTTTATCGCCAGGACTTGATCACCAACTTGGAAGGACCTCAGGCGAACCTTTTTATTGAAAGCACGGCAAAGACGAGCTTGATAACATTCAAGGCTTTGCTGAGCTTCTATCCTTTTCTCATCAAGGGCCTCTAACTCTTCAAGGCGTAGACGAGCATTTTCTTCTTCAGTGAGCCCTTCTTGGATAGCGAGCCGCAATGAAAGTATTTGGCGTTCAAGTGGAAGGACCGCTTCAGCTCCGTAAACAAGGGAATAAGGAGTTGCTTGAGTCTATGTGCGATGAGTCGTTCGGTATGCCCAAAGAGATTCTTCCATTCTATCGTGCCAATCTCTTTTAGACTTGGAGATGACCTTCTTTAACAATGTTACACCTCCCATTTTATTTCGAGGAGATTTCGGCTTATTGGTGGTGTATACCTTCGGTACGGTAGTCCGCACCAGAGTTTTGGTCATGAGATATTCTGCTTGGTATGTGTACAGGTGTATAAGTATGTATTCTTGACATTTTGAGGAAATTGGAAGTGAAACGAATCGAATCGGAGCAAAGCGAAGCAGTTCAGGAAAACTACTGACACCAGTCAGCGTTGATCGACACGTCGATGAGCCATCGCCTGGCACCGTCGACAAGGTTCTGTGATCAGACCTCTCAGGTGGAGAATCGATGGCGCACGTCGACGAGCCGTCGACCCTGCTCGTTGACCCGCGGATCTGGAAGCTTCCAGCCCTGATTATAAATATAAGCTCCCACGTTTTATTTCATTATTTCTTCCAAGAACAGACCCTATATCTCTCTAGAACCCTCTAAAACTTTCTCTCTATTTCTACAACAATCTATACCAAGAAATCTAGAGCAAAAGCCAAGATCTAAGAGATTCATATACTAAGAAGCCTATTAGGGTTTGTGGAGAGTGAGAATTTCTTTGGCATGCAAGTGAAGGGTTCCATTCTAATGGAGTAGAGTGACTCAAGGATTGTTCCCAAATGTTTAAGGCGAGTTTTATGTTTATTTCTTATTATTGAGAGTATTGAGGGGTTGAAAGACTTGCATTATGGAAGAACATAGAATATGGAGCTTAAATGTAGAATGAATGGTATTCTTGAATAATAGTTGACATGAATCATGACTCTTGATGTATTATGAATATAATCTTGTTACAAATGACATTGAGAACATGGGATAAACACTATATGTGAGTAAATGTAGTAGTGCACTATGACCATGATTATGGATGACTTGAAATGAAATTGGGAAATGTGGATAATGTAAATGAACAGAGATTATTGCTTAGGATATTGTGAATGTTATCATAGATGCTTGGGAGTTGATATATGATATGGAGAAGGTTGTATAAACAAAGGAAATGCTGCCCAATTTTCTCTAGCCTTAGTTAAGCATGTTCATGTGATCGATTAGCTAATTTTAATATGGACTCTCTTGAAGGTAGAGACGTGAACATTGAAAGAGAACATTCAAGTGATAGAGTAGCCAAACGAAAAGGTATGTAAGGCTAGTCCCTTCTTTCTAAGGCATGATCCTCATGAAATAAATTCCCTTTTCTTTCCATGACTTTCTTACATTCCGGAAAATATGAGTCAACGTTATATAGAGCTCCTTCTGAGACAATGAATAAGAGATGCGTTTTGAATTCGATAATTTTAATGAGAAGCCTAAGTCTAGAGATTCTAAAGCCTATGATATGACGTTAATTATTATTGCTAAATCCACCTTATGATACTAGTTCCTTCAAGGTGAGTTATGATGATTATGATTTTTCCATAATAGAATCGGGGGTTCTAGACCTTACGTCACCCCGATATGGTTATAGATTATCTTAAGACTCTAATGTATGTTTTATGATGAGTTTATGAGATGTATGCGATGATACGATTCCACCGTGCCTAGATGGCCGGACATGTCACCGCGAAGGCGGGCTGCATATGATTCCACTGTGCCTAGATGGCCGGACATGTCACCGCTAATGCGGGCTGCTTATGATTACACCGTGCCTAGAGGGCCGGACATGACACCACTAGTGGGCGGCGTATGATGGTACCCGGACGCAGGTAAATGAGGATTATATATGTGATAGGTCGATGTATGTGATATGTTTAAAATGCATTTACTCTTAAAGGCTAAGCAGGTTATGTTTTCGCTTTATGTTTCATGATTTCTTTATTATGCTCATTTTATTTAAGCCTTGCATACTCAGTACAATGCTCGTACTGACGTCCTTTTCTTTGGATGTTGTGTTCATGCCCACAGGTAGACAGGGAGATGATCCAGACTCGTAGGAGCTATCAGCAGATTTTGAGAGCACTCCATTATTCAGGAGGTGCTACTGATTTACCATTTTGTGTGTATATATATTTTGGGCACGACGGGGTCCTGTCCCGTCCATATGTCTAGTACTCTAGTAGAGGCTCGTAGATACGTATGTGTGGGTAGTATGGTCTCACGATTTCCCATTTGTATATGTATATTTTTTTGATAGCCCAAGGGGTTTATGTATATAAAGGTAATTATGTTTCAAAGTGAAAATGGTTTCCCTATGATTAGAAGCATGAGATTAATGAATGAGCGCAGGATGAGTATGGTGAATAGTAGTACGAGTGGTGCTTGGTGGTTAGCCCCGTGTACCCGTCATGGCCCCTAGTCGGGTCGTGACAAACAAGTTGCACAAGGTCTTGTTAAATGCTTCAGCTAGTCCATTTGCAGCAGCATAATACGTAGGCGAGTTTCGTTGGTTGAAGCCAAAAAGCTCGCAAATCTTAGTCATCAATTTGTTAGAGAACGGCTTGCCATTATCTATTATGATATAACTAGGAAAGCCGAAACGATAGATGATGTTTACTCGAATGAGGTTTTCCACATTCTCCTTTTTTACTTCTTTGAGGGAGACAGCCTCAGCCCATTTTGAGAAGTAATCTGTTGCAGCTAAGATGTACAAGTGTCCACTAGAAGATTTTGGTAGCAGTCCAACCACATCTAGCACCCAAGCGTCAAATGGCCAACATGCAACAGTTGGATGTAACACTTCAGGAGGTTGGTGTATAAAATTTGCATGAAATTGGCATGCTTTGCATCTTCGCGCGTAGTCCAAAAAATCTTTCACCATTGTTGGCCAATAATACCCCATCCTTTTTATATGAAAGTGCAGTTTTGGCCCAGATTGATGTGATCCACAAACTCCAGAGTGTGCTTCTTGCATAGCTTGAGTTGCTTCTTCTTCCCCCAGGCAACTCAAGAGAACTCCCTCGAACAATCTACGATACAAAGTATCTTTGTAGTAAAGGAAGCGAGGGGCACGACGACGAATTTTGGTCTTTCTTTTTGGATCTTCTGGAAGAATGCCATAACACAAGTAATCGATCATGATTTGTCGCCAATCGACTTTCTCAGCTTTAGAAACGACCACAAGACGCTCGAGTTTGCTTTCTTCATCTTCATCGTCCTCCGGCGGTACTACCCGTTTCTGGCATATAGTGATTTGTGCTTGGTCAAGCAAAGTCAATGTTGAATCCAAAGCAGCAAAAGCATCAGCCTTCTTATTTTCCTTCCTTGGCACATGCTGAAGAGTTACGTTACCGAGCCACCCAATCAATTTTTGTGCATAGTCATGATACAGGCGCAATTCTGGCTTTTTGACCTCGTAGGTACCCAACAATTGATTGATCACCAATTCAGAATCTCCAAAGACTTGTAATTGTAACTGCTTCATATCAACAGCCATTTCAAGCCCAAGTATGAGTGCTTGATATTCCGCAACATTGTGTTAAGGTTAAGGAATACAGTAAGACCTTCTCTTGAGAAGTGACGAATATCACACCAGCGCCAGCTCTTTCGCGATATGCAGCACCATCAAAATACATCTTTCAAGGCTGTTGAATTTCAATGACCATTGCATCCTCATCGGGTAGTTCATCAGTTAACTCCCAGTCATTGGGTATCGGACGGTCTGCTAAAAAGTCCGCCAATGCTTGCCCTTTCACAGCTATTTGAGGAACGTACACAACCTCAAATTGTTGAAATTGGAGATACCACCTTACTAGTCGATCGCTAAGGATAGGTTTCGACATCACAAATTTGATGGGGTTTGCTTTGGAAATAAGACGAACAATATGAGCTTGAAAGTAGTGTTTCATCTTCTGAATCGAGAAGACTAAGGCCAGACATAGCTTTTCCATCGGCGAATACTTCAACTCATTTGGCGTCATTATCCTACTCAAGTAGTAAAGGGCATTTTCTTTCCCTTCGCTATTCTCTTGGGCTAAGAGTGCTCCAACTGATCTTTCTTGTGCCGATACGTGTAGTATCAATGGCTTTCCAGGCACAAGAGATGCTAGAACTGGAGGTTTCGTCAAGTAAGATATGATGCTCTCAAAGGAATTGGCACAAGCTTAATCCCATTCGAAAGGAGCACCTTTCGTCATGAGATGACTGAACGGCTGACACTTCCCTACTAGATTTGAGATGAATCTCCTAAGATACGCCAGCTTCCCTTGCAGAATTTTCAAATCACGGATGTTTCTTGGCTCGACCATCTTCACGATTGAATCTACTTTGGCTTGATCAATTTCTATCCCCCGATGTCGAACGACAAAGCCAAGGAATTTTCCAGAGGTAACCCCAAATGCACATTTCAGAGGATTCATTTTGAGTTAGTACCTTCGTAGTAGGTCAAACACCATTCTCAGGTCTTGCAAGTGATCGCTCTTTTTTCTTGATTTTACCATCAGATCGTCAACATAACATTTGACATTTTTGTGAAGGATGTTGTTGAAGATATTTTGCATAGCTCTTTCGTATGTTGCTCCAGCATTCTTCAAGCCAAAAGGCATTACTTTGTAGCAGTAAATACCTTT
Organism: Lycium barbarum; assembly: GCF_019175385.1. Taxonomy (NCBI): domain Eukaryota; kingdom Viridiplantae; phylum Streptophyta; class Magnoliopsida; order Solanales; family Solanaceae; genus Lycium; species Lycium barbarum. The sequence goes on along the minus strand of NC_083339.1, from coordinate 33,877,968 downwards.
AGGAGTGCGGAATGCGGTAAGCTCTTCATCCTTAGGTGACATACGGATCTGGTTATAGCCATATGAGCCGTCCATGAAGGACATCGCCTCGTATCCAGTAGTGGCATCAATCATAAGCTCAACAATGGGAAGTGAAAATTCATCCTTAGGGAATGCATTGTTGAGATCCCTAAAGTCAACACATACTCGAATTTGTCCATTCTTCTATCTCACAGTGACAATGCTCGAAATCCATATAGGGAACTTAACTTCACGAATGAAACCAGCCTCAATAAGCTTGTTAACCTCATTTTCAATCAAGGGAACCAATTATGGCCTGAAATGTCGTTGTGCTTGTTTGGTAGGACGTGTACCGTTCTTGAGAGTGAGATGATGGACCGCAACTTTAGGGTCTAAGCCAGGCATCTCTTTGTAACTCCAGGAAAATACATCTTTATATTCTTTAAGTAATTCGACATAAGCACTCTCTTCATCGACTGCAAGTAAAGAATTTACACAAGTGGGCCTTGGATCTTCATCAGTTCCAAGGTTGACTTCTTTCAATGCGTTGACTGTCGTTTTAACCCCTTCTTCAAATTCGGGCAGAGCATCCTTAGCGTCTTCATCTTCTTGAGGTTCTCCATCGTTGATAGATATATGGTTACACTAAGAAAAATCCTCCAACTCTTCGTCAACCTTTATTGGAGATAAAGTATCCCTTTCATCTTGTACAGTAACATGATATGAAGAGCCAACACTTTGTTCATCTTCATCCCGTTCCTTGGTGTAGACCACAATATGCGAATTTTCTTTTAGTACTTCTCCATATGAGACCATAAGATCCGTTTGCCGCCTCATCCTAGAAGGGATCACACTTCAGAAGTCTTTGGAGATATTTTAAGATTTGGGAAAAGCGGATGATTTCATACACTTGTGGTTTCTCCGAATCTTGCTTTCATTCTTCATTGGTCCTAACCTCTCAAATACAGAAACCCTCGCGGTCAACTTTCCAAGTCGGTCAAAAACAAACGGCCTTTTGTTAGAAGCGAGAGGTTCCTCTTCCGCAGTAATGTAGTTGTTACTTACCCTTCTTATGGAGATGCGAACTGGTGGGGGTTGCTTATATCCTAAACCTTCACGTTTTTGCCTCGCTACAGGTTCCATCAGAATCTTCCCCAATTTTGATGGTTCGCTAGGATTGTATCCATCCTTTGCAAGTCGTTTGTAAGCATTTGGATCAAAACCTTCATCTGTACGCTTCATAGAGAGTGCTTCATTGTGTGGTGAACTGCTAGCCACAAATCTTCCAAGTAATTTCGTGGATGACTTTATTGTGTCAATCTGCTTGATAGGAAGGGTCAGTCCTCCCAACATGTTTCCCTCATCCTTTTTGGCCTTTGGAACATAATGAAGAACAGAAGTCACTTTCGTACTCGAAGAAGCACCATTTGTGTTGGGAAACTTACTCACATCGAAGGACCTTTGATCTTCCTTAACTGCTACTTTCTCCTTCCAAGCAACTATTTTTGCAATTTTGTTCATGAACTCAGCATTATCGATTATTGCAACTTCATCAACTTTTGCGGCACATTTCTTTAAGTAGAACTTGGCATTGGCGAAGTGCGCTTTAGCTTCAATGAATGGATTATCATCGGCCATAATCTTCTTTTCAACCCCATCTTCATGATACTTCAAACACTGGTGGTAGGTTGAGGGGATCACCTTTTTCTCATGTACCCAAGGCCTACCGAGCAAGATGTTATATGAAGTCCTTGCATCGATCACATGCAACCACGCGTTAGATTGCAGCTCGCCGATGGTGAGGTCTACTTTGACAACTCCTATGACTCTTTGTCCCCCTTGGTTGAATCCTTGGATCATCAAACAACTTGCGAAAAGATCCTCCATTGCGATTCCAAGCTCCTTCATTATGTGAATAGGAAGGATGTTAACTCTAGATCCACCATCGATTAGGATTCTGTTCACCTTTTGCTCACGTGCAAACCCAATCATTAATGAAGGGCGATTATGAGGTGTGTCGCCGAGTAGAAGGTCATTATCGGTGAATGTGATTTTGGCCATGCACGCATCTACGACTTCAGGAAATGACTTTGCAGAGTCTTTTGATGATGGACATGACGAGGTCATGTTTTTTCGCCTCCTTCTCATCAACGGTACAACATGAAGCTTTTACATCATCAATGATGAATTTGGTGTGAAATCAACTTGGCAAGTATTCTCCTAATGTTATTGGCCGACGTGGTTCTTGGTAGTAGCACCCCTCTATTTTCTCCTTCTTTGGGTGCTCAACTGGATTTTTTATTTCGGGTTTTCTCACCTTTTTTCCCTTAGTTTGTCATTTCACTGAATCTTTTCGTGAACCTATTTTGTGGCGCTTGCAACGAGTTACGAGAGTCCAACCCCCATCATCAAGATGAGCAATTTGGTCTTCGTCTTCTTCAGACGATCCTCCTTCTACCGACACAACATCACTCGGTGTAAGAAGAGAAAACATTTCATTCACATTAACTGGTTCGAATTCTCCAAACTTAATCATTCCTTCCAGACATATGGTCGGGATGTCTTTCTCTCCATGTCCTTCAACAAAGTTGCAGGTCATGACTAGATTAAGCGAGCCAATTGTGACACCAACTTGGTTTGCACTTTCTTTCTCATCTTCAAGTGAAATCTTTCCTTCGCGGGCTAGCTCCATAACTTTATCCTTGAAGACAAATCATTTCTCGATAGGGTGGCCGATCAACCGGTGGTACTTGCAATGATTCGGTTCATCAGTTCTCCCTGCTTCATTCGGCCGCTTCATCTCTGGTAACTCAAAAAGTTTCAGCCCAAGAAGTTCATCAAAGATTGCGGAAACGTCTGAATCAAGGAATGGATAATCCTTCTCTTGCATCTCCTTCAAAGTTGGTTTTCTGTTCGCTTTATCCTTCAAAGAAGTTGTCTTTACGCTCTGCTTCTTGCTTACTTTAGTGGTGAACTTCACAGGCGCAACATTAACGTTCACAGATTCTTTGTTTTCGGTCTTGGAAAAATATCTCCCCACTTTCTTTACTTCTTGCTTGTCTTTAGCTTTGCGGGATTCGTAGACCGGCGGTGCTTCACTTCCGACTGACGCCATGCTTAACTCCATGTCATGAGCACGAGTGGCCAATTCTTCAAAAGTCTTAGGCTTTATGCCTTTCAAGATATAGGTAAGACCCCAGTGCATACCTTGAATGCACATCTCTATTCCCGAAGCTTTGCTAAGTCTATCTTTGCAGTTTAGACTTGCATGTCTCCATCAGTTGATGAAGTCAATAACTGGTTCTTCTTTTCGCTGGCGAGTGTTTGTAAGTTCCACCATACTTACAGTGCGTCTTCTGCTATAGAAGCGGTTGAGAAACTCCTGCTCCATTTGCTCCCAACTATCAATGGAACCAGACTCAAGGTCTGTGTACCAATCAAAAGCATAACCTTTAAGGGAACGAACAAACTGTTTGGCAAGTTAATCACCGTATGTTCCAGCGTTGTTGCATGTTTCAATGAAGTGTGCCACATGTTGCTTCGGATTTCCCTTGCCATCAAACTACTGAAATTTTGGGGGTTGATAATCGGCAGGCATCTTCAAGCTATCAATCCTTGCAGTGTACGGCTTCGCGTATGTGGGGGATGATTTTGCGGAAACATCATATTTATCCTTGATGGTTCCCATGATGAACTCCTTTATTTGATTGATTGGAATCATCCCTTCAGAGGAAACGTGGGTTTCTGAAGCATGTTCCACTTGTTTTGCTAGAGATTCAATCCTTTCTCGTTCTTGTGGATGTTTTCCAGGGGCATGACTCGAATCCCCCTCCATCACACTATCAAACCTGTCTGTCAACTTGACAATTCGATTATCTTGATCTTGCACATATTTGGTCAAATCTCCAATTGCCTTTGTCAAGCTCGCGAGTTGTTCTTCAACAGTTGAAGCATTGGTCATCATCGCATGCATCACCATCATGGATGAAGAAGAATAACACGGATTTTCGCTAACATAGGATGCGGACATGTTATGCGGAGTAGATCCGGTGCTCAAGACATCATCGTCAGCTTGCTTGAAGGATTTCTTGGACTTAGATAAACTAAGTTGGGCAAGAACCCTCTCCACCATTTTGGCGACATTCTCCCCTTCTTCTGTGGTATTTGCGGAAGATCTCACGTCTTTTGAAGACGAACTAAAGACGACAGCAGATTCAGGCTGTGCTTGCGGAACTCGTTGCCCTAGCAATTTGGCTTGGTTCCTTGTGATAGGTCCGATGCTCCCCTCAGTAACATCTAGGATGTTTTCAACAGCAACAGAGAATTTGGATCCTGTAGTTTTTACGGATGCAGATTTCGAGTTGACCTTCATGGAAGTCATCTTAGTGTTTTTGAAGTTCAATGAGAGAAGAGATGAGAGGTAAAGATTGTCCCACTGGGTGTGCTAAATTTGTAACGACTAATCTTTCGTTCCTGAAAATAATAATCATGACAAGAAAAATAGCGACAAAGAATAATATTTGATTTCGAGAATTTGTGTAAGAGTGTAATATTTGATTTCGAGAATTTGTGTGAGAGTGACAATCTTTATGAAATCTTAAATAAAAAGATGTAATCCTCTTATTCTTCTCCTCACGATACGACCGTCAATCAAGGGCTTTGCTTGTTCTTGAATGGACGGATTACTTGTTGTTGCGATTTCACTACGAATGCGGAGCCGAGCTTTAATCACAAACGTAAAGGTATGGAAACTTGCGGCTCACCACTAGAAGCGAAGACTTCTTAGTATGCGGAAGGCTTGCGGATGAGAGCTTCTCTATGTATTTTTCTTCCTCTTTGGCTTTGTGAAGACCCCTATTTATAGTTGTAGGGGATGAGCTAGGGTTTGTATATGATTGGTTGAACCATGTCATTTGAACACGTGGCGACATTTGATTGGTTCTTCTATTGACTTGACATGTTGTGTCACTTATGCACGTGGCACGATTTTATTAGTCCTCGACTTGGCTTGGCGTGCCACCTCACTTGATACGTGGCATGGACCTTGGGCTAATAGAGTGGGCTCATCATGTGAAGTCTAACAAGATCGACTAGCCCAATTGAATTAGTCTTTCAATTAAATCCATAACAATTGGACTTAATCAATTAATCCGATTATATTAGCCCATAATATTTGTTTGGACCGATACATCTCGAATTTAGAATATGATCCAAACTAATTTGTGGATTTAAGTCCGACTAAATTTCAATGCGTACAAGTATACTTTTATATTTTTTTGTTGTCTGATTTATCGTCATTCAAGGTTTGCAATTATTCGCTTCCGCATGACGCTATCTTATTTCAACCTCAACAAGTGGTATCAGTGCTAATGGTTTAGCCAATGGTTCAACCCACAACTGTGATGAAGTTTATATGAAGATGGAGAATCAAGATTATTTTAGCAAAAAATTCAGGCAAGGGGAGATTTGTTAGGGTTTTCCCTGAATTTCCTACCTTATTTTAATTCTACCATAATTGTGTTTTACTTCAAAAATATTTTCTTGGCGGAAAAGGTTTTCTTGATGGAAAAGATCTCTTCCATATTTGAATAATTCTATCTTGGACGAAAAGTTTCAAACTTCTATAAATTGAAGTTCTGTCTCTCTCACACAACACACACAAAAAAACATGCATAATGTAGTCATTAAGAGAGTTTCGTTTAGGGGGAGAACATTCTCTCATAATATTAATGGGTTCTTTTTTTTATATTAGTTTTTTCAATACGTGGATCACTTGACCAAATCATATTATAATACTATGCATTTTTAGTATATTTTTTTGTTATCCAATTTATTGTCATTCAAGCTTCCGCACGACGGTCTCTTATTTCGAACCCAACATAAACTGTTAGAAGGACATGATGTTAAGAATTTGAATGTCTAAAGAGACAAATTGCTTATAACGTTATGTCCTTGTGATTCTTCCCGGAAGTTTCGTTCTTTGAATAAAACCAAAAAAAGGTCCGTGTTTAACGCGGAACTATTTTCCCAAAAAGTTACAATAAAATATTTGTCCAAAAAGTTGTGCAAGAGTCAAGATAGTTTCTTTGATTGTCTATTTGCAAAGATACGCTAGTAATGAAAGAGATATTCTATTTTTATGAATTACTTTACGAATAATTTTCGTCTTTAAATACCTCACTTTTCAACATGTAATAACATCTCCAAGTGTGATTTTCTTCTCGGTATTAAAGTGCTAAAAATAGCAAGTATTGGTACTTGGTAGTTGATGCAATAGTCAATAGGAGAAAATGTTAAGTTTCTTCTATGTTAAGGAAAGGATGAGGAAAATAGCCGTAAGTTGATCAGTAGAAGCTTATTTGCTGGATCTAAGCTTTTCTTGAAAAAGACGTGACAGAAAAATAATTATCCTTGTATGTGGACATGAACCAAATATAGTATGGTCCCAGATTAATGTGGGGAAACTTGAATGACTCAACCAAAGAACTCCTTTTCAAAAGAGTGAACCTAGTGGTGGATGACATTAATTGAAGGGAAGATCAAATCTAACTAAGAAAAGAAAGCTAAGATTGGAAATGATCTTCACCAAGCTGCCAGAGGACTATAAATATATCTATCTTCCCACCTCAAATAAGCATTTTCTTTTAATATTCTTTGTTAGATAGAAATCATTTTTACTTAAGATTTGATGATATCAAAACAGTTTTTATCCCCCCCCTTATATTTGGAGGGAGGTTTAAAATGGTCCAATAAATATATTCTTGCGCAGTTCTAGTCCCTTAAAGTTTTTTGAAAGTGAGCATTTGATTTCCGTCAAATATTTTTCGAACACTGAGTGTTAGATTTTATGGGAAATGTAAAAAAGAATGTTTTAATGTGAACTCGCATTTTGGTGGTGTATTTTCTATAGTTTCTACTATTTTTGGTCTAATCCTAGAATTTGCAAGTGCGTCCGCATATCACCATTTCAAAAACGTAGAGTAATAAGTTCAATATAAGAAGAGAGGTTTTAAAAATTTGCATGCATGTTATATAGTTCTTTGCAACCATAATAAGATTCTACCCGTTACTATAAAAAGGAAAGCAGAAACTCAACTAATTATTATTCTTTAGTTAATTAAGTTATATAATTGACGTTCGATTAATTAATCTTTATTGATATTCATTAAGTTTACCTAAAAAATAACATACCAAATGATCCTTTACAGAAGTATCTTCTATAGTGCATCTTTCACCAAAAAACAAAAAAAACAAAAAAGGTACTGACTTATGTCCAATATACAAAAAATTAGCCATATTTAAAGTAACATTCGTTTTTTGCTTTAAGTCTAAGAGTCGGGAGTCCTCATTCGTGGTTCTCCTGTAGCTCTAACATGCGGCGGTGATACTAAAGCTTCACTAAATTAAGAAGAATTCACATATAAGATCCCATATTTGCTTGATATAGGATTTTCAAAAGCCACATGTTCTTACTTTTTCGTTTGACCATATCGAATCAAATTCAACACACTTTCTTATATTCATAATCTATACGCCATTTAAGGCTAAGTGATATAGCCCTCACATCAATCTCATAATCCGCTACAATGGAGTTCCTCCCCGACTAATTCAATATATAGGTTTAAAATTATGTTCTTTCTGTCTCAATTTATGTGGCACAATTTGAATTTTCAGAATCAACTTTGTTAATTTTGACCGTGTCGTCGGAAAAAGATAAAATTATTTTTTTAGGCAATTTATATATTTGAAAAGTACATAAAAAAGTATTATAAGTCACAGTCATTGAAAATTCAAAATATTTATAATACATATGAAAAAAATTATGGTCAACGAAAAACTTATTTGAATTCCGAAATCCGAAAAGTGCCACATAAATTGGGACGAAGGCACTAATAGTTAGTTCACTTTAAGGTCCAATAGGACTTATCCATAATATGACGTTTTACTTTCTTAGCTTAAATTCAAATAAGTCTTATCCTTCTATTTTTTATACTGATTTTTTTAAAAAACAAATCATCTTTTTTGTTCCTTATTTTGGATTTTTACATTAGCAACTCTATAGTATTATTACATATTCACATTGTATTGTGACTTTTTCATTAGCTTAAACTTGATGTAATATCGGTGCCCACTGTTCTCCTTATCCTACAATATGCATAAATATAAATTCCTTAACTCTTAACATATATTCATATTTTATTTTTAAAATTTATATATAAACTCTTTAGTTATTTTTAACTGCAAATTATTTTATTTCTAAACTAATTTAAAGTATAAATCTTTACATTATATTTTATAAAATTCTTAATACTACGAACATGATATTCTCAAATGCTACTCATCTTATGTATATTTTTTTTTTCTGACCTCTCTTCTCTCATCTATAAAGCACACGGAATTAAAAATGTCATACACAAAAGAAAATCAAGTAATTATTAACACGATCAACCAATTTTGGGATGAAAATAGATAATACGATACAACAAATCGTTAAAAATATACCTTTATATTGTCTCTCTTCCCTTCACAAAACCTTCTCCTTCATAATTCCTAAAATAACACGATTCAAAAATTATAATAATTTTTAATATTCATAAAAAAAAAAATTGAATATAAAGAGAACTGTCTACCGTACCAAAAGGAAATATCGCCATAAATTCACCTTTTTATATACTCATAACTCCGCTTCAATGAATTTATTTGTCATTGCTTACACTGTAAAAAGAAGACTTTAAACTGGCAGAAAACATGCATGACTTGAATCATTAGTGGATAATCACCCTCTCTGCTTCTTACTGGAGAACTCACCTCTTTAGAAAAATCAAAAATTTATCTAACTAAATTAATTCAAGTTAGTATAAATTATCACAACATCGCATAAATCTTTGTCTATCTCCCTACTTTGTTACCTGACGCAAAGAAACAATATTACTGAAGACACCAATTTTTTTAAGGAGATGAGAAGTACCACAGGAGCAGCATTATAAATTTATAAGTTATAATTTTTCAATGAATTGCAATTGATTCAATTGAAACTGGGACACACATGTCCCCCTAGAAAGCCCGTGGTCTAACCTTAAGCACACACAAATTCCTCCACATGATTTATCGTTAAGAAAAGATGGCAGACAGCAGGGCACCATTTTTGTGATGTAAACATTATTTACTTACCAACTCCCCAAAGAGTTCAAACGGGCATCCAAATGCTGTTTTTTTATTTCTTTATTTCCGCTTCTTCTTGCTCTGTAAGAGTAACGAAGAAATAAATTTTTCTAAACACTAAAACTTTGAAAACTCCTACTATTACGATAAAGTGGGAGAAGTTGTAACCATCTCCAAAACTGTAACTATTAAATTCAAATTTTAGATATTTATATTTTAAAATTAGTTAACCTCTCTCGACTCAAAAAATAAATTTTTTATTTACGTTTAAAATTTTGAAAATATACTGAAAATGTAAATACTGTTTATCTCTTTAATTAATTTTTTGAGAATTCAAAAATTAACACTAATTCTAAACATTTTAATAATTAATGGAGTATATCAATTTTGTTTTTAAAAAAAATACTTAAATTTTACTCATATAATGAAAGTATTGAATTTTCAAATCAAATTGCACATTAGATTACCGTGGAGATATCTTTGATACATTCCAGAATAAAAAAATTATTATTAAGTTTTAAACCTTCAGGTAAATTTTTTGTCCTAATTATTATGTCACCTATAATCCCTTAATTCAAGCCTTAAATTCCTCACAAAGAGGGTAGAAATCTTTTCCTACTTTCCTAAACTGACATTTTTTTCAAAAAAATAAAATAAAATAATAGATAGATATTTTAAATAGTTTTTACACTTGGCATCCTAAGGTGATTACACTTGGCATCTTCACATCGGTTTGTCTCTCCTATTATATATAGATAGATAGATGCTAGGGCTAGAATTTACTTAAAAGTAATTAACTCAAAACATCCATAAAATTTCACCACAGATGGTGAAAAATAAGTCTTGGCTGACGCCAAGCCCTAACTCCTCTCATGTATTTCCCTTCACTCTCACAGCCCCAACTCTGTCTGATATTTATAGGTCTGCTGCCATCGCAGCGAGAATTTTCTTTTTAATCAAAAAATTAATAAGTTTCATTGGAGGTATTTATTCCCTTCGTTGACTTTCTTTTACTTGATCCACTATTTATAAAAAGGTGGAAGGGACCTTGGTATATATAGCGAAAACTCTATGGTTAAAGACCTCGGTCTCTCTTCTCTCTTACGAGAAAGTTGACAGAGGAGACTCAGTACCCTCCATTGGCTGGCCTATCAGTTTTGAATCACTTTTCAAAGCGGTGGCGTACGCAGGAATTTTTACAAGGGTGTCGACATTTAAATAAGCGAATAAATTGTTAATTAACAAAAAAAAAAAAAAAATCTTATTAATAAATTACTATAACTATCCTAAAAATTGCAAAATGAAAAAGGAGTTTTTTTTAAAAAACCTGTTTTATGTATTTATTGTGTATAGTCAAATATGATTTTTTTTTTTTGGATTGAATTTCATGACCCCTCCTCTCATCTTCTCTCTCCTCTCATCTCTCACCAACGGTAAGTTGCAGCCCCCCCTAACCCCTACCCACCCACCCCCCAACCAAGCCACCCCAAATGGCCACCGGCGACCGGCGACGACGACAACCACCACTGGTAATATGCTTCCGGCTGGCCAAATCTCTCTCTCTCTTTTCTGTTCTCTCTTTTCTTTCCTTCTTTTTTGTTTTTTTTTTTTTGTTTTTTTTTTCTCTTTTCCTTTCTCTCCTACCTTGCGACCGGAAACCCTCCACCAGTAGATTTCCGGGCAGTTTCTGCACAGGTACTCGAGTTTTCCGGCAGTTCCTGGTGGTGAACAGTGATTCCGGTCGGCGAACAGTGATTCCGGTCGGCGAACAGTATTTCCAGCGGCAAACAGAGATTTATCGGTGGTGAACAGGTTTTATTTACTTGGAGTCGGTACCTCCAATAGCCCATTTCCTGTCTTTTAGCCTTATAAATTTTGCCTGCTCTGCCTAATTAAATACCTATTTCATTGCTCATAGACTATTGATAACTTGTGCTTTAGTATTGATCCTTCGTTTGTCTTAGATTACCTTTCACTAGCGTATATTTGCTTTACTGGCTTTGGTGAGGGATGGTAGACTAGGGTCATGTTCTCGGTTGGGATCGGGGGCTAGGGTTGGGGGGGCTAAGGGGGTTGAGGGAGCTTCTAAATTGAGAGTAGGGTCTTGGAATATTGGGACTTTATCGGGAAAGTCCATAGAGTTAGTTAAGATTCTTAAGAAGAGGAGGATTAATATAGCTTGCGTCCAAGAGACTAAATGGGTAGGACCTAAAGCTAAGGAGGTGGATGGGTACAAGCTTTGGTTCTCGGGCAAGTCGAGGTATAGGAATGGGGTAGGGATCTTAGTAGATAGTGAGCTTAGAGATCAGGTGGTAGAGGTTAGGAGGATCAATGACAGGATGATGGCGATTAAGTTAGTCGTTGGAGGGTTCACCTTGAACATTATTAGTGCCTACGCGCCACAAGTGGGTTTGGACGAGGAGGTAAAAAGGGGCTTTTGGGAGGACTTGGACGAAGTGGTGGTAAGTATACCGCCTACTGAGAAGTTATTCATAGGAGGAGATTTCAATGGGCACATTGGGTCTGTTTCGAGGGGTTATGACGAGGTGCATGGAGGATTTGGCTTCAGGGACAGGAATGGTGGAGGAGTCTCACTCCTGAATTTCGCAAAAGCTTTTGGATTGGTGGTAGCCAACTCGAGTTTTCCGAAGAAGGAGGAGCACTTGGTAACCTTCCGTAGCTCGGTGGCTGCGACGCAAATAGACTTTTTGCTTCTTAGAAAAGATGATAAAGGCCTCTGTAAGGACTGCAAGGTCATACCGAGTGAGAATCTTACGACCCAACATAAACTATTGGTGATGGATTTGGAGATAAGAAGGAAGAAGAAGAAGAAGAGGGTCGTGGATGACCGACCGAGGATTAGGTGGGGGAGTTTGACTCTGTCTAGTGCCCTAGAGATGGGGGAGAAGTTGATGGCTATGGGAGTGTGGGATAGTAGGGGGGATGCGATCAGTATGTGGGATAGGACGGCCAGTTGCATTAGGGAAGCAGCTAGAGAGGTATTAGGGGTCTCACGAGGCCGCCGTGGTGGGCACCGAGGGGATTGGTGGTGGAATAGAGAAGTCCAAAGGAAGGTAGAAGCAAAGAAGTAGGCATATGTGAAGTTGGTAGATAGAAAGAATGATGAAGAGAAGCGAACGAATAGGAAAAGTATAAGATGGCGAGAAAGGAGGCGAAGTTGGCAGTTTCGGTGGCTAAAACGGCAGCCTTTGAGCGCCTTTATGCAGAACTAGAGGACAGAGGTGGGGATAAGAAGCTATTTAAGCTTGCCAAGGCGAGAGAGAGGAAGGCACACGACTTTGATCAAGTGAAGTGCATCAAGGACGAGGATGACCAAGTGTTGGTACAGGAAACCCGCACTAGACAGAGATGGCAATCATACTTTCATGAACTCTTGAACGAAGGAGGGGACAGAGATATTGTGTTGGGAGACTTGGAGCACTCTGATAGGCATCGCGACTTTGGATATTGTAGGAGTATAAAAGTTGAGGAGGTTAAAGGAGCTGTTCGTAGGATGCGCAGGGGAAGAGCGACCGGACCTGACGAGATTCCTGGGGAATTTTGGAAGAATGCAGGCAGGGTAGGCTTGGAGTGGCTGACTGGGTTGTTTAATGTCATTTTCAAGACAGCGAAGATGCCAGAAGAATGGAGGTGGAGTACAATGATTCCCGTGTACAAGAACAAGGGAGACATTCAAAGCTGCAACAACTATAGAGGTATCAAGCTGCTAAGTCACACTATGAAAGTGTGGGAAAGGGTGGTGGAAATGAGGGTGAGGAGAGGTGTGTCTATTTCAGAGAACCAGTTTGGATTCATGCCGGGGCGCTCGACTACAGAAGCCATTCATATTGTAAGGAGATTGGTGGAGCAGTATAGGGAGCGGAAGAGGGACTTGCACATGGTATTCATTGACCTAGAAAAGGCCTACGACAAAGTGCCAAGAGAGGTCCTATGGAGATGCTTGGAGGCTAAAGGTGTACCTGTGGTGTACATTAGAGCGATAAAGGACATGTATGATGGAGCTAAGACCAGGGTAAGGACGGTAGGAGGAGACTCGGAGCACTTCCCTGTTCTGATGGGGTTGCATCAGAGATCAGCTCTTAGCCCGTTTCTATTCGCCTTGGTGATGGATGAATTGACGCGACACATACAAGGTAAGGTGCCTTGGTGTATATTGTTCGCGGATGACATTAACGAGACTCGTAACGGAGTTAATGATAAACAGGAGGGCTGGAGACATACGTTGGAGTCTAAAGGATTTAAATTGAGTAGGACCAAGACAGAATACTTGGAGTGCAGGTTCAGTGGCCAACTGCGTGAGGCTGACGAGGAAGTGAGGCTTGGTACCCAGGCCATTAAAAAGAAAGGAAGTTTCAAGTATCTTGGGTCCATTATACAGGGAGATGGGGATATCGACGATGATGTTTCACATCGTATTAGTGTAGGGTGGATGAAATGGAGGCTCGCCTCCGGAGTGCTGTGTGATAAGAAAGTGCCACCAAAACTTAAAGGCAAGTTTTACAAAGTGGTGGTTAGACCGACTTTATTGTACGGGGCGGAGTGTTGGCCAGTCAAGAAATTTCACGTTCAGAAGATGAAAGTCGCGGAAATGCGAATGCTGCGGTGGATGTGTGGGCACACTAGGAGGGATAGAATTAGGAATGAAGATATCCGAGACAATGAGGGAGTGACATCGGTAGAGGACAAGATACGGGAAGCGAGGCTGAGATGGTTTGGGCATGTGAAGAGGAGAGACACAGATGCTCCAGTGCGAAGGTGTGAGAGGTTGGCTATGGACGGTTTCAGGAGAGGTAAAGGGAGGCTGAAGAAGTATTGGGGAGAGGTGATTAGACAGGATATGGCACAGTTTCCGGTCACCGAGGACATGACCTTAGATAGGAGGTTGTGGAGGACTCAGATTAGGATAGAAGGCTAGGTGGCTTATCCTTTCACCATAGTAGTTGTAGTTTTGCTCATTTGTTTATTGCCATTTGATTTCTGCATTTGATTGCTGCTTATATTTGTTGGGCCGTTGTACTTTGGTTATCTTATTTATCTATAGTAGTTAATGCTCCTTTCTTTCCGGACTGTTTTGCCATGACTTTCTCGCTTTTGTTATTCCTTGTTTTCATATTGTTTTCGATATGCTTGGTCCTATCTGACCTTTTGTCTTGTTTTCCTCTCTTGAGCCGAGGGTATTTCCGAAACAGCCGCCCTACCTTTCAAGGTGGGGGTTAGGTCTACGTACACTCTACCCTCCTCAGACCCCATATGGTGGGATTATACTTGGCTTGTTGTTGTTGTTGTTGTTGTTGTAGTCAAATATGAAATATGAAATTTGTCCTTGGTTGGTTGCCTGGTTCGTTTATTTTAAGTAAGGAGTCCGTGATCAAGCTTGCATCAAAAATTAGTTTTCTCCAGCAGATAACAGAGGAGAGGTACTTAACCAAAAAATTAAAAACAATGGATAGCTAACACCGAGTTTCGAACTATTGACATGCCAAAGGGGGATGCTGCGCTTTACCATCGAGCCGGGGATCTCTTTCTACCAAGTATTTTCATGTTTATTATTTGACTTATTATTGGTGAACATTTCGTGTTGAACATATTAACACTAAAATTTTCCGGCAAAACGGTGTCGGATGATATCCCTTTGTATAACGTGCGTCCACCCATGTTTCAAGGTCGACAAAACAAAGGTTATTTCATCACATAAGTACACTTCTAAATGACCAACCCTTTTCGTCTATCCCCTGGCAACACAAGGTCACCGAAAGCCAGGCTCATCTCTCACGATGGTCTCGTGATGACTTAATTTGATGCCTGTCCTTGGGGTCCGGCGCCTAAATAGCACCTTTTTTAAGTAAAAAAATAAAAACGGTACTAAAATCTGAGATATACCAAACTGGGTATATCGCAGACCCCTCCACAATTTGTATAAAAACTTAACGGCCAACCCCAATGACGTTTGGTCTGTGGGCCGGTAATTAAAAAAAATGAAAATCTATAATAAGTCGTACAGCGCTACACGACTTGCACTGTAATATTTTTTATTTTTTAAAAACTAATTAAGAAGTCGTGGACTATCCTATGATGATAAATTATGGCGTTTTAGTTATTCAAATTATTGCGAACTTCAATTTGTTGTGGTCTAACTTCGCCGAGATAAAAACAAAAGGCAAAAAAAGCCAAAAAACCAAAACCAGATACATTATGTATTTCCTATGAAAATAATGTCTTCCATGTTAAATCTAGGAAATTTTCTTACTCTTTATTTCTTCATGCAATTTTGATCAAAGATATACTAATTAAAATAGCCCTTGTAAGTCATAGAGTGATATACACGTGCATTATTTATTTAAAAAAAATTAAAGGCAAGTCGTGGAGGGCCACATGACTTGCAATTAAATAAAAAAAAATTAATAAATCGTTGGGTGCTCCACGATTTGTTAATTATTTTAGTAAAAAAAAAAGAATATGCAAGACGGAAGATGTTAGACAAGACCGTTAATGCAGCTGCAAAACGTGGAGGGGTCTACGATATACCTGTTTTGGTATATCTCAGATCACTCGTGCCTTTTTTTTTGGCTCTAAAAAGGTGCCCTTTAGGCGTCGGACTCCCTGTCCTGGTACCTTTGTGATTCCTTCGCATCGCACGAGCAGCGTGAGGGATCTCTGATACCTCATTTTGTATCTCAGTTCAATTTTCGGCTACCTTTTGTTGAAATGTGAACCTTGCCTTGGAAGAAGAAAAGGTCTTTTTGATTTTCATGGTACAAGAATTATCTTAGTTCATGTATTAGGAAGGTTAATAATGTATCAGCCTTAGATATATGCATTATTTATTCATGAACTAGGAAAGATGAAAAATTATTCATGAACAAAGAAGATAAAAAAAAAATTAGAATTAAATTAGGTGCATGTATTAGTGAAGGTGCATGCTAGAAAATTCCTATACATAACTGGGTACTATATTCATATGAGATGAGAGAGGAAAAAATGTAAGCCTGAATGTAAGTTAAGTTGGTGGAAGAATATATTCCCCACTTATCTACAATGAGAATGATTGATTATGTAAGTCAAGTTGAGTGGAACAAAAGAAGAATAGTTGCCTCACTTGTTTTTAACCGAGAATTTGAATTTTTTGAGTGTCCTCTCCTCCCCCGATTTTTCAACATTTGGTATCAGAGCAACTTGTCTTAAGTGACCTGTGGAGAATCCAAATTTTTCAAGAAATTCAGGAGAATGAATATGAATGAGATTAGCTATTAAAGCTATGAGAACGTTGTGCTAGTGATATGATCCGACTTGGAGATAAGAGGATTCAAACAACAAAGGCGAAAATTAAGATAGTAAGAAATCAAGGGTTGAGAATGGAAGAAATTAGAGATGAGAATATAAGTAAGAAGGAATTGAAATTAAGTAAATGATCACAATCCAAGGGAGAAGAGACTAGGACTCATGCTTGAATTACCAACTTGCATAGATTTAAAGAGAGGTTCAATTGAAGAGATTAAGACTAATACCTACACTCACTAGAAGCACTACACTAACTCTCCAAAATAGATACTAGAGAATCACTCTCATTCAATATTCATCAAAACTCCATAATGAAATAACAAAGGTAGTATTTATACTACTTAAGCAAAGAAGACTACTAAAGCTATTACAATTATACCCTTAATGAAATAAGGGCTTGTTTTTTGTCTTCTTCATGGATGATGGCTTGGATTTAAAAGATAGCCTCTTTATATGAATAACAACTCTCTCTTTGCATAAATATCACAAGTCGACTCGTATCATCCATGCTATCTCCCATAGCTTGATCCGTGAGTAAACAATGGTCTTCCAAGGCTTCCATGTTATCTCCCATAACTTGACCATCCTCACACATGGGTCTCCAACGGCCTTCAAAGGCTCACCCTTTATCATCGGTGATTGTGTATCGTGAAGATACACACTTGAGACCTCTTGAAGCTCCTCAAATGTGGTGCAAATGCTCCAAGGACCATTATTGGTTTGAAGCCAAGCTCCATCACGAATCTTAGCCCTCATAATTGTCCATGAGTTTCCTAGGATCATATCATCCTCCCCTTCTTGAAAAGGATAGAGGAACATTTATAGGAAGTTCAATGATCTTCAAAGAAAAGGAAGATAATGTGCCTATGGATAACAAGACAGCAGTACTGCTTGAGATTAGAAAGTACCTCGTAAGTTGTGAAATTCCAAGTCGCCGATTATATTAATTGTGAGAGTGTATGACATATAACCATATAAACAATCGTCGTAATGAAACAACAAGTAGAATGGTGCAAGGACGACGATAAGGGGCTAAAGGAGAATGGAGGTTAATTTAAGTCTCAAATAATCAACGGTATAAGAGAACCAAGGACTTAAGGAGGGAAGCATACTCGTATTGAAAGGAAGCTATGATTAAGTAAGATTTTGCCTTAGTCCCATGTTTATGAGTTATATTGTAATTATGTTAATATTGGAGGAGAAGGAATTGAAGGAAAAGTTCAAATATGAATTTGATGATATCCTGAGTCGTAAATTAGCTTGAGCTGTGATTATTAGTATATTATGAGTATAACCTTGCTACGAGGGAGTATTATATACACGTATATAAGGGATTGTGTTAAGGTTGGTGTTGAAAAGAAGTCTGGATGGACAATCTGAAATAAAATAATCACTGAGAATAATAAGTCACTAGCAAGGAAATGCTATTGCAAATCATTGATACACTCAAATTAGACCTATTAATGGTATAACGCGGACGTTGTCAAATATAGTAACCCAACAAGGTTGGGGTCGAATCCCACAGAGAATAATATGCAGGCAATTTGAGCAGATTAGGAATTATCACTAACAATAGCTAGACCGAACGCATCAATGGTGGTTTTTGATAAGGTTTTGATAAAATAAGGGAATATAAATTCTAATCTAGAAAGCAAGTAAATTGATTAATGGCCACAAGTAAGGAATTAAGGAATCTATTTCTCAAGTAACGATCCAATCTATTTCACGAATTATAAATAATAGCAAGTTTATGTTAATTAGCCTCGGATAATGACTCTAAATTAACTTCTCCCGAAGATTAACTAGACTACCCAATTGAAGATCCCTCAAGCAATTAGGAGCATTAAGAACACCCGAATATGGCCACAAGTGGTATCGCCTATTCCTAGGTCAATTTCCATTAGATGAGGGTTAACGCCCCAAATTCATGTTAATTATTCTATCCCAACCCCGTTCTTCCTCTTCCGAGTTTCAAACAAAGTAAATGGGCAAGTCCTAGGGTTAGCTACTCCCTTGAGAAACGTTAAAGAATAAGAATAATTAAAATAACAAGAACTTACTTGATTAAAAATAATGTCGATGAATAAATAATCAAAACAAGAGTATCAATCTCAATTGTCACAAAGAAATTTCCATAAACAATGTTCAAAGAAAAGAAAGAATATTTACGTAGGAACCCTAGCCTCCAAACTTGAGTTTTATGCCAAAGATAATTTTACAATGCTCCCAGTTGGCTTTTTAAAGGAACTGGAATAGTAAAAATCATCAAAGTCCAAGTTCTGCTCAGACTGGGCCGGAAATCCTTCAACGTGAACGCGCCACGTGTCTGCGCGAACGCGTGGCTGAACTTCTCTTACTTCAGCGCGAATGCGTGACCTACTAGCGCGAACGCGCAGAGTCACTGATGCGCCTGGGCGCGAACGCGTGGCTTACCTGCGTGAACGCGCAGAGTAATTTTCCACAAAAATTTCCAGAATCTCCAGTTGTTTCTAGTGATGAACCTTTTTCCTCTTTTTCGCTTGTTTTCCACACTTAGGCTCTAGGGATCTTGTATTACCTGAAACATAATAAAAACCACGTAAAATCACATAGACTTGCTTAAAAACAAGTAAAACTTATAGCCAAAAAGTATCGATTGTGGCGTAAAATCACGCCATATCAACACCCCCAACTTAAAGTATTTGCTTGTCCTCAAGCAAGGCATACAAAACAACGACTCAATCTAACACCTAGATATCATAGAATAACAATGTCTACATTGATTTTGACTCTGAACCACCGACATGCATGTTTTTCTTCCAAGGACCACCCCCATTTTCTATTATAAAGCAATATACACAACTCAGGAACACTATGACTAAAAATGAAGCTTCAATGCATGACATTACATTATCGAACATATTATGATGCACACAAACGCTACTTTAGGCGGTCACTTTATTTTGCTCAATTCTCATCCTTATGCCCTCACATAGACCAAAGAATGTCCCAACACACATATATACAACAAGAATGGGACGAAGACGAAAGAGAAGAGAAAAACACTCACACTCACAAAGAAATTCATATCTACACATGCAAATACCATAGGCTTGCCCTTATTTTCTATGTTTTCATCCTAGGATCGTTCTGTTGTGATCACATTAGGACTTGGTTTGGCTTGTAATGTAGGATTAGGAACGGGTAGGATACTCTTTGGATATTAGTGACTCACCCTCCTTGAACACTAAAACATCTTGTCACCTTAATTCGCCTCTTTTCTTTCCACCCCTTTATTTTCCTTCAAGTTTTCGACCTCGATGTGGTTTTATTCCTACCTAACTTGCACTCTTTTTGTGTGACAATTTTCTGATTTTTATATATATATATATATATATATATATATATATGTATGTATGTATGCAACTACCACATCGACTCTCTACTAGCAAACTCCACCACCCCCAACTTATGTTTTTAACATCTACTTCACATTTAATTCACCCCCTACTTAGGCGCTTTGCCTCATCTGTCTAGTAGCATCAAGGAGGGAACGGGTGCGAAGATGGATATATTTCACAACGGGTGAGGTTTCATTCGGCTAGCCAAGAAAAAGGTCAAAAAGGCTCAAAAAAGGAAACTAGTGATATTTTCAGCTTTTGGAAAGACTTATTTAGGCAAAGTGACTATTTACACAAAGAAAGCCTAAGATCATTTCACAAACAAACTAACTTTCGGATTTCAAACAAGACCAACCAGGCAAGTTCTAGATTATACATGCTTAAACAGAATTAAACTAACACTCACACACACATTGGCATAAGGACAATTATTGTTGCAGTTGTGACCTCCTAAGTAGTCATTTATCACCCACAATACCCCAATAATTCAAATGTCATATAAAAAATCAATCATTTCAACTAATAACTGTTCTAAGTATGCATTTTTAAAATTTTCGAGGGGTCCAAAATTTCCAACAAACCATAACACATGCCATCAGTTACAGAGTAACACCAAATAAGTCACAACTACTCTATTCAACCTAAGCAACATCCTAAACATGCCAGTTTCAACAAAAAAATATAACACCCCTCAGGAAAAGAACTCTGGCAAAGAAAAGTCGAGGGGGGTCCTAAACACATATTTACACTACAACAATACCAGATAGCCACCCCCAACTAAAAAAATTTGCAGTGTCCTCACTGCATCACATAAGCATACAAAAAATCTTTGGCATACCTGCTAGTACTGAGTGCTATGGTCATCTCTGCTCACCCTCGGAGCTGGAGCTGCTGGGCTCTGGCAGGACAAAATCTTCCTCATTTTCCTCCTTGTTCTGTGCTTCGCATACACTCCTCAGAATACTCATCATCTTGTTCAAAAACTTGCTTTGCTTTTTTGGCGTGCTCTCTTGCCTTTTTCTGCCTCCTCTCCATCTTACTCTGCTTTTCCTTTATATGCTTCTGCTCCTCCACTACACCTGCTAATGTCGGACCACCAGATCCAGAAGGAGCTGTAGATGTGCCCTATTCACATGGGCCCGAAGGGAGACTAGCCACTAGCTGCTGAATCCGAGTGTCCACCCCATGGACCTGGGTGGAGATATACTAAAAAGGCCCAGCGGCCTCTTGCAGCGGTGGCAAGAGTGGTATAGCTGGAGTAGGAGCAGGTGCCCCATCAGTCAAATCCGATGCAGTAGAGGTGAACTGCCCAAATGACGGGACTGCTACATCAATCTTCCTTTTCTTCTGCACATTACCGGGCCCTCTCTTCTTCAATGGATGAATCGGTCCACCGGGCCCCTTTTCTTTGTCACCTGGCCTTGTGGGCACCCTATAAGTGGAGCACAAATAAGTGATCAACGACGGGAAGAATAGATTCTTAGTCCTTTCAAGCACCACCTCCCGTATTTCTCGCATAATAAGCCTCCCCACATCAACAGGCAACCCTTCCATCACAACACAAATTAATTTAGCCCTCTCAAGGGGCACCTCTGAATCATGTTTAGAAGGCAGCACCCTGGATGTCACAATATCTAGCCAAGTTTTGGCCTCAGCAGTGAATTCTGTGGAGTCAATCTTCCTTTGCATTGTGGTCAACCACTTTGGTTGCTCCCCGCCGTGAAGGTGGGTCACAAACCATTGTTGCTTCATTTGTTCGTACCTCTGCGCCATCTCACTGTTATCACCATCCTGCAGATTGTAGTAGGCATTGATTCGAGAAGCATTGCACAGGACATCTACGCCTCTGACTTTGACAATCGCCCGATCTGTAATGTCTGCCTCGGCAGCATTTGCATAGAATTCCCGCACAAGGGTATAATTTTCCTTGATTGGTTCATCTGCAAAGCATACCCATCTGCTTGTTGCCATCCTTTCATAGAACTCGGGCATCTTTTCTTCCAAATTTTCTGTTACGATGCCCCTTTCTTTGATGAAGCTCTTTCCCAGCAGTCTATCATAGAGCTTCGAACATTTTGCTGACTGAAAGGTGGTGGTATCGTAGTATTCAATCAAGGGCACTTGGCAACATTGGATGTTGTAGCCATTTTTCAAGCTTAAGTACCTACAAAACGAACACAGATGTCGAACATACATATGAATACCTAAAACGATGTATAATGAGGCAATTAGGCCAAAGAAATTGGTCACCAAAGTTTCAAGCAGCTCTGTGCGAGCATTCTGTTTGTGCACTGCCTGTTTTCCTTCAGCGCGTTCGCGCCACAACGGGGCGCGTTCGCGCCGTTTTAAATAATTATCTTTGCGCGTTCGCGCAAGGTATCAGCGTGATCGCGCTGAGTCGGTTCAGATTTTCAGAAGACATTTTCACAAACAGGTTATGGGCATGATTTTGGGGCTTCGATTTAATGATTTTAAGCACATATTTTTCCCCATATTTTGCACACATCAACACCAAACTCTCAACTCACATCACTCAACAACTAACAACAATTTACATGACAGGAAATTCAACAATTGCATCAACGTTTTATGCTTAAACAAGTGAATTGTGAAAATTTCGTTCACAATTTCTAACATAAAAAGATGATAAAAACAACCCTATGAACAAGAGAATGAGAGAATCACATACCTTGTGGTTGCAAGTTGAAGAATCTTTCTTAAAATTTGAAGTTGGGTTTGAGAGAAAAGTGAGAGAAAAGGGAGGGAAATGGGGATTATACCCCCTTTGCTTCTGTTTTGTAACCGTACCTGGGAAATCCGTGTTGGCGCGTTCGCGCTGACCAATTTTCTCTTTCTCTTTTTTATTGTTCAGCGCGTTCGCGCAGAGGTATATGAAATACCCTTTTTCTAGATCGTTTTTTTTCTTTTTTTTTTCTCTTTTTTTTTGGTTAGTCAAAAATAATAAAATAAACTATTCTAAAAATTTATAAATGATGGGTTGCCTCCCACCAAGCACTTGATCTAACGTCGCGGCATGACGATTACCAAATTTACTGCTTTTCTCGCCATTTGGAGCTTATGAATTGGGCACCCAACTTGGATTCAAGTTTGTGACCATGAGCAGCGGGGGGGGGGGGGGGGGGGGGTGGTAAGTAGATGAACAAACCAAGTATAATATTTTTCATCTTACACTTCTTGGCTTTCGAGTGAGGAATGTCATGTTGCCTTCTTGAATTTTCAAATTGCAAAATATAAGGCTCTTGAACTTCTTGAATTACGACATCCTCTTTTTCCCCCAGATTGGAGTCAACACCAACCATATTTTTCAGAACAATGGTTGACTCCAATTTATTTTTTTCTTTGGCATTCCCAATAAAGTCATCTTCATGATTTACCCTTTCATCTTGAGCATTGGGAAGTTCATAATGATTTGCCCATGGAGGATTTTCTTCGTCTGTCATCAAACCAAGTTGGAGACTAGTTTCCAAGTATTCTTCCATGGCCTTTTGATTTTCGTTACCCTCACCTAGCAGGCACTCCATCATGAGTTTGAACTCACCAATTTTGCCGTTCTCACAATAAAAATCACTACTAAACAAGTTTTCATGGAAAGATGCCATTTTTTAAAAATAAAATATTCACAGGTTCGGTTCAAAGCAAGTTAGCTTATTTCCTAGATTAGCCAAAATACGCCAATTGTTCCCCGGCAACGGCGCCAAAATTTGATACGCTCAAATTACACCTATTAATGGTATAACGCGGACGTTGTCAAATATAGTAACCCAACAAGGTTGGGGTCGAATCCCACAGAGAACAATATGCAGGCAATTTGAGCAGATTAGGAATTATCACTAACAATAGCTAGACCGAACGCATCAATGGTGGTTTTTGATAAGGTTTTGATAAAATACGGGAATATAAATTCTAATCTAGAAAGCAAGTAAATTGATCAATGGCCACAAGTAAGGAATTAAGGAATCTATTTCTCAAGTAACGATCCAATCTATTTAGCAAATTATAAATAATAGCAAGTTTATGTTAATTAGCCTCGGATAATGACTCTAAATTAACTTCTCCCGAAGATTAATTAGACTACCCAATTGAAGATCCCTCAAGCAATTAGGAGCATTAAGAACACCCGAATATGGCCACAAGTGGTATCGCCTATTCCTAGGTCAATTTCCATTAGATGAGGGTTAACGCCCCAAATTCATGTTAATTATTCTATCCCAACCCCGTTCTTCCTCTTCCGAGTTTCAAACAAAGTAAATGGGCAAGTCCTAGGGTTAGCTACTCCCTTGAGAAACGTTAAAGAATAAGAATAATTAAAATAACAAGAACTTACTTGATTAAAAATAATGTCGATGAATAAATAATCAAAACAAGAGTATCAATCTCAATTGTCACAAAGAAATTTCCATAAACAATGTTCAAATAAAAGAAAGAATATTTACGTAGGAACCCTAGCCTCCAAACTTGAGTTTTATGCCAAAGATAATTTTACAATGCTCCCAGTTGGCTTTTTAAAGGAACTGGAATAGTAAAAATCGTCAAAGTCCAAGTTCTGCTCGGACTGGGTCTGAAATCCTTCAACGCGAACGCGCCACGTGTCTGCGCGAACGCGTGACCTACTAGCGCGAACACGCAGAGTCACTGACGCGCCTTGGCGCGAACGCGTGGCTTACCTGCTCGAACGCGCAGAGTAATTTTCCACAAATATTTCCAGAATCTCCAGTTGTTTCCAGTGATCAACTTTTTTCTCTTGTTTTCCACACTTAGGCTCTAGGGACCTCGTATTACCTTAAACATAATAAAAACCACGTTAAATCACATAGACTTGCTTAAAAACAAGTAAAACTTATAGCCGAAAAGCATCGATTGTGGCGTAAAATCATGCCATATCAATCATCTGGGTGCTACCATAGGCGGAACTATGATGATATTGTAAAGAATTAAGGAGTCTGACCAAGGAATTAAAAGCAGATGATATGGTATGTATATAGGGTCGACTAGTACAAAAAGGGATAATCTGAAATAGCACCAGAGAAGCCAGCAAAGAAAGGTACCATATTTGAACAAGTGAGTTTGTCTAATAGTAGAGAAATTGGGAGCAAGGCAAAAGAGTACAACAATTAAGAGTTCTCACAGATCGGAGGGGAGCTGTAGCAATCATGAGTTAACACCACCTTAATGGCAACAGGTCCCAGGACGGTAACTAGATATCAGTTGACCAATAGGTACATACATAAGAACATAAGGATATGGAACTAATGAATGAGTTCGACAAAGAATTGGGAGAATATGAAAGAAGACTGATGAGCCCATAGTATAAAAGCATGGGGATCAGGAACTAAAGGAGGACAACTATTTCACGAAATTAATTATAGCATCGTAAGCTCGCAACCTACAACAGTCGAGGACGAATGTTTCTAAGGGGGGAAGGATGTTACACCTCGCACTTTTCAGAGCATGAGCACGCCTCGTATTTCACCGTATTAGCGGAGTATCAGTGTCGTCCTGTGAAGTTTTGAAAGGTACAGGCCATGGGAAGTATGTAACAGTGAAGTAAAGGATGAATTATGATCTTGTAAGTCATAATTGGGAAGGAAAACCTTGGAACCAAAGGACATGACCCTTATCAAGTATAATTAATGATAAATATCATGTGTGGAAAGTTTCGGAAGATTCCGGGATCAAGAAAATAAGTTTATCAAAATTTGGAAAAATTTGGCAGAATTTTGGCCCTTCATATTTTCTCCAAAGTTCCTACGAATTTAGTTTCCTTAATTGACTTGCTCTCCAATCCTTCCATAGCTCATTATATAAACTAAAACCTTCATAACCACAAGATAAACATATACAATCGTATATACATCCTTGAAGGCAACTCCAGAGTCCCTACTTAAAACAACCAACACTTATAAATTTCAACGTACAGAACTACGGGTTGTAACAGAAATACCGAGGTAAGTACTGCGAAAAAAAATATTGATACATAAATATAAAACAACAACAAAAAAAAAAATGACGGGCGGAGTGTTTAAATCCCTCAACACCTGTATCTTTTCCTTTTCTCCACTTCCCCAGCTATTCAACTCCCCCCATAACTCCATATTCCCCTCTCCATTACCCACATACATACTTCCATTAAACTCCTCAAATTCTCTAAACCACACTATAAAATCCTCCATCTCACCACCACAGAAAACCCCAAACCCTCTGCCCCTACTCTCACATATTTCTCTCTGTTTTAGTAGTATTTCTATCAATTTTTTTATCTAAAATTCGTGTGATCAGGTACGTTGTGCTAATTCGTTTACAGATTTTTCTTTCGTTCCTTGGTACTATTTTTTGTATTTTTGTTTTTCAGTTTGCAATGGATACTTGGGTCCTTAACCTAATTATAAAATTGGTGTTAAGGGCCCTGGGTTGTCTTTGTTGGTGATAATATATGCTGGGGTGTTCCAATAATCTCTTGTAAATGGAAGAATATGTGTGGGTAGAGATCATGAACTAGGGTTTGTTGTTTGGGCTGTAAGTCTTCCTAAAACTTGAAATTGTTTGAAATTCTTGGTTGGGGTGGTGAATTTGGTATGTTTGTGTTAATAAAACTCGGGGAGGAGAACATCATACCTCCAACTAAGTCACCGGGCATTTTGATCCACACTCGTGTCGATTAATTAGGCCCGCCAACGGTTCAAGAAAGCGATTACATGATATTGATGGATAAATGGAGTGAAGTCTGAGTATCTCCAACGGTTTGGAGGGTATTTTGATTGATAACCATGGTTTGACATTGTTATACCCGCCAAACAAAACCCTGCAGTGTGTGGGTGTAGTCTGAGTAACCTAAAAGCCCCTTACCCCGAAAATTTATTCATAAATTAACAGTTAGTCTGTGATGCTTGAATATTTTTGAAGTGAAATCAACTTCCAGAGTCTGTGTACCATCACTAGGCCGTAAACATGATTGACGGTACCGTCAGTAGGGCGACGAATCATCTTTGTACAAAGACGGTATCGTCGATGTACATCGACGATCTGCAGAACATTTTTTCCTGAACACAGACAGAATGAACTAAAACACCCTTGTTTGATCAAATATTGTACAGACTATCTACAAATTGGTTTCTGCATGCAGGTATGGCTCCACCCAAGTTGACAACTACACGAAGGGGTGGTTAAAGGCAAACATAGAGAGACACGGGTATAAGAAAGCCCAGTGGTTAACTCGCCCTGATAGATGAACCTTCGGATGATAAACCCAAGGTTATGCCAGTAAAGAAGAATAGGGTTGTTGTTCTCGTTTCGAACAAGTAAGTCACAGTGCCATCTCGTTCACCTTTCGGTTTCTCCCAGTCTGATGAGGGGGGATATTTTTCATCCAGATCAGGTAACGGAGATGCAGCGGAGGGTCAGAGGTAGGTTCAAGAGATGCTACGGGGGGTGATTCACATGCCTCACAGTCACCCACCGGATCTCCTACTCAGCAGAGTTCACCTCCAGTTGAGGGTGATGATGCCACTACATCTCGCGAGGTCAGAACCAAAAATTCAGAAGATGATCGAAATCTATTCACAGTCGAGGGAACTAAGGAACTTTTGAGGCTGGGATTGCATTGAAAAATGGTACCAGGCTTAACAAGACTAGAACCATCCATTAGGAGAGGCGTATCGGTTTTGAGGGTCCGGAGATCCTCCCCCGCTCCAGAGACACCATCGAGCATTATCATCTGGGCTTCATAGATAATTCCCCTGGGGAGTACCGTCCAATATTGGTGCGGGAGTTATATGCTGCGTATGGAGCCTTGATTAATAAATTACGAAAATCGTGACAGAGGCTTATTGAGATTAACCCATGGATAGAGGTCGATGTGAGAGGAGTGAAAGTTGATATCTCCGCTGAGGCAATCAACAGGGTGTATTTCGATAATGACTATACTGCTCCGAGACAGAAAGATGAGTTAGATGATAAACTTGATAGAAGGGATGAGCAGACAGTCTCAGATTAGGTGGTGGTGATAATTGGCCGACCAAGAAAAAGGCCAGAGACTACTAACATGAACCAACGGATAATGAACCACTGGTTGACACTTGATGAAAAGTTCTGGTGGAGTATGTCACAGTTGCGGCTCCTTCCTACTCAGGCCAACAATGCACTCACTATTGACAGATCCATCATATTGGTTGCATTGATGACTAGACACCCGATTAATTTCAGGCGGTTGGCTGCCGATGAGATTCAGCTAAGGGCTTCACAATCCATTACTTCATTCATATATCCGTGTTTGATCATCGAGCTCATTCGGAGGGCACATGTCCTTATTATATCACATATTGATCACTGGATTACAGCTTTGCATGTGTACTCGGTAAAGAATAGAAAATATGAGGCCATTAGAGAGGGCAAGGTGCAGAGGATGGCTTCTTGATAATTTTTGGGGGTTTGCCTGAGCCTCGGGATATTCAACCTTCAGGGGCCACCGGTAACACTACTGAGGTGTTACCCGCCACTACTGCCCCAGGTTCCTTGCCTATCCAGACTACAGATCCTGAGCCTCCACACACAGCAGCACCAGCGACCCAGACTCTAGCTTCATGGCCACAGGCTGCAGCTCCACAGCCATAGACTGTTGTGCCACAGCCATAGAGGCCTACTGTGCCACCACAAAGAGCAGCCAGAGCTGCGGACCCATATGCTTTCTCGCTTGAGAACTTCAGGAAAATTGCAAAGCATGCAACGACAGCAGATGAGCAATCCAAAGTTATATTTAGGCAGCTGGATGAGTTTGTAAATTAGAGAGTTGCGGCAGCCATGGTGCCTCTGAGGCAGACCACATCTGCTCGTTTGGATAGCTTTGAGACGCGACTCGCAGCTTTGGAGTTATCTCAGCCGAGTACTTCTACTGATGCATTGCAAGTTAAGTTAGAGCAGCTGAAGGCTGCAGTCCTGATTTTGCAGGCTCGTGTCCTGGGTGTAGGGGTGATACCACCTCCCACCAGCATTGAGGTGGAGGAGGACGTGCTTCCAGTAATACAGTTACTTGATGTTCAGGGAGCTTCTTCTGCCGCTCCAACGGTTGGTGTTCAGGAAAAGAGGAAGAGAGTGATGGAGGATGACGATGAGAAGGATGAGTTATGAGAGAGGACTCGCCCGCGAGGTCCGAGTATAGAGGAGCAACAGATGGAGGAGGCCATCAGGAACTCTCTTCTGCTGAACCGACCTGTTAGGAGTGCAGGTGCCACATTGAGCAGCGCTCCTGCTGGGGAGACTCTGCCACTACCCCTTCCTATTCCAGAGCAGGTGCCTGAGGGTACTACTGCTACTGCTGCCACTGAAACTTCAGTTGATGCCTTGCAGGCTGTTGAGCCGCGAGATGAGCATCGCGCATAGAGAGCCACAGGTATTTCTACTCCTTTGATTTAATTTTACTGCATTAGGGACATTGTAAATTTTTTTTAGTTGGGGTAGGTGTCTTTGATTTTTGTTGAGTGTATATATGTGTCTAGGACCCCCTTGGTTTTTCTTTGGCGTGTGTTCTTTTCCCGAGAGGTTTATTTGAACCTGGCTTGTTTAGGATGTTGCTTAAATTGAATAGAGTAGTTTTGACTTATTTGGTAGCGTTCTATAACTTATGGCATGTTTGTGGTTTTGTTGGAAATTAAGGACCCCTCGAAATTTATGAAAAATGCATACTTAGAAATATCCACTGATTGATATGATTGATTCTTTGGATGACATTATTATTATTGGGGTATTGTGTTTGATGAATGTTTGCTTAGGAGGTCACAGTTGTAAGAATAATCGTCCTTATGCCAATGTGTGGGTGAGTTGTTAGATGTGTTCAGTCTATACATGTGTAATTTAGAACTTGCTCGGTTAGTCATGTTTGAATTCGACAGTTGGTTTGGTTGTGAGATGATCTTAGGCCTTCTTTGTATAAATAGTCACTTTGCCTAAATAAGCCTGACCATATTCCCTTTTTGAGCCTTTGACATTTTTCTTGGCTAGCCATTAACAAACCCGCACCCTTTGTAAAAGTATTCCAGCTTCGCATCCGTTCCCTCCTTGATCCTACGAGATAAACGAGGCTAAAATCCTAAGTTGGGGGTGGGATAGTGTGAAGTAGAGGTTGAGAACCTGTGTTGGGGGTGGCATATGTGGTGTTAGTTGAGAATAGATGTGGTGGTTGTATATAACAATGAAAAAAAAAATCAGAAGATTGTAACGCAAAAAGAAGTTTAAGTTGGATTAGAAATAAACCACATCGAGGTTGAATATTTTTAAAAAACAAAGGAGAAAAGAAGAGGTGAATAAAGGTGAAGAGAAAAAAAAATGTAGTGTTCAAGGAGGGTGAGTCACTAATACACAAAAAAGTATCTGACCCATCCCTAAGCCTATGTTACAAGCCAAAACAAGTCCTAACGTGATCACAACTGAAAACACCAAGGATGAAAGCACAGAAAATAAGGGCAAGCTTATGGTATTTATGAGTGTGAGTGTCTTCTCTTCTGTTTAGTCTTTTGTCCCTTTTTCATTGTATATATGTGTCTTTGGGACGTTTTTTGGTCTATGTGAGGGCATAAGGATGGAAATTAGTGCAAAAGAAAGTGACCGCCTAAAGTGATGTTTGTGTGCATCACGATATGTTTGATAATGTAATGTCATAAATTGAAGCTTCACGATGAGTCGTAGCATTCTTGAGTTGTGCATCGTATTTTGAGAATGAAACTGAGGTGGTCCTTGGTAGTAAAACATGCATGTCTGTAGTTCGGAGTCAATACCATTGTAGACATTATTACTCTGTGATATTTAGGTGATAGTTAAGTCGTTCTGTTGTTTTACTCGCTTGAAGACAAACAAAGATTTAAGTTGGGGGTGTTGATGTGCCGTGAAATTATGGCACAGTTGATGCTTTTGAACTCTAGGTTTTACTTGTTTTTAAGTTAGTCTTTGTCAAGTTGATGTGTTTGTGTATTTTGCAGGTATTTAGAAGTGGAATTGCAAAAACAGTTGAAAACAAGGAATTTTGAAGACAAGGCACTGCTATGCACTTGTACGGACCATCAACATGCTCGACGGTCCGTCAAGCATGTCGTCGAATTATACTGAATAAAAGATTAGAGACTGTGAAACATTGATGTAAAACGATGGGAAGATTGACGGACCGCCAACATGATCGACGGTCCGTCGATGTACATTGACGGTTGACGGTCATCAGATCGTTTAAGTGCACTGTCGACATTCGACAGTACCGTCAATGTGCAAAGACGGTCCGTCGAGTTGCAAGCTGACTTGGGATAGGATTAGTTTATTAATTCCGAGTTTTTGACTTGTATAAATACCTGATTAGGTTTTATTTTTCAGACATCTGGAGTTTAAGACTTGTATTGAGTACTTTTGGGTTATTTGTATTTTTCAAGGTTTTCCAGACAATCACATTCGTTTAACTTTAAGTTTTATTCGTAAGTTTCAATAACAATTTCAATTGTGCAATATTCAATCTTTTATTGTTTATTCTTCGCCATGAGTAGCTAAACACCCTTACTGAGGTTGTGAACCCAAGAATGGGTATTTTGTGATTGGGGATTATGATTGATATACACATAATGGATTGTTAGGGTTTATTTGTTCTTCGTTTTAATCATAGAGTTAGTGGTTGCAAACATTAGTTGACGCCATAAACTTTGGTTTATTTGGGAAGATAACTAGGGTTTGGTAAGAACAAATAACAAGAACTCAAGGCTTTAAATCTTGTTTAATAAATTCATTTAGGAATAAGAGGAATTTACATGGCATAATTAACCATTCTTCATTCATACTTTCTTATTTTTGGGAAAAGCATAGAAAGAAATAGTCTTTTCTTAATGGGAAAAGTCTAGATTCACATAGAGGTTAAGTGCATTCTTACAATGATCCATTAGAAGTATATCAAGACCCATGATCATACACTTTATCTGACGGGGGAATAATCTTAGTTCTTTTTACCCATATATTTACAACTCAATTACTAGTCACTCTAAATTAATCCACAAGCCAAAACTCTTATAAAACCATTTTTCTGGGATACGCCAGGACTACAAGATTAGTATAATACTCGTTTAGTAAACTTTTCACACCATATTTCCTGTGGGATTTTACCCCAACCTAGTTTGGTCACTATATTTGACAGCGTCCGCTTTATGCTATTAACTAGTGTAATTTGAGCATATCAAGTGGTACCTAGGTGATTCCATTATTATCGAGTATACTATGTTCCGAATTAATTATATGCATATTCTGTGAATTGGGAAGAGTTGGTATGAGTTGTAAATACCGCGTGTGATGATTTTGGGTTCAATGACTGTTCTGGTTTCAGTGGTTTCGCTCCGGCGGGGGCCGGCTCACATCTACAGAGCCACTCTTGTAGAACTTGTCTGCCTGTGCTAAAGTGCTCCTGCGAAATTGGTTCACACAAGCTAACTCGGCGAACCTCTGGTCATTTTACAGCAGCGAGTATTTATCCGCAACAGCGAATGCGCACCAGCGGAAGGTGGCTCGCTCCTGCAAATATTATGGGTAGAACCAGTGAGTTCTGCAGATTCCAGCCCTGCCTTTCACAAACAACATTCAATCCAATCAAGATATTTTACATGTGGTACTATCCCAACGAGGGCACATGTCTACCTACGATATATGGCCCGACGAGGGCACCACATCCAAAACAAATCATCCAAAAAGGAGGACAACAAATTGTCTTAAACATCCAAACCAACCAAAAGCAAATGAAGTCTAAAATGGGATAGGGGTAAAGGGAAGTCACTCCGATGAGTGAAACTCTCGGCCTCATCATCACCATCGCTACCAACGACATCATCTCCAGCAGCCTGGGCATCCTCATCCTCAGCCAAGAAGAAGTACCTTTCATCGTCCTGATAGTCCTCGACCGGAATCGTCTTTGATGGGTTGGCCCATTTTGAGATAGACTTGATCCTTCCCCATATCTTGACCAAGAACTTTCGAGTCTTCTTGTTTTTGGTTCTTTATACATCAAAATATGTTCGGAGAGTAGTATGAGCCGTGGCCATATCAGCTTTAGCCTTCTCCAATTTCTTCACCGAGGCTTCCATCTTCTTGCTTGACTCAACCGGTGTCTTCTGAGCTTTCAAAAACTTCTTGAACCTCTCACCTGAGAGTTCACTGGGTCCAGCACTGGTAGACCCTATGCGAATCTGAGATACCTCATCATAAACAACCTTGAGCTAGGTGCCAAGTGCTCCAATTGGCCCCTCTGGCTGGTGATGTGCCGTGAAACTACGAGGTTTTAAAAAGGAGGGTGAAAAATACCTCTGAAAGATTTGGTCTCTGTTTCAATTTGACGGGTGACTACACGGTCCGTGAAAAAGTTCACGGACCATTGAATGGAAACATAAAACTGCTTTCATAACCAGGCTTACTGTTTTGATTCCATAGTAGATTCCACGGACCGTGAAAATTTTCAGGGACCGTGAAACTTAACCGTTCAATTGGTTTAAAAAATTTGGGTCTCTATTACAGTTTACCGATCAGATTCACGGACCGTTGAAAATTTCACGGTCCGTGAATATTGTAGTGGTATGTGATTTTTTTTATTTCAAACACTAATTCGGTTGTTGTGCAGGTATGGATCCTTAGAACCAAGTTAGATAAGGGGCTGCGAGACCAACTGGCCAAGGAAGAGGACAACCACAAGTTCGATCTAGACAACGTGATGAAGAAGAGCATGTGGGTAAAGAGGAGTCACCTCTCAGGGTGACCTGACAAAGAAGGGCAGTCTAAACTCCAACAACCACCCAGTCTGAATGGGGGGGGGGGGGGGGGGGGGAGGGGAGGGGGATTTGTCTTCACCTGTAGCTAGTTAGGGTGATGAACAAAGTCCCAGCCTATCCCAACAAAACACTGGCGCAAAGCTGGACAGTGCAGAGGTTGTAAGAAGAGCTGAGGTGAGGTAGAAAGCCCGGTATGATAATTCATTGCGATTCTCGGTTGAAGGGTCAAATGAAATATATGACCATGGTATTGAGCTAGCCAAAACGGGTGGACAACCGAGAAGGAGTATCTATGAGGAGAGGAGACTCAGCTTGGAGGGGTTGGAAACTTATTGCCCAAACATCCTAGAGGTTCTCAGGTTCTATAAATAGGAGTTCCTTGGCCAATCCCCCAGGAAGTATTTCCCGGTTTTGGTGCCGGAATTCTATGTCGCATATGTAGCTGAGCTGAAGAACATGTACAAGCCTGTGTAGCCGAAAGAAAATCTGATAATGCTGTCTAAGGTTACAGTCAGAGGGGTAAAGGTTGACTGCTTCGGCAAGGCAATAAACCGGTTCTACTTTGGAGCGAATTATGTGCCACCTGCAAATACTGATGAAGTGGAGCATAGAGTAGTTGGACACAAGGATGAACAGAAAACTGAGATACCATGGGTAGCCTCGGTTATTGCAAGAGAAAATCCCGAGTGGACTAAAAATGTAAATGCTGAAGTCAAAAACGTGGATCTTTCGATTGAGGCAAAGTTCTGGTGGTCTGTTCTGATAACCCGCATCTATCCTACTCAGTCGGACAATGCACTACCTATGGTCAAGGTAATTCTGGTAGTGCGTATTATGTCCAAATACCCAATTAATTTGGGTGAGTTGATTGATTCTGAGATCAAAGGGCGAGTGACACAGAATGATACATCCTTGGTTATGCCATGCCTGATAACTGATTTGTGTGACCGAGAAAGCATTCAGCAGCTGCCCAACTTCGAGCATCGTGCCAAGGCATCTCATCACTATGACCTGCTGAAGTGTAAGGATAAAGAGCTTAAGGCTATGTAGTCTGGGCTGCCTATTGTGACTCCGACACACTTTTAGTACGAGTCATAGGATCATGAGGAGCCAGTTCTTAGGGTGACTCAAGAACCTTAAAAGCCTAAGTTATGGGTGGCGTGCGTTATCTAGTTGAGAATTAATGTGGTTGCTGTTATTAATCGTACAAAAAATAAAAATTAAAAATTAAAAAAAATTCAGAAAATTGTGGCACAAAAAGAAAGTCAGGTTCCATTAGGGGCAAACCACATCGAGGTTGAAGAAGTGAAAAGAGGGAGAAAAAGAAAAGGCTAACAAATAAAAGTGTAGTGTTCAAGGAGGATGAGTCACTAATACCTAAATATTCATCCTACCCATCCTTAAGCCTACATTACAAGCCAAGAAAAAGTCCTAATGTGATCGCAACTGAACCTTCCAAAGTTGAAGGCATTGAAAATAAGGGCAAGCATATGGCATTTGCAATTGTAGTACATGAACTTCTTTGCGAGTGTGAGAGTTTTCTTCTTCTTTGTCTTTTTCCCGTTTATACTGGTCTATATATGTGTGGGACGTTCTTTGGTCTTCGTGAGGGCAAGGGTTGAAAGAAATTATGAAAATAAGTGACTGCCCAAAGTAGTGTTTGTATATGCATTGATATTTCCAATAACGTTATGTCATAGATTGAAGCTTCATTGTGAATTGTAACATGTTTTGAGTGGTACATATTGTCTGAAATTTTGAAATTAAGAGGGTCAACTGTGAAAGAGATGCATGTCGATAGTTCTTAGTCAAAACCATTATAGACATTTTTAGTCTGTTTTATCAAGTTTAGTTGAGTTGTTTGTGTTGTATTACTTGCTTGAGGACAAGAAAAGACTTTAAGTTGGGGTGTTGATGTGCCGTTAAATTACGGAACATATGATGCTTTTTTACTATAAGTTTTACTTGTTTTCAAGCAAGCTTGTGTTGTTTTTACGTGTTTCTATCATGTTTCGGGTATTTAAGGTCCCGAGAGGCTGAGTTGTGCAAATTAAGTAAAAATATACTGAAGAGTGGAAAGAACTACAGGTACCATTCCATAGGAAGAAACATGGACCGTGGGGAAACGTAGCATGAAATAGTCCCAGTGATTCTTGTAGAAGAAGGTGCTTCCACGATGGCATTCCATGGATCGTGAAATATTCCACGGTCAGTCAAAAGGTAGCGTCAAATTGATCCTTATTTCAGAAGAGTTGCAATTCCACGGCGGCTGAAGAAGTTGCACGGTCCGTGGCTGAAGAAGTCGCACGGTCCGTGAAGAGTCCTGTCGAGCCAGACCTGTTATTTGATTTTTGGAAGAGTTGGTCTACTATAAATAATTTCTTGTAGGGCTTTTATTTATTATCAGTTGTCAGTTTTAAACTATTATTCCCTAGAATTGAATACTCAAAGTTTTTGAAGCTTTTTGGAGAACAACAATTGCAATTACTTTATTTCAATTCCAATCAATTAAAAGTAAGCATTATGATTTCAATTATCTCTTCTTGTTCTTTGTCCACTATGAGTAGCTAATTTCTCTACTAAGGTTGTGAACCCTAGGATGGCTGGTTTGTGATTGGGGATTGGGATTGATATACACATAGTGGATTGTTAGGGTTTATTTATTCTTTATTCTTCATTCATAATTGATGGTTGCAGATATTGATTAAAGCCATAAACTTTGCTTAACTTGGGAAAGTGAGTAGGGTTTTGTAGGGATAAATAACAAGAACCCAAGGCGTTAGCCCTTATTTAATAAATTCACATAGGAATAAGAGGAATTTACTTGGCACAAATTAACCGTTCTTCATATAAACTCTTTTATATTTTGGAAAATCGTAAAGGGAAATAATCTTTAACTATTGGGAAACATTAGGGATTCAATTAGAGGTTAAGTGCATTCTTATAACGATCCATTAGAAGTATGTCATGATAAATCACCATACTGTATACTTTATCTAAATGGGAACAAAACCTTGGTTTCTTTGGCCATATATTACAATCCAAAGAAATTAGTTAGCAATTAGTCATAAACAACCAATCTTCTACAAACTCAATGGAATAAGAAATTAGATCTTAAGAATGTACGCTATGACTTTAGTAACATTTTCACACCATATTCCTTGTGGGATTCGACCCCAACCTAGTTGGGTTACTATATTCTACATCATCTGCTTTACATCATTTAATAGGTGTAATTTCAGCGTATTAAATTTTGGCGCGGTTATCGGGGAATACGGTTTTGAAATTACTAAATAGTTTTTGCTTTGCTTAAAGTCTTGTTCTATTCCATCACACCTTGTTTTCCATATAATATTAACCAAATGATCATGCAGAACAACAATAACAATAACGGACGTGAAGCTGCTGGTAATAACAGGGTGCAGGAGGTTAATCAAGATCAACCACCAGTTGACGTTGAGAACCCATTTGCTGATATGTTAGATGAGATTGAATATGCTTCTGCTATTGTTCCACCCAGAGTTACTGTGGTAAACTGCAAGATTGGCTCCACCATTTACCAATTGCTCAAGTTTGAGAGCCAATTTTGGAACTCCGCCGATGATGACCCTCACCAACATTTGAAAAAATTTGTGGGAGTGTGTGCCCAACATATGAAGAATGCTGTGTCGGATGATGCTATTCGGCTAAGAGTTTTCAAATACTCTTTACCGATAAAGCTAGAGTTTGGTTTGACAAGCTGCCTCATAACACTATTCATGCATGGCTAGAGCTAGTTTCTGTGTTTCTCAAAAAGTGGTTCCCTCCAAGCAAGAGAGCGAAATATCGTGACAAGATTTATCACTTCAAGCAACTACCAAGGGAATAACTATTTGAAGCATGGGAGAGGTTTAAAGAATATTTGCAGAAGTCTCCAAACCATGGTTTTCCGAATAATATATTGATAGAGAAGTTCTACAGAGGGTTAGATCCAATGACACAAGATGTGGCTAACAGTGCAGCTAATGGGTGTTTTATGGATATGACTTCAGCTCGTATCACTCAATTGCTTTATAAGCTTACTGCTCACAATTAAACATAGCATTCGAGTGGTACTGGTGTGGCCTATGGAGCTCTGGCGATCCAAAATTCTGTGAAGGAAAATCAAGAGACTCAGCAGACCTTAGCTCAGATAACTACCAGTATTTCCTTGCTGACAAAGACATTTAATGATCAGGAAGCGAAGAAGGTTAATGTTGTTGAAGATATTCCGGGTATGCCGAAAGGGATGTACCAAGTCCAAGAAGGTCCATATTAAGAAGGTCCTCCAATGCTGTTTGTAGATGCTAACTGTATTAATAACTCTCAAGGGGGTTACCAAAGGCAGAACTACCAGGAAGGCTATCAGAATCACAATAAATGGAGACCTCAACAGGCACAAGGAAATTACAACAACATATATGGTGGCTCGAACCAGGGAAACTACAACAATAATAATAACTTTGGAAATAGGAGTTCCAATCCCTATATTCCACCAAAAGGGCAGTCGACTGAACAAAGGAGTTCTAGGTTGGAGAGCATGCTTGAAAAGGTGCTAGCCAACCAAGAAAAAGTAGACAGAACATTGAAGGGGCTGATAAAAATAGTGGGATCTCACACGGCTTCCATTTAGAAGCTTAATTCGCAGATGTGATATATTTCTAGAGAACAACACCCTCCACAGAAGGGAGGACTTCTCAGTGACACTATTCTAAATTCGAAGAATAGGGGAGGTGGTGTAGATCGTGTATATGCTACTCAGTACTTGGAGTGGTAAAATACTCTAAAATGTTGAAAAGAAGGTGATAAATCTCTAACCAGTTGCTGAAGATGAAAAGGAACAATCTGATGTGCCAACAATTGTAGATGAGGTCCAGATAGAAGTTCCTATTGTTAAGCAAGTTGATGATGTTACAGAAAGTTCTGAAAAGCATAAGGGCAGCAATGACACTAGCAAGTCAACGGTAAAAGGGGCTCTTCATCCGTTGATTCAATTATTTAAAGCCACACCTCATTTTTCTCAGAGGTTGGCAAAGAAGACTGAAGATGCTAAAGTTTAAAAGTTCTATGATCAGTTGAAGCAACTTTCCATGAACATCCCTTTTATGGATGTTGTCAAAGAGATGCCCGAATTTGCAAAGTATTTTGAAAGACTTGCTGGCAAAGAAGAGGTCGGTGAAGCATGACACTGTGAGTGTGACTTATCGTGTTAGTTCTATATATCCACCACCAATGTTAAAAAGAAGGAGGATCCAGATGCCTTTACTATTCCATGTTCGGTTGGTCAGAATGATTTTGCTCGCGCTTTATGTGATAACAGGGCTAGCATCAATCTCATGCCTCTTTCTATCTATAAGCAATTAGGTTTGGGAATTCCTAGACCTACTACTATGCGATTACAGATGACTGATAGATCTATCAAAAGGCCAGTGGGAGTTGTGGATGATGTGCTTGTTTGGGCTGGTGAATTCTTGTTGCCTGCTGATTTCGTCATCCTTAATTATGCTATTGATAGGGATATTCCTATTATCTTGGGGAGACCTTTCATTTCTACAGGAAGGGCTCTTATGGATTCTGAAAAGAATGAAATCGAATTCTGAGTCAACAATGAAGAAGTTACCTTCCAAGCGACTAAGGGGATGAAGTTACCGAGTACCTACAAAAGCATTTCGGTTATTGTTCAATTGATGTGGTGGATAAAGCTGTTGAATTTAAAATGGAGGAAGAGTGTTTGGGTAAGGCTCTAGTAGCCATTCTTGTGAACTTTGATACTGATGATATGGAAGGTTATGTGGAGACGGTGAATTCACTTGTGAGGTTGGGTGCCTATTCTTACCAACCAAAAAAGATTGACCTTGATCTTGAAATCAGAAAGACACGTCCAGCAAAACCATCTATTGAGAAGCTGCTGAAGCTTGAGCTTAAGCAGTTTCCTTCACATCTGAGGTATGAATTTCTGGGTGCTGATAATACTTTGCCAGTGATTGTGTCTGCATTGCTGAATGTTGAGCAGACGAGGAGGTTGTTAAAGATTCTGAGAGAGTATAGACGTGCGAATAGGTGAACCATTGCAGACATTTGGGATATTCCATTTGGTATTTGTAAGCACAAGATTCAGCTTGAAGAGGACAGTACACTGAGTGTTGAACATCAGAGAAGATTGAATCCGCCCATGTAAGAGGTGGTCAAAAAAGAGATCATAAAGTGGTTAGATGCTGGAGTTGTTTATCCTATTGCAGATAGTAAAAAGGGTGAGCTTGGTCCAATGTGTTCCAAAGAAGGGAGGCAGCACTGTGGTGCCGAATTCTAAGAACGAATTGATTCCTACAAGGACGGTAACAGGGTGGCGTATCAGTATGGATTATAGGAAGCTAAATTCTGCTAATTGCAAGGACCATTTCCCCATGCCTTTTATTGATCAAATGCTTCATCGGCTGGCGGGAAGGTCATATTATTGCTTCCTAGATGGGTACTTTAGCTAAAATTAGATTATCATTGCTCTTGAAGACTAAGAGAAGATGACTTTTGGTCTTTGCAACACACCGGCTATATTTCAGAGGTGCATGATGTTGATATTCTTAGATATGGTTGAGGATTTCTTGGAGGTATTTATGGATGATTTTTCTATGGTAGGTGATTCTTTTGATGAATGTCTTAACCATCTGGGTCAAATGTTGAATAGATGTGAGGAGACTAATCTGGTGCTTAATTGGGAGAAGTGTCATTTTATGGTGAAGGAAGGGATCGTCCTCGGTCACAAAATATCTGAGAAAGGGATTAAGGTTGATCAAGCAAAAATTGATGTCATTGGCAAGATTCCTCCACCTATCTCTGTAAAAGGAGTTCGAAGTTCTTGGGGCATGCCAGTTTCAATTAGCATTTTATTAAGGATTTCTCCAAAATTGTGAATCCATGTGCAAGCTTCTTGAAAAAGACGCTAAGTTCGAGTTTGATGAGAAATGACTGAAGGTGCTTGAAGAGTTGAAGAAGCGCCTTACTTCTGCTCCTATTATTGTTTCACCAGATTGGTCACTCCCTTTTGAGTTGATGTGTGATGTGTGATGTGAGTGGTTTTGCTATTGGTGCTGTTCATGGTCAGAGGCATAATAAGATCATGTGTTACACCTTGGAAATTTCATGTTTTGTGTCGTAAAGGGACTAATGTAATTTAAGAGGTATACGATGTCCCTACAAGTAAGAAGGAGCACTTAATGATTCTAATTAAGAATTCCAAAGACATATGAGGCAAGAGAAGAGAGTTCGTTAGAGAAAGTTAAGTTAGAAAGCGTTGTACTCCGTGTACAAATGTATCAGTAGGTATTCTGGGTAAATTATGAAGTTAAAAGTTGAACGGATTGAATCGACGAAATCCGAACCGAATCAAGAAATTCTGCAGACACCAGTCACTGTCGACGGACCGTCACTGTGCACCGTCAACATGTTCCCACATAATGAGATCTGCAGGCGTAATTCGACGGGTCAAGTGGACGGACCTTCGACCTAACGGTCAACATGTTTCTACAATCAGGGGTTTACAGACGTAAGTCAACGCAGTATGTCGACGGACCATCGATATGTCGACGGGTCATCGACCCGCTCGTCAAACCGCCTCTCTGGAATATTCCAATCCCAGCTATAAATAAACGACCCCTGATCTTATTTTTTAGTTTCCACTTTCTTTGCAAATCTGGAGGGCTCTAGAATATTCCCTCCACTATATTAGCACATATCCAAGAGAAATTAAGGATTAAACATCAAGAATTGGTAGAATCAAGTGTATGGATGCTCACTAGGGTTTGTGGAAGCCAAGATTCCCTTTGGAATTGAAGTTGGGGTTTACTTCAAGTGAAGTATTTTCATCCAAAGATCATTCCTTATTTAATCAAAGATGAGTTTAACACTTAGTTCATGTTATTAACGGTATTGAGTGGTTGAAAGACTTGGATTGGAGAAGAATGTAGAATATGAGTTCACATATGGAAATAATGTCACTTTGGGTAGTAAATTAATTTGAGTCACGATTATTAGTATGAGATGAGTACAAAAGCATTATGAATGATGTTGGCAATGTTGAATAAGTATTTTGTGAAGAATGAAAATGGTGTTGTATTGTACTCATACTTATAAATGGTTTGAAAGTGAATTTGGGAAGTAAACAATGTCTAACTTAAGAAAATCTATTGATTATGATATTATGAGAGATGTTTTACTAGATGGATGAAGTTGTTGAAATAATGGAAATGCCGCCCAATTTTTGTTGGCTCTTAGTTGCTTTAGCTTAGTCTTAGATGCGTTCCTAATGGCCTAATCATGATACGACTTCTCTTGAATGTAGAGTTGTGCTTGCAAGGAGAACGCTTAGTCATTACGGAGACGTAAAGGTATGTAAGGCTAGTCTCTTTCTTTCAAAGGCATGACTCTTATACTGTGATTTCTTTCCTATATCCCCATGACCTTCTTACACCCCAAAAGATGAGAGTTAAATATTCTTAAAGACTTCTTATGAGATATGCTCTATGATAGTAACGATGATAATGATGAATTCATGAGCTTGATAATCTTATGTTTATGATTTCATTGATGTTACTTCTTGTTGTTATCTCACCTTATGATATTAGTTCCTTCAAGGTAAGACATAGTGATGAGGATTGTGCCATAACATAATCGGAGGTTCCCGACATTACGTCACTCCGATAAAGTAATAGCTTTTATTTGAGCTCCCACACATGCTTTAACTCTATATATATAAGATTACACCGCGCCTATACGACCGGGCAGAACCACTACGGTGAGCGTAGTGGGCGACTTATGGATGATTACATCGTGCCTAGATGGCCGGGCAGCACCGCTAAGGTGGGCGGCTTACTACACTGTGTTTATATGGCACGGGCAACACCACTAGTGGGCGACATGAGATGATTACCCCGGATGCGGGCTAATGATGTTATTGATTCAGACAGTTTATGCAGGTATATATGATATGTTTAAAGGTAAAAGTGAGCATGCATGATTCCGCCTCAAGAGGCAAGTAGTTACAGTTATCTTGTCTTCTTATGCCTTCTATATTTCCTTATTATATTACCATATATGCCTTACATACTCAGTACATTGTTCTTACTGACGTCCTTTTCTTTATGAACGTTGTGTGCATGCCCACAGGTAGATAGGGAGACGGTGCAGATGCTTAAAAGCTTACTCAGCAGTTGTACAGGAGCACCTCACTACTCTAGGTGCAGCCTATTGGTATATTTTTTTGTGTACATATTTGGGGCATAGCGGGGTCCTTTCCGTCCTTACGATTTCAGTATTCTAGTTAGAGGCTCGTAGATACTTATGTGTGTGTTGTAGATGCTATGTGATCATCTTCAATGTATATTTTGTACTTCATCTGGTAGCCTCGAGGGCTTATGTCTATGCATGTTTTGGGAGGTATTGAAGATCGTTTTATGATAAGTCTTGTGTTGGGAATGATGTATGCCCAGGTTCGAGATGATACATAGCATGATAAGTGGTGCTAGGTAGTCAGCTCCGGGTACCCGTCATGGCTTACTAGTTGGGTCGTGACATCATGTACCCGATTTACTATGCCAGTAGAACACTCAACGGGGCACAGATGAATTACACTATTACTGAGCAAGAGCTACTTACTATAGTCTTTGTGTTCGATAAATTATCTATTGGGGTCAAAGGCATTGGTATACATCGATCATGCAGCATTGAGGTATTTGATGGTGAAGAAAGATGCAAATCCACGATTGATTAGATAGGTCATGTTGTTGCAAGAATTTGATTTCGAGGTGAAAGATCGCAAGGGGTCTAAAAATCAGGTAGCAAATCATCTTTCATGACTTAAGGAAGTTGGAAGACCATCAGAGAAGCTTGATATAGATGATGCTTTCCCAGATGAGAGGGTTCCAGCGATGTCTTTTGAGATGGCACCATGGTATGCAGACATCGCCAACTTTTTGGTGACGGCCGTTATTCCAGAGGAAATCAAGGCATATCAAAAGAAGATATATTCTTGAGGGACTTCCGTCAGTATTACTGGGATGAACCATACATGTTCTGGACATGCGCTGACAATATCATTCGGCGTTGTGTTTCGGAATCGAAAGTGATGGATATTCTGAAGGCTTTCCATCACTCTCCTGTTGGGGGTCATCATAGTGAAAAC
Organism: Lycium barbarum; assembly: GCF_019175385.1. NCBI lineage: Eukaryota > Viridiplantae > Streptophyta > Magnoliopsida > Solanales > Solanaceae > Lycium > Lycium barbarum. Next base: position 33,834,148 of record NC_083339.1, on the reverse strand, counting down.
CGGACCGCAGCAAAAGTGCTTGAATATGGGTATTACTGGCCAACATTTTATCATGATGCTAACCTGATGGTGAAATCCAGTGATGAATGCCAATGAAAAGGGGCTATCTCTAAGAGGCATGAGATGCCTATGAACTATGTGATGGAAGTTGAACTCTTTGATATGTGGGGTATCGACTTCATGGGGCCCTTTGTGAGTTCTGGTGGCATGAAATACATTCTAGTAGCTGTGGATTATTTCTTGAAGTGGGTAGAAGTAGTGGCTTTACCCAATAATGAAGGCAAGAGTGTCGTTAACTTTCTCAAGAAGAACATATTCACCCGATTTGGCACACCACGAGCTGTTATTAGTAATGGTGGTTCGCACCTCTGCAACAAGGCATTTGCAACACTTCTTGAAAAGTATAGTGTTCATCATCGGGTGGCTACTCCTTATCATCCACAAATGAGTGGCCAGGTGCAAGTCTCTCATCGAGAGATAAAGAGTATCTTGGCAAAGACGGTCAATGTAAACAGAACCGACTGGGCTATAAAACTTGATGATGCTCTTTGGCATACAGAAGTGCATTTAAAATGCCTATTGGGACTTCTCCTTATAAGCTGGTTTTTGGCTAGGGGTGCCATCTGTTAGTTGAACTCGAACATAAAGCCTTGTGGGCTCTGAAGAAGCTGAACATGGACTGGGAAGAAGCAACAAAGCTGAGGTTGTTTCAGATGAATGAAATGGATGAATTTCAATTCCATGTCTATGAAAGTGCGAGTTTGTACTAGGAGAAGATGAAGTACCATCATGATGTCAATATTCTCAAGCGGGACTTTCAGAAGGGTGATTCTGTTCTGCTGTATAATTCCAGGTTGAAGCTTTTTCCTGGTAAGTTGAAATCCAGATGGTCCATACCCTAAATATTGGTGAGTGTTTCCACCCAATAGGTCGATGGAATAGAATAGCATGGATGGAACTAGGACATTTCAGGTTAATGGCAAGAGGGTGAAGCACTATCATTGGTGCATTGATGGAGATAGGATCATGTATAGGCACAGGCTAAAGCATGGATACACTCCTGACCCAGAGTAAAACGGTACCATCGCCATGCTGCGACGTTAAATCAAGTGTTGCTTAGGAGGCAACCCAAGTTTACTGATTTTTGTTGCTTGTATTTACAATTCCTTTGTTTTGTTTATGCTGTTTAATGTGTGTTTGTGTGAAGGATGCAGTGTAAAAGTTTCTGAGAAAATCACAGGTACAGGAGCTAGTTCTACGGACCGTCAAACGAATAGTCAAAAAGTTCACGGTCCGTGGAACAGAGCGTGAAAAAAAGACCTTAAACTTAGCTCTCTAGAACTGTTTCACCGAGGAATCCACGGCCCGTAGAAAATGGTCGTGAAAATGGTCATCATGATGATTATCTCACGGTCAAAAGAAACCGTCAATTGGAGGATCAAAGCAGGCATCACTGGAATAGTTTCACAGTATAATTGAAGGACTGTGAAACCTTCCGCGGTCCATGTTTTGGGTCGTGAAATTATTAGTGACCATGTCATCAAAGGCCAGGTAAGTACCATGTTTTGGACTGTGAAAAAATTCACAGTCCGTGAGAAGGATACGTGAATTGCGAGACCCAATTAAAAACCTAAAACGATCCCATTCAAAATAAACGACCCTATATATTTCCCACCTTCCTCATTCACCGCCCCCATTCAACTCCTAAACCTCCTCTTATTCCCCTTCACACACGATTCCACCACCACAAAATCCATCACTCCCACTATCCATTACACCATTTAATCTCCATTAACTTCACCACCCCTATAAATAGCAGCCTCCTGTCAACCCCAATTCATTCAATCTAAGCCCTAATTCGAATGAGTAAAGCAAGAAGAAAAGAAAAAAAAACAAAGTGAATCTTCTGTTCTTTGTAGTTTTATTTATCTGATTTCCTCCAAGTCTTACTTTCAGGTATGTTGATATATTTCAATCATAGTTAATTCAAAGATTTTTTTTATTTGTTTAGGAATGCTCGTTCATATGGGGTGTTGGGGGTAGGAAATTGGTATGTTTTGTTATGCAAAGGACTCGTGGAGACGAGTGTAACAAATCCTCCACTGAGTTGGCAGGCATTCCAATGGACTACTTTACTTTTGAAGTCCAATATTGTTATGCTCGCCAACTGTTCGATAAATTGCCAATGTGAAAAATGAGATGAAATAGGTGAAGTCGAGTAACCTAAAACTTGTGGGGAATTGAATCATGTTAGGAAAGATGTTCACGTGACGTCTATTGAGTTAGAGGCATTGTAATCATAGAATTCATTCTTAAATTACGATGCCCGCCAATTGTTCTTTAAAGTTAAAGGGGGTGAAGTCTCAGTACCCTGGATTACATACTGATGGGACTAATGTGCTAATTTGAACCCAATTACGGAAGTCTGCTGTAAATTTTGGAAAATTGCATATGTCAAGAACCGTCAATCCAAATTCACGAACCGTGAAAATTTCCACGGGCCGTTAAAAAGGAGGGTGAAAATACCTTCGAAAGATTTGGTCTCTGTTTCAATTTGATAGGTGACTACTTTGACGGACCGTTCAAGGGAAATGTAAAAATGTTTTCCTGACCAGGCTTACTGTTTTAATTCCACGGACCGTGAAACATAACTGTTAAAATGGTTTCAAAAATTTGGTTCTCTGTTACAGTTTCACGGTCAAATTCACGGACCGTAGAAATTTTCACGGTCCTTGAATATTGCACCACTGTATGTGAAATTCTTTTTATTTCAAACACTAATTCGGTTATTGTGCAGGTATGCCTCCTAAGAACCAAGTTAGATGAGGGGCTACAAGAACAACTTGTCGGGGCAGAGAACAATCAAAAGTCTGATCTAGACTGCGTGATGAAGAAGAGCATGCGGGTGAAGAGAAGTCACCTCTCAGTGTGACCTGACAAAAAAGGGCATTGCAAACTCCGGCAACCACCCAGTCTGATAAGGGGGGTTCATCGTCACCTGCTGCTAGTTCAGGTGATGAATAAAGTCCCAGCCTACTGAACAAAACACTAACACAGAATTTGATAGTACAGAGGCTGCAAGAAGAGCTGAGGTGAGGCAGAAAACTCGGTATGAGAATTCATTGCGGTTCTCAATTAAAGGATCAAAGGAAATATATGACCATCGTATTGAGCCAGTCAAAGCGAGTGCACAACCAAGAAGGAGTATCTATGAAGAGAGGAGAATCAACTTAGAGGTGTTGGAAACTCATTACCAAAACATCCTAGAGGTTCTCAAGTTCTATAAATGGGAGTTCCTTGGCCAATCCCCCGAGGAGTATTGCCCAGTTTTGGTGCAAAAATTCTATGCCACATATGCAGCTAAAAAATTCGATAATACGGTCTAAGGTTACCGTCAGAGGGGTAAAGGTTGACTGCTCTGGCAAGGCAATCAACTGATTCTACTTTGGAGCAGATTATGTGCCACCTGCAAAATAGAATGGGTGGAACCAATGATGAACAAGAAACCGAGCTTCCATGGCTAGCCTTGGTTATTACAAGAGAAAATCCTGAGTGAAGTAAATATGTAAATGCTGAAGTCAAAAAGGCGGATCTTTCAGTTGAAGCAAAGTTCTGGTGGTCTATTCTGATAACTCGCATCTATCCTGGCAAGGCAATTCTGGTGTCGTGTATTATGTCCAAATACCCTATTAATTTGGGTGAGCTGATTTCTTCTGAGATCAGGCGGCGAGTGATACAGAATGATACATCTTTGGTTATGCCACGCCTGATAACTTCTTTGTGTGGCCGAGCGAGCATTCAGCTACTGCCCAACTTCGATCATCGTGTCAAGGCGTCTCATCACTATGACCTACTGAAGAGTAAGGATAAAGAGCTTAAGGATCTGTTGTTTGGGCTGCCTTTTATGAATCTGACATACTTTCAAGGCCAGTCACAAGCTCACGAGAAGCCAGTGCTTGGAGTGACACAGGAGACTTCTGCAGGGCCTACTACTTCAGAGGCACAAGCTTCCTCGGTAGGGCCAGATCATCCCCAACCGCTGAGCATGCTACAGTTGCGGCTACTAGTACTGCCCCTACAGACTTGCCGAATTTCCATTTGATTCCATTCACCAGACGAACCTTCCATTATTCCTATGTCAAAGCCGACTGACCAGATCGACAGGTCACTAGTTTAGTTGAAGCATTAGAAGGTTTCGTTGCTAAGCAGATAAAGAAAGCTTTAGAGCCAGTGCAACAAGAGCAGCAACAACTTTATTCGAGGATCGATGGTATTGAGTTAAGGTTCGGGGAGTTCATCAAGAACCATCCATCGGTAGATTTGGGGGCCCTTCAGACTGAGCTGAGTCAGTTGAGGGCAGATATGGTAGAGCTGCAGGCCCGAGTAGATGTTGCACCGGTGCACCCTCCTCCAGCACCGCAGGTAGATCTATCAGCAACAGTTCGATTGTGTGTTTCCTGGGGGATGACTGCCCTTCCCGAAGGAAAGGCAAGAGGAAGAGAACTGAGGCAGAGGATGATAAAGAGACAGTGTTCGTGAGGTATGCCCCAAAGGATCCCGTGGCATTTTCAGCTCCTAAGGATAGGAAAGAGGAGAAGCGACAGATGAAGCTGGCCATGCAGATATCCCACGTGGATGCATAAGGCACATATGCTTTCTCTAGTTCAATACTGGTCGTCGAGCCACCACTTAGCACCGAGGTACCACAGACTGAGGAGGTTTCTATAGAGACTGCTATTGCTGAGCCTGACACGGGTCTTGTTTCAGGCACTACCATTAGTACTCCTGCTGCAGAGGCTGGCAAGCTTACAGAAATTCCAGTTATTGAGGCTGACAAGCCTCAAGAGATGACTACAAACACCAGTGCCTAGGGCACCCCATGGAGCTCTTACCCTTTGTATTTCATATATTTTTTGTGCATTGGGGACAGTGCATGATTCTTCAATTGGGGGTGGGGCTAGTTAGTATTTGATTTTGTGTATATTTGTATATATATGTTTAGTAACCCCCTCGGCTTTTCTTGCCAGAGTTTCTTTCCCGAGGATTTTATTTCTGTTAAAACTGGCATGTTTAGGTTGTTTAGGTAAAATAGAGTAATCATGACTTAGATGGTGGTGGTTGATGAACTCATGGATATGCATATGCGATCTTGTGTTTTAATAAAAAACAAATGACCCCTCTCCGAAAAATGAATGTATATGCTCGGAATGTCTTAGTGTATTCACATGTATGCTTCTTTTGATGACATATTGATTATTGGGGTATTATGTGTAACGAATGTTTGCTTGGGTATTCAATAAAATACTGTTACACCTCTCGTTCTCGTCGTAGTAGAACCTATGATTTCATAGTCGGGTATGCCCTTGGGATTGAGACTCGTGTCCGGGTTTTGGATATAGGAAGTGTCTTCCCCGTGTACAAAGGTACCAGCAAGTATTCCGAGAAATTTACAGAGTTAAAAGTTGAACGAATCGAATCGACGCGATCTGAACTGAATCAGAGAAAATCTGCAGACACCAGTCATCGTCGATGGACCATCGATGTACGGCGTCGACAGGGTTGCGCAGCCTTGCATCTGCAGGCACAGGTCGACGGGCCGTCGACCCGTTCGTCGAACCCGATCGCTGTAGCCTTTTTACTTCTAAGTATAAATATGTGGTTCACGACCTTATTTATTATTTTCTCCATTCAAAATCAGAGAAACCCTAATATTTTCTCTTCTAATATTTCCTATCATATTAGTGAAGATTTGGTAAGATCCGAACCCCGTAAAACCCAAGCTTGTGAAGAAGAAGGTTGCTTCTAGGGTTTCTTCAAGTTGTGAAGCTTAGGGAGTTGGAGTCGAAGTTGGTCTTTGGAATCTTAGTTGATGAAGGTTAAAGTAGTGATGTGAGGCTATTTTAAGAGATGTTTGGGGATGAGTTTGAGTATATATATATATATATATATATATATATATATATATACATATGTGTGTGTGTTGTTATTGTTGTTGTGGTTGATTTTGGATTGAACGGGAAGTTGAAGCGATGTTAAGCGTATAAGGGAAATGTTGCCCCTAATTTGTCAAGCTCTACTCATATTTAAAATGGTTAGTGAGCGAAGTAAATAGTCTAATTGAGGCCTATGTTATCTTGATTTTAGACTTACAAGCTCAAGAGGTAGAGGTTATGTGATTTGATATACATCAAGATATGTTAAGGCTATCCTTTCCTTCTTTTGGCATGATCTTATGATATGAACCGATAAACGAGTAAGCGAGTTCCATATTACTCTACTCTTAGAAGTGTTAGGAGTTCTTCAATTTTTTATGTTCATGTACCCCATTTATGACGATTCCTTCTATTCATGGGTCCAGTTTTATGTATACAGTTATTCATGCATTACATCCATTTATATATATGTATATTTACCCGTGACCAGAAGGCATTATATACGCAAGTATTATATGTATATGGGGTATGGGAAAATAGATAGGCGTTATATACGCAAGTATTATATGTATATGGGGTATTGGAAAATGGATAGGCGTTATATACGCATTACCACGTGATCAGCTGGTGTACCATGATGATGATATAAGGATCGGGCTGCACGTACCACAACAATGTATATGATGATGGCCGCAGAGAGGCCCATATGATATGATGGGATGTCATAGAGGCTTGACAGGCGTTATATACGCATATACATATGTACGACCTACATTGATCGGCATGAGCATGCATATTATGTGCCTACAGAGGCATTGTCAGTTATACAAATTTATGCAGATACATACAGATACTAGTTCATACAAATACATGCAGATAGCCATTTCAGTTTATGAGTTCAGACTTTATTCATGATTCTCATATATATACATGTTGTTTTTATGCCTTTCATACTCAGTACATTATCCGTACTGACTCATCCTTGCTCGGGGGGGGGGGGAGGGGGGCTGTGTTCATGCCCGCAGGTTCAGGTAGACCGACAGGTGGTCCAGCTTAGTAGGACTTCTATCCAATAGTGGTTAGTGCGCTCCATTGATCTGGAGTTGCAGTCTATTTTGGTATGCCAGCCCTTTTGAGATGTATATGCATATGGGTATGACGGGGCCCTGTCCCATCCTTTCTACAGCTTTCATTCCAGTAGAGGTCTGTAGACAGTTGTATGTATTAGTCTGATGATGTAGCCATGTCGGCTCCCATTCTTTTGTGTATAGTATATGTAGCGTCCTAGCTAGCTTGCACTGTTCTATAGAGATTTTGATGTTTCCATTTCCTGAGATCAGTTTATGCCATGTATGGGCCCTTGATGTACAGTATGGTTCATATACGTGTTTAGGGGTGTTTGGTCGCTAGAGGTCAGACACTCATCACGACTCATCGGTTTGGGTCATGCCAGAAGTGGTATCAGAGCAGTTCCGTCCCAGGGTTGTCTATAGACCGTGTGTAGTAGAGTCTTGTTTATGGGCGTTTTGTGCACCACACTCATAAAGAGGATACTACAGGACATTTAGGAAGATGTCATTCTTTCTCTGTTAGATTATGCGATAGAGCCATGTGTTAAGCGTTTCCTTTCTAATGAGTTGTTCTGATTTCAGCGATGCCCCGCAAGAAAGCTACAGCTGTCCAGAAGGGTAAAAGAGTGGCCGGTAAGGCCACTCGCTGTACTCGGCAGGCCACAAGGACCCAGGATGAGATTCTGAGTGAGGGGCCGGCTGAGACATCGCATACCCCGCCTCGAGCACCTGCCCCAGTTCCTCAGCCGGATGCACCGAGCTAGGATTTGAGGGATGCTATATAGGTACTGACTAGATTAGTAGCCGCCCAGGCTCAACGGCAGGGAGTCGGTGTTGACCAGGCATATAGGATTTGTAGTTCGAGGGTTAAGACCTTCCTTAGGCTAGGTCCTCTAGAATTTTCTTTGGTAAAGCAAAATATAGACCCCCCAGGATTTTATTAATGGTATCCTGAGGAATTTGAGGGTTATGTGCGCGAATGAGGTCGAGTCTGTGGAGTTGGCTTCATATAGGCTCCGTGATATTATAGTACAGTGGTATCAAACTTGGGAGTTATTTAGGGCAGAGAATGCCCCTTCAGCTGTTTGGTGAGAGTTCTCAATTGCTTTTATTCGCCATTATATGCCTCCTGAGGTCAGGCGAGCCCGAACATATAGATTTCTACATATTGAGCAGGGCAGTATGAGTGTCCAGAAGTATTGTGTGTACTTTGATTCCATGGCTAGATATGCTCCAGCCATGGTGGCTGAGATGGAGGACAGAGTTCATCGTTTTGTGGCTGGTCTAAGGCCACATTTGATAGATGCTTGTATGACTGCTGCATTACAGCTAGGCATGGATATCTCCCGTATAGAGGCATATGCACAGAATCTGGAAGATCGCAAGCATCAGAGGAGGATAGATCGTGACCGTGACCGGGGCCATGGCAAGAGGGCCAGGACTTTAGAGATCGGGGCTGAGTCCAGGGGAGGACAGAGACAGCAATATTTTCGATATCTATTTCATTTAGCAGAGAGTACACCTTCGCCGTTTTCAGGTTCGAGTTTTGATAGGCCTTCTTATTCTGGAGTGGGCCAGAGTTCTAGAGCATCAGGCTCTCAGTATAGACCGGAGTCAGGCCAGATGAGGCCCCCTTTACCACGGTGTGCCCAGTGTGGCAAGTTACATGCCGGTCAGTATTGCCTTGGCTCAGATATTTGTTATACTTATGGCCATCCAGGACATTGGATGCGACAGTGTCCGATGAAAGAGAGTGGGGGTATGCTTCAGCCCACAGGGTCTGTGGCTGGTTCTTCTTCTGTTGTGCACCCTTCAGGGCAAGTTTCTCAGACACCAGCATGACGAGGTAGAGAGAGGAGTGGAGCATCCAGCTCGAGCGATCCTCAGCACCGCGTATTTGCACTAGCCGGTAGATAGGATCGTGAAACATCTCTTAATGTTGTTACGGGTATATTATCAATCTCCTCCTATGATGTGTATGCACTGATTGACCCAGGTTCCACTTTATCATATGTTACGCCCTTTGTTGTCGGCAAGTTTGGAATAGAGCCCGAGTTGATTAAACCTTTTGAGGTGTCTACGCCAGTTTGTGATCCAGTTATAGCTAGACGAGTATACCGGGGCTGTGTTGTGATAGTTTATGACCGCCACACCGCAGTAGATTTGATTGAGTTAGATATGATTGATTTTGATGTTATTATGGGCATGGACTGGTTGGGTTCTTGTTATGCTAATGTTGAGTTCGATTTTAGTTTCCCGATGAGTAAGTTCTTGAGTGGAAAGCTAATATCGTTTCGCCGAGGGCTAGGTTTATTTTCTACCTTAAGGCAGAGAAGATGATCAGAAAAGGTTATATTATTTCACCTAGTTCAAGTTCAAGATGTACAAGTAGAGTCGCCGACTCTTCAGTCTGTCCTTGTGGTTAATGAGTTCCCATAGGTGTTTCTAGATGAGCTTCCAGGCATTCCCCCAGAGAGGGAGATTGATTTTACCATTGACCTATTGCCAGATACTCAGCCAATATCTATCCCTCCTTATAGGATATCACCTGCAGAGTTGAAAGAATTGAAGGAGCAGTTGAAATATTTTCTTGAGAAAGGCTTTATTAGGCCTAGTACATCACCATGGGGAGCACCGGTATTATTTGTAAGAGAGAAGGATGGCTCTTTGCGAATGTGTATTGATTATAGGCAATTGAATAAAGTGACTGTAAAGAATAAGTATCCGCTCCCGAGGATCGATGATTTATTCGACCAGTTGCAAGGCGCCAGGTACTTCTCGAAGATAAACTTGAGGTCAGGATACCACCAGGTTAGGGTGAAGGAAGAGGACATTCCGAAGATGACATTCCGGACTAGATATGGCCACTATAAGTTCCGTGTTATGTCTTTCGGGCTAACTAATGCCCCAGCCTTATTCATGGTTTGATGAATCGTGTATTCAGACCCTTCCTAGATTTGTTCGTGATTGTGTTTATAGATGATATTCTGATTTATTCACTGTCAGAGCCTGATCATGCAGAATATCGACGAACAGTGCTTGGAATTGTTCGAGGTAGAGAGTGGTAGGCCAAGTTTTCCAAGTGTAAGTTCTGGTTGAACTCTTTGGCTTTTCTGGGTCACATTATTTCAGAGGAAGGCATTAGAGTGGATGCCCAAAAGATTGAGGCTGTGAAGAATTGGCCAAGGCCTACGGCACCAATAGAGATACGTAGCTTCTTGGGCCTGGCAGGATATTATAGAAGGTTCGTAGAAGGATTTTCCTCTCTTTCAGCCCCATTGACTAAATTGACTCAAAAATCAGCTAAGTTCCAACGGACAGATGCTTGTGAGCAGAGTTTACAGACGTTGAAGGATAAGCTGACTTCAGCACCAGTTTTGACTCTTTCAAAAGGAGTAGATGGCTATGTGGTATATTGTGATGCTTTAGGTGTTGGATTGGGCTGTGTGTTGATGTAGCATGGTAAGGTTGTTGCTTATGCTTCTAGACAATTGAAGAAGCACGAGAAGAATTATCCAACCCATGATCTTGAGTTAGCGGCAGTGATTCATGCCTTGAAAATATGGAGGCACTACTTATACGGTGTCCACGTTGATATCTATACTGATCATAAGAGTCTCCAATACATCTTTAAGCAGAAGGACTTGAACTTACGTCAAAGGCGATGGCTAGAGTTTCTAAAGGATTATGATATGGATATTTTGTACCATCCTGGGAAAGCTAATGTAGTAGCCTATGCCCTTAGTCGCAAATCCATAGGTAGCTTGTCATATGTGTCGCTATAGAAAAGAGAAATGGTCCGTGAAGTTCATCAATTAGCTAGCCTCGGAGTTCGATTGATAGATTTCAGGTGATGCAAGGGTTACTGTTCAAGACACAACGGTGTCATCTTTGGTAGTAGAGATAAAGGAGCGTCAGTATAAGGATTCTGGTTTAGTTCATTACCGAGATACAACACCTCAGAAGGAAAAGACATCCTTTGTGATTACAGGAGACGGAGTACTCCGATATAGAGGTAGATTGTGCGTCCCCAATGTTGGAGGGCATCGTCAGCAGGTTATGGCGGAAGCACATCACTCTCGCTATTCTATTCACCCAGGCTCAACAAAGATGTACCATGATGTCAAGGAAGTTTATTGGTCGGATGGTATGAAAAGAGATATAATAGAGTTTGTTGCTCAGTGTCCAAATTGTCAGCAGGTCAAAATAGAGCACCAGAAGCGCGGAGGTCTGTTTCAAGCTATGGAGATTCTGACATGGAAATGAGAGGTAATTAATATGGACTTTATTATAGGGTTGCCTCGTACTCAGCGGAAGTGTGATTCGATATGGGTCATAGTTGATAGGCCTACAAAGTCAGCCCATTTTCTGCCTGTCAGAACTATTTATGTAGCTGAGAATTACGTGAAGCTTTATCTTAAGGAGATTGTACGACTTCATGGTGTTCCTACAGTCATTATTTCAGATAGGGGAGCATAGTTCACAGCTAATTTCTGGAAGTCTTTTCAGCAATAATTGGGGACTCAGGTGAGTCTTAGTACTGTATTTCACCCCAGACAGATAGACAGGCAGAATGTACTATACAGACCCTTGAGGACATGCTTAGAGCTTGTGTACTTGACTTTTAAGACAGTTGGGATGATCATTTGGCTCTTATCTAATTTTCCTGTAACAATAGTTACTATTCCAGTATTCAGATGGCTCCTTATGAGGCCTTATATGGCGGAGATATAGATCGCCAATAGGACCGTTTGATGTCGGGGAGAATCAATTAGTAGGCCCCGACTTAATTCAGCAAGCAGTTGATAAGGTGAACGTAATTCGAGAAAGATTGCTAACAGCTCAGAGTCGACAGAAATCCTATGCGGATAATTGGCGACGTAAGCTAGAGTTTAAGATAGGCGATTGGGTGTTCCTGAAAGTTTTTCCTATGAAGGGAGTGATGAGATTTGGCAAGAAGGGTAAGCTGAGCTCTCGATATATTTGGCCATATAAGATCATCCGTACTGTGGGCACGGTGGCATATGAGCTAGAATTTCCTTTTGTGTTGGAGTCTATACATCCAGTATTATATCTATGCTTTGTAAATGTATTGGAGATCCTTCAAGAGTGGTACCAGTGGATGATATCTAGGTGACCGAGTAGTTATCATACAAAGAAGTTCCAGTGGCTATATTGGATAGGCAGGTTCGTTAGTTACGAACCAAGAATGTAGCTTCAGTTAAAGTTTTATGGAGGAATAAGAATGTTGAGGAAGTGACTTAGGAAGCGGAAGAGGCAATGAAGGTTGAGTACCCGCATTTTTTCCCAGCAGTACAGGAGGTGCAGTCTGAGGCATCTTCTCCCCTAGGTATTATTCCATTTTCAGTTATCGTGATTGGTCGTGTGAGGCCATGGTATTGTATGTTGTAATATGTGGCCCTATGTGGCATTGTTTGGGTTGCTGTGTACAGGCTAGATGGGTATATGTATAGGGAAAACTCTGCCAAAATTTTTATAGCTCATGATTGTTTGAACATTCGGGGACGAATGTTCCTATGGGGGGAGAATGTTACGCCTCTCATTCTCGTCGTAGTAGAACCTATGGTTTCATAGCCGGGTATACCCTTGGGATTGAGACTCGTGTCCAAGTTTTGGAAATATAAAGTATCTTAACTTGTGTACAAAGGTACCAGCAGGTATTACGTGCAATTTACAGAGTTAGAAGTTGAACGAATCAAATCGACGCGATCTGAACTAAATCAAAGAAAATCTGTAGACACCAGTCATCGTCGACGGATCATCGACATGGTCAACAGACCGTCGATGTGCAGCGTCGACAAGGTTCCGCAGCTTTGCATATGTAGGCGCAGGTCGATGGAGCAAGTCGACGGATCGTCGATGGGTCGTTGACCCGCTCGTCGAACCGGACCATTGTAGCCTATTTAATACTAAGTATAAATATGTGGTTCATGACCTTATTTATTATGTTCTCCATTCCATATTATATATGTATATTGACCCGTGACCAGAAGACATTATATACGCAAGTATTATATGTATATGGGGTATGGGAAAATAGATAGGCATTATATATGCAAGTATTATATATATATGGGTTATGGGAAAATGGATAGGCATTATATACGCATTACCACGTGATCAGCTGGTGCACCATGATGATGATATAAGGATCGAGTTGCACGTACCGCAGCAATGTATATGATGATGGCCGCAGAGAGGCCCATATGATATGTTGGGATGTCATAGAGGCTTGATAGGCGTTATATATGAATATACATATGTATGACCCACATTGATAGGCATGAGCATGCATATTATGCGCCCACTGAGGCATTGTCAGTTATACAAATTTATGCAGATACATACAAATACTAGTTCATACAAATACATGCAGATAGCCATTTTAGCTTATGAGTTCAGACTTTATTCATGATTCTTATATATATATACATGTTGTTCTTATGCCTTTCACACTTAGTACATTATCCGTACTGACTCCCCTTTGCTCGGGGGGCTGCGTTCATGCCTGCAGGTTCATGTCGACCGACAGGTGGTCCAGCTTAGTAGGACGTCTATCCAGTAGTGGTTAGTGCGCTCCATTGATCTGGAGTTGCAGTCTATTTTGGTATGCCAGCCCTTTTGAGATGTATATGCATATGGATATGACGGGGCCCTGTCCCATCCTTTCTACAGCTTTCATTTCAGTAGAGGTCTGTAGACAGTTATATGTATTAGTCTGATGATGTAGCCTTGTCGGCTCCCATTCTTTTGTGTATAGTATATTTAGTGCTGTCTTGCACTGTTCTTCAGTATATATGTGTATATAAGATCATACAGAGCTTTTGATGTTTCCATTTCATGAGATCAGTTTATGCCATTTATGGGCCCTTGATGTACAGTATGGTTCAGAAATGTGTTTAGGGGTGTTTGTTCGCTAGAGGTTAGACACTCGTCACGACACATCGGTTTGGGTCATGACAACTACTCCTTATGCCAATGTGTGTGTGAGTCATTAGTATGTGTTCATGTTTTATACTTGCAATCTAGAAATTGCCCTGTTGGTCATGCTTGATTACAAAGGACGTTTGGGTGTTGAAATGATCTTAGGTTTTTGTTGTATAAATTAGTCACTTTGCCTTATAAGCCTTACCCAATATGTGAATAGTCCCTAGTTTTTCCCTTTTGAGCCTTTGACCCTTTTCTTGACTAGCCGTTAAAAAAACCGTACCTTTTTGAACGGATTCTATCTTCGCACTCGTTCCCTCCTTGACACTAATAGAGAAAAGAGGGTAAACGCCTAAGTTGGGGCTGATACAAGTGTGAAGTAGAGGCTAAAAGCCTAAGTTGAGGGTGGCGTGAGTTATCTAGCTGAAAATCGATGTGGTTCCTGTAAAATATCTTACGAAAAAAGAAAAAAAAAAATCAGAAAATTGTAGCACAAAAAGAAAGTCAGGTTACATTAGGGGAAAACCACATCGAGGTTGAAGAAGTGAAAAGAGGGAGAAAATAAAATGCTAATAAAGCTAAGAAAAGTGTAATGTTCAAGGAGGGTGAGTCATTAATACCTAAATATTTATCCTACCCTTCCCTAAGCCTACATTACAAGCCGAGAAAAAGTCCTAGTGTAATCACAACCGAACCGTCCAAAGTTGAAGGCATTGAAAATAAGGGCAAGCATATGGCATTTGCAATTCTAGTACAGGAACTTCTTTGTGAATGTGAGTGTTTCTCTTCTTATTTTTCTTTGACCTGTTTATCCTTGTCTATATGTGTATGGGACGTTCTTTGGTCTATGTGAGGGCATAAGGGTTGAAAGAAATTGTTATAGCCCGTATCTTGTACATTTGGAAATCTCAAAGTCGTCGTGGGAAGTTAAGGACGAGATCATTTTCAAAAGATATTTCAACAAACGAGTTGGTTATAAATAATATTTATGAATATTATTGCATGGAAATATTGAGAAAGGTTAAGGGTAAAAATGAAAATTCACAAGATGGCTTGTGGTAATATTGCGGAAATCTAAGGGCAAAATGGGAATTTTACAAAAAAAATTGTCTTGAAATTTCTAGACCAAGCCAAGTCTTGGCCGTGAGTGTGTGTGTGCATGCATGCATATGTGGGTCCCACTTCTATGTAGGTGAAGCTTATGGAGCAAGCCAAATGGTCTTCTTTAATTAAAGGAAATTTCAAGAAAAAGTTGGGAAAAATCAAGAAATTTCTAGAGAGGGGCATGTGCCCCTCACATGCTTGGAAATATATGTATATATATATATGAGTCTCCTTCTAATTCAAGACAAAAGGAAAAGAACAAATCAAAAAGGATGAAAAGAGTGGAAGGTGAGGGTTTCGGCCACCCCATGGAAATTTGACCATGGGAAATATTGTTCCAAAAATTGTTTTCTTGTGGTATCTCCACTAATTCAAGGGTCCTCTACAACGTGGTATAATTATTTTGGGAGATAGGCCATCCGTTTCGTCGTTTCCGCATTCTAGTCAAGTGAAGAAGTTGAAGGGGAGAGGTAAGATTTAATCCCTTTCTATGTGTTATGAAGGGTTTATATGTGTTGTAGTATGCTAAGATGGAAGAAATTCATGATAGAAATCAAGTTGAAGTTGAGCCGTGTGAAGTGTTGTTTGGCCGTGTGTTATGCATAATGTGTAGAAATGATGAACTAAGTGTATTTAGCATGATTATGTGTTGTAGTAACGTGTAGAAAATGAATGAAAATCATGGAACGTGTGTGTTGTGGTGTTGGCCGAGGATGGGCTGGTTTGTGTAGGCATGATGGACTAATGTGATGTAGTAGCTTGATTGTTGTGTTGTGAATCTCATAATGAAAAATGAATGGAAAGTATGAAATTATGCATGTTAAAGTTGTAGTTGTATATGCATGGTATGGCCGAGTGTATGTAGTATGTTGGCCGTGTGTGTGAGTTGTGTTATATGGAAAAGGATGAATGAATTTCATGTAGCATGTGGTTGTTGTTGTAATGTGTAGAGATGGATGAAATTGTATGAAAAATGTGTAAGAAGTCATTGTGGTCGAAAATGGTGTTGTTTGGTAGGTTAAGGTAAATTGATGTAATTTGATATTCTAGCCGTCGCCGTTATGAATTATGTGATAATTGAATGAAGGGTGTCGTCGAAGTTAATGTATACGAATGATAAGCAAATGTATGGTTGGGATTGACGTTGAAGGTTTCGGATGAAATAGTATGTAGATTGAGTCGTTAAAAGATTGAATTGAATTGAATTGAATCGAATTAAATTGAATGTTGGAATGTTGCTAGAATAATTGTTAGTATTGTTATTGATTTGGCTGGGTTAAATTCCCGGATTGTTGTTGTTGATTTGGGGCCGAGCCGTATTCTCGGGGTTGGTACATTTACAGGGGAAATGCTGCCGAAATTTCGGCAGACAAAGTGTTACTTTAAAGAATCAACTTCTAAAGCTCTAATCAAGTTTTGGTAAACATGACCAATTTGTAGATTGTGGCGGATTTGGAACGTGAATTTGGAGTCGCATAAGGAGCAGAAAAGGTATGTAAGGCTTCACCCTTCTTTCTATGGCATGTCTTAGACGCAATATGTTGAATAAGAACCTCGGGGACCCTTCTACCCTCCAGAATCTGCATCTAAAGTTTCTCCTTTTTCAATCAGTAGAATTGAACTAAAAAGTGTGCAAAATGTTGGAAGAATTTCCTAAACCCCTAGAACTCGCATAAATAGGACCCGACTACCCTAAAGCCCTTACAAGTAACGCCATGACATGTAACATATGTAAATTTGGTACGCCGCCTCATTTGACCCGAGGTGGGCCCATTGTCCCCGGATTTTCCCTATTGTTCCCTTTGATCTGTTTTGAAGTAGAATCCAAAGAAAACTTTTGATCCTTATTCCGTTCACCGAATGACAAGTACTGTAGCTATGTTAACGAGGATACTTCTATGATGACAATGTTAATGATGATGTTGAGAAAGAGAATATGTCTATGATAAGTACGACAAGAATGATTCCACGACTAAGAGTCCTGAGCTAAGAATCCAATGTGAATATGGAAGTGTTATACTAGTTCAAAAAGACATCAAAGCATAGGAATTGACGGTTGTAATGCCTATGATCCTGTTCAATGTCTCCTTTTAAAGCTATCTTCCATTGATAGTCTCGCCTTATAATTATCGTTCCTTCAAGGTGAGACAAGTGACCCGATTATTCCATAATGTAATCGGAGGATTTCGACCTTACGTCACTCCGACAGACACACGACTTTCTTTGGGCTCTCATGCATGCCAATTGTATGATATATGAATATGATTGTGAATATGTATATGTATATGTATATGGGAAGGGGAAGGGCCACTATTATATTACCACCTGATTCAGCTGGATTTCGTCCCGGGCGCGGGATATGGGAGAGCCGGATACGGCGTCTGTATTTGTGATATATATATAATATGTTGGGACACTGTTGGGGAGAGGGGTGGGAGAGCCGATGTACTCGGCGTCTGTGAATGTAAATTGAAGGCACCGTTTTCTGAAAGGTTCTGTTTTTGTACATGTAAATAAGAAGCACCGTTTTTCTGAAAAAGAAACTAAGCATGCATGACATCTGTAGAAAGGCAATCCTATGTACAGGTTACATCTGTTCCAGGATAAGCTCCATATGTCTATTCCGATACTATTCATATTGTATATTCCTTTATTATGGTACTATTCATGCCTTACATACTCAGTACATTACTCGTACTGACCCCTCTTCTTCGGGGGCTGCGTTCATGCCGCGCAGGTACTCCCAGATGATTAGAAGACCTTACTGAAGGTGTTCCAGCGGAGATGGCGAACTCCACTTGTCCCGGAGGATTGCCAAGTCCAAGTATATGCTATGATGTTTTGTTCTATGTTAGAGACTTTGCAGACAGAGTCATGGGTATAGAGTGTCAGCATTGGTAGACGGCTTCACCAGCCGATATGTTATTATGTTTTATGTCACGAGTCTTATATGGTGTCAGATTTTACTTATGAAAAAAAAATTGAGAACTTACTATGTAATTATTCCTTAACTGATACAAGAGTTTGTCTATGTAATAAGAGTCAGCGGGTTCGCTCGACTCCAGATATGGGGTCGGGTGCCCATCACACCCTAGTAAAGTCGGGGTGTGACAGAAATTGTGGAAACAAGTGACTTCCCAAAGTAGTGTTTGTATATGCATTGATATTTTTGATAACGTTATGTCGTGGATTGAAGCTTCATTGTGAATTGTAACATGTTTTGAGTGGTACATCTCGTATGAAATTTTGAAATTGAGAGGGTCAACTGTGAAGGAGATGCATGCCGGTAGTTCTTAGCCAAAACCATTGTAGACATTTTTACTCTGTTTTATCAAGTTTAGTTGAGTCGTTTGTGTTGTATTACTTACTTGAGGACAAGAAAAGACTTTAAGTTAGGGGTGTTGATGTGTTACAACACATATGATGCTTTTTTACTATAAGTTTTACTTGTTTTCAAGCAAGTTTGTGTTGTTTTTACGTGTTTTTATCATGTTTCTGGTATTCAAGGTCCCGAGAGGCTGAGTTGTGAAAATTAAGCAAAACGACACTAAAGAGTAGGAAGAAATGAAGGTAAAATTCCATGGGAAGAAACACGGTCCGTGGATCATTCCACGGCCCGTGAAACAGTTCCAGCGATTCTTGTGGAAGAAGGTGTTCCACGATGGCATTCCACGTGAAATAATTCCACGTTCCATCAAAAGGTAGCGTCAAATTGATCTTGATTTTAGAAGAGTTGCGATTCCATGGTGGCTGAAGAAGTTGCACGGTCCGTGAAAAGTCCTCTCGGACCAGACCTGCTATTTCATTTTTGGAAGAATTGGCCCACTATAAATAGTTCGTTGTATGGTTTTAATTTATTATCAATTGTTAGTTTTAAACTATTATTCCCTAGCATTGAATACTCATAGTTTTTGAAGCTTTTTGGAGAACAACAATTGCAATTACTTTATTTCAATTTCAATCAAACAAAAGTAAGCATTATGATTTCTATTATGTCTTCTTGTTCTTCATCCACTATGAGTAGCTAATTTCTCTACTAAGGTTGTGAACCCTGGGATGGTTGGTTTTTGATTGGGGATTGGGATTAATATACACATAATGGATTGCTAGGGTTTATTTATTCTTTGTTCTTCATTCATAATTGATGGTTGCAAACATTGATTAAAGCCATAACCTTTGCTTAACTTGGGAAAGTGAGTAGGGTTTGGTAGGGATAAATAACAAGAACCCGAGGCGTTAACCCTTGTTTAATAAATTCACTTAGGAATAAGAGGAATTTACTTGGCACGAATTAATCATTCTTCATATACTCCCTTTTATATTTGGGAAAATCATAAAGAGAAATAATCTTTAACTGTTGGGAAACATTAGGGATTAAATTAGAGGTTAAGTGCATTCTTATAACGATCCATTAGAAGTATGTCATGATCAATCACCATAGCATACATTTTATCTAAAGGGGAACACAACCTTGGTTTCTTTTACCATATATTACAATCCAAATAAATTAGTTTGCAATTAGTCATAAACAACCAATCTTCTACAAACTCAACGGAATAAGAAATTAGATCTTAAGAAAGTACTCTACAACTTTAGTAACCTTTTCACACCATATTCCCTGTGAGATTTGACCCCAACCTAGTTGGGTTATTATATTTGACATCATCCGCTTTACATCATTTAATAGGTGTAATTTGAGCATATTAGTTGGGGATGAGAACCGCTACTAGTACTCACCAGCACCTTCCTCTTCTTGCTAGTCACCACACCACCCGTTCCCTTGATTCGGCATGGATTAAAAGAAGGATCAGGACCTACCAGTGATCATCAGGAGCCTGTTCAACACCAACAATCTGCACAACTCAGTTATCAAGGATGGAAATTGTTACACCCTGGAAGATTCCTCATTGATGCACAGTGAATAGACTAACGAAAGGCACGAAGTATACGGTATTGTAATAAGTGAGAAATGACATTTGATGACCCTAATTGAGAGTTTCAAAGACATTCAGAGTAAGAGGAGAAAGTTTGCCAAGAGAGGGCAAGGCATACGAAGTGTATCGGAAAGGATTTACGAGTAATACGTTAATGATAATTTAATAGTGTCTTAGAGAAGAATTATAGCGTCCCTTAGATCATTAATGAGGTGTTAAACAAGTATCAAGAAGGTTCCATAAGGATTGGAGATCAAACGAAGTGACAAGAACAAGATCAGAGAAAAGATGGGTTACACGACCGATTATACGGTCCGTATAATGTTATATGGTTCGTATAATGGTCTGCAGAATCGTCACAGTGAAGGTCCCTCACTGATGGGATTATACGGTCACTTATACAGATCGTACAAAATTATACAGACCGTATAATGTGTCGTATAATGGTCACAGAAGCGAGATGTTGAAGCGGCGGTTTCACTGTCACTTTTACGGGCCGTATAAGTTAATACGGACCGTATGAGTGTCCGTATATCTTCCCGACGGATCAGATTTTTAAGTTATTAAACAGGGGACCAAGTTCATTATTTCATTTCATTTTTACCCAACACTTCAAGAACTCTCTCGAACCCTGTCCACTCTTCATCCACAAGAACCCAAGAGAGATTTTTGATCAACTTCATCAAACCAACAAAATCAAGTGTATGAAATTCATTGAAGTTCATCCAAGCCAAGAAATTCCAATGTAAGTGAACTAGGGTTTTGGTGCAAGAAGAGTATTTTCACCCAAGGCTTATTCCTACACCATTTAAGGTAAGTTTTATGGTATTCCCATGTTGTTTAAGGTATTGAGAAGTTGAAACACTTGGATTGTAGAAGGGTATAGAAAATGGGTCATGAATGTAAGAATAGTGTGATTTTTGAGTAGTAGCTTGGATTGAGTCATGATTCTTGATATGTTATGATTATGATCACATTATAAATGATATTAAGAACATGGGATAAACATTTTATATGAGTGAACGTAATAGTGTACTATGACCATGATTACAGAGGAGGAATTGAAGTGAAATTGTGAAATGTGGATAATGTAGATGAATGACGATTGTTGCTTATAATATTGTGAATGTTGTTATGGAGGTTTGAGAGTTGATATGTAATATGAGGAAAGTTGTATAAACAAAGGAAACGTTGTCCAATTTTCTTTAGCCTTAGTAAGTATGTTCTTATAATCGATTAGCTAATGTTAATACGAACTTTCTTGAAGGTAGAAACACGAGCATCGAAGGAGAACGATCAAACGATAGAATAGCTAAACGAAAGAGGTATGTAAGGCTAATCCTTTCCTTCTAAGGCATGACTCCTATTGCATGAATCTTCCTATTTTTTCATAATCTTCCTAAATAACGGAAATTATGAATCCATGACTATAAAGAGCTACATACGCACATGATAAAGAAAAGAGATACGATACGAGCATGATAATGATGATGATGAGTTTAAGTATAAAGAATCCTCGAGTAATATACGATGTCCATGAGGTTTATGATCCTAAGAACAGTTCCATTAATGCTTTTCCTTGTGTACACTCATCTTAAAATGTTAGTCCCCTCAAGGTGAGATATAATTATTATGATCACTCCATAATGTAATCGGGGGTTCACGACCTTATGTCACCCCGACATAGCCATAGTTGCCTTCAAGTTCTAATGTATGTTTGGTGATAAATGTATAATGATGCTAAGCTTATGATATGCCTATGCAATGTATTAAAATGTTAAGTTTACAATGGGTATATGACGATGCGATTGCACCGTGCCTAAAAGGTCGGGCATGTCACTATGAAGGCGGGTATGCAAGTGTGGCTTTAAGCGATAACCGTTTGAACGGTGGTTGACTTTTGGGTAAACGAATATTTTTCAGAAATCTATCAATTTCGAAAGGTCCGGATGATCATTTGTTATTGATTGGTGGGCTTGGTTCGGTTCCCAATGCAGCCGGTTGCGTTTTGGGACTTGGGTTGGAAAGTTGATAATTAGGCCATTGAGGTTGACTTAGTCAACGAAACCTCCGTTAGGAAATCTGAGGCCACGGGTGAGTCCGTAGTGTGTTTTTATGTATATCCACGCATCTGGTTTGTGTGTTTCGGGCCTTGGGTGATTGTCGGATTTCAGGATGAAATTGTGAAACTTGGGGAAAGTTTCTAGTGTCTGGTGTCCGCTGTAGCAGCACCAGAACCGCTGAAGCGGCACCGCTGTAGCGGCACCATTGTAGCGTTGTGGTTGCCACTGCAGTGGTAAATCGAGTCCTGGCCTTGATCGCTGCAGCGGTCTGCTCAGCCGCTGGGGCGGTACCGCTGGAGCGATAAGGGCGACAACTGTAGCAGTCGACGAGCAGTGTTATAAGTTTAAAACCCCAAAATCATAGTCATTATTTCTATTTCGACTTGAGAGCTTTGTGGAAGCGAATTGGAGGGTTTTCAAGTGATTCCTTCCCTAAGGTAACATTCCTACCTTATTATGTTTCATTAACCTTTCTCAATCATCTAGCATAATCTAGAATTCATAGCATCTAATGGGTCTTCAAATGGGTTCTTGAGTTACGTTCTAAATCATTTTTGGTTCTAGAATCTTCCTAAATAGTAATATTAATGTTGAATATGCTTGAATATGTTGGGAACAAACTAGCTAGATTCCTATTTTCCATAAAAAGGCTTAAGATCAAAAGAAGGATTTTTATGGGTTTCATGTGAAGAAGGGTTAAAAACGAAATTGATTCTTAGATGATGTTTAATGATGAAATTGTTGTTGTTCATGCTAGATAATGTCATATCTAGGCTTGTTAATCATTAATATTCGATTCTAGAGTTGATTTTCATGAATTAAAGTTAGGGTTCTTAGACCCAAAGTTGGGGGTTTTCATAATAATGATGATTTTGAGAATTAATTGAGTATTCTTATGATTAAAGTAATAGGTTTTGACCTTTTGGTATTGAATTTGGTATCTTGGTCATAAAACTCCCGTTTTGACCTTGGGACCCGTTTTTCCTAGATTAAGGGTTGGAATTTGATCCTAATAGAAAGTAGCCAATAAGGGTGTCATTATTCATGGTTCCTTACATAGAATTCATATGTGATAGAGTATGATTGTTTGGAGACGCTTTGAAAGACAAAACAAGATGTGGGTTCGTGGCACCTATTCGACTGCCAGGTAGGTTCTGGCTTCCCTTTGTTAGACTCCGGTTAGTTTCTCATATTTTTGTATTAGAAGGAATGGAGAATGTATGTATAGGAAATCAGAGATTTGGGATGCAATCCTAGGATGGTATTGTTGTGTGACTTGTTTGTTCGGGCTTGTAGCCTATAGATTCCTTAGGTTGTTTGATGTGGTTTTTCTTGAATATCGGTGGATTTATGTGACTTGAGAGTAGCGGACGAAACTTATTTTTGTGCCTAATGATCAAAATTTCCCGTAATATGTGATTACTTGTGTTATGCCATTAATAGTGAATCTAATGGATAATGGGAGGACAAAATGTACCAACGATTGTGATTGAGTCCTAAATGAGTTGTGACGAGGGATTTTGAGTGCAGAGTGAGATTTGTGTTCTAAGCTAATAGGTTGATTTAAGGAAGTGGTAATAATGTATATCGATTGATCGACCTGTTGTGTGTTGGGACTAGCCATCCTGTTGTGTTGTGTTTGACTATTTTATTGTGCTGGCTTGATGCCATGAGTTGTTGATAGAGATTAGATCCTGTTATCTGTCTTGGTTTGGATATATTATTGGCATACCCACTGTGGTATTTGTGGTTCGGATATATTGTTGGCATACCCACTGTTAGTATTGTGATGTAGATACATTGTTGGCATACCCACTGCTGATAATGTGATATTGATATATTGTTGGTATTGTGATATTGATATATTGTTGGCATACCTACTGTTGGTATTGTGATATGATACATTGTTGGTGTACCCCATTATTGGTACTTGTGATATTGAGCTTGAGGTTGATACACGCATAGCACACATTCAGCTTGAGGTTGATACACGCATAGCACGCATTCTCATTCATTCATGATGCATGGCCGATACCCACTGATGATCCGGTATCGTTGATTGAGTGAAACTGATATTTTGATAAACTCTATTACTTGAGTAATTGTGAGAAGGCCGATGTCCGATGATCAGTTCCGGAATAGTTGATTGTGTGAAATTGATATTTGATAAACTCTTTTAATTGAGTGATTGTGAGAAGGCCGATGTCCTATGATCAATTCCGGAATCGTTGATTGTGTGAAACTGATATTTGATAAAGCTCTTTTACTTGAGTGATTGTGAGATGGCCGATGATCCATTCCGGCATCGTTGTTGCATGGCCGATTCCGATGATATTTTCGGAATCGTTGTTAGTGCATGGACTCTGCGGGTCCCCCAGAGTGGTGCCGGTGAGACACCCCTCCCCCCCCCCCCCCCCCCCCCCCCGTGGGCGAAGATTCGGGGTCCGGTCTGTCTATTAGGCAAAGATCCGGGACGGGTGGCACTTAGACTTCGAGAGTCACGCTGGGTTGCACTATCGAGACGTCGATATATCCGTCCGGAGTACATGTGTATACCTCATTTGCATGGCATTGCAGTGCATTCATACACTATTGTATTGCATTAATACACTGTTGCATCGCATTGCATTATGATTGATTTTGAGATATGGGTGTTGTACTTGTGGTGTTGGATTCGTACTTGATATATTCAGACTTGGCACATTTCGGATTAGATGCTTTACTTAGGCAATGACGTGTACTTAGATCTGGATTTATTAATTGAACTTGTTGAAGTATCCCATAGACCGCCCGTAAGATTAGTTATATATTTGGTCTCTATGTGATGTAGGGTAACGGGTGTCTCGATGATGAGTTGACTATTAGACTGAAATGAACGATTTAATGATATATGAGTTTCGAGATCATTGTGAGATTGACTGGTGATTATTAGAGTGAAATTAATGCTTAAAGGTATTGATGTACAGTGTGTGGTAGATAGACGTATGACTTGATTGGGTTGTTATCATGTTTGTCTGTGAATTCTTGTGCTGATATGTGTTCCTAACCATTGTCGGCCTACGATACTTACTTAGTACGCGTGGATTGTTCTGATATTGCATTTGCTACACCCTTTTTGGGGTGTAGATTGTTTCACATGGTTGATTGTGATACAAAGTGGGAATGTGCGGTGCCTATGTGGAAGGCCTCCTCCCATTTTATTCCGGGGCGGAGGTTAAGTCTTAGAATATAGTGGAAATCGAAATTCATTTAGTCGCTCTTGTACTAGTCTAGACCAGGTCATGGGAAAATGGATTGAGTCTGTAATCGTGTATTTGTTGTAATCATATGAATACTTGAGTTTATTAAATATATATTATGATGTTCCGTTGTTATTTCTAAATATCTATTGGTTTAAATGAATCATCTTTATTTAATTGAAGTGTATTCAATGAGAGGGTTCGCCTACCGAGGTGGGAAAGGTAGGTGCCCGCGCAATTCTGAAATGGGTCGTGACAAACCCCGGGTCAAGATCACCTCTCTTTGAAATTCCAAGTGCGCGAGCGAGTTCGAAGCGTGTTTTATGACTGAAATGCATATTTGGTTTGAGTCGTGGGGGTTCCAAATGGGTTTCGGGTGTTACTTCGAGACTTGAAAGAACAAGATTTTTCTGGTTTCAGTTGTGCTGGTTTCCTTATACGCGTTCGCGTAGAATAATAGCGTTCACGAGGCTTCGTGGGACAGGGGGTAGTCGCGATCGTGAGCTTGTGCTCGTGTTCGCGAAGAAGGAAGAAAGGTTGGGCTGGGTCAGCCAAACCATTGCGTTCGTGATAGGCATGTCGCGATCACGATGAGGTAGGTGGTGTCAGGGTCACGTTCGACGATTGGGCCACATTCACGAAGAACAATAGTCCTAGACAGAAACTTAAAACCCCCATTTCGAGTTTCACTTTCATAAACCCATTTTAGAAGCTATAGAGCTCAGATTAGAGTGATTCCAAGTGCAAAATTCAAGTTTCTTCGTTGGGGGTAAGTTCCTAACCTTAATCTAAATGAATATTAGTGAATCTTTCCATTAATTTATGATTCTATTCATGATTTCTAAAGTAGAAAAATAAGGATTTCCATGGAAATGGGTTTTGTATAGATTTATGAAATTGAGGAATCATTTGAGGTTAGAACTTCATGATTTTTAGGATATGAACTATCTAGACTATGGATAAGATGAATTTAACTTAAATTTCCAAATTTACACTTGAGGCTCGGGTTTGGGTATTTTGGGTTCCAGATTAAATGTGGCAACTCGTTAGGTCGTTTTGGTTATTTTCCGTGTTTCCACCTATTTTTCCCTTGTGAAACTGCCCTGTTGTTTATTTTGGGAATTTGCTAAGTTAATTAACCTTTAAGTGTTAGGTTGACTTTAGGTGTCTTTGGGGGTAGTTTCGTCTTTTTGGGATTTTTGTCTGTTCCATTAGCTTCGAAACATCGAATATAGGTTATTTGAGTGTTTGGTTCAGTTCCTGAGGGTCTTGGGGGGGGGGGGGGGGGCATTTTGGTCGTGTGGTTGGAAAGTTGGTTTTAGCCCGTTCGGGGTTGACTTGGTCTACGAGACCTCTTTTGGAAATCCCGAGAGCACGAGTGAGTTCGTAGCGCATTTTTACAGGTATCTGCATATTTGGTTCGTCTCAGGGAGGTTCCGGGAGAGTCTTGGGATTTCGGGTGATAAAAGTGAAAAACCAAATTTTCTTATTTCTAGTGTATGTGTAGGTGCGAGAGGATCCTGCCCCTGCGGACACGCTCCAGCGAGTGAAGGCTCGCAGGAGCGAGACCCTGTGGATATGGTCTTGGTCCGCAACGGCGAAAATGTTCCAGCCGTAGCGAGCCCACAACTGCGAAGATTGTCCACAGCGGCGGGAATGAGATATTTAGTGGGATTCGCCGCAACGAGGGTGTGTCCGCCTGGGCGAGTTCGCCGGTGCGAACTTAAGTGCATAGGTACGCAAATCGCTAAACAGAATGTGGGATATGATCAATTGAGCATGAATTCATAATTGTTTATGGATGAATTTTGGTATATGAGTTATATGAAGTACAAGGATCCTGATTTTAGGCTCAATTTACTGTTTTTCCCTTTTGGGTTCGGAATCCTAATTTTAGGGCTTATATTTTGGGGGTTTTGGACTATGTAGCAATATGGATATTGTTGGACTCGTGTTCTAACGAATATTCCATATTTGACTAGACTTTATTCATTTGGAGACTTCTCGGAGTGGCAAGGGGCGTCGTGACTCGATATTCGGCTTATCAGGCATGTTGAGACCCTGAACTCTTTCTTGAATATATGTGTTGGTTGAAATGAAACAAAAAAGGGTAATCAGGCGAATTAACGGGGTTCTGATACTTATGAGGTGACGAGTACTAGTATCGGATACCGGTCATCATGTTTGGGTATTTGTTCCATTTCAATTGCATAGTCGGTCTGAATGCCATGTCTGGGCACTAGCTGATAGAATAGTACGATCCTTTGGATCTGTGATTAGGGTCTGATGCCCGTACATTATGTCTCTTATCATTATTATTTGCCAGTCTTTTCTATTTGTGTGCATATCACTCATACATATATCCTCGTTGAAATGAAAAAGAAGGTAAACATGTGAAGCCTTTATGATATTGAGAACATAATAATGGAATTCATGCTTTTACACTTGTTCTTGTCTTGATGCATGCCATATTCATGCTTTAATGCATCTATGCATATGATTTGAGGATATGATTGTGAGTCCGAGGGGATCTTGTGTAAAACCCGTAACTTTCTAGGCTTACAATCAATAATAACGGGGTTAATGACGTAAATCGAAGATCGAGGGATAAAGGACCTTATATTTTTAATGAAGTGTTTGACCTTATAGTTATATGAACTGTAAGTGTTTTTAAAGGGTGTTCTTGGTTTAGTTTAGCAAATATTCTACCACTACAATTTATTAATGTATAAAATAAGATGATTAAGTGGACTTTTGTTGAACTTGATGATGGACCAATTAAGTTAATGGGCCAAGGCCCTTTTCAGTGACCATACGGTCAAACAAAGATGGCCATTTTAATTAATGATTAATAGGGAAGTCGTCAAAACCTCCCTGGTCACTAACTGGAGCAAACATTAGAAACAGAGGCAACAAAAAAAAAACGCAGTCAAGAATTCCTCTGTTTACTGCACTGGTACGACTTGCTATGTATGATTATTTCCTCCTCCTTCTAGCTTATTGTTACTTCTTCTCACTTCAATTATCATATTGAAAAATTATCTTTTAGTTGCAAACAAGAGTTAGGGTTTGAGAAACTGATAATGGAGCTTTGAATTGGAGAAGAAGATGGAACCTTTGAATGGGTATTGAATTTTACGTATCAAAATATTATTAATCATGATTCTAGCCCATTGAAATGTAAAGAATTAAGTGGGTAAGTTTTGCTCCTGCGTAACGGGGAACCCACAAATTAGAGGACTTGAACCAATGTTCTTAATTTAAGGTGAGTAAAGTTATATTCTTTAGGCTTGGGTTGATGTAAATATTGCATACGAGTCAAACTAGATTGAGTGAATAAGAACTGTCCACAATGTAGCTACTTTAATTTTTATCGGTTGTCTTCTCTTGTACATTAATTTATCACGTAAGAGTCCATTTACTGTCGTGCCATACAATAACATACGAAGTAGAATATTTCTGGATTGGAATACCTAGTGTGAGATTATGAGCCCTTATTCCAGCAAATAAATTAGATGGTTAGCCTGTAATATTAACACAACGTAAAGCCGTTAGACTTTCATATACTATAGAAATATCTCAGCTAACACTTTCATCATGTCTTTAATTATTATCCAGAAGTAGGGAAATAGAAAGGTACCGTGAGAATTAAAAATTGCATCTGTAGTATAAAGAAATACTTAGGGTAGCTCTACTCTAATTGAATCCCGATATTCATGTAGATTAAGAAATTGTGATTTCGGAATTGCTTGGAGGATACGTGAAATTGAAGTTAAAGCTTTGAGGTAAGTTAAGACTTACTCTCCTAACATGGGCTTTCATTAGAACCTCGTGCTCCATGTATTAGATAAAATCCATACGTTATGTCTTCTTGTGTTCTAATATTTAGTTTACTCCATTTCTATTTAATATGACTTCATATGAAAACGTGACGGTATTACGTGCTTATGTGTATCACCATTTATTATGTGCCTTGTTGTGATACTTATGTTTAGTTTCAGCAATTAGTTATGCATTAATGTGATCATATACAGATAGGAAAACTAGTCGACCTCCTCTTGCATGAGTGCCGCGGAGGCAAGGGTTAGATACCCGCACGCTCGTAGTGGCTATTATTTGCTGGGGATATAGGACGACACTCCCCCGTGCGTGTTCCTAGACCACACGTACGTAGAGCCACTATGTATAACTCAGTTTCAAGTTTTTAGTTATTGGATTACATGTTCCGCATACAATCTCTGTCTTTAGTCTATTATTAGTTTTCTGACCTTAAATTATTTATATGTTATCTATGGATATACTTCCTTTTTGTTACTTTATCCCAGAAGGACTCGCGCCGCCTTCTTAGGATGTGGCTTGTGAGACTTGCTGGGTATCCTATTGGTGGTACTTAGCCTGTGAGGGCCTGCTTCTATTTTTTTTGGATGTAGATACCGTTGATTTCGTTCTAGGCACTACAGGATAGGATTAGCGTTCGGCTCAGCATTTTCCCGCTCCTTTTCTTGGTGGGAATTCAGACACGTCTATTTTACATTGATTTAGTATTCTGGGGTATGCCCCGAGGACATATGTTCTTGTTGGTATTCTTTTTGAGGCTCATGACTTGTCCTAGAGGGTTATGTTAGTTTCATATTTTAGTCTTTATGTTTTCATGGAGTTTTCACGATTCGTATTTCAGTATCTAATGTAGATTTCGGTACGCTCAGTTAGTGCTTTATTGGGTAATTATTGCTAATTAATTCAGTAAATGTTATGACAGACAACTTAACTTAGGGTTCGTTCGACAGGTAGCTTAGGTCGGGATCCAATCACGTCCTACCTTAGTTTTAGGGCGTGACATTTTGTTCCGGACGAGTGATGATGTTGGCACATTATATTGGCACTTGAGCCTGGTTGGCTATGAGCCAGGTTATTGAGATATGATATGATTGAGGCCGTGATCTGAGGAAACTACCGGAGCGGCGATATATGGGCCTCATGAGCCCCCCATGGGTCACGATTCGTTAATATTTGAACGTGTGCATATCGGGAAGTGGAAACAAAGGCCTTGCATTTTCATATCATTCACACATTTTCTACATTGTTGTTGTGATTATTGGTATTTGTTTGGCCTAATCTTGAAATTTATCTGTTACATGGGTTTAGCTGTTATTATAATTATCTTATACTCGGACTAATGGCGAACAAGTGTGGTAATGACATCTTAGGCCAACCCACGTCTCTTTTTCAAAAAGGGTCTATCAATGATGCATGCTGAGTACCCGCTATTTATTGTACTCATGCAACACTTGCTGCAACTTTCTTTGTGTGCAGACTCGATCCCTAGCACAAGTGGAGGCCGCAACTACCAGGTTCCCCGTTAGAGCTGTTCGTGAGATTCAGGGTGAGCTCCACGGCTTCTGGATGGCTCCGAATTTCTCCTTATCCTTATTTCATTGTCTTTGTTATTTTCAGATAGCTTATGATGTATTAGGCTCTTATTACTCTTAGTTGGTCCTTGTATTATGGTGACATCTGATTTTGGGGGTTTAATTGTAATAACTACTTAGTATTTATTTGACATTTATTAAGACTTATGAAATGACTTGTATGCTTTATTTCTGCACTTAGATTTCGTCTTAATTATGGCTATGTTGGCTTACTAGTATGGTGGGACTAGTGCCATCATGACTTGGGATTTTGGGTGGTGACTAATTGGTATTAGATCCCTAGGTTAATCGATCTCACCAATACAAGTACAATGTCTATTAGAGTCTCACGGGTGGGTACGAAGAGTTCCGTACCTATCCTCGGGAGGCTACGAGACATTTAGGAAAATTCACATCTTTGATTGCTTATCGTGCGTACTTGCTTCTAATATGTTCTACGATTTTTTTGTTTCATTCTCTCAAAGATGGTGAGGACACGGTCAGCCGCTGTAGGTGGTTAGGGTCCTACACCAGCACCCATACCTGCTCCCCGAACTGCTAGGGGAGGTAGGGGAGGAGATAGAGGTCAAGGCCAGGCTGGAGCCCATGTTGCTAGAGCGCCCGCAGCTGCTTACGATCCTGCCCGTGAGGCGTCTCCCGAGCCAAAGAGCGGTTACTAGGTCGAGGGTGAGGTACCCGTGGAGGTACCGGGTCAGGCTCCCCCAGTTCCTGCCGCTGCAGAGTTTCCTCAGGAAGCTATGGCTCGCATTTTGAGTTACTTTGATTGGATGACTCAGGCAGGCATGATCCCGACTTTTTCTGAGGCATCCCAGACTCGAGTAGGAGCACAGACTCCCGAGCAGGTAGCCGCAGGTTTCAAGAATCGAGGAGTGCGGCCAGCTGCTGCTGTGGCTCCTCGGGCTATTCGAGCTCCAGGTTCCAGTGCTGTTACTCCGGGTATAGCTCTTCTGGGCATTATTGCACGACCAGCGGTTTAGCCTACTATGACTGTTGATGAGCAGAAGAGATGGGATAAGTTTGACAAGATGAAGCTGCAGACTTATGATGGACATCCAGATGGTGATGCTTATGAGTTCTTGGTTAGCTGCCACGAGCAATTGGACACCCTTGGACTAGTGGATTCCAATGGTGTGGGGTTTGTGGCGATGCAGGTCATTGGCCCCGCCAAGCAGTGGTGGAGGGCATTCTGGGAGACTAGGCCCGTTAGATCGCCTCCGCTCACTTAGGAGGAGTTTTTGAGAGGTTTCTTAGAGAAGTGGGTCCCTTTCAGCTTGCGTGAGAGGTTTGATCATATTGAGCAGGGCTCTATGAGTGTTACTAAGTACGAGATGGAGTTTCTTGCCTTGTCCTATCATGCTTTCACTATTCTACCTGATGAGGCGGAGAGGATCCGCAAGTTTATTCTAGGTTTATCGTATCATCTTAAGGTTGCTGCTATGTTTGCTTCCTCTTTAGGAAAAGACTTTCAGGGTGTTGTTGATGCTCCGCAGGGTATAGAGACCCTTAGGCACCATGAGTTTAGGGATAGGTCTTGGAAGAGGCCTCATTTTTCGGGAGGTTTTATGTTACACCTTGGAAAATTTCCCGTTAACGTATAGTGAATGGGCTAGCGAAGAGCACGACATATACGATGTTTTGATAAGTAAGAGATAGCATTTGAAGATACTAATCGAGATTCAAAGACATTAGATGTAAGGGAAGAAGGTTGTCAAAGAAAGTAAAGGATATGTTACGTGTCGGGTAAGAATTATGAGCGACGAGTTAATGATGGCTTAAAGATGTTTCAGAGACGAGTGATAACGTCCCTTAGATTGGTATTGAGGTGTTAAACAAGTGTTAAGAAGGTTCCATAAGGATTGGAGATCAAACGAGTCGACGAGAACGAAATCGGAACAGCTGGGCATTATACGGCCTAACATACTGGCCGTATGTTAGGCCGTATAATTGTCCAAGAGGGGCATCACTCACTGGACCAAACATACGGCCCGTATAAAATGTACGGACCGTATGTTGGTCCATATATGTTGGTCGGGACAGATTTCAAGAATTAATATAAGGACCCCTCTCTCTCATTATTTCATTTCATTTCCACTCTCCTCTCCTCAAGAAACATCTAGAACACTCTCTATTATTCATCCACAAGAAATTAAGGGAAAACCATGATCAATTACATCAAACCCACAAAATCAAGCATATGAAACCTAATAAAAGTTCATCTACACCAAGAAAAATCAAGGGAAGTCAGTTAGAGTTTTGGAACAAAAAGAGAAGATTCACTCAAGTGTTGTTCATCCATCATATAAGGTGAGTTTTATGATCATTCTTGATTGTTTAAGGTGTTGAAAGTTAAAAACACATGGATTGTAGAAAGACATAGAAAATGGGTCATGAATGTGTGAATAGTGACATTGTTGGGTGAAAGGTTTGGATTGAATTATGAATATTGGTATGTTGTGATTGTAAATATGTTATGAATGACATTTAGAACATGGAATAAGTATTATATATGAGAAAACACGATAGTGAGCTATAACCACAATTATGGAGAAATTGAAGGGGAATTGTGAAATGCGGATAATGTAGATGAATGATGATTGTTGTCTATTATATTGTGAGTATTGTTATGAATGTTTGGGAGTTGATATAGAATATGGGAAAAGTTGTATAAACAAAGGAAATGCTGCCCAATTTTCTTTAGCGTTCGTAAGTACGTTTAAGTAATCGATTAGCTAATGTTCATGCGGCTTCTCTTG
Source organism: Lycium barbarum (assembly GCF_019175385.1). Classification (NCBI taxonomy): domain Eukaryota; kingdom Viridiplantae; phylum Streptophyta; class Magnoliopsida; order Solanales; family Solanaceae; genus Lycium; species Lycium barbarum. The sequence continues at coordinate 33,800,675 of NC_083339.1, read as the reverse complement.
AAGGTAGAAACGTGGGCATTGAAGGAGAACGAGCAAGCGATAGATTAGTTAAACGTAAAAGGTATGTGAGGCTAGTCCTTTCTTTCTATGGCATGAATCCTATAGTATGACTTTTCCTCCCTCTTCATGATTCTCCTACATTCCGGAAAGCTATGAGTTATGTTCATGAATAGCTATATGAGATAAGAGATACGTTATGAGCCTAATAATGATGATGATGACCTTGAGTCTAAAGATTCTAGAGTTTATGATATGATGTTTCTATAAAGTTAATGATGTCGTTTGTTGTATACACTTACCTTATACACTATTTCCTTCAAGGTGAGGCAGAATACTCATAGATGCTCCATAATGGAATCGGGGGTTCACGACCTTATGTCACCTCGATAGAGTATAATTATCTTAAGTTTCTAGTCATGCATTATGATACTAATATGATGAGAATGTGAGAAGTCTATGATATGTACATGATGCTATCACACCGTGCCTATATGGCCGGGCAGACACCGCTAAGGCGGGCAGCTATATGTATACACCATGTCTAGGTGACATGGGCAGACACCACTAGTGGGCGGCATGAGATGATACCCCGGACCCAGGCTAATAATTATCACACCGTACCTATATGGTCGGGAAACTTGTACATTTATGCATACATGATATGATGATGATTATGAGTAAGCCAGCATGTGTTATTTCTTTTATAAGAGACAGTCATATACAGTTGCTCCTTATTGATGCTTCATTTATCTCATTAACGTATTGTTGTTGTTTATGCCTCTCATACTCAGTACAATGTTCGTACTGACGTCCGTTTTCTTTGGACACTGTGTTTATGCCCACAGGTAGACAGGGAGGTGATCTTGATCCAGACTCATAAGAGCTAGTAGCTGATTTGAGAGCACTCCAATTGTTCCGGATGTGTCGTGACTATTCTTTTGTGTGTGTATATATATATATATTTTGGGCACGACGGGGTCCTGTCCCGTTCCTGTGTCTAGTACTCTAGTAGAGGCTCGTAGATACGCAGTGTGGGTTATATGGTCTCACGAGGTTACTACCGTAGATATGTATATTATTTTGATAGCTGAAAGGCTTATGTCTATGAAAGAATTTATGTTCTCAAATGAAAAATGATTTTCTTATGATTTGAGTGTGAATTTGATAAAAGAAGGCTTAATGAGCATGATGAGTAGCAGAACGAGTGGTGCTCGATGGTTAGCCCCGGGTACCCGTCACGACCCCTAGTCGGGTCGTGACATTTTAGAGGTTCCTTTTTTGGAGGTCGTGATCACCATAGTAGAGGCCATCGTCCTCAGTTCAGTCTTCTAGTCTAGGCTACTATCCAGCCTTCTCCGGGTGGTACTTCAGGTCTTAGTGGTGGATACAGTCCGAGGCAGAGCTCTCAGTCCTCATATTCTCGCCTAGGTGGTCGTGGTGGTTATTCCGATTCTTCTCCTCAGCCAACAGCCCGTAGTGGATGTTTTGAGTGTGGTCAGGTTGGCATTATGCCAGAGATTGCCCTAGAGCTCGACAGGGTGGAGTACACCCAGTTCTATAGTTTCTACTCCGAGGCTAGCTAGTCAGCCATCGAAAGGTGGTTCCTGGAGTGGTAGAGGGAGTTCTCATTTAGGTAGGGGTGGTACCCAGACCAGCCGTGGAGGTGGTCGTGGGGGTTCACAGTCTAGTAGTGGTGGAGCCCAGTGTTATGCATTATTGGGTGGATCACAGGCAGATGCCTCAGATGCTGTGATTACAAGTACTATTTTCGCTTGTCACCCGATCAGCTATGTCCTTATTTGATCCGGGTTCTACTTATTCATATGTGTCTACTTATTTTGCATCGGGTCTAGATGTGAAGTCTCTTGATGTTTCTGTTTATGTTTCTACTCCTGCAGGAGAGTCCGTAGGGGTGGATCAGGTGTACTTGTGTAGTCACTAGCATAGTTTATGAGACTTGGGTTGATTTGATGATTCTAGGTATGACCGATTTTGATGTGATTCTAGGGATGAGTTGGTTATCCCTGTACCATGCTATCTTGGATTGTCATGCCAAGACGGTTACTTTAGCCATGCCTAGGACTCCTAGGTTAGAGTGGACGAGTACGGTTACTCACGCGCTTAAGTGGATAGTATCATTTCTTAAGGCGCATCGGATAGTTGAGAAAGGGTGTCTAGTTTATCTTACTTATATTCGTGATACCAGTGCCAAGAATCCTCCGCTTGAGTCGGTACCGGTTATGAGAGAGTTGCCTGAGGTGTTCCCTACTGATCTTCTTGGTATTGATCCGGACCAGGCTATTGATTTCCATATTGAGGTTGAGCCGAGCACCAGGCCCATTTCTATTCCCCTTTGTCAGATAGCTTCTGCAGAGTTGAAGGAATTGAAAGAACAGTTGCAAGATTTGTTGAGTAAAGGATTTATTCATCCTAGTGTGTCCTCGTGGGGGTGCATCAGTATTGTTTATGAAGAAAAATAATGGATCTATGAGGATGTACATCGATTATAGGCAGTTGAACAAGGTCACCATCAAGAACAAGTATCCTATTCCCAGGATTGATGACCTATTTGACCAGCTTCAGGGAGCGTTAGTCTTTTCGAAGATTAACTTGAGATCCGGATATCATCAGCATAAGATCCGGACAGAGGATATTCCCAAGATAGCATTTCGTACTCATTATGGTCATTATGAGTTTTTGGTTATGCCATTTGGGTTGACTAATGCCCCTGCAGCGTTTATGTAGTTGATGAATGATGTCTTTTGACCGTGTTTGGACTCTTTTGTGATTGTATTCATCGTTGATATTTTGATCTACTCTAGGAGTAAGGCGGAGCACGAGAGGCATTTGAGGATTGTTCTTGAGACTTTAAGGGAGAAAAGGCTTTATGGTAAGTACTCCAAGTGTGATTTCTGGCTTAGTTCTGTGGCATTTTTGGGGCACGTGGTGTCCAAGGATGATATCATGGTTAACCCACAGAAGATTGAGGCTATTCATGATTGGGGCAGGCCCACTACAGTTTCAGAGGTTCGGAGATTCATTGGTTTGGCTAGTTACTATCGATGTTTCATTGAGGAATTTTCTGCTATAGCATCTCCCCTTACCAGATTGACCCAGGCTGTTCCTTTTCAGTGGTCAGATGAGTGTGAGGCGAGCTGCCTAAAGCTCAAAGCCTTGTTGATTCCAGCTCCCGTTTTTACTCTTGCTGTGGAGGGAGAGGGTTTTACCATGTATTATGATGCTTCGAGGTTGGGTCTTGGTTCTATTCATATGCAGAAAGGGAAGGTCATAGCCTATGCTTCCAGGCAATTGAAGGTGTACGAGAAGAACCACCCCGTTCATGACTTGGAGTTAGCGGCGGTGGTGTTTGCTTTGATGATCTTGAGGCACTATCTCTATGGTGTGCATTGCGAGGGTTTCACTGATCACATAAGGATCTTTAACATATGTTCAACCAAAAGGATCTGAACATGAGGCAACAAAGATGGTTAGAGTTACTCAAGGATTATGATATGTCTATCCTTTACTATCTGGACAAGGCCAATGTTATCGCGGATGCCTTGAGTCGGAAATCAGTGAGTATGGGTAGTCTTGCTTGTCTCCAGGTTAGGGAGAGGCCTTTAGCTAGAGTGATTCAGAGTTTGGCAAATTCCTTGGTTAGGCTTGATATTTCTGAACCTGGAAGGGTTCTTGCTTGTGTGGAGGCGCGTTCCTTTTTTTTTTTGGAGCAGATTTGAGCTTAACAGTTTGATGATCCAAAATTGTGCAAAATTCGTGATAAAGTGTTGAAGGGGAAGGCTTGTGAGGCGAAGCTTGATAAAGAAGGGATTTTGAGGATTAAAGGACGTGTGTGTGTGCCTCAGACTGGTGATTTGATTACTTTGATTATGAAGGAGGCCCACAGCTCGAGGTATTCTATTCACCCTAGTGCTATGAAGATGTATCGAGATTTGAAGAAATATTATTGGTGGTGTAGTATGAAGCGTGATATTGTGATGTTTGTGTCTAAGTGTTTGAATTGTCAACAAGTGAAGTATGAACACCAAAAGCCTGGTGGGATTTCTCAGAGGATGCCCATTCCTGAGTGGAAATGGGAAAGGATTGACATGGACTTTGTGGTTGGGTTGCCACAGACTTTGGGTAAGTTTGACTCTATTTGGGTGATTGTGGATCATTTGACTAAGTCAACTCATTTCATTCCTGTTTAGATGACTTATACTTCTGAGAAGCTAGCTAAGATCTACATTCGTGAGATTCTTCATTTTCATAGAGTGCCCGTTTCCATTATTTCTGATAGAGGGACTCAATTCACCTCTTACTTCAGTAAGTATTTGCAAAAGGAGTTGGGCACTTAGGTTGAGTTAAGCACAACATTTCATCCCTAGACTGATGGTCAGTCCGAGCATACTATCTAGGTTTTGGGGGATATGTTGAGAGCATGCGTGATTGATTTTGGTGGTTATTGGGACCAATTCTTGCCTTTGGCTGATTTTGCTTATAATAACAGTTATCATTCGAGTATTGGGATGGCTCGGTTTGAGGCCTTGTATGGTAGGAGATGTCGATCTCCAATTGGATAGTTTTATTCTTTTGAGGTGAGGCCCTGGGGTACGGACTTGCTTAAAGATTCGTTGGACAAAGTGAAGATTATTCAGGCGAGGATTCTTAGTGCTTAGAGTCGGCAAAAGAGTTACACGGACCTGAGAGTTCGTGATTTAGTATTTATGGTGGGTTATGGGGACTTGCTTAAGGTTTCACCCATGAAGGGTATGATGAGGTTTGGAAAGAAAGGAAAGTTGAGTCCTCGTTACATTGGTCCTTTTGAGATTATTCATAGAGTTTGAGATATTGTGTATGAGTTAGCACTACCTCCTGGTTTGTTGAGTTTTCATCCGGTATTCCATATTTCTATGCTCAAGAAGTATGTTTCGGATGGTTCTCATGTGAGTAGATGGGATTCAGTGATGCTTGATCAGAATTTGTCCTATCGAAGGAGTCGATTGCTATCTTGGACCGTCAGATTCGCAAGTTGAGATCCAAAGAAATTGCTTCAGTAAAGGTTCAGTGGAGAGTTCGTCCAGTGGAGAAGGCTTCTTTGGAGACCGAGTTGGATATGAGGGCGAGGTAGCCATAACTTTTTGATGCCCCAGGTACCTCTTTTCCCTTTTCTTATCTTTGATGTTGGTGGATGAACATGTGTTTTAGTAGTGGATGATATAACGACCCGTTAGGTCATTTTGGTTATTTTCGTGTTTCAGTCTAATTTGCCCTTGTGAAATCGCCCGTTTGTTTGTTTTGGGAATTTTCTAAGTTAAGTAACCTTTAAGTGTTAGGTTGACTTTAGGCATCTTTGGGGGTAATTTCGTCTTTTGGGATTTTCATCGGTTCCATTAGCTTCGAAACGTTGAATATAGGCTGTTTGAGTGTTTGGTTTAGTTGCCGAGGGTCTTGGTGGCATTTTGGTCTTATGGTTGGAAAGTTGATTTTTGCCCGTTCGGGGTTGACTTGATCGACGAAACCTCTTTTGAGAATTCTGAGAGCACGAGTGCGTTCGTAGCGCGTTTTAACAGGTGTCTGCATATTTGGTTCTTCTCGGGGAGGTTCCTGGAGAGCCTCAGGATTTCGGGTGTTAAGTGTCAAAAACCAGATTGTCAGGTTTTTAGTGTATGTGCAGGTGTGAGAGGGTCTCTCCCCTGCGGATATACTCCAGCGAGTGGAGGATCTCAAGACGAGACCCTGTGGATCTGGTCTTAGTCGGCTGCGGTGAAAGTGTTCCGCCGGTCCGATTCGCCGGGAATGAGATATTTAGTGGGATTCGCTACAGCGAAGGTGTGTCCACCGGTCCGATTCGCCGGTGCGAGCTTAAGTGTGCAGGTGCGCATATCGCTGAACAAAATGTGGTCTTTAGTGTGTTCTTCCTTTAGAATCCCATTCTAAAACCCCTAAGTCTGAGAGAATTATTGGAGGAGAATTGAAAGCAATTCTATGAGGAATCATTGGGTAAGTATCGTAACTTGTTTTTATGATTATTTCAATGAGTTAGATCCTTAATCCATGCTTAGAATGTTGAAATTAAGAGATTTATGGAAGGGTTTTGGGAACCCAAATTGAGAATTAGGATTTGATCAATTGAGCATGAATTCGTAATTATTTATGGATGAATTTTTGTATATGAGTTATATGAAGTATAAGGATCGTGATTTTAGGCTCAATTTACTATTTTGCCCTTTTGGGTTCAGAATCTTAATTTTAGGGCTTATTTTTGGGGTTTTGGACTATGTAGCAATATGGATATTGTTAGACTCGTGTTCTAACGTATATTCCATATTTGACTAGACTTTATTCGTTTGGAGACTTCTCGGAGTGGCAAGGGGCGTCGTGACTCGATATTCGGCTTACCAGGCATGTTGAGACCTTGAACTCTTTCTTGAATGTTTGTGTTGGTTGAAATGAAACTAATAAGGGGTAATTGGGCCAATTAAGAGGCTTCTGATACTTATGAGGTGACGAGCACTAGTATCGAATATCGGTTATCATGTTTGGGTATTTGTGCAACTTCAATTGTATAGTTGGGCTGAATGCCATGTCTGGCACTAGCTGATAGAATAGTACGATCCTTTGGATCTCTGATTGGGGTTTGATGCCGGTACATTATGTCTCTTATCATTATTATTTGCCTGTCTTGTCTGTTCGTGTGCATATCACTCATACATATATCCTCGTTGAAATTAAAAAGAAAGTAAAAAGGTGAAGCCTTTATGATATTGAGAACATAATGATAGAATTCATGCTTTTACACTTGTTCTTGACTTGATGCATGCCATATTCATGCTTTCATGTATATGGATACAATTTGAGGATATGATTGTGAGTTCGAGGAGATCTTGTTCCGAACGAGTGATAATGTTGGTACATTACAGTGGCACTTGAGCCCAGTTGGCTATGAGACAGGTTATTGAGATATGATATGATTGAGGCCCTGATCCGAGGAAACTATCAGAGCGGTGACATATGGGCCTCATGAGCCCCCCATGGGTAAGGATTCATTAATATTCGAACATGTGTATATTGGGAAGTGGAAACAAAGGCCTTGCATTGCATTTGCATATCATTCATACATTTTCTAGATTGTTGTTATGATTATTGGCATTTGTTTGGCCTTATCTTGAAATTTACCTGTTACGTAGGTTTAGCTGTTATTATAATTATCTTATATTAAGACTAACGGTGGACAAGAGTGGTAATGGCGTCTTACACCAACCCTCGTCTCCGTTCCGGAAAGGGTCGGTCGACGATGCATGTTAAGTACCCGCTGTTTGTTGTACTCACGCTACACTTGCTGCACTTTTTATTTGTGTGCAGACTCGATCCCTAGTACTAGTGGAGGCCGTGACTACTAGGTCCCCCATTAGAGTTGTTCGTGAGCTTCGGCATAAGCTCCATGGCTTTTAGATGACTCCAGATTTCTCTTTATCTTTATTTCACTGTCTTTTTTTTTACCAGACAGCTTATGATGTATTAGACTCTTATTACTCTTAGTTGGTCCTTATATTATGGTGACATCTGATTTTTTGGGTTTAATTATAATAACTACTTAGTATTTATTTGACATTTATTAAGACTTATTAAATGACTTGCATGCTTTATTTCCATACTTAGATATTGTCTTAATTATGGTTGTGTTGGCTTACTAGTATGGTGGGACTAGTGCCTTCACGACTTGGGATTTTGGGTCGTGACACTAAAGTATAGCAATATGGGCATTGTTGGATTCGTGTGACCCCATAGAGTGTTATTTTGATCTTGTTGAACTCGAACTCATGAAAAATTATTGTTTTGGCCTTCGGGGTTGGGACGGGTTTTGGATTGCCTTTTTTAACCCGAATCCTATTTATGGCAATTTGGGTATCCTTGGAATCGTGTGTTAATGTAGAATTCATATTTTGTTATAGTTTGCTGTTCGGAGGTGCTCCGGAAGGGGAAGGCTCAGTTTTGAGTGTTCGTGGCTCTCGCTTGGCTTTCGAGGTAGGTTACAGTTTACTCCTTTTGACTTTTATTGGAGTGTGTATTTAGTCTATAAATTATGAAGGTGTATTGGGCGTGTTAGGAGTCCGATCTTAGTGATTGCGATAAGCCCTTGAATGGGTAACGGTGTATATTATTAGGTAGTTAGTATGACAGGGAAACCATGTTGAGCCTCTGGGTGTGGTTGTGGTGATAAATCCACTTAGGTTGGTATGATTGCTGTTTATGTGGGCTATGACAGCTATTATCTAATTGATACTTTCTTGATTGAATTGATTATCTCATCGCTTCATATCTTGTGATATTGTTGAAGGAAATTGTTCTGGGTTATGAGTTAGCATAAGTAACTAATTTGATGATGCATATTCATTATTGAAAAGTTGTGCCCATATATACAAGCCGACATGGCTGTCAAAGGATATAGCAAAAATATAGACCGAGGAGGTCATAAGACATCCAGCTGCGTACATCTGCCTACGAGCCTCTACATGGAGTACATAACATAATACGGATAGGACAGGACACCGCCATGCCCATATAAACCCAAAAGAATCACACCACGCTGAACTACGACTCCTAAACAAGTGGAGTGCTCCTGTACCCACACTGAAGTGGCAGCCTAAGAATATGTACCCTCCCCCTGTATACCTGCGGGCATGAACGCAGCGTCCACAAATAAAAGGACGTCAGTACGGATAAAATACTGAGTATTTAAGGCATGAGAGCAACATAGAGAGAGACATAAGGAACTATAATGTAAGTGAATGCAACCTGTATATCTGAACTGTCCCTGAGAGAGTAAATCACGTATATAATTACTATGCATCTGAACTGCCTCTAAGGGCTGATGATATGCATAAATACTGTGCATGCATGCATGTATGAGGTCATACTTATATATATATGCATATATAATGCCTGTTAAGCCTCTGTGGGCATCCCATCATATCATATCGGCTGGCATCATCATTATCATCATCATCGTATCATCATTATTGTATTATCATATGACCAGCTGATCAGGTGGTAGTGCGTATATAACGCCGTCGCCTTCCCCCACACCCCATATATACATATACAATACATAATATACGTGCATATAGCGCCTGAGGGGCCTCAGGTAATATAATGCATAAACACGATAGGAGTACAAATAACTTTAAAGACCAAACTGAATCTACACAAGACTTTTTGAAGATAACAATATGGAGCATGAATCAAACAGTTCATTTCTAACTCGAAGAGTAGAATCATTGTGGATTAACTTTACGAGTACTTTTGGTTCACGAGGATCATGCCAAAAAGGAAGCAAGGGATAGCCTTACATACCTTGTCGTCTCCTTACCACTCAATGCCTATCCTCCCTGGTTTGCAAATCTACATTCAAGATGATTCATACTATGGTTAAGTCATTGAAAGGCTTATAAGGTCAACTAAACTAGTAGGTAAGCTAACAAAATTTTGGCAGCATTTTCCCGATATTACTTACTTCAACCAATCTTCTAAACAAACCCAAACATCAACAATAAATAACCAAGAGGTTAAATTCAAATTATACTCAATTCAATCCCAAAACTTCTTTTCATAATCAATCCATAACAACAACTTCAACACAACCCTTTATAAACTTGAATACAACACTTCCGCAACATCATTATTATCCCCATAACAATATTATGCTCAAAACATGCTAATAATTATAGCTCAAGTTAATTTACAACTCAAAATATCATCGAATTCATAATTAAACTTCCTTTTTCACTTACTTCCTTCAATCAAGTTGGATAACCATCAAGCAACCTCAATAAAATATAATAGAGAGGAAAACTTACCTTAATCACAAAAGAACAAGCTTCGGATCAAATTCTTCCACTAGGACGAAACCTCCAACTTCAACACCAAAGGGATACTTGAACTGTACAAACCTTAGGAACGTCTAACACTTGAATCTCTTGGTTCTTACCCTTTTTAATCTTTGATTTCAGTTGAGGTTGATCACATGTGTTGGAGAAGTTTCTAGAGGTGTTTGGAGACAAAAGCGAGAGGGTATGAAATATATCATAATAAATGTCTGGCACCGACTTAAATTTATAGTTAACTTCTACGGACCGTAAAAATTATACGGCCCGTATAATTGGACCATAAAATCCAATCAGTAGCTCACCCTTACTGAAATCAATTTATTATGGGGATCGGTCAAATATACGGTCCGTAAAAATTATACGGTCCGTATACCCAACTGTAAAACCCAACTTTTTCCCGAAACATACTCTCGTCAATACGTTCAACCTTTAATCCTCCTAAATCATGCTAAGCATGGACTTAAATCCTCATATGCTTAAGATAAACATATCTAATTTCACATATCCTCGCAAATAACTCCGCTTCCGAATCTATGGCAACCAACTCCTGAAAGGACTTCACGTACGAAAATAGGAAGTGTAATATCCTTCCCCCTTTAGAAACATTCTTCCTCGAATGTTAAAGTCTCAGGAATCCGATAGAAATTTCGGCAGAGTTCCTCTGTAACTGTACCACCATCAACCTACCACAACGACTCAAAATATCCAACGCTTCACAGGGCCACGGCAAACAGTAGCAATAATGGCCTCACATGACCAATAATTATAAGAAATGAAACATTACACACCTGAAGGTAATGGTGTCTCCGTCTGACCTCCTCTGGGAGTGGAAACAAATGCGGATACCTAGATCTCATATCTTCCTCAGCTTTCCAAGTCATTTCCTTGACATTTTTGTTCCTCCAAAGGTCTTTGACTAAAGCTATATCTTTATTCCTCAATTTCGAACCTGTCTGTCTAGAATGGCAATGGGAACCTCTTCATATGATAGTTGCTTAGTAACCTGAACATCATCAACATGTACGATTTTGGAAAGGTCTCCAATACACTTACGAAGCATGGATACGTGAAAGAATACATGTATTGATTCTAGCTCTGGGGGAAGGTCCAACTCATAGGCCACTTGGCCCACTCTATGCACAATTCTGTAAGGCCCAATGTATTGAGGGCTAAGATTACCCTTCTTGACAAAACTCATGACGCCTTTCATATGTGACACCTTGAGGAATACCCAGTAATCAATCTAGAATTCTAAGTCTCATCGGCGATTATCTACATAAGACTTTGACGACTCTGAGCTGCCAATAATCGATCCTAACTAAGCTTAACCTTCTCCACTGCTTTTTGAATCAAATATGACCCTATTAACTTAGATTTCCCTACTTTAAACCATCCGATTGGTGACCTACACTTTCGCCCATATAAAGCCTCATACGGGGCCATCTGAATACTGGAATGATAATTATTATTAGACGCAAACTCAATAAGCGGCAAATGATCCTTCCAGCTACCTCTGAAATCTAGCACACATGCACTTGACATATCTTCAATAGTCTGAATAGTACGTTCAACTTGCCTTTCTGTAGGGGGATGAAATGCTGTGCTAAGACTCATTTGAGTCCCTAAACCTTCTGAAAGGACCTCCAGAAATTAGCTGTAAACTGCGCACCCCTGTCGGAGATGATAGATACCGGAACACCATGAAGTCGGACTATCTCCTTAATATAAAGTTTCGCATAATCCTCGGCTAAGTAGTCCTGACAGGTAGAAAATAGGCTGTTTTAGCAAGCCTATCCACAATCACCTATATAGAATCACAATTACACTGAGAACGAGGCAAGCCTATAATAAAATCCATATTAATTGCCTCCCATTTTCACATTGGAATTTCAATGGCTTGCAATAACCTACCGGGTTTCAGATGTTCAATCTTCACCTGTTGGCAATTGGGGCACTGGGCCGCGAACTTTGCTACGTCCTTCTTCATTCCATCCCACCAATAGACTTCCTTAATATCCTGGTACATCTTTGTCATCCCTGGATGAATAGAATAATAGGAGTAATGTGCCTCTCCTAAAATCTGACGACGTAACCTTGTAACATCAGGAACACACAGTCTACCTCGATATCTGAGAGCTCAATCTGCAGAAATCTCAAATGATGAATTCTTCTTTTGAGGGGCTGTATCTCTATAATGAACTAGTACAGGATCCTCATACTGGTGCTCCTTCACTTCAACTACTAAAGGTGAAACTGCCGCCTCTGCCGCAAATTCAACTCCTTCTGGTTGAAGATATACTGGAGACTCTTATGGTCTGTATAAGTATCTACATGAACCCCATAGAGGTAATGCCTCCACATTTTCACTGTATGAATACCGCAACTAACTCTAGATCATGTGTTGGATAGTTCTTCTCATGCTTCCTCAGCACCCATGAAGCGTAAGAAATAACCTTACCATGCTGCATTAACAAAGAACCTAGCCCAACCCCTGGGGCATCACAATAAATGACATAGCCCTCCGATCCTTCTGGAAGTGTCAGGACCGGGGCGGAAGTCAATCTATTCTTCAATTCCTGAAAACTACACTTACAAGCATCGGTCCACTGGAACTTAGCTGATTTCTACGTCAGCTTCGTCAGTGGTGCAGAAATGGAAGAAAAACCCTCTACAAACCTCCTGTAATAACCTGCCAAGCCCAGAAAACTACGAACCTTCGTGGGTGTCTTGGGTCTAGGCCAATTCTTCACGGCTTCAATCTTCTGCGCATCCACCCTGATACCCTCATCTGAAGTAATATGCCCCAGAAAAGTCATAGAGTTCAACTAGAACTGACATTTAGAGAACTTTGCATACAACTTCCGAACATGAAGAACTTTAAGGACAACACATAAATGATCCGCATGTTCTGCCTTTGATCCAGAGTACAAAAGAATATCATCAATAAACACAATCACGAACAGATCTAGGAAGAGCCTGAATACGCTGTTCATTAAATCCATGAAAACCACCGGTGCAATCGTCAATGTCACGACCCAACCCGCCATGACTGGCACCCACACTAACTCCTAGCGGGCGAACCAATACGCTTAACCATCTGCTCATTCAAAGTCCATTATTACTTAGTCAATTCATTCAGTTCACAATAAATTAAATGTAAGGTTAAGTCAAAAGTGGTCATGTCATAAAACAATAATATAAATGCGGAAGTCTTAACTATTACAACCCCAAAATCCGAAAGTCACCGTACAAGGAACCTAATCCAAAACATGTCTAAGGAATCCATATTGTCTGAAATAAATAAACGTCAATGTCTGGAATAGAAATAGACATTAAATAAAGGAAGATCTTCGAGCAGCCTGGCACGGATAGAAACTTGTCACGACTCAACTAGGGGCTGTGATGGGTACCCGGGGATAACCACCGAGCACCACTCATTTTATCGCTCATCATACTTAAAATCATAAGAAAATCATTTTTCATTTGAAAATATAATCACTTTGATATACATAAGCCCTTCGGCTATCAAAATAATATATATATATATATATATATATATATATATATATATATATATATATATATATATATATATATATATATATATATACATATACATATACAATAGCAACATCGTGAGACCATACTACCCACACATGCGTATCTACGAGCCTCTACTAGAGTACTAGACATATGGACGGGACAAGATCCCGTCGTGCCCAAAATACATATACATATATATACACAAAAGAATAAACCAAATAGCACCTCCGGAACAATGGAGTGCTCTCAAGTCAGCTAACAGCTCCTATGAGTCTGGATCACCTCCCTGTCTACCTGTGGGCATGAACACAGCGTCCAAAGAAAACGGACGTCAGTACGAACATTGTACTGAGTATGTAAAACATGAATGGAATGAACATAATGGAAGAATCACAAGCCATACGAGGAAGATATAACCTACATGAGTTTTATAGGTGAATACAATTCATACATACATCATATATTTATATAATCATAGTACATGTATCATCATAGCGCATGTATCATTGCATCATCATCATCATCGTTAACCCGCGTCCGGGTAACCATCATATGCCGCCAACTAGTGGTGATCATGCCCGGCTTTATAGGCACGGTGTAAACATAGCAGCCCGCCTTAGCGGTGACATGCCCGGCCATTTAGGCACGGTGGAATCGTATGCATCCCGCCTTCACGGTGACATGCCCGGCCAACTAGGCGCGGTGGAATCGTATCGTCACATAATCAATCATAAACTTACATTATTGTACATCCAATCATAGACTCCTCATTATTACTTATCTTATAGACATATTATGGCTTAACATCACTATACATTTATCATCAAAACATACATTGGAACTTGAAGGCAACTATGGCTATGTTGGGGTGACATAAGGTCGTGAACCCCCGATTATAGTATGGAGTAATCATCCACATCGTATCTCACCTTGGAGGAACTAATATGTTAAGGTGAGTGTATACAAGTAAAAGCATCAATGAAACCATACCTAGAATCATTAGCTTCATGGACATCTTACTTTACTCTAGGACTCTTATACTTAACTCATCATCATCATTATCTGGCTCGTCGTATCTCTATTCTTTACCGCATACATATATAGATAATTACAGTCATGGACTCATAGTTCCTTTAGTTTGGAAGATTATGGAAAATTTAGAAAATTCATATCATAGGAGTCATGCCTTAGAAAGAAGGGACTAGCCTTACATACCTCTTTCGTTTAAAAGTCTTATCGCTTGATCGTCCCCCTTCGATGCTCGCGTTTCTACCTTCAAGAGGATTTGCATCAACATTAGTCAATCGATTATAAGAACGTGTTACAATTTCTAGGGAAAATTGGGCAGCATTTCATTTATTTCTACTACTTTATCCATATAACATATCAACTCCCAAACATCCATAACAACATTTACAATATAATTGGCAACAATCATCATTCATCTACATTATCCGCATTTCACCATTTCACTCCAATTTCTCCATAATCGTTGTTATGGTTCACTACCGCGTTTTCTCACATATAATACTTACCCCATGTTCTAAATGTCATTTATAGCGGACTTATGATCACAACATACCAATATTTATGATTCACCCCAAACTACTATTCAACAATGACACTATTCCACATTCATGAACCATTTTCTATATCTTTCTTCAATCCAAGTGTTTTTAACTTTCAACTCCTTAGACAACAAGGAATGATCATAAAATTCACCTTAGATGATGGAAGAATAAGCCTTGAATGGAAATTCTCTTCTTGCACAAAAACCCTAGCTCACCTCCCTTGGGATTTCTTGGCTTAGATGAACTTTGATAGGTTTCATTCACTTGATTTTGTGGATTTGATGGAGTTGATCATGGATTTCTCTTGGTTTCTTGTGGATGAATAATGGAGAGAGTTCTAGAGGATTCTTGAGGTGTGGAGAAGTGAAATGAAATGAATTAATGAGAGAGAGAGAGGTCCTTATATCAACTTAAAATCTGTCCCGACCTGATTCGACGGACCAACATACGGTCCATATAATTTATACTGACCGTATGTCTGGCCGTATATTTGGTCTAGAGAGGGGTGCCAATCTGGGCTGATTGTACGGTCCAACATACGGTCCGTATGTTTTATACGACCTGTATGTTCGGCCGTATAATTTCCAGTTTTCCGAAGTTCGTTCTCGTCGACTCGTTTGACCTCCAATCCTTATGAAACCTCCTTAGCACTTGTTTATCACCTCATTAAAAATCTATGGGACGTTATAAATCTTCTCCAAAGCATTATTAAATCCTCGTTAACTTGCTACTCGTAATTCCTTTTCGATACCTATCATAAGCCTTGCCTTCTCTTGGTAAACTTTCTTCCCTTATCTCGAACGTCTTTGAAATTTTAATTAGGGTCATCAAATGTCATTTTTACTTATCGAAATACCATATACTTCGTGCTCTTCGTTAGTCTATTCATTGTGCATCAACGGAAAATTTTTCGAGGTGTAACATTCTTCTCCCCTTAAGAACATTCGTCCTCGAATGTTAGGTTCTCGGGGATTCTACAAAAATTTCGCTAGAGTTTCCCCTGTAATATGGCACTACCATCCTATCACAACAACCTATAATAATATTGCCTCACAGGGCTACAACACAATAACAATATAAATTGGCCACACATAACCAAAAGCATGAAAAGAAAGCATACATACCTCATAGTCTTGGTGTTTCATCGTGGATCTCTTCTGGGGGTTGGAATAAGTGCGGGTACTTGGATCTCATAATTTCTTTCGCTTCCCATGTCTTTTCTTCTCGTTTATTGTTTCTCCATAAAACCTTAAATGAGGCCACTTCTTTGTTTCTAAGCCTCCGTACTTGCCTATCTAGTATGGCAATGGGCACTTCTTCATAGGCTAGCTTTTCCGTCACTTGAACATCATCTACCGGAACAACCCTCGTAGGATCTCTAACGCACTTGCGGAGCATTGAGACATGGAAGACCGGATGAACTAATTTAAGCTCTGAAGGCAAGTCCAAATCATAGGCTACGTGACCCACCTTGCGGATAATTTTATAAGGTCTAATGTATCGAGGACTTAATTTCCCTTTCTTGCCAAATCTCATCACCCCTTTCATTGGCGACACCTTCAAAAATACCCAATCATCAACCTGAAATTCCAAGTCTCGCCGGCAGTTGTCCGCATAAGATTTTTGGCGACTTTGGGCTATCAACAATCGATCTCGGATCACCTTGACTTTTTCTACCGCTTGCTGAATCAATTCAGGGCCTATTAGCTGTACTTCTCCTATTTCAAACCATCCAATTGGGGATCTACACTTCCTTCCATATAAAGCTTCATACGGAGCCATTTTAATACTGGAATGGTAACTATTGTTGTATGCAAATTTGATTAGAGGTAAGTGATCATCCCAACTACCACCGAAATCTAGAACACATGCTCTTAGCATATCCTCCAAGGTCTGAATAGTACGTTCGGCTTGTCCATCAGTCTGCGGATGAAATGCCGTGCTAAACTTCACTTGAGTACGTAGACCTTCTTGGAAGGATTTCCAGAACTTGGCTGTAAATTGCGCTCCTCTATCTGTGATAATGGATAGTGGAATACCATGGAGTCGCACAATCTCTTTGAGATACAACCTCGCATAATCTTCTGCTGAGTATGTGGTTCTGACTGGAAGAAAATGTGCTGCTTTCGTCAATCTGTCCACAATCACCCATATGGAATCATACTTGCCTCGGGAATAAGGTAACCCCACAATAAAATCCATATTGATCACTTCCCACTTCCAAGTAGGGATTTCCATTGCTTGCAATAATCCTCCTGGCTTTTGATGTTCGATTTTCACTTGCTGGCAATTTGGACATTGAGCTACAAATTCTGCTATGTTTCTCTTCATGCCATCCCACAATTACATCAACTTGAGATCATGATACATCTTTGTTGCACCTGGGTGAATAGAATACCGAGAATAATGAGCTTCTTCTAGAATTCGACGGCGCTATTCGGCGTCATTTGAAACACATAGCCTGCCTCGGTATCTAAGAATTCCATCCATGGAAATTTCAAATGGGGACTTCTCTTTTTCAGGAGATGTGTCTCTGTAATGGCATAAATGAGAATCTTCACATTGACGCTCTTTCACTTCCATATTCAGGGACGAGACTGTGGGATCGCTAATATCAATTCCTGCACCACCTGAATCAATTAAACGTACTCCAAGATTAGCTAGCTGATGAAGCTCATGAATCATCTCTTTCTTTTCCGGAAGAACTTCACATAAACTGCCCATTGATCGGTGGCTAAGCGCATCATCTACTACATTTGCTTTTCAGGGGTGGTATAAAATGCTCACATCGTAATCTTTCAATAACTCTAACCACCGCCTCTGCCGTAGATTCAACTCCTTCTGTTTGAAAATGTACTGAAGACTCTTGTGATCTGTATAAATATCGACATGCACACCATACAAGTAATGTTTCCACATTTTTAATGCATGAATGACTGCAGCCAATTCGTGATCATGAGTTGGGTAGTTCTTTTCATGTTTCCGCAGCTGTCTCGAAGCATAAGCAATGACCCTACTGTGCTGCATTAACACACATCCTAGCCCAACACCGGAAGCATCACAGTACACAACATAATTATCTGCCCCTTCTGGACGTGTTAAGACTGGAGTTGAGGTCAATCTATCTTTCAAATCTTGGAAGCTGCGCTTACAAGCATCATTCCATTGAAATTTAACTAACTTTTGGGTTAGCTTCGTCAATGGGGCTGAAATAGAGGAAAATCCCTCTACGAACCTTCTATAGTACCCTGCCAATCCTAGAAAAATACGGACTTCTGTAGGTGTTGTAGGCCTTGGCCAAGTTTTCACAGCTTCAATTTTCTGAGTATCAACTCGAATGCCATCATCTGAAATAATATGACCCAGAAAGGTCACAGAATTCAGTCAGAACTCGCACTTTGAAAATTTTTCATACAATTCTCGGGTTCGAAGAATTCCAAGAACAATACGTAAATGATCTGCATGTTCTGATTCTGTGCGAGAGTATACCAGAATATTATCAATGAATACTATCACGAATAAATCTAAGAGAGGCCTGAATACATTATTCATCAAATTCATAAACACTGCCGGAGCATTGGTCAGCCCAAACGACATCACCCGAAATTCATAATGGCCATATCTCGTTTTGAAGGCTGTTTTAGGAATATCTTCTTCTCTAACTCTCACTTGATGATAACCCGACCTCAAGTCTATTTTAGAAAACCACTTGGCACCCTGTAGTTGATCAAACAAATCATCAATCCTTGGGAGAGGATATTTGTTCTTTATTGTTACCTTATTCAACTACCTATAATAGATACACATTCGTAGGGAACCATCTTTCTTTCTCACAAAAAAGATTGGTGCTCCCCACGGTGATGAACTGGGTCTAATAAACCCCTTCTCAAGAAAATCTTTCAACTGTGCCTTTAGCTCTTTCAATTTTGCCGGAGCCATTCGGTAAGGAGGAATTGAAATATGCTTGGTGTCTGGCAACATATCAATAGTGAAGTCAGTCTCTCTTTCCGGAGGAAGGCCTGAAAGTTCATCTGGGAATATCACAAGTACACAATTTTTATACACTTGTCTAGCTATCACGGGATCACCAATCGGAGTAGATGCCTCAAAAGGTTTGATTAGCTCAGGTTTCACCCCAATACGACCAACAATATACGGAGTAATATAAGACAAGGTAGAACCCGGATCTATCAATGCATATACAACGTGGGAAAATATGGATAATGTTCCTGTAACCACATCCGGGGAGGACTCAAGATCCTGTCGTCCGGCTAAAGCATACACACGGGGCTGAGTGGCACCTGAAGTAGATGCTCCCCCTCTGCCTCTACCTCGACCTGCTGAAATCTGGGAAGTCTGTCGTGCCGGGCGCACTGAAGAAGAACCAGCTGCTGATCCTGTGGGCTGAACCCCACCTCTACCATACCTCGAGGGACAATCTCGCATCAAATGCCCAGTCTGTCCACAAACATAGCAAGCGTTTGTACCCTGGCGACATATCGCTGAATATAATTTACCGCACTGACTACATCGCGGTACTGGTGGTCTCCTCTGACTATGATCACCCCCAGACTGAGAACCCGAAGCTCTCAAACTCTGACCCTGCCCTGAAGGAGAGGAGCGATCAAATCTCCTACCCGTAAATCATGGAGGCGCACTAGTCACCGACTGGCCTGAGTGTCTGGAATGTGTCTGCCTTGATCCCCCTTTATAATCACTGCCTTCCCCCACAGACCTGGCCCTCTTGCTTTGCCTTCTATCAGTATCACGATCACCCCTTCGTGGATATTGTTGTCCTTATAAATTATGGGCATGGGCTTGAATTCGGGAAATATCCATCCCATCTTGTAACGAAGCCGTTAAGCAATCCTTGAACAAATGTGGCCCTAAGCCACTCACAAAGCGATGCACTCTATCTCCCATGTCGGCCACCATAGTCGGGGCATATCTAGCCAAGGAATTAAATTGAAGGCTATACTCTCGGGCACTCATATTTCCTTGCTTCAAATTTAAAAATCTATCCGCTCTAGCTCGGCAAACCTCGAGTGGCAAATAGTGGCGGATGAAAGCATCTACAAATTCTTGCCACACGGGAGAAGGCGCATTTTCTTTTCTTGATGCTAGCCAATTATTGTACCATAATACCGCCATATCTCGGAGTCTATAAGATGCCAACTCCACAGATTCAGTTTCGGAGGCATGAATAATCCTCAATGTTCTCACCATCTCATCAATAAAACCTTGCGGGTCTTCATCCGGCTTTGACCCGAAAAACTCCGGAGGATTCAAACTCATAAAATCACGGGCTCTGGTACTATCTGACCGATCACTTTAACTCATATTCTGCCGCTGTGCCTGGGTGACAACTAACTGTATCAATAGATGAATGGCCTCGGTCACTTGTTGACCCGAAGCAACCGGTGGAGGAACTGGAGCTGAAGCTCCTCCTTGTTCTTCTACATTGGGCGGGGTGTAGGAAGTATTATATGGAGCCTCATTATGTGACTCGCCATCTTCTACATTCATTGGCAGCTCGCTTTCCACCCGCCTTTTCATTGTAGTCTTGCCCTTCTGGGTAGCTGTAGCTTTTCCCTTTAGCGGTAATTCTGAAATCATAGCACACTATTAGGGAGGAGAAAATCTTATAATACAGCTCTATCGTACGATCTCTTAAGATGAAGGATGGTCATTTTTCTTCAATGCCCTGTAGCCTCCTGTTTATTAGTGTGGCGTGCAACACACCATAAACAAAACTCTACTAGACACGGCTCGTAGACACTTTCTAAGACTGAACTGCTCTGATACCACTTTTGTCACGACCCGACTAGGGCCTGTGACAGGTACCTGGGGCTAACCACCGGGCATCACTCCTTTTATCGCTCATCATACTCAAAATCATAAAAAAATCATTTTTCATTTGAAAATATAATCACTTTGATATACATAAGCCCTTCGGCTATCAAAATAATATATATATATATATATACATATACAATAGCAACATCGTGAGACCATACAACCCACACATGCGTATCTACGAGCCTCTACTAGAGTACTAGACATATGGACGGGACAAGACCCCGTCGTGCCCAAAATACATATACATATATATACACAAAAGAATAAACCAAATAGCACCTCCGGAACAATGGAGTGCTCTCAAGTCAGCTAACAGCTCCTACGAGTCTGGATCACCTCCATGTCTACCTGTGGGCATGAACACAACGTCCAAAGAAAACGGACGTCAGTACGAACAATGTACCGAGTATGTAAGACATGAATGGAATGAACAAAATGGAAGAATCATAAGCCATATGAGGAAGATATAACCTGCATGAGTTTTATAGGTGAATACATTTCATACATACATCATATATTTATATAATCATAGTACATGTATCATCATAGCGCATGTATCATTGCATCATCATCATCATCGTTAACCCGCGTCCGGGTAACCATCATATGCCGCCCACTAGTGGTGATCATGCCCGGTCCTCTAGGCACGGTGTAAACATAGCAGCCCGCCTTAGCGGTGACATGCCCGGCCATTTAGCCACGGTGGAATCGTATGCAAATCGCCTTCGCGGTGACATGCCCGGCCAACTAGGCGCGGTGGAATCGTATCGTCACATAATCAATCATAAACTTACATTATTGTACATCCAATCATAGACACATCATTATTACTTTTCTAATAGACATATCATGGATTAACATCACTATACATTTATCATCAAAACATACATTGGAACTTGAAGGCAACTATGGCTATGTCAGGGTGACATAAGGTCGTGAACCCCCGATTATAGTATGGAGTAATCATCCACATCGTATCTCACCTTGGAGGAACTAATATGTTAAGGTGAGTGTATACAAGGAAAAGCATCAATGAAACCATAACTAGAATCATTAGCTTCATGGACATCTTACTTTACTCTAGGACTCTTATACTTAACTCATCATCATCGTTATCTGGCTCGTCGTATCTCTATTCTTTACTGCATACATATATAGATCATTACAGTCATGGACTCATAGTTCCTTTTGTTTGGAAGATTATGGAAAATTTAGAAAATTAATATCATAGGAGTCATGCCTTAGAAAGAAGGGACTAGCCTTACATACCTCTTTCGTTTAAAAGTCTTATCGCTTGATCGTCCCCCTTCGATGCTCGCGTTTCTACCTTCAAGTGGATTCGCATCAACATTAGTCAATCGATTATAAGAACGTGTTACTATTTATAGGGAAAATTGCGCAGCATTTCCTTTGTTTCTACTACTTTATCCATATCACATATCAACTCCCAAACATCCATAACAACATTTACAATACAATAGGCAACAATCATCATTCATCTACATTATCCGCATTTCGCCATTTCACTCCAATTTCTCCATAATCGTGGTTATAGTTCACTACTGCGTTTTCTCACATATAATACTTACCCCATGTTCTAAATGTCATTTATAGCAGACTTATGATCACAACATACCAATATTTATGATTCACCCCAAACTACTATTCAACAATGACACTATTCCACATTCATGACCCATTTTCTATATTTTTCTACAATCCAAGTGTTTTTAACTTTCAACTCCTTAGACAACAAGGAATGATCATAAAATTCACCTTAGATGATGGAAGAATAAGCCTTGAGTGGAAATTCTCTTCTTGCACAAAAACCCTAGCTCACCTCCCTTGGGATTTCTTAGCTTAGATGAACTTTGATAGGTTTCATTCACTTGATTTTGTGGATTTGATGGAGTTGATCATGGATTTATCTTGGTTTCTTGTGGATGAATAATGGAGAGAGTTCTAGAGGATTCTTGAGGTGTGGAGAAGTGAAATGAAATGAATTAATGAGAGAGAGAGAGGTCCTTATATCAACTTAAAATCTGTCCCGACCTGATTCTACGGACCAACATACGGTCCGTATAATTTATACTGACCGTATGTCTGGCCATAGATTTGGTCTAGAGTGGGGTGCCAATCTGTGCTGATTGTACGGTCCAACATACGGTCCGTATGTTTTATACGGCTAGTATGTTCGGCCGTATAATCCCAAGTTTTCTGAAGTTCGTTCTCGTTAACTCGTTTGACCTCCAATCCTTATGAAACCTCCTTAGCACTTGTTTAAAACCTCATTAACAATCTAAGGGACGTTATAACTCTTCTCCAAAGCATTATTAAATCTCGTTAACTTGCTACTCGTAATTCCTTTTCGATACCTATCGTAAGCCTTGCCTTCTCTTGGCAAACTTTCTTCCCATATCTCGAACGTCTTTGAAATTTTAATTAGGGTCATCAAATGTCATTCCTTACTTATCAAAACACCGTATACTTCGTGCTCTTCGTTAGTCTATTCACTGTGCATCAACGGAAAATTTTTCGAGGTGTAACAAAGCTCACTCTCAATCTGTCAGCAAATGGCCTCAAGCTAAATATGAGGTCGAGTAGTAGTCTCTGGATCACAATCTGCACTAAAAAAGAATGCAGCAAGGTAGTATCAGTATAAACACTATGTTCCGGTAGATATCATAGGACGACTAAGATTAGTATCATGCATGAATCATAAAATCAATAAAATAGACAGATCAGTCAACATCACATAATCAGATAGCCAACACCAAGTCAACCAATGATATTAACAAATCAAGTCAACGGAAGCAAGCAATGGAATAAACCTCACAACAACAGTCTCACTTACTCAACGACTAATCACTGGTTTACATACATGCTAATTGGTGTCGTTGCCCAATAGGTATGACCTGCAGAGGACCCATGATGTCCATGTACCCTCGCTCCGGAATCTTACCTCAGATCACGAGCCTTTAACTTAGCCACATCCTCACCCCCTGTCAAATGTGCCCAAATCTAGGTCACATCCTCACCCCCTTTCAAATGCGCCTTTATATATATATATATATATATATATATATATATATATATATATATATATATATATATATATATATATATATATATAGTCACATTACTTTTAATGAGCGATTATCAAGTAGTATATCATTTTCATCAAGAAGATCATAATAACCTCTCACCACAATTGTCATCAAATTATAGATCACCACACATCGAATAATGGCATTTATCCCACATTATCACTCAATCAATAACATATAGGAATTCCAACCACACATTATGCCCGAAGAGTACACATGCTTTCTCCTATCAATCTCATAACACATACATTCAACTAATCAAAGTCTAACTCAAGTAAACCGTAACCTATCTCAACTATAGAGCTGTAACAATACGAATCACTCCGCTATAGTCTTTCCTTTCCGTAATGCCTTGAAACGCTTAAAGTCTAGCAATTAAGATGCTAAATAAGTCACAACACTTTAGTCAACAATATCAATTCAATGAACACCCTTTCACTTTACCCCTTTCTACTGGGTGAATGCTTACTAGGTGTAAATGGTCCTAACATTGGCCTTAGAAACCATAAACTATCAATTCATAAGGTTATTCATTCAAGTTATCTCTTACAAGCAGTTTCTATGGTTAAGCTACCATCTTTATAAAACCTTAAGTCTCAATTCACTTGGTTCATGTCTCTAACGGTTCAATTCTTGATTAGAAAGTGATAACCCAAGCCTTTAGATGATAATCACACCAGCATATTGATAACCCACCAACTATTAAAGGTTTATTAAGTTCTAGGGTTACTAGTCCTCAATTCACCATTGTAGACCCATTAGAAGGATGATAATCTTAGAGAAGAATGCGTAATGAAGGAAGGAAGGGTTGAGACTTACCTCTCAAGAATATTTTTGCCCTAGCCTTAGAATTTTGCCCTAGGCTCTTCTTGGGAAGTGTTTTGGAGTTTTATGAATAAAGAATTTGGCTAAGTGTTGAAAACACGGCTTACTGCCCCCGTCGAATGCTGGGCGGTCGTCCTGTCCGCTATGGTGCTCTCACTATAGCGGGCTGAGACCCGCCGTAGCAGAAACCCACTATTCTTATCTCTCACCGTGGTGACTACGGACTCGTCATGGCGCAAGCGCTACAGCGGACACCCCATTTCCCTTAAGCCCGTGGCGAAGAAGAGTACGCCGCTACAGCGGCCCCGCCGCAGTGGAACTACGTTCACTGCAGCAGTGCCACTGAACCAGTGATGTCACGACCTAACTAGGGGCCGTGACGGGTACCCGGGTATAACCACCGAGCACCCCACATTCTACTACTTATCAAGCTCATTAAACGTTCTTTTATCAAAATTATACTCAAATTACAAGAAAATCATCTTTAATTCGGAAACATAAATGCTTTTATATGCACAAGCCTTTTGGTCATCAAAGATATATATATATATATATATATATATATATATATATATATATATAAACATAGTAACAACCTCGTGAGACCATACAACCCACACTGCGTATCTACGAGCCTCTACTGGAGCGCTAAACATATGGACGGGACAAGACCTCATCATGCCCAAAATATACATGTACATATATACCAAAAGAATAATCAATGTCACCTCCGAAAAAATGGAGTGCCCCTCAAATCAGCTGACAGCTACTATGAGTCTTGATCAAGCTCACCTCCCTGTCTACCTGTGGGCATGAACACAACGTCCAAAGAAAACGGACGTCAGTACGAACATTGTACTGAGTATGAGAGGCATAAACAATAATGATACGTCAATGAAATAAAGGAAGCATCAATAAGGAACATCTGTATCTGACTGTCAAATATAAAGGAAATGATGCATCCTGGCTTACTCATAATCATCATCATATCATATATGCATAAATGTATAAGCTGCCCGTCGGTATCGGATCAGTGTTATAATCATTAGCCTGCGTCCTGGCCTCCCGCATCCGGGGTATCATCTCATGCCACCCACTAGTGGTGTCTGCCCATGCCATCTGGCCATGGTGTATACGCTGCCCACCTTAGCGGTGACTGCCCGGCCATATAGGCGCGGTGTTATATCATCATCATAATATGCTCATCATAGTGCATGCATAAAGACTCAAGGACAACTATACCTTATCGGGGTGACGTAAGGTCGTGATCCCCCGATTTCATTATGGAGCACGCATTAACATTCTGCCTCACCTTGAAGGGAATAGTATATGAGGTGAGTGTAAGCAACAAATGACATCGCTAACATTTTAGGAACATCATATCATGAACATCTAGAATCTCTATACTTTAACTCATCATCATCATTATTGGGCTCATAACATAACTCTTACCTTGTGTAGCTATTCATGAACATAGGCTCATAGTTTTCCAGAATTTAAGAGATTCATGAAGAGGAAGGAAAGTCATACTATAGGATTCATGCCATAGAAAGAAAGGACTAGCCTCACATACCTTTGTCGTTTAACTATTCTTTTGCTTGATTGTCCTCCTTCGATGCTCGCGTTTCTACATTCAAGAGGATTCGCATTAACATTAGTTAATCGATTACTTAAACGTACTTACTAGAGCTAAAGAAAATTGGGAAGCATTTCCTTTGTTTCTACTACTTTTCCCACTTTCTATATCAACTCCAAAACGTTCATAACAATATTCACAATATCGCAAACAGCGATCATCATTTATCTACATTTACCACAATCCACCATTTCCCTTCAATCTCCACAATTATGGTTATAACTCATTATCGCGTTTTCTCATATACAATACTTATTCCATGTTCTAAATGTCATTAATAACATATTTACAATCACAACATACCACCATTCATAATTCATCCCAACTATTGTTCAACAATGACACTATTCACTCATTCATGACCCATTTCCTACCTCTTTCTACAATCCAAGTGTTTCAACTCTTTAACACCTTAAATAACATGTAAATACCATAAAACTCACCTTGGATGGTGGATGAAAAACCTTTGAGTGGAACTTCTCTTCTTGCACCAAAACCCTAACTCTCTTCTATTGAGTTTTCTTGGCTTAGATGAACTTTTACTAGGTTTCACACACTTGATTTCATGGTTTTGGTGTAGTTGATCATGGATTTCCTTTGATTTCTTGTGGATGAATGATGAAGAAGGTTCTAGAGGTTTCTTGAAGAGAGGAGAGTGGAAGATGAAATGAAATAAAATGAGGGAATGGTCCTTATATTAAATCATGAAATCAGTCCCGACCGAGATATACGGTAAATCGACGGAGCGTCGATCTGGTCGTCGAAGTCATTAAATTTCCAGTGAGCAATCCGTCGTTTCTTTTCATTCTATGGCGAGAAGGACGGTCCGTCAAACTGATTGACGGAGCGTCGACCTGTTCGTCGAATGGTCTTTGCTCTAGCTCAATTCTACGGTGCAATCGACGAAGCGTCGACTCGTCCGACGGTACAAAGATCGACCGTCGAACCCCCCTTTCACAGAACTGCGGTGTAGTTTCATTTGACGAACTTCTCTCCCTTGCCTCTAACTTCTTTGGAATCTTAATTAGAATTATTAAACATCCCTTCTTACTTGTGGGGGCATCATGTACACCTTAACTTACATTAGTCCATTCACCGCTCAGCAACCCAAAGTTTCGAGGTTTAACATTCTTCCCCCCTTTTTGGAACATTCGTCCTCGAATGTTAAGTACTCGGGAATTCTACAAAAAATTTGCCAGAGTTTCCCCTATAATATGGCATTACCATCCTGTCACAACAACCCATAATAACATTGCCTCCCAGGGCCACAACATAATAGCAACATAAATTGGCCACACACGACTAAAAGCATAAAAGAAAGCATACATACCTTATAATGTTTGTATTTCATCTTGAATCTCTCTTGGGGGTTGGAATAAATACAGGTACTTGAACTTCATACTCTCTTTTGCTTCCCAAGTCATTTCTTCTCGGTTGTTGTTTCGCCACAAGATTTGACTGAAACTACTTCCTTGTTTCGAAGTCTTCGCACTTGCCTATCCAAAATGGCAATGGGCTCTTCTTCTTATGATAGCTTTTCTGTCACTTGCACATCAGCTATTAGGACAATTTTCATGGGATCTCCAATACACTTGCGGAGCATTGAGACATGGAAGACTGGATGAACTGACTCAAGCTCTGAAGGCAAGTCCAATTCATAGGCTACATGACCCACCTTGCGGATAATTTTTTAAGGTCCAATGTATCGAGGACTTAACTTCCCTTTCTTGCCAAATATCATCACCCCTTTCAGTGGCGACACCTTCAAAAATACCCAATCGTCAACCTGAAATTCTAAGTCTCGCCGGCGGTTGTCCGCATAAGACTTTTGGCGACTTTGGGTTGTCAGCAATCAATCTCGAATCACTTTGACTTTTTCTACCGCTTGCTGAACCAATTCAGGGTCTATTAACTGTACTTCCCTTATTTCGAACCATCCAATTGGGGACCTACACTTTCTTCTATATAAAGCTTCATACGGGGCCATTTGAATGGTAGCTGTTGTTATATGCAAACTCAATAAGGGGTAGGTGATCATCCCAACTACCACCGAAATCCAGCACACATGCTCGGAGCATATCTTCCAAGGTCTGAATAGTACGCTCGGCTTGCCCATTAGTTTGCGGATGAAATGTTGTACTAAGCTTCACCTGAGTACCTAGACCTTCTTGAAAGGACTTCCAGAACTTGGCAGTAAACTGTACTCCTCTATATGTAATAATGGATAATGGAACACCATGAAGTTGCACAATTTCCTTGAGATACAACCTCACATAATCTTCTGCTGAGTATGTGGTCCTTACTGGAAGAAAATGTGATGCCTTTGTTAATCTGTCCACAATTACCCATATAGAATCATGCTTGTCTTGGGAACGAGGTAACCCCACAATAAAATCCATATTGATCACTTCCCACTTCCAAGTAGGGATTTCCATTGCTTGTAATAATCCTCCTGGCTTTTGATGTTCGATCTTTACTTGTTGGCAATTTGGACATTGGGCTACAAATTCTGCTATGTCTCTCTTCATGCCATCCCACTAATATATCAATTTGGGATCGTGGTACATCTTTGTTGCACCTGGGTGAATAGAATACCGAGAATAATGGGCTTCTTCCAGAATTCGCCGGCGTAATTCTGCAACGTTCGAAACACATAGCCTGCCTTGCTATCTAAGAATCTCATCCATCGAAGTTTTAAATGGAGATCTCTCTTTTTCATGAAGTGCGTCTCTATACTGGCTCAACTGAGGATCTTCATACTGACGCTCTTTCACTTACACATTCAGGGACGAAACCGTGGGATCATTAATACCAATCCCTGCACTACCTGAATCAATTACACACACTCCAAGATTAGCAAATTGATGGAGCTCACGAATCAATTCTTTCTTCTCCGAAGGAACTTCGCATAAACTGCTCATTGATCGGCGGCTAAGCGCATTGGCTACTACATTTGCTTTTCCAGGATGGTACAAAATATTCACATCATAATCTTTCAATAACTCTAACCACCGCCTCTGCCGCAGATTTAACTCCTTCTGCTTGAAAATGTATTGGAGGCTCTTGTGATCTGTATAGATATCAACATGCACACCAACAAGTAATGTCTCCACATTTTTAACGCGTGAATAACTGCAGCTAATTCGAGGTCATGAGTTGGATAGTTCTTTTCTTGTTTCCGCAGCTTCCTCGAAGCATAAGCAATGACTCTACCGTGCTGCATTAACACGCATCCTAATCCAACACCGGAAGCATCGCAGTATACTACATAACCATCCGACCCTTCTGGGAGTGTTAAGACTGGAGATGAGGTTAATCTGTCCTTCAACTCTTGGAAGGTGCGTTCACAAGCATCATTTCATTGAAATTTAGCTGACTTTTGGGTTAGCTTCGTTAATGGAGCTGAAATAGACGAAAACCCTTCTACAAACCTTCTGTAGTATCCTGCCAATCCCAGAAAACTACGAACTTCGGTAGGTGTCGTAGGCCTTGGCCAAGTCATCACAGCCTAGATTTTCTGATTATCAACTC
Organism: Lycium barbarum; assembly: GCF_019175385.1. Lineage (NCBI taxonomy): Eukaryota > Viridiplantae > Streptophyta > Magnoliopsida > Solanales > Solanaceae > Lycium > Lycium barbarum. Next base: position 33,770,716 of record NC_083339.1, on the reverse strand, counting down.
GAATACCGTCATCTGAAATAACAAGGCCCAGAAATGTTACGGAATTCAGCCAAAACTCGCACTTTGAAAATTTTGCATATAATTCTCGGGCTCGAAGAATTCCAAGGACGATATGTAAATGATCCGCATGTTCTTATTCTGTGCGAGAGTATACCAGAATATCATCAATGAAAACTATCATGAATAAATCCAAGAGCGGCCTAAACACATTATAAATCAAATTCATGAACACTGCTGGGGCATTAGTTAATCCAAACGACATCACCCGGAATTCATAATGGCCATATCTAGTTCTGAAAGCCGTTTTGGGAATATCTTCTTCTCTAACTCTCACTTGATGATACCCTGACCTCAAGTCTATTTTAGAAAACCACTTGGCACCCTGTAGTTAATCAAATAAATCATCAATCCTTGGGAGAGGATATTTGTTCTTTATCGTCACCTTGTTCAATTGCCTATAATGGATGCACATTCGTAGGGAACCATCCTTTTTTCTCATGAACAGGACTGGTGCTCCCCATGGCGATGAACTGGTTCTAATAAACCCCTTTTCAAGCAAATCTTTCAACTGCGCCTTTAGCTCTTTCAATTCTACCAGAGCCATTCGATAAGGAGGAATAGAAATAGGCTTGGTGTCCGGCAACACATCAACGGCGAAGTCAATTTTTTCTTTCTGGAGGAAGACCTGGAAGCTCATCAGGAAATACATTCACTACCGGGACGGATTGGAAAGTTGGCGACGTTGCTTCGGTGTTATGTACTCGGACTACATGATAAATATAGCCTTTAGCTATCATCTTCCTTGCCTTAAGGTAGGAATTAAACCTACCTTTTGGAGATGTTGTATTACCCTTCCATTCAAGCACGGGCTCTCCCGGAAATTAAAATCGAACTATTTTCATTCAGCAACCAACATTAGCATAGCATGAGGCCAACCAATCCATACCCATAATCACATCGAAATCTAGCATTTCCAGCTCAATTAAATCAGCTTTGGTCTGGCGATTGCATATCACAAGTACACTGTTTTTATACACTTGTCTAGCTATCACGAGATCACCAACCAGAGTAGTTACCTCAAAAGGTTTGATTGGCTCAGGTGTCACCCCAATACGACCAGCAACATACGGGTAATATAGGAAAAAGTAGAACCAGTATCTATCAAGGCATATACATCATGGGAAAATATGCATAATGTACCTGTAACCACATCTGGGGAGGACTCGAGATTCTGTCGTCCGACTAAAACATACACACGGGGCTGAGTGGCACCTGAAGTAGATGCTCCCCCTCTGCCTCTACCTCGACCTGCTGAGATCTGGGAGTCTGCCCTACTGGGCGCACTGAGGATGAACCCGCTGCTGATCCTGTGGGCTGAATCCCAACTCTACCGCACGTCAACGGGCAATCTCGCATCATATGCCCAACCTGGCCACAGGCATAGCAAGCATCCGAACCTTAGCGACATTGTATGGAATGTAGTCTACCGCACTGGCTGTATCGCGGTACGGAGGGTCTCCTCTGACTATAATCTTCCTTGAACTGAGAATCTGAGGCACTCGAACTCTGACCCTGTCCTGAACGAACTGAGCGATCAAATCTCCTACTCGTAAATCGAGGAGGTGCACTAGTCACCGACTGGCCTGAGTGCCTAGAATACGTCTGTTCTGATCCCCCTCAATAATCACTGCCTGCCCCCATAGATCTGGCCCTCTTGCTTTGCCTTCTATCAATGTCGCGATCACCTCTTTGTGATTGCTGTCCTCCCTCGAAGTTCTGGGCATGTGCTTGTATTCGGGAAATATCCATCCCTTCTTGCAACGAGGCCGTTAAACAATCCTTGAACAAATGTGGCCCCAAGCCACTCACAAACCTATGCACTCTATCTCCCATGTCGGCCACCATAGTCGGGGTCAACCGGTTGCTTCGGGTCAACAAGTACCAAAGCCTACATGCAGGAAATACCAACAATGCCTCACAGGGCCAACATATATACACATATATCATATCGCATCATAGCCACACAGGGCTCCCAATTTCCAGTAAAAAGTATAAAGGTGTTGGAACTTACCTCACATATCGCACCTCGAGACGTACCTGATCCTTTAACGATCTGTCCTGTTATACCTTCCGATCTACCTCCCCTTTCATTCTTCAACTTTACATCTCGATCATATCTCAGTATTCTTACCTTATCTGACATGCCTCTTTCGCACCGTTACTTACCTGTGTACTTTGTAACTTCCAATATCATCAGTCGCTTCCTTTTGTCGATGTCGTTCTTCAGTTGAAATCAAAGGTTAGTATAAGGAATTTCATTCCTTATGGCTGGGCTCTACCGCACGATCTTAGATATGAAAGAAAGGTAACATCCTAAATGTCCTGTAGCTTCCTGTTTATAGATGTGGTGCACAACACACCGATAAACAAGACTCTACTAGACACGGTCTGTAGACACTCCGAGGATGAACTGCTCTGGTACCACTTCTGTCACGACCCAACCCCGTGGGCCATGACTAGTGCCCGAACTGGACATCCGTATACGAACCTATTAAATTATAATCAAACTTAATCTATGAACAATATGGAAACTTGCAAAATAACTCCAACGGTTCATAACGTCATCATATATGTATATTCAGATAACTGTCTCCTGAGGAGTCACAACTGATCAAATCATAAAATGATACGCAAGCCGACAAGGCTGCCACTACACATCAACATCATGTCATATGCAAGCCGCCAAGGCTGCCACTACAGACGGACATCATATCATAGCACATCGGATAGACACAGCTGAACAGAACTTATACATAACCCACATACATGTCTACAGACCCCTAAGAGTACTAACAGTGAAATATGACGGGACAGGGCCCCGTCGTACCCCTGGATAAACATACAGATATATATCATAAGATCTGTACCAAAAGTCTAAACTCCGGAACAACGGAGCTCTCCAAGACAGCTGAGTAGAAGTCCTATGCTGAAGGGTCACCAAACCGACTATCTGTACCTGCGGGCATGAAACGCAGCCCCCCGAAGAAACGGGGTCAGTAGGGAATATGTACTGAGTATGTAAAGCATGAAATACAGTAAAGAGAATCATAACTGAAATAGGGGGTACAGAAAACAAGTACAATGTCCAGAATACCAAAACACTTGCCCTTTTGAAACATAAATCATGCATGTCAATATCATATATCATACCCGGCCCATTATGGGACTCGGTGAACATGGTCGCCACCCCGTCTTTGGCGCCATAACACAGCATAACTCCATAAACACATCATAACGCCATAACACAGCATAACACCATCATACATATATGTATATATATATATATATGATAACATACCCGGCCCGGGACTCGGTGAAGGACATATTGAGGCATGCACGAGCAGAGTAGTGAGCAACCATATGCAATTTAAATCATATCTGAGACTCAATGGAATAATTAAAACGAACCATCATTTGAAAATCAAGACAATAGACATATCAAATACCTTTCGAATGTCACTGTGGATTATATCAAAATAGAACTCTGGAATCATATGTACGTATCAAAACATAATAAAGTAAGTTCTGGGAATCAAGAACATTAGCCATCCTAGTGGCTCTAAGAATAGGAATTTCTTTGGAATCATATACACATCGTCTGTTCGTTTCATAAAGATCATGCCAAAAAGAAAGAAGGGTTAACTTTACATACCTTATCCGCTTCTTAAGCTATTCCAAACCTAAGTCTCGGGCTTCCCAAGATCTATTACAATGTCAGTAAATACCAAACATTAGCTAAAGGTACTTAGGAATCCAACCCTAAGCTAGCATGTCATTTATAGAAATTCGGACAGCATTTCCTTTATATATTCAACAAACCCCGAGAATTTAACTCGGCCAAATCCTCAACAACAACACCAACAACGATATAATTAAGTCATTTCTTAAGAGTCCCCATCGTTAATAATTCAAGAATATGATCAAAACAGCCCCTATATACGCAATATACCATTATGCCATATAACTTCTCCTTTTTCTTAAATATGTAAAAGCATTAATCAAAATTTCAACAAAAACATAATAAAATATGTTCCAAAAATTCTAGCCATAAATATCTCAAGAACACCTTCAAAACAGTCCACAAACAGCCCATGATCCAACAACAATATCATATACAATTTACGGTATAATTTTCGTATTTCTCGCCCACGATTTAGCTATGACTTCGATGAATTTAAATATACTTAGGAGAGGATAATTCTTACCTTATATGCCAGGAAATAATCTTCCTCCACCTTAATTCTTTACGAAGAAAGCCCGGAGTCAACAACACGACAAAATGGAACAACTAGATTGAAGCGGTGAGCAAAACCTGCTTCATTGTGTCGTGAGAGGAATTATACTAGTCTCGTTGACATAACCAGAACGTTGCTGCTCACCTTCTTCTCATCCAAACATTTCAACGTTGCTTCTTAATCTTCTTAAGAACTAAATGTATAGTCCAAGAACTAAAACGTGATTGAGATTGTGAAATAGATGTTGCATAGAATTTCTTAAGTGTACTAATTTTTAAGAGAAGATGCTGCAAATATATATGCTAGACGTAGAAGACCCAAATCTGAAAGTGCTACCACATCCTTATATCTTCTTTATTTGGACGTGGGGCCCACCACTTAAACTTTATGTCTTTTAATATAATCTCACATTGTTATAGAGACACGTGGATGATTCCACATGGAACATATTCCATACGTCCAACAATTAATTCTCTTTTCCCCTACTAAAATTCTCAATTTAGCCACTTATACACATAATTAATTTCTTGATCTCAATTCACTTAAATAGTAATCATTTTTAATACACTTCATATAGTCATTGTCATGATCATACAACATAGCACTAGTCCATAGCCTCTTTTTAATACACATAAAATATTATTTCCAATCACCGTGGTCACACTTGTTAAATCCTACATTATTTCGCGACCTCAAACTCTTTGTACACCGAGCTCTCGATTTTCATCCTTGAATATGATCGAATTCTCCGGGCTCGGTAAATTTGCTCATGTTGGGCGATTAAATTTTTCTAGTCCAAAAATACAGGATATTATAGCTTGGACCGTATTTCACTCAAATAAATGTTGAAACTCGACAAAACATATTTTCTTCGAGTGGTTTAACTTCAAATCCTTACGATGCATGTGTACCATCACTTGAAGCACCTATAAGCTTGAGGGATAACCTTGCTTCCGTTACTAATGTCATTTAACTCGCACACTTTCCAACGCATGAAAATACGGGATGTAACAGATAAAATCTTATACACGGCTCTATCGCACGATCTCATAAGAAGAAAGATGGTCATTTTTCCTAAATGCCCTGTAGCCTCCTGTTTATTGATGTGGCACGCAACACACCATAAACAAGACTCTACTAGACACGGCTCGTAGACACTTCCTAGGACTGAACTGCTACGATACCACTTTTGTTACGACCCAACTAGGGGCCGTGACGGGTACCCGGGGCTAACCACCGAGCACCCCTCGTTCTACTACTTGTCATGCTCATTAAACGTTCTTTTATCAAAATCATACTCAAATTACAAAAAAATCATCTTTAATTTGGAAACATAAATACTTTTATATGCACAAGCCTTTTGGTCATCAAAGTAATATATATATATATATATATATATATATATATATATATATATATATATATATATATATATATATATATATATATAAACATAGTAGCAACCTCGTTAGACCATACAACCCACACTGCGTATCTACGAGCCTCTACTGGAGCGCAAGCTCCTCCTTGTTCTTCTACATGGGGCGAGGTGGAGGAAGTATTAGATGGAGCCTCATTATATGACTCGCCCTCTTCCACATTCATTGGCAGCTCTCTTTCTACCTGCCTTTTTGTCGTAGTCTTGCCCTTTTGGGCAGTTGTAGCTTTTTCCTTTGGCGGCATTTCTGAAATCACAACACACTATTAGGGAGGATAAAATCTTATACACGGCTCTATCGCACGATCTCTTAAGATGAAGGATGGTCATTTTTCTTAAATGCCCTGTAGCCTCCTGTTTATTAGTGTGGCGTGCAACACACCATAAACAAGACTCTACTAGACACGGCTCGTAGACACTTTTTAGGGCTGAACTGCTCTGATACCACTTTTGTCAGGACTCGACTAGGGGCTGTGACGGGTACCCGGGGCTAACCACTGAGCACCCCTCGTTCTACTACTTGTCATGCTCATTAAATGTTCTTTTATCAAAATCATACTCAAATTACAAGAAAATCATCTTTAATTTGGAAACATAAATACTTTATATGCACAAGCCTTTTGGTCATCAAAGTAATATATATATATATATATATATAAACATAGTAGCAACCTCGTGAGACCATACAACCCACACTACGTATCTACGAGCCTCTACTGGAGCGCTAAACATATGGACGGGACAAGACCCCATCGTGCCCAAAATATACATGTACATATATACCAAAATAATAATCAATGGCACCTCCAGAAAAATGGAGTGCCCCTCAAATGAGCTGACAGCTACTACGAGTCTGGATCAAGCTCACCTCCCTGTCTACCTGTGGGCATGAACACAACGTCCAAAGAAAACGGACGTCAGTACGAACATTGTACTGAGTATGAGAGGCATAAACAATAATGATACGTCAATGAAATAAAGGAAGCATCAATAAGGAACATCTGTATCTGACTGTCAAATATAAAGGAAATGATGCATCCTGGCTTACTCATAATCATCATCATATCATATATGCATAAATGTATAAGCTGCCCGTCCGTATCGGATCGGTGTGATAATCATTACCCTGCTTCCAGGCCTCCCGCGTCCGGGGTATCATCTCATGCCGCCCACTAGTGGTGTCTGCCCATGCCATCTGGCCATGGTGTATACGCTGCCCGCCATAGCGGTGACTGCCCGGCCATATAGGCGCGGTGTTATATCATCATCATAATATGCTCATCATAGTGCATGCATAAAGACTCAAGGACAACTATACCTTATCGGGGTGACGTAAGGTCGTGATCCCCCGATTTCATTATGGAGCACTCATTAACATTCTACCTTACCTTGAAGGGTATAGTATATGAGGTGAGTGTAAGCAACAAATGACATCGCTAACATTTTAGGAACATCATATCATGAACATCTATAATCTCTATACTTTAACTCATCATCATCATCATTATTGGGCTCATAACATAACTCTTACCTTGTGTAGCTATTCATGAACATAGGCTCATAGTTTTCCGGAATTTAAGAGATTCATGAAGAGGAAAGAAAGTCATACTATAGGATTCATGCCATAGAAAGAAAGGACTAGCCTCACATACCTTTGTCGTTTAACTATTCTATCGCTTGATCGTCCTCTTTCGATGCTCGCGTTTCTACCTTTAAGAGGATTCGCATTAACATTAGTTAATCCATTACTTAAATGTACTTACTAGAGCTAAAGAAAATTGGGCAGCATTTCCTTTGTTTCTACTACTTTTCCCACTTTCTATATCAACTCCCAAACGTTCATAACAATATTCACTATATCGCAAACAACAATCATCATTTATCTATATTTACCACCATCCACCATTTCCCTTCAATTTCTCCACAATTATGGTTATAACTCATTATCGTGTTTCTATTTATTGGTGGAATGGGATGAAGAAAGATATAGCGGAATTCGTAGCTCAATGTCCCAACTGTCAACAAGTGAAAATCGAGCACCAAAAGCCGGGCGGATTGTTGCAAGCTATAGAAATTCCAACTTGGAAGTGGGAAGTGATTAAAACGGACTTCATTACAGGCTTGCCCCGTTCTCGACGTAAATATGATTCTATATGGGTGATTGTGGATAGACTCATGAAATCAACTCATTTCTTACCAGTCAGAACTACATATGTGGCAGAAGATTATGCAAAGATTTATGTTAAAGAGATAGTGCGACTCCATGGTGTCCCAACATCTATTATCTCAGATAGAGAAACTCAGTTTATAGATAACTTTTGGAAGTCCTTCCAAGAGGGTTTAGAGATTCAAGTGAGCCTTAGCACGACATTTCACCCGCAGACTGATGGACAAGCTGAACGTACCATTCAGACTCTTGAGGATATGTTACGGGCATGTATGATAGATTTTGGAGGTAATTGGGATGATCACTTACCACTCATTGAATTTGCTCATAACAATAGTTATCATTCTAGCATCCAAATGGCACTGTATGAGGCATTATATGGGCGAAAGTGTAGATCCCCAATTAGGTGGTTCGAGGTAGGAGAGACTAAATTGATAGGGCCATACTTGGTCTAGCAAGCCACAGAGAAATTTAATCTCCAACAAGATCGGTTATTAGCAGCCCAAAGTCGTCAAAAGTCCTATGCGGACAATCGTCGAAGGGACTTTGTCACACTCCAACCTTGGTAAGGCGTGACTGGCACTCGGCACCCTACGGCAACCGAGTGAACCAACTGTAACTCATATTTTCTGTATCTCGAAAGACAACATAAGACCAAGGTACTATAAGCCATAGGGGCACAAGCCCAAAAGATAACATACTTACGTCTTCGAACTAATCTCGAGTGCATGTGCCGGTAAGGCTATCCATAATAATGATACAACATAGTACAAGTTGTGAGAATTATAAGATATCTAACTGTGCATATCTATCTACGAGCCTCTACAGGAGTACATGACATAAAATAGCCGGAACAGGGCCCCGCCATACCCATGCAAATGCATATGCAGCCATGCTGACTCACAGGGCAACTCCGAAGCAAGTGGAGCGCCACGACTCTGCCTGCTGAGCTGGTATCCTTACTGAAAGATCTATCAAGCTGTATCTCATGACCTGCGGGCATGAAATGCAGCGCCCCCAATAAAAGGACGTCAGTACGAGCAATGTACTAGTATGCAAGGCAGAAAGTGCAACAAAATAGTCATATACTAAAGATTAGAAGAATAAGAATCAACCTGGCATTTCTGAACTACCGATGGAAATCTAGCATATGTATACATACTTCTTCATCTTCTTGCGATCTTTACTAGGTCCGTATACCCTACCATAGTCCTGGTTACCTTTCATCAAATGTTATCTGAACATATGTTGCGGTGTGCAACCCGATCCATTATGATACACGTCTCTCTATACTCTCGCATGCTTAACCATATCTATGTACAGTACTGTGCCTTTGTCTTACTAATCGTCCTATACTAACTGCCCAACTGATCAGTGGTAACTGCCCGGTGGTAATCGCCCGTCCGATTATCGCCCGACGGTAGAGCGCAACTGCCTGACTGATCAGCAGTAACTGCCCGACTGGCTGTAGTCCAGTGGTAAATATATACATACATATCTGCCCAACCTGCCGTAACACGGTGGTAATAACTGCCCAACCAGCCGTAGCATGGTGGTAAATACATAACTGCCCAACTGGTCGTAGACCAGTGGTAAATACATACCTGCCCAACCGGACTTAGCCCGGTGGTATCATCTGCCCGACTGGTCGTAGACCAGTGGTAATTATAATCAACATCATGATCAAACCTTTACGAGTAACCTCTATGCACTTCTCATAGCCGCCATTTATTCGCTAATGTCCACGTAATTACATAAGACTTATAACACATCTCTGGCCATGACATATAGATATATGTGCTACAGAACATGCAGCCCGATCCAGTCTCTCATATATAATCCCTTTATATAATGGTAGTACTCATTCCTTATCTATTCACTTCTAAGCTCTTCTCGCGACCATCAATTATCCGTCAACGCTTATATTGTCATATAAAACTCATAAGCATTTTTCTAGGCCCTTAAGACTTCTTCCCGCTTAACTAAACATTAGCCAAATCTTGAGATACATCATAAGTCTCTCTTCTAGTATCAAATACCTCATTAGGGATCCTTCGCTAGCACTCTATTCATGTCCCACAAAATATTCCTTAAGACACATTCCTAAACTCATTGGATTGTTATTACTATGGAACTATCATCATCGCTATATCTCACCTTGAAGGAACAAATATCATAAGGTGAGATCAATCACAATGAATAATTTCAAAGGTCATGAATGAGCTCAATAATATCATGAGATTCATAGGCGTCTAGCATTTGTGGAAACAACGATATTATGGATATAGTACAAAGGTTTACAACAAGGAATCATGCCTTTAGAAAGAAAGGTTTAGCCTTAACATACCTGGAATCTTGCTCCTTGACCTTCCCACTTATCTCCTGACTTGTAATCTACGTATAAAATCGTTCATACTATTATTAGGCTCACCATCATACACTTGTCTTAAGCCTTTAATTAAAATCCCTTTAGAATCTGCCAAAATTTGGGCAGCATCTCCCCTGTTTATATGCCTAACCCGAAATCACAATCCAACAACCAACAACAACAAGAAAAATACCAACATTAATAACATCATTTCCAACACCAATATGTACCATAAAACAGCCCACACACTATTTTCCAACTTCCATAACAAACCAACTTGCTACACAATTATTTAACGGCTTTATCTCCGTAAATAAACCAAAATTAACATTAATAATAGGAGATTCATACCTTATTCTTGTTAAAACAGAGATATCTTCAATATCTATCTTGAATCCACCGCAAAACCATACTAGAATCACATCTATGCGTTTATCCGAGCTTCGATTAATACTCCTCGCTTGAAAATTGCTCACTTTGTGATCCCCCCCCCCCCCCCCCCCTCTCTCTCTTCAATTTTCTGGAAATTTCTGGGAAACTCTGGTGAAAAAAAGGGGGTTCTTACCCTTTTTATAAGGGTCAAATTCGGGTCGGGTTATTGTAGCATTTTACTGTAGCAAGTCGGTACTGTAGCAGTACTATAGCACTCTACTCTGTCAGCTGAACTTGTAATGTCTATAATTCTCTACTCCGATGTCCTATCGACGAGCGGTTTATTGCGTAGGAAACTAGACTCGACGAACTTCATTTTGGGGCTTTTGTTTCACCTTAAAACACTTCATATGCTAATAGATATCCGTACTCCAAGTTGGACAAAAATTGCTCCTCATATTTTCTCCCAAGTCCAACAAACTTAATTTCCTTGATTCACTTGCCCGCCAATCCTTTCATAGCGTACTATATGAACTTAAATCCTTATAACCATAAGTTAAACACATATAAGCTCACATACCTCCTGAAAGGTAGCTCGAATCTCGACATACGAAACTACGAGGTGTAACAGACTTAGAGTTCCAAGTGAAAGATTGGGTATTCTTAAAAGTGTCACCAATGAAGGGTGTAATGAGATTTGGGAAAAAGAGGAAGCTTAGTCCCCGGTACATTGGGCCTTATGAGATTGTGCGCAAGGTAGGCAAAGTGGCTTACGAATTAGATCTACCTCCTGATTTGGAGTCAGTTCACCCAGTTTTCCATGTCTCGATGCTTCGTAAATATGTTGGAGATCCTACTAAGATCGTGCCAGTAAATGATGTTCAAGTGAAAGAAAAGTTCACTTATGAAGAGGTACCCATTGCCATATTAGATAGGCAAGTACGGAGGCTTAGAAACAAAGAAGTGGCCTCAGTTAAGGTTTTATGGAGAAACAATAACTGAGAAGAAGTGACATGGGAAGTGGAAGAAAATATGAAATCCAAGTACCTGCACTTATTTCAGCCCCCGGGAGGGATCCAAGATGAGACATCAATATCTTAAGGTAGGTATGTTTTCCTTTTTTATGCATTTGGGTCGTGTGTGGCCAAACTCTATTGCTATTATGTTGTGGCCTGTGAGGCATTGTTATTATGGGCTGTTCTGATAGGGTGGTAGTGACCTATTACAGGGGAAACTCTAGCGAAACTTTTATAGAACCCCCGGGATCTTTAACATTCGAGGACGAATGTTCTTAAGGGGAGAAGAATGTTACACCTCGAAAAATTCCCCGTTGATGCACAGTGAATAGACTAACGAAGGGCACGAAGTATACGGTATTGCAATAAGTGAGAAATGACATTTTATTACCCTAATTGTGATTTTTAAATATATTCGGAGTAAGAGGAGAAAGTTTGCCGAGAGAGGGCAAGGCATACGATGTGTATCGGAAAGGATTTACGAGTAACAAGTTAATGATGATTTAATAGTGTCTTGTAGAAGAATTATAACGTCCCTTAGATCATTAATGAGGTGTTAAACAAGTATCAAGAAGGTTACATAAGAATTGGAGATCAAACGAAGTGACGAGAACAAGACCAGAGAAAAGATGGGATACACGGCCGATTATACAATCCGTATAACGTTATATGGTCCGTATAATGGTCCGCAGAATCGTCACAGTGAAGGTTCCTCACTGATGGGATTATACGGTCAATTATATGGACCGTATAATGTTCCGTATAATGGCCACATAAGCGAGATGTTGAAGGGGCGATTTCACAGTCACTTATACGGACCGTATAAGTTTATACGGACCCTATAAGTGTCCGTATATTTTCCCGACGGATCAGATTTTTAAGTTATTAAAAAGGGGACCAAGTTCATTATTTCATTTCATTTTCACCCAACACTTCAAGAACTCTCTAGAACCCTCTCCACTCTTCATCCATAAAAACTCAAGAGAAATATATGATCAACTTCATCAAACTAAGAAAACCAAGTGTAAGAAACTCATTAGAGATCATCCAAGTCAAGAAATTTCATTGGAGGTGAATTAGGGTTTTGGCTCAAGTGAAGTATTTCCACCCAATGCTTATTCCTACACCATCTAAGGTAAGTTTTATGGTCTTTCCATGTTATTTAAGATATTTTGAGACATTGAAAGACTTGGATTGTAGAAGAATATAGAAAATGAGTCTTGAATGTGAGAATAGTGATGTTTGTGAGTAGTAGCATGGGTTGAGTAATGATTCTTGATATGTTATGATTATAATCATGTTATAAATGATATTAAGAATATGGGATAAACATTGTATATTAGTAAATGTAATAGTGTGCTATGACCATGGATATGGATGACTCGAAGTGAATTGAGGAATATGGATAATGTACGTGAATAAAGACCATTGTTGTTACATCCGGCATTTTTGCATCTTCGGAAAATGCGAAATAATTTTGAATTATAATGAATAAGGTCATATGTGGATTTGAACTTATATATGTATGTTGTTCATGAGAAATATTGGTGTGGAAGTGTTGGAGAAGGCCAAGGGCAAGAATTAGAATTTCGGAAATTTGTTTCGGGAATTTTTGAAATAAGAATTTGGACCAATTGGGCTCAAAAAAATAAAATGAAAATTTAGGCCCAACTTAGGCGGGGTGGCCGGCCAACAAGGCTTGGCCCAACCCATGGAATTAGTCACATGCCAAACATGTGACTAACTAATATAAGAGGATGACTTAGAGAAGTTCATCCATTAGAAACTTCAAGAAATCAAAAGAAATTGAGAGAAAAAAAAAAGGCTCACGGCCTAGTGAGAAAGAAAAGAAAGAAAAGAAAGAAAAAATTTTGGGAGCTTAATCTTTGGTTTAAAAATCCATTTCTTGTGGGAATATTACTAAGCTCAAGGTGCTCTCCAAGACGGTATAATTTTCAAAGCAAGAAAGTGCTTCTTTTGGCGAGTGGAAAGAAAGTGGAAAAGGTAAGATTCTTACTTTTTATGTTGGAGGAATTATGTTTATGTTGTAGCATATGTAGAGTATATGAGAATTATGGAAGTGTTGCATGGATGTGGTGGCCGTGTGGTGTGTGTTTGTGTTCTAGCCGTGGGGAGTAGTTGGATGGAGGGAAATGGTTAAACTTGTTAGTATGTTGATTATGTTGTTATGGCCTTATGAAATCAATGAAAAGTATGAAGACTTTGTGTGTTGTGAGTGTGTGTGTGTGACCGTGAGCTATGTGAGGGAAGGAAGAAATGAATTAAATTTTAGTTAGTTGTTAATAGCATCGTTGTGACCTTTGCGATGCAAATAAAGGTTTAATGACTTGAATTGGTATTGGAAGTGCTTGTATGTAATTATGAGAAATTATGTTAATTTTACATGATTTTTATAATAGTATGGGATTAAGGTTCTAAATGTGAATTATGATTGTTGTTAGTAAGCTTGGAAGGAAAATAATGTGATTTGGAAGTTTAGGAGAATTATAGTGTTGGTGGAAGGTTTGTATATTTTTGTATATCTTGTGTATATATTATAGATATGATATGATATGCCTCCGAATCATGTTGTAATGATCTTGGTGAGTAGCAAATATGAAAATAGTAAGGTTGGTTTGGAAGTGTAAGGTCGGAGTGAAAGATATTATGTTATGTCGGAAAAGTAGCCAGTTATGCCATATTATGTATTTTGTAGTACTAGTTGTTGTTGTTAATGTTGTTGTTGGGTTGTTGTTGGTTATTGTGAGCCGAGTTGAATCTCGGGGAGGCTATATGTATAGGGGAGATGCTGCCCAAATTTTTATAGACAAGTGTTGGCTAAGATTGAAATTTTTAAGTCTCATGAATAGTAATTGGTAAAAGTGACCATTTGCAGTTTTTGGACGAAACGGGAATTGAGACTGAACGAGCGTAAGGCACGACTAAGGTATGTAAAGCCTACCCTTCCTTCTTTTGGCATGTCCTAGTTACACTAGGTTAAGATCAGACCCTCGGGGATAATTCTGCTCTTGGAAATCCGAGTTTAATTTTGGATACTATTCATTCAGCGCAATTGAAACATATTCTTTATATTTGGTTGAAAGAATGCTCAAACCTTCATAACTTTTGCTACGGTGTCCGAACCTCTCCGAAACTTTCATAGATGGCTTTATGGAGCCTAAAGTATGTGATTTGTGTCCGCCGCCTCGATTTGACTCGAGGTGGGCCCGCAAGCCCCGAGGCTTCCCTTATTTGATTTGTTTGACTCATTTCCGTCCGATATGACAAGTAATCGTTTGCCTATGATTCTAAGGTCCGTTTGAAATGTCCTATACCGTTATTGAACGTTTTGCACTATGAGTGATACTAAATTTTCAGAAAATGACCTGTGAATTGTTTTTCGAAGGTTTTGTAGTTTGAAAGTTCGTAACTTCTATATATTAATTCTGATTGACTTGACACCTACTTCGAGCCTTCTGATATCGGTATATGCATATATGTAATTATGTGTCGAGTCCTGTAATTTACTTTTGATATGCATATGGTTTCTGCACTACTCCGTTCGTGCCATTCATTATGATTTCGTTCGTTGGTACCCGGGCCGGCTTTGTGATCGTGCGCGCTATACCATATTCGGAAGTATGATGTGCTACGGTTTCCGAGGCCTCGCCATAGGGCCGGTTACCGTCTATGGAGTTATGATGTGATATGGCATTTGATATGTTCTGATGATGTGATATGTGTGTGATACGATTTGTTCAGAGTATGTACGGAGATTTGAAAACTTCTGGAGTATGATGTGTTGAGGCACCAGTGTCGGGGGTGGCCACGTTCCTGAACCCTATGCATGATTTTTATTTGCATTCTGTACATTTATCTTTCGCACAGGTTTGATCTGCTACTTTGATATTCGTTTTTGTATCTTCTGACTCCAGTCATGATTGGGATTTCTGTACCTTCTGCTTTACATACTCAGTACTTCTTCCGTACTGACCCCCTGTTCTTCGGGGGCTGCGTTTCATGCCCGCAGGTACAGACGCTCGTCTGGGTGATCCTCCGGTTTAGGCTACTCATTCTGCTATTTTGGAGAGCTCCCCTTGATCCGGAGCTTATCTTTTGGTACATATTTTCCGCTATGCATATTCTGTACATTTGTGACTATTTGGGTACGGCGGGGCCCTGTCCCGTCATATGTTCGTATGTTCTGTTATGTTTGTAGAGGCCTGTAGTCATGTTTGTGGGTCGTGGGTCCGGTGTGCTCGTATGCAGTTCTGTTTTGCGTTCTTAAGCGGCCCGTATGCTATTATGGCCAAGACGGCCCATATGTTTGTATGTGTGTGTGCATTTGGGCGACGTATATTCCGCCACTCTTCTGATTTTGATATGACTATTATGCACGGGCGACCGCTTAAGATAAATGTTCGTTCAATACTTGTATGATGTCTGCTATTAGTTTTCAGTTCGAACAACTTATGTTAAGTCTGAATGAGTCTTAATATGATGATCTAGTTTGTAAGTCTGTTTGGGGTGCCTCAGTAGGGCGCCAGTCGTGGCTCACGGGGCTGGGTCGTGACAGAAGTGGTATCAGAGCGGTTTGTCCTCGGAATGTCTACAGGCCGTGTCTCGTAGAGTCTTGTTTATCGGTGTGTTGTGCACCACATCTATAAACAGGAGGCTACAGGACATTTAGGATGTTACCTTTTCTTTGGATCTTAGATCGTGCGTTAGAGCCGTGTTATTAGGATGATTTCTCCTCTGACGAACTGTTATGTTTTTCAGTGATGCCTCCGAAGAAGGCAACGGCTGCCCAGAAGGGCAAGGCGAAGACGGGAGAGACCAGTCAGGTACCGCGGGTTACACGGGCTCGTGCTCAGACCAGGCCCGGTATTGTGTTACAGTCAGAGGGCTCAGTTACACCCCCACCATAGGGGGCTGGAGCGGGTCCATCAGCAGCTCCAGCGGCCCCAGCGCCTGCGCCTCCAGCTCCCCAGCACGGAGCGGAGGATAGGACGTTGCGGGAAGCGGTGCAGTTACTGACGACCTTGGTAGCTGGACAGGTTCGTGGACGCGGACCCATGGGTAACGATGATGATAGACGTGACAGTTTGAGGGTCCGTGACTTTCTGACATGCAGCCCTCCAGAGTTTTTTGGGACCAAGCCCGAGGAGGACCCCCATGACTTCATTCGGGGGATGAGGCGCTCATTGGGACTGGTTAGGGCTTCGGAGACTGAGTCTGTCGAGCTAGCGTCACACAGGTTACGGGATGTCGCTCTTAATTGGTACGAGTCCTGGGAGCTATCCAGGGGCGAGGGTGCTCCCCCAGCCACTTGGAATGAGTTCGAGGCTGCTTTTCTTCGCCACTTTTTGCCCCCGAAGTTGCGGAGGGCGAGAGTTGATAGGTTCTTGCAGATAAAGCAGGGGGGTCGGAGTGTTCGTGAGTACAATTTGGAGTTTGATTCTCTGGCCCGGTATGCTCCTACTATAGTGGCGGACATGGCCGATCGGATGCACAGATATGTGATAGGGCTGGACCCCTATTTGGTTGATAGTTGCATGTCTATGGTGGCGCAGACAGACATGGACATCGCCAGATTGCAGGCCTACGCCCAGGGGATGGAGGACCGGCACCGAGCAGATCAGCCCAGCAAAGATTATGATAGGAGGCGGCCCAAGAGGGCCAGATCAGCGGGGTATTCTGGAGATTCCCGGGGCGGGCAGCCTCCGTATCAGTCCAGTGGATACTTCCCTCCGTTAGGCCGGGACACACAGTCTGCTAGCAAGCTATTTGATGGCGCAGGACCGTTCAGGGCAGACCAGAGTTCCAGAACCCCAGGTCCTCAGGCGAGCAGGGGTCCCAGTCAGACTAGGCCACCTATGCCCTAGTGTTCGTATTGTGGGAGATCGCACCCAGGAGAGTGCTACCGGGCTATAGGGGCCTATTTTGCTTGCGGCCGCCAGGGCCATATCATGTGAGATTGTCCGTGGGCGAGCGGTTCTGGTAGCGCAGCACAGCCGACGAGATCCGTTGCTGGTTCGCCATCTACTCCTTCAGCCACGCGCCCTACGGGGCGAGGTATGCCAGCACTAGCGGGCCGCAGTAGAGGCCGTGGCGGGGGTTCTGATACTAGCGGTCCCTCGAACCGCATATACGTTTTGACTGGTCGGCAGGACCCAGAGGCATCACCAGACGCAGACCCAGGTATATTATTAACCTTTTCTGAATGAATATGTGCAATGATAGATCTATATTTCATTATATTGCGTGATCTTCCCCTTCTGCGTGTTGGTAAAAGTAGGGTAAAAATTCGGACCCATGGAACCATTCGAGGCAACTATCCACACATGTGAGAGGCGAATATAGGGAATTTGGAAGGCTAAGACGATAAACCATATAGCCAGAGGAGCAAACGACCCCTTTGGGTCGGAGTGGGGCCCGCTATGAAAACTTCCCGGAAAATTTGCTAAGACCCCGATTTGCTCTAGAATTACATGATAAAGGTCGTGTGGGGCAGTTGGCGCAATTATATTAGCATTAACGCGCCAAAACATATGAAAGTTTCGAAGTTAAGCGTGTTGGGGCTAGAGCAATTCTGAGATGGGTGACCCCCCTGGGAAGTATACCCAATTTTCATAAATGTTGCTATAAAAGGCAGATGGGGACTCCGGGATAACCTGAAGGAAAATAGGACGTACCGAATGATTAGAAACCTTAACTAAGTCGGGCTGGCTAAGGTAAACTCCGCCGGCGAAGAGGAAAGGAAAGTGTGGCACCAGTTGGAAATCAGAACAAGTTGGAATAGCGTTTGATGATGTATCGTAAGTGAAATGGTAGTAAGTGTATATGGGTACAAATGGCATCCCAGCTATGACCGTATGGACCGGCAGGTGGGCCCCAGTAATCAATGTTGTGGTATACGCGAAACGTTGACTGAATGAGACCTAAAGGACAGACACCTCCCCGAAGTATGACGACACCTTAGTTGAACATTCGAGGACGAATGTTTTAAAGGGGGGGAGGATGTTACATCCGGCATTTTTGCATCTTCGGAAAATGCGAAATAATTTTGAATTATAAGGAATAAGGTCATATGTGGATTTGAACTTATATATGTATGTTGTTCATGAGAAATATTGGTGTGGAAGTGTTGGTGAAGGCCAAGGGCAAGAATTAGAATTTCGGAAATTTGTTTCGGGAATTTTTGAAATAAGAATTTGGACCAATTGGGCTCAAAAAAATAAAATGAAAATTTAGGCCCAACTTAGGGGGGATGGCCGGCCAACAAGGCTTGGCCCAACCCATGGAATTAGTCACATGCCAAGCATGTGACTAATTAATATAAGAGGATGACTTAGAGAAGTTCATCCATTAGAAACTTCAAGAAATCAAAAGAAATTGAGAGAGAAAAAAAAGGCTCACGGCCTAGTGAGAAAGAAAAGAAAGAAAAGAAAGAAAAAATTTTGGGAGCTTAATCTTTGGTTTAAAAATCCATTTCTTGTGGGAATATTACTAAGCTCAAGGTGCTCTCCAAGACGGTATAATTTTCAAGGCAAGAAAGTGCTTCTTTTGGCGAGTGGAAAGAAAGTGGAAAAGGTAAGATTTTTACTTTTTATGTTGGAGGAATTATGTTTATGTTGTAGCATATGTAGAGTATATGAGAATTATGGAAGTGTTGCATGCATGTGGTGGCCGTGTGGTGTGTGTTTGTGTTGTAGCCGTGGGGAGTAGTTGGATGGAGGGAAATGGTTAAACTTGTTAGTATGTTGATTATGTTGTTATGGCCTTATGAAATCAATGAAAAGTATGAAGACTTTGTGTGTTGTGAGTGTGTGTGTGTGACCGTGAGCTATGTGAGGGAAGGAAGAAATGAATTGAATTTTAGTTAGTTGTTAATAGCATCGTTGTGACCTTTGCGATGCAAATAAAGGTTTAATGACTTGAATTGGTATTGGAAGTGCTTGTATGTAATTATGAGAAATTATGTTAATTTTACATGATTTTTATAATAGTATGGGATTAAGGTTCTAAATGTGAATTATGATTGTTGTTAGTAAGCTTGGAAGGAAAATAATGTGATTTGGAAGTTTAGGAGAATTATAGTGTTGGTGGAAGGTTTGTATATTTTTGTATATCTTGTGTATATATTATAGATATGATATGATATGCCTCCGAATCATGTTGTAATGATCTTGGTGAGTAGCGAATATGAAAATAGTAAGGTTGGTTTGGAACTGTAAGGTCGGAATGAAAGATATTATGTTATGTCGGAAAGGTGGCCAGTTATGCCATATTGTGTATTTTGTAGTACTTGTTGTTGTTGTTAATGTTGTTGTTGGGTTGCTGTTGGTTATTGTGAGCCGAGTTGAATCTCGGGGAGGCTATATGTATAGGAGAGATGCTGCCCAAATTTTTATAGACAAGTGTTGGCTAAGATTGAAATTTTTAAGTCTCATGAATAGTAATTGGTAAAAGTGACCATTTGCAGTTTTTGGACGAAACGGGAATTGAGACTGAACGAGCGTAAGGCACGACTAAGGTATGTAAAGCCTACCCTTCCTTCTTTTGGCATGTCCTAGTTACACTAGGTTAAGATCGGACCCTCGAGGATAATTCTGCTCTTGGAAATCCGAGTTTAATTTTGGATACTATTCATTCAGCGCAATTGAAACATATTCTTTATATTTGGTTGAAAGAATGCTCAAACCTTCATGACTTTTGCTATGGTGTCCGAACCTCTCCGAAACATTCATAGATGGCTTTATGGAGCCTAAAGTATGTGATTTGTGTCCGCCGCCTCGATTTGACTCGAGGTGGGCCCGCAAGCCCCGAGGCTTCCCTTATTTGATTTGTTTGACTCATTTCCGTCCGATATGAAAAGTAATCGTTTGCCTATGATTCTAAGGTCCGTTTGAAATGTCCTATATCGTTATTGAACGTTTTGCACTATGAGTGATACTAAATTTTCAGAAAATGACCTGTGAATTGTTTTTCGAAGGTTTTGTAGTTTGAAAGTTCGTAACTTCTATATATTAATTCTGATTGACTTGACACCTACTTCGAGCCTTCTGATGTCGGTATATTCATATATGTAATTATGTGTCGAGTCCTGTAATTTACTTTTGATATGCATATGGTTTCTGCACTACTCCGTTCGTGCCATTCATTATGATTTCGTTCGTCGGTACCCGGGCCGGCTTTGTGATCGTGCGCGCTATACCATATTCGGAAGTATGATGTGCTACGGTTTCCGAGGCCTCGCCATAGGGCCGGTTACCGTCTATGGAGTTATGATGTGATATGGCATTTGATATGTTCTGATGATGTGATATGTGTGTGATACGATTTGTTCGGAGTATGTACGGAGATTTGAAAACTTCTGGAGTATGATGTGTTGTGGCACCAGTGTCGGGGGTGGCCACGTTCTTGAACCCTATGCATCATTTTTATTTGCATTCTGTACATTTATCTTTCGCAGAGGTTTAATCTGCTACTTTGATATTCGTTTTTGTATCTTCTGACTCCAGTCATGATTGGGATTTCTGTACCTTCTGCTTTACATACTCAGTACTTCTTCCGTACTGACCCCCTGTTCTTCGGGGGCTGCGTTTCATGCCCGCAGGTACAGATGCTCGTCTGGGTGATCCTCCGGTTTAGGCTACTCATTCTGCTATTTTGGAGAGCTCCCCTTGATCCGGAGCTTATCTTTTGGTACATATTTTCCGCTATGCATATTCTGTACATTTGTGACTATTTGGGTACGACGGGGCCCTGTCCCGTCATATGTTCGTATGTTCTGTTATGTTTGTAGAGGCCTGTAGTCATGTTTGTGGGTCGTGGGTCCGGTGTGCTCGTATGTAGTTCTGTTTTGCGTTCTTAAGCGGGCCGTATGCTATTATGGCCAAGACGGCCCATATGTTTGTATGTGTGTGTGCATTTGGGCGACGTATATTCCGCCACTCTTCTGATTTTGATATGACTATTCTGCACGGGCGACCGCTTAAGATAAATGTTCGTTCAATACTTGTATGACGTCTGCTATTAGTTTTCAGTTCGAACAACTTATGTTAAGTCTGAATGAGTCTTAATATGATGATCTGGTTTGTAAGTCTGTTTGGTGCGCCTAAGTAGGGCGCCAGTCGCGGCTCACAGGGCTGGGTCGTGACAATTGTTATGATGTTGTGAATGTTATTATTCATGTTTGGGAGTTGATATATGATATGGAGAAAGTCGTATAAATAGAGGAGATGCTGTCCAATTTTCTCTAGCTATAGTCATGTATGCTATGCTATCGATTTTCTAATTATAGTATAACTCTAATGAAGGTAGAAACGTGAGCATTAAAGGAGAACGTGCAAGTGATAGAATAGTTGAACGGAAAGGTATGTAAGGCTAACCCTTCTTTCATAAGGCATGGGTCGTTGGCCAAATATCTAATCTTCTATGATCCTATGATGTCCTCCAAATGATGCTATCTTCAAAAGCTACTAAGCTCTGAGCCTTGGTAGGGCCAGGTATGTATACTGATCGAGCCTTGCCATGGCCGGGTATGCTATGTACATGATATGGATATGTGTACGATATAAATATGAGTATAAATATGAACATGCCATGAATACGAAAATGGATACGAAATGTAAATGAGTACGGATACGGATACGGATGTATGTACACAATCACGCATTAGAAATGGAAAGTCCCCATGAAAATCAAGTAAGTGTTTATGACGATGATACTACTATCTCCCATCCCATGCTATTTCTTATGTTGTCTATTATGCTTTCATAATGATGTTGATCATGCTTTACATACTCAGTACATTCTTCGTACTGACATCCTTTTGTTTGTGGACGCTGCGTCATGCCCGCAGGTGGCCAGGGAGACAGACTTGATCCATAGCTTTATTTCTCAGGGACTACATAGCGGAGCTCCATTTCATTCGGAGTTACAGCTTTTGGTATTTATGCTTTTGTGTACATATTTATGGGCATAGCGGGGTCCTATCCCGCCTATATGATATGACATACTCTCCTTAGAGGCTCATAGACATGTGTATATGGTTAGATGTATTTGGCCTTGTCGGCCTATGTTTTGGGTATTATTTTGTTAGCCTCGTTGGCTTATGTACATTGTTGTGGGCATAGTTGTTGATGATGATAAAAATATATTGTTGCCTAATGGAAATAGTATGAATGAGGAATAAAAGTATGACTTAGCTATATGGCTCACCTAGATGTAAATGTGAAAGTATGATAAGAGGTGCCGGGTTGGGTTAGCACCGGGTGCCCGTCGCGGCCCTCCGGTTGGGTCGTGACCGTCAAGCTGATTCAAGAGAGGCTTCTCACAGCTCAGAGTAGGCAAAAGAGTTATGAAGATCGAAAGGTTTGCGATTTGGAGGTCATGGTTGGTGAGCGGGTTCTATTGAAGGTTTCACCCATGAAGCGGGTGTGATGAGGTTTGGGGAGAAGAGCAAGTTGAGTCTGAGGTACATTTGCCCATTTGATATTGTTCAACGTATTTGTGAGGTAGCCTATAAGTTGTCTTTGCCACCTGGTCTATCAGGTGTTCATCTTGTATTTCATGTATTATGTGATTCAGTGGGATTCTGTGCTGCTTGATCAGAATTTGACCTTTGGGGAAGAGCCGGTTCCTATTCTGGAGGACTGATACGAAAGTTGAGATCCACAGAGATAGCTTCTACACAGGTTCAATAGAAGCATCGTCCGGTTGAGGAAGCTACTTAAGAGACCGAGTCGAATATGTCGGAGCAGATACTTCTAACTTTTTGTCGAGTCAGGTACTTTCTTTCTCTTTACGTTCGAGGACGAACATGTGTTTAACTTATGGATTATGTAATGACCCATTAGGTCGTTTTGGTAAATTTACATATCTTGCCCTAAACGACCCTTCCCTTAGGTTTTAGTTTTGAATTTTTTGATTTGGGAGGGTAGGTGGCACAGTTATTGAGGCAATTGGATTCGTATCGAAAAGAAAATCCTAGTTTTGGAGTTCTTAAGTTTGATTTTGGGAAAGATTTGACAACAGTTGATTTGTGAGTAAACGTGTCCTAAATTGAATTCTAATAGTTCTGTTAGTTCCGGAACCTGATTTTTCACTTAGTAGGATATGTGGTGTAGGTCCTGAGGCATTCGGGTGTAATTTGGGTCATTGGTTGGAAAGTTAGGATTTTGATGTTTTGTGAGTTGACCTTGGTCAATGTCGGGAGATGACCTCTTTTCAAAATTTCGAGTGCGTGAGCGAGTTCGTATCTTGTTTTATGACTGAAATGCATATTTGTTTTGTGTTAGGGTGGTTCCACATGGGTTTTGGGTGTTAGTTCGGGATTTGGATGAACCAGATTTTTCAGGTTTCAATTGTACTGGTTTCCTTCTACGTGTTCACGTAGAAGGATCACGTTCGCCAGGCTTCGTGGGCCAGGAGTAGTCGCGAGCTTGTCCTCGCGTTCGCAAAGAAGGAAGAGAAGCTGGGCCGGATCAGCCAATTGCATTCATGATAGGCATGTCACGATCGCGATGAGGTGGGCAGGGTCAGGGTCGAGTTTGATGATTGGGCTGCGTTCGTGAAGAACAATAGTCCTGAACAGAAACTTAAACCCTCATTTTGAGTTTCACTTTCATAATCCCATTTTAGAATCTATAAAGCTCAGATTAGACTGATTCAAAGTGTAAAATTCAAGTTTCTTCATTGGGGTAAGTTCCTAACCTAAATTTAAGTGAATATTACTGAATCTGTCCATTAATTTATGATTCTATTCATGATTTCTACAGTAGAAAAATAATGGTTTCCATGGAAATGGGTTTTGTTGAGATTTATGAAATTGAGGAATCATTTGTGGTTGGAACTTCAAGATTTTTAGGATATGAACTATCTGGACTATGGGAATATAATTTAAATTTCCAGTTTTAGGCTCGAGGCTCGATTTGGTTATTTTGGGTTCACTTCGGATTTCGGACTAAAGTATAGCAATAAGGCATTGTTGGATTTGTGTGACCTCGTAGAGTGTTATTTTGATCTTGTTGAACTCAAATTCATCCAAAACTACCTTTTGTCCTTCGGGGTTGGGATGGGGTTTTGGATTGACTTTTTGAACCCGAATCCTTTTTATGGAAATATGTGTATCCTTAGAATTCATATTTTGTTAGACTTTTGCTCATTCGGAGGCTCTCCAGAAGGGGAAGACTCAGGTTTGAGTGTTCGTGGCTCTCGCTCGGCTTTCGAAATAGGTTATGGTTTACTCCTTTAGACTCCGATTGGAGTGCGTATTTAGTCTATAAATTCTAAGGGGTATTGGGCGTGATGGGAATCCTATCTTAGAGATTGCGATGACCACTTGGATAGGTACCGGTGTATATTATTGGGTCGTTAGTATGACGGGGAAAACATGTTGAGCCTTCGAGAGAGGTTGTGGTGATAAATCCACTTCGGTTTGTATATTTCTATTTATGTGGGCTATGATAGACGTTATATGACTGATACTTGCTTGATTAAATTGATTATCTCATCGATCCATATCTCGTGTAATTTTTTAAGGAAATTGTTCTGGGTTATGAGGTGGTATATGTAACCAGTTTGATGATGCATATTCATTCTCGAAATTCATGATGTTGTTGAAATTTTATATTATACATGTTGCACTCATTTCCTAGTTGTATGTACATTTGGATAAGTCATGATAAAAAGAGGATACGAGATGGTAAAAGGACCGAAATTAGGTAAGGATATTGTTCTCACAGTCCGGTGGTACAGTGAGTGTCTTAGAGTTCGGCGGTAAGGTCGTATAGTACTGTGAGTGGTCACAATCCGAAGGAAAAGGACCTCGACTGGTACAGTGACATGTATATAGACCTCGCGGGTCCCCTAAGGGTCATGACTATATGTCATGGTGTCACGACCCGACTAGGGGCCATGACGGGTACCCGAGGCAAACCACCGAGCACCGCTCGTACCATTGCCCATCGTACACATCAAGCGTTCATTCATTAATCTTATACTCAAATCATAGGAAAACCATTTTTTTCACTTTGAACATAATTACCTTTATATACATAAGCCCTTCGGCTATCAAAATAATATACATACGATAAGGATATCGTGAGACCATACTACCCACACATACGTATCTATGAGCCTCTACTGGAGTACTAACATAATGACGAGAAAGGACCCCGTCGTGCCCAAATATATACACAAAATAACAATTCAACATAGCACCTCTGAAGTAATGGAGTGCTTCTGTAAGCCTGCTGAGTAACTCCTATGAATCTGGGTCACCTCCCTGTCTACCTGTGGGCATGAAAACAGTGTCCAAAGAAAACAGACGTCAGTACGAGCAATGTACTAAGTATGTAAGGTGTGGATAATAACATGATAAGAGCGTGAGGGATATCATAAGATAAAATAACCGTTCATTTCTCATAATACTTTTTAAACATTCGTCATACGTACTTACCCCTTTATTCTCCTAGAGATACACTTGTTACATCCACATGCTTACATATGCAATAACTTACAATGCAGTACAGCCACGTACCTGGCCATATAGGCTCGATATCACCTGTACTCAGCCCTCCCGGGACTCGATAGCATCCGTACTCGGCCCTCCTGGGACTCGATGCTATTCGTACTCGGCCCTTCCGGGACTCGATGCTATCTGTACTCGGCCCTTCCGGGACTCGATACTATCCGTACTCGGCCCTTCCAGGACTCGATGCTATACATAACTGAGCAGTGGGAGTGCTATGCATACATATACATAAAAATACATAAATGATATCAACATCATCCTTAGCATTACCATACATCTATCATTAAAGCATACATTAGAACATTGAAGGCAACTATGGCGATGTCGGGGTGACATGAGGTCATGGGTCCCCGATTACATTATGGAATGATCATAATCATCATATCTCACCTTGAAGGGAATAACGTTTTAAGATAAGTGTACACAAGAAAAAGCATCAATGGAACCATACTTAGAATCACTAACTTCATGGGCATCATATCTCACTTTAGGATTCTTTAGACTTAAACTCATCATCATCATCCATTATCATACTCGTGTCTTATCTCTTTTCTCTATCTTACACATGTGTATCTCCTTATAGTCATAGACTCATAATTTCCGTTATGTAAGAAGATCATGGAAAAATGGGAAGATTCATGCCATGGAGTCATGCCTTAGAAAGAAAGGACTAGCCTTACATACCTTTTCGTTTAGCTATTCTATCACTTGCTTGTTCTCCTTCAACGCTCACGTTGTTACCTTCAAGAGAGTTCACATTAACATTAGCTAATCGATCACATGAACATGCTCAACTAAAGCTAGAGAAAATGGGGCAGCATTTCCTTTGTTTATACAGCTTTCCCCATATTGTATATCAACATGGAATGATCATAAAACTTACCTTAGATAGTATGGGAATGAGCCTTGAGTGGAAAGACTTCACTTGAGCCAAAACCCTTGTTCCTTTCCAATGGAATTTCTTGACTTGGATGAACTCTAATGAGTTTCTTACACTTGATTTCCTTGGTTTGATGAAGTTGATCTTGAATCTCTCTTGAGTTCTTATGGAAGAAGTGTGTGGAACCCTCTAGAAGCCTTGAGAGAGATGAAGAAGTGTGGGAAATGAAATTAGTGAAGTGGGATCACACTTATATAATTGAACATAACTCAGCCGGTCGGGACTTCCATGGACACTTATACGGTCCGTGTAACATTGCACGGCCCGTATAAGTGGTCGTGGTTCACCACCAGGCAAACATCATCTCTGCTGGGTGTTATACGGACCCTTATATGGACTGTATAAGTCGGTCGTATAACCCCATTTCCCTAAAATGATCTCCATCGTTTGTTTGATCTCCAATCCTTATGGAACCTTCTTGATACTTGTTTAACACATCGTTAACAATATAAGGGATATTATAACTGTCACGACCCAACCGGAGGGCCACGACGGGCACCCGGTGCTAACCCACCCGGGCACCTCTTATCATACTTTCACATTTACATCTAGGTGAACCACATAGCTAAATCATACTTTCCATCCATTTTTCATACTAATTCCATTGGGCAACAATACATATATATCATCATCAATAACAATGCCCATATAGATGTACATAAGCCGACGAGGCTAAAAAAATGATATCCAAAACATAGGACGACAAGGCCAAACACATCTAACCATATACACATGTCTACGAGCCTCTAAGGAGAGTATGTCATATCATATAGGCGGGACAGGACCCCGCTATGCCCATAAATATGCACACAAAAGAATAAATAACAAAAGTTGTAGCTCCGAATGAAATGCAGCTCCGCTATGTAGTCCTTGAGTAATAAAGCTATGGATCAAGCCTGTCTCCCTGGCCACCTGCGGGCATGACGCAGCATCCACAAACAAAAGGACGTCAGTACGAAGAATGTACTGAGTATTTAAAGCATGATCAACATCATTATGAAAGCATAATAGACAACATAAGAAATAACATAGGATGGGAGATAGTAGTATCATCGTCATAAACACTTACTTGCTTTTCATAGGGACTTTCCATTTCTAATGCGTGATTGTGTACATACATCTATATCCGTATCCGTATTCATATCCATACTCATTTACATTCGTATCCATTTTCGTATTCATAGCATATTCGTATTTATACTCATATTCGTATTTATACTCATATCCAGTACAGTCTCAGATGGATGCTCAATTCGTGTTCGTTTATTTACTAGTTATTAGACTCATTTCTGCGTAACTCTCACTTTTTGTTTTAGAGTCTATATCTGTCACATCTTAGGGTCCATCGTTTCAATCTCTACACTTGTATTCTCTTTACTTGCTTGCCCCCTTTAAGGGTTTTACTTGTACCATTCTCAAATCCATTGCCTCACCTTCAAATCTTGAATTCATATATCCCGTACTATACTACATCTTATTCATGCCGTTTCCCATAATTTATAGCTACGATAATTCATGTGTGAAGTCTGAACATACTCATCTTGCAGTTTTGTAATCAAGTAATACAACCGACATAGCAATCCGAACAAGGATGTATTTTACTTTGCTCATCTGGTAGTTATGAGTCAATGTCTAAATCCGCTCCAATTAACAACTTTTGTCCCATAGGGATGCTCACAATAGTAGTATGTCTAGTTATCCATACCATCCATGCAATTTCACTTGCCCTCTTTTTCAGTGCTCAAAGTTCACTTGTAACGTCATCTTTGTTTTCCAGGGCCTAAGTCTCATGCGCAACTAATACCCCTTATGCCTCATACTCATTTACTCTTATGTTGCACTCAACATTGATTTCAAAACCAATCATAATCATATTGTATTTTTCGTTGATGATAGGTTCGCCCTATCGCTTTATCGTTGTACGGTAAACTCATAACTCATGACCATCTTTTTCTTTTCAACTCATTACTTCATATACTTTACTCGTTCTAACTTGGTATAGGATATTCGTAGGAGATGCATCTTCCTTTAATCATAACACGACTACTTCTTAAGAGCGCGTACTTTGCGGCACATTTCCTTCTCTTCCTATTCCCATTCTTATTCCTTTACATTCCTTCCTCCCCAATTTATCTTATTTCCTCATGTTTTATAATCAATCCTTTATTCTTCGCACGAGGAACCCTATTCTTAACTTAGTACCTCTTTGTCCTTTAGAATATACTACCTTTGTACAATCCATTCTTCGCTTCCAAAACTTATTTTGTTCATTCTGATCATCCCCTCTCGTCCTTATTCTGTTGATCCTTTTCCTAACAATCGTCCTATTTAATCACAATCTACTACTACTTTGCCATATCACATTTCTCTGATTCCTTTTTCAAGTTTGCTTGCTATCATTTCTGTCATTGCGAAACCTCTATGATGGATTTTTCTAACAAGGTCTTATAAGCTTTCCTTATCTACTGCCCTATGGCTCGCTTGCTGGTTTCACACTTGCATTCATTCTTTATTCATATAGAACATGTCACATCTTTAGTCGTTTCCTCACTATACTTTACTTACATTGTATTACAGTTATTGCCACGCTCTCATTATATCTTGATCATAATCAACGCTATAGAGTGCCACTTCTTTACCTCGTTCGCAAGCCTGCTCGTAAAATAGAATAAACCTTGCGAAGTAAGCATACTCAACCTGTTACTCTTTCTAATCAGCCCTATTACACTTACCATATAAGTTGTTTTACCAATGGATTCGCATTCGTTATACCCCTTCTTATTTCATACCCCAGCCTCAGTCATGCTGTTGCTTTATTTTACAAATAGACTTATCGTATCTTACTCGTGCTTATCCATCCAATCAATACTCCAGTATCGCACTCTATTGGAGTTACCATTCCTTTCCTATGCCGTGTTTTAGCACTACCGGTCTCCCTAATTTACTCTAGCATTTCTCTTTACCGTATCAACGTCGATCTTATAATTACCGTTACTATCAATTCAATATTATTTAACTCATCTCTTGTAGTTGTTAACGATACTCCTAACTTAATCTCGTCCTGCCATTACTTTTTGCACAACATCCTTTCCTATTAGGACATATTACAACCTTATATCTTATCTCCTTTAGATTCTAGGAAAATTTCGGCGGAGTTTCCTCTATATTTCTTACTATCCCAAAACCTGCACGCAGCAAATACCAACAATGCCTCACAGGGCCAATATATATGTACGACATATCTCTGCCACACAGGGCTCCCACTTTCAAGTAAAAGCACAAAGATGTCGAAACTTACCTCATATATCACACTTCGAGATGTACCTGATCCTTTAGTGATCTGCCCTGTTATCCCTTCCTATTTACTTTCCCTTTCATCCTTCAGCTTTACATTTCAATCATACCTCAATATTCTTACCTTACTCGACATACATCTTTCGTACCGTCGCTTACCTTTGTTCTGATTCATTCAATTTGTTTAGTTCACAAACTTATAACTGAATTTATCATCAAGAGATACCTTTAGTCAATTCCTCTGTTGTACTTACACCAACTTACCTCTATGACAACCAATCCATTATCATATAAATACATATTCCGATAACGTAGCCTCAACGAAGGGGCTTACCTCCGTAACTTTCAATGTCATCACTCACTTTCTTCTGTTAATACCATTCTTCTGCTGCAATCAAGGGTTAGTATAAGGAATCTCATTTCCTATGGCTTAGCTCTATCGCACGATCTTAGAGATGAAAGAAGAGTAACCATCCTAAATGCCCTGTAGCCTTCTGTTTATAGATGTGGCGCGCAACACACCATAAATAAGACTCTACTAGACACGGCTAGTAGACACATCCTCGGACTGAACTGCTCTGATACCACTTTTGTCACGACCCGACTAGGGGCCATGACAGGTACCTAGGGCTGACCACCGAGCACCGCTCGTACCATTACCCATCGTACACATCAAGCTTCATTCATTAATCTTATACTCAAATAATAGGAAAACCATTTTTTTCACTTTGAACATAATTACCTTTATATACATAAGCCCTTCGGCTATCAAAATAATATACATACGATAAGGATATCGTGAGACCATACTACCCACACATACGTATCTACAAGCCTCTACTGGAGTACTAACATAAAGATGGGATAGGACCCCGTCGTTCCCAAATATATACACAAAATAACAATTCAACATAGCACCTCCGAAGTAATGGAGTGCTTCTATAAGCCTGGTGAGTAACTCCTAGGAATCTGGATCACCTCCCTGTCTACCTGTGGGCATGAACACAACGTCCAAAGAAAACAGACGTCAGTGCGAGCAATGTACTGAGTATGTAAGGCGTGGATAATAACATGATAAGAGCGTGAGGGATAGTATAAGATAAAAGAACCGTTCATTTATCATAATACTTTTTAAACATTCGTCATACGTACTTACCCCTTTATTCTCCTAGAGATACACTTGTTACATCCACATGCTTACATATGCAATAACGTACAATGCAGTACAGCCACGTACCCGGCCATATAGGGTCGGTATCACCCGTACTCGACCCTCCCGGGACTCGATAGTATCCATACTCGGCCCTCCCGGGACTCGATGCTATCTGTACTCGGCCCTTCCGGGACTCGATGCTATCCATACTCGACCCTTTCGGGACTCGATGCTATCCGTACTCGGCCCTTCCGGGACTCGATGCTATCCGTACTCGGCCCTTCCAAGACTCGATGCTATACGTAACTGAGCAGTGGGAGTGCTATGCATACATACATAAATATACATAAAAATACATAAATGAAATTAACATCATCCTTAGCATTACCATACATCTATCATTAAAGCATACATTAGAACATTGAAGGTAACTATGGCGATGTCGGGGTGACATGAGGTCATGGTTCCCCGATTACATTATGGTGTGATCATAATCATCATATCTCACCTTGAAGGAAATAACGTTTTAAGATGAGTGTACACAAGAAAAAGCATTAATGGAACCATACATAGAATCATTAACTTCATGGGCATCATATCTCACTTTAGGATTCTTTAGACTTAAACTTATCATCATCATCCATTATCATACTCGTGTCTTATCTCTTTTCTCTATCTTACACATGTGTAGCTCCTCATAGTCATAGACTCATAATTTCCGTTATGTAGGAAGATCATGGAAAAATGCGAAGTTTCATGCCATGAAGTCATGCCTTAGAAAGAAAAGACTAGCCTTACATACCTTTTCGTTTAGCTATTCTATCTCTTGCTTGTTCTCCTTCAACGCTCACGTTTTTACCTTCAAGAGAGTTCGCATTAACATTAGCTAATCGATCACATGAACATGCTCAACTAAAGCTAGAGAAAATTGGGCAGCATTTCCTTTGTTTATACAACTTTCCCCATATTTTATATCAAATCCCAAACATTTATAATGACATTCACAATATTATAACCAATAATCTTCATTCACTCTACCTTATCCACATTTCACAATTTCACTGCAATTCATCCATAATCATGGTTGTAGTATACTAGTACGTTTTCTCACATATAATGTTTATCCCATGTCCTTAATATCATTTATAGCATAATCATAATCACAATATATCAAGAATCATGACTCATCCCAAGCTACTACTCAAAATCTCATTATTCTCATCTTTATAATCCATTTTCTATCTCCTTTCATAATCTACGTCTTTCAACCTCTCAATATCTTAAACAACATGGAATGATCATAAAAATTACCTTAGATAATATGGGAATGATCCTTGAGTGGAAAGACTTCACTTGAGCCAAAACCCTAGTTCCTTTCCAATGGAATTTCTTGACTTGGATGAACTCTAATGAGTTTCTTACACTTGATTTCCTTGGTTTGATGAAGTTGATCCTAAATCTCTCTTGAGTTCTTATGGAAGAAGTGTGTGGAACCCTCTAGAAGCCTTGAGAGAGATGAAGAAGTGTGGGAAATGAAATTAGTGAAGTGGGATCACATTTATATAATTGAACATAACTTAGCCCGTCGGGACTTCCAGGGACACTTATACGGTCTGTGTAACATTGCACGGCCCGTATAAGTGGTCGTGGCTCACCACCAGGAAAACATCATCTCTGCTGGGTGTTATACGGACCCTTATACGTACCGTATAATGTTATACGGACCGTATAAGTCGGTCGTATAACCCCATTTCCCTGAAATGATCTCTGTCGTTCGTTTGATCTCCAATCCTTATGGAACCTTCTTGACACTTGTTTAACACATCGTTAACAATATAAGGGACATTATAACTCTTCTCCTAGACATCATTAAATCATCGCTAACTTATCACTTGTAAATCCTTTCCGATTCGTAACGTATACCTTGCCTTTCTTAGCAAACTTTCTTCTCTTACTTCGAATGCCTTTGAAATCTCAATTAGGATCATCAAGTGCTATTTCTTACTTATCAAAACATCGTATACTTCGAGCCCTTCGCTAGTCTATTCACTGTACATGAACGAAAAAAATTTCTGAGGTGTAACACATGGCCTATAGCCTGTGTATACAGGGTTATTTTTTTGGCTAATGCATTGCACTTTTATTTCATCACTCATTTACTTCTTCATTCCTCTATGTGATACGTGCTTATCTGATTTATCTGATTTCTTGTTGAATTACATGGGAGCATGTTTAAGTGGTCATACTTAAGGTACTTCTGCTTTATTGGTTCACTTTATGCTTACTTCAATTTTATATGCTTTATACGTTATCCTATTATTGTCGGCCTATGATACCTATAGGGTACTAGTGTGGTACTCATACTACAATTCTGTACTCTTTTTGGTGTACAGTTATGGCTCCCTATTCAAGCTCAGGACCTCGTGGCTGATCCCGAGGCATTGTGTTCGAGACATTCAGGGTGAGCTACATAGCTTACTCACGGCACTTGGGTATCTCTTAGTTATTTATTTCCAATTGATTCTACAGACAGCTTTATTTCATCCCACGAGATTTGTATCAGACATTTCTAGTGCTCTTGTACTACTAGGCTGGGTTTGGGGTTGTATAAGACTAAGTTACTTTTTCTGCATATTGTTGGATTATATTTTAGTGAAGTGTTGTTCTCTCGTTATCTTTGAAACGATTTCAAGACTTTTGGGAATGGTTAGCCTACCGGAGGAATAGTGTAGGTGCCATCATGGCTCAGGAATTGGGTCATGATAGCAGGTTTATACGTAATACATTAATCTAAACTTTTTAGATAGTGTGTAAACCATAAACAAGAATTTATGTGTTCTTCTTGTATTCAAATCGGAGGTCTGCAGTGAACCACGACTAGAATTACTAGTCGATGGTGGTTGTCACGGTATATCGAAGCAACCCCAAAACCACAGTCTAAACCCTAATTATTTATTAAAGATAAGGGTAGAGAGCTTAAGAAAATACTATAGAACGTATATTTAATTGTGACTGAAAGTGTACTTATATAGAAAATATTAGGGTTAACTTTAATTACTCTTGGACCTTAAGCACCCCTTATGGATGGACCCAAATTTCCTACAGCATGCATGGGATGCGCACTGATACTTGTCATGTAAGATGCAATTAAAGATCGTGTTTTTTTAACTAGTCTCGACACGTACAACGCATGAGTATTTCGAGTCATATAATGTTCGGTTTTGTAAATATACTATTAAAATAAAAATTTGAAATCTTTTTTTTTTATTATTAAATAAGTATCTTGAAATATTTTTCTGCTTGAGCCGGGGTTTACCAAAAACACACTCCCTATCTTCACAAGGTAGGGGTAAGGTCTGCGTACACTCTATCCTCCCAGGCCCCATCTAGTGGTATTATATTGGACATGTTGTTGTTGTAATTATCTTCAAATATACACAGATTGAGCTCGTCTTGTACAAACCTATCTTAAATCTAACAAAATTCCGATAGCTATACATATATTTTCAATTTCATCCCATCCCTAAACTTGTATACTATCTAATAAATAGAACTACAAGCGGAGAACAACAATCAATTTGAGGAATCTTTGGCAAAGCATACATAATGAGAAGCACGGATGGATAATGTCTAAAATGTGTCTCTCAAAGTACAAGAAACGCAAGCTTACAATATTAATGCTGCGAAAAAATCGAGAAATGTATCTTTTTTTTTTTTCTGTTTGGGAGATATGTGTCTCTCAAAATGCAAGAAAGACAAAGTTACAATAATGTTGCGGAGAATTCACAGCAAAAATATAGATTTGGCATGTAAAAGAAAAATACATATTAAAAAATAATATCTTATGTCTAGCCTTTATATAAGGTATATCATCTTTCGTACCTACATGTAGAAAATACTTTCCAAAATTGGGAGGGTATATTTTCCAATTATTGTGTTCATCAATTTCTATTCTTGATAAAAAAAATGGAATAGTTGACGCAGAATATGTATGCAACACACGAGTGTAGTGACTAGCCTTATATAAGATATACCTTCTTTGCAGCCTCTTCTCGTAAATATTTTTCACAAAGGGGAGGTTTTATTATTTTGAACTATTTGTTCTTTAATTTTTGTTCCTGAAACAAGTTTGTAATAACTAACGTGCAAAACACGTACAACGAGCGTGCTTAATAAGATATATCTTCTTCTGTAATAATGTAACGATCTAGTATTTTCGATTAGATTTTTCAGTTATCTCCTTAATTATAACTTACTATTCTTAACGGGTTTCATATCGAAAGGGGTAGTTATAAAATATAATGATACAATATATGAGCGAGCTTGTTATATTGTTTAATAGAAAATCAAGTGTGTCAATCCCATGTTTTATTAGTGAATCTCATAGTAAATGCTCATTAGGAGTTATAATTACTAAATCTATTGTAAAAGTTGTGTTAGATTAGAAAGGGAGAGGAAGAGAGGCTTCTCAAGAGGGCTATGACATAGCACTCTCAAGCCAACCCTTCATATTTGAGCTTCAGGTAATATTCCTGGCTTTGTTTGCTACTTGATAATTAACCTTATGAAGATGAGAACTTTAATGATGAACCAATGGTTAAGAAATTATTGTGGTTACATAACTAGGGTAATGATTGGGGAACATTTTGTGGCAATAATTAATTATTAATGGTAGATTTGATAGTGGTCTTCGAATAAAAAATTTGGTAACGACCTGTTTGGTTGTTTTGAGCATTTGGACTTGTTATTCCCAAATTACCCTTCCCATAATTACATCTTGGTATTTATGACCCGTGAAAATGGACAGTGCAGTTCCTGAGGCAATCGGGTGGGCTTAAGATTCAATTTAGTAAAATTGGAAGTTCTTTAGTTGAAGAAAAAAAGAATTTTGATCAAAGTTAACATCGGGTTACATGGGTCCGTTCGAAATTTTATCTATTCCATGAGTTTCGAAATGAGATTTATAACTTAGTCGAGTCATTAGTTCGGGTCCTGAGGGGTTCGGGTGTGATTTGTGTTGTCAGTGGAGAAACTAGTTAAGTTAAGGATTTGAAGTTGACACGATTTCTTTTCGCTATTTTTTTGAGTGTGCGAGCAAGTTCATAGCGTGTCTTATGACTGAATTGCATATTTAGTTTATCCTCGGGTGGATCCGGAGACATTCGAGAGTTGGGTCAGAATTTGAGAGACACCAGAAAATTCTGAAGTCTGTATCTAGTTTCCTTCAGCGTGGTCGCAATGAAAGGGTCACGTCCCGAAGGGAAGAGAGAAGGCGAGTAGCGATAGCAATGGGTGAGGTCGCGATCGCGTAGAAGGGTAACTAGACCGGGTTCAGGTAGTGTATCACGATCGCGATGGTGGGCCTCGTGATCGCAATAGAGGATTTATAATTGGGCCAAATTAAAATTCCACTTTGAACCTTATTGTTCGTAAATCAATTTTGGAGCTAGCAGGCTCGGATTTGGGTGATTTCAAGGGAAATCTTCAAGTTTTGGCTCGGAGGTAAGCTTCTAAGCCTAATCTAAGTATTTCCCTGTGATTCTATCCCTTATTTAGCGATTTCATCCCTGAATTGATCTTAGAAATTGGGGTTTCTGTTAGATATGGGTTTTTATGTAAATTATCCAATTGAAGGTCCATTTGTGATCGGATTTCAATGAATTTTGGGATTCTTAACCTTTAGACTGCGGGTAAGCTTATTTTAGAATGAAATTACAGTTTTGCGGGATTTTTTTGTTGATTTTTTGGACCCGAAATATTAATATAGAAATATTGATGCCTATGGATTTATATTCTTACATAGATTTCATATTTGAACAGATAGTGCTCATTTGGAAGCTCAAAAAAGAGCAAGGCCGTGGATTGAACTTTCAGACTTTAGAATTAAGGCAAGTTGAGACTTACTAGACTCTTTTTGAAGTGTTTGTGGTGGTTTAATATAATTAAAGGGAGTAATGGGGAATAAGGGGTCCTGTATTCGTGAGGTGACGAGCACATGTATGGGTACCGGTGCCATGTTATGAGTAAATTAATGAAAAAGAATAATTGTGTGAATTAGAGAATTCCAAAGCATATGAGCGTTAGCTAGTAGTTATTAAATCTTCTTGTTTGACTTGATTGTTGGTGAAATGGGCTTATTATAGTCATACTTGCTCAGTCTTTGTGATATTGATTCATTATGCATTCATCAATCACATCTCGTCTAAATTATGAAAAGGAAACTACATTTTGACATTGACTTGATATCATGTAATTACATGTTATGCGCATATTCATTTCCTACGTCATATGATATCACTAGTGTTACACCTCGAAAATTTCTCCGTGAACGTACAATGAGTAGACCAACGAAGTGTATGAGTGTGTGATGTTTTACTAAGTAGTGAATGACTATTTATGAATTTTGGAAATAAGAAAGTTACAGATCTGCACTTCGACCCAGTTGGTCGTAAAATAGAATACGGCCCGTAAAGTAGTTTACGGACCGTAAACTGCCATCGTCCTTCAACATTCCAAAAACTTCAACTTTCTGCCAAATGACGAAATGGTTAAATACGACTCAGAATACGGACCGTAAAGTGAAATACGGTCCGTAAACTGTGACCGTAAACCACCATGACTCCAGCAAACCTTTCTGTTTCTGATATGCTTAAATACGGTTGTGAAGGACGGACCGTAAACTAGAATACGGCCCGTAAACTGGGTTTACGACCACTGTGCATCCCGACTACTGTTCATAAAAATCAGATTTTTGTGATTAATATAAGGGACCCTTTTCATTCATGTTCATTTCATTTCTCATCTACACAACTCAAGAGAACTCTAGAACATTCCAAACATTTCATCCTCAAGAATTTAAGGGAAATTAGTGGTCAACTACATGAAATTCATGGAACCAAGGGTGTGAAGCTCATCAAAGTTCATCTACACCAACAAATTGCAAAGGAAGTGAAATAGGGTTTTTGGCATAAAAGAGTGTTGTTGCTCAAGTCTTGTTCCAACACTACCCAAGGTAAGTTTGATGACCTTCTCATGATGATTGAAGCATTAATACATTGAAACACTTGGATTATAGAAGAGTGTAGTAAAATGGGTCATAAAATGTGAATAGTGCCATAGTTGAATGATAGTTGGATTGCATTATGAATGTTGATGAGTTGGGAGTATAAATATGTTATAAATGACGTGTAGACCATGAAATAGGTGTGATGTATGAGAAAATGTGATGATGAGCTAAAACCCGCAAAATGTGGAGAAATTGGAGAAAAATGGTGGAATGTGGTAAACGTAGATAAATGATGATTGTTGAATACAATATTGTGAACGTTGTTGTGAGCGTTTGGGAGTTAATAAATAATATGGGAAAAGGAGTATAACCAAAGGAAGTACAGCCCAAATTTTCCCTAGAATTAGTAACGCGTTCTTATAGTCGATTAACTAACGTAAAGGCGAATTCTCTTTTGAAGGTAGAAACGCGATATCGAAGGAGAGCAAGCGAACGATAGCTTAGTTAAACATCAAAGGTATGTGAGGCTAGTCCCTTCTTTCTAATGGCATGAATCTCATAGCATAATTTTTCTCCTCCTCATGAGTCCCTATATTTCGGAAAGCTAAAAGCCTATATCCATGAATGGTAATATAAGATAAAAGATATGATATGATGATCTTAAAATGGCATGATGTTATTTATTGCTCACACTCACCTTATATGTTAGTTCCTTCAAGGTGAGGCAGGATGTCGATAATTGCTCCATAATGAAATCGGGGGATCACGACCTTACGTCACCCCGATAGAGTAAAGTTGGTTATAAACCCTATGCATGTATTATGATAAGTATGTTACGATAAGCCTATTATGATGAGTATGTATGATGATGATATAACACCGCGCCTAGTTGGCCGGGCAGGCACCGCTAAGGCGGGCAGCTATACGATACACCATGGCCAAATGGCATGGGCAAACACCACTAGTGGGCGGCATGAGATGATACCCCGGACGCGGGAGGCCTGGACGCAGGCTAATGATATGGTTATCACACCGATCCGATATGGACGGGCAACTTATACATTGTGCATACATGATATGATGATGAGTATGAGTAAGACAGCATGACTTAATTCTTTATGCATGATCGTCAGATATAGATGTTCCATATTGATATTTCCATTATGTCATTGTTCTATTTCTTTGTTTATGCCTCTCATACTCAGTACAATGTTCGTACTGACGTCCATTTTCTTTTGACGCTGTGTTCATGCCCGCAGGTAGATAGGGAGGAGAGCTCGACCCTGACCAACAGTAGCTGTCAGCCGATCGAAAGCACTCCTTTGTTCGGAGGTGCTTATGATGATTCTTCTGTGTATATTCATGTATATGTATTTTTGGGCATGGCGGGGTCTTGTCCCGTCCTTATGTTTAGTACTCCAGTAGAGGCTCGTAGATGCGCAGTGTGGGTTAGATGGTCTCACGAGATGCTATTATATGTATATATTATTTTGTTGGCCGAGAGGCAAATGTATTTAAAAAGTATTTATGTTTCCATATAAAACATGATTTTCCTACAATTTGAGTATAAATCTGATAACAGACCATTAAATTAGCAAGATAAGTAGTAGCACGAGTGGTGCTCGGTGGCTAGCCCCGGGTACCCGTCATGGCCCCTAGCTGGGTTGTGACAACTAGTCTGTTTATTGATGAGTCATATGGGGTGGTCCGTGCTGGCTTGATTTGATATGGTATTGGATGAAGTTATGATGATATTATAGACTATCGACTAGATACCTGTAACCTTGTTTTCCTAAATGATCTTCCCCTAGCTTTATTTTGTTGTATTTTACTTGCGGGGATGGGTGATGCGATTTCTGAGACATTCGAGTGAGTTTTAGGTAAGAAAAAAGAAATTTTGAAAATCCTAAAATTAAGAAATGGAATGCTTGACAAAAGGTCAACATCGGGGGTAATTGAGTCTTTTTGTAGTTTGATTGATTCCATTAGGTTCGGAATGTCATTTATGACTTTGTCGACTCATTGGTTCAGTTCCCAAGTGACTCGGGGGTATTTTGGGCCTTTGGTTGAGAATTTAGCTTTGAAGTGATTTGGAGTTGACCAATGTCAATATCGGGCAAGACGACCCCATGTGATTATTTTGTAATGACTCGCTTAGTCATTTGGAGCTTTTCACTTTAATTTCCCCAAAATACCCTTCCCGTAGTTCTATCTTGGCATTTATAACTTTTGAGGATGTGTGGTACGGTTCCTGAGACAATCGTGCGGGTTTTGAAATGGTTTTGGTAAAACACGAGTTTTCTAAGTTGGAGAAATAGAGTTGCTTGACCAAAGTCAACATCGGGGGTAAATCTGTCATTCTCGATATTTCGTCAATTCCATTAGGTTTGGAATGTGATTTTTGACTTAGTCAAACTGTTGGTTTAGGTACCGAGGTATTCGAGTGTGACTTGGGTAGTTGGTTGAGAATTCTGGATTTTGATGAATTGGAGTTGACCTTGGTCGACATCGGGTCAAGACGACCTCTTTTTGGAATTTTGAGAGCGCGAGCGAGTTCATAGCATGTTTTATGATTGAAATGCATATTTGGTTTGTGTTCTGGGGAGTCCGAATGAGTTTCGGGAGTTCGAGTGTGAATCGGGAGAACCAGATTTTTTTTTAGTTTCAGATATCTGGTTTCCTCCTATGCGATCGTGTAGGAGGTCTCGCGTTTGCGAGGGTGTGGGATCCTCTTAATCGCGCTTGCGTAGAAGGCAAAGAGCTGGGCTGGGTTGAGCTGGCTTATTGTGTTCACGATGGGCTTGTCGCGGTCGTGATGGGCTGGGCGGCGACAGACAGCAATCACGAGCTAGGCCTCGCGGTCGTGATGAACAAATGACCTTGACGAAATTTAAAACTCCTATTTCAAACTTCATCTTATTATTTCAATTTTGGGAGCTAGAGAGCTCGGAATTTAGTGATTTCAAGTTCTATCTTCAAGATTTCACATTGGGGTAAGTTCTTAACCATAATCTAAGCCTTTTCCCTATGATTCCATCATTTATTTCGTTAATTCTCCATGATTTGGATTGTAGAATAAGGGGTTTCCATGGAAATGAGTTTACTAAAAATGATAAAATTGAAGGTTCGATTGTGGTTATATTTTCATGATTTTACTTTTTAGACTGTGGGTAAGATAAATTTAAGTCTAAATTACAGTTTTGCCCTGTAGGGCTCAATTTTGAATTCGAATATTTTATATAGCATATGGGTATCAATAGGTTCGTATTCTTATGTAGGTGTTGTATTTGAATAGATTGGGCTCGTTAAGAAGCTCAAAGGAAATGAAGGTCGCGGAGTGACTCTTTGGCTTTGGATTCAGGCAAGTTGAGAGTTACTAGACCTTTTATATAGTGTTTTGAATTGGTTAATGAAATGAAAGGGCCTAATAGAGAATTGTGGGTCCCGTAGTTGTGAGGTGACGAGCACTTGTGTGGGTACCGGTGTATATGTATGGGTAATTAATGTAAAATGAAATGCGTTTGTGATGGGATTATACGTTGAGCCTTTGGGCATTGGATGTAGTGATAAATCTACTAATTTGGTATGGTTGTTGTATGTGGGCTCATGATAGCCATGTTTAACTTTTATTTGTGATTATTGATTCATTATGCATCCATCACTCCACGTCATCTAAACTATGGAAGAGGAACTATTCTTAATATTGAAATGATATTTATACATTTGCATGATATACGTATATCCATTTCATACATTACATGACATTGGTATATGCGGTGGATGAAACATAAGGAATGGTCCGTAGAGGATGGATTGGATATGGTACATGATTTGGAGTGATGATGATTATGAACGCTCGATTTGTTGGGACCCGATGTTGATCTTGGAGATCTGGAATTCCGGGTGAGTATATGGACGTCATGAGTCCCTCATGGGTCACGTAAAACCTACTGTAGGAGTGTGTGTATACTAGTGCATATTGGCCATTGCATTGCATTACATACCATTCATATCCGACTGTGTTGTGCATTTGAAAGCATTATTTGAACTTTGGGAAAGATGTAGGCTTTATGACTTGGATGATTTTTGAATTCTTTATTTCTAATGTGTGGATGCTTATAAACTATAAAATTTAAGACTAACAAAGCAAGAAGGTGAGTATCAGAAGCAACCCTCGTCATTGCTATAGTTTAGGGTCGGCCAACGATGTTGTTAGGTACACGTGCTTACCGTACTTACTCCACACTTGATTCATCTTTTGTGTGCAGGTTTGGATTCGGGCATGAGTTGATGTCAGAATTCTGTTGATCACTGAGGCATACTTTGGAGTCTAGGGTGAGCTAATGAGGGTCCCAAGGTACCGGACTTCACTCTTATCTTTTTTTTCTGTCATTCTTTATTTCGGACAGTCTTATGTAGTATTTTCAGACTTGTATTCCAGTTAGTCGCTCTTGTACTTATGTTATAGCCCGTATTTTGTACGTTCGGATAATTCAAGATAATTGCGAGAAGTTAAGGGCAAGGCTATATTTTGATCTTGTTTAATACACAAGTTGTTTATGAAAAATTATTGATGTGGAAATATTAAGAAAGGCTAAGGGTAAAAAGGAAAATTCACAAAGTGGTTCATGGTAATATTGTGAAAGGCTAGGGGCAAAATGGGAATTTCACAAAAACTCAAGTAAGTTCTTGAATGGCCATGTGGCCGTCCAAGTTGAGGTGGGCCTTGGCCCACATGGATGAATTATGTGTATATATATATATGACTTATTAGTCATATTTTTCATTACCATTACACTTAGAAAATTCAAGAAGTTTGGAGAAGAAGAAAAAGAAAGAAAAAGAAAGAGAAGGAGCCATGTTCGGCCATGGCTATCAAAAATTGGTTCCATGGAGTTGATCAAGAAAAATTATTTTCTTTTAGTATTCCAACTAATTGGAAGGTCCTCTTTAACATGGAGTAATTGTTGGAGTAAGCAAAGTATTCGTTGTGCGAGTTGTGGACTCTAGCCGAGGAAAACGATGTGTGGAGAAAGGTATGTGTTCAATCTTCTTTTACATGTGTTATGGATGATTTGTGAATGTCGTAGTATGTAGAAATGGATGAAATTCATAAAAATATGTATGTGTGTGGTATGGCCGAATAAGATTGATGATGGTAGGATGTGATGAATTGATTTTTATTTATTATTTTGATTGTTGTAGTTGTGGATTCCATGATGAAAATGAAGGTTGGATAAATTGAAATGAAGTTGTAATCGTTGAGAATTATTGGAGGAATTAATGTGATTCTAATATGGTTTCTTGTAATTATGAGAATAATGTTGCTAGTGTGTGAATTATGGGTATAGTTCATGAATTGAAGGAAGGAAATGTGTTGTTATTGTTATTGTTATTGTTGCACTTTGGAGGTTTCGGGTGGAATGGCATATTGGTTAGACTATTTTGAATATTGTGTGAATAGTTTGAAGTGTTCTTGAATCATGTTAGAATGATTTCGAATTAACACTTGAATGTGAGATCATTGATGTTAGCTTGATTATATGTGGTTGAAATTGAATATAAATGAAATGCCCGTTAAATTGTGTGACAAGGGTCGTTAATGTTAGAATATATTTTGGATTAATTGTTGAAGTTGGAGATATGATTGTTGGTATCGCTGTTGATAATTTGGCCGAGTT
This sequence comes from Lycium barbarum, assembly GCF_019175385.1. NCBI lineage: Eukaryota > Viridiplantae > Streptophyta > Magnoliopsida > Solanales > Solanaceae > Lycium > Lycium barbarum. Next base: position 33,726,444 of record NC_083339.1, on the reverse strand, counting down.
GAATTCTCGGATTGTTGTTGATAAATTGGCCGAGTTAGATTCTCGGGGATGGTGTATTTATAGGGAAGATGCTGCCGAAATTCCGGCAGACTATAAGTGAATTTATTTGAGAAACTAAGGCAAGTGAATGACAATGAATCTAATGATTTTGTAAATCTTCTTAAATGTAGACTAGCGATAGCGAGCTTGGACAATTAAGCGTAGCTAATACGACGTGGGACAGGTATGTGAGGCTTACCCCTTTCTTTCTTTTGGCATGATCTTTGTGAAACGAACAGACTAAGTATATGTATGATTTCAAAGAAACTTCTACTCTTAGAGCCACTAGGATGGCTAACGTTCTTGATTTCCATAAGCTATTTCATATGGTTTCGATGCGTATCTATGATGTCCGAAGTTCTATTTGATATGTTTCCGAATGGCATTCAAGAGATAATTGATATGACTAATGTCTTGATTTTCAAATGATAGCACGTTTGATTATTCCATTGAGTCATTGATATATTTTGATACGTACATATGGTTCCAAAAGTTCCATTTTGACTTGATCCATAGCGATATTCGAAAGATACTTCATATGATTATTGCTTGATTTTCCAAAAATAGCTTCTGAAACATTCGTAGAAGGTTCTGTACTAAAACGTCCATAACTTTTTCATACTAACTCGGATTGCCTCGAAACGTGTTTACGATTTTTCACGTGTCGTTTGTGTACTTATTCATCGAGTCTGAAAGTTGTTTTATGTGCATATAGTTTCTCACGACTCTGCTCGTGCATGCCTTAATGTATCCTCCACTGCGTCCCGGGCCAGGGTATGTTCTCGTGCGTACTCCACTGCATTGTTCACCGCGTCCCTCTCACTTGCGGGCCGGGGCACGTTATATATGATACGATGACATGATGATATGATGACGGGGTGGTGGCTAGGATGGCATATGATGACTCTATTCACCGCGTCCCGCAATAGAGGGTCGGGGCACGTTACATGCATACGTGATACATGACATTGACATATATGATTCATTCACCGCGTCCCTCAATAGAGGGCCGGGGCACGTTACATGCATACATGATACATGACATTGACATATATGATTCATTCACCGCATCCCTCAATAGAGGGTCGGGGCACGTTACTTGCATATATGATATATGATATTGACATGCATGATTTTTATCTACCGCGTCCCTCACTAGAGGGTCGGGGCACGTTATATGCAGATATGATATGTGATGTTGACTTACATGAGTTTATTCACCGCGTCCCTCACTAGAGGGCCGGGGCATGTTATATGATATATGATATATGATAAGGACATACATGACTTTCATTTATGATTTATGATGACGATATACATGATTTTCGTTTCAAAAGGCAAGTGCTTTGATGTTTTAAAAGGTCATACTTGATTCTGATAAATCTTTGTTTCAGTTATGATCCTTTTTTCTGTATTCCATGCCTTACATGCTCAGTACATATTCCGTACTGACCCCCTTTATTCGGGGGCTGCGTTTCATGCCGCGCAGGTACACCCAGATGAGTAAAGGACATTGCTAGAAGATGCTTCAGCTGGATTGGCGAGCTCCACTTCCTTTCGGAGTGTTACCGAGTCAGAGTACATATGTTATGATTTCTGGATTGATGTTAGAGACTTTGCAGACAGAGTCGTGGGTATAGGATGTCAGTCTTGTAAGCGGCTCTATCAGCCAATGTGTCTTATATATTATGTTACAGATTCCATATGGTTACAGATTTTGTTTGATTTGAGAATGATAAAAAGAATGTTTCTGAAAGCTTTACTATGTATTTCGTTCTTGTTTGATTCAAGGAGTCCAAAGTATTATGTATGTAATAAGAGTCAGAGGGTTCGCTCGGCCCTAAGGAAGGGTCGGGTGCCCATCACACCCTACTGAGATTAGGGTGTGACAACTTATGACTTCCAGGTTTTGGGAGATGTATTGACTTAGACTGCTTTATGTCCTTATTATTATTAGAATTATTATAATTGTACTATATTACTTCCGCAATTTGTTTACATTTCGCGACTTAGCTACTGTTTGAGGATTTCTCGTCATGACATGTTTTGAGTGCGCGAGCAGATTTATGCATTTTTATGACTGAAATGCATATTTGGTTTGTGTCTGCGGTGTTCCAGATGAATTCCGAAGGTCAATCCCAAGTTTGGAACACACCAGAAAAATCTAGTGTGTTGTTGCTGGTGTTGTTCATTGCGGTCGCGATGCAGTTGAGGCGGTCGTCATGCCTGAGGAGATTGGTCATCGCGATCGCGATCAAGAAGGTTAGCATTCTGGGGTCTGATGATAGTGCAAGTGGGACCCGCGATCACGAATAAGGAACCAGCTAGGCAGAACTTAAATCCCTAATTTGAACTTAGACATTTTATTTTCATATTTTGAGCTCTAGACCTCGAATTTGGGAGATTTTGGAAGGGATCTTCAAGATTTTTCCCGGGGATAAATTTCTAACCTTCCTTTTATCATTATATTGTTGATTATTACAAAATTTCACCATTGAAATCATGATTTTGGTTAAGGAATTGGGATTCAACAGCCCTAAGTTGAAAATATGGGTTTCTTCAAATTGATGGGTCATTTGATGTCCGATTTGACTCATTTTCTGGATATAGCCTCCATTAGCTATGGGTAGACTAATTTTGGGGTGAAATTACAGTTTTGCTGATCAGGGTTCGGGAATACCTTTTTAGGTGATTTTTTGGGTCTGAAACTATAGTGTCGCAATATATGGGTGTCTACAGACTCAGTATGCTGACGTAGAATTTGTATTTGAAAATATTGGGACCATTCGGAGGCTTTACGAAAGGTTAAGGCTTTGTTGTGAGTTTCAGACTCCAAATCAGGCAAGTAGAGACCTTATTTGACCTTATTTAAAGTGCGTGACTGGTTAAAATGAATTAATAAAAAGGGAGTAATGGGGAAATAAAGGATGTCCTGTACTGGTAAGGTGACGAGCACTTGTATTGGGTACCGATGCCATGTTATGGGAATTTGTGTAGAATCGAGTTATAGAGTCTAGTCTGAATGTCATGCTACTGGCATTAGCTGATAGCTTAGATTGCTATACGTGAATTGTGATTGATACATGAGGTCTCTTATTTGATGATTATATGCCTTATACCTGTCTTATTTCTCATCACTCCCTTATACTTGTTTATAAGTGGAAAGACCTAAGATTGAGCCTTTTACTTTATAGCCTTGTTGCTTGTTTTATGCATGTCATATTCATGATTTCATATGGTATCTCATACATATTACACTTGAGTATACATATGTGATGTACGAATGACAATGGTTCCAGATGGATTACTGTGAACAATATGAGCCTAGATTTGGCTAAAGATAGGTAATATGAGCCGGATTTACTAAGTACAAGTAAAATGGCCAAGTATTGGAAGCCTAAGGTAGCTAAGAACCCCATGGGGATATTATTCCAGGTTGTGTATGGGCCTTGGGAGCACCCCATGGGTCACATAGTCCATATAACAGAGAGTGTGTATACCAGTGATGGAAAGGCCTTACATTACATTACGCAACATTTACATATCATATCATTACAGTGATTCTCTATTTGTTGACTTATTTGAAGTATTGATTGAAATGTAATTATCCTGTTTTAGTTGCTAAGTGAATATTATGAACTTGGAGGATTCTTATACTTAGGTTTATTTATTATATCATTTGTTATGTTATACTAATCGCGGCTAAGTTTGGAAGTGAGCATTCGAAAGACCAACCCTCGTCACCGTTTTAGTTTAAGGTTGGTCAATAATGTTGCTGAGTACACATTGATCACCTGTTTCACCTTTTGGTGTGTAGATTCGGTTCATATCACGAGGGGAGCTCGAGACTTCACCGCCCGTTGAGGAGTCTCATTGAAGGATTTCGGGTGAGCTATTAACTAATCTGTGGCACCGAATTCATCTTCATTTAATTGTTTCTGTCTTTCCTTATTTCAGACAGTATATTTGGATGTTATTTCATACTTATGTTTCCATCTTAGTAGTTCTTGTACTGTGATACCCAGTTTTGGGATGGTTATACTTATTATTCTACGTATTTATGAATATGAGATATTATTAAGACTTTGAAAGGGTTTTCTTATTATTTTGGATTATACTTGTATATGTTGGTTAATCGATTGTGGATGGTTCGTCTACCGGGGTGGGGCAGGTGCCTTCATGACTTTGGAACTTGAGTCGTGACAAATTGGTATTAGAGCTTTAGGTTTACCGGTCTCTTAAGTACAAGAATAATGTCTAGTAGAGTCTTGTGGCTCTATACAGTGAGCTCCGCACTTATCTTCGACAGCTATAGGGCATCAGGGAAAACTCTAATCTTCCATTCCTTATTGTGCGTACTTGATTCTAATGGATTCTAAGGGTTTCTTTGTTTCACTCTCTCACATATGGTGAGGACACGATCGACTATAGTTGGAGACCAGAAGCCCGCACTTGCACCGGTATCCGCTGCCAGAACTGTTGTAGCGGTTCACTTTTGCACGGGTGCAAAATCTACTATCATAACTTGAATTCTATGTTAGTTTAATAGATTCGCCACCTAATTAATTATGGGAATTAGGAAACAATTTGTCTTAAGGTTGTTTTATGAAAACCTTTTAAGAAAGTACCAGAGTTCGGGTAAGGGTTTTGGTGATTTCCCGAGGAAGGTGTTAGGCACCTTGGGATGAATCGCAAAATGCCATTGGCCTACAGGTTTTAAAATCATGGCTAAAAGTATATATTTGCTTAAAAAGAGGTGTTTAAAGGATACTTATAACAATTAAGGAGAACTTAATAAAGGTTGTTCCTTTACTTGTCTACTCATGGCATATTTTGGAATAAGAATCCTTTCTGAGGTTTTATCAAAAGGGAGTTCGTTTCAAAAAGGGTTTGAAGTAATTCACCTTACTTTCTTAAACCAAATACACTAAAAGTTCCTTTTAAGTAGACTTCTACTATAATTGGTCCAAAGTAGGGTAATTAACTTATTTCTTTTTTAGTCGATTCATGGAAAATGGCTTGGTGTCTCTCATTTGTTTTGAAAGCCATGGTTTGCAAGTTTAAGCAAAACAAATACTTAATTTCCCTTTTTTGAAAATCCTTTGAAATAAAGCTTGTCTAAAAATAAAACTCTTTTGTTTTGAAGTGTTTGTCAACCTTTCTTTTTCAACCTCTATGTAGGGCCTAAGCTCAAATACTCTATTTCTCATTTTTTTCAAGAGGTCAGAGGCCCAAAGTTGTAAAAATCATACTTATTTTTCTAACCCATTTTTATCCCCAAATATGTTCAAACTTTCGGAGAGTTTTTAAGCAATACCCGCTTTTTAGAATACTTAAGGAAATACATTACGCAAACTTGAAATCTTTGAACTTATCTTAGAAAGAATCAATTTTAAAAGGCATTTGCACATTTTTATTTATAAAGAGAAAGTTCTTTTTCTTTTGAGTTGGGTCGTTTATTTAAAGTCGATTTCCTATTCATTCTAAATGACATTAGTGGCGTTTGCCTACAAGTTTCTCATTTAGGTTCTAAGGGTTTCAATAATACAAAATAGCTTTCAATAATACACTACATTCTTTTTACAAACATATGCACATGAATAAGCAACAAAATGAAAGCGGGCTAGTGGGTTTACGGCCCACCAGCTATTTTTTTGTTTTTTGCCATTTTCACCCATGGCTGCGGCTGGACTGAATGAATATAAGTGTTGGGCCTTTGGCCCAACAAAAGCGGCAGTATGCAAGTTGGGCCCAATTGGGCCCGCACAGGGACCTTCATGCAAAAAAAAAAGAGGGGAAAAAGAAAATAGAGGTTAGAGGGTGTCCCACCCCGACGAGGAGTATGACAGGCCCCGACTTACAGGCCGGGAACCACCCGACTTAACGATTACCTTCAATTCCATATACTATAACTTAACGTAAACCTTCACGCAGAAAAGGCCCAATATAGAAATATCCGATAATCCAACATATATGTACATATGCGAACCGACAAGGTCGCTATAACATTACGAGTATCATAAAGCCTGCAAGGCTAACAGTAAAGTATCACAGACCAACTCAATGCCAACATGACCATATACCATGCTTACATAACCCACTGTGTCTGTGAGCCTTTAAGAGTGTACATATGAACATATATTACACTAGCACAAGAGTACCAAAAGACAACAAGTCTGGAGAAGTGGCATTTGCTAACACCGCTGAAGCTGAAAAATCCTACTGCGGTCGCTCCTCAATAACCCTGTCAGAGCCTGCAGCTGAAATGCAGCGTCCCGTGCAATGGGACGTCAGTACGGATAAAAGTACTGAGTATGTAAGGCTGGAATCAATAACATAAGTAAGACGGAGATATAAAGAGAATTGAAGTAACCTGCCATCTGAGAACATACAATATACAATGCATGAGTTTAAAATCATATGCAGGCATATACATATATATATAAATAGTATCCTCATCGTAACTTACCCGACCTTTTTAGGACTCGGTGTATAACGTACCCGGCCCTTTTGGGACTTGGTGTATAAGTACGCCGGCCCTTTCGGGACTTGGTGTATAAGTACCCCGGCCCTTTCGGGACTTGGTGTGTAATACCAACTGATTAGTGGTTGCACAATAGGTGTCGTACTCGGCCGGCTATAACACGACTCGGTGTGGTAAAATAGTGCATGCATATATTTATAAATACAATGCATAATAAGCCAATGAAGTAACAACGGCCTTTCGGAGTGACATAAGGTTGTAACCTCCGAATGAATTATGGAGTTCGTATCGAATCCAAAGAAATAACTTAATGGTGATAAACATGATAATATGGTAAGGATCGATCAAATAATTAAGGCGTTAAGATTTGAAATACGTAGCATAGGAATTGAGTGAATTTGTTATGGAACGCTCATATTCATGTTCTAGTTGGATTCGTGCCAAAGAAAGGGAGAAACAAACACCTTACATACCTTATCCGTCAAGCCACCACTTAAAGAATCCCTTACTCCGATTCTTGCCCTTCACCCGAACCTATACATCGAGAAATGCATCTTTAATCATAATCCCATCATATTTCCCTCAACTTAAGCACTACTTATTGAAGACTAATTTGGGTTACGAAAATTTGGGCAGAATCTCCCCTATATTATCCACTTCCTCCAAATACCAAAACAACATTAACAACAATATCATCAAGGTTCTACAAGATAAATAGGTATATTTTCCTCTAAAACTCTCTTCAAACTTCAATCCAAAAGCCAATAACACCAACACAATAATTATAACTCTTATTCTCTCATAAATATTCCTAAATCAACATTAATAAAGAGAAATTCACACCTTACCTTCACTAGGATAGGAAGATCTTCAATGTCTACTTGAATCAGGACCAACTCCAACACAAAAAAAAACTATACTCGCGACTACACGCTGTCCAGACCTCGATTAATACTCCGTCACTCAAAAATTACTCAACATCCTCACTTTGTGATGATTATAGGCTCTCCTATGTTTGCTGAACTTTTTGAAATATTTGGGAAATATTTGGTGGAGAAAATAGGGGTTTTACCCCTTATATAGTGGATTAGAGTCGGTTGGCACCGACTCTAAAATCCTTCTGCGCTTTCGCGCCGCCTTGGGGCGCGTTCACACAAAGTTGGCCAGTGCTACTCTGTGCGTTCGCGCCACTCTTTGGCATGTTCGCGCTGGGTTAAGCCCTGCACTGGAAGTCCATCTTCAAATGCTCATAATTCTCTATTTCGATGTAGGATCGACACGCAGTTTATTGCGTTGGAAACTAGACTTACCGAACATCAATTTAGGCTTCTATTTCACTTCAAAAATCCTCATATACCATATGATATTCCTTCCTCAAGTAGGTCCAGAATTACCCCTCCTATTTCTTCCAAAATCCAACAAACTTAGTTTCCTTGATTCACTTGCCCTCCAATCCTTCCGCAGCTTATTATATAAACTTAAACCCTCATAAACATAAGATAAGCGCATCTAATCTCATATACCTCCTTAAGGGTAACTCGAATCTCAACATACGAAACTACAGGGTGTAACAGAGGGCATCTACACATAGCAATTATTTTAATCAAAAAATTTATCAGCACAAATTCACTTAAACAAATTTGGGACAGTTTTTACATATATGTACGCTAAGTATACACAGAGAGCAATGAAGATATGTATAACCCAATTCAACGGTCGCAGATATAATATCATTTAAATAATCAAGAAATGGAAAGAAAGTCCAAGCCCAATAGCCCAAGTCCTAGCCACATAATTAGTCAAATGAGAAACAAAAGGAGAATAGGTTTAGATCAGCCTAATAACACAACATAAATAACCAACATATCCTGATATCCCCATTGGTATATGGGATATACACCATTATACACTTGAATATTTATAACAATGTAGTACCTATGTATACCCGGTATATATCATGACATGTGGGCTTAAGAATACGGGGGAATAAGACTCAAACAAGTTACATATGTTAAACGGTTTAAATTAATCATGCATACTCAAGACATACCTTAATATACAAGGGATATACATCCCATATACTTGAAGTATACAGACTACATATATACCCCAGTATACTTGGAAATATCTCAATCACACAGAAATCACATATGCTTCATGTCAAAGGAGAAAAAGATCATATAAAGGTACAATTATCATTAAACACAAGCCATTAGCTACTCAAGTGATAAGCATGTTAAGAAAATAAAGAAAGGACTCATATACATTGATGCGGTGCTTAACACTCCTTTAATAAGGCATCTTAGCATTACACACATAAAACACTTTTACTAGAGCATTCAGATGCACACAAGGTGATTATAAAGTCCTAATCTTCAATCTAAGACTCAAGTTTTCATACAAGATCAGTTGAAACCAACACTCATCAGTTTAGATACATCCCTAAAACATAGCATAACATGGTATGATCCTTAAGTATTATGTCATAGTCAAAGGAAAATCAATGTTCAAACACAGGTTTTTAGTCACATCCAAGTTTAATATCTCATACCCATCTGTAGAGTTTCCCACAATCCTAATTAATAGCAAAGAAGAACCCCAGCAGCTAGAGAAACCAAGATAGGACTGAGTATGAGTACTCAAAGCCCCTTCTTGGGCTCATGGCCCTAGGACATCACTCAATGCCTACTTAAAAGGAGTGACACCTCTTTCATTTGAACACACACTGGAAAATAGAAAACATATCATGTTTATCTCCCAATCCTTAAGTTCATCATTTCATACTTACTTGTTTAGCCAATTGTTAAGTCTAAGAAGAAAACTGGGGTGAGACAGGTTTTACACCACTAAGGACTTATTATTTAGCACCAAGGATTCACAAATTCTCACATATGACACCAACTCAGACATATTGTTCAAATCAAACATACACATAGTAGATAGGGCAGGATAGCAGTAATTTCTAACCATGATATTTAGGATCAGTGACACAACAAATCCAAAAGGAAAGGGAAACAAGGAGAATCATGCTTGAATAGGAAACAAAAATGGACAGCCTCAATGTTTTGAAATCCTAAGTTACAACTTTTTTGAGACAAAGGCAATCCAGTGACATTCCAAAGATAGAAAGCTAGTTTGAAAGTCCCTTTGATTTTTAAAGGAAGGTTCAGATATTCATAGCCATACCAAACATGAAGGAGAAAAACTGAATCCATGACACAGAACTACCTCAAACTCATATAAAACACTTTTCTCATGTCACAAAGTTAATCAGTCATTCAAAATAAAAACAGGTGACTCATTTCTCCCATTCTTATACTGTTTCCTATCATGAAACTTTAATAAAGACCAGACAGTGAGAAAATGTTGTGTTTCAACTCAATCTAAGCTTAAAACTCAATTACAGGTCCTTATACTGCTATTTTAGTCTAAGAAAGAACATGAAGAAACAACCATAGATATTAGCCAAGGCTAACACCTTAACCAAAACATTTTTTTTATCAATTTAAGAGAGACTCATGCTAGGACTACATATGATAGTCAAGTTAATCACGATATACTTTAACAATACATACAGATGAATGAAGATCCCTACAGTATCCTAACTCAAAATCAGGATTCCTAAAACCATTTCAACTTATACATCATTTATACACACGCAACACATAAGAATAAGTAGACTTGACAGATCATAACCCATTTGACACAACATTCATCCTTACCACTTAAATCAGATCTGGACATATACAACCTTAATGCTAAGTGGTTTATAAAAGGGCAATAGATAACCTGATTACACACAGAATCATAGGAGCAGCCTCTCTAGAAAATCACACACTTTAACTACTAATAGACTAGTTTAAAAAAAAGAATATGCTCAACTGTTTTAGTTTGCCCTCATACCTGTTTAAAAATGTTTTCATACAATACTTGATCAACAAACCACACACAACAACAAATACAGAAGTTATACTAATCTTCCTTTCTTTACAAGACAAGTTCAACATACTTCTCCAAAGTTAAACTATTCACGAGATATTACAACAAGAGTATAGTTGAATCATTTGAAAAACCTTTCCTCATGTTTATTTCATGATATGCCTACTAAACTAATCTAAACATATAGTCATGGAAAGGGACTTCCTTAACACATAAATCATCTAATCAATATTTTAAACAAACTATATAAGGAATTCAATAATTAATCATAGAATTAAGAAACTAAACTATTTAGCAACTAACTAACTTAACTAGGCTGACATGAGCTAAACTAACACATTTGTGGACATGTTCGTAATACACAAATAACTAACTACAACAATTAAATACAAAGAAAGGTGGTTTACCTTTTTCTGAGGCAGGTTTGGTCGAGATAGGGGATTGAATGATCTTTAGGCCTCCTCCACACAACTCAACCATAAAAAAATGAAAAGAAAAAGGGTTTTTGAAAAGAAGAACTAGTTTATTTGGTAAGGGTTTCAACTTGAAGTCAAATCCCTTGGTAAATCAACTTTGGAAACCTTTGCAAGTGAAATTATGGTAAGTTTTCAATTTCCGGCTCTTCTCTCTGTGTGTGTAAATAATGGAGACGTGGTTCTTTATATATAACCCCAAACCACCCCTCCCCCTCCCCCCACCCAATTGCTAGGGTTTCATCAATATAGGACTTGTGAAATTTGGGGGAAATTCCCTCCAATAAGTGAAGAACCAATCAAAGTCGAGAATTAGAAAAGTAATGAGACAAAAACCGTCAAGGATCTTCGTCCTTGTTGAGTGTAAATTTGCAGAAAAACTAAAGAGAAAAAGCGAGCTTTACCTTGTTTGGCTGAGATATGGTGGGAAAAGGGAAAAGAATTTGCATGAAAAAGCCTACCATCAACTGAGCGGAGCAGAAAGCACACGGTGGCTTTGCCATTTTTGACGATGATGCGAAGAGAGAGGGTACGGGAATGAATTACTAGGGTGTTCCCCCTCTTTTCTTGAACTTGAAAGATGATAAGGGTTCGTTTGGTTTTGGCTTGAGAGGACGAATTGGGCGGGTCAAAAGGGGAGACGGACTGAGGCTCTCTCATATTGGTTAACAATTTTCAGCCCAGTCTTGAAGCCATTCAAATTGGATTGGTCAATTTTTGAAATGTGGCTACAATTTAATTTAAAAATTAACTACAATCGTTTCAATTGTACCATAATGAATGTAAAAATCAATTAATCATTTCAATTGCAACTGATTTTTAAAGTAATTGAGATTGATGCCAAATTGTTATACGACTTCAGAAGAAATTGACAATTAATTTAATCAATTAAAGTTCTTGATTTAGCGGAGTAGAATATTCATCAATCAGTCACTGTTTTTCACTATTTTGAGTTTAATTTATGATAAATAATTTTAATAATAATAATAAATGTATAAAATATGCAGATGATATAAAATAATATACTTGATGATATCTTGCCAAATGAAATGACAAAACACACCAGAACATTTTTGTAAAAATCATTTTGTTTTGAAAAATTCATATTTTTTCTCCGTTTGTGATTTAAGAAGTCCGACTAATTAAAAAACATTAATGGAGGGCAAAAATTGTTGTTCGTGGAGGAGGCAGGAGATGTTGTAGATAGTGAGGCAGGGCTAGAGCCCGTATTGCTACACTAGCTAGAGGCTGAGCACCAGCTGCTACTCAGGCCCATGCTAGGGATATGACTCCGGATCCAGAGAAGATTCTGGAGGAGGAGCCAGTTTAGGCGGATGAGGTCGGACCCGCCCAGGCACCAACTGGATTTATTGTCACTCCTATTCTTTAGGACACTTTGGTGCATATTTTGAGCTTCTCTGAGGGTATGGCCTAGGCGGGCATACTACCGACTATTCCAGTGGGTTCTCAGACAGGAGTAGGAGCTCAGACTCCCGCTCCGATGGTTGCTATAGCGTATAAAACCCCAGGAACACAGCTAGCTGCTGCTAGGGCTCCTAAATTTTTGGTTGTTATTATCAGACTAGTTGCTTAACCCACTATGACCATAGAGGAGAAAAAGAGATGGGACAACAGTCATAGTGGTCTTAGTTAGTTATCATGAGAGGTTACACAATATGGGGATAGTTGAGTATAACGGTAGTGATTTCATAGTATTTCAGATGATTGGTCACGCCAAGCAGTGGTAGAGAGTTTTTGTTGAGACTAGGCCTGCTGGTCGCTTTCACTTATTTGGATTGAGTTTACTCTTGTGGAGAAGTGGGTTGCACAATATGGGGTTGGTTGAGTCCAACAGTGCTGATTTCATAGTATTTCAGATTATTGGTCCCGCCAACCAGCGGTAAAGGGTTTTTGTTGAAACTAGGACAGCTGGTCACTTCCACTTATTTGGACTAAGTTTACTCGTGTGGAGAAGTGGGTTCCCGTTATGTGAGGGAGGATAGGCAGGAGTAGTATGAAAGATTGGAGCAGGATGGCATCTCTGTGACAGAGTATGAGATGAGGTTGCACGTCATGTCTCTTCATACTTTGATAATTCTTTCTGATGAGACTAAGAGTATTCGCAGGTTCGTTAGAGGGTCGACTTATCCCCCTCGAAGCAGCATAGGTAGCAGCTTCTGGAGGTACCTTTCAAGAGTGATAGATCTTGCTAGAGAGGTTGAGACTATAAGTCATCAGGAGTTTAAGGGGAGATTTGGCAAGAAGCCCCGCAGTTCTGGCAGTTATGGAGGTGTTGGCATAAAGACATGTATGTAGTTTTGATGATTGACAAACCAAACATTAAGATACCTGCCTGAAGTGAAGCAGAGGTTCAGACAATGTAAAAGTTCTGAAAAGGTAGACAGTACAGGATGGTAAGAACAAGTCCAAGGACATGTTCCATTACAAAAGAACAGCAGGGACAGATGCAGACACATGAAATAATAGGCTATATATATATATATATATATATATATATATATATATATATATATATAAAGGCAGGTGGAATACAGATCAGAGAGACAATGAATGGTCAGCAGAAATACAGAGCAAAGAAGGAGATGAACACAAAGATGTTCATTATGCAGCATAAATGATTTAATGAATAAGGCAACTGAACAAGGCAGCAAATGGAGATAGATGACTTAGTGGAAGAAGCAGCTCGGTGGATGAAATAGAACAAGTGTGCAAACATGTTCAATACCAATGAGTCATCATATGCAGAAAAGGGATGATCACAGGTCATCAGGTGCAATGGATGAATCACCCAGCAGTGATCAATAGTGAGATAATGAAGAAGAGGAGAGGCGAAGTGACTCAAACTTAGAAGACATGTTCAGAAAGAAAAAAGTGTTCAGCTAAAGAGTTTGCAGACAAAGCATATGAATCAGGTTAACAAAATAACCACGTCTGCAAACATGTTCCATCACAGAACAAAATAACTCAAAGAAGAGAAATTCGAGGGCCACACGCGGTACAATTAGCTCACCCTGAAGCTCTTGAGCGGACTCCAATCACACCCGAACATAGAATCCAAACACCAATCAAACCTGCACCATAACAAGATGAAGCAAGTGTAGTGTGAGTACAAAATCAACGGTACTCAGCAGCATCGTTGACCGTCCCAAAATAATACGGAGTTGAGGGCTGGCTGACAATCAGTTACCACTTCACTTAGCCATGATTAATACAAGAGATATAAGAAAGAGATGTTACAAATATTGAGTTCAACACAATTTCACTTATACTTTCCAACATTACAAATCCCCATTTAGACTTCAATTTAAGCTATTAGACACCAGGTTATTCCATCTGTTTCTACTAGTTATCCTAACCAATTATGAGGTTTTCCATCCCATAAGCCAAATAGAACTTTTATCCCAAAGTTTAACCAGCCTCTAGACATGTTTTTGATAGACAATCAGAAAGATCAATTCAATTAAGCACACCCACACTTATTACTGTTAACTCACGTGTAAGGTATCTTTGTCCTAACCAACATAACAAATATATACCAAATCACGGCAAGGCAATACTAATAATTCACAACCAAACAACATAAATTAGGGATGAATGCAGTGCAAGTGTAATGTAATGCAATCCAAGGCCTTTGTTCCACTTCCCGATACCTCTCTAACCTAGTTGATATGAAGTTGTTCCATGAAAGAGGGATGCTTATGGATGGGGTTGCCGAGCGTCTCCCAGGGTTCTATAATCATTCGGTGGCTATTCATTGGAATTGTTTTGTTACTCCTCCATGTCAAGCCAATGAGCAATGGTTCCGTGAGTTTTATGCAAATTTGAAGAAGGTAGATTTTGAAAATCCAAAAATTATGATAAAGGGAAAGATAGTGAGGTTTGGACCGCAAGAGATCAATGCTTTCCACAACTTTCCCAACCATCCTATTGAGCCGATGACAAATAAGGATGTTTGTGGAAATGGGCGTTGGTTGGTGGACAAGCTTTGTGGTGAAGGGGTGATTTTGCCTTGGCAAAATAAGAAGACGAGGATCACCAACTATGAGTTCACTGCTGAGGCCAAGGTGTGGCAGTATCCTTGTCAGGCGGGTATCTCCTTCTTCTAACACTTCTACTTACACGTACGCTCATGCCTTGATCATTGCTTGTATTCTAGACGAGGTCGAGGTGAATACTGGTCATCATATTATCAGAGAGCTAAAGGATTATGTGCATCAGGATGGCTCGAGTCTGATATTTCTGTCACGACCCGACTAGGGGCTATGATGGGTACCCGGGGCTAACCACCGAGCACCGCTCATACCATTACCCATCGTATACATCAAGCGTTCATTCATTAATCTTATACTCAAATCATAGAAAAGCCATTTTTCACTTTGAAACATAATTACCTTTATATACATAAGCCCTTCGGCTATCAATATATATATATATATATATACACACGTGGGAAAAATCGTGAGACCATACTATCCACACATGCGTATCTACGAGCCTCTACTAGAGTACTAGACATATGGACGGGACAGGACCCCGTCGTGCCCAAAACATATATATACTATACACAAAAGAATAAATCAATGGCACCTCCGGAATAATGGAGTGCTCTCAAAGTCTGCTAGTAGCTCCTACGAGTCTGGATCACCTCCTTGTCTACGAGTCTGGATCACCTCGTATCTTTTTTCTTTATCATGTGTATATGTAGCTCTTTATAGTCATGGACTCGTAATTTTCATAATTTAGGAAGATTCATGCCATAGGAGTCATGCCTTAGAAGGAAAGGATTAGCCTTACATACCTCTTTCGTTTAGCTATTCTATCTTGTGATCGTTCTCCTTCGATGCTCGCGTTTCTACCTTCAAGAAAGTTCGTATTAACATTAGCTAATCGATTATAAGAACATACTTACTAAGGCTGGAGAAAATTGGGCAGCATTTCCTTTGTTTATACAACTTTCCTCATATTACATATCAACTCTCAAACCTCCATAACAACATTCACAATATTATAAGCAACAATCGTCATTCATCTACATTATCCACATTTCACAATTTCACTTCAATTCCTCCATAATCATGGTCATAGTACACTATTACGTTCACTCATATACAATGTTTATCCCATGTTCTTAATATCATTTATAACGTGATCATAACCATAACATATCAAGAATCATGACTCAATCCAAGCTACTACTCAAAAATCACACTATTCTTACATTCATGACCCATTTTCTATACCCTTCTACAATCCAAGTGTTTCAACTTCTCAATACCTTAAACAACATGGGAATACCATAAAACTTACCTTAAATGGTGTAGGAATAAGCCTTGGGTGGAAATACTCTTCTTGCACCAAAACTCTAGTTCACTTCCATTGGAATTTCTTGGCTTGGATGAACTTCAATGAATTTCATACACTTGATTTTGTTGGTTTGATGAAGTTGATCACAAATCTCTCTTGGGTTCTTGTGGATGAAGAGTGGACAGGGTTCGAGAGAGTTCTTGAAGTGTTGGGTAAAATGAAATGAAATAAGGAACTTGGTCCCCTGTTTAATAACTTAAAAATCTGATCCATCGGGAAGATATACGGACACTCATACGGTCCGTATAAAATTATACGGTCCGTAAAAGTGACAGTGAAATCGTCGCTTCAACATCTCGCTTCTGTGACCATTATACGACACATTATACGGTCTGTATAATTTTATATGATTCGTATAAGTGACCGTATAATCCCATCAGTGAGGGACCTTCACTGTGACGATTCTGCGGACCATTATACGGACCGTATAACATTATACGGACCATATAATCGGCTGTGTAACCCATCTTTTCTCTGATCTTGTTCTTGTCACTTCGTTTGATCTCCAATCCTTATGGAACCTTCTTGATACTTGTTTAACACCTCATTAACGATCTAAGGGACGTTATAATTCTTATCTAAGACACTATTAAATCATCATTAACTTATTACTCGTAAATCCTTTCCGATACACATCGTATGCCTTGTCCTCTCTTGGCAAACTTTCTCCTCTTACTCCGAATGTCTTTGCAAATCTCAATTAGGGTCATCAAATGTCATTTCTCACTTATTGCAATACCGTATACTTCGTGCCTTTCGTCAGTCTATTCACTGTGCATCAACGGGAAAATTTTTGGGGTGTAACATTCTTTCCCCCTTTGAGCACTCGAGAATTCTACGAAAATTTCGCCAGAGTTTCCCCTATAATATGGTACTACCATCCTGTCACAACAGCCCACAATAACATTGCCTCACAGGGCCACAACACAATAGCAATATAAGTTGGCCACACACGACCCATATGCATAAAAGAAAACATACATACCTCATAATCCCGATGTCTCATCGTGGATCTCTTCTGGGCGCTGAAATAAGTGCGGGTATTTGGATTTCATACTCTCTTCTGCTTCCCAAGTCATTTATTCTCGGTTGTTATTTCGCCGTAGGACTTTAACTGAGGCTACTTCCTTTTTTCGAATTCTCTGTACCTGCTTGTCTAATATGGCAATGGGCACTTCTTCATAGACTAGCTTTTCTGTCACTTAAACATCATCTACTGGAACAATCCTCATAGGATCTCCAACACACTTGCGGAGCATTGAGACATGGAAACCTGGATGGACTAATTCAAGTTCTAGAGGCAAGTCCAATTCATAAGCTACTTGACCCACCTTGCAGATAAACTTATAGGGTCCAATGTATCGAGGACTTAAGTTTCCTTTCTTACCAAATCTCATCATTCCTTTCATTGGTGACACCTTTAAGAATACCCAATCATCAACTTGAAATTTTAAGTGTCGCCGGCGGTTGTCCGAATAAGATTTTTGGCGACTTTGGGCTGTTAATAATCGATCTCGGTTCACCTTGACTTTTTGTACTGCTTGTTGAATTAACTCAGGGCCTATTAGCTGTACTTCTCCTATTTCAAACCATCCAATTGGGGATCTACACTTCCTTCCATATAAAGCTTCATACGGCGCCATTTGGATACTGGAATGGTAGCTATTGTTATATGCAAACTTAATAAGGGTAAGTGGTCATCCCAGCTACCACCAAAATCTAGTACGCATGCCCGTAGCATATCTTCCAATGTCTGAATAGTGCGTTCATCCTGCCCATCAGTTTGCGGATGAAATGTCATGCTGAGTTTTACTTGAGTACCCAAACTTTCTTGGAAGGATTTCCAGAACATAGCTGTAAATTGTGCCCCTCTATCTGTGATAATGGATATCGGGATACCATGGAGTCGCACAATCTTCTTGAGATACATCTTTGCATAATCTTCTGCTGAGTATATGGTTCTGACTGGAAGAAAATGAGCTACTTTCGTGAGTCTGTCCACGATCACCTATATAGAATTATACTTGCCTCGGGAACGGAGTAATCCCACAATAAAATCTATGTTGATCACTTCCCATTTCCAAGTAGGAATTTTCATTGCTTGCAATAATCCTCCTGGCTTTTGATGTTCGATTTTCATTTGCTGGCAATTTGAACATTGGGCTACAAATTCTGCTATGTCTTTCTTCATTCCATCCCACCAATAAATTAATTTGAGATCATGATACATCTTTGTTGCTCATGGATGAATACAATATCGAGAATAATGAGCTTCTTCGAGGATTCAATGGCATAATTCTGCAACATTCGGAACACATAGCCTGCCTCGGTATCTAAGAATTCCATCCATAGAAGTTTCAAATGGAGACTCCTCTTTTTCATGAAATGTGTCTCTATAATGGCTGAACTGAGGATCTTCATATTGACGCTCATTTACTTCCATATTCAGGGACGAAACTGTGGGATTATTAATACCAATTCCTGCACTACCTGAAATAATTAAACGTACTCCAAGATTAGCTAGTTGGTGGAGCTCATGAATTAATTCTTTCTTCTCCGGAAGAACTTCACATAGGCTGCCCATCGATCGGCGGCTAAGCGCATCAACTACTACATTTCCGGGGTGGTATAAAATACTCACATCATAATCTTTCAATAATTCTAACCACCGCCTTCTGCAGATTTAACTCCTTCTGTTTGAAAATGTATTGAAGACTCTTGTGATCTGTATAAATATCGAAACGTACACTATACAAGTAGTGTCTCCACATCTTTAATGCATGAATAACGACAGCCAATTCGAGATCATGAGTTGGGTAGTTCTTTTCATGTTTCCGCAGCTATCTCAAAGCATAAGCGATGACTTTACCGTGCTGCATTAACACACATCCTAACCCAATACCGGAAGCATCACAATATACAACATAACCATCTGGCCCTTCTGGGAGTGTTAAGACCGGAGCTGAAGTTA
The DNA here is from genome assembly GCF_019175385.1 of Lycium barbarum. NCBI lineage: Eukaryota > Viridiplantae > Streptophyta > Magnoliopsida > Solanales > Solanaceae > Lycium > Lycium barbarum. The sequence continues at coordinate 33,707,153 of NC_083339.1, read as the reverse complement.
ACCTATCCTTCAATTCTTGGAAGTTGCGTTCACAAGCGTCATTCCACTAGAATTTAGCTGACTTTTGGGTTAGCTTCATCAATGGTGCTGAAATAGAGGAAAATCCTTCTACGAACCTTCTATAGTACCCTGCCAATCCTAGAAAACTACGATCTTCTGTAGGCGTCATCGGCCTTGGACAAGTCTTCACAGCTTCAATTTTTTGAGTATCAACTCGAATGCCATCATCTGAAATAACATGACTCAAAAATGTCACAGAATTCAGCCAAAACTCGCACTTTGAGAATTTTGCATACAATTCTCGAGTTCGAAGAATTCCTAGAATAATACGTAAATGATTTGCATGTTCTGATTCTGTGCGAGAGTATACCAGAATATCGTCAATGAATACTATTATGAATAAATCCAAGAGAGGCCTGAATACGTTATTCATCAAATTCATGAACACTGCTGGAGCGTTAGTTAACCCAAATGACATCACCCGGAATTCATAATGGCCATATCTCGTTCTAAAAGCTGTTTTGGGAATATCTTCTTCTCTAACTCTCACTTGATGATAACCTAACCTCAAGTCTATTTTGGAAAACCACTTGGAACCTTGTAATTGATCAAACAAATCATCAATCCTTGGGAGAGGATATTTGTTCTTTATCGTCACCTTATTCAACTGCCTATAATCGATACACATCCGTAAGGAACCATCTTTATTTCTCACGAATAGGAATGGTGCTCCCCACGGTGATGAACTGGGTCTAATAAACCCCTTCTCAAGCAAATCCTTCAACTGTGCCTTTAACTCTTTCAATTATGCCGGAGCCATTCGGTAAGGAGGAATAAATAGGCTTGGTATCCGGCAATACATCAATAGTGAAATCAATCTCTGTTTCCAGGGGAAGGCCTGGAAGTTCATTTGGAAATACATTCGGAAATTCATTCACTACTGGAACGGATTAGAAAGTTGGCGACTTTGCTTCGGTATCATGAACTCGGACTAAGTGATAAATATAGCCTTTTGCTATCATCTTTCTTGCCTTAAGGTAGGAAATAAACCTACCTCTTGGAGATTCTATATTACCCTTCCATTCAAGCATGGGCTCTCCCGGATATTGAAATCGAACTACTTTCATTCGGAAATTAACATTAGCATAACATGAGGCCAACCAATCCATACCCATAATCACATCGAAATCTAACATTTCCAGCTCAACTAAATCAGCTTTAGTCAGGTGGTCGCATATCACAATTACCCAATTTTTGTACACTTGTTTAGTTATCACGGGATCACCAACAGGATTAGATACCTCAAAAGGTTTAATTGGCTCGGGCTTCACCCCAATACGACCAGCAACATGCGGAGTAATATAAGATAGGGTAGAACCCGGATCTATCAATGCATACACATCATGGGAAAATACGGATAATATACCTGTAACCACATCCGAGGAGGACTCAAGATCCTGTCGTCCGGCTAAAGCATACATACGGGGCTGAGTGGCACCTGACGTAGATGCTCCCCCTCGGCCTCTACCTCGACCTGCTGGAATCTGGGGAGTCTGCCCTACCGGGCGCACTGAAGAGGAACCAGCTGCTAATCCTGTTGGCTGAACCCCACCTCTACCATACCTCGAGGGACAATCATGCATCAAGTGCCCAGTCTGTCCACAAACATAGCAAGTATCTGTGCCCTGGCGACATGGCCCCGAATGTAATTTACCGCACTGACTATATCACGGTACTGGTGGTCTCCTCTGACTATGGTCACCCCTAAACTGAGAACCTAAAGCTCTCGAACTCTGACCCTGTCCTGAAGGAAATGAGTGATCAAATCCCCTACCTGCAAATCGTGGAGGCGCACTAGTCGCCGACTGGCCTGAGTGTCTAGGATATGCCTGCCTTGATCCCCCTCTACAATCACTACCTGCCCCCATAGATCTGGCCCTCTTGCTTTGCCCTCTATCAATATCACGATCACCCCTTTGTGGATGTTGTTGTCCTTCTAAATTGTGGGCATGGGCTTGAATGCGGGAAATATCCATCCCATCTTGCGACGAAGCCGTCAAGCAGTCCTTGAAAAAATGTGGCCCTAATCCACTCACGAATCTGTGCACCCTATCTCCCATGTCGGCCACTATAGTCGGGGCATATCTAGCCAATGAATCGAACTGAAGGCTATACTCCCGAGCACTCATATTTCCTTGTTTCAAATTTAAAAATCTATCCGCTCTAGCTCGGTGAACCTCGGGTTGCAAATACTGGCGGATGAAGGCATCTACAAATTCTTGCCAAACGGGAGGAGGCTCATTCTCTTTTCTTGATGACATCCAATTATTGTACCATAAGACCGCCACATCCCGGAGTCTAGACGATGCCAACTCCACAGATTCAGTTTCGAAGGGATGAATAATCTTCAATGTTCTCAACATTTCATCGATAAAACTTTGCGGGTCTTCATCCGGCTTTGACCCGAAAAACTCCGGAGGATTCAAACTCATGAAATCACGGGCTATAGTACTAATGGCCCTGTCACTCGAACCCGAACCCTGCCGCTACACCTGGGCGGCAACTAACTGCGTCAACAGATGAATAGCCTCGGTCACTTGTTGAACCGAAGTAGCCGGTGGAGGAATTGGAGGCATGGGAGCTGCAGCTGAAGCCCCTTCTTGTTCTTCTATAATAGGCGGAGTAGAAGAAGCATTAGATGGAGCCTCATTATGTGATTCGCCCTCTTCTACATTCATTGGCGACTCTTTTTCTACCAGCCTTTTCATCGTAGTCTTGCCCTTCTGGGCGGCTGCAGCTTTTCCCCTTTGGCGACATTTCTGAAATCATAGCACACTATTAAGGAGGAGATAATCTTATAACACAGCTCTATCGCATGATCTCATAAGAAGAAGAATGGTCATTTTTCCTAAATGCCCTGTAGCCTCCTGTTTATTAGTGTGGCGCGCAACACACTATAAACAAGACTCTACTAGACACAGCTCATATACACTTCCTATGACTGAACTGCTCTGATACCACTTTTGTCACGAACCGACTAGGGGGCATGACAGGTACCCGGGGCTAACCACCGAGCACCGCTCATACCATTACCCATCGTACACATCAAGCATTCATTCATTAATCTTATACTCAAATCATAGGAAAACCATTATTCACTTTGAAACATAATTACCTTTATATACATAAGCCCTTCGGCTATCAATATATATATATATATATATACACGTGGGAAAAATCGTGAGACCATACTACCCACACATGTGTATCTACGAGCCTCTACTAGAGTACTAGACATATGGACGGGACAGGACCCCGTCATGCTCAAAACATATATATACTATACACAAAATAATAAATCAATGGCACCTCCGGAACAATGGAGTGTTCTCAAAGTCTACTAGTAGCTCCTACGAGTCTGGATCACCTCCTTGTCTACCTGTGGGCATGAACACAGCGTCCAAAGAAAAAGGACGTCAGTACGAACATTGTACTGAGTATGTAAGGCATGAATAAAATAAACATAATGGAGAAATCATAAGACATAAGATGAAAATATAACCTGCGTAACTTTTTAAGGATGGATACATTTCATACATATATCATATATAATCATAGTACATGTATCATCATAGTGCATACATCATCATATCATATATATCATCATCGTTAACCCGCGTCCGGGTAACCATCATATGCCGCTCACTAGTGGTGTCATGCCCGACCCTCTAGGCTCAGTGTAAACATAGCAGCCCGCCTGAGCGGTGACATGCCCGGCCATTTAGGCACTGTGGAATAGGACGCTCCAAAACTCCAAACGACGCCTAGGAAACCATGACTACTATCTTCTCGGGTCAAAATAGTTTTAACAAGACTCGAGAACGAATCAACTAGGGCAAAAACAGAAGAATCACGGTAACGACAAAATGGGTCGTTACAGGGTTGACCAAGGTCAACTCCCAAAACATCAAAATTCTAACTTTCCAACCAACGACCCTAATCACACCTGAATGCCTCTGGACCCAAACCAACTATCCTACCAAGTCAAAAATCACGTTCTGGACCTAACGGAGCTATCAGAATTCGTTTTCGAACATGTGTACCCAAAAGTCAACTATTGGTCTAATCTTTCCCAAAATCAAACTTAAGAACACAAGAACAAAGATTTCCTTTCCGATACTAATCTGATTGCCTCAATAACTGTGCCATCCATTCCCGCAAGTCAAAAACAGCAAACTAAAGCTAAGGGAAGGATCGCTTAGGGCAAGATAGGTAAAATCACTAAAACAACCAAACGGGTCGTTATACCTTCACATGTAAATAAAAACGTATTAGAAATTAATTTCCTCCATCAAAATTTATTTTGTGCTTCCGCAACTATAAATGCTCGTAAAAAATCAGATTGAGCAACTCAAAATTCACATTCTCTTTAAAAATAAAACTTAATTTTTCTTTCTAAAAGGTAAAAAAAAATCCTACAAAAAATACTAGTAGCTTGACACGTATTTTGCACTCATATGTCGGTGCCAATTAAGCTTTACAAATGTACCCAAAAAAAATTCTAAAACTATTTGTTTTAGTTGTAAAATATAATTGAAGAACAAAAAGTTACTCTTTATGTTTTACTGATAGTTCTGACACAATCTATCGACAGCACATGAAAAGTCCATTATGCAATAAAAATAATAATTTTGTTTGTACCACGTGGCAATTGGTTTGTATATTTTTTTTGCTGAAAGTGCAGGCAAACTCTATTGGCAGAATATAAAAATTCTATTACACAAATATAAACATGATCTTCGATTGCTTTTGACAAGTATTAGTGAACTTTCCATGTACATCAAAAATTATCAAGGGCTAAATTTCTTCCATTAAACTTTTTCTTTTAAACTTTGATTTCACATTTATAATGTTATCCTCTTCACCTATTCTTGTGTAACTTTTTCTTGTGTAACTCTTTTATATGGTTCTGATTCATATCATGTTCAAATAAACTTTATCGACCTAACTAGAAAAGTTTATATTGCAATCAATCTAAGAGATTTTATGTAGCACGTGGCCATTATCACAATAATCAATGTTGGAGGCCAAAGAAAAATATATTCAGAAGAAGTTATAAAAGAAAATATATTTTATATAAAGACTAGTCACAAATCACCGGCCTTACACTTTTTTTTACACGTCAGTACTTACAAATCTGTATCAAAAGAACAAAGAGTTAAGAGAATAAAACCTCCCCTTTGTGGAAAATATTTGCGAGAAGAGGCTAAGAAATAAGATATATACTATATAAGGCTAGTCATTATACACACATGTTGCGCTTATACCTTACGTCAATTTTTTTTTTATTTCTCAGTAATAAAATTAATGTGCACAAAAATTTGAAAATAAAACCTCCCCTTTTGGTATTTTTTTTTATATGAAGGTACGGAAGACAATATATTTTATATAAAGATTTGTCATAAGACATTACTTTTACCGTTTATTTTCTCTTTTACATGTCAAATTTATATTTTTCTCAAAAGCGTAATTGTAAGGTTGTAGTTCTTGTATTTTGAGAGACACATTTCTCCCAAATAGAAAAATAGAGGCATTTCTCAATTTTTTCGTAGATGTTAACATCTAAATTTTATCCTCCAACAATTTTATTTAATCGGTCGAATTTCTCGAGTTACAAACGGAGTAAAATAGACACTTTACTGATGAAAAATGATTTTATAAAATTGTTTCGGTGACATTTTACCATTTCATTTGACATAATATCATCAAGTATATTATTGCATATCATCTTGCATATTTTGTATATTTCTTAAGATTTCTAAACATAAGTATCAAAACTTTAATTCAAAATAGTGAAAACAATTATTAATTAATTGTTTAAACTAACAAGGTTCAATTGATAAGTATTTTACTCCGTTAGGTTGAGAAATTAGATTAAATAAATTTATGATCAGTTACATCTCAATTTTATAATTTATTTGACTTTAGTCACTTTTAAATTGGTTAAAATTGAAATCCTAAATTGATTTATATGCTACTTATGGCCATAATTGAAATAACCGGTTATTTTGTACATACAAACCGTGGCCACAATCGAAATATGTTGGCTAAGTTTAAGTTTACATTTGTGACTTGGACAGTTAATCCGTCTGAATTAAAGGAATTGGGCAAAAGGACCAATCCCATTTTTACGGCAACCCGGCCCAGAACCACGTTTAATATACCAAGCGCCCTTTCTATTATCATTTTCTTGAAATGATTTTTCTCAACCACAAACCCTAGCCGCCTGAGAGAGATTCCCTATCTCTTCTTCCATGTTGCCGGAAATAGTAAAGATTCAGGCGCATATTGCTTTATTCAGTTAGTGTTCGACCGATTCGAAAATGTTTTGCCCTCTCTCCACCGCGTCTCCACCAACAATAGGTAAAATCCTCACCCTCTCCCTCTCCTTTTTGCTTTTTTTTTGCTCTCAAGGAGAAAAATCCTTAATGGTATTTGTCTTACTATTGCTCAAAAACACAAATTTTCATTGGTTCTTAGCTTAAATCTTTCAAAAGAAAAGGATAAATCCAAGAAATCTTCAAAATTCCAAGGTCCCACATTGATTTCAAGAGAAATCTGAGGGCTTTAGGGGTTCTATATAAAGAAGCCCTTATTTCATTGCAAAAACAAGTCTCAACCGAGCAAAACCCCCAAAATTTTAAGTTTCCAGCAAGGGATCCGATTAGAATTGGAATCCTTGCTTAGTTTACTTAATTTTGGGATCAGTCTAATGTTTTCTTTAATTTCGATTTCTGTGTCGTGGCTGAGTTGGGTGCTAAGGAGCTCAAAGATCTCCAATTCCAATTCTCGACAAAGGCTGCACAAAAGAAAGGTAATTATATTTCCTTCCTTTTATTTTCTGTATGTGTTAGGTTCTTTATGTCTTTTATATGTGTATGTATTTAGTTTAGTTCTAGTTTAATGATAGTAAGCATGTGTTAGACTAGAGTAAAAAATTCTTTGTTTGTTTCTTGTTAGTGTAAAATGCCTAGCTTAATTCATTCTTGGTTAGCAAGGATATGATTAGATGTTTTTTTTTCCCACATGTTTAGAGTTCCTTTTTGGTTTAATTTGATAATTTAGGGAACATGACTTAGTCATTTATTTCATCACAGCTTAATCATAAGAGATTAACCAACCTTATCCTGACAGTTCTCTAACTGACCTATCTATATTTAGTTAAACCCTGCTATATGAATGATAGACAGAGCAGTAGAATAGTCTGCACTTAGAGTAGGATGTGTTAGCTTTACTAACATCTATAGCATAGCACCAAAGGATTGGCTTGTTACCATATAACCATGTATGAACATAGAACTTAGTTAATAATGGGCCAAAAAGAGATGGAAAGCCAAAAAGTTTGAAATAGTTGTGATCCCCTTTTGACCATTTGGAATTATCATGTGGCTCATTTATCTTACTTGTATGAGACCTAACTTTACCCCAGGTCAACATAACATTCAGTACTTGTTTGGGTTTGTTTGAAATTTGAAGATATCTATGTGACACTAGTTTGCTCAAGATGTGACTCTCTATTCGATTTACATAGTTTCTGAAGCATGATTATTTTGTCCATCTAGTTTTTTTTTTATTAGGGAGTTGCACTTTACTGAGTCTCCATGTCATTAAAAACCTAAAAGTTCACATGTTAGAGTGGTTGTGCATGTTTAAATTCTAAAATGGGAGAACTGTTCCATTTAATTTGCCTTGTGTGCTTCTGTTTTTTCCTCTTTCATAGATCATGGCACATATCTGTCTGTAGGGAAAAATATGAGTGCTGTTTTTCTTTAGTTAAAATTCTGAGTAAGTACTTGTCAAAATGTTTTGCATGAGATGACTCCTTGTTGATAAAAAGGGGTCTTAAATAGTATATATTCTTATTTTACTGTTAGAAACTATATATTCAGTATGATTTATATGTCTGCCAGGATGACTAAGTGATCTGTCTCTTGGAATGCCAATCATGCATAATCTGCTGTTGTTTTTTGTTTTTTTTGGGTCAAGTCTAGTTACCCATGAGCATATGAACTGCTTGCATCTTATGACTGTTTGAAGCATGATCCTCATCTCTATTGCCTATGACATGCTACTACTAATGATATATGCTAATGCTTGTGAATCTCTCGTGCTAAATGATGAATTTATTGGTGAAAACTGGGACTTGTCTCATTTCTGTTCTTACCCTCTAATTTAGATAGTCAACTGAACTAGTGAAATGATAAATGTTAAGAAGTAAAGATGAATTTGCTTTGGTCTTTGTTTTATATGAAGGGTTGTGTCACTTAACTTATGGGAAGGCATTGACTGATGTCCTAGGGTGATGAGCCTAAGAAGAAGCTTTGAGTACACCACACTCAGCTTTATCTTAGTGTTTATAGTTGCTGGGGTTCCTCTTGTTGGACCATAAAATTATGGGAGCTTTCCCCTTATTTTTTAGAATACTTCTCTTTGACTTAAGGACTGTAATGTGTTTAACTTCTCTTTGAACCTTAGATGTCTATTAAGATGAGAAATTTCTTGAACTAACTAGTAGGGGCTGAATTACCCTTTTCCATGCTTCCTTGCCATACTATGTGTTCTATGAAGGGTTATAGTCTATTACATTGATATGTTTGTCTTCGTGTGTATGCCATGACATTTGAACAAATCTAAGGCTTGAATATACTTTTCAAATACCCTTTGTTTGTCCTGTCCTTTACCACTTGAATTAAACTATAGACTTTGTCATAAGTTCTCCCCAAAAACAGTTAAGGTGTGCATGGGTGCAAATTTGTCTTGTTACTAGCCTAGTCCCCTTTTTCTCTTTCTCTTTGGTATACTGCAATGTTGAGATATGCACACATTACCCAGAACGTGAGTATCCCATTGTATTTGTATGCATTTCTATTAGGGATATCAGCTGCTATGTTTGTTTTCTCCTCCAGACTCTGCATATGAAACAAAAGCATGTTGGATTTGATGTCATAGCATGTTGTGACTTGATGAATTCTCTGAGAGTATAAATGACTGTTGTCCCTTGTCTTTGTGTGTGTATGAAAGCTTTAAACATGAATGAAGACCTTGTATATATTGAGCATATACTGAGTATCCATGAGTATATATGTTGTGTATACTTCAAGTATACAAAGGGTATATCCTTGTATATTTTGGCATATTCACATGTTTACTAAGTTAGTTATGTGAATGAATGAAACTTGAGATTGATGATTGTTGCTTCTTCTCCCTTCTTGTTATGATAAGGTAAGATATACCATCAACTGTACAAGGTATATTTCAATGTATATACCCTAGTATATAAGGATGTATATCTTGTATATATGTATGGTATATCACAGCCTTTTCACTATAATGGGCCCAGTCTGATCCCTCCCCCCCCCCCCCCCCCCCCCCGGTTTCTTTTCTCTTGTATAGTCTCTTCATATGAATGCATTGGGCCTGAAGCCCATAATACTGCCTTTGCGAAATGTTCTTGATATTTGGGCTTGACCAACGTTATTTTTATGCTATAACTTGTTTGGGCCTATTTCGACGTCATTTTCCAGTTTTTAATTCATGTGGGCTTGCGTTATCTATACGTAGTCACCTTGATTATGAATCGTGTATTTCGTAAGTGTGTGGTAACCTTTCCTTTATCTCGGTAAATGGGAGTGTTATGTTTACCTCGTTTCTTTATTTTTCGTTTGGCTAAGTATAGATGCCTTCTAACCGCCACTTTCTCCACACACTAAGGATGAAATTATGTCTTTGACCTTCAATGGTTTTGGTGCTATTATTCTTTACTATTATGTTCTCTTATTTCATGACAAAATCTGATGGGAAATTAACCTTTTTCGTTCCGCAATTTTGGTGGGTATATAGGAACACAATATATAAGATGGAGAGATGAGAAAGAAAGGGAGAGGTGATCGAGAGGGAGGAGATCTAGAGGCCTCCAACGATACAATTATTGCTTCTCAATCAAATCTTGCTGGCATATACATAATCATACATAATGTTTGTAGTTTAGATATATTGAATTGTTATCAAATTGATTAGTTTATGTTGAATTTAGATTTTATGATTACATTTTATTACAACATCTCTTCTATCGATATATCATTTTTTTTAAAATTCAGATAGTCAATAATTATATCAAATACAAAATCTTCATTTATATCTTTAAATACTTTAATGTATCTCTCAAAATATAATTTTGTTGTTTAAGTTAATATTTTATCTAATATTTTCTTGATATAATTTTTAATTACTTTTTTTATTTGAATTATGTATTTATTATTATGTTTAAATATTGATATATTATACACATTCAGATCATGAAAAATAAAAGGTCTTAATCATTCAGTGTTCAGATCTACAGTCAGCATTTTAGTATTCAGATGTGCATTCAGATTTAGACAGTGCAGTCTTAATAAACCCACCAGCCCATTACTTTATTTTATGTTTATTTGTATGTACAAACACATGTAAATATTGAAATCCATGATTCGGACTTAGAAGAAATAGGCAAACGATGCTAAAATCGTTAGAAAGAATAGGAACCTTGTCACATTTGATTTGGACCCAATGAGAAAATATAGGATACCTTTCTTATAAAAATGATAAAAAGAAATATTTTTCTCCTTTGAAGAAAAACAGAAAAAACGGAAAAACAGTCGCTTATTTTGAAAAAAATCAGCTTCTTTTTGCTGAACGTGGGAGATTTCTTTTTACAAAAAGGGATCAGGAGAAAAAAATTGATTTCAAAAGAGATATTTGGAAAGAAAAACACAAAAATGGTTTTAAGTGGTTTTTCTCAAGTATAGTCTTTTTGGGCGTAGCCCACATAAGGCAAAATAAACAACAGGAACTCAACCTTAAATTGAGCTTGGATGAGGAAATTCGGAAAAAGAATGCGGCTGACCTATATTAAGGGAGAAAATATATGATTCTATTTCAAAAGATATCATTTGCAAAAAAGAATAATTTTTTGTCAAATCTCATATGAAATTATGGCATATTGAACAAAGGGCATACACTTGAATATTCTTAAACTTATAGGGATAAATAGGATTATAACACTTTGGACCAAACCAAGTAGAGCTCTACTTGAGGGAAATCTTAAGTGCGTTTTGGTCCGAAAAGTGAAATAAACTATTTTAATCCTTACTCGTATTTTTTTTTTTTTAAAAAAACTCTTTTCTTAAAAAGAGAGTGCAAGAGTTTCATTTCCATAAAACCATTTTAATATGCCATGATTCTTATATACATTCTTTTAAACACATTTTTAAGCAAGTATTTACTTAAGCCACAATTTTAAAACCCGAAAGTCAACCGCATTCTGCGGATTCTTAATATCGGGGTGCCTAACACTCTGGGGAATCACCTGAACCCTTACCCGAACTTTGGTACTAAAAAGGTTTTTTCACACAAAAAATCTTAAAATTGGTTTTTCCTAATTTCCATAAATAAATTAGGTGGCAACTTTAAAAGTAGTAAGTCTAAAAAGAGTCCACAAATATGAAGTAGCTTTTATGTCTCGCATAAAAGTGAACTGTAACAGATGACGACTCTGCTGGGGATTTCAAAGAAGTTTCAACCATAAGGGTTTCAATATGCATGGCTTTATTTGTAATTATTTGCTTAAGTGGTTAAATTTTTGTATATGTAACTGTCATGACATGCATATCATAAAACTCCGGCAAAAGGCAAAAAATTACATGGTTTCGAAGGCGACTGCGCGGGCTCGCGGTCGATCCTTCACTAAATAACCAAATACTCTTTGGAACACGTTGAAGATGTAGTTGGTTTGTGGTCGTCCAATAGTCAACAACGGTTCAGCTTAGCTAGTCCGCTCGAATCCCAACTATTGGCAAAGCCCACTCTAGTTTGCCTAGGATAGAGCGAAGGTAAATCCCTATTACTTAGCGCATACTTGCCTAGGATGACTTAAATATTTGAGACGTATTTAAGTCCATTAAAAGTGTCACGGCCCATTTCAAGGATCATGATGGCACCTACACTATCCCTCCAGGCAGGCGACCATTCCCCAAAATCGTTTGATTACTTAAAGGAACGTGGAAGTAAACACAGAAGTTAAACTAAATAGTCTTGCCATATATATAAATATCATAAGCGTGGAAGATACTTAACAGTTGAAACCAAAACCCGGTTTTAACTTGTACAAGAGCTTTAGTGATTATTACAATATCTGAATGGCTGAAATACAAGTCTGAAAGTACTAAAGTAGAATGTTTTCTATAGAATAGGAAATAAATATAATAACATAAGAAGAGACCCAGGGCGGCAGGTCTGACTAGTAGCTCATCCTAACGTCTTTGATGGATAGCCTCGGGATCAATCACGAGGCCTCGAACAGGAACCCGGATCAAACTATGCACCTAACAAAAGTGCAGCTAGAGTAGTATGAGCACAACACTAATAATCGTTCGCATCATAGGCCGACAAAGATTAGATAACGCATATAAGATATAAAAATTAGCAAGTAAAGCAGATAAGGCAATCAAGTACAACCAGGAAGAGTATGTAAATCACCAAACAAGCAGTCATGAGTGGATGAAGGAATGTGATACAATGCTCTGGCCAACTCTCCAATCCCGTACACACACGCTAAGGGCAATGCCTCGTAGTCATGACTCATGGAGGACCCGCGAAGGCCATGTACCACTCTTGCTCTCCGACAAAGACCTCGGAGGATATCTCTCACTTTACCATCATATCAATCATATATGAAGTATGGAAGCTATGCCATGCATGGAGTCAATTTCAATAACATCGCTAATCATAGAATCGATAGATACTGTTATATCCCGCGTTTTTGCGCATTCGGAAAAATTCGAAATAATTTTGACTCGCAAGGAATGAGGCTATGATTTTATTTTACTCAATACATGTGTGATGTTCATGGAATATTGATGTGGAAATATGGAAGGATGCCAAGGGAAAAATTGGAATTTGGGAATTAGTTCCGTGAATTACCAAGTGTGATCCATCACTAGTTGGGCTCAAAAAATTAATTAAATTAAGAGAAAATGAGGCCCAAAACAAGAGGCCCAACCGGCCATGGTCCAACAAAAGGCCCAAGCCCATGGCAATTCATCCATGTGAGGAATAAGTAAATAAAAGGCCTCTTCTTCATCAAAATCCCCTATAAGGTTCAAGAGAAATAAGAGAAAGAGAAATAAAAAAGAAGAAGAACAAGAGAAGGGCCTATTCGGCCAACCCTCAAAAAATTCCAAGCCTTCAAGTTTGATTCAAGAATTATAATTTTCTTGTATTCCTACTAAGTTCAAGATTCTCTACAAAGTGGTATAATTATTTTGGCAAGAAAGTGCTTGTGTTTGCAAGGAGAACTTGTCGGGAAAAAGGTAAGGATTTCTTGTTTCTTTTATGTTATGAAAGATTTATAGATGTTAGAGTGAGTAGAATTGAATGGAAATCATGGGATTGTGATGTGGTGTGTGTGAGCCGTGTGTATGTGTGTGTGTATGTGTGGCCGTGTGGTGCCATGTATGGAGGGAGGTGGATTAGATTTATTTAGTATGTTAATTGTGTTGTTGTGGCCTTGTGATGTAAATAGAAGGTAAATGGTTCTTGTTGTTATGGAAAATCCATTGTTAAGTTGTTGTAGGAAAATATGCAACTTTATTGTAGTTTATGTAAATGTGAAAATGAAATTGGTAAGGTGCAAATTATGATTGTTATAAATGAAATTGGAAGATAAGAATATGTTGTGGATGCTTATGTTGAAGATTGGAAGTTTAGGTGGATTATGGTTTTGGTGAAAAGTTTGTATATTTTGTATATCGTGTGAATAGTTTGTAGAAATGATATGAACTGCTTCCAAAGTGTATTGTAATGATCTTGATTAGTAATGAATGTGAAAACAGTGAGATTGGTTTGGAAATGTGAAGTTGGAAATGAGAGTTATTGCACTATGTTGGAAAGAGGACTAGTTGGTCTATGTTGGTTTTGTGGTGATTGTTGTTATTGTTGGTATTGTTGTTGGTTTGGTTGTTGGTGTTTGGAGCCGAGTTAAATCTCGGGGATGTTGTATGTATAGGGGAAATGTTGTCCAAATTTTTGTAGAAAAGTACAAGTTAAGATTCAAGTTCTAAAGGCTTGAAATTACTAATTGGTAAACATGACCATTTGTAGATTTTGGGCGAAACGGGAATTGAATTTGAGCGAGCGTAAGGCGCAACTAAGGTATGTAAAGTCTTTCCCTTCATTCTTTGGCATGTTCTAAACATACTAGGCTCGGACGCGAGCCTTAGATACGACCCTGTTCCTAGAAATCCGAGATTGAAATTGGCCCCATTTCATTCAATGAGATTGAATCGGTTTCTTACTATTTCGTCGACAAAATGACCTATATGTATGCAACTCTCCCAAATGAAGTCGGAATGCCCTAAAACTCTCATGGGTGACTCCATAAGACCTATGATCCATAATTTTACGTACGCCACCTCGGTTCGGCCCAAGGTGGGCCCACAAAATTCTGATACCTTCTGTACGACCCTAATTAACTTATTTCTGTCCGAAACTCACAGGGAACTTTTGGTTATTATTCAGTCTGCTATATGACAAGTGTTATGACTATAGTTACAAGTCTTATAATATATTTGACGTCTGGAGCGGTTCTGGATATTTTATTCCGATGTAGTCTGTCGTGCCATCCCAAATGACATATATGCGTATTTTATGAATATTGTCCGATTACTCTGATTTGACCCACCGTTTGGCCTACTTCCGTTTCATTGAGTCTGTATAATGATCTGTATACGTATGGTTTCTCATTAATCTGTTCATGGATGTCTCAATGCTTCCTTCACTGCGCCCGGGCCAGGTTCTGTTACTCGTGCACATTCCACTGCATTGTTCACCGCGTCCCTCGGTGTGCGGGCCGGGTTCTGTTTATATCTGTATATGATATGATGATACGGGGATGGCGGCCAGGATGGCATGTGATTTGTCTGTCCACCGCGTCCCGTACTAAGAGGGCCGAGATCTGTTACCGCGTCCCTCATTAGAGGGCCGGGATCTGATATATATATATGCTCTCTGTATCTGTATATGCTCATGATTCTGCATGCATGATTCTGTCTGGTACACATCTGTATATCTGATCTGGATTATGACTCCGTCTGTTGCACTTTTGAAAGTCCGATTCGGATACTGATTCTGTCTGCTGTACTTCTGTACGTCTGATTCAGATTATGACTCAGATTATGACTTTATCAGCCACACTCTGTACTCCTGATCCGTGTTATGATCTTGTCAGCCATATTCTGTACCTCTGAATCATATTATGACTCTGTCTGTTATACCCTGTACTCACTATATACATATTTATACTTTGTATTTCTGATTCGGATTCGGGTTCGACTCTGACCGCTATATTTCTATACTTACGGTTCGGATTATGATTATATTTGTTACCTTTCCGCTTTACATACTCGGTACATTTTTCGTACTGACCCCCTGTTCTTCGGGGGCTGCGCTACATGCCCGCAGGTACAGACGCACCGCGCGATACGCCACCAGTTTAGGACTTCTATTCTGCTGTTTGGAGTGCTCCTTTGACCCGGAGCGTGTACTTTTGGTATATATCTTCGGTTATTTACTCATTCTGTATATATGGTAACTTGGGGTACGACGGGGCCCTGTCCCGCCATCTGATTCTGTTATGTCCGTTAGAGGCCTGTAGACATGCATGTGGGTTATGGGTTGTTACTGTACAGGTAGGTATGTACGAGTTTGCGATTCTGTCCGCTATGATAGCCTCAACGGCTTATGTGTAAGTCTAAGTGTGTTTATGTGTTCGTATATTTTCCGTGCGTTGTATTTATATCAGTCTGAATCAATGTATGTCTAATATGGATTATCTGTTTGGTACGCCAACTCTGTTAGGTAAGTACGTACGGGTATCCAGTTAGGATACCAGTCGCGGCCCACGGGGTTGGGTCGTGACAGACGTGGTATCAGAGCGGTTTGTCCTCGGAATGTCAACAGGCCGTGTCTAGTAGAGTCTTGTTTATCGGTGTGTTGTGCACCACATCTATAAACAGGAGGCTACAGGACATTTAGGATGTTACCCTTTCTTTGGATCTTAGATCGTGCGATAGAGCTGTGCTATTAGGATGACTCCTTTCTGATCGGTTGTGGTATTTTTCAGCGATGCCTCCGAAGAAGGCAGCGGCTGCCCAGAAGGGCAAGGCGGTGGTAGGAGAGACCAGCCAGGCGCAGAGAGTTACACGGGCTCGTGCTCAGACTATGCCCGGTGTTGTACTACAGTCAGAGGGTTCAGCCACACCACCCCCAGAGGAGGCTGAAGCAGGTCCATCAGCAGCTCCAGCGACTCCAGTACCTGTACCTCCAGCCCCCCAGCCAGGGGCGGATGATGGGACCCTGCGAGAGGCAGTCCAGTTATTGACTCAATTGGTAGCAGGGCACGTTTACAGACAGGGAGCAGGGGATGATCGTGTAGACAGGCGCGATAGTCAGAGGGCCCGTGATTTTCTGCTTTGTCGCCCACCAGAGTTTTCCGGGTCAAAGCTCGCAGAAGACCCTCAGGAGTTCATCCGACAAATGCAGCGTACCCAGCGATTGATTAGTGCCTCCGAGACAGAGTCGGTTGAGTTGGCGTCATACCGGTTGCACGATGTAGAGACTAATTGGTACGAGTCTTGGATGCTGTCCAGAGGCGAGGGTGCCCCTCCAGCCGTATGGGGAGAGTTTACAGAGGCCTTCCTGGCCCATTTTCTACCTCCGGAGGTGAGGCGGGCCAGAGTAGACAGATTCCTACTGTTGAAACAGAGGGGCAGGAGTGTCATGGAGTACAGTCTGGAGTTTGATTCGCTGGCTAGATATGCGCCCGCTTATGTCGCTGATATGACTGACCGGATGCACCGGTATGTGATAGGGCTGGATGATTATTTGGTTGACAGCTGTACGGTGATGGCGGCCCAGACAGGGATGGACATTGCCCGTATACAGGCCCACACCCAGAGCATGGAGGACCGGCACAGAGGACGCCAGCCGGATAGTGATCATGATAGGAGATGGCCCAAGAGGGCCAGATTCGCGGGGTATTCCGGAGATTCCCAAGGCGGATGGCCTCAGCAGCAGTCCGGTAGATCCCTTCCTCCGTCAGGCCGGGGTACGCAGTCCGCAGGCAGACGTTTTGATGGTGCAGGTCCGTTTGGGGCCGGCTAGAGTTTCAGAGTATCAGGCCCGCAGACGAGTAGGGGTTCTGGTCAGTCTAGGCCACCTATGCCCCGGTGTACCTATTGTGGGAAGCTCCATCCGGGGGAGTGTTATCGCGCTACGGGCGCCTGCTATCATTGTGGCAGTCAAGATCATATTGTGAGAGAGTGCCCGTACAAGGGTAGTTCAGGTTCAGCCCAGCCTACTGGGTCAGTTGCTGGCTCATCTTCTCTTTCGGTAGCCATGCGCCCCACGGGGCGAGATATGCCGGCACCAGTGAGTCGTGGCAGAGGTCGCGGCGGAGCTTCCAGTTCCAGCGGTCCTTCGAACCGCGTATATGCTTTGACCAGCCGGCAGGACCCAGGAGCGTCGCCAAGTGCAGACCCAGGTATATTATTAATCTTTTCTTGAGAGATATGTGTATGGATAGATCTATACTCTTATCATATTACGTGATTTTCTTCTTCTGGGTGTTAGTAAAAGGAAGGTAATTTTCAACCCAATAGAACCATTTGATATATATATATATATATATATATATATATATATATATATATATAGATGGAAATGGACATTGAGGATTCAGAAGGGCAATATGATAATTGTATGGTTTAGACCGGGTTGGGACCCGTTACGGGAAATTTTCAAAAATTTACTAAGACCCCGATCTGCCTTAAATTGCGTGACAAAGGTCGAGTGGGGCAGTCGACGCAATTATATTAGCATTAACGCATCAAACCGCATGAAAGTTTCAAGGTTAAGCGTGCTGGGGCCAGAGTAATTCTGGGATGGGTGACCCCCTGGGAAGTATACCCAAATTTTCATAAATGTAGATATAAGGGACAGATGGGAAATATGGGGTAACCCAAAGGAAATTAGAATATGTGGACGTGGTCTGATTCTAATCATAATTCTGTCTGTTATACGTCTGCGTCTCTGATTTTGATGAGGCTCTGTCTATTATGCCTCTGTACTTCTGAATCTGATTACGTTTCTGTCTGATATGCCTCTGTACGTTCGACTCTGATTACGAATCTGTCTGATACATCTCTGTACGTCGACTCCAATCACGGATCTGTCTGACATACTTCTATACGTCTGACTCTGACTACGGATCTGTCCGACATGGTTCAGTACATCTGAATCTGATTATGGATCTGTCCGATATGCTTCTGTGCGTCTGGCTCTAGTGGATTCATCATCACAACCCACTACTAAAAAACTGCAAAAAATATACAGACAAAAAATCGACGGACTGCGTTGGTTTGAAAATCCAACGGAAAACCAACTCACTGCGTCGGGTTTTTTAGCAGAATTTTGAAAATATATTTATGCAAAAAAAAAAAAAAAAACGATGTCTCACGTCGGTTTTATTAAAAAAAATATATAATTAATATAAAACCGACGGACAACGTCGGTTTTTTTTTAAAAAATATTTTAAATAATTTGCAATTAATTTTGTTTTTAAAAAAAATAATAAACAATTTTTTTAAGAAACCGACGGACAGGGTTGGTTTCTGTTTTTACTTTTTTTGGGTCAAAATCTGGTCAACATTTTTAAAAAAACCGAAGGACAGGGTCAGGTTTGTCGGTCGGTTTTTTTTTTTTAACAAATGGGGCAAACGAGTTCATTTCCCATTTCCTCTCCTCTTCCCAAACAAAACTCTTCATTCCCTAAAACCCTACCCGCTGCCCCCCTCCCCTCCGCCCAACCTCGCCGCCTGCGCAGTCCGCCCCCACCTGCCCCAGATCCCTTTTTAACTTAATAAATTGAGGTTAGTTTCTTTTAAATTAGGGCTTTTAAAATTCTTTCAATTTTAGTTTTAGTTGTAGATTTTAGGCCTAATGTTAGTCTATTTAGCTTTGTTAAACATCATTTGCAATGTTATTAATGTTGAATTTGTGAAAAAATGTAAACTTTATTTGACTCGTTTACTTGTCATTTTTTTTGGGCTTGAGATTGTGCTATATTTTATGTTCATTGTCAATGTATTTGTGTTAGCTTAGTTATCATTGTTTGTAATATTATTGATGTTGAATATGTGCAAAAAGGTATACTTCAATTATTTGACTAGATTTTTTAGTTTTTTTGGATTGTGCTTTTTGTTAGAATCCGTAAGTTATTAGAATTGTTATTGATCATTCCAAATTAGAATTGGTTGAGATTGTGCTTTTCAAAGTTAGAATTGTTAAGTTATAGTATTTCTATAACCTCAAAACTAAAATGTAGACTTTATTTCACTAGATTTACTTTTCAATTTTTAAAATTGGTTGGGATTGTGCTTTTCAAAGTTAGAATTATTAAGTTATGTTAGAATTATTAAGTTATAATGTTTCTATAACTTCAAAACTAAAATGTAGACTTTATTTGACTAGATTTACTTTTCAATTTTTAGAATTAAAGTTAGAATCCATAAGTTATTAAAGTTAGAATTGTTATTGAGAATTCAAAGTTAGAATTGGTTGGGATTGTGCTTCTCAAAGTTACATTAAAGTTAGAATTCATAAGTTATTAAAGTTAGAATTGTTATTGAGAATTCAAAGTTAGAATTAGTAGGTATTGTGCTGTCTTAAATTATTGATATTCAATTTGTGAAAAAATGTAAACTTTATTTGACTAGTTTACTTTTCATATATATATTGGAAAATACATAAAAACCCCTCAACGTATACTCGGATTAATTATGACGCACCTAACCTTTGCGGGCGACCTATTACCCCCCCCCCCCCCCCCCCCCCGGCCTTATGTTTTCTGTATTTTTGACCCTTTTTTGACTGAAGTGGCAAAAAAAAAAAAATTGAGGCCCAGTTGCACAGTAGAGAGTGTTGCACACTCTCCGCCACATTGGTGCCACGCTGCTGCCACGTCGCTGCCACTTTCCTTTCTTTTTTTTTGTTTGATTTTTCTTTTATTAATTATATTTACACTAATTAACCTCTAATTAACCATTAATTTTGTCTTCTTCATCACTAAATCCGTCTTCTTCTTCTTCTTCATTTCAAGAAATCCATCAACCCATTTTATTCCTCCATTAACACACACACACATATTCAACCCACTTTTTTCCTCCATTAACAACACACATTCAACCCATTTTCTTCTTTCATTAACACACACACATTCAACCCATTTTCTTCTTCCATTAAACACATACATTCAACCCACTTTCTTCCTCCATTAACAACACACATTCAACCCATTTTCTTCCTCCATTAACACACACATTCAACCCATTTTCTTCCTCCATTAACACACACATTCAATTTAATCATCAATCATAAAGAGCTTATTCAAGAAACATTCAATCCATTTTCTTCAACCCATTTTCTTCCTCCATTAATACCCATTTTCTTCCTTCATTAACACACACATTCAATTTCATCATAAACCCCCCTTCTTCTTCTTCTTCATTTCAGGCCGCCCCCCACCCTTCCCCCCCCCCCCCCCGCCCCTCCAACCCGCTCCTCTTGCCCCACCCATTTGAAAAAATTACCATTGACACCCATTTGAAGAAATTTCCATTTGAAGGACAAACTGTGCAATTTCTTCCTTTCTGGGCTACGTTCAATCATGGACTGGAATATTTAACAACAATCGAAATTGTTGTTTGTTAAATTTCATGGAAATTGTCCAACCCGCTCCTCTTGCCATTTGTTAAATTTCATGGAAATTCATGGGGAATGGAACTTAATAACAATGTAGAAATTGCACGAACTGCCCATGATTTCACAAACTGGGCTATGTTCGATCATGGCGGCGGCGGCGGTTGAGGAGAAAGAAGAAGAAAGAGAAAAAAATGGGTTTTTTTATAAAAATAATAATTTTTTATTAAAATATAAAAACTATTTTTACTGTTTTCACTCGCTATTAATTTTTTTTTGGCCACGTCAGCCAAAAAAGGTACAAAAATATAGAAAAGATAAGGCCAGGGGGGTAATAGGTCGTCCACAAAGGTTGGATGCGTCATAATTAATCCGAGTATACGTTGGGGTTTTTTTTTTAATGTATTTTCCCTATATATATATATATATATATATATTTGCTTGCGATTGTGCTATTTTTTATGTTCACTGTCAATGTATTTGTGTTTGCTAGAATTGGTTGGGGTTGTGCTTTTCCAAGTTATGTTAAAGTTAGAATCCATAAATTATTAAAGTTAGAATTATTATTGAGAATTCAAAGTTAGAAGTGGTTGGGATTGTGTTTTCTTAAGTTATATTTTAAGTTAGAATTCTTAAGTTATAATATATTTCTATAACCTCAATAATTTGTAGGTATATTTTTGTAGATGGATCGTATGTATCCGTATAATATGAATAATAGTAACCGTGTGGGTGTACATGATGAATTTGTTGAAGGTGTTGATGGGTTTATCACACATGCAATGTCACTTCACCCTTTTCAAAATGAAGGGATAAATTAGGTGTCCTTATTCTCATTGCCGGTGTATGAAGTATTTGAAACCGGAAGCGGTTAGGGTTCATTTATATAGTCGTGGGTTTAAGCAGAAATATTATGTTTGGACTGATCATGGAGAGACTGATGGGGTCAATGGTATATTTTATAATATGGTTGTTGGTGAAAGTAGTGTGTCACAGGAATATAGTTATGTCCAATATGATAGAGTTAATGATATGGTTAATGACACTTTTGGCGTACAGTCTGGGTTTGAACCTGAGCAAAATTTTGAGGAACCTCCTAATGAAGAAGCAATGCACTTCTATCAAGAATTAGAAGAGGCTAGTCATCCACTTTGGGTAGGAGTCAGCATTCTAAGTTGTCTGTTATAGTTAGAATGATTAATATCAAATCAGATTGGACTGTTGCTGAAGCTGCTATAGACTCAATGATTAAGCTTGTAGGGGAACTAGTTAGTTCGGAATTTGACATACCTAAGAGTTACTATGAAGCAAAGAGATTGGTTTCCAAATTAGGATTGTCGTATGATAGAATTCATTGTTGTCCAAACGGTTGTATGTTGTTCTATAAGCAAGATGCTGATTTAAATGAATGTAAATTATGTGGACATGCGCGTTATAAGCGGACACCTAGTGGGAAGATGGTTCCAATTAAGGCGATGCATTATTTACCTATTATACCTAGGTTAAAGAGGTTGTTTACATCGCCGAGTTCTGCTCCTCACATGAGATGCCACATCGAAAAATAGAAGCCACCTGGTGTTATTTGTCATCCATCGGATGGAGAAGCGTGGAAACATTTTGATAGAACTTATCCTGATTTTGCTAGTGAACCAAGAAACATTCGTTTGGGTTTGTGTGCGGATGGTTTCACACCATACTTTGTTTCGGCTGCACCCTATTCTTGTTGGCCTGTATTTCTTACTCCATATAATTTCTTATTCTTGTTGGCTTGTATTTCTTACTCCATATAATCTACCGGAAGGTGAAGGATCTTCTCGACAAGCCGAGGGAGTTGATTGTGTTCAGGTCGCAGCTATGGCGCAGCAAATTGCTGAACTTAATAGGAAATTAGCAGAGATTGAGGCAAAAAGAGTTGAGGAAAGTAACTTCATGAAAGCGAACCTTGAATCGCTCATGACACAAGTTAAAAGCCACATTGCATGTGGATAGTTTGGTGTGCCACATTTAAATTTAAATAAAAAATTTAAATAAAAAATTTAAATAAAAAATCGACGCAGTTTCATAAAATTTGTATTGTTTTTATTTAAGATAAAAAATCATAAATTAAAAAACCGACGCGGTCCGTTGGTTTTTTGAGACGGACTGAGTCAGTTTTTTAAATTTTTTTAAATTATTGGATAAAAACCGACTGACCACGTAAGCGACGCAGTCTGTCGCAAAAACCGACGCGGTCCGTCGGTTTTCAAAAAGCGACGCTATGTAAATCGACGGACCGTAAAGGGTCGGTTTCCTATCGGTTTCATTGAAAAAACCGACGCGGTCCATCAATTGTTTTCGTCGATTTTTGACAGTTTTTTAGTAGTGACCATGCCAGAAGGCGCATCATGCGTTCCCCGTCAAAATTGACAAATTACATACGCTTCTCTAATCGGAGTCTAAAAAGATAAGTCATAACCTACCTCGAAGGCCGAGCAAGATGTAACGGCCCGCTAGAGTGTTATGGGAGCTTTGACCATTTTACCTAACTCGTACCCTTCCGAGACTAAGAATGAGCTTAACGAAAGCTCAAAGAGTTAGAAGTCTAAAAATTAAGGCCTTGATTTTATCTTGTGTGTATGTTATGCATTGTTTGAAAACTTATTTCATTTCAGTTGGGGGGTGACTTGGTAAATTTGACCTCCTATGGGAATTCCGAAGCCACGGGTGAGTCCTTAGCATGTTTTTACATTGATGTGCATATTTGGTTTGCGTCTGTAAGGCCTAGAATTGACGTTGGGATTTTGGGTGAAAATTTGGCAAAAAACCAGAGCTCACTGTGTGGATGCGAGGGTCGCCGCCGAGGGGATCAGGGAGTTAATGAGGTCCACCGTAGCGGGAGAAATTCCGCTATAGCGAGACCACCGCAGCGAAACATGACCTCTACAGCGGACCTCATTAACTCCTTGATCCCCCTCTACAAGAGTTAATGAGGTCCGCTGTAGCGGGAGAAATTCCGCTATAGCGAGACTGCCGTAACGAAACATGACCTCTACAGCGGTTGACGGGAGACAAAATCCCACTTTTATATTGCAAAATTCGAGGCATTACCCACATAACTCCAAAAACTGTTCCCAAGAAAGTCAGGCGAATTAACCTTTTTCCTTGTTCATTTCATCATCTTCTCTAAGTTCATATGCTAGTTCACGTTCTCTAATGGTGGATGAAAAGACTAGAACCCTAAAATTGTTGAACTCTTGAATAATTGATGGGTTGTTAATATCATTGTTGTTTAATCATCTAGGAGTGTAGGTGATCACTTTCTAGGATGGGAAATTGATCATTTATGATGTTGAGTATTGAGACTTGGAGTTACACTAAAAATGGGAACTTTGGCCTAAAATCTGTTTCAAACAGGCTACATTGATTAGAAACCCACAAGTTGGAAGATTATGATTATGATAAATTCTTTATTAAATGAGAGTTCACCCATTTGAAAAGGATAGAAGTAATTATTGGGTTTCTTCTCCAATTGTTGTTCTTATTTGATTAGAAGGCCTACTTCTTACTTAGCGTTATATTGCTAGACTTTGAGAGTTCCGAAGCATTGCAAAAAGGGAAAGCTCTTGCGGAGTAACCTGCATTGTTCCAGTTCTGCATCTGAGGTAGGTTACAATTTATTTGAGTTAGACTTTAATTAGTTGATTATATATGTAGTAAAGTTGACTGAGTTTGGTTGGTATGAATTCTAATTATGTGGGCTTGTTGCCATTTATTCATATACCAAAACTTGAGATGAAATTGTTGCATTTTTTGAGAAGGAAGAAGTCAATATATATGTTACGCAGGCGCATAAAAGCTACTTAGAGTCACCACATTTTATAAAAGAAATTAGGAAAACCGTGGTAAAGAGTTTATTCAAACAAAGAAAAAAAATCCTTTTAAACCAGAGTTCGAGATAAGAGTTCTAATGATCCTAAGAGAAGGTGTTAGACACCCTAGTATTACGAATCCGTAGAATACGATTGACCTACGAGCTTCAATGTGTGATTAATCGTGAATATATGCCAAAATGTTTTCTTTCTTGCAAAAAATTGTCAACCAAAACACAAGATTTTCTCTTAAGTAGAGTTTCTACGTCCAATATTATGATTTTGTCCCTTTTAAGGTTTTTTTACATATATATAGGAAATAAATGGAGTATATTTCCTTTTGAAAATATGGCATAGGTCTTATATATAAAGAGACTTTTACTTATTATTCTTTTTCCATTTTTTAACACACTTGGATCAACCATTCTAACCAAAACCATCTTCGCCTCAAAATCAAAGTCCAAATATGCCCCTCTTGTAGTTTCAAAATGCCTCAAATTAATTATAAGTTGAAAGGAGTCTATTTATGCCAAAACCAGTCCAATTTTTAAAAATCTTAACAACAGAGCCCAAGACAATTTTTGTATTCCCTTTTTTTAGTTCAAAATGATCCATTTCATCTCGGATTTTCCGAAGGCTTAAGGCCTAAAACGGGTCCAATTTATTCAACAAAATCGTCTGTAATATTATTGATTTTTTTCCAAATTTATACTGCTTGCAATGCTTTGAAAACAATTTCACATCTACCGATTTACATGCAATTATTAGCTTGGTGCATGTTTGATTTTTATAACAAAAATCATTTGAAAGCTTTTTCCTAATCTCTATGTGGGATTTCCCAAGTCTAACATGCATGGTTTCAATATTTACAAGCATTCATACATACACATTATGGGAAAAAGAGCGGAAATGGGTTGATGGGTTTACCAAGCCCATCAACGTAAATATTGACAATTTTCACCCATTGTTGGGCCTTCTATCCGTGGCTGCTGCCAAAAATGGGTTGAGGCCGACTCGATGGAATATTAGGTTGGGCCCTGGGCCCAACACAATGTGGAGGAGTCGATTGGACTCGTCAAGGTTCATGCATAGAAGACGAGAAAAATAAAGATTAGAATCTACTTAGTCCCAATACATAGAACAAGTGAAACTGAATGACAAGCACATATTAATGCTTCATGCGTTCAAATAATTTCCAGAAGACTAAGTAAATAACCTCCATTATACAAGCTTACAAAGAGTTGCTTATTTCAAATAAAGTCCAGGCTTGTATTGCACAAAGAACAATTTTAACTCATGGTCACAGAGGGATTAGAAAAATTCATGTACCAAAATAAAATAACATATCCTGTACTAGTGTCTATGATATTGTTTTTTTGAAATATTGCTTGTGAACTGTTACATATTTTGCAAATGCCCAAACAAATTCATGTTAATATGCAGTGTTGACTTCCAATTATAAACTCCTATTTAAAGTAGTCCAAACATTACTCAGACATCTTAACATGAAAATAAATAGCCTCGTTTTGGAAAGCAACCAAACAACCATTTTAACAAAAAGATATGATAAAGAAAATGAGATTACAAGATAGGAACAAATAGAGACCCATTGGGACACTTCCAGCCAAAACACTTGAATGGAACTTAACAACATGTCTTCCAACATTATTAAGGATAAACAAGAACATATTACACATTAACCCGATATACCTTACTTTCTAGTGATCAAATAAATAGCCAGTCAACTAATCCTAAGAGTCGTTCTCTTAATAATATCCCCGAGGAATGCAGATCTTGGTTTCTTTTTCAAATTTAAAGCCTTTACTATCAGATTTTTGGGCAAAAAGGATAGGAGAAGAAATAAATCAAACAGAATTTTGGAGGCGAACAAGATCATACTGCTGGACACTTCTACACTCAAAAGAAACGCTTAACTACTGATTTTGGGAGCTTTGAACTCAGGTGGATATAATTTCAAACAAACAACTATCTTCTTCAGTTTGTTAGGGGGAGATAAGGGCTTCACAATGACACTTTAACTAAAAGCCAACTTATCTGAACATCTCTAAGCTATCATTCAGAAGTTCATGATTTAATTTCCCAGAAGAACATACAAGCAACGTTAAGTAAGCATCCACAACTAAGAAATCTAACTCCATAGTTTTAAAACTAAGTTCTTCCAAGGGCTTGTCCAAACTAAACTGGAATAGAACACAATGGGTTTAAAAAATTAATTAGAGGTGGTTGTGATCAAACATATCCTAAGAAGTGACAGTCTTCAACCCTTAAGAGTGGACTTTACTCAGTTTTTCTTCTCTTCAAAAATACATATCAGCGAAGCCATTTATCGAATCATATCAAATGAACAAACAAATAAACTCAGTTCCTATTAATCTTTGTAGGGAAAGAGTTGACCATAGCAGGTTTCAGGAGAGAACTTCAAATTATGGTCTCCTTCAGTTCAAAATAATAAATTTAGTCCTTATTTGATCATGTTTCAGTATTTCTTAATGCAGAACCAGCTAGATGATTTAAGACACCATTTGAACTTCAAATTAATAATAGAACCATACTTAAGTTCTGAAGAAAACAGGATGGCATTCCTATTCCTTTGTTCCTCTAAATCATTAAGATATTACTAGGACACATGTAGCTATTTTTAATGACATTTCATACTAACGTCATCATATTTGATCTCGACTCAATCGTACAGTTGAACAAACATGTTTTGGACAGAATCATGACTCAAAAGTTCAGGGAAAAGGAATTGAACATACATCCTTACAATAAAAGGTTCAGATTCTAAAGCCATAACTGAAAAAATAGCTCTCAATTATTCAAACATCCCATCCAACAAAAGGAAGTCAAGGAATCCTAACACTAACAAGATCAACAAACTCATAATAAGCTTAGTTCTTCTCAATAAAGATGGAAAAGTTATGAAACTAATGATCTAACTTATCTTACTACTTGAAATGTTCTGAAAATGTAATGGGAATCTAAAAATGAGAAAGGGATTGTTGACAGTGAATAGTCTTGCTATAACAAAAGGGAGGAGAATACTCAAGCAAATGAGTACTTAAAACTAAAAACCAGAATTTCGGCAGCTTTATTCTCAAATTTAGCAAAAAGGTTGAGTTTTCAAACAATTTTAAACACAAAGAGAGACAAAAAGGGAATCCAAACCAAAATATTAACTAATCTTAAAACAAAGTTGCTGGTCCAGGAAAACATTTTATCAATGAACCAGAGGAAACTAGAATTAAATTTAGATTTTGGAAAAGAAAAAAAAAAGTGGCTCAAGACCAAAGTCTTAACAGAAAATGACAGCAGGCCAACTTAACACATATTGAAATCTGAACACAAATTAACAATCGCTGAAAGAAAAGC
The DNA here is from genome assembly GCF_019175385.1 of Lycium barbarum. Taxonomy (NCBI): domain Eukaryota; kingdom Viridiplantae; phylum Streptophyta; class Magnoliopsida; order Solanales; family Solanaceae; genus Lycium; species Lycium barbarum. The sequence goes on along the minus strand of NC_083339.1, from coordinate 33,679,065 downwards.
TAGATCTTATAAAATCATGTTAACCTGTTTTGGTCATTTTAAATAAGAATATCTTAAATGAGTTTACTAACTAACTTGTTAGATAGGCACAGAAGCTGCACCAATGAACTAAATCAATTCATGCATATAGTTACTAAAAAGAGAGAAAGAACATGAAACAAATATCACAAACAGCCCAACATTAAACAATAAGCACACCGATCATTACGTCGATATTGAAAACAGGAAATCCAGAAAGAAAAAGAAAACATACATAGGAAAGAATTAAAAGAAAGGATTTTGTTGTGGTCTAGCCCTTCCCCGGACCCCGCGCATAGCGGGAGCTTAGTGCACCGGGCTGCCCTAGATTTCGCTAACATACCAAAAAACCTACCAACTTAAGTCACAATCTTGAAAGCAGTAAACTCGACAAATAAACTAATATATCTCATAACAGTTGTTTAAGACAAAGTTCATGAAAGGGAGCTGCTGGAACATAAAGGACTTCACACAAACAAGAATTCAACAAAAACAAGAAAACAGAAATAAACACTAATCATTAATTAAGTACTTAAAAGCAGAACTTAGAAGGGATGAATATTACCTTTTTGTTGAGCAGCGACGGGGGCGACAAGAGCTGCGAATCACCTTCGAACCAACGCGACAATAATTCAAGAACTAGGCTTATAAGAGAAAATTTCTTGTTTAGAGCCGAGTAATCAGAATTTTAGAACTTTCGGTTGTTCAAACTTGTCTGATAAAGAAGAAATGTAGAACCCCAAAAGCTAGGTCTCCTCCGTTTGGAATCGATGTGGGACACTTTTTGAGTCCGAAAATTATTTAAAAACTTTTGAAATCCGAATCTTCCTTGGGAAGTCAAGCAAAAAATCGAAAAGAATAAAATGAAAAGGAGTATGTTACCGTTTGTTTGATTCAATTTTCTGAAGGAAGAAGACAAGAACAATTAACTCCTTTTTCCAAAATGGTGAAGCAAGCTCTGGGGGAGGGAAACACGTGAGAATCTTTTCCATAACAGGGTCGGAGACAGCTAGGTTCGATATAGGGGATCGTTTGGTTGCTGTGGAGCTTAAGGCTCTGTGTTTGTTGTTTCCTATAGAAAAAAAAAGAAATGGGGAAATGGGGTTTTCCCTTTGAAAATGAATTGGGCCGGGTCGGCTTAAATTTTGGGCTGGTCGTTCGGTTTAGATTATCTGGGCTAAGAATAAAATAGGGGAGGGGCTGATCTTGGAAGCTAGTAATAGTGGTTAAAAAAATGGATTTAAAACATAGCCCTTTTGTTAATAAAATGACCAATTTAAACCGGTTTGAAATGGGTTTAAGACGAGCCATTTAATCAATTATTTAATCAAGCTTCTTAACTCTAACAAAGTAAAATAATTATCTACGAAAATCGATTAATTATAGTAATTAAGTCGTGAATTGATTAAAAATACTCGTTTTTGTCATCAATCGATAACATAGACTTTATCAATACTTAAAATTACAAATAAAATATACATAATATATATCAGGTTATTTTTCCAGATGAAAAATGGCAAAATAATGCTGAAGCTAGCTTAGAAAGTATTTTTTGATTCTTTTGAATAATTATTTTATTCTGTTTGCGATTCAAGAAGCTTGACTAGTTAATTTGAATTTTTGGAGGGCAAAAATTGGGTGCCAACAATATACTCTTCTTATTGATTGAGATGGTTGCATATTCATGCTGTGTTGAGTTGATTATCTGAGTCCTGTTATGACCTGTGGCACAATGCCTTGCATTTATTGACATTGAGTTTATTGACTGAGTATATTCCATATTGAATGTTGGACTGGAAATATGTTGAGATGCATATTGTGATAAGATAAAAAAATAAGGCACATTTAACAGGGGGTGAGGATGTGGCCTAGTTATGAGCTCGTGATCCGAGTTCAGTTCCAGAGCGAGTGGTACATGGACACTATAGGTCCCCTGCAGGCCATGACAATTGGGCGAAAATAGAATTTAGCATGCGTGTATGGTTGAGATACTATCATTGTTGCATTGACCCCTATCCCACAAGGGCATAAATGAAATTTAAAATTAGAAACATGATTCCCATAATCTAAATAGTCATAACCCTAAGTTTCATGGAATTCTAACTCCAAATGAGTCTCCAATTTCATGAATTTTTTAAACCCCAACTTGTGTCAAAACCCATGAATCAAATTATTTGAAAACCCGGATTTAAGGGGAAATTTATGTTGGAGATATCCTAAGCTTAAACAACTTAATACTAGGAAATTTAATCAAAACAATAATGATTAATTAGGGATAACCCTATTTCCAACTTAGGGTTCATAACCCATAAAACCCTCATCCTAAATCATGACCTCTAGTATGAAATCTCTTAATAATCGAAGATATAATCATAATAGGGTGGTGAGAAACTTACCCAAATGAAGATTCTTGAAAACCCTTCAAAATCGTCTTATACTGAGCTCCCAAACTCCCAAATTGTGAAAATGAAATGTCCAAGTCGAAATAGGGCTTTTGATAATCTGCCCAGTGAAATCGAGCATTAGCGCGCAAATGCGAGACTCGCAAAAGCGAGGCCCAACTCGCAAAAGCGGACCCCCACCTGACCAGCCCACCAAGCAGATGCGAAAAATCATCCGCAGATGCAGGCCACCCCAGCTTCGCAAATGAGGACCAAGGCTAGCTAGGCCCAGTTCGCAAATGAGGAACAATCCATGCAAATGCGTGGCTCGCAAATCCGAGATTTCTCTCGCAAAAGTAGCCAAACCAGAAACCAAAAAATAAGCAAGTTCCTATATTTCGATCCGACACTCGAAGCTCTCGGATACAAACCAAATATGAAGACTTATCATAAAATACGCTACAAACTCACTCGCGCACTCGGATTTTCCAGAAGAGGTCATCTTGACCCAGTGTTGACCCAAGTCAACTCCAACCCAACTAAAACTAACACTTCCAACCAATGACTCGAAACACAAAAGGACGCCTCGGGACCCTAACCAAATAGTCAATTAAGTCATAAATCACGTTCAGGACTTAATGGAATCAACGAAACTTCAAAAATGATAAGAATACCCCCAATGTTGACTTTGGTCCACTCTTTTCACTTCTTTAACTTAGAAATCTCAAAAATTCTCAAAACTAACCGAAACCCGCCCAATTGCCTCGGAAATCGTGCCACCCATCCCCGTAAGTCATAATACAAAAAAGAGACTACAAGAAGGGTATTTTGGGAAAGAAAAGGTAATATACCTTAAACGATCAAATGGGTCGTTACAAGAAGACTACCCTTGTGTCAAGAAGGTCTATGACCCGAAGACCTCGCATCCAATTATGTGCTAATTGGAAACATGATTGTGCCTTATGTACTTGAACCATTAACATTTGGCGGGGGGGGGGGGGGGGGGGGGTTGGGGATTAACCGTGTTCTATTTTATAGATGTCGTCCAACCTAAAATTTGACATGGTCCTTAAAGCTCCCAAAATGTTCAAGATATAGTGGGGTGGGTTCGATACCGCACCACAAAAGAAGGCCACTAACTACTTAGGACATTTGCATTCCCTAATGACTATGAAGGATTATAGGGAGTTGATTGAAGTATTCACCGGATATTGGGACTGTGATATAACGGTGTTCAGACTTGGTGACACAAAAATGATCCCGACTTTGTGTCACGCCCCGAACCTGGGCCTGGACGTAACACGACACCCGGTGCCTGACTGCATGTGACCGAGCGAACCAACTGGCTGGCTGAATCAACATGTGATACCAAAACATAACTAATTTATAAAATAAAACTAGCACATGCTGATTAAATAAACGTCTGACTGAAATGTCATAATGCGGAAATACTTAGACAATCTGAACATATCTGATAGTAGCCAACATGGCTAAACCAAAACAACTGAACGATTGAGTATAACTGTCTAAGGGGCTAACATAACAAATATCTGACTGTCTGAACTGTGTCTATGTAGCCTCTAATGAATACAAAAAGGTAATTGTCTAGAAAGATATGAGAACTGCATGACTGATATCGCCCCGAAGGAAACTGGGGCTCACCACAGTAGCTGATACGAACACTCCTAAGTAGCTAGATCGTCAACCTGTATGTCGTTACCTGCATCGCGAGATGCAGGCCCCCAAACAATAAAAAGGGACATCAGTACATTTGAATTGTACTGGTATGTAAAGCAACTGAAGCAATAAAGCACTGGAACTGAAATTGAAACTGAACTAAACAGGAAAGCAAGAAGCTGAAGTACTCCCTGTTCTGGATGAAGGATCACCTGTAAAACTGTAAATATAACTGTGGCCTAGGGCCCAAATAATGTGCACAAAAACTATGGCCTCAGGCCCAAGCAATACGTATGCATAAACTGTGGCCTAGGGCCCAAAAATACAGATACAGGTGTTCAACATTAACAATTTACAAGACTGAGACTGGCTATAGCTGATAGCATGATAATTGTTTCTGATTATGGGACTCATGCAAATAACGGGTTATACACTGACTGAGACTCATGTGATAACAATGCATAAGTCTATAAAGATTACGGGCTGAGTTCATGACGTTCAATGTGACAACCATGAACAAATTCTGTAACTGCAACCCGAGAAGATAACAGTTCTATATCATATCATGAAACTAGGGCTAAACTATATTCTGAGTCAAATTGCTGACAAGTATGAAGAATGAGGCGTAGGGAGAATCATGAATATTCCCTAACGTAGATAGTTAGCCTCACATACCTTAATCCCAGCCTTTGAGCGTAATACAATGTTCGTCAACCCTTTCAACTTTGATCTATATCAATACAAGTCAAAGGAATTTTATATTAGCAATAATATTCATGCTTTGGTTATCTAAGCATTTTATCAAACACTTAGTGGGCATAAAGCTCCGCAATCTCCATTAATGGTGTTTCTTCACCCAATTCCCATTCTATTACTTCTAGGTGATTCTACAATCTCAATTATATGTAATTAACATCATTCTCCATTACCCATATCATTATAACAATCTCAAGTCAACAATTCAAAACCCTATTATAGTTCGTGTAATTCTCTTTACTAAACCCATTTACTATTCTCCCAAGAACTCATCAATTCACTATTATGAATGATTAGAGTGTTGAAGCATTACCTTTTTGACGTTAAATCCTCTTGATTCTAGGGTTTCCACACCCAACAATAATGTTCCACTCACAACTCTATTGATTAGAAGGGTTTACTCAAGTTAGAAAGAGATTAGGGACTTGAATTCAATCTAGAATCATGATAAAACTTACCTTGTAGGGTTGTTGAGGCTTGGGACTTGTTCTCCCTGACTTTAGGGTAATCTTTCGTGACTAGGGGTGTTACGAAAATAAATCCCAAGGTTAAATATAACTTAAAACGCGAAATCCCGACTTTTAACCCGAAACCCGACTTGTTATGCGATGGGTCCGCGACGCACATGCATCGCACGACATTCTGCAGGTCGATACTCAGATTTGTACGATCGGCCTGCGACGCGGGGCCATCGCACGCGCCCTCACGCGCCCTGAAAAGCGACGTGTGTCAGTTCTATGTAGTGTTCGGTAAAATGGTCATAACTTCTTGTACAGAGCTTTGTTTGGGCTGCACAATATACTATTGGAAAGCTATTTCAAACAGATACAACTTTCATGATTTAAGTTTTCTAAAATTCCCAACGGATTTTCACGAAATTTGATCGTAAGGCAAACGTATCGAAAACTTAGCCGATTCTATAGAATTTTAAGTGTCTTACTATTAGACATATTGAGACGATCATATCTCCTTACTCCGATCTCTCATTGGCCTGGTCCATATATCGTTAGAAAGGTATTTCTACATACTACCACTTTCATTAAGGGTACTTTCCCAAATTCCCAACTAATCAAGGATTTATGGCTGCCCAAAGTAGGCCTATCAACCATTTTCGCAAAACGTTCAAACCTTCAGTTTTTCCACTAAAGATCTATTGACATGAGTGTAACCTTAGTTCTAAGATACGGGGTGTAACACTTTGGGGGAGATCCGAGATTGCGTAGACAATAATTGGACTCATATAAGAAGGAGAAGAAAACCCGATCAAAACCTCTTGGTCCAAAACAAACCCACCCTTGCTAAAATCATGAAGCTACTCTCCCTAGCCAACGCCAAATGGATCTTTGGACAACCTGTAGCCTTTAGGGATTTTTATTGTCATTTTGGAACCAAAGAAGTATTCATAGATTACTCCATAGAATCCAAACCTATAAAATTGAAGCACCCGACCCTTAGCCTTTGCCATATGATTGTTGGGAATCATGGTCTTTCCCCGAAACATACACCTCTCCATTGACACACGTGTCATTTCAGTCACTCATGCCATCTTTTATAGAATAACAACAAATGGAGACACCAAATACTTTGACTTGGTCCCCATCATCCTTTCCGACATGTACCAAGCCCTAGGACAATGACGAAACCAACATAGGTACTTCCAAGGATGTAATTTGTTGCCACAATGGTGGATTATCAAACATTTGCACAAATTTGAGGTGTCCTCAAGTCATAAGTAACCAAAATAAGGATGATCGTAAGTCCTATTGTCTGAATTTTGGAAACCAAACCAAAAAGGGGTGGGCCTTCATCTTTTTGAGACTTAGGGAAGATAGCATACAATAGATGTTTCTAGAATTCATATCCGACCAAGTTGTGCCCTTTATTTCCGCTCATAGGGATTCAGGGATTCGCTCTTATGCACCTTCTAGAGTCTTAAGACAGCTTGGAAGGAAACAAGAAATACACCAAGTGGGGAACATGGGTTGGTATGTGATTGACTATGAGGAGGACAAAATCCGAGATGTTGGAGAGATCATCCCAGAGTGGAATAGTAGATTGATATGGGGTCCAGAGACCATTGCCCAAGATAGATTTCATCCTGGATGTGATGAGGATTACAAGGATTGGTTGAGAGCACATTTACAAGGCACCCCTGGCTCCCGGACCCATCCTCTACTATTGTGTTCAAGACAAGGATTCTAAAGCCTTGTTTAAGATGCATCTATTCCCAAGGCAAGCTGATGATAGGGATGGCAAATACTTGGAGAAAATAGAGCATGACAAAGCCACCATAGCCAGTTTGACCTAAGAGTTGGAAATTACCCATAAGTGCTTGGAAGATCTTGATGCTCGGATGAATGAAGCAATGAATGAGACCGCACCACTGGCATTTAGGGAGAAAGGGTATTGGTTGGGATCATTGCTGACATCGACTCACCTTCGGATTCAGACTGCCCTTCGAAGGGCCAAGAGGGCTCAGACCCATAGAGGATTGTCATCTTCCACTAGAGGCCACTTTTGCTGATTCATTTTTATTGCATATTTATAGCCCTTTGTCAGCTTGATCATCTTTTGTAACCCTTCGGTAAATATTATTATTATTAATGAAATTATGATTATGGGGGAAATGGTTTGACATAATTGGCACAATGATGTTTTAAACGATTAGAAAGGCCTTGGTGCAAAAAGGTCATTAGATACGAGTAGTTCCTTTTATTTCGATTATATGATGATGCGATTGTGTGATTACATTCTTATGTTCTTTCATACATTCAGTCTAGATATGATTGATTCAACATTCCGGTTGCCGCCTAAATAAATGCATAAAAAAACACTCAAAATTGTCAAAAAGCATCACCTCCCAAATATATCCCACTTAGCTAAACCATTTGCCTCTTTTAAAAAGGTTGACTTGCTACCATGGATGTTCAAGATAGGCAAAGTGCCACTACACTAGTTGTCGACCTTGTCAGTGAGGAAGAAAGCGAGGATTCGCTTCGAGATAAGGTCAATATGTTGGAGAGATAGATCAACCTGGTCAAGGAGAAGATCAAGGAAGCCTACCAAATCTTGGATTTAGAGGGAAATCCCTCGTGGGGAACCACAGAAGTTGAGCCCTACAATCAGAATCACTCGTACGAGGTCAAAAGAATGGTGAAAAGTTACGTGCCTCTCATAAAGAAGTCTGAAACGCCTGAGGAAGAAATTGAGACACCCAAGGAAGAGTCTGAGCCCTATGAGGAAGAGAAAATTAAGCCATCCAAAAAGGCAACAACCACTACCTCTGCCACTATTACTAAGAATTATGAGACTCCTCAAGCACTGACTCGTGCACAATCACCAATGGTGGGCGGTCACCCTCAAAGTTCATTATTGCCCTTTTCGAGTTACACCAAAGCCCATACAATGCTCGGAAATCTATGATGCAATGAAAGCCGTAGGGGTCACATATCTCATCAGTGAAAGACTCCCGCCGTGTGCTCTAATCTACGCTCACAGGAGATGCCCATTTCACAAGAATCAACCTGGTCAAACCTCTAAAGATCACATAGCCCTCAAAAATAGAATTGTGAGACTGATCGATAATGGAACTGTCTGCCCTATGTGGGGACCACACTCATTGTTGGTGCATGACTCGATTTTCCCTAGTGAAGGTATTACTGTGGATACGCAGATTTGGCGCTACGACGTCACTATCTTTGAAGATTCATATGCAAGTATCTTCCAAAAATTAGCAAGTACTGGGAAAATTTGCCCTATTAGGACTGCTTGGAAACCGCCGCCTAATAGGCCAAACAGAAAAAGAAACTGTTTGTTTCACTCTAGAGCACCTAGGCACGACATCGAAGAATATGATGCCTTTAAGTTTGAACTAGAGCATTTGATCCACGCTGGGGAGATCTGGGTGGTACTCTCTCCTTGTTGGTAAGAAAGAAGGCCACCGGCTAAATACGTGGTTGTAAGGGCGATAACCCGCCATGTCTTCAGGGAGAAGTCATCTTTTGGGAGGATTTAGGCGTCCTTATTTTTCTTTAAGTCAAATGTTATCCCTTCATATTTATGTGTAAAAAAACTACGTCCGACCTGGTGTCCCTAGGGGGATATGTAAAAAGCCCTTACCGGGCCTGGACTGAGGAACCTTTTGGGTTAAAACGATTTTAAGGGATATATTTCCATGTAAATAGAATTATAGAAGTGCCTGATTTCCCACAGCAGGATATGTAGGCAATCTCAGTTAGACTCTGTCCCTATATTATATAAAATTTATATCTCCTCTTTTCTCCCCTGCAAAAGGACATCGAAAAAATCGCTCCAGAGCAGTGCATTCAACTACCAACGATGTTATGAGAGCCAGGCAACCATAGACTCCCCAACTAAAAACAAACAAAGCTAAAATCCCCAGAAACCCAAAACCCTCGGAATGGGGGGTCAATTGAATGTTTAGATTGAATGCATGATTTTCTGTGATTATATGTGTCACTTGCAAATTATGTGCGATTATCTTGCATTGATTATTATCACCTAACGTACTACTATTATATTCCTTTGAGTTTTTCTTTTCTTAAAAAGAGGGTTGATTAAAAAGAGAAAATTTGGCAGCATCTCTTTTTGAATAGACTAAAGGAAAAGAGAAAATGGTTGATAGTTCGAAATATGAGCGCAACAAGAATGAATTCATTGTGAGGGATTCAGAATCTCAAGACCCGAAAGATGCATTACACCACAAGGATGTGATCTCTATCCTGTTTAAGAAAGTTGTTGATCTCCAGGAAAATGAAACAAGTTGAACTGGCCAATACTGCCAAAGAAGCGCCTGTTGAAGCAAGCAGGCCTTCGCCGCCTTTCCCATCACTGAGATCTCATGTGCCTGTGCACTTCCCTACCTATAATATTGGAACCATTCCATCCACCTAGAATCACATGCTACTGAACTGCATCACATTGGTACCTCTTATCAAACTCCACCACCCACCAACACAAACCAAATCACCGGCACTACCCATTCCGTACCCTCATACCAAGCTCTGGTACCTACTCAAACTAATTCCATCATCTGTCAAAACACTACTAACTTACCCATCACATGAACTACCAATATCCCCCAAAATCACCCCGCACATCCAACCGTATCATTTTAGACCACTGTCACCCAAAATGACTTCTCCCTAGAAAACCCTGAACTGGACTTCTTTAAGGAGATGAAGAAGGCATTGAGAGCCGAGCAAGACAAGCGTGATGAAAAGATTGAGCAAAAAGTGTGTGAACTAGTCGAGCGGCTTACATGGGCCACCTGGAAAGCCACTGGATTAAGCTATGATGATCTTTGAATGCATCCGGATTTAGACTTGACCAAGGTTTCAAAGTGCTCATGTTAGAAATGTTCAATGGATCAGTAAATCCCAAGGCTCACCTACGATCCTAATGGGACCAGCTGGTTGGGGTGAAAAAGAACAAAGTTCTAATCAGTAGGTTGTTTGGCTGAAGCTTGACTGGGGAAGCTTCAGAATGGTTCATTGCGCAAGATATGTGCCGATGGACTATGTGGGAGGATATGGTGGAATCCTTCTTGGAAAGGTTCCAATTCAATGTTGAAACTGTGCCAGACGGATACTATGTGGAGAGGGTCAAGCAAAAGTCCACCGATAACTACCGCAAATACGCAAGTAGGTGGAGGGCTGAAGCTGCCCAAGTACAACCGCCCATGAGCGAAGATGATTTGGTCTCTATTTCCATTAGATCACAAGAGTCTAGCTTTTATGACATAATGCTTTCTATGGCCAGAAAGCCGCTTTCTGAACTTGTCAAAATGGGAGAGGCTATTGAATATAGTGTCAAATCTGGAAGGATCACTAGTCTGACCACCAAGTCTGCCCATTATAGCACCGCGGGGCCCTCTCAAAAGAAAAAAGAGGACGTGGCAAATGTTTCTCACTCATCCAACCCTAAACCTAAGAAACGAGAGGAATCACACTCTCCTCTCGAGATATATCAATCACCACCCCTAACAACTACTTTCCAATGCCATACAGTCCAGCCCCTATTTTCTATGCACAACCAAGTTACAAGCGCCACCACCACCTATTTTCCAAAGTCCCCAGGCAAGCTCCCAAGCATCTTCCCCAGCCTTTGAAACTCCACAACCAAATTATCAAACACCAGAACCTACTTACCAAGCTCCACAACCAAATTATCAAGCACCAACCCCTACTTACCAAAATCCACCATAAAAATTACCGAGCACCGATATCAAACTACCAAAATCAAGCACCACCTACCACATACAATCTGCCACATCCTAACTTCGAGAAAAATCTGCCTCGGATATTCATACCACTAGTTAAAATACGAATTTGATTGTTCGAGAGGCTGCGTTGAGCTATGAGAAGCCTCTCCTGAATTAACTTGACCTTATCCAAGGAATCTTTTAAGCAAATTTGTACCCAAGGCCTAACCTCAAAAGCATGAAACCTACCAATAGGAGATCGACATCTCCTACCATATAATGCCTCAAACAGGGCCATCTCAATATTCGAATGGTAACTGTTATTGTAAGCAAACTCTGCCAAGGGTAGGAACTGATCCCAATGGCCACCAAAGTCAATCACACAGGCACGTAACATGTCCTCAAGGACCTGAATAATCTACTCAGATTGGCTATCGGTCTCAGGGTGAAATGATATACTGAGCTCAACTCGGGTACCCAGATCCTTCTGCATAGACCGCTAAAAGTTAGACGTGAACTGAGTCCCTCGATAAAAAATGATAGAAATGGGAACCCCATGCAAACAAACTATCTCTCTGATGTACATCTTAACTAACTTCTCTGAACTATAAGTAGTTTGAATCAATATGAAGTGAGCAGATTTAGTCAAATGGTCCACAGTGACCCAAATGACGTCAAATTTCCCCAAAGTCCATGGTAACCCTACCAAAAAGTCCATACCATCCATTCCCACTCAGGAATGAGCATCCTTTGAGGAATCCCAGAGCTATGTTCATCTTCATATTACATCACCAATAATGTTGTTTCAAATCCGATACATCTTTGTACCCCCCGGATGACTAGAATACCTCGAACTATGAGCCTCCTCCAAGATCAATCTAATCAAATCCCCCCACTTGGGGAATAAATATACAACCCTTGATCCTCAAAACACCCTCGTCATCCAAAATTTCCTCCCTGGCATTTCCTTGCAACACTTTGTCCTGAATCTTACACAACTTCGCATCATCGAACCCTAATTTGCTACAACAAAGAAGATCGTGCCTCCACACAAGCCAGAACCTTGCCAGGTTCTGAAATATCAAGTCTCATCATGCTATTTGCCTAGGACCGGACATCTATTGCCAACAAACGTTCTCCAACCCGCAACCTAGCTAGGCTACCTATACTCACTGACTTGCTACTCAAGGCATCCGCCACAACATTAGCCTTGCCTGGATGATAAAAAATGGTCATATCATAGTCCTTAAGTAACTCCAACCAACTCTATTGCCTCAAATTGAGATCCTTCTGATTGAAAATATGCTGAAGACTCTGGTGGTCGGTAAACACCTCACAATACAAACCATAAAGATAATGTCTCCAAATCTTCAAAGCAAAGACCACCGCCGCCAACTCTAAGTTATGAGTGAGATAGTTCTTCTCGTGCACCTTCAACTGTCTCGAAGCATTGGCTATGACCTTCCCTTTTTACTTTAACGCACACCCAAGCCCGATCCGAGAAGCATCACGGTATATAGTAAAACCCTCTCTCTCAATTGGTAAAGTCAAAATCAGGGCTGAAGTCGACAAAGTCTTGAGCTTTTCAAAGCTCGCCTCACACTCATCTGACAAATGGAACGCCATATTCTTTTAAGTCAATCTAGTAAAAGGAAATGCAATAGAAAGGAAGCCCTCCACGAAACGACAATAATAACTAGCAAAGCCAATAAAACTCTGAATCTCGGTGATTGAAGTAAGTCTAAGTCAATCACGAACGACATCAGTCTTCTTAGGATCCACTATGATACCATCGTTGGACACCTCATGTCCTAAGAACGCCATCGAACTAAGCTAGAACTCACACTTTGAAAACTTGGCGTATAATTTCTTCTCCTTAAAAATTCCTACGACAATCCGCAAATGCTACTCATGTTCTTCTTTACTCTGGGAGTAAATCAGAATATCATCGATGGAAATGTTCACAAAGGAATCCATGTACGATCTGAAAACACCATTCGTCAAGTCCATAAAGGCTGCCGGCGCATTGGTCAGCCCTAAGGACATAACCAAAAACTCATAATGACTATAACGGGTCCTGAAAGCTGTCTTAGGCATATCCTCTACCCTAATATTGAATTGGTGATAGCCGGACCTCAAATCAATCTTAGAAAATACTGAAGCACCCTGAAGTTGCTCGAACAAGTCATCAATGCAAGGAATGAGATACTTGTTCTTAATGGTAACCTTATTCAACTGTTGGTAATCAATACACATACGCATACTCCCATCTTTCTAGTTCACAAATAGCAGCGGAGCACCCCATGGTTAAACACTAGGCCTGATGAATCCTTTGATCAACATATCTTGCAATTTCTCTTTTAATTCCATTAACTCTGTGGGCGCCATCCGATATGGCAGAATAGAAATGGGCTTGCTGCTTGGCTCCAAGTTAATATAGAAATCAATATCACGATCAGGCGGATCACCTGGTATGTCTATCGGAAATGCCTCGAGAAACTCATGCACTACAAGCACTGACTCAAGGGGATGAGTGTCTGCACTTGTATCCAGAACATAAGCTAAGTAAACTAAGAAACCTTTCTCAACTATCCATCGAGCCCTAAGGTAGGATAAAACCTTCTTCGGTGTGTGACTAATAGCTCCCCTCTACTCTAACCTAGGGATTCCCGGCATGTCTAACATGACTGTCTTGGCATGATAGTTCAAGATCACATGATAAGGGGACAGCCAATCCATGCCTAAGATGATGTCGAAATCCACCATATCCAAAATATTCAAATCCGCCCAAGTGTCATAACCCAACAAAGTAATCATGCAAGATCCATACACTTGATACACCATCACAGAATCCCCAACAGGGGTAGAAACGGTAATAGGAAAGCTGAGAGACTCGTGTAACATATCCAGACCCGAAGTAAAGTAAGTAGACACATAAGAGTAAGTAGAGCCCGGATCAAACAATGTCATAGTTGATCGGCGACATACTGAAATGGTACTTTTGATAACTGCGTCGGAAGCCTCAGCTGCTGGCTTGCCAGCGAAAGCATAGAAATGACCTTGTCCGCCCTCGGACTGAGTACCTCACGACCTCCACGGTCAAACTGAGCTCCACCTCTCACAGAATAAGAACCACCCCTACCAGACTGATGATAGCCTCTGCCAGGTTGCGAATCACCTCTACCCGAATATCCCTTTTCTCTAGCTGGCGGTGCTGGAGGCCTAGGTGCCTGAATCTGAGAACCCAACTGAGCTCCACTCTATCTGAGTCTGGGGCACTCTCTCTTGAATCCCTGGGGTCACCACACTCAAAATAAACCCTACCTGACATGGGTGGCTGAGCAGATACGGAAGAACCTGAATGACCTCCCCGATCTGAATGTCTTGGATTGGAACCTCGAGAAGTCTGCCCATAATTAAACTCACTGTACCCAAAATATCCACCCGTTGATATCTGAAGTGCGGACTGAACGGGGCGACTGGAATGATGTTGATGCCCTCTGCCATAATGCCCCTGCTCCTAGAGGATGAACTACTGTAACTACCAAATGTGCGTACCCTCTTGTCATCACCCTTACTCTGAGACTGCCACCTTACTGACTCGACGTCCTTAACATGATACACTATTGTATGAAATAAAGCCTTAGACGCTTCTACCTGCAACGTCGCCAATAGGAGTGGAAGGGTCAGCCCCTTCAAAATATGCCTCACCGTCTCTACCTCAGTGGGGAGTAATAACAGAGCATAACGAGCTAGGGCGTGAAACTGAGACTCATACTTTGCCATAGATAACCCTCTCTGTTCCAAATCAGTAAGCTTATCTTTCCTCCTATCTCTCAAGCTATGAGGAACATACTTCTCCAACAACATCTGATAGAATCAATTGCAAGTCAACAGAGGCGACCCAGCTGGTCGGCACTCAATGTAAGACCTCCACCACAGCTTAGCCTCCCCAATCAACTAGAAAGAAACATAGTCGACTCCATGTGACTCCACTATACCCAACTTATGTAGCCTCTCATGACAACTAACAATGAACTCATACGCATCCTCTTCGGGAGTACCATAAAAACAGGGAGGCTTCATCCTGGTGAACTGATCAAATATCTTCCGCTTATCTCGGGTCCTAATTGGCCCAGTAAGTTGGTGAGGAGCGAAGTCAGGTGCTTGTATCTCATCAATATGGGGAGCTACAGCGGTAGTAGGCTGTATCCCCAGAGTTTGTCCTCCAACTTTGGCCTGTGACCCATCTGGTGTAGCCTGGAATGCGTTGGCTTGGGTCAAAGCCTCAAGTAGGATCAGAATGCGCACCATGGCATCTCGAAGAACTAGAGTAGCTATGATCTTAGGAGGTGCTTGGGCTGTTCCCTGCTCAATATCTTGCTCGAGCTCCGGCTTGGGAGACAGCGATCTGGCAAGGGTCTGACCCACCACTAGTGCCCGACCTCTGGCCGATACAGTTCCACAGGGTCTCCCCTGCCGCATGCCATAACTCTTGTAAAAGGTGGCGGTGCCTCATCTCTAGCTGCATCCGCATGTGTCCTCACTATATGTGAGAGAATATAATATGAAGAAAGATATTTTGCTTGAACAAGTTAGCATGAAAGGAATGAAAGAATGGAAGTTTCTTAAATGTTCTATAGCCTCTCGAGGATAGGTACGGACGTATATGTACCAATCTGCAAGACTCTACTAGAAATTGCTCTTGTACTCATGAGACTGGTAAAGCTAAAGCTTTGATACCAATTTGTTACAACCCAATTCGTGAGCCATGATGGCACCTACACTATTCCTACCGGTAGTTGAACCATTCCCAAATAGTTTTAAAAAAATTAGATAAGTGAAAAAGATTAGCCAAGTACTAAAACATAACTGATATTGTCGTATAATAAGGTAATACTGATAGTGTAGGTAAATCTTATGCAAACCCCAAAATCTAGTCTAGAGAATACAAGAGCACTAAATGTTTGAAAATAAGTCCCAAAGGACGAAACACAACTGTCTGAATTAAACAACTGAGGAAATAGTTAAAGATGAGATATCTAGGGGCTACGAGTCACTATGTAGCTCACTTTGAAATGTCTCGAATGCAAGCTTCGAGATTAGCCATGAGGTCTTCAACTGGAATAGGGATCGGTATCTGCATATCAGAAAAAGAGTGCAAAATTTTAGTATGAGTACAACACTAGTGCCCTATAGGCATTATAGGCCGACAATGACAGGAATATGTAAATAACATATAAACACCAAGGAAGCATCAAATATGACGTAGCATATTTCCATGAAATCTACTATGACGTCAGATAAATCGGTCATGCACGTAGCACATAAAGGAGTGATGAAGCACATGAATGATAAAACTAATTGCAATGCAATGGCCAAGAAAATACCCCGTACACACATGCTATTGGTCATGCCATATAGTCATGACCTATGGGGGACTCACGAGGTCCATATACCTGTCATTGTACCACCCGAGGTCCTTTCCCTTCGAACTGTGACCACTCACTGTACGGCCCGACTTTATTGCCGAACTTTAAGACACTCACGATACCGCATGGTTATACCACTGGAATGTACACATAATCCTTACCTTTTTCGGTCCTTATACCATCTCGCATTGTCAAGTAAAAATATCTCATTCAACGATCATATAAATATCTGGTCGAGATGAGCAATAATGCATAATATTCCATGACAACAACAACATAAATTTCTAGAATAATATGAATTATCAAGCAGTTTCATAGTCTAGCTCGTGGAATCGAATCATTAACTTCAACAATTATGCGAGATAAGGAGAAATGAGGTAACCAATCAAACCAAACAAGTAATAGTCAATTATGGCTATCATAGCCCACATAAGCAGAAATCATACCAACCTAAGTGGATTTATCACCATAACCATGTCCGAAGGCTTAACATGCTTGCCCGTTATTCTAACTACCCAATAATATACTCTGGTACCCACCCAAGTGCTCATTGCAGTCACTAAGGTGGGACCCCATCACGCCCAAAACCCATATTGAATATTTTTGTCACGACCCAACCCCGTGGGCCGCGACTGGTATCCTAACTGGATACCCATACGTACCTACCTGATAGAATCGGCGTACCAGACAGAACATTTCAAATAGGTGTTTACAGATTCAAGCCAATACAGATACGGCGCGCGCGAAAAATGTACCGAGTATGTAAAGCGGAAATATAACAAACATAATCATAGTCTGAATCAGAAGCATGGAAGTATAGCCAACAGAATCATAATCCAACGAACAGACAGAGGTATACTGGACAGAGTCGTAATTCAGACAGACAGGCGGAAGAATACCGGACAGAATCATAATCCGAACGGACAGACAGAAATGTACCGGACATAATCACAACCCAGACGGACAGACAGAATCATAGTCCAGACGGACGGATAGAATCATAGTCCAGGCGAACAGACAGAATCATAATACATACGGACAGACAAAAGTATGATCCAAACGGACGGACAGAATCATGCATCCAGAGTCATACAGAGTCATATCCTTATACAGATACAAATAGCATATACATACATACATACATACAGATCCCGGCCCTCTCATGAGGGATGCGGTAACAGAACCCGACCCTCTTAGTACGGGACGCGGTGGACAGACAGAATCAGATCATATGCCATCCTGGCCGCCATCCCCATACACAAATCATAACATCATACAGATATAAATAGATCCCGGCCCGCACACCGATGGACGCGGTGAACAATGCAGAGGAGTATGCACGATAACAGAACCTGGCCCGGGCGCAGTGAAGGAAGCATTGAGACATCCACGAATAGATTAATGAGAAACCACATACATACAAATCATTATACAGACTCAATCAAACTGAAGTATGCCAAACGGCGAGTCAAATCAGAGTAATCGGATAGTGTTCATAATACGCTCCTATATCCTACTTGGGAAGGCACGACAAATTATTACCAGAGTAAGACTTTCAGATGTCAAAATCATTTTGTAAGATTTATAGAAAAATATTGTCATATCATGATTAGAATGTTAATCCAGATGTTGTCTGAGAAAGGCGGACAGAAACAAAGTAGTTAAAGTTATACAGAAAGTATCGGGCCTTGTGTCCCCCTCGGACCAACCCGAGGAGTCGGACGTAAATTATAGATAGTAGACCTTATGAGGTTATCCATAATGATTTGGAAGTATTCCGACTCCGCTTAGGAAGGTTGTATACTTAAGGTTCACTTTGAAGACAAGTTATAAGGAAATGGATTCAATCTTACTGAAGGAATTGGAACGGATTTCCATCTCGAATTCCGAGGAACGGAGTCGTATTTAAGGCTCGCGGCCGAGCCTATTATGTTCAGAACATGCCTAAGAATGAAGGGGTAGGCTTTACATACCTCAGTTGCGCCTTATGCTCGCTTAGCTTCAATCCCAATTTCGTCCAGAATCTACAAATGGTCATGTTTACCAATTGTCAAATTCAAGCCTTTAAGATTCCAAATTTCATTGCATACTTGCCTACCGAAATTTCGGCAGCATTTCCCCTATATATATAACATCCCCGAGACTTAGCTCAGCTTAATATATCAACACAGCACCCAACAACAACATCAATAACAACAACAAGTATTACAAAATATGCAATATGGCATTACTAGCCATCTTTCCGACATAGCACAATATCTTTCATTCCGACCTTACACTTCCAACCCAATCTTACCATTTTCATATTCATCACTCATCAAGATCATTACAACATGAATCGGAGGCATATCATATCGTTTTCACCAAATATACATAAGATATACGCAATATACAAGTTTCCTACTAAGGGCATATTTCACCCGCAACCTCCAATCTTTAGCATAAACATCCATAGCATATTCTTACAATTTCATTCCCATAATCACATAAACTATACTAAAATCATCTACTTTCCGACAACCAATTAACAACACTTTTTCTCATTTTCATCACAAGATTACCACACAATTAACATACTAATTATAACAAATTCATGTTCTCTCCAACATATAGCACTACACGGCCACACACATATATTTATACATCCACACGGCCATGCATTAAAATTTCCAACTTTCATTAATTCATTCAACTTTCATTTCCAATACAAATTCCATCATCACCACAACTAGATTATAACATAAATTCGACTCATCATAAGTATACAACACACACACACACACACGGTCAAAACCTCCCACACGGCCAACACATATTCATACACATAACACACAAGTTTCAAACTCCTTACTCAATTCCACACTCTACAACATGCATACACCTTCCATAACATAACAAAGGCATGAAATTCTTACCTTTTCTTCAAATTCTTTACTTGCCACTAGAGTTGTCCTCTTGCCAAAATAATTATACCAAGTTGTAGAGAATCTTGAGCTTGGTAATAATCCCACAAGAAATGAATTTTTTGAACCCAAGATTAGGCTCCAAGAATTTTTTTTCTTTCTTTCCTTTTCTTTCTTTCTAGCCGTGAGCCTCTCTCTTTTTTTGTTCTTGATTTTTCTTGAAGCTTCTAATTGATAAAGATGACTTGCATATAATATGGTCCCTTATCCTTAATTATCACATGGAAATTAATTCCATGGACTTGGGCCAACCTATGGCCGGTTGGGCTCTCCCATTTTGGGCCTCATTTCTCTTATATTTTTTTTGAGTCCAAATGGTTACATTTTGTAATTCATGAAGCAAATTTTCAAAATTCCAATTTTTGTCCTTGGCCTCCTTTCGTTATTCCACACCAATATATATTCATAGCCGACACATTCATACCAAGTAAGGTCCAAATATGACCTTATTCATTACAAGTTAAGTTATCTCAATTTTTTTCGAACATGCAAAAATGCCGGATGTAACAATTTTGACTAAGTATATACTCCGACTAGAGTCTAAGAGAGTATACCGTAACCTACCTCGATACCGAGCGGATGCCACGAACAATCAGACTTGAGACTTCCCCTTTCGAAGAGCCTCAGAGTGAGCAAAGTCTACCAATTATGAATTCTACGTTAACATATGATTCTGAAGATACCCATAAAGCTACAAAAGAAATTCGGGTCAAACAACCAACTCGAAAACCCCTTTCCAAACCCCGAGGGTCAAAACAGTAATTTCTTAAGCATTCAAGATCAATAATATCAAATTAAGATTCTATGCGGTCACACGCTTCCAACAACGGCCATATTACTATGGTTTAGTATAGGACCCAACATAACCAAACCTGAGCCCCAAGGGCAAAATCGAAAATTGAATTTAATATAATGTTACCCGTAGTCTATATGGTCATAACTCTAATATAATGTTACCCGTAGTCATAACTCTAAATTTGATGGAAAACTAATCACAATTACGCGTTCAATTTCATTAATTATCAAAACCCCCAAATTATGAAAAAATCGTTAGTCTCACATCACGAATCATGGATTAGTCACGACCCATAACCTCGGGGTCGTGCGGGCACCCACACTATCCCTCATGGTGGGAGAACCCTTCCCTTAAAGCTATCTCATTTTAGTTAACATTCAATAGTGTGAAATTAAATAGATATCATACTAACAATCTGATTATATATAAATAAACTTAGTGCGGAAGTACTAATACATATAACCCCAAGAATGGTCTGAAACCGTACAAGAGCTACTAATCATAATAATACATAGTCTGATAGGAAATACAAGTCCCAAAACTACAAATACTGCCTCAAGAGTAGAAAATAGACAGATTTATATAAAGAGGAGCCTTCAGGCTGCAGATCTGGCAAGTAGCCCACCTTGGTATCTCCGGTAAATGGCCTCTGGTCACTCTCGAGGTCGGGAAGTAGAACCAACGATGAATTCTGCACCCAAGAAAAAGTGTAATAAGAGTAGTATGAGTACAAACACGCATACTCGTAGGTATCATTGGCCGACAACGATTAGTTCACACATATAAATGGATAGAAATTAATAGATACAACAGATAAGCAATCACAATCATGAAACATGTCAACATATGTAAGATCAGATGAAGTACATGAAGTCTCAAGTAAACAACCAAAAATAGATGAATGAATGTAGATGCAATGGCCAACTTTCTATATCCGTACACACATGCTAAGGGCAATGCCTCAAAACCATGACCCATGGGGGACCCGTGAAGTCCATGTATCCTCGTTCCAGCAAAATGACCTCAGACACGAGCACTCTCTCACTCCGATGAATGACCTCAGATTACGAGCACTCATCTCGCTCCGGTAAAGTCCTTTGATCACGAGCTCTCGTATGTCTTTTACGCTCTCTGGCAAAGACCTCGAAGGCTACACTCTCTCACTTATCATCATTTCAATCACAGTCATATCATATCACATTATGTAATAAATAATGCATGCCATATATGAATCCACCTTAAACAACACCGCATATCGTCGGATCAATAGAAACTTGCCATGAACTACATATCATAATTCGATTAATTCACATTGTCTCTCCTTTCCATTATCCAGATGATAAATGAGATATCCAGAGATAGAGATGAAGCAGCCAAGTTTCACGAATATAGCAAACATGGCATGAAACCCACACAACATCGGTCAATACCAAGCTAGTTGGAATTATCTCCACACCGTGCCCAAAGGTCTATCATGCTTTCCTCGTTAATAACTATCATCTACATATGCTTCGCTAATCTGAGTCGTAACCAATAGGTAAGCCGTAACCTACCTCAAAGGCCGAATAGGTGCCACGAACTAATCCGCTTGAGCCTTTCCCTTTCGGATAGCTTCTTAACGATCAACGTCAATCAATTAGTTAATCTACATTAGACTACAAAGCTAAAGATACCCATAATGCCATAATTCCAAACCGAAATAAAAAAAACTACCTTAAAAGGTGACCCCAGGCCCACAAGGCCAAAATTAAAAATTTACATTGAAGACGGTTTACCCAAAGACTAGGGAGTCAAATACCAAGATTCATCAGAAACTAATCTCAATTTGGCCATTATTTCACTATTTCATCAAAACCCCCAATTTTTAGAAAAACCATCATTTTTCATAACGAAATTCTTGAGTAATAGAAGGATTTCAAGCTTAGGAACTAGTTACCCATTCATTAGATTTTTAAAAACTAGGAAATTTCCCAGCAAAACTTGATTTAGATAAAAATGGTTCAAAAATCATTTCAGGGTTCATGACCCCAAATCCCCAACTAAACTCATGATTTCTGCCATAAATGGCATAGATAAAACATGATAAAAGCAATAAAATAGTGTAGGGAACTTCTAAAAGGATGAATCTCAAAAGAACTCCATGAAATTGCCCCACAAAACCTCTAGGTCTCTAATTTGTGAATGAAAAGAAATGGCTTTGAATTGGGAACTTTATGGTTTCTGATTCTCAGCGATTCTGCACCTGCGGATCATTTCCCGCAGGTACGGCCTCGCATCTGCGGAGAAATGTCCATATATGCGGCCTAACTTAAATTTCATAGTCTCGCACCTGTGGACCAAGCCCTGTAGGTAAGGCCCCAAGACCGTAGATGCGGCACACCACACACCAAATTTTTTTTAGTTTTTCACGATATTCAACCCAAAACTCGAAATTCATCCGGGACTTCCACTATAAAAACACACTACCATTTCATCTGTGTCCTCTAAATTCCCAAAAGAGGTCATCTTGACCTGATCAACCCCCAAACACCGAAAGACAAGGTTTCCAACCCAAGGACTAAAATATCCCCGAGTGCCTCGGGAACGGAACCAATCATCCTACCAATTTATAATCAACCTTTTGGACCTAATGGAACCGACTAAAATAACAAAAGACTCATTTACCCAAAATCCAAATATTGGTCAACACTTTTTCGTTTTTTTTTACTTAAAGGCTACTAAATTCCTCAAAACTAACCTGGTCACCTCAGGAACCGCACTACCTATCCCCACGAGTCAAAAACACTCTAACGAAGCTTGGGGAATAGTTAATAAGAGTAAACAGGGTAAAAATCCTAAACGACCGAGCCGGTCATTACATCAAATACCAATTAAACAACCGTTCATCCTTGAACGGAGAAGAAAAATGGGGAGAAAGGTACCTGAATCGATAAAGTGTTACACCTCTCATTATCATCGTTGGGGAACCTATGATTTCCTAGTCGGGTATGCTTTTGGAATAGAGACCCGAGCCCGAGTTTTGGAGGTTGAAAGTGTTACAACTCGGAAATTGTTTTTTCCGTTCATGTACAGTGAATGGAATAGCGAAGGGCACAAAGTATACGATGTTTCGATAAGTAAGAAATAACATTTGATGATCCTAATTGAGATTTCAAAGGCATTCGAAGTAAGAGAAGAAAGGTATACGTTACGAATCGGAAAGGATTTACAAGTGATAAGTTAGGGATGATTTAATGATGTCTGGGAGAAGAGTTATAATGTCCCTTATATTGTTAACGAGGTGTTAAACAAGTGTCAAGAAGGTTCCGTAAGGATTGGAGATCAAACAAACGACGGAGATCATTTCAGGGAAATGGGGTTATACGACCGACTTATACGGTCCGTATAACATTATACGGTCCGTATAAGGGTACATATAACACCCATATGAGATGATGTTTTCCTGGTGGTGAACCACAACCACTTATACGGGCCGTGCAATGTTACACGGACCATATAAGTGTCCGTGGAAGTCCCGACGGACTGAGTTAAGTTGAATTATATAAATGTGATCCCACTTCAATAATTTCATTTCCCACACTTCTTTATCTCTCTCAAGGATTCTAGAGTGTTCCACACACTTCTTCCATAAGAACTCAAGAGAGATTCAAGATCAACTTCATCAAACCAAGGAAATCAAGTGTAAGAAACTCTTTAGAGTTCATCCAAGTCAAGAAATTCCATTGGAAAGGAACTAGGGTTTTGGCCCAAGTGAAGTATTTCTACTCAAGGCTCATTCCCAAACTATATAAGGTAAGTTTTATGATCATTTCATGTTATTTAAGATATTGAGAGGTTGAAAGACTTAGATTATGAAAGGAGATAGAAAATGGGTTATAAAGATGAGAATAATGAGATTTTGAGTAGTAGCTTTGGATGAGTCATGATTCTTGATATATTGTGATTATGATTATGATATAAATGATATTAAGGACATGGGATAAGAATTATATGTGAGAAAACGTACTAGTGTACTACGACCATGATTATGGATGAATTGAAGTGAAATTGTGAAATGCGGATAAGGTAGAGTGAATGAAGATTATTGGTTATAATATTGTGAATGTCATTATAGATGTTTGGGAGTTGATATACAATATGGGGAAAGTTTTATAAACAAAGGAAATGCTGCCCAATTTTCTCTAGCTTTAGTTGAGCATGTTCATGTGATCGATTAGCTAATGTTAATGCGAACTCTCTTGAAGGAAACAACGTGAGCGTTGAAGGAGAACAAGTAAGCGATAGAATAGCTAAGCGAAAAGGTATGTAAGGCTAGTCCCTTCTTTCTAAGGCATGACTCCTATGGCATGAATCCTCATATCTTTCCATGATTTTCCTACATATTGGAAATTATGAATCTACTATTATAAAGAGCTTCATACAAGATAAAGAAAAGAGATACGTTACGAGCATGACAATACTGATGATGAATTTAAGTCTAGAAGTCGTAAAGCTCATGATATGACATTCCTACGAAGCTAATGATCCTTATATGATTCCTATGATATTATTTTCCCTACCTCTCCATGACTTTCTTACATTCCGGGAACTATGAGTCAACATTGATAAAGAGCTTCTTATGAGATAAAGATGAGAAATATGTCATGAATACGATGATAATGATGATGATAAGTAAGTATAAATAATCTTAAAGTGAGGTACGATGTCCATAAGGTTAATGATCCTAAGTATGGTTCCATTGATGCTTTTCCTTGTGTACACTCACCTTAAAATGTTAGTCCCCTCAAAGTGAGATATGATGATTATGATCACTCCATAATGTAATCGGGGGTTCACGACCTTATGTCACCCCGACATAGCCATAGTTGTCTTCAAGTTCTAATGTATGTTTTGATGATAAAGATATAGTGATGCTAGTTATGATAAGGTCATGATATGCCTATGAGATGTATAATAATGATAAGTCTATGATATGCTCACGATGATAAAATTCCACCGTGCCCAAATGGCCGGACATGTCACCGCTAAGGCGGGCTGCTTGTGATTCCACCGCGCCTAGAAGGCCGGACATGATCACTACTAGTGGGTGGCATATGATGGTTACCCGGACGCGGGTTAACGATGATGGTATATATATGATATGGTGATGTATGTGCTATGACGGTATATGTACTACGATTATATATGTTATATGTATGAAATGCATCCACTCTTAAAGGTTAAGCAGGTTATGTCTTCATCTTATGTCTTATGATTTCTCTATTATGTTCATTTAATTCATGCCTACAATATTCGTACTGACGTTCGTTTTCTTTGGACTCTATGTTCATGCCCACAGGTAAACAGGGAGGAGATCCAGACTCGTAGGAGCTGTTAGCAGGCCTTGAGAGCACTCCATTATTCCGGAGGTGCCATTGCTTATTGTTTTGTGTATATGTATTTTGGGCACGACGGGGTCCTGTCTCGTCCCTATGTCTAGTACTCTAGTAGAGGCTCGTAGATATGTATGTGTAGGTAGTATGGTCTCACAATGTCCTTATTGTATGTATATTATTTTGATAGTTGAAGGGCTTATGTATATAAAGGTAATTATGTTCAAAGTGAAAAATAGTTTTCCTATGATTTGAGTATAAGATTAATGAATGAATGCTTGATGTGTATGATGGGTAATGGTACGAGCGGTGCTCGGTGGTTAGCCCCGGGTACCCGTCATGGCCCCTAGTCAGGTCGTGACAAAAGTGGTATCAGAGCAGTTTAGTCCTACGAAGTGTCTACGAGCCGTGTCTAGTAGCGTCTTGTTTATGGTGTGTTGCATGCCACATCTATAAATAGGAGGCTATAGGGCATTTAGGATGGTTACTCTTCTTTCATCTCTAAGATCGTGCGATAGAGCTAAGCCATAGGAAATGAGATTCCTTATACTAACCCTTGATTTTAGCAGAAGGACAATATCGATGGAAGACAGTGATTGATGATGTTGAAGTTATAGAGGTAAGTCACTTCGTTGAGACTACGTTATCAGGGTACGTATTCATATGTTAATGGATTGGTTGTCATAGAGGTAAGTCAGTGTTCATATGATAGTGGAATTGATTAAATGTGTCTCTTGATGATAAGTTCAGTTATAAGTTGTGAACTAAACAAATTGAATGAATTAGAACAAAGGTAAGCGACGGTACGAAAGATGTGTGTCGAGTAAGGTAAGAATATTGAGGTATGATTGAAATGCAAAACTGAAGGATGAAAGGGAAAGTAAATAGGAAGGGATAACAGGGCAGATCGCTAAAGGCTCAGGTACATCTCGAAGTGTGATATATGAGGTAAGTTTCGACATCTTTGTGCTTTTACTTAAAAGTGGGAGCCCTATGTGGTTGAGATATGTCGTACATATATATTGGCCCTGTGAGGCATTTTTGGTATTTGCTGCGTGCAGGTTTTGGGATAGTAAGAAATATAGAGGAAACTCCGCCAAAATTTTCCTAGAATCTAAAGGAGATAAGATATAAGCTTGTAATATGTCCTAACGGGAAAAGATGTTGCGCAAAAAGTAATGGCAGGACGAGATTAAGTTAGGAGTATCGTTAACAACTACAAGAGATGAGTTAAATACTATTGACTTGATAGTAACGGTAATTATAAGATCGACGTTGATACGGTAAAGAGAAATGCTAGAGTAAATTAGGGAGACTGGTAGTGCTAAAACACGACATAGGAGAGTGCGATACTGGAGTATTGATTGGATGGATAAGCACGAGTAAGATACGATAAGTCTATTAGCAAAATAAAGTAACAGCATGACTGAGGCAGGGGTATGAAATACGAAGGGGTATAACGAATGTGAATCCATTGGTAAAACAACTTATATGGTAAGTGTAATAGGGCTGATTAGAAAGAGTAGCAGGTTGAGTATGCTTACTTCGCAAGGTTTATTCTATTTTACGAGTAGGCTTGCGAATGAGGTAAAGAAGTGGCACTCTATAGCGTTGATCATATGATCAAGATATAATGAGAGCGTGGCAAGAACTGTAATACAATGTAAGTAAAGTATAGTGAGGAAATGACTAAAGATGTGACATGTTCTAGATGAATAAAGAATGAATGCAAGTGTGAAACCAGTAAGCGAGCCATGGGGTAGTAGATAAGAAAGCTTATAAGACCTTGTTAGAAAAATCCAGCATAGAGGTTTCGCAATGACAGAAATGATAGCAAGTAAACTTGAAAAAAAAAAGGGATCAGAGAAACGTGATATAGCAAAGTAGTAGTAGTTTGTGATTTGTATAATCGAGAGCATGAGTGATATCTTTAGCTAGAGGTAAAAGACCAAGACTACAGCAAGATGAATAACGAAATAGGACGATTGTTAGGAAAAAGGGATCAACACAATAAGGATCAGAGGGGATGATCAGAATGAACAAAATAAGTTTTGGAAGCGAAGAATGGATGGTACAAAGGTAGTATATTTTAAAGGACAAAGCGGTACTAAGTTAAGAATAGGGTTCCTCGTGCGAAGAATAAAGGATTGATTATAAAACGGGAGGAAATAAGATAAATTGAGGAGGAAGAATGTAAAGGAATAAGAATGGGAATAGAAAGAGAAGGAAAATACGCCGCAAAGTACGCGCGCTTAAGAAGTAGTCGTGTCATGATTAAAGGAAGATGCATCTCCTACGAATATCCTATACCAAGTTAGAACGAGTAAAGTATATGAAGTAATGAGTTGAAAATAAAAAGGTGGCCATGAGTTATGAGTTTACCGTACGACGATAAAGCGATAGAGCAAAGCTATCATCAACGACAAATACAATATGATTATGATTGGTTTTGAAATCAATGTTGAGTGCAACACAAGAGTAAAAGAGTATGAGGCATAATGGGTATTAGTTGTGCATGAGACTTATATCCTTGAAAATAAAGATGGTGGATTTAAGGGAAAATGATTTTTCGATTACCATAAGTCCATTACGGGAAGGAAAAGGGAAGACGACGTTACAAGTGAACTTTGAGCACCGAAGAAGAGGGCAAGTGACATTGCATGGATGGTATGGATAACTAGACATACTACTATAGTGAGCATCCCTATAGGACAAAAGTTGTTAATTGGAGCGGATGTAGACATTGACTCATAACTACCAGATGAGCTAAGTAAAATACATCCTTGTTCAGATTGCTATGTCGATTGTATTACTTGATTACAAAACTGCAAGATGAGTATGTTAAGACTTCACACATGAATTATCGTAGCTATAAATTATAGGAAACAACATGAATAAGATGTAGTATAGTAAGGGATATATGAATTCAAGATTTGAAAGTGAGGCAACGGATTGGAGAATGGTACAAGTAAAACCCTTAAAGGGGGAAG
Source organism: Lycium barbarum (assembly GCF_019175385.1). Classification (NCBI taxonomy): domain Eukaryota; kingdom Viridiplantae; phylum Streptophyta; class Magnoliopsida; order Solanales; family Solanaceae; genus Lycium; species Lycium barbarum. Next base: position 33,650,457 of record NC_083339.1, on the reverse strand, counting down.
CGAGTAAAGAGAATACAAATGTAGAGATTGAAACGATGGACCCTAAGATGTGAAAGATATAGACTCTAAAACAAAGGGTGAGAGTTACGCAGAAATGAGTCTAATAACTAGTAAATAAACGAACACGAATCGTGCAGGCATCTGAAACTGTACTGGAAATCATTCGCGAAAACCACCGAACCTTCAAGGCCGGGTATGCTATGGATATGAATATGGACACGAATATGTATATGCATATGGATACATGTATATGTATAGATATTTATGTACACGAATCACGCAAGAACGATTATGTAACTTGCAAGTATTTATACGTCGCTAATAAAACCAAGTGGGTACTTAAAAAGAGGAGTAAGAGGTAAACAAGAATATTGTGGTCATGATACTCCGGGTCAGGTGAAGGAAAATATATGGTGAATTGAGTTGAAATGTCGAGTTGGAATAATTGTTAAGGATAAATAGGACAGTTACTTGGAATATGGTATAAGTACATGCTATATGCTTCCTATGGTAGCCCTGGGGTGTGACAACTTACGAATGCAATAAGATCACTGAATGAAGGGGGGCTTTTACCAAAAGAATATTACGCCTTGGAATTTTCATTTTTGTACCATTATGGTTATAACAAATTTCCGACAGTTACCAAAGGGTTATGAAATTCTCAAAAATTATGAGGCCTTTGAGGAAGTCGATGACGGACACCTATGACAGGACACCTCGGATTGACTTTATCTAGACTCTACAGATGTGGGTCAATACCATTATCGTGGTGATAGGGAAGAAAGGAAAGCGGAAGGGATTTGTAAACCATGTGGAACTTAATACCATTATGGAGAAAGAAAAAGGACTGATGAGTCCGAGTATCAACGAGGATTATATCAGGAAAGCGACTCACTTATATCTCTTGAAAGGATATTTCTGAGGAATCGGGGAAGTATTGCACCCGAGAGTCATTATTAAGAAGAAAAACTCATTTTCAGCTATTCAAAGGGAATGATATAGATAGTGTGTGTTAGAGGATTAAAATGATGGCTCCCAAGGGAGGTTCAAGATGAAACGTTGTTGCCCCAGGTATGCAATGCAATACCTTACTTTTAATGCTTTTGGTCGTGTATGGCCATATTGTGTGTTGTGGTGTTGTAGCCCTGTGAAGCAATGTTATTATGGGCTGTTATGATAGGATGGTAGTGCCATATTACAGGGAAAATTCTAGCGAAATTTTCGTGGAATTCTCGAGAACTTAATATTCGAGGACGAATGTTCCAAAAGGGGGGAAGAATGTTACACCTCGGAAAAAAAATACAGTGAATAGACTAGCGAAGGGAATGAAGTATACGATGTTTAGATCAGTATGAAATAACACTTGATGATCCTAATTGAGATGTCAAAGGCATTCGAAGTAAGATAAGAAAGTTTGCTAAGAAAGACAAGGTATACGTTACAAATCGGAAAGGATTTACAAGTGATAAGTTAGCGATGATTTAATGATGTCTGGGAGAAGAGTTATAATATCCCTTATATTGTTAACGAGGTATTAAACTAGTGTCAAGAAGGTTCCATAAGGGTTGGAGAACAAATGAACGACGGAGATCATTTAAGGGAAATGGGGTTATACGACCGACTTATACGGTCCGTATAACATTATACAGTCCGTATAACATTATACGGTCCGTATAAGGGTCTGCATAACACCCAACAAAGATGATGTTTGCCTGGTGGTGAACCACGACCACTTATACGGGCCGTGCACTGTTACATGGACCGTATAAGTGTCCGTGGAAGTCCCAACGGGCTGAGTTAAGTTCAATTATATAAATGTGATCCCACTTCACTAATTTCATTTCCCACACTTCTTCATCTCTCTCAAGGCTTCTAGAGAGTTCCACACACTTCTTCCATAAGAACTCAAGAGAGATTCAAGATCAACTTCATCAAACCAAGGAAATCAAGAGTAAGAAACTCATTAGAGTTCATCCAAGTCAAGAAATTCCATTAGAAAAGGAACTAGGGTTTTGCCTCAAGTGAAGTCTTTCCACTCAAGGCTCATTCCCACACTATCTAAGGTAAGTGTTATGATCATTCCATGTTGTTTAAGATATTGAGATGTTGAAAGACTTAGATTATGAAAGGAGATAGAAAATGGGTTATAAAGATGAGAATAATGAGATTTTGAGTAGTAGCTTGGGATGAGTCACGATTTTTGATATATTGTGATTATGATTATGCTATAAATAATATTAAGGACATGGGATAAACCTTATATGTGAGAAAACGTACTAGTATACTACGACCATGATTATGGATGAATTGAAGTGAAATTGTGAAATGTGGATAAGGTAGAGTGAATGAAGATTATTGGTTATAATATTGTGAATGTCATTATAGATGTTTGGGAGTTGATATAAAATATGGGAAAAGTTGTATAAACAAAGGAAATGCTGCCCAATTTTCTCTAGCTTTAGTTGAGCATGTTGATATGATCGATTAGCTAATGTTAATGCGAACTCTCTTGAAGGTAACAATGTGAGCGTTGAAGGAGAACAAGCAAGTGATAGAATAGCTAAACGAAAAGGTATGTAAGGCTAGTTGAGGATCGTGCTTGATATCTTGAAGGAGAAGAAGCTTTATGCTAAGTTCTCGAAGTGTGAGTTTTGGCTTGATTCTGTGGCATTCTTGGGTCATGTAGTGACCATGGATGGGATTATGGTAGAACCTTAGAAAGATTAAGGCAGTTTGTGATTGAGTCAGGCCTACTTCAGTTATCGAGATTCGGAGTTTCGATGGCCTCACTAGTTACTATCGGCGTTTTGCAAAGGGATTTTCATCTATTGCATCTCCTTTGACTAGATTAACTTATAAGAATGTACACTTTTTAGTGGTCGGTTGAGTGTGAGGCGAGCATTCCAAAGCTCACGACTTTGTTGACTACAGCTCCTCTTCTGACTCTTCCTGTGGAAGGAGAGGGTTTTACTGTGTATTGTGATGCTTCACAGATTGGGCTTGGTTGTGTTCTGATGCAGAAAGGGAAAGTGATATCTTATGTTTCTATACAATTGAAGGTGCACGAGAAAAAGTACCCCACTCATGATTTGAAGTTGGCAGCGATAGTGTTTGCACTGAAAATTTGGGCGCATTACTTGTATGGTGTACATTGTGAGGTATTTACCAATCGTAAGAGTCTTCAACATATTTTTAATCTAAGGGATCTTAATTTGAGGCAGTATAGGTTGTTAGAGATTCTTAAGGACTGTGATATGTCGATTTTTTTATCATCCGGGCAAGGCCAATGTAGTGGCGGATGCCTTGAGTCAGAAGGAGGTGAGTATGGGTAGTCTAGCATGTTTTCAGGTTGGGGAGCGACCTTTGGCTATAGATGTTTAGGCTTTGGCTAAAAACATGGTTAGACTTGATATTTCGAAACCTGGCAAGGTTATGGCTTGTGTGGAGGCATAGTCTTCTTTATTAGAGTAGATTAGAGCCCAACAGTTTGACGATCCAAAGTTGTGCAAAATTTGAGATAAGGTGTTTAAGGGAAAAGCAAGAGAGGCAATTCTTGATGATGAGAGAGTTTTGAGGATAAAGGGTCGTGTATGTGTTCCCCGGGTGGGTGATTTGACTAGATTAATTATCGAGAAGGCTCATAGTTAGAGGTATTTTATTCATCCTGGAGCTACAAAGATGCATCAAGATTTGAAGCAACATTATTGGTGGTGTAGTATGACAAGGGATTTCACAGGATTTGTGGCTAAGTGTTTAAATTGTCAACAAGTGAAGTATGAGCACCAAAAGCCAGGTGGAGTTACTCACAGGATGCCTATACATGAGTGAAAATTAGAAAGGATTGCTAAGGACTTTGTGGCAGGATTACCATGTACTTTGAGGAAATTTAATGCTATTTTGGGTCATTATGGACCTTTTGACTATGTCGGCTCATTTCATACTACTTCAGACTACCTACAATTCAGAGAAGTTGGCCAGGATCTACATCCGAGAGATATTTCATCTACATAGTGTACTTATTTCTATCATTTCGGATCGAGGCACTCAGTTTACATCCCACTTCTAGCGATCTATGCAGAAGGATTTGGGACTAGAGTTGAGCTTAGTACAACATTTCACCCTCAGATTGATCGATAGTCCGAGCATACTATTCAGGTCCTTGAGGATATGTCGGGGGCCTGTGTGTTGATTTTGGTGGTCACTGGGATCAATTGTTGCTGTTGGCGGAGTTTTCTTACAATAACAGTTACTATTCAAGCATTAAGATGGCACCATTCGAGGGATTATATGGTAGGAAGTGTCATTCTCCCGTAAGTTGTTTCGATGAATTTAAGGTGAGGCCTTGGGGTACAGACTTGCTTCATGATTCTTTGGATAAGGTCAAGTTGGTTCAGGAGAGACTTCTTACAGGTCAGAGTAGACAGAAGAGTTATGCGGACCGGATGGTTCGCGACTTAGAGTTTATAGTTGATGAGTGGGTATTGTTAAAGGTTTCACCCATAAAGGGTGTGATGAGGTTTGGGAAGAAGGGCAAGTTGAGCCCAGGTACATTGGTCTGTTTGAGATCATTCAGTGTATTGTTGACATAGCATATGAGTTGTCTTTGCATCTTGGGTTGTCGGGTGTTCACCTCGTTACATATCTCCATGCTCAAGAAATATCATTCTGATGGTTCTCATGTGATTCAATGGGATTCAGTGTTTCTTGATCAGAATTTGACTTTCGAGGAGGATCTAGTTTCTATTTTAGATAGACAGGTCCAGAAGTTGAGGTCCAAGGAGATTGCTTCAGTAAAAGTTCAGTGGAGGCATGTCCGGTTGAGGAGGCTACTTAGGAAACTCAGTCAAATATGCAGATGCGATATCCCTAGCTTTTCAGCGATTCAGGTATTTTTTTCTCTTTCATGTTCGAGGACAAACATGTGTTTAAGTGGTGGATGATGTAATGAGTCGTTAGGTCATTTTGGCTATTTTGACAATTACACCCCTGTTGACCCTTTCCTCAGCTTCATTAGCATATATTTGACTTGTAGGGATGGTAGGCGCGGTTCCCATGGCATTCAGATGTGAGTTGAGTGAGGAAATTTTGTAAGTTCTTAAGTGTTTGGTTAACCAAAGTCAACGTCGGGGGTAAATGGGTCATTTTGGGAATTTCATCAATTCCATTAGGTCCAGAATGTCAATTATGACTTGGTTGAGTAGTTGATTCAGTTCCCGAGGGGCTCGGGGGGTATTTTGGTCATTTGGGTGGAATTCTAGTTTTAAGGCTTTTGGGTTTGACCGGGTCACGATGACCTCTATTGGAAAAATTGATTGCGCGAGTGAGTTCATAGCATTTTTTATAGTTAAGATGCATATGTGGTTTGTATCTGCGAGGTTTCAGATAAGTCTCGGGATTTTGGAATAAAAGAGTGAAAACCAGATTTTTCTGGTTTTTCAGTGATCTGGTTTCCTTCTTCGAGTTAGCAAGGGGCGGGGACTAGATAGATCGCGTTCGCGTAGAGTAAAAGGGGTCTAGGTCAGGTCGGCCGACCCATTGCATTCACAATTGGCTGGTTTCATACGCGTAGGCCTAGGCAGATTTTTAAAACCCCATTTTGTGATTTGACTTCCTCATTCACAAATTTATCATTTGGGAGCTCGGTTTAAGGGGATTTTGAAAGATATTGCAAGATACATATATTGGGTAAGATTCTAACCTCCATTTTATGATTATTCCATGGGTTAGTAAGGGTTTTCATGCTAGGATTCATGATTTAGGAGTAGAAAATTGGGGGTTTTGAACCCTAGGCTTGAAATAAGAAGTTCTTCAATTAAGCATGAATTTGTGGATAGATTTCATTCATTGTTTAGATATAGGCTCTATAAATAATGTGTAAACTAATTTGGGGTCAAATTTCCCGTTTTGCTCGTTTTGGCTCGAAATCTTATTTTGGGTGACGTTTTGGGTTTGGAATTGAAGTATAGCAATATGGGTATCAGTAGTCTCGTATTCTTACCTAGATATCGTATTTGAACAGATTGGGATCATTTGGAGGCTCTACGGAAGTGCAAGGCTTCGTTGTGACTGTCGGACTCTGTATTCAGGCAAGTTGAGATCTTGACTGTATTTTAAAGCGTCGTGTTGGCCTAATTGGTCTAACTAAGAGGGAGTAATGGTGTAATTAAGGGGGTATCAATACTTGTGAGGTGACGATAAGGGTATTTGCGCACTTTAAATTATATAGTCTGGTCTGAATGCCACTCTTTGGGCATTAGCTGATAGTATAAATTGTTGTACGACTTGTTGTGGGCATGAGACCCCTTATTTATTGCATCTATGCTTTCTACCTGTCTTATATGTGCCTAAATGTTGTCATCACTCTGAAATAGTCGTTATAAAAGTGGAAAGAGTTGACATTGATTGTTGTTGTTTACAATTCATATTTATGCTTTCAAATGGTATCTCATGCATATTACACTTGAGGATATATATGTTGGATCGAAGGGGAAATGATTTCGGATGGTTGGTCCGAGTATTTGGGCCGATTTACCGAGTAATGTGATTGATATGAGTAGATTGGCTAGTGACAGGTAATGTGAGCCTAAGAATGGCTAGATGATGTGATTGAGAGCCAAATATGGCTAAAAAACCCGAAGGGAAATGGTTCCTGGTGGTATATGGACCTTGCCAGTCCCCATGGGTCGCGCTCCCTATTGAAAGAGTGTGTATGTACCGGAGATGGAAAGGCCTTACATTGCATATCACTTTCATTTCTCATTTCTTCTACTTGTTTTGTTTGGTGTGTTTAACTAATACTGAGTTCGTAGACCGCTTGAATTGGATTTGTTGGACTATACTTAAGGGTTTAGATGCTATAGCCTAAGCTTGTAAATTATGATTTGAGTGATTACCATGATTATTATGGTGTACTAATCGCAGTTAGGTGTAGAAGTAGTATTCAAAAGACCAACCCTCGTCTCCGTTTTAAGATAGGGTCGGTCGAAGATGCTGCTGAGTACATGTTGTGTTCCGTACTCAGGCTACACTTGCTGCACCTTTTTGTGTACATATTCTGTCCCTAGTATGAGCGCAGTTCACGAGACTGCCGGTCGTTAAGGAGAACTTTTTGAGAGTTTAGGGTTGGCTACAAGTAGATCTGTAGCATCGGATTCTCTTCTACCATTACTTTTCTATCCTTTTCATTTTAGACAGTGTACTAAGTATTTCTTTAGACTTGTGTTAGTATTTTAGCAAGTTCTTGTACTAGTGATACCAGTCATGGGGGATCGTATTATTTCGGTATTTTATGACTATAAAAGCTTTAAACACTTAATAATTGACTTGTATGATTTCCTTCCCCACTTATTTCTTTAAATAACTAGTTAATCGGGTTGTGGATGGCTTACTGACTCGGGCTAGTTAATGCCTTCAGGGCTTACAAATTGGGTCGTGATAATTTCATGAACATTCTCTTAAAAGTTGTGGTTAAACCCTAAGGTGTCGTTTGGTACGAAGGATAAACACAAATAGTCCTGGGATAAGAATTTAGCAATTCCTTATTCCTTGTTTGGTTAGTAATCATGGGATAAGTTATCCTAGAAGTAAAAATAGTGCTGGGATAACTTATACCTGCCATAGGGTGGAATAAGTTATCCCAGGATAAGTTATCCCGGGATAAGGAAGAAACCTCTTCTTTTTAGAAATTATCCAATATATGATACTTTTAGTCCAACATGCCAAACAGTCAATAAAAAATAACTTCAGAATAACTAATCCTAGCATAACTTATCCCGACGTAATTAATCCTAGCATAACTTATCCCAGCGTAATTTGTTTTTGAACCAAACGACCCCTAAGTCTTCTAACCACAAATCATGTTTTTAATCTATAAATAAATGGAAGGAATCATGAGAAAAGATTAAATAAAGGTTCTAATCTTACCCCAACAATGGATCTTGAAGAACCCCTCACAAATATCCCAAAACCGAGGTGTAAAAGTCAAAATATGTGAATGGGAAATAAAACTCGAACTAGGAATATTTATTCCTTATGTCCAACGATTTTTGCAAAAGTGGGACTATTTCTGCAAATACGACCCTCGCAAAAGCGAGGTTATTCTCCAAAAGCAGACTAAGTCCTCGGCCCACTCGCAAAAGCGGCCAAAACACTGCAAATATGAGCCTGGCCCAGCTTGAAAATATGGGCCAAGTCTCGCAAATGAGAACTCTGGCCGACTGGTCTAGTCTTGCAAAGGCAAGCCCATTCTCTCATTTGCGAACATCCATCCGCAAATGCGGCCACACCAGAAACCAGAAAAATCTGCCAACATAAAATTTTCGATCTAACACCCGAAACTCATCCGAGACCTCCCGGATAAAAACCAAATATACAGACCCATTCTAAAACACGTTACAAACTCACTCGCGTACTCAGAATTCCCAAAAGAGGTCATCTTGACCCGGGGTTTACTATGGTCAACTCCAAAACACCAAAAACTTAACTTTCCAACTAATTACCCAAATTACACCCGAACGTCTTGGGACCCGAACTAACTGTCATACCAAGTCAAAAAGCACATTCTGGACCTAACAGAACTATCAGAATTCGATTCCAAATGCATTTACCCAAAAGTAAACTATTGGTCAAAGTTTCACTCAGAATCAAACTTAAGGATTTTAGACTTAGATTTCCTACTCCAATTCTAAACTGATTACCTCGATACCTGTGCGGGTTGTTACACATTCAGAAGATGTTACAGAAGAAGATATATCTTATATAAAGACTAGTCACTAAGCACGGGCCTTACAAATTCTTTACACGTTAGTAATTACAAATCTATATCAATAAAAAAAATTAAAGAAAAAAGAGTTTAAAATAGTAAAACCTCCCTTTGTATAAAATGTTTGCGAGAAGAGGCAATGAAAGAAGATATATCTTATATAAGGCTAGTCATTATACACGCGTGTTGTGCGTATACCTTACATCAATTATTCTAAAAAAATTAATCAAGAATTAAAATTGATATTCACAAACATATGAGAATAAAACCTCCCCTTCGTGGAAGTATTTTCTATATGAAGGTACGGAAGACGATATATAAATACTAGTCATAAGGCAGTAATTTTACTGTTTATTTTCTCTTTTACGTGTCAAATCTATTAAATAGGGGTAAAAGGTTCAATATCACTATAAGGACCAATCGGGTCATTATAGTCCCTCAGAAGTTGGTTCGAGCCAGTTCACCCGGGAGGAGATGAGGTAGTACTTGGATGCACCGAAGGAGCTTATGGAGTTTGTTGGATTTCTCGAGACAACCTATTGCACTATGGCCAAGGCCTACAGTGAGCTTCGTCAGGATTTCGATAAGGAAAAAAGGAAAAACAAGTCGAGGGGCAAGCTTTTGGTGAATATGTAGAGGGGTATCAAGGCAATCTACAAGTAGCAAATCCGAAAGGAAAGTTCCCAGTCGAGGACGAGGATGATAAGGGAAAGTTCCCGATCGAGGACGAGGATGATAAGGAAAAGTACTCCTTCTTGTCGGAGGCCGCGGGTAAGTCTAATAGCGATAATAGCAACTCTGATGGGGAGGACGAGGCCCTGAGTTCAGCTCCACATGATTGAGCTCTTCAGCATACTGGTTTAGCCATTTTGGGTTTTTTCTTTCAGACATTTCATTTGTTTTCCTTTTGGGATGTTGAAAAATTTGGTTGTTTTTTCTTTTGGTTTTGTTATTTTTCTTGACTTTTAGATGCTGTTTTTGTGCCCTCATCGGGCTTGATATTTACACTTAGACTTGTGCCATTGTCGGGCTTTGATATTTGTGCTAAAGTTTTGGTTTGATCTAGTTTGAGAATAGAAACGATGGTTTGAAATAGGTTTTGAAATAGGGAAAGAACTCACTGGTTTATGCCCAGTTGTTCCACAGATGCGGACCACCCGACGTAGATGCGGGTCCGCGTCTGTGAGAAATAGCTCACATAAGTGAGCCTCGCCCAGGATTTACAGATTCTCTTCTGCGGATGCCTCTCTTCTGCGTGACCCAGTCGGCAGGTGCAACATGCTTGAACCAGAACAGAAAATCTGCTAAGTCTAACACTCCAACGCGACACTCGAAATTTATCTGAAACCTTCCTGACACAACTCAATCACGTTAACCTCTCTTAAACCATGCTAAGACTAGATACATATTGTAATCGACTCTATATCAATTGGCATCGACTAGATACCAATTCGATTCAACTAGATACCGGAGGAAGTAGAGTAGCACAAAAGGAATGAAAGAATAGGAACTTCCTAAATGTCATATAGCCTCTTGAGGATGGGTACGGATGTCTACGTACCATTCCTCAAGACTCTACTAGACATTTCTTTTGTACTTGCGCGACCGGTGAACCTAGTGCCCTGATATCAACTTGTCACGACCCAAATCATGAGTCATGATGGCACCTACACTATACCTCTAGTAGGAGAAGCATCCCCAAATCCAATTTCTTCCTTCAAACATAAGATGCGAAAAATAGTAAATATTCACGATCCAACAGTTTAAGTAAATAAACCAAAGTGGAAGAAAATACTCTTATTACTGAAATTTCCAAAACCCGGTCTACACTTGTACAAGAGCTTCTAAGAGATATACAATTTGAAATAAAATTTCAGACTCATAATTGGAATACAACTTCTATTTAAGGTAAGAAATAAATAGAAATCTAAGAGAGATACTTTGGGCTGCAGGATCCTCTAATAGCACACCCCAACATCTCTGATGAATGGCTCGAAATAGTCACAAGACTCCGAATACAACCTGGAAACAACTCTACACTCCACAAGGAGTGTAGCAAGAGTAGTATGAGAACAACACTAGGCTCGTAGATATCAAAGGCCGACAACGATTAGATATCACAGATAACATGAAGAAAATCACCAAGTAGAGCAGATAAGTAATCGGGTATAGTAACTAAGCATGTTCAGATAACACTTCACGACAATTACAGCATAGTATCTCATTATTCTCATATCATAGGCCTAGGTGAAATATCTAACCCTCAATCCGCCAAGTTTCCAATAAAAGGACCTTGAAATCAAACAGCAAATTAAGCAAGTCATCAACAGTTCCAGTCAAATTATTAACCAAGATTTCCGTGAGAATATATACAATGCAATGATGTGGAATGAAAATCCAATGGGATAAAATGCAGTGCAATGCAATAATATGCCAATGCCATGCAATGCAATGCTTTCCAGGCCTCCTCTCCAAACCGTACACACATGCTAAGGGAAATGCCTCAATAGTCATGACCCATGAGGGACCCGCTAATTCCATATACTCACACAGAAATTTTCGCTAGGGCTCACACAGAACGCTGCCACTAGGGTTCACACATAATTCCTTTGTTACCTTTGCCCATCGGGCCCACATAGAGTATCCTTGTTTCCATGGTAACTATTGATGTCTATGAATGAAAAATATATAAATGATTAGATGAGTCTTATTCAACATGTACAATAATGAATGCATACCTTGCATGAGATCAGTCTCGACGAACAATCATAAGGAAATCTCAACAGTTACTGGCCACAAAATCGCACATCATAACTTACTCTCTTACAATACTCTTCCTTTTTAGATGATAAGTAAGATACCCAGAGATAAAGATGAGCTCAATAATTCACATATCACAAATGAGGAACTCAACAAGCAAGATATAAAACCAACAACAATCAGGTATCTAACAAGGCAATCTAGTAATAAAAGTACTAACACATGTGGCGGCAAGCCCACATAACAGCTGACAGAACCAACCTAAATGGAATTCTTCTCCACAACATGCCCGAAGGCCTATCATTCTTTCCCCATCAACATCTACACATTATATGTGAGTCCCAAATTGAAGTCTAACCAGGGTAAGTTGTAACCTATCTCGAAAGCTGAAGAGGAGCCACGAACTATCCTTCTCGAACTTCTTCCCTCTTTGGAATGCATCCGAAAGAAATAATGTCTAATAAACTAAGTATCTCATATTAGTAGCGAGTCTAAGAACACCTCAAACTAAGTATCCCCACATTAAGTTCCATGCATTTCTAACCCCAAGTGAGCTTTAATTACTCTAGTTTACCCAAACCCCCAATTTCCAAAAGAACCATAAACTAACCCACTTCTATCAATCCATTTAGAAATAGAAATTGGAGTTGGAAGTAACCTCCCGAAGCTTAACAAAGATACTACTCCCCCAAATTATACCATGAATTCGTTTAGGAACATCGTTTACCCACCTAGGGTTTTCACAAGTCAAAAAGGTTTTCCCTCAAACCCAAAACCTAACTTGAATTTATCTAATGGAGAAATAAGGATTATAAAGGAGTAATGAAGTGGGGTTTAAATCATACCCTTGCCAACAACCATGGAAGTCCTCGGAAATTCCTCTAAAAACCAGCTCTAGAATAGTTTTGGGGGTGAAAATGAGAGAAACTCCCGTAGTGGGGAAATTAATACAAATCTGCCCCAGCGACCTCGCATATGCGAGCCACAGCTCGCCTACGTGGCGCCACTATATTCTGTAGATGCGGTTTCATCAACTTCACAAATTTCTCTGCTAAGCGGACGGCTTCTCGCAGATGCATGCTCTCTCCTATCGCTGGTGCGAGACACCTGTTCAGAATTTCTAGGTTGTTCAGTTTCTTCCCAAATTGGCTATAGGTCACCATTATCTGCTAATCCCTCGTGCAAAATGCTACCGGAATGAATCCAAACAAAGGGTATTCTCGGGGAAAAAGGAAGAACGCCCATAACGACCAAACGGATCGTTACAGAGACCAAAGAAAAACATATTCAGAAGATATATCTTATATAAAGACTAGTTACTAAGCACGACCCTTACACATTTTTCGCATATTAGTAATTACAAATATATATCAGGAATAAATATTAAAGAAAAAAGGGCTTAAAAGAATTAAACCTCCCCTTTGTATAAATGTTTTACGAAAAGAGGCAACGAAAGAAGATATATCTTATATAAGGCTAATCATTATACACGCGAATTGCGTGTATTTCTTACGTCAATTGTTCTAATTTTTTTTTTGTCAAGAGTAAAAATTGATGTTCACAAACATATGAAAATAAAACCTCCCCTTTTTGGAAGTATTTTCTATATGAAGGTACGAAAGACGATATATAAAGAGAAGTCATAAGACATTAGTTTTACTGTTTATTTTCTCTTTTACGTGTCAATTTTTTACCATGAATTCTTGGAAGCGTTATTGTAAGTTTGTACTTCTTGTAGTTTGAGAGACACATTTCTTCCAAATATAAAAAAAAAATAGAGACATTTCTCAATCTTTTCGTAGCATTATTGTAAGATTGTGCTTCTTACATTTTGACAGATACATTTTAGAGATTATCGATCCATGCTTCTGACCATGCGTGCTTTGACAAAAAATTTGCAGATTGATTGTTGTTCTCCACTTATGATTATATTTATTGGATAGTATAAAAGTTCAGGGATGGGGGTGAAATTGAGAATGTATGTGCAGACCTTGAAATTGTGTTGGATTTAACATGGACCTTTATGGGACGAGCTCAATCTATATATATTTGAAGATAATTATTTAATCAAAACAAACTTAATGTTTTTTTTAATGTTATATGTAGGAAGCCGAATGTTACATATTCGGCATACACGTGTAACGCACGTGTCAAGAAACTAGTTACAAATAAAAACACGATGTTTAAATTAAATCTCATGATAAGTATCAGTGGGCTTTCCGTGAATGTTATAAGAAATTTGGTTCCACCCATAAGTGTTGCTTAAAACTCATTAATGTAATTAAAGTTAACCCTAATATTTTCAATATAAGTACACTTATGGTGTACAATTGAGTATACTTTTGGGGGTATTTTCTTGAGCTATCTACTCTTATATTCAATAAACAATTAGGGTTAGATCGTGGTTTAGGTGGTTGCTTTGATATACCGTGATAACCACCATTGGCTAGCCATTCCAGATACGGTTTACTTCGGACTTCTGCTTCCACTACACGAAGAACACATAAGTTCTCATTTTGTAGCACATGGATATTACCACCATAATAAGTGTTGGAGGAAAAGAAAAACATATCTAGAAGATGTTACAGAGGAAGATATGTCTTATATAAAGACTAGTCACTAAACACGGGACTTGCACATGTTTGCACATCAGTCATTACAAATCTTATCAGGAACAAAAATTGAAGAACAAAAAGTTCAAAAGATTAAGACCTTGTCTTTGTGAAATTTATAAGACATTATTTTTACTGTGTATTTTCTCTTTTACGTGTCAAATCTATATTTTTACCATTAATTTTTCGAAATGTTATTGTAAGTTTGTGCTTTTTGTATTTTTATAGACGCATTACTCCCAAACAGAAACAAAAAGAGACATTTCTCAATTTGTTTTGTAGCTTTATTGTAATTTTTAAAAAATTATTTTGACAGACATATATCAAAGATTATCTATCATTGCTTCTGATCATGCGTCCTTTGCCAAAGATTTACAAATTGATTGTTGTTCTCCACTAATTCTATTTATTAGATACTATACAAGCTCAGGGATGGGGATGGGAATGGAATTGAGAATGTATGCGTACACATCAAAATTTTGTTCGATTTAAGATGAGCCTCTACGAGACTAGCTCAACCTGTTTATATTTGAAGATAATTATTTAATCAAAAAAGACATTAAAATTTTATTTTAATATTATATTTTATAAAACCGAATATTACATGACTCGATAACGTGTCGAGAAACTAGTTATAACTAAAAACACAATCTTTAATTAAATCTCATGACAAGTGTTAGTGATCTTCCCATGCATGTTGTAGGAAATTTGGGTCCATTCATAATGCGTAAGGACCATTAGGGAAATTAAAGTTAACCCAAGTATTTCAGGTATAAGTACACTTACGGTGTACAATTAAATATACTTTCTACAATATTATCTATGCTCTTTACTCCCCTATACAATAAACAATTAGGGTTTCGACTGTGGTTTAGGGGATTTATTTGATATACCATGACAACCATCATCGGCCATTAATTACAGCTGCGTTTCGCTTCAGACTTCAGCTTACGCAATAAGAACACGTAAGTTCTAATTTTATGGCACGGATTACGCGCTATCTAACAAGTTTAGATTAATTTGTTGCATGTAATACTTCACTCGTAAATAAACACATAACAGAAATCAATTTCTCCATCAAAGTTCATTTTGTGCTTCTGTTATGTCCCGTATTTTCATACGTCGGGACGTTTTAAAATAAGCGCGACAAGTTAAAGGCAAGACTATCTTAAGATATGAAGTAGAGATTTTAACTTCCGGTTTCGTGTCGAGTCACAATTTATTCACAATTCACGTGTGGCATTAAACTAGTAATGGAAAATTGGGATTAAACTAACCATAATTGGATTAATAAATGGGATTGGAAAGACCAAAAATCAGTCCATTTAAACGGACATAGCTAGCCGTGCACTATAGTGCCTTGGTCAAAGAATATTGACCCAAGTTAGTGTGATACACATGTCCAAAGCATTGAGGGAGTGTATATACAAAATAATCTGATTCATATCTCACTACATTACACCATTTCAACACTACAAAGTGAGAGAACACTTAGAGAGAGAGAGGGAAACTCTCGGCCAAGAGCTAGCCGAGAGTGAGGTCCAAATATCTGCCCAGAAATTCCAGTTTTTCTCCATCAAAACTATCCCTCATCTAGTGTGTAAGAAAGTGTATTAGTTGTTGAAGAGAAACAAGAAAGTGAAGCACTCAATAGAGTTGGAAATTCGGCCAAGTGAAGCACAAGATTGAAAGGTAAGAATGTTTGTTGTTTCTTGTGTTGCATGATGATTTGAATGTATAGTTCATGCATGTTGTTGTTGGATTGTGGTTGTAGTTGAAGTAGAGAGTGAGCCGTGTGTGAGGTGAGTTTATGACAGATTTCATTGTGCATGTATTGTTAGTGAATTGAATATGTATCAACATATGTAAATGAACAAAGATTGTGGGAGTTTGGTTGTGATGTTGCATGTTGGCTATTGGACTGTTTTTGCTCGAATTTAAAATGAATCATGTGTTGAAGATTCTGATGAAGTCATGCTTAATCTTGTTGAACATGTATTGGAAATGAATTGAATGCATTGTAGTTGGATAAACGAATGAAAATCATGAAGTTGGAGTAGTTGTGATGAAACCGGGTAGGGGGCTGTTTTGGACGAATTCATGGACTGTTTTGGGCTATAATTTGATTGTTGTTGTTGTGGACATTGTAGTGTATTGTATGCATGTTGAATATGTAAATTAAGGTGTTCAAGAAACGAATTATGTTGAGGGGTAGGGGCAGTCCAAAAACCGTGGACAGTTTTAGGGATTAGAAGTGAAATTGTGTGTGTTGAATGTTGGTTTTTGTTGCAAACGTGTAGTGAATGTAAAATGCCATGATTCAAGTTAAAACTGAACTGATTGTGGGCTGTTGTAAGAGTGAAGATGATGCTAAAACAGTTCCAAGATTTCATGAAAGTAAAGTCATGCAAAGTGTTGTGTTGTTGCAAGTTAAAACTGGAAAATTGCTAAGTAAGAATGGAAATGATGTGTGTGTTGGGTTGCCGTGTGTATGAGACTATTTTGGGTGGTGTAGGGACTGCCCAAGTTCCCTAAGTCATGCTTAAACAAGGTTTGATCAATATATGAAAGAACGACTAGCCATGTTAGCTTGTAACGCTAGTTGTGTTAAATGCGAACGAAACGTCGTTTAATTGTTAGAAAGGAGTTGTGAATGTCACAATACGTGTTGAATGCCCTTGTAGACTAATTGTAGTTCTTCACATCTTGATATAGGATAAGTATTGTTGGGCAGCAAGTACAAGTTAGAATACAACTAAACGCAAAAGGTATGTAAAGCCTATTCCTTCTTTCTTTTGGCATGTCCTAGACGTAAGAATGAAACGATATGAATTTTGGGGTAAATTCTATTCTCTAGTTCATGTATGGCTTATGAATCTATATTTCACTAATGTTATTGTCATGTACCTACAGTATGAGTGACTAATGAACGATGCATGAAAGTTCCTATACTTAAAGAATTGCACAACTAAAGACATACTTGACTTCCAAAAGCTATACCATATTAAAGTGACATATGTACATGAAGTCTAAAACGTTTCTTGTAATAGTTTGTTATGAGACTTGAAATGAACTGAAGGTGAACATTATTTTGACACTTAGAGCGGGTTAGTTGCTTATCCCTTGAGTCTAAAAAGATGATTTGCATATATGTGGTTGCTTATTATTCTGCTCGTGCTTACCGCTATATCCTTCACTGAGTCCCGGGCCAGGGTACGTTTTCGTGCGCACATTTATTATATTAATCACCGAGCCCCTCACTAGAGGGCCGGGACACGTTATGTATATATATATGATGATGATATGATGATGTGATGATGTGATGATATGATGATATGATGATATGGAGATGATGGTGGCCAGGAGGGCATATTCCTTATTACCGAGTCCCTCAGGAAAGGGCCGGGACACGTCTATGTTTATGTTATGATGCTATGATTTTAAATTACCGAGTCCCTCATAAAAAGGGCCAGGACACGTCATGTATGTTTTATACAGAATGATTATGCAGCTTTGACTACAAAACTCTATAATAGCAATGATATGAGAATGATACAGATGAAATATGTTCAAAGGCAAGTTTTATGAAATTCTGTTGTTGCAATGCATCCTATGTAGCGTGTCTCAATATAAGTCTATACTATGTTTCAAGCTTTACATATTCAGTACATATTCCGTACTGACCCCCTTCCTTCGGGGGGCTGCGTTCATGCCCGCAGGTACAGACGCTCGCTTTGGAGATCCGCCAGCTTAGATCATCCTTCAGCTATTTTGGGCTGCTCCTTTGTTCCGGAGCTAGCTTGTGGTATAACCTCCTTATGTTGTGTCCGTATGTGTTTATTTGGGTACGGCGGGGCCCTGTCCCGCCACATAATACGGTCGTTACTCTTAGAAGTCTGTGGACATCGGTGTGGGTCTGTTTACAGTTGTTGATGCGTTTTATGTTTTGACTTAAGTTTGGGGCGTACCCAGTCGTAATGGCAGCCTTGTCGGCTTGCATATGTGTGTATGTTTGGTATTTTGTATATCGTGGCAGCCTTGTCGGCTTGCTTAGGAATATATATAAATGTGGTTGTTCGATAAGTGCAACTCCTCGGGAGATGGATGACTAAGGCATACAGAACTTGACAAATCTAAATAACTCACTATCTTCTTACATACAAATGAGATCGTGACATGCTAATTATAAATTATTAGAGTTAACAGATAAATATGAGTGTCCAATTCGGGCACAAGTCACGGCCTACGGGGTTGGGTCGTGACAGCTTCCTCAACTATAAATGCTGGTCATAAATCATATTGAATAACTCAAAATTCGAATTCTCTTCACAAATAAAACTTATTTTTTTTTCTTTCTAAAAGGAAAATATTTTCCTACAAAAAATACTAGTAGCTTGGCACATATTTTGCATGCATATATCGCGCCAAATAATTTTGAAAAATTTGTACCAATTGCATATATTCTAAAACTATTTGTTTGAGTTATAAAATAGAATTGAAGAACGACAAGTTACTATTCATTTTTGACTGACAGTTCAGACAAACTCTATCAAGAACAAAGGAGAAGCCTATTATGCAATCAATTTAATAATTTTTTGTACCACGTGGCAATTATTTTGTTTATTTTTGATATATAATGCAGAAAAACTCTAAAGACTTCTGATTTAATTCGAACGGACCATAGAAAGGTGTGGCCAGCAACATCAACTCATAAATTAAAGAATTCATACTCTTTTTGTGAAGAGGAATCAAAGATGGTGGAGAGACAAGCGAACAACAACATTGAATCATCATGAGATGACAGACCAAGAAAAAGATTTTCACTCTCAACAATAGCTATCAGCATATCGGGTACTTTCCAAATTAGGGTCATTAGCCCTAGTTGTGCGGATATAATTTACATAGCTGTCTTTATTTCCTTTTGTTTTCTCTTTTGTAAAGACTTTATTAAACTACTAAAACAATCAAAGTAGTTGCTAGGTGTCACCTAGTAATGGTTTTATTTATATATAAAAAAAAAACTCTACAGACAGAACAAGAAAAGTCTATTTTATTATAACCCTATTTGAAGAGATTCTCTCTCTAGGTGTGATGGCAACCTAGTGAGAGAGAGAAATTTTCAAGCCATTCCTGGCCTCTCAGGCCACCATGCAGCCTCCTCAAGAGGCTGTGCAACCCATACAATCACCACGAACAACCATGCAAACCCTAGACTACTCCAAAATACTAAACAATACAACTTTGAATGCGTGTGACCCTAAACAGTCGACTTCCACGACTGTCATGCCCATACCAATGAAGCCCATTGTGTATCATCATGGTGAACCAACAATACAATATAGCATGGAGGAAATAGAGAGAATGATAGTTCAAGAGAACCTACAATATGCAGTAGTGGGAAAATTCAGTTATGGCTTACCAGATTTGCATGTATTACGTACATTGATCCCAAAACAATGTGAATTAGAGTACTGCAACTATTGGATCACTATGCAACAATCATGTTTTGATAAGATGTGAGTTATTTGAAGACTATGTAACTCTCTTATCAAAACGTATTTTGGATCAAGGAGAATGAAAGGTATTATCCCATGAGGACACTTAAATGGGATCCTTAGTTTAACCCTGAGGAAGAGACTTCCATTTCCATTGCTTGGATATCCTTTCCAACCCTAGCACTAAATTACTTTGGTCAGTTGCAATTGTTTTCAATAGCCTCAGCAGTTGGAAAGACATTGACCTTGGATGTGGCAACCACAAATAAGATAAGGCCAAGTTATGCACGTGTGAAAGTTGAGGTAGATTTATTGGTGGAGTACCCTAAAAGAGTGAAAATTCAGGCTATGGATAGTAAAACTGAGGATGTTAAGTCAAGGTGGGTGAAAATACACTATGATTTCATGCCCAAATATTGTAAGGAATGCTGTTTACAAGGACATGATAAGGAAGGGTGTTGGAAACTTCATCCAGATTTGTTACCAGTTAAGGAGAGTGAGAAAGAGGCTGAAGGGGATGGAAGTGAGAAAGGGAAGCAAGTTGCAGTCCATAACAATGTGAAGGAAACAGACAAAGGTACAAACAAGGTTAAACAAGCTAACAATAAGCAGGCAAAGCATGCAAGGAATAATAATGATAGGCAGGTGATCAAGGTGTTAGAGAGTGGTAAGGTGGTTGGTGATATACAAGATTTGTATAAATGGAAGACTCAAAAAGAAAAAAACAGGTAGAAATTGGAAACAATGATCAAAAGTAGATTGCTTTGCCAACAGCAAAGGACAATGGTGGTACAAGTAAACAAGGTGAACTAGTGAAACCTGGTGCTGTTCAAACAATTAATAAATTTGTAGCATTAGAAAATAAGGATGGTGGATATGAAGGTCTATTGATGGTAGATTAGGATCAATCACAATTAGTTCATGCAGAAGTTAGAAATGCAGTTGATAATCCTCAGATGCAGTTGGTGGTGGCACCTAGTGATCAAGAGGGTACAACTGGTGTTCATGGTCCTAAGAAAGTTCTGAATGTCAATGCAGCAGTGTTTACTCCTGGAAGGAATAAATCTTCACCTACTAGGACTAAGGGGTGGGTGGAAGCAACTTTTAAACCAGGATTGGACATGTCACTAAACATGTTTGTTGTCACGACCCGACTAGGGGCCGTGACGAGTACCCGATACTTGTACCGAGCACCCCTTATCTATCATATTACCTTTACCTCATGGCATGCCGTGTAAACAGAGCCATATTTTTTTTCGTTTCTGAACATTAGCATTAGCAGCGTCACCATAAACATAAGTAGTAAGCTTTCCGCTATCGCGTTATACCGGGACGTGAACAATTCAAAATACAACACATCTAACTGTACATAGCTGTCTGTGCATATCTGTCTACGAGCCTCTAGACATAGTACACTTATACATAGAAAGGGCCGAGTACTGTCGTGCCCGAATGTACATACACAAAATAGTACCGGTGGAGTGAGTCTCCGAAACAACTGGAGCGCTGTCAAGTGTGGCTGGTAGAGCTTCTAAGGATCACGTCCACCTGTCTGCTGACCTGCGGGGCATGAAACGCAGCGTCCACAAGAAGGGACGTCAGTACGAATAGTGTACCGAGTATGTAAGGCATAAAAGATAATATAAACAGTAACATAGAGTACGATTAACAATATCATGGAGTCATAGGACATATAACGGGGCAGGAAAGTAACCTGTACGTGGGAAGGCCTCTGTTTCAGGCCGGCTATCATGTAGGCTTGTCCTTTTCTCTTTGAGACATTTCTTTCTCGTAGACACAGAAAATAGGATTTATATCGTGTCATATTTTATCATATTATGTGCTGCTCTATCATAGCGTGTCGTATCACGTCATGTCGTAGCATCTCATATCGTAGTATATCTTGGCATAGCGTATCATGTCATAGCATTGCCCCTTTTTCAGAACACGGTGTCCCTTATTCTCGTATACAGAAAACAGTACAATTCAGTAGACGGTATCTTTTACTCACATTTACAGACGCCGAATACATCGGCTCTCCCAATCCCCCTCCCCAACGGTGTCCCAACACATCATATCATATATATCATACATCATATATATACAGACGCCGCGTACGGCTCTCCCATATCCCGCGTCCAAGATAAAATCCAGCTGAATCAGGTGGTGATATAACAGTGGCCCTTCCCCTTTCCCCATATACATATACGTGTACATTTACTTCTCTATTATACATATACATGTCTTATATACAAATACTTGTCCTATATACATATACATGTCCATACACATATCCCTGTATCATATAACCAGCATGCACAGGAGTCCAAAGAAAGTTACGTCTATCGGAGTGACATAATGTCGGTAACCTCCGATTACATTATAGAATACTCGTGATCGCTTTGTCTCACCTTGAAGGAACGAGTATTTTAAGGTGAGACTATCAACGGAGAATAATATTAAAGTAAACGTAGAATGAAATCGTGGGCATCATCGATGACAGTTCATAGACTTTGAAATCTTTAGAAAATAAAGTCATAGCTAGGAAATATAATTAGGATTCAAAAATTAGTTTATCATTTTCATGTTTACATAAGATACTTAGCTTAGTCATCTTAGTCATAAAGTCGTTCCGGTAGTACGTATCATAGGCATATCCTCTTATCTAACATCATTGTTATCATTATCGTCATGGAAGTGCCCTCGTTAGAGGGGTTATAGTACTTATCATTTGGTAACGAAATCGGGATCAAAGGTTCCCTTTGGATTCACTTCAAGTAAGTCAAGCAAAACTGTAAGGAAAATCTGAGAGTAACGGGCCCACCTCGGGCCGGATGGGGTGGCGTATATGTTTTACATATGTTACGTGTCATGTCATTACTTGTGAGGGTTCTAGGGTAATCGAGTCCCACTTATGCAAGTTCTAAGGGTTTAAGAGGTCTTTCCATTATTTGCACACTTTCTAGTTCAATTCTATTGAACAAAAAGTGGAAAACTTTAGGTGCGGATTCCGGGGACTAGGGTTGTCCCCGAGGCTCGTACCTGACTTATTACATCTAAGACATGCCATAGAAAGAAGGGTGAAGCCTTACATACCTCTTTCCGCTCCTTTTGCTACTCCGAATTCACGTTGCAATTTCGTCAAAATCTGCAAATTGGTCATATTTACCAAAACTCTTATTAGGATACTTAGAGTTGAAATCTTAAGGTGATACTTGGCTACCGAAATTTCGGCAGCACTTCCTCTGTAAATATACCATCCTCAACATTCAACTTAGTCAAATTCTCATCAATCATAATCCGGGAATTCAAACCCGGCCAAACTATCAATATAAGTTCAACAACCACACTAGCAGCTCACATATTCAATTCAAGATACATGATATCAATTTACTACTTTCTTCAAAACCTTCGGACTCCAATGAACACAATAACAATCTCATAACATATCCAATAACACCATCCTAATATCATTATATTTCATACATGCAAGAACATAACATTCCATTTACATAATCTTCTAAAACAAGATTTCAACTACCAATACTTCACTAAGCTCATTAAGCTTTCCCTTAGCAATCTAGAACCCATAATCAACACAAATTCACTCCTTAACCATTAAATCCTTAATTTACATCATGGAACTTACCATAACAACAATTACAATACTAAATAAAATTAATTCACCACACCTTTCCATACCCTACACCATTCGGCCAACACACCCCATATACATATTTCCATGGATTTCCATATTTTCTATACTTTACAACAATAACCAACACACAACATAACACAACACAACACACAACACACACACGGCTATACATAGAATATACACCACACGACCACCACTTCTATATATTCATGTTCTTCATGAACTCCATTCATTTTCATACACTACAACATGCACAAGCCTCCATAACATAAAAAAAAAAGATTAAACCTTACCTTTTTCCTCCATTCTCCACTTGACTAGAATCCACAACTTGCATAAAAATGTGTTTTTCTTGCTTCAAAGATTACTCCATCTTGCTAGGGACCCCTTGAATTGGTAAGAAGTGATTTTTGAGAAATTTTTATCAATTTTCTAGGCAATTTTAGCACTTGGCCGTGGCCTATGGAGAAGTTTCTCCTCACTTCTTGTTCTTTATTTTCTTGAAAATTCTAGAGAGTTTAATGAAAAAAGATGACTTGGTCATCTTTTTTATTTTGACTCATAAAATTCCAAGTGGGCTTAAGCCCACCAAGTAGTGGACGGCCAAATATGGCCCAATGACCAAGCCCATTTTTTTTTTGTTTGTGTGTCTTGCATTTCATACAAATTATTTTCCAACTTTCCAAATTTGCCCTTCGTCTTCCTCCATATTTCCACGAGTCATATTGCAACTTCCCTTTATGCCCTTAACCTTTCTCATTATTTCCACTTCAAAATTTTCATAACAACTTATATGCCAAGCAAAGTAAAAATATGGCCTTGGTTACCGTCTTCCCGCGATTGTCTTGAATTATCCGATTGTACAGAAATGCGGGATATAACATTTGTCATGATATTCCTTCAACTACTGTGGCTGAGGATAAAGGTACTAGTAGGGATAGAAAATTGTGGAGTGAACAGGTTGAGGATGACCAAGTGGAGGAAACTATGGAGGAGGGTGAGATTATAGCTTCTCAGGAGTTTGAAGAGGAAGCAAATAGTGGAAGGAATAGTCAGGATCAACTGATTGTTCAAAAGAAGGTTAAGGATCATATCCAAGAGCTTAATGCTGGTGTTGGTGTTGGTGTTGAAGTTGGTACTAAGGTTGAGAAAGCCAAGGTACAAGATGTTTAGAGGGTAGAGTTTGCAATCAGCCAGCAACAGTCTCTACAAGTCTCAAAGGGTGTTGCTATAAAACATGCAAGTATTTTTCAGGCTGAGGAGAAGGAGGAGACTGTGGATACTACACCAGTAAGAGCAGTCCAGGTACATGAGAATAATAGTGCACATCAAAACCACCAGCAGAACAATGCAGCAGTAGGTGTGCCAAATTAGAACAATAGTAGTAATTCAAGAAAAACAGCAAGTCCTAACCAAGGAAGATCATGTGGGTAAACTAATCAACTGGTGCAATATGTTTCTGGTAAAAATCAGAATCAAGTTACTAATATTCATGCAACTGGGCACAAGCAAGTTGCAATTCCTATTGGGGATGAGGCTAGAATAGACATGGATGAGGAGTCCACTGCACATAATTTCTTGAACGCTGCAAATGAGGGTGCTATATCTCCTAGGCAGGTGGCAAAAGGAGCAGGAAAAACAAGGAAAAAGGCAACAAAAGATAAACCTCAATTTTTAGGGGTGACAACAAGGAGGACTAATTCTGAATCCCATAATTAGTGATGAATGCATTAATATGGAATATTAGATCAGTGAACACCAAAAAAGCTTTCAAAAGGCTTTTGTCAATGCATAGAAAACACAGATTCTTCCTTATAGGTTTGATGGAGCCTTTTCAACAACCTTATAAATTGGATAGTTATAGGAGAAGGTTAGGCCTGGAAACTGCATTATGCAATGTTTTAGGCAAAATATGGGCCTTTGTGGATGCTGAATATGAAGTAAATGTGCTTGTAGATAGTGTCCAGCAAATCACTTTGAAGTTGTCAAACTCCAACAATAACACAGTGATGATTGGTACATTGGTGTATGCCAAATGTGACAGGACTGAAAGAATAGAATTGTGGGAATCCTTGTATCACTTAGCATCAGACATGACACTACCTTGGCTTGTGGGAGGAGATTTTAATGTCATTGTTCATGAAGAAGAGAAATATGGGGGTCTGCCTGTTACACTGAATGAAGTAGAAGCTTTTAGGCATTGCATTCAATCATGCAATCTCTCAGACCTGGGCTACAAAGGTAATATTTTCACTTGGTGGAATGGGAGAGGTGAAGATGATTGTGTATTCAAGAGACTAGATAAGTGTTTGGGCAGCTTTGAACTTCAGCAGCTGTTTCCAGGATTAGAGATCACACATTTTATCAAGTGTGGTTCAGATCATTCACCACTACTACTTGAATGCAAATAACAAGTTTAGTAGTTTAAGAAGTCTTTCAAATTCTTGAATTTCTGGACTAAACATGATACTTTCTTTGATGTGGTGAAAGATGGAGACTGATGTAGTGGCCAATTCTTTCATGACTTTCAATGTCAAACTATTGAAGTTGAAGAAAGTGTTATCAACTTGGAGTAAAAGTACTTATGGTGACATTTTTCAGAAGATTACTAATTTGGAGAAGGTCATTAAAGCTCATGAAGATTTTTTTGAAGCCAATCCATCATATGCCAATAGAGAAAAGCTCATGAAAGTCCTGGCAGAATTGACAAAAGTACTGCATTTAGAGGAGCAATGTTGGAAACAAAAGGCAGGCATGTCCTGGTTCCAAGATGGTGATAAAAATTCCAAATTTTTCCATGCTCATGTGAAGGGAAGAAACAAGAGGTTGCAGCTGAGCAGAATTCAAAATAGTGCAGGAATTTGGCTTGATGAGGAGAATGAAATTGCAGAAGAAGCAATCAGATTTTATCAGGCACAATTCCATGGAACTGTTGTCCCTACACAGTTTGATATCCTAAAACAACTTCTATTCATGATTTCAAAAGAACAAAATGAAGAATTGATTGCAAATCCTACAAAAGATGAAGTGAAGCAGGCAGTTTTTGGTTTAAATAGTGAAAGTGCAGGTGGACCTGATGGCTTCACTGGCCTGTTTTTTCAAAAATGTTCGGACATAGTTGGTGATGACATATTTCACATGGTCTGGGATTTATTCAGGGGATTTGAATTGCCAAGGTATATAACTCACACTAACCTTGTTTTATTGCCAAAAAAGCAAGAGGTATAAACTTTTAGTGACATGAGGCCTATAAGTTTGAGCAATTTTATAAACAAGGTATTTTCTAGAGTTGTGCATGAAAGATTAGTTCAGTTGCTTCCAAATTTGATATCTCAAAATCAAGCAGGATTTGTGAGAGGAAGGAGCATTGTAGAGAACATCTTATTAACACAAGAGATAATCACTGATATCAGACTCAGAACTAAAAGGGGAAATCATCAATTTGTTCCTAATGTAGTCATGAAGTTGGACATGACAAAGGCATATGATAGATTGTCATGGATTTTTCTTACAAATGTGCTGAGAAAAATGGGATTTGGGAAACAATTCATTAGTCTGATTTATGAGATTATTGGACATAACTGGTACTCAGTGTTAGTGAATGGACAACCTCATGGTTTTTTCCATTCTATTAGGGGTGTCAAACAAGGTGATCCTTTGTCACCTACTTTGTTCATATTGGCTGCTGAGGTGTTATCAAGTGGATTGAATACACTACATGAAAACCTATGGTTTATTATCTTTGGCTTGCCCAAATGGAGTCCAAAAATCAACCACTTATCATATGCAGATGACACCATAATCTTCTCTTCCTCTTGTGAGATATCATTGGGACTGATTATGAATGTTTTGAAGGATTATGAACAAGCTTCTGGCCAGTTGATTAACAAGTCCAAAAGCTCTATATACTTGCATGACAAGGTGGATAATGAAGTATTCCAAAAGGTGGAGAGGATCACTGGTATTGCAAGGAAGAACTTTCCTTTAATGTACTTAGGCTGTCTGATTTTTTATGCCAGACCACAAATGTCATTTTACTTAGAGTTGATTTCCATGGTTAGAAACAGTCTTCAAGGATGGAAAGGAAAATTATTATCATTTAGTGGAAGAGCCATTTTACTGAAACATGTTTTACAAGCAATGCCAATGCACTTGCTTTCAGCAATTGATCCACCTCATTTTGTTATTGAAAAGCTTGACAAGATATTTGCCCAATTCTTTTGGAGCAATACCATTGGTGAGAGGGGTACACATTGGACAAAGTGGTATATAGTATGCTTGCCTCAAGATGAAGGTGGACTAGGATTCAGATCCCTTAGTGACATGTCAATGGCATTGTGTGCTAAGTTGTGGTGGAACTTCAGAACTAAACCTTCTTTGTGGAGTGCATTCATGAGAAACAAATAGTTGAAGAAAAATAATCCTATCCTAGTGCCTTGGAAGAGAGGATCTCACATCTTGAGGAAACTGCTTCAAGCAAGGGACTTGATTGATCATCAAATCTGGTGGCAGCCTAGAATGGGTTCAGCACTGTTTTGGTTTGATAACTGGTCAGGTTTAGGCCCTTTATACTTTTAAACTTCATCAAATTTTTATTGTAATGAGGAGATTAATAATGTATCTGATGTAGTGACTCAAAGAAGATGGAATGTTCCAGCCATTAGGAACAATCTTCCTGAGGAACTAGCTGAGTACATTCTCAATGAAGTACAACCTCCTGCTAAGCCTGATGAACTTGACAAACCTTGGTGGATGCTTGAAACTAGAGGGGAATTTTCTATTAAGTCTGCTTGGGAATACAGAAGGAGCAAGGGTGAAAAAAGAGAGGTGTACAAGAAGATATGGGTGAAAGTATTACCATTCAAAATTTCACTACTGATGTGGAGAGTTTGGCACTTCAAAGTACCCTTAGATGATGTGGTTAGAAGTTGGGGGTACAATATGCCTTCTAAGTGTTGTTGTTCTGTTGAACCAAAAGCAGGAATCAGTACCTTATATCTTTTTGAGGTGTGAAGCTGCACAAAGGATACGTTCCTATTTCTGTTCATCTGTTGGCTTTAACATTGCAGGAATGCATTTGCAGCAGGTAATCTTGAAATGGTGGACTGCTAATGTCATGCCTAGATTGAAATCTATTTTCTATGCTTTGCCTTCTATCATAGTGTGGGAGATTTGGAAGAAAAGAAATGGAGATAAGCATAGGGATAGAGTTACCATTAGCAGAATCATTTATCAAGTTTCAAGTACTATTCAGCAACTTGTTAAATTGAGAAAACCGGGAATCAAAACAGTCCCACATAGGTGGCATGATATTCTCAGAATACTTGAGCAATTTGTACCTAAATTATAAGTTACTCAAGTTATGTGGAATTTGCCAAATGATAGAACTTGGAAGTGTAACACAGATGGCGCTACTAGGGGCAATCCTGGTAGAAGCTCATTTGCTTTTTGTGTGAGAAATAGCAATGGAGATCTGATTCATGCTCATGCAAAGGAGATGGGGGATGAGACTAGTACCAATACTGATTCAGAGGCACTAGCATTACTTTAAGCTGCTAGATACAGCCTTTCTCAGCATGTTTATTCTTTCATACTTGAAACTGATTCTTTGTTAATAAAGAATATCTTGGATAGACAGTGGAAGCCTCCTTGGAATATTGCTTTTGTGGTAGAGGAAGCATTTGACATAATTGACAATGCTGATGTACAAGTACTGCACATATTGAGAGAGGGCAATCAACTGGCTGATAACTTGGAAAATTATGCTCTTGATAACGGAGAAGTGATAGCCAACTCCTTTGCAGAACTGGATTCAAAAGGGAAGAGGATTCTCAATAGTGACAAGCTACGATGTCCCTATTTGAGAATCAAGACTCAGAGGAGATACTAAAGGAGAGATCTGGTGGTGTGAAGGGGAGAGGCCTTTATCATTATACTCAAGTCCTTAGGGAGGAGAGTATAGTGATACTGTTTTCTACTAACTTATTTTTCTGTTTTGCAGGTAACATTGTCACTTTGGTGATTAATGAAATTCATACAAGATGGAGGAATAAAACCAACTGGACTGCAAGCTTAAATACTTTTGTATATGTCATTGATCCTGTTGGATATGATTTGATGTATACATGGTTCACTTTATATTTTCCCTACTATTTCATTGATCTTACATGCATAGGAGATGATATGAAAGCAGCCAAAAAAGTGCATTACAGGGTTCACATAACATTTGCAGACCTGTCCATAATTTGTATTAATGATCTTTCTCATAGAGGACATAATTTGGTTCTTTTTTGGATATGGTATTCATCCATTGATCTTACTGCATTTAGACAGGATATGGATTTGGCAAGAAGCAGGAGGCAGATTACAGCTTTTACAAGGGAATATGCAGATGCTGGAAGATGCAGGTCATTGGATGCAGCATGGAGTTGGCACATAACTGATGCAAAGGCAAATATGATCCATGTAGGGACATATTTTCACTCAGTGGTATTAGCATTTTATGCTCATTCTGAGGGAAATATGTCAATATGTGGAGAATGTTTCAACCTTTGTAAAGGAAGATGGCTAACAAGCTACAACATTGAGGATCCAACAAGAGGAAGATTCTGTAATTTGGAGACATGGACTGCGGCACTCAAATACATTGAGATTGTGGTAGATAGCAGCATAAGGAGACAACAAAATTTGTTATGCATGGTTCTGAGGCTTGGTTTGGTTCATTGGTGCTTGAAATCATCATGGAAAAATACAAGTAGGCCATGCATGCAACACAATAGTCAGGGAAACAGTTTTAAACAACCCTAGTTCATCTATTAGCAATTTGTAGAATCAATTTAAGACACATCACAAGTCTTAAATTGATCTTTAGTTTAATTTTGCATTACTTATTAACCTTAGGCTACATTTGTAAAGACTAAGGATTTTGTTTTGAGAAAATATATAAAATCAGCCCTAGGCCAAAAGCATAGTGGACTTTATTGAAAAAAAGAAGAAGTTTATTTTATTAGGAAAAAGACTTTTATCGTTATCTAAATGAAAATTAATGATGGGATTACTATGATCTTATATATGATATATATTATTATAAAAATATTACGTGGAGTAATTTTATTTTAATTGATAAAATGAGATTAAGAAGAAAAAAATTACCTCTCACTTTTTTATTAGGTAAAAGGATTTTAAAAGAAAAGAAACCTTAAAAATAATATTTTCATAAAAATAATGTGTTTAAAAAGAAAAGAAACAATATGTTTATTAGGAAAAGGGCATTTTTGACCCAATTAAGTAACAATAGGGGCATTTTTGTCCAATTTCGTATAGTTTAAGGGCATTTTTGACTAAATTATGAAAGGAGGGCATTTTTTTTTCAATTCGCATAGTTTAAAGGTATTTTTGACCCTTTTCCGTAAATATAATCATGATCATTGATTGCTTTTGACAAATATTAGTGAGCTTTTCATGTACATCGACAAGTATCTGTTAAACCCCGGAAAATTTCACGTTACCAAGATTGTAGACAGCTTAGTATGAGCTCAAAGAAGAATAAAGTCATACAAGTATTAAGGGTGAAGATTATATTATATGAGTAGTACATGGGAAGCTGAGCAAGTCCTAAGAAGGACCCTTAAGACAAATATGAGCATAAGCGCTCCAAAAGGATGATTTAAGGAGATGTTTTTCCGACGATCTGACTTGGAGAGGCCAAAGCGCTATTATAAGTTTGGAATTCGGAAAATCACCAAAAATGAAAGTTGTAGATACTTGAAATAACTTTCCAACCATAGGTCGTGGGCTCTCATACAATATTGGAATCAAACGTTACGGGCATTTTAAGATTGACTGTCAAGGCAGGAAATTAACCCTGTGCGAACGCGCCACGTGGTAGCGCGATCGTGATGAGCAAATTTTAAGTTAGTCCAGGCAGAACCTGGACCGTTATATAAAGGGGTTACCCCCCTTATTTCTTCAGCCAACACACCCAAAACTCCCTCTAATCTTTTGGAAATTTCCCCTAAGCTCCCCACACCAACTTTTAAGCCAAAACCAGGTATAATTCCCGAATTCCGGTTCGGATAGCGTATAGTTGCAACTAAAAAATCGTATAGCAGCACGTTGTGGCTTAAGCTCATGGTGGAGAAGTGAAGATATAGTAATATTATCGAGGGAAAGGAATGCGTCTCTTGTTATTAATGTTAATCTTGGTTTATTTACGGAGATGTAGCTGTTAAATAATTATAAAATGATTTTGTTGGTGGAAATATGGGATAAACACCATATGGGATGTTTATGAAAAATCTTGGTATTGAGAATACTATGGTTGGTGTTGGTATTGTTGTTGTTGTTGTTGGTTGCGGAATTGAAATTTCGGGCTAGGCATATAAACAGGGGAGATGCTGCCCTATTTTTGGCAGAATATAAAATAGTATGACTTGAAAACTTTGAACAAGTGTGCGATAATGAGTCTAACGTTAGTGTAAATCCTCTTGAATGTAGATTTACGAGCTCAGATGGATAAGCATAACTAATAAGCGGTCGAACAGTTATGTTAAGGCTCGTCCTTTTCTTTCAGAGGCATGATTCCTATGTTATGATTCCATATATGTTTTCATCCTCTTCTTACCTCCAAAAGTTAGACGTTCATGATTCTTAATAAGTTTCTTATGATGCCAAAGAAGAGATGTTTTCTATGATGATTATGATGGCGATGATGATCACATGTTTAAAGGTTTCAAGCTTATGGTTTCAATGTGAATATGAATATGAGAATGTTGAGCTATTCCTTGATTTTCAATTTTATTCATTGATGATGACTCTATTTCCAAAGGTCCCAAAGTGTATAAGTTGACGCTTTGTGAGAATTATGATTTTATGTTATGTTTTCCCTTGATGTTATTCTTCATTGACAGTCTCACCTCATAATGCTATTCCCTTGTATTATTCCACAATACAATCAGAGGTTTTCCCTTGACTGTCGGTAACCTCTGATTGTATTATGTTTTCTCTTGATTTTTCGCGTGTTCTCGAGACGATGTCTCTTGTGTTGATTGTTCAGGAGAAAGTATTGCTCAGTTATAGATTGTGTATGGGCCCAGATTAATCAGTGAGAAGTAAAAGCAAGCATAGAAATGCTTGGCCAGTAGTGGTCGGGCACTTGTCACGGCTCATCAGTTTGGGTCGTGACAAAAGTGGTATCAGAGCAGTTCATCCTAGGGATTGTCTACTGACCCTGTCCGGTATAGTCCTGTTTATGGGTGTGAAGCCGGCCACACTTATAAACAGGAGGCTGCGGGCCATTTAGGAGTCACTGACCTTTCCTTCTGTCTTAGATCGTACGATAGAGCCTGAGTCTGGGAAAGATTATTTCTGACACCCTTTTCCTGTAAGTAAGCACAGATTGATAAAGATGAAGATATCAGCCTTAGATAGTGGGGGTGCTAAGAAGACCCCTAGAGTAGATTCAGGACCACAGGCTCCAGGACCGAGCAGGAAGAGTCTTAGCTATTGCATCGCGATCGATCCCTCTAAGGACCCCACGATGATTCCGCAGGAATTTCTGACTTCTAGAGAGGAGGATCCACCGGAGGGTAGTTATGACACGGACCCGTCGAAGGTTCGTATGAGACAGGGACGCCAGAGGAGGAGATTCCCGAGGCTGTACCAGTACCAGAGATGACTCCCCCAGCTGCTCCTATGGCAGAGCACTATGTCAGGCCAGCTACGCCTAAGAGTATTACTGATTATTCCAGCCCTCTATGTTGTCCGTCAGTGAACCAATAGTTTCCCGAGTATCTGTATTCCTCGGATTCAGATGAGAGAGATGAGGATGGACAGACTAGCCGGTGGTGGGAGGATAATGCAGAGGACACTTCACTTTATAGCCCACCGGACCAAGCTCAGGATAGGTCGATTATAGGTATATGAGTTTTTATTGAAATGTCCTATGTGCGTATGTAATTGCTACAGGGTAATACTTAATAGTGATGAGCGGAAATTCGGTAATACTTAATAGTGATGAGCGGAAATTCTAGAGGGGACCAATAACTTAAGTATTTTTAAGTAACTACGATCAAGGTGTTTTCGCCACCATTGGTAATCTTGAAATTTGGGATGAAAAGTAGTCATACATGCAGATTGAAGGTGATTGTTGAGAATTTCAAAGGCCAAATTAGCATTTGCTTAGTCGAAAGAGTAAGAGATCCCTTTTAATCCGGAGGGAGACGTATTACGAGAATTTATTGGAATCCATTAGGACCTCAATTTGTTCTAGGTCATGCGATAAAGGCCGCGCAGTAGGATGGACGCGATCATACCAGCACTAACGCACCGGATCCCATCAGAACTCTGAAGTTAAGCGTGCTGGGGTGAGAGTAATATTAGGATGGGTGACCCCCTGGGAAGTGTACTAAGAGTCCCATAAATGCGGACATAAGAGACAGATGAGAAGCTAGAGTAACCTAAGGGAAATTGGAGTACGCGGAGTGGTTAGAAACCCTAAAAGGTCGCGACGAATGAGGCGGACCAGACAGACAAGGAGAAAGAAGGCGCATCACAGCTCTAGAATTGGGATAAGTTCGAATAGTATTTGGAAATACTTTGTAAGCGAGGCGTTAGTAAATATATATATATATATATATATATATATATATATATATATATATATATATATATATATGTAAGTGTATGACATCCCATATGTGGCTGCGCCAACCGATATGTGTGTCCCAACAACCGACGTTGCTATATACTGAAGGTATTAATCGAACAGGGTAATGAAGTTCAAGTGACAAAAGTGGTACAGATCTTACAAGGTAAGTTGATGTTATTTTCACTACAAGTTAGAGTTAAAAAGTCCTAATGCAATAACATCAGGGAAAGGAAGAAAGTGAGTATATAGAAATTAAAGAGATTAGAATATCTTGAGACAAGGAAGAAAAATAAAAGAGAAGTAAGGAACGAGGGTGAGTGAAGCTTCCAAGAGAGACGACGGGCAAGGGACTATTTGAATAAAATTTGAAAGCAGGTATGTGAAAGGAATAGGGTAAGGTAGCACGGACAAGAGATGAACGTGTAGGATTAGAAAAACAAATATTGGTAAATGGGACTGAAGGGAAGTATCCACGAATAGGAAGGGGAAGTGAGGAAGAATAAGCAGGTTCGGTAATAATGTTAAGGGATTCCCAGTTCTTGAGAGGCAATCGAAGAAATAAAGGCACGACCAAGCAGACATAATCACCTTGGAAAGAAAGAAAGCTCTCCTAAAAGGTGATTTGGAAATAAAACGGATCTGCAACTCTAAAAGGATATTCTATGAACTTCAGGGTCAATGTTATAACCGGATGAGGGGAGGAAAGTATTTAGGAGAAAAGTAACTAGAAATCTTTAACCACGGGAGTAAGAAGGATACTTTAACAATTTGGTTGTAGGAAACTGATCAATCATCGAGATAAGAACGAGGATGATGGGTCGATGTTACACCTCGAAAATTTCCCCGTGAACGTACAATGAATAGACTAACGAAGAATACGAGTATACGATGTTTTAATCAGAAGGGAATGACGTTTGACGACCCTAAGTAAGATTTCAAAGGAAATAGGAACAAGAGATAGGTTATGCTCCACAATGACTAATTATAGGTTTTGAAGACGTGAAAGTTGCAGATTTGCACTTTGGCCCAGTCGATCATAAAATGGAATACGGACCGTAAAGTGCTATACGGCCCGTAAACTACCATGTCGTATTTCAACTTACAAAACTTGAACTTTCTATCAAAGATTTGAATGGTTAAAAACGACTTGAAATACGGATCGTAAACTGAAATACGGCCCGTAAACTGAGTTGTAAACCACCACGTCCTCAGCCTGACTTTCTGGTTATGTTATGCTTTAATACGTCCACAGAATACAGACCGTAAACTGGAATACGGACCGTAAACTGGGTTTACGACCACTGTGCACTTCAACTACTGTTCATTCAAAATCAGATTTTAAGTCATTAAAAGGAGACCCAAGCTCATTAAATTCATTTCATTTCCACGATACTTCTCTCTAGAAACCTCTAGAATACTCTCAACTCTTCATCTACAAGAAAGCAAAGGAAATCAAAGATCAATATCAAGAATCCAAGTGAATCAAGTGTATGAAACTCATCAAAGTTAAGAAATATAAAGAGAAATAAACTAGGGTTTTGGTGCAAGAAGATTAATACCACTCAAGGCTAGTTCCTACAACATCTAAGGTAAGTTTTATGGCA
The DNA here is from genome assembly GCF_019175385.1 of Lycium barbarum. Taxonomy (NCBI): domain Eukaryota; kingdom Viridiplantae; phylum Streptophyta; class Magnoliopsida; order Solanales; family Solanaceae; genus Lycium; species Lycium barbarum. Next base: position 33,614,919 of record NC_083339.1, on the reverse strand, counting down.
TTTACATGTTATTTAGAGTATGGAAGAGTTGAAACACTTGGATTATAAGAGGATGTAAGAAATGTTGAGTAAAGGTTTGAAATGAGCCATGATCATTGATAATTTGTGATTATAAAAATGTTACGAATGACATTTAGAACATGACGTAAGTATCCTATGTGAGAAAAATGCAACAATGAACCATAACCATGATTATGGAGAAAGTGAAGACAAATTGTGAAATACGGATATTGTAAACGAATGATGAGTGTTGTCTATCATATTGAGAATGTTGTTATGAACGTTTGAGAGTTGATATAGATTATGGGAAAAATAGTATAAACAAAGTAAACGCTGCCCAATTTTTCCCTAGAATGGTAGCGCGTTCTTATAGACGATTAACAAACGTTAGCGCGAATTCTCTCTTGAAGGTAGAAACGTGATATCGAAGGAGAACAAGCAAGTGATAGCTTGGTTAAACGTCAAAGGTATGTGAGGCTAGTCCTTTCCTTCTAATGGCATGAATCCTATAGCATGACTCTCTTTCCTCTTCATGAGTTCCTATATTCCAGAAAACTAAAAGCCTATGTCTATGAATAGCTATATAAGACAAGAGACATGTTATGAGCCCTATAATGATATGGTGATCCTATAATGATAATGATGTTATTTATTTCTCACACTCACCTTATATGTTAGTTCCTTCAAGGTGAGGCAGAATGTCAAAGAAGCTCCATAATGAAATCGGGGGATCACGACCTTACGTCACCCCGATAAAGTGTAGTTGTTCTTGAGCCCTATGCATGTACTATGATAAACATATTATGATAAGTATATTATGATAAGAATACTATGATGAGCATGTATGATGATGATATAACACCACGCCTATATGGCCTGGCAGTCACCGCTAAGGCGGGCAGCTATACACCATGGCCAGACGGCATGGGCAGACACCACTAGTGGGCGGCATGAGATGATACCTCGGACACGGGAGGCCTTGACGCAGGCTATTGTTATGATTATCACACCGATCCGATATGGACGGGCAGCTTATACATTATTACACCGTACCTATATGGGCGGGCAGCTTATACATTTATGCATATATGATATGACGATGATTATGAGTGAGACAGTACACATTACTTCTTTTATATTTGACAGTCAGATACAAATGTTTCACATTGATATTTCCTTTGTATCATTGTCGTATTTCATTATTTATGCCTCTCATACTCAGTACAATGTTCGTACTGACGTCCGTTTTCTTTGGATGCTGTGTTCATGCCCATAGGTAGATAGGGAGGAGAGCTTGACCCAGATTCGTCGTAGCTGTCAGCCGATTGAAAGCACTCCTTTGTTCCGGAGGTGCTTGATTATTCTTTTGTGTACATTCATGTATATGTATTTTGGGCATGATGGGGTCTTGTCCCATCTTCATGTTTAGCATTCCAGTAGAGGCTCGTAGATATGCAGTGTGGGTTAGATGGTCTCATGAGATTGTTACTATATATATATATATATATATATTATTTTGATGGCCGAGAGGCTTATGCATATAAAAGTATTTTATGTTCTCAAACGAAAAGATTATTTTCTTATGTCTGGAGTATAAATTGATAAAAAAAAACATTAAATGAGTAAGATGAGTAGTAGAACGAGTGGTGCTCGGTGACTAGCCCCGGGTACCCGTCGCGGCCCCTAGCTGGGTCGTGACAAAAGTGGTACAGAGCAGTTCAGTCCTAGGAAGTATCTACGAGCCGTGTCTAATAGAGTCTTGTTTATGGTGTGTTGCGCACCATGCTAATAACAAGAGGCTACAGGGCATTTAGGAAAAATGACCATCTTTCTTCTTATGAGATCGTGCGATAGAGCCGTGCATAAGATTTTATCTTCCTTAATAGTGTGTTGTGATTCCAGAAATGCCGCCAAAGGGAAAAGCTACAGCCGCCCAGAAGGACAAGACTACGACAAAGAGGCGGGTAGAAAGAGAGCCTCCGATGAATATAGAAGAGGGCGAGTAACAAACTGAGGCCCATCTAATACTTCCTCCACCCCGCCTAATGTGGAAGAACGAGGAGGAGCTCCAGCTCCAATCCCTCCACCAGTTGCTTCGGGTCAACAAATGACCGAGACCATACATTTATTGACACAGTTGGTTGCCGCTCAGGCACAGGGGCAAAATGCGGGCCCAAGTGATCGGTCAGCTAGTACCAGAGCCTGTGATTTTATGAGTCTAAATCCTCCGGAGTTTTTCGGGTCAAAGCCGGGTGAAGACCCGCAAGGTTTCATAGATGAGATGTTGAGGACATTGAAGATTGTCCATGCCTCCGAAACTGAATCCGTGGAGTTGGCATCTTATAGACTTCGAGACGTGGCAGTCTTATGGTATAATAACTGGATATTATCGAGAGGAGAAAATGTGCCTCCACCTGTATGGCAAGAATTCGTGGATGCTTTTATTCATCACTATTTCCCACCCGAGGTCCGCCGAGCTAAAGCGGATAAATTCCTAAATTTGAGGCAAGGAATCATGAGTGCCTGGGAATATAGCCTTCAATTTAATTCATTAGTTAGGTATGCCCCGACTATGGTGGCCGACATGGGAGACCGGGTACATAGATTCGTGAGCGGCTTAGGGTCACATTTATTCAAAGATTGCTTGACAGCTTCGCTACAAGATGGGATGGATATTTCTCGGATACAGGCTCATGCTCATTATTTAGAGGGGCACAACCACAAAGAAGTGATAGCGATAGCGATAGAAGGCAAAGCAAGAGGGCCAGATCTATGGGAGCAGACAGTGATTATAGAGGGGGATCAAGGCAGACATATTCTAGGCACTTAGGCCAGTCGGTGACTAGTGCACCTCCTCGATTCTCAGGTAGGAGATTTGATCGCTCCTTCCGTTCAGGACAGGGCCAGAGTTCGAGGGCCTCAGATTCCCAGTTCGGGGAAGATTATAGCCAGAGGAGACCCCAGTACCTCGATACAGCCAGCGTGGTAGATTACATTCTGGACAGTGTCGCCAGGGTTCGGATGCATGTTATACTTGTGGCCAGGTTAGGCACATGATGAGAGATTGCCCGTGGGAGCACCAGTCTTATTCGTGAGGAAGAAAGACGGATCTCTACGAATGTGTATTGATTATAGACAATTGAACAAAGTGACGATAAAGAATAAATATCCTCTTCCAAGGATTGACGATTTGTTTGATCAGCTACAGGGTGCCAAGTGGTTTTCTAAAATAGACTTGAGGTCAGGTTATCATCAAGTGAGAGTTAGAGAAGCGGATATTCCCAAAACAACCTTTAGGACGAGATATGGCCATTATGAATTCAGAGTGATGTCATTTGGATTGACCAATGCTCCGGCCGTGTTTATGAACTTGATGAACAACGTATTTAGGCCTCTCTTGGACTTATTTGTGATAGTATTTACTGATGATATTCTGGTGTATTCTCGCACGAAATAAGAACATGCAGATCATTTGCGAATTGTTCTTGGCATTCTTCGAGCCCGATAATTGTATGCAAAATTTTCAAAGTGCGAGTTTTTGCTAACTTCAGTGACATTTCTGGTTCGAGTCGACACTCAGAAAATTAAAGCCGTGAAGACTTGGCCAAGGCCTACGACGCCTACAGAAGTTCGTAGTTTTATGGGTTTGGCGGGTTATTATAGAAGATTTGTAGAGGGCTTTTCATCTATTTCATCCCCATTGACAAAGCTAACCCAGAAGTCAGCTAAATTTCAATGGAGCGATGCTTGTGAACACAGCTTCTAAGAATTGAAAGACAGATTGACCTCAGCTCCGGTCCTAACACTTCCAGAAGGGTCAGATGGCTATGTTGTGTATTGTGATGCTTCCGGTGTTGGATTAGGATGTGTCTTAATGCAACACGGTAGAGTTATTGCGTATGCTTCAAGATAATTGCGTAAACATGAAAAGAACTGTCCAACTCATGCATCTCTCTCATTTCCAGTGATTTCGCTACAGTTTACTAGCGCATTCATAGACTAAGACTACGGCATTGAAGAAGCAAGCTCACTCTCATTCCAGGAATCATGATCTCGAATTGGCTGCGGTTATTCATGCACTGAAAATGTGGAGACATTACTTGTATGGTGTGCATGTTGATATCTATACAGATCACAAAAGTCTTCAGTACATTTTCAAGCAGAAGGAGCTGAACCTGCGGCAGAGGCGGTGGTTAGAATTGTTGAAAGATTATGATGTGAATATTTTGTACCACCCCGGAAAAGCAAATGTAGTAGCCGATGCGCTTAGCCGCCGGTCAATAGGCAGCTTAAGTGAAGTTCCTCCGGAAAAGAAAGAGGTGGTTCATGAGCTCCGTCAACTAGCTAATCTTGGAGTGCGTATAATCGATTCGGGTAATGTGGGGATTAGTATCAATGATCCCGCAATTTCATCCTTGAATATAGAAGTGAAAGAACGACAATATGAAAATCCTCAATTGTGTCATTACAGAGACACATCTCATGGGAAAGAGAAGTCTCCATTTGAAGTTTCTATGGATAGAATTCTTAAATATCGAAGCAGGCTATGTGTGCCGAGTGTGGCAGAATTATGCCGACGAATTCTAGAAGAAGCCCATTGTTCTCGGTATTCTATTCACCCAGGTGCAACCAAGATGTATCATGACCTTAAACAAATATATTGGTGGGATGGCATGAAGAGAGACATAGCGGAATTTGTAGCACAGTGTCAAAATTTCCAACAAGTAAAGATTGAACATCAAAAGCCAGGGGGCCTGTTGCAAGCAATGGAAATCCCTACTTGGAAATGGGAAGTAATTGTCACGACCCAACTAGGGACGCGGCGGGTACCCGGAGCTAACCACCGAGCATTGCTCGTTCTATTTCTTATCATGTCATTTTATACTCTTTTACCAATTTTGTCCTCAAGTTACAAGAAAATCACCTTTCAAGTCAAAGCATAATACCTTTATATGCCTAAGCCTTTAGGCTATCAAAATAATGATTACATATAGATACATCATGGTAATCTTGTGAGACCATATAACCCGCATCGAGTATCTACGAGCCTCTACTGGAGTATACACACATGGATGGGACAGGACCCCGTCAAGCCCAGTATATACAAATATACACAAAATAATAATGAAGCACCTCCGAAAAAAAGGAGGGCTTTCAATTGGCTATCAGCTCCTACGGGTCTGGCTCAAGCTCGCCTCCCTGTCTACCTGTGGGAATGAACACAGCGTCCAAAGAAAACGGACGTTAGTACGAACATTGTACTGAGTATGTAAGGCAAGAAGGAGATAAACATAATAGGAAGATCATGAGTCATGAGACAAAGATATAACCTGCACAAGTGTCATAGGAAATCACATTACTTACATATATCACATTTTACATAATCATAGTATACATGTCTTCACATCACCTAAATCATCTCATCATAGTCCTCGTCGTTAACCCGCGTCCGGGTAACCATCATATGTCGCCCACTAGTGGTGATCATGCCTGGCCCTCTAGGCTCGGTGTAACATCGCAGCCCGCCTTAGCGGTGATATGCCCAGCCATCTAGGCACGGTGGAATCATATGCAGCCCGCCTTAGCGGTGACATGCTCGGCCATCGTGGCGCGGTGGAATTTCATCATCACAAAATCAATCATAACACATCACTCTTACACATCTCATTACATAGCATCATCTTATGGACATATCATACATTAGCATTAAGAGCATACGTTAGGCTTTAAGGGCAATCACACTATATCAGGGTGACGTAAGGTCATAAACCCCCAATTACATTATGAACGTTTATGAGTATCGTGCCTCGTCTTGAAGGAAATAGAGAATAAGTCGAGTGTTAACAAAGATAACATCATACCACAACTTCTTGAATCGCTATACTCTAGCTCATTATCATTACCATCATATTCATATGTAGTTCAATATATAGAAGGACTCGTAGGCTTCGTTTTGAGAAGGATCATATAAGACTTGAAGGATTCATGCCTTTTGAAAGAAAAGATAAACCTTACATACCTTTATCGTCTAATCAATCTAGCGTTCACTTGCTCTCCTTCGATATCACGCCTCTACCTTCAAGAGAGAATTCGTACTAACGTTAGTTAATCGTCTATAAGAACGCGTTACTAATTCTAGAGAAATTTGGGCAGCGTTTCCTTTGTTTATACTACTTTTCCCACCTTCTATATCAACTCTCAAGCGTTCACAACAACATTCACAATATCGCAATCAATGATCGTCATTCATATACATTAACCACAATTCACCATTTCTCTCCAATTTCTCCATATTTATACTTATAGCTCATTATCGCTCTTTCGCGTAGATAATACTTATTCCATGGTTTAAACATCATTTACAACGTATTCGTAATCTCAACTCATTAACATTCATGATTCAATTCAGCTACCATTCACCCATGGCACTATTTACTCATTTATGACCCATTTGCTATGCTTTTCTACAATTCGGGTATCTTAATATCAATCTTAGGGGCATTATTACTCTTCTCTAAGACATCATTATGCCATCATAGACTTGTTGCTCGAAATTCTTATCCATTACACCACATATAATTCGCTTTCCTTGGCAACTTTCTTTCCTTGCATTGTATGCCTTTAAAATCTCGTTGAGGGTCATCTAATACTCTTTCTTACTCGTCAAAACATCGCATATGCTATGTCCTCTTTTAGCCTATTCACTGTATATGTACGGGGGATTTTCCAAGGTGTAACAGTAATCAACATGGATTTTATTGTGGGGTTACCTCGTTCCCGTGGCATGTATGATTCTATATGGGTGATCGTGGATAGATTGACGAAAGCAGCCCATTTTCTTCCAGTTAGAACCACGTACTCAGCAAAGACTATGCGAGGTTATATCTCAAAGAAATTGTGCGACTTCATGGTATTCCATTATCCATTATCACAGATAGAGGAACGTAGTTCACAGCTAAATTCTGGAAGTCCTTTCAAGAAGGTCTAGGTACCCAGGTGAAGCTTAGCACGACATTTCATCCACAGACTGATGGACAAGCCGAGCGTACTGTTCAAACTTTGGAAGATATGCTACGGGCATGTGTATTAGATTTTGGTGGTAGCGGGGATGATCACTTATCCCTTATTGAGTTTGCTTACAACAATAGTTACCATTCCAGTATTCAAATGGCTCCGTATGAAGCTTTATATGGGAGGAAATGCAGGTCTCCAATAGGATGGTTTGAAACAGGAGAGGTACAATTGATAGGCCCTGAACTGATTCAACAAGCGGTAGAGAAAGTCAAAGTGATCCAAGATCGATTGTTGACAGCCCTAAGTCGCCAAAAGTATTATGCGGACAATCGCCGACGAGACTTGGAATTTTAGGTGGATGATTGGGTATTTTTGAAAGTGTCGCCAATGAAAGGGGTGATGAGATTCGACAAGAGAGGGAAGTTAAGTCTTAGATATATTGGACCCTATAAAATTATCCGTAAAGTGTGTCATGTCGCTTATGAATTAGACTTGCCTTCAGAGCTTAAATCAGTCCATCCAGTCTTCCAAGTTTCGATGCTCCGCAAGTGTGTTGGAGATCCCACAAAGATTGTCACGATAGATGATGTGCAAGTTACAGAAAAACTAACCTATGAGGAAGTGCCTATTGCTATTCTAGATAGGCAAGTGTGAAGACTTCAAAATAAAGAGGTAGCTTCAGTTAAAGTCTTGTGGTGAAACAATAACCGAGAAGAAATGACTTGGGAAGCGGAAGAGAGTATGAAGTCCAAGTACCCGCATTTATTTCAACCCCTAGGGGAGATTCAAGATGAAACGCCAATGATATAAGGTATATACACTTACTTTTCATGCTTTTGGTCGTGTGTGGCCATAGATATGTTGATATTGTGATGTAGCCCTGTGAGGCAATGATATTATGGGTTGTTGTGACAGGATGGTAGTGCCATATTACAGGGGAAACTCTGGCGGAATTTTTCTAGAATCCCCGATGACTTAACATTCGAGGACGAATGTTCCAAAAGGGGGGAAGAATGTTACATCTCGAAAATTTCCCCGTGAACGTACAATGAATAGACTAACGAAGAATACGAGTATATGATGTTTTAATTAGAAGGGAATGACGTTTGACGACCCTAAGTAAGATTTCAAAGGCAATGGGAACAAGAGATAGGTTATGCTCCACAATGACTAATTATAGGTTTTGAAGACGTGAAAGTTGCAGATTTGCACTTTGGCCTAGTCGATCGTAAAATGGAATACGGACCGTAAAGTGGTATACGGCCCGTAAACTACCATGTCGTATTTCAACTTACAAAACTTCTACTTTCTGTCAAAGACTTGAGTGGTTAAAAACGACTTGAAATACGGACCGTAAACCGAAATACGGCCCGTAAATTGAGTCGTAAACCACCATGTCCTCAGCCTGACTTTCTGGTTCTGTTATGCTTTAATACGTCCACAGAATACGGACCGTAAACTAGAATACGGACCGTAAACTGGGTTTACGACCACTGTGCACATCAACTACTGTTCATTCCAAATCAGATTTTAAGTCATTAAAAGGAGACCCAAGCTCATTAAATTCATTTCATTTCCACGATACTTCTCTCTAGAAACCTCAAGAATACTCTCCGCTCTTCATCTACAAGAAAACAAAGGAAATCAAAGATCAATATCAAGAATCCAAGTGAATCAAGTGTATGAAACTCATCAAAGTTAAGAAATTTCTAGAGAAGTAAACTAGGGTTTTGGTGCAAGAAGAGTAATACCACTCAAGGCTAGTTCCTACAACATCTAAGGTAAGTTTTATGGAATTTACATGTTATTTATGGTATGGAAGAGTTGAAACACTTGGATTATAGAAGGATGTAAGAAATGGGTCATGAAAGTGTGAATAGCAACAATGTTGAGTAAAGGTTTGAATTGAGCCATGATCATTGATAATTTGTGATTATAAAAATGTTACGAATGACATTTAGAACATGAAGTAAGTATCCTATGTGAGAAAAATGCAACAATGAACCATGACCATGATTATGGAGAAAGTGAAGACAAATTGTGAAATACGGATATTGTAAACGAATGATGAGTGTTGTCTATCATATTGAGAATGTTGTTATGAAAGTTTGAGAGTTGATATAGAATATGGGAAAAATAGTATAAACAAAGGAAATGCTGCCCAATTTTTCCCTAGAATGGTAGCGCGTTCTTATAGATGATTAACTAACGTTAGCCCAAATTCACTCTTGAAGGTAGAAACGTGATATCGAAGGAGAACAAGCAAGTGATAGCTTGGTTAAACGTCAAAGGTATGTGAGGCTAGTCCTTTCCTTATAATGGCATGAATCCTATAGCATGACTCTCTTTCCTCTTCATGAGTTCCTATATTCCAGAAAACTAAAAGCCTATGTTTATGAATAGCTATATAAGATAAGAGACATGTTATGAGCCCTATAATGATATGATAATCCTATAATGATAATGATGTTATTTATTTCTCACACTCACCTTATATGTTAGTTCCTTCAAGGTGAGGCAGACTGCCAAAGAATGCTCCATAATGAAATCGGGGGATCACGACCTTACATCACCCCAATAAAGTGTAGTTGTTCTTGAGCCCTATGCATGTACTATGATAAACATATTATGATAAGTATATTATGATAAGCATACTATGATGAGCATGTATGATGATGATATAACACCGCGCCTATATGGCCGGGCAGTCACCGCTAAGGCGGGCAGCTATACACCATGGCCAGACAGCATGGACAGACACCACTAGCGGGCGGCATGAGACGATACCCCGGACGCGGGAGGCCTGGACGAAGGCTAATGTTATGATTATCACACCGATCCGATATGGACGGGCAGCTTATGCATTTATGCATTTATGATATGACGATGAGTATGAGTAAGACAGTACGCATTACTTCTTTTATATTTGACAGTCAGATACAGATGTTTCACATTGATATTTCCTTTGTATCATTGTCGTATTTCATTGTTTATGCCTCTCATACTCAGTACAATGTTCGTACTGACGTCCGTTTTCTTTGGATGCTGTGTTTATGCCTACAGGTAGACAGGGAGGAGAACTTGACCCAGATTCGTCGTAGCTGTCAGCCGATTGAAAGCACTCCTTTGTTCCGGAGGTGCTTGATTATTCTTTTGTGTACATTCATGTATATGTATTTTGGGCATGACGGGGTCTTGTCCCGTCTTCATGTTTAGCATTCCAGTAGAGGCTCGTAGATACGCAGTGTGGGTTAAATTGTCTCATGAGATTGTTACTGTGTATATATATATATATATATATATATATATTATTTTGATGGTCGAGAGGCTTATGCATATTAAAGTATTTTATGTTCTCAAATGAAAAGATGATTTTCTTATGTCTGGAGTATAAATTGATAAAAAAAAAAGCATTAAATGAGTAAGATGAGTAGTAGAACGAGTGGTGCTCAGTGACTAGCCCCGGGTACCCGTCGTGGCCCCTAGTTGGGTCGTGACAGTTGACACAATTGATTAGAAAACTAATGGCATGGAACAAGAATTCCTGTAAAGACCGAGAGATTCGATCATAGAGGAAATAAAATGAAATGTAACGAACGTGTATGGAAGACAACCCGACCATAGCATCAGAAAGGTAGATAAAGGCTCGATGAACGTGGATGGAGAGAGTGTAAACTATAAGAATTCCGTGCTAAGAGCAAGAGGTAGCAGGACACTGGGAAAATCTTGATGTATAGCTGCAACACAGATGCGTAATTAAGAAGAACCACGAGTAAATGAGCTAAACGGGTGGAAGGATTGATAGTGGAAGGAAGGGTGTGGAATATTGATAAAATGGTATGGTATAGACATAAATGGACGGAGAACTCAGGGTAAGAGGAATTTTAGAGATGTTATAAATAAAGTAGGGAAGAAAGACGAGGGATAAAAGAGTAAGGTATAATCGAACACTTCATAAAGGACGTAGTGAATCCCGATGTCCCTATTAACTTGTCGGTCTAGGAAATCATTAGTCATAAAAGAGAGAGGTATGGCAGGACGGAAAAGAAGGCATCAGAATTGGATCTGACCCTTATAAGTATTCTGATTGAATACAAGATGTTAACTAGTAAAAAGATAGATAAGTTAAACCATACGATGAAGGAACTCCGGCCTTAAGAAGATCATGAAGGGCGGCAGATAATTATCGAAGACGATGGATACTCGAAGGCTATTGGTATATAAGGGCCTCCTTAAAAAGGAGGGAAGAGCCTATTAGACTTGAAGGGAATTATGACATTCTCAAGCTCCAGAAAACGAAATTTATTAGCTCGAGGCGTATTGGCATATCAAGAAGGTATCAGAAAGAAGCAGAAGCGAATTGAAAATAATTGTGCCATGAGGCAGGTATAGGAAGAAAGTATGGAAAACAACTCAAGAGAATGCATCACGCCGATATGAGCTATGATGTTTCTAGACCATGGTTTGAATCCCTCGTATCGGGAAAAACTATGCCGTACTTAAGTATGCAGCGACATGTCCTAAAGGGTAATAAAGAGAGTAAGAAAGGTCTCCAAACTAAATTCACAGAGGATGATGGAGAGAATGACGAACCCAAAGGATACTTGGGATGACAACAAAAGGGAATTTCAGCACCGGAAGGGATGATAATTGTAGTAAAAGGAACAACAATTGGTAGTTTGGCAATTTCCGAAGAAAGGAAGAACACTGCTCTTATGAATGAAAAGAGAGTCGTACCACCAGATGTTAGAAAACATCTCATGGATTACTAATTATACTGAACATGAGAGCATATACTATGGAATTATATGAACCATCAACGTAAAGTTATGCGCAACTAAAATTGCAAAAAGGCCACACCGGAAAGCCAACAAGGAATAACGACTGATGAAGTGATCGGCGGTACAAGGAAATCGAAGATAAATATACTTACGTTACAAGAGAGTCATAATGGAGTAAGAATTTCCGCAGTCCTATGCTTCTGGGTTGTATCGCAAGATTTGAGGGAAGGAAGCTAAAGAAAAAGTTGTGGCAGGAGCTCAAAGATGTTGTGAGCTATGAAATTAGTTTGAACTCGGGTTATAGATTATCCCAAGCGATACGAATAGGAAAGAAATAGTGTGGAAGCATTATGTATATACATATTTTGGATATTGATATAACTGGTCTTGGAAAGGAACTGGGGAGAATAGCTTAAGAAACATAACCATTATGCTCACTAGCGACAAAGTAATGTTGGATAAATATTTAGATTGTAAGGGTAAGAGAGATTGTGACAGGGATGTAAAGGATTAGAGAGCCAGACTAATGAAATACAAGGAGTCATTACAGTGTATATCTAAGATCAACGGGTATAAAAAGGATAGTCCGAGATGGCATAGAATGAGTAAACGCAAAGAGGGCGCCGTATTGGAGAAAGGTAGCTGCCCACTACCAGGGAAACAAGGAGTGAGAAAAAGGGAGTACTCGTAAAACGACGAGTACATGTGGCATGACAAGGCAAAACTACGATAATAGAAACAGAACGAGAGCGTGATACTAGTTAATTTCTGATTATGTACATCAGAACAAAGAAGCGAAAGAAGTTGACTGAATGCAATAAAAGAGTTAAGGAAGAATGAGAAGAGACTGACCCAATTTATAGTCTAAGCGCATGGTAATCAGACTTTAAGGGGAGGATAACTATTCAGGGGAATCAAAGATGATATCGTGGGTTTACAAACTACGACATTCGAGGACGAATGTTTCTAAGGGGGGAAGGATGTTACACCCCGAAAATATTTCGCGCTACCAAGATTGTAGAAAACTTAGTATGAGCTCAAAGAAGAGTAAAGTCATACAAGGATTAAGGGTGAAGATTATATTATATGAGTAGTACATGGGAAGCTGAGCAAGTCCTAAGAAGAACCTTTAAGCCAAATATGGGCATAAGCCCTCCAAAACGATGATTTAAGGAGATGTTTTCGGATGATCTGACTTGAAGAGGCCAAAGCGCCATTATAAGTTTGGAATTTGGAAAATCACCAAATATGAAATTTGTAGTTAATTGAAATAGATTTCCAACGATAGGTCATGGGCTCTCATACGATAACGTAATAAAACGTTATGGGCATTTTAAGATCGACTATCAGGGCAGGAAATTAACCCTGCGCGAATGCGCCAGGAGGTGGTGTGAACAAGCAGGGCAAGACCCTGTAACTCAGCATGAGCGCTTCACGTTGCAGTGCGATCGCGCTGAGCAAATTTTAAGTCGGTCCAGATAGAACCTGGACCGTTATATAAAGGGGTTACCCCCCTTATTTCTTCAGCCAACACACCCAAAACTCCATCTAATCTTTTGGAAATTTCCTCCAAGATGCCCACACTAACTTTTAAGCAAAAACCAGGTATAATTCCCGGATTCTGGTCTGGATAGCGTATAGTTGCGACTATAAAATCGTATAGCGGCGCGTTGTGGCTTAAGCTCAAGGTGGAGAAGTGAAGATATAGCAATATTATCGAGAGAAAGGTATGAGTCTCTTGTTATTAATGTTAATCTTGATTTATTTACAGAGATGGAGCTGTTAAATAATTATAAAATGATTTTGTTGGTGGAAATATGGGATAAACACGATATGGGATGTTTATGAAAAATCTTGGTATTGAGAATATTATGGTTGGTTGTCACGACCCAGCCCCGTGGGCCGCGACTGGCACCCTACCTGGGTACCCAGACCAAATCGCATATTCATTTCCGAATTCGAACTTATTTCAAAATTTTCAAGAAGTTATATCAAACATAATTTATATCGAAAATATGTCTTAAGCGGTCATATCAAATCAAACTCAAACAAAGCGGCGGAATAGACATCGCCGGTCAAAATACAAATATATACAAAAGGGCCATATGGGGCCATCATATCAAACAGACCGCTTTAAGACCCGATAGCAAAATCAGACCATAAACACATAGGACCCTCGCCCCACAAAGATGACTACAGGCCTCTACGAACTCAAAACATAACATAAGGTGAGACAGGGCCCCGCCATACCCAAACTGTCAAATATACAAAGTATATACAAAGCAAAAAGAGTCTGTACCAAAAGTGGACTCCGGATCAAATAGGAGAACTCCGGAATAGCAAGAAGTGAAGCCTACTGCGGAGGATCACCGATATCTGCACCTGCGGGCATAAAACGCAGCCCCCGAAGAAAGGGGGTCAGTACGGAATATGTACCGAGTATGTAAAGCACGGAGTACAGAATTATGGCTTCAAAACCGAAAGCAAGTCAAATGTCAAAGTGGGGTACAAACTGGTATGTCAAAATCTGTATCGGAATCATATACATATATTTTATGCAAATAAAATCATGCAAACGCTTAAGAACGTGGTCGCCACTCCGACGCTGGCACCACACACAGCATAACACCAGAAGGTTTCAAATCTCCGTACATCCCCGAACATAATCATAATCATCGGTGAGCGTATCGCATCCCGAGCCATATCACAACATAACTCCAAACGGAACCCGGCCCTATGGCGAAGCCTTGGGAACCGTAACACAGCATACGGCCGAATTATCATAAAATGCACGAATCAAAACCGGCCCGGGAACCGGTGAACGAAGTCATAATAAGGCACGAGCGGAGTCGTGAGCAACCAAATGCAAATCGTATTTCAAAATAGTGTTTCAAACAAAGTAAACTCATAAATCATATCCTATTACAAAATAGTCGAATACTTAGTCGACATAAGGTTTCATTTTGCAAAACGATTCCAAAATGGTCCATATAGTTCAAAACCTGGATTAGTGCATCGAATAGTCCAAACATACCCCGTGGAAGGATGTTCCAAAGATCAGAAGTGGTACGTTCAACTCTATTCTCAAAGATGGCCCGAAGGGCAAATCGGGCATTTTGGGGTAGCGGACCCACCTCGAGTCGAAGTGAGGTGGCGAACATATTCTTTTTCGAGCAGTAATATGCCAAAGGTCATACGTAATCATTTCTAGGTTACCCGACCACATTTCGATAGGTTTCGGACGAATAATGGCATTCTAGCCAAAAGGGAGCCTTTAGGCTTCAATCGAATTGAATGAATAGTAACTTTCCTGTGGATCGGGTTTCGAGGAGCAGAAATGCTCCGGAAGGTCTCATATTCAACTAACACACTAAGATATGCCAAATAAAGAATTGGGAAGCTTTACATACCTCACAGACGTCGTAAGCCCTTCCAAAAGTCCCGCCCCGTTTCTTCAAAAATCTGCAAATGGTCAAAGTTACCAATTGAGATTCTTAGGCTCAAAAAATGCCTTTAACTCCATATTTGCCTACCGAAATTTCGGCAGCATTTCCCCTATAAATCTAACATCCCCGAGGCGTAGCTCGGCTCAAAATACAACAACAACAACAGCCCACACATCAACAAACAACACAAACAACAATCAAGCCATTCTAGCTTCAAAATTCCACTTTGTTATCTAAGTTGGCAACTTCCATTCAAACTTTCAAAACTCCAATTCTACATCTACATAATTGTATTCATTTCCACATTCAAACTTATATAATCACAACCTAACTACAATACAAGCCATACCCGAAATTACACCAAAATCCATTATGTTCCATAATTCTTCAAAACAATCAAAAGTTCACGACGAACATTCTAACTCACGTCGTTTCATTCCGAATTCATTAACATCATTATAAGTTCATATCTAAAGTCTCTAGCACCCTAAATATACAATGATATACATAATGATACCAAGGGTATACACTTTCCGATAGTATCCAAAATCACTTTTCAACGCCAATTCCATTTATCAATTAATCTTTTACGACATAAAGGTCACAACAACACATTATACCAACTTAACCAAGATCAATTCACATCAATTTCCTCTCTATGGCTCACGGCCAATACACACTATACACACGCACCCACGACTTTCTATTTATATCAAAATCACGGGATTCTCGTCTATTTCCAATCCTTAACACATTCATATCAATTCTATAACATTAGAGGGGCAAAATTCTTACCTTTTCTTGATTTTCCGACTTGTCGCAAACGTAGTTCTTGTGCCAAACTAATTATACCCCGTTGAAGAGGGTCTTGAGCACTTCACAACTATGAGAAGAACAAGATTTTTGGATCACAAAGAAGCTTGGAATTTTTTTTTTCTTTCTTTTCCTTTGCACTTCGGCCGAAACCCCCTTTTTGTGAGTTCTTTGATTTTTTGTTCTTGAATTGCTAAGGCTCCCTAGTATATATCCATTTGGGGTCATGTGCATAGCACATGACCCTTTTTAAAAATGGGCTTGGCCGGCCCCTTCTCTTGCTTGGGCTTCAATTGTAATCTTTTTATTTCTTGGGCCCACTTCTTGAAAAGTCCCGATTTGTAATTCCCGAAACTCATTTCCGAAATTCCAATTTTTATCCTCGGCCTTCCCCGAGGTCTTAGCATTAAAGATTTCACAACCACATAGCCATATTCACAAAAATTAAATTTATGTCCTTATAACACACAAGTCGTAATTGTTTTTCTCGGTTTCCAATTATACGAAAACACGGGACATAACATTGGTGTTGGTATTGTTGTTGGTTGCTGAATTGAAATTTCGGGCTAGGCATATAAACAGGCGAGATGCTGCACAATTTTTGGCAGAATATAAAATAGTTTGATTTGAAAACTTGGAACAATTGTTTGATAATGAGTCTAACGTTGGTATAAATCTTCTCGAATGCAAATTTACGAGCTCGGACGGATAAGCGTAACTAATAGGCGGTCGAACAGGTATGTTAAGGCTCGTCCCTTTCTTTCAAAGGCATGATTCCTATGTTATGATTCCATATATGTTTCCATCCTCTTCTTACCTCCAAAAGTTAGACGTTCATGATTCTTAATAAGTTTCTTATGATGCCAAAGAAGAGATGTTTTCTATGATGATTATGATGACGATGATGATCTTATGTTTAAAGGTTTCAAGCTTATGGTTTCAATGTGAATATGAATATGAGAATGTTGAGCTATTCCTTGATTCTCAATTTTATTCTTTGATGATGACTCTATTTCAAAATTTTCCAAAGTGTATAAGTTGACGCTTTATGAGAATAATGATTTTATTCTATGTTTTTCCCTTGATGTTATTCTTCTTTGATTGTCTCACCTCATAATGCTAGTTCCTTCAAGGCGAGACATGATGGTCATGATTATTCCCTAATACAATCAGAGGTTACCGACCTTACGTCACTCTGATAGAGTCATAGCATTTGATTGGGCTCTTATGCATGCTTATATGATGAAGATTACACTGCGCTATACGGCCGGGCAGCACCACTACGGTGAGCATAGTGGGCGGCTTACGGATGATTACACCGCGCCTATACGACTGGGCAGCACCACTACGATGGGATTAGTGGGCGGCTTATGGATAATGATAATAACACTGCGTCTATATGGCACGGGCAACACCACTAGTGGGCGGCGTGAGATGATTACCCCGGACGCGGGAGGCCCAGACGCGGGCTAATGATGTTATTTGATCAGACAGCTTATGTATGTATGTGTAATATGTTTAAAAGGTAAAGGTAAGCATGCATGATTCCGCCTTAACAGGGAAGTAGTTACAGTTATACCTTCTTCTTATGTCTTCTATATTTCCTTATTATGTTGTTGTTCATGTTCTCTACTTATTATCATGCTATCATTCATGCCTTACATACTCAGTACATTACTCATATTGACGTCCCTTCTTTTTGGACGCTGCGTTCATGCTCGCAGGATCAGGTAGCCAGCTGAGCGAGCCAGACCAGTAGGATCTCTCTTCCATCTCAGCTAGCGAGCTCCTTTTGGACTGGAGCGACTACCCTTTTTGTATGCTCTTTTTGATGTAGGGGTATGACAGGGCTTTTTCCTGTCTTTTCTACTGTCTGTTTTCCATAGAGGTCTGTAGACAGTAGTGATATGTAGCCGTGATGTTATGCAGCCTCATCGGCGCTTGTTTGTTGTACAGTGTTTATGTTTATATGTATGTGTTGTCCGTGAGTTCTCGACATGGTGCTTCTTGTGTTGATTGTTCAGAAGACAGTATAGCTCAGTTATAGATTGTGTATGGGCCCAGATTAATCAGTGAGAAGTAAAAGCAAGCATAGGAGTGCTTGGCCAGTAGTGGTCGGGCACTCGTCACAGCTCATCGGTTTGGGTCGTGATAGTATCAAATACCAAACTTTCTCTAGTCAACTTTTTCTTTTATACTATTCATTTCACATTTATAATGTTATCCTCTACACCTATTTTTGCGTAACTGTTTTATGTGTTTGTGATTGATAACAAGTTGAACTAATTCTATCGACCAAACTAGAAAAGTTTATAATGCAACCAATCTATTGGATATTGGATTGTGGATCACTCTATATGGGCTTACTCGGTCCTATAGAAGGGATAAGAATAAAAGATTAAAGAAAAATAACTTGCTGCAGAGAAGTTAACTGTCCTATATCATTATTTAATACTGGGAAAAGTTAGTTTTTTTTTAGTGAAATTGGTTCCTTTTATCTTTTTATTCGGTAGAAAAAGTATGTTCCCTCGCTTGCACTCTAACAGAGAAAACTCTGCTCTTGTTCTTTCAACAATACACACAAAAAAGGAAAGACGTTTAGTTCGTGTATTATGACTTTTTTTCCTAGAGATTCAAAGTTCGACTAAGGGCTAATTTTTTGTGGTGAATTCAACTATTCTTCCACTGCGCTAAAAGGTAGACAATTATTGTTCTCGCTCCACGATTTAATCTTTATATGGTATCAAAGCCTAGGGTTTTATCCGTGTTATTTGTGAAGATACTGGATTGAAATTGTCGATCTTTGTTGTGGTTTTTTTTTTTTTCCGTGAATATCTATTATGACAAAAAGGAATGGTGCCGAAGTCTAATTTTTTATAAAAATGTCACGACCTAAATTACTAAGCCGTGAAGGTACCAACTCCCACTAAGTCGGTAAGGCATCCATGTCATGCCCCAAACCATGGCCTGGGCGTAACACAACACTCGGTGCATTGCTACATGTGACCGAGCGAACCACATGGCTTGCTGAATCAACATGGTGAGAGTAAAACATAAGATTAAATAATTATAAGTCTGAAAATATATAATAAATGCTGAGCCAAGACTGACTATATGACTCTAAATATCTGACATGGCATAGCTGAACTAATTTAGTCTGTGAAACCTCTAACATGAGTCTGACTACTAAACTGTTTACCGGGACAAGGCCCCTGGCATACCTTAACGGCATAATTGAAATAAATATAAAGAGATAAAATCCCGAATGAGATGGGCTCACTAATAGTTGATACGTGCAAAGTCCTAACGAGCTGATCTGCCGTCCTGTAAATCTGTATCGTGAAATGCAGGCCCCAAGGAAAGTAAAGGGGACGTCAGTACATTTGTATTGTACTGGTATGTATAGAAACTGAATGAAGTAAAGCATGGCACACAAAATAATGGAACTAAAACTGAAACTGTATATGTAAGCTGAACATGAACTGAGTATATATATATATATATATATATATATATATATATATATATATATATATATATATATATATATATATATATCACATGACTAAAACATTTTAAATAAGAGAGCCTTAGTATAACCCACATGTAACCACACGTAAAAATGTGGCGTTTGATCTTTGCCTAACCAGCTAAGTCATCCTTACCTTGCCGGGGTACAAGACATGAACATGAATGGATTCAATAACCGCAATGGGTAAATACGAAGGTATCGTCCTAACTGGGTGGAGCGATCCTTATCCTACGCTGGCTTACGTAGTTTCAGGCTATCTGAGCCTTCTCGGTAATCTGTGCAACTCCCAAAACATGTACATGGATATATTTGACTTAGTAGCCAGTGAATTATATAATCATGACTGTAAACATGATTCGTGATTGTATTGTAACATGAAGATAGATATATATAATATAACTTGTATGAAAGCATGGAAACCTATAGAGGTCCATGAAAATAACATAAAAGTTCATATCTTGCCTTTAAGAGCCCATGGAATGTGAAGTATGGGGTTTCATGGATGACGGATAGGTTCTCAATAACCAAAATGGAATATTAAGAATGCAATGACGAATAATAATAAGACAAACATGGTATAATATGATACTTGTAACCTAGGGTTATCATGAATTTATAATAGAAACCTAGGTTTATAAAACTTCATTTTTTCATGGATAAACGTGGCGTGGGGAAGGACAGTGATGTTCCCAAATGTAGATAGAAACCCTACATACCTGTTAATGCTCAAAAACTTGTAATAATGGTCTGAACTTGAGAAGAAATCCAAAAGCCTTAGTCTTGAATGCTTGTGATGGGTTTTCTTGAAAACCCTAGGTTAGGGACATTGAATTCTATTTAGAGATCATGGATATTATCTAGAATTCACTTGAAAGGCTTGGAATAGGCTTACCTTAATGTCTTGGAGTGATGGGAGAAGAGGAACTTTGTTCTAGGGCTTGATGGATGTGAAAAGTGGGAAATAAAACTGAAGTCCTGAATTTATACTTTTCACTTAAGCGGGAAAAGTACGGGCACAATAGACGGCCCGTACAATAATGTACGTCCGATACATTGGTCACGTACCTTATGTGGCAATTTCCAGAACCTATGATTTTTGCACAAAGTGTATGGGACAAAAGTACGTCCCGTACATCTAGCCCATACATCCAGTGACTTCTGATTTCCCCATGCAAGGTACGACTCGTACAATTGACGTAACACGTACAATTATTGTTCTAGGGAAATTTTCTAATCCCAACACTTCTATCTTGGTTCCTAAGTCCTTAATCATGAATGTAACTTAGTTAGGAGGTATGAGGTGTTACAATCCACAACCCGTTAGAACAAGTTAATATAGAATTTAATGCGGAAAAGAAATCATACAAGTCATTTTAAAGTCTTAAATAAGCCGATAGTCATAAAACATAATGAAAGTGATACAACTCCCAAAATCTAGTGTCACTAGTACAAGAACTGACTAAAGAAATACAAGTCTGGGATACAACCCGAAATAATGTCTAGAAAGGAAAAAGACAAAGTAAATGATAGAGGAAGAATCTAGTGCTACTGATCATCATGTAGCTCACCCCGAACTCTTCGGATGACCACCTTAACAAGCAACTGCGTAGTCTCGAGATCCAAATAAACCAGACACAAAATCTTCACACAAAAAGGGTGTAGCAAGTGTAATGTGAGTACGGGAAACAACGTGTACTCAACAACATCATCGACCGACCCTAACGAAAAAGGAGACGAGGGTTGGTCTTCCGAATACCACTTCCACACTTAACCGCTATTAGTCCACAATAATAATATTCATAATAAGCACAATAATCTCAGGTTACAAGCCTAGGTAAAAGCCTCTAAATCCTTAAGTCCATCAAGTAACCCAAAAGAGCATTTAAGACAAACCAACCAACAATTTAAGTAAGTCATACAATAAGGAATCAATAAAATTACATGATATGCAAATGTTAGGCAATGCAAGGCCTTTTCCATCACCCGATACACACACGTTCAAAAAAAATATGAATCGTGACCCATGGAGGACTCACGAGGTCCATATACCAATCCGAAATTTCCCTTCAGGTTCCAAGACACATTTGGCACCTGTTACAGTACTCAGCCCCATAGGCTCCAAATCACAATACTTGGCCCTTTGGCTCACATTACGTGTCTCTAGATAGTCTGGCTCAAAATACCATCTTCACCCCGTCCGTAACCATTTCCCCTCGGGCATCACAAATGTATCCTCAAAAGCACGGGAGGTACTATATAAAGTATGAAAATGGCATGCACAACATAAGAAACCAAGCTAAGTAATAAAGACTTAATCTTTAGCTCTTTTCACCTTTAAACAAGGATTAGAAGTGATGAGAACATACAATGACATATAAGACATGTAGTAACCATGGAAGCAATAAATAAGGGAACTCATGTCCCAATCACTGACAACCAATCTATGCTATCAGCTAATGCACAAAGCATGGCAGTCAGACTGGACTATACAATTGAAATTACACAAATACCCATATCATGGCACCGGTACCCGATACAAGTACTCATCACCTCACAAGTATGGGGTCCCCTTTTCTTACCCCATTATCCCCTCTTATTAGTCCAATTAAACCAACCACGATGCTTTAATTAAGGTCAAAAGTCTCAACATGCCTGAATAGGAGTCCGAAGATCACTCCAAAGCCTTGCTCTTTCATGGAGCTTCTGAATGATCCCAATATGTTCAAACACCGATTATACGTAAAAATACGAGTTAATCGATACCCATATTGCCATATAAAGGTTCGGGTCTAGAAAGTACACCCAAAAATCCCGTTCCAAAACCTTAGGTCAAAACCGTAATTTCATTGCAAAATAAATTTCAATATGGTCAAATTATTATTCGAGGAAGTTATACGAATCCAATGATACCCATAATGCTATACTTTAGTTTCGAACCCCAAAAGTCACATAAAATAGGATTTCGAATTAAAAGGGGCAAAATGAGAAATTCAA
This sequence comes from Lycium barbarum, assembly GCF_019175385.1. Taxonomy (NCBI): domain Eukaryota; kingdom Viridiplantae; phylum Streptophyta; class Magnoliopsida; order Solanales; family Solanaceae; genus Lycium; species Lycium barbarum. The sequence goes on along the minus strand of NC_083339.1, from coordinate 33,592,339 downwards.
CCCAAAAATTGTTTACACAACATCTAAGGAGTCTACAAACAAAAAATGAAACAAATCCATCATCAAATTCATGCTTAAATCGAGAATTCCCAAATTCTAACTTAGGGTTCATAAACCCCTCAATCCCCTCCTTAATTCATGATTTCTAACATGGAAATCCTCACTAATTAATGATATAAAGCTAAAAACCAGATAAGAAACTTACCCACTTGATGAATCTTGCAAATCTCTCAAAAATCTCCTTAAACCAAGTCCCAAAGCTCCAAATATGTGAATGAAAAGTCTAATCTCAAAATGGAAAACTTAATAGGCTTCTGTCCAGTGATTTGTCCAGATGCGCTCATATCCTCGCACCTGCGAAATAGCATCTGCGGTCCAACCCTCTCAAATGCGAGGTCCACTTACATCGCCTAAGATCGCTGGTGCGGCCCATTGCACGCAAATGCGGCCTCGCACCTGCGAACCCTCTTCTCACAGATGAGGGCTCCAGGCCATTCAGTTAAGCATCATACCTATGGCCCGCCTTGCATAGGTGCGGCTCCGCAGTTGCGAGCCATGTCTCGCAGATGAGAGACACCAGAAAACCAGAAAATCCGACTTAAGTTTAAAATTCGATCCGACACCCGAAACTCATCCCGAGCCTTCGGGACATGAACCGCATATGCAAATGAGTTCTAAAACACTCTACAAACTCACTCGCACCCTCAGAATTCCCAAAAGAGGTCATCTTGACTTGGTGTTAACCATGGTCAACTCTAAATCCCTTAAAACTAGATTTCCAACCAAAAGACCAAAACACCCCTGAATCTCTCAGGAACCGAATCAACTACTCAACCAAGTCATAATTGACGTTCTGGACCAAATGGAATCAGTAAAACTTTCAAAAAGACACATTTACCCCTAATATTAACTTTGGTCAACCAAACATTTCTAAATTTCCAAAAATCTCATTTTCTTACCCAAATCTCATCTGAAGGCCTCGGGAACTGCGCCACCCATCCCCACAAGTTAAACATACCATAAAGAAGCTAGGGGATAGGTCAATAGGGGTGAAATAGTCAAAACAGCCAAAACGACCTAATGGATCGTTACATTATCCACCACTTAAATACATGTTCGTCCTCGAACATGAAAGAGGAAGAAAATAACTGAATTACCAAAAGGTTGGGGATATCTACTCTGCACGTCCAACTCAGTCTTCAAAATAGCCTCCTCGATTAGACGATGCCTCCATTTAACCTTTGTAGAAGCAATCTCCTTTGTCCTCAACTTCCGGATGTGTCTATCTAAAATAGCAACTGGCTCCTCCTCAAAAGTCAAGTTCTAATCAAGCAACACCGAATCCCACTGAATCACATGAGAACCATCAAAGTGATACTTGTTGAGCATTGAAATATGAAACACGGGGTGAACACCTAACAAACCAGGAGGCAAAGCCAAATCATGGGCTACCTCACCAATATGCTATACATTCTCAAATGGACCACTGTACCAAGGGCTTAACTTTCGCTTCTTCCCAAATCTAATCACACCCTTTCTTGGTGAAACCTTCAATAGAACTCGCTCACGCACCATGAACTCCAACTCATGAACCTTCTGATCCATATAACTTTTTTGTCTACTCTGAGTTGTGAGAATTCTCTCCTGAATCAACTTGAACTTGTACAGAAAATCCCATAACAGGTCTGTACCCTAAGGCCTCACCTATATCAAACCAACCAACCAGAGAATGACACCTCCTATGATATAATGCCTCGAATGGTGTTATCTCAATGCTTGAATGGTAACTGTTGTTGTAAGAAAACTCCGCCAAGGGCAAGAATTAATCCCAACCCACCAAAATCAATCACACAGGCCCGTAACATATCCTCAAAGACCTGTATAGTACGCTCGGATTGACCATCAGTCTGAGGGTGAAATGATGTACTAAGCACTACTCGTGTACCTAACTCCTTCAATATGGAATGCCATAAATGGGATGTAAACTAAGTGCCTCGATCTGAAATGATAGAAATAGGTACCCATGTAAACGAACTATGTCTCGGATGTAGCTTCTGGCGAACTTCTCTAAATTGTAAATAGTCGCAATCGGTACAAAATGAGCCGACTTTGTCAAACTGTCCTAAATGACCTAAATAGTATCAAATTTCCCAAAAGGCCGGAGTAACCCTACCATCAAATCCTTAGCAATACACTTCCATTTCCACTCAAGTATAGACATCCTCTGAGTAATTCCACTCGGCTTTTGGTGCCTATACTTCACTGTTTAACAATTCAAACACCGAGACACGAATCCCGCAATGTCCCTCTTAATACTGCACCACCAATAATGTTTCTCAGATCTCGATACATCTTTGTAGCTCCCGGATGAATAGAATATCTCACTTATGAGCCTCCTCTATGATTAATCTAGTCAATCACCCACTTGGGAATGCATATACGACTTTTGATCCTCAAAACCCCCTCATCATCAAGAATTGCTTCCCTTGCTTTTCCTTTCGACACCTTGTTTCAAATTTTGCACAACTTTGTATCATCATACTGCTGGGATCTAATCTGCTCCAATAAAGAAGACCGCGCCTCCACACAAGCTAGAACCCTGCCAGGATCCAAAAGATCAAGTCTAACCATGCTATTAGCTAAAGACAGAACATGCATACCCAAAGGTCTCTCCCCTACCTATAACGATGCTAGGCTATACATACTTACCGCCTTGCGACTCAAGGCATTCACCACTACATTGGCCTTGCCCGGATGATAAAGAATAGTCATATCATAGTCCTTGAGCATCTCTAACCAACTCCGCTGTCTCAAATTGAGATCCTTCTAATTGAAAATGTGTTGAAGACTCTGATGATCAGTAAATACCTCACAATGCACACCATATAGATTGTGCCTCCAAATCTTCAATGCAAAATACTACTGTCGCTAACTCCAAATCATGAGTGGGGTATTTATTCTCATGCGCCTTCAAGTGCCTTGAAGCATAAGCTATCACTTTCCATTTCTGCATCAAAACACAACCAAGGCCAATCCGTGAAGCATCACAATACACAATAAAGCCCTCTCCCTCCATGGGAAGAGTCAAAATTGGAGCTATATTTAATAACATCTTGAGCTTTTGAAAGCTCGCCTTGCACTCATCTGTAATGGTCGGGCCTTTACTAAAGGCCCATGAAATTCGTGTCCTAAAAGCATCGTTAATCAGTGTACGGTTAGTCGGGCAGGTAAAATTATTTGTTTAATTTGATTCGCAGTCAAGCTAGAAAGGAATTAAAAATTACGTGGGGCCATTGGGCCCAGATCATCGCTACAACTAGGGTTTGACTGCTGCAGCGGGTCCTCCCCAATGATGATCTACTCGCTACAGCGACCATCGCAAAATTTGCGAACTCCGCCCCTACTGATCTCTCCTCTGCTATGACGGAGGAGCTTTGTTCACAGAAGTCCGCCATCGCGGATGTTTTCTCGCCATAGCGTGTATGCTACAGTGGATGGTCTGTTCGCTACAGCAGACATCGCAGAGCAGACTTGGTATTTAAATCCCATTTCGGGATTTGATCTTATTTTCCTTAAAACCCTACATCTCAGCTGCCATTGGGACATTTTGGGAGAAAATCTCATGAATACTTGGAAAAGGTAACCCATTTAGACCGCATTTATTTCATCCTCTCTACAATTTATTACTTCTTTCACCAAGATTATCTACTAGATTTAATAAAAATGGGGGCTTTCTACTTGTTAAACCCATGGTTGATAAAAAGGGAATTCTTGGCTCGAAATCATGTTATTCTCAAACTAATCACCCAGATTCTTATTCTAGGCTAAGTAAACCAACCTCAAATGCTAATCTTTCCTCTACTTTACATATGGGTTACTACTTGATTTCTTGCAATTGGGAATTTTTAAGGTAAAGAGTTTTATTTAAGACTTGTTTGTAAAGTTAGCAATGAAACCTGGATTATTGGTCCATGAGAACTTAGGGAAAACTAGTTGGGAATAAGTTTCAATTTTACCCTTATAAACCCGAAACCTTGTATGCAATTTCTATAAATTGACTTATGTTCACTTGGACTCGTTGACCTCCCTAGACCCTTTGTCGCGATTCATGGTTCGAGAATGAGAAGATGAAGACAAATGGATGTTCGTGGCACTTGCTCGGCCTCGAGGTTGGTTACGGCTTACTTCAGTAGACTTCGATTAGTATCTCATATATGTACAGTAGAAAGTGATGGAGAAAGCATGCCTAGGTCTCTGGAAAATAAGTTGGGGTGGATAATTCTAGGTTGGTATTGTTACGTGTGATGTTGCGAAATTATTCTTATTAGTTACCTTGCTAGTTATGAGTGTTGGTATTAGTATGACTAAGTCGAGTTCTCTCCGTTGGCTGTGTATGGTTTGGATTTCGTTTACCTTTTTGGTTAGACTTCGGTTAGCGAATCATATGTAGAGTTAGTGATTGTTCGAGAAAGCATGTAAACCTTCGGGTATGGAGTTTGGAATTGAATCCTTAGGTTGGTATTTATGCTGACTATGGCTTGTAACCTTATTGTGTTCTATTGAGTGCTGCCTTATTCTAATTTATTAGCTTGGTGCCACGTGTTTGATTCTAGAATTGATGCTTAGTGTTTGCCTAATGATTCATAGAGCATATTTATCATGGATGAGGTTGTTGGAAAGGAAAGTAAGTTTATGATATTGAGATTGTGATTGAGATACATGTCCATGCGTGGCATGATTCATTTCTTATATTCTTGTTGCCATTGTTATCATGCATACACTCATTTATACATATATTGGGATCGGGATACGTGCCGCAACACTTGCTTGGATCGGGTTACACATACCGCAACACTTACTTGGATCGGTTGCATGTTCGGCAACATGGATTATGGGATCGGGATGTGCACCACAACAGGTATATGGACTTAGCGGTCCCCAATGGGTCATGACTGTCGAGGCGACGGGATATTTCTGCCCGAAGCATGTGTGTATCACTGCATTTGCATTGCATTCATCTCGTATTTACACATGGTATTGTATTTGGACTTGATGGTTGATCTTTTGGTATTTTTTTGACATGATAGTGTTTCTTGAGATTGTACTTCGAACTTATAGTTGATTTAATGGAAATGGTGGATGAGAATGGGATCCTAGGCCGCGTAAGCGTGAGTGGGGTTAGTTGTGAACTCTTCTGTCTTTGAGGTTGAGAGTTGGATGGCTCAGATGATGTTAGTGGAATTGTAGATGATGATTGAAACCTATCTTTCTATTGGTTCTGGCTTGGTTAGTTTGTTACACATGTTGGACTAAGCTAGTGACTGTATAAGTTGAGTTGAGGGGATTTTTATGGGTAACTTCCCTTCCTCGTTATAAACTATGGTTTGACTAAATATTTGCCTATCATGCTTATCTATTATTCTTTATTGCTATTATGATTTCCTAATCGTGGTCGGCCTATGATGCTTACCAGTACGAGTGTTGTACTGATGCTACTCTTGCTACATGTTATATCCCGTATTTTTGAACCTCGGAGTATCTGCTGGGGTGGGGCCCACACACCGAGATTTTTTTTGGAACATCTGAAAAGTCATATGAATCACATATGTAAAGTTAAACACAACTCATGAAGTACCCTTGGACCAAATCAAAGTGGAAACCCTCCAAACGAATATTTTTAAGAAAACGTTTTCGGGTGACCTGACTTTGGGGGGGCAAAAACTGTATTATAAGTTTGGAATTTCGAAAATACCTTGAAATAGAAGTTGTAGATAATTGAATTAGCTTTCCATCCATAGGTCGTGGGTTCCCAGGTGACGTCGGTACAAGGAGTTATGAACGTTTTAAGGTCGAAAGGTCAGTGGGCTAGGCCCAACTCGGGACCAACCGAGTTGGCCCAAAAAAAAAAAAAAAAAAATTTAGGCCCAATGTTTAAGGGGTGGCCGGCCAAGTGAGGCCCAACCCATGGCTTTAATGAGTATTTCCATGTGCTAATTAATTATAAAGGGATCAATATCCCTTAGAAGGTTCAAGAGACTTAGAAGAGAAAGAAGAGCAAAACAAGAGCAAAAGAAAGAAGACCATTTCGGGTTTGAGGTGCAAAAATTCACCACCAAAAATCTTGCTCCTAAAATTTTTCTTTTGTGGTTTTCCTACTAAGTTAAGGTTCCTTTGTAACTTGGTATAGTTGGATTGGAGTGGGGAGCATTAGAATCACCAAAGTGATCACATCTCCAAGTGAAGAAGACTTGAAGAAAAGGTAAGAATTTCTACCTTTTTATTGTGTTATGAAGTTTTGATTGTGTTGTAGTATATAGAAATGTGTTGATTGTATGGAAAAATGGAAGTTTGCAAAGTGGGTGTGTGTTGTAGGTGTGTAGCCGTGGGTATGCACAATTGTATAGCCACAATGTGTTGAATTTATGTTATATTCTAGTTGTGATTGTGATGAAATGCATATGGGAATTGAAAGTTGGATGAATTTAGTTGATATTGGAAAAAATAGACATATGGCCGTAGGGTGTATATGGTTTGGGATAGAAAGGAATTGAGTTGTTTAGTGTGTTAAAGTGTTGTTGTGATGTTTGTAATGTAAATGAAGTTAGAATGATATAAGTTTGTACTGAATTGGAATGTAGAAACTTATGTCGTTTTAGTATGATTTTCCGACATTAAGGAAATGAAGATGTTTGGTTGCTAATAGTGATGATCATTGATGAATTTGGAAGTTGGAAACTTGTTATGAAGTTGTATGCCAAAGATTTGATGTTTTGCATAAGTTATGACTTTGGCAGAAAGTTGTATATTATGTATATCGAGTGTATATCTTGAGGAAAACGATATGAAATGTTTCTAGAACTATATGGTGATGATCATGATTGTTGTTGAATGTGAAATTATTGATCTTAGTTGAAAGTTGGGTTGAATTGAAGATTATGTCAACTTGTGAGAAAAATGACTAGTTGAAGGATATTTATGTTTTTAATGTTCATTGTTGATATTGATGTTGTCGTTTGGGTTGTTGTTGATGATTTCTAGCCGAGTTGAATTCTCGGGGTGCTATATGTATAGGGGAAGTGCTGCCGAAATTTCGGTAGCCAAATATGCATTAAGTTGAAACTTTGGTATTCATAGCTTACAATTGGTAAACTTGACCAATTGCAGTTTTTCGACGAAACGGGAAATGAGTTTGGAAAGGCTTAAGGAGCGTGAAAGGTATGTAAAGCAAACCCAATTCTTCCCTTGGCATGCCCTTAGTGTATTAGGGTCGGATCCGGGCCTCAAAGGACCTCTTGGCCCTCGGAATCCGCAAGACAAAATTTCAGTTTTTCCTTCAGTAGAATTGAACCATTTTGATACGCTTTTTTTTTTTTTGAAATTATGCAATTGTGCTCTAAGTTACTCAGAAAGTCATAGAATGTCTGTATAACCTTCGTAGATGATATTATATGTTTAGAGGGCACAATTTGAGCCTGCCGCCTTATTTGTTCTGAGGCGGGCCCACTATTTACGGTTTTGCCCCTAATGTGTTAAAGCTTCCTTTTTAAGCGATTTTTGAAAGAAATGTTTTAATTACCCTACTAATCGCTTAACGAATATTATTTTAAATATTCTAAATATTATAAATTATTTTGACACTCGGAATGACTTCGGGAAAGTTAAACTTCTGTAATTTATTATGATATCCGAAATACATTTATTATGATTCCGTCCGACTCCATTGGATTGGTTTGTCTTTGATACGCTTCATCGAGTCTTTGAAAACATTTATGATATTTTTAAATTGCATTAGTCTCTCACTACTCCATTCGTGGAGGTCCCAATGCTTCCCACACTAAGCCCGGGCCAGGATATGTTGTCAAGCGTAATTCTCTGCATTGTTCGCCGCGCCCCGATGTGAGGGGGCAGGTATACGCTTACATGGGTCTGTGGAGTATGATGTGCCATGTCCGCCTATTCTGATCTGATCTGTTATGGCCATTCTGATATGACATTTTATGATACGGGGCCACGCCCCCTTTTCTGATTCCTCTGTATTGTGGCACCAGTGTCGGGAAGGTGACCACGTTCTGTCTGCCGAGTCCCGTGGCAGGGATCGGATATGATATGACATATGTTTCTGTACACATTCTGTCTGATTTGGAAATATGCATTTGACACTCTGGATTTTGTACCCATTTTCTGTAATCATTATGATTTGACTTCTGTGATTCCGCTTTACATATTCAGTACATATTTCGTACTGACCCCCTTTCTTCGGGGGATGCGTTTTCATGCCGCGCAGGTAGAGACGACAGGTTTGCTGATCCGCACGTTTAGGATCCCATTTCTGCTATTTTGGGGCGCTCTCTTCTACAGAGCCCATCTTTTGGTACAGTCTGTCACTGCTATCTGGATATGTACTTTGTTCAGGGTATGACGGGGCCCTGTCCCGTCTTATGATTATGATATGTTCTGTAGAGGTCTGTGCATACATCTGTGTGGGTTCTGTACACATGTTTGGGATACTTTGTTCTATGATGGCCTTATCGGCCTATGTGTGCCAAGTCTGCTTTTTCTGATAAATTCTGTAGCATCCACTAATATTATTATATTATTATTCTGGTAATATGCTAATTTGGGTATCGGGTACGTATAGGTGCCCAGCTAGGGCACTGGTCGCGGCCCACGGGGTTGGGTCGTGACAAAAGTGGTATCAGAGCAGTTCGTCCTCGGAATGTCCACAGACCGTGTCTAGTAGAGTCTTGTTTATCGGTGTGTTGTGCACCACGCCTATAAACAGGAGGCTACAGGGCATTTAGGATACTACCCTTCTTTCTGTCTTAGATCGTGCGATAGAGCTGTGTTATCAGGATGACCCCTTCCTAACGAGTGGCTATGTTTGCAGATATGCCTCCAAAAAAGGCAACAGCGGCCCAAAAGGCCAAGTCAGCAGCCTTGGGAGAGACTAGCCGAGTCCAGAGGATTACCAGGGCCCAGGCACATATTGCTCCGGGGACTTTGCCCCAGACAGAGGGTTCGTCTACACCGCCACTCGTGGAGGAGATTGGGGCGGCCGCAGCCACAGATCGGGGGGCGGCTCCACCGCCAGCTCCCGCAGTTCCAGTACCTGAGCCTCCAGCTCCACGGCCAGGCACTGAGGATCAGTCTATGAGGGAGGCAGTCCAGTTGCTGACGAGACTTGTGGCAGGGCAGGTTCAGGGGCATGGACTGGGAGGTAACGGGGCAGTCAGGCGTGATAGTTCGAGAGCCCGTGAGTTTTTGACTTGTAACCCTCCAGAGTTCTTCGGGACAAAGCCCGAGGAGGATCCTGAGGAGTTTATCAGGAAGATGCGACGCACTCTAGATTTGATTAATGCTTCCGAGACAGAGTCAGTCGCGTTAGCTTCGTACCGGTTATACGATGTGGCGGAAAACTTGTACGAGTCATGGGGGCTATCCAGGGGGGACGGCGCTCCTCCAGCAGTTTGGGGCAATTTTTCTCAGGCATTTCTTGGACATTTTCTGCCCCCAGAGTTGCGACGAGCCAGATCTGATAGATTCTTATTATTGAGGTAGAAGGGCCGCAGTATCCGGGACTACAGTTTGGAGTTTGATTCCTTGGCCCCATATGCACCTACTGTGGTGGCTACTATGGCGGATCGGATGCACATATATATTATGGGGCTGGATCGGTATTTGGTTGATAGCTGCTTAGTATTGGCTGCTCAGCCCGGTATGGGCATTGCCCGTATCCAGGCTCATGCCCAGGGCATGGAGGATAGGGGCAGAGGAGGACACCAGCCTGACAGGGGCCAGGATCGGAGACAGCCCAAGAGGGCCAGGTCATCTGGAGATTTTCGGGGCAGACAGCCCCAACAGCCGCAGCACCCTAGCAGATTTTCATCTCAGCCGGCGCAGAGCGCGCCTCCCCAGCCTACCGGTCGCAGATTTGATAGCCCAGGGTATTCAGGAGCAGGCCAGAGCTCCAGGGCTTCAGGTTCACGGACAGATAGGGGTTCTGGTCAGATGAGGCCACCCAGGGTTCAGTGTTCTTTTTGCGGCAGATACCATACGGGAGAGTGCTACAGAGCCACCGGTGCATGCTTTTCTTGTGGCCGTCAGGGACATTCTGTGAGAGATTTCCCTTTATAAGGGTAGTTCGGGTGGTGCCGGCCTACCGGATCAGCCGCTGGGTCTTCATCTTCGTCAGTGGCTATGTGCCCTACGGGGCAGGGTATTTCGGCACCAGCGGGTCGCGGCAGAGGCCGTGGTGGAGCTTCTGGTATTAGCGGTCCTTCGAACCGCATTTATGCTTTGGCCAGCCGCCAGGATCAGGAGGCATCTCCTAATGTCGTCACAGGTACTTTATTGGTCTTCTCTCGATCTGTGTATGCACTAATTGATCCAGGTTCGACTTTATCATATATTTCACCCCTTGTTGCCGGTAAAATTGGTATTATGTCTGAACCTATAGAGCCATTTGAGGTAGCCACACCGATAGGGGATTTTGTTGTAGCGAAACAGGTTTATAAAGCCTGTTCTGTGATCGTTTGTGACCGTGACACTAAGACAGATCTGGTAGAGTTAGATATGACTGAATTTGATGTTATTATGGGTATGGATTGGCTAGCTTCCTGTTACGCTAATGTTGACTGCCAGAATAAGGTAGTTCGCTTCCAGTTTCCCGGGGAGCCAGTTATAAATTGGGCTGGTAATACAGCATCGCCGAAAGGTAAGTTTATTTCATACCTTAAGGCAAAGAAAATGATCAGAAAGGGTTATATCTATCATCTGGTTCGGGTGCAAGACTTGGACGCCGAGACGCCGACACTTCAGTCAGTCCCCATGATTAATGAGTTTCCAGATGTTTTTCCCGACGAGCTTCCAGGTCTTCCTCCAGAGCGGGAGATAGACTTCTCTATTGACTTACTCCCAGACACTCAGCCTATCTCTATTCCTCCGTATAGAATGGCGCCTGCAGAGTTAAAGGAGTTGAAGGAGCAGCTGAAAGATTTGCTGGATAAGGGCTTCATCAGACCCAGTACTTCTCCTTGGGGAGCCCCGGTATTATTTGTGCGTAAGAAGGACGGGTCGTTGCGTATGTGTATTGATTATCGGCAGCTGAATAAGGTAACTATAAAGAATAAATACCCCCTCCCCAGGATTGATGATTTGTTTGATCAGCTGCAGGGCGCTAATTGTTTTTCGAAGATAGATCTTCGATCCGGTTACCACCAGGTGCGAGTACGAGAGGCCGATATCCCTAAGACAGCTTTCCGGACCCGATATGGGCACTACGGGTTCAGGGTTATGTCTTTTGGGCTGACAAATGCTCCCGCAGTATTCATGGATTTGATGAACCGGGTATTCAGGCCATTCTTGGATATGTTTATAATTGTATTCATTGATGATATCCTGGTTTATTCTCGGTCTGAGGCGGAGCACGCAGATCATCTGAGATCGGTATTAGGGGTACTCCGGCATCAGAAGTTATATGTGAAATTTTCTAAGTGCGAATTCTGGCTGTCTTCAGTGGCCTTCTTGGGGCATATTATTGCAGCTGATGGTGTCCGGGTGGACACACAGAAGATTGAGGCCGTGAAGAATTGGCCCAGACCTACGACGCCCACAGAGGTACGCAGTTTCCTGGGGTTAGCAGGTTATTACAGGAGGTTTGTGGAGAAGTTTGCTTTGATTTCAGCGCCTTTGACAAGGCTGACTCAGAAGGGAGCTAAGTTCCAGTGGTCTGACGCTTGTGAACGGAGCTTCCAGTTGCTGAAGGAGAAGCTGACTACAGGCCCAGTTCTGACTCTTCCAGAGGGACCGGACGGGTATGTTATTTATTGTGACGCTTCTGGTATGGGGTTAGGCTGTGTATTGATGCAGCACGGCAGAGTTATAGCGTATGCTTCCCGGCAGCTCAAAAAGCTTGAGAAGAATTATCCTACCCACGATCTGGAGCTCGCAGCGGTGATTCATGCTCTGAAGATATGGAGACACTATTTATATGGCGTTCATGTGGATATCTATACTGATCATAAGAGTCTCCAGTATATTTTCAGACAGAGAGAGCTTAATTTGCGGCAGCGGAGGTGGCTGGAGCTTCTGAAAGATTATGATGTAGATATTCTGTATCATCCGGGCAAGGCTAATGTTGTTGCAGACGCGCTCAGTCGGAAGTCTATGGGCAGTTTAGCCGATTTACAGCCAGACAGGAGAGAGATAGCCAGTGATGTTCAGCAGTTGGCTAGTCTCGGGGTTCGTCTGGCCGATTCTGGAGATATCCAGATTTCTGTTCGAGGGGTTTCTGAGTCATCCATCAGGGACGATATTAAGCGGCATCAGTTCGAGGATCCTGTCTTAGCTCGGTACAGGGACACAGCCTATGATAAGGAGAGGACTTCGTTCGAGCTTTCACCGGATGGCACTATGTTATACAAAGGCAGGTTGTGTGTACCGGATATTGCAGGCCTTCGGCAACAGGTTATGAGCGAGGCACATTATGCTCGCTACTCGGTCCATCCTGGGTCTACGAAGATGTACCATGATCTCCGATGCTTATACTGGTGGGACGGTATGAAGCAGGATGTTGCAGAGTTCGTCGCCCAATGCCCTAATTGTCAGCAGGTCAAGATTGAGCATCAGAAGCCGGGTGGACTGTTGCAGGAGATGGAAATGCCGACTTGGAAGTGGGAGGTTATTAATATGGACTTCATTACAGGTTTGCCTCGCACTCCACGGAAGTATGATTCCATCTGGGTCGTCGTTGATAGGCTGACGAAATCAGCCCATTTTCTTCCCGTCAGGACTACCTATTCAGCCGAGGATTATGCCAAGCTCTATATTAAGGAGATTGTGAAGCTTCACGGAGTTCCTATATCTATTATTTCTGACAGAGGCGCCCAGTTTACGGCGCATTTCTGGAGATCTTTTCAGGAGGGACTAGGGACTCAGGTGAGTCTGAGCACCGCATTTCATCCTCAGAGCGACGGGCAGGCCGAGCGCACTATACAGACGCTGGGGGATATGTTGCGGGCCTGCGTTATTGATTTCAGAGGCAGCTGGGATGATCACCTGCCGTTGATTGAGTTTGCATATAATAACAGTTACCATTCCAGCATCCAGATGGCTCCGTATGAGGCTTTATATGGCAGGAAGTGCAGATCGCCGATCGGCTGGTTTGATATTGGCGAGACAGAGTTGATTGGCCCAGATATGGTCCAGCAGGCCGTGGACAAGGTGAAACTTATTCGAGAGCGACTGTTGGCAGCCCAGAGTCGACAGAAATCATACGCGGATAAACAGCGTCGACCGTTGGAGTTTCAGGTAGGCGATTGGGTATTTCTGAAGGTATCGCCTATGAAAGGCGTGATGCGGTTCGGCAGAAAGGGTAAGCTCAGTCCGCGTTATATTGGGCCTTATCAGATTGTTCGGAAAGCTGGAAATATCGCCTATGAGCTAGATTTGCCATCTGATTTGGAAGCGGTACATCCGGTATTTCACGTCTCTATGCTTCGTAAATGCGTCGGTGACCCTTCCAGAATATTTCCTGCTGATGATATTCAGGTGACGGAGCAACTATCGTACGAGGAGCAGCCCGTATCTATTTTGGATCGTCAGGTAAGAAGGCTTCGGAATAAAGATGTAGCCTCTGTAAAGGTACTGTGGCGGAACGATAATAGGGAGGAAATGACATGGGAAGCCTAAGAGGAAATGAAGAAGAAATATCCTCATTTGTTCCCTATGCCCACAGGTAATCAAAAATCCTTGCTTAATTATATTCAATAATGAATGTGTAACATATGTGCTGACCATAAAAAGAAACTCCCCCGAAGCATTTTCAGACCCTATAAGATTAATTTACCATTCGAGGACGAATGTTCTAAAGGGGGGGAGGATGTTATATCCCGTATTTTTGAACCTCGGAGTATCTGCTAGGGTGGGGCCCACACACCGAGATTTTTTTTGGAACATCTGAAAAGTCATATGAATCACATATGTAAAGTTAAACACAACTCATGAAGTACCCTTGGACCAAATCAAAGTGGAAACCCTCCAAACGAATATTTTTAAGAAAACGTTTTCGGGTGACCTGACTTTGGGGGGGCAAAAACTGTATTATAAGTTTGGAATTTCGAAAATACCTTGAAATAGAAGTTGTAGATAATTGAATTAGCTTTCCATCCATAGGTCGTGGGTTCCCAGGTGACGTCGGTAAAAGGAGTTATGAACGTTTTAAGGTCGAAAGGTCAGTGGGCTAGGCCCAACTCGGGACCAACCGAGTTGGCCCAAAAAAAAAAAAAACAAATTTAGGCCCAATGTTTAAGGGGTGGCCGGCCAAGTGAGGCCGAACCCATGGCATTAATGAGTATTTCCATGTGCTAATTAATTATAAAGGGATCAATATCCCTTAGAAGGTTCAAGAGACTTAGAAGAGAAAGAAGAGGAAAACAAGAGCAAAAGAAAGAAGACCATTTCGGGTTTGAGGTGCAAAAATTCACCACAAAAAATCTTGCTCCTAAAATTTTTCTTTTGTGGTTTTCCTACTAAGTTAAGGTTCCTTTGTAACTTGGTATAGTTGGATTGGAGTGGGGAGCATTAGAATCACCAAAGTGATCACATCTCCAAGTGAAGAAGACTTGAAGAAAAGGTAAGAATTTCTACCTTTTTATTGTGTTATGAAGTTTTGATTGTGTTGTAGTATATAGAAATGTGTTGATTGTATGGAAAAATGGAAGTTTGCAAAGTGGGTGTGTGTTGTAGGTGTGTAGCCGTGGGTATGCACAATTGTATAGCCACAATGTGTTGAATTTATGTTATATTCTAGTTGTGATTGTGATGAAATGCATATGGGAATTGAAAGTTGGATGAATTTAGTTGATATTGGAAAAAATAGACATATGGCCGTAGGGTGTATATGGTTTGGGATAGAAAGGAATTGAGTTGTTTAGTGTGTTAAAGTGTTGTTGTGATGTTTGTAATGTAAATGAAGTTAGAATGATATAAGTTTGTATTGAATTGGAATGTAGAAACTTATGTCGTTTTAGTATGATTTTCCGACATTAAGGAAATGAAGTTGTTTGGTTGCTAATAGTGATGATCATTGATGAATTTGGAAGTTGGAAACTTGTTATGAAGTTGTATGCCAAAGATTTGATGTTTTGCATAAGTTATGACTTTGGCGGAAAGTTGTATATTATGTATATCGAGTGTATATCTTGAGGAAAACGATATGAAATGTTTCTAGAACTATATGGTGATGATCATGATTGTTGTTGAATGTGAAATTATTGATCTTAGTTGAAAGTTGGGTTGAATTGAAGATTATGTCAACTTGTGAGAAAAATGACTAGTTGAAGGATATTTATGTTTTTAATGTTCATTGTTGATATTGATGTTGTCGTTTGGGTTGTTGTTGATGATTTCTAGCCGAGTTGAATTCTCGGGGAGCTATATGTATAGGGGAAGTGCTGCCGAAATTTCGGTAGCCAAATATGCATTAAGTTGAAACTTTGTTATTCATAGCTTACGATTGGTAAACTTGACCAATTGCAGTTTTTCGACGCAACGGGAAGTGAGTTTGGAAAGGCTTAAGGAGCGTGAAAGGTATGTAAAGCAAACCCAATTCTTCCCTTGGCATGCCCTTAGTGTATTAGGGTCGGATCCGGGCCTCGAAGGACCTCTTGGCCCTCGGAATCCGCAAGACAAAATTTCAGTTTTTCCTTCAGTAGAATTGAACCATTTTGATACACTTTGTTTTTTTTCTGAAATTATGCAATTATGCTCTAAGTTACTCAGAAAGTCATAGAATGTCTGTATAACCTTCGTAGATGATATTATATGTTTAGAGGGCACAATTTGAGCCCGCCGCCTTATTTGTTCTGAGGCGGGCCCACTATTTACGGTTTTGCCCCTAATGTGTTAAAGCTTCCTTTTTAAGCAATTTTTGAAAGAAATGTTTTAATTACCCTACTAATCGCTTAACGAATATTATTTTAAATATTCTGTTAAATATTATAAATTATTTTGACACTCGGAATGTCTTCGGGAAAGTTATACTTCTGTAATTTATTATGATATCCGAAATACATTTATTATGATTCCGTCCGACTCCATTGGATTGGTTTGTCTTTGATACGCTTCATCGAGTCTTTGAAAACATTTATGATATTTTTAAATTGCATTAGTCTCTCACTACTCCATTCGTGGATGTCCCAATGCTTCCCACACTGAGCCCGAGCCAGGATATGTTGTCAAGCGTAATTCTCTGCATTGTTCGCCGCGCCCCGATGTGAGGGGGCAGGTATACGCGTACATGGGTCTGTGGAGTATGATGTACCATGTCCGCCTATTCTCATCTGATCTGTTATGGCCATTCTGATATGACATTTTATGATACGGGGCCACGCCCCCTTTTCTGATTCCTCTGTATTGTGGCACCAGTGTCGGGAGGGTGACCACGTTCTGTCTGCCGAGTCCCGTGGCAGGGATCGGATATGATATGACATATGTTTCTGTACACATTCTGTCTGATTTGGAAATATGCATTTGACACTCTGGATTTTGTACCCATTTTCTGTAATCATTATGATTTGACTTCTGTGATTCCGCTTTACATATTCAGTACATATTTCTTACTGACCCCCTTTCTTCGGGGGCTGCGTTTTCATGCTGCGCAGGTACAGACGACAGGTTTGCTGATCCGCACGTTTAGGATCCCATTTCTGCTATTTTGGGGCGCTCTCTTCTACAGAGCCCATCTTTTGGTACAGTCTGTCACTGCTATCTGGATATGTACTTTGTTCAGGGTATGACGGGGCCCTGTCCCGTCTTATGATTATGATATGTTCTGTAGAGGTCTGTGGATACATCTGTGTGGGTTCTGTACACATGTTTGGGATACTTTGTTCTATGATGGCCTTATCGACCTATGTGTGCCAAGTTTGCTTTTTCTGATAAATTCTGTAGCATCCACTAATATTATTATATTATTATTCTGATAATATGCTAATTTGGGTATCGGGTACGTATAGGTGCCCAGCTAGGGCACTGGTCGCGGCCCACGGGGTTGGGTCGTGACACTACACCCTTCCCGGGGTGTAGATAGGTTAAGGTTAAGTTCATGGTTAGTAGCTTATGAGGATGTCTCGGGGATATCTTGAAGACTCTGTTATTCTCATCCTAAATAGGGTCATCCCTCATTTATTGTTATCTTGTATTCGTATCTTAAAAGCTCTTGTACTAGTCTAGACAAGATTTTGTGTTACATCTCGTATTTTATACGTTGAGTTTCGCCGTAAGATAGCCGATATGGAGTTAGAAAGTGAAGTTTTTGTCAAGTTTATAAGATATTCTACATAATTATCCTACTTATATGGGAGATTAAGTTATGTTCAGCAAGTATCGGGAAGATTGGAGGCTGAACGAACCTAAAGAAACTGAGTGTGACAACTGGGAACCTCGACGCCCATTTCGATGGACCGTCGAGTGGTCGAAGGACCATCAATTTGCACCATCGAACAACCCTCTAAGAATCAAATACTGCCGTCACTCAACGGTTGCAAGTCGACGGACGGTCGAATAACGATGGTACCGTCGAGCTGGCCGTCAAAGTACAGATGGTGGAAAATTCCCTTCTTTTATAAATTAAAATGGCCAAGACCTTGGGTAATTATTTACACCAAAAAATCATATTTCTCTAGATTCTTCAAGCTCTCTCTACCATCTCTACCCGTTCATAAACCTCCTTAGCAAATTCAAGTGAAAATCAAGCTTTAAAACCCTAAGGTAGTTCATGGAAGATGATGGTCCTTGCTTTTAGTTGAAGTTGTAGTTGATTTGGTTTTAAAACAAGATTGTGTGAGTTGAAGTTGTTCAAGAATAAGGTATGCTATTCCTTTTATCACTTATATTGAGTTCATTTGGAAGTTAGTAAGTCAAAAAGGTGAAGGAAATTATGGTAGGGAAAGTTATAAGGTATTGTGTTGTAGTTTTTTATTATGAATGGAATTTTGAAGGAAGTTTTGGATTGATTTGAGTTTAAATTATATATAATCTCTTAATTATGGAGTTGTTAACATTGTTGTTGAATTTGGGTGTTGTTTGGAGGATTGACGAAAGTAGAAGATATAAAGGAAATGCTGTTCGATTTTCGTTAGCTTAGTTATTAGCTTAATTGTCCTTATGAGAGTTTCAATAGCTTGACCTTAGTATGAATCCTCTTGAATGTAAATTTGCAAACTCGGGAAGATAGGCGTTGAGCAGTAAGGAGACGACGAGGTATGTAAGGCTATTCCTTTATTTCTTTTTGGCATGATCCTTGTGAGCTAAACATACATGTAACGTTAATCCATAATGACTCTACTCTTAGAGTTAGGAATGATCCATTTGATTCATGATCCATATTGTTATCTTCAGAAAATCTTGCTTAGATCCAGTTTGGTAGTTGGAGTCACTTATACTCCTATCATGTTTATGCACTACATTTATGCATATACAGACCCAAGACCTCTCTGGCGCTATATGCGCATATATTATGTATTATATATGTATATATGTATGGGGTATGGGGAAGGTGACAGCGTTATGTACGCACTACAACCTGATCAATTGGTCATATGATGATACGATGACGACGGCGACGGTGATGATGATGATGACGCCGACCGATATGATACAATGGGATGCCCACAGTGGCTGGACAGGCGTTATATACACATATATACATGTATGACCTCATGCACGCATGCACAGTATTTATGCATATTATCAGCCCTCATAAGCAGTTTAGATGTATAGAAATTATATACTTGATGTACTCTCAGGGACAGTTCAGACATACAGGTTGCCTTCACTTACATTATAGTTTTCTTATGTCTCTCTTATGTTACTCTTATGCTTTACATACTCATTACTTTGTCGGTACTAACGTCCTTTTGTTTGTGGATGCTGCTAGCATGCCCGCAGGTAGACAGGGAGACAGTACAGATCCTTAGGCTGCACTTCAGTGTTTGTCCAGGAGCACTCCATTGTTCAGGAGTCGCAGCTCAGAGTGGTATGATTCTTTTGTGTATATATGGGCATAGCGGGGTCCTGTCCAGTCCTTGTTGTGTCAGGTATCCCATGTAGAGGCTCTTAGACAGATGTGTACAACTAGATACTTTATGATATCCTCGGTCTATATTTTATTATATCCTTTGATAGCCTTGTTGGCTTATATACGGCCACAGTTGGAAATGTATATATATATATATATATATATATATATATATATATATATATATATATATATATATATATATATATCTTTTGGGCATGTGCCCCTTCCCGTTACGATATTTATGATTTAGTTTCATGGCCCACTCAGATGTGATTATGATATGTATGTTTTGAGGTATTCGGTAGGCTAGCTCCGGGTGCCCGCCATGGCCTTCCAGTTGGGTCGTGACATTTTGGGACAAGGTTGTATGACAAACTTTTGTATCCACTCATTTATTTATTCAATGGAAAATGATTTTATTGATGAAATGTTCATATCGATTCATTTAATGTGTGATTTAGATAAAGGTTTCACCTCCAAGGTGGGAATAGGTAGATGCCCGCACGAACCTGATTTTAGGTCGTTACATCATCTGACCACTGAAAGTGTACATTCTTCTGAGTCAATCTGGTCAAGGGAGATGCAATCGATAAAAATCCCTCGACAAAACACCTATAGTAACTAGCGAGGCTAACGAAGCTTCGAATCTCAATCACTAAAGTAGGCCTGACCCAATTACGAACTGCCTCAATCTTCTTAGGATCCACCATAATACCATCCTTGGTCACTACATGACCCAAACTGCCACATAATCGGGCAAAAACTCACACTTCAAAAACTTAGCATATATAATTGCTTCTCCTTAAGAATCCCAAGCACGATCCTCAAATGTTACTGATGCTTTATTCTACTACGAGAGTATATCAAGATATCATCGATAAAGGCGATCACGAAAGAGTCCATGTACGGTCTAAAAACACTATTCATCAAGTCCATAAATGTTGTTGGGGGCATTGGTAAGCCCAAAAGCCATAACTAGAAACTCATAATGACCATAACGAGTCCTGAAGGCTGTCTTAGGGATATCCTCCGCTGTAGTGGTATAGAAGATTGATGCACCCTGAAGCTGATCAAATAAATCATCAATCTAAGGAATGGGATACTTGTTCTTGATGGTCACCTTGTTCAACTGCCGATAGTCGATACACATGCACATAGACCCATCTTTCTTCTTCACAAACCACACCAAAGCACCCCAAGGGGAAATACTAGGTCTAATGAACCCCTTACTCAATATGTATTGTAATTGTTCTTTCACCTCCTTCAAATCTGCTTGTGCCATCCGATATGGCAGAATAGAATTGTTCTATTCTTGTCGCTTAATTGTTTCACTGCAGAAGCTGTAGGTTCCCTCGATGAACTGGAACCCTCTGAGAATATAGAATACTTCTGGAACATACCCTTCATCTCACTGAAGCGCGAGTCTATGAGCTCGAAGGGCCCCTAAAGATGGGGAACCTCAGCCCCGGTCTCCTGACCGCCCTCATCTCCTATCTTATCATAGCTCCGACCCCACTGCCTCCCTCTCGCGCATCACCAACTTACACTTCTTCCTACTCGCTCTACCAACAATAGCAGTGCCCCGACCATTTACCTGAAGTGGATGAAACAGATTATCACTAGGGACCCACTCATCCATCTAATTCTCCCTCGGCACCTTAAACGTCTTGCATACCGAAGTGATTAGTGAATGAAACATCAGACTTGTACCCCCGTCTTTCAAGAACTCCTTCCACTCGTCAACAACCTGAGAGCCTACATGCACTGAAATGTCAGCAAGGACACAAGCGACAACCAAGGCACAAAAAAGGGTCACACCACGAGCATTCTTAGATGGCCGAATCCTACGGGAGACAATATTTAACCACCTCTTTTCCTCCGTAGTAAACTACTCACTGGTAATCGCAACCTTGCTATCAGCCCAAATAGTATGTTTTATATCGCCTTTGTGAACTAGCACTGAAGCCAACCACCTTGAATCTTGCTGCGCCGCCTTTGCTGCGAAAGGTGCCTCCGGATGGTTTTCAAGCTTGTACACCCTATTGATTGCTTTTGACCCTACTCTCACCCTAGTGCCCCCGAATGATAATCTCCGAATTGGGAGAATTCCACTCAACCGTAGGCAACACATCATAAAACATGCTAACCATAGTCTCATTTCAAAACCCGAGATCCTTAACCAAGCGGTTCCATTTGATTCGATTTAGTTTGAAAAATAAATCTGGATCCTGCTTGTCTACATTGGTCATATCGAAGCCCCGCTCTAACAACAACGGCATAGGCAGCTGCTGCAAGTGTAAACGCTTTCTCTCGGGTGTTCGAAGTTTCTTGTATGAGGGAATTTCTTCTTCTTGGACTTGTTGATTCTCTTCTTGGTTTGGAGATATCTTGCCTGTCAAAGAATTATAAATGTTTTAAATTTATGTCTTATCAGGTTCGTATCATTCTAGTGAAGAGCAGCTTGAAAAACTCAATCGAAATCTATTCTTGTCGCTTCATTGTTCAACTGTAGAATTTGTAGGTGTCGCTGTAGCTGTCTGTAGATTGCTATAACGGTGCCATAATAATGGGTCGTTGAACGCCATAGCGGTCCTGTACAGAAATTTCTAGGGACCGCTACAGCGATCGACCAAGCGCCATAGTGGCACCGCTGCAGCGGTCAGCCAACCGCTATAGCGGTATCATCGTCCCCAAAAACCCAAGAACATTTCCAGATTCCAACACCCGATTTCGAATAATTTTTTTTAAAGCATGGATCGAGCAGGAAACTAGTATGCATGAAGTTCTGACCCCATTGAAGAGCGATTCTAACCACAAACAAACCCGAATTTTGAGAAAATCCAAAAGCTTTATTCAAGGAATTTCCTTTATTATGTTCAAGTTTTGTGGCCTAATTTAGTGCTATAACTACGCTATGTTCGATGGGAAGATTATTCTAACGATTAATTAGTTCGAATTTCTCTTATTTTACGTCCTAGTAGTTCATCAACCAAAACCCAAAAATCCCAACATTGAACTACTAAATCCAATCTTTCTAAGCTTGTTTACTTGAAATTCCCGTTCTATTGTTTGACTACGGGATGAGGGGAACGAATTCTTACCTTTGTTTGAAGATTCGAGAAAGTGGATGAAAGTTGAGATTTTGCCTTGAACCCTTCCTTCTTCTTCTTGTGTTTGAGAGTAATTGTGAGTGGGAAGCTAGTTTTTGTGTTGAGTGGGAAGGTTAAGGGTGAGGAAAAGTTTTATTTGGGGTAGATTAGGAGTGGGAGTTTAAATGTTGTGGAATATGAAGAGATTTTTTGTGTGTGGGAGTAGTGGGAAGTGAAGGGGGAGAGGCTACTGCCTCTTTAGATTTCTTTCTCAGCAATTACCGCTGTAGCGGCCACCTTACCGCTGTCACAACAGTCTTCTATACCACTACAGCGGCATCTTTATAATATTGTTCTTACCGCTGCAACAATTCCTTTACTGCCATAACTGCGCCGCCACGACGCTCTGATAGTTGCTGTAGCAGCCAGACCAAATCTATGTCCCTAGATTCTTGATAAGTTTCAAGGTTCTTCGAGCTTTACACCCGCATAATGGACCTCGAGTTATTTGCTCACTGTCTTTGAGTTCTTCTGGTTATGTTATTTTGGGAGACGTATGTAATCTAACTATTCCTATCTGTTCGTAGTTAGAGTTCAGTTTGTAAGAGTCGGTTGTAAATCATGAGTATAGTGTTGGGTAACCCGGGATGATCTAGTATAAAACTGGTTAATTTTCTATTTGAGTCATATTTGATTACGCTAAGTCACGAAAAGTTCTGCGGCTACGTTGTTCATTCTATTTCTTTTCCGTTGAGTTCTAGATATGAAGGTATGGACGTACAATTTATGATCCTGGCTATAAAATATGTTAATCGTCCGTGAATGTTCATTCCCTTACCGTTCAAGGACGAACGGTTGTTTAATTGGTATCTGATGTAATGTCCCATTTTGTCGTTACTGTGAATTTCGAGAAAACACGAAACTTTGACTTTTTAAAAATGGCTTCGATTTAGTCATACTTCTGAAAATCGCTAACATGATCGAACTGGTCCTGCGCGTTGCGTGAGAGTATTTACTTTCGGCCACCAGGCCCAGTGGTAGCGGTGCTGCTGAAGTGGTTCTCAGACCACTGTAGCGGTGACGCACAGTGATTTACCCTATTTAAAAGTTCATTTCGGGATTTGGTCCTATTTTCTCAAAACCCTAAAGTTCAGCGGCCCCTCAAGCCTTTTTGGGAGCTTAAATTCTTATCTTCTTGGGAAAGGTAATCTTCTTAACTTCTTCTAATCCCTTCTTTCACATAGTTAAATGTTCATAAGGTCTTCACCTAGAAAGCTAATAAAAATGGGTATCACCAATTCCTAGACTTAGAAGGATAAATGGTTGGCATGTTCTTAATATGGATTATATTGATTTAATATCTCTTATTCATAAACCTAGAATGGGTACTAACTTAGATTCTCATGTTCTTCTGAAATTTGTAAATGGGTTTATTCCTTCAATTTTGATAATGGGTTTTCAAAAGAATATAGTTAAAAATGGTGACCTTACCTAGCTAGTAGCTTAAAGGGTTGACTTCAACCATGAATGGAGGTTAATAAATCACTTATCTTTAATTATGAGTTAGGGAAAGGGATTATTTGATAACAAAGGCCTAGTAAATCTAGAGGGAGTCAAAATTCCCAATTTTCTTTATCAATCTGAATCTCGTATAAGTGCTCTAATAGTGATTCCTATTCTTGGGTCTCATGATTGTCTCAACTTCCTTTGTGCGGGTTACGATGTGATGAACGAATTGAAGATCAACGGATGTTCGTGGCACCCGCTCGGCCTCGAGGTAGGTTACAACTTCCTTTCTTGGTAGACTCCGGTTAGATTTACATATTCGTGTATTAGAAGAAATGGAGAGTGCATGTATAGGAATTAAAGATTGAGATGGATTCTTAGAATGGTGCTGTTATGCGATTGTGTGTTCGGGCTTATGGCTTTTAGAATCTCAAAGTTCATGTGTTGGTTTTCCCTTGAGGATTTGTGGACTTTATATGACTTGGAAGATTAGTTGTTCGGTACGTAGTTTATTATGCCCCTTGATGGGGAGTTCCTATATGATGTGCATAACATGTCCTTTGCTATTTGATAATGAATCTTATTTGGTATTGAAATGGATAGAATATGCCAAAGCATGTGACATGATTCTAGACTGGATGTTAGTGGTGACTTTGTAAGTAGAAAGCGTAAGTGTCATGTATTCATGTTGTTAGGCAGTAAAGGAATGAGGTGACATTTTTATATGACTTTGTTCGTGTTGGCTATTGGAGTCTATCGATATATCTTGATCGTGATATTGTGGTACCTTACCTATTGATATTTGATATGAGGATAGTGTTCTATTATAGCTTATTGTCTAGCCTTTTCATGATATTGTTGGTTTTCCCATGCGTGGTAATTGTGATATTGATTTGATTATTGACATTGAACTTATACATTGCACGCATTCTCATCCTTCATGATATACTATTGATACATTGATGATGCTTGATGAAACACTGTGATGAATTGGGCTCAGTTGGATGAGAGTCATGCGAGGACCGATATTCGATGATTGTCCCGCAATCGAGGTTGTGGGTAGCGATTGCCGAGATTTTTGTCGAAATCGTTGGGTAGCGGTATCTGATGTTTTTGACGGAAACGTGAGGTACATGGACTTCACAGGTCTCCCATGGGTTGTGCTACCGAGATGTGGAGATTTGTGTCCGGAGTACATGTGTACACAACATTGCATTGAATTCACATTCCATACATTATTGCATTGCATTGAACTTTGGCTTCTATTATGATATTCTTGTGATGTATTTATGATATACGAATTCAGACTGAGTATTTGAGACTTGACACAGTTGGGCGTAGTTGCTACCCTTATAGGCCATGATCTTGAATTAATTTTGTTGATTATGTTGGTTTAGTGGCATATTTTGGTTTCCTAAATTTAGGCAAATAATGAATATCGGCATGACGAGTTGACTTCCCGATACTAAGAGTGGATAGTGTAATGGTAGTTGAATTGTGATACTTTAGTGGAATTGTCTATTATATGTTACTGAGATAAAAGAGGGTATAATCTTCACTGTTGCGGCGAGCGGTCGGTAATGTGCATTGTTGACCTAGTTTTACCTACCATGCTTATTTGTGAGCTCTTTTACTGATATGTTCTTCTAACCATTGTCGGCCTATGATGCTTACCATTACTAATATTGTACTGACATTACTCTTGCTACATCTCTTTTTGAGGTGTAGAGTTTTTCAGGAAATTTATCGTTGGAGTTTTTTGGAAGATGCACGGTGCCTATTCTTAAGGCCTCCATCCTTTTCATCATGAGATAGAGGTTGGGTCTTAAGTAATTATTATATTCCAGTTCAGTCTTAGTCGCTCTGGTACTAGTCTAGACCAGGTCATGGGAATGAGTCATTGTAATTATTTAATTTTTGTAAACACTTCCGCTATTTGGATTAATACATTGGTTTGATTTCCGTTGTTGATTATAATATTTCTTAAAGGAAAATGAATCTGATTCTTCACTAGCAATTATTTTGTTTCGGTGGAGGGTTCGCCTACCGAGGTAGGAATGGTAGGTGCCGCGCAATCCTAAATTGGGTTGTGACAACTTGGTATCAGAGCTTAGGTTACCGGTCTCACAAGTATAAGAGCAATGTGTAGTAGGGTCTCGTTGAATGGTACGTAGACGTCCGTACCCATCCATGAGAGCCTATGAGTCATTTTAGGAAAATTCCCTTCCTTCTTTCTATTTGTGCGACTTCGGTCAAATTGGTATCTCGGTGGATTCAATTGGCATCTGGATGATTCCAATTGGTATATACGGATGTTAGTGTGTTACGTCACTGATTTGACTCGGTTCGTGTGAAGACTTTATTCGGTTTGTTCCGTGGGTGCAAAGGTTGTTGGAATATGTTTTAAGTGTTAATGTTCAGTGGTTTCCGCCACAGTGGTCAGTCAGCTGCTGTGATTGTACCACTATAACGGGTCATTCACTGCAGAAGCAGTGCCCTTAGTTTCCCTTGTGACCATTTCTGCGATCTCTGCTCCGCTGAAGCGGGACCGCTATAGCGGTCTGGGAGACTATAGAAGTGGAAGTACAGAATCCAGAGACCTGAACTCCTCTCGTTTTAAACTTGTTTCCCCTGTTCGTACTATTCAGCAAAACCAAATGAAACAACAGCAAATCTAAACCAACAGTGATATAAAGACAAGCTCGACAAGAGCGAAAATCATTCAAGTCAATACTACAAACCCAATTACGAATACCAAAACAAGAAACTAGATAATAAAACATTCAAACCAAAGGTATCCTAACATCAAGTAAAAGAAAAATTAACGAAGACCAAAACGACATTATCCAAAAAGTATCCAAATAAAAACAAATAAACCAAATATAAATTTTTTAAATAGCAAATCCTGACATGGGCAACCATAACACCATCATAAAAGAGGGGGGAGGGAAGGGGTCTCTAATCATCTATCTTGCTCAGGGAATCATCATCGTTCGAGATGCCGGCTACCTCTACCTATCTAGCCATACCACCAACCTCTCGAGGCACCTCCAGGATGGAGTACCTATCAGGGTCATCCTCATCTCCTACGGGGATCAGTACATCGGGATGCATGGTGGCCCACACTCCCTTGACTCCTCTCTAAGTCTGGATGCGCACTGTGTCTCGAGATATATCCCTTGTCACCTCAACATCGAACTCCTCCCAAAGTTTCCTATGGTCCATGGACAAAGTGATATAGGCGGTCTGCAAGGAAGAAAGTGACTCGCCCTTGGTCTTTCGGGTCTCGAAGTATCCTTTCATCTCCTCCCTAATGACAAAAGTTGCAGCATCCCCCGACGAACTAGAACCCTCTGAGAATATAGACAACTTCTACAACATACCCTTCATCTCATCGAAGTGCGAGTCTATGCCCTCAAAGGCCCCCTAAAGACGGGAAACCTCAGCCCCGATCTTGTAACGACCCGCCCGACCGTTATTTAATATTTTACAAAACCCGTACCCAATCTAGGCCGATGATCTTAAATAGTAAACCCTATGGGGTGTTGAAATGATTAATTGTGGGAAACATCAGTTTCGGAAAAAGTTAAAAATCATGGACCAGATGAGTCTGGTCCGCCACAGCGGACATAATACTGCTACAGAGGTCTCGCCATAGCAGACATGGGGCCGCCGCAACATTCTCGCTATAGTGTAACTGATGTCCACCGCAACAGACATCACGAACCAGTAGGTGCGTTTTCCATACTTAGTTTTATATTTCACCTTCCATTTTAATAAAAGACCCTTTAAGGCTGCTATTAGGTTTTACATGACGAAAAACCCTTAACACCAAGAAAAAGAGGCTTCCCCAACATTCTCCATATCTTCCCTACAATTACCATCTCTCGTGGATTCGGATGAGGGCTAGGAGGGTGCGTACTTCATAGAAATTCGAATAGTTGTTCATCATCGAGGTAGGTTACAGTTTACTTGCATTAGACTTTTATTAGCGAATCACATTTATGTATAGAATTGATGGGAGAATGCATGATTAGGTCTTCGGACATAGAGTTTGGATGGATATGTTCATAATTTAACGGAAGTTTATGTGTATATAGTAACTAGGGTAACAACGAGTATATAATTGGGTACTAAGTTCTACAATTATTGATGTTTATGCGTTACGGATAGGAATTTGATTACTTGTCATTGTTAAAAAGGGTTATCCCGTAGTTTTGAGAAATTATTCCCATGTATATTTAATTTTCGCATTGATTGTCGAGTAAATTTGTAATATTCATTACGGCTGTCCAATCGTGTCAATAAAAAATGGTTGCATTGGGTGAGTTGGAAAGGAAGGCATAATAGTGTATCCCGCCAAGGGCATATTTTATGACATTGATTCATTCTTTAGCATCGTTGCATATATTTGCGTGTGATTATGGAACAAGGAAAGGAGCTAAAAGTCGAGTAAGCATCTGTTGTGTTATCCAACATTTATGGCCGAGTTGGGTTGAATATGCAGTACAACTTGTTAATCAATTATTGGAAGGGATACGAAGAATAGATATATATAGATACATGAACAGGCACATTTGACCGGGGGTAAGGATGTGTCCTAGTTGTGAGCTCGGGTCCGAGAAGTGAATCCGGAACAAGGGTACATGGACACCATGGGTTCCCTACAGGTCATGACTACTGGGCAATGACACTAGTTAGCATATGTGTACAGTGTGCATTTGGTCACTGCATTAAATAACTTCATATCCTTATATAACATGCTGTCATTCTATTATATTATTCTGTGCATCTCCTATAATTGTGTGGTACTTTCTGAGGGATTCTGATAATTCGTGAATGTGTTAGCATAAAAATGAATTGTTATGTCTCAGAGTTCTGCATTTAGTCAGATGGATTTAGAGAGTTGCAGTGTTGACGGAAGTGTATGGAGTATGTTCCAAGCATGCATCATACTCTAACGAGTGAACTGGGTAGAAAGATCTAAGGTTAATAATCAAAAAGTAGACGCTAGTGTAACAAGGAGATAAGACTTAATTAATTGGCCCTAAAAGGAAATACGAAATAGAACTACTTTTGACTAGTCGGATAACTGGTAACACTAGGGAAATAAGGGAACCGAAATAACTGGGAGTAGAGAGGTGAGTTCTTATTGGTGTAATTATCTATTATGGGAGTCTTGAGGGCGCCCGTTAACTTATCTGTTTATCTTGTTGATTTTATATTGTGTTGCATGAACTAATCTTAATTGACCTATGATGCTTACCAGTACATGTGGTGCACTGATACTACTCTTGCGACATCCCTCTTGGGTGTACATGTGTTGCAGGTCATTACTTGAAGTTTCTCTTAGTGGATTTCCAGACATCTTCCTACAACCTTGCTCATATCATTCCAGGCAGAGGCTGTGTCGATTATTTGTTTTATCCTTGTGTAATAGGAGCTCTTGTACTTGTCTAGACTAGATCCCAAGGATTTTTCAGTTTTCCTATAACAATAGCTGATTTCTTATGAGGTTTTATTTTAAATTATGATTATAAATTGCATGACTGGTAATAACAATGCGTTGGATATTGGGTTGGTTGGCAAGGGTTTGCCTACTAAGTAGTAACATGGTAGTTGCCCACACGGCCCGTAAGTTGGGTCATGACAGGTCTCCTGACCGCCCTCGTCTTCGGCCTCATCATTAGCTCTAGCCCCACTATCTCCCTCTTGGTCATCACCAACTTTCCTTTTCTTCCTACTCTCTCTAATAACAACAGCAGTGCCCCAGCCCTTTACCAGAAGTGGGTGAAACATATTATCATTGGGAAACACTCATCCGTCTCGTTTTCCCTCGACACCTTAAACCTCTTGCATAGCGAAGTGATTAGTGAAGGAAACATCAAACTTTTACCCCCCGTCTTTCAAGAACTCCTTCCACTCGTCAACAATCCGAGAGCTTACATTCACCGAAATGTCAGCAAGGACATAAACGACAACCAAGGCACGAGAAAAGGTCACATCAGAAACATTCTTACATGGACGAATCCTACGGAAGACAATATTTTACCACCTATTTGCCTCTGTAGTAAAGTACTCACTGGTAATGACAACCTTGCTATCAGCCTAAATAACATGTTTTATCTCGCCTTCGTGAACCAGCATCGAAGCCAACCACCTCGAATCTTGCTCCGCCGCCTTAGCTGCTAAAGGTGCCTCCGAATGGTTTTCAAGGTTGTACACCCTATTTATTGCTTTTGGGCCCACTCTTACCCTAGTGCCCCGAATGATAATCTCTGGATTGGGAGAATTCCAGTCAACCGTAGGCAACACAGCATAAAACTCCCTAACCCACATCTCATTGCAAAACCCGAGATCCTCAACCAAGCAGTTCGATTTGATTCGATTTAGTCTGAAAAAGAAATCTGGAGCCCGCTTGTCAACATTGGTCATATCGAAGCCCTGCTCTAAAAACAACGACATAGGCAGCTGCTGCAAGTGTAAACGCTTACTCTCAAGAGTTGGAAGCTTCTCCTAGGAGGGAATTTATTCTTCTTGAACTTGTTGATTCTCTTCTTGGTTTTGAGACATCTTGCCTGTTAAAGAATTATAAATGTTTTAAATTTATGTCTAATCAGGTTCGTATCATTCTAGTAAGAGCAGCTTGAAAAACGCAATCGAAATCCATTCCTGTCGCTTAATTGTTCAGCTGCAGAATCTGCAGGTGTCGCTATAGCAGTCTGCAGACCGCTATAGCGGTGCCACCATAACGGGCCGCTGACCGCCATAGCAGTCTTGTATAGAAATTCCTAGGGACCGTTATAGCGGTCGACCAAGCACCACATCGGCACTCCTGCAGCGGCCAGCCAACCGCTATAGCGGTATCATCGTCCCCAAAAACCCAAGAACATTTTCATATTTTCAACACCCAATTTCAACTCAAAAATTTGTTACAAAGCACAGATTGAGTAGGAAACTAGCATGCATGAAGTTCTAACCCTATTGAAGAGCGATTTAACCACAAACAAACCCGAATTTTGAGAAAATCGAAAAGCCTTCTTCAAGGAATTTCCTTTAATATGTTCAAGTTTTGTGGCCTAATTCAGTGCTATAACTACGATACGTTCGATGGGAAGATTATTCTAACTATTAATTAGTTCCAATTTCTCTTATTTTACGTCCTAGTAGTTTATCAACCAAAACCCAAAAATGCCAACTTTGAACTACTAAATCCGATCTTTGTAAGCTTGTTTACTTGAAATTCCCGTCCTACTGTATAACTACGGGATGAGGGGAACGAATTCTTACCTTTGTTTTGAAGATTCGAGAATGTGGATGAAAGTTGAGATTTTGCCTTGAACCCTTCCTTTTTCCACTTGTGTTTGAGAGTAATTGTGAGTGGGAAGCTAGTTTTTGTGTTGAGTGGAAAGGTTAAGGGTGAGGAAAATTTTTATTTAGGGTAGATTAGTAGTTGGAGTTGAAATGTTGTGGAATATGAAGAGATTTTTCGTGTGTGGGAGTAGTGGGAGGTGAAGGGGGGATAGGTTACTGCCTCTTTAAATTTATTTCTCAGTAATTACTGCTGTAGCGGCAACCTTACCACTGTCACAACAGTCTTCTATGCCACTATAGCGGCATGTTTATAAAATTATTCTTACCGCCGCAACGATTCCTTTACTGCCATAACTGCGCCGCCACGACGCTCTGATAGTCGCTGTAGCAGCCAGACCAAATCCATGTCCCTAGATTCTTGATAAGTTTCAAGGTACTTCGAGCTTTACACCCGCATAATGGAGATCAAGTTATTTTCTCACTGTCTTTGACTTCTTCTGGTTTTGTTATTTTGGGAGACGTATGTAATCCAACGATTCCTCTCTGTTCGTAGTTAGAGTTCAGTTTGTAAGAGTCGGTTGTAAATCACGAGTATAGCGTTGGGTACGCTAACCCGGGATGATCTAGTATAAAACTAGTTAATTTTCTGTTTGAGTTATATTTGATTACGCTAAGTCACGAAAAGTTCCGCGACTATGTTGTTCATTCTATTTCTTTTCTGTTGAGTTCTAGATATGAAGGTATGGACGTACAATTTATGATCCTGGCTGTAAAATATGTTACCCGTTCGTGCATGTTCACTACCTTGCCGTCTGAGGACGAACAATTATTCAATTGGTATCTGATGTAACGACCTGTTTCGTCATTACCGTGAATTTGGAGAAAACCCGCAACTTCAACTTTTTAAAAATGGCTTCGATTCAGTCCTACTTCTAAAAATCGCTAACTCGATTGAACCGGTCCTGCGCTGTTAGCACAGTGAATAGACTAACGAAGAGAACGAAGTATACGGTATTGAAATAAGTAAGAAATGACATTTGTGTACCTTAATTAAGATTTCAAAGACGTTCGAGGTAAGAAAAGAAAGTTTGCCAAGAGGAGGCAAGGCATACGATAGGTATCGGAAAGGATTTACGAGTAACAAGTTAACGACGGCTTGGTGATGTTTTAGAGAAGAGTTATAACGTCCCTTAGATTGTTAATGAGGTGATAAACAAGTGTCAAGAAGGTTCCATAAGGATTGGAGATCAAACGAGTCGACGGGAATGAGTTTGAAGTAACTGGGCATTATACGGCCAAACATACTGGCCGTATGTTTGGCCGTATAATCAACCCAGATGGCCAGCCTCACTGGACCAAATCTATGGCCAGACATACGGTCAGTGAAAGTTATACGGACAGTATGTTGGCCCATAGATTTGGAGCGGGACAGATTTGAGTATTATTAATCAGGGGTCCATGTTATTTCATTTCATTTCCCTTTCACTCCCCTTCTCTCTAGAACATCTCTCTACATTTCTCCCACAAGAATTCAAGGGATATTAGTGAACAACCACATCAAACCAAGAGAATCAAGTGTAGGAAACCTATTAAAGTTCATCCAAGACAAGGAATCCAAGTGAAGGTGAAACTAGAGTTTTGCTCAAGTGAAGTGTTTCCACACAAGGTTCATTCCTACACCATCTAAGGTAAGTTTTATGGTATTTCCCTGTTGTTTAAGGAATTGAGAAGTTGAAACACTTGGCTTGTAGAAGGATATAGAAAATGGGTCATGAATGTGGGAATAATGTCATTTTTTAGTCATATCTTGGATTGAGTCATGATTCTTGATGTGCTGTAATTATGGTTATGTCATTAATGATGTTAAGAACATGGGATAGACATTGTATATGAATGAATTTAATCGTATGCTATGACCATGGATATGAATGATTGGAAGTGAATTGAGAAGTAAGGATAATGTATGTGAATAGAGAGTATTGTTATGATATTGTGAATGTCATTATTGATGTTTGGGAGTTGATATATGATATGGAGGAAGTCGTATATATAAAGGAGATGCTGTCCAATTTTCTCTAGCTTTAGTCATGTATGCTAAGTGTTACACCTCGGAAAATTTTCCGTTGGTACGTAAGAGAACGAACTAGTGATGAATATGAGTGCATGATGTCCATGAGCAAGAAACGACGTTTGATGACCTTAGGCGAGATTTCGAAAGTCCGATGTGAGACAAGGAAGTTGGCTAAGTTAAGATGAGATACAAGGTGAGTAATGCATGTGCATGGACGGGGGTGATTAAAATGAGGAGTCTAAGAAATATGGGAAGTTGCAGAATTACAACTGCCCAGTGGTCGTATATTGCAAAATACGGACCGTAAAGTGCAATACGGTCCGTAAACTGGCAGTCGTAAACTGCCATGCAAAAGCTTCAGCTTTCTGCCTAGTGGTCGTAAAGTGCAAATACGGACCGTAAACTGGTATACGGTCCGTAAACTGCCAGGTCGTAAACTGGCATGCCAAACTTCAACTTTCTGCCAGCCGAGGAAATGGTTAAATACGACCAGGTGGACGGACCGTAAAGTGATTTACGGCCCGTAAACCATGGTCGTAAACCACCATGAAGGCAGCCCAGCTTCTGGTTCTGGAAATGGTTAATTACGCCCATGGAGGACGAGCCGTATAGTGGAATACGGGCCGTAAACCTCCATGGACGACCACTGTTCACCCAACACAGATTTTTCAATTCATTAAATATGAGGATCAAGACTTGTCTTATTTCATTACAACATTACACCACTTCTCTCTAAAACTTCTCTCTACATTTATTATATAAAAGCCCCATGCCTTTCTTGGTCGGACCAACCCAAACGGCGATTTCCGACAAGTTTTGAAGGATTATAAGCCATCAATAACATTAAGACAGGTGAATCAAGGATAAGGGAATCATCAAGGATCATCCAAGTCAAGAAATCCAAATGGAGAAAAACTAGGATTTTGCTCAAAGAGGAGTATTATCAACCAAAGCTTGTTCCTACAACTTTTAAGGTAAGATTCATGATTTTTACAAGATGTTTAAGGTATTGGAGAATTAAAATAAATGGATTGTAGAAAATGTGGTCACTAGGTCATGAATGATGAATAGTGACATTTTGAGAAATAGTTTGAATTAAGTTATGGATGTTGTTGTGTTGTGATATGAATGTGTTATAAATGGTATTAAGATCATGAACTAAACGCTTTAGACGAATGGATGAAGTTGGGTGTTATGACCATGAATGTGGGTGAATTAGAGGCAAATTGAGGAATCTAGATAATGTGGATAATGTGAATGACTAATGGCCATTGTTATGATATTAATGAAGGTATAAACGCTAGCATTGGAAGGGAACGTGCAAGTGTAGAATAGTTCGACGGAAAGGTATGTAAGGCTAACCCTTCTTTAATAACGCATGGTTCTTGGTCAAATTTCTAATTCCTCTATACGAGTATGTTGTCTTCACATGGTTGACATTCCGAGCTCATAAGCTCACAACCCTTGATATGTACTATGATTATACTATGTTCCTCGTATGACGAGTAAGTCTATAATGTAGATGTAACGATAATGATGAGGATAGAAATGATGATGAGAGTAAAATGAGATTAGAGATGCTTACGAGCTATGATATATGTATATGTATGCCTATGAAGGGCTATGATAAGACCCGAGCTTATGACGCCGGGTAAGACTATATGTATATGACTATGTATAGAGTATGTATACGATTACGAAACGCGCGCACACCTCTGCAGATGGTATGGATAACCCTGATGCCTTGGTAGGGCCAGGTATGCATGATCTTGAGCCTTGGTTGGCCAAGTATATATATAAAACACCGATCCTATAAGGTCTGGTATGCTATGTAAATGCTATGTATATGAAATGACTAGGTATATAATATGAATATGAATGTGATAAGACTATGTATAAGAATACGAATAAGGACATCTATACGGAAATGAGCACAAGTATGGTACGAGTACTATTATGGAATACGGATGACGACGTAGGCGTGCTAATACGTATAAAAAATGGAAAGTCCTACGAAAGGCAGGTAAGTACTATGACGATGATATGATTGTCTCCCCTCCTATGCTATTTCATATGTTGTTCATTATGCTTATATATCGATGTTGATCATGCTTTACATACTCAGTACATTCTTCATACTGACGTCCTTTTGTTTGTGGACGCTGCGTCATGCCCGCAGGTGCACAGGGAGACAGACTTGATCCATAGCTTCTTATTCAGAGATTGCATAGCACAGCTCCATTTCTTTCGGAGCCGTATCTTGTGGGTACTTATTCTTTTGTGTATATAATTATGGGCATAGCGGGGTCCTGTCCCGCTCATACGATATGTCATACTCTTAGAGGCTCGTAGTCATGTGTATGTGGGTAGAGATGTTCGGCCATGTCGGCCCATGTTTTGTATATCTTTTGTTAGCCACGTCGGCCTTGTATTTATGATGTGGCATAGATGCCTATGATATGTTAAATGATGATGGTCGTCTAATGGGATCAATATGATTAACGATAAGAAAAGCACGAATTGACTTATGGTTCACCTAGATGTTATGTTATGTACGATAAGGGGGTGCCCGGGTGGGGTAGTACCGGGTGCTCGTCGCGGCCCCCTAGCCGGGTCGTGACACTAAGCTATCAATTTTCTAATGATAGTATAACTCTGATGAAGGTAGAAACGAGAGCATTGAAGGAGAACGTGCAAGTGGTAGAATAGTTGAACGAAGTGGTATGTAAGGCTAACCCTTCTTTCAATAAGGCATGGTTCTTTGGCTATACACCTATCCTTTCATGAGCCTATGATGTTCCCCAAATGATTCTATCTTTAAAAGATACTAAGCTCGTGATTCTCGATATGTTACGATTGTACTAAAATTCCTCCTATGATGAGTAATCCTCTAGGGATAGATGTAATGAACGACGATAGTAATGATGCTAAAGATGCTTTTGAGCTTTTATGTATATATGCCTATTTATGGCTTTTATGAAACCCCAAGCTTATATGGCCGGGTAGAATATATATATATATATATTGCGAGCGCACCACTGCAGTTGGGTACGGATAACCCTGAGCCTTGGTAGGGCTAGGTATGTATGACCCTGAGCCTTGGTAGGGCCAGGTATATGAAACACCGAACCTTTATGTTTGGGTATGCTATGTATACGATATGAATATGAATATAAATACGAATATGCTATGATACGAAAATGGATACGTAATGTAAATGAGTACGGATATGAATACGGATATGGATATGGATGTCTGTACACAATCACGCATTAGAAATGGAAAGTCCCTATGAAAAGCAAGTAAGTGTTTATGACGATGATACTACTATCTCCCATCCTATGCTATTTCTTATGTTGTCTATTATGCTTTCACTATGATGTTGATCATCCTTTACATACTCAGTACATTCTTCATACTGACGTCCTTTTGTTTGTGGACGCTGCGTCATGCCCGCAGGTGGCTGGGGAGACAGGCTCGATCCATAGCTTTATTACTCAGGGACTACATAGCGGAGCTCCATTTCCTTCGGAGCTACAGCTTTTGGTATTTATTATTTTGTGTGCATATTTATGGGCATAGAGGGGTCCTGTCCCGCCTATATGATATGACATACTCTCCTTAAAGGCTCGTAGACATGTTTATATGGTTAGATATGTTTGGCCTTGTCAGCCTATATTTTGGATATCATTTTGTTAGCCTCGTCGGCTTATGTACATCTATATGGGCATTGTTATTGATGATAATATATATGTATTGTTGCCTAATAGAATTAGTATGAATAATGGATGGAAAGTATGATTTAGCTATATGGCTCACCTAGATGTAAATGTGAATGTATGATAAGAGGTGCCCGGGTGGGTTTGCACCGGGTGCCCATCGCGGCCCTCCAGTTGGGTCGTGACAAAAGTGGTATCAGAGCAGGTCTGTCCTAGGGTGTGTCTACGAGCCGTGTCCAGTATAGTCTTGTTTATGGGTCTGTTGTGCGCCACATCTACAAACAGGAGGCTACAGGGAATTTAGGATGGTTACTCCTCTTTCATATCTAAGATCGTGCGATAGAGCTAAGTCATAGGAAATGAGATTCCTTATACTAACCCTTGATTTCAGCAGAAGAACAGTATCGACGGAAGGAAGTGAGTGATGATATTGGAAGTTACAGAGGTAAGTCACTTCGTTGAGGCTACGTTATCAGAATATGTATTTATATTATAATGGATTGGTTGTCATGAGGTAAGTCAGTGTAAGTACGACAGAGGAATTGCTTAAATGTATCTCTTAATGATAAATTCAGTTATAAGTTTGCGAAATAAACAAATTGAATGAATTAGTACAAGGTAATCATCGGTACGAAAGATGTATGTCGGGTAAGGTAAGAATATTGAGGTATGATTGAGATGTAAAGCTAAAGAACGAAAGGGAAAGTAAATAGGAAGGTCTAACATGGCATCGCTAAAGGATCAGGTACACCTCGAGGTGTGATATATGAGGTGAGTTTTGACATCTTTGTACTTTCACTTGAAATTGGGAGCCCTGTGTGGCTGAGGTATGTCATATGTATATATTAGCTTGGTGAGGCATTGTTGGTATTTGTTGCGTGCAGGTTTTGGATAGTAAGAAATATAGAGGAAACCTTGTCGAAATTTTCCTAGAATTTAAAGGAGATGAGTTAAATGTTGTTGAATTGATAGTAGCGGTAATTATAAGATTGACATTGATATGGTAAAGAGAAATACTAGAGTAAATTAGGGAGACTGGTAGTACTAAAACATGATATAGAAGAGAAAGGGTAACTCCAATAGAGTATGATACTGAAGTATTGATTGGATGGATGAGAACAAGTAAAATACGACAAGTTTATTAGCAAAATAAAGTAACAACATAAAGGAGACAGAGGTACGAATATGAAGGGTTATAATGAATGTGAATACATTGGTGAGATAACTTATGTAGTAAGTGTAATAGGGCTGATCAGAAAGAGTAACAGGTTAAGTATGCTTACTTCACGAGGTTTATTCTATTTCATAAGCGGGATTGCGAATGAGATCAAGACGTGTCACTCTATAGAGTTGATTATGATCAGGGTATAATGAGAACGTAACAAGAACTGTAATACAAGGTATAGTGAGGAAACGACTAAAGAGTGAATGCAGGTGTGAAACCAACAAGCGAGCCATGAGGCAGTAGATGAGAAAGCTTATAAGACCTTGTTAAGGGAAAGTCCAGTATAGAGGTTCCTCAATGACAGAAATGATAGCAAGTAATGACAAAAAGGGAAGTCAACTTGAAAAGGAAATTAGGGAAAAGTGATAT
Source organism: Lycium barbarum (assembly GCF_019175385.1). NCBI lineage: Eukaryota > Viridiplantae > Streptophyta > Magnoliopsida > Solanales > Solanaceae > Lycium > Lycium barbarum. The sequence goes on along the minus strand of NC_083339.1, from coordinate 33,553,965 downwards.
GGCAAAATAGTAACAGTTGGTGATTTGTATAATCGAGATCACGAGTGATATCTTTGGCTGAATGTAAGAGACCAAGACTATGGAAAGATGAATAACGAAATAGAACGATTGTTAGGAGAAGGATTAGCATAATAAGGATGAGAAGGGATGATCAGAGTGAACAGAATAAGTTTTGGAAGCGAAGAACGGATTGTATAAAGGTAATATATTCTAAAGGACAAAGCGGTACTGAGTTAAGAATAGGATTCCTTGTGTGAGGAATAAAGGATTGATTAGAAAAAGAGAGGTAATAAGATAAATTGAGGAGGAAAGAATGTAAAGGAATTAGTACGGGTATAGAAAGAAAAGGAAATATACGAAGTACGCGTGCTTAAGAAGTAGTCGTATTATGAGAAAAGGAAGACGCATTTCCTACGAATATCCTCCACTAAGATAGAATGAGTAGAGTATATAAAGGAACAAGTTGGAGAGAAAATGTGGCCATGAATTACGAGTTTACCATACGATGATAAAGCGATAAAGTAAGGCTATCATCAACGACAAATACAACATGATTATGATTGGTTTTGGAATCAATGTTGAGTGCAACACAAAAGTAAAAGAGTATGAGGCATAAGGGGTATTAGTGGCGCATGAGGCTTAGATCCTTGAAAACAAAAATAGCGGGTTTAAGGGAAAATGCATTTACGGTTACTATAAGTCGATTATAGGAAAGAGAGAAATAACTTGAGATGGGAAGAAAAGGGAAAGATGACGCTATAAGTGAACTCTGGGTATCGAAGAATGGGATAAGTGACATTACATGGATGGTACGGATAGCTAGATAGACTACTATTTGAGTACCCCTATGAGACAGAAGTTGTTAATTGGAGCGGATGTAGACATTGACTCATAACTAATGGTTGAGCTATGTAAAACACATCCTTTCTCGGAGTGCTATGTTGGTTGTACTGCTTGATTACAGAACTGCGAGATGAGCATGCTAAGACTTCACACATGAATTACCGTAGCTATAAATTATGGGAGATGACATGAATATGATGCAGTATAATAAGGGAATTGAGGAATGGGATATATGAATTCAAGATTGAAAGTAAGGTAACAGATTTGAGAATGGTATAAGTAAGACCCTTAAGAGGGGAAGTGAGTAAGGAAAATACAGGTGTAAATATTGAAACGATGGATCCTAAGACGTGACAGATATAGACTCTAAAACAAAAAGTGAAAGTTATGCAGAAATGAGTCTAATGGCTAGTAAATAAGTGAACAAGAACTGAGCGGGTATCTGAGACTGTACTGAAAATTATTCGTGAAAACCTTGAACAACATGACATTGGGAGCAAATGACTTGAGGAAAATTATAAAGGATAGCGATGCTATACTGGAATTGAGGCGAGGGAATTGACAGTAGAGTAGTTCGTTAATGATGTTACGAGTTATAAGTGACAAATAAGAAGAGACATAAAGTTTTCTATAATAGAATATAAGATGTGATAATCAGGGGACTAATAAAGGAGAGAAAAAAGTATGACGAGATAAGTTACATCAGATTGACAAAAGAGTTTTGGTATGTGTGAGATACGTAAAATAGAACGGACCAAAGGAAGGGAAGTTTACGGAAAAGATTAGATGTTCATACACGAATCACACAAGAACGGTTATGTAACCTGTAAGTACTTACATATCGAGAATGAAACCAATGGGATACGTAGAAAGAGGAGTAGGGGGTAAACAAGAATAATGTGTTTGTGATACTCCGGGTCAGTTGAGGGAGAATACATTGTAAATTAAGTTGAAATGTTGGGTCAGAATTATCATTAAGGACATATAGAACAATTACTCTGGATGTGATATAAGTATATGTTATATGTTTCCTACGATAGCCCTGAAGTGGGTTAGATTACTTACGAATTCAATAGGATCATTGAATAAAAGGGGGGGTTTTACCAGAAGAATATTACGCCTTGGAACTTTCATTTTGTATCATTGTGGTTATAGCGAATTTCCAACAGCTTACCAAAGGGGTATGAAATTCTCGAAAATGATGAAGTCTTGAACGAGTCGACGAGGGACACCTACGACAAGACATCTCGAATTGAATTTTTCTAGACTCTACAGATTAAATAAATACCATTATCATGGTCACATGGAAGAAAGAAAGTGGGAAGCAATTAGCATGGACTTCATTACAGGCTCGCCCCATTCTCGACGTAAGTATCATGGTCACATGGGTGATTGTGGATAGACTCATGAAGTCAGCTCATTTCTTACCAGTCAGAACTACATATGTGGCAGAAGATTATGCAAAGCTTTATGTTAAAGAGATAGTGCGACTTCACGGTGTTCAAGTATCTATTATCTCTGATAGAGGAACTCAGTTTATAGCTAATTTTTGGAAGTCCTTCCAAGAGGGTTTGGGGACTCATGTGAGCCTTAGCACGGCATTTCATCCGCAGACTGATGGACAAGCTAAACGTACCATTCAGACTCTTGAGGATATGTTACGGGCATGTATGTTGGATTTCGGAGGAAGTTGGGATGATCACTTACCCCTTATTGAATTTGCTTATAATAATAGTTATCATTCTAGCATCCAAATGGCACCGTATGAGGCTTTATATGGGCCAAAGTGTAGATCCCCAATTTGGTGGTTTGAAGTAGGAGAGACTAAAGTGATAGGGCCAGACTTGGTCCAGCAGGCCATAGAAAAAGTTAATGTCACGACCCAGCCCCGTGGGCCGCGACTGGCACCCTACCTGGGTACCCAGACCGAATCACACATTCATTCTCAAATCCAAACTTTTTTTCATAATTTTTCGAAATCATATCGAACATAATTGATATCAAATATGTCTTAAGCGGTCGTGCCAAATCAAAATATCATATCAAATACAAACTGAGCGGCGGAATGGACATCGCCGGTCAAAAGTGCAAATATAAGCATAAGGGCCATTTGGGGCCAGCATAACAAACAGACCGCCTTAAGACCAGAAAATGGAATCAGACAAACATACATAGGACCCTCGCCCCACATATATGACTACAGGCCTCTACGAACTCAAAACAAAGACATATGGCGAGACAGGGCCCCGCCGTACCCAAATAGTCAAATATACCGAATATATACAAAGCAAAAAGAGTCTGTACCAAAAGTGGACTCCGGATCAAATAGGAGTACTCCGGAATAGCAAGAAGTGAAGCCTACTGCGGAGGATCACCGATATCTGCACCTGCGGGCATAAAACGCAGCCCCCGAAGAAAGGGGGTCAGTACGAAATATGTACTGCGTATGTAAAGCACGGAGTACAGAAATATGGATCAAAACCGAAAGCAAATCAAATGTCAAAGTGGAGTACAAATGGGTAGATCAAAATCTATATCGAAATCATATACGTATACATAATGCAATGAATCATGCAAACGCTTAGGAACGTGGTCGCCACTCCGACGCTGGCGCCACACATAGCATAACACCAGAAGGTTTCAAATCTCCGTACATCCCCGAACACAAACATAGTCATAGGTGAGCGTATCGCTTCACGTGCCATATCACAGCATAACTCCAAACGGAACCCGGCCCTATGGCGAAGCCTCGGGAACCGTAACACAGCATACGACCGAATTATCATAAGGCGCACGAATCAAAACCGGCCCGGGAACCGGTGAACGAAGTCATCATAAGGCACGAGCGGAGTCGTGAGCAAACAAATGCAATCCATATTTCAAAATAGCCTTTCAAAACTTAGTAGTCTCATAAGTCATTTCATAGTACAAAATAATCGAATACCTAGTCGATACAAAGTTTCATTTCACGAAACGTTTCCAAAATATTACGTATGGCTCAAAACGTAACTTTGCGTATCATAATATTCAAAACATATCCCATAGCAGAACGTTTCAAAATCAAAGGGTTCATATCAAATCTTATTCCAAAGGAGAGCCCGATAGGACAAATAGGGCGTCTCGGGGTTAGCGGGCCCACCTCGAGTCGAATTGAGGTGGCAACATAATTCACGAACATTAACAGGCCGAAAGGGTCATACATAATCATTACCAGGTGACCCGATCACATTTCGATAGGTTTCGGACGATTGGTGGCATTCTAGCCAAAATAGAGCCTTTAGGCTTCAATCGATTTGAATGAATAGTAACTTTTCTGTGGATCGGGTTTCGAGGAGCAGAAATGCTCCGGAAGTTCTCATACTCGTCTAACACACTAAGATATGCCAAATGAAGGAGTGGGAAGCTTTACATACCTCACAGACGTCGTAAGCTCTCCCGAAAGTCCAGTCCCGTTTCGTCAAAAATCTGCAAATGGTCAAAGTTACCAATTGAGATTCTTAGGCTTAAAAATGCCTTTAACTCCAATTTTTGCCTACCGAAATTTCGGCAGCATTTCCCCTATAAGTCTAACATCCCCGAGGCTTAGCTCGGCTCAAAATACATCAATCACAACAACCCACACGTCAACAAACAACACAAACAACAATCAAACCATTCTAGCTTCAAAATTCTACTTTGTTATCTAAGTTGGCAACTTTCATTCAAACTTTCAAAACTCCAATTCTACATCTACATCATTGCATTCATTTCCACATTCAAACTTATACAATCACATCCCAACTACAATTCAAGCCATACACGAAATTGCACCAAAAATCCATTATTTTCCATAATCCTTCAAAACATCAAAATTCACGACGAACATTCTAACTAACGTCGTTTCATTCCGAATTCATTAACATCATTATAGATTCATGTCTAAAGTCTCTAGCACCTTAAATATACAATGATATACATAATGATACCGAAGGTATACACTTTCCGATAATATCCAAAAATCACTTTTCAACGCCAATTCCATTCATCAATTAATCATTTACGACATAAGGGTCACAACAACACATTATACCAACCTAACCAAGATCAATTCACATCAATTTTCCTCTCTATGGCTCACGGCCAATACACACTATACACACACACACACGACTTTCTATTTATATCAAAATTACGGGATCTCCATCTACTTCCAATCCTTAACATATTCACATCAATTCTATAACATAAAAGGGGCAAAATTATTACCTTTCCTTGAAACCCGACTTGTCGCAAACGTCGTTCTTGCGCCAAACTAATTATACCCCGTTGAAGAGGGCCTTGAGTACTTCCCAATTATGTAAAAATTCAGATTTTTGGATCAACAACAAGCTTGAAATAATTTTTTCTCTCCTCCTTTCTAGCTCACGGCCGAGAGCTCCTTTTTGTGGTGTTCTTGAATTTGATCTATTTTCTTGAAAAATACTAAGTGTGGCATAGTGATATATATCCATTAGTAGTCATGTGCATAGCACATGACATTAAAGTGGTGGGTTTGGGCTTGGCTAAGGCCGGCCACCCTTCAAAATTCTTGGGCTTCAATTTTTGTATTCTAATTCTTGGCCCAATTCACAAAAGTCCCGTTTTGTAATTCCCGAAACTAATTTCCGAAATTCCAAATTTATTCTCGGCCTTCCCCGAGGTTTTAACATTAATAATTCCGTAACCAACATAGTCATATTCACTAAAATCAAAATATGTCCTTATTATCCACAAGTCGTAATTATTTCACGATTTCCAATTATACGAAAACACGGGACATAACAGTTAAGCTCATACAAGGTCGGCTATTAGCAGCCCAATGTCGTCAAAAGTCCTATGCGGATAATCGTCGAATGGAATTAGAGTTCCAAGTTAAAGATTGGGTATTCCTAAAGGTGTCGCCAATCAAGGGCGTTATGAGATTTGTCAAAAAGGGGAAGCTTAGTCCCCGGTACATTGGGCGTTATGAGATTGTGCGCAAGGTCGGCAAAGTGGCATACAAGTTAGATCTACCTCCTGATTTGGAGTTAGTTCACCCAGTTTTCCATGTTTCGATGCTTCAAAAATGTGTTGGAGATCCTACTAGGATCGTGCCAGTAAATGATGTTCAAGTGACAGAAAAGTTGACTTATGAAGAGGTACCCATTGCCATATTAGATAGGCAAGTACGGAGGCTTAGAAACAAAGAAGTGGCCTCAGTTAAGGTTTTGTGGAGAAATAATAACCGAGAAGAAATGACTTGGGAAGCGGAAGGAAATATGAAATCCAACTACCCGCACTTATTTCAACCCCCGGAAGTGATCCAAGAAGAGACATCAAGATCATAAGGTATGTATGTTTTCCTTTTTATGCATTTGTGTTGTGTGTGGCCAAACTCTATTGCTATTATGTTGTGTCCCTATGAGGTATTGTTATTATGGGTTGTTGTGACAGGATGGTAGTGCTATATTACAAGGGAAACTCTGGCGAAATTTTTATAGAATCCCTAACATTCGAGGACGAATGTTCTTAAGGGGGGAAGAATGTTACACCTCGAAATATTTTCGATTAATGCACAGTGAATAGAATAACGAAGAGAATGAAGTATATGGTATTGCAATAAGTAATAAATGACATTTTATGACCTTAATTAAGATTTCAAAGACGTTCGAGGTAAGAGAAGAAAGTTAGCCAAGAGGAGGCAGGGCATACGATAGGTATCAGAAAGGATTTATGCGTAACAAGTTAAATACGACTTAATGATGTTTTGGAGAAGAGTTATAACGTCCCTTAGATTGTAATGAGGTGATAAACAAGTGTCAAGAAGGTTCCATAAGGATTGGAGATCAAACGAGTCGACGGGAATGAGTTCGGAGTAACTGGGCATTATACGGCCCAACATACTGGTCGTATAAATTATATTGCCCGTATGTTTGGCCGTATAATAAGCCCAGATGGCCAGCCTCACTGGACCAAATCTACGGCCAGACATACGGTCAGTGAAATTTATACAGACCGTATGTTGGTCCGTAGATTTGGAGTGGGACAGATTTGAGTATTATTAATAAGGGGTCCATGTTGTTTCATTTCATTTCCCTTTCACTCCCCTTCTCTCTATAACATCTCTCTACACCTCTCTCACAAGAATTCAAGGGATATTAGTGAACAACCACATCAAACCAAGAGAATCAAGTGTAGGAAACCTATTAAAGTTCATCCAAGACAAGGAATCCAAGTGAAGGTGAAACTAGGGTTTTGCTCAAGTGAAGTGTTTCCACCCAAGGTTCATTCCTACACCATCTAAGGTAAGTTTTATGGTATTTCCATGTTGTTTAAGGAATTGAGAAGTTGAAACACTTGGATTGTAGAAGGATATAGAAAATGGGTCATGAATGTGGGAATAATGTCATTTTTGAGTCATAGCTTGGATTGAGTCATGATTCTTGATGTGTTGTGATTATGGTTATGTCATTAATGATGTTAAGAACATGGGATTGACATTGTATATGAATGAATGTAATCGTGTGCTATGACCATGGATATGAATGATTGGAAGTGAATTGAGAAGTAAGGATAATGTATGTGAATAGAGACTATTGTTATGATATTGTGAATGTTATTATTGATGTTTGGGAGTTGATATATGATATGGAGGAAGTCGTATATATAAAGGAGATTCTGTCCAATTTTCTCTAGCTTTAGCCATGTATGCTAAGCTATCGATTTTCTAATGATAGTATAACTCTAATGAAGGTAGAAACGTTAGCATTGAAGGAGAATGTGCAAGTGATAGAATAGTTGAACGAAGAGGCATGTAAGGCAAACCCTTCTTTCAATAAGGCATGGTTCTTTGGCTATACACCAATCCTTTCATGAGCCTATGATGTTCCCCAAATGATTCTATCTTTAAGAGATACTAAACTCATGATTCTCGATATGTTATGATTGTACTAAAATTCCTCTTATGATGAGTAATCCTCTAGGGATAGATGTAATGAACGGCGATAGTAATGATGCTAAAGATGCTTATGAGCTTTTATGTATATGTGCCTATGTATGGTTATTATGAAACGCCGAGCTTATATGGCCGAGTAGAATCTTATGGGTTATTATTTAGTTGGATCGGGTTTAAATGATAGAGCGGGTTTAAAAAATGATTTTGGGTTATTTTGGGGGATAATTTCCGTCAAGACAGGGGTATATTTGAAAACTTTAAGGATGAGAGGGGTATTTTTGACCTAAAATAAGTTCGGAGGATATTTTTAGCCCTTTTTTCAAAGTAGAGGGGTATTTTTGACCCTTTCCCTAGAATATATAGATATATATATTGCGCGCGCACCACTGCAATTGGGTACGGATAACCCTGAGCCTTGGTAGGGCTAGGTATGTATGACCCTGAGCCTTGGTAGGGCCAGGTATGTGAAACACCAAACCTTCATGATCGGGTATGCTATGTATACGATATGAATATGAATATAAATACGAATATGCTATGAAAACGAAAATGGATACGAAATGTAAATGAGTACGGATATGAATACGGATACAGATATGGATGTAAGTACATAATCACGTATTAGAAATGGAAAGTCCCTATGATAAGCAAGTAAGTTTTTATGACGATGATACTACTATCTCCCATCCTATGCTATTTCTTATGTTTTCTATTATGCTTTCACAATGATGTTCATCATGCTTTACATACTCAGTACATTCTTCGTACTGACGTCCTTTTGTTTGTGGACGCTGCGTCATGCCCGCAGGTGGCCAGGGAGTCAGGCTCGATCCATAGCTTTATTACTCAGGGACTACATAGCGGAGCTCCATTTCCTTCGGAGCTACAACTTTTGGTATGTATTATTTTGTGTGCATATTTATGGGCATAGCAGGGTCCTGTCCCGCCTATATGATATGACATACTCTCTTTAGAGGCTCGTAGACATGTGTATATGGTTAGATGTGTTTGGCCTTGTCGGCCTATATTTTGGATATCCTTTTGTTAGCCTCGTCGGCTTATGTACATCTATATGGGCATTGTTATTGATGATGATATATATGTTTTGTTGCCCAATGGAATTAGTATGAATAATGGATAGAAAGTATGATTTAGCTATATGGCTCACCTCGATGTAAATGTGAAGTTATGATAAGAGGTGCCCGGTGGGTTAGCACCGGGTGCCCGTCACGGCCCTCCGGTTGGGTCGTGGCATGCGCGTTGTGTGAGAGTATTGAATTTGGGCCACCAGGTCCAGTGGTAGCAGTGCTGCTGAAGCGGTTCTCAGGCCGCTATAGCGGTGACGCACAGTGATTTACCCTATTTAAAAGTTCATTTCGGGATTTGGCCCCATTTTCTCAAAACCCTAAAGTTCAGCGGCCCCTCAATCCTTTTTGGGAGCTTAAATTCTTATCTTCTGGGGAAAGGTAATCTTCCTAACTTCTTCTAATCCCTTCTTTCACATAGTTAAATGTTCCTAAGGTCTTCACCTAGAAAGCTAATAAAAATGGGTGTCACCAATTCCTAGACTTAGAAGGATAAATTGTTGGCATGTTCTTAATATGGATTATATTGATTTAATATCTCTTATTCATAAACCTAGAATGATTACTAACTTATATTCTCATGTTCTTCTGAAATTTGTAAATGGGTTTATTCCTTTAATTTTGATAATGGGTTTTCAAAAGAATAGAGTTAAAAATGGTGACCTTATGTTATGTCCCGTATTTTCATACGTCGGGACGTTTTAAAATAAGCGCGACAAGTTAAAAGCAAGACTATCTTAAGATATGAAGTAGAGATTTTAACTTCCGGTTTCGTGTCGAGTCACAATTTATTCACAATTCACGTGTGGCATTAAACTAGTAATGGAAAATTGGGATTAAACTAACCATAATTGGATTAATAAATGGGATTGGAAAGACCAAAAATCAGTCCATTTAAATGGACATAGCTAGCCGTGCACTATAGTGCCTTGGTCAAAGAATATTGACCCAAGTTAGTCTGATACACATGTCCAAAGCATTGAGGGAGTGTATATACAAAATAATCTGATTCATATCTCACTACATTACACCATTTCAACACTACAAAGTGAGAGAACACTTAGAGAGAGAGAGGGAAACTCTCGGCCAAGAGCTAGCCGAGAGAGGTCCAAAAATCTGCCCAGAAATTCCAGTTTTTCTCCATCAAAACTATCCCTCATCTAGTGTGTAAGAAAGTGTATTAGTTGTTGAAGAGAAACAAGAAAGTGAAGCACTCAATAGAGTTGGAAATTCGGCCAAGTGAAGCACAAGATTGAAAGGTAAGAATGTTTGTTGTTTCTTGTGTTGCATGATGATTTGAATGTATAGTTCATGCATGTTGTTGTTGGATTGTGGTTGTAGTTGAAGTAGAGAGTGAGCCGTGTGTGAGGTGAGTTTATGACTGATTTCATTGTGCATGTATTGTTAGTGAATTGAATATGTATCAACATATGTAAATGAACAAAGATTGTGGGAGTTTGGTTGTGATGTTGCATGTTGGCTATTGGACTGTTTTTGCTCGAATTTAAAATGAATCATGTGTTGAAGATTCTGATGAAGTCATGCTTAATCTTGTTGAACATGTATTGGAAATTAATTGAATGCATTGTAGTTGGATAAACGAATGAAAATCATGAAGTTGGAGTAGTTGTGATGAAACCGGGTAGGGGGCTGTTTTGGACGAATTCATGGACTGTTTTGGGCTATAATTTGATTGTTGTTGTTGTGGACATTGTAGTGTATTGTATGCATGTTGAATATGTAAATTAAGGTGTTCAAGAAACGAATTATGTTGAGGGGTAGGGGCAGTCCAAAAACCGTGGACAGTTTTAGGGATTAGAAGTGAAATTGTGTGTGTTGAATGTTGGTTTTTGTTGCAAACGTGTAGTGAATGTAAAATGCCATGATTCAAGTTAAATCTGAACTGATTGTGGGCTGTTGTAAGAGTGAAGATGATGCTAAAACAGTTCCAAGATTTCATGAAAGTAAAGTCATGCAAAGTGTTGTGTTGTTGCAAGTTAAAACTGGAAAATTGCTAAGTAAGAATGGAAATGATGTGTGTGTTGGGTTGCCGTGTGTATGAGACTATTTTGGGTGGTGTAGGGACTGACCAAGTTCCCTAAGTCATGCTTAAACAAGGTTTGATCAATATATGAAAGAACGACTAGCCATGTTAGTTTGTAACGCTAGTTGGGTTAAATGCGAACGAAACGTCGTTTAATTGTTAGAAAGGAGTTGTGAATGTCACAATACGTGTTGAATGCCCTTGTAGACTAATTGTAGTTCTTCACATCTTGATATAGGATAAGTATTGTTGGGCAGCAAGTACAAGTTAGAATACAACTAAACGCAAAAGGTATGTAAAGCCTATTCCTTCTTTCTTTTGGCATGTCCTAGACGTAAGAATGAAACGATATGAATTTTGGGGTAAATTCTATTCTCTAGTTCTTGTATGGCTTATGAATCTATATTTCACTAATGTTATTGTCATGTACCTACAGTATGAGTGACTAATGAACGATGCATGAAAGTTCCTATACTTAAAGAATTGCACAACTAAAGACATACTTGACTTCCAAAAGCTATACCATATTAAAGTGACATATGTACATGAAGTCTAAAACGTTTCTTGTAATAGTTTGTTATGAGACTTGAAATGAACTGAAGGTGAACATTATTTTGACACTTAGAGCAGGTTAGTTGCTTATCCCTTGAGTCTAAAAAGATGATTTGCATATATGTGGTTGCTTATTATTCTGCTCTTGCTTACCACTATATCCTTCACTGAGTCCCGGGCCAGGGTACGTTTTCGTGCGCACATTTATTATATTAATCACCGAGCCCCTCACTAGAGGGCCGGGACACGTTATGTATATATATATGATGATGATATGATGATGTGATGATGTGATGATATGATGATATGATGATATGGAGATGATGGTGGCCAGGAGGGCATATTCCTTATTACCGAGTCCCTCAGGAAAGGGCCGGGACACGTCTATGTTTATGTTATGATGCTATGATTTTAAATTACCGAGTCCCCCATAAAAAGGGCCGGGACACGTCATGTATGTTTTATACAGAATGATTATGCAGCTTTGACTACAAAACTCTATAATAGCAATGATATGAGAATGATACAGATGGAATATGTTCAAAGGCAAGTTTTATGAAATTCTGTTGTTGCAATGCATCCTTGTACCGTGTCTCAATATAAGTCTATACTATGTTTCAAGCTTTACATATTCAGTACATATTCCGTACTGACCCCCTTCCTTCAGGGGGCTGCGTTCATGCCCGCAGGTACAGACGCTCGCTTTGGAGATCCGCCAGCTTAGATCATCCTTCAGCTATTTTGGGCTGCTCCTTTGTTCCGGAGCTAGCTTGTGGTATAACCTCCTTATGTTGTGTCCGTATGTGTTTATTTGGGTACGGCGGGGTCCTGTCCCGCCACATAATACGGTCGTTACTCTTAGAAGTCTGTGGACATCGGTGTGGGTCTGTTTACAGTTGTTGATGCGTTTTATGTTTTGACTTAAGTTTGGGGCGTACCCAGTCGTAATGGCAGCCTTGTCGGCTTGCATATGTGTGTATGTTTGGTATTTTGTATATCGTGGCAGCCTTGTCGGCTTGCTTAGGAATATATATAAATGTGGTTGTTTGATAAGTGCAACTCCTCGGGAGATGGATGACTAAGGCATACAGAACTTGACAAATCTAAATAACTCACTATTTTCTTACATACAAATGAGATCATGACATGCTAATTATAAATTATTAGAGTTAACAGATAAATATGAGTGTCCAATTCGGGCACAAGTCACGGCCTACGGGGTTGGGTCGTGACACCTTACCTAGCTTGTAGCTTAAAGGGTTGACTTCAATTATGAATGGATGTTAATAAATCACTTATCTTTAATTATGAGTTAGGGAAAGGGATTATTTGATAATAAAGGCCTAGAAAATCTAGAGGTAGTATAAATTCCCAATTTTCTTTATCAATCCGAATCTCGGATAAGTGCTCTAATGGTGATTCCTATTCTTGGGTCTCATTATTGTCTCAAGTTCCTTCGTGCGGGTTATGATGTGATGAATGAATAGAAGATCAACAGATGTTCATGGCACCCGCTCGGCTTCGAGGTAAGTTACGGCTTCCTTTCTTGGTAGACTCCGGTTAGATTTACATATTCGTGTATTAGAAGAAACCGAGAATGCATGTATAGGAATTGGAGATTGAGATGGATTCTTAGGATGGTGCTGTTCTACGATTGTGTGTTCGGGCTTGTTTCTTATAGATTCCCCAGGTTCATGTGTTGGTTTTCCCTTGAGTATTGGTGGACTTTATGTGACGTGGAAGTTCTGTTGTTCGGTACCTAGTTTACTATGCCCCTTGATAAGGATTTCCCATATGATGTGCATAACATGTCCTGTGCTATTTAATATGAATCTTATTTGGAATTGAAATGGATAGAATGTTCCAAAGCACATGAAATGATTCTAGACTGGATGTTAGTTGTGACTTTGTAAGTAGAAAGTGTAAGTGTCATGTATTGATGTTGTTAGGCAGTAAAGGAATGAGGTGATATTGTCATGTGACTTTGTCCGTGTTGGTTATCAGAGTCTATCGATATATCTTTATCGTGATACTGTGGTATCTTACCTATTAACATTTGATACGAGGATAGTGTTCTATTATGGTTTATTATGTAGCCTTTTCATGATATTATTGGCGTGCCCATGCGTGGTACTTGTGATATTGATATGATTACTGACATTGAACTCATACATTGCATGCATTCTCATCCTTCATGACATACTATTGATACATTGATGATACTTGATGAAACACTGTGATGAGTTGGGTTCAGTTGGATGACAGTCACGTGAGGATCAATATCCGATGGTTGTCCTGAAATCGAGGTTGTGCATAGCGATTGCCGAGATTTTTTTTGAAATCGTGAAGTAGCGGTATCCGATGTTGTTGTCGGAACCGTGAGGTACATCGACTTCGCAGGTCCCCCATGGATTGTGCTACCGAGACGTGGAGATTTCCGTCCGGAGTACATGTGTACACAACATTGCATTGCATTCACATTCCATACATTATTGAATTGCATTGTACTTTGGCTTCTATGGTGATATTCTTGTGATGTATTTGTGATATATGGATTCGGATTGAGTATTTGAGACTTGTCACAGTTGGGCTTAGTTGCTACACCCACAAGCTATGATCTTGAATTACTTTTGTTGATTACGTTGGTTTAGTGGTATATTTTGGTTTCCTAAATTTAGGCAGATAATGAATATCAACATGATGAGTTGACATGCCGATACAAAGAGTGGAGAGTGTAATGGCAGTTGAATTGTGATACTTGAGTTGAATTGTCTATTATATGTTAGACGAGATAAAAGAAGGTACAATCTTCGTTGTTGCGGCGAGCGGTAGGTAATGTGCACTGTTGACCTAGTTTTAACTACCATGCTTATTTGTGAGCTCTTTTATTGATATGTTCTTTTAACCGTTGTCGGTCTGTGATGCTTGCCAGTACTAGTGTTGTTGTCACGACCCAACCCCATGGGCCATGACTAGTGCCCGAGCTGGACACTCACATACGTACCTGTTAGATATAGTTAAACTGAATATATGAACAATATGGAAACTTGCAAAAGAACTCCAAAGGTCATTATATATATATATATCCAGATAACCTGTCTCCTGAGGAGTCACAACTAAGCAAAACATAACTTGATACGCAAGCCGATAAGGCTGCCACTACATATCAATACCATACGCAAGCCGACAAGGCTGCCATTACAGATCAATGCCATACGCAAGCCGACAAGGCTGCCATTACAGACGAACATATCCATAGCACATCGTATAGACACAACTGAACAAACTTATACACAACCTACACATATGTCTACAGACCTCTAAGAGTATCGATAGTGAAATATGACGGGACAGGGCCCCGCTGTACCCCTGGGTAAACATATACATACATCAAAAAGGATTTGTACCAAAAGTCTAGGCTCCGAAACAATGGAGCTCTCCAAGATGGCTGAGTAGAAGTCCTAAGCTGGAGGGTCGCCAAATCGAGTATTTGTACCTGCGGGCATGAAACGCAGCCCCCCGAAGAAAGGTGGTCAGTACGAGATATGTACTGAGTATATAAACCATGAAATACAACAAGAGAATCACGACCGAAATAGAGATCATAGGAGACAAGTATGACATTTAAAGTACCAATACACTGGCCTTATGAAACGTAAAACATGCATGTCATTATCATATATCGTACCCGGCCCATTACGGGACTCGGTGAATAAAGTCATCACATACCATCCTTGGCGCCATAATCACATCATCATACCATCATTTCATCATATCATCATATATATATACATATACCGTACCCGGCCCTCTAGTGAGGGACTCGGTGAACAATGCAGTGAACTGTGCACGAGAACATACCCGGCCCGGGACTCGGTGAAAGATATATTAACGGCATGCACGAGCAGAGTAGTGAGCAACCATAGGCAAACTAAGTCATATCTGAGGCTCAATAGAATAATCAAAATAAACTATCATTTGAAAATCAAGACAATAGTCATGTCAAGTACTCTTCGGATGTCACTACGGATTATATCAAAATAGGACGTCTGGAATCATAGACACATATCAAGATATAATAAAATAAGTTCTGGGAATCAAGAACATTAGCCATCCTAGTTTCTCTAATAATAGGAGCTTCTTTGGAGTTATATGCTCGTCGTCTGTTTGTTTGATAAAGATCATGCCAAAAAGAAAGAAGGGATAGCTTTACATACCTGTTATAGGTTAACCGTAACCAAGTTCATTTCGTCGGCCCTTTAGTCTATTCAATATGAAAGTAACGCTAGCTTTAGTAAACTATACTTTCTAGCTTATAAATCCACAACCAATCACTTATATGAATCATTCTTTAGTTCATACTTTCTTGATTGGGATTTTGGTTAGTTAAGAACTTAATGGAAATCGGGCAGCATTTCCTCTATATAACTCGCCTAACCCGAACTTCCAATTAATCTCCTGTTATCACAGCAATACCAACAACAACAATAATAGGAATATTCATATACATCCCACAACTTTATGAACATTTAATCCAATTCATATTTCAACAATTCCATATAAAAACTACAACCTTAATTATCATAATTCCTTCACTTTCATCACACAATCAACGACACCAACAACAATTAAACTCGATTAAATTGAAACAACTCCAATTCAACTCAACTCCTAATACCAACGAATTCATGCAATTTCTTACACCCAATTTCATCTAATACAATTTTAATCTTTCCATTACAACACCATTAATCCAATTATACCATAAAAAGAGAAGGCCTTAGCTTAATCTAATTGGAGCAAATTCTACACTCACTTGCACCAATTGCACTATTTCCTCTTCCTCAATTCAATCCCTTATGTTGCTACCACCTGCATGGACGTGTAAAATACCTTGGAATTTAATAGGAACAAGATTTTTTTTTTACAAAGGGGGTGCCATGGCCGAGAGCTAGAGCTTGGCAACCATGGCTTTGCACCTCTTTTTTTTTTTTTTTTTTCAATTTTGCTACAATTTTCAAATGAAAGATGAATAGCCACATTAGTCATCAACATGGATTTATATATGGTTTCCATCCATAGGACACGTGCTCCATCACAATGAATTATCAATTTGTATTTTATTTTTTTTATTTAGAATTCGGTGGGGCCCACCTAATTTCCTAATTAACTAACCTAATTAATCTTAATTAATAACTAATCCCCACTTAATAATCTAATCATGGTTAATTAATCCCTAATCTCCAATAATATTTCTACAATAATTATAATTTACAACAAATCATGCACTTATTAAAAATCGGGTTCAAAAGTCCTTGAACTTACGTCGATTAACTTACGAATAATCCAATGTACAAAAATACGGGGTATGACATCCTTCCCCCCTTTAGAACATTCGTCCTCGAATGTTAAACTTGTCCTGGACTCCCAATACTTTCTCAAGTGTTCTCTTATTTAATTATGCTCTTCACATGTCTCTTTCATTGGTCGATTCCCTTTAATTCAGTATAACACATTCTAGGTCTCTAAGTAACCATTATAATCTCGCCTCTCGAGGTAATAATTCCACGTCGTTGTCTTTACTCTCATCCTTATTTCGCAGTTGGTTGTCAGTTGTATTGCGAGCTCTTTTGCTGAAATGTTACTCTCTCTCTTGTCTGCATACTATTCAGTTGTACTGTCACTGATTGCTTCGGACTTGTATTCATGTGGCACTTAGTCATAACTCGACTCTTTCTTCTTCAATAGTTACTCACTTAAGATGATGTGTCGTTCACTTCACTTTACCTTCTAATCTTTAATTAAGATCTTATAACACGCAGACATCTCTCATCGATTTATTAGACTTTACAATCCCTTAAGTATTTCATACCTCCGGTAACTTGTAGACCCTTCGCAGACTCTATGAATAAAATGACATTTCCCAGGGTGTAACATTATTTTACTCCAATAACCTTGCTTTGCTGTGCTGTTACAGTCCGTATTCTGGAATCTTCAGCATCGTGTGTCACTTTCCGACTTTCTTTTTAAAGGTTTTTAACTGTCACTTTGTTTTTAGCTCTTGATCCCGATCTTTAGGGTTGGCTATCAAGTAGCGCTAGAGTTCTCTCATATTATAGCTTCACATAGCTGCTCTGTGATCTGTCTATTATTAACTGGTATAATTCGGAAAGAATTTCTTTTTGAGTTGATATATAAATTCACTGTCATCCAGTAACCAGTAACCCGCTTGTTCTGATCGTCTCAGTTAAACCATTTCACAACTTCCCTTAATCCAACTTGTAACATTTTAGGCATATTATCTCCTGTCATTCCTTTGTCTTTAATCAAAATGCTTTTATTGTCTCTTTACTCAGATTTTGCTCTTAGTTTTTCTGTCACACATTATGTTGCAATCTTTACAAGAATATGCGAAGGCGCTCAAATCAGCCCGAGAGATACCTTAGCGTCGTCTCACTAGTCTTTATGCAGACCTTACATTCTTCTCGTGTATCTTTCAATTGATATCGGGGCTCAACTATGGCTTTTGCCCCCAATACTAATCCTATCTCGGTACTTTGATTCAAACCATCTTACACCTTTCCTTAATGTATCCAAAATATCGCAACCACACTCTTCTTATCATGTATTCACTTGGTCTTGTTCTTAGCATACAAATATTCGTAGGTTATATAGCTATTCTTGTACAACTTGTATAAAATATATCCAATCTTAGTTATAGTCTTTCCTCCTCCTGGTTCATTATGCTTTACATATCTCATCCGTACTAACGCTCGCTCGTAGCTTATCTTGTCATGCTCCTTTCCCTTCTTTTATTTACCCCTTTGATTTTCTCGTATCCTGCTATAGGGATTTTTTTTCTCTTCCCTTTGTTACTTATAAGTCGCAATATCATTAGCGCACAACTCTATTGCCAAAATTTTTAGCCTCTAATCTAGTATAGCATTGCTATCCTTTATAATATCTCTTAAGTTACTCGTTACCATTCTCCTGTCGTATTCTTTCTTTTTATAAGCATTTACTTTTTAATGTCATATTATCCAAGATCTTTACAGATGATCCTCGGTCTTGTCTCAAATACCATCCTGACTTCTATCCGTTTATTGCTGGCTTTCAGGTCTTACTAACTTGTTTCAGCAAGGAATCTCACTTGAAGTTTGAGTATTCATATCTAATATTGCAATGTCAATTGTTTCCATCTTACATTTGCATTACCCTCACCCGCTTCCCCCCCTTAAGGGTGTAATTATACCATTACCTGTTTATATTCTGCTTTAAGTCCCTATTTCCAATCTCAAATTCATCTGATCCTTTTTCCCAACTCACTTGGTATACTGTACCATTTCCATATCTTTTCTTTATACTTTATAACTTTGATTATCCACGTACGAAACCTTACCAAAATCTCGAAGCGAAGAGAGCCTTTCTATGTATAGTACAAAATCTCATCTGATAATCCGTAATCGAGTAATCCAACCAATGTAGCAATTCTTCCAAGGCCACATTCCACTTACTCCTATCAGTAATTAATTAGTACTTATAGTCGTTCCAAATTGTCAATTAGGTAGTACTTATATCCTGGTGATAAGTGTCCCAAGTCTTCTTGTAACATCACATTTGCCCCAACCTATACATAATCTGAAAGTACACTATACAGATAGCTTTTCCATGTCCCTCGATACATTTCCTTCCACTCCATACTGTCCTATGATTTAATTCTCCTCCTGAATAGTTATTGTACCCCAAGTCGTTAGATGGTAGTGGACTCTTTCCTCTTCTTGTAAAGCTTATAACCCCTTACTAGCAATAGCCACTTTCTTTAATCGTTTAATTCGTATACCTCTCTTAACCATTCAGTCATGAAGCTAATCATGAGGATGTACAGGGTACATGAACTCCTGGACACCACTCTTGGACTTTAGTCTTTGTGTTATAATGCCCGTCTATCATGGTCCATCGCAGATTGCCCCAGGGTATAAAAGTACTGTAGTCATGTGAGCTTACCTTAGTTCAAGTGTTTCTACTCTCATCCTTTTCTTGCGGTCAATTTCAAGCCTTATCCGTGGTGTCGACTTTATTATTTCCAACTTGATAATTCCTTTATCTCAGACTTTTCTTTCATCATTGTTATAAATCCTTTGTCATGATCATCACCTTGATTAACTCCTGCGGTACTAATTTCTTAGCAATATAACTAATTCAACACGAATACACCATAGTCCATCAACCGCAGCAATACAATTACTTAGTTATAACTACACCTTTAAATTTTTGGATGTATATTTCCCTTTTTATTTTTACACTCGTACTCAATTCATTACGTCTATCTTGGGTGCTTCCTTTAGTATTCCTTTCCATTTCTCCAGTCTATGTCCATCTTTCATTTTGTGCATGAGGAATCTTATTCTACCCCTGTATCCTTCGGAAAACACTACTCTCGCATAATCCCTTTCTCATTTTCAAAACGTATTCTGTTCATCCCTATTTGCTCTTATCACCCCAGTCATTTTATAGCACTCATTCTACTTCGTTGCTCATCTTTCTATAGTTTGGTCTCTCAGAGTTCCGTCACTTATATCACTTGTTTTCTCGACAATACATGTCGTAACCTGTTACTGCACTGTTATCCCGCTCGCTTTCTTCTTATTTCCTTCTTTCAATTAACTCCTTCTTTTCTTGTGCTTGCTTTCATTCTCATTATCACATAATCTTTATCCTGAGCTTTCCCTATAGAACATTATAAGTCTTTCTTATTCGTTCTATACCTTGCCTTTCCATTTCACATTTTCCATTATGCTTTAGTCGCATAGGTCACGTCATATCTTTTAGTCACTTCTTTACTAGGCTTTACTCATTTTTGTAACCATCCCTATTACATTCACATAATATCCTGTTCGTAATCAATCCTACAATGTAACATTTCTTAACCTTATTCACGATTCTTACTATGGTTTAATTACACTCTGTGGGGTAGGCGTACTTAACCTTTTACCCTTTCTGCTCAATCTGTCTTATCAATGCATTCATATCCGTCACAATTCTTCCTCCTCCGTACTCTTGTCTCAATCATACTATTACTCCTCTTAACTATAAACTCGTCGTAATTTATCCCTGCTTGTCAATTCAGTCGATACCTCAATATAACGCTCTATTAATATTTGCCAGCCCTTTTCTAAATCATCCCTTAGTATCACAAGCCCTTCCAAACTACCCTAGCATTTCCTTTTTACCCTATTAATATCGACCTTTCAAGAATATTACGAACTTATATCTCATCCTCTTTTTATTTCTAGGAAAATTTTGGTAGAGTTTCTTCTGTATTTCTTACTATCTCAAAACCTGCACGCAGGAAATACCAACAATGCCTCACAGGGCCAACATATATATATATATATATATATATATATATATATATATATATATATAGCATATCATAGCCACATAGGGCTCCCAATACCAACAACAGTATGAAATGATGAACTTACCTCGCATGTCCAACTCAAACCGTATCTATTATGCTTTTCTGTTCACTTTCCGTTTTAAATCTTAGCTGCATTTCAATCATACCTAATACATTCATACCATATCTAACATATACCCTGCTTACCGTTACTTATCTTTTTACTGATTTCTTCTGCTCCTCATGTTCACACTTTATAACTGAACTTATCATCAATATACACATCCAATCCACTTTCTTACTATACTTACAATAACTTACTGTCACGACCCGTCTAGGGGCCGTGACGAGTACCCGATACTTGTACCGAGCACCCCTTGTCTATCGTTTTACCTTTACCTCTTAGCAAGCTATGTAAACAGAGCCATTTTTGTTTTTGAACATTAACATTAGCGGCGTCATTCTGAACATAGACTAATAAACTTCGTTATCACTTATACATCAACATTAGCATGCCAAAACACCATATACCTACTATACTTAACTGACTGTACATATCTGTCTACGAGCCTCTAGACATAGTACACTTATACATAGAAAGGGCCGGGTGCTGCCGTGCCCGAATATACATACACAAAATAGTACCGCAGAAGTGAGGCTCCGGAACAACTGGAGCGCTGTCAACACTGCTGGTAAGGCTCCTAAGGATCAAATCCGCCTATTTGCTGACCTGCGCGGCATGAAACGCAGCGTCCACAAGAAGGGACGTCAGTACGAATAGTGTACCGAGTATGTAAGGCATGAATACTAATATACAAAAAATATGAATCATGTATAATGACATAAGAGAGTTACAACACATGTCCTGGGATAGAAACATAACCTGTATATATATATACCCTTGGCAGGTGCTATGCGTACTTAGCTTTCCTTTAAGAATCTTTCCTTGTTCATATACATATACATATAAAATAGGACATCTCATATTGCCGAGGCGTCGGCACCCGATCCATTTAACCATAAATATACACATCCCGCATCCGGGACGATATCATATCATGTAATGCCAACTGATCAGGTGGATATGCGTTCATAACGCTCTGCCCTTACCTCCATTTCCCCCGTATACATATGCATATATCATGTACATATATCAACGTCTATAGCTCTCTAGCTCTTTTATCATATACATATACGTGTGTCATGTAGGTACATCAGCATCTATAGCGCTCTGGTGCTTTTATCATATACATATACGTGTATCATGTGCATGTATCAGCGTCTATAGCGCTCTAGCTCTTTCGTCATGTGCATGTTTTAAAAATATATACACATGTCTTACATACATTTACATGTCTTATATGCATTTACGTATCCTATATACATATGTCTCATAGGCACGCAGGAAAGCCCAAAGAAGAATCATGTAGTCATCGGAGTGACAAAAGGTCGGTGACCTCCAATTATATTATAGAATACTCGTGATCGCTTTGTCTCACCTTGAAGGAACGAGTATTTTAAGGTGAGACTACCAACGGGGAATAATATTAAAGTAAACGTAGAATGAAATCGGGGCATCATAGATGACAGTTCATAGACTTTGAAATCTTTTAGAAAATAAAGTCATAGCTAGGAAATATAAATAAGATTCGAAAATTAGTTTATCATTTTCATGTTTACATAAGATACTTAGCTTAGTCATCTTAGTCATAGAGTCGTTCCGGTAGTACGTATCATAGGCATATTCTCTTATCTAACATCATTGTTATCATTATCGTCATGGAAGTGCCCTCGTTAGAGAAGTCATAGTATTTATCATTTGGTAACGAAATCGGGATCAAAGGTTCCCTTTGGGTTCACTTCAAGTAAGTCAAGCAAGACTGTAAGGAAAAATCCGAGAGTAGCGGGCCCACCTCGGACCGGATGGGGTGACGTATATTATTTACATATATTACGTGTCATGTCAGTACTTGTGAGGGTTCTAGGGTAATCGGGTCCCACTCGTGCAAGTTCTAAGGGTTTAAGAGGTCTTTCCATCATTTGCACACTTTCTAGTTCAATTCTATTGAACAAAAAGTGGAAAACTTTAGGTGCGGATTCCGGGGGCTAGGGTTGTCCCCGAGGCTCGTACCCGACTTATTACATCTAAGACATGCCATAGAAAGAAGAGTGAAGCCTTACATACCTCTTTCCGCTCCTTTTGCTATTCCAAATTCACGTCGCAATCTCATCAAAATCTGCAAATTGGTCATGTTTACCAAAACTCTTATTAGGGTACTTAGAGTTGAATTCTTAAGGAAACATTTGGCTACCGAAATTTCGGCAGCACTTCCCCTATAAATACTCCATCCCACCAAGTTCAACTTGGCTAATTTCAATCAACAACAATCCCGGGAATTCATACCCGGCCAAAATATCAACCACAATTCCAACAACAACAATACTAACAACTTCCATACTCAATCAACTTACTACTTCTTCCAAAAACTTTCTAACTTTAATGAAAACAATCACAACCTCATGATCTATATTCCAACAACATCATACTAACCACATTACCTTCCATGCATGCAAGAACATTACATTCAATTTACACAACTTCTAAAACAAACCTCCACCTACTTCAACTTCACTAAGGTTCCTAGACATTCATTAGCAACATAGAGTCCACAACATAACAACAAACAAAATACTAAATAAAATGGACTCATTCTCTTCCATTTTTTTGACCATAACCACACGGCCGACACCAACATACACACTACAACTTCTCAAAATTCATTCAACTTCCATTTTCCACATATCATTCACAACAATAACAACCAAACACTAATTAAAATAATTGAAGCATGACTCCTACACATATATACATACACACGGCCATGTACTATATTTCTCTCCTTCATGAATTTCATCCATTTTAGCATACTACAACACATATAAACCATATATAACACATAAAACAAGATCAAAACTCACCTTTCTTCTTCAACTTCTCACTTGACTACAACTTGACAACTTGTATGATTTTGAATTTTTCTTGCTCCAACAACAACTCCACCTTGTTAATCCCCCTTTACTTGGTAGAAAATGATTTTTGAAGAATGTTTGTCAATTTTTCCTTGGAAATTTACCCTTGGCCGAAATGGCCTTCAACTTTTCTCCTTCTCTTTCTTGTTCTTCAACTTCTTGAATGTTCTAGAGGTTGTGTGATAAAGATGACTTAGTCATCTTATTTATTGACCAAATTTTATGTAATATGGGCTTGGGCCATAACCATGGCCGGTTGGGCCTCACAAATTTGGGCCTTATTATTGTTTTTGATTTTTTTGGGCCAACTCGGTTTGGTCCCGAGTTGGGCCTAGCCCACTGACCTTTCGACCTTAAACCGTTCATATCTCCTTGTACCGACGTCACCTGGGCACCCACGACCTATGGTTGGAAAGCTAATTCAATTATCTACAACCTCTATATCTTGATACTTTTCCAAATTCCAAACTTATAATACCGTTTTTGCCCCTTGAAGTCAGATCACCCGAAAACGTTTTCTTAAAAATACTCGTTTGGAGGACTTCCACTTTGATTTGGCCCAAGGGTCCTTCTTGAGTTGTGTTTAACTTCTCATATGTGATTCATATGAATTTTCAGATGTCCCAAAAATATCTCGATGTGTGGGTCCCACCTCAGCAATTAATCTGACGTTCAAAAATACGGGATATAACACTTACCTTGATGATGACCGGTTCGCCATTTTGTATATACAAATTTTGATAAACTAACCTCGATGAAATATCTTGCCTTTGTAACTCCCAGTAGCATTATTTACCTTCTCTTGTCGACACCACTCTCTCGCTGAAATCAAAGGTTAGTATACAAAGGATACCATTTCCTATCTCCTAGCTCTATCGCACGATCTAGAGTAAGAAGGAAAGATAACACCCTAAATGTCCTGTACCTGTTAGATATAGTCAAACTGAATCTATGAACAATACGAAAACTTGCAAAATAACTCCAAAGGTTCATAACGTCATCATATATATATATATATATATATATATATATATATATATATCCAGATAACCTGTCTCCTGAGGAGTCACAACTAAGCAAAACATAACATGAGACGCAAGTCGACAAGGCTGCCACTAAATATAAATACCATACGCAAGCCGACAAGGCTGCCATTACAGATCAATGCCATACGCAAGCCGACAAGGCTGCCATTACAGATGAACAAGCAAAACATAACAGGATACGCAAGCCGACAAGGCTACCACAAAATATAAATACCATACGCAAGCCGACAAGGCTGCCATTACAGATCAATGCCATACGCAAGCCGACAAGGCTGCCATTACAGATGAACATATCCATAGCACATCGTATAGACACAGCTGAACAAACTTATACACAACCCGCACATATGTCTACAGACCTCTAAGAGTATCGACAGTGAAATATGACGGGACAGGGCCCCGCCGTACCCCTGGGTAAACATATACATACATCAAAAAGGATCTGTACCAAAAGTCTAGGCTCCGAAATAATGGAGCTCTCCAAGATGGCTGAGTAGAAGTCCTAAGCTGGAGGGTCGCCAAATCGAGTATTTGTACCTGCGGGCATGAAACATAGCCCCCCGAAGAAAGGGGGTCAGTATGAGATATGTACTGAGTATATAAAGCATGAAATACAACAAGAGAATCACGACTGAAATAGAGATCATAGGAGACAAGTATGACATTTAAAGTACCAATACACTAGCCTTATGAAACATAAAACATGCATGTCATTATCATATATCGTACCCGGCCCATTACGGGACTTGGTGAATAAAGTCATCACATACCATCCTTGGCGCCATAATCACATCATCATATCATCACATCATCATACCATCATTTCATCATATCATCATATATATATACATATATCGTACCCGGTCCTCTAGTGAGGGACTCGGTGAACAATGCAGTGAACTGGGCACGAGAAAATACCCCGCCCGAGACTCGGTGAAAGATATATTAACGGCATGCACGAGCAGAGTAGTGAGCAACCATATGCAAACTAAGTCATATCTGAGACTTAATAGAATAATCAAAATGAACTATCATTTGAAAATCAAGACAATAGTCATGTCAAGTACTCTTCGAATGTCACTACGGATTATATCAAAATAGGATGTCTCGAATCATAGACACATATCAAGATATAATAAAATAAGTTCTGGGAATCAAGAACATTAGCCATCCTAGTGTCTCTAAGAATAGGAGCTTCTTTGGAGTTATATGCTCGTCGTCTGTTTGTTTGATAAAGATCATGCCAAAAAGAAAGAAGGGATAGCTTTACATACCTGTTATAGGTTAACCGTAACCAAGTTCATTTCGTCGGCCCTTTAGTCTATTCAATATGAAAGTAACGCTATCGTTAGTAAACTATACTTTCTAGCTTATAAATCCACAACCAATCACTTATAGGAATCATTCTTTAGTTCATACTTTCTTGATTAGGATTTTGGTTAGTTAAGAACTTAACGGAAATCGGGCAGCATTTCCTCTATATAACTCGCCTAACCCAAACTTCCAATTAATCTCCCGGTATCACAGCAATACCAACAACAACAATAATAGGAATATTCATATACAACCCACAACCTTATGAACATTTAATCCAATTCATATTTCAACAATTCCATATAACAACTACAACCTTAATTATTATAATTCCTTCACTTTCATTACACAATCAACGACGCCAACAACAATTAAACTCGATTAAATCGAAACAACTCAAATTCAACTCAACTCCTAATACCAACGAATTCATGCAATTTCTTACTTGCAATTTCGTCTAATACAATTTTAATCTTTCCATTACAACACCATTAATCCAATTATACCATAAAAAGAGAAGGCCTTACCTTAATCTAATTGGAGCAAATTCTACACTCACTTGCACCAATTGCACTATTTCCTCTTCCTCAATTCAATCCCTTATGTTGCTACCACCTCCTTGGACGTGTAAAATACCTTGGAATATAATAGGAAGAAGATTTTTCTTTTTACAAAGGGGATGCCATGGCCGAGAGCTAGAGCTTGGCAACCATGGCTTTGCACCTCTTTTTTTTTTTCAATTTTGCTACAATTTGCAAATGAAAGATGAATAGCCACATTAGTCATCAACATGGATTTATATATGGTGTCCATCCATAGGACACGTTCTCCATCACAATGAATCATCAATTTGTATTTTTTTATTTAGCATTCGGTGGGGCCCACCTAATTGCTTAATTAACTAACCTAATTAATCTTAATTAATAACTAATCCCCACTTAATAATCTAATCATGGTTAATTAATCTCTAATCTCCAATAATATTTCTACACTAATTATAATTTACAACAAATCATGCACTTATTAATAATCGGGTTCAAAAGTCCTTGAATTTACGTCGATTAACTTACGAATAATCCAACGTACAAAAATACGGGGTATGACAGTTGTACTGACACTAGTCTTGCTATATCCCTTTTTGAGGTGTAGTGTTTTTCAGGAAATTGATCGTTGGAGTTTCAGAAGATGCACAGTGCATATCTTGAAAGCCTCTATCCTTTACATTCCAAGATGGAGGTTGGGTCTTAGGTTATTATTGTATTCTAGTTCAGTCCTAGTCTCTCTTGTACTAATCCAGACAAGGCCATGGGAATGAGTCATTGTAATTATTTAATTGTTGTAAACACTTCCACTATTTGGATTAATACATTGGTTTGATTTCCGTTGTTGATTATAATATTTCTTGAAGGAAATGAATCTCGTTCTTTACTTGCAATTGTTTTGTTTTGGTGGAGGGTTCGCTTACCGAGGTGGAAATGGTAGGTGCCCGCGCAATCCTAAATAGGGTCTTGACATGGCATCAGAGTTGTTCGTCCTAGGGTTTGTCTACGAGTCGTGTATAGTAGAGTCTTATTTATGGCTGTGAAGCGCGCCACACTTATAAACAGGAGGCTGCAGGGCATTTAGGAATGATTGACCTTTCTTTCCTATATTAGATCGTGCGATAGAGCCATGTTATAAGGATTCCTTTTTTCTGACAATTTGCTATGATTTTTGCGATGCTTGTGATGAGGAAAACATCATCCGTCCATAAGGGAAAGTCAGTGGCAGGTAGGAGGACTGGACGGGTACTGCCTATAGATGTTGAGGAGGGCTAGTCCCAGAATAAGGTTCCGTCTCGGACTTCCCATACTCCGCCCGCTCCAGAGTATCATAGAGGAGCTCCGGCTCTAGCTCCAGTACCCCTAGTCCCTCCACCAGATGCCTCAGGCCAGGAGATGAGAGAGGCTATTTAGTTATTGACCCAGCTAGTAGCCGCTCAAGCCCAATGACAGGGTTCGGGTCATGGCGGTAGTGCTGTCAATGCCAGAGTTCATGATTTTATTAATTTAGACCCTCTAGAATTCTTTGGGTCGAAAAGAGATGAGGACCTATAGAATTTTATTGATGGGATGCTGAGGACGTTGCCGGTGATGCATGCTTCAGATACTGAGTTGATAGAGTTGGCTTCTTACAGGTTACGGGATATGGCTATAAATTGGTATGATACCTAGATGTCTTTTAGAGGTGTTATTGGGCCTTCACTCATATGGAAGGAGTTTGTAGATGCTTTCCTTCGACATTATTTGTGGCCAGAAATTCAACGGACCAGAGCTGATAGGTTTTTGAACATTATTGAAGGGAACATGAGTGCTCGGGAGTATAATATTTGTTTTAATCCATTGGCTTGGTATGCTCCAGCTATGGTAGCTAATATGAAAGATCGTGTTCGCTGATTTGTGAGTGGATTGGGGCCATATTTGATTGATGATTTCTTGACGACCTCACTTCAGCCAGGTATGGATATTTCTCGCATTCAGGCACACGCTCAGAATCTTGAGGAGCGTAAACAGCAGCTGAGGGTTGAGCATGAGCATGATAGGGGTTAGAGTAAGAAGGCAAGATCTTCAGGGTTCGATAGTGAGTTCAGAGGTGCTCCAAGGCAACAATTCTCTAAGCGGTCGGCACATTCAGCAGCTAGTGCTCCTCTATAGTTTCCAGGACCCAGGTTTGATAGACCAGTTCGTTTTTAGCCATCTCAGTGTTCCAGGGCTCTTGGTTCCCAGATCAGAAGTGGTTCAAGTCAGATAAGGTCATCTTTACCATGATGTACCCAGTGTTGTAAGTTGTATGCGAGCAGTGTCTTTTGGGTCTAAATGTTTGTTATACGTATAGTCGGTCAGGCCATGTTATGCGGGATTGTTCCTTGAGAGATGGTGGAGGTGTGGATCAGTCAACAGGGTTTGAAGTTAGTTCTTCGTCATCTGTATGCCCTCCTGGGTAGAATTCTCAGACTCCAGTTGGTAAGTGCTAGAGGTAGAGGTGGAGCACCTAGTTCGAGCAGTCCTCTGAACTTCGTCTATGCATTGGTGGGTCGACAGGATCTTGAGTCTTCACCCGATGTTGCGACAAGTATATTATCAGTGTCTTCTCATGATGTATATGCATTGATTGATCCAGGCTGTACATTGTCATATGTTACTTCTTTTGTTGCTAGTCAGTTTAGGGTGAAACCCGAGTCGACCAAACCTTTTGAGGTGTCTACACCCGTTGGTGATCGAGTGATAGCTAGATGGGTATATGAAAATTGTGTGGTCATAGTCTGTGATCATCATACTACAGCAAATTTAATTGAGTTAAATATGATTGACTTTTATATAATTAAGGGTACGGATTGGTTGGCTTCTTGTTATGCTAGTGTTGATTGCAGAACAAAGATGGTTCAATTTCAGTTCCCAGGAGAGCCAGTTCTAGAGTGGAAGGGTAACATGGCATCGCCGAAAGGTAGGTTCATTTCCTATCTCAAGGCAGGGAAGATAATTGCTAAAGGTTACATGTATCATTTAGTCTGGGTTTAGGATAAGGAAGAGAAGCCGCCGACTCTTCAATCTGTTCCAGTAGTTAATGAGTTTCTAGATGTATTTCTGGATGAGCTTCCGGGTCCTCTATCAGAGCGAGAGACTGAATTTGCAATTGATGTATTACCAGATACTTTGCTAATATCTATTCCTCCTTATAGAATGACACCTGCAGAATTGAGAGAGTTGAAGGATCAACTGAAGGATTTGCTTGAAAAAGGCTTTATCAGGCCTAGTTCATCCCCGTGGGGAGCACCTGTGTTGTTTGTAACAAAGAAAGATGGCTTCTTACGGATCTGTATCGACTACAGGAAACTGAATAAGGTGACAATAAAGAACAAATATCCACTTCCGAGAATCGATGATTTATTTTATCAATTGCAGGGTGCTAAATAGTTTTCGAAGATAGATTTAAGATCAGGATATCACCAGGCGAGGGTCAGAGAGAAAGATATCCCGAAGATGGTTTTACGAACTAGATATAGTCATTTCGAGTTTCGAGTAATATCGTTCGGGTTGACTAATGCACCGGCGGTATTCATGGATTTAATGAACAGTATATTCGAGCCCTTTCTAGTGTCACACCCTAATCTTACTTGGGTGTGATGGGCACCCGACCCTTACTTAGGGCCGAGCGAACCCTCTGACCCTTAGTACACACATAATCTTGTCGAACTTTTAAATCAAATAAGGATGAAATACATGGTAATGTTTTCAGAAACATTATTTTTCGTTGCTTTCAAATCAAACAAAATCTGTAATCATATAGAACTTATATCATAACACAAATGA
The DNA here is from genome assembly GCF_019175385.1 of Lycium barbarum. Taxonomy (NCBI): domain Eukaryota; kingdom Viridiplantae; phylum Streptophyta; class Magnoliopsida; order Solanales; family Solanaceae; genus Lycium; species Lycium barbarum. The sequence goes on along the minus strand of NC_083339.1, from coordinate 33,523,350 downwards.
CACATCGGCTGATGGAGCCGCTTACAGGACTGACAACCAATACCCACGACTCTGTCTGCAAAGTCTCTAACTTCATTCAGAAATCACAACACATATGCTCTGACTCGGCAACACTCCAGGAATAAAACGGAGCTTGCCAACCTTGCTGGAACATCTTCTGTAATATCTTCCACTCATGTGGGTGTACCTGCGTGGCATGAAACGCAGCCCCCGAAGAAAAGGGGTCAGTACGGAAATTATACTGAGCATGTAAGGCAAGGATCACAGTAAAAGAGAATCATAGCTGAAACAGAGATTTACCAGAATCAAGTATGACCTTTTCAAAACTGTCACGACCCAACCCCGTAGGCCGTGACTAGTGCCCGAGTTGGACACTCATATTATCTGTTAACTGTAGTCATTTTCAATTAGCATGTCATGATCTCATTTGTACATAAAACGGGTAGGACATTATTTTAAAGCTGTCAAGTTTTGTATGGCTTAGACACCCGTCTTCTGAGGAGTTGCACTTTTTAAACAACAATATATATATATTCCTACGCAAGCCGACAAGGCTGCCACGATATACAAAATAATAAACATACATATATATGCAAGCCGACAAGGCTGCCATTACGAATGGGTACGCCCCAAACATAAGTCATAGACATAAAACGCATCAACAACTACAAACAGACCCACACCGATGTCCATAGACCTCTAAGAGTAATGACCGTATCATATGGCGGGACAGGGCCCCGCCGTACCCAAACAAACACATATGAATACAACATAAGGGAGTTATACCACAAGCTAGGCTCCGGAAAAAGGGAGCAGTCCAAAATAGCTGAATAGGTATCCTAAGCTGGCGGATCTCCGAAACGAGCGTCTGTACCTGCGGGCATGAACGCAGCCCCCCGAAGAAAGGGGGTCAGTACGGAATATGTAAAGCTTGAAACATAGTAATAGACTTATGTTGAGACAAGGTATGTAGGACTCAATGCAACAACCAGAATTTCATAAAACATGCCTTTGAACATATTTCATCTATGTCATTCTCATATCAGTGTCATTATAGCGTTTCGTAATCAAAGCTGCATAATTATTCTGTATATAACATATATAACGTGTCCCGGCCCTTTAATGAGGGGCTCGATATTTATAATCATAGCATCAGAAAACATAAACATGTACGTGTCCCGGCCCTTTAATGAGGGACTCGGTAATAAGGAATATATATATGCCCTCCTGGCCACCATCTCCATATCATCATATCATCATATCATCATGTCATCATATCATCATATCATCATATCATCATCATATATATATAACGTGTCCCGGCCCTCTAGTGAGGGGCTCGGTAAATAATATAATAAACATGCGCATGAAAACGTGTCCTGGCCCGGGACTCAGTGAAGGATATAGTGATAAGCACGAGCTGAATAATAAGCAACCACATATAAGCCATTCATATTTTGAGACTCAATAGATAAGCAACTAACCAGCTCTAAAGTATTGGGATAGTAATCATATTCAATTCTTTTCAACTCTCATTACAAGCCATAGCAAGAAACGTTTCAGCTTTCATGTACATGTATCAATTTCCATGATGTAGTTTTTGGAAGTCAAGTATGCTTCTATTCATGCCAATCTTTTAAGAGTAGGAACTTCTATACATCATTCATTAGTCAATCATATGGTAGGCTCGTGACAATAGCATTAAGGAAATATAGAATCATATGTCATGCATGGAACTAGAGAATAGAATTTACCCCAAGGTTCATATCATTTCATACTTACGTCTAGGACATGCCAAAAGAAAGAAGGAATAGGCTTTACATACCTTTAGCGTTTAGTTGTATTCTAACTTGTACTTGCTGCCCAAAAACACTTATCCTATATCAAGATATGAAGAACTACAATTAGTCTACAAGGGAATTCAATACGTATTTTGACGCTCACAATTCCTTTCTAACATTTAAACGACGTTTCGTTCGCATTCAAACAAACTAGTGTTACAAGCTAACATTGCTAATCGTTCTTTCATATATTAATCAAAACTTGTTTAAACATGACTTAGGGAGCTTGGGCAGTCCATACACCATTCAAAATTGTTTCATACACACGGCTAAACAACACACATAGCATTTCCATTCTCACTTAGCAATTTTCCAGTTTTAACTTGCAATAACAACAACACGTTTAATGACATTACTTTCATGATTCTTGGAACTGTTTTAACATCATTTTCATTCTTACAACAGCCCACCATCATTTCAGTTTCAACTTGAGTCAATGCACTTTACTTTCACTAAACGTTTGCAACAAGAATCAACATTCAACACCCACAAATTCACTTCTAACATCAAAACTGTCCACGGTTTTGGACTGCCTATACACTTCAACATATTTCATTTGTTTAACACCTCAATTCACATATTCAACATGCATACAATACGCCACAATGTCCATAACAACAACAATCCAAATGTGACACAAAACAGTCCCTAAATCTCCCCTAAAACAGTCCCTTTTTCACGGCTACAACACCCTTCCCACAATTTCATGATTTTTATCCGTTTATCCAACTACAATACATTCAATCCATTTCCAATACATGTTCAAGAAGATAAATCATGACTTCATTAGAACCTTCAACACACGGCTCATTTTCATTTCAATAAAAACAGTCCAATATCCAACATGCAACATCACAACCAAACTTCTACAATCTTTGTTCATTTACCCATGTTGGTACATATTCAATTCATCAACAATACATGCAAAATGAATTCAATCATGACTTCACCTCACTCACGGCTCACTCTCGACTTCAACTACAACAACAATCCAACAACAACATGCATGAACTACACATTCAAATCATCATACAATACAAGAACACTAAGCATTCTTACCTTACAATCTTGCTCTTCACTTTGGCCGAATTTTCCACTCTATTGAGGTGCTACACCTTCTTGTTTCTTTTCAACAACCAATACACATTCTTGTACACTAGATGAGGAGTAAAATCTGGTGGAGAAAACTAAAATTTGGAGCAAGTTTTTGACCCCTCTCTCTCGGCTAGCTCTAGCCGAGAGACTCTCCCTCTCTATCACTATATCTCTCTCTTGAAGTGTTGAAATGATTTTGTTAAGGTGGAGTGAATCAGATTTTTTTTGTATATGTATTCACTCCATGCTTTGGACAAGTGTACCACACTAACTTGGGTCAATAATTCTTTGACTATCCCACTATAGTGCACGGCCAAACATGGCTTAAAAGTGGACTGATTTTTGTCTTTCCAATCCCACTTATTAATCCAATTATAGTTAGTTTAATCCCAATTTTTCCATTAATACTTCCATGCCAAACGAAATTGTAGGTAAATTGTGACTTGAAACGAAACCGGAAGTTAAAATCTCTACTTCGTATCTTAAGATAGTCTTGTCTTTAACTTGTCGCGTTTATTTTAATACGTCTCAATGTATGAAAATATGGGATATAACAAAAACATCAAGTACTTGCCTTTTTAAATGAAAATCATGCGTATCCATATCATATATCATATATACAGATAACGTGTCCCGGCCCTCCTGTGAGGGACTCGGTGGATAAAATCATACATGTTCACATCATATACCATATATGCATAACGAGTCCCGGCCCTCCTGTGAGGGACTCGGTGGAGAGAATCATGCATGTCAACATCATATATCATGTAAGCATATAACGTGTCCCGGCCCTCTATTGAGGGACTCGGTGGATACATATAACGTGTCCCGGCCCTCTACTGCGGGTCTCGGTGAATAAAATCATCATATGCCATCCTGGCCGCCATCCCCATATCATCATATCATCATATACATATAACGTGTCCCGGCCCGCAGGTGAGAGGGACTCGGTGAACAATGCAGTGAAGTACGCACGAGAACATGTCCAGGCCCGGGCTCAGTGAAATCCAAACTGAGGCTTGCACGAACAGAATAATGCGAAACCATATGCACATAAATCAAGACTCGATAAACAAGTATACTTACCGACTCCTGAAGGCTCAAAAGAAAGTTTCGGGTCAATCCGACTTAGTATGAGGAAGTTATGGACGTTTGAAGTACAGAACCTTCTACGAGCATTTTAAAAGCCATTTTTGGAAAATCGAAGCAATTATCATATCAAGTATCTTTCGGATATCGTATAGACCAAATCAAATATAACTTTTGGAATCATATGTACATATCAAAATATATCAAAGACTCAATGGAATAGTCGAACGTGCTAGCATTTGAAAAACCAAAACTTTAGTCATATAAATTATCTTTCGAATGCCATTTGGAAACATATCGACAAACTTCGGACATCATAGATTTGCATCAAAGTCATATGGAACACTTATGGAAGCCAAGAATATTAGCCATCCTAGTGGCTCTAAGAATAGGAATCTCTCTGAAATCATACATATACGTCATTTATTCGTTTCATAAAGACCATGCCAAAAGAAAGAAAGGGTAAGCCTTACATACCTGTGCCACGCCTTATTAGGTACGCTTATTTATCCAAGCTTGCTATTCTACATTCAAGAAGATTTTACATAATCAGTAGATTCATTGTCATTTACTTGCCTTAGCTTCTCAAACAATTCACTTATATTCTGCCGAAATTTCGGCAGCATTTCCCCTGTAAACACATCATCCCCGAGAATCTAACTCGGCCAATTTATCAACAACAAACCCGAGAATGCAACTCGGCCAAATTATCAATAACAATACCAACAATCATATCTTCCAACTTTAACAATTATCTCAAAATACATTCTAACATTAACAATTCTTTCTACACAATCCGACGACATTTCATTTGTATTCGATTCAATCACATATAATCAAGCTAACACCAACAATCTATACTTTAGCAATATCATTCATTCTTATAATCATAAGAAACCATACTAGTATCACATTAGCTTCTTCCATAATCCATAAACGAATACAACTTCATTTCAAGCCATTAAATCTTCATTTTTATTATGAAATCCACAACAACCACAATCAAATTACTAAATAAAAATCAATTCATCATTCCTACAAAATTCAATCCTATTCGGCCACCCCCAACATACATCTATTTCATGAATTTCATCTGTTTCTTCATGCTACAATATTCACAAATCATCTATAACACATGAAAGGAGGGGTGAACCCTTACCTTTATTCTTTAGCTCATCTTATTCGAATAGAGCTTCCATCTTGCACCATGAGTACTTTGCTTGTTCCAACAACCACTCCATGTTAATTAAGACCTTCAAATTAGTTGGAATACTAGAAGAAAATATTTTTTCTTGATCAATTTCATGGACTCAAATTTTTGGCCATGGTGGCCGAATGTTCTCTTATGTTTTATTCTTGAAATTTCTTGAATGGTAAAGATGAATAATGGTCTTACTTTGGTCATCTCTCTACATATACATACATATATATATATATATATATATATATATATATATATATATATATATATATATATATATATATCCTTCCAATACCAAGTGAACACATGGCCTTTTCTTGAAGATTCTTGAACATTAAAATAAAAGATGACTAATTATTTTATTTTTGTCATCACCCTTCCATGTATATATATATATATATATATATATATATATATATATATATATACACATATGTCACACGGCCAAGGGGTTCTCCAAGAGCTCTCTTGAACGTTTTTGTGAAATTCCCATTTTACCCCTAGCCTTCCACAATATTACCATGAACTATTTTGCGAATTTTCCTTTTTACCCTTAGCCTTTCTCCATATTTCCATACTAATAATATTCATAAATAATATTCATAACAACTTGTACATTAAAATAGTTTTTGAAAATGGTCTTGCCCTTAACTTACCACGACTATCTCGGAATATCCGAACGTACAAAATACGGGCTATAACATCTAGATCTATTCGTGATTGTGTTTATTGATGATATTCTTATATACTCTCTATCAGAAGAGGAGCATGCAGATCATTTACGCATTCTTATTAAAGTTCTCCAAGCTCGAAAGTTGTATGCAAAATTCTCTAAATGTGAGTTCTGGTTGAATTCTGTGACTTTTCTGTGGCACATTATTTCAGGTGATGGTATTCGGGTGGATTCACAGAAAATTGAAGCTGTGAAGACTTGGCCAAGACTCACAACACCTACAGAGGTTCATCGTTTCTTGGTTTTGGCAGGCTATTGCCAAAGATTGGTAGAAGGGTTTTCTCCTATTTCTGGACCCCTGACAAAGTTGACTCAGAAATTAGCTAAGTTCCAGTGAACAAATACTTGTGAGCGGATTTTTTAGGAGTTGAAGAACAGATTGACTTCGGCCCCAGTTCTAACACTTTCAGAAGGATCGGAGGGCTATGTTATTTATTGTGATGCCTCAGGCGTTGGGCTGGGTTGTGTGTTGATGCAGCATGGTAAAGTTATTGCTTACGCTTCAAGACAGTTATAGAAGCATGAAAAGAACTATTCAACATATGATCTAGAGTTAGCCGCGGTGATTCATGCATTAAAAATGTGGAGGTATTACTTGTATAGTGTTCATGTGGATATTTATACAGACTATAAGAGTCTCCAGTATATTTTCAAGCAGAAGGAGTTGAATATGCGGCAGAGACGATGGGTAGAGTTATTAAAAGATTATGATGTTAGTATCTTTTATCATCCTGGAAAGGTGAACGTAGTAGCTGATGCTTTTAGCCGCAAATCCATGGGTAGTTTATGTGATGTCCATCTAAAGAAAAGGGAAATTTTTCATGGGCTTCAACAATTAGCTAGTCTAGGAGTTCGATTATTGGACTCAGACGATATGGGGATTACTATTCATGATATGGCAGTTTCATCTTTAGTAGCTGAAGTGAAAGAGCATCAGTACGAGGATCCCATGTTAGTTCATTATAGAGACACAACTCCTCAGAATAAAAAGTCACCATTCGAGATTTTTGCAAATGGAGTTCTTAGATATCGAGGTGGATTATGTGTTCCTAATGTTGCGGGACTTCGTCAGCAGATTATGGGGAGACTCACTACTCCCGTTATTCTATTCACCCTGGAACGACGAAGATGTATCATGACATTAGAGAGTTATATTGGTCGGATGGAATGAAAAAGGATGTAGCAGAGTTCGTGGCCCACTGTCCAAACTGCCAACGGGTGAAAGTTTAACATCAGAAACCCGGTGGGTTATTGCAACCAATGGAAACTCCAATGTGGAAATAGGAGGCAATTAATATAGATTTTATTACAAGCTTGCCTCGTTCTCAGTGTAAGTATGATTCCATATGGGTGATTGTTTATAGACTTACTAAATCAACCCATGTTTTGCCAGTCAGGACTACTTACTTAGACAAGGATTATGAGAAACTTTATATAAAAGAGATAGTTAGGCTTCATGGTGTTCCTGTATCTATTATCTCTAACAGAGGTGCACAGTTTACATCTGATTTTTGGAGGTCTTTCCAAAAGGGGTTGGGGACTCAAGTGAGTCTTAGCACAGTATTTCATCCCCAGACAGACGGACAAGCTGAGCGTACAATTTAGACTATCGAAGATATGTTACAGGCATGTGTGTTAGACTTCAAAGGTAGATGGGATGATCATTTGCCACTTATTGAATTTGCATACAACAATAGTTATCATTCCAGTATCCAGATGGCCCCGTATGAGGCTCTATATGGGCGGAAGTGTAGATCACCAATTGGATAGTTCGAAGTGGGGGAGACTAAGTTAGTAGGACAAGATTTGATCCAACAAGGTGTGGAGAAGGTCAAACTTATCCAGGATCAAATATTAGCAGCCCAGAGTCGTCAAAAGTCTTATGCAGATAATCACCGATGAGACTTAGAATTTCAAATTGATGACTGGGTGTTCCTGAAGGCGTCACCCATGAAAGGCGTCATGATATTTGGCAAAAACGGTAAGCTCAGTCCTAGGTATATTGGGCCTTATAGGATTGTACGTAGAGTGTGCCAGGTGGCCCATGATTAGATCTGCTTCAACAGTTGGAATCAGTCCATCCAGTCTTTCACGTATCCATGTTTTGTAAGTGCATTCGAGATCCTTTCAGAGTTATACCCATAGATGATGTTCGGGTTACTCAACAACTATCATATGAAGAGGTTCCCATTGCCATTCTAGACAGACAAGTTCGAAGATTGAGAAATAAAGATATAGTATCAATTAAGGTCCTTTGGAGGAACAGGAATGTTGAGGAAATGACTGGGGAAGCTGAAGAAGATATGAGATCCAGATATCCGCATTTTTTTCCACCCCAAGAGGAGGTTCAAAAAGAGACACCATTGTCTTCAGGTGCGTAATACTTTCTTTTTGTGATTTCTGATCGTGTGAGGCCATTATTGCTATTGTTTATTATGGCCCACGAGACTTTCTACATTTTTGGTTGTTGTGATAGGATGGTAGTGGTATAGTTACAAGGGAGACTCTGCCAAAATTTCAGAAAAATCCCAAAAATCTAACATTCGAAGACAAATGTTCCTGGGGGGAAGGGGGGGGGGGGGGGGGGGAAGATGTAACACCCTGTATTTTATACATTGAGTTTCGCCGTAAGATAGCTGACGTGGAGTTAGAAAGTGAAGTTTTTGTCAAGTTCATAAGAGATTCTATATGACTATCCTACATATATGGGAGATTAAGTTATTTTCAGCAAGCATCGAGAAGATTTGAGGCTGAACGAACCAAAAGAAACTGGGTGTGACAACTGGGCAACTCGACGCCTATTTTGACAGACCGTCAAATGGTTAACGGATCATCAATTTTCACCATTGAACAACTCTCTGAGAATCCGATACTACCATCACTCGACGGTTGTAAGTCGACGGACTGTCGAATAACGACAGTACCGTCGAGCTGGCCGCCGAAGTACAGGCGGTGGAAAATTTCCTTCTTTTATAAGTTAAAAGGGCCACGACCTTGGGTCATTATACACCCAAAAATTAGGTTTCTATAGATTATTCAAGCTCTCTCTACCATCTCTACCGATTCACAAACCTCCTTAGCAAATTCAAGTGAAAATCAAGCTTTAAAACCCTAAGCTAGTTCATGGAAGATGATGGTCCTTGCTTTTAGTTTATGTTGTGGTGGATTTGGTTTAAGAACAAGATTGTGCGAGTTGAAGTTCTTCAAGAATAAGGTATGCTCTTCCTTTTATTACATATATTGAGTTGATTTGGAGGTTAGTAAGTTATAAAGGTGAAGGAAATTATGGTAGGGAAAGTTAGAAGGTATTGTGTTGTAGTTGCTGATTATGAGTGGAATTTGGAAGGAAGTTTTAGATTGATTTAAGTGTAAATTGTATATAATCTCTTAATTATGGAGTTTTTGACATTGTTGTTGGTATTTGGGTTTTGTTTTGAGGATTGGTGAAATTAGAAGATATAAAGGAAATGATGTCTGATTTTCGTTAGCTCAATTATTAGCGTAATTGGCCTTATGAGAGTTTCAATAGCTTGACCTTAGTATGAATCCTCTTGAATGTACATTTTTAACCTCGGGAAGATAGGTGTTGAGAAGTAAGGAGACGACGAGGTATGTAAGGCTATTCCTTTATTTCTTTTTGGCATGATCCTTGTGAGCTAAACATACACATAAAGTTAATCCATAATGACTATTCTTAGAGTTAGGAATGATCCATTTGATTCATGATCCACATTGTTTTCTTCAGAAAATCTTGCTTAGATCTAGTTTGGTCATTAGAGTCACTTGTACCCCAATCATGTTTATGCAAATGCACACACACACACACACACATATATATATATATATATATATATACATATACACACACATACATACATATGCATATACAGACCCAAGACCCCTCAAGCGCTATATGCGTGTATATTATGTATTATATATGTATATATGTATAAGGTATGGGGAAGGTGACGGCGTTGTATACGCACTACCACCTGATCAGCTGGTCTTATGATGATACGATGATGATAATGATATGATGATGATACCAGCCGATATGATACAATAGGATGCCCACCGTAGATTGACAGGCGTTATATACACAGATATACATGTATGACTTCATGCATGCATGCACAGTATTTATGCATATTATCAGCCCTCAGAAGCAGTTCAGATGTATAGAAATTATATATGTGATTTACTCTCAGGGACAGTTCAGACGTACAGGTTGCCTTCACTTACATTATAGTTTTCTTATGTCTCTCTTATGTTACACTTATGCCTTACATAATCAGTACTTTGTCCGTACTGACGTCCTTTTGGTTGTGGACGTTGCGTTCATGCCCACAGGTAGATAGGGAGACGGTACAGATCCTTAGGCTGCACTTCAGTGTTGGTCCAGGAGCACTCCATTGTTCCAAAGTTGCAGCTCAAAGTGGTATTATTCTTTTGTGTATATATGGGCATGGTGGGGTCTTGTCCCGTCCTTGTTGGGTCATGTATCCCATGTAGAGGTTCATAGATAGATGTGTACAGCTAGATGCTTAATGATATCTTCGTTCTACATTTTATTATATCCTTTGATAGCCTTGTCGGCTTATATATGGGCACAATTGGCAATGTATATATATATCTTTTGGGCATGTGCCCCTTCCAGTTACAAAATTTATGAGTTAGTTTCAAGGCCCACTCAGATGTTATTATAAGATGTACGTTTTGAGGTATTCGGTAGGCTAGCTCCGGGTGCCCGTCATGGCCCTCCGGTTGGGTCATGACATTTTGGGAAAAGATTGTATGTAAATATTTTGTATCCACTCATTTATTTATTCAATGGAAAACAATTTTATTGATGAAATGTTCAAGTCATTCTTTTAATGCATGATTTGGGTAAAGAGTTCGCCTACAAGGTGGAAATAGGTAGGTGCCCGCACGGACCAGATTTTAGATCATGACAACATCCGAACATTGAAAGAGTACATTCTTCTGAGTCAATCTGGTTAAGGGAGATGCAATATATGAAAATCCCTCTACAAAAAATCGAAATTAACTAGCGAGGCTAACGAAACTTTGAATCTCGATTATTGAAGTAGGCCTGACCTAATAACGAACTCCCTCAATCTTCTTAGGATCCACCATAATATCCGTCCTTCATCACTACATGTTACACCTCGGAAAATCTTCCGTTGGTACGCAAGTGAATGAACTAGTGATGAGTACGAGTGTACAATGTTTCCGCGAGTAAGAAATAACATTTGACGACCCTAAGTAAGATTCCGAAGGCAATCGCAATGAGAGAGAGAGGTTATGCTCCATAATGAATAATTATAGGTTTTGGAAATGTGAAAAGTTGCAAGTTTGCATTCTGGCCAGTTGGTCGTAAAATGAAATACGGACCGTAAAGTGGTATACGGTCCATAAATTGCCATGTCGTATTTTGGCTTCCAAAACTTCAACTTTCTGCCAAATGAGCAAATGGTTAAAAATGACCCAAAATACGGACCATAAAGTGGTTTATGGCCCGTAAACTGCGTCCGTAAATCACCACATCTCAGTTTGAGTTTCTGGTTCTGATATGATTAAATACGACCACGAAGGACGGTCCGTAAACTGGAATACGGACCGTAAACCAAGTTTACGACCACTATGCACTTCAAATCAGATTTTTAAGTCATTAAATAAGGGGACCAAGGCTTATTTCATTTCACTTCTACATCACACCCCTTCTCTCTAGAACATCTCTCTACATATATTCTACAAGAATTCAAGGATATTTGGTGATCAACAACATAAATTAAGGGAATCAAGTGTAAGAAAACCATCAAGATCATCCAAGGTGAAGAAATCCAAATGGAGATAAACTAGGGTTTTGCTCAAAGTGGAGTATTATCAACTAAAGCTTGTTCCTACAAAATTTAAGGTAAGATTCATGATATTTCTATGTTGTTTAAGGTAGTTAAGAGTTGAAATACTTGGATTGTAGAAGAGTATAGAAAAATGAGTCATGAATATGGAACAGTGTCATTTTGAGAAATAGTATGAATTGAGCTATGGGTCTTGATGTATTGTGATGTAAATACGATATAAATGATGTTGAGAACATGAGATGAACAATGTATGTAAATGGACGTCGTGTGAGTTATGGCCATGGTTATGGATGAATTGAATGTAAGTCTAGAAATATGGATAATGTGAATGAGAAATGGCTATTGTTATGGCATCATGAATTTATTATTGATGTTTGGGAGTTGAGATACGTTATGGAGGAGATGCTGTCCGATTTTCTCTAGCTTTAGTCATATATGCTAGCTATCGATTCTAATGATAGTATGACTTCAATGAAGGTAGAAACGCTAGCATTGGAGGAGAACGCGCAAGTGTAGAATAGTGCAACGGAAAGGTATGTAAGGCTTACCCTTTTTTCATGAGGCATGGTCCTTTGGCCAATCATGTAAATCTTCTACGAGCTTATGATGTTCTCCAAATGCTTCTACCTTCAAAGCTACTAAGCTTATGATTCTCGATATGCTACGATTGTACTAAATTCCTCGTATGACGAGTAGGCCTATTAAGGCAAATGTGACGAGTGACGATAATAGTGTTAATGATATCGATGAAGATAATGATGACAATGATGATAATGATGTTAATAGAAATGATGCTTATGAGCTAGTATATGTATGACTATTATGGAACCCCGAGCTTATGAGGCCGGGCACGATATGTAAATAAGTATGTATACGATAACGAAACGCGCGCACACCTCTGCAGATGGTACGGATAACCCTGACGCCTTGGTAGGGCCAGGTAGATGTAACCCTGAAGCCTTGGTAGGGCCAGGTATGAGTAACCTTGAACCTTGGTTGGCCAAGTATGTATGAAACACCGATCCTACGTGGTCGGGTATGCTATGTAATTGCTATGTATATGATATGATTGTGTCTATGACGTGAATATGAATATGATACGACTATGTATATGAATGTGAATAAGGGCATGTATATGAATCCGAGCACAATTATGGTACGGGTACTATTAAGGAATACGAATAATGATGTATGTACACAAATACGTATTAGCAATGGAAAGTTCCTATGAAAGACAAGTAAGTGCATATGACGATGATATTGCCATCTCCCATCCTACGCTATTTCTTATGTTGCTATTTATGCTTCTATATTGATATTGATCATGCTTTACATACTCAGTACATTCTTCGTACTGACGTCCTTTTATTTGTGGACGCTGCGTCATGCCTGCAGGTGCACAGGGAGACAGGCTTGATCCATAGCTGCTTACTCAGATATGACATAGCAGAGCTCCATTTCATTCGGAGCCATAGCTTTTGGGTACTTATTCTTTTGTGTATATAATTATGGGCAAAGCGGGGTCCTGTCCCGCTCATGTGATATGTTATACTCTTCTTAGAAGCTCGTAGTCATGTGTATATGGTTAGATATATCCGGCCTTTTCGGCCTATATTTTGTATGTCTTTTGATAACCTCGTCGGCTTATGTACATTGATGTGGCATAGATGTCAATGATGATTTAAAGATATTGCCGTCCAATGGGACTAGCGTGATTGATGAAAGGAAATTCATGTTTAATCGTATGGCTCACCTAGATGTAAGTATATGTGTAAGCCAAGGGTGCTCGAGTGAGCTAGCAGCGGGTGCTCGTCGCGGCCCTCTAGACGGGTCGTGACAAAAGTGGTATCAGAGCAGTTAAGTCCTACGGTGTGTCTACGAGCCGTGTCTAGTCGAGTCTTGATTATGGGTGTGTTGCGCGCCACACTTATAAACAAGAAGCTGCAGATATTTTAGGAATAAATGACCTTCTTCCTTCATAAGAATCGTGCGATAGAGCTATGATGTAAGAAATTCTTGTTCCCTAATCGTGTGTTGTGTATTTCAGAAATGTCTGTAAAGAGAAAGGCTACAGCAGCCCAAAAGGGCAAGACGGTGGCAGAAAAGCGGGCTGAAAGAGCACTGCCACCGGTAGTAGAGGAAACTGAGTCCCAGAGTGATGCTCAATCCCAGTCCTCCCGTTCAGTGCCTATATTAGAGGAGCGTGAGGAAGCCTCAGCCCCAACTCCAGCACCTCCAGCACCTCCAGCTCCTCCACCGGATGCTTCGGGCCAAGCTGTGAAAGAGGCGATTAATTTGCTAACTCAATCGGTTGCGGCCCAAACTCAGAGGAAAAGTTCAGGGCAAGGTGATATGGCTGTTAGTGCAAGTGCCCGTGACTTCATTACTTTAAATCCTCCGGAATTCTTTGGGTCAAAGACGGAAGAGGACCCTCAGGATTTCATTGATGGTATGTTGAGGACGCTTCGATTGATACATGCTTCGGACACCGAATCGGTGGAGTTAGCATCATATAGATTGAGAGATGTCTCGATCCAATGGTATACATTCTGGATGGCTTCACGGGGAGCCAATGCACCTTCCCCGGTATGGCAAGAGTTTGTTGATGCTTTTCTCCGACATTACATGCCTCTAGAAGTTCGGCGAGCTAGAGCCGATAAGTTCTTAAATTTGAGGCAAGGTAGCATGAGTGCTCTAGAGTATAGTCTCCACTTCAATTCCTTGGCTAGGTATGCTTCGGCCATGGTAGCGGATATAGGTGACCGTGTACACCGATTTGTGAAAGGCCTAAGGCCACATTTGATGGATAGATGCTTGACTGCGTCCCTTCAAGACGGTATGGATATTGCGCGCATTCAGGCCCATGCTCAGAACTTAGAAGAAACCTTGCAACAGCAAAGAAGTGAACGCGAGCAAGATAGGGGCCATAGCAAGAGGGCCAGATCTTCAGGTTCGATGAGTGAGTTTAGGGGCGGGCACAGGCAGCAGATGTCTAGGCACTCAGGCTATTCTATGTCTCGCGCGCCTCCACGGTTTTCAGGCCAGAGATTCGACAGATGTACTCGTTCCGGGCCGAGTCAGAGTTATTCGGGGTCTAAGTTCAGAGATGATACGGGTCAGGCAAGGCCACCCGCACTACGATGTTCCCAGTGTGGGAAGTTACATTGGGGTCGATGCCGGTTGGGTTCGGATGTTTGCTAGTCATGTGGTCGACCAGGCCATATCATGCGTGATTGACCCTCAGTTCATGATAGAGGTAGGACCCAGCCTTTAGGGTCGATAGCTGGATCTTCAGCATCTGTACGCCTTACGGGGCCAGGTTCACATGCGCCAGTCGGCCATGGTAGAGGTAAAGGGAGAGCTCCCAGTTCTAGTGGTCCTCAGCATCGTGTTTATGCTTTGGCTGGATGCCAAGATCTTGAGTCTTCTCCTGACGTGGTTACAGGTATATTATCGGTATTCTCTCATGATGTATATGCTTTGATTGATCCGGGCTCTACATTGTCATATGTTACTCCATATATTGCGGGCTTATTTAGGGTCGAACCAGAGTCGATCAAACCTTTTGAGGAGTCTACACCCGTGGGTGAATAGGTAATAGCTAGCCGGGTATTTAGAAATTGTGTAATTATGATTTATGATCGTCGTACCATGATCGATTTGCATGAGCTAAAAATAGTGGATTTTGATGTTATTATGGGCATAGACTGGTTGGCTTCTAGTTATGCCAATGTTGATTGTAGAATGAAAATGGTTCGTTTCCAATTTCCGGGAGAGCCAGTTTTAGAATGGAAAGGGAATACGGCGTCACCAAAAGGTAGGTTTATTTCCTATCTAAAGGCAAGAAAAATGATCACGAAAGGTTGCATTTATCATCTAGTTCGGGTTCAAGATGTAGAAGCTGAATCACCGACTCTTCAGTCAGTTCCCGTAGTAAATGAATTTCCGGATGTGTTCCCGGAAGAGCTTCCAGGCCTTCCTCCCGAGCGGGAGATTGATTTTGCTATTGATGTGTTACCGGGCACTAAGCCGATATCTATTGCTCCTTATAGAATGGCTCCTGCATAATTGAAAGACCTGGTTGATAAAGGCTTCATTAGGCCTAGTTCATCCCCATGGGGAGCACCCGTATTGTTTGTTCGAAAGAAAGATGGCTCCTTAAGAATGTGCATTGATTATCGGCAATTGAACAAGGTGACGATTAAGAATAAATATCCTCTTCCGAGGATTGATGACTTATTTGATCAATTGCAACGTGCCAAGTGGTTTTCAAAGATTGATTTGAGGTCCGGGTATCATCAAGTGAGAGTTAGGGAGAAAGTTATCCCTAAGACGACCTTTAGAACAAGGTATGGTCATTTTGAGTTCCGGGTGATGTCATTTGGGCTAACTAATGCGCCGGCGGCATTTATGGATCTGATGAATAATGTGTTCAGGCCTTTTCTGGATTTATTTGTGATCGTATTTATCGACGACATCTTGGTATATTCTAGATCCGAGGTAGAACATGCGGATCATTTGCGTACTGTCCTTGGATTTCTTCGGGCTCGAGAGTTGTTTGCAAAGTTTTCCAAATGCGAGTTTTGGTTGAACTCAGTTGCATTTCTGGGGCATGTTGTTGCAGCCGATGGTATTCGAGTGGATAGTCAAAAGATTGAGGCCGTGAAGACTTGGCCAAGTCCCACAACTCCTATGGAGATTCGTAGCTTTCTGGGCTTAGCAGGTTTTTACAGGAGGTTTGTTGAAGGTTTTTCTTCTATTTCTGCATCGCTCACAAAGTTGACCCAGAAATCAGCTAAGTTTCAATGGACAGATGCTTGCAAACGTAGTTTCCAAGAGTTGAATGATAGATTCACTTCTGCCCCAGTCCTGACACTCCCAGAGGGATTGGAAGGATATGCTGTGTATTGTGATGCTTCAAGTGTTGGGCTAGGCTGTGTATTGAAGCAACATGGTAAAGTGGTTGCGTATGCTTCAAGGCAATTGCAGAAACATGAGAAGAGTTATCCGACCCATGATCTAGAATTGGCCGCAGTGGTTCATGCGTTAAAGATATGGAGACATTATTTATATGGTGTCCATGTGGATATCTACACAGATCATAAGAGTCTCCAGTACATCTTCAAGCAGAAAGAGTTGAATTTGCGGCAATGACGATGGTTGGAACTGCTAAAGGATTATGATGTCGATATTTTGTATCACCCTGCAAAGGCAAATATTGTAGCTGATGCTCTTAGCCGCAGATCGATGGGAAGTTTATGTGATGTACGACCAGAGAAGAGGGGGATGGCCCGTGAGCTCCAGCAGGTAGCTAGCCTAGGAGTTCGAGTGGTGGACTCAGGTAGGAAGGGAGCTACTATTAAGAATTCAGCAGTCTCATCGTTAGTAGCAGAAGTGAAAGAGCGACAACACGAAGATTCCATGCTAATGCAGTACAGAGATACACTCCCCCAGAAAGAGGAGTCATCATTTGATATTTCAGGAGACGGAGTTCTCCGCTGTCGAGGCAGGTTATGTGTTCCCGATGTGGCAGACTTACGCCACCAAATAATGAGGGAAGCCCATTGTTCCCGCTACTCTATCCACCCCGGAGCGACGAAAATGTATCATGACCTTAAGTCTATATATTGGTGAAATGGAATGAAGAAAGATATAGGGGAATTCGTAGCTCAATGTCCAAATTGCCAACAAGTGAAAATCGAGCACCAAAAGCCGGGTGGATTGTTGCAAGCTATAGAAATCCCAACTTGGAAATGGGAAGTGATTAACATGGACTTCATTTCAGGCATACCCCGTTCTCGACGTAAGTATGATTCCATATGGGTGATTATGGATAGACTCACAAAGTCAGCTCATTTCTTACTGGTCAGAACGGTGTACGTGGCAGAAGATTATGCAAAGCTTTGTCTTAAAGAGATAGTAAGACTCCATGGTGTTCCAGTATCTATTATCTCAGACAGAGGAACTCAGTTTACAGCTAAATTTTGGAAGTCTTTCCAAGAGGGTCTAGGGACCCAAGTGAACCTTAGTACGACATTTCACCCGCAGACTGATGGATAAGCCGAGCGTACCATTCAGACTCTTGAAGATATGTTGTGGGCATGTATGATATATTTTGGAGGAAACTAGGATGATCATTTTCCACTCATTGAATTTTCTTACAATAACAGTTATCATTCTAGCATTCAAATGGCACCGTATGAAGCTTTATATGGGCGAAAGTGTAGATCCCCAATCGGGTGGTTTGAAACAGGAGAGGCTTAATTGATAGGGCCAGATTTGGTCCAGTAAGCTGTAGAGAAAGTTAAGCTCATACAGGATCGGTTGTTAGCAGCCCAATGTCGCCAAAAGTCCTATGCGGATAATCGTCGAAGAGACTTGGAGTTCAAAGTGAAAGACTGGGTATTCTTGAAAGTGTCGCCTATGAAGGGTGTAATGAGATTTGGCAAAAGGGGAACCTTAGTCCCCGATACATTGGGCCTTATGAGATTGTACGAAAAGTGGGCAAGGTAGCCTATGAATTAGATCTACCTCCGGATTTAGAGTCAGTCCATCCGGTTTTCCATGTCTCGATGCTTCGGAAGTGTGTAGGAGATCTTACTAAGATAGTGCCTATAAGTGATGTACATGTGACAGAAAAGTTAACTTATGAAGAGATACCCATTGCCATAATAGATAGGCAAGTACGGAGGCTTAGAAACAAAGAAGTGGCCTCAGTTAAGGTTTTATGGAGAAGTAGTAAACGAGAAGAAATGACATGGGAAGCGGAAGAAAGTATGCAATCCAGATACCCTCACTTATTTAAGCCTTCGGAAGAAGTCCAAGATGAGACGTCAAGATTTTAAGGTATGTATGTTTTCGTTTTATGCTTTTTGGGTCGTGCGTGGCCAAATTTGTATGCTATTGTGTTGTGGCCCTGTGAGGCATCGATATTATGGGTTGTTGTGACAGGATGGTAGTGCCATATTATAGAGGAAACTCTGGCGAAATTTTTATAGAATCCCCGAAGACTTTAACATTCAAGGACGAATGTTCTTAAGGGGGGAAGAATGTTACACCTCGGAAAATCTTCCGTTGGTACGGAAGTGAATGAACTAGTGATGAGTACGAGTCTATGATGTTTCCGCGAGTAAGAAATAACATTTGACGACCCTAAGTGAGATTCCGAAGGCAATCGCAATAAGAGAGAGAGGTTATGCTCCATAATGAATAATTATAGGTTCTGGAAATGTGAAAAGTTGCAAGTTTGCATTCTGGCCAGTGGGTCGTAAAATGAAATACGGACCGTAAAGTGGTATACGGTTCTAAAACTGCCATGTCGTATTTTGGCTTCAAAAACTTCAACTTTCTGCCAAATGAGCAAATGGTTAAAAACGACCCAAAATACGGACCGTAAAGTGGTTTACGGCCCGTAAACTGCGTCCGTAAATCACCACATCTCAGTTTGCATTTTTGGTTCTGATATGATTAAATACGACCACGAAGGACGGTCTGTAAACTGGAATACAGACCGTAAACCAAGTTTACGACCACTGTGCACTTCAAATCAGATTTTTAAGTCATTAAATTGGGGGACCAAGGCTTATTTCATTTCACTTCTACATCACACCCCTTCTCTGTAGAACATGTCTCTACATATATTCCACAAGAATTCAACGATATTTGGTGATCAACTGTCACGACCCAGCTCCGTGGGCCGCGACTGGTGCCCTATTTGGACACTCCAAACAGACTTACATGCTAACTCGTCATATTCTAATTTAACTCAGATTTCGTATTAATTATTTTAAACAGATTTGAAGTCAAATATTATCTTAAGCGGTCGCGCGTGCAACGATATCATATCAAAGCCAAAAAGGGGCGGCGGAATATATATCGCCGAACATATGCACATATGCAAACATATGGGCCACCATGGCCGCCAAAACAGGTAGGACCGCATCAAGACACAAATCATAAACAGAACGAACACACGTAGGACCCACGACCCACATCTATGACTACAGGCCTCTACAAACCAAAACGGAACATATGACGGGACAGGGCCCTGCCGTACCCCAAATAGTCAAATATACAGAAATATATACATGACAGAGATATGTACCAAAGTGTGGGCTCCGAATCAAAAGGAGCACTCTGTAGTAGCAGAATGTGGGGCCTACACTGGCGAATCACCAACGTCTGTACCTGCGGGCATGAAACGCAGCCCCCGAAGAATGGGGGTCAGTACGAAAGATGTACTGAGTATATAAAGCATAGAGTATAGAAATCCAAACCATAGCTGACATAGAAGAATACAGGGAGTAAACAACGAGTCAGTACATCCAAGTCCATGCTGAAAATATATGTATATATAATGCAAATGAAAATCATGCATAAGGCTCAGGAACGTGGTCACCACTCCGACACTGGTGCCACAACACATCATACTCCAGAAGGTTTCAAATCTCCGAACAACCCCGAACATAACATATCATCACAACATATCACATCATCACAGCATATCATAAGCCATATCACAGCATAACTCCATAAACGGAACCCGACCCTATGGCGAGGTCTCGGGAACCGTAACATATCATACTGCCGAATATATCATAGTACGCACGATTACAAAACCGGCCCGGGAACCGGCGAACGATAGCATAGTAGTAGGCACGAGCAGAGTAGTGCGAAAACCATATGCATATAGCTCGACAAATAAATACACACACATATATATATATATATATATATATATATATTGAGATCAGAAAGCTCAAAGTAAGAATCGAGTCCGTCGGAATTAGTATATAGAAGATATGAGCCTTTAAATTTACAAAACTTTCGAAAGATACCTCATAAGCCATTTTCTAAAAATCTGGTGTCATTTAAATTAATAAGCTTTCAAATAACTTATGGAACAAATCAAACGGAGCCTTAAGTTCGTAGACAAGGTCCTCTCTTTATATCATACCAAAACAACTCAAGTGAGACAAACGAAGGAAGACTCGGGGCTAGTGGGCCCACCTCGGGTCAAGTCGAGGTGGCGGTCATAAATTACAAACATTAGACTCTAAAGAGTCATCCACGAAGGCGTCAAGGCGATTCTATCACATCTGTACAAGTTATGGATGTTTGAACAGTTTTCCAACAAGACATGGATTATAGTTCAATTACATTGAATGAATAGTACCAAAACTCAGACTCGAATTTCTATGAGCAGAATAACCTCCGAGACGCAAATCCAAACCTAGTACACCTAGGACATGCCAAGAGAAGAAAAGGGATAGATTTACATACCTTACTTGCGTCTTACGCTCGCCCAAACTCAATCCCCGTTTCGCCCAAATCTACAATTGGTCATAGTTGTCAAATATGAGTTTAAGCTTTTAGAATTTAAATCTTAAGTTCATATTATCCACCGAAATTTCGGCAGCATTTCCCCTATAAATTCAACGTCCCCGAGAATCATCTCAGCCCAAAATATCAACAACAACAACACCACAATACCAAGAGCATCAACAATCATCACAAAACGCACTATAACATAAATAGTCCTCTTCTCTACATAAGGCGACTACTTTCATTCCATCTTCACAATATCAAGCTAATATCAACATTCTCACATTCATTTACTAACTCAAGGTTATTCAAACATAATTCATTAACATTCCAAATAATACCCAAGGATTCAAACAATTCCGCCAATTCCATATTCTATCCAAAACTTCAAAAAATGCAACAACACTACCAACTAGCATTATTTCCTTCCAAATTCATTAACAACAACCATAATTCACATTTAGAATTTTACTTTAACAATTATATAAAAATCATATAAAAATCACATAATTTCCCATAACAACATACAACCAATTTCAATGCTAACTCAACTCGTTAAACCTTTATCTACGTCATAAATGTCACAACGACACAACTAACCAACTAAATGAACTTCACTCCACCTCCCCTTCACCATACTATGGCTCACGGCCATACGCTACTTTACACACACACACGGCTATGCACACACACATCACAACTCCATAATTCTCATCCAATTCTAATCATCATAACATATATACTTATTCCATAACACAAAAGAATAGAAATCTTACCTTTTTCTTCAAACTTCAACTTGCCGCAAACGTTGTTCTCTCGCTTAACTAATTATACCGCGTTGGAGAGCGTCCTGAGCTTAACAAGTATCCAAAAAGAAAAGATTTTTAAGAATACCACTAAGGAACTAGAATTTTTTTTTTTTGCTTGGGAAAGGGTTTGGCCGAATGGCCTTTTTCTTTGTGACTTCAAGTTTTTGTTTGGTTTCTTGAACCTTCTAATGGATAAACATGTATATATATTTATCTTCTCATATTAATTAGTCACATGACTAATTAAATGGGCTTGGGCCAAAGCCTCTTGGCCGGCCACCCCTTGTACTTGGGCCTCCATTTCTCTTCTTATTTTGTTGAGCCCAAATCATTATAGATCTTATTTTATAATTCACGGAACTAATTTCCGAATTTCCAATTTTGCCCTTGGCCTTCTTCCGTATTTCCGCAACAATATTTTTCATAAATGACACACATATATGAAGCGAAATAAATCTAGCCCTCATTTCCTACAAGGTACGATTATTTCAAAAAAAAAAAAATTCCAAGTGCACAAAAATGCGGGATGTAACATCCTCCCCCCCTTTAGAACATTCGTCCCCGAATGTTAAATTAGCCTTGTAGGGTTTTACAAGCATGGCGGGGGAGTTTCTCTTTATGAATAGCACACATAAATCATTTGTCAATCAATATAACAGATTTAGAAATTCAAATTACTTGTAAGTATAGGGAACAAGTGAGGATAATTCTTTTTCATCTCATCCTCCGCCTCCCAGGTCATTTCTTCCCGGTTGTTGTTCTGCCACAGGACTTTAACAGAAAGCACTTCTTTGGTGCGTAATCTCCTCACCTGGCGATCCAGAATAGCTACAGGTTGCTCTTCGTAAGACAAGTCCTCCATCACCTGAATATCATTTACTGGAAATATTCTGTCAGGATCACCAACACATTTTCGGAGCATGGATACATGGAATACCGGGTGCACTGCCTCTAGATCTGATGGTAAGTCCAGTTCATAAGCGACATTCCCAATCTTCCGGACAATCTTATATGGCCCGATGCACCGCGGGCTGAGCTTACCCTTTTTACCGAATCTCATGACACCCTTCATAGGCGATACCTTTAGAAATACCCAGTCGCCAATCTGGAACTCCAATGGTCGACGTCGTTTATCAGCATAAGATTTCTGTCGACTCTGGGCCGCTAATAGTCGCTCTCGAATCAGTTTCACTTTGTCAACTGCTTGCTGAATCACATCTGGACCAATTAATTTAGTTTCACCCACGTCGAACCAACCGATCGGAGATTTGCATTTTCTACCATATAGGGCTTCGTACGGCGCCATCTCCTCTGCCGCAGCTGCAAAAATCTGTCAACCCTCGCCCTCCGCAACTCTGGGGGCAAAAAGTGGCGGAGAAAAGCGGCCACAAACTTGTCCCATGTAGCTGAGGGAGCACCCTCACCTCTGGACAGCTCCCAGGACTCATACCAATTAGCCGCAACATCTCGTAATCTGTGCGAGGCTAACTCAACGGACTCGGTCTCTGAAGCCCTGACCAGTCCCAATAAGCGCCTCATCCCCCGAATGAAGTCGTGGGGGTCCTCCTCGGGCTTAGACCCAAAAACCTCTAGGGGACTACATGTCAGAAAATCACGAACCCTCAGGCTATCACGCCTGTCATCATCATCATCACCTCTCGGCCTGCGTCTGCGAGCCTGTCCCGCCACCAAAGTCGTCAACAACTGTACTGCCTCCCTCAACATCCTATCCTCCACCCCTGGCTGAGGAGCTGGAGGCTCGGGCGCTGGAGCGTCTGGAGCTAATGATGGACCTGCTCCAGGCTCCTCCGGTGGTGTAGCAGAACCCTCCGACTGTGGCACAACATCGGGCAAATCCTGAGCACGAGCCCGGGTAACTCTCTGCACCTGACTAGTCTCTCCCATCACCGCCTTGCCCTTCTGGGCAGCCGTTGCCTTCGTCGGCGGCACCACTGAAAAACACAACAATCGGTCAGAAAACAGTCATCCTAATAGCACAGCTCTATCGCACAATCTAATATTCAAAGAAAGGTAATACCCTAAATGTGCTGTAGCCTCCTGTTTATAGATGTGGTGCACGACACACCAATAAACAAGACTCTACGAGACACGACCTGTAGACATTCCGAGGATAAACCGCTCTGATACAACTTTTTGTCACGACCCAGCTCCGTGGGCCGCGACTGGGGCCCTATTTGGACACTCCAAACAGACTTACATGCTAACTCGTCATATTCTAATTTAACTCAGATTTTGTATTAATTATTTTAAATAGATTTGAAGTCAAATATTATCTTAAGCGGTCGCGCGTGCAACGATATCATATCAAAGCCAAAAAGCGGCGACGGAATATACATCGCCGAACATATGCTCATATACAAACATATGGGCCACCATGGCTGCCAAAACAGGTAGGACCGCATCAAGACACAAATCATAAACAGAACGGACACACGTAGGACCCACGACCCACATCTATGACTACAGGCCTCTACAAACCAAAACGGAACATATGACGGGACAGGGCCCCGCCGTACCCCAAATAGTCAAATATACAGAAATATATACATGACAGAGATATGTACCAAAGTGTGGGCTCCGAATCAAAAGGAGCACTCTGTAGTAGCAGAATGTGGGGCCTACACTGGCGGATCACCAATGTCTGTACCTGCGGGCATGAAATGCAGCCCCCGAAGAAAGGGGGTCAGTACGAAAGATGTACTGAGTATATAAAGCATAGAGTATAGAAATCCAAACCCTAGCTGACATAGAAGAATACACGGAGTAAACAAAGAGTCAGTACATCCAAGTCCGTGCTGAAAATATATGTATATATAATGCAAATGAAAATCATGCATAAGGCTCAGGAAAATGGTCACCACTCCGACGCTGGTGCCACAACACAGCATACTCCAGAAAGTTTCAATTCTCCGAACAACCCCGAACATAACATATCATCACAACATATCACATCATCACAGCATATCATAAGCCATATCACAGCATAACTCCATAAACGGAACCCGGCCCTATGGTGAGGTCTCGGGAATCGTAACACATCATACTGCTGAATATATCATAGTACGCACGATTACAAAACCGACCCGGGAACCGGCGAACGATATCATAGTAGTAGGCACGAGGAGAGTAGTGCGAAAACCATATGCATATAGCTCGACAAATAAATACACATATATAAATATAAATATATTGAGATCAGAAAGCTCAAAGTAAGTATCGAGTCCGTCGGAAGTAGTATATAGAAGATATGAGCCTTTAAATTTACAAAACTTTCGAAAGATACCTCATAAGCCATTTTCTAAAAATCTGGTGTCATTTACATTAATAAGCTTTAAAATAACTTATGGAACAAATCAAACGGATCCTTAAGTTCGTAGACAAGGTCCTCTCTTTATATCATACCAAAACAACTCAAGTGAGACAAACGAAGGAAGACTCGGGGCTAGTGGGCCCACCTCGGGTCAAGTCGAGGTGGCGGTCATAAATTACAAACCTTAGACTCTAAGGAGTCATCCACGAAGGCGTCAAGGCGATTCTATCACATCTGTACAAGTTATGGACGTTTGAACAGTTTTCCAACAAGACATAAGGATTATAGTTCAATTACATTGAATGAATAGTACCAAAACTCAAACTTGAATTTCTATGAGCAGAATAACCTCCGAGACGCAAATCCAAACCTAATACACCTAGGACATGCCAAGAGAAGAAAAGGGATAGCTTTACATACCTTACTTGCGTCTTACGCTCGCCCAAACTCAATCCCCGTTACGCCCAAATCTACAATTGGTCATAGTTGCCAAATATGAGTTTAAGCTTTTAGAATTTAAATCTTAAATTCATATTATCCACCGAAATTGCGTCTTACGCTCGCCCAAGAGCATCAACAATCATCACAAAACGCACTATAACATAAATAGTCCTCTTCTCTACATAAGGCGACCACTTTCATTCCATCTTCACAATATCAAGCTAATATCAACATTCTCACATTCATTTACTAACTCAAGGTTATTCAAACATAATTCAATAACATTCCAAACAATACCCAAGGATTCAAACAATTCCCCCAATTCCATATTCTATCCGAAACTTCAACAAATGCAACAACACTACCAACTAGCATTATTTCCTTCCAAATTCATTAACAACAACCATAATTCATATTTAGAATTTTACTTTCACAATTATATAAAAATCATATAAAAATCACATAATTTCCCATAACAACATACAACCAATTTCAATGCTAACTCAACTCGTTAAACCTTTATCTACGTCATAAATGTTACAACGACACAACTAACCAACTAAATGAACTTCACTCCACCTCCCCTTCACCATACTATGGCTCACGGCCATACGCTACTTCACACACACACACGGCTATGCACACACACATCACAAATCCATAATTCTCATCCAATTCATCATCATAACATATATACTTATTCCATAACACAAAAGAATAGAAATCTTACCTTTTTCTTCAAACTTCAACTTGCCGCAAACGTTGTTCTCTCGCTTAACTAATTATACCGCGTTGGAGAGCGTCCTGAGCTTAACAAGTATCCAAAAAGAAAAGATTTTTAAGATCACAACTAAGGAACTAGAATTTTTTTTTTTTTTTTGCTTGGGAAAGGGTTCGGCCGAATGGCCTTTTTCTTGGTGACTTCAAGTTTTTGTTTGGTTTCTTGAACCTTCTAATGGATAAACATGTATATATATTTATCTTCTCTTATTAATTAGTCACATGACTAATTAAATGGGCTTGGGCCAAAGCCTCTTGGCCGGCCACCCCTTGTACTTGGGCCTCAATTTCTCTTCTTATTTTGTTGAGCCCAAATCATTATAGATCTTATTTTATAATTCACGGAACTAATTTCCGAATTTCCAATTTTTCCCTTGGCCTTCTTCCGTATTTCCGCAACAATATTTTTCATAAATGACACACATATATGAAGTGAAATAAATCTAGCCCTCATTTCCTACAAGGTACGATTATTTAAAAAAAAAAATCCAAGTGCACAAAAATGCGGGATGTAACATCAACAACATAAATCAAGGGAATCAAGTGTAAGAAAACCATCAAGATCATCCAAGGTCAAGAAATCCAAATGGAGATAAACTAGTGTGTTGCTCAAAGTGGAGTATTATCAACTAAAGCTTGTTCCTAAGACATTTAAGGTAAGATTCATGATATTTCTATGTTGTTTAAGGTAGTTAAGAGTTGAAATTCTTGGATTGTAGAAGAGTATAGAAAAATGAGTCATGAATATGGAATAGTGTAATTTTGAGAAATAGTATGAATTGAGCTATGGGTCTTGATGTATTGTGATGTAAATACGATATAAATGATGTTGAGAACATGAGATGAACAATGTATGTAAATGGACGTCGTGTCTGTTATGGCCATGGTTATGGATGAATTGAATGTAAGTCCAGAAATATGAATAATGTGAATGAGTAATGGCTATTGTTATGGCATCATGAATTTATTATTGACGTTTGGGAGTTGAGATACGTTATGGAGGAGATTCTGTCCGACTTTCTGTAGCTTTAGTCATATATGCTAGCTATCGATTCTAATGATAGTATGACTTCAATGAAGGTAGAAATGCTAGCATTGGAGGAGAACGCGCAAGTGTAGAATAGTGCAACGGAAAGGTATGTAAGGCTAACCCTTCTTTCATGAGGCATGGTCCTTTGGCCAATCATCTAAATCTTCTACGAGCTTATGATGTTCTCCAAATGCTTCTACCTTCAAAGCTACTAAGCTTATGATTCTCGATATGCTACGATTGTACTAAATTCCTCGTATGACGAGTAGGCCTATTAAGGCAAATGTGACGAGTGACGATAATAGTGATAATGATATCGATGACGATAATGATGACAATGATGATAATGATGTTAATAGAAATGATGCTTATGAGCTAGTATATGTATGACTATTATGGAACCCCGAGCCTATGAGGCCGGGCACGATATGTAAATAAGTATGTATACGATTACGAAACGCGCGCACACCTCTGCAGATGGTACGGATAACCCTGACGCCTTGGTAGGGCCAGGTAGATGTAACCCTGAAGCCTTGGTAGGGCCAGGTATGAGTAACCTTGAACCTTGGTTGGCCAAGTATGTATGAAACACCGATCCTACGTGGTCGGGTATGCTATGTAATTGCTATGTATATGATATGATTGTGTATATGACGTGAATATGAATATGATACGACTATGTATATGAATGTGAATAAGGGCATGTATACGAATCCGAGCACAATTATGGTACGGGTACTATTATGGAATACGGATAATGATGTATGTACATAAATACGTATTAGCAATGGAAAGTTCCTATGAAAGACAAGTAAGTGCATATGACAATGATATTGCCATCTCCCATCCTACGCTATTTATTATGTTGCTATTTATGCTTCTATATTGATATTGATCATGCTTTACTTACTCAGTACATTCTTCGTACTGACGTCCTTTTGTTTGTGGACGCTGCGTCATGCCCGCAGGTGCACAGGGAGACAGGCTTGATCCATAGCTGCTTACTCAGAAATTACATAGCAGAGCTCCATTTCATTCGGAGCCATAGCTTTTGGGTACTTATTCTTTTGTGTATATAATTATGGGCATAGCGGGGTCCTGTCCCGCTCATGTGATATGTTATACTCTTCTTAGAGGCTCGTAGTCACGTGTATATGGTTAGATATGTCCGGCCTTGTCGGCCTATATTTTGTATGTCTTTCGATAACCTCGGCGGCTTAGGTACATTGATGTGGCATAGATGTCAATGATGATTTAAAGATGTTGCCATCCAATGGGACTAGCGTGATTGATGAAAGGAAATGCATGTTTAATCGTATGGTGATCCTAGATGTAAGTATATGTGTAAGACAATGGTGCCCGGGTGGGCTAGCACCGGGTGCTCGTCGCGGCCCTCCAGACGGGTCGTGACACTACACAACCCAAACGGCCACAGAGACGTGCCAAAACTCGCTGTTACACCTCGGAATTTTAGGTTGTTATGCGGTGAATAAACTAACGCAAGTTATGGTGTATATGATACTTTACAAGAAAGAAGGGATACTTAATGATTCTAATTAAGATTTCAAAGACATTTGAGGCGAGATAATAAAGTTCGTTGGAGAAAGTTAATGTCACGACCCGACTAGGGACCGCGACGAGCACCCGGTGCTAGCCCACCCGGGCACCCCCTTAGCATACCTTTACACTTACATCTAGGTGAGCCACATAATAAAATGTATATTCCTATTCATCAATTATGCTAGTCCCATTGGACAACAATGCCTTTATATCATCATTGACATCTATGCCCATATCAATGTACATAAGCCGACAAGGCTACAAAATGATATACAAAATATAGGCCGGCAAGGCCAAACGTATCTAACCATATACACATGTCTACGAGCCTCTAAGGAAAGTATGTCATGTCATATAAGCGGGACAGGACCCCGCTATGCCCATAATTATGTACACAAAAGAATAAGTACCCAAAAGCTATTGCTCCGAATGAAATGGAGCTCCGCTATGCAGCCCCTGAGAATGTAGCTATGGATCAAGTATATCTCCCTGGGCACCTGCGGGCATGACGCGGCGTCCACAAACAAAAGGACGTCAGTACGAAGAATGTACTGAGTATGTAAAGCATGATCAACGTCAATATAGAAGCATAATGAGCAATATGAGAAATAGCATAGGAGGGGAGACAGCAGTATCAACATCATAAGCACTTAGTTGCTTGTCATAGGGACTTTCCATTTCTAGTGCGTATTCGTGTACATACATCCATATCCGTATCCGTACTCATATCCGTATTCATTTATATTGTGTCCATAATCGTATTCATATACATAGCCTTATTCATATTCATATCCGTATCATGTTCATATTCATACTCATATACATACTCATATACCTACCCATAGCATGTACATATTCATATCATACACATCATTTACATAGCATACCCGACCGCGAAGGTTCGGTGTTTCGCGTACCCGACCATAACTAGGCTCGGTAATCATACATACCTAGCCAACCAAGGCTCAGTGTTATACATACTTGGCCCTACCAAGGCTCAGTGTTGTCCGTACCCAACTGCAGTGGTGCGCGCGCGTTACATGAACATACATACATATTCTACCCGGCCTTATAAGCTCGGGGTCCCATAATAGTCATACATAGATACATATACATAATAGCTCATAAGCATCTTTACTATTATGATCACTATCATCATCGTCATCGCTATTGCCATTATAGTCGTAATCAATATCATTATCACTATTGTCGTCATTCATTACCTCTATCTTTATGGGCTTACTCGTCATATGAGGAACTTAGTACAATCGTAGCATATCAAGAATCGTGAGCTTACTAGCTCGGAAGATCAAATCATTTGAAGGACATCATAGACTTATAGAAGATTTAGATGTTTGGCCAAAGAACCATGCCTTATGAAAGAAGGGTAGCCTTACATACCTTTCCGTTCAACTATTTACCACTTGCACATTCTCCTTCAACGCTCGCGTCTCTACCTTCATTAAAGTCATACTATCATTAGAAATCGATAGCTAGCATACATGACTAAACTAGAAAAAATTGAGCAGCATCTCCTTTATTTGTACGACATTCCTCCATAGTGTATATCATCTCCCAAACGTCAATAATACATTTACAATATCATAACAATAGTCCTTATTCATTCACATTATCCACTTTTCTCAATTCACTCTCAATCACCCATATCCATGGTCATAACACACGACTACGTTCATTCACATACATTTCCTATCCCGTGTTCTCAACATCATTTACAACACATTTATATCACAACACATTAAGAATCATGACTCAATTCAAGCTATTACTCAAAATGGCACTATTCCACTTTCATGTCCCATTTTTCTATATCCTTCTACAATCCAAGTATTTCAACTCTAAAATACCTTAAATAAGATAGAAATACCATAAATCTTACCTTAGATATTGTAGGAACAAGCCTTGGTTGGTAATACTTCACTTGAGCAAAAACCCTAGTTCACCTCCAATGAGTTTTTTGACTTGAATGGTCTTTAATGGGTTTCCTTGCACTTCATTCACTTAGTTTATGTTGTTGATCACTAATAACCCTTGAATTCTTGTGGAATAAATTTAGAGAGATGTTTTAGAGAGAAGGGGTGTGATATAGGAATGAAATGAAATAAATCTTAAATCCCTTATTTAATGAGCAAAATTGTCCCCGACCACATATACTGTCCTTACATTTTATACGGGCCATATGTCTGGCCGTTTGTTTGGTCCAGAAAGGTATGACATTCTGGGCTGATTATACGGTCCCAACATACAGACCGTATAATTTATATGGCCAGTATGTTTAGCCGTATAATCCCCAGTGATTTCGAAGCTCGTTTCGTCGACTCGTTTGATCTCCAATCCTTATGGAACCTTCTTAGCACTTGTTCAACACTTCAATACCAATCTAAGGTACATTATCACTCTTTTCCAAGACATCATTAAGTCCTCGTTAACTCGTTACTCGTAATTCCTCTCCAATACCTATCGTATGCGTTGCCTTCTCTTGGCCAACTTTCTTCCCCCATCTCTAACATCTTTAAAATATTAACTAGGGCCATCGAATGTCATTTATTACTTATTGAAGTACCGTATACTCGTACTCTTCACTAGTCTGTTCGCTTTTGCATCAACGAAAGATTTTTTGAGGTGTAACAGTTAAGGTAGAAAGTGTCTTACCTTTTGTACAAGTGAACCAGCAGGTATTCCCGGCAATTTACAGGACTATAGGTTAAACGGATCAATTCGGCGAAATCTGAACAAAATTAGGAAAAGTCTGCAGGTACCAGTCACGGTCGACGGGCCGCCGACATATCGATGGACCGTCGATGTGTACCGTCCCTGCGTTTGTGCGATAAGGTATTTGTAGGCGCGAGTCGACGGGTCATCGACCCGTTCGTCGAACCACCTCTCCGAAATTTTCTGGTGTCAGTTACAAATTGACGAGCCATGCTCTTATATTTCAAATTTCACTTCTCTCCAAGTGCTGAAAACACTAGAATACTTTCATATGATATTATCACAAATCCAAGAGGAATTAAGGAGTAAGCACCAAGATATTAGTAGAATCAAGTGCAAGGATGTTCACTAGGGCTTGTGGAAACCAAGAATCTCTTTGGTATTGAAGTAGGGTTTTTGTCAAGTGGAGTATTTTCATCCAAAGCCCATTCCTGTGTGATCAAAGGGGAGTTTCACATTTTATTCATGTTATTAAGAATATTGAGTGGTGGAAAGACTTGGATTATGGAAGAAAGTAGACTATGAAGTTCAAATATGGAAATAGTGGAATTCTTGAATGGTAACTTAACTTGAATTATAGTTATTGACATGTTACGAGCACAATCTTGTGATGAATAATATAAGTGATACTAAAGGAGTATTATATGAGAATATATGTGGTATTATGTCATAGTTTTTGTTATGGATGACACTGGAAGGGACTTATAAGGATTGAATAATGTTGAACTTGAAGAAGTTTATTGATTATGGTGTCTTGGATGTTGTTAATGATGTTTGGGAGTCGTTTATTAGATGCAGAGAGGTGTAGAAACAAATGAAATACTGCCCAAATCTTCATTTGCTCTTAGTCGCTTTAGCTTTAACTTAGGCATGTTTTCAATGGCTTAACCATGGTGCGACTTCTCTTGAATGTAGAATCGCGAGCTTGGAAGGAGATCATTTAGTCGATAGAGCTAAAGAGACACAAAGGTATGTAAGGCTAGCCATTCTTTAAAAGGCATGATTCTTATATATTGTGATTTCTTTCCGATAATTCCCATGACCTTCTTACATTCCGAAAGATAAAAGCTAAAGAGTATTAAAAGTTTCTTACGAGATAGAGATGAGATATGTTCCATGATTCCTTGATGCTATTCATTGTTGATAGCCTTAACTTATAGTGCTTGTTCCTTCAAGGTGAGACATGGTGATCATTATGTTCCATTATGTAATCGGACCTTACCGACCGTACATCACTCTGATAGAGTACATCTTTTACTTCAGCTCTTATGCATGATTCATGTTAAGTATATGGATAATGATTACACCGTGCCTATATGGCCGGACATGACACCACTTCGGTGGGCGGCTTATGATAACACCGTGCCTATTTGGTCGGACATGACACCACTTATGGGCGGCGTGTGACAGTTACTCAGACGTGGGTTAATGCTGATGGTATATTTGATATGCATGACAGGTGTTTTCTTTAAAAAGTTAAGCAGGCATAATATTCGCCTTAAGAGGCAATTGACGTACAGGTTATATCTTTGCGTCATATTTCATTATGTCTTTAGCATGTTAGTATTATTCATGCCTTACATACTCAGTACATTGTTCGTACTGACGTCCTTATTCTTTTGGATGCTGTGTTCATGCCCACCGGTAGACAGGGAGACGGACCGGATTCCTAGGATCTATTAAGCATATATATATATAGGAGCACTCCACTACTCCGGAGTTGCAGATTTTGGGTATATCCTTTTGTGTGCATATATTGGCTATGGCGGGTCCTGTCCCGTCCTTATGCATCAGTATTCTTGTAGAGGCTTGTAGATACTTATGTGTGGGTAGTAGGTGTCTCATAAATACTATAGTGTATATTTGTATATCATTTTTATAGCCTCGTACGCTTATGTACACAAAGGTAGATGTATTTTGGGAATGATAATGATTGTATTATGACAATTCCCGTACTGAGAGTAATGTATATTCAGGAAGAGTTTGATGACAAATATGATGGGTGGTGCTCAGTAGGGTAGCTCCGGGTACCCGTCATGGCCCCTAGTTGGATCGTTACAAAAGTGGTATCCGAGTAGTTCCGTCCTAGGATGTGTCTACAAGCTGTGTCCGGTAGAGTCTTGTTTATAGGTGTGAAGCACGCCACACTTATAAACAAGAGGCTGAGGGGCATTTAGGAATGATTGGCCTTCCTTCTTATCATAGATCGTGCGGTAGAGCCACCCTTTTCCCTAATCGTGTGTTATGTTTTCAGCAAAGTTGATGAGAGGAAAAACTACAGCAATGCAGAAGGGCAAGATAGTGGTTGAAGAGAGGACTGAACGGGAACCGCCTATGGATATAGAGAAGGCCGAGCCCCAGAGTAAGGCCCTGTTTCGATTTTCTCATACTTCGCACACCTTAGAGGAGTAGAGAGGAGCTTCAACCTTCGTTCCACCACCCCCAGTTCCTTCATTAGATACCTTAAGCCTGGATATGAGGCAGGCCATCCTTTTGCTGACCCAGTTAGTAGCCGCTCAAGCGCAGCGGCAGGGTGTGAGCCATGGTTACAGGGGTTGGAGGAAGAGGGTCAGGTGTTTATAGGTTGATCATAAGTCTAGAGGCACTACGAGGTAGCAATTTCCTAGGCTCTCAGGTCGTTCAGCAGCTAGTGAGCCATCACAGTTTTCTGGACCCAGGGTTGATAGATCTGGTTGTGTGGGGCCAGTTCAAAGTTTTAGAGTTCGTAATTCCTAGAACAGGTGTGATTCAAGCCAGATGAGATTACCTATACCATGATGTATTCAGTGTGGCAAGTTACATTCTGGACCGTGCCGCTTGGGTTTGAATGTTTGTTATGCTTGGGCTCGGCCAGGCCATTTCAGGAGCAACTGTCTATCGCTACGTAGTAAAGATAAGGTTTGTCCCAAGGGGTTAGAAGTTGGCTCTTCATCATCGATATGCCCTCCGAGGCAAAGACCGCAGGTATTAGCAAGCTCTGATAGGGACCGAGGAGGAATGCCCAATCTGAATGGATCCCAGCATCACACGTATGCATTAGCTGGGGACCGAATCTTGAGTCTCCCCCGGATGTTGTTCCAAGTATAGTATCAGTACTCTCTTATGGTGTATACTTATTGATTGATTCAAGTCCTACGCTGTCATATATCACTCCTTGTGTTGCGGGGTGTATTGGGTTGAAACCCAAGCCAAATCAGCGATTTGAGATGTCTATGCCTGTTAGTGACCCAGTGATAGCCAAAATTATGATTTATGAGTAAGTAAACCTCCACGAAGAGAGAGTTGATTGGCATAATATGTAAAACGATGGAATTCTAGAAAGAGTTTGTAGGTACAACTTATGAGACAAGACCTATTACTGAATCCTTTATAGTAGTCAGCCTTATATTGCTGAGCTGTATATTATATGCGTTTCTGTATGTGGCCTTTAGGGCATGGGATATGTTTCTGTGTTGTGTCCAGGTTTGGGATTGTTATGTTTGTAAAGGAAACTCTGCCGAAATTCTTCTAGGAATTTAAAGGAAATTATGAGAACTGTAGACAGGATTATTGCGAAGAGAAAGAAAAGGCCTAGCAATGAGTGATTAAGGACGGATTTAGTAGTAAAATGCGGGATAAACATGGTAAGTACGTATTAAGCTAAGGGAATGATGAATAGGTTAGGATGGAATAAGGAACATGAGAAGGGGAAGTGAAGTGCTTGGGATAGAAAGAAGTTTTATACACTAAGGAGAATTAAAGGGATAAGCACTCCAGAAGAAGTTGGAAGTTAGAAAATTTGGCTAACTCTCTTCGTTTTGGGGAACAATAAGTTATGAGATAAACTTGATGTATATGTATAAGCCAATGCGTGACACGCCGAATCAGATTATTAAGTCAGGTTTCACCTGATGATTCTAGTGGGAGGAAACCTTTCATATCACTATAAGCCAGCCTTATTGACCTCGGTGAGACCTCGAGGAAAGAGAGTAAAAGAGATGTGTTCACAAAAGCTCCTTGCCTCGCAATTGGGTAATTTTATGATAGCAGTTGTGTTCTGTGTTATAGTCTAGGATATATATTCAGGAATTTACTCGAACGATTATATGACAAGGATTGTTACTACAGATATGGGGAAAAGCGAAGAAAAGATAAGGTTGATCAACGACACAAAGGAACGATGAGTGATGAATATTCGGTATGTGTTGAAAGCAGAGAAGGAAGGGTAGGAGTGAGGCAAATAGGAGGGAAGTCTACTAGAGCAGTAACTCGATAAATAGAGGGTGGAAGAGAATCAAACCCTGCGGGTCTTCTAATACCAAGTAAGCTTGTTAATGGGTGTTGCGAGGTGATTGAAATTTGAACCATGCTATAAGAACGGTGTGGCTAAGTACATTATGAAAAGAGTTATGGAACCAAGTGTCGAGTAAGATATCCTATGTGTGGAGAGTGAGTTTATACAATATCCATACAAAGAATTCTAAAAGGACCATGTGTTACCCCGTTATTAAATGTTGGGATACAAAGTAAAATACTCCTATGGCAGTGTGAACTGATCGGAGAAGAGTGTATAGGGATTGACGTTAAACCTTAAGTTATAATCTTATCAAAAGATGGTGTTCTGAGAGAAAAAGGGAAGAAAGGAAAGAGAAGCCAATGGTACTCCGAAATAGGTTTAGGGTTATTGTCCAATGAATGAAATCATTTGAGAAAATGATGGGGGTTAAGAAGAAAGGAGAAACAAGGTTTGGTTATGAATGATCAATGGGCTGACATTATATGTATGTAAGGAAAGAAACAAATGGAATTTCATCCTCGGTGGGTTATACCGTAAAGGTCCCAGGGAGAGGCTATTGAGGAAAACTGAGTCTGGAGAGGGCGAGTTCGTAGACGATTCGGTATAGGGAGTATAGAGCGGTTATGAGATACATCAATAGAAATAGTGAACATATAGGATGGTCTATGGGTATTGATAGAAGTAATGAAAGAAACATTGAGGTAAAGACAATCCCTTCATGTTTTAATAGCCATGGCAACAAAGCGGTAACCAAAAGAGACCATAAAGAAGTAGTCTTTGATTTCTCTAGGGCAACGTGGCCGCCGGAGGCGTAAGAATGAGATAATACAAGATATGGGCCATAGAATGGAAGAGGGGCGGAGAATTCAACATGGCAGTTGTACAACAATAATGTGGGTTATGACGTAGAGTTAGAGGATGGGCATATGACAGTAAAAAGTGGTACTACCCTCAAAAAGATACATCACGTGAGCATTGCGGCTTCAGTTCAAGCGTAAGATAGATAAGGACAAAATGTTATTTCCATACAATAAGAACTCATGCGAATGATTTCATAGTGAGGAGAACGGACGATGAGAGTAAGATTTGGATTAGAGGGAGAAGTGAATAATGGACTATGACAGGAAGTTAAGCGGAATAGCCACTGCAAGCAAGACACATGGATGCAAAGTTTTAATGTCGCATAACGATTGGGGAAGCATTGTACAGGGAAAGCCTTGAGGGCAAAAATAATTGACTCAGAATTTGGTAATTTCTTGCCAATGGAAGGATGTGGAGTTAACACTAGAAGAAGATTGAAATGGAGACGAGCTATTTGAAAGTATGTGATACTTAACGATAGCAACCCACAATAAAGAGGAACAAATATAAATGATCGTTTAGAAGAGAGTGTGTGGGTGATACGAGAATTTCCAAGCTTAGAGTACTCAAGCAAGAAGGAATTAAAGCCGCATCGCAAGGTAAATGCAATAAGATGGATTTAAATAAGAAACTGAAAGCGAGAGGTTGTGATGAAGAAATAATGGGGGGTAAACTTGTGTAAGGCAATTTCCTGGTACTAATCAAGAATAAGGATGAACCTAAAGTTGAGATGGGTGTTGTAATTATAAAAAATCATATAAGCTATCTATGGAAAATTTTCAGTCTAAAATTTTTGGTTCTCTACCGGACCCTGAAGATCGATGCATTCCGAAAGATCTGGGAAAGATAGGTTATTCTAGTACAACCCCTCTCCCCAATTCTGAGATGGGTAAGTGGATAGAGCTCATTTTCTAACTTTCCAAGGCATGTTAGAAGCACGTATGTTAGACCTTCAAAGACCTGTCAAGATGATCTGGAAATGATATATCCAGATGGCCGTATGAAGCTTGCAAGAATAGGAGAGTATCAAATTAGCGGAATGTGGAAATTTCATCATGAAGCCAAATTTAGTAATATTATTAAAGGACTCAGAGAGAATTTCTTACTGCCCTCTCAATTGGTTTTGGGGTAGTATGAAGGGACAAGGACGTAAAAGAGGTGAATTGAGAAGCGTAAGAAGATATGAAGTCCAAATATTAGTACTTATTTTCCACCCCCAAAAAGACACAGAACGAGAGGCCTTGCCCCAGGAATGTAATGTTTCTTTCAATTCTTTTGGGTTGTGTGTGGCCATGTCTTCTTGCTATTATTGTTGTCGCCCTGCGAGGTGATGCTATTTAGGGCTATTGTAACGGGATGGTAGTGCCATATCACAAGAGAAACTTGGGCGAAATTTCTGTAGAATTCGCGAGAACTTAACATTTGAGGACGAGTGTTTTTAGGGGGCCAGAGTGTTACACCTCGGAATTTTAGGTTGTTATGCGATGAATAAACTAACGCAAGTTAAGGTGTATATGATACCCTACAAGTAAGAAGGTATACTTAACGATTCTAATTAAGATTCCAAAGACATTTGAGGCGAGAAAAGAAAGTTTGTTGGAGAAAGTTAAGGTAGAAAGTGTCTTACCTTGTATACAAGTGTACCAACAGGTATTCCCGGCAATTTACAGGACTATAGGTTGAACGGATCACATCGGCGAAATCTGAACTGAATCAGGAAAAGTCTGCAGGTACCAGTCATGGTTGACGGGCCATCGACATATCGAAGGACCGTCGATGTGTACCGTCCCTGCATATCTGCGATCAGGTAATTGCAGGCGCGAGTCGACGTACTGTCGACATGTCAATGGGTCATCGACCCGCTCGTCGAACCGCCTCTCCGAAATTTTCTGGTTTCAGCTATAAATAGATGAGCCATGCTCTTATTTTTCAGATTTCACTTCTCTCCAAGTGCTGAAAACTCTAGAATACTCTCCATATCATATTATCACAAATCCAAGAGGAATTAAGGAGTAAGCACCAAGAAATTAGTAGAATCAAGTGCAAGGATGTTCACTAGGGCTTGTGGAAACAAAGAATCTCTTCGGTATTGAAGTAGGGTTTCTCTCAAGTGGAGTATTTTCATCCAAAGCCCATTCCTATGTGATCAAAGGTGAGTTTCACATTTTATTCATGTTATTAAGAATATTGAGTAGTGGGAAGACTTGGATTATGGAAGAAAGTAGAGTATGAAATTCAAATATGGAAATAGTGGAATTCTTGAATGGCAACTGGAATTGAATTATGGTTCTGGACATGTTACAAGCACAATTCGTAATGAATCATATAAGTGATGCTAAAGGAGTATTATATGAGAATATATGTGGTATTATGTCATAGTTTTGGTTATTGATGATATTGGAACGACATTGTAAGGATTGAATAATGTTGAACTTGAAGAAGTTTATTGATTATGGTGTCTTGGATGTTGTTAATGATGTTTGGGAGTCGTTTATTACATGGAGAAAGTTGTAGAAACAAAGGAAATACTACCCAAATTTTCATTTGCTCTTAGTCGCTTTAGCTTTAACTTAGGCATGCTTTCAACGGCTTAACCATGGTACGACTTCTCTTGAATGTAGAATCGCGAGCTTGGAAGGAGACCATTTAGTCGATAGAGCTAAAGAGACATAAAGGTATGTAAGGCTAGCCCTTCTTTTAAAGGCATGATTCTTATATATTGTGATTTCTTTCTGGTAATTCCCATGACCTTCTTACATTCCAGAGATGAAAGCTAAAGAGTATTAAAAGTTTCCTAAGGGATAGAGATGAGATATATTCCATGATTCCTTAATGCTATTCATTGTTGATGGCCTCACCTTATAGTGCTAGTTCCTTCAAGGTGATACATGGCGATCATGATGTTCCATATTGTAATCGGAGGTTACCGACCTTACGTCACTCCGATGGAGTACAACTTTTACTTGAGTTCATATGTATGCTTCATGTTAAGTATATGGATAATGATTGCACTGTGCCTATTTGGCCGGACATGACACCACTTCGGTAGGTGGCTTATGATAAAATCATGCCTACGTGGCCGGACATGACACCACTAGTTGACGGCGTGCGACAGTTACCCGGACACGGGTTAACGATGATGGTATATTTGATATGCATGACAAGTGTTTTCTTTAAAAAGTTAGGCAGGCATAATATTCGCCTTAAGAGGCAATTGACGTACAGGTTATATCATTGCCTCATGTTTCATTATGTCTTTAACATGTTAGTATTATTCATGCCTTACATACTCAGTACATTGTTCGTACTGACGTCCTTTTTCTTTTGGACACTATTTTCATGCCCACAGGTAGACAGGGAGACGGACCGGATTCCTAGGAGCCTGTTCAGCATATATATATACAGGAGCACTCCATTACTTCGAAGTTGCAGATTTTTGGTATATCATTTTGTGTGCATATATTGGGTATGGCAGGGTACTGTCCCGTCCTTATGTCTCGGTATTCTTATTGAGGCTCGTAGATACTTATGTGTGGGTAGTAGGTGTCTCATGAGTATGACAGTGTATATTTATATATCATTTTGATAGCCTCGTAGGCTTATGTGCGCAACGGTAGATGTATTTTGGAAATGATAACGATTGTATTATGACAAGTCCCGTGCTGAGAGTATTGTATATTCAGGAAGAGTTTGATGACAAGTATGATGGGTGGTGCTCGGTTGGGTAGCTCCGAGTACATCATGGCCCCTAGTTGGGTTATGACACTCACACTTCAAAAACATAGCATATAATTGCTTCTCCTTAAGTATCCAAGCACGATCCTCAAATGTTGCCCATGCTCCACTCTACTACCAGAGTATATCACGATATAATCAATAAAGACGATCACGAAAGAGTCCAAGTACGGTCTATAAACACCGTCGTTAAGTCCATAAAGGTTTTTGGGGCATTGGTAAGCCCAAAATACATAACTAGAAACTTATATTGATCATAATGAGTCTTGAAAGCTATCTTAGGGATATCCTCCGGCCTAATCTTCAACTGGTGATAACTGGACCTCAAATCGATCTTAGAGAAGATCGATGCACCCTGAAACTGATCAAATAAATCATCAATCCAAGGAATGGGATACTTGTTCTTGATGGTCACCTTGTTTGACTGTTGATAGTCGATACACATGCACATAGACCTATCCTTCTTCTTCCTAAAAAACAACGAAGCACCACAAGGGGAAATACTAGGTCTAATGAACCCCTTACTCAACATGTTTTGTAATTGTTCTTTCACCTCTTTCAAATCTGCTGGTGCCATCTGGTATGGCCGAATAGAAATAGGCTTGGTGCCTGGCTCCAAATAAATATAGAAATCAATGTCGCGATTTGATGGAACACTTGGTAAATCTATCGGAAACACCTCGAGAAACTCCTTCACTACTGGCACCAACTCAATTGGAGGAGAATCGACACTAATATCCCTAACATAGGCCAAATAAGCTAAACACCCCTTTTCAATCATCCGACGACCCTTAAGGAATGACATCACTTTCTTCGGTGCATGACTAGTAGCACTCTTCCACTCCAACCTAGGGACTCCTGGCATAGCTAAGGTGAATGTCTTGGTATGACAATCCAAGATCGCGTGATAAGGAGACAACCGATTCATACCTAAGATAATATGAAAATCTACCATGTCTAGAATCATCAATTAGCCCAAGTGTCATACCCCATCAAAGTAAATGCACAAGATCGATACACCAGATACACCACTATAGAATCCCAACAGGAGAAAAAACACTAATAGGGAAATCAAGGGACTCAAATAGTATATCCAAACCTGAAGCGAAATAAGTAGACACATAAGAGTATGTAGAGCCTATATCAAATAATTTTATAGCCGACTGACAGCAAACCAACATAGTACCTGTAATGACTGCATCAGAAGACTCTGCTCTGGTCATCTTAGAAATTCATAGCATTATGCACGGCCACCCTTAGCCTGTCTTAGCACCATCTCTGCCAGAATAAGAACCACATCTTCCACTTCGTGCATTGCCTCTAGTTGGTTGTTCCACTAACCTAGGTACAACAATCTGAGAACCAGAATGTGAACCACCCTGCCTAGGTTTGGGGCACTCCCTGGTGAAATGCCCTAAATCACCACACTCACAACATCCCTGGCGTGCCATAGGCTGCTAAAAAGTGCTAGAATAACAAAAATAACCACCTTAACCTCCGGATCGAGAATACAAAATCTGAGAACTATGCCCCAAACCATGAGCACCACGACCCGAATAACCACTTGTCGAAGTCTGAATCGCTGCCTCAACTGGTATACTAAACAAAGGATGATAACCTCTACTATAATGACCCCTATATCAAGATGAGGTGCCTCTATAGCTGCCAAAATTGTGGGGATTTTTACCAGACCTTTCCCGAAACTCCTAACGCCTGATGGACTCAATACTCCTAGCGACATCCATCACTTCCTGAAAGTACCTCCTGAAGCTGACATATGTTTCACTGTGAGTCGAAGGGCATAAGATAGCCCCTGATAAACTTCCTATTTCTCTCAATCTCATCAAGTAGAACAGTCAACGCATGGCAAGACAAGCTGTGAAACATTACCTCTTACTCGGTCACAAACATCCCATATTGTTCCAACCTATCAAACTGCTCCCGCCTCTTATTCCTCAAGCTACGGGGAACCCACTTCTTTAGAAATACACGAGAAAACAAAGCCCAAGTAAGTAGAGGTGACCTAGTTGGCCTAGTCTAAAAAAAACACTCCACCACTGTTTGTTGGGGACAACCTTCTGAAATGCTACAAAATCAACTCCGTTGGACTTAACCAACCCTAAATGATGCAATCACTCATGGAAACTAACCAAAAACTCATATGCATCATCAGCAGGATATCCATCATACTGTGGTGGCTTCCTCTTCTTAACCTTATCCCACCTCTTTTGCTCCTCAGTGGTCATAATGAGCTGCGTAACTGGGTGAATAGCAACACCCGAAACTGCTAAACCCTGAAACTAAGGAGCCATAGCAGCAGATGGATGTGCCCCTAGTGTCCTATACCCCGCAGCAACCATAGGATCGGGAGTTTGGGCTCCAACTCTAGTCTGGGAACCCTCTGGAGTAGCCAGTAGTATGCTCGCCTGGCGCATACCCTCAAAGAACCTCAAGATACGCACCAAAGTTTCTAGAAAAACTTGAGTAGAAAAGAATCCAGCTGGTACCTGGGCGGGTCCAATCTTATCCGCCAGAATTGGTTCTTCCTCTAGGATCTCCTCTGGGTCCGGAGTCACATCTCTAGCCTGAGCCTCAGTAGGAACTGGTGCTCAGCCTCTAGCTAGTGTAGCAATATGGGCTCTATCCCTTCCTTACCCCATATCACGTCTCTGCCTCTACCACGAGCAATAGTGGCAGCAGGTATGGGCTCCTGGTCTCCAATTACGGTTCTATCGTATCCTCACCATCTATGAGAGAGTGAAACAAAGAAACTATTAGCTTACATTAGAATCAAGAACGCATGATAAGGAAAGAAATATTAGAGTTTTCCTAGATGTCCTATAGCCTCACGAAGATAGGTACGGAGCTTATTGGACCGATCTGTAAAACTCTACTAGACATTGTTCTTGTACTTGTGATATTAATGAACCTAAAGCACTGAAGATTATGCAAAGTTGTATATCAAGGAGATAGTGCGACTTCACGGTGTTCCAGTATCCATTATTACTGATAAAGGAGCACAATTTACAGTAAATTTTTGGAGATCTTTCCAAGAAGGCTTGGGAACACAAGT
The DNA here is from genome assembly GCF_019175385.1 of Lycium barbarum. Classification (NCBI taxonomy): domain Eukaryota; kingdom Viridiplantae; phylum Streptophyta; class Magnoliopsida; order Solanales; family Solanaceae; genus Lycium; species Lycium barbarum. Next base: position 33,479,574 of record NC_083339.1, on the reverse strand, counting down.
TAGACTTAGTACAACATTCCATCCACAAACTGACGGACAGGCTGAGCGCACTGTCCAAACCTTTGAGGATATGCTGAGAGCATGTGTGATAGATTTTGGAGGAAATTGGGATGATCATTTGCCGCTTATTGAATTTGCATACAACAATATCTATCACTCCAGTATTCAGATGGCCCCATATGAAGCTCTATATGGAAGGAAATGTAGATCGCCTATTGGGTGGTTCGAAGTAGGAGAGACAAAGTTAGTAGGCCCTGACTTGGTCCAGTAAGCAGTGGAGAAGATCAAGCTTATTCAAGATCGGTTGCTAACAGTACAAAGTCGTCAGAAATCTTACACGGACAATCGTCGACGAGATATGGAATTCAAAGTTAACGATTGGGTATTCTTGAAAGTGTCGCCGAAGAAAGGTGTAATGAGATTTGGCAAGAAAGGGAAGCTTAGTCCTCGGTAGCTTGGGCCTTACAAGATTATGCACAAGGTAGGCCAAGTAGCCTACGAGTTGGATTTGCCTTCAAAGTTAGAGTCATTCCACCAAGTGTTTCATGTGTCAATGCTTCGCAAAATGTGTGGGAGATCCTTCCAGAATTGTGCCTATAGATGATTTTCAAGTTACTGAAAATATTTCCTATAAAGAAGTACCCATTGCCATTATAGATAGTCAAGTTCGAAGACTTAGAACCAAAGACGTAACTTCAGTTAAAGTCTTATGGAGAAATAATAACAGAGAGGAAATGACTTAGGAAGCAGAGGAGGATATGAAGTCCAGGTATCCACATCTATTTCAACCTCTATAAGAGCTCTAGACAGAGACATCATCATTCTCAGATATGTGATACTTCTTTCAATGATTTCTTGGTCGAGTGTGGCCAATATGATTATTGATGTTGTAGCCCTGTGAGGCATTGGATATTTTGGGTTGCTGTGACCGGATGGTAGTGGTACAATTACAGGGGAAACTCTAGTAAAATTTTCGTAGAAATCCCTAAGAACTTAACATTCAAGGACGAACATTCCTAAGGGGTGAGGAATGTTACACCTCGTGGTTTTTCTAGGTTGAGATTCGCTAGGATTTAGCAGTACAATTTTGGACACTGGAGTTATTGTCGAGGAGATATGAGATCATATGCGCTCATATTATGATTATGAGGGTTTAAGCTCATGCAATAGGTCATGGAAAGGTTGGAGAATAAGTGAATCAAGGAGATTGAGTTTTCGGAACTCTGGAGAAAAGTTGGGTAAGATTTGGTACGATAATTTTGGTCTAACTTGGAAAAAGAAAATATTTTAATATATTAAGAGTTTTGGAGTGAAACAAAAGCCTAAAATGAAGTTCGGGAAGTCTAGTTTCCAATGCAACAAACCGCGCATCAATCCGACATCAGAATCAAACATTTTGAGCATTTTAAGATGGGTAGTCAGAGCAGGGAATTAACCCTGCGCGAATGCTCCAAAAGGTGGCGCGAACGTGCAGAGGAGAGCCCAGCAACTCAGCGCGAACGCGCCATAAGGCAACACAGTTGAGTTGAGCAATTTTTAAGTCGGTCTAGGCAGACTCTGGTACATTATATATGGGGGCTTACCCCCTCTTTCTTTATCCAAAACACCCCAAACTTCTGGAAAATCCCCCCCCCCCCCAACTTCCAACATCAAATTTTAAGCCCAAATCAAGTATAATCCCTGGATTTAGGTTCGGACAGCGTATAGTTGCGGTTATAAAATCGTATTGCGGCGAGTCTTGGCTTGAACTCAAGGTGGAAAGTGAAGATATTGTGGTTCTAGCGGAAGTAAGGTATGAATCTTCCTTTATAGTTATTGATTTAGGTTTATTTACGGAGATAAAGTAATTAAATAATCGTATAACGAGTTGGTTAGTTAAGAAATTTGGAAAACATCGTGAGAGATGTATTATGGAGCATATTAGTATTGATAATGTTGTTGTTGATGTTGGTATTATTGTTGTTGTTGGTTGTTGGATTGTGATTTCGGGCTAGGCATATAAACATGGGATATGCTGCCCGATTTTCGGCAGGATATGAAGTAGTTTAATTTGAAAGCTTAATATAAGTATATGACGATAAGTCTAATGATAGTATGAATTCTCTCAAATGTAGATTTACGAGCTCGGGAGGATAAGCGTAAGTAGTAGGAGACAAAAAGGTATGTTAAGACTAGTCCCTTTCTTTCAAAAGGCATGCTTCCTGCGTTATGATTCCATGCATGTTTTCCATAAGGTCCCTATTCCCCAAAAGCTAGAAGTTCATGATTCTCAAAGTACTTGTGCTACTAAAGATAGATGTTTCTATGATGATAATGATGATGATGATCCTATTTCTAGAAGTTTCAAAGTTATGGGTTTTATTCTATTATGAGATTATTCAGTATATTTCATGATGTCATCGATTTAATTCATTGTTATTGATCTTACCTTACAATAATTGTTCCTTCATTGTTCCATAATATATATCGGAGGTTACCGACCTTATGTCACTCCGATAAAGTGGTAGCTTTAATTTGGGGTCTCATGCATGCTACTTATTTTATATATGTATATTACATATGTATATATGGGGTATGGGGAAAGGTGAGGCGTTATATACTCATAGCCACCTTATCAGTTGGTATATTATGATATTGTCCCGGACGCGGGATGCCTGGACGCGGGATATATGGGTATGGATCGGGCTGCACGTTCTGCAGCAATACAATATATATATGGATTGGGCTACACGTTCCGCAGCACTATAATATATATATATATATATATATATATATATATATATATATATATATATATATATATATATATATATATATATATATATATGGATCGGACTGCACGTTCCGCAGCAATATAAAATATTAACGGATCGGGCTGCACGTTCCGTAGTACTATTATGTTATATAAATATGAGAAATGGTTTTATGAAAAGGCTAAGCATGCATGATATTCGCCTTAAGAGGCAATCAAACATGCAAGTTATCCTTATCTCATGTTATGTTCTGTATCTCTTATTATGTGGTTACTCTTGCCTTACATACTCAGTACACTGTTCGTACTAACGTCATTTTTTGTTGATGCTGCGTTCATGCCTGCAGGTAGACAGATAGACGGGTCTGATCCCTAGGAGCTCCATCAACAACATCTCAGAAGCGCTCCAGTTGTTTCGGAGCTGCAGTCTTTTGGTACTACTCCTTTTTACATATATACTTGGGCATGGCAAAATCCTGCCTCGTCTTATGGATTCATGTATTCTACTTAGAGGCTCGTAGACATGTGTATGATGTTAGATGTTCAATAGCTTCTTCAGTTCTTATTGCTGTATAATATTTCGATAGTCTCGTTGGCTTATGCTTATGGACATTGTAGTTGATGATTGTACTAAGTATGATATTCATAAGCTGTCTATATAGCCCACTTAGAAATGGTTATGGAATGTTGGATTAAAGGTGCTTGGTAGGCTAGTACCGGGTACCCGTCATGGCCCTTCGGCTAGGTCGTGACAACCCGTATAGATACGTTCAAATACTATGAATCAGGACTCATAGGGGACTTGCGAGGTCCATACACCAACCTAGAATTTCCCTTCGGGTTCTAAACCACATTTGACATCAAATCACAATACTCAACCCCGTAGGCTCCAAATCATAATACTCGGCCTTAGGCTTGCATTACCTGTCTCTAGCCAGTCTGGCCCGAAATACCATCATCTCTCCGTCTGTAATCATTTCCCCTCGGACATCACAAATGTATACTCAAAAGCACATGAGATACTATGTATAGCATGAATGCGGTATGCACAAGATAAGAAAGGAAACTAAGTAATAAAGACTTAATTTTTAGGTCTTTTCCACATTTAAACGATATTAGGAGTTATGAGAACATACAATCACATATAAGACAGGTAATAAGCATAGAAGCAATAAATAAAGGAACTCCAATCACAAACACAACCAACCTATGCTATTAGCTAATGCCCAAAGCATGGCATTCAGACCGGACTATAAATTGAAATTACACAAATACCCATATCATGGCACCGGTACCTGTCACAACCAATATTAGGATTGCGCGGGCGAACCCTTAACCCAAAATAAACTCATTTGTAATAATAGGACAAGATTCATTATGCATCAAGTTATAACATAAAAAAAATGTGGAAGTAAACTCATTATATAAATAAAGCGAAAGTATTTACAACAACTTTTAAATACACCGACTCCTTTCCCATGACCTGATCTATATTAGAACAAGAGCGCCTAATTTGGAGACAAGTACAATGAAGATAAAAGACTTAACATCGATCTAGGAATAAGATGATGGAGGTCTTCGAGGTAGGCACCGCACATCTCTCGGAAAATCAAAATCAACCCATAACCTGCAAAACTCTACACCCCGAGAGGGATGTAGCAAGAGTAGTATCAGTACAACACTAGTACTGGTAAGCATCATTGACCGACAATGGTTAGAATAACATAACGGTAATAGAGTCCACAAATAAACACGATAGGTGGTCTTAACTCAATTAATGAATATAACCTTATTCAAATAACGCTCTTTTCTAGAAGTCCATTTCCTTAACTTTTATCATTCCTCAAGTTCTAACTCATGTAGCATACCACTTAGGTAGCCATGCTCAATTAACTCAACATTACGACTACTAACAGGGCCATTTCTACCCACAGTATAGCAAGGTCAACCTATCAATTATCACATCCATAATATGGTTTAAGGATAACTCTCTCGTCATTCTAATATTCATCACTCACCCAAACCTAACAAGTCATACACATCCATATTAAGGTCACCCAACACAACACTTCCCCAATCCAAGATCATAGCCTATAGTTAAAGCAACTAATCCGAATTGTGCTAAGTCTAAGTATAGCCAATCCGAACCAATATATCACAATCATAGCACGGCAAGTCATTATCTATGTTATAGTATCTAAACCCAATTGTGCCAAGTCACAATATAATCAATCACGAATCAACACCACAATAAATAGCATATGGAGGAATAAAATGCAATGCAATGAAGTATGTAGTGTGAATGCAATGCCAATGCAGTCTTTGTACAACATGTCCTGGACAGAATACCTCAACGTCTCAATGATCATGACCCATGGGTGACCCGTAAAGTCAATGTACCACTCGTATCGGCAAGAGACCTCAGGCATCAAGCACTCATTCGTTCCCGATAAGAGACCTCGGGCAACGTACACTCATTCCTCTCTGGTAAATGACCTCAGATCACGGACTCTTATCACTCTTTTATCAACTACCAAGTCAATCTCAAATAGTACCACACATGGCACACAAGTAATATCAATAATAAGGCTACACAATAATCCACAATGGAATAACAATTGTCATCTCAATATCAATCAAGTAAAGTACCGCAATATCATAGCAATGATATATCACTAATCACCAATATCCTATGTCTCAATGTGGCAACGAGCCAAGAAGTAAATAGAACAAGATAAGTCAACAATGAAACGAGTGGCTAGCCCCCATATCATACAATAAGGCCCAACCTAAGACAATATCCAACAAAACTTCATACCCGAAGTTTCACATGCATTCTTCGACAATATCATCTAAACATATGCTTCGCTAACCGAAGTCTAACCATAAGTTAATCATAAATCTACAACTATAATAGTAATACATAATAACCACTATTTCTTATACGGTATCAATCTAAAGTATCCATACCAATCTTTGAAATCTTATATCTTATACATGCATTCTCCATTTCATGTAACATGCGTGTATGAAAGTCTAACCGGAGTCTACCAAGAGAGGGAAGTTGTAACCTACCTCAAGGCTGAACAGGTGCGCGAACATCTACTTGGACTCCACCTTCCATCTTTGTAGGGAATTTGTAGATCCGAGAGGTCTAGGAACGATGGGTAATTTCAAGTAAGCAACAATTAGTGAACCTTTGCAAAGAAAACTTGGACTCCACCTTCCATCACCCCCATCCAGAATTTATCAGTAAAGGTCCCCACACGTGAATTTAACTATAGCAGCACACAATTAGTGATGGCTCGTATCCTATTTTCCACGAGGGTATTTGCAAGGGTAATAACTCAATGAACTAGATTTTGTGAAAGAAATCGAACGCCTAACAATTGTAGATCTATCAGGGACACATGGGTAAGGGCATTAAACCCTGGTCGCAATTAAATGAATAGAATTTCTGCGAATTCTGAGGTACTATTTTGGTGGTCTGAAGTAACACTACAGCAATACTGCGGGTGGAGTCAGATAGCCGCTGTAGCAGCCATCACGACATCAGAAAATAAAAGGCCTTACACCCTTCGACTTCCCCACTTCCTCAAATACACTCCCCCAACAACCGACTGCCTCTCCATCTCCGACCACATCACAACTTCCCATCTCCCTCTTAACACAATAAAAGTCTCCTTAACGTCCCTGCACTTTATTCTACACCTAAACCCAACACCACACCACTACAATTTGATCTCAAAGGAAGGATAAAAAACTTTCAATTTCAACCCCAATCCTTACTAGGATCTTTAATCTGAAGGTAAGAAATCACTCTTCTCGACTCACAATAAGATAATCGAACTGGAATTTTGAGTGCGCAAGCTTGAAAAATAGATTTGTATCCCCAAAGTTAGGATTTTTGGGTTTTGGTTGATGGAGTTGGTGGGTGGTTATTACCCGAAATTTATAACCTGTTTGGCGTTAGATTAGTCTCAGTATAAAAAAATGCTTCGATTTGATTCAGATTTAGGGTAGAAAACTTGAATATAGTAAAAGGTATGTTCTTGAAGTGGGTTTTGAATTTCTTGTCGATTTGGGTGATGTTAGTAGCTAGAAATAATCATACTTTGGTAGAAAACACCATGCATTCTAGAATAGGTAACGGTCTGTGCGTGAAATTCAGTTTGGTCCAGTTTTTGAGGCCTTTGGGTTTTAGGGAAAATCGGGGTCTGTTTGGAAAAGATGATCCCGCTTCAGTGGTTCGGGGACCGCTAAGGCAGCTACGCTTTAGTGCCCATTGGGGTCGCAGGAGCGGTCGAGGAAGATATAGCAGGGGTCACGGGCACGTTCGTCCTTCCCGCTTTAGCAGCTCCGTTGCAGCGGTCTAAGTGACCGCTACAGCGGTTCCTACACCAGAAATTGCAGTTAGATTTTTTTTTGAATACATCGTATTTGGCCAAGATTTTAGAGAGTAGAATGCAAACTATTAATTTCTGAAATCTGTTAACATGAATCCTCATCATCTACTGTTCTTCACAGGTAAAATGACCGAAAATCAAGAAGTCGCACAATAAGAATAACAAGAGAAACAAGTGCCCAACTATTAAATCTTCGTCAGCCCCCAATCAAAGTGTCATTTCTTGGAGTAGAGGCGTATATCCTTACTGTTAGAGTGAGGTTTTGACATGACTAACGTGGAGAGACATGCCCCAGAATTTCTGGAGAGGTTGCAAGCGATAAAGTTGATGCGTTTGGTTAAGGATCTCGGGCTATGGAATGAGAATTAGGTAAAGGAGTTCTACACCATGTTACCTACCATTAATTGGGATTCTCCTGACACGAGGATTGTGATTCGGGGACCTCTGTGAAAGTAGGGGCTAAGGAGATAAACCGGGTGCATAAACTGGATAATCATCTGGTGGAGCTTTTGGAGGCCAAAAATACTGTTGACAATGGAGAGTGGTTGGTGTCGAAGTTAATAGTCGAGGAGGACAGGTCTTCTATCACATGGGGTCAGTCCAAGATGGGGATTATGGGTGATACATTACTACGGAGGCAAGGAAATGGCTGAACATCATCTCCTGCCGGGTCCGTCCTTTGAGAAATGTCACCTCTGTGACCTATCCCAAGACCCTTCTGATTGCTTGTATCCTGGATAATGTGCCTGTGAATGTGGGTTCACAGGTGGTTTAAGAATGGAAGGATTTTATGAGGCACAGGCGTCGAATTTGATGTTCCCATCATTAATCACTTCGCTGTGCAAGAGGGCTGGAGTCCATACGAGGAACGAGGATAACATGATTGATTTTGTTGCTGATTTCCTCCAACTATGGGTGGTTGGTCATGGTACGTCCGTCCAGAGTAAGAAAAGAAAGACTGATGAGAGAGCGTGTGCTAGTGCTGGTGAAGATGGAAGTGGTGCTAGAGCTGCCCATGTTCAGGGCCCATTTGAGCGCATTGATACTTATTTTAACGAGATGATTGCGATGTTTCAGGGTATACAGAGGCCTTCGATGGAGGTTGGTTCTTCCAGTGCTGATGGGGGTTACTTTACCAGGAAGGAGATGAAGGGCTATTTGGAGGCGCGGAAGGGGATAGGTGAGTCACTCTTTACCTTGCAGGCCGTCTACACTTCTCTGACCACAGATCATGGCCAATTTCGTAGTGACTTTGAGAAGGAGAAGGACAAGAACAGGTCCCATGACAAAGTCCACTTCATAAATATCATGATTGGAAGGGGCACACACCAAAAGATAGGTATATACATCATCAACTGTACCCATATATAAGCTGACACTATCAAAGGATATAACAAAAATATAGACCGAGGAGAGCATACAACTTCTAGCTGTACACATCTGTCTACGAGCCTCTACATAGAATACATAACATAGTAAGGATGGGATAGGACCCCACCATACCCATATATACACAAAAGAATCATACCACTCTAAGCTGTAACTTTGGAAGAATGGAGTGCTTCTGGACCAACGCTGGAGGGCAGCCTAAGGATCTGTACTGTCTCCCTATCTACTTGCGGGCATGAACACAACATCCACCAACAAAAGGATGTTAGTACGGACAAAGTACTGAGTATGTAAGGCATAGAAGTAACTTAAAAGTGATATAAGAAACTGTAAGGCAAATGAATACAACCTGCATGTCGAAACTGCCTCTGCGAATGAATCATGTATATAATTACTATGCATTTGAGCTGCCTCTGGGTGCTGATGATATGCACAATACTGTGCATGCATGCATGAGGTCATACATATTATATATAACGCCTGTCAAGCACTACCACCTGATCAGCTGGTCATATAATGATACGATGATGATTATGATGATGACGGCCGATACGATACAATGGGTTGCCCATAGTGGCCGATACGATATATATATATATATATATATATATATATATATATATATATATATATATATATATATATATATATATATATATATCAATGCAATGCATAAATGTGATAGGAGTACAAGTGACTCTAAAGACCAAACTGGATCTACGCAAGACTTTTGAAGATAACAGTATGGAATATGAATCAATTGGGTCCTTCATAATTCTAAGAGTAGAACATTATGGATTAGCTTTACATGTACGTTGGATGCACAAGGATCATGCCAAAAAAAAAAGAAATAAGTAGACTTACATGTCTCGCCGTCTCCTTACTACTCAATGCCTATCCTCCCGAGTATGGAAATCTACATTCAAGAGGATTCATACTAAAGTCAAGCCATTGAAATTCTCATAAGGTCAACTAAACTAATGATTGATCTAACGTGTCACGACCCTAATTACCGATCGTGCGGGCACCTACCATATTATCATTAGTAGACGAACCCTTACCCGTTAACCCATTAATGATTAGCCAACTTCAACTTCTTTAATCACTTATTAACAGTAAATTGACAAGTGAATGAATCGATAAATAAAACAAGTCATAATTAATAGATAATATAAGTGCAGAAGTCTAACTATTACACCCCCAAAATCTGAAAGTCATCGTACAAGGACTCTAACAAATAATCTCTAAAGAATGAAGTACATCTCAAATATAATAACAAAGAATGTCTGGAATAAAAAATAGACATCTGGACAGAGAGATATTCAAGTGGCATGGCATAGATATAAGCTCACCCTCGGATCTGATCGAGCAAACTAGCTTCAAGCTAGAGATATAGCCTAGAGGAAATCTGTGGAACACAATCTGCACTCAAAAAGGGTGTAGCAAGGTAGTATCAGTACAAACACTATCTACTGGTAAGCATCATAGGCCGACTAAGATTAGTTCACGCATATAGGTATAAAATCTACAAGATAGACAGATAGGCACTTAATACTAAAATTCAAGTCACAGATTATCCCATAATAGAGTCACAACCTAAGATGAAGCTTCTAACCACAAGTCTGTCAAGTTTCAATAATCTCACCTTATGATCACAAGTCCAAGTTCCTTCCCTAGGTAGAGTCACTAATCCACAATTTAACTTAGTCAATGATCATATCAATACCATAACATCTATTTCAGGAAACACACCAACATTAGAACAAAACGAGCCATATAATAATGCAGAATAAAATGTAATGATGTGCAATGCAAAATATGATGATGTGCAATGCAATGCACTGGCCAAATACACACTGTACACACATGCTACTGATGTCATAGCTCAGTAGTCATGACCTGCAGGGGACCCATGGTGTCCATGTATCACTCATTTCGGACTCACTCCTCGGACCCGAGCATAAACCTCCGCTCCGGAAAGAACCTCGAACGCCGGCCACATCAATGTATCCCTCATTTTCGGAACAAACCTCGGACCACGAGCCATAATCTAAGTCACATATGTGCCTTTCCCTATATTTGTACATAATGGTTTTTATTGCCCTCTTATTATCCACGCTCAAATCATCAAGTACCATGTATCAAATAATATCACAAGTTAAACAAGAAGATTATATTAACTTCTTCACTAATTTCACATCATAATGTAAGTCTCAATGTATTCCAGTTCATTAGTACGTATGGACTATGAACAATTAGCAATATCAGTGTCAAACACAAGGCATCATGACACAAGTCTTCCAAACCATTTCCATCATGTATGAGTGTATGAATGCATAAATGAGCGTAAACGGGATAGATCAATGCAAACCAATAAAGCAACACTGAAGGTACAAGTTACAAAACCACAAGTCATATCAAGACCTTGATTAACTCAGCCATGGAATGAATCATACAATCGTCTTAACCAAGATAATAGTCTATGTCCCTCTTTACTTCCACATGTAGCAAGTACGCCTCCCAACTAAGTCTTGTATTACTAAGAAGCTGCACTCTTCCATATATTATCATCAATAGTAAATCATACATCAATTGTTCATCTACGTACTATCTGTTACACCGTGAAAATTTCCCCGCGAACTTACAGTGGATAGGCTAACAAAGGGCATAGCGTATACGATGTTTTAATAAGAAGGGAATGACGTTTGATGACCCTAAGTAAGATTCCAAAGGCAATTGCAATAAGAGATAAGTTATGCTCCATAATGATTAACTATAGTTTCTGAGAATGTGGAAAGTTGCAGATTTGCACTTTGACCAGTTGAACGAAAACTGGAATACGGACCGTAATGTGGTATACGGCCCGTAAACTGCCATCTCGTATTTCAACTTCTAAAACTTCAACTTTCTGTCAAATGCTTGAATGGTTAAAGATGACTTGAAATACGGACCGTAAACTGTGTTCGTAAATCACCCTGTCTCAGCCTGACTTTCTGGTTCTGTTATGCTTTAATACGCCCACAGAATACGGACCGTAAACTGGAATACGACCCATAAACTGGATTTACGACCACTGTGCACTTTCGACGACTGTTAAATTTCAGATCAGATTTTGGGTTATTAAAAAGGGGACCAAGTTTATTATTTCATTTCCACATTTCACCCCTTCTCTCTAAAACATCTCTCTACATTTATTCCACAAGAATTCATGGATTATTAGTGATCAACAACATAAACTAAGTGAATCAAGTATAAGAAAACCCATTAAAGGTCATTCAAGTCAAGAAATCCCAATAGAGATAAACTAGGGTTTTTGCTCAAGTGGAGTATCATCAACCAAGGCTTGTTTCTACGACATCTAAGGTAAGATTTATGATATTTATATGTTGTTTAAGGTATTTAAGAGTGGAAATACTTGGACTGTAGAAAGGTATGGAAAAGTGGGTCATGAATGTGGAATAGTACCATTTTGAGAAATAGTTTGAATCGAGTTATGAGTCTTGATGTATTGTGATGTAAATATGTTATAAATGATGTTGAGAACATCAGATGAGTAATGTATGAGAATAGATGTCGTCGTGCATTATGGCCATGGATATGGATAATTGAAAGTAAGTTTAGGAATGTGGATAATGTGGATGAATAATAATTATTGTTATGATATTGTGAATGTATTATTGATGTTTAGGAGTTGATATGTAAGGCTAACCCTTCTCTCATAAGGCATGGTTCTTTGGCCAAACGGCTAAATCTTCTATGAGACTATGATATTCTTCAAAAGATTTGATCTTCCGAGATAGTAAGCTCACGATTCATGATACGCCACGATTGTACTAAGTTCCTCGTATGACGAGTAGGCCTATTGAGGTAGATGAGATGAATGACGATAATAGTGATAATGATATTGATGACGACTATAATGGTAATAATGATGATGATAACGATGACGATTATGATAATGATGCTAATAGTAAAGATGCTTATGAGCTATTATGTGTATGTATCTATGTATGACTATTATAGAACCCCGAGCTTATGAGGATGGGTAAGATATGTAAATAGGTATGTCTATGATTAGGTAACGCACGCACACCTCTGCAGATGGTACGGATAACCCTGACGCCTTGGTAGATGTAACCCTGAAGCCTTGGTAGGGCCAGGTATGTCCTACCTTGAGCCTTTGCTGGCCAAGTATGTATGAAACACCGATCCTGCATGGTCGGGTATGCTACATAAATGCTATGTATATGATATAACTATTATATCCCGTATTTTGCACATTCGGATATTTCAAGATAACCGCGATAAGTTAAGGTGGGGACCACATGTCGGGATTTTATAAAGGACATATGAAGAGATATATGGGTAGTACATGTGAAGTTGAGCAAGTCCTAAGAAGGACCCATAAGCCAAAAATGAGTGTAAGCCCTCCAAAAGGACGATCTAAGATAACGTTTTCGGATGATCCGACTTCGAGGGGCCAAAGCGCTATTATATATTCGGAATTTGGAAAAACTCAAAGAATGAAAGTTGTAGATAATTGAATTCTCTTTCCAACTATAGGTGGTGGGCCCTCATACGATGTCGGGATAAAAGGTTATGGCCATTTTATGAGCAAGACCTTAAGCTGCCAAAAAACTCTGCGGGCCCCACATGGGGAGGTCGGTTAGGGAGGTTATAAATACCCCATAAGTCTCATATTTTCAGCATATTAGCACTCCAAAAACTCCTAGAAGCCTCTCAAACATCTCCTAAATATTATAGTCCGATAAATCAAGAATTTAACAAGATTACGCCAAACTAGTCCGTGAAAGGTGATTATTCTTACTTCTACTTACGCTTGGTGTTGGAAAAAGGTTGATGTGGCTGAGTTTCTTCAAATATGAGGTATGTTATTCATCCCATCTCTTGTGTTGAGTTTATTTAAAGGTCTAGCAAGCTTTAAAAATGAAAATAGTTATGGAAAAAAAGTCATAAAGTGTTGTGTTGAAGTTGTTGTGTTACAGGCTATTTTGAACATGTTGTGGACGTGTGGATGGACTGATTTATGCATATCAAAACGGTATCTAACATTGTTGGTGTGTTGATGAGATTATACTCCTGGATTGGGATGGAAGAAAGTGTGTGTTGTTGTTGTATGTTGAAACAACATCGTGTGGGATGTTTATGGAATATTTTTGTATGAATAATAATGTTGTTGATGTTTGTATTATTGTTGTTGTTGATTGGTTGCTGAATTGTAATTGTGGGCTAGGCATATAAACAGGGGAGATGCTGCCGAAATTTCGGCAGATCATAAGTGAATTTATTTGAAAGACTAAGACAAGTGTGTGTGGTAATGAATCTAATGATTGCGTCAATCTTCTTGAATGTAGACTAGCGGTAGCAAGCTTGGACAATTAAGCGTAGCTAATAGGACGCGGAACAGGTATGTTAAGGCTCGCCCCTTTTCTTTCAAAGGCATGATTCTGATGTTATGATCTCATAATTGTTTCCATAACTTCCTTGTTTTCGAAAGTAGATGTTTATAATCCCAAAGCATGACTACTTTCACGAGAACCCGTTGATGAATTCCAAAATGTCATATTTTTCCGAACTAGAGGTTTATGATTTTGAAATCTCTTGTGACAACAAGGATATACATGTTTTTATTATGATGGCAATGATTTCAAGGATGAGAACATTTTCCTATGATGATTACGATAAGGAATCTATGTCTAAGGGTTCCAAGTTTATGGTTCCAATGACGATACAAGAATGTTGAACTATTTTCTTGACTTTTAATTTTATTCGCGGATGACGATTATTTCTTAAAGGTTCCAAATGTATGTGAATTGATGCCTTATGAGATGATAATTTTATTTTATGTTCGCCTAACGCTATTCTTCATTGATAGTCTCACATTATGATAATTGTTCCTTCAAGGTGAGACACGTGGATCTTGATTGTTCCATAATGTAATCGGAGGTTACCGACCTTACGTCACTCCGATAGATGCATGATTTTATTTGGGCTCTCCTGCATGCTGCTATATGATATATGTATATATATATATGTATATGGGGAAGATGGGAAAAGGGCCAGAGCGCTATAGACGCTATCCACCTGATCAGTTGGTATTGTATGACATGATACCATCCCGGACGCGGGATGCCCGGACGTTGGATATGTGGTTAAATGGATCGGAGCCGACGCCTCGGCAATATGATATGTTCTATTTCCTATATATATGAAAAAGAAATGTTTTCAAAAAAATGTAAAGTATAATATATATGGATCGGGCTTCACGTTCCGCAGCAATATATATGGATCGGGCTGCACGTTCCGCAGCAGTATATGTATATGGATCGGGCTGCACGTTCCGCAGCACTAAGCATGCATGGCATCCGCCTAAAAGGCACTCAGATGTACAGGTTACACTTTTACCTCATGATATGCTCTGTATTTCCATTATGTTATTATTCATATTTTTATCCCTTACTATGTTACTATTCATGCCTTACATACTCAGTACATTGCTCGTACTGACCCCCTTTCTTCGGGGGCTGCGTTTCATGCCGCGCAGGTACACCCAGATGAGCAGAAGCTATTATAGAAGATGTTCTAGCGGAGTTGGCAAGCTCCATTTGCTCTGGAGTGTTGCCGAGTCAGAGTACTATGCTATGATGTCTTGTTCGAAGTTAGAGACTTTGCAGACAGAGTCGTGGGCATAGAGTGTCGATATTGTAAGCGGCTCCACCAGCCGATATGTTATTATGTTTCGTATCATGAGTCTCATGTGATGATAGATTTTACTTGATTTGAGTACAATGAAAAGAAAAGTTCTGAAGGCTTTACTATGTTTTCCATTTCTTATCGACGTAATAGTTTTAAGCGATTAAGTATGTAATAAGAGTCAGCGGGTTCGCTCGGCTCCGAATATGGGGTCGGGTGCCCATCACACCCTAGTAAGGTTGGGGGTGTGACAAAGTGGTATCAGAGCAGGTCGTCCTAGGGGTTGTCTGCAAAGTCGTGTCCAGTAGAGTCCTGTTTATGAGTGTGAAGCCGGCCACATTTATAAACAGGAGGCTGCGGGGCATCTAGGGATTGTTGACCTTCGTTCTATCATAGATCGTGCGATAGAGTCAAGTCATAAGAGATAAGATGTCCTTATATAAGCCTTACGTACGATGGAAGAAGGCGAGTGATGCTTTGAGATGTTATAGAGGCAAGTCCTGACGTATTTGTTCTGCCATCCGGAATCGGATGTTCTAGGTGGCTACAATATGCCGTATGACTGTATGCTTGGTAAGGTATTATCGATATTTGCTGCGTACAGATCTTGAATAGTGGGAATGGTAAAGGGGATTCTGCCATAATGGATATGCCTAACAGGAAGAAGCGTGGAAAGGAAATACGGTACATAGGCAATAAGTGAGACGCGTTGTTTCAGAAAGGTTATGGATTTGGCATGGCGATGAAGGTGTGATCACTACCATCGGGAATCTGGAAGCCCAGTACAGGAAGTAGTCCTACACACAGGTGGAAGGTGAACATTGGGAATTGAAAAGGGTAAAATAGTAATTGTAAAAGAAAGGACGTGTTACGAAAATGTTTCGGAATCTGTAAGACTTCGACTTGCTCCAAATTATGCAATAAAGGTCATGTGAGGAAGCGGACGCGATTATATCAGCATTAAGGCACCGGATTCCATCAAAGTTTTGAGGTTAAGCGTGCTCAGGTGGGAGCAATTTTAGGATGGGTGACCCCCTGGGAAGTATGCAAGAAATTCTACATATCCAGACATAAGAGACAAATGAGAAGTTAGAGTAACCTAAGGGGAACTAGAGTATACGGGGTGGCTGGAAACCTTAAGAAGTCGCGTAAAACGAGGTAGGCTAGACTGGAGAAGAGACAGAAAGTGCGTCACAGCTTTGGATATTTGGATAGGCTTGAATAGCATTTGGAAGCATTCGTGGGCTAGTTGATAGTAAATATATATATATATATATGAATGTGTAGGATATCCCACATATGATTGTATTGATGGACATGGGAGTTCCAGCAACCGGTGCCACGGTAAAGAAGGCATTAATCAAGTAAGGGTACCGAAGGTTGAGTGACAACAAGAATAAATGATATAAGTGTTACAAGGTAAATTGACGTCATTCTCACTACAGGTTAAGATTGGAAAACTCAAACACAGCGATATTTGGAAGAGAGTGAGTGAGTAGATGGAAAATAAAGAGACTAAGTGTCGGAAGAAGGTGAAAGGTAAGAAACCTTAGTGAGTGAATCCCCGAGATAAATTACCGACAAGCACGAGATTATTTGGATAAAGATTCAAGGGTAGGCACGAGACTATTTGGGTAAGAACTCAAAGTAGGTATGTGAAAAGGGATAGAGTGTGGTAAAAACGAAACAGGAGAAGAAGGAATGTGAGGTAAGTGAAGGAATGACTAAGCTTAGTGACGATGTCATAAGAATTTTGCCTTAAAAGGTATATAAAGGAATAAATGTATAGCTATATTAATATGGCTATCTCGGACATGGAAGTATTTTCCTTAAAGGATGACTTAGGAATGAAATGGATCTGCGAGCTTAAAGTAAAAATTTCACGAACCTCAAAGCCGATACCACAAATGGAAAGAGGAGAGAAGTGTTCGAGGAGGAAGGAACCTAAGGAAGGTTAAGGATGAAAGTAGGAAAAGTATACTAATGGGATGGTCCAAGGAAGAGGAGAACATTTAGGCGTAGGGCAATTGGAAATCCCTAACCATAGGAGTAAAGAGAATACTTTAACGAGGTAATGGTAGGAACCCGAGTATGCACCAAGGAAAGAATAAGGATAATGGGTCGACATTGTCGATTTGGAAATTAATGGTATGGAATGGGAATTCAGGCGAGGTCTGAAAGATTTGATCTTGGAGGAAATGGAATGAAATGCAAGGGACGTGCGGGGAAGACCGCCCGGTCATAACATTATAAATATAGTTAAAGGTTCAATGAACGAGGATAAAGAAAGTGTAAACTGTAAGGATTCTATGCTGAGGGCAAAAGTAGTAGGACGCTCGAAAAATATGGACGCCCAGCTGCAGCACAAACGCGTAACTAAGAAGAATTACGAGCAAGTGAGCTAAGCAAGTGAAAGGACAAATAGTGGATGGAAAGGTATGGAAATGTGGACAAAGGGATGACATAGACAGAAAGTAAAGGAAAAACTTGGGATAAGAAGTTTCGATATGTTATGCACAGAATTGGAAAGAGAGATGAGGAATAAGGTATAAACGAAGACTTCATAAAAGGAATGTTGGCGCATAAGGAGCCCCTTAAAGGGGGGGAGACCATATTATATTAGGCATAAAAAGGAATCACAACAATTTTAAGCGAGCGAAAAGGAAATTTATTAGCGGGGCCATATGGAATCGTCAAGTGAAAATTGCGTACCAAAGACATGGTTTCTGTTAAGGTGTGGTAACGGGACAATAACAGAGAAGAAATGACCTGGGAAGGACTCGTGTAGAGACCGAGGAGTTCGATTATGAGGAAAATAGGGCAACAGATAAGGAATGGGCTCGAAGAAAGGACAACTATAAAAGGGACCCCCCGAAGTGTTACCAGACCCCATAAAATCAGTTGAACATTCGAGGACGAATGTTCTAAAGGGGGGGAGGATGTTATATCCCGTATTTTGCACATTCGGATATTTCAAGATAACCGCGATAAGTTAAGGTGGGGCCCACATGTCGGGATTTTATAAAGGACATATGAAGAGATATATGGGTAGTACATGTGAAGTTGAGAAAGTCCTAAGAAGGACCCATAAGCCAAAAATGAGTGTAAGCTCTCCAAAAGGACGATCTAAGAAAACGTTTTCGGATGATCCGACTTCGAGGGCCCAAAGCGCTATTATACGTTCGGAATTTGGAAAAACTCAAAGAATGAAAGTTGTATATAATCGAATTATATTTCCAACCATAGGTGGTGGGCCCTCATACGCTGTCGGGATAAAAGGTTATGGCCATTTTAAGAGCAAGACCTTAAGCTGCCAAAAAACAAAAAAAAACTCTGCGGGCCCCACATGGGGAGGTCGGTTTCGGAGGTTATAAATACCCCATAAGTCTCATATTTTCAGCATATTAGCACTCCAAAAACTCCTAGAAGCCTCTCAAACATCTCCTAAATATTATAGTCCGATAAATCAAGAATTTAACAAGATTACGCCAAACTAGTCCGTGAAAGGTGATTATTCTTGCTTCTACTTACGCTTGGTGGTTGAAAAAGTTTGATTTGGCTGAGTTTCTTCAAATATGAGGTATGTTATTCATCCCATCTCTTGTGTTGAGTTTATTTAAAGGTCTAGCAAGCTTTAAAAATGAAAATAGTTATGGAAAAAAAGTCATAAAGTGTTGTGTTACGGGATATTTTGAACATGTTGTGGACGTGTGGATGGACTGATTTATGCATATAAAAACGGTATCTAACATTGTTGGTGTGTTGATGAGATTATACTCCTGGATTGGGATGGAAGAAAGTGTGTGTTGTTGTTGTATGTTGAAAAAACATCGTGTGGGATGTTTATGGAATATGTTGGTATGAATAATAATGTTGTTGATATTTGTATTATTGTTGTTGTTGATTGGTTGCTGAATTGTAATTGTGGGCTAGGCATATAAACAGGGGAGATGCTGCCGAAATTTCGGCAGATCATAAGTGAATTTATTTGAAAGACTAAGACAAGTGTGTGTGGTAATGAATCTAATGATTGCGTCAATCTTCTTGAATGTAGACTAGCGGTAGCAAGCTTGGACAATTAAGCGTAGCTAATAGGACGCGAAACAGGTATGTTAAGGCTCTCCCCTTTTCTTTCAAAGGCATGATTCCGATGTTATGATCTCATAATTGTTTCCATAACTTCCTTGTTTTCGAAAGTAGATGTTTATAATCCCAAAGCATGACTACCTTCACGAGAACCCGTTGATGAATTCCAAAATGTCATATTTTTATGAACTAGAGGTTTATGATTTTGAAATCTCTTGTGACAACAAGGATAGACATGTTTTTATTATGATGGCAATGATTTCAAGGATGAGAACATTTTCCTATGATGATTACGATAAGGAATCTATGTCTAAGGGTTCCAAGTTTATGGTTCCAATGACGATACAAGAATGTTGAACTATTTTCTTGACTTTTAATTTTATTCGCGGATGACGATTATTTCTTAAAGGTTCCAAATGTATGTGAATTGATGCCTTATGAGATGATAGTTATATTTTATGTTCGCCTAACGCTATTCTTCATTAATAGTCTCACCTTATGATAATTGTTCCTTCAAGGTGAGACACGACGATCCTGATTGTTCCATAATGTAATTGGAGGTTACCGACCTTACGCCACTCCGATAGATGCATGACTTTATTTGGGCACTCCTGCATGCTGCTATATGATATATGTATATATATATGTATATGGGGAAGATGGGAAAAGGGCCAGAGCGCTATAGACGCTATCCACCTGATCAGTTGGTATTGTATGACATGATACCATCCCGGACGCGGGATGCCCGGAAGCTGGATATGTGGTTAAATGGATCGGAGCCGACGCCTCGGCAATATGATATGTTCTATTTCCTATATATATGAAAAAGAAATGTTTTTTAAAAAAGTAAAGTATAATATATATAGATCGGGCTGCACGTTCCGCAGCAATATATATGGATCGGGCTGCACGTTCCGCAGCAGTATATGTATGTGGATCCGGTTGCACGTTCCGCAGCACTAAGCATGCATGGCATCCGCCTAAAAGTCACTCAGATGTACAGGTTACACTTTTACCTCATGATATGCTCTGTATTTCCATTCTGTTATTATTCATATTTTTATCCCTTACTATGTTACTATTCATGCCTTACATACTCAGTACATTGCTCGTACTGACCCTCTTTCTTCGGGGGCTGCGTTTCATGCCACGCAGGTACACCCAGATGAGCAGAAGCTATTATAGAAGATGTTCCAGCGGAGTTGGAAAGCTCCATTTGCTCTGGAGTGTTGCCGAGTCAGAGTACTATGCTATGATGTCTTGTTCGAAGTTAGAGACTTTGCAGACAGAGTTGTGGGCATAGAGTGTCGATATTGTAAGCGGCTCCACCAGCCGATATGTTATTATGTTTCGTATCTCGAGTCTCATGTGATGATAGATTTTACTTGATTTGAGTACAATGAAAAGAAAAGTTCTGAAGGCTTTACTATGTTTTCCATTTCTTATCGACGTAAGAGTTTTAAGCGATTAAGTATGTAATAAGAGTCAGCGGGTTCGCTCAGCTCCGAATATGGGGTCGGGTGCCCATCACACCCTAGTAAGGTTGGGGGTGTGACAATAACTATGTATATGATATGGATATGAGTATAAATACGAACATGATATGATGTGAATGCGAATAAGGGTATGTATACGAATACGAGTACAGATATGGAATGGATACGGATACGGATTTATATACGTAAATACGCATTAGAAATGGAAAGATCCTATGCAAGGCAAGTAAGTGCCTATGATGATGATATTACCATCTCCCATCTTGTGCTATTCCCCATGTTGTTCATTATGTTTTTATGTTGATATTGATCATGCTTTACATACTCAGTACACGTACTAACGTCCTTTTGTTTGTGGATGTTGCGTCATGCCCGCAGGTGCACAGGGAGACAGGCTTGATCCATAGTCACATTCCCAGAGACTACATAGCAGAGCTCCTTTTCATTCGAAGTCATAGCTTTTGGGTACTTATTCTTTTGTGTACATAATTGTGGGCATAGCGGGGTCCTGTCCCGCTTATGTGATATGTTATACTCTCCTTAGAGGCTCGTAGACACGTGTATATGGTTATATATGTCTGGCCTTGTTGGCCTATATTTTATATATCATTTTGATAGCCTTGTCGGCTCATGTACATTGGTGTGGCATAGATGCCAATGATAATGTAAAGGCATTGTTGTCCAATGGGACTATTATGATGAATGAACAGAATTATGCGTCTAATTATGTGGCTCATCTAGATGTAAGCATAAAAGTAAGACAAGGGGGTGCTCAGGTGGGCTAGCACTGGGCGCTCGTGGCGGCCCCCTAGACGGGTCGTGACAAAAGTGGTATCAGAGCCGTTCAGTCCTAGGTTGTGTCTACGAGCCGTTTCTAGTAGAGTCTTGGTTATGGGTGTGTTGCGCGCCACACTTATAAACAAGAAGCTGCGGACATTTTAGGAATAAATGACCTGCTTTGTTCATACGCATCGTGCGATAGAGCTATGATATAAGAAATTCTTGTCCCTTAACCGTGTGTTGTGTATTTCAGAAATGCCTGTAAAGAGAAAGGCTACAGCAGCCCAAAAGGGAAAGACGGTGGCAGAAAAGCGGGCTGAAAGAGCTCCGCCACTGGTAGTAGAGGAAAGTGAGTCCCAGAGTGCGGCTCAATCTCAGTCCTCCTGTTTAGTACCTTTATTAGAGGAGCGCGAGGGAGCCTCAGCCCCGGCTAGCGTCATATAGATTAAGAGATGTCTCGATGCAATGGTACACCATTTGGATGCCTTCAGGTGGGACCAATGCACCTCCCCCAGTATGGCAAAAGTTTGTTGATGCCTTCCTCCGACATTATATGCCTCCAGAAGTTCAGCGAGCTAGAGCCGGTAAGTTCTTAAATTTGAGGCAAGGTAGCATGAGTGCTTTAGAGTATAGTCTCCACTTCAATTCCTTGGCTAGGTATGGTTCGGCCATGGTACCGGATATGGGTGACAGAGTACACCGATTTGTGAAAGGCCTAAGGCCACATTTGATGGATAGGTGCTTGACTGCGTCCCTTCAGGACAATATGGATATTGCACGCATTCAGGCTCATGCTCAGAACCTAGAAGAAAGTTTACAACAGCAGAGAAGTGAACGCGAGCAAGATAGGGGTCATAGCAAGAGGGTCAGATCTTCAGGTCCGGTGAGTAAGTTCAGAGGTGGGCATAGAAAACCGATTTCCAGTCACTCAGGCTATTCTATGACTAGTGCACCTCCCCAGTTTTCCGGCTAGAGATTCGATAGATCTATTCGTTTCGGGCCGAGTCAAAGTTATTCGGGGTCTTAGTTTAGAGACGATTCGGGTCAGGCCAGGCCACCCGCACTACGATGTTCTAGTGTGGGAAGTTGCATTGGGGTTGATGCCGATTGGGTTCAGATGTTTGCTATTCATGTGGTCGACCAGGCCATATCATGCGTGATTGCCCCTCAGTTCATGGTAGAGGTAGGACCCAGCCCTCAGGGTCGGTAGCCGGGTCTTCAGCGTCTGTACGCCCTATTGGGCCAGGTTCACATGCGCCAGTCGGCCATGGTAGAGGCAGAGGGAGAGTTCCCAGTTCTAGCGATCCTCAGCATCGTGTTTATGCTTTGGCTGGACGCCAAGATCTTGAGTCTTCTCCTGACGTGGTCACAGGTATATTTTCAGTATTCTCTCATGATGTATATGCTTTGATTGATCCGGGTTTCAAATTGTCATATATTACTCCATATATTGCGGGTCGATTTAGAGTCGAACCGGAGTCGATCAAACCTTTTGAGGTGTCTACACCCGTTGGTGAATCGGTAATAGCTAGCCGAGTATATAGAAATTGCGTAGTTGTGATTTGTGATCATCGCACCATGATTGACTTGCATGAGTTAGAAATGGAGGATTTTGATGTTATTATGGGCATGAATTGGTTGGCTTCTTGCTACGCCAATGTCAATTGTAGGATGAAAATGGTTCGTTTCCAATTTCCGAGAGAACCAGTTTTAGAATGGAAAGGAAATACGGCGTCACCAAAAGGTAGGTTTATTTCCTATCTAAAGGCAAGGAAAATGATCACGAAAGGCTGCATTTACCATCTAGTTCGGGTTCAAGATGTAGAAGCTGAATCGCCGACTCTTCAGTCAGTTCCTGTAGTAAATGAGTTTCCGGATGTATTCCCAGAAGAACTTCCAGGCCTTCCTCCCGAACGGGAGATTGATTTTGCCATTGATGTGTTTCCAGGCACTAAGCCTATATCTATTCCTCCATATAGAATGGCTCCCGCAGAATTGAAAGAAGGGAAGGAGCAATTGAAGGACTTGCTTGAAAAAAGCTTTATTAGGCCTAGTTCAACCCCGTGGGGAGAACCCGTATTGTTCGTCCGAAAGAAAGGCGGCTCCTTGAGAATGTGCGTTGATTACCGTCAATTGAATAAGGTGATGATTAAGAACAAGTATCCTCTTCCGAGGATTGATGACTTATTTGTTCCATTGCAAGGTGCCAAATGGTTTTCAAAGATCGATTTGAGGTCCGGATATCACCAAGTGAGAGTTAGGGAGAAAGATATCCCTAAGACAACTTTAAGAACAAGATATGGTCATTTTGAGTTCCGGGTAATGTCATTTGGGCTAACTAATGCACCGGCAGTGTTTATGGATTTGATGAATAATGTGTTCAGGCCCTTTCTGGATTTATTTGTGATTGTATTCATCGATGATATCTTGGTGTGTTCTAGATCCAAGGCAGAACATGCGGATCATTTGCGTACTATCCTTGGAGTTCTTCGAACTCGAGAGTTGTTTAAAAGTTTTCCAAATGCGAGTTTTGGTTGAACTCAGTGGCATTTCTGAGGCATATTGTGGCAGCCGATGGTATTCGAGGGGATAGTCAAAAGATTGAGGCCGTGAAGACTTGGCCAAGGCCCACGACTCCTACGGAGGTTCGTAGCTTTCTGGGCTTAGCAGGTTATTACAGGAGATTCGTTGAAGGTTTTTCTTCTATTTCTGCACCACTCCCAAAGTTGACCCAGAAATCAGCAAAGTTTGAATGGACAGATGCTTGTGAACGTATCTTCCAAGAGTTGAAAGGTAGATTGACTTCCGCCCCAGTTTTGACACTTCCAGAGGGATTGGAAGGATATGTTGTCTATTGCGATGCTTCAGGCATTAGGCTAGGCTGTATATTGATGCAACATGGTAAAGTAATCGCGTATGCTTCAAAGCAATTAAGAAAATATGAGCAAAATTATCCGACCCATGATCTAGAATTGGCTGTAGTGGTTCATGCATTAAAGATATGGAGACATTATTTATATGGTGTCCATGTGGATATTTATATAGATCATAAGATTCTTCAGTATATCTTCAAACAGAAAGAGTTGAATTTGTGACAGCGACGGTGGTTGGAATTGCTCAAAGATTATGATGTTGATATCTTATATCACCCCGAAAAGGCAAATGTTGTGGCTGATGCTCTTAGCCGCAGATCTATGGGAAGTGTGTGTGATGTACGACCCGAGAAGAGAGAGATGGCCCGTGAGCTTCAGCAGCTAGCTAGTCTAGGAGTTCGAGTAGTGGACTCAGGTAGCCAGGGAGCTACTATCCAGAATTCAGCAGTCTCGTCGCTAGTAGCAGAAGTGAAAGAGCGACAATACGAAGATTCCATGCTAAGGCATTACAGAGATACACTTCCTCAGAAAGAGGAGTCATCATTTGATATTTCAGGAGACGGAGTTCTCCGATTCCGAGGTAGATTATGTGTTCCTAATATGGAAGGCCTACGCCACCAGATATTGAGAGAAGCTCATTGTTCCCGTTATTCTATTCACCCCGGAGCGACAAAAATGTACCATGACCTTAAGTCTATATGTTGGTGGAATGGAATGAAGAAAGATATAGCGGAATTCTTAGCTCAATGTCCCAATTGTCAACAAGTGAAAATCGAGCATCAAAAGTTAGGTGGATTGTTGCAAGCTATAGAAATCCCAACTTGGAAGTGGGAAGTGATTAACATGGATTTCATCACAGGTTTACCCCGTTCTCGACGTAAGTATGATTCCATATGGGTGATTGTGGATAGACTCACCAAGTCAGCTCATTTCTTACTAGTCAGAACGACGTATGTGGCAGAAGATTATGCAAGGCTTTATATTAAAGAGATAGTGAAACTCCATGGTGTGCCAGCATCTATTATCTCTGATAGAGGGACTCAGTTTACCGCAAATTTTTGGAAGTCTTTCTAAGAGGGTTTAGGGACCCAAGTGAGCCTTAGCACGACATTTCACCCGCAGACCGATGGGCAAGCTGAACGCACCATCCAGTCTCTGGAAGATATGTTGTGGGCATGTATGATAGATTTTGGAGGAAATTGGGATGACCATTTGCCACTCATTGAATTTGCTTACAATAACCGTTATCATTCTAGCATTCAAATGGCACCGTATGAAGCTTTATATGGGTGAAAGTGTAGATCCCCAATTGGGTGGTTTGAAACAGGAGAGGCTAGACTGATAGGGCCAGACTTGGTCCAGCAAGCCATAGAGAAAGTCAAGCTCATACAAGATCGGTTATTAGCAGTCCAAAGTCGTCAAAAGTCCTATACGGATAATCGTCGAAGAGACTTAGAGTTCCAAGTGAAAGATTGGGTATTCTTGAAATTGTCACCGATGAAGGGTGTAATGAGATTTGGCAAAAAGGGGAAACTTAGTCCCCGATACGTTGGGCCTTATGAGATTGTGCGCAAAGTGGCCTATGAATTAGATTTACCTCCGGATTTGGAGTCAGTCTATCCAGTTTTTCATGTTTCGATGCTTTGGAAATGTGTTGGAGATCCTACTAAGATTGTGCCAATAAGCGATGTACAAGTGACAGAAAAGTTGACTTATGAATAAGTGCCCATTGCCACCCTAGATAGGCAAGGACGAAGGCGTAGAAACAAGGAAGTGGCCTCAGTTAAGGTTCTATGGAGAAGCAGTAAACGAGAGGAAATGACATGGGAAGTGGAAGAAAGTATGCGATCCAGATACCCGCATTTATTTCAGCCCTTGGAAGAGATCCAAGACGAGATATCAAGATCATAAGGTACGTATGATTTCCTTTTCATGCTTTTGGTCGTGTGTGGCCATAGATATGTTAATATTGTGACGTAGCCCTGTGAGGCGATGATATTATGGGTTTTTGTGACAAGTTGGTAGTGCCAAATTACAGGGGAAACTCTGGCGAAATTTTCGTAGGATCCCGAGTGTTTAACATTCGAGGATGAATGTTCCAAAAGGGGGGAAGAATGTTTACACCTTGAAAATTTCCCCGCGAACTTACAGTGGATAGGCTAACAAAGGGCATAGCGTATACGATGTTTTAATAAGAAGGGAATGACGTTTGATGACCCTAAGTAAGATTCCAAAGGCAATTACAATAAGAGATAAGTTATGCTCCATAATGATTAACTATAGGTTCTGAGAATGTGGAAAGTTGCAGATTTGCACTTTGACCAGTTGAACGTAAAATGGAATACGGACCGTAAAGTGGTATACGGCCCGTAAACTGCAATGTCGTATTTCAACATCCAAAACTTCAACTTTCTGTCAAATGATTGAATGGTTAAAGACGACTTGAAATACGGCCCGTAAAATGTGTTCGTACATCACCCTGTCTCAGCCTAACTTTCTGGTTTTGTTATGCTTAAATACGCCCAAAGAATACGGATCGTAAACTTGAATACGGCCCGTAAATTTACGACCACTGTGCACTTTCGACGGCTGTTCATTTCAGATCAGATTTTGGGTTATTAAAAAAGGGACCAAGTTTATTATTTCATTTCCACATTTCACCCCTTCTCTCTAAAACATCTCTCTACATTTATTCCACAAGAATTCAAGGATTATTAGTGATCAACAACATAAACTAAGTGAATCAAGTATAAGAAAACCCATTAAAGGTCATTCAAGTCAAGAAATCCCAATGGAGATAAACTAGGGTTTTTGCTCAAGTAGAGTATCATCAACCAAGGCTTGTTCCTACGACATCTAAGGTAAGATTTATGATATTTCTATGTTGTTTAAGGTTTTTAAGAGTGGAAATTCTTGGATTGTAGAAAGGTATGGAAAAACGGGTCATGAATGTGGAATAGTGTCATTTTGAGAAATAGTTTGAATCGAGTTATGAGTCTTGATGTATTGTGATGTAAATATGTTATAAATGACGTTGAGAACATGAGATAAGTAATGTATGATAATAGACGTCGTTGTACGTTATGGCCATTGATATGGATAATTGAAAGTAAGTCTAGGAATGTGGATAATGTGGATGAATAATGATTATTGTTATGATATTGTGAATGTATTATTGACGTTTAGGAGTTGATATACGTTATGGAGGAACGTCGTATGAATAAAGGAGATGCTGTCCGATTTTCCCTAGTTTTAGTCATATATGCTAGCTATCGATTTTAATGATAGTATGACTTTAATGAAGGTAGAAACACGATCGTCGAAAGAGAACGTGCAAGTGTAGAATAGTTCAACGGAAAGATATGTAAGGCTAACCCTTCTTTCATAAGGCATGGTTCTTTGGCCAAACGGCTAAATCTTTTATGAGACTATGATATACTTCAAATGATTTGATCTTCCGAGCTAGTAAGCTCACGATTCATGATACGCCACGATTGTACTAAGTTCCTCGTATGACGAGTAGGCCTATTGAGGTAGATGAGATGAATGACGATAATAGTGATAATGATATTGATGACGACTATAATGGTAATAATGATGATGATAACGATGACGGTTATGATAATGATGCTAATAGTAAAGAAGCTTATCAGCTATTATGTGTATATATCTATGTATGACTATTATGGAACCCCGAGCTTATGAGGCCGGGTAAGACATGTAAAAAAGTATGTATATAATTACGTAACGCGCGCACACCTCTGCAGATGGTACGGATAACCTTGACGCCTTAGTAGGGCCAAATAGATGTAACCCTGAAGCCTTGGTAGGACCAGGTATGTGCCACCTTGAGCCTTGGCTGGCCAAGTATGTATGGAACACCGATCCGGCATGGTCGGGTATGCTACGTAAATGCTATGTATATGATATAATTATGTATATGATATGGATATGAGTATGAATACGAACATGATATGATATGAATGCGAATAAGGGTATGTATACGAATACAATTACAGATATGGAATTGATACGGATACGGATGTATATACGTAAATGCGCATTAGAAATGGAAAGATCCTATGCAAGGAAAGTAAGTGCCTATGACGATGATATTACCATCTCCCATCTTGTGCTATTCCCCGTGTTGTTCATTATGTTTTTATGTTGATATTGATCATGCTTTACATACTCAGTACATTCTTCGTACTGACGTCCTTTTTTTTTGTGGACGCTGCGCCATGCCCGCAGGTGCACAGGGAGATAGGCTTGATCCATAGTCACATTCCCAGAGACTACGTAGCAGAGCTCCTTTTCATTCGGAGCCATAGCTTTTGGGTACTTATTCTTTTGTGTACATAATTATGGGCATAGCGGGGTCCTGTCCCGCTTATGTGATATGTTATACTCTCCTTAGAGGCTCGTAGACACGTGTATATGGTTAGATATGTCTGGCCTTGTCGGCCTATATTTTGTATATCATTTTGATAGCCTTGTCGGCTCATGTTCATTGGTGTGGCATAGATGCCAATGATAATGTAAAGGCACTGTTGTCCAATGGTACTAGTATGATGAATGAATATAATTATGCGTCTAATTATATGGCTCATCTAGATGTAAGCATAAAAGTAAGCCAAGGGGGTGCTCGGGTGGGCTAGCACCAGGCGCTCGTGGCGGCCCCCTAGACGGGTCGTGACACTATCATAAATATGTAAACCAAAATTTAGGTCTAAACTTAGTATCCTTCCTTTCTCTGATAATATGTGTCACAATACGGGAGAACTGAATACAACACGACAATTTACTCAATAAGCCAAATCACAATAATAGGACAACAAGCCACCATCTGCAACAATCAACCTAATAGAAATCCATCCCGAATCACCACAGTATGAATACAACTACACCTTATATTTCAGTACATAACGTAATGGCGACGAGCCCACAAAATCAGAAGTCATACCAACCTAGCTAATATCCAACAACAACACTATGTCGGAAGACCTAATCATGCTTTCTCCCGCTAATTCTACACAATACATTCGTTTCACTAATCAAAGTCTAACTAAAGTAAGCCATAACCTACCTGCAATGCCGAGCAACAATCTCGAATCGCCAAAATTTATCCTTGCCTTCCTCTTTGGAGAACCTCAAAATGGTTAACGTCTATCAAATATGAATTCTATGTCAAAATACGAATCTAAGGATACCCATATTGCCATAGTTTTACCCAAAACCCAAAAATGGACCCAAAATAGCTAAACCTGAGCCACAAGGGTAAAACTAGAATTTTATTAAAAATTCAGATATAATCTAGTCAAAATAGTATTCTACGAGTCTAAACGAGTCCAACGATACCAGTATTACTATACTTTTAGGAAAATGTCTAAAATACCCCTAGAATGTGAGTCCTGGTTCATGAGGGTAAAATGGAAAATTTAGTGCACAATTATGTTACCCATCATCTGGTTAACCTTTAATCTTAATTTCATGGAATTCTATTCATCACAAGATATTCGAATTCATCTTTCCTATTTTTAGCCCTAGGGTTCTCAACCCATTAGTTCTTCACAATTAGTGTATAGGATGACTATGAGATGATGATAATTGACAAATAAATAATGAATACTAAGTTAGAATCTTACCCCAAAGTGCTTGTGAATGATTTTTCATTGCTCTCTCCCCAACTCTCCAACTATTGAAGGTTTCATCAATTCTTGGGTTTTAATCTTGAACCCACCATTAATGGAGCTTAAGCTTGTCATGGAATTTGAGGAAGGAATGATAATGAATGACATAAGGGTTGGACTTACCTTCAAGGAGGAACTTCACCCTAGCCCTAGGAAAATAGCCTCTCATATTCTAAGGAAGTGTTTTTAGGCTTAGGAAGGAAAAAACTTGAAAAAAGACATCAAAAAAGGACCTACTGCCCAGTTGGGCCGCTATGGTGGTAACCAAACCGCTACGGCGGTCACCAGGACGCTATAGCGCCCCTGTGGTCACTACCAGCGGCCAGCTAGAGCAGTCCGCACTAAAACAGGCATAATTCCCTCATACGGTGGCCAAACGCGATGATTATTTTTCTTATAGCTTTGTAATTTCGAAACGGATCTAATGGTTCAAACCTCACCCAAAATAAGGTCGGACGCTCAATCTGGAACCATTTCTATCCACAAACCTCTAGGGAAAACACTGAATACGAGCGCGACAAAACCCAAACTCATCTGAAACTCTTTAGAACCTTACCAAAACTTGTGGACAAGCTCAAAATCATCATAATAATATGTTAGAACTTCCAAAACATTAACACAGGATCATCCTAACCCAACGTTGACCGGGGTCAACCCTAATTCTCTAACTTAACTAGCTTTTCAATCAACGACACAATTTACACTCAAACCTGGCGGAAGCCAACCCAATGACTTCATTAAGTCATAGATCATACTAACGGGACTCAGGGAAAGGGCCAACAGGTCAAAACACTATAACGACCAAACGGGTCGTTACATAACGAAAATCAGACAACATTTCCTTTATGTCTTCTACTTCCACAATCCTCCAAACAACACCCAAATATTAATAACAATATTAACAATTTCTTAATTAAGATATTATACAAAATTTACACTTAAATCAATCCAAAACTTC
Source organism: Lycium barbarum (assembly GCF_019175385.1). NCBI lineage: Eukaryota > Viridiplantae > Streptophyta > Magnoliopsida > Solanales > Solanaceae > Lycium > Lycium barbarum. The sequence continues at coordinate 33,448,430 of NC_083339.1, read as the reverse complement.
CTTTCAAATTCAATTCATAGTTAATAACTACAACACAATACTTATGGCTCTCCTAACCATAAGTTCTTCACCTTTATGATTTACTAACCTCCAAATCAACTCAACATAAGTAATAAGAGAAAGAGCATACCTTACACTGGAAGAATTTCAACTCACACAATCTTGTTTTTAAACTAAAACCACCACAACTTCAACTAAAAGCAAGGACCATCATCTTCCATGAACTAGTTTAGAGTTTCAAACCTTGATTTTCACTTGAATTAGCTTCGGAGGTTTATGAAAGGGTAGAGATGGTAGAGAGATCTTGAATAATCTAGAAAAATCTGATTCTTGGGTATAATTAATGACCCAAGGTCGTGGCCCCTTGAATTTATAGGAGAGAGAAATTTCCAGTGGCTTGCACTTCGACGGACCGTCGTTCCACCTGACGCTTCGTCCTGTTGCACTGTTGTTGTGCAGCCTTGGTCAGAGGCTAAGATGGCTTAATAATGGTGAATCGACGGTCCGGCGTTCTGCTCGACGGTCCATCCTTCTACCCGTCGAGTTACACAGCCCTGCAACTTAATTCAATTTGATTTGTTTAACCTCTAATCCTTTCATAACTTATAAGTCATGAGCTTTAAATCTTTGTATACATAAAATATCCTACTCAACATCATCGTAAGCTTGGAGAAAAATCTTAGTACTCGAGACTAACGTGTCTAGTACACCACGAATCTTAACGTAACGAAAATAAGAGACGTAACATTCTTCCCCCCATAGAAAAATTCGTCCACGAATGTTAGATTATTTGGGGTTTTACAGAAATTTTGACAGAGTCTCCCCTGTAACTATACCACTACCAACCTGTCACAACAACCCAAAATATACAATGCCTCACAGGTCCATAATAAGAAATAGCAATAATGGCCTCACACAACCAAAAATCACAAAAAAAGAAAGTGTTACGAACCTGAAGACAATCATGTAAATGTCTAAACCTCTTCTAGAGGCGGAAAACAATACGGATATGTAACATCTTGTAAATCCGTATAGAGTGTGTAAGCATTGCATGAGTTCTTTGGAACCTTATATGTTGGGTTACGTGCATGACTTTAGGCTAAAAACCCAAGAGGAGATGGTCAAAATGAAAATTCACTACACTTTCATGAAAAGGAGGTTTGACGGTCGTCTTTTGTACCGTCGATCTGTTCGACGCTCCGTCGTTTGCAACGTAGAAAGTAAGGAAGAGAAAGCTACTCACTGAAAATTTCATGACTTTGATGGAGCAGATCGACGCTCCGTCGATATGTTTGACGCTCCGTTGTCTGTACCGTAGAATTGAACTAGCACAAAGACCATTCGACGGAGCAGATCGACGCTCCGTCGTTTGTACCGTCGATTGCACCGTCGATTGCTCCTGGCGGGCTAAATTTATATAAGTTGTGAAATTTTAGTTTTCTTCCATTATTTTCACTCTCAAAAACCCTAAGAACGAAAATATCTCTCTAGGGCTCCAACACTAAGGTAAGAACATCTTAATCATTGATTATCAATCCTAACATCAAAAACATGATTCTTAACATGATTCTTGTAACTAAAACCTTGGGTTTGCAACATAATTGTTCCTAAAGTGATTCAAGTTAGGGTTTAGGTGTTCTTCACTAGAAAAGTGAATTGTTAAACTTTGTTTAATATACTAAGGTATGTCTCTCTTTTAAACTTTATCATGGATATATGTTTTCTTCTCAAAGGTTATTTATTGAATAAAAGGTGAACTTCTCATGCAAAACCCTAATTCATGTCTTTTCTTGTGGTTGGTGTGCCTGAGGGGACGAGCCCACATTAAACCTTGATTGTATTATCCTCTATATGCGTATATGAAATCATAATCGTTTTCTTCTATAAGAGATGATCAGTGATGATGGTTAATTGTTGGTATTGATGACTTTACAAAGAAACAATGACCAAGGAATCTTGTTTAAAGAAGTGAATTTTTTTTCAAGATTAGCTATGAAATTATTGATTTTCGTAATGGCATAATGAACTTTAATGCTATTTGAGTGTGTGACAACTTTGAGAAAAATTGTGAATCGGCTTCTATGCTATGAACTTTGTTATTGTGTTTGGGCTAGCTACTCGGGAGGAAGGGTAGCCACTATAGATCCTAGTGTGATAATGCCTAGACATTCGGGAGGAAGAGTGGACACTTTTGGGTTCGCTACCTAGCGTGTGATTATGCCTAGCTATTCAGGAGAAAGGATAGCAACCATTGAATTTCATATTCCGGTATGGAGCGCTGTGATAAGGGAACCTTTACGGTCACCCCTTCGATATGCTTGATTCTTGGGCCTGTATTGGCATGTGTGATATTCTTATTTTTTCATGGAATGGTTGTTGTTAATTATGATCAATTGAAAGGCATTTTTGAAATGTGCCTTGAATAGAAGCCTTATAATCGGTTTTGATAATTCTTATTGAGATACACAAACTGAATAACTATTCTTGCATTGGTTTCACATGCTTTTCAGGGCTGATTTCTTTATGTATTATTGTACTTTATTTTCATATTACTTGTTGTCCCTGAGGCACTCACTGAGTACAAAGTACTCAGGCATACCATTGTTGTTTTCTATAGTATGTTAGGTAACGGTGAAGAGCAGGTTCTTGATACTCCGGGCATTTAGGAAGGACTTGCGGTTGCTGCTAATTTAGTGAGCCCACACATTCATTCGTGGGACACCCTATTTATTTAATTCCATTTATTTATATTAGTTTCCAGGCTGTGTCCCGATGATTTAGACATTTATTTCTTATTCTTAGAAGCTGCCTAGTGTACATTCGAATGTGGGTAGAAGAAGAGTTATTGTTTAACTCTTTCGGGACACTATCATGTTTTGGTTTAATTATTTAAATTATAAAGACTTCCGCTGATTTAATTCATATATACATGATTTGTTACATTTATTTTATAAACTGTTGGAGGCGAGTATTGAACCTGGTAGGTTCAAGTGTTATTATTGTTTCGTTTAGGTTCTTCTGATATTGTTCATGACGTTGGATGCAGGTCACATCTAGGGTGTGTTTTGGGGCGTGACAAGCTTGGTATCAGAGCCTAGGTTTAAATACGTCCTAGGATTATTGTCGGTGTCTGTGGAGCTATGTCTAGTGGGGTTTTCCTTGTGCAGCCTGATCACCTTTGTGACCGAGAAAATCCCAGGGCATTTATAGGTGTTTCCTATTCTTCTTGATTCTAGATTGTGTTGTAGAGCTTCAAGTCCTTTAGGATCATTCTAATTCACTCGTTAGTTCGTGCCTTGCAGAAATGGCTCTGACGCGATCCAAGAACGGTAACCGAGAACAACTCGCGAGAGCTAACCGAATTCTTGGGGGCCCGAATGCTGCTAATGGAAATAATGCTGGAAATCAAGTACCACCGCCTGCTCCTGTTACTCCTGTTGCGGGTGTGCCAAAGATTGGCACTATGCAAACTACTATTCAAATATTGACTGCATTAGTTGCGGCTCAGTAGCAGCGTGGAGGTGTGGGACCTTATTGTGGAGGCACACTTAAGCAATTCCTCGACTTGAAGTTACCAGAGTTCTTTGGGTCACGAGAGGTGGATGACCCCCAACACTTTTTAGATGAGACCTTTACGGCATCGAGGGCAATAGATGCCCAAGATTTAGAAGTTGTGAGGCTTACTTCTTATCAGTTAAAGGATGTTGCTGACGCATGGTTTGAGATATGGGAATCTGAGAGGGGTGACGCTGCTTTAGCTCTGACGTAAGATGAATTTGAAGAGGTGTTCATGGAAAGGTTTCTGTCTGATGAGGAGAGATTTGCTATGGCTACAAAGTTTGAAAAGCTAGAACAGGGTAACAAGTCGGTTCGTGAGTATAGTTTGGAGTTCACCCGTCTGTCAAAGTATGCTTTATACATGATTCTGACTAAAAGCATAAGTTTACTCATTTTGTGAAAGGTTTGGTACCACGTATCAAGTCTGCATGTGCTGCTGTTGCTATGTCTCCTACTTGCACTTTCTCATCTCTGGTTGGGTTTGCTGAAACACAAGTGAGTTGGAAAAATGAAGAGAGGGTGGATCGATATCAGAACAAGAAGGCCCGATCGGCGGGTCATTTCAGTGGTAATAATTATAAGGGAGGGCAGAGTAAAGGGTATCCTACACCCGATCGGCGGGTCATTTCAGTGGTAATAATTATAAGGGAGGGCACTTATTCCCATGCTAGTGTGCCTTCTGGTAGGCAAGGCTAGAATGATAATAATAATAGTAAGTTTTCGTAGGGAAGTAGTTGTCCGCCAGTGTGGGAAGAATGTATCTGTCATCATTGTGAGATTAGAGGCCACATTAAGAGGGAATGCAGAAAGTGGCTACGTGAGATGGCTGCTATGAATAACAAAAAGAATGATTCACCTGCTTCTGCATCTACTAGAAATCTGCTTGCTGGTAATGCTAACAATAATAATCAGAATGCTCGTAACAGCGGCAAAGGAAAGGAAGTTGCTAATATTTCTGGTGGAGGGACAACTCGACTTTATGGCTGACTCGTAGGGAGGCAGCTGAGGCTTCTGACGATGTGGTTATAGGTATCATTACCATCTGTTCTCATGATGCTTACTCATTGATTGATTCGGGTTCAAATTTATCCTATGTGACTCTTTAGTTTGCTCTTGATATTGGTATGAAACCCGAACCATTGTTGGAACCCTTTGCTGTTGATACGCCTTCGGGTGTTCCTATTATTGCTTCTAGAGTGTATAGAAATTGTGTTGTCGTCATTAAAGGTCATGTGACCATTACTGATTTGTATGAACTTGAGATGGTGGATTTTGATGTAATTATGGGGATGGACTGGTTGTTCTCCTGTTATACTAATGTGGATTGTCGCCATAAGTTAATTCGCTTCGCCTTTTCCGAGAAGCCTATTATTGTGTGGGAGGGTGAAATCGCTAAGCCAAGGGGTAGATTTATTTCTTATCTTAAGGCTCATAAAATGATTACTAAGGGGTGTATTTACCATTTGGTTGCTGTTAATGATACAAAAGCCATGGTACCTGAATTTGCATATGTTCCCATAGTTAGTGATTATCCCAAAGTATTTCCTGAAGATCTCCCTGGCATCCCTTCTGATAGGGTTATTAATTTCGGGATTGATGTTATTCCTGGCACCTAACCTATTTCTATTCAACCTTATCGTATGGCTCCAACAGAACTAAGGGAGTTAAAGGATCAGTTGAAGGACTTGTTGGATAAACGTTTTATTCGACCAAGTTCCTCATCTTGGGGTGCTCCAGTCTTGTTTGTTAGAAAGAAAGATGGTTCCCTTAGGATGTGTGTTGATTACCGTCAGCTTAATAAGGTGACCATTAAGAATAAATATCCTTTGCCTACGATAGATGATCTATTTGATCAACTTCAGGGTGCTAAGTTCTTACCAAAGATTGACCTGAGGTCGGGGTATCACCAATTGAAGATAAAGGGGAAGGATATCCCAAAAACTGCTTTCCGTACTCGTTATGGGCATTTTGAGTTTCTATTGATGTCCTTTAGGTTGACTAATGCGCCCGCTGCGTTCATGGATTTGATGAATCGGGTGTTTAAGCCGTATCTAGACCGCTTCATTATTGTATTTATTGACGACATCTTGGTGTACTCTAAGAATCATGAGGATCATGCTAATCATTGAGGATAACTTTAACAACATTTGAGGAGAACGAGCTTTATGCAAAATTCTCTAAGTGTGAGTTCTGGCTTGAGTCTGTGTCTTTCTTGGGTCACGTGGTGACTGGTGACGGCATTAAAGTAGACCCTCAGAAAATTTCAGCGGTTAAGGATTGGCCTAGACCAACTAGTGCGATGGAAATTCATAGTTTCTTGGGTTTGGCAAATTATTCAGAAAGTTTGTTGAAGGTTTTTCGTCTATAGCCTCACCATTGACTAAATTGACACAGAAGACCGCTAAGTTTCAGTGGTCTGAAGCTTGTGAAAAGAGTTTCCAATAGCTTAAAACAAGGTTGACTTCGGCTCCTATTTTGACTTTACCTTCTGGGTCTGGTGGATTCGTGGTGTATTGTGATGCTTTCAGAATTGGTTTGGGTTGTGTATTAATGCAGAACGGTATGGTGATTTCTTATGCTTCGCGTCAGTTGAAGAAGCATGAGAAGAACTATTCGACTCATGACTTGGAGTTGGCTGCTGTAGTATTTGCTTTGAAAATTTGGCGTCATTATCTGTATGGTGAGCATTGTGATATTTTTTTTACTGATCACAAGAGTTTGTAATATATCTTCAAGCAGCGAGAGTTGAACCTCTAGCAGAAGAGGTGGTTGGAGTTGTTGAAAGATTACGACTTGAATATCTTGTATCATCCTGGTAAGGCTAATGTGGTTGCTGATGCTTTGAGCAGAAAATCTATGGGCACGTTTGCTTATTTGCGTGCACATGACATGCCCATGAGGAAGAAAATTCGAGGACATGCTAGTCTTGGGGTCAGACTTGATGAAACCAAAGATGGAGTGTTAGTGGGAATCACGCCATCACGGCCTGACATGGTGGAAAGGATAAAATCCAAGCAATATGATGATGAAGTTTTGACAAAGCTGAGGGATGGAGTGGAAAGGGGTGAGTATACTTCATTTACTGTTGGTATTGGTGATAGTATTCTGCGGTTGCAAGGATGATTGTGTGTTCCTGATGTCTTCGACAAGAATTAATGATGGAAGCTCATAGTTCCAAGTATTCAATTCATCCGGGGTCCACCAAAATGTATAAGGATTTGAAACAACACTATTGGTGGAAGAGCACGAAGGTTGATATTTCTAACTTTGTGGCTAAGTGTTTAAACTGTCAACAGGTGAAGGCTGAACATCAAAGGCCTGGAGGCCTGGCTCAGAATATCGAAATTCCGCAGTGGAAGTGGGAGGAGATCAATATGGATTTCATTGTGGGGTTATCCCGCACAAAGGTCAAGTTTGACTCGATTTGGGTTACCACGGATAGACTCAGAAAGTCTGCCCATTTTCTCCCTGTGAAGACGTCATATACCGCAGCGGAGTACGCCAAGTTATATCTAAAAGAGATAGTTAGATTGCATGGTGTTCCGACATCAATTATATTTGATAGAGGTACGCAATTTACTGCTCATATTTTGACATCCTTTCAGGAAGGGATGGGAACTAGAGTGAAATTGAGCACTGCCTTTCATCCTCAAACTGACGGGCAGGCGGAGAGAACTATTTAGACTTTGAAAGATATGCTACGAGCTTGTACAATCGATTTTTGAGAAAGTTGGGATGAATACCTACATTTGGTGGAATTCTCTTACAACAACAGTTACTAAGCGAGTATTCAAATGGCTCCATATGAGGCTCTTTATGGGAGGTGTTGTCGATCTCCAATTGGCTGGTTTGAATCAACTGAAGTGGAATTTTTCGATCTGGATTCAGTTCACGAAGTAATTAAGAAGGTTAATCTTATTGTGCATCGTCTCAAGACAACTCAGAATAGACAGAAGTCCTATACGGATATGAGGCGGCGTGAGCTAAAGTTTTCTGTCAATGACAAGGTGTTCTTGAAAGTGTCGCCGATGATGGGAGTAATGCGGTTTGGTAAAAAGGGGAAACTTAGTCCTTGTTTCATTGGCCCTTACGAGATTGTTAGGAAAATTGGGACGGTGACTTATGAATTGAAGTTGCCATCCGATATGGCCATGGTGCACCCTGTGTTTCATGTTTCGATATTGAGGTTGTACAAACCTGATCCTTCCCATGTGTTGAACCATGAAGAGATTGAAATTAATGAAGGGTTAACCTATGAAAAAAATGGGTTCATATTCTAGATCGTCAAGTTAGAAGGTTGAGGATGAAGGATGTTGCATCGGTTAAAATTTTATGGCAAAACAATAATACTGAGGAACCTACTTGGGAAGCAGAGGAGGACATGAAGAAGAGATATCCACACTTGTTCCCTATGGCAGGTATGAGCTAGCATTTTAAATTACTCATGGATGAATCGTTATGTTTGTTTCAAGCAATTTGTGGTTTAGTGAATTCTTTTCCTGACCACTATTCTCATTTAACGATGAACAAATCTTAAGGGGGGGATAATGTAACATCCCGTAAATCCGTATAGAGTGTGAAAGCATTGTATGAGTCCTTTGTAACAATATATGTTGGGTTACGTGCATGAATTTAGGCTAAAAACCCAAGAGGAGATGGTCAAAATGAAAATTCACTGCAGTTTCACGAAAAGGAGGTTTGACGGTTGTCCTTTGTACCGTCGATCTGTTCGACGCTCCGTCCTTTGCCTCGTAGAAAGTAAGGAAGAGAAAGTTGCTCACTGGAAATTTCATGACTTTGACTGAGCAGATCGACACTCAGTCGATCTCTTCAACGCTCCCTCGTTTTTACCGTAGAATGAACCTAGCAGAAAGATCATTCGACGGAGCAGATCTGTTACACCTAGGAAATTTCGCCGTGAACGTGCAGTGAAAAGACTAATGAAGAATACGAGTATACGACATTTTAATCAGAAGGGAATGACGTTTGACGACCCTAGGTAAGATTTCAAAGGCAATGGGAATAAGAGTTAGGTTATGCTCCACGAGGACTAATTGTAGGTTCTGAAGACGTGAAAGTTGCAGATTTGCACTTCGGCCCAGTCGATCGTAAAATGAAATACGGACCGTAAACAACCATGTTGTATTTCAACTTCCAAAACTTCAACTTTCTGTCAAAATCTTGAATGGTTAAATATGACTTGAAATACGGACCATAAACTAAAATACGGCCCGTAAACTGAGTCGTAAACCACCATGTCCTTAGCCTGACTTTCTGGTTCTGTTATGCTTAAATACGCCCGCAGAATACAGACCGTAAACTGGAATACGGACCATAAACTGGGTTTACGACCACTGTGCACTTCAACTACTGTTCATTTCGGATCAGATTTTAAGTCATTAAAAAGGAGGGCCAAGCTCATTAATTCATTTCATTTCCATGTTACTTCTCTCTAGAAACCTCTAGAATATTCTCCACTCTTCATCTACAAGAAAACAAGGGAAATCAAGACCCCGTCATGCCTAAAAATACATATACATGAATATACACAAAAGAATCGTCATAAGCACCTCCAAACAAAGGACTGCTTTCAATCAGCTGACAGCTACTGCTGGTCTGGGTCGAGATCTCCTCCCTGTCTACCTGTGGGCATGATCACAGCGTCCAAAGAAAGCAGACGTCAGGAAATAAGGAAATAAGGCAATGATAGACAAGAAGTATCAATATGGAATAACTGTATCTGACTATCAAGTGTAAAAGAAATAATGCATGCTGGCTTACTCATAGTCATCATCAGGTCATGTGTGCATAAATATATAAGTTGCCCGCCCATATCGTTACGGTGTGATAATGTATAAGCTGCCCGTCCATATCAGATCGGTGTGATAATCATAACATTAGCCTGCGTCCAGGCCTCCCGCGTCCGTGGTATCATCTAATGCCGCCCACTAGTGGTGTCTGCCCATGCCATTTGGCCATGGTGTATCGTATAGCTGCCCGCCTTAGCGGTGACTACCCGGCCAACTAGGCGCGGTGTTATATCATCATCATACATACTCATCATAATATGCTTATCGTAACATACTTATCATAATAAATGCATAAGGTTTATGAACAACTTTGCTTTATCGGGGTGACGTAAGGTTGTGATTTCCCCCGATTTCATTATGGAGCAATTATCGACATCCTGCCTCACCTTGAAGGAACTAACGTATAAGGTGAGTGTGAGCAATAAATAACATCATGCCATTTTAGGATCATCATATCATATCTCTTATCTTATATTACCCTTCATAGATATAGGCTTTTAGCTTTCCGGAATATAGGAACTCATGAAGAGGAAGGAAAGTCATGCTAGAAGATTCATGCCATTAGAAAGAAAGGACTAGCCTCACATACCTTTGACGTTTAACTAAGCTATCGTTCGCTTGTTCTCCTTCAATGTCACGTTTCTACCTTCAAGAGAGAATTCGCACTATCGTTAGTTAATTTGACTATAAGAACGCGTTACTAATTCTAGGGAAAATTTAGGCAATACTTCCTTTGTTTATACTACTTTTCCCATATGCTATATCAACTCCCACACGCTCAGAACAACATTCACAATATCGCAATCAACAATCATCATTTTATATACATTGACCACAATCCACCATTTCTCTTCAATTTCTCCACATTTATGGTGATAACTTACTATCGCGTTTCCTCATATATAATACTCATTTCATGGTCTAAATTCCATTTATAATGTATTCATAGTCACAACACTCCAACATTCATAATCCGACCCAACTACTATCCAACCATGACACTTCATTCATTAACGACCCATTTCCTATGTCTTTTTACAATTCAAGTATCTTAACCTTCCAATACCTTAAACAACATGTTTTAGTCATGAAACTTACCTTAGATGATGGTTGAACAACCCTTGAATGGAATCACTCCTCTAGCATCAAAACCCTACTTCACTTCCTTTGGGTTCTCTTGAGAGAGATGAACTTTACCTAGGTTTCATACACTTTATTTCATGGATTTGGTGTTATTGATCATGGATTTCCCTTGGTTTTTCTTGTGATGAAGAGTGGATAGTATTCTAGAGGCTTCTAGAGAGAAATATCTTAGGGATGAAATGAATTTAATGAGCTTGGGTCTCCTTTTAAAGACTTAAAATCTGATCCGGAATGAACGGTAGCTGAAGTGAACAGTGGTCGTAAACCCAGTTTACGGTCCGTATTCCGGTTTACGAGCCATATATCGTGGTCGTATTTAAGCATATCAAAACCAGAAAGGTATGTTGAGGATCATAGTGATTTACGATCGCAGTTTACGGGCCGTATTTCAATTTACGGTCCGTATTCCAAGTCGTATTTAACCATTTGAACATTTGACAGAAAGTTGAAGTTTTGTGAGTTGAATTACGACATGGTGGTTTACGGACCGTATACCACTTTACGGTCCGTATTTCACTCTACGGTCGACTGGGCCAAAGTGCAAATCTGCAACTTTCACGTCTTCAGAATCTATAATTAGTCATTGTGGAGCATAACCTTATCCCTTATTCCCATTGCCTTTGAAATCTTACTTAGGGTCGTCAAACGTCATTCCCTTCTCATAAAAACATCAAATACCCGTATTCTTCGTTAGTTTATTCGTTGTACATTCACGGGGAAATTTACGAGGTGTAACAGTCTTAATGCAGCACGGTAGAGTTATTGCATATGCTTCAAGGCAATTGCGGAAACATGAAAATAACTATCCAACCCATGATCTTGAATTAGCTGTGGTTATTCATGCATTGAAAATGTGGAGGCATTATTTGTATGGTGTGCATGTTGACATCTATACTGATCATAAAAGCCTCTAGTACATTTTCAAACAGAAGGAGTTAAATCTGCGACAAAGGCGGTGGTTAGAATTGTTGAAAGATTATGATGTGAATATCTTATACCACCCCGGAAAAGCAAATGTGGTAGCCGATGCGCTTAGTCGCTGATCAATGCGCAGTTTATGTGAAGTCCCTCCGGAAAGGAAAGAGATGGTTCATGAGCTCCACCAATTAGCTAATCTTAGAGTGAGTGTGATTGATTCGGGTAGTGCAGGGATTGGTATTAATGATCCCACAGTTTCGTCCTTGAACATGGAAGTGAAAGAGCACCAGTGTGAAGATCCTAAATTGTGCCATTACAAAGACACGTCTCATGACAAAGAGAAGTCTCCATTTGAAGTTTCCACGGATGGAATTCTTAGATAACGGAGCAGGCTATCTGTGCCGGACGTGGCAGAATTGCGCCGACGAATTCTAGAAGAAGCACATTGTTCTCGGTATTCCATTCACCCAGGCGCAACTAAAATGTATCATGATCTTAAATTAATATATTGGTGGGATGGAATGAAGAGAGATATAGCGGAATTTGTGGCTCAATGTCCAAATTGTCAACAAGTAAAGATCGAACATCAGAGGCCAGGAGGATTATTGCAAGCAATGGAAATGGGAAGTAATCAACATGGATTTTATTGTGGGGTTACCTCGTTCTCGAGGCAGGTATGATTCTATATGGGTAATCGTGGATAGATTGACGAAAGCAGCTCATTTTCTTCCGGTCAGAACCACATACTCAGCAGAAGAATATGCGAGGTTGTATCTCAAAGAAATTGTGCGACTCCATTGTATTCCATTGTCCATTATCACAGATAGAGGAGCACAGTTTACAACCAAGTTCTGGAAATCCTTTCAAAAAGGTTTGGGTACTCAAGTGAAACTTAGCACGGCATTTCATTCGCAGAACGATGGACAAGCTGAATGTACTATTCAGACCTTAGAAGATATGCTACGAGCATGTGTGCTGGATTTCGGTGGTAGTTGGGATGATCACTTACCCCTTATTGAGTTTGCATACAACAATAGTTACCATTCCAGTATCCAAATGGCTCCGTATGAAGCATTATATGGAAGGAAGTGTAGATCCCCGATTGGATGGTTCGAAACAGGAGAAGTACAGTTGATAGGTCCTGAATTGATTCAGCAAGCGGTAGAAAAAGTCAAGGTGATCCGAGACCGATTATTGACAGCCCAAAGTCGCCAAAAGTCTTATGCGGACAATCGCCGACGAGACTTGGAATTTCAGGTTAATGATTGGGTATTTTTGAAAGTGTAGCCAATGAAAGGGGTGATGAGATTTGGCAAGAAAGTGAAGTTTAGTCCTAGATTCATTGGACCCTATAAAATTATCCGCAAGGTGGGTCATGTAGCCTATGAATTGAACTTGCCTTCAGAGCTTGAATCAGTCCATCCAGTCTTCCATGTTTCGATGATCTGCAAGTGTGTTAGGGATCCCACAAGGATTGTCCCGATAGATGATGTGCAAGTGACAAAAAAGTTGACATATGAAGAAGTACCTATTGCCATCTTAGACAGGCAAGCACGAAGACTTCGAACCAAGGAAGTGGCTTCAGTCAAAGTCTTATGGCAGAACAACAACCGGGAAGAAATGACTTGGGAAGCGGAAGGGAAAATGAAATCCACGTACCCGCATTTATTCCAACCCCCAGGAGAGATTCAAGATGAAACGCCAACAATATAAGGTATGTACACTTACTTTTCATGGTTTTGGGTCTTGTGTGGCCATAGATATGTTGCTATTATGTTGTGGCCCTGTGAGGCAGTGATATTATGGGTTGTTGTGACAAGATGGTAGTGCCATATTACAAGGGAAACTCTGGCGAAATTTTTCTAGAATCCCCGATGACTTGACATTTGAGGACGAATGTTCCAAAAGGGGGGAAGAATGTTACACCTCGGAAATTTCCCCGTGAACATACAAGGAATAGACTAACGAAGAATACGAGTATACGCCGTTTTAATCAGAAGGGAATGGCGTTTGACGACCCTAGGTAAGATTTCGAAGGCAATGGGAATAAGAGATAGGTTATGCTCCACAATGACTAATTGTAGGTTCTGAAGACGTGAAAGTTGCAGATTTGCACTTCGGCCTAGTCGATCGTAAAATGAAATACGGACCGTAAAGTAGTTTACGGGCCGTAAACAGCCATGTCTTATTTCAACTTCCAAAACTTCAACTTTCTGTCAAATGCTTGAATGGTTAAATACGACTTGAAATACGGACCGTAAACTAAAATATGGCCCGTAAACTGAGTCGTAAACCACCATGTCCTTAGCCTGGCTTTGTGGTTCTGTTATGCTTAAATACACCCGCAGAATACGGACCATAAAATGGGTTTACGACCACTGTGCAGTTCAACTACTGTTCATTTCGGATCAGATTTTAAGTCATTAAAAAGGAGACCCAAGATCATTAATTCATTTCATTTCCACGTTACTTCTCTCTAGAAACCTCTAGAATATTATCCACTCTTCATCTACAAGAAAACAATGGAAATCAAAGATCAATATCAAGATTCCAAGTGAATCAAGTGTATGAAACTCATCAAAGTTCATCCAAGTTAAGAAACTTCAAGAGAAGTAAACTAGGGTTTTGGTGCAAGAAGAGTAATACCACTCAAGACTTGTTCCTACAAATTGTGATTTACATGTTATTTAGGGTATGAAAGAGTTGAAACACTTGGATTATAGAAGGATGTAAGAAATGGGTCCTGAAAGTGTGAATAGTAGCACTGTTGAGTAAAGGTTTGAATTGAACCATGATCATTTATAAATTGTGATTACCAAAATGTTATGAATGACATTTAGAACATGGAATAAGTATCCTATGTGAGAAAATGCAACAATGAACCATGGCCATGATTATGGAAAAATTGAAGACAAATTGTGAAATACGAATATTGTAAATGAATGATGAGTGTTGTCTATCATGTTGAGAATGATGTTATGAACGTTTGAGAGTTGATATAGAATATGGGAAGAGTTGCATAAACGAAAGGAAATGTTGTCCAATTTTCTCTAGCATTAGTAAGCTGTTTTATAATCGCTAGCTAATGTCGATACAAATTCTCTTGAAGGTAGAACGTACGCACTAAAAGAGAACAAGCAATCGATAGATTAGTAAACGACAAAGATATGTGAGGCTAGCCCTTTCTTTCTAATGGCATGAATCCTATAGCATGACTCTCTTTCCTTTTCATGAGTTCCTATATTCCATAAAACTAAAAGCCTATGTCTATGAATAGCTATATAAGATAAAAGACATGTTATGAGCCCTATAATGATACGATGATCCTATAATGATAATGATGTTATTTATTGCTCACACTCACCTTATATGTTAGTTCCTTCAAGGTGAGGCAGAATGTCGAAGAATGTTCCATAATGAAATCGGGGGATCACGACCTTACGTCACCCCGATAAAGTGTAGTTGTTCTTGAGCCCTATCCATGTACTATGATAAACATATTATGATAAGTATATTATGATGAGCATACTACAATGATTATATTATGATAATGAGCATATGATGATGATCATACACCGTACCTATATGGTCGGGAAGATACACACACCACTATAGTGGGCAGCTTATACCTCGGACGCAGGAAGCCTGGACGCAGGATAATATTATGATTATCACACCGATCCGATATGGACGGGCAGCTTATACAGCATCAAACCATACCTATATGGACGGGCAGTTTATATTTATACATTATGCATATATGATATGATGGTGAGTATGAGTAACAGTATGAGTTATTTCCTTTATACTTGTCAGTCAGACACAGATGTTCCATATTGATATCTCCTTTATATCGTTGACTTATTTCATTGTTTATGCCTCTCATACTCAGTACAATATTCGTACTGACGTTCGTTTTCCTTGGACGCTATGTTCATGCCCACAGGTAGACAGGGAGTTGATCCTGATCCAGACTCATAGGAGCTAGCAGCTGATTTGAGAGCACTCTATTGTCTGGAGGTGCTTATGATCATTCTTTTGTGTACATGTATATTTTGGGCATGACGGGGTCTTGTCCAGTCCGTATGTTTAGCACTCCAGTAGAGGCTCGTAGATACGCAGTGTGGGTTAGATAGTCTCACGAGATTGCTACTAAGTGTATATATATATATATATATATATATATATATATTATTTTGATGGCCGAGAGGCATATGTATATGCAAGTATTTATGTTTCCATATGAAACATGATTTTCCTACAATTTGAGTATAAATGTGATAAAAGAGCTAAATGAGCATGATGAGAAATAGAACGAGTGGTGCTCGATGGTTAGCCCGGGTACCCGTCGTGGCCCCTAGCTGGGTCGTGACAAGATCGACGCTCTGTCGTTTGTACTATCGATTGTGCCTAACGGGCTAAAATTATATAAGTTGCAAAATTTTAGTTTTCTTCCATTCTTTTCACTCTCAAAAACCTTAAGGACGAAAATATCTCTCTAGGACTCCAACACTAAGGTAAGAACATCTTAATCATTGATTATCAATCCTAACATCAAACCCATGATTCTAGTGACTAAAACCCAGGATTTGCAACATAATTCTTCCTAAAGTGATTGAAGTTAGGGTTTGGGTGTTCTTCATTAGAAAAGTGAATTGTTAAAATTTGTTTAACATACTAAGGTATGTCTCTCTTTTAAAAATCTTATCATGGATATATGTTATCTTCTCAAAGGTTCTTTATTGAATAAAAGGTGAACTTCTCATGCAAAACCCTAATTCATGTCTTTGCTTGTGGTTGGTGTGCATGAGGGGACAAGCCCACATTAAACCTTGATTGTGTTATCCTCTATATATGTATATGAAATCATAATCGTTTTCTTCTATAAGAGATGATCAGTGATGCTGGTTAATTGTTGGTATTGAGGACTTTACAAAGAAACTAAGACAAAGGAATCTTGTTTAAAGAAGTGGAAACGTTTTCAAGATTAGCTTTGAAATTATGCATTTTCGTAATGGCATAATTGTCACGACCCGACTAGGGACCATGACGGGTACCCGGGGCTATCTACCGAGCACCACTAATTCTATTACTTATCAAACTCATTAGGCGTACATTCATGAATATAATACCCAAATCATAGGAAAAAAGAATTCATTTGGAAACATAATTACTTTTATATACATACGCCCTTCGGCTATTAAGATAATAATACATATACAATAGTAACATCGTGAGACCGTACTACCCACACATGCGTATCTACTAGCCTCTACTAGAGTACTAATCATATAGATGGGACAAGACCCCGTCGTGCTCAAAATACATATATACATATATACACAAAAGAATAAACCAAATAGCACCTCCGGAGAAATGGAGTGCTCTTGTAAATCTGCTGATAACTCTACGAGTTTGGATCACCTCCCTGTCTACCTGTGGACATGAATACAGCGTCCAAAGAAAACGGACGTCAGTACGAACATTGTACTGAGTATGTAAGGCATGAAGGAAATGAACATGACAGAGAAAACATAAGTCATAAGATGAAGATACAACCTGTGTAACTTTTAAGGGTGGTTACATTTTCATACATACATCATATATATAATCATAGTACATGTATCATCAAAACGCGTACACCATCGTATCATATCGATCATAATCGTTAACCCGCGTCCGAGTAACCATCATATGCCGCCCACTAGTGGTGATCATGCCTGACCCTCTAGGCTCGGTGTAAACATAGCAGCCCACCTTAGTGGTGACATGCCAGCCCATTTAGCCACGGTGGAATCGTATGCAGCCCGCCTTCACGGTGACATTCCCGGCCAACTAGGCACGGTGGATTCGTATCGCCGTACAATCCACCTTAAACTTATCATTATTTCACATCTCATAGGCATATAATAATCTTATCATAACTTAACATCATCATACATTCATCATTAATCCTACATTAGAACTTGGAGGTAATCATGGCTATGTCGAGGTGATATAAGGTCGTGAACCCCCGACTATGTTATGGAGTGGTCATAATCGTCATGTCTCACCTTGGAGGAGCTAGCATTTTAAGGTGATTGTACACAAGAATATCATCAATAAAACTATACTTATTATCATTAGCTTCATGGACATCTCATATTACTCTAGGGTTCTTCATACTTATATTTGTCATCATCATTAACATGCCCATATCATATCACCTTCTTTATCATGTGCGTAGGTAGCTTCTCATAGTCATGGACTCGTAATTTCCATTATGTAGGGAGATCATGGAAAAATTAGGAAGATTCATGCCTTAGAAGGAAAGGATTAGCCTTACATACCTCTTTCGTTTAGCTATCTATCACTTGAACATTCCTCTCCAGTATTCACGTTGTCGCTATCAAGACAGTTCATACTCATATTAGATAATCAATAACATAAGCGTGTTTGAACAAAAACTATAGAAAATTGAGCAGCATCTCCTTTGTTTCTACTACTTTCTCCATATCATATATCAACTCCAAAACGTCAATAATAACATTCATAATATCATCATCAATGACTTTAGTCAAATTCATCATTATACAATTCCACACAATTTCCTCTCAAGATCATCAATAGTCATATTCATAATACAACGTTACATTCGTTCTCATATAATGTTTCTCTCATACTCCTAACATCATTCATAACGTGATTACAATCTCAACATATCAATATTCATGATTCATTCCAAACTACTACTCAAAATTTATACGATTCCCACTTTCATGACCCATTTCCTATACCCTTCCACAATCCAAGTGTTTCAACTTTTCAGTACTTTAAATAACATAGAAATACCATAAAACTTACCTTATATAGTGTAGGAATAAGCCTTGAGTTGAAATATTTCTCTTTCACCAAAACCCTAGTTCACTTGCATTGATATTCCTTGGCTTGGATGCACTTTAATGTGTTTCTTACACTTGATTTTTGTGGTTTGATGAACTTGATCATCAATTTCTCTTGGGTTCTTTTATATGGAGTGTGTGGAAGTTTCTAGAGAATCCTTGAGTTGTGGAGACTGAAAAATGAAATGAAATAAATGAACTTGCGAGATTCTTTTATAAATTAAAAATCTGTCCCGACGTCATTATACGGTCCGTATAAATTTATACGGTCCGTATAAGTGATCGTGAAACTGCTCTAGTAACCATCCCTTTCTGTGTTAATTTGACGGCACATTATACGGTTCGTATAATTTTATACGGTCCGTATAAGTGACCATATAATCCCATCAGTGTGGGACCTTCACTGTGATGGTTCTGCAGACCATTATACGGACCGTATAATATTATATGAACCATATAATCTATCGTATAATCCACCTCTTCTCTGATTTTGGTTCTCGTCATTTCGTTTGATCTCAAATCCTCATGGGGACCTTCGTGGTACTTTTTTAACACCTCGTTAACAATCTAAGGGATATTATAACTCTTCTCCAAAACATAACTAAGCCATCATTAATTCGATACTCATACATTCTGTCCGGTACGCAACATATATCTTGCTTTCCTTGACTACTTTTGTCTCCTACCTTGAACGTCTTTGAAATCTTATTTAAAATCATTGAATGGTATTCCTTTCTTATCGAAACATCACATACATTGTTCCCTTTGTTAGTCTACTCACTGTATGTTAACGAAAAATTTCCGGGGTGTAACATCATCCCCCCCCCCTTTTTGGAATATTCGTCCTCGAATGTTAAGCACTCGGGAATTCTACTAACATTTCGCCATAGTTTCCCCTATAATTGGCACTACCATCCTGTCACAACAACCCATAATAACATTGCCTGACAGGGCCACACACGACCCATATGCATAAATAGAAAACATATATACCTCATAATCTTGTTGTTTCATCGTGAATCTCTTCTGGGGGCTGAAATAAATGCGGGTATTTTGATTTCATACACTCTTCCGCTTCCCAAGTCATTTCCTCTAGGTTGTCATTTCGCCATAAGACTTTAACTGAGGCCACTTCCTTATTTTGCAGTCTCCGTACTTGCCTGTCTAATATGGCAATGGGCACTTCTTCATAGACTAGCTTTTCTGTCACTTGAACATCATCTATTGGAACAATTCTCGTAGGATCACCAACACACTTGCGGAGCATGGAGACATGGAAAACTGAATGAACTAATTCAAGTTCTGGAGGCAAGTCCAATCCATAAGTTGCTTGACCTACATTGCGGATAATCTTATAGGGTCTAATGTATCGAGGACTCAACTTTCCTTTCTTACCAAATCTCATCACACCTTTCATTGGTGACACCTTTAAGAATGCCCAATCGTCAACTTGAAATTCTAGGTCTCACCGGCGGTTGTCCACATAAGATTTCTGGAGACTTTGGGCTGTCAACAATCGATCCCGGATCACTTTAACTTTTTCTACCGCTTGCTGAATCAACTCGGGGCCGATTATATGTACTTCTCCTATTTCAAACCATCCAATCAGGGATCTACACTTCCTTCCATATAGAGCTTCATAAGGTGCCATTTGAATAGTGGAATGGTAGCTATTGTTGTATGCAAACTCGATTAGAGGTAAGTGGTCATCCCAACTACCACCGAAATCTAGTACACATGCCTGTAGCATATCTTCCAAGGTCTGGATAGTACGTTCGGCTTGCCCATCGGTTTGCGGATGGAATGCCGTGTTGAGCTTTACTTGGGTACCTAGACCTTCTTGAAAGGATTTCCAAAACTTGGCTATAAATTGCGCTCCTCTATCTGTGATAATGGATATCGGAATACCATGGAGTCGCAAAATCTTCTTGAGATACATTCTTGCATAATCTTCTGCTACGTATGTGGTTCTTATTTGAAGAAAATGAGCTTCTTTCGTCAATCTATCCACGATCATCCATATGGAATCATACTTGCTTCGGGAACGAGGTAATCCCACAATAAAATCCATGTTGATCACTTCCCATTTCCAGGTAGGGATTTCCATTGCTTGCAAAAATCCTCCTGGCTTTTGATGTTCGATTTTCACCTGCTGGCAATTTGGACATTGAGCTACAAATTCTGCTATGTCTCTTTTCATGCCATCCCACCAATATATCAGCTTGAGATTATGATACATCTTCGTTGCACCTGGGTGAATAGAATACTGAGCATAATGAGCTTCTTCTAGAATTCGACGGCGCAATTCTGCAACGTTCGGAACACATAGCCTGCTCTGGTATCTAAGAATTCCATCCAGGAAAATTTCAAATGGAGACTCCTCTTTCTCATGAAATGTGTCTCTGTAATGGCACAAATGAGGGTCTTCATACTGACGCTCTTTCACTTCCATATTCAGGGGCGAAACTGTGGGATCATTAATATCGATTCCTGCACAACCTGAATCAATTAAACGTACTCCAAGATTAGCTAACTGGTTAAGCTCATGAATCATCTCTTTCTTTTCCGGAGGAACTTCAGATAGGCTACCCATTGATGGGCGGCTAAGCGCATCAGCTACTACATTTGCTTTTCCGGGGTGGTATAAAATGCTCACATCATAGTCTTTCAATAATTCTAACCACCTCCTCTGCCGCAGATTCAACTCCTTTTGTTTGAAAATGTACTGAAGACTCTTGTGATCTGTATAGATATCAACATGCACACCATACAAGTAATGTCTCCACATCTTTAACGCGTGAATAACTGCAGCCAATTCAAGATCATAGGTTGGGTAGTTCTTTTCATGTTTCCGCAGCTACCTCGAAGCATAAGCAATGACTCTACCGTGCTGCATTAACACACCTCCTAACCCAACACCGGAAGCGTCACAATATACAACATAGCCATCTGGCCCTTCTGGGAGTGTCAAGACTGGGGCTGAAGTTAATCTATCCTTAAACTCTTGGAAGCTACGTTCCCAAGCATCATTCCACTGAAACTTAGCTGACTTTTGGGTTAGCTTCGTCAATGGGGCCGAAATAGATTAAAACCCTTCTACAAACCTTCTATAGTACCCTACCAATCCCAGAAAACTACGAACTTCTGTAGGCGTCGTAGGCCTTGGCCAAGTCTTCACAACTTTAATTTTCTGAGTATCAACTCGAATGCCATCATCTGAAATAACGTGACCCAGAAATGTCACAGAATTCAACCAAAACTCGCACTTTGAAAATTTTGCATACAATTCTCGAGTTCGAAGAATGCCAAGAACATTTCATAAATGATCTGCATGTTCTGATTCTGTGCGAGAGTAAACCAGAATGTCGTCAATGAACACTATTACGAATAAATCCAAGAGAGGCCTGAATACATTATTCATCAAATTCATGAACACTGCCGGAGCATTGGTTAACCTAAACGACATCATTCGGAACTCATAATGGCCATATCTCGTTCTAAAAGCTGTTTTGAGAATATCTTCTTCTCTAACTCTCACTTGGTGATAACCTGACCTCAAGTCTATTTTGAAAAACCACTTGGCACCCTGTAGTTGATCAAATAATTCATCAATTTTTGGAAGAGGATATTTGTTCTTTATCGTCACCTTGTTCAACTGCCTATAATCGATACACATTCGTAGGGAACCATCTTTCTTCTTACGACTAGGACTGGTGCTCCCCACGGTAATGAACTGGGTCTAATAAACCCTTTCTCAAGCAAATCTTTCAACTATGCCTTTAGGTCTTTCAGTTCTGCCGGAGCCATCCGATAAGGAGGAATGGAAATAGTCTTTGTGTCTGGCAACACATCAGTAGCGAAATCAATCTCCCTTTTCGGAGGAAGGCCTGGAAGTTCATCTGGAAATACATCCGAAAATTCATTCGCTACTGGAACGGATTGGAAGGTTGACGACTTTGCTTCGATATCATGAACTCGGACTAAGTGATAAATATAGCCCTTAGCTATCATCTTTCTCGCCTTAAGGTAGGAAATAAACCTACCTTTTGGGGAGGCTGTATTACCCTTCCATTCAAACACGGGCTCTCCCGGAAATTGAGATCGAACTACTTTCATTCGGCAGTCAACATTAGAATAACATGAGGCCAACCAATCCATACCAATAATCACATCGAAATCTAACATTTCCAGCTCAACTAAATCAGCTTTAGTCTGGCGGTCGCATATCGCAATTATACAATTTTTATACACTTGGCTAGCTATCACAGGATCACCAACTAGAGTAGATACCTCAAAAGGTTTTATTTGCTCAGGATTCACCCCAATACGACCAACAATATACGGAGTATATAGGATAGGGTAGAACCTGGATCTATCAATGCATACACATCATGGGAAAATACTGATAATGTACCTGTAACCACATCTGGGGAGGACTCAACGTCCTGTCGTCCAGCTAAAGCACACATACGGGGCTGAGTGGCACCTGAAGTAGATGCTCCCCCTCGGCCTCTACCTCGACCTACTAAAATTTGGGAAGTCTGCCCTACCGGGTGCACTGAGGAGGAACCAGCTGCTTATCCTGTGGGCTGAACCCCACCTCTACCATACCTCGAGGGATAATCTCGCATCAAGTGCCCAGTCTGTCCAAAAACATAGCAAGCATCTGTGCCCTGGCGACATAGCCCTGAATGTAATTTACCGCAGTGACTACATCGCGGGGGTCTCCTCTGGCTAGGATCACCCCCAAACTGAGAACCCGAAGCTCTCGAACTCTGACCCTGTCCTGAAGGAAAGGAGCAATCAAATCTCTTATCTGCAAATCTATTCGCCGACTGGCCTGAATGTCTGGAATAAGTCTGCCTCGATCCCCCTCTATAATCACTACCTGCCACCATAGATCTGGCCCTCTTGCTTTGCCTTCTATCAATATCACGATCACCCCTTTGCGGATGTTGTTGTTCTTTTAGATTCTGGGCATGAGCTTGAATACGAGAAATATCCATCCCATCTTGCAACGAAGCTGTCAAACAATCCTTGAACAAATGTGGCCCTAGGCCACTCACAAATCGGTGCACTTTATGTCCCATGTCGGCCACCATAGTCGGGGCATATCTAGCCAATGAATTAATTTGAAGGCTATACTCCCGGGCACTCATATTTTCTTGTTTTAGATTTAAGAACCTATCCGCTCTAGCTCGACGGACCTGGGGTGGAAAATAATGGCAGATGAAGGCATCTACAAATTCTTGCCAAACGGGAGGAGGTGCATCCTCTTTTCTTGACGATAGCCAATTATTGCACCATAATACCGCCACATCTCGGAGTCTATAAGATGTCAACTCCATAGATTCAATTTCGGAGGCATGGAATATCTTCAACGTCCTCAACATTTCATTAATAACACTTTGCGGGTCTTCATTCGGCTTCGACCCGAAAAATTTCGGAGGATTCAAACTCATGAAATCACGGTCCCTGGTACTGGCTGCCTGATCACTTGGACTCACATTCTACCGCTGTGCCTAGGTGGCAACTAACTGGGTCAATAGATGGATAGCCTCGATCACTTGTTGATCTGAAGCAACTGGTGGAGGAACTGGAGCTGAAGCTCCTCCTTGTCCTTCTACATTAGGCGGGGTGGATGAAGTATTAGATTGGGCCTCATTATATGATTCGCCCTCTTCTACATTCGTTGGCGGCTCTCTTTGCACCCACCTTTTCATCGTAGTTTTGCCCTTCTGGGCGGTTGTAGCTTTCCCCTTTGGCGGTATTTCTGAAATCATAGCACACTATTAGGGAGGAGAAAATCTTATAACACGTCTCTATCGCACGATCTCTTAAGATGAATGATGGTCATTTTTCCTAAATGCCCTGTAGCCTCCTGTTTATTAGTGTTGCGCGTACTACACCATAAACAAGACTCTACTAGACACGGCTCGTAGACACTTTCTAGGACTGAACTGCTCTGATACCACTTTTGTCACGACCCGACTAGAAGCCATGACGGGTACCCGGAGCACCACTCATTCTATTACTTATCATAATCATTAGGCGTACATTCATGAATATAATACCCAAATCATAGGAAAACAATTTTTCATTTAGAAACATAATTACTTTTATATGCATACGCCCTTCGGCTATCGAGATAATAATACATAGACAATAGTAACATCGTGAGACCATACTACCCACACATGCGTAGCTACGAGCCTCTACTAGAGTACTAATCATATGGACGGGACAAGACCCCGTCGTGCCCAAAATACATATATACATATATACACAAAAGAATAAACCAAATAGCACCTCCGGAGAAATGGAGTGATCCTGTAAATCTGCTGATAACTCTACGAGTTTTGATCACCTCCCTGTCTACCTGTGGGCATGAACACAACATCCAAAGAAAATGGACGTCAGTACGAACATTGTACTGAGTATGTAAGGCATGAAGGAAATGAACATGATAGAGAAATCTTAAGTCATAAGATGAAGATACAACTTGTGTAACTTTTAAGGGTGGTTACATTTTCATACATACATCATATATATAATCATAGTGCATGTATCATCAAAACGTATACACCATCGTATCATATCGATCATCATCGTTAACCCACGTCCGGGTAACCATCATATGCCACCCATTAGTGGTGATCATGCCCGGCCCTCAAGGCTCGGTATAAACAGAGCAACCCGCCTTAGCGATGACATGCCCGACCATTTAGGCACGGTGGAATCGTATGCAGCCCGCCTTCGCGGTGACATGCCCGGCCATCTAGGCACGGTTGATTCATATCGTCGTACAATCAATCATAAACTCATCATTATTACACATCTCATAGGCATATCATAATCTTATCATAACTTAAAATCATCATACATTCATCATTAATCCTACAGTAGAACTTGGAGGTAATCATGGCTATGTTGAGGTGACATAAGGTCGTGAACTCCCGACTATGTTATGGAGTGGTCATAATCGTCATGTCTCTCCTTGGAGGAACTAGCATTTTAAGGTGAGTGTACACAAGGAAAATCATCAATAAAACTATACTTATTATCATTAGCTTCATGGACATCTCATATTACTCTAGGGTTCTTCATACTTATATTCATCATCGTCATTAACATGCTCGTATCGTATCACCTTCTTTATCATGTGCGTAGGTAGCTTCTCATAGTCATGGACTCATAATTTTCATTATGTAGGGAGATCATGGAAAAATTAGGAAGATTCATGCCTTAGAAGGAAAGGATTAGCCTTACATACCTCTTTCGGTTAGCTATTTATCACTTGAACGTTCCTCTCCAGTATTCACGTTGTCGCCTTCAAGAGAGTTCATACTCATATTAGATAATCAATAACATAAGCGTGTTTGAACTAAAGCTATAGAAAATTGATCAGCATCTCCTTTATTTCTACTACTTTCTCCATATCATATATCAACTCCCAAACGTCAATAGTAACATTCATAATATCATTATCAATGACTTTAGTCAAATTCATCATTATACAATTCCACACAATTTCCTCTCAAGATCATCCATAGTCATATTCATAATACAACGTTACATTCATTCTCATATAATGTTTCTCTCATACTCCTAACATCATTCATAACGTGATTACAATCTCAACATATCAATATTCATGATTCATTCCAAACTAATACTCAAAATTTATACTATTCCCACTTTCATGACCCATTTCCTATACCCTTCCACAATCCAAGTGTTTCAACTTTTCAGTACCTTAAATAACATAGAAATACCATAAAACTTACCTTATATAGTGTAGGAATAAGCCTTGAGTTGAAATTTTTCTCTTTCACCAAAACTCTAGTTCACTTGCATTGATATTCCTTAGCTTGGATGCACTTTAATGTGTTTCTTACACTCGATTTTTGTGGTTTGATGAACTTGATCATCAATTTCTCTTGGGTTCTTGTATATGGAATGTGTGGAAGTTTCTAGAGAAGTCTTCAGTTATGGAGAATGAAAAATGAAATGAAATAAATGAACTTTGGAGATTCTTTTATAAATTAAAAATCTGTCTTGACGTCTTTATACGGGTACTTATATGGTCCGTATAAATTTATACGGTCCGTATAAGTGACCGTGAAACTGCTCCAGTAACCATCCCTTTCTGTGTCAATTTGACGGCACATTATATGGTCCGTATAAGTGACCGTATAATCCCATCAGTGAGGGACCTTCACTGTGATGGTTCTACGGACCATTATACGGACCGTATAATCGATCGTATAATCCACCTCTTCTCTGATTTTGGTTATCGTCACTTCGTTTTATCTCAAATCCTTTTGGGACCTTTGTGATACTTGTTTAACACCTCGTTAACAATATAAGGGATATTATAACTCTTCTCCAAAACATAACTAAGCCATCATTAATTCGATACTCATATATTCTGTCTGGCACGCAATATATGTCTTGCTTTCCTTGACTACTTTCGTCTCCTACCTTAAATGTCTTTGAAATCTTATTTAAAATCATCGAATGGTATTCCTTTCTTATCGAAACATCGCATACATCGTGCCCTTTGTTAGTCTAATCACTTTAATGATCTTTGATAGTGTGACTACTTTGAGACAAATAGTGAATTGGCTTCTATGCTGTGAACTTTGTTGTTGTGTTTGGCCTAGCTACTCGGGAGGAAGGGTAGCCACTATAGATCCTAGTGTGATAATGCCTAGCCATTCGGGAGGAAGATTGGCCACTTTCGGGTTCGCTACCTGGCGTGTGATTATGCCTAGCTATTCGGGAGGAAGGATAGCCACCATTGAATTTCATATTCCGGTATGGTGCGCTATGACAAAGAACCTCTACGGTCACACCTTCGATATGCTTGATTTTTGGGTCTATATTGGCATGTGTGATATTCTTATTTTCTCATGGAATAGTGGTTGTTAATTATGATCAATTGAAAGGCATATTTGAAGTGTGCCTTGACAAGAGGCCTTATAATCGGTTTTGATAATTCTTATTGAGATACACAAACTGAATAACTGTTCTTACATTGGTTTCACATGCCTTTCAAGACTGATTTCTTTATGTATTATTGTACTTTATTTTCATATTACTTGTTGTCCCTGAGGCACTCACTGAGTACAAAGTACTCATGCATACCATTGTTGTTTTTGATAGTATGTCGGGTAACGGTGAAGAGCAGGTTCTTGATACTCCGAGCATTTAGGAAGGACTTGCGGTTGCTGCTAATTTGGTGAGCCCACACATTCATTCGTAGGGCACCCTATTTATTTAATTCCATTTATTTATATTAGTTTCCATGTTGCGTCCCGATGAGTTAGACATTTATTCCTTATTCTTAGAATCTCCTTAGTATACATTCGAATGTGGGTAGAACAAGAGTTGTTGTTTAATTCTTTCGAGCACACTATCATGTTTTGGTTGAATTATTTAAATTATAAAGGCTTCCGCTGATTTAATTCATATATTCATAATTTGTTAGATTTATTATATAAACTGTTGGAGGCGAATATTGAACCTGGTGTGTTCAAGTGTTATTATTGTGTCGTTTAGGTTCTTTCGATGTTGTTCATGACATCGGATGCCGGTCACGTCTAGGGTGGGTGTTTGGGCGTGACAGGATACCTGGATCTCATATCTTCTTTAACTTCCCAAGTCATTTCCTCAACATTCCTGTTCCTCCAAAGGACCTTGACTAATGTTACATCTTTATTTCTCAATCTTTGAACTTGTTTGTCTAGAATGGCAATGGGAACCTCTTCATATGATAGTTTCTCGGTAACCTGAACATCTTCTATGATTACGACTCAAGAAGGATCTCCAATGCACTTACGAAGCATTGATACATGGAAGACTAGATGGATTAATTCCAAATCCGGAGGCAAATCTAACTCATAGGCCACCTAGCCCACTCTACGTAAAATCCTGTAAGTTGCAATATACCGAGGACTGAGCTTACCATTTTTGCTAAATCTCAGGATGTCTTTCATGGGTGACACCTTCGGGAATACCCAATCATCAATCTGAAATTCTAAGTCTCGTCGGCGGTTATCTGCATAAGACTTCTGACGACTTTGGGCTGCCAATAATTGATCCTGAATAAGTTTGATCTTCTTCACCGCTTGTTGGATCAAGTCTGGTCCTACTAACTTAGTCTCCCCCACTTTGAACCATCCAATTGGTGATCTACATTTCTGCCCATATAGAGCCTCATACGGGGCCATTTGGATACTAGAAATATAACTATTATTATATGCAAAATCAATAAGAGGCAAATGATCATACCTGCTACCTATGAAGTCTAACAAACATTCCCTTAACATATCTTCGAGGGTCTAAATTGTACGCTCAGCTTGTCCATCTATCTGGGGATGACATGTTGTGCTAAGACTCAACTGAGTCCCCAAACCCTTCTGAAAAGACCTCCAGAAATTTGTTGTAAACTGCGCGCCCCTTTCGGAGATGATAGATATCAGAACACCATGAAGTCGGACTATATCCTTAATATAAAGCTTCGCATAATCCTCGGCTAATTAAATAGTCCTGACTAGCAGAAAATGAGCTGATTTAGTAAGCCTATGCACAATCACACATAAGGAATCAAACTTATGCTAAGAACGAGGAAAGCCTGTAATAAAATCTATATTAATTGTCTCCCATTTCCACATTGGAATTTCCATAGCTTGCAATAACCCACCGGGTTTCTGATGTTCAATTTTCAACTATTGGCATTTAGGACACACTGCCACGAACTCTGGTATGTCCTTTTTCATTCCATCCCACCAATACACTACCTTAATATCATGATACATCTTTGTCGTCACCAGATGAATGGAATAATGGAAACAGTGAGCCTCCCTCATAATCTGACGACGTAATCCTGCAACATCAGGAACAGATAGTCTGCCTCGGTACCTAAGAACTACATCTGTAGAAATCTCGAAAGGTGACCTTTTCTTCTGAGGAGTTGTGTCTCTTTAATGAACTAATGAATAGTAACTCTTAGATTGCCTGAATCCAATAATCAAACTCCAAGGCTAGCTAACTTTTGAAACCCACGAACAATCTCCCTCTTCTTTAGCTGGATATCACATAAACGACCTATGAATTTTTGGCTAAGAGCATCGGCCACTATATTCGCCTTTCTAGGATGATATAAGATAATAACATCATAATCTTTTAATAACTCTAACAATTGCCTCTGCCGCAAATTCAAATTCTTCTGCATGAAAATATACTGGAGGCTCTTATGGTCTGTATGAACTCTATACAAGTAATTCCTACACATTTTCAATGCATGAACCACCGCGGCTAACTCTAGATCATGTGTTAACTACCTTGAAGCGTAAGTAATTACTCTGCCATGCTGCATCAACACACAGCCTAGACTAAAGCCCGAGGCATCGCAATAAATAACATAGCCCTCCAATCCTTCTAGAAGTGTTAGAACCGGGGCCGAAGTGATATGACCCTACTAGGCACATTCCACTGTAATGCTCACATTGAAGACCAAGGCATGGGACTCCAATCCATTCAAGCTAGGAGGATGACCAAAGGAGCATTGGAGACCCATGGAGAGGCATACAAGCCCTATAAGAAGGCCTATGAAGTATGGAAAGTAGATTGGAGAGGAATGAAAGAAGAAGCTACAAGAAAGAAGGCCAACACTCAAAGTGGCTAGAGGCGCAAAGGGACAGAAGCGCAAATGTGGCTAGCCATGCAAAAAAAGGGGCATCGATGCAAATGGTCACAATTGCAAGCTTGAGGATTGGATGAGGGCTATATGTGCAAGAAGGAGCCTTTTCGAATTTCAAGCCAATATCCAACTAGCCAAACAAGGCCCTTGCCTCATTAATGGCATTCTTGTAATAACTAGCCTAGCTCTTAATTCTCTTAGTATAAATATTAGACATAGGTTATTTTCATCCCTAGACTTTGTTGATTAATGAAACTCTTATGCGAGATTGTTTAGTGGTAGCTTTAGTATAATATAGTTTGTTTGGTTGCATAATTCTAAGTGTGATTCTTAGTTGCAAAATGAATTGTTTATTTCCATCGAATTCAATGTTTCTCATTTGTGGATTCATTTGAGTCGTTTGTTGATTCGAATTGCTAGGTTCTAGGGTTTGTAAATCCGGTTGGAAGGGTTACGGTTTAATATATACCCTTTCTTGTCCATAGATTTCTTGCTCTTGGGTCAAGTATCTATCCATCTATATTTCTTCGATTCCTAATCTTCCCCTTCTCTATTTTCCATTTTTCTTGTTCTTTAAGTTTTTAGAGTTTCCTAGGTTGAATCTTATCATTTGGTATCAAGAGCTAGTTTAGAAGACTGTTCTTGCATTCTTCAATCCCTGGTTCAAAGAAAATTCAAAAAAAATAATATATATAGAAAATCCCCAAAAAATCGATATTCTAAAACCCCAAAAGTTTTGTTCTTGTTTCTCGAATTTGAAGTTAGATTTGAGTTTGTTGTGGTGGAAAACATCTAGAAACGAAATTTGAAGTCATTTGGGTAAGGATTGAAGTTTCCACTATTGGAGGTTCATCAAAGCTTGAAGAACTCACAGTGGGTCTAGTTGATATGGATTGAAATTGACTTCAATAGGTATTGGGCTTTGTTCTCCTATCAAAGAGAAACCTATACCCGAAAGTTGGAGGAAAAACTAGTTGGACTTAAGGGGCTTGGAATTTTGAATGTTCTTCATGTCCATGAGCACATTCATAAATTCATCTTGAGGAAGAAGACCAAAAGGAAAGGTTTGATCTAACATTTTCCAAGTCCAAGTGAAAAAGGTGTTAAAACAACCAAGAAGGGTAATTACTAGGTTTTTGTGGGCCCAAGGAAGTCAATAAGGTTAGGAATCTAACCTAAGATCCGAGAAATTCGAGTATGAGACGTCATCACAGGAAATGGTATACAATCCATTGTGCGGACCATATAAAATTCTACGGTTCTTCAAATTGCAACGTCAAAATCAAGGAAAGAAAATTGCTTACTGTGACGCGTTGACAGTATAATTATATGGAGCATAAAAATTTCTACTGTCCGTCAACTGCAGCTTCAAAATCCATCCAAGAAATTTGCTTACTGTGACGGGTTGACGGTATCATTCTGCGGACCGTATAATTTCCTACAGTTCGTCAAATACCACATTGTCCAAGCCGTAGAACATACGATCATCTAAGGAATTTTTGACGGAATACTTCTAGGGTCCATCAAAACCTATACGGACCGTATAAAACCTGATTTCCAACCGTATAATTTATCAGGTACAAGGTAAGTGTCACGACCCGACTAGGG
Source organism: Lycium barbarum (assembly GCF_019175385.1). Lineage (NCBI taxonomy): Eukaryota > Viridiplantae > Streptophyta > Magnoliopsida > Solanales > Solanaceae > Lycium > Lycium barbarum. The sequence continues at coordinate 33,416,805 of NC_083339.1, read as the reverse complement.
GGCCATGACGGGTACCCGGATCTGACTACCAAGCAACACTCATTATGCTAATCTTCATACTTATCCTGGACACATATACTCTCCAAGGCAATACATAAATATACATAAGCCCTCACAGCTGCAAAAATGATATACAAGAATATACACTGATGTATCCATAAGACAACTACTACCTATGCATCCGTATCTACGAGCCTCTACTAGAGTGCTGAGACATAAGGACGGGATAGGACCCCGTCATGCCCAAATATATACACAAAATAATTCATCAAAAATGGCACCTCCAGAATAGTGGAGGGCTCCTGTAAATATGCTGAGTAGCTCCTAGGAATATGGGCCACCTCCCTGTCTACCTGTGGGCATGAACACATTGTCCAAAAGAAAAGGACGTCAGTACAAACAATGTACTGAGTATGTAAGGCATGTACAATAGTAACATGTCAAAGAGATAAAAAAACATAAGTAAGGAAACAACCTGTAACTGAATGTCATTTAAGACGGAATAATGCATGCTAACTTACGTCATAAACAACATCATATCAAGTATGCATATATAAGCTGCCCGACCATATAGGTATGGTGTGATCACCATTAGCCCGCGTCTGGGGTAACCATCTCATTCCGCCCACTAGTAGTGTCTGCCAATGTCATCTACACATGGTTTATACTCCACCCGCCTTAACGGTGTCTGCTCGGCCATATAGGCACGGTGTAATCTCATTATTATATACTTATCATAAAGCATGCACAAGAACTCAAGTACAAACTATAACTCTATCGGGGTGACGTAAGGTCGAGAACCCCCGATTCCATTATGGAGTAGTCATGATCATCATTCCTTACCTTGAAGGAACTAGCATCATAAGGTGAGTCTAGCAACAATGAATAACATCAGGGAATCATTAGCTGTATAAGAATATCATATCATAAGCCTTGGAATCTCTATACTTAGACTCATCATCGTCATTATCATATTCAAAACGCACCTCTTATCTTTATTTCATGAGAAGCTCTTAGTAATCATAGACTCATAGTTTCCGGAATGTAAGAGAGTCATGGAAAGATAAGGTTAGTCATGTTGTAGGAATCATGCCTTAGAGAAGAAGGTACTGGCCTTACATACCTCTTTGTCTCCTTAACTCTATCAACTAGATGGTTCCCTTTGAAGCCGACGATTCTACATTCAAGATAATTCGTACTAATATTAGATAACCGGAAACATACTTAAGCTTAAGCTAAAGCTAATAAAAATTGGGCAGCACTTCCTTTGTTCCTATAACTTTCTCCATATATATAACAACTCCTAAACAACAATAACAACATTCATAATATCATAATCAATGACTTCAACAAGTTCGACATTATCCAATTCTCAAAATTCCCTCTCAAAGACATTCATAACCATAGCCATATTATAACACCACATTAATCCTCATATAATGCTTCTCCAATATTCTTAATACCATTTATAACAAGATTATACTCATAACATGTCAAGAATCATGATTCATGTCAAACTACTACTCAAGAATACCACTATTCTCATATTTGTAACCCATTTTCTACTTGCTTCCATAATCCAAGTCTTTCAACCACTCAATACTCTTAATAGCATGAAATTAACATAAAACTCACCTTTGATTTTGAAGGAATGGGTTTTGGATGGAAATACTTCACTTGCAGAAAACCCTAGCTTCAATTCCGAAGAGATTTCTAGCTTCCATCAACCCTAGTTAGCATTCTTGCACTTCATTCTACTTGTTTTTGGTATTTGATCTTTGAATTCCCTTGAATTCTTGTAAATGAAGTGTGTGGAATATTTTAGAGGTTTAGAGAGAAGTGGAGAAAATAAGAAATGAGAAATGAGAAATGAGACCTTGAAGTCATCTTTCATAAAAATTTAAAACTGCCCGTCGGGAGTTATACGGACCCTTATACGGTACGTATAATATTATACGGTCTGTATAAGTGACCGTATAACTCCATCAGTGATGGACCTTTACTGTAACGGTTATACGGACCATTATACGGACCATATAAATGGTCGTATAATCCACCTTTTCTCCAAACTTGTTCTCGTCATTTCGTTTGATCTCCAATCCTTATGGAACCTTTTTAACAATTTTTTAATGCTTCATTAATAATCTAAGAAGCATCATATCTCTTCCTCAAGACATCATTAAGTCAACATTCGTTCAGTACCGTGCAAAACCCTCCCAAAACACGACTTATACCTTACATTCTTCGTCGAACTTTCTTCTGTTGCTTCAAATGTCATTGGAATCTTAATTAGAATCACCAAGTAACCTTTCTTACTTGAAGGGACACCGCATACATCTCACCCTGTGTTAGTCTATCTACCACATGACGACATAAAATTTTCCGAGGTGTAACACTCTTCCCCCCTTTAAAAATATTCGTCCTCGAATGTTAAGTTCTCGGGAATTCTACAAAAATTTCGCCAGAGTTTTCCCTGTAATTTGGCACTACCACCCTATCACAACAGCCCATAATAACATCGCGTCATAGGGCTACAACACAATAGCAAGAAAATATGGCCACACACGACCAAAAGCATTAAAATAAAGCGTTACATACCTTATGATAATGGCGTTTCATCTTGAATCTCTTCAGGGGGAGGAAACAATTGTGGGTACTTGGATTTCATGTCTTTTTCCACTTCCCAAGTCATTTCCTCTCGGTTATTATTTCTCCACAAGACCTTAACTGAGGCTACCTCTTTATTTCTAAGTTTTCGTTCTTGCCTATCTAGTATGGCATTGGGTACCTCTTCATAAGCCAACCTTTCCGTAACTTGAATATCATATACAGGCACGATTCTAGTAAGATCTCCAACATACTTATTGAGCATTAATACATGGAAAACTGGATGGACTGATTCAAGTTCTGGAGGTATGTCCAGTTCATAAGTTACTTGGCCTATCTTGCGAACAATCTTATAAGGTCCAAAGTATCGAGGACTTAATTTTCCCTTCTTACCAAATCTCATCACGCCTTTCATCGGTGATACCTTCAAGAATACCCAATCATCAACTTGGAATTCTAAGTCTCGCCGACGGTTGCCTGCATACAATTTCTGGCGACTTTGGGCTGTCAACAATCGATCTCGGATAACCTTGATCTTTTCCACCACTTGTTGAATCAACTCCAGACCTATTAGTTGTACCTCTCCTAAATCAAACCACCCAATTAGGGATCTACACTTTCTTCCATATAGAGCTTCATACGGGGCCATCTGAATACTGGAATGGTAGCTATTGTTGTATGTGAACTCAATAAGAGGAAAGTGATCATCCCAGCTACCCCCAAAATCTAGCACACATGCCCATAACATATCTTCCAAGGTATGAATAGTGCGTTCAGCTTGTCCATCAGTTTGTGGATGGAATGTTGTGTTGAGTCTAACTTAAGTACCCAAGCCTTCTTGGAAAGACTTCTAGAATTTAGCTGTAAATTTTGCTCCTCTGTCAGTAATAATACACACTGGGACACCATGAAGTCGCACTATCTCCTTAAGATACAACCTTGCATATTCTTCTGCCAAATATGTGGTTCTGACTGGAAGAAAATGAGATGATTTCGTGAGTCTGTCAACAATCACCCATAAGGAGTCATACTTGCGCCAGGAACGAGGCAACCCTACAACAAAATCAATGTTAATCACTTCCCATTTCCAAGTTGGAATTTCCATGGCTTGTAACAATCCTCCCGGTTTTGTATGCTCAATTTTCACTTGCTGGCAATTTGGACATTGAGCTACAAATTCTGCTATGTCTTTCTTCATTCCATCCCACCAATACATTAGCTTAAGATCGTGATACATCTTTGTCGCTCCTGGGTGAATGGAATACCGAGAGTAATGAGCTTCTTCTAGAATGCGACGACGTAGCCCTGTAACATTTGGAACACATAGCCTGTCTCGGTATCTAAGAATTCCAACTGTAGAAACTTCAAATGGCAACTTCTCTTTCTCAGGAAATGTATCTTTATAGTGACTCAACTGAGGGTCTTCATTTTGGCGCTCTCTCATCTCCATATCTAAGGACGAAACAACTGGGTTGTGAATACTAATTATTGCATCGCCTGAATCAATTAGACTAACTTTGAGGCTGGCTAGCTGGTGAAGCTCACAGATTAATTCTTTCTTCTCCAGAGGGACCTCACATAGACTACCCATTGATTTGCGGCTAAGTGCATCAGCTACTACATTCGCCTTTCTGGGGTGGTATAAAATACTCATATCATTATTTTTCAGTAGTTCTAACCACCGGCTCTGCCAAAGATTTAACTCTTTCTGCTTAAAAATATATTAGAGACTCTTGTGATCTGTATAAATATCAAAATATACGTCGTATAAGCAATGTCTTTACATATTTAGCGCATGAATAACCGCAGCCAGTTCAAGATCATGAGTCGGATAATTCTTCTCCTGTTTTCGCAACTGCCTGGAAGCATAGGCAATGACTTTACCATGTTGCATCAACACACAGACCAATCCGACATCAGAGGCATCACAATAAACAACATACCCCTCTGATCCTTCTGGAAGTGTCCGGATTGGGGCTAAAGTTAGTTTGTCCTTCAATTCATGGAAATTGCGTTCACAAGCATCAGTCCACTGAAAATTTGCTGATTTCTGAGTTAGCTTCGTTAATGGCGCTGAAATAGAAGAGAATCCTTCCACAAATCTTCTATAATAGCCTGCTAATCCCAAGAAGCTACGGACCTCTGTCGGTGTTGTGGCCTTAGCCAAGTCTTCACAGCCTTAATTTTCTAAATATCAACTTGAATACCATCAGCTGAAATGATTTGGCCCAGAAAAGTTACAGAATTCAGCCAGAACTCACATTTCGAAAATTTAGCATACAACTCGTGAGTCTGAAGAATCCCAAGGACAATACGCAAATGGTCTACATGCTCTGCTTCTGTCCGAGAGTATACTATAATATCATCAACGAACACGATCACAAACAGATCTACGAGAGGCCTGAATACATTATTTATTATATTCATAAACGCAGCCGGGGCGCTAGTTAACCCAAATGACATGACCCGAAATTCATTGTGGCCATATCTTGTTCTGAAAGTCGTTTTGGGAATATACTCTTCTCTAACTCTCACTTGGTGATACCCGATCTTAGATCAATTTTGGAAAACCATTTGGCACCCTATAATTGGTCAAACAAATCATCGATTCTTGGAAGCGAATATTTATTCTTTATCCTCACCTTGTTCAGCTGCCTATAATCAATATACATCTATAGGGAACCATCTTTCTTTCTCACAAATAGGACAGGTGCTCCCCACGGTGATGAACTGGGCCTGATAAATCCTTTCTCAAGCAAATCTTTCAGTTGTGCCTTTAGCTCTTTTAGTTCTAGAGGAGTCATTCGGTAAAGAGGAATAGATATAGGCTTGGTGTCCGGCAACACATCGATAGCAAAATCAGTCTCTCCTTCCGGAGGAAGGCCTAGAAGTTCATCTGGAAATACATCCGGAAATTCATTTACTATCGGGACGGATTGAAAAATCGGTGGCTTTGCTTTGGTGTCATGAACTCGGACTAGATGATAAATATAGCATTTGGCGATCATCTTTCTCGCCTTGAGGTAGGAAATAAACTTACCTCTTGGGGACGTAACCATTCGAGTATGGGTTCTCCCGGGAATCGGAATTGGACTATTTTCATTCTGCAATCAACATTAGCATAACAAGAGGCCAACCAATCCATGCCCATAATCACATCAAAATCTAATATTTTTCAGCTCAACCAAATCAACTTTAGTTTAACGATCCCATACCATAATCACACAATTTTTATACAATTGTCTAGCTATTACAGGATCACCAACCAGAGTAGATACCTCAAAAGGTTTAATTGGCTCGGGTTTCACCCCAATACGGTCAGCAATATAAGGAGTAATATAAGACGACGTAGCACCTGGATCAATCAATGCATAAACGTCATGAGAGAATATGGATAGTATACCTGTAACCACATCCGGGGAGGACTCAAGATCCTATCGTCCAACTAAAGCATAAATAAGGGGCTGGGTGCCACCTGAACTGGATGCTCCCCCTGTGCCCCTATCACGTCCTGCTAGAATCTGGGAAGTCAGCCCTATCGGGCGCATAGACGAGGAACAACCAACTGCTGATCCTGTGGGCTGAACCCTAACTCTACCACCCATCGATAGACAATCGCGCATCATATGCTCAATCTGACCATATGCATAGCAAGCATCTGAACCTCGGCGACACTGACCAGAATGTAATGTACCACACTGGCTACATCGAGGCACCGGTGATCTCCGCTGGCTAGGATCACCTCAAAATTGAGGACTTCAGACTCTCAAACTCTAACCCGGACCAGAATAAATAGGGCGGTCATATCTTCTGCCCGCAAATCGAGGAGGTGAACTCGTCACGGACTGGCCCGAATATCTGGAATACAGTTGCCGCTGACCCCCTCTATACTAACTACAAGCATCGGCAGATCTGGCCCTCTTGCTCTGTCCTCTGTCAATATCATGCTCACCCCTCTGCAAATTGGGGCTGCTCTTCTAATTCTGGGCGTGAGCCTGAATAAGGGTAATGTCCATCCCCTCCTGTAGTGAAGCCGTCAGACAGTCCTTGAACAAGTGTGGCCCTAAGTCGCTCACAAATCTATGCACTCTATCTCCCATGTTAGCCACTATAGTCGGAGCATACTAGCCAATAGATATTCTCCCGGACACTCAAATTCCCTTGCTTAAGATTCAAGAATTTATTAGCTCTGCCCCGACAAACCTCGGGTGGCAAATAGTGACGGATGAAAGCATCTATGAATTCTTGCCAAACTGGAGGAGGTGCATTTTCCTTTCTTGAAGACATCCAGTTATTATACCAAAGAACCGTCATATCCCGGAGTCTATAAGATGCCAACTCCACTGATTCAGTATCGGAGGCATGGATGATTCTCAACGTTCTCAGTATCTTATCAATAAAACCTTGCGGGTCTTCATCCGGCTTTGACCCAAAAATTTTTGGAGGATTTAAACTCATGAAATCACGAGCTCTAGCACTAGTCACCCTGTCACCTGGACTCGTACTCTGCCGCTGAGCCTGAGCGACAACTAACTATGTCAATAGCTTAATAGGTTCGGTCATTTGTTGACCCGAAGCACCCGGTAGAGGAACTGGAGGCATAGGAGCCGGAGCTGAAGCCCCTCATGTTCTTCTAGAATAGGCAGAGTGTGAGAGGTATTGGATGGAGCCTCATTATGGGATTCACCATCTTCTACATTCATTGGCGGCTCCCTTTCCATCTGCCTTTCTGTCGTAGCGTTGCACTTCTGGGCAGCTGTGGCTTTCCTCTTTACCGGCATCACTGAAATCAACATGCACAATTAGGGAGAAGGAAATCTTATAACATAGCTCTATCGCATGATCTAATAGGAAGAAAAATGGTCATTTTTCCTAAATGCCCCGCAGCCAGTTATTTATAATGTGGCGTGCTTCATACCCATAAACAAGACTCTGCTGGACACGGCTCGTAGACACACCCTAGGATGGAACTGCTCTGATACCACTTTTGTCACGAACCGACTAGGGGGCCATAAAAGGGTACCCGGAGCTGACTATCGAGCACCACTCATCACACTAATCTTCATACTCATCCTGGAAACATATATTCTCCAAGGAAATACATAAATATACATAAGCCCTCACGGCTGCAAAAATGATATACAAGAATATTCACTGATGTATCCATGAGACAACTACTACCCACGCATCCGTATCTACGAGCCTCTATTAGGGTGCTGAGACATAAGGACGGGATAGGACCCCGTCGTGTCGAAATATATACAAAAAATAATGCATCAAAAATGGGATCTCCGAAATAATGGAGTGCTCCTGTAAATCTGCTGTGTAGCTCCTAGGAATCTGGGCCACCTCCCCGTCTACCTGTGGGGATGAACACATCGTCCAAAAGAAAAGGACGCCAGTACGAACAATGTACTGAGTATATAAGGCATGTAAAATAGTAACATGTCGAAGAGATAAGAGAACATAAGTAAGGAAACAACCTGTAACTGAATGTTACTTAAGACGGAATAATGCATGCTAACTAACGTCATAAACAACATTATATCAAGTATGCATATATAAGTTGCCCGACCATATACGTACGGTGTGATCATCATTAGCCCGCGTCCAGGCCTCCTGCATCCGGGGTAACCATCTCATGCCGCCCACTAGTGGTGTCTACCCATGACATCTAGACATGGTGTATACGCCACCCGCCTTAGCGGTGTCTGCCCAGCCATATAGGCACGGTGTAATCTCATTATTATATACTTATCATAAAGCATGCATAAGAACTCAAGTACAAACTATAGCTCTATCGGGGTGACGTAAGGTCGAGAACCCCCGATTCCATTAAGGAGTAGTCATGATCATCATGCCTCACCTTGAAGGAACTAGCATCATAAGGTGAGTCTAGCAACAATGAATAACATCATGGAATCATTAGCTTCATAAGAATATCTTATGATAAGTCTAGGAATCTCTAGCCTTAGAGAAGCAGGGACTAGCCTTACATACCTCTTTGTCTCCTTAACTATATCGGCTAGATGGTTCCCTTCGAAGCCGACGATTCTACATTCAAGAGAATTCGTACTAAGATTAGATAACTGGAAACATACTTAAGCTTAAGCTAAAGCTAATAAAAATTGGGCAGCACTTCCTTTGTTTCTATAACTTTCTCCATATAATATAACAACTCCCAAGCATCAATAACAACATTCATAATATCAAAATTAATGACTTTAACAAGTTCGACATTATCCAATTCTCAAAATTCCCTCTCAAAGTCATTCATAACCATAGCAATAATATAACACCACATTCATCCTCATATAATGCTTCTACAATATTCTTAATACCATTTACAACAAGATTATACTCATAACATGTCAAGAATCATGATTCATGTCAAAGTACTACTCAAGAATACCACTATTCTCATATTTGTAACCTATTTTCTACTTGCTTCCATAATCCACGTCTTTCAACCACTTAAAACTCTTAATAGCATGAAATAAACATAAAACTCACCTTTTATTATGAAGGAATGGGTTTTGGATGGAAATACTTCACTTGGAGAAAACCCTAGCTTCAATTCCAAAGAGATTTCTAGCTTCAATCAACCCTGCACTTAATTCTACTAGTTTTTGGTATTTGATCTTTGATTTCCCTTGAATTCTTGTAAATGAAGTGTGTGTAATATTCTAGAGGTTTAGGGAGAAGTAATGAAAATAAGAAATGAGAAATGAGACCTTGAAGTCATCTTTTATAAAAATTTAAAACTGCCCGTCGGGAGTTATACGGACCCTTATACGGTCCGTATAAGTGACCCTATAACTCCACCAGTGATGGACCTTCTCTGTAACGGTTATATGGACCATTATACGGACCGTATAAATGGGCATATAATCCATCTTTTCTCCAAATTTGTTCTCGTCGTTTCGTTTGATCTCCAATCGTTACAGAACCTTCTTAGCACTTGTTTAACACTTCATCAACAATATAAGGAGCGTCATAACTCTTCCTCAAGACATCATTAAGTCAATATTAGTTCGGTACCTTGTAAAAGCCTTCCAAAATATGACTTATGCCTTACATTCTTCGTCGAACTTTCTTCTCTTGCTTCAAATGTCTTTGGAATCTTAATTAGAATCGCCAAGTAAACTTTCTTACTTGTAGGGACATCGCATAAATCTCACCTTGCATTATTCTATCTACCACATGACGACATGAAATATTCCAAGGTGTAACAGTATGTTTTCATCTCATTTCTTTACTTTCCCAAGCCTCAAATCTTGTTCTTAATTCATTTGAATTTCAAAATTTTCCTTGGGATTGCTTGTTGGTTTTGTGTCTCTATTCCTTAGGTAGGAGAAAAAAAGAGTATAGAATTTTAAAAAAATTCGTTATTTCAAATTGATACATTGGATCAATTGAGGCTTCAAGATCCCGTTTTCAAGTTATCACCTACCCGGGCCCGAAATTTCATTTATTTTCTGATTTTTGCATTCCAATTTCTTGTATCTCTCAACTAGTAACCATTTAATAGTTGCTCCTACTTGTGTTTACTAGTTCTTGTGTCCGTATTTCTTTCGTGCTAATTTCTTTCAAGCTTTTCTTCATTTTATTTCGTTGAAATTTTATTGGCTCTCGTCCGTTTGCTTTTGAGTCGTCCTTCTTTCATCTTCACAAGAACCCATGCTACCACAAAGGATAAGCTACGTGTGAATTTGATTGGTTAAGTGATTCATCAACAACTTCGAAGGCGCACGGGAGTGTGGTAAGGTTTGAGAGTTGAATACGAGTGAAGTGAGGCTTTTATTACTAATATTGTTTGCTAGTTTTGCAGGTCATCATGTCTAACCAAGGCGATAGAATGCAAGAGGTAGGTGATATGTCATCTATAGCAAGTTCATTGGCTATGATCATGAATCAACTATCGGGGGTGACATCGAGGTTAGACGGTGTGGAGGGGACGTTGAGTGGTATGGATGCATGGATAGTGGGAATTGAGAAGACTCGAGCGGATGGTTCGAGTAGAATGGGCACTCCCCATTCTCGGAGTAAAGGCGATGGGGATAGAACACAAGATATGACACCAACCATTACCCCGGGACTAGGACATACTTTGTGCAATCCCAACTCCACAACCACTACCGCCCAAAGAGTTCCACCACCCCAAACAATCAAGCTTCCACTCCAAAACTCCACACTCCAAAACATCAATCGACAAACCTATCCCCAAGTTTACCAAAACAACCCGAATGAGACAATCCCTCAAGTGATCTTACAGCAAGCACCCCAACCTCCACCCCAAGCCCAAATACAAGATCCATTTCTTAACCAAAACCAATACCAACGCCCATACCAATACCCCATGAATGAAGAGGAGTATGATGATTATCCACAAGATAGGTGGTGGGATGATAACCGGCAAGGAGGAATGCATGGAGGGATGAATAACCTGGGAAGGGGAGGAAGAGGAGGCTTTGAGAGATTTTCGGGCCATGAACTTAGATTCGAAGGTCATGTGGACTTAGGAAGGCCCCATGGTTATGAAGACCGGGGAAGTGGCAAGATAATGAGCAGAATTTGAACACTATCAAGGTGAACCTTCCTACTTTCCAATGAGGTAGCAATACGGAAGAGTTCCCTGAATAGAAATTGCAAAGTGAGTGCATCTTCCTCATAAACAATATGTCCGAGGTCTTAAAGACAAAGTATGCCCTTACTCAATTTGAGGGATACGCTTCCACGTGGTGGGAATTTAAAAATCTACAAAGGGCTCAACAACACATCTATGATCTTCAAACTTGGAACGACTTAATTGAGCTCATGGAAAGAAGGTGTCTTCCACCCACATATCATCAAGATGCAATCAAAAGGGTGTATTTGTTGAAACAACGGTTGAAAAGCATGGAAGAGTACTTTGGTAAGTTTGAGGACTTGCGGATGAAAGACAAGTTAGAAGAACAAGAGGAGTACACTATTATAAGATTCGTATCCTACTTGAACCGTGACATCTCTAAACCAGTGAGGCTCAAGACTGATAATAGTCTTGAATAGGCATTCCCTGATGCATCCAAGGTTGAAGCAGATCTAAAAGAAGAGAGGTCATACAAAGACAAAAGCAAATCATCTTCAACTTGGAACCAAGGGAAAGAGAAGTGGAAGACGTCCACTTGGGAGAAGCCCAAGATCACTACTCCCACTCCTCAAGCTAAGCTTGACTACAAGGCTAGAGGAGACGACCAAGCGAAAGGAGGTAACAATGCTAAACCTAACTTCCCTCGTCTGTCTACCATTCAATGTTTCAAATGACAAGGTATAGGACATATTTCAAGTGAGTTTCCCAACCGGATGACCATCACTATAGTGAGGGATGGGTATTAAACCGATGATAAAAATGAGGACGGGGTTGGTCATGATGAGAAAGGAGAAAGTAGTGAGTGTGATGGTGATTCCGAGGTAGAAGTTGAATTGAGATATGAGGAGGATTTGCATCATGCTATTGTTGCTATAAGATACATGGAGGGCTCTAGCTAGGGAAGAGAGTGATCAAAGGGGGAACTTGTTTCATGCTAGCTGTAAGATTTTGGACAAGGTTTGTTCCTTGATCATTGATGGTGGGAGTTGTACTAATGCGATTAGCGAATTTGTGGTTGAAAGTATGAAATTCCCCACAAAAAAAACACCCTAGCCCCCATAAGCTTTAATGGTTCAATGAAAGTGGAAAAATGCGGGTGACCAAGCAAACGATTATCAAATTGAGCATTGGAAGATATGAGGATGAAATCTTATGTGATGTCATACCAATTCAAGCATGCCATATTTTGCTTGGAAGACCTTGGAAATTTGATGTGGATGCTCAACATAGTGGGCAGACCAACAAGTATTCTTTTGGGGTCAAAGGTAAAAAGTATGTCCTTGCTCCATTGACTCCCCATGAAGTGCGTAAAGACTATAGGGTCATGAAAGAGCTACGTGAAAAGATGAAAAAAGAGGAAATAGATGTGAGTGAAAAGGGGACCTTGGTTGCTCAAGGAGGACAAGGTTCGACCCAAGAGAAGAGTAAGAAGCGTATGCTCGCTAGAGGAATGTTAGGAGAAGAGGAAAGGTATGGTGAAGAGAAGGACTTGGTGCCAAGTCAAGCTAACCCCTCTAACCTTTCTATTCTTCTAGTTGTCTTGTTCCTTTTGTAGGTATTTATGTGGATGAACACACCAAAGAGGAAGTGGACCCGAGTTTCCAAGTCCCTTTGGAGGGTGAAATAGTGCGACCCTCTTTCAAAGAGAGGAAGGCCAATACAAGGAACTCGACCAAATTGACAAAGGTGTTGTGCTTCAACAAAGAGGTAACAAAGCTAACCCTACTACTTTAGCCAATGTGGATCACTTTTTGCTTGATGAACAATTGAGTAGAGGTAAAGTTTTGCCTTGTGTGGGAATTAGTGACTCTTTGTTAATTGATGATGTCTTGGTGAAAAGTGCTTACACACTAGTTGATCCTTTTGATGACTATATTGGCTCTTCTTGCTAGAGTAAATTGTGTCCATCTAGTTGTAGCACTTGTGTTGATATTGATCCTATTGAGAGTGAACTTTCTTGTTTTAAATGTGACCTTGTGATTGAACCTACTCTCTTCAAGGATGATAATTTGCTTGATAGTGACATAGGGGATGATTGTGAAATGCATGGTGTAGTGTTTTGTGATGTTGAAAATGAAGCCATTCTTGGGAATCACAAAGTCATTAAAGAACCACTACGGTATGATGATCCATTCCTTAGTGAGAAAAACCCCCTCTCCAGGGAATTTGACTTGATTGCTAAAATGGATTATCTTGAAAAGGAAGGTAAAACTTTGCTACAAATTGCTAACCATCTCTTGTGTGATACTTTTGCTTATGACCTCTTTGCTTATGAAGCCCTTTGTATGTTATTGCTTAAGTTTATGATAGGTTTTTAGGTGGGATGTGTAAACCATGACTTGAGGCATATATTTGTTTATGACCCCGGTGTAGTGTCCGCTTGTTATGTCTTGGCAGTGAAACCATTATCTAAAGAGACTAGTGTAGAGGGTAGGGCTCTAGGTTGGAATGACCTTACTTTATACCTTACACTTAGTCAAAATTAGGGTAGAACTTGCTTGGGGAGTGAGGAATTAATGGGCTTTATCTCGTTGTGGACCAATGTGGTATCCTTTGTTCTCTATTCTAATAGTATTAGTTCCTTCATATTACCCTTACTTCTTGAACTTTGGGGAAATCACCTTGTTGAAATCCCATGTATGCAATTACTATGCATGATTACTATTGATGTGTCGTTGTACCATAAATTAGTTCATCCTTGGCATGATTAAGTGGTTATTAATGTGTGTGCTAACCCTCAATCCTTGAGGAGTATGTTGTCTTCCATCTTCTTTTGGCTGCAAGGTTCGGATTCGAGGACGAATCCTTTTCAAGAAGGGGAGGATGATATGACCCTACTAGGCACACTTCACTTGAAGGCTCACATTGAAGACTAAGGCATGGGACTCCAATCCATTCAAGCTAGGAGGATGACTAAAGGAGCATTGGAGACCCATAGAGAGGCATACAATCCCCACAAGAAGGCCTATGAAGTATGGAAAGTAGCTTGGAGAGGAATGAAAGAAGAAGCTATAAGAAAGAAGGCCAACACTCAAAGTGGCAAGAGGCGCAAAGGGACAGAAGCGCAAATGTGGCTAGACGTGAAAAAGAAGGGGCATCGATGCAAATGGTCACAATTGCAAGTTTGAGGATTGGATGAGGGATATATGTGCAAGAAGGAGCCTTTTCGGATTTCAAGCCTACATCCAACTCGCCAAACAAGGCCCTTGCCTCATTAATGGCATTCTTGTAATAACTAGCCTAGCTTTTAAGTATCTTAGTATAAATATTAGAATTAGGTTATTTTCATCCCTAGACTTTGTTGATTGATGAAACTCTTATGAGAGATTTTTTAGCGGTAGCTTTAGTATAATATAGTTTGTTTGGTTGCATAATTCTAAGTGTAATTCTTAGTTGCAAAGTGAATTGTTTATTCCATCTAATTCAATGTTGCTCATTTGTGGATTCATTTGAGTCGTTTGTTGATTCGAATTTCTTAGGTTCTAGGGTTTGTAAATCTGATTGGAAAGGTTAGGGTTTAATATACCCTTTCTTGTCCATAGATTTCTTGCTATTGAGTCAAGTATCTATCCATCTATCTTCTTCCATTCCTAATCTTCCCCATCTCTATTTTCCATTTTTCTTGTTCTTTAAGTTTTTAGAGTTTCCTAGGTTGAATCTTATCATGAAGTCAATCTGTCTTTCAACTCCTGGAAACTATGCTCACAAGTATCTGCCCATTGAAACTTAACTGATTTTTGAGTTAGCTTCGTCAATGGTGCAGAAATAGAAGAAAAACCTTCTGTAAATCCCTTGCAATAGCTTGCCAAACCCAGGAAATGACAAACCTCCGTAGGTGTTGTGGGTCTCGGCCAAGTCTTCACAGCTTCAATCTTCTGTCTATCCACCAAAATACCATCAGCTGAAATAATGTGCCCCAGAAAAGTCGCAGAGTTCAACCAGGACTCATATTTAGAGAACTTGGCATACAACTTCTGATTTTGGAGAACTTTAAGGGTAGCGCGTAAATGATCTGCATGCTATACCTCTGATCGAGAGTGTACCAGGATGTTATCAATAAACACAATCACGAACAGATCTACAAAAGGCCTGAATACACTATTCATTAAGTCCATGAATACCGCCGGTGCATTAGTCAACCCGAACGACATTACCCGAAACTCGAAATGACAATATCTAGTTCGGAAAGCCGTCTTTGGAATATCCTTCGCTCTGAATCTCACTTGGTTATACCGTGATCTCACATCTATCTTTAAAAAGCATTTAGCATCCTGCAATTGATCAAAGAAATCATTGATTCTCGGAAGTGGATATTTGTGCTTTATTGTCACCTTATTCTGTTGCCTGTAGTCAATACACATCCATAGCGAGGCATCTTTCTTTCTTACAAATGACACAGGTGCTCCCAATAGCGATGAACTAGGCCAGATAAAGCCTTTTTCAAGCAAATCCTTTAATTGCTCCTTCAACTCTCTCAGTTCTGCAGGTGTCATTCTATAAGAAGGAACATATATTGGCTTAGTATATGGTAATACATCGATGGAAAAGTCAATCTCTCGCACTGGTGGAAGACCTAGAAGCTCATTCGAAAATACGTCTGGAAACTAATTGACTACTAAAACAGACTAAAGGGTTGGTGGCTTTGCTTCTGTGTCCTGAACTCGGACTAAAAGATAAATACATCCCTTAGCAATCATCTTCCTTGCCTTGAGGTAGGAAATAAACCTACCTCTTCGAGATGTTGTATTACCTTTCCACTATAGAACTGGCTCTCCTGGAAACTGTAATCGAACCATCTTTGCTCTACAATCAACGTTAGCATAGCAAGAAGCCAACCAATCCATACCCATAATAACATCAAAATTTATTATATCTAACTCAATCAAATCTGTCGTGGTATGACGGTCACAAACTATAACCACACAGTTTCTATATACCCGTCTAGCTATAACCAGATCACCTACGGGCGTGGACACCCTGAAAGTTTGAATTGACTCAGATTTCACCCCAAATCGACTAGCAGGAAAAGGAGTAACATATGATAGTGTAGAACCTGGATCAATCGATGCATATAAATTGTAAGAAGACACTGATAGTATACCCGTCACAATGTCGGGTGAAGACTCAAGATCCTGTCGACCCACCAATGCATAGACGCGGTTCTGAGGAACGCTCGAACTGGGTGCTCCACTTCTACCTCTACCACGACCGGCTGGAGTCTAAGAAGTCTGCCCAGGAGGGTGTACGAATAATGAAGAATCAATTGCAGATCCTGTCGGCTGAACCACACCTCTACCACCTCTCAAGGGACAATCTCGCATAATGAGGCCTGGCCCACCATAGGTATGATAAACATTTAAAGCCAAACGACATTGCCCCAAATGCAACTTACCGTACTGAGTATTTTGTGGTAAAGATGGCCTTATCTGAATAGAACCACTCCTAATCTGGGAACTGGAAGCCCTGGAACTCCGAACTGGCTCAAAACGAGCGGGTCTATCAAACCTGGGTCTTGGAAAATGTGGAGGCGCACTAGCTCCTGAATAAGCTGACCGCCTAGAGAACTGCTGCCTCGGACCACCTCTGGACCCACTAGCAAATACTTAAGATATGGTCCTCTTACTCTGACCCCTATTATGCTCATGCTCATGCTCGTGCTCAACCCTTCGCTGTTGCTGGCGCTCTTCAAGATTCCGAACGTGCGCTTGAATGCATGTAATATCCATACCTGCCTGAAGTGAGGCTGTCAAGCAATCATCCATCAAATATGGCCCCAATCCACTCACAAACAGGTGAACACAATCTCCCATGTCAGCTACCATAGCTGGAGCATACCTAGCCAATGAATTAAAATGAAGTTTATACTCCCGAGCACTCATTCTCCCCTGTCTAAGGTTCAAAAACCTATCAGCTCTGGCCTGTTGAATTCTTGGCAGCAAATAATGTCGAAGGAAGGCATATAAGAACTCCTACCATATGGGTGGAGGTGCATTATCCCCTCTAGAAAATATCCATGTATCATACCAATAAACATATCCACGTATCATACCAATAAACAGCGACATCTTAGAATTCTTAAGAATCCAACTCTACCGACTCAATATCTGAAGCATGCATCACCCGCAACATCCTCAGCACCCCATCTATAAAGTTCTGCGGGTCCTCATCCAACTTCGACCCAAAGAATTCTGGAGGGTCTAAATTAATAAAATCTCAAACTCTAGCACTGACAAACCTATCCCTATGACCCGTACTCTATCTTGTGCCTGAGCGGCTACTAGCTGGGTCAATAACTGAATGGCCTCTGTCGTTTCCTGGCCTGAGGCATTTGGTGGAGGGACTGGGGTGCTGGAGCTCCTTTATGCTCCTCTGGAACGGGCGGAGTATGGGAGGTTCGAGATGGAACCTCATTCCGGAACTCCCCCTCCTCAACATCTATAGGCGATACACGTCCAGTCCTCTTACCTGCCACTGACTTGCCCTTCTGGGCGGCAGATGCTTTTCTCGTCACAAGCATCACTGAAATCATAACATATTGTCAGAAAAGGGGAATCCTTATAACATGGTTCTTTCGCACGATCTAAGATGAGAAAGAAAGGTCAATCCTTCCTAAATGCCCTGCAGCCTCCTGTTTATAAGTGTGGCGCGCTTCACACCAATAAACAAGACTCTACTGGACACGGCTCGTAGACACAACCTAGGATGACTGCTCTGATACCACTTTGTCACAACCCAATCGAAGGGCCAAGGCGGGCATCCGGAGCTAGCCTACCGAGTACCTCAAAATGTACATCTCTTACTCATATCTGAGTGGGCCATGGAACTAACTCATAAATATCATGACTGGAAAGGGTACATGCCTAAAGATAGGTATATACATCATCAACTATACCCAGTTATAAGCCGACAAGGCTATCAGAGGATATAAAGAAAATATAGACCGGGGAGAGCATAAAACATCTAGCTGTACACATCTGTCTACGAGCCTCTACATAGAATGCATAACATAGTAAGGACGGGACAGGACCCCGCCATGCCAATATCTACACAAAAGAATCATAACACTCTGAGCTGCAACTCCTGAACAATAGAGTGCTCCTAGACCAACACTGGAAGGGCAGCCTAAGGATCTGTACCGTCTCCTATCTACCTGCGGGCATGCACGCACGTCCACCAACAAAAGGATATCTGATTCAGTTTGATTCGTTTAACCTCTAATCATTTCGTAACTTATAAGTCATGAGCTTTAAATCTTTGTATACATAAAATATCCTACTCAACATCATCGTAAGCTCGGAGACAAAACTTAGTACTCGAGACCAATGAGACTAGTACACCACAAATTTTAACGTAACGAAAATTAGAGGTGTAACAACTATGGTTGCCCTTGTAGGGCTTTTTATCTCAAACAACATTTCATTTGATTCTGTGGTTTGGTTCCATGTTTTCGACAATTTTCTTTTTGTTTTTTGATAATTGGTTGTAAGAAGTCTTGGATGGTGTTTTTGCCCTTGTCAGGCTTTATTTTTATGTGACTGGTTTTTGTGAAATAGCTGTGTTGTTTGTGTTTGATTGGAATTGCACAGGTGGGATAGTCAGAAGAAAAGGCTACTGGTTTGAGGCTTCAGGTGCACCGCATCCGCGGTCGAGTCATCGCTGTAGCGGTTACAATGCAACGACAGTTGTTGCGCAGAAGCGATCCAGGGTGAATTAAAAGGTCCGCTTCAGCAGATGAGTCTCCGCAATAGCATTAGCAATGAGGCGGATGGGCTGAAACAGGAGAGGCTCAGGACAATTTAAAACAACGTCCCAGTGGCCATACCTTCGCGGGAGCAGAAATGCTGGTGCGATACGCCTGCCGCTCCAGTGGCACTACTGGCAGTGACATATCTTTAACGCCTACTCTCGTGAACAATTCTAGGAACCGCGTCGACAACTTATCTGGCTAGGGTCAGTCGAAACACACCGCATATCCACAACGTTAAGATACCAATTGGAATCACCTAGATACCAATTGGACACATTGAGATACCAATTTGACCGAAGTAGCATTATTAAAAAGAAAGAAGGGAAATTTTTCTAAAGGTCCTATAGCCGCATGTGGATGGGCACGGACGTCTACGTACCATTCCATGAGACTCTACTAGACAATGCTTTTGTACTTGTGAGATCGGTAACCTAGGCTCTGATGCCCACTTGTCACGATCCATTTTAGGATCGTGCGGGTACGTGCCATTCCCATCTCGGTAGGTGAACCCTTAACCCAAAATAAACTCATTTGTAATAACAGACTAAGATTCATTAGGCATCAAGTTATGACATAAACAAAATGCGGAAGTAAACTCATTATATAAAAAAAACGGAAGTATTTACAACAACTTTTAAATACACCGACTCCTTTTCCATGACTTGATCTAGACTAGTACAAGAGCGACTAATTTGGAGACAAGTACAATGAAAATAAAAGACTTAACCTCTATCTAGGAATAAGATGATGGAGGTCTTCAAGATAGGCACCGCACATCTCCCAAAAACTCCAAGTCAACCCATAACCTGCACAACTCTACACCCCGAGAGGGATATAGCAAGAGTAGTATCAGTACAACACTAGTACTGGTAAGCATCATAAGCCGACAATGGTTAGAATAACATAACGGTAATAGAGTCCACAAATAAACATGGTAGGCGGTCTTAAGTCAATTCATGAATATAGCCTTATTCAAATAACGCTATTCTAGAAGTCCATTTCCTTAAATTTTATCATTCCTCAAGTTCGAAGTCATCTAGCATACCACTTAGGTAGCCATGCTAAATTACCGTAGCATTACGACTACTAACAAGGCCATTTCTACCCACTCTACCGCAAGGTCAACCTATCATTTATCACATCCATAATATAGTTTAAGGATAACTCTCTCGTAATTCTAATATTCATCACTCACCCAAACCTAACAGGTCAAACATATCCAAATTAAGGTCACCTAGCACCACACTTCCCCAATCCAAGATAAAAGCCTATAGTTATAGCAACTAATCCCAATTATACCAAGTCTCAGTATAGCCAAACCGAACAAGTATATCATAATCACAGCATGACAAGTCATCACTTATGTTATAGTATCTAAACCCAATTGTGCCAAGTCTCAGTATAATCAATCACGAATCAACACCACAACAAGGAGCATATAGAAGAATAAGATGCAATGCAATGATGTATGTAATGTGGATGCAATGCTAGTGCAGTGTTTGTACAATATGTCCCGGATGGAATACCTCCATGTCTCGGTGATCATGACCCATAGGGGTCATGCGAAGTCCATGTTCCACTTGTCCCGACAACAACCTTGGCGATGAGCACTCTCTCGATCCCGGCAAGAGACCTCGGGTATCGAGCACTTATTCATTCCCGGCAAGAGACCTCAGGCAACGTGCACTCATTTCATTTCGATAAATGATCTCAAATCACAGACTCTCATCTCTCTTTTTTACGCTCTCCGACAAAGACCTCGGAGGCTACACTCTCTCACTTATTATCATCAGTACTATAACCATGCAATTTTAATGTATCTTGGAAATAAGTATAAATACGATGCAATGTAATATCAACAACCAATTCAATCTCAAACAGTACCACACATGGAACACAAGTAATTTCAATAATAAGGCTACACAATTATCCACAATGGAATCACAATTCTCATCTCAATATCAATCAAGTAAATTACCGCTATATCATAGCCATGATATATCAATAACCACCAATATTCGATGTCTCAACGTGGCAACGAGCCAAGAAGTAAATAGAACAAGATAAGTCAACAACGCAACGGGTGGCTAGCCCCCAAATCATACAACAAGGCCCAACCTAAGACGATATCCAACCCAACTTCATATCTGAAGGTTTACATGCATTCTCTGACAATATCATCTAAACATACGCTTCACTAATCAAAGTCTCACCATAAGGTAATCATAAATCTATAACTATATTAGTAATACATAATAACCGCTATTTCTTATACGTTATCAATCTAAAGTATCCATCCCAATCTCTGAAATCTTATACATGCATTCTCCGTTTCATCAAACACGTGTGTATGAAAGTCTAGTCGGAGTCTACCACGAGAGGGAAGTCCTAACCTACCTCAAGACCGAATAGGTGCGCGAACATCCACTTGCACTCAACCTTCCATCTTTGTAGGGAATTTGTTGATCCGAGAGGTCTAGGAACGATGGGTAATTTCAAGTAAGCAACAATTTAGGAATTGGGGTCATAGGGGTAAAATCGTAATTTCTCAAATAACATTCTAGATTCTCAATTTATAGTTATTTCATTTTTCTTTATAGAAATAAAGGTTCACCTAAGTCAAACTTACCTCACTAATTCCCATTCCTCATTATTAACTCCTAACAAGTTAATCCATTTGAGAAAAGGCCTTACACCCTTCCACTTCCCCACTTCCTCAAATACACTCCCCCAACAACCGACTACCTCTCCGTCCCCTACCATATCAAAACTTCCCATCTCCCTCTTAAACACAATAAAAGTCTCCTTAACATCCCCACACTTCATTCTACACCTAAACCCAACACTACACCACTACAATTTGCTCTCAAATAAAGGAAAAAGAACTTTCAAAGGGACATTTGCAATCCACCCTAATCCTCACTCGGATCATCACTCTTAAGGTGAAATCGCTCTTCTCAACTCACAATAAGATAATGGAACTGGAATTTCGAGTTTTCATGCTTGAAAAACATATTTACAACCCCAAAGTTAAGATTTTTGGGTTTTGGTTGTTGGATTTGGTGGGTGGTTATAACCCGAAATTTATAACTTGTTTGGGGTTAGATTAGTCTCAATATCACAAAATGCTTCGATTTGATTCGGATTTGGGTTATAACACTTGAATATAGTATAGGGTATGTTCTTGAAGGGGGTTTTGAATTTCTTGTCGATTTGGGTGATGTTAGTAGCTAGAAATAATCATACTTTGGTAGAAAACACCATGCATGCTAGAATAGGTAATGGTTTGTGCGTAAAAACTGGTTTGGTAAAATTTTTTAGGCCTTTGGGTTCTGAAGAAAATGGGGGTCTGTTTGGAGAAGACGATCCCACTTCAGCGGGCTGGGGCGGCTCCGCTTTAGCGCCCATTGGGGTCGCAGAAGCGGTCGAGAAAATATTTTGAATACATCGGATTTCGCTGAGATTTTAGGGCGTAGAATGCAAACTTTTAATTTTTGAAATCTGGTAACACGAATCCTCATCATCTACTGTTCCTAGCAGGTACAATGGCAAAAAATCAAAAAGTCACGCAATAAAAGTAACAAGAGCAGCAAGTTCCCAACTATGAAATCATTGTTAGCCCCCAATATGAGCGTCGTTTCTTGGAGCAGAGCATATGCCCTTACTATTTGAGTGGGGTTTTGACATGACTAACGTGGAGAGACGTTCCCAAAAATTTCTGGAGAGGTTGCAAGCGATTAAGTGGATGCATTTGGTTAAGGATCCAGGGCGATGCAAAAAGATTAGGTAAGGGAGTTCTTCGCCATGTTACCTATCGACAATTGGGATTCTCTTTTCCTGAGGATTGTGATTCGGGGGACCTCCGTGAAAGTGGGGGATAAGGCGATAATCAGGTGTATAAAGTGGATAATCATCCATTGGAACTTTTGGAGGCCATAACACTGTTGACAATGGAGAGTGAATTGTGGCTATGTTAGTGGCTGAGGAGGATAGGGCTTCTATCACTTGGGGTCAGTCCAAGGTGGGAATTGTGAATGATAAGTTTACTGTGGAGGCAAGGAGATAGCTGAACAACATCTCCCGCTGGGTCCGTCCTTCGAGGAATGTCACCTCTGTGACCTATCTCAGGGCCCTTCTGATTGCTTGCATCCTGGTTAATATGCCTGTAAATGTGGGTCCGCAGGTGATTGAAGAATAGAAGGATTTTATAAGGTATGACGCTTTGCATTTGATGTTCCCGTCATTGATTACTTCATTGTGCAAGAGGGATGGAGTCCATAGGAGGGATAAGGATAATATGGTTTGTTTTGATGCTGATTTCCACCCACTACGGGTGGTTGGTTATGGTACGTCCGTCCAGAGTAAGAAGAGGAAGACAGATGAAAGAGCGAGTGCAGCGCGGGTGAGGATGGAAGTATTACTGGAGCTGCCTATGTTCAGAGCATTTGAGCGCATTGATACTCGTTTTGACGAGATGATGGCGATGTTTCATGGTATGTAGAGGCCTTCGGTGGAGGTTGGCTTTTCCAATGCCGGCGGGGGTTACTTTACCAGGGAGGAGATGGATGTTACACCTTGCACTTTCAGAGCATGAGCATGCCATGTATTTCACCGTATTAATGCAGTATTGGAGACGTCCCATGAAGTTTTAGAAGGTACAAGCCATGGGAAGTACGTAGCAATGAAGTAAAGAATGAATTATGATCTCGTAAGTTGTAACCAGGAAGGAAAACCTTGGAACCAAAGGACATGACTATTAAAAACTATGATTAATGATAAATATCATGTATGGAGAGTTTCGGAAGATTCCGGGACCAAGAAAATCGAAGAAAATAAGTTTGTCGAAAATTTGAAAAAAGTTGGCAGAATTCTTGATAGAATTTTGGGTCAACTTTAGAGGGGCATATCTCTGAGTATATCAGGAATTTTGAGGTGTTTCCAGAGCCTAAAATGAAGTTCGTCGAGTCTATTTTCCAACACAACAAACCGTTCGTCAATACGACATTAGAGTACGGATTTATGGGCTTTTTAAAACGAACAGTCAGAGGAATACGAAGCTGGGCAGAAAATCCGGGAAGCTCACTTAAAAGCCCACTTATGTTTTGACCCGGCCCAATTCGAGTTTGGCACCTATAAAAGGGCTTTTACACTTTATTTTATTCATTTTTATTCAACTTCACAACCCTCTAGAAATCTCCTAACATCTCCACACCTCTCTAGACTCTCCCACATTTCTCTCTCTATTATAAGAATGTTCTTAAAGGTTCTCCACCATTCGAAAACATTCTATACCATCACAAAAGAGGATCAAATTCCAAAACCCCAAGCTAATTCATGGAGAAGGATTGTTCTTGTCTCTACTTAAAGTTGTGATGAATTTGGTCTTGGAAGAAGTTGAGTGGGGTGAAGTTCTTCTAGTGTAAGGTATGTTCTCCATCCTATTTCTCGTGCTTAAGTTGATTTGAAGATTTAGCAAGTCCTATAAAAGAAGAGAAACATAGTAGAGAAGTTCCAAAGTATTAAAGTGAAGATGATGACTATGGAATGAATTTTAACAGAGATTTTGGATCAATTTGAGATTAAATTGAATATAATTCTTTGATTATAGTATTGTGGATATTGTTATGGTTGGTTGAGAAATTGGGAAAAACATCGTGTGGGATGTTTTATGGAGTATATTGGTGTTGATGATGATGTTGTTGATATTAGTATTGCTATTATTGTTGTTTTGTTGGTATTCTGATTTCGGGCTACGGCTATAAACAGGGGAGATGCAGCCCGAATTTTGGCAAATTTTAAAAGGAATTAATTTGAAGACTTAAGATAAGCATAAGACGATAAGCCTAACAGTGGTATGAATTCTCTTTAATGTGCATTTACAAGCTTGGAAGTATAATCGTTAAATAGTACGAGACCAAAAAGGTATGTTAAGGCAAGTCCCTTTCTTTCTAACGGCATGATTCTTTTCTTATGAACCCATACATGTTTTCCATAATATCCTTATTCCGACAAACCTAGAAGTTCATGATTCTCAAAGTTCTTATATTGTTAAAGATGAGATGTTTTCTATGATGACCATGATGATGATTTTATTTCTAGAAATTCCAAAGCTTATGAGTTTAAGGCTATTATGAGATTATTGAGCTTATTTCATGATTTCCTTGATTTTATTCATTGTTGTTGATCTCACCTTATGATACTTGTTCCTTCGACAGGGTATGACAGGGCCTTATCCTGTATTTTCTACAGTTTATATTTCATAGAGGTCTATAGACAGTTGTATATAGTTGGAACGTCATGTAGTTCTGTCATCTATTACTTGGTGTATAGCATATGTAGTGGCCAAGTCACCCTGCGTTGTTATCCTTAGCACATATGCTAATATATCTATATGCATGGTTTTTGAGTTCGATGTAAAGTTTATTGTATTAATTTTCCAGAAGTTGGCATAGCTCAGATATAATTAAAAATGGGCCACCAGGTTACTCAGTATAGTGCAAGTACGAGTTTAAGGGTGCTTGGTCAGTAGTGGTCGGGCACTCATCAAGGGTCATCGGCTTGGGTCGTGACAAAAGTGGTAATAGAGCAGTTCGTCCTAGGGTTGTCTACAGACCATGTCCAGTACAGTCTTGTTTATAGGTGTGAAGTGTGCCACACTTATAAACAAGAGGCTGCGGGGCATTTAGGAATCATTGACCTTTCCTTGCTTTCTTATATCGTGCGATAGAGCCAAAGTCTAGGAAAGATCGTTTCTGACCCTCTATCCCTATAGGTAAGTGAAGATTGACAGAGATGAAAAGATCGGCTTCAGATAGTGGGGGTGCAAGAAAGGCCCCCAGGGTGGATTCGGGACCACAGATTCCAGGACCGAATAGGAGGAGTCCTAGCTATTCTATTGAGACAGATCCTTCCGAGGACATCGAGACGATCCTCCCAGAGCTCGTGACTTCCATGGAGGAGGATCCGTCGGAACATAGTTACGAGACGCACCCATCTGAGGGTTAATATGAGACGCCGGTGGAGCAGGAGGCTCCCGAGGCTGCACTAGAGTTGCCCTTCCAGCTTCTCCTATGATGGAGCATTATGTCAGGGCAGCCACGAGTGTGAGTGTTACCAAGTATTCTGGCCCTCTATCTTGGCCTTCCATAATTCAGGAGCTGCCAGAATATCCGTATCCCTTAGACTCGGATGGGAGAGATGAGGAGGACCAGACCTGTAGATGGTGGGAGGACGATGAGAAGGATACTTCAATTTCCAGCCCTCCATACCAAGATCAGGATAGGCCGGCTATAGGTATATGGGTCTTTTACTAAATTTATTATGTGTGTATAATTATTGCAGGGTATCATTTAATAGTTGACGGATGGGAATTCTAAAGGAACAGATAACCAAAGTATTTATAGGTAACTGTGACTAAGATGTTTTTACCACCAGTAGGAATCTTAGAATTAGGAATGGAAAGCAGTCGCGTGTGTTGATTGATGGTTATTATTGGGAGTTCCAAAGGTTATGATAGCATTTGTCTAGCCAGGAGAGTAAAGGACTTTTCCAACCTGAAGGGAGATGCATTACAAAATTTTATTTGGGATCCATTAGAACTTCAAATTATTCTTTAGGCAATGCGATAAAAAGGCCATGTAGCAAGACGGATGCGATTCTTATAAGTAGGGGTACCTTGAATTATTAGACAAAGGTGATAAAGGTTATTTGGCAATAAAATGAAAATAGAACAATGTCAGCTTATGAATAAAATGGAAAGGAGAGTAGGTGTTCGAGTGGAGATCAATTATTAAGCCTATATTGCCAGAAATTCATAATCAAGGACTTAAGAAATGAGTTAAGATGTTCTACTGACTTAGACATATGAGAAGTATGACGAACTAAAATAGCCCGAGGGAAATTAGAAGCATGTGAGACTTGCGGTTGGAAATTTTAAATGATTGTGAGATGTAAGATGGGCTAGCTTGGCGAAGAAAGAGAAGATGTGTTAAAACCACATATTTAGGACAAGTTTAAATAGCATTGGGGGTACTTCGTAAGTAAGGTGCTAGTATACGATATACATGATAACCAGTATGTGTGCCCTGATAACCGATGTAACAATATGTTAAAGGTATTGATTAGACGGGGTATTGAAGTTCAAGTAGCAAGTGCTACAGGGAAAGTTGACATTGTTTCCTCTAAAGGTTAAAGTTGGAGAAGAGTAAGAAGATTATGGTGTCTTGAGAAGAAAAGATGTGTGAGCAAGGGAAGTATGTTGCTAATGAGGGTCAAGTAAAGATTCTGAGAGAGTTTAGGATGACGGTAGAGGCAAAGGACCATTCAGATGAATCTCGAAAGTTAGTATACGGAAAGAATAGAGTACGGTAGTATGGAACAAAAGACGAATGCACAGGGGTCGAAAACAAATTTTGATAAGTGGGATTGAAGGGCAGTAACAATGAATAAGGATGTAAATTGGGAAAGAATAAGCAGGCTTTCCAAAGATGTTAAGGGTTTCTGACTCTTAAGGGGTATCCGAAGAGATGAATGCGCAGTCATACTGACACGACACGACTACCTCAGAAATGAAAAAGCCCTCCGAAAAGATGACTTTAGAAATAGAACAGATTTGTGCTTCTAATAGGATATTCAGCGAACTTCAAGGTCAATTGTTACACCGCGAAAATTTTCCGTTAATGTACAGTGAATAGACTAACAAAGGGCACGACGTATAAGATGTTTTGATAAGTAAGAAATAAAATTTGATGATTCTAAATGATATTTCAAAGACATTCGAGGTAGGAGACGAAAATTGTTAAGGAAAGCAAGGTATATGTTGTGTGTCGGGCAAGATTTACGAGTATCAAATTAATGATGGCTTAATGATGTTTTGGAGAAGAGTTACAATGTCCCTTAGATTGTTAACGAGGTGTTAAACAAGTGTCAAGAAGGTTCCATAAGGATTGGAGATCAAACGAACGACAGAGATCATTTCAGGGAAATGGGGCTATACGACCGACTTATAAGGTCCGTATAACATTATACGGTCCGTATAACACCCCGCAGAGATGATGTTTTCCTGGTGGTGAACCACGACCACTTATACGGGCCGTGCAATGTTATACGGACCGTATAAGTGTCCGTGGAAGTCCCGACGGGCTGAGTCAAGCTCAATTATATAAATGTGATCCCACTTCACTAATTTCATTTCCCACACTTCTTCATCTCTCTCAAGGATGATAGAGGGTTCCACACACTTCTTCCATAAGAACTCAAGAGAGATTCAAGATCAACTTCATCAAACTAAGAGAGTTAAGTGTAAGAAGCTCACTAGAGTTCATCCAAGACAAGGAATCTAAGTAGAAGTGAAGCTAGGGTTTTGGTACAAGAGGAGTATCTCCACTCAAGGCTTATTCTTACACTATATAAGGTATGTTTTGATCATTCCATGTTGTTTAAAGTAATGAGAGGTTGAATGACTTGGATTGTAGAAGGATATAGAAAATGGGTCATGAATGTGAGGATAGTGACATTTTGAGTGGTAGTTTGGAATAAGTCATGAATATTGATATGTTGTGATTATAATTATGTTATAAATGACATTTAGGACATGGGATAAGCATTATATGTGAGAAAACTTAATAGTGTACTATGACCATGATTATGGAGGAATTGAAGTGAAATTGTGAAATGTGGATAATGTAGATGAATGATGATTGTTGCTTATAATATTGTGAATGTTGTTATGGATGTTTGCGCGTTGATATGTAATATGAGGAAAGTTGTATAAACAAAGAAAATGCTGCCCAATTTTCTCTAGCCTTAGTAAGCATGTTCTTATAATCGATTAGCTAATCTTAATACGAACTTTCTTGAAGGTAGAAACGCGAGCATCGATGGAGAACGATCCAACAATACAATAGCTAAATGAAAAAGGTATGTAAGGCTAATTCTTTCCTTCTAAGGCATGACTCCTATGACATGAGTCTTCCTATTTTTCCATAATCTTCCTAAATAATGGAAATTACGAGTCCATGACTATAAAGAGCTACATACGCACATGATAAAGAAAAGAGTTACGATACGAGCATGATAATGATGATGATGAGTTTACGTATAGAGAATCCTCGAGTAATATACGATGTCCATGAGGTTAATGATCCTAAGTACGGTTCCATTGATGCTTTTCCTTGTGTACACTCACCTTAAAATGTTAGTCCCCTCAAGGTGAGACATAATGATTATGATCACTCCATAATGTAATCGGGGGTTCATGACCTTATGTCACCCCGACATCGCCATAGTTACCTTCAAGTTCTAATGTATGTTTTGATAATAAATTTATAATGATGCTAAGTTATGATAAGGTCATGATATGCCTATAAGATGTACAATAATGTTAAGTTTATGATGTGCTCACGATGATACAATTCCACCATGCCTAAATGGCCGGACATGTCACCGCAAAGGCGGGCTGCTTGTGATTCCACCGTGCCCAAATGGCCAGACATGTCACCGCTAAGGCGGGCTGCTTATGATTCCACCACGCCTAGAAGGCCGGACATGATCACCACTGGTGGGCGGCGTATGATGTTTACCCGGACGCGGGTTAACGATGATGATGATTATATATATATATATATGATACATGTACTACGAGTATATATTATATATGTATGAAATGCATCCACTCTTAAAAGTTAAGCAGGTTATATCTTCATCTTATGTCTTATGATTTCTCTGTTATGTTTCTTTCATTCATACCTTACTTGCTCAGTACAATGTTCGTACTGATGTCCGTTTTCTTTGGACGCTGTGTTCATGCCCACAGGTAGGCAGGGAGGTGATCCAGACTCGTAGGAGCTACTAGCAGACTTTGAGGGCACCCCATTATTCTGGAGGTGCCATTGATTTATCCTTTTGTGTATATATATATATATATGTTTTGGGCATGACGGGGTCCTGTCACATCCATATGTCTAGTACTCTAGTAGAGACTCGTAGATACATATGTGTGGGTAGCATGGTCTCACGATGTCCTTATTGTATGTATATTATTTTGATAGCCGAAGGGCTTATGTATATAAAGGTAATTATGTTTTCAAGTGAAAAATGGTTTTCCTATGATTTGAGTATAAGATTAATGAATGAACGCTTGATGAGTACGATGGGTAATGGTATGAGCGGTGCTCGGTGGTTAGCCCCGGGTACCCGTCATGGCCCCTAGTCGGGTCGCGACATTAATACTATAAAATGGCAAGTGAAGAAGAGCACTTACAAGAAAAGGAAATCAAGAAAGGCCCTGAAAGAGACAGTAAGAAAGGTACACTAATGACTTGGTTAAAGAAAGTTGAGAAATCACCAAGGATAGGTGGGAGGACAATAAATTAGCAAATCTGGTCAAGAGGCAAAACATCAATAACATGGGATAAGAACCTTGATAAAGAGTACAAAGATTCGATTATAAAAGAAATAGAATGATGTATGGGGGGATATGCATGAATACGAACCAGCCGTAGTGTCATAAAAGAAGGTGAGAACTCAACGAAGGAAAAAATGGTGTATTTGGTGAGGTTTCATGGTGAGGACGGGAGCTGATAGAAGATCAAAAGGGCTATGTTGCATGACATTGAAACAGGCAAGTAGTTAGGAAGAATTACTGGACAAAATGAGCTAAATTAATGAAAGGATGAGTTGTGGGAATGAATGGTGTGGAATATCAACTTTTAATGGTGTAGTATAGACACAAATCGGAATTGGGAACCCAGAGCAAGAAGAATTTCAAGGATATTAAGAAGATAGTCATGGAGAAAGACTAGGATTAAAGGAGCATGGTATAGTCGGACACTCCGTAAATGGCCTAATGAATTCCGATATCCCCATTAATTCATTAGCCCAGGGAACTACTAGCCAAGAAAGGTAGAAGGGAAAAGACAATAAAGAAGGCATCTGAATTGGATCTGATATGTATGAGCATTTTGATTTGATACAAGACCTCAACTAGCAAAAGGAAAATAAGTTAAACTAAGCGATCAAAGGAACTCCGACATTATCAGGAATAGAGGAGTGAAGGATCGTTAAGGTTGGCCAGTTGACTATCAAAGACGGTTAATATTCAAAGGTTACTGGTGTATGAGAACATCCTTTAAAAGGGGGGAGAACAAATTCAGTTCTAAGATGAACTACAATATTCCTAAGTTCAGAAGAGGGAAATGTACTGGCTTGAAGGAGCCAAATTCATATCAAGAATGCGCTAAAGAAAAGTATGAATGGACTAAATGCAAGTATATAATGAGATAAATGTGAAAAGGAGGCATGATAAGATGATGAAGGTTTAGCGTATCAAGAAGAATAAGTTTTGTCAATGCGATACGTTGCATTTCGGACTATGACTCGAATCACTTGCGCCGAAGAAATTTTAGGTACATTTAGATATGCTGTAAAGTACTTCAAGGGGTAGCAGAAGGAGTGAGGAAGGCCGCATGTGACTGGGGATAAGTATAAGGGACAATCGGGATTACTAAAAAAACTTGTAGCACTAGAAGAAATGAAAGCTTTAAAAGAGGAATACTTATAGGAAGTTCAATAATCTTCAAAGGAAAGGAAGATAGTATGCCTATGGATAGGAAGACAGCAGTACTGCCTGAGATTAGGGAGTACCTCGTAAGTCGTGAAATTCCAAGCTGCTGGTTATATCAATTGTGAGAGTGTATGACATAGAACCATATAAACAATCGCCATGATGAAATGGCTAACAGAATCGTTCAAGGACGACGATAAGGAGTCGAAGAAGAATGGAGGTTAGTTTAAGTCTCAATTAGCCACCGGTATAAGAGAGCCAAGAACTTAAGGAGGGAAGCATGCTCATATTGGGAGGAAATTATGATTAAGTAGGATTTTATCTTAGTTCCATGTTCATAAGTTTATTTTTTAGTTATGCAAAAACTGAGGAGAGGAAATTAGAGGAAAAGTTAAAATATGAATATGATAATATTGTAAGGAATTAAAGAGTCCAACCAAGGAATCAAAAGGAGATGATATGGTATGTATATAAGGTCGACTACTACAAGAAGGGATAATCTAAAATAGCACTAGAGAAGTAAGCAAGGAAAGGTGCCATATCTGAACAAGAGAATTTGTCTGCTAGTAGAGAAATAAGGAGCAAGGCAAAAGAGTACAATAACTAAGAGTGCTCACAGACCGGCAGGGAGCCGTAACAATCATGAGTTAATACCATCTTAATGGCAACAGATCCTAGGACGGTAGCTAGGTATCAGTTGACCCCTCGGTACATATATAAGAGCATGAGGATATGGACCTAATGAATGATTTCGACAATGAATTGAGAGAATATGAAAGAAGACTAATGAGCCCATAGTATAAGAGTATGGAGATCAGGAACTAAAGGATGACAACCATTTTAAGAAATTAATAATAGCATCGTAAGCTCGCAAACTACAACATTCGAGGATGAATGTTTCTAAGGGGGGAAGGATGCTACACCTTGCAATTTTAGAGCATGAGCATGCCATGTACTTCACCATATTAATGTAGTATCGTAGACGTCCCATTAAGCTTTTGAAGGTACAAGCCATGGGAAGTATGTAAGAATGAAGTAAAGGATGAATTATGATCTCGTAAGTTGTAACCGGGAAGGACAACCTTGGAACAAAAGGAAATGACAATAATCAAGTATATTTAATGATAAATATCATGTATGGAGAGTTTTGGAAGATTCTGGGACCAAGCAAGAAAATAAATTTGTCGAAAATTTGAAAAAAGTCGGCAGAATTCTGGACGGAATTTAGGGTCAAATTTAGAGGGGTATATCTCCCTGTATATAAGGAGTTTTGAGGTGTTTCAAGAGCCTAACATGAATTTCATCGAGTCTAGTTTATAACGCATCAAACCATTCATGAATGCGACATCGGAGTAGGTAGTTATGGGCATTTTAAAATGAACAGTCAGAGGAATACAAAGCTGGGCGGAAACTCCGTGAAGCTCACTTAAAGGCCCACTTATGTTTTGACCCGGCCCAATCCGAGTTTGGCACCTATAAAAGGGCCTCTACACTTCATTTTATTCATTTTTCTTCAACTCCACAACCCCCTAGAAATCTCCTAACATCTCCACACCTCTCTAGAATCTCCCACACTTCTCTCTCCATTATAAGAGTGTTCTTGAAGGTTCTCCACCATTGCAAAACATTCTATACCATCACAAAAGAGGATCAAATTCCAAAACCCCAAGATAATTCATGGAGAAGGATTGTTCTTGTCTCTACTTAATGTTGTGATGAATTTGGTCTTGGAAGAAGTTGAGTGGGGTGAAGTTCTTCAAGTGTAAGTTATGTTCGCCATCCTATTTCTCATGATTAAGTTGATTTGATGTTTTAGAAATGTTATACCCTGTATTTTTATACGTCAAATGATTCGCAAGCAAATCAACTCAAGTTATAGACGGGATTACTTTCGGACATGAAATAGGAACCTTTAATTTTCAATTTTAATTAGTACACAAATTGTTTATAAATTTTATTTAGTGTAGAAATATTATTGGAAATTAGGGACTAATTAATTGTGATTAGATTATTAAGTAAGGATTAATGATTTATTAAAATTAATTAATTTAATTATTGGTTGTGGGCCCCACCCGAAAAAAAAAACAACAATTCAAGAAAATCATTTTGATGAGTCACTAGGAGTGGACACTTGTCCTTTGGTGAGAAAGCATATAAATAGGATGAATCATGCTATCACATTTCATTTGGCAAGAATTCAATTCAAAAATAAAGAGAAAGAGCAATATTTCCATGGCTGCTCACGGCCAGCCATGGATGGAGAGAAAAAAATTTG
Organism: Lycium barbarum; assembly: GCF_019175385.1. Classification (NCBI taxonomy): domain Eukaryota; kingdom Viridiplantae; phylum Streptophyta; class Magnoliopsida; order Solanales; family Solanaceae; genus Lycium; species Lycium barbarum. The sequence goes on along the minus strand of NC_083339.1, from coordinate 33,382,985 downwards.
TTTGTTGAGTATTTTGATCAAGTTTCTAGTGCATTACAAGTTCAAGGAGGTGATAGCAACATTGGATATTGAGTTGAAGAAGAGGAAATTGTGAAATTGGAGCAATTAAGTGTAGAAAATTCCTCCGAGAAAATTACGGTAAGATTTTCTTGTTTTGTTGTATAATTGTATTAATTGTGTTGTAATGGAAGGATTAAAATTGGACTGGATGAAATTGGAAGTAAGAAAGTGCATGAAATCGTTGTTATACGAAAGTGTAGGTTGAAAAGGACTAAAAAGGGTTATTGGATTGTTAGAGTTGTTTATGGGCTAAATTGTGAGGATTCTATATGAATATTTCTATTGTTGTCATTGTTGGTATTTCTGTGATAACAGGAGGATAATTGGAAATTTGGGCTAGGTGAATATATAGGGAAAATGCTGCCCGATTTCCGTTAAGTCCTTAACTAATGAAAAACCCTAATCGAGAAAGTATAAGTTAAAGAATAAGTTCTATAGGCGATTGGTCATAGATTTACGAGCTAGAAAGTATAGTTTACTAACGATATCATTACTTTTATATTAAATAGGCTAAAGGGGTGACGAAGCGAACGAGATTGCGATTAATCGTTAACAGGTATGTAAAGTTGTCCCTTCTTTCTTTTGGCATGTCTTAGATATAAGTGACGAATGATATGAGCTTTGGGGTAATTCCATTCATAAGTTTCGAGTGTGATTCATGATTTCGATTCACTTCTTGATGTTAGAACTCTTAAAATGATTGAGCTTCCCTTTCATGTTTTCTATCGTTGGATAGTAGTCGAATATATATAAGCTCCTATTCTTGGAAGACTCTACGATGACTCATGTCCTTGACTTCTATAAGCTATTTCATATTATCTTGATACATGTCTATGATTCCTAAGGCTCTTTTGATATGATCTATAATGACATTCGAAGGATACTTGATATGGTTGTCGCTATTGATACTTAGGTGTTAATCTCTTCTTCTTATTCTGTTGAGTCTTGATAATGATTTAAATTGCATATGGTTGCTCACCACTCTGCTCGTGCATGCCTCAATAGGTCTTTCACCGAGTCTCGGGCCGGGTATGTTATCGTGCACAGTCTCACTGCATTGTTCACCGAGTCCCTCACTAGAGGGCCGGAATATGATATATATATATATATATATATATATATGATGGAGTTATGATGTGTTATGGCGTTATGATGTGTTTATGGAGTTATGATGTGTTATGGCGTTATGATGTGTTTATGGAGTTATGCTGTGTTATGGCGCCAAAGACGGGGTGGCGACCATGTTCACCGAGTCCCATAATGGGCCGGGTATGATATATGATATTGACATGCATGATTTATGTTTCAAAAGGGCATGTTTTTTGGTATTCTGGACATTGTACTTGTTTTCTGTACCCCCTTTTTCAGTTATGATCCTTTTACTGTATTTCATACTTTATATACTCAGTACATATTCCGTACTGACTCCCTTTATTCGGGGGGCTGCGTTTCATGCCCGCAGGTACAGATAGTCGGTTTGGTGACCCTTCAGCATAGGACTTCTACTCAGCTGTTTTGGAGAGCTCCGTTGTTCCGGAGTCTAGACTTTTGGTTCAGATCTTATGATGTATATGTAGATGTTTGTCCAGGGGTACGACGGGGCCCTGTCCCGTCATATGTCACTGTTGGCACTCTTAGAGGTCTGTAGACATATGTGTGGGTTGTGTATACGTTCTGTTCAGCTGTGTCTAAACGTTGTGCCATGTATATGTTCGTCTGTAATGGCAGCCTTGTCGGCTTGCATATGACATGATATTGATGTGTAGTGGCAGCCTTGTCGGCTTGCGTATCATTTTATGATCTGATTAGTTGTGACTCCTCAAGAGACAGTCTATCAGTCTATATATATATATATATATATATATATATATATATATATAATGACGTATGAACCGTTAGAGTTCTTTCGTAAGTTCCCATATTGTTCGTAGTTTCCGTTTGGCTATATCTAACAGGTACGTATACGGGTGTCCAGGTCGGGCACTAGTCACGGCCCACAGGGCTGGGTCGTGACAAGAAAGTCCTATAAAAGGAGATAATCGTAGTTATGAAGTTCCAATGTATTAAAGTGAAGATGATGACTATGGAATGAATTTGAAAGGAGATTTTGGATTAATTTGGGATTAAATTCAATATAATTCTTTGATTATGGTATTGTGGATATTATTATTGTTGGTTGAGAAATTGGGAAAAACATCATCTGGGATGTTTTAAGGAGTATACTGGTGTTGTTGATGGTGTTGTTGATATTAGTATTGTCATTGTTGTTGTTTTGTTGGTATTGTGATTTTGGGCTAGGGCTATAAACAGGGGAGATGCTGCCCGAATTTCGGTAGATTTTAAAAGGAATTAATTTGAAGACTTAAGATAAGCATATGACGATAAGCCTAAAGTGGTATGAATTCTCTTGAATGTATATTTACGGGCTTGGAAGGATAAGCGTTAAGTAGAAGGAGACCAAAAAGGTATATTAAAGCTAGTCCCCTTCTTTCTAAAGGCATGATTCTTTTCTTATAAACCCATATATGTTTTCCATCATATCGTTATTCCCAAAAAGCTAGAAGTTCATGATTCTCAAAGTTCTTGTATTGTTAAAGATGAGATGTTTTCTATGATGACAATGATGATGATGATTTTATTTCTAGAAATTCCAAAGCTTATACTTTTAAGACTATTATGATATTATTGAGCTTATTTCATGATTTCCTTGATTTTATTCATTGTTATTGATCTCACCTTATGATACTTGTTCCTTTGGGGTGATATGATACTTGTTCCTTTGGGGTGAGATATAGCAATGATGATTGTTCCATAATATAAATCGAAGGTCACCGACCTTACGTCACTCCGATAGAGTTTTCCTTTTATTTGGGCTCTCATGCATGCTTTATTCATATGTATATGTATGATCACATCGGGCCTAGTTGGTCGGGAAAACACCACTACGATGGCATAATGGGCAGCTCATGGATAATGATAATAACACCGTGTCTAAATGGCACGGGCAGTCACCACTAGTGGGCGGCGCGACATTATTACCCCGGACGCGGAAGGCCCGGATGCGTCCAATGATTATGTTATGTACATGTATATGATATGAGAAATGTTTTATTTAAAGGTTAAGTATACATGAAATCTGCCTTGAGCGGCAGTCGGATGTACAGGTTATCTTTTTACCTCATGTTACGTTCTGTGTCTCTTTTATGACATTATTCATGCCTTACATACTCAGTACACGGTTCTGTTACACCTCGGAAAAAAATTTCGTTGATGCACAGTGAATAGACTAACGAAGAGCACGAAGTATACGGTATCTCTATAAGTAAGGAATGATATTTGATGACCCTAGTTAAGATTTCAAAGACGTTAGAGGTAGGGGAAGAAAGTTTGCCACGAGAAGGCATGGCATACGATAGGTATCGAAAAGGAATTACGAGTAACAAGATAATGAGGATTTAATAATTCTTTGGATAAGAGTTATAACATCCCTTAGATTTTTAATGAGGTGATAAACAAGTGCTAAGAAGGTTCCATAAGGATTGGAGATCAAACGAGTTAATGAAAACGAACCTCAGAAAACTGGGGATTATACGGCCAAACATACTGGTCGTATAAAACATACAGACCGTATGTTGGACCGTACAATCAGCCCAGATTGGCACCCCTCTCTTGACCAAATCTACGGCCAGACATACGGTCAGTATAAATTATACGGACCGTATGTTGGTCTGTAGAACTGGTCAGGACAGATTTGGTGTATTTAATGAGGTATCCAAGTTTCATTTCATTTCATTTCCCTATCACACCCCTTCTCTCTATAACATCTCTCTACCTTTATTCCACAATAATTCGAGAGATATTATTGATCAACAACATAAACTAAGTGAATCAAGTGTAAGAAACCCATTAAAGATCATCCAAGTCTAGAAATCTCATTGGAGATGAACTAGGGTTTTGGCTCAAGTGAAGTATTTCCACCCAAAGCTTGTTCCTACAACATCTAAGGTAAGATTTATGGTATTTCCATGTTTTTTAAGGTATTTGAAAGTTGAAACACTTGGATTGTAGAAGGATATAGAAAAATGGGTCATGAATGTGGAAATAGTGCCATTTTGAGTAATAGCTTGAATTGAGTCATGATGCTTGATGTGTTGTGATATGGATATGTTATAAATGATGTTAAGAAACACGGGATAGGCAATGTATACGAATGAACGTAGTCGTGTGTTATGACCATGGATATGGGTGATTGGAAGTGAATTGAGAAATATAGATAATGTGGATGAATAAAGACTATTGTTATGATATTGTGAACGTATTATTGACGTTTGGGAGTTGATTTACGATATGGAGGAATGTCGTATAAATAAAGGAGATGCTGTCCAATTTTCTCTAGCCCTAGTCATGTATACTAGCTATCAGTTTTCTAATGATAGTATAACTTTAATGAAGGTAGAACGTGAGTGTTGAAGGAGAACGCGCAAGTGGTAAAATAGTTGAACCGAAAGATATGTATGGCTAACCCTTCTTTCATAAGGCATGGTTCCTTCGCCAAATATGTATTCTTCTATGAGCCTATGATGCGCTCCAAATGATTCTATCTTCAAAAGCTACAAAGCTTATAATCCTTGGTATCTATTACGATTGTACTGAATTCCTCATATGACGAATAATCCTATAAGGATAGACGTAATGAATGACGATAATAGTAATGATGATAATGATGACGACGATAATAGCGATAACGATGATGATGATAATAGTAGTGATAATGCTAAAGATGCCTATGAGCTTATATGTATGTGTGCCTATGTATGGCTATTATGAAATCCCGAGCTTATATGGTCGGGTAGAATATATATATATATATATATATATATGTATATGATGATGCGCGCGCACCACTGCAGTTGGGTACGGATAACACAGAGCCTTGGTAGGGCCAGGTATATGTAACACTGAGCCTTGGTTGGCTAGGTATGTATGATCTCCGAGCCTAACCATGGTCGGGTACGTGAAACACCGAACCTTCGTGGTCGAGTATGCTATGCAAATGATATGTATATGATATGGATATGTATATGATATAGATATGAGTATGAATACGGACATGATACAAATACGAATAAGAATATGTATAAGAATACGATTATGGATATGAATGTAAATGAGTACGGACATGAATACGGATACAGATATGAATGTATGTACACAACCTCGCATTAGAGATGGAAAGTCCCTATGAAAAGCAAGTAGGTGCTTATGACGTTGATATTACTATCTCCCATCTTATGCTATTTCTTATGCTGCTTATTATGCTTCTATATTGATATTGATCTCGCTTTACATACTCAGTACATTTTTCGTACAAACGTCCTTTCGTTTGTGGATGCTGCGTCATGCCCGTAGGTGGCCAGGGAGACAGACTTGATTCATAACTACATTACTCAGGGACTACATAGCGGAGCTCCATTTCTTTCGGAGCTAAAGCTTTTGGTACTTATTCTTTTGTGTATATATATTTATGGGCATAGCGGGGTCCTGTCCCGCCTGTATGATATGACATACTCTTCTTAGAGGCTCGTAGACATGTGTATATAATTATATGTGTTTGGCCTTGTCGGCCTATATTTTGGATATCATTTTGTTAGCCTCGTCGGCTTATGTACATTGATATGGGCTTAGTTGCTAATGTTGATATAAAGGTATTGTTACCCAATGGGATTCGTATAATTGATGAATAGAAATGTATGATTTAATATGTGGCTCAGCTAGATGTGAATGTGAAGGTATGTTAAGGGGTGCCCGGGTGGGCTAGCACCTGGTGCCCATCGTGGCCCTCCGGTTAGGTCGTGACAAAAGTGGTATCAGACCAGTTCTGTCCTAGGGTGTGTCTACGAGCCGTGACCAGTAGAGTCTTGGTTATGGGTGTGTTGCGCGCCACACTTATAAACAAGAGGCTGCGGGAATCTTAGGAATGATTGACCTTCTTTCATCATAACATCGTGCGATAGAGCTATGATATAAGAACTTCCTTCTCCTTAACAGTGTATTGCTTATTTCAGAGATGGTTGTAAAGAGAAAGACTACAGCAGCCCAAAAGGGCAAGACAGTGGCAGAAAAGCGGGCTGAAAGAGCACCACCTGCAGTTGTAGAGGAAAGTGAGTCCCACAATGCGGCTCAATCTCAGTCCTACTAGACAGTGCCTATTTCTGAGGAGCGTGAGGGAGCCTAAGCTCCAGCTCCAGCACCTCCGTCTCCTCTACCGGATGCTTCGGGCCAAGATGTAAAAGAGGCCATTCATTTTCTTACTCAATTGGTTGCTGCACAGACTCAGCGGCAAAGTACAGGGCAAGGTGATAGGGCTGTTAGTGCATGGGCCCGTGACTTCATTAGCTTGAACCCTTCGAAATTCTTTGGATCAAAGCCGGATGAGGACCCTCAGAATTTTATTGATGGAATGTTAAGGACGCTTCGATTGATACATGCTTCCGACATCGAATCGGTGGAGTTAGCGTCCTATAGATTGAGGGATGTATCGATCCATTGGTACACGGTTTGGATGGCTTCACGGGGAGCCAACGCGCCTCCCCCGGTATGGCAAGAGTTTGTCGATGCTTTCCTCCGACACTATATGCCTCTAGAAGTTCGGCGAGCTAGATCCGATAAGTTCTTAAATTTGAGGCAAGGAAGCATGAGTGCTTTAGAGTATAGTCTTTGCTTCAATTCTTTGGCTAGGTATGCTTCGGCCATGGTAGCGGATATGGGTGACCGAGTGCACCGATTTGTGAAAGGCCTAGGGCCACATTTGATTGATAGGTGCTTGAATGCGTCCCTTCAGGACAATATGGATATTTCACGCATTCAGGCCCATGCTCAAAATTTAGAAGAAAGTCTATGACAGCTAAGAAGTGAACACGAGCATGATACGGGACATAGCAAGAGGGCTAGATCTTCGAGTCCGATGAGTGAGTTTAGAGGCGGGCTCATACAGCAGTTTTCTAGGCATTCAGGCATTTCTATGACTAGTGCGCCTCCACGGTTTTCAGGCAAGAGATTCGATAGATCTACTCGTTCCGGGTCGAGTCAGAGTTTTTCGGGGTCACAGTTCAGAGGTGATTCAGGTCAGGCGAGGCCACCCATACCACGTTGTACCCAGTGTGGGAAGTTACATTAGGGTCAGTTCCGATCGGGTTCGGAGGTTTTCTATTCATGTGGCCGACCGGGCCATATTATGCGTGATTACCCCTCAGTTCATGGTAGAGGTAGGACCCAACCTTCAGGGTCGGTAGCCGGATCTTCATCATCTGTACGCCCTATGGGGCCAAGATCACATGCGCCAGTTGGCCATGGTAGAGGCAGAGGGAGAGTCCCCAATTCTAGCGGTCCTCAGCATCGTATTTATGCTTTGGCTGGACGTCAACATCTTGAGTCTTCTCCTGATGCGGTCACAGGTATATTATCGGTATTTTCTCATGATGTATATACTTTGATAGATGAAGGCTCCACATTGTCATATGTTACTCCGTATATTGCAGGTCGATTTAGAGTCGAACCGGAGTCGATCAAACCTTTTGAGGTGTCTACACCCGTTGGTGAATCAGTAATAGCTAGCCGAGTATATAGAACCTGTATAGTTGTGGTTTGTGACCGTCGTACTATGATTGACTTGCATGAGTTAAAAATGGTAGACTTTGATGTTATTTTGTGCATGGATTGGTTGGCTTCTTGAATGAAAATGGTTCATTTCCAATTTCCGGGAGAACCGGTTTTAGAATGAAAAGGGAATACTGCGTCATCTAGTGCAGTTGCATTTTCCAAAAGGTAGGTTTATTTCCTATCTAAAGGCAAGGAAAATGATCACGAAAGGTTGCATTTATCATCTAGTGCGGGTTAAAGATGTAGAAGCTGAATCGCCAACTCTTCAGTCAGTCCCAGTGGTGAATGAATTTCCGGATGTGTTCCCGGAAGAGCTTCCAGGCCTCCCTCCTGAGCGGGAGATTGATTTTGCTATTGATGTGTTACCAGACACTAAGCCTATATCTATTCCTCCTTATAGAATGGCTCCCGCAGAATTGAAAGAGTTGAAGGAGCAATTGAAAGACTTGCTTGAGAAAGGCTTTATTAGGCCTAGTTCATCCCCGCGGAGAGCACCCGTATTGTTTGTTCGAAACAAAGATGGCTCCTTAAGAATGTGCATTGACTATCGGCAATTGAATAAGGTGACGATTAAGAACAAATATCCTCTTCTGAGGATTGATGACTTATTTGATCAATTACAAGGTGCCAAATGGTTCTCAAAGATAGATTTGAGGTCCGGGTATCATCAAGTGAGAGTTAGGGAGAAAGATATCCCTAAGACAGCCTTCAGAACAAGATATGGCCATTTTGAGTTCCGAGTGATGTCATTTGGGCTAACTAATGCACCGGCAGTATTTATGGATTTGATGAACAATGTGTTCAGGCCCATCCTAGATCTATTTGTGATTGTATTCATCGACGATATCTTGGTGTATTCTAGATCCGAGGCAGAACATGCGGAACATTTGCGTACTGTCCTTAGAGTTCTTCAAACTCGAGAGCTATTCACCAAATTTTCTAAGTGTGATTTTTGGTTAAACTCAGTGACATTTTTGGGGCACATCGTTTCAGCCAATGGTATTCGGGTAGATAGCAAAAATATTGAGGCCGTAAAGACGTGGCCAAGGCCCACAACTCCTACTGAGGTTCGTAGCTTTCTGGGCTTAGCAGGTTATTACAGGAGATTTGTTGAAGGTTTTTCTTCTATTTCTGCACCACTCACAAAGCTGACCCAGAAATCAGCTAAGTTTCAATGGACAGCTGCTTGTGAACGTAGTTTCCAAGAGTTAAAAGATAGATTGACTTTTACCCCAGTCCTGACACTTCCAGAGGGATTGGAAGGGTATGTTTTTTATTGCGATGCTTCAGGCTTTGGGATAGGCTGTGTATTGATGCAACATGGTAAGATGAATGCGTATGCTTCAAGGCAATTACGGAAACATGAGAAAAATTATCCAACCCATGATCTAGAATTGGCTGCGGTGATTCATGTATTGAAGATGTGGAGACATTATTTATATGGTGTCCATGTGGATATTTATACAAATCATAAGAGCCTTCAGTATATCTTCAAGCAGAAAGAGTTGAATTTGCGGCAACGAAAAGATGGTTGGAATTGCTAAAAGATTATGATGTTGATATCCTATATCACCCCGGAAAGGCAAATGTGGTGGCTGATGCCCTTAGCCGTAGATATATGGGAAGTTTGTATGATGTACGACCAGAGAAGAGAGAAATGGCTCGTGAGCTCCAGCAGTTAGCTAGCCTAGGAGTTCGAGTAGTGGACTCAGATAGCAGGGGAACTACCATTCAGAATTCAGCAGTCTCGTAGCTAGTAGCGGAAGTGAAAGAGCGACAATACGAAAATTCCATGCTAATGCATTACAAAGATACACTCCCTCAGAAGGAGGAGACATCATTTGAGATTTCAGAAGACGGAGTTCTTCGATGCCAAGGCAGATTATGTGTGCCCGATGTAGCAGGTTTACGCCACCAAATATTGAGAGAAGCTCATTGTTCCCGTTATTCTGTCCACCCCGGAGCAACGAAAATGTACCATGATCTTAAGTCTATATATTGGTGGAATGGGATGAAGAAGGATATAGCGGAATTCGTAGCTCAATGTCCCAACTGTCAACAAGTGAAAATCGAGCACCAAAAGCCGGGCGGATTGCTACAAGCTATAGAAATTCCAACTTGGAAGTGGGAAGTAATTAACATGGACTTCATTATAGGCTTACCCGATGTAAGTATGATTCTATATGGGTGATTGTGGATAGACTAACGAAGTCAGCTCATTTCTTACCAGTCAGAACGATATATGTGGCGGAAGATTATGCAAAGCATTATGTTAAAGAGATAGTGCGACTCCATTGTGTCCCAACATCTATTATCTCTGATAGGGGGACTCAGTTTACAGCTAATTTTTAGAAGTCCTTCTAAGAAGGTTTTGGGACCCAAGTGAGCCTTAGCACGGCATTTTATCCGCAGACTGATGGACAAGCTGAACGTACCATTCAGACTCTTGAGGATATGTTACGGGCATGTATGATAGATTTTGGAGGTAATTGGGATGATCACTTGCCACTCATTGAATTTGCTTATAACAATAGTTATCATTCTAGCATTCAAAAGGCACCGTATGAGGCTTTATATGGGCGAAAGTGTAGATCCCCAATTGGGTGGTTCGAGGTAGGAGAGACTAAATTGATAGGACCAGACTTGGTCCAGCAAGCCATAGAAAAAGTCAAGCTCATACCAGATCGGTTATTAGCAGCTCAAAGTCGTCAAAAGTCCTATGCGGATAATTGTCAAAGGGATTTAGAGTTCCAAGTGAAAGATTGGGTATTCTTAAAAGTGTCACCAATGAGGGTTGTAATGAGATTTGGCAAAAAGGAGAAACTTAGCCCCCGATACATTGGGCCTTATGGGATTGTGCGCAAGATAGGCAAAGTGGCCTATGAGCTAGATCTACCTCCTGATTTAGATTCAGTTCACCGAGTTTTTCATGTCTCGATGCTTCAAAAATATGTTAGAGATCCTACTAGGATCGTGCCAGTAAATGATGTTCAAGTGACAGAAAAGTTGACTTATGAAGAAGTACCCACTAGATAGGCAAGTACGGAGGCTTAGAAACAAAAAGGAAGCCTCAGTTGAGGTTTTATAGAGAAGCAATAAACAAGAAGAAATGATATGGGAAGCGGAAGAAATTATGAGATCCAAGTACCCGCATTTATTTCAGCCCCTAGAAGAGATCCAAGATGAGACGTCAAGATCATAAGGTATGTATGTTTCCTTTTATGCTTTTAGGTCGTGTGTGGCCAAATTCTATTGCTATTATGTTGTGGCCCTGTGAGGCATTGTTATTACGGGCTGTTGTGACAGGATGGTAGTGCCATATTACAGGGGAAACTCTGGCGAAATTTTCATAAAATCCCCGAGGACTTAACATTCGAGGACGAATGTTCTTAAGGGGGGAAGAATGTTACACCTCGAAAAAAAATTCCGTTGATGCACAGTGAATAGACTAACAAAGAACATGAAGTATACGGTATCTCAATAAGTAAGGAATGATATTTTATGAACCTAGTTATATTTCTAAGACGTTAGAGGTAGGGGAAGAAAGTTTGCCAAGAGAAGGCAAGGCATACGATAGGTATCGAAAAGGAATTACAAGTAACAAGTGAACGAGGATTTAATAATGCTTTGGAGAAGAGTTATAACGACCCTTAGGTTGTTAATGAGGTGATAAACAAGTGCTAAGAAGGTTCCATAAGGATTGGAGATCAAACAAGTCGATGAAAACGAACCTCGGAAAACTGGGGATTATACGGCCAAACATACTGGCCGTATAAAACATACGGACCGTATGTTGGACTGTACAATCAGTCCAGATTGGAACCCCTCTTTTGACCAAATCTACGACAAGACATACGGTCAGTATAAATTATACGGACCGTATGTTGGTCCGTAGAATTGGTCTGGACAGATTTGGTGTATTTAATGAGGGATCCAAGTTTCATTTCATTTCATTTCCCTATCACACCACTTCTCTCTAAAACATCTCTCTACATTTCTTCCACAATAATTCAAGAGATATTAGTGATCAACAACATAAACTAAGTGAATCAAGTGTAAGAAACCCATTAAAGATCATCCAAGTCAAGAAATCTCATTGGAGATGAACTAGGGTTTTGGCTCTAGTGAAGTATTTCCACCCAAAGCTTGTTCCTACAATATCTAAGGTAAGATTTATGGTATTTCCATGTTTTTTTTAAAGATATTTGAAAGTTGAAACACTTGGATTGTAGAAGGATATAGAAAAATGGGTCATGAATGTGGAAATAGTGTCAATTTGAGTAATAGCTTGAATTGAGTCATGATTCTTGATGTGTTTTGATATGGATATGTTATAAATGATGTTAATAAACACGGGATAGGCAATGTATATGAATGAACGTAGTCGTGCGTTATGACCATGGATATAGGTGATTGGAAATGAATTGAGAAATATAGATAATGTGGATGAATAAAGACTATTGTTATGATATTGTGAACGTATTATTGACGTTTGGGAGTTGATTTACGATATGGAGGAATGTCATATAAATAAAGGAGATGCTGTCCAATTTTCTCTAGCTTTAGTCATGTATACTAGCTATCGGTTTTCTAATGATAGTATAACTTTAATGAAGGTGGAAACCTGAGCGTTGAAGGAGAACGCGCAAGTGGTAAAAATAGTTGAACGGAAAGGTATGTAAGGTTAACCCTTCTTTCATAAGGCATGTTTCCCTGGTCAAATATCTATTCTTCTATGAGCCTATGATGCGCTCCAAATGATTCTATCTTCAAAAGCTACAAAGCTTATAATCCTTGATATCTATTACGATTGTACTAAATTTCTCATATGACGAATAATCCTATAAGGATAGACGTAATGAATGACGAAAATGGTAATAATGATAATGATGACGACGATAATAACGATAACGATAATGATGATGATTATAGTAGTGATAATGCTAAAGATGCCTATGAGCTTATATGTATGTGTGCCTATGTATGGCTATTATGAAATCCCAAGCTTATATGGCCGGGTAGAATATATAACTGTATATAAATAAATGTATATGACGATGCGCGCGCACCACTACAATTGGGTATGGATAAGACTGAGCCTTGGTAGGGCCAGGTATGTGTAACACTGAGCCTTGGTTAGCCAGGTATGTATGATCACCGAACCTAACCATGGTCGGGTACGTGAAACACCGAACCTTCGTGGTCGGGTATGCTATGTAAATGATATTGATATGTATATGATATAGATATGAGTATGAATACGGACATGATACAAATACGAATAAGAATACGATTACGGATATTAATGTAAATGAGTACGGATATGAATACGGATACGGATGTATGTACACAACCTTGCATTAGAGATGGAAATTCCCTATGAAAAGCAAGTAGGTGCTTATGACGTTGATACTACTATCTCCCATCTTATGCTATTTCTTATGCTGGTTATTATGCTTCTACATTGATATTGATCTAGCTTTACATACTCAGTACATTTTTCGTACTGATGTCCTTTTGTTTGTGGATGCTGCGTCTTGCCCACAGGTGGCCAGGGAGACAGACTTGATTCATAACTACATTACTCAGGGACTACATAGCGGAGCTCCATTTCTTTCGAAGCTAAAGCTTTTGGTACTTATTCTTTTTTGTAGACATATTTATGGGCATAGCGGGGTCCTGTCCCGCCTGTATGCTATGACATACTCTCCTTAGAGGCTCGTAGACATGTGTTTATAGTTAGATATGTTTGGCCTTGTCGGCCTATATTTTGGATATCATTTTGTTAGCCTCGTCGGCTTATGTACATTGATATGGGCTTGGTTGCTAATGTTGATATAAAGGTATTGTTGCCCAATGGGATTCGTATGATTGATGAATAGAAATGTATGATTTAATATGTGGCTCACCTAGATGTGAATGTAAAGGTATGTTAAGGGGTGCCCGAGTGGGCTAGCACCGGGTGCCCGTCGTGGCCCTCCGGTTGGGTAGTGACATGTTCGTACTGACGTCCTTTCTTGTGGACGCTGCATTCATGCCCACAGGTTCAAGTAGTCAGCCAGACGATCCAGACCAGAAGGACCTCTCCTCAGCCACAGTCAGTGTACTCCATTTGGTTCGGAGCTGCAGCCCTTTTTGGTATGCTATCTTTATATGTAGATATGTGGGTATGACAGGCCCTTGTCCTATTTTTTCTACAGTTTATATTCCATAGAGGTCTGTAGATAGTTTTATATAGTTGGAACATCGTATAGTTCTGTCATCTATTATTTTGTGTACAGCATATGTAGCGGCCAAGTCGGCCTGCGTTGTTATCCTTAGCACATACGCTTATATATCCGTATGCATGGTTTTTGAGTTTGATGTAAAGTTTATTGTATTAATTTTACAGAAGTTGGCATAGCTCAGATATAAGTAAAAATGGGCCCCCAGGTTACTCAGTATAGCGCAAGTACGAGTTTAGGGGTGCTTGGTCAGTAGTGGTCGGGCACTCGTCATGGCTCATCGGCTTGGGTCGTGACAATGAAGGGAAATTTTGAGGCGTAAAAGGGGATGGGTAAGTCACTCTCTACCTTCCAGGTCGTCTACAGTTGTTTGGCCATAGATCGTGGCCAACTTAATAGTGACTTTGAGAAGGAGAAGGACAAGAATAGGTCCTATGACAAAGTCCACCTCAAAGCCTAGAGAGGTGTCAAGGGACTGTGGAAGAAGATGTACCCCCGCGAGGCGATACCCGTGCAGGATTATGACGACTCTGAGGAGTATTCGTTCCTGAGCAAGACCAAGGGAGATAGTGGGACGAGCAGACCTGTGGAGGATGCCAGCAGCTCTGATGATGCAGAGGTCATGAGTGGGAGGACTACTTAGGGATCTTACCCCCCCCCCCCCCCTCCCCTTTTATGATGATGCTATTGTCACGACCCAACTTGAGAGCCATGATAGGCACCCGGAGCTAGCGTACTGAGTACCTCGAAACGTACATATCCTAATCATATATAAGTGGGCCATGAAACTAACACATAAATATCATGACTGGAAGGAGTACATGCCCAAAGATAGGTACATACATTGTCAACTGGACCCATATATAAGCCGATAAGGCTATTCGAGGATATAACAAAAATATAAACCGAGGAGAGCATAAAACATCAAGTTGTACACATCTGTCTACGAGCCTCTACGTAGAGTGCATAACATAGTAAGGACGGGACAGGACCCCGCCATGCCCATATATACACAAAAGAATCATACCACTCTGAGCTGCAACTCTGGAACAATAGAGTGCCCCTAAACAAACGTTGGAAGGGCAGGCTAAGGATATGTACCATCTCCTGTCTACCTGCGTGCATGAACGCAGTGTCCTCCAACAAAAGGATGTCAGTACGGACAAAGTATTGATTATGTAAGGCATAGATGTAACATAAAAGAGATATAAGAAACTATAAGGTAAAAAAGTGCAACCTGTATGTCCTAACTGCCTCTGCGAATGAATCATGTATATAATTACTATGCATCTGAGCAGCCTCTTAGGGCTGATGATATTCATAATAATGTGCATGCATGCTTGAGGTCGCCTGTCAAGACACTATGGGCAGCCCATTGTATCTTATCGGCCGTAATCATCATCATCATCATCGCACAATAATCATCGTATCATCATATGACCAGCTGATCAGGTGGCAGTGCGTATATAACACCGTTACCTTCCTCATACCCCATACATATATATATATATATATATATATATATATAATACACAATATACGCGCATATAGCGCCTGGGGGTCTCGGGTCTGTATATGCAAATATATAAATAAATGCAATGTAATGCAT
Source organism: Lycium barbarum (assembly GCF_019175385.1). NCBI lineage: Eukaryota > Viridiplantae > Streptophyta > Magnoliopsida > Solanales > Solanaceae > Lycium > Lycium barbarum. The sequence continues at coordinate 33,367,433 of NC_083339.1, read as the reverse complement.
AAACATGATAGGAGTACATGTGACTCTAAAGACCAAACTGGATCTACGCAAGACTTTTGAAGATAACAATATGGAGCATGAATCTATTGGGTCCTTTCTAATTATAAGAGTAGAACATTATGAATTAGCGTTACATGTACGTTCAGTACACAAGGATCATGCCAAAAGAAAGAAAGTAGTAGCCTTACATAGTTCGTCGTCTCTTTACTACTAAACGCCTATCCTCCCGAGTTTACAAATCTACATTCAAGAGGATTCATACTAAGGTCAAGCCATTTAAACACTCATAAGGTCAACTAAACTAATGATTGAGCTAACGAAAATCAGACCGCATATCCTTTATATCTTCTACTTCCACCAATCATCCAAACAACACCCAAATATCAATAACAATGTCAACAATTTCATAGTTAAGAGATTATATACAATTTACACTTAAATCAATCCAAAACTACCTTTCAAATTCCATTCATAGTCAACAACTACAACACAATACTTATGACTTTCCCTACCGTAATTTCTTCACCTTTATGACTTACTAACCTCCAAATCAACTCAGCATATGTAATAAGAGAAAGAGAATACCTTACACTTGAAGAATTTCAACTCACACAATCTTGTTTCTAAACCAAATCCACCACAACTTCACCTAAAAGCAAGGACCATCATCTTCTATGAACTAGCTTAGGGTTTTAAAGCTTGATTTTCACTTGAATTAGCTTAGGAGTTTTATGAATTGGCAGAGATGGTAGGGAGATCTTGAATAATTTAGAAAAATCTGATTTTTGGGTGTAAATAATGACCCAAGGTTGCGGCACCATTAATTTATATGAGAGAGAAATTTTCCACCGCTATGCACTTCGACGGTCAACTCGACGGACCGTCGTTCCACGCGACGGTTCATCTTGTTGCACGTTGACTATGCAGACTTGGTCAAAGGCTAAGGTAGCTCGACGGTGGTGACTCAATGGTTCATCGCTCTACTCGACGGTCCGTCCTTCTACCCTTCGCGCTGTACTGCCCTTCAACATTATTCAATTTGATTCTTTTAACCTCTAATCCTTTCGTAACTTATAAGTCATGATCTTTAAATCTTTTTATACATAAAATATCCTACTCAACATATTTGTAAGATCAAAGACAAATCTTAGTACTCGAGACCAATGCGACTAGTACACCACAAATTTTAAGGTAACGAAAATGAGAGGCGTAACATTTCCCCCCCCCCCCCCCCCTAGAAACATTCGTACGCGAATGTTTGATTCTTAGGGGTTTTATAGAAAGTTTGGCAGAGTCTCCCCTGTAACTATACCGCTACCAACCTGCCACAACAACTTAAAATATACAACGCCTCAAAGGGACATAACAAACAATAGCAATAATGGCCTCACACAACCAGAAATCACAAAAACAAAGCATTACGCACCTGAAGACAATCGTGTCTCTGTCTTAACCTCTTATGGGGGTGTAAACAAATGTGGATACCCGGATCTCATATCTTCTTTGGCTTCCCAAGTAATTTCCTCAACATTCCTGTTCCTCCAACGGACCTTGACTGATGCTACATTTTTATTTCTCAATCTTCGAACTTGTCTATCTAGAATGGAAAAGGGAACCTCTTCATATAATAGTTGCTCGATAACTTGAACATCATCTACGGGTACAACTTTGGAAGAATCTCCAATGCACTTATGAAGCATTGATACATGGAAGACTGGATGGACTGATTCCAAAGCTGGAGGCAAATCAAACTCATAGGCCACCTGGCCCACTCTACGTACAATCATGTAATGTCCAATATACCGAGGAATGAGCTTACCCTTTTTGCAAAATCTCATGACACCTTTCATGGGTGACACCTTCAGGATTACCTAGTCATCAATCTGAAATTCGAAGTCTCGTCGGCGGTTCTCTACATAAGACTTCTGATGACTATGGGCTGCCAATAATCGATCCTGAATAAGTTTGATCTTCTCCACCGCTTGTTGGATCAAGTCTAGTCCACCTAACTTAGTCTCCCCTACATCGAACCATCCACTTGACGATCTACATTTTCGACCATATAGAGCCTCATACGGAGCCATCTGGATACTGGAATGATAATTATTATTATATGCAAACTCAATAAGAGGCAAATGATCATCCCAGTTACCTCTGAAGTCTAACACACATGCCCTTATATCTTTGAGGGTCTGAATAGTACGATCAGCTTGTCTGTCTGTCTGGGAATAAAATGTTGTGCTAATACTCACCTGAGTCCCCAAACCCTTCTGAAAATGACCTCCAGAAACTTGTTGTAAACTGCATGCCCCTGTCGGAGATGATAGATACCGGAACACCATAAAGTCGGACTATCTCCTTAATATAAAGCTTCGCATGATCCTCGGCTGATTAAATAGTCCTGACTAGCAGAAAATGCGCTGATTTAGTAAGCCTATCCATAATCACTCATATGGAATCAAACTTACGTTTAGAATGAGGCAAGCTTATGATAAAATCCATATTAATTGCCTCCCATTTCCACATTGGAATTTCCATAGCTTGCAATAACCCACCGGGTTTATGATGTTCAACTTTCACTTCTTGGCCGTTAGGACACTAGGCCATGAACTCTGCTATGTCCTTTTTCATTCCATCCAACCAATAGACTGCCTTAATATCATGATACATCTTCGTCTTCCCCGGATGAATAGAATAATGGGAACAGTGAGCCTCCCCCATAATCTGACGACATAATCCTGCAACATCAGGAACACATAGTCTGCCTCGGTACATAAGAACTCCATATGCAGAAATCTCAAAAGGTTTCTTTTTCTTATGAGGAGTTATGTCTCTATAATGAACTAATGAATAGTAACTCTCGAATTGCCCGAGTCCAATAGTCGAACTCCTAGGCTAGCTAACTGTTGAAGCCCACAAACAATCTCCCTCCTCTCTTGCTGCACATCACATAAACTACCCATGGATTTGTGGCAAAGGGCAGCGGCCACTACATTCACCTTTCCAGGATGATATAAGATATTAACATCATAATCATTTAATAACTCTAACCATCGTCTCTGCCACAAATTCAACTTCTTCTGCTTGAAAATATACTGGAGGCTCTTATGGTCTGTATAATTATCAACATGAACACCATACAAGTAATGCCTTCACATTTTCAATGCATGAATCACTGTGGTTAACTCTAGATCATATGTTGGATAGTTTTTCTCATGCTTCCTTAATTGCCTTGAAGCGTAAGCAATTACTTTGCCATGTTGCATCAACACACAACCTAACCCAACGTCTGAGGCATCACAATAAATAACATAGCCCTCCTATCCTTCTTGAAGTGTCAGAACCAGGGCCGAAGTCAATATTTCCTTCAACTCCTAGAAACTATGCTCACAAGAATCTATCCATAGAAACTTAACTTATTTTTGAGTTAGCTTCATCAATGTCCAGAAATAGAAGAAAAACCTTCTATAAATCTCCTGTAATAGCCGTCCAAACCAGGAAATTATAAGCCTTCGTAGATGTTGCGGGTCTCGGCCAAGTTTTAACATCTTCAATTTTTTGTGTATCCACCCGAATACCATCACCTGAAATAATGTGCCCTAGAAAAGTCACAGAGTTCAACCAGAACTCACATTTAGAGAACTTCGCATACAACTTCCGATCTTGGAGAACTTTAAAGATAGCGCATAAATGATCTACATGCTCTGCCTCTAATTGAGAGTATACCAGGATGTCATCAATCAACACAATCATGAATAGATCTAGGAAAGGCCTGAATACACTGTTTAATAAGTCCACGAATACCGTTGGTGCATTAGTCAACCCGAACGACATTATCCGAAACTTGAAATGACCATATCTTGTTCAGAAAGCTGTCTTCGGAATACCCTTCCCTCCGACTCTCACTTGGTGATACCCTGATCTCAAATCTATCTTTGAAATGTATTTAGCATCATGCAATTGATCAAATAAATCATCGATTCTCGAAAGTGGATATTTGTTCTTTATTGTCACCTTATTCAGTTTCTTGTAGTCAATACACATCCATAACGAGCCATCTTTTCTTCTCACAAACTACACAGGTGCTCCCCATGGCGACGAACTAGTCCTGAGAAAGACTTTTTCAAGAAAATCCTTTAATTGGTGCTTCAACTTCCTTAATTTTGCAGGTGCCATTCTATGAGGAGGAACATATATTGGCTTAGTATCTAGTAATACATCGATAGAAAAGTCCATATCTTGCTCTGGTGGAAGACCTAGAAGCACGTTCAGAAATATGTTTCGAAACTCATTGACTACTGGAACAGACTGAAGGGTTGGTTGCTTTACATTTGTGTCCTGAACTCGGACTAAATGATAAATACAGCCCTTGGAAATCTTCTTCCTTGCCTTGAGGTAGGAATAAACCTACCTCTTGGAGATAATATATTGCCCTTCCACTCTAGAACTGGCTCTGCTGGAAACTAAAAAAAAAAACCATCTTTGTTCTACAATCAACGTTACCATAACAAGAATCCAACCAATCCATACCCATAATAACATCAAAATCTATCATATCTAACTCAATCAAATTTTTTATGATATGACGGTCACAAACTATAACCACACAATTTCTATATACCCATCTAGCTATAACCGGGTCACCAACAGGTGTGGACACCTCAAAAGGTTTAATTGACTCGAATTTCACCCCAAACCGACTAGCAATTAAAGGAGTAACATACGACAGCATAGAACCAGGATCAATCAATGCATATACATCGTGAGAAGACACTGATAGTATACCTAACACTATGTCAGGTGAAGACTCAAGATCCAATCCACCGATCAATGCATAGACGCGGCTCTGAGGAACACTCAAACTGGGTGCTCCACCTCTACCTCTACCAGGAGGGCATACAAATAACGAAAAACCAGCTACAGATCCTGTCGGCTAAACCATAGCTCCACCACCTCTCAAGGGATAATCTCGCATAACGTGGCCTGGCCGACCATAGGTATAACAAACATTTAAAGCCAAATGACATTGCCCCACATGCAACTTATTGCACTGAGTACATCATGGTAAAGATGGCCTTATCTGACTGGAACCACTCCTGATCTAGGAACTGGAACCCTTAGAACTCTGAGCTGGCTCAAAATGAGCGGGTCTATCAAACCTGAGTCCTGGAAACTATGGAGGCGCACTAGCAACTGAATAAGCTAACCGTCTGGAGAACTGCTACCTCGGACCCCCTCTGTACTCACTAGCAAATCCCAAAGATCTGGCCCTCTTACTCTGACCCATATCATGCTCATGCTCAACCCTCCGCTGCTGCTGGTTCTCTTCAAGATTTTGAACGTACGCTTGAATGCAGGTAATATCCATACCTGCCTGAAGTGAGGACGTCAAGCAATCATCCATCAAATGTGGCCCCAATCCACTCACAAACCGGTGAACACGATCACCCATGTCCGCTACCATAGCTGGAGTATACCTATCCAATGAAACTAACTCATAAATATCATGACTGGAAGGGGCACATGCCAAAAGATAGGTATATACAACGCCAACTGTACCCATATATGAGCCGACAAGGCTATCAGAGGATATAACAAAATATAGACCGAGGAGAGCATAAAACATCTAGCTGTACACATTTGTCTACGAGCCTCTACATAGAATGCATAACATACTAAGGACGGGACAGGACCTCACCATGCCTATATATACACAAAAGAATCATACCACTTTAAGCTGCAACTCCAGAACAATGGAGTGCTCTTGGACCAAGGCTGGAAGGGAAGCCTAAGGATCTGTACCGTCACCCTGTCTACCTGCGGGCATAAACACAGCGTCCACCAACAAAAGGACGTCAATACGGACAAAGTACCGAGCATGTAAGGCATAGAAGTAACATAAAAGAGATATAGGAAAATGTAAGGTAGTGCGTATATAACGCTGTCACCTTCCCCATACTCCATACATACATACATACACACACACACACACACACATATATATATATATATATATATATATATATATATATATATATATATATATATATATATAATACATAATATACGCACATATAGCGCCTGACGGGTCTCGGGTCCGTATATGCATATATATATAAATAAATGCAAAGGTAATGCATAAACATGATAGGTGTACATGTGACTCTAAAGACAAAACAGGATCTAAGCAAGAATTTTGAAGATAACAATATGGAGCATGAATCAATTGGGTCCTTCCTAATTCTAATAATAGAACATTATGGATTAGCATTACATGTATGTTCGGTACACGAGGATCATGCCAAAAGAAAGAAAGGAGTTGCCTTACATACCTCATTGTCTCCTTACTACTCAATGCCCCTCTCCCGAGTTTCTAAATCTACATTCAAGAGGATTCATACTAAGGTCAATCCATTGAAACTCTCATTAGGTCAACTAAACTAATGATTGAGCTAACGAAACTCAGACAACATTTCCTTTATATCTTCTACTTCCACCAATCCTCCAAACAACACCCAAATATCAATAACAATGTAAACCTTTTCATAGTTAAGATATTATATAAAATTTGCACTTAAATCAATCCAAAACTTCCATTCAAATTCCATTCATAGTCAACAACTACAATACAGTACTTATGACTTTCCCTACCAGAATTTCTTCACCTTTATGACTTACTAACCTTCAAATCAACTAAACATATATAATAAGAGAAAGAGCATACCTTACACTTGAAGAATTTCAACTCACACAATCTTGTTTTGAAACCAAATCCACCACAACTTCAACTAAAAGCAAGGATCCTGATCATCCATGAACTAGCTTAGGGTTTTAAAGCTTGATTTTCACTTGAATTAGCGTAGTAAGTTTATGAATGGATAGAGATGGTAGAGAGAGCTTGAAGAATCTATAAAAATCTAATTTTTTTTGTGTGTAAATACTGACACAAGGTCGTGGCCCCTTTAATTTATATGAGAGAGAATTTCCCACCGCCTTCCATTTCGACGGTCAATTCGATGGGCCATCGTTCCACTCTACAGTTCATACTATTGCACCTTCGTTCTGCAGCCTTGGTCAGAGGCTAAGGTAGCTCGACTGTGGTGACTCAATGGTCCGTCGTTCTGCTAGACGGTCTGTCCTTCTACCCGTCCAGTTGATAGCCCTGCAACTTAATTCAATTTGATTCGTTTAACCTCTAAGCCTTACATAACTTCTAAGTCATGAGCTTTAAATCTTTGTATACATAAAATATCCTACTCAACATCATCGTAAGGTCGGAGACAAATCTTAGTACTCGAGACCAATGAGACTAGTACACCTGGAATTTTAACGTAACGAAAATGAGAGGCGTAACAGCTATGTTTGCCCTTGTAGGGATTTTTATCTCAAACAATATTTCATTTGATTTTGCGGTTTGGTTCTATGTTTTGGACAATTTCCTTTTTATTTTTTTATAATTGGTTGTAATAAGTTTTGGATGGTTTTTTGTCCTTGTTGGGCTTTATTTTTATGTGACTGGTTTTTGTGAAATAGCTGTGTCGTTTGAGTTTGATTAGAATTGAGCTGGTTGGATATTCATAAGAAACGGCTACTGGTTTGAGGCTTCAGCGGAGGTCACTGCGCAGAAGCAATCCAAGGGGAATTGAAGGGTCCGCTTCAGCAGACGAGTCTCTGCAATAGTGTTAGCACTGAGGAGGATGGGCTGATGGGATCGGCTCATGACAATTATAAAAACGCCCCAGCGGTCCTACCTTCACGTGAGCAGAGCGGCTAGCGTGATACGCCTGCTGCTTCAATAGCACCATTAGCAGTGACATATCTTTAACGCCTACTCTCATGAACAATCTAGGAACCGCATCGAGAACTTATCCAGGCAGGGTCAGTCCAAACACACCACATATTCAAAATGTTAAGATATCAATTGGAATCACATAGTTACCAATTGGACACACCGAGATACCAATTTGACCGAAGTAGCATGATTAGAAAGAAAGAAGGGAAATTTTCATAAATGTCCTATAGCCTCCCATGGATGGGCATGAACGTCTATGTACCATTCCACGAAACACTACGAGGCATTGATCTTGTACTTGTGAGATCGGTAACCTAGGCTCTGATACCAGTTTGTCACGACACATTTAAGATCGCGCGGGCACCTACCATTCCCACGACCCATTTAGGAACGCGTGGGCACCTACCATTCCCACCTCAGTAGGCCAACCCTTAACCCAAAATAAACTCATTTGTAATAATATAACAAGATTCATTAAGCATCGACTTATAACATAAACAAAATGCGGAAGTGAACTCATTATATAAATAAAGCGGAAGTATTTACAACAACTTTTAAATACACTGAATCCTTTCCCATCACCTGATCTAGACTAGTACAAGAGTGACTAGTTTGGAGACAAGTACAATGAAAATAAAAGACTTGACCTCCATCTGGAATAAAACGATGGAGGTCTACAAGATAGGCGCCACACATCTCCCGAAACCTCCAAATCAACCTATAACATGCACAACTCTACACCCCGGAGAGGGATGTAGCAAGATTAGTATCAGTACAACACTGGTACTGGTAAGCATCATAGGCCGACAATGGTTAGAATAACATAACGGTAATAGAGTCCACAAATAAATATGGTAGGTGGTCTTAAGTCAGTTCATGAATATAACCTTATTCAAATAACGCTCTTCTAGAAGTCCATTTTCTTAACTTTTATCATTCCTCAAGTTCTAACTCATGTAGCATACCACTTAGGTAGCCATGCTCAATTACCGCAACATTACGACTACATACAGTGCTATTTCTACCCACAGTACCACAAGGTCAACCTATCCTTTATCACATCCATAATATGGTTTAAGGATAACTCTCTCGTCATTCTAATATTCATCACTGACCCAAACCTAACAAGTTATACACATCCATATTAAGGCCACCTAGCACCACACTTCCCCAATCCAAGATCATAGCCTATAGTTATAGCAACTAATCCCAATTGTGCCAAGTCTCAGTATAGCCAATTCGAACCAGTATATCACAATCATAGAACGAGAAGTCATCACCTATGTTATGGCATCTTAACCCAACTGTGCCAAGTCTCAGTATAATCAATCATGAATCAACACTACAACAAGGAGCATATGAAAGAATAAGATGCAATACAATGAAGTATGTAATGTTGATTCAATACCAGTGCAGTCTTTGTACAACATGTCCCGGATGGAATACCTCCACGTCTCGGCGATCATGACCCATGGGGGACCCGCGAAGTCCTTGTACCACTCATCTCAGCAATAACCTTGGCGACGAGCACTCTCTCGATCTCAGCAAGTGACCTCGGGCATCGAGAACACATTCATTCCCGGTAAGAGACCTCAAATGCAACGTACACTCATTCCGCTTTCATAAATAAACTCAGATCACAGACTCTCATCTCTCTTTTATGTTCTGCGACAAAGACCTCGGAGGCTTCACTCTCTCATTCATCATCATCTGTTCCATAACCAATTCAATCCCAAATAGTATCACACATGGCACACAAGTAATATTAATAATAATGCTACATAATAAGCCACAATGGAATCACAATTCTCATCTCAATATCAATCAAGTAAAGAACCACAATATCATAGCCATGATATATCACTAATCACCAATATTCGATGTCTCAATGTGGCAACGAGCCAAGAAATAAATAGAACAAGATAAATCAACAACGCATCGGGTGGCTAGCCCCCAAATCATACAACAAGGCCCAACCTAAAACAATATCCAACCCAACTTCATACCCGAAGGTTTACATGCATTCTCCGACAATATCATCTAAACATACGCTTCGCTAATCGAAGTCTCACCATAAGGTAATCATAAATGTACAACTATATTAGTAATACATAATAACCGCTATTTCTTATATGTTATCAATCTAAAGTATCCATCCTAATCTCCAAAATATTATACATGCATTCTCCGTTTCATCTAACACGCGTGTATAAAAGTCTAACCGGAGTCTACCAAGTGAGAGAAGTGGTAACCTACCTCAAGTCCGAATAGGTGTGCGAACATCCACTTGGACTCCACCTTCCATATTTGTAGGGAATTTATAGATCTGAGAGGTCTAGGAACGATGGGTAATTTCAAGTAAGCAACAATTTAGGAATTGGGGTCATAGGTGTAAAATCGTCATTTCTCAAATAAAATTTTGATTCTAAATTTATTGCTATTTGACTTCTTTTTATAGAAATCAAGATTCACCTAAGTCAAACTTACCTCACTAATTCACATTACTCATTATTAACACCTAACAAGTTAACCCATTTGAGAAATAGAAAGGATTTAGGCTTAGAACTAGTTATTAATCTAGGTCTTGCAATAAATAAGTCATCCTTGAGTTACTAATTACTCTAGGTCAACAATACCACTTTTACCCAATAGTCTCTTAAGAATTTTGAGAAAGAACCCTCATTTAATGCTTTGCCATAAGAATTTTGAGAAAGAACCCTCATTTAATGCTTTGCCATAATCATAAATGGTATAAGAAGAAAGAAGGAATTAAAGGAAGATGAAATGAGGGATTTAAGGAGGTTACCTTCCCAACATTGTAAGTTTCTAGCGTTGGAATTTCCTCTCTGTGGCGCCTATAACTTGGGGAAATGAAATATTAGGTCAAGTCAATAAATGGGGCTTTAAATAGTTCAATCACTGGTCATCTAACGCTTTAGCGGTCGGGATACCACTTCAGCGGTTTCGAGACCGTGGAAGCGGTCTGATGAAATCTTTCCTACCTTCACTACTGCGTGGCATGGGTCGCTGGGGCGTGACCGCTATGGTGGTCAGCCTACCACCAGGGCGGTCTAACTGGGTCCAAGGGCTGAAATTTGATATTTTAATTCCTATTCGCACGACGAGTCCAGTTAGGCTAAATGTTCAGCGAGGATACGTAATGAACCGAACAAGTCCACGATGTCAAAGTTGCGAATCTTTCGGAATTACGGTAACGACTAAACGGGTCGTTATAGTAACCGATACAAGTGCTCGTCACCTCACAAGTTTCGAGACCCCTTTTAGTTACCCCTATTATCTCCTTTTATTAGTCTAATTAAACCAACCACGATGCTTTAATTAAGGTCAAAAGTCTCAACATGCCTGAATAGGAGTCAAAAGATCACAACAAACTCTTGCCCTTTCATAAAACCTCCAAATAATCCCAATCTGTTCAAACACAAATTATACGTAAGAATACAATTCAATCGATGCCCATTTTCCATATAAAGGTTTAGGTCTAGAAAGTCAACACAAAAACCCCATTCAAAACCTCAAAGGTCAAAATCGTAATTTTATTGCAAAATCTGGTACAAATCTAATGATACCCATAGTGCTATACTTTAGTTCCGAACCCAAAAAGTCACCCAAAATTGGATTATGAGTTCAAAGGGGAAAAATGCGAGATTCAACCCATAATTAGTTTACCCAACACCTAAGGAGTCTACAAACCAATAATGAACCAAATCCATCATCGAATTCGTGCTTAAAAAGAGAATTCACAAATTCTGACTTAGAGTCATAAACCCCCAAACCTCTCCTTAAATCATGATATCTAACATGGAAATCCTTACCAATTAATGATATAAATGTAAAAAGGAGACTAGAAACTTACCCACTTTGATGAATCATACAACTACCTCAAAAATCTCCTTAAACCGAGTCCCAAAGCGCCAAATATGTGAATAAAAGGTCTAATCCCGAAATAGGGAACTTAATAGGTTTCTGTCCAGCGATTTGTGCAGATGCGCTCATACCCTTGCACTTGCGAAGTCGCAGATGTGAGGTCCACTTACTTTACCTAAGGCCGCAGGTGCGGCCCATTGCACGCAGAGGCCGCCTCGCACCTGCTAGCCCTTTTCTTGCAGATGCGGGCTCCAGCCCATTCTGTCAGAAATTGCACCTACGACCCACCTTGCATAGGCGCAGCTCCGTAGGTGTGAGCCATGTCTCCCAGATGCGAGTCACCAGATAACTAGAAAATTCTACGTAAGTTCAAACATTGATCCAACACCCGAAACTCATCCACAAACTCCAGTACATGAACCAAATATGCAAACCAGTTCTAAAATACGCTATGAACTCACTCACGCCCTCGGAATTCTCAAAAGAGGTTATCTTGACCAAAAAGACCAAAAAAAAACCCATGTCCCTCTGGAACCGAACCAACTACTCGACCAAGTCATAATAGACGTTCTAGACTAATGGAATCGATGAAACTTTTAAAAAGACTCATTTTCCCCTGATGTCGACTTTGGTCAACCAAACCCTTATGAACTTCTAAAAATCCCATTTTCTTACCCCAAATCTCAGTCGAATGCCTCGAGAACTGCGCCACCCATCCCCACAAGTCAAACAAACCATAAAGAAGCTAGGGGAAGGGTTAATAGGGTTAAAATAGTCAAAAAAACAAAATGACCTAACGAGTCATTACAAAAAAAGAAATTAGATACGAAATTAAAAGTCTTCCGAAAATGGTTATTCTAACTTGTCTGTAGGTTCAGGAAATTTAGAATATCGGTAACAAATTCCTTTTAATGCGCGACAATTTAATCATCTATGCGGTTAAATTATGACACCAAATAAATGGAATACAGTTCCCATGTGAAAGATCAACTCAAGCTACACAAATTTAATAAAGCCCATGTTAACTTTTCATTATGAATTTGAGTTCTCTCTAAGGTTATGATTACTTGACTATTCTTCATTGAAATCCTATTTATGGTTTACCCGCTATCTAATAAGTTTAGATTAATGTATTACATATAAATCTTCACATGTAAGTAAACATGTATTAGAAATTAATTTCCTCCATCAAAGTTCATTTTGTGCATCCCCAACTATTAATGCTAGTCATAAATCATTATTTTGTGTATTTTTGACTGATAGTGCAGTCAAATTCTGCCGACAGAACAGGAAAAGTCTATTACACAAATATAAACATGATCTTTGATTGCTTTTGACAAGTATTAGTGAACTTTCCATGTACATCGACAAGTATCAAAGACCAATCTTCCTCCATTAAACTTTTTATTTTAAACTGTTGATTTCATATTTATAATATTATCCTCTTCACCTAATTTTGTGTAACTCTTTTATATGTTTCTGATTGATAGCAAGTTCATATAAACTCTATCAACCTAACTAGAAAAGTTTATAATGCAATCAATCTAAGAGCTTTTATGTATCATGTAGCCATTATCACCATAAGGAATGTTAGAGGCCAAAGAAAAACAAATTCAGAAGATGTTATAGAAGAAGATATATCTTATATAAAAACTAGTCATTAAGAATAGGCCTTACACTTTTTTCGCATGTTAGTAATTACAAATATATATATTAGGAACAAAAATTAAAGAAAAAAGAGTTTAAAATAATAAATCCTCCCCTTTGTATAAAATTATTTTGAGAAGAGGCAACGAAAGAAGATATATCTTAGATAAGGCTAGTAATTATACACGCATGTTCCACGTATATCTTACGTCAAATATATTATTTTTTTTACCAAGATTAAATTGATGTTCACAAAAATATGAAGAAAAAAAAAACCTCCCTTTTTTGGAAGTATTTTCTATATGAAGGTATAGAAGATGATATATAAAGACTAGTCACAGGACATTATTGTTACTGTTAATTTTTCTTTTATGTGTCAAATCTATATTTTTACCATGAATTCTCGGAAGCATTATTGCAAGTTTGAACTTCTTGTATTTTGAGAGACACATTTCTCCCAAACAGAAAAAAAATTGGGACATTTCTCAATCTTTTCACAGCATTATTGTAAGTTTGTGTTTCTTACATTTTGAAAGACACATTTTAGAGATTATCAATCCATGCTTCTGATCATGTGTGCTTTGACAAAAATTCTTTATATTGATTGTTATTCTCCACTTATGGTTCTATGTATTATATAGTATACGAGTTAAGGGTTGGGGATGAATTTGAGAATGTATCTGTAGACATCAAAATTTTGTTGGATTTAACATAGGCCTCTACGCGATGAGCTCAATCTGTATATGTTTGAAGATAATTATTTAATCAAAAGACATAAAAGTTTTTTTAATGTTATATGTAGGAAACCGCAGATTACATACTTGACATACAGGTACAACGCACTTGTCAAGAAACTAGTTACAAATAAAAATAAGATGTTTGATTAAATCTCATTATAAGTATCAGTGAGCTTTCCATACATGTTATAGGAAATTATGTTCCACCAATAAGGGGTGCTTAAAACCCATTAAGGTAATTAAAGTTAACCCTAATATTCCCTATATAAGTACACTTATGGTGTACAATTGAGTATACTTTTTGGGGTATTTTCTTGAGCTCTCTAGTCTTCTATTCAAAAAACAATTAGAGTTAGATCGTGGTTTAGGGGGTTGCTTTGATATACCATGACAACCTCCATTGGCCAGTAATTCCGGACGCAGTTCGCTTCAGACTTCTGCTTCTGCTACACGAAGAACACGTAAGTTCTCGTTTTGTAGCACATAGCTATTATCACCATAATGAATGCTAGAGGCAAAGAAAAACATATCTAGAAGATGTTACAGAAGAAGATATATCTTATATAAAGACTTATCACTAAACACAGAACTTGCACGTTTTTTGTACGTCAGTTATTACCAATCTTTATCAGGAACAAAAATTGAAGAACAAAAGGTTCAAAAGATTAAAACCTCCTCTTTGTGAAAATTATTTGCAAGAAAAGGCTGTGAAAGAAGATATATCTTATATAAGACCAGTCATTATTCACGTGAGTTGCACATATATCTTACGTCAATTATTCAAAAAAGTTTATCAAGAATAGAAATTGATGAACACAAAAATTTGAAAATAAAACCTCCCCTTTTTTTAAAAGCATTTTCTATATTAAGGCACTGATGACGATATATTTAATATTAAAACTAGTCATAAGAAGTTATTTTTAGTGTTTATTTTCTCGTTTACGTGTCAAATCCATTTTTTCACCATTAATTCTCTGAAACACATTACTCCCAAACAGAAAAAAAAAGAGACATTTGTCGATTTTTTCGTAGATTGTAAAAAAAAAATATTTTAATAGACATATTTCAAAGATTATCTGTCCTTTGTTCTGATCATGTATGCTTTGCCAATGATTCTGCACATTGATTGTTGTTCTCTACTAATGGTTCTATTTAATAGATATGTAATGACTCGCTTAGTCATTTTGAGCGTTTTATCGTATTTTTCCCAAAACTATCTTCGCGTATTTTAATTTTTGTATTTATGAATTGCGGGGATGGGTGATGCAGTTCCTGAGGCAATCGGGCTGGTTTTAGATTAGTTTTGGTGAAATTGAAGTTTTCTAAGTTGAAGAAATGGAGATGTTTGACCAAAGTCAACATATGAGGTAGATGTGTCATTTTTGAAGTTTCATCTATTCCATTATGTTCGGAATATGATTTTTGACTTAGTCAGACTATTGGTTCGGGTTCCGAGGCGTTGGGTGTGATTTGGATCGTTGGTTGGGAATAGAGGATTTTGATGAATTGTAGCGTGTTTTATGGTTCAGAAGTATACAAGGTTTTAAGTTCATGTTTAGAATGTGTTGGAAGGATTAGAGGATGAACGAATCGAGGAGAATACGTTTCGTCCAAATTTGATGTTGACGGGAGAAATACGGATCATATTTGGAAATACGGATCGTATTTGGAATTACGGTCCGTACTTCTCTTGGCTGTAATTAAATATACGGTCAATATTTTTGGCTGTATTTTTAAGTTGGCTTCAGCTATTTTTTTTATATATTTCGTATACTTATCATTTTAACTCATTTTCTCCACTTCCCCTGATCTTCAACCTTCTAGATAACCCTCTCAAACAATATCTAATCAACTCCTAAGAAATATCAAGGATCAAAAGAGAAGATCAAGTGTTTAAAGGTTCTAAAGTGATTAAGGAAGCTTGTTTCTCCTTTTGGTAGTAGTTTTTGTAACGACCCGTTTCATCATTATTGTAATTTCTACTCTTTTGACCCTTTTTCGAGCTTAGTTAGCTCACTTTTGACCCGAGGGGACCGCTAACACTCTTCTCGAGGTGTCCAGACTTGATTCGGTGACTTTTTGTGAAATATGAGCGTTAAGCAAAAAAGAGTTGACTCAAAGTTGACTTTGCGTAAACGGACCTTTTTCGGAAATTAGTCAATTTCGAGAGGTCCGGATGGCCATTTAGAACTTGTGTGTGTATTTGGTTCGGTTCCCTATGCACTCGGATGCATTTTGAGACTTGGGTTGGGAAAATTGGAATTAAGGCATCGGGGGTTGACTCGGTCAACGAGACCTCCGTTGGGAATTTCGAGGCCCCAAGCGCCTTTGCAGCATGTTTTTATGTATGTCTATGTGTATGGTATATGAGCAAATGGCCACGGGAACTAATCGGAAAATCGAATCAAATGGTGAAACTTGGGTAACTTTCTGGTGTCTGATTCCCACTTTGGCGGCACCAGCACCGTGGCACGGTACCGCTGGAGCGGTTTAATGATTTTTGCCTTGACCGTTGAAGCGGTCGAGTGACCGCTGGGGCGGTCCCAGTGTCGCTAAAGCGGGTGACGGGCAGTGTGTATTATTAATGAAGTGTTAAAAACCTTTAGACCCTCATTTACTCCCATTTCGAAATTAGAGCTTTGGGGAACTGTTCTTGGAGATAATTTGGGAATATTCTTGGTGGTAAATCTTGCTAATTCTTTACTCTTCCTTTAATCATAATCATCTCAGATTCCCCATTTCCTTGAATAATCTCTTAGTAATGGAAGTTGGAAGATGATTTTGATGAACATTTTCTCTAGGCTTATTAATGACGAAATTGATGGGGTTTATGTTAGATTTTGATGAATTTAAGCTTGTTAATCATATATCTTCCATTTCTAGTGTTGAATTTCGGAATCAAAGAGTTAAGGTTTATACCCAAATTGGGGTTTTACTTCAAATTCAAAATTGGGGGAATCCATGAGCTAGATTAGCAATTAGTTGTTGGGTTATGATCACCTAGAGCTTAATTTGATATTTTTCTTCCGAATTTCCCGTTTTGACCTTGTGGGCCTTGTTTCCCTAAATTCTAGGGTTGGATTTGACCTAAATTGAATGATAGCAATATTAGTATCGTTCTTCATGATTTCTAATCTAGATTTCGAATATGCCTAGACTTCTTTGATATTGAGGCTCAGCGGAAGACAAGGCTATAGAGTGATTGTTGGTTTTGCTGTTTGACCATCCAGGTAGGTTATGGCTTAACCTTTGTTACACCTCGGAAAATTTCCCATTGGTACGCAAGTAAATGAACTAATGATGTGTGCGAGGAGTGCGAGTGTATAATGTTTCATGGGAAATGTATGTAAAGGGATATGGATGATTAGAATGAAAAGTCGAGAAATGAGAAAAATTGAAAGTTGGCAAAACTGCCCAGTGGTCGTATAGTGCAAAATAAGGACCGTAAAGTTCAATACGGTCCGTAAACTTGACGTCGTAAACTGGCATGTCTAACTTCAACTTTCTGCCAGCTGAGGAAATGGCTAAAATACGACCTGGTGGACGGACCGTAAAGTGATTTACGGCCCGTAAACCATGGTCGTAAATCACCATGCATGCAGGCCAAAGTTTTTGGTTCTGCTTAAGCTTAAAAACGACCATGAGGGACGGTCCGTAAACTGAAATACGGACCGTAAACCTCCATGGACGACCACTGTTCACCCAGCACAGATTTTTCAATTCATTAAATATGAGGATCAAGACTTGTCTTATTTCATTTACAACATTACACCACTTCTCTCTAGAACTTCTCTCTACATTTATTATATGAGTTTCCAAGGATTATAAGTCATCCATAACATTAAGACAAGTGAATCAAGGATAAGGGAGTCATCAAGGATCATCCAAGTCAAGAAATTCAAATGGAGAAAAACTAGGGTTTTGCTCAAAGAAGAGTATTATCAACCAAAGCTTGTTCCTACAACTTCTAAGGTAAGATTCATGATTTTTACAAGATGTTTAAGGTATTGAAGAATTAAAATACATGGATTGTAGAAAATGTTGTCAACTAGGTCATGAATGATGAATAGTGACATTTTGAGAAATAGTTTGAATTGAGTTATGAATGTTGTTGTGTTGTGATATGAATGTGTTATAAATGGTATTAAGATCATGAACTAAACACTTTAGACGAATGGACGAAGATGGGTGTTATAATCATGAATGTGGGTGAATTAGAGGCAAATTGAGGAATCTAGATAATGTGGTTAATGTGAATGACTAATGGCCATTGTTATGACATTAATGAAGGTATAAACGCTAGCATTGGAAGGGAACGTGCAAGTGTAGAATAGTTCGACGGAAAGGTATGTAAGGCTAACCCTTCTTTCATAAGGCATGGTTCTTTGCCAAATTCCTAAATTCCTCTATATGAGTATGTTGCCTCCACATGGTTGGCATTCCGAGCTCATAAGCTCACGACCCTTGATATGTACCATGATTTTACTATGTTCCTCGCTTGACGAGTAAGTCTATAATGTAGATGTAACGATAGTGATGAGGATAGAAATGATGATGAGAGTAAAATGATATTAAAGATGCTTACGAGCTATGATGTATGTATATGTGCCTGTGAAGGGCTATAATGATACCCCGAGCTTATAACGCCGGGTAGGATATATATATATGTATATGATTATGTATAAAGTATGTATACGATTACGTAACGCGCGCACACCTCTGCAGAGGGTACGGATAACCCTGATGCCTTGGTAGGGCCTGGTATGTATGACCTTGAGCCTTGGTTGGCCAAGTATGTATAAGACACCGATCCCATGAGGTCGGGTATGCTATGTAAATGCTATGTATATGAAATGACTATGTATATAATATGAATAGGAATGTGAAAAGACTATGTATAGGAATACGAATAAGGACATGTATACGAATATGAGCACAAGTACGGCACGAGTATTATTATGGGATACGAACGACGATGTATGCAAGTAAGCGACATGATGATGATATTACTGTCTCCCCTCCTATGCTATCTTCATATGTTATCTATTATGCTTCTATATTGATGTTGATCATGCTTTACATACTCAGTACATTCTTCGTACTGACATCCTTTTGTTTGTGGACGCTGCTTCATGCCCGCAGGTGCGCAGGGAGACAGATTTGATCCTTAGATGCTTATTCGGAGATTTCATAGAGAGCTCCATTTCCTTCGGAGCCATATCTTTTGGGTACTCAATCTTTTGTGTATATAATTATGGGCATAGCGGGGTCCTGTCCCGCTAATGTGATATGTTATACTCTTAGAGGCTCGTAGACATGTGTGTGTGTGGGTAGATGTGTTTGGCCTTGTCGGCCTATGTTTTATATATCATTTTGTCAGCCACGTTGGCCCATGTATATTGATATGGCATGAATGCCTATGATGATATAAAGGTGCGGTTGTCCATATGGGACTAGTTGACGAATGAATGGAAATGCATGTATGATTATGTGGCTCACCTAGATGTATGTATAAGAGTAAGCTAAGAGGGTGCTCGGGTGGGTTAGCACCGGGTGCTCGTCGCGGCCCCAAGTCAGGTCGTGACAAAAGTGGTATCAGAGCAGTTCAGTCCTAGGATGTGTCTACGAGCCGTGTCTAGTAGAGTCTTGGTTATGGGTGTGTTGCGCGCCACACTTATAAACGAGAAGCTGCGGACATCTTAGGAATATATGACCTTCTTTCTTCATAAGGATCGTGCGATAGAGCTATGATGGAAGAAATTCTTGTTCCTAAATCGTGTGTTGTGTATTTCAGAGATGCCTAAAAAGAAAAAGGCTACAGTAGCCCAAAAGGGCAAGACGGTGGCAGAAAAACGGGCTGAAAGAGCACCGCCACCGGTAGTAGAGGAAGATGAGTCCCAGAGTGCGGCTCAATCTCAGTCCTCCTAGACAGTGCCTATTACTGAGGAGCACGTGGGAGCCTTAGCCCCAGCTCCAGCTCCTCCACCGAATGCTTCAGGCCAAGATGTGAGAGAGGCCATTAATTTGTTGACTCAGTTGGTTGCGGCCCAGACTCAGAGGCCAAGCGCAGGGCAAGGTGACAGGACTGTTAGTGCAAGGGCCCGTGACTTCATTGCTTTGAAACCCCCGGAATTCTTTGGGTCGAAACTGGAGGAGGATCCCCAGGACTTTATTGATGGTATGCTAAGGACGCTCCGGTTGATACATGCTTCAGACACCGAATCGGTGGAGCTAGCGTCATACAGATTGAGGGATGTCTCAATCCAGTGGTATATGGTTTGGATGGCTTCGCGGGGAGCCAATGCACCTCCTCCGGTATGGCAAGAGTTTGTCGATGCTTTTCTCCGTCACTACATGCCTCCACAAGTTCGGCGAGCTAGGGCCGATAAATTCTTGAATCTGAGGCAAGGTAGCATGAGTGCTACAGAGTATAGTCTCCGATTCAATTCCTTGGCTAGGTATGCTTCGGCCATGGTAGCGGATATGGGCGATCGGGTGCACCGGATTGTGAAAGGCCTAGGGCCACACTTGATGGATAAATGTTTGACTGCGTCCCTTCAGGATGGCATGGATATTGCACGCATTCAGGCACATGCTCAGGAATTAGAGGAACACCTACAGCAGCGGAGAAATGAACGTGAGCAGGATAGGGGCCATAACAAGAGGGCCAGACCTTCGGATTCGAGGAGCGAGTCCAGGGGCGGACACAGAAAGCAGTTTCCCAACCATTCAGGCTATTCTATGACCAGTACACCTCCACAGTTCACGGGGCAGAGATTTGACAGATCTACTCGTTCCGAGCCGAGTCAGGGTTATTCGGGGTCTCAGTTTAGAGGTGATTTAGGCCAGCCAAGGCCACCCGTACCACGATGTTCTCAGTGTGGAAAGTTGCATTGGGGTCAGTGCCGATCACGTTCAGACGCTTGCTATTCATGTGGTCGGCCAGGCCATATTATGCGTGATTGCCCCTCAGTGCAGGGTAGAGGTAGGACCCAGCCATCAGGGTCGGTAGCCGGATCTTCGGCATCTGTACGCCCTACGGGGCCAGGTTCACATGCTCCAGTCGGCCATGGTAGGGGTAGGGGCAGAGCTCCCAGTACTAGCGGTCCTCAGCACCGTATTTATGCTTTGGCTGGACGCCAAGATCTTGGGTCTTCTCCTGATGTAGTCACAGGTATATTATCGGTATTTTCTTATGATGTATATGCTTTGATTGATCCGGGCTCCACATTATCATATGTTACTCCATATATTGCGGGTCGATTTATAATTGAGCCAGAGTCTATCAAACCTTTTGAGGTGTCTACACCCGTGGGTGAATCGGTAATAGCTAGCCGAGTATATAGGAATTGTGTGATTGTGATTTATGATCGTCGTACCATGATTGATTTGCATGAGCTAGAAATGGTAGATTTTGACATTATTATGGGCATGGATTGGTTGGCTTCTTGTTATGCCAATGTTGATTGCCGAATGAAGATGGTTCGTTTCCAGTTTCTAGGAGAACCACTCTTAGAATGGAAAGGGAATTCGGCATCACCAAAAGGTAGGTTTAGTTCCTATCTAAAGGCAAGGAAGATGATCACGAAAGGGTGTATTTATCACCTCGTGCTAGTTCAAGATGTAGAAGCTGAGTCGCCGACTCTTCAGTCAGTTCCGGTAGTGAACGAATTTCCGGATGTGTTCCCGGAAGAGCTTCCAGGCCTTCCTCCCGAGCGAGAGATAGATTTTGCGATTGATGTGTTGCCAGACACTAATCCTATATCTATTCCTCCCTATAGGATGGCACCCGCAGAGTTGAAAGAGTTGAAGGAGCAATTAAAAGACTTGCTTGAAAAAGGCTTCATTAGGCCTAGTTCATC
Organism: Lycium barbarum; assembly: GCF_019175385.1. Lineage (NCBI taxonomy): Eukaryota > Viridiplantae > Streptophyta > Magnoliopsida > Solanales > Solanaceae > Lycium > Lycium barbarum. Next base: position 33,345,510 of record NC_083339.1, on the reverse strand, counting down.
CCCGTGGGGAGCACCCGTATTGTTCGTCCGGAAGAAGGATGGCTCTTTGAGAATGTGCATTGATTATCGGCAATTGAATAAAGTGACAATTAAGAACAAGTATCCCCTCCCGAGGATTGATGATTTATTTGATCAATTGCAAGGTGCCAAATAGTTTTCAAAGATTGATTTGAGGTCCGGGTATCACCAAGTAAGAGTTAGGGAGAAAGATATCCCTAAGACAGCTTTCAGAACAAGATATGGCCATTTCGAGTTCCGAGTAATGTCGTTTGGGCTAACTAATGCACCGGCAGTGTTTATGGACTTAATGAACAATGTATTCAGGACTTTTCTGGATTTATTCGTGATTGTATTCATCAATGATATCCTAGTGTATTCTAGATCCGAGGCAGAACATGCGGATCACTTGCGTGTTGTCCTTGGAGTTCTTCGAACTCGAGAGTTATTCGCGAAGTTTTCCAAATGCGAGTTTTGGTTGAACTCAGTGGCATTTCTGGGCCACATTGTTGCAGCTGACGGTATTCGAGTGGATAGCCAAAAGATTAAGGCCGTGAAGACCTGGCCAAGGCCCACGACCCCTATGGAGGTTCGTAGCTTTTTGGGCTTAGCCGGTTATTACAGAAGATTTGTTGAGGGTTTCTCTTCTATTTTTGCACCGCTCACCAAGTTGACTCAGAAGTCAACTAAGTTTCAATGGACAGATGCTTGCGAGCGTAGTTTCCAAGAGTTGAAAGACCGACTGACTTCAGCCCCAGTCTTGACACTTCCAGAGGGATCGTAAGGATATGTTATTTATTGTGATGCTTCAGGCGTCGGGCTAGGCTGTGTATTGATGCAAAATGGCAAGGTGATTGCGTATGGCTCTAGACAATTACGGAAACATGAGCAGAATTATCCTACCCATGACTTAGAATTGGCCGCGGTGGTCCATGCTTTAAAGATATGGAGACATTACTTATATGGTGTCCACGTGGATATTTATACAGATCATAAGAGTCTCCAGTACATCTTCAAGCAGAAAGAGTTTAATTTGTGGTAACGACGATGGCTAGAGTTGCTAAAAGACTATGATGTTGAAATCCTATACCACCTCGGAAAGGCAAATGTTGTGGCTGATGCTCTTAGCCGTAGGTCGATGGGAAGTCTAAGTGATGTACGACCAGAAAAGAAAGAGATGGCCCGTGATCTTCAGCAGTTAGCTAGCCTAGGAGTCCGAGTGGTGGACTCAGGTACCAGCGTAGCTACTATTCAGAATTCAACAGTTTCATCGTTAGTAGCGGAAGTAAAAGAGCGACAATATGAGGATCCTATGCTAATGCAGTATAGAGATACACTCCCTCAGAAGGAGGAGTCATCATTTGACATTTCGGAAGACGGAGTTCTCCGATGTCAAGGCAGGTTATGTGTTCCCGATGTGGCAGGTCTACGCCATCAGATTTTGAGAGAAGCTCATTGTTCCCGTTACTCCGTTCACCCCGGAGCGACGAAAATGTATCATGATCTTAAGGCTATATACTGGTGGAATGGGATGAAGAAAGACGTAGCAGAATTCGTAGCTCAGTGTCCTAATTGCCAACAAGTGAAGATAGAACACCAAAAGTCGGGTGGCTTATTGCAAGCTATAGAAATCCCAACTTGGAAGTGGGAAGTGATTAATATGGATTTCATTACAGGGTTACCCCGTTCTCGACGTAAATATGATTCTATATGGGTGATCGTGGATAGGCTCACAAAGGCAGCGCATTTCTTACCGGTCAGAACGACCTATATGGCAGAAGATTATGCCAAGCTTTATCTTAAAGAGATAGTGAGACTCCATGGCGTTCCGGTATCTATTATCTCTAATAGAGGAACTCAGTTTATAGCCAAGTTTTGGGGGTCTTTCCAAAAAGGTTTAGGGACCCAAGTGCGCCTAAGCATGGCATTTCACCCATAGACCGATGGGCAAGCTGAACGTACTATTTAGACTCTTGAAGATATGTTACGAGCATGTATGATAGATTTTGGAGGAAATTGGGATGACCATTTGCCACTCATTGAGTTTGCTTACAATAACAGTTACCATTCTAGCATTCAAATGGCACCGTATGAAGCTCTATATGGGCGAAAGTGTAGGTCCCCAATTGGGTGGTTTGAAACCGGAGAAGCTAAGTTGATAGGGCCAGACTTGGTCCAGCAAGCAATAGAGAAAGTTAAGCTCATACAAGATCGGTTGCTAGCGGCTCAAAGTCGTCAGAAGTCCTATGCGGATAATCGTCGAAGAGACTTAGAGTTCCAAGTTAAGGATTGGGTATTCTTGAAAGTGTCGCCAATGAAAGGCCTTATGAGATTTGGCAAAAAGGGGAAGCTCAGTCCCCGGTATATCGGACCCTATGAGATTATACGCAGAATAGGCAAAGTGGCCTATGAGCTAGATCTACCTCCAGCTTTGGAGTCAGTCCATCCAGTATTTCATGTCTCGATGCTTCGGAAGTGTGTTGGAGATCCTACGAGGATTGTCCCACTGAATGATATTCAAGTGACAGAAAAGTTAACTTATGATGAAATGCCCATTGCCATATTAGATAGGCAAGTACGGAGGCTTAGAAACAAAGAAGTGGCCTCAATTAAAGTGTTGTGGAGAAATAACAATCGAGAGGAAATGACATGGGAAGCGGAAGAGAATATGCGATCCAAATACCCACATTTATTTCGGCCCTTGGAAGAGGTCCAAGATGAGACGTCAAAATCATAAGGTATGCATGTTTTCCCTTTTATACATTCAGGTCGTGTGTGGCCAAATTTCTAGTCCTGTTGTCTTATTTCCCTGTGAGGCATTGTTATTGTGGGTTGTTGTGACAGGGTGGTAGTGCCACATTACAGAGGAAACTCTGGCGAAATTTTTATATGATTCCCCAAGCCTTTAACATTCGAGGACGAATGTTCCTAAGGGGGGTAGAATGTTACACCTCGGAAAATTTCCCGTTGGTACGCAAGTAAATGAACTAATGATGTGTACGAGGAGTGCGAGTGTATAATGTTTCATGGGAAATGTATGTAAAGGGATGTGGATGATTAGAATGAAAAGTCGAGAAATGAGAAAAATTGAAAGTTGGCAAAACTGCCCAGTGGTCGTATAGTGTAAAATACGGACCGTAAAGTGCAATACGGTCCGTAAACTTGACGTCGTAAACTGGCATGTCCAACTTCAACTTTCTGCCAGCTGAGGAAATGGCTAAAATACGACCTGGTGGACGGACCGTAAAGTTATTTACGGCCCGTAAACCATGGTCGTAAATCACCATGCATGCAGGCCAAAGTTTCTGGTTCTGCTTAAGCTTAAAAACGACCACGAGGGACGGTCCGTAAACTGAAATACGGACCGTAAACCTCCATGGACGACCACTGTTCACCCAGCACAGATTTTTCAATTCATTAAATATGAGGATCTAGACTTGTCTTATTTCATTTACAACATTACACCACTTCTCTCTAGAACTTCTCTCTACATTTATTATATGAGTTTCCAAGGATTATAAGTCATCCATAACATTAAGACAAGTGAATCAAGGATAAGGGAGTCATCAAGCATCATCCAAGTCAAGAAATCCAAATGGAGAAAAACTAGGGTTTTGCTCAAAGATGAGTATTATCAACCAAAGCTTGTTCCTACAACTTCTAAGGTAAGATTCATGATTTTTACAAGATGTTTAAGGTATTGAAGAATTAAAATACATGGATTGTAGAAAATGTTGTCAACTAGGTCATGAATGATGAATAGTGACATTTTGAGAAATAGTTTGAATTGACTTATGAATGTTGTTGTGTTGTGATATGAATGTGTTATAAATGGTATTAAGATCATGAACTAAACACTTTAGACGAATGGACGAAGATGGGTGTTATAATCATGAATGTGGGTGAATTAGAGGCAAATTGAGGAATCTAGATAATGTGGTTAATGTGAATGACTAATGGCCATTGTTATGACATTAATGAAGGTATAAACGCTAGCATTGGAAGGGAACGTGCAAGTGTAGAATAGTTCGACGGAAAGGTATGTAAGGCTAACCCTTCTTTCATAAGGCATGGTTCTTGGCCAAATTCCTAAATTCCTCTATATGAGTATGTTGTCTCCACATGGTTGGCATTCCGAGCTCATAAGCTCACGATCCTTGATATGTACCATGATTTTACTATGTTCCTCGCTTGACGAGTAAGTCCATAATGTAGATGTAACGATAGTGATGAGGATAGAAATGATGATGAGAGTAAAATGAGATAAAAGATGCTTACGAGCTATGATGTATGTATATGTGCCTATGAAGGGCTATAATGATACCCCGAGCTTATAACGCCGGGTAGGATATATATATATGTATATGATTATGTATAAAGTATGTATACGATTACGTAACGCGCGCACACCTCTGCAGAGGGTACGGATAACCCTGATGCCTTGGTAGGCCCAGGTATGTATGACCTTGAGCCTTGGTTGGCCAAGTATGTATAAGACACCGATCCCATGAGGTCGGGTATGCTATGTAAATGCTATGTATATGAAATGACTATGTATATAATATGAATATGAATGTGAAAAGACTATGTATAGGAATACGAATAAGGACATGTATACGAATATGAGCACAAGTACGGTACGAGTATTATTATGGGTTACGAACGACGGTGTATGCAAGTAAGCGACATGATGATGATATTACTGTCTCCCCTCCTATGCTATCTTCATATGTTATTTATTATGCTTCTATATTGATGTTTATCATGCTTTACATACTCAGTACATTCTTCGTACTGACGTCCTTTTGTTTGTGGACACTGCGTCATGCCCGCAGGTGCGCAGGGAGACAGATTTGATCCTTAGCTGCTTATTCGGAGATTTCATAGAGAGCTGTATTTCCTTCGGAGCCATATCTCTTGGGTACTCAATCTTTTGTGTATATAATTATGGGCATAGCGGGGTCCTGTCTCGCTAATGTGATATGTTATACTCTTAGAGACTCGTAGACATGCGTGTGTGTAGGTAGATGTGTTTGGTCTTGTCGGCCTATGTTTTGTATATCATTTTGTCGGCCCTGTTGGCCCATGTATATTGATATAGCATGAATGCCTATGATGATATAAATGTGCGGTTGTCCATATGGGAGTAGTTGACGAATGAATGGAAATGCATGTATGATTATGTGGATCACCTAGATGTAAGTATAAGAGTAAGCTAAGAGGGTGCTCGGGTGGGTTAGCAGCAGGTGCTCGTCGCGGCCCCGAGTCGGGTCGTGACAACCTTGGTGGGACTTCGTATAACGAAGCATATATTTAGGTTATATTATCGGAGAAAGCATGTAAACCTTCGGATATGTAGTTGGGCTTGATATTGTCTTAGGTTGGGCCCAGTTGCGTGAATATGGCTAGCCACCCCGTTGTGTTATGACTTGACTGTCCTATTGTGTTGGCTTAATCCCACGTGTTGTGAGTAGATATTGAGATTTGTTGTTCCATCTTGATTGTGATATTATAGTATCTTATGAGTTTATGTTGATACGAGGATAGAGTTCTATATGACTTGTGCAGTCTTTCATGATATTGTTGGCGTACCCACGTTGGTACTTGTGACACTGATATATCGTTGGCGTACCCATGTTGGTACTTGTGACATTGATATGTTGTTGGTGTACCCATTGTTGGTACTTGTGATATTGAGCTGATTCTTGATGTTGACATTTGCATTGCACTCATTCTCATCCGTCATGATATACTATTGATACATTGTTGACACTTGATGAAACACTGTGATGAGCTGAGCTCAGTTTGCATGAGAGTGCTGTGAGTAGTCCAATATGCGATGGTTGTTCCGAAATCGTGGATTATGTGAAAAAAGGATGAGAGTCTGTGATCCGAGGTCATGTACGGAGCAAAATAAGTGTGATAAGAGATTTTGTTTGTTGTCATCTGCATACTTGAATCATATATATATAAGGCACATTTGACAAGGCGGTGACGATGTGGCCTATGTTGTTTTAAAATACTTCGGATGTTATTTACTAATTGCGCGACCATTCTATGCTGTGTGATATGGAATGGTCGGCCGGTGTGAAGGGTGGAAAGGTCGTCTGTATGTTTTGTGATATGAAGCGACATAGTACATGAACTTCACGGTCCCCCCAGAGTGGTGTCGGTGAGAACCCCCTATGGGCAATGATTCGGGGTCCCGTCTGTCTATTGGGAAAAGATCCGGGACGAGTGGCATGTAACACCTCAGACCTTTAACTTAAGCCTTGACCATGATTCCAGACTTAGAAAACCATATATAGGATGTGAGAATTGGAAATTTCTTTTCAGCTGTCTGATGGGGATTTACGCCCAAGAATACGGACCGTAAACAGTCTACGGCCCGTATTTCAAGTCGTAAAGTGAGACCCCAAAATCACTGTGCATTTTGGAATTTGGCGTGTGGAAATTTTTATTGTAAATACGGACCGTATTTTGAAAAACGGCCCGTAAAGTGGGATCGTATTTAAGAAGGAAACTTTCAACAGTATTTCTGTTTGGAGCATGTTGAAACACGGTCTAGGTTTATGGATCGTAAATCAGTTTACAGACTGTATTTTGGCCCGTATTTCCCAACCCGCACCAGAACCTATAAATACCAGCCTTCGGTTATTTTATTTCATTTATAATTCCAAGCCCTAGAAACAAAGTGTTTTTATCCCAACAATCCAAAACAATAAGGTAAGTCATTCCAAACTCTTCCAAATCAATTCTATCATATATGCTCTTAATCTAATCATGAAACCATGTTCTTAACATAGGGTTTTCAACAAAACCCAATTAAAGAGCATAAAGAGCAAAGCCTTGGAATTCTTTTTCCAAGACCAGATTACTATTCTAGTTTGAGAGCAATTCCAGGTATGTTAGGCATACTATCTACATGAAGAACATTGTTTAATCATCCTCATACCTCAATTATAGTAATTCTCAGGAATTCAGCCAGTTCATGATTTTGCCCTAGTTCTTGATTTTCATAACCTAGGGTTAGAGCTTAGTTTTCTGATTATGTTCATACTTGTTATGCATGCTATGGACCCGAGCTTAATCTAAAAGACTTGTAATTCAATCTATGAGTCTCAGAATACAGTCTAAGTCATCAGTCAGGTTACAGAGCCAGTAGTCAGTTTTACACCTACTGTTTCATGTTTGATTGGGCCTAAGGCCATAGTTATGATTCATATGCATATGTAATTATTTTGGGCCTGAGGCCATAGCTTGAGATCTCATTATTTATTGGGCCTGAGGCAATAGTTACATGATATTTGCACAGGTGGTTTCTATACAGATCAGCTCATGAGAAGAGCATTCAGTTTCATTATGCTTTGTTGTTCATATCCCTTATTATTGCTTCAGCTCCTTATCATACTTGTACAATTCAAATGTACTAACGTCCTTATGCATGGGCCTGCACTTCACGGTGCAGAGTATGACTTTCAAGAGGATACAACAGCTGCTTAGCTTCTAGCGCTTGAGTGCATCAGCTAGTTGGTGAGCCCCTCTCATCCTGGGCTTCCCGTCTATTCCCAGTTTTTTGAGTATTAGTTAGTTCATTAGTATTTGAGGCATGTCAGGGTCTTGTCCTGACCAGGTTATTCTTTTAGTATTTTGATAGGTTTCATAGACACAAACTTTAGTTAGTTATGTTGGTTTTGCCTCACAACATTTATTTTCGCATTCACTATTATATTGAGTCAGAGCATTCTCTTGCTTCGTGTTATAACTTGCATGCCTCCATGATACAACTGTTAGATTTAGCAGCCATAGGTTTGCTCGGTCATAGACAGTCAGGCACCGAGTGTCGTGTCGCGCCTAGGCCATGGTTCGAGGCGTGACAAAGCTTGGTATCAGAGCAGCCAGGTTAGTTCAGAGTCGTAGGGAGTCTATGAAACTGTGTCTAGTGGGGTATCCTTTAAATGTATAACAGCTCCTAGCATATAAACAACTGACCACCCGGACATATTAAGGAAGTCTCACTTCTTTGTATTCTAGATTGTGCAACTAGAGCTATAACTTCATGATGTCTTCCTAATTCTTGCGTTTACATAATTTCAGACGATTATGGCTCCAAAGAGAAAGGCTACCAACAGTTTAAGGGCAACTTCCAACGCTGCTCATCGTGAGACTATCCGAGCAAATTCTGATTAGAGGCCTACGCCAAAGACTACTCCTACTGCACCATCTCCGATAGAGATTCCGGCTCCTCAGACCGGAACAACTAATGTGGATATTGGGAGTGCTATTGCAATGCTCACATAGTTAGTGGCTACTCAGAACCAGCATCCGAAAGCCGGGTCTAATTCTGGAAATCATGGAGAATCCTCTAGGGCTAAAGAGTTCTTGAGAATGAAGCCCCCAGTCTTCTCGGGGACAAAGAAGGAAGAAGACCCTCAACATTTCATTGATGGTCTTCAGAAGATTTATAGAATGATGAATGTGATGGAGACAGAAGCAGCTACATTTAGAGCTCACCAGCTGCAAGGAGTAGCAAATGCCTGGTACGACACTTGGGAATTATCCCGAGGTAATAATGCTTCTGATGCCACATGGGATGAGTTCGTAGAGGCTTTCCCGGACCATTTTATGCCTGTTGAGGTCCGAGAAGTCAGAGCTGAGTAGTTCTTGAAGCTCAAACAGAATGGAAGGACTGGCAAAATATGCTACTAAGCTTGTTCCTAACATGAGGGCTAGAGTAAAGAGGTTTGTCACTGGTCTTGATTCTCACTTATATGATGGGGCGAATATTGTAGCCCAAAATGGAGGGATGACTATCGCCAAGATATTGGCATTTGTGCAAGGAAATGAAACAAGGCTCAAGGAGGAGGAAGCTGTGAAGAAAGAGAAAGACAAAGAATTTAACAAACGGGTAAAGTCAACCGGGCAGTTCAGCAGGAATAGTGGAAAGAACAAAAAATTCTTCAACAACAAGTCATCTGGACCCGTTCCTTCATCAACCAGTGCTCCAGCTCCTAAGTTCAGAGAGGAAGCTTTCGAGCATCAGGCTCCCAATCTAAAGAAAATTCGAGCAGTCATGGCTTCCACCCAGTTTGTAATACTTGTGGGAAGAGAGATTCTGGGACATGCCATTCGGGCATCGATGGTTGCTTTAGATGTGGCCAGTCAGGTCACTTTTTGAGAGATTGTCCATTTGCTAAGCAGGGTGCAGGTCGGACCATAACTCAGTCCACCAATTCGGTTGCAAAAAAGAACACTCAGGCTCAGTCGGGTAGAGCCCCAGCGAGATAAAGGAATGCAGATGGTGGTCCAAACCACTTGTATGCTTTAGGTGTTCGACAGGATGTTGAGGCTCATACCGATGTTGTCACAAGTACTATCACCATTTTCAGTTACGATGTTTTTGCACTTATGGACCCAGGATCCACCCTTTCTTATGTAACCCTTTTTATTGCTAAAAAGTTTAGAGTCAAACCAGAACCATTGTCCAAACCTTTTGAAGTGTCTACCCTTGTTGGTGAGGCAATTCTAGCCAGATATGTGTATAGGGGTTGTCCGGTGAGAGTGTACCATAAGTTGACAATAGAAAACCTTCACGAGTTTGAAATAGTAGACTTTGATGTGATCATGGGGACGGATTGGCTATATTCTTCTTATGTATCAGTTTATTGTCGGACAAAAATAGTCAAATTTGAATTCCCAAATGAGCCACCCTTAGTTTGGTCCAGTGATTTGGTCCGGTGATTTAGTAGCACCCAAAGGTCAGTTTATCTCTTATCTGACGGCCTGGAAGATAATTTCTAAGGGCTATATCTATCATTTAGTCTGGGTTAGGGATGCAGCTATCCAAACCCCGACTCTTCAGTCCGTTCCAATAGTCAGTGAGTTTTCAGATGTCTTTCCAGAGGATATTCCGGGAATCCCTCCAGAGGGGAATAGAGTTCGGAATTAATCTACTCCCTGGCACTAAGCCTATCTCTATTCCTCCATATAGAATAGCTCCAGTAGAACTCAAAGAACTTAAGGCTCAGATAAAACACCTCCTAGATAAGGGATTCATCCGCCCCAGTGTTTCTCCATGGGGCGCACCAGTTCTATTCGTGCGAAAGAAAGATGGTTCCATGCGTATGTGTATAGACTATCGTCAGCTCAATAAAGTCACTATCAAGAACAAATATCCTCTTCCTATAATAGATGACTTATTTGACCAACTTCAGGGTGCCCAGTTTAATTCTAAGCTAGACCTCAGACCTGGTTACCATCAGCATAAGGTCAAGGAAAAATATATTCCTAAGACAGTTTTCAAGACCAGATATGGACAGTATGAGTTTTGTGTCATGTCTTTCGGGTTGACGAATGCGCCAGCAGCCTTCATGGATATTATGAATGGAGTGTTTAAGCTGTATCTCAATCTCTTCGTGATTGTCTTCATCGACGATATTTTAGTGTACTCCCGCAGCGAGTCAGATCATGCTCAGCATCTCAGAGTAGTATTGCAGACACTTAAGGACCGTGAGCTATTCGCAAAATTTTCCAAGTGTGGATTTTGGCTTAAGTCCGTGGAATTCTTTGGCCATGTTATTTCCGGAGAGGGCATTCGATTTGATAACACTAAGATTGAGCCTCTCAAGAGTTAGCCTAGACCTATCTCTATTTCAGATATTCGTAGTTTCTTGGGTCTAGCCGGTTACTATAGGCGTTTCGTAGAGGGATTTTTCGCCATCTCAGCTCTGTTAACTAGATTTATTCAGAAGAAGTCTATGTTTCAGTAGTCCGATGCTTGTAAGCGCAGTTTCGAGGAGTTGAAAACAAGGTTGACTTCAGCTCTGGTTTTGACCTTGCCGGAAGGGACCGAGGGGTTCGTAGTTTATTGTGATGCTTCGAGCGTGGGTCTCGATTGTGTCTTAATGTAGCATGGTAAGGTTCTAGTTTATGCATCTCGTCAGCTCAAGGTTCACAAGAAGAATTATCCGACTCATGACCTGGAGTTGGCAGCTATAGTTTTTGCACTTAAGATATGACGTCATTATTTGTATGGAGTGCATGTGGATATTTTCACAGATCATAAAAGCCTGCAGTATATTTTCAAGCAAAAAGAGTTGAATCTTAGGCAGAGAAGATGGCTCGAGTTTCTTAAGCACTATGACGTGGATATTCTCTATCATCCAGGGAAGGCGAATGTTGTAGCCGATGCTCTTAGTCAGCGTTCCATAGGAAGTTTAGCTCATGTTGATACAGAAAATAAAATTATGACCAAGGAAGTCCACCGTTTGGCCTGTCTTGGGGTTCGACTATTGGACTCCGAGGATGGCGGTGTGGTTGTTCAGAATAGAGCCCTTTCCTCCTTAGTTGTTGAAGTTAAAGAGAAGAAGTATAAATATCCCTACTTGTTGCAGCTGAAAGAGGGCATTCACAAGCATAAGACGATGGCTTTCTAACAATGGGTAGATGACGGAACCTTAAGATATTGAGGCAGATTATGTGTTCCAGATGTAGATGGGTTCAGAGAGCGAATTAGGTATGAAGCTCACCACTCCAAGTATTCCATTCACCCAGGTTCCACAATGATTCATCACGATCTTAAGGAGATTTATTGGTGGAATGACATGAAGAAGAATGTTGCAAATTTTGGGGCTAACTATCCAAATTGTAAGCAAGTGAAAGCCGAACACCAGAGGCCTGGTGGCTTGGCTCAGAATATTGATATTCCCGTCTGGAAGTGGGAGATGGTAAATATAGATTTCGTAGCAGGTTTACCTCGTTCAGCTAGGAGTCATGATTCAATTTGGCAGGTTCAAAGTTGGTGAAGCAGAGTTGTTGGGACCAGATATGGTCTATCAGGCTATGAAAAGGTCAAGTTAATTCAAGGGCGTTTGAAGACGGCCCAGAGTCGCCGGAAGTCTTACACAGATGTGAGAAGGAGAGATTTAGTGTTTGAAGTTAATGACTGGGCATTTCTCAAAGTCTCACCTATGAAGGGTATCATGAGGTTTGGTAAGAAGGGGAAACTTAGTCCCCGCTATATTGGACCATACAGAATTTTGCGAAAGGTTGGTCTAGTAGCTTATGAGCTTTAATTGCCACAAGACTTGGCTGCCGTACACCAAGAATTTCATGTGTCCATGTTGAGAAAGTGTGTGGGAGACCCCTCGTTGGTTATCCCGACTGATGACATAGCAGTCAATGATAGTTTGACTTACAAAGAAGTCCCAGTGAAAACCTTGATCATCAGGTTCGCAAGTTGAGAACTAAAGAGGTAGCCTCAGAAAAGGTCTTATGGAGAAGTCAGAAAGTTGAAGAGGCTACATAGGACGTCGAAGAAGACATGAAGTCCAGATATCCCTATCTCTTTGAAGAATCAGCAGGAACCGGTGAAGGTATCATACTTCTCCTCTCAGATCCTTCCTTCTATTGTTTCCATTATCAGTATTCAGCTAGTCAGACAGTCAGTTTAATAGTTACACAATTCAACAGATAATTCAGTCCAACCCCTTTCAGTTCAATGTTCATGTGCTCTTGACAGTTAGTGTGCACATGTCTTAGCAATCCCTTTTGACCAAAATACATCATTCAAGGACGAATGATCCCAAGAGGGAGATATTGTAACACCTCAGACCTTTAACTTAAGCCTTGACCATGATCCCAGACTTAGAAAACCAGATAAAGGATGTGAGAATTGAAAATTTCTCTTCAGCTGTCAGATGGGGATTTACGCCAAAAAATACGAACCATACACCAGTATACGACCCATATTTCAAGTTGTAAAGTGAGGCCCCAAAATCACTGTGCATTTTGGAATTTGTTGTGTGGAATTTTATATTGTTAAATACGGACGGTATTTTGAAATACACGGCCCGTAAAGTGGGATCGTATTTTAGAAGGAAACTTAAAATAGTATTTCTATTTGGAGCATGTTGAAATGCGGTCCAGGTTTACGGACCGTAAATAAGTTTACGGTATTTTGGCCAGTATTTCCCAGCCCGCACCTGAAGCTATAAATACCTGCCTTCAGTTATTTTATTTCGTTTTTCATAATTCCAAGCCCTAGAAATGAAGTGTTCTTCTCCCAACAATCCAAAACAACAAAGTAAGTCATTCCAAACTCTTCCAAATAAATTCTGTCATATATGCTCTTAATCTAATCATGAAACCATGTTCTTAACATAGGGCTTTCAGGAAAACCCAATAAAGATCATAAAGAGCAAAACCTCTGAATTCTTTTTCCAAGAACAGATTACTATTCAAGTTTGAGAGCAATTCCTGGTATGTTAAGCATACACTCTACATGAGGAAAATTGTTTAATTATCCTCATACCTCAATTGTCATAATTCTTAGGAATCCAGCCAGTTCATGATTTTGCCCTAGGTCTTGATTTTCATAACCTAGGGTTAGAGCTTAGTTTTCTGATTATGTTCATAATTGTTATGCATGCTATGGACCCGAGCTTAATCTAAAAGACTTGTAATTCAATCTACGTGTCTCAGAATACAGTCTAAGTCATCAGTCAGGTTACAGAGCCAGTAGTCAGTTTTACACCTGTTGTTTCATGTTTGATTGGGCCTAAGGCCATAGTTATGATTCATATGCATATATAATTATTTTTGGCCTAAGGCCATAGCATGAGATCTAATTATTTATTGGGCCTGAGGCCATAGTTACATGATATTTGCACGGGTATACAGATCAGCTCATGAGATGAGCATTCAGTTTCATTCTGCTTTATTTTTCATATCCCTTATTATTGCTTCAGTTTCTTATCATACTTATACAATTCAAATGTACTAACGTCCTTATGCATGGGCCTGCACTTCACGGTGCTGAGTTTGACTTTCAGGAGAATACAGCGGCCGCTTAGCTTCCAGCGCTTGAGTACATCAGCTAGCTGGTGAGCCCCTCTCATCCAAGGCTTCCCATCTATTCCCAGTTTTTTTTAGTATTAGTTAGTTCATTAGTATTTGAGGCATGTCAGGGTCTTGTCCGAACCCAGTTATTCTTTTAGTATTTTGATCATAGAGGTTTCATAGATAGAAACTTTAGTTAGTTATCTTGGTTTTGCCTTACAACATTTATTTTTGCATTCACTATTATATTTAGTTAGAGCATTCTCTTGCTTCGTGTTATATCTTGCATTCTTCCATGATAAAATTGTTAGATTCAGCAGCTATGGGTTCGCTCGGTCATAGACATTCAGGCACCGAGTGCTATGTCGCGCCCAGGCCATGGTTCGGGGCGTGACATGGCACTTAGACTTCGCGAGTCACCTTGGGTTGTGCTACTGATATATCGATATTTTTGTCCAGAGTACATATGTATACAGCATTGCATGGCATGGCATTGCATTTCATTCATACATTATTGCATTGCATCATGTCTTATATTGAGATGATTTGGTGTTTTACGTGTGATTTTAGTTTCGGATTGGACATATTGAGACTTGGCACAATTGGGTCTAGATGCTCTACTTAGGTGATGATGTGTATTTGATTCTGATTATATTTGGCTTATACTTGTTGATTTACCTGCCTATCTTGCTTTACTGTCTGAATTATGTTAGGTATACTTAGGCGGCCTATGATACCTACCAGTACTGTGGCTTTGTACTGATCTGCACTTGCTGCATTCTTTTATGGATGCAGAATATTAGACAGGTTCCATTCATTTCCCTCGTAGTTGATTGGCGAGGCTGCTGTAGAGTCATTCCAGGGTGAGTACAATGACGTTCGCTGCCCGAATGTTCTTCCTTTACTTACTTGTCTTCCTCTTATTTCGAGACAGTTGTATTATGAGACTTTATTGTCTTTCAGACTTTTAGTATTTAGTTAGCGCTCTTGTACGAATTAGACCAAATCTGTGGGGTTGTATTTAGTATTTCCGCACTTTATCTTATATGGATGATTAGAGACTTATTCTATATTTAATTCTTCTGCCTTTACTTAAATTGGTTATATTGGGATAAAGGAATGTCGGCTTGAGTAACGCAGACATTGGTGAGAATCCAATGCCCCGAAAACCGAAGGGTTTCTCCGCAATGTTCGTCCACGGAGGGTGAGTCAGGGCCTAAGATCAGGCCGAAAGGCGTAGTCGATGGACAACAATTGAATATTCCTGTACTGGCCCTTGTTGGTCCCGAGGACGGAGGAGGCTAGATTAGCCGAAAGATGGATATCGGTTTAAGAAAATAAAGTTTCCCTGCTTTTTCAGAGTAAGAATGGGTAGAGAAAATTCCTCGAGCCAATGTTTGAATACCAGGCACTAGAGCGCTGAAGTAACCCATGACATACTCCTAGGAAAAGCTCGAACGACTTTGAGCAAGAGGGTACCTGTACCCAAAACTGACACAGGTTGTTTGCCTATCGCGGTGGGAACGATAGGTGCCCGCACGACTTAGTGAAATTTGGTCGTGACAGTTTTGGAGGATACTTCAAGGTGAAGCACTTTTTGATTGATGTGTTCTTGAGTTTCAAGGTAACATTCTATCTTAACTCCATGTTTATGAGTTTATATCACAGTTATGCTAGGTTTGGAGGGAAAGGAGTTGGAGGGAAGGTTCAAGCATTAATTTTAGTTTATGTTGAGATGTAATCTAACTTAAGCCATGTAGCTAATATGTTTTTAAGCTAAAACCTTGTTGTAAGGATAGTAAATGGTGTTAAGATTGTGCTGAGGATGTTATACTTGGTACAATAGGAAGAAGAAAGGGACTCATATGAGGTTGCTGTTGTGTTGTCGGCTGCTAGGTGTACTGTAGTGACTAAAGAGATTGGAATACTAGCCTGACAGTTTCATTGTGGGATTTTGTTAATGACTTGAGGTATGTTAAGGCTAACTTTCCTTCTTTTGGCATGATCCTTATGACCGAAATGTAAATGTAATGCTACTTCAGAATGATTCTATTCTTAGTAGCTAGGGATGTTCCATGTTGATTCATGTGTCTAAAATGTTGTTTTCAGTAAATCCTTCTTTAGATTCAGTATGATCCATAGAGTCACTTGTTGATGAAAATGCTATCTCATAACGGTGTTCGGAGGTATAACGACCTTACGTCACTCCGACAAATTCAGGATGTACTCTTATCATATTCATGTATTACATTATATATATGTACAGACCTATGACCCCACAGGCGTTATATATGCGAATATTATGTATTATCTATATGGTGTATGGGGAAGGTGATGGTGTTATATATGCACTACCCCCTGATCAACTGGTCACATGAAGATGAAAGGATGATGATGCCCACAGTGGCCGATATGATACGATGGGATGCCCATAGAGGCTTGACAAGCGTTATACAAGTATATATATGTATAACCATAAATTATATATGCATATATGTATACCTGCACAGTACTTATGCATATCATTGGCCCTCACAGGTAGTTCAGACATACAGGTTGCATTCATATTATCCCATGTACTTTTATGTCTTTTTCATGTTACTTTCATGCCTTAGATACTCAGTTGTTTGTCCGTACTAACGTCCCATTTCTGGCGGTGCTGCATTTTATGTTGGCAGATTTAGGTAGACTGGTTGACTATCCGCCTCTGTAGGTTGCTGTTCAGCTGATATTGGAGCACTCCCTTGTTCCGGAGTTGTTGTTGTGTTTTGGTACGTTAATACTTTTGTGTACATATGGGTATGGTGGGGCCCTGTCCCGACCTTGTTATGTCATAAACTCTAGTTGAGGCTTGTAGACAATGTGGTATAGTCAGTGTTGAGTGGCCCCCCTCAGCCTTTATTTTTGTTGTATAGTCATTCATGATGGCCTTGTCGGCTTGTATATTTTGTCCAACATAGTTATATAGTATGTCTTTTGGGACTCATCCCTTTTCAACATATTTCTCATATGATCTAGCAGATTTCCATCTGATAACCCTCGTGGTCCACCCTTGTTTATGATCATGATATGAAAGCATGATTAGCGGTGCTCGGCAGGTAGGGCCTCGACGCCCGTTATGGCCCTCCAATTTGGGTTGTGAAAAACTTAGTATTAGAGCAGTTTAATCCTAGGTTGTCTACAAGCAGTGTCTAGCAGAGTCTTTTTTATGGTGTGTTGTGAACTACACTTATAAACAAGAGACTGCAGCGCATTTAGGTAGATCGTCCTTCTTTTTTATCTTCGATTGTGTGTTAGAGTCGTACCATCAGGATTCCTTTTCAGCTAGTCAGAGAGCACGGCTACGACAGATGAGGGTATAAGTCGGGTGCTACCAGTAGATATGGGCAAGGGTGAGTCCCAAAGTGAGGCCCCGTCTTATTCTTCTCAGAGCCCTTCCGTCCCGGTGGATCCTAGAGGGGCTACAACTACAGTACCCCTAGTCCCTCCACATGATGCATCAGGCTAGGAGATGTGAGATGTTATTTGGTCATTAACTCAGTTAGTGGCCGTTCAGACCCAGCGTTAGGGTACGGGTATTGGTTATGTTGATAAGGCTGTTAATGCCAGGGTTCAAGACTCTATCAATTTGGACCATCCTGTATTTTTGGATCGAAACCATATGAGGACTCAAAGAATTTTATAGATAGGATGCTGAGGACACTGAGGGTAATGCATTCTTCGGACACAGAGTCAGTAGAGTTGGCATCCTACTATTTGCGAGATGTTAATGTCTAGTGGTATGAGACTTGGGAGTTGTCAAGAGGATCTAATGCAGCTCCAGCAGTATGGCAGGAGTTCACTGAGGCTTTCCTTCGGCATTATCTGCCAACGGAGGCCCGACGGGCTCAAGTTGATAGATTTCTAAATTTATGCCAGGGGAATATGAGTGTTCGAGAGTACAGTCTTTTCTTTAACTCACTAGCTAGGTATGCTCCCACAATAGTAGCTGAGATGGAGGATCGGGTACACCGATATGTGGTTGGATTTGGGCCGCATTTGATTAATGATTACATGACGACCTCACTTCAAAAGGGTATGGATATTTCTCGTATTCAAGCATATGCTCAGGGTTTAGAGGAACGAAACCAGCAGCAGCGAGCTGAGCCAGAATGTGATAGGGGCTAGAGCAAGAAAGATAGATCTTTCGGGTCTTTTGGTGAGTAACGAGGTGGTCACAGAAAATAGTTTCCAAGGCGTCCATCCTATTCAGCGGTTAGTGCACCTTCGCAGTTTCCACGGCCGAGGTTTGATCGACCCACTTATTCTGGGCCAGGCAAGAGCTCCAGGGCATCCAGTTCCCAGTTCAGATGTCATTCTAGCCAGATGAGGCCATCTCTACCACGATGAGCTCAGTGTGGCAAGTTGCACAGCGGACAGTACCGTTTGGGTTTAGATATGTATTATACCTACGGTCATCCACGCCACATTATACGAGGTTGTCTGCCAAAAGGTGGTGAAGATGAAGTTCGGCTGATAGGATTTACAGCTAGTTCTTCGCCATCAGTATGCCCCCTTGGGCAGGATTCTTAGACATCAGCCGGTCATGGTAGAGGCTAAGGTGGAGAGTCCAATTCGAACGGTCCTCAGAACCGCATTTATGCATTGGTTGGTTAGCAGGATCCTCATTCATCGCTTGATGTTATTACATGTATATTATTAGTCTTCTCCAATGACATGTATGCATTGATATACCCTGGCTCTACTTTATCATGGGTTACTCCTTTTTTTGGATGTAAGTTTGGGATAGAACCTGAAAGTATTAGGCCTTTTGAAATGTCTACACCTGTTGAAGATCCGGTGATAGGTAGATGAGTATACAAGAATTATGTAGTTATAATGTGCAATAATCATACAGTAGAAGACTTGATTGAGTTTGATATGGTGGACTTTAATGTTATTATGGGTATAAACTGGTTGACTTCTTGTTATATTCAGTTTCAGTTTCCAGGGGAGCTAGTGCTAGAATGGAAAGGTAATATAGCTTCGCTGAGGGGTAGCTTTATTTCGTATCTCAAGGCAAAGAAGATGATCGCAAAGGGTTGTATTATCACATTGTTCGAGTCTGAGATGTAGAAGCACAACCACCGACCCTTTAGTTTGTTCTGGTGGTTAATGAATTCCCAAATGTATTTCCAGACGAACACCTAGGCATTCCGCCTAAATGGGAGATTGACTTTTCTATTATGTGCTACCAGATACTCAGCCGATAGCTATTCCTCCTTATAGGATGGCCCCTGCCGAGATGAAGGAATTGAAAGAGCAGTTGAAAGATTTGCTCGAGAAAGGTTTTATCAGGCCTAGTACGTCACCGTGGGAAGCACCGGTATTATTTGTAAGAAAGATTGATGGCTTGTTGCGAATGTGTATAGATTACAGATAGTTGAATAAGGTGACGATAAAGAACAAGTATCCGCTCCTGAGAATTGATGACTTATTTGATCAGTTGCAGGTTGCGAGATTCTTTTCAAAGATAGACTTGAGGTCAGGTTACCATCAGGTCAGGGTCAAAGAGAAAGACATTCCGAAAACAGCATTCAGGACCAGATATGGTCATTTCGAGTTTCTTGTGATGTCTTTTGGGTTAACTAATGAGCCAGCAGTATTTATGGATTTGATGAAACCACATATTTAGACCCTTCTTAGATCAGTTTGTGATTGTCTTTATCAATGATATTTTAGTCTACTCTTGATCAGAGGTTGAGCATGCGGACCATTTGCGCACTGTACTCAAAGTTCTTCAGAATCAGATGATATACGCAAAGTTCTCTAAATGTGAGTTCTGGTTAAATTTCGTGGCTTTCCTCGAACATATTGTATCAGATGAAGGCATCAGGGTTGACACTCAGAAGTTAGAGGCCATGAAGACTTGGCCTAGACCCACGACACCGACGGAGGTTCGTAGTTTTCTGGGGTTAGCAGGATATTACAGGAGATTTGTAGAGGGATTCTCCTCTATTTCAGTGCCATTGATGAAATTAACGCAGAAAGTAGATAAATTCCAGTGGATAGACGCTTATGAGAGAAGCTTTCTGGAGTTGAAGAACAGACTAACTTCAGCGCCAGTTTTGACACTTCCAGAGGGATCAGAGGGTTATGCCATTTATTGTGATGCCTCGGGCATCGGATTGGGTTATGCGTTTATGCAGCATGGTAAGGTTATTGCTTATGCTTCGAGGCAACTGAGGAAGCATGAGAAGAATTATCCAACCCATGATTTGAAGTTAGCTGTGGTGATTCATGCACTTAAGGTTTGGAGACATTATTTATATGGTGTTCATGTTGATGTTTACATGGATCATCAGAGCCTTCAGTACATCTTTAAGAATAAAGAGTTGAATTTGAGTCAGAGGCGACGATTGAAGCTGTTGAAGGATTATGATGTTGATATTTTATACCATCCGGGATGGTGAATGTAGTAGCCGATGCCCTTAGCCACAGATCTATAGGTAGGTTGTCTTACTTGTGAGCAGAGAAAAAAGAGTTAGCTCACGAGCTTCATCAGCTATCCAACCTAGGAGTTTAATTATTGGACTCAGGTGATGCAGGAGTTACAGTTCAGGATAGGCGATGTCATCCTTAGTAGCTAAGGTGAAGAAACACTAGTATGAGGATCCTTCTTTGATTCGGTATAGGGAGACAGCCCCATAGAAAAAGAAGTCACCCTTTGAGATTTCCAAAGATGGAGTTCTGAGGTATCGAGGCAGATTGTGTGCTCCAAATATGGACCGAGGAGATCATAGGACAACTAACTGTACACATCTGTCTACAAGCCTCTACATAGAGTGCATAACATAATAAGGACGGGACAGGACCCCGTCATACCCATATGTACACAAAAGAATCATACCAAAATGAGCTGCAACTCTCAAACAAGTGGAGTGCTCCTGTGCCAATGCTAAGATGACAGCCTAAGGATCCATACTGTCTCTCTGTCTACCAGCGGGCACAGCGTCCACAAACAAAAGAACGTCAGTACGAATAATGTAATGAGTATGTGAGGCATGAAAAACAACATATAAAGATATGAAAATAATATGGGATAAGAGAAATAACCTGTACATCTGTTTGTCTCTTAAAGAGGATATCATGCATGCCTTCCTTTTTAAAAAAATATTTTCATACATATACATATATCATAATACCATACCCATCCATATAGGCTCGGTGTCATCCGTACCCAGCCATGTAGACTCGGTGTTATCCATACCCAACTGCAGTGGTGTGCACAATAGGTGTCGTACCTGGCCGACTATGGCGCGACTCAGTGTGAGAACATAGCTACATCTATATAAAGCATGCATGAGAGCCCAAAAAAAAAGCTATAACTCTATCGGAGTGACATAAGGTTGGTAAACCTCCGATTATCATTATGGAACGATCATCATCATCGTATCTCACCTTGAAGGAACAATAATTATAAGATGATATCAACATCAACGAATAAGATCAACAACCATAAGACAAATATCGATAATCATGAGACAATTATAAACAATATCAGAAGACGTCAAGAACCATAAGCTTGTAGCATTTCTCTGAAAGGAATCATTATGGACATCAATTGTGTGAGTTCATAACAATAGGATCATGCCTTAAGAAAGAAAGGGACATCCTTAACATACCTCGTCGTCTACTTAATCACTCAACGTCTATCCTCCCGAGCTTGCAAATCTACATTCAAGATGATTCATACTAAGGTTAAGTCGTTGAAAGGCTTATAAGATCAAACTAAACTATTAGGTAAGCTAATGAAATTTGGGCAACATTTCCCCTGTATCACCTACTTCCATCAAAATCCAAAACAACTCCCAATCATCGAACAAAACATCAACAATATCATACCCAATAGATTACATTTAAACGAGGCTCAAATCCGTCCAAAACTTCTTTACAAATTCAATCTATAGCCATCAACTACAAGACAACACTTTATGACTTTTCTCCATAACTCTTTTCACTTATAAGACTTGTTGAAACTTAAATCAAATCAACATAAGAAACAAGATGAAGAACATACCTTATACTTAAAGAACTTTAGCCACACCAACTTACTCCAAAGCTTATTCACCGTAACTTCATCTAGAAGCAAGAACCAACACTTTCTATGAACTAGTTGAGGATTTCATGACTTGATTTTCTCTTGATTTGATTTGGGATGTTTAAGAGAGATTAGAAGGTCACTGGGGATTTCTTTTTGGTGAATAATTGAGGCCCAAGTCGTGTGAAAATCTATTTATAGGCTAGGAAAAACAATATCCACCAACTTCCAAATTTCTGGAAATTTCGGGCAAAGTACGGCCAAAAATTCGAGTCGTACTTCAAAGTACATCCACTACTTTTCAGCCCGTACTTGGAGGTAAAAATTTAAACTTTCTGGAAATTTCAGGTAAACTAAGTCCAAAATGTACGGGATGTACATTTTTGTACGGGCCGTACTTTATCCCGTACTTCTCAGAATAGCGATCTGTCAGTTTCATTTGAAACAAAACTCGCTGAACTTGAATTTACATAGGTTATTCATTCCATAACTCCTCATATTCTAGGAGATATACCTCTCTCAAGTTGGACAAGAAATTCCTATCAAAAATTCTGCCAAGTTTTCAAAAAACATCGACAAACCTAATTTCTTCAATTCGCTTGATCCCAAAACCTTTAGACACTTGCTTAACACTTATTAAAAGTATTCCTTAACCTTATAAGGGTCCAATAACTTCTCTGGTCTTACGTTAGTTTACTTACGACCCAAATAACGTGAATTTTTTTGAGGTGTAACATCCTTCCGCCCTTGGAACATTAGTCCTCAAATGTTAGACTCTTAGGGGTCTATCAAAATAAAATTTGGCACAGTTTCCCTTATAACTGTACCACTACCAATCTGTTACAACAACCCAAAATACACAACGTTACACAGGGATAGAACAAGCAATAACAATAATGGCCTCACACGACCAATAATCATAAGAAATGAAACAATACGCACCTGAAGGCAATGGTGTCTCTATCTGGACTTCTTCTGGAAGAGGAAATAAGTGCGGATACCAGGACCTCATATCCTTTTCAGCTTCCCAAGTCATCCCCTCCATTTTCTTGTTCCTCCAAAGGACTTTAACTGAAGCTACATATTTAGTCCTTAACCTCCGAACCTATCTATCTAGAATAGCCATGGAGACCTCCTCATACGATAGTTGCTAGATGACCTGAATATCATCAACAGGCAAAATTTTAGAAGGGTCTCCATTACACTTATGAAGCATCGATACATGAAAGACCGGATGGACTGGAAGTTCGATGTTAGGTCCAATTAATAGGCCTCTGGCCTACTCTACGTACAATCTTATAAGGTCTAATATACAAAGGACTATGTTTACCCTTCTTACCTGTTACACCCCGTATCTTCGAAGAGCACTTATCAAATTTGAAACATAAGTACGTTGAGTTATGGTAAAGTAAAACCACTTTGGAATATAAGGAGCAAGCACTATTAAGTATATTTAATGAGTGAAGGATGTATATAAGGTATAACGGAAGGTTTTATAAGGAAATGAGTGGAAGAAATGGAGTAGTACAACTTTGGAGAAAGGATGGGTAAAGTTTCGTGTGAAAATTTTGGTCCAACTTGAGAGAAGAATATTTCTTAGCATATTAAGTGTTTGAAGGTGTTTCAAAAGCCTAAAATGAATTTCGTCGAGTCTAGTTTCCAACTCAAAAAACCGCTCATCGATAGGACATCAGAGTAGAGAATGATGAACGTTACAAGTTCGGCTGACAAAGCAGAAACACCATTTTTTTCACTAAAAATCAGATTGGGAGCTCAGCAACATATAGGGGTATTTATGTCATAAAGAAAGTGAGGAATTGGAGTGATTTTGATTAGTCGAGGCTCGGGTAGCGCATAATCATAATTCTAGTATTGTTGTGCTGTGGATTTTGACGTGGATTCCAAGTGGATATTGAAGATATTTCTATTTCAACAAGAATAACATATGAATCTCTCTTTATTAATAGTACTTTTGGTTTATTCACGAAGATAAAGTGATTAAATGGTCGTATAATAAAGTTGTTGGTTGTGGAAATTGGAAAAACGTCGTGAGGGATATTTTATGGTACATATTGGTGTTGGAGATGATGTTATTAATGTTGATATTGTTGTTGTTGTTGTTGGTTGCTGAAATGAGATTTTGGGCTAGGCATATAAACAGAGGAGATGCTGTCGAAATTTCGGCAGTTTCTAGAAAGGTTTACTTGAAAGTTTAGCAGAAGCATTCTACGATGAGTCTAACGCTAGTGTGAATCCTCTTAGATGTAGACTTGTGAGCTTGAACGAATAAGGGTAGATAATTGGAGGTTGAACATGTATGTTAAGGATCGTCCCTTTCTTTCAAGAGATGATTCCTATGTTATGATTCCATAAATGTTTCCATACTCTCATTGTTTTTAAATGGCAGAAGTTCATGATTTTTAAAGCTTCTCATGATGTTAAAGATGAGAATGATTCTATGATGATTATAATGATCATGATGATTTTATGTTTAGAGGTTCCAAGTTTATGATTTAAATGTTATTATGAAAATGTTGAGTTATTTCATGATTTTCTCGATTTTATTCATTATTGTTGATCTCGCCTTATAATAATTGTTCCATCAAGGTGAGATAGAGCGATGATGATTATTCCATAATATAATCGGAGGTTACCGACCTTACGTCACTCCGATAGAGTCATAGCGTTCTTTGGGCTCTCATGCGTGCTACTTTTGTTATAATGTATTTATATGTATATATTTACTAAACCGAGTCCCTTACTAAAGGGCTGGGTATGGTATATATTTACATAACCAAGTCCCTTACTAAAGGTCCGGGTACGCTATATATTTACATAACCGAGTCCCTTACTAAAGGGCTGGGTACAATATATATCTACATAACTGAGTCCCTTTATTAAAGGGTCGGGTACGGTATATATTTTTATAACCGAGTCCCTTACTAAAGGGCAGGGTACGGTATATATTTAAATAATCGAGTCCCTTACTAAAAGGCCGGGTACGGTATATATTTATATAACCGAGTCCCATAATGGGCCAGGTACAGTATGTATTTATATAACCGAGTCCCTTACTAAAGGGCCGGGTACGGTATATATTTACATAACTAAGTCCCTTACTAAAGGGCCGGGTACGGTATATATTTTTATAACTGAGTCCCTTACTAAAGGGTCGGGTACGGTATATATTTATATAATCGAGTCCCTTACTAACGGGCCGGGTACGGTATATATTTATATAATCGAGTCCCATAATACGCCGGGTACGGTATGTATTTATATAACTGAGTCCCATAATGGGCCGGGTACGGTATATATTTATATAACCAAGTCCCATAATGGGCTGGGTACGGTATACAGAGTATATATATGCATGACTCACCACATAAGATACAGATGCATTGGTATCCCTTGATTATCATACTTATCTCATGTCATCTTTTCACTCAGTCATGATCTTCACTACTATGCTTCATGCTCTACATATTCAGTACATTTTCCATACTGACCCCCTTTCTTCGGGGGCTGCGTTTCATGCCCGTGGGTACAGACACTCAGTTTGGTAATCCTCCAGCCTAGGACTTATGCTCAGCTACTTGGAGAGCTCCATTCTTCCGGTGCTTAAGTCATTTTGGTACAGATCCTTTTGACATAGACTTATGCATATTCAGGGGTACGGCGGGGCCCTGACCCGTCATATGTCACTGTTATACTCTTAGAGGTCTGTAGACATGTGTGGGTTGTGTATATTTTTGGACAGCTATATCGACACAGTTAGTTTTGGATATCCCCATATATAGTGGCAGCCTTGTCGGTTTGCATATTTTTTATGTTTGGTTAGTTGTGAATCTTCAGAAGACAGGTTCGCACTGATATATGACACTACGAGTCTACAACATGCTTTTACAAATTTCCATATTGTCCTTAGTTTCAGTTTGATTATATCTAGCAGGTTCGTATGCGAGTGTCTAGCTCGGGCACTAGTC
Organism: Lycium barbarum; assembly: GCF_019175385.1. Classification (NCBI taxonomy): domain Eukaryota; kingdom Viridiplantae; phylum Streptophyta; class Magnoliopsida; order Solanales; family Solanaceae; genus Lycium; species Lycium barbarum. The sequence goes on along the minus strand of NC_083339.1, from coordinate 33,319,608 downwards.
ATGGCCTATCGGTTTGGGTCGTGACAAAAGTGGTATCAGAGCAGTTCATCCTCGGGGTGTCTACAGACTGTGTCTGGTAGAGTCTTGTTTATCGGTGTGTTGTGCACGACATCTATAAACGGGAAGCTACAGGACATTTAGGGTGTCATCTTTCTTTCTTATCATAGATCGTGCAGTAGAGCCAATGATTGGAAAGCTCGTTCTTGGTATGATTTTTGTTAAATTGCAGGATTGTATTGGAGAAGAGGATAAGTTTAGTTAATGGGAGTGTAAGTGAGGCTCCGAAGGGGGACATGAGACCCGTATCACCAGTCGACTCAGGATTGAGGATGTCAAGAGGTACAAGAAAAAGCATAATCTATTCCATTGAGACGGACCCATCAGAGGATGTGGCTCCAATAGGAGGAGACCCGACTGAGAAATCATATGACAAAGACCCGTTTAAGGGTTCACGAGACTCCTGTGGACGAAGACGTAATTGAGGAAGTACAGAGTTTGGCACATTTTAGATTTTCCCTACCTTTCAGCATTATGTTAGGCCAGACTAGTAGACAATGGGAAGACAATGATGAAGAGCACACTTTACTCTATAGCCCACCATATCAGGCTAAGGACCGATCGACAACAGGTATATGAGTCTTTTATGGAAATTTCCTATGTGTATGCATTTACTGTAGATTATTACTTAATAGCGATGAGCGGAAATCCTTAAGGGACCAATAACCAAAGTATTTATAAGTTATTGTGATTAAGGTGTTTCCGCCACCATTGGGAATCTTGAAAGTTAGGATGAAAAGTAGTCATACGTGCAGATTGGAGGTGATTATTGAGGATTTCAAAGGCCAAAATAGCATTTGCTTAGTCGGAAGAGTAAGAGATCCTTTTTAATCCGGAGGGAGATGCATTATGAGAATTTATTGGAATCCGTTAGAACTTCAACTTGTTCTAGGTCATGCGATAAAGGTCACGCAGTAGGGTGGATGTGATCGTACCAGCACTAACACACCGGATCCCATTGGCACTCCAAGGTTAAGCGTGCTAGGGTGAGAGTAATATTGGGATGGGTGACCCCCTGGGAAGTGTACTAAGAGTCCTACAAATTCAAACATAAGAGACAGATGAAAAGCTAGATTAACCTAAGGGAAATTGGAGTATGCAGAGTGGTTGGAAACCCCGAAAGATCGCGAAGGATCAGGCGGACTAGACCGGCAAAGAGAAAAAAGGTTCATCACAGCTCTAGAATTAGGATGAGTTCAAATAGTATTTGGAAGTACCTTGCAAGCAAGGCGTTAGTAAACATTTATATGTATATGTGTGACATCCCATATGTGGCTACGCCAACTGGTATGTGTGTCCCAGCAATCGACGTTGCTATATACTAAAGGCATTAATCGAACAGGGTAGTGAAGTTCAAGTGACAAATGTTACAAGGTAAGTTGCTGTTATTTTCACTACAGGTTAGAGTTGGAAAGCCTTAATGCGATAATATCAGGGAAAGAAAGAAAGTGAATATATAGAAAGTAAAGAGATTAGAATGTGTTGAGAAAAGGAAAAAAAAAGTGTAGGAAATAAGGGTGAGTAAAGGTTCCAAGAGGGACGACGGGTAAGGCAAGGGACTATTTGGATAAAATTCGACGGTAGGCATGCGAAAGGGATAAAGTATGGTAGTGTGAAACAAAAGATGAATGTGTGGGGTCAGAAAACAGACTTCGATAAGTGGGACTAAAGGATAGTAATCACAAATAGGGATGTGAAGTAAGAGAGAGAATGATCAGGCCTTGCAACGGTACTAAGAGATTTTTCAGCTCTCGAGAGGTATATAAAGGGATAAATGTGTAGTTATACTGACACAGTTGCCTCGGAAATGGAGAAGCTTTCCTAAAATATTATTTAAGAATAGAACGGATTTGAACATTTAAAGGAATATTTCACAAACTTCAGGGTCAATACTATAAAATAACAAGTGGAAAAGGGCGCTCGAGGAGGCAGGAACTCAAGGAAGGTTTGAGGATGAAAGCAGGATGTCACGACCCAACCGGAGGGCCATGACGGGCACCCGGTGCTAACCTACTCGGGCACCTCTTATCGTACTCTCATATTCACATCTAGGTGAGCCACATGGATTACTCATAATTTACATACATCAATAGAGCTAATCTCGTTGGGCAACAACACATTTATATCATCATCAATAAACGATGCCCATATCCATATACACAAGCCGAAGAGGCTATCAAAATGATATACAAAATATGCGCCGACAAGGCTGCAAGATGTCTAACCATACACAACTGTCTACGAGCCTCTAAGAATGGTATGCAACATCATATAGGCGGGATAGGACCCCGCCATACCCATATATATGTACACAAAAGAATAATACCCAAAAGCTGTAGCTCCGGATGAAATGGAGCTCCTCTATGCGGTCACTGAATAGGAAATCTATGGATCAAGCCTGTCTCCCTGTCCACCTGCGGGCATGACGTAGCGTCTATAAACAAAAGGACGTCAGTACGAATAATGTATTGAGTATGTAAAGCATAATCAATGTCATAGTAGAAGCATAACAGACAGCACAAGAAATAACATAAGATGGGAGAATCAAGAGGTAATAGAGTCGTTTGTACCTCTAGTAGCCTTCATCATATCTACTTACGTGTCTTTCATAGGGGACCTTCCATTTCTAATGCTTACTCGGGTACATACATACATATACATATTTGTATTCATATTTATTCATACTCGTATCCATATCATACCCGACCATGGCAAGGCTCGGTGATTAGACATACCTGGCCCTACTAAGGCTTAGTGTTATCCGTACCCAACTGCAGTGGTGTGCGCGCGATAGGTATCATACCCGGCCATATAAGCTCGGTGTTACATAATAGTCATACATACTTAGACACATATACATAAAGGTCCATAAGTCTTATCAACATCATTACCATTATCGTTTTCGCTACATCTATCCTTAGAGGATCGACAATCATATAAATGAGGTAGTAGTATCGTGAAAGTATCGAGAATCATGAGCTTTGGTAATCTTAGAGATAGAATCATTTGGAAGACATTATGGAATTCATGAAAGGACATATATATCAAAGGAACCATGCCTTAATGAAAGAAGGGTTAGCCTTACATACCTCTTTTTCCTCTTAACTAATTAACATTCATCGTCGAAGCTTGGATAATCTACATTTAGAAGGATTCATACCATGGTTAAGCATTAATGACACTCTTAAATTCAAACTAGAATAAATCATGATCTAATGAAAATTGGGCAGCATTTCTCCTATTTTTTCAACTTCCACCATATTACAAAACAACTCCCAAAATCCATAATACACCCACAATATCATAACCAAGTAATCACATTCCATTAAGCCTTCATAATTCATCCTTATATTCAACTCATACTAGCAACTTCATACCAACTTTTGTACATTTTCATACAACGCTTCCTAATCACCATTATTACCTTCCATAACAAGGTTATATCCACATCATACTAATAATCATGACTCAAGTTAGCTTACTACTCACAAACATCATAAAAACTACATTTGGACTTCATTCTCTACTTCATTCTTCTACCTAAGTTTTGCTGCAACCAAGCATTCTCAATAATATGAAATAAGCATGGAAACTAACCTTTTTATCCCATAGGAAAAAGCTTGGAATCAGCTATCAACTTGTGCAAAAACCCTAGATACAATGCCCAAGTATTTCTTGAAGTCCACCAACCCTAGGGAGCCTTCTAACACATGAACACTTTGATTCTTGCCATTTGACCTTTGTAATATCTTGGGTTTGAGTAAAATATGTTTGGAGAAGGGTTTTGGAGCTTTAGAAAGCTTGAAAGAAATGTGGGAAACGAAAAATGAGCAAGGGTTGTCCATCCTTATAAAACAAAAATCTGACCCGACCCGATTATGCGGCCTATGAGCCGTAGAATTTATGCGGTCCGTATAATTGGACCGTATAATCCCACCAGGTTGCACCCTACTCTGGAATAACTCTACGGACCGTTATACGAGCCGTATAATTTATACGGTCCCTACAAATGGCCATACAACTGGAAAATTTTGATTTTCGTTCTGGTCGACTCGTTTGACTTCCAATCCTCGTGGAACCTTCTTGGTACTTGTACAACACTTCATTAACCATACAATAGGCCCTATAGCAGCCCCTCAAGATATTCCAAATAACCAATAGCTCAATTATAGCAAAAACCTTTTCGAACACGGCATACATTTCACTTCCTGACAAACTAAATCTCACATTTTCGTACGACTTCAAAATCTTATGGTATGCTCCTTAAGTTATCTACTACCTTCCTTAATGTTACACCTTGGAAAATTTCCCGTTGGTACGCGTAAACGAACTAGTGATGTGTGCGAGGAGTGCGAGTGTATAATGCTTCATGAGCAATGTTCGTATATGGACGAGAATGATTAGAATGAAAAGTCGAGAAATGTAAAAAGTTGAAAGTTGGCAAAACTGCCCAGTGGTCGTAAAGTGAAAAATACGGACCGTAAAATGGAATACGGTCCGTAAACTGGCAGTCGTAAATTGGCATGCAAAAACTTCAACTTTCTACCAGTCGAGTAAATGGTTAAAAACGACCTGGTGGACGGACCGTAAAGTGATTTATGGCCCGTAAACCATGGTCGTAAATCACCATGCATGCAGCCAAAGTTTCTGGTTCTGCTTAGTGTTAAAGACGACCACGAGGGACGGTCCGTAAACTGGAATACGAACCGTAAACCTCCATGGACGACCACTGTTCACCTCAACACAGATTTTCAATTCATTAAATATGAGGACCAAGACTTGTTTTATTTCATTTCTACATTACACCACTTCTCTCTAAAACCTCTCTCTACATTTATTATATAAGTTTTCAAGGATATTTGAGGATCAAAACATAAAAAAAGGTGAATCAAGAGTAAGAACATCATCAAAGATCATCTAGGTCAAGAAATCCAAATGGAGAAAAACTAGGGTTTTGCTCAAAGTGGAGTATAATTAACCAAAGCTTGTTCCTACAACTTCTAAGGTAAGATTCATGATTTTTACATGATGTTTAAGGTATTGAAGAGTTGAAATACATGGATTGTAGAAAATATGGTCAAGTAGGTCATGAATGATGAATAGTGACATTTTGAGGAATAGTTTGAATTGAATCATGAATGTTGTTGTGTTGTGATATGAGTGTATTATAAATGGTACTAAGATCATGAACTAGACACTTTAGACGAATGGATGAAGTTGGATGTTATGACCATGAATATGGGTGAATTAGAGGCAAATTAAGGAATCTAGATAATGTGGATAATGTGAATGACTAATGGCCATTGTTATGATATTAATGAAGGTATGGACGCTAGCATTGGAAGAAAGCGTGTGAGTGTAGAATAGTCCGACGAAAAGGTATGTAAGGCTAACCCTTCTTTCATAAGGCATGGTTCCTTGGCCAAACTCTTAAATCCTCTATATGAGTATGTTGTATTAAAACGATTGACACTCCGAGCTCATAGGCTCACGATCCTCGATATGTGTTGCGATTGTACTACGCACCCCATATGACGAGTAAGCATAAGACATAGACGTAGCGAAAAATTATGATGATAGTGATGATGCTGATAATAATAATGATGCTAAAGGTGCCTACGGCCTATTATACTTACATGTGCCTATGAAGGGCTATAATGACACCCCTAGCTTATAACGCCGGGTAGGATATATGTATATGAATATGTATAAAGTATGTATACGATTACGAAACGCGCGCACACCTCTGCAGATGGTACGGATAACCTTGAAGCCTTAGTAGGGTCAGGTATGAGTAACCTTGAGCCTTGGTTTGCCAAGTATGTATGAAACACCGATCCTATGAGGTCGGGTATGCTATGTAAAATGCTATGTATATGAAATGACTAAATATATAATATGAATATGAATGTGATAAGACTATATATAAGAATACGAATAAGGATATGTATACGAATATAAGCACAAGTATGGTACGAGTACTATTATGGAATACGGATGATAATGTAAGTGTACAAATACGTATGAAAAATGGAAAGTCCTACGAAAGGCAGGTAAGTACTATGACGATTATATTATTGTCTCCCCTCCTACGCTGTTTCATATGTTGTTCATTATGCTTATATATCGATGTTGATCATGCTTTACATACTCAGTACATTCTTCGTACTGACGTCCTTTTGTTTGTGGAGGCTGCGTCATGCCCGCAGGTACACAGGGAGACAGACTTGATCCATAGCTGCCTGTTCGGAGATTACATAGAGAGCTCCATTTCCTTCGGAGCCATATCTTTTGGGTACTCATTCTTTTGTGTATATAATCATGGGCATAGCGGGGTCCTGTCCCACTAATGTGATATGTTATACTCTTAGAGGCTCGTAGACATGTGTGTGTGGGGGTAGATGTGGTTGGCCTTGTCGGCCTATATTTTGTATATCATTTTGTTGGCCTCGTCGGCCCATGTACATTGTTGTGGCAGAGATGCCTATGATGATATAAATGTGTTGTTGTCCCAAATGGGACTAGTTGACGAATGAATGGAAATGCATGTATAATTATATGGCTCACCTAGATGTACGCATAAGAGTAAGCTAAGAGGGTGCCCGAGTGGGCTAGCACCGGGTGCTCGTCGCGGCCCCGAGTCGGGTCATGACAAAAGTGGTATCAGAGTAGTTCAGTCCTAGGGTGTGTCTACGAGCCGTGTCTAGTAGAGTCTTGGTTATGGGTGTGTTGCGCGCCACACTTATAAACAAGGAGCTGCGGACATTTTAGGAAAGATTGACCTTCTTTCTCCATAAGAATCGTGCGATAGAGCTATGATGTAAGAAATTCTTGTTCCTAAATTATGTGTTGTGTATGTCAGAGATGCCTAAAAAGAAAAAGGCTACAGCAGTCCAAAAGGGCAAGACGGTGGCAGAAAAGCGGGCTGAAAGAGCACCGCTACCGGTAGTGGAGGAAGATGAGTCCCAGAGTGCGGCTCAATCTCAGTCCTCCCAGACAGTGCCCGTCTCTGAGGAGCGTGAGGGAGCCTCAGCCCCAGCTCTAGCACCTCCAGCCCCTCCACTGGATTCTTCTGGCCAAGATGTGAAAGAGGCCATTAATTTGTTGACTCAGTTGGTTGCGGCTCAGACTCAGAGGCAAAGTTCAGGGCGTGGTGATAAGGCTGTTAGTGCGAGGGCCCGTGATTTCATTACTTTGAACCCTCCGGAATTCTTTGGGTCAAAGCCGGAGGAGGATCCCCAGGACTTTATTGATGGTATGCTAAGGACGCTCCGGTTGATACATGCTTCGGATACCGAGTCAGTGGAGTTAGCGTCATATAGATTGAGATATGTCTCGATGAAGTGGTATACGGTATGGATGGCTTCACGGGGAGCAAATGCACCTCCCCCGGTATGGTAAGAGTTTGTTGATGCTTATCTCCGTCATTATATGCCCCCAGAAGTTCGGCGAGCTAGGGTCGATAAATTCTTAAATTTGAGGCAAGGCAGTATGAGTGCCCTAGAGTATAGCCTCCGTTTTAACTCCTTGGCCAGGTATGCTTCGGCCATGGTAGCAGATATGGGCGACAGGGTACACTGATTTGTAAAGGGCCTAGGGCCCCATCTGATGGACAAATGCTTGACTGCGTCCCTTCAGGAAGGTATGGATATTGCACGCATTCAGGCACATGCTCAGAACTTAGAGAAAAGCCTACAGCAGCGGAGAAGTGAACGTGAACAGGGTAGGGGACATAGCAAGAAGGCCAGATCTTCGGGCCCAATAAGTGAGTCTAGAGGCGGACACAGGCAACAGTTCCCTAGACATTCGGGCTATTCTATGACCAGTGCACCTCCACAGTTTTCAGGCCAGAGCCTTGATAGATCTACTCATCCCGGGCCGAGTCAGAGTTATTCGGGGTCCCAGTTTAGAGGTGATTTAGGCTAGTCAAGGCCACCTATACCACGATGTTCCCAGTGTGGGAAGTCGCATTGGGGTCAATGCCGATTGGGTTCAGATGTTTACTATTCATGTGGTCGACCAGGCCATATTATGCGTGATTTCCCCTCTGTACATGGTAGAGATAGGACCCAACCATCAGGGTCGGTAGCCGGATCTTCGGCATCTGTGCGTCCTACGGGGCCAGGTACACATGCGCCAGTCGGCCATGGTAGAGGTAGAGGCAGAGCTCCCAGTACTAGCGGTCCTCAGCACCGTATTTATGCTTTGGCTGGACGCCAAGATCTTGAGTTTTCTCCTGACGTGGTCACAGGTATATTATCGGTATTCTCTCTTGATGTATATGCTTTGATTGATCCGGGCTCCACATTATCATATGTTACTCCATATATTGCGGGTCGATTTCTAATTGAGCCGTAGTCTATCAAACCTTTTGAGGTGTCTACACTCGTGGGTGAATCGGTAATAGCTAGCCGAGTATATAGGAATTGTGTGATTGTGATTTGTGATCATCGTACTATGATTGATTTGCATGAGCTAGAAATGGTAGATTTTGATGTCATTATGGGCATGGATTGGTTGGCTTCTTGTTATGCCAACGTTGATTGCCGGATGAAGGTAGTTCGTTTCCAGTTTCCGGGAGAACCAGTGTTAGAATGGAAAGGAAATACGGCATCACCAAAAGGTAGGTTTATTTCCTATCTAAAGGCAAGGAAAATGATCACAAAAGGGTGCATTTATCATCTAGTACGAGTTCAAGATGTAAAAGCTGAGTCGCCGACTCTACAGTCGGTTCCAGTGGTGAACGAATTTCCGGATGTGTTCCCGGAAGAGCATCCAGGCCTTCCTCCCGAACGGGAGATTGATTTTACCATTGATGTGTTGCCAGGCACCACACCTATATCTATTCCTCCATATAGAATGGCACCCGCAGAATTGAAAGAGTTGAAAGACTTGCTTGATAAAAGCTTCATTAGGCCTAGTTCATCCCCGTGGGGAGCGCCCGTATTGTTCGTCCGAAAGAAAGATGGCTCCACGAGAATGTGCATTGATTATAGGCAATTGAATAAAGTAACGATTAAGAATAAATATCCTCTCCCAAGGATTGATGACTTGTTTGATCAATTGCAAGGCGCCAAATGGTTTTCAAAGATTGATTTGAGGTCTGGGTATCATCAAGTGAGGATTAGGGAGAAAGATATCCCTAAGACAGCCTTCAGAACGAGATATGGTCATTTTGAATTCCGGGTGATGTCATTTGGACTAACTAATGCGCCAGCGGTATTTATGGATTTGATGAATAATGTGTTCAGGTCCTTTCTGGACCTATTTGTAATCGTATTCATTAATGATATTTTGGTGTATTCTAGATCCGAAGCAGAACATGCGGATCATTTGCGTATTGTTCTTGGAGTTCTTCGAACTCGAGAATTGTTTGCAAAGTTTTCCAAATGTGAGTTCTGGTTGAACTCAGTGGCATTTTTAGGGCATATTGTGGTAGCCGATGGTATTCGAGTGGATACTCAAAAGATTGAGGCCGTGAAAACTTGGCCAAGACCCACAACTCCTACAGAGGTTCGTAGCTTTCTGGGCTTAGCAGGTTATTACAGGAGATTCATTGAAGGTTTTTCCTCTATTTCTGCACCACTCACAAAGTTGACACAGAAATCAGCCAAGTTTCAATGGACAGATACTTGCGAACGTAGTTTCCAAGAGTTAAAGGGTCGATTGACTTCTGCCCCAGTTCTGAAACTTCCAGAGGGATTGGAAGGATACGTTGTGTATTGCGACGCTTCAGGTGTTGGGCTAGGCTGTGTGTTGATGCAACATGGCAAGGTGATTGCGTATGCTTCAAGGCAATTGCGAAAACATGAGCAGAATTATCCTACCCATGACTTAGAATTGGCCGCGGTGGTCCATGCATTAAAGATATGGAGACATTACTTATATGGTGTCCACGTGGATATTTACACAGATCATAAGAGTCTTCAATACATCATCAAGCAGAAAGAGTTGAATTTGCGGCAACGACGATGGCTAGAGTTGCTAAAGGACTATGATGTTGAGATCCTGTACCACCCCAGAAAGGTAAATGTGGTGGCTGATGCTCTTAGCCGTAGGTCGATGGGAAGTCTAAGTGATGTACGACCAGAAAAGAAAGAGATGGCCCGTGAGCTTCAACAGTTATCTAGCCTAGGAGTCCGAGTAGTGGACTCAGGTAGCAGCGGAGCTACTATTCAGAATTCAGCAGTTTCATCGCTAGTAGCTGATGTAAAAGAGCGATAATATGAGGATCCCATGCTAATGCAGTACAGAGATACACTCCCTCAGAAAGAGGAGTCATCATTTGATATTTTGGGAGACGGAGTTCTCCGATGTCGAGGCAGGTTATGTGTTCCCAATGTGGTAGGCCTACATCACCAAATATTGAAGGAAGCCCATTGTTCCAGTTATTCTGTCCACCCCGGGGCGACAAAAATGTATCATGATCTTAAGTCTATATATTGGTGGAATGGGATGAAGAAAGATATAGCGGAATTCGTAGCCCAGAGTCCTAATTGCCAACAAGTGAAGATTGAACACCAAAAGCCGGGTGGATTGTTGCAAGCTATGGAAATCCCAACTTGGAAGTGGGAAGTGATTAACATGGACTTCATTTCAGGCTTACCCCGTTCTCGACGTAAGTATGATTCCATATGGGTGATTGTGGATAGACTCACCAATCAGCTCATTTCTTACCGGTCAGGACGACCTATGAGGCAGAAGATTATGCGAAGCTTTATCTTAAAGAGATAGTAAAACTCCATGGCGTCCCGGTATCTATTATCTCCGACAGACGGACTCAGTTTACAGCTACATTTTGGAGGTCTTTCCAAGAGGGTTTTGGGACCCGAGTTAGCCTTAGCACGACATTTCATCCACAGACCGATGGGCAGGCTGAACGTACGATTCAGACTCTGGAGGATATGTTGCGAGCATGTATGATAGACTTTGGAGGAAATTAGGATGATCATTTGCCACACATTGAATTTGCTTACAATAATAGTTATCATTCCAGCATTCAAATGGCACCATACGAAGCTTTATATGGGCGAAAGTGTAGATCCCCAATTGGGTGGTTTGAAACCGGAGAAACTAAATTGATAGGGCCATACTTGGTCCAGCAAGCTATAGAGAAAGTCAAGCTTATACAAGATCGGTTGTTAGCAGCCCAAAGTCGTCAGAAGTCCTATGTGGATAATCGCCGAAGAGACTTGGAGTTCAAAGTGAAGGATTGGGTATTCTTGAAAGTGTCGCCAATGAAAGGCGTTATGAGATTTGGCAAAAAGGGGAAGCTTAGTCCCCGGTATATTGGGCCATACGAAATTGTGCGAAGGATAGGCAAAGTGTCCTATGAGTTAGAACTACCTCCGAAATTGGAGTCAGTCCATCCAGTATTCAATGTCTCGATGCTCCGGAAATGTATTGGAGATCCCACTAGGATCGTCCCAGTAAACGATGTGCAAGTGACAGAGAAATTGACTTATGAAGAGGTACCCATTGCCATATTAGACAGGCAAGTACGGAGGCTTAGAAACAAAGAGGTGGCCTCGGTTAAGGTTCTATGGAGAAGCAGTAAACGAGAGGAGATGACATGGGAAGCAGAAAAAAATATGCGATCCAAATACCCACATTTATTTCAGTCCTTGGAAGAAGCCCAAGATGAGACGTCAAGATCATAAGGTATGTATATTTCCTTTTATGCTTTTGGGTCATGTGTGGCCAAAATTTTTATGTTGTTACGTTGTGGCCCTGTGCGGCATCAATGTTATGGGTTGTTGTGGCAGGATAGTAGCGCCATATTATAAGGGGAACTCTGGCGAAATTTTTGTAGAATTCCCCGAGACTTTAACATTCGAGGACGAATGTTCCTAAGGGGAGAAGAATGTTACACCTCGGAAAATTTCCCGTTGGTACGCAAGTAAACGAACTAGTGATGTGTGTGAGGAGTGCGAGTGTATAATGCTTCATGAGCAATGTGCGTATATGGACGAGAATGATTAGAATGAAAATTCGAGAAATGTGAAAAGTTGAAAGTTGGCAAAACTGCCCAGTGGTCGTAACGTGCAAAATACGGACCGTAAAATGGAATACGGTCCGTAAACTGGCAGTCGTAAATTGGCAAGCAAAAATTTCAACTTTCTGCCAGTCGAGTAAATGGTTAAAAACGACTTGGTGGACGGACCGTAAAGTGATTTACGGCCCGTAAACCATGGTCGTAAATCACCATGCATGCAACCAAAGTTTCTGGTTCTGTTTAGGGTTAAAGACGACCACGAGGGACGGTCCGTAAACTGGAATACGGACTGTAAACCTCCATGGACGACAACTGTTCACCTCAGCACAGATTTTCAATTCATTAAATATGAGGACTAAGACTTGTTTTATTTCATTTCTACATTACACCACTTCTCTCTAAAACCTCTTTCTACATTTATTATACAAGTTTTCAAGGATATTTGAGGATAAACAACATAAAACAAGGTGAATCAAGAGTAAGAACATCATCAAAGATCATCTAGGTCAAGAAATCCAAATGCAGAAAAACTAGGGTTTTGCTCAAAGGGGAGTATTATTAACCAAAGCTTGTTCCTACAACTTCTAAGGTAAGATTCATGATTTTTACATGATGTTTAAGGTATTGAAGAGTTGAAATACATGGATTGTAGAAAATATGGTCAAGTAGGTCATGAATGATAAATAGTGACATTTTGAGGAATAGTTTGAATTGAATCATGAATGTTGTTGTGTTGTGATATGAGTGTATTATAAATGGTACTAAGATCATGAACTATACACTTTAGACGAATGGACGAAGTTGGATGTTATGACCATGAATATGGGTGAATTAGAGGCAAATTAAAGAATCTAGATAATGTGGATAATGTAAATGACTAACGGCCATTGTTATGATATTAATGAAGGTATGGACGCTAGCATTGGAAGAAAGCGTGCGAGTGTAGAATAGTCCGACGAAAAGGTATGTAAGGCTAACCCTTCTTTCATAAGGCATGGTTCCTTGGCCAAACTCTTAAATCCTCTATATGAGTATGTTGTATTAAAACGATTGACACTCCGAGCTCATAAGCTCACGATCCTCGATATGTGCTGCGATTGTACTACGCACCCCATATGACGAGTAAGCATAAGATATAGACGTAGCGAAAATGATGATGATAGTGATGACAATGATAATAATAATGATGCTAAAGGTGCCTACGGGCTATTATACTTACATGTGCCTATGAAGGGCTATAATGACACTCCGAGCTTATAACGCCGGGTAGGATATATGTATATGAATATGTATAAAGTATGTATACGATTACGAAATGCGTGCACACATCTGTAGATGGTACGGATAACCCTGAAGCCTTGGTAGGGCCAGGTATGAGTAACCTTGAGCCTTGGTTGGCCAAGTATGTATGAAACACCGATCCTATGAGGTCGGGTATGCTATGTAAAATGCTATGTATATGAAATGACTAAATATATAATATGAATATGAATGTGATAAGACTATGTATAAGAATACGAATAAGGATATGTATACGAATATGAGCACAAGTATGGTACGAGTACTATTATGGAATACGGATGATGACGTAGGTGTACAAATACGTATGAAAAATGGAAAGTCCTACGAAAGGCAGGTAAGTACTATGACGATGATATTATTGTCTCCCCTCTTATGCTGTTTCATATGTTGTTCATTATGCTTATATATTAATGTTGATCATGCTTTACATACTCAGTACATTCTTCGTACTGACGTCCTTTTGTTTGTGGACGCTGCGTCATGCCCGCAGGTACACAGGGAGACAGACTTAATCCATAGCTGCCTGTTCGGAGATTACATAGAGAGCTCCATTTCCTTCGGAGCCATATCTTTTGGGTACTCATTCTTTTGTGTATATAATCATGGGCATAGCGGGGTCCTGTCCCGCTAATGTGATATGTTATACTCTTAGAGGCTCGTAAACATGTGTGTGTGTGGGTAGATGTGTTTGGCATTGTCGGCTTATGTTTTGTATATCATTTTGTTGGCCTCGTCGGCCCATGTACATTGTTGTGGCACAGATGCCTATGATGATATAAATCTGTTGTTGTCCCAAATGGGACTAGTTGACGAATGAATGGAAATGCATGTATAATTATGTGGCTCACCTAGATGTACGCATAAGAGTAAGCTAAGAGGGTGCCCGGGTAGGCTAGCACCGGGTGCTCGTCGCGGCCCCGAGTCGGGTCGTGACACTTAATCTCTTAAGGATTTCATAATTACCTTGAGATCACATTAGCCTATCCACAAGGCACAAGTCCGAAAATTTTTGAGGTGTAACACAGGAAAGGTACACTAATGGGCTGGTCAAAAGGAGAGGAGAGAAGAAGAAAGGAAGAAAAGAAAAATTAAGCAATCACCAAGGACAAACGAGAGGATAATGGACTAACAAAGCTAACTGGGAAGTAGTACATCAATGACATGGGATGAGGATAAGGAATACCGAGATTTAGTTATAAAGGAAATAGAAGGATGTATGGGAAATATTCATGAGTATGGACTAGCCTTGGCGGAAGGAAGGAGAAGAAAGAAGAGAGTATATTTGCAAGTGTCACGACCCAACCCCGTAGGCTGTGACTAGTGCCCGAGCTGGACACTCGTATACACCTGTTAACTATAATCATCCACAGCTAGCATAATAGAGAACTTATATATATATATATAAAGACAAGACGTCGTCTTAAAACTGTCGCATATATGCATATCATAGCCACCTGTCTCCTGATGAGTTACAACTTTCAACAGATAGCATCGCACATAAGCCGACAAGGCTGTCATGATATAGGGGAACGTCCCAGCTATACACGAGCAAACAAGTCTACCATAATATACAACTTCCAGAACATATATATATATATATATATATATATCTACGCAAGCCGACAAGGCTGCCACTACGAATGGGAATGTCCCAAAACATAAGTCATACAGACACGACTGAAAAGTAGCTATATACAACCCACACATATGTCTACATACCTCTAAGAGTGACAGCAGTATCATATGACGGGACAGGGCCCCGCCGTACCCTTGGATAAACACATATAAGCAACAAAAGGATTTGTACCAAAAGCTAGGCTCTGGGACAAGGGAGCACTCCAAGATAGCTGAATAGATACCCTAAGCTGGCGGATCACCAAAACGAGCGTCTGTACCTGCGGGCATGAAACGCAACCCCCCGAAGAAAAGGGGTCAGTACGAGATATGTACTGAGTATATAAAACATAGAATATCATAAGAAATATCATAACTGAAGTAGAGGTTCCAGGAGATAAGTATGATAATCAAGAAGTCACTGTACCTGAGCCTTATGAAACATAATCATGCATATCATTATCATATACCGTACCCGGCCCATTATGGGACTCGGTGGATAAAATCATGTCATCATGTCAGCATACTATAATATCATCATATACATATACCGTACTTGGCCCTCTAGTGAGGGAATCGGTGAATAAAGTCGTGTACACGTATACCGTACTCGGCCCATCATGGGACTCGGTGCCATAATCATATATCACATCATC
The DNA here is from genome assembly GCF_019175385.1 of Lycium barbarum. Classification (NCBI taxonomy): domain Eukaryota; kingdom Viridiplantae; phylum Streptophyta; class Magnoliopsida; order Solanales; family Solanaceae; genus Lycium; species Lycium barbarum. The sequence goes on along the minus strand of NC_083339.1, from coordinate 33,303,984 downwards.
ATATCATCATATCATCATACCATCATATACCGTACCCGGCCCTTTAGTAAGGGACTCGGTGAATAATGCAGTGACACTGTGCACGATAACATACCCGGCCCGGGACTCAGTGAAAGATGTAACAACAGTATACACGAGCAGAGTAATGAGTAACCATATACATATAAATCATCTTTTAAGACTCAATAGATAAGTAGACTATTCAGCTCTCGAGTATTAGGATAATAGCCATATTAAGTTTTCTCTAAATGTCATTAAGAACTACATTAAGGAAAGTCTCAGGGATCGTAGTCAAATCAATACGAGATAGCTTATGAAAGTCAAGGACACCACTCATTATAGAATTCTTTAAGAATAGGAACTTTTATACATCATATACTAGCCAATCATATAAAAGACTCGAGGGCAATAGCTCGACTATCCTGAGAGTTCTAACATCAAGAAACGAATAAGAATCATAAATCATGCTCGGAACTAGTGAATAGAATTACCCCAAGGCTCGTATCATATCTTACTTACATCTAGGACATGCCAAAAGAAAGAAGGGATAGGCTTTACATACCTTTAGCGTTTATTCGCAACACAACACGTATACGCTGCCCAATAGCACTTCAACCTATATTAAGACGTCAAGAACTACGGTTACGCTACGGGAAGATTCAAAACGTATTCTAACGTTAATAACCCCTTTCTAAATAATTAGACGACGTTTCGTTCGTATTCAAATCAACTAATACAACCAAGCCAATATCACTAGTCATGCATTCAAGTATCAACCCGAGACTATTCAAATATGACTCGAGGACACTCCGGACAGCCCGTACAATATTCATAACAGCCCGACCAACATACCATACAACCCGCAATCTTCCAAACTCAACAAAAACCACAACAACACATTCTTTTCTTCCAATTTCACAAATCCTACCAACAACCACACGTTTAGCAACACCATTTATATAATCGCAAGGAACTATATTAACGACATACTAACTTCTACAACAGCCCACAACGACTTCAACTCCAATTTTTAACCATCAAATATCCTCATTCATACTATAGAACCCATGACAATAACAATCAACATTCAAGGTAAAATTAACCCATCATTTTTCCTAAAACAGTCCACGGCTTGGACTGTTTTCCAACATCAACATATACAATTTTTTTACACATCCAATTCACGTTTACACATATTCACAACACATCCAACTCACCATAAAACATATGAGAAGTGATCAATTCTTACCTTGGCACTTAATCCTTCAATCGGCTAGAATCTACAATTGAGATAACACTTGTTCTTGTTGCCTTAATGAATACTTCCACATCACAATTGTCCTTCTAATTCAGCTAGAACACCTAGAAAATTAATTTAGGATCAAGATCACAAGCTTGCAAAAAGCTTAGCCATGGCCGAGAGCCATGCTCTCTCTCTATCTCTAAGTTTTCCTAAGTTGAGAAGATGAAAATGAGTTGGATAGTTGATGAATGAATCATCAATTTACTATATATAGGAAGCTCATGGGCTGGACATGTGTCCCACCCAATGTTTAGGCCAGTTACACTTGGCCATGTCACGGGTGGGGCCCACACGGCCACTTATGGCTTAATTAGTGAATAATTAAACTTTTAATCCCACTTAGTAATATAATCATGGTTAATTAATCCCTAATCTCCATTAATATTTCTATACCAAGTAAAATTTATAAGCAACTTGTGTACTAAAACAAAATCGGAGGTTAAAGTCTCTACTTCGTACCCCCAAAATAGTCTTGTCCTTAACTTGTCGCGATTAGCTTGAAGTATCCCAATGTACAAAAATACGGGATATAACAGCAAGGATTTCACGACACGAACAAGAAGGGGCAGAACACTAGAAGAACTATAACGCATAGGTGGGATGCAAATAAGTAGTCAAGAAAAATTTCGGATAAGTGAGCAAAGTGAATAAAAGGATTGATAGTAGAAGTGGAAGAGTGTAGAATATTAACTCTCAATGATATATTGTAGACGTAAAGTGAGACCGGAAACTCAGAGTAAGAATAATTTCAGTGATAATAGTTGTGGAGGAAGACGAGGGATGAAAAGAGCAAAGTGTGACCAAATGTTCCGTAAAATGTTTTGATGGATTCCAATGTTCCCATTAACCCGTTTGATTCGAGAAATGTTCAGTCATAAAAGGTACAAGTAGAATAGCCTTAAAGAAGGCAGTGAGAATGGATATGTAATGCATAAGCACTTCGTTCAAATGCAAAGCCCTCGATTAGCAGAAAGAAAAATAAGTCAAGCTATAAGATGAGAGAATTCCGGTATTATAAGAGACCAAAAGAGTTGGAGGATCGTTAGGGTTAGCTGATGACTACTGATATTCGAGAGTTACTAATGTATAAAAACACCCTTAAAAATAGGGGAAGAGCAGATCTAGTCCTAAAATGAGGTATGGCATTTTCGAAATTCCAAAGAAAGAAAGATGTTAGCTTAAAGAGGCCAAGATTTGGGACGTAGTGGCATATCAAGAATGCATTAAGAGGGAGCATAAATGAATTAAAGATAAGCATACCACAAAGCAGGTATGAAAAGAAATTAAAATGGATCAAGAGAATACTTCATGCGGCCGTGAGATATGATATTTCTAGACCAAGGAAATTTGTGCCGCACCTAAATAGGCAGCGACGTATCCTAAAGAGTAATAAAGAGAGTAAGAAAGCTCTGCAAACTAACTATAAAGAGAATGACGAAATGGATGATGAGTACAAAGGACACTTTAGGTTATAACGGAATAAAAATCTTCATATTAAAGGAAAAATATGAGAATCTTAACAAAAGGAGTAACGATAAGCAGTGTGGCGATCTCTAAAAGAGAGGAAGAACTATGTGGGTGCAGATAGAAAGGCAATAGCGTCACCAGAAATTAGAAAGTATATCACGGGTCACTAACCATATTAAGGATAAGGGTATGTATTATGGAATTATATGAACCATCAGCGTAAGGATATGCCCCGTAGATGGGAATGGACACACCGGAAGGCCAACAAGGAATGACAGCTAACTAAGTGATCACTGGAATAAGGAAGTCAAGGGTAAGCATACCATACCGATGTTGGAAAAGAAGCTGTGGTAAAGTGAGAATTGCTCTAACTTTATAATTATTTATACTGCAATACTTGAGGTAAAGGAATTAGAGGGAGAGATTTGACAAGAAGTCGAAGATATTATGAGTTATAGACCAGTTCGAACTATGATTATTGGTTCATCACAATATATATCCTACTATGAGGAATAATAAAGATGGTGATGGATAATTAGGAACCGTTAAGAAATTGTATTAAGGATGTGGTTATAACTGATCATCTAAAGGAATTAAGATGGATGGTTAAAGAAGCGTAACCGTTTAGAGTAAGGATTTTTCAGTAGCAGAGTAACGCTGAACAAGCAAAGGGACATTAGTATAAGAAAATTTATGATGAATCGGAAATCTTGGCTAATGAATTACGAAGGGATAATCTAGCACATATCCAAGCTCAACAAGTACAAGTAGGGATAGCCAAAATATCATCGAATGAGTCAACAAAAAAGTGTTGCATTCGAGCAAGGGAGTTATCCGTTAATAAAGAAATGAGGAACGAAGAAGAAGGACGCTCGCAGGACGGCGAGTACTGTGGCATGGCCAGTTAAACCACAGGAATGAAGATAGAATGAGAACGGAATACTAGTTGACTTGTGATTACATACATGAGGATTGAAGACTGTACGACTCACAAATGAAGTTCATAAAGAGCTAAGAAAGAACAGGACGAAGCTAACCAAATTATAGTATAAGTATACGGTAATTGAATAAAAATTCAATGAAGACATTGAAGATCGGTGCACTACAACACTCGAGGACGAATGTTTTCAAGGGGGGAAGGATGTTACTGTTATATCCCGTGTTTTAACACGTTGGAAAAATTTGGACATATTCTTGGCTTGTAAGAAATAAGGTCACAACTAAATTTTATTTGACATAGGAGTTGTGTATGAAAGAATATTAATGTGGAAGTGTTGACTAAGGCTAAGGGCAAAACGTGGAATTTCGGAAATTTGTTTCGGGAATTGCAAAAATAAAATTTGTAGCCAATTGGGCTTGTAAAATAAGAAGTAAAATAAGGCCCATAAGTGGGGGGGGAGGGGTGGCTGGCCATGCCATGGCTTGGCCCAAACCCATGATGTTGGTCATTTGACTTAGCATGTGACCAACTAATTATAAAAAAGGGTTAAGTTGCAAGAAAATTCAAGAAGCATTGAACAAGAGAAAAACAAAACAAGCAAGAGCAAAGAGGAGGAGGGTTTCGGCTGACCCTAGTAAAATTCAACCACCAAAAATCTTACCAAAAAAATTATTCTCTTGTCGGATTTTCACTAATTCAAAGTCCCTTTATAACTTGGTGTAGTTGATTTGGAAAGAGAAGCACTCAATTCTTCAAGGTGACCATTCATTCAAGTGAAGAAGACTAGAAAATAAGGTAAGAATTTATCTCTTTTCATTGTGTTATGATGTTTTGTTTGTGTTGTAGTATGTGGGAATGAGTTGATTGTATGGAAAAATTGGAAGATTTCAAAGTGGGATTGGAATATGGTGTGTAGCCGTGAGGGTCTATGTGTTGTATACCTATAATGTGTTGAACTATGTTATATTCTAGTTGTAAGTATGGTGGAATTCATATTGGGATTGGAAGTTGAATGATTTAGTTGAAGTTGCCAAAATAAGCATATGGCCGTATAGTATGTTGGAATTGGGATAGAAATGAATTAAGTTGTTTAGTGTGTTAAAGTGTTACTGTGATGCTTGATATGTAAATGAAGTTAGAATGATATAAGTTTGTATTGAATTGGAATGTAGAAAACTCATGTCGTTTTAGTATGATTTTCCGACATTAAGGAAATGAAGTTATTTGGTTGTGAATTATGATGATCATTGATGAATTTGGAAGTTGAAAACTTTTTATGAAGTTGTATGCCAAAGATTTAATGTTTTGCATAAATTATGACTTTGGCGGAAAGTTGTATATTATGTATATCAAGTGTATAACTTAAGGAAAATGATATGAAATGTCTCAAAATCTATATTGTGATGATCTTGAGTGATAATGGATGTGAAATCATTGATATTAGTGAAGGTTATGCGAACTTGTGAGAAAAATGACTAGTTGAAGGATATTTGTGTTTTTGATGTTCTTGGTTGATGTTAATGTTGTTGTTTGGGTTGTTGTTGATGATTTCTAGCCGAGTTGAATTCTCGGGGTGCTATATGTATAGGGGAAGTGCTGCCGAAATTTCGGTAGACAAATATGCTTTAAGTTGGAATAATGGTATTCATAACTCACAATTGGTAAACTTGACCAATTGCAGTTTTTCGACGAAACGGGAAGTGAGTTTGGAAAGGCTTAAGGAGCGTGAAAGGTATGTAAAGCTACCCCGATCCTTCTTTTGGCATGTCTAAGTGTTTTAGGATCGGATTCGGGCCTCAAAAGACCTTCTTGGCCATCGGAATCCGCAAGAGAAAATCTCAGTTTTTCCTTCAGTAGAATTGAACCATTTTGATATGCTTTTCCTGAAATTATGTAAACTTCCTCTAAACTCCTTGAAAAGCGATAGAATGTCCGTAGAACCTTTATAGGTGACCCCATAAGCTTAAAGGGAGTAATTTGAGCCCACCGCCTTGCTTGTTCCGAGGTGGGCCCGCTATTCCCGGTTTTGCCCTTAATGTACTAAAGTCCCCTTTTTGAACGATTTTTGAAAGAAACGTTTCGACTGCCGTTTTAATTACCTAACGAATATGGTTTTAAATATTCTATTAAGTCTGATAAATTATTTTGACACTCGGAACGACTTCAGGAAGGTTATACTTCTGTAATTTATTATGATGTCCGAAATGCTTTTATTATGATCCCGTCCGACTTCATTGGATTTGTTTGCCCTTGATATGCCTCATTGAGTCCTTGAAAACATTTATGATATTTTAATTGCATTAGTCTCTCACTACTCCATTCGTGGATGCCCCAATGATTCCCACACTGAGCCCGGGCCAGGATATGTTGTCAAGCGTAATCCCCTGCATTGTTCGCTGTCCCTCAATGTGAGGGGGCAGGTATACGCGTACATGGGTTTGTGGAGTATGCTGTGCCATGTACGTTTGTTCTGATATGATTTACCATGGCCATCTGATATGACATATTATGTTACGGGGTTATGCCCCTATTCTGATTCTTCTGTGTTGTGGCACCAGCGTCGGGAGGGTGGCCACGTCCTGTCTGCCGAGTCCCTTGGCAGGGGCCGGATTTGATATGACATATGCTTTGTACACACTCTGCATGTTTTGGAAATATGTATCTGATACTTTGGATTTTCCGTTTACTTTCTGTATATTCTGCACCAGTTATGATTTTGTTTCTGTAACTCAGGCTTTACATATTCAGTACATATTTCGTACTGACCCCCTTTCCTCGCGGGCTGCGTTTTCATGCCGCGCAGGTACCGACGACAGGTTTGCTGATCCGTCCGCTTAGGATCTCATTCTGCTATTTTTGGAGCGCTCTTTTATTCAGAGCCATCTTTTGGTATAGTCTGTCACTTCTATATATGTATATTCTCGTTCATGGGTACGGCGGGGCCCTGTCCCGTCATATGATTCTGTCGGTCTGTTTAGAGGTCTGTGGACATGTTTGTGGGTTGGGATCTTTCTGTACAGTTGTGTGCTTGTGTTGTGTTCGGGCGATTCCATTCGCCGCGGCGGCCGGTCCGCATATATTTAAATGTTACTCTGTTGGCCCTGTGTGGTCTTTATTAGTATTTTCTACGTGCAGGGTATATGGGATAGTCCGTAAAATAAAGGAAACTCTGCCGAAATTTTTCTGGAAATTAACTAAATTTGAAATAAAGCCTTGTCGGCTTCTGCTATGTACTAGAATGTGTTCGAGTGCCCAGATAGGGCACTAGTCACGGCCTACGGGGTTGGGTCGTGACAAAAGTGGTATCAGAGCGGTTCGTCCTCGGAATGTCTACAGACCGTGTCTAGTAGAGTCTTGTTTATCGGTGTGTTGTGCACCACACCTATAAACAGGAGGCTACAGGGCATTTAGGATACTACCGTTCTTTCTGTCTTAGATCGTGCGATAGAGCTGTGTTATCAGGATGATTCCTCCCTAACGAATTGTTACATTTGCAGTTATGCCTCCAAAAAAGGCGACAGTGGCCCAAAAGGCCAAGGCAGCAGCTGTGGGAGAGACTAGTCAGGCCCAGAGGGTTACCAGGGCCCATGCTCATATTGCTCCTGATACTTTGCCCCCGGCAGAGGGCTCTTCCACACCGCCACACGTAGAGGATATTGGAGCAGCAGCAGCTGCAGGTCGAGGGTCGGCTCCACCGCCAGCTCCCGAGATTCCAGTACCTGAGCCCCCAGCTCCACGGCCAGGGACTGAGGATCAGACTATGAGAGAGGCAGTCCAGCTATTGACTAGACTGGTGGCAGGACAGGTCCAGGGGCACGGACTGGGAGGTGATCGGGCTTATAGGCGTGACAGTTCGAGAGCCCGTGAGTTCTTGACTTGTGGCCCTCCAGAGTTCTTTGGGACAAAGCTCGAGGAGGATCCCGAGGAGTTCATCAGGAAGATGCGGCGCACCTTACAGCTTATTAATGCTTCCGCGACAGAGTCAGTCACATTGGCTTCTTACCGGTTGTATGATATAGCGGCAAATTGGTACGAGTCATGGGAGTTATCCAGAGGCGATGGCGCTCCCCCAGCAGTTTGGGATGATTTTTCTCAGGCTTTTCTTAGCCACTTTCTGCCTCCGGAGCTACGGCGGGCCAAGGCTGATAGATTCTTATTGCTGAGACAGAGGGGTCACAGTGTTCGAGAGTACAGTATGGAGTTCGACTCATTGGCCCGATACGCACCTCCTGTGGTAGCTACTATGGCTGACAGGATGCACAAGTATATTATGGGGCTGGACCGTTATTTTGTCGACAGCTGTTTGGTATTGGCTGCTCAGCCCGGCATGGATATTGCCCGGATTCAGGCCCACGCCCAGGGCATGGAGGACCGGCATAGGGAGCGTCAGCCTGATAGGAGCCAGGATCGGAGACAGCCCAAGAGGGCCAGATCGTCTGGGTATTCTGGAGATTTTCGGGGCAGACAGCCTCAGCAGCCTCAGCAGCCGCAGCAGCCTAGTAGACATCTATCCCAGCCGGCACAGAGCGCACCTCCACAGCCTACAGGTCGCAGATTTGATAGCCCAGGTTATTCAGGAGCAGGTCAGAGCTCCAGGGCTTCAGGTTCGCGGACAGACAGGGGTTCTGGTCAGACGAGGCCACCTAGGCCTCAGTGTTCTTACTGTGGCAGATACCATCCTGGGGAGTGCTACAGAGCCACCGGTGCATGTTTTTCTTGTGGCCGCCAGGGCCATTCTGTGAGAGATTGCCCGTATAAGGGTAGTTCGGGTGGTGCAGCGCAGCCTACCGGATCAGTCGCCGGGTCTTCATCTTCATCAGTGGCTATGCGCACTACGGGGCCAGGTACTTCAGCACCAGCGGGTCGCGGCAGAGGCCGTGGTGGAGCTTCTGGTACTAGCGGTCCTTCGAACCGCATTTATGCTCTGTCCAGCCGCCAGGATCAGGAGGCATCGCCTAATGTCGTTACAGGTACATTATTGGTTTTCGCTCGGTCTGTGTATGCATTGATTGATCCAGGTTCGACTTTGTCATATATTTCGCCTCTGGTTGCTTGTAAAATTGGTATAACATCTGAACCTATAGAGCCGTTTGAGGTAGCCACACCGATTGGGGACTTTATTGTAGCAAAACAGGTATATAAGAACTGTTCTGTAATTGTATGTGGCCGTGACACTAATGCAGATCTGGTGGAGTTAGATATGGTCGAGTTCGATGTTATTATGGGGATGGACTGGCTAGCCTCCTGTTATGCCAATGTTGACTGCCAAAATAAGGTAGTTCGTTTCCAGTTTCCCGGGGAGCCAGTTATAGAATGGGCCGGTAATACAGCATCGCCGAAAGGTAAATTTATTTCATACCTTAAGGCAAAGAAAATGATCAGAAAGGGTTATTTTTATCATCTGGTTCGGGTACAAGACTTGACAGCAGAAACGCCGACTCTTCAGTCAGTTCCCGTGGTTAATGAATTTCCAGATGTGTTCCCAGAAGAGCTTCCAGGCCTTCCTCCAGAGCGGGAGATAGATTTTACTATTGATTTGCTTCCAGATACTCAGCCGATATCTATTCCCCCGTACAGAATGGCACCGGCAGAATTGAAAGAACTGAAAGAGCAGTTGAAGGATCTGTTAGAAAAAGGCTTCATTAGACCCAGTACTTCGCCTTGGGGAGCCCCGGTATTATTTGTGCGTAAGAAAGACGGGTTGTTGCGTATGTGTATTGATTATCGACAGCTGAATAAGGTAACCATAAAGAATAAATACCCCCTCCCCAGAATTGACGATTTGTTTGATCAGTTGCAGGGCGCCAAGTATTTTTCGAAGATAGATCTTCGGTCTGGCTATCATCAGGTACCGGTACGGGAGGCCGATATTCCTTAGACAGCATTCCGGACCAGATATGGGCATTATGAATTCAGAGTTATGTCTTTTGGGCTGACTAATGCTCCTGCGGTATTCATGGATCTAATGAACCGGGTATTCAGGCCATTCTTGGATATGTTCGTAATTGTATTTATCGATGACATTCTGGTCTATTCTCGGTCCGAGGCAGAGCACGCAGATCATCTGAGAGCGGTATTAGGGGTACTTCGGCATCAGAAATTATATGCAAAATTTTCTAAATGTGAAGTCTGGCTGGCTTCAGTGGCATTCCTGGGCCATATTATTGCAGCTGATGGTGTCCGGGTGGATACACAGAAGATTGATGCCGTGAAAAATTGGCCCAGACCCACGACGCCCACAGAGGTACGTAGTTTCCTGGGGTTAGCAGGTTATTACAGAAGATTTGTGGAAAAGTTTGCTTCGACTTCAGCGCCTTTGACAAGGCTAACTCAGAAGGGAGCCAAGTTCCAGTGGACTGATGCTTGTGAACGAAGCTTCCAGTTGCTGAAAGAGAAGCTGACTACAGCCCCAGTTCTGACTCTTCCAGAGGGACCCGATGGATATGTTATTTATTGTGACGCTTCTGGCGTGGGATTGGGCTGTGTATTGATGCAGCACGGCAGAGTTATAGCTTATGCTTCTCGGCAATTGAAAAAGCATGAAAAGAATTATCCTACTCACGATCTGGAGCTTGCAGCGGTGATCCATGCCCTGAAGATATGGAGACATTATTTATATGGCGTTCATATTGATGTCTATTCAGATCATAAGAGTCTCCAGTATATTTTCAGGCAGAAAGAGCTTAATGTGCGGCAGCGGAGGTGGCTGGAGCTCCTGAAAGACTATGATGTGGATATTCTGTATCATCCGGGCAAGGCAAATGTTGTTGCAGATGCGCTTAGCCGGAAATCTATGGGCAGCTTGGTAGATTTACAGCCAGACAGGAGAGAGATAGTACGTGACATTTATCAGTTGGCTAATCTTGGGGTTCGTCTTGCCGATTCTGGAGGTACACGGATTTCTGTCCGAGGGGTTTCTGAATCATCTATTAAGGAAGATATCAAACGGCATCAATATGAAGATCCTGTTTTGGCACGATATAGAGACACAACCTATGATAAGGAGAAGACTCCGTTCGAGTTCACTCCGGACGGGACTTTATTATTCAGGGGCAGGTTGTGTGTACCTGATATTGCAGGTCTTCGGCAGCAGGTTATGAGCGAGGCACTTTATGCTCGCTACTCGGTCCATCCTGGGTCTACGAAGATGTACCATGATCTCCGATGCTTATACTGGTGGGATGGCATGAAACGGGACATCGCAGAGTTCGTCGCCCAGTGTCCCAATTGTCAACAGGTCAAAATTGAACACCAGAAACCGGGTGGACTGTTGCAGGAAATGGAAATTCCGACGTGGAAGTGGGAGATCCTTAATATGGACTTCATTACAGGGTTGCCTCGCACTCCACGGAAGTATGATTCCATCTGGGTTATTGTTGATAGGCTGACAAAATCAGCCCATTTTCTCCCCGTCAGGACTACTTATTCCGCCGAGGATTATGCCAGGCTTTATATTAAAGAAATAGTGAAACTTCATGGAGTTCCTATATCTATTATCACTGACAGAGGTGCTCAGTTCACAGCGAACTTCTGGAGATCTTTTCAGGAAGGATTAGGGACTCAGCTGAGCCTGAGCACGGCTTTTCATCCTCAGAGTGACGGACAGGCCGAGCGCACTATCCAGACACTTGAAGATATGTTGCGGGCCTGCGTTATTGATTTCAGAGGCAGCTGGGAGGATCACTTTCCATTGATTGAATTTTCTTATAATAACAGCTACCATTCCAGCATCCAGATGGCTCCGTACGACGCTTTATATGGTAGGAAATGTAGGTCACCTATCGGCTAGTTTGATATTGGCGAGACAGAATTAATCGGCCCAGATATGATCCAGCAGGCCGTTGATAAGGTGCAACTTATTCGGGAACGACTATTGGCAGCCCAGAGTCGACAGAAATCATACGCTGACAAACGACGTCGTCCTTTGGAATTCCAGGTTGGTGATTGGGTATTTCTGAAGGTATCGCCTATGAAAGGCGTAATGCGGTTCGGCAGAAAGGGTAAGCATAGTCCGCGTTATATTGGGCCTTATCTGATCGTGCGGAAAATTGGAAATGTCGCCTATGAGTTAGACCTGCCATCTGATTTGGAAGCAGTACATCCGGTATTCCATGTGTCTATGCTCCGCAAATGCATTGGTGATCCCTCCAGAATATTCCCTGCGGATGATATTCAGGTGACGGAGCAGTTATCTTTTGAGGAGCAGCCCATAGCTATTTTGGACCGTCAGGTACAGAGGCTCCGTAATAAGGATGTAGCCTCTGTTAAGGTACTGTGGCAGAACGAGAATAGGGAGGAAATGACATGGGAGGCCGAAGAGGAAATGAAGAAGAAATATCCTCAATTGTTCCCTACGGCCACAGGTAATCCTGAATCCTTACTTAATTCTGTTTCAATAATGAATGTGCGTCATATGTACTAACTATAAACATAAACTCCCCCAAAGTATTCTCAGACCCTATAAGATTAATTTAACATTCGAGGTCGAATGTTTTCAAAGGGGGAAGGATGTTACTGTTATATCCCGTGTTTTAACACGTTGGAAAAATTTGGACATATTCTTGGCTTGTAAGAAATAAGGTCACAACTAAATTTTATTTGACATAGGAGTTGTGTATGAAAGAATATTAATGTGGAAGTGTTGACTAAGGCTAAGGGCAAAACGTGGAATTTCGGAAATTTGTTTCGGGAATTGCAAAAATAAAATTTGTAGCCAATTGGGCTTGTAAAATAAGAAGTAAAATAAGGCCCATAAGTGGGGGGGGGGGTGTCCGGCCATGCCATGGCTTGGCCCAAACCCATGATGTTGGTCATGTGACTTAGCATGTGACCAACTAATTATAAAAAAGGGTAAGTTGCAAGAAAATTCAAGAAGCATTGAACAAGAGAAAAACAAAACAAGCAAGAGCAAAGAAGAGGAAGGTTTCGGCTGACCCTAGTGAAATTCAACCACCAAAAATATTACCAAAAAAATTATTCTCTTGTCGGATTTTCACTAATTCAAAGTCCCTTTACAACTTGGTGTAGTTGATTTGGAAAGAGAAACACTCAATTCTTCAAGGTGACCATTCATTCAAGTGAAGAAGACTAGAAAATAAGGTAAGAATTTATCTCTTTTCATTGTGTTATGATATTTTGTTTGTGTTGTAGTATGTGGGAATGAGTTGATTGTATGGAAAAATTGGAAGATTTCAAAGTGGGATTGGAATATGGTGTGTAGCCGTGAGGGTCTATGTGTTGTATACCTATAATGTGTTGAACTATGTTATATTCTAGTTGTAAGTATGGTGGAATTCATATTGGGATTGGAAGTTGAATGATTTAGTTGAAGTTCCCAAAATAAGCATATGGCCGTATAGTATGTTGGAATTGGGATAGAAATGAATTAAGTTGTTTAGTGTGTTAAAGTGTTATTGTGATGCTTGATATGTAAATGAAGTTAGAATGATATAAGTTTGTATTGAATTGGAATGTAGAAACTCATGTCGTTTTAGTATGATTTTCCGACATTAAGGAAATGAAGTTATTTGGTTGTGAATTATGATGATCATTGATGAATTTGGAAGTTGAAAACTTGTTATGAAGTTGTATGCCAAAGATTTAATGTTTTGCATAAATTATGACTTTGGCGGAAAGTTGTATATTATGTATATCAAGTGTATAACTTAAGGAAAATGATATGAAATGTCTCAAAATCTATATTGTGATGATCTTGAGTGATAATGGATGTGAAATCATTGATATTAGTGAAGGTTATGCGAACTTGTGAGAAAAATGACTAGTTGAAGGATATTTGTGTTTTTGATGTTCTTGGTTGATGTTAATGTTGTTGTTTGTGTTGTTGTTGATGATTTCTAGCCGAGTTGAATTCTCGGGGTGCTATATGTATAGGGGAAGTGCTGCCGAAATTTCGGTAGACAAATATGCTTTAAGTTGGAATAATGGTATTCATAACTCACAATTGGTAAACTTGACCAATTGCAGTTTTTCGACGAAACGGGAAGTGAGTTTGGAAAGGCTTAAGGAGCGTGAAAGGTATGTAAAGCTACCCCGATCCTTCTTTTGGCATGTCTAAGTGTTTTAGGATCGGATTCGGGCCACAAAAGACCTTCTTGGCCATCGGAATCCGCAATAGAAAATCTCAGTTTTTCCTTCAGTAGAATTGAACCATTTTGATATGCTTTTCCTGAAATTATGTAAACTTCCTCTAAACTCCTTGAAAAGCTATAGAATGTCCGTAGAACCTTTATAGGTGACCCCATAAGCTTAAAGGGCGTAATTTGAGCCCACCGCCTTGCTTGTTCCGAGGTGGGCCCGCTATTCCCGGTTTTGCCCTTAATGTACTAAAGTCCCCTTTTTGAACGATTTTTGAAAGAAACGTTTCGAATGCCCTTTTAATTACCTAACGAATATGGTTTTAAATATTCTATTAAGTCTGATAAATTATTTTGACACTCGGAACGACTTCAGGAAGGTTATACTTCTGTAATTTATTATGATGTCCGAAATGCTTTTATTATGATCCCGTCCGACTTCATTGGATTTGTTTGCCCTTGATATGCCTCATTGAGTCCTTGAAAACATTTATGATATTTTAATTGCATTAGTCTCTCACTACTCCATTCGTGGATGCCCCAATGATTCCCACACTGAGCCCGGGCCAGGATATGTTGTCAAGCATAATCCCCTGCATTGTTCGCCGTCCCTCGATGTGAGGGGGCAGGTATACGCGTACATGGGTTTGTGGAGTATGCTGTGCCATGTACGTTTGTTCTGATATGATTTACCATGGCCATCTGATATGACATATTATGTTACGGGGTTATGCCCCTATTCTGATTCTTCTGTGTTGTGGCACCAGCGTCGGGAGGGTGGCCACGTCCTGTCTGCCGAGTCCCTTGGCAGGGGCCGGATTTGATATGACATATGCTTTGTACACACTCTGCATGTTTTGGAAATATGTATCTGATACTTTGGATTTTCCGTTTACTTTCTGTATATTCTGCACCAGTTATGATTTTGTTTCTGTAACTCAGGCTTTACATATTCAGTACATATTTCGTACTGACCCCCTTTCCTCGGGTGCTGCGTTTTCATGCCACGCAGGTACCGACGACAGGTTTGCTGATCCGTCCGCTTAGGATCTCATTCTGCTATTTTTGGAGCGCTCTTTTATTCAGAGCCATCTTTTGGTATAGTCTGTCACTTCTATATATGTATATTCTCGTTCATGGGTACGGCGGGGCCCTGTCCCGTCATATGATTCTGTCGGTCTGTTTAGAGGTCTGTGGACATGTTTGTGGGTTGGGATCTTTCTGTACAGTTGTGTGCTTGTGTTGTGTTCGGGCGATTCCATTCGCCGCGGCGGCCGGTCCGCATATATTTAAATGTTACTCTGTTGGCCCTGTGTGGTCTTTGTTGGTATTTTCTGCGTGCAGGGTATATGGGATAGTCGGTAAAATAAAGGAAACTCTGCCGAAATTTTTCTGGAAATTAACTAAATTTGAAATAAAGCCTTGTCGGCTTCTACTATATACTAGAATGTGTTCGAGTGCCCAGATAGGGCACTAGTCACGGCCTACGGGGTTGGGTCGTGACAGTTACACCCCGTATCTTCGAAGAGCACTTATCAAATTTGAAACATAAGTACGTTGAGTTATGGTTAAGTAAAACCACTTTGGAATATAAGGAGAAAGTATTATAAAGTATATTTGATGAGTGAAGGATATATATATAAGGTATACCGGAAGGTTTTATAAGGAAATGAGTGGAAGAAATGGAGTAGTACAACTTTGGAGAAAGGATGGGTAAAGTTTCGTGTGAAATTTTTTGTCCAATTTGAGGGAAGAATATCTCTTAGCATATGAAGTGTTTAAGGTGTTTCAAAAGCCTAAAATGAAGTTCGTCGAGTCTCGTTTCTAACTCAACAAATCGTTAATCGATAGGACATCAAAGTAGAGAATTATGGACGTTACAAGTTCGGCTGACAAAGTAGAAACGCGTGCTAAGTACTGCTACAGTAACCGACCTGCTACAGTGACCCAACCCGAATTTGAACCTTATAAAAAGGGAAAACCCCCATTTTTTCACCAAAAATCAGATTGGGAGTTTAGCAACATATAGGGGTATTTATGTCAGGTGTAGAGTGTTTCAGGTGATCGATTGTTGGTATGTTCAGAAGATGCACGGTGCCTATCTCGAAGGCCTCCACCCACTTCATTCCGGGATGACGGTTGACTCTTAGAGTTATTATTGCATTCTAGATTTACATTAGTCTCTCTTGTACTGGTCTAGACAAGGTCGTGGGAATGGAAATGAGTCATTGTAATTATTTATCTGTTGTAATCACTTCTGTAATTTGGGTTGATATAATGATTTGATTGCCGCTGTTAGTCATTTATATATTGAATAAAATGAAATTTTTCTTTACCTGGAAAATGTGTTATTTGATTGAGGGTTCGCCTATCGTGGTGCGAATGGTAGGTTCCCGGGCGATTCTAAATTTGGTCGTGATAAGTTGGTATCCGAGCCTTGGTTACCGGTCTCACCAGTGCAAGAGCAATGTCTAGTGGAGTCTCGTGGAATGGTACGTTGACGTCTGTGCCTATCCCCGAGAGGCTATAGGGCATTTAAGAAATTTACCCTTTTTCTTTCTAATCGTGCTACTTCGGTCAAATTGGTATCTCGGTGGACTCAATTGGTATCTGGACGATTCCAATTGGTATCTACGCATATAAGTATGTTACATCGTTGTTTCGACTCGGTTCGTGTGAGGAATTTGTTAGGTTTGATCTGTGAGTGCAATTGTTGAAATGTTTTTGAGTGTCACCGTTCAGTGGTCCCGCCACAACGGTCACCCAGCCGCTGTGACGGTACCGCTATGACGAGCTCTCCACCGCCACAGCGGTGACTATAGATTCCCGATGATCGTTGTTGCAGTCCCTTTTTCGCCGAAGCGGGACCGCTATGGGGGTCTGAGAGACCGTAGAAATGGTGTGCCGGAGATCAGAGACCTGTAAACTCCCCTATTTTCATTACCCCTCCTGTTCTAAATTCAGTAAAAAAAAAATACACAATAAAAGTCTATAAACAGCAGTCACATAAAACAAATCCCGACAAGGGTGGAAAATCATCCAAAAACTTATTACAACCCAAACTATCCAAAAACCAAATGAAATTTTCAAAGACAGAAGACCAAACCACAAATCCAAACACAAGAACACCAACAGAAATTGTTTAAACATCCAATCCAAACAAGGCAAACCCCATAAAAATTCTTAGAAAATAGAAAGCCCTACAAGCAACCAAGCATAAACATAAAGGAGAAAGGGGTTGTTACACCTCGAAAATTTTCATGTCATTGTGCGGTAGATAGACTAACACAGAGTGAGCAGTATATGATGTTTCCACAAGTAAAAAGTAGTACTTGACGGTTTTAATTATGATTCCAAAGACGTTTGAAGCAAGAGAAGAAAGTTCGTTAAGAAAGGCGAAGTATACGTTGTGTTTCGGAAAGATTTTGCAAAGTATTGAGCTAATGTAGACTTAGTAATGTCTCGAGGAAGGGCCACGATGCCCCTAAGATTGCTAATGAAGTGTAAACAAGTTCTAAGAAGGTTCCATAAGAATCGGAGATCAAATAGAACGACGAAAGTAACTTCAGAAAACTGGGAGTTATACGACCAACTTATACGGCCCGTATAATTTATACAGTCCATATAAGGGACCGTATAACCTATCCAGAGAAGGGTCCTCCACTGGAAGAATTGTACGGTCACATATGCGGACCGTATAAGTTATGCGGACCGTATAAGTTATACGGACCGAATGTGTGCCCGTATAATACCGTCGGGACAGATTTTTAATTTTATAAAAGAGACCCCCTAGTCCTCATTTCTTATTTCATCCTTTCTCCACACCTTAAGAAGGCTCTAGAATATTCTACATACCATTTTACATTATACCCAAGAAAAATCAAGAGTTAAGCATCAAGAGTTGATGGAATCAAGAACATGAATGCTCATTAGGGTTTATACAAGTCAAGAACTTCTCTAGTGGTGAAGTTGGGGTTTTCTCAAGTGAAGTATTTTCATCCGAAGACCATTCCCACATTATCAAATGGAAGATTTATGTTCATTTCATGCCATTAAGAGTATTGAGAGGTTAAAAGACTTGGATTATGGAAGAAAGTGGAAAATGAAGTCTAAATAGGGGAATAATGGTGTTCTTGAATGGCGACTTGATTTGAACTATAGTTCTTGACATGTTATGAATATAATCTTGTTATAAATGATATTAAGAGTGCTGAAGAAGCATTGTGTGTTGACGAATATGATATAGTGTGGTAATTTTAGTTATGGGTGATTTGAAATGGAATTGAATAATGTATGGTTGATGAAGATTGTTGATTATGATATTGTATGTTGTCATTGATGTTTGGGAGCAGTTCTATCATATGGAGGAAGTTGTAGAAACAGAGGAAATGCTGCCAAATTTTCGTTAGCTTTATCTTAAGCTTGAGCATGTTTCCGATTATCTAATTCTAGTACGAATTCCTTTGAAGGTAGAATTATGAACATGGAAGGAAGGGTATAGTCGGCAAGTTAGAAAGGCGTAAAGGTATGTGAGGCTAGTCCCTTCTTTTTCTAAGGCATAATTCCTATGACACGACTTTCTTTATCCTTCCATGACCTTCTTACATTTCGGAAACTATGAGTCTATGTTTATAAAGAGCTTTACATGAGGTAAAGATAAGAGATATGTTACGAATATGGTAATGACGATGATGAGTCTAAGTCTAGATATTCTAAAGCTCATGATATGATAATTCTACGAAGCTAATGATCCTTGTACGATCCTTTGATGTGGCTCATTGTTGTTACACTCACCTTATAATGCTAGTTTTTTCAAGGTGAGGCAGGATGATCATGATTACGCCATAATGGAAATCGGGGGTTCTCGACCTTACGTCACCCTGAGAGAGTTATCGCTTATCTTTGAGTTCTTATGCATGTTTTATGATGAGTATATGATAATGATGATTACACCGTGCCTATATGGCCGGGCAGACACCGCTAAGGCAGGCAGCATATACACCATGTCTAGAGGGCATGGGCAGACACCACTAGTGGGCGGCATGAGATGTTTACCCCGGACGCGAGAGGCCTGGACACGGGCTAATGATGATCACATAGCACCTATATGGTCGGGCAGCATATGTATATATATATATATATATATATATATATATATATATATATATACATACTTGATATGATGTTCTTTATAATGTAAGTCAGCATGCATTATTCTGTCTTAAGTGACCTTCAGTTGCAGATTGTTCCCTTATTTCTTTGATGTGTTATTATTGTTCATGCCTTACATACTCTGTACAATATTCATACTGACGTCCTTTCTTTTTGGACGTTGTGTTCATGCCCAAAGGCAGACAGGGAGGTGGCCCAGATTCCTAGGACCTACTCAACAGATTTACAGGAGCACTCCATTATTCCGGAGGTGCCATTTTCGAGATATTATTTTGTGTACATATACTTGGGCATGACGGGATCCTGTCCCGTTCTTATGTCTAGCACTCTAGTAGAGGCTCGTAGATACGTATGTGTGGGTAGTAGGTGTCTTATGATGACTACATTGTATTTTGTATATCACTTTTGCAGTCGTGAGGGCTTATATATATACATAGGTTGCCTTCGAGATTATATGTGTCCAGGATGAGTATGACGATTAGCATAATAGGTGGTGCTGGGTAGTTAGCTCCGGGTACCCATCATGGCCTCTTAGTCGGGTTATGACAGGGGTCTCCAGGCCTCCAGCCTGTTGGTCGTACCATCATCATCCGAGCTACCACTACCTGCATCACCAAATCCACCCTGGCCACCATCACCCCGGGCCACACTTTCAAAGGAATACTGCTCTGAGTCGTCACCGTCCTCCACCTGAATCGGATCATTAGGATGCATGCTACACCACACTCCCTTGATACCCCTCCAGGTCCTAATGTGAAGCTTGTCGCGCGACTTATTCTTCTTTCTTTCTCTATCAAAGTCTTTGTGAAGCTCACTATGATTTTTGGCCAGTGTGGTATATACATCCTGTAGGGTGGTGAGTGACTCACCCATCTCCTTCTGGGTCTAGAAATACCCCTTCATCTCCTCCTGAGTGGGGTAACTACAAGCAACTCCTGATGAACCGAACCCATCAGAAGTCATGGACATTGTCTGGCACATAAAGCGAGAGTCCAAGCGCTCAAGAGGGCCCTGGATACGAGGAGCCTCAATCCCAGCCCCATCTCTAGCCTTATCGTCAACCCCAGCTCCACTCCCTCCTCACCCGCTTTTCCACCTTCCTCCTCTTTAGACTTATGACCGCGATTCTGTAACCCTTCACCCGTAATAGATTAAACGGAGCATCAGAACGGACCCAATCATCATTACCCTCTTTAGGATCCTTAGCCCTCCGGTATAAGGAAGTAATCAGAGATGGGAACATCAAGCTCCCTCCACCAACCCTCATAAAATCCTTCCACTCCTCAATAATCTGCGACCCCACTTTTGTAGGTATGTCGGGAGAACGCAAGCAACAACAAGAGCACCAGCAAAGGTCACATCATGGGTGTTCGAAGAATGATGGATCCGGCAAGAAATAATATTAAACCATCTCTTCGCATCAGCAGTAAAACGGTCACTATATACCGCCTCCCTACCATGAGCCCAAAGGGTCTTCTCTATATCATCCTTGTGCACCAGTTTGGAGGCCAACTAGATGAAATCCTTCTCAGCTGCTTTCACTGCTAAGGGTCCCTCCGGGTGATCATCTAGCCTATAATTTTTATTGATAGCCCTCAACCCTACTTTCACCGGAGTACCTCTTATTTTGATCTCCGGATTGGAAGAATCCCAATCAACTATAGGCAGTAGAGTTTAAAACCCCCTCACCTATGATTCATTTCAGTCACCCGGATCCCTAACCAAACGGGTCCACTTTGTTCTTAACAACCCATTCTAGAAATTCATAGCATGCATTTCTATGTTGGACATGTCAAATGCCCGCTCCAGCAGCAAAGGAATAGATCTGTGGCTCAAGTGTAAGCGTTTGCTTTGATGAGTGGGAAGTTTGTCATACGTGGGCACCTCCTCGTCTTGTGGGACCTCTTCTTTATTTTGAGCCATGTTGCCTGTAAAAGGATTAGAAATGTGTTAAATTCATGTCTTATCCGTTTCATATCATTCTAGTAAGAACAGCGTGGAAAACTCGATCAAAATCTATCCTATAGTGAAATTGTACAACCCCAGAATCTGCATGTGTCGCTATAGCGGTCTGCAGACGGCGATCCACAGACCGCCACAACGGTCATACACAAAATTCTTGAGGATCACCACAGCGGCCGACCAAGCGCCACAGCAGCAACGCTGCAGCGGTCAGCCAACCGCTGTAGCTGTATCATCGTCCCCAACAAACCCACAAATTTTCCAGAATTTTCAACACCAATTTTTTATTCAAAAAAATTATTTTTAAACACAGATCGGGTACAAAACCAGTATGCGTGAAGTTCTAATTCTATTGAAGTGCTATTCTAACAACAGACCAACTCGAATTTCGAGAAACTTCGAAATTCGTGTTCAAAGAATTTCCTTTACTATGTTAAAGTTGTATGGCCTATATCAGTGCTATAACCACGCTATTTTTTATGAGAAGGCTGTTCTAACTTCCTCTTAAATTTTCATCCTAGTGATTCATCAACCAAGACCCAAAAACCCTAATTTTGAACTACTAAATCCGGTCCTTGTAAGCTTGTTAATTGTAAATTTGATCCTATTGTTTAACTATGGGATAAGGGGGAATGAATTCTTACCTTGGTTCTGAGGATTGAGAGAGAGGATGGAGGTTGAGAATTATTTCCTTGTACCTTCCTTTTTGTCACGACCCAAACCGGGGGACCGCGACTGACACCCAAGACCCTACTCGGCTGAGTGCCATTCTACCATTCCATCCATGAGTCACAACTTTTTGTGAACCTTTAATCTATGAAATGACGCTTCCGTCAGGTACAAAAAAAACTCTTTTGTAAAATCAAGGACTTCTCCCTTATTGTTAATTCAAGAAAACCTTTAGTCACAAATAAAATCTTTACAAAGGAAACAAAGCATAAAGACACATCGACCTATATGGTCGCTTTACACAACTGTCGACTCCTCGAAGCCCTATCCACAGGACACTGCCTGCAAAGTCTCTAACATATACAAAATACCACAACATAAGTACTTTGACTCGGCAACACTCTGAACCAAGATGGAGCTCACCAATCCAGCTGATAGCCTGGGAACATCCTATAGACAAATGTCTTCTACTCATCTGTATACACTTGCGTGGCATGAAACGCAGCGCCCCCAGGCAAAGGGACGTCAGTACGAACGATGTACCGAGTATGTAAGGCAGAACTGAAATAATATATCTCGACTCGGATGATAAAGGAGTAACAGACTCAACCTATACCTGTAACCAACTCTGATAAACATGTACGTGCATATGAACGTTTGATGCAGCATGAGTATGTGTATGTATGTATATATATATATATATATATATATATATATATAATGCATGCCTTCACCCTGCTCGTAGCCCCTTCGGGCATCATAATCATCGTATACCAGCTGATCAGGTGGTTTGCGTATATAACGCCTTAGCCCTTTTCCCTTCCCCATGAAATGATGTCGTTCATGTATGTAAATATGCAAATGCATGAAAATCTTTGAAAACCATCAAAAGACTCCCTTCAGAGAAATTTTAACGCAAAACGGGAACTTCTTCCCCTTTTCATTTGTCTCCTTCGAGACTCCAAAATTTAAATGTAAAATGCATAGGAAAGAGAAAACCCTTTGAATGTCCCCTTCGGGAATTAGACAACATTATGAACTCGCACAACCTATGGATGCCCCTGCGGGACTTAAGAGGTCAAAGATACGAATACTCCTACATTGTCTAGGAATAGAGTCTTTGGAGTTCATTTATTTGCTGGGTTCGTTTAGATAATAAGGATCTTCATCACTACCATAATCATCACCACTATCATGTATCACTTTGAATGATCCATAACATAAACTGAGGCCATATGTTATATAGCACGCTCAGACATAAGCTGAGGCCATAGCACTCTCAGACATAAGCTGAGGCCATAGCACACTCAGACATAAGCTGAGGCCATAGCACACTCAGACATCAGCTGAGGCCATAGAACACTCAGACATAAGCTGAGGCCATATATTATATAGCACACCCAATCACGTCATGAAATCATCTAGAAACTTAGGCTTGAAAATCCCTACGATTGGAGTCATCGTAAGATTTTTCGAAAACTATAAACTTCTGGCATTGCTAGGAGTAAAAATATTATGGATGTCATGTATGGAATCAAAACATAGGAATCATGCCTTTGAAAGAAAGGGACGAGCCTTAACATACCTGGAAGCTCGCTTCTCGCCTTTCCAACCTACCTCATGTCTTGAAATCTACATATAAAACCATTCATACTATTATTAGGCTCACCATCATACACTTGTCCTAAACCATCAAATTAAACCTCCTTAAAATCTGCCAAAATTCGGGCAGCATCTCCCGTGTTTATATGCCTAGCCTGAATTCTTAATCCAACAACCAACAACAACAACAACAGTACCAACGTCCATAACATCATTTCCCATACCAAAGTATTATATAAAATAGCCCACACACTGTTTTCCATCTTCCATAGCTACTGAACTCACTATACAATCATTTTACCGCTCTATGTTCGTGAATAAGCAAGTATTAACATAAATAGGAAGAGATTCATACCTTTCGCCCTTTAATATTGCTGTATCTTCACTTTTCCACGCTAAGTTTAGGCCACAACACGCCGCTATATGATTCTGCAACAATAACTATACGCTATCCTGACCGAAATTTGGAAATTATACCTGGTTTGGGCTAAAACGTGGGTGTGAGAAGGTTGGGGAATTTTCTAGAGAAGTTGGGATGTTTTTGGGAGTCTTTGGCTGAAAACTGGGGGTAACCCCCTTTTTATAATGGTCCAGGTTCTGCCTGGACTGACATAAAAAAACGTTCAGCGCGATCGCGCCCCCTTTGGCCGCGTTCGCGCAGGTCTAAATTTTCTGACTGGACGTTTGTTCAGTAAAAAGATCATAACTCTTGATCCCGATATCGTGTGAGGGACCACATCCTATGGTTGGAAATCTATTTCAATTATTTGTAACGTTCATTCTTGGTGTGTTTCCAGATTCCAAACTTATAATGTCGTTTTGGCCCTTCCAAGTCAGATCATCCGAAAATGTTTCCTTAAATCGTCCTTTTGGAGGGCCTATGCCCATATTTGGCTTAAGGGTCCTTCTTAGGACTTGCTCAAATTTCCATGTACTACCCATATATCTCTTCATATGTCCTTTATAAAACCTTGGCATGTGGGCCCCGCTTAGCTTGCAGTAACGAGGGCTTTCATCGAGCAACGCACTACCTAATTTACACTATATGGTCTCCGAATGTCATAGGTATACATATTCTTATACTGAGATCATATAATATTCATCCCTGACCCGAGCCTAAAATTTGCTCAGCGCGTTCGCGCCCTGTGGTGGCGTGTTCGCGCTGAGTTGGCCCTTGGTCTTCTGCGCGTTCGCGCCACTCCCTGGCGCGTTCGCGCAGACCATTTTCCTAGCCTGCTACCATGACTTGTAACGTCCATATATCTTTACCCCGATGTCGTATTGGGAGCGGCTTGTCGCGTTTAAAACTAGACTTCCCGAACTTCACTTTAGGATTTTGTTTCACTTCAAAACTCTTAATATACTCAGATATATTCTTTCTCCCAGTTAGACCAAAATTTCTGTACCAAACCTTGCCCAACATTCCTTCAAAGCCTCAGAAGCTTAATTTCCTTAGTTCACTCGTTTTTCAATCCTTCTATAACCTGTTTCGTGAAGTCGAACTCTTAAAATTACAAAACGAGCACCTAGGATCTAGCATCTTATTGGCAATAACTCCGATGTCTGCAATTGAATAGCTAACACCAAACAAAAATCTCAACGTGCAGAACTACGGGGTGTAACACTTTTCTTCTTGTAGTTAAGAGCAAATTGTGTGGGGGGAGTTTTTTTTGGTGTTGAGTGGGAAGGTTAAAGGTATGGAAGAGTTTTATTTGAAATGGAATAGGAGTGCGGACAAGAGTATTGAAGGATGTGGAGAGAGTTTTTCAGTTATGGGAGTTGTGGGGAATGAAGGGAAAGAGGCTACTGCTTTTTTATATTCTACCCAGCGAATTGCTGCTGTAGCGGTAGAGCATGTCTGCTCGGTTATATTTGAAACCGGTTCATTCTCTGCTGAGTTATGTCTGATTATGCTAAATCATGAAAGGTCCCTCGGTTATGTTATTCGTTCTATTTACTTCTGTTAAGCTCTAGATACCAAGGTATGGACGTGCTACTTATGATCCTAGCTGCAAATTGTGCTACCCGTCCACGCCTTTTAGTTCCCTTGCTGTTCGAGGACGAACGGTTATTCAATAGGTATCAGATGTAACGACCCGTTTCTTCATTACTGTGAATTTTGAGAAACTCGTAACTTCAACTCTTTAAAAAAGTCTCTGATTCAGTCATATTTCTGAAAATCGTTAACTTAATCGAACCAGTTGCACGCGTCGCGTGGGAGTTTTGATACTTGGGCCGCCAGGCCCCGTTGGACCATTGCAGCGGTTGGTATGTCGCTACAGCGCCACTCACTGCCGAAACGGCTAGGTGGTTTGGTCAGTGGACCACCATAGCTATTCTTTAGCTGTCTTAGCGGCACCCCGAAGCGGTCCCCATACCGCTAAAGCGGTGAAGTACAGTGATTTTTCCTATTTAAGAGTTCATTTTAGGATTTGACCCCATTTTCTCAAAACCCTAAAGTCCAGTTGCCCCTCAAGTCTTTTTGGAAGCTTAAATTCATGTCTTTTGGGAATGGTAACCTTCCTAACCCCTTCTAATCCCTTCGTTCACTTAATAAATTGTTCCTAAGGTCTTCACCTAGAGAGCTAACAAATGGGTATCACCAATTCCTGAACTTAGAATGTCAAATGGTTAAGCATGTTCTTGATATGGATTATATTGGCTTAATCTCTCATATTCATCACCTAGAGTGGTTACTAACTTAGATTCTCTTCTCCTTCTCAATTTGTAAATGGGTTTCTTTCTTGAATCTTGAAAATGGCTTTCTAAGGAATAGAGTTAAAAATGGTGACTTTACTTAGCTAGTAGCTTAAGTGGTTGACTTTATTCATGTATGGAGGTTACTAAATCTCTTAGCTTTATGATGATGTAAAGAGAGTTCTTTTAGTGATAAAGGCCTAGAAAATCTAGAAGAAGTATAAATTCCCATACTTTCCTTATCAATCTGAACCCCTTATAAATGCTCTAGTGGTGATTCCAATTTTGGGGTCTCATGATTGTTTCAAGTTCCTTCGTATGGATTACGACGTGATGAATGGATCAAAGATTTACGGATGTTCATGGCACCCGCTCGACCTCGAGGTAGGTTATGGGTTCTTTTTGGTAGACTCCGGTTAGATTTAGCTATTCATGTATTAGAAGAAATAGAGAATGCATGTATAGTATTTGGAGTTAGGATGGAGTCTTAGGATGGTACTGTTGTGGGATTTGTGTGTTCGGGCTTGTGGCTGTAGCCTTCTTAGGTTCATGTGTTGGTTTTCCTTGAATATTGGTGGACTTCTTGTGAGGTGGAAGTTAGTTGTCGGTACTTAGTTTAACATGTCCCTTGATGAGAAAATTTAGTAAGATGCATATAATTTGTTCTATGCTATTCATAGTGGATCTTATTTGATATTGAAAAGGATAAAATGTACTAAAGATCGTGAATTAATTCTAGACTGGGTATTAATGATGTCTTGTAAGTAGGAGGTGGAATTATCTTATGTTAATATTGATAGGCAGTAAAAGAAGTGAAGCAGTATTGTATGTTCCGTGTTGATTATCGGAGACTATTGATATATCTTATTTATGATATTGCAGTAACTTACTTGGTGATGTTTGATACGAGGATAGTATTCTATATGACTTGTGTAGTCTTTCATGATATTGTTGGCATACCCATGCGTGGTACTTGTGATATTGATTTGATTATTGATGTTGACTCATACATTGTACGCGCTCGCATCCTTCATGATACACTGTGATACATTGATGATACTTGAGGAAACACTTTGATGAGTTAGGCTCAGTTTACAAGACAGTGATGCGAGAGTCTGATATCCGATGGTTGTCCCGGAATCATGGATTGAGTAAGAGTGATATGAGAGTTCGATATCCCATGGTTGTCCCGAAATCGTAGATTGAGTGACAAGGTTGCCGAGGTTTGTGCCGGAATCATGAGGTACATGGACCTCGCAGGGCCCCCATGGTTGTGTTATCGAGTCGTCGATACTTCCGTCCGCAGTACATGTGTACAAAGCATTACATTGCATCTGCATTCATACACCATTGCATTCTGTCTTATATTGTGGTGATCTGATGATTACTTGTGTTGTTTGGTTTCGGATTGGATATTTTGAGACTTGACACGATTGGGTTTAGTTGCTAACCATCAGCCATGATTTTGAATTATCCTTGTTGACTGTTATTTGTTTTAGCTGTATATGTTGGGTTATCTAAAAATTAGGTGAACAATTATTATCATAATGGCGAGTTGGCTTCTATACTAAGATTGAATAGTGTGATGATATTTTACTTGCGAAACTTGGGTGGAATTTTCTAGTGTCTTTTAGATAAGAGTTTACTGATCTAAGAATCTTGATGATACGACAAGCGGTAGATAATGTATGTCGCTGATCTAGTTTACTTATCATGCTTATTTGAGGAATCTTTTACTGATATGTGCTTTTAACCATTATCGGCCTATGATGCTTACTTAGTATGTATTGATTGTACTGATACTACTCTTGCTACATCCGTTTTGAGGTGTAGAGTGTTTCAGGTGATTGATTGTTGGTATGTTCGAAAGATGCACTGTGCCTATCTCGAAGGCCTCCACCCACTTCATTCCGGGATAGAGGTTAGGTTTTAGAGTTATAGTTGCTTTCTAGATTTACATTAGTCGCTCTTGTAATAGTCTAGACCAGGTCGTGGGAATGGAAATGTGTCATTGTAATTATTTATCTTTTGTAATGACTTCCGTAGTTTGGGTTGATATAATGATTTGATTTCGGATGTTAATCATTTATATATTGAAGAAAATGAAATTGTTCTTTACGTGGAAAATGTGTTATTTGATTGAGGGTTCGACTACTGAGGTGGGATTGGTAGGTGCCCGCGCGATTCTGAATTGGGTCGTGACAAGGACTTCCCCTTCTCAAACTCTTCCGGTGGTACCCGTCCAGTTCTCCTACCAGCCACTGACTTGCCCTTCTGGGCCGCTGAAGCTTTACTCGTCATAGGCATCGCTGAAATCATAATGCACGGTCAGGAAAAGAGAATTCCTTATCACATGGCTCTATCGCACGATCTAAGATGAGAAAGAAAGGTATTTTCCTAAATGTCCTGCAGCCTCCGATTTATAAGTGTAGTGCACTGCACACCCATGAACAGCACTCTACTAGACACAGCTCGTAGACAGCCCTAGGATGAACTGCTCTAATACCACTTTTATCATGACCCATCCGGCGGGCCATGACGGGCACTCGGAGCTAACCTACCAAGCACCACATGACATACATGCATCTCATAATCATACCTGAGTGGGCCATAATGTTAACTAATAGATGTCGTAAACTGTAAGGGACACATGCCAAGAGATAGATATACATACATACATCATCAAACTGTGCCCATGTATATAAGCCTACAAGGCTATCTAAAAGATATAACGAAATATGGACCGAGGAGGTCATAGGATAACTAACTGTACACATCTATCTACGAGCCTTTACATCGAGTGCATAACATAATAAGGACTGGATAGGACCACCCATATGCACACAAAAGACTCATACCAAAATGAGTTGCAACTCCGAAACAAGTGGAGTGCTCCTGTGGCAATGCTGAGATGACTGCCTAAGGATCTGCACCGTCTCTTTGTCTACCTGTGGGTATGAATGCAGCGTCCACAAACACAAGGGCATCAGTAAAAATAATGTACTAAGTATGTAAGGCATGAAAAACAAAATATAAAGATATGAAAATAATATAGGATAAGAGATATAACTTGTACATTTGTTTGCCTCTTAAGGCAGATATCATGCATGCCTTCCTTTTTAAAAAAATTCATACATATACATATATTATAATATTGTTCTCGTCCATAGAGGCTCGGTGTCATTCGTACCCGGCCATGATTGGCTCGGTGTTATCCGTACCTGACCATGTACGCTCGGTGTTATCTGTACCACACTATAATGGTGTGCACAATAGGTGCCCTAGCCGGCCGACTATAGCGCGGCTCGGTGTGAGAAAATAGCTACGTATATATAAAGCATGCATGAGAGCCCAAAAGAAAATCTATAACTCTATCGGAGTGACATAAGGTCGGTAAACCTCCGATTATCATTATGGAACTATCAACATCATCATATCTCACCTTAAAGGAACAATAATCATAAGATGAGATCGACATCAACGAATAATATCAACAACCATAAGACAAAGATCGATAATCATAAGACAATTATCAACAATATCATAAGAACATCAAGAACCATAAGATTCTAGATTTTCTATGATAGGAATCATTATGGACATCATTTGTGTAAGTTCATAACAATAGGATCATTCCTTAAGAAAGAAAGGGACAGCCTTAACATACCTCATCGTCTACTTAATCACTCAACGTCTATCCTCCCGGGCTCGCAAATCTACATTCAATATGATTCATACTAAGGTTAAGTCGGTGAAACACTTATAAAATAAAACTAAACTATTAGGTAAGCTAACGAAATTTGGGAAGTATTTCCCCTGTATTACCTACTTCCATCAAACTCCAAAACAACTCCCAAACATCAATAACAACATCAACAATATCATACCCAAGAGATTAAATTCAAACTAGGCTCAAATCCATCCAAAACTTCTTTTCAAATTCAATCCATTGCCATGAACTACAACACAACACTTTATGACTTTTCTCTATAACTCTTTTCACTTATAAGATTTGTTTAAACTTCAAATCAACTCAACATAAGAAACAAGATGAAGAACATACCTTATACTTAAAGAACTCTAGCCACACCAACTTACTCCAAAGCATATTCACCACAACTTCATCTTGAAGCAAGAACTTATTTACCACAACTTCATCTAGAAGCAAGAACCAACAGGTTCTATGAACTAGTTGATGATTTTATGACTTGATCTTCTCTTGATTTGATTTGGGATGTTTATGGATGTTTGAGAGAGATTAGAAGGTCACTAGGGATTTATTTTGGTAAATAATTGAGGCCCAAGTCATGGGAAAATCTATTTATAGGGTAGGAAAAAAAATATCCACCGACTTCCAATTTTCTGGAAATTTCGGGCAGAGTATGACCAAAAAGTGCGGGTCGTACTTCAAAGTACATCCAATACTTTTTAGTCCGTACTTAGCGGTAAAATATTTCAACTTTTTGGAAATTTTGAGTAAAGTACATCCAAAATGTACAGGCCGTACTTTATAGACTTGCGATCTGTCAGTTGCGTTAGAAATAAGGCTTGCTGAACTTGAAGTTACATAGGTTATGCATTCCATAACTCCTCATATTCTAGGAGATATACCTCTCTCAAGTTGGACCAGAAATTCCTGTCAAAAATTCTGCCAAGTTTTTCCAAATTTTCGACAAACTTAATTTCTTCAATTCGCTTGATCCTGAAACCTTTAGATACTTTCTTAACACTTGTTAAAAGTATTCCTTAACCTTATAAGGGTCCCATAACCTCTCTGGGCTTACGTTAGTTTACTTACGTCGCAAATGATGAGAATTTTTCTGAGGTGTAAAATATTATTTCAGACAGTGGTGCACAGTTTACAGCCAACTTCTGAAGATCCTTCCAAAAGGGTTTGGGGACACAGGTCAACCTCAGTACAACATTTCATAGATAGACGAGCAGGCTGAGCGTATTATTCAAACGCTCGAAAATATGCTACGAGCATGTGTGATAGACTTCGGAGGTAGCTGGGATGATCATTTGCCACTTATTGAGTTTGCATATAATAATAACTACCATTCCAGTATCCAAATTGCCCCGTATGAGGCCCTATATGGGCGAAAGTGTAGATCTCCTATCGGATGGTTCAAGGTCAGAGAATCAAAGTTGATAGGGCCTGATTTGGTTCAGCAGGTGGTGGAGAATATTAAGCTCATTCAAGAAATGTTGCTAGTAGCTCAAAGTCGCCAGAAGTCTTATGCAAATAACAGACGATGAGACTTGGAGGCCTAGGAAGATGACCGGGTGTTTCTGAAGGTATCACCTATGAAAGGTGTCATGAGATTCGGTAAAAAGGGCAAGCTTAGCCCTAGATACATTGGTCCCTATTAAATTATGCGTAGAGTAGGCCAAGTAGCCTATGAGTTGGATTTACCTTCAGACTTGGAGTCTGTATATCTGATTTTTCATGTATCTATGCTCCGTAAGTGCATCGGAAATCCTTCCAGGATTGTGCCAGTAGATGATGTGCAGGTTACAAAGCAGTTGTTATATAAGGAAGTCCCTACTGCTATCCTAGATCGCCAGGTTCGTAGGTTGCGAACCAAGGATGTAGCTTCCGTAAAAGTACTTTGGAAAAATAAGAATGTAGAAGATATGACTTGGGAAGCCGGGAAAAATATGAAGTCTAGATATCCTCATTTTTTCCGGCCCTAGAGCAGATGCATACTGTTACACCATCGTCTTCAGGTATGAATTATTTATCAGTTACTCTTGTTAGTCATGTGGGACCATTGTTGTTATTGATAGTTGTAGCCCTGTGTGGCATTATAATGTGTTGTTGAGCTATGTGGCAGGCTGGTAGTAGTATTATTATAAAGGAGACTCTACCAAAATTTATGTATACTCCTAAGAGTCCATACATTCGAGGACAAATGTTTGTAAGGGGTGCTATAGATTCGGAAAGCGAAATTATTTTCGAGGATATATGAGATTAAACGTGTTCATCTTGAGTATACGAGGGTTTAAGTTCATGTTTGGCAAGTGTTAGAAGAATTAGAGGATGAACGAATTGAAGAGAATACGTTTCGTCAAAATTTGATGTTGAGGGGAGAAATACATACCGTATCTTGAGAAATACGAATCTTATTTGGAAATACAGTCAGTACTTCTCTTGGCAGGGAGGTCAACTTCAATAATGGGAATTACGGTCCAGAAATACAGACCATATTTAAATATACGATCAGTATTTTTTGTCGTATTTTTAAGTCGGCTTCAGCTATTTTTTATATATATTTCATATACTTATCATTTTAACTCATTTTCTCCACTTCCCCCGATCTTCAACCTTCTAGAAAACCCTCTCCGACAATATCTAATCAACGCCTAAGAAAAATCAAGGATCAAAAGATAAGATCAAGTGTTTAAAGGTTCTAAAGTGATTATGGAAGCTTGTTTCTCCTTTTGGTAGTAGTTTTGGAGGATACTTCAAGGTGAAGCACTCTAGGAATTTATGCGTTCTAGAGTTTTGAGGTAAGATTCTATCTTAACTCCATGTTTATGATTTTATATGATGGTTATGCCAGGTTTGGAGGGAAAGGAGTTCGAAGGAAAGTTCAAGCATGAATTTGAGTTTATGTTGAGATATAATCTAACTTAAGCCATGTTGTTAATATGTTTTTAAGCTAAAACCTTCTTATAACGATCATAGTTAGTGTTAAGATTGTATTGAGGATGTTATATTTGGTACAATTGGAAGAAGAAAGTGTATAAGTGTTGCATACAAAACGTATATTGGGTTGTTTTGATGTAAATCTTGGCGTGAGTAGTGATGTGGAATTAAAGAGACTCATATAAGGTTGTTGTTGTGTTGTCAGTTGTTAGGTGTATTATAGTGACTAAATAGATTGGAATACTAGCCCGACCGTTTCATTGTGGGATTTTGTTGACGACTTGAGGTATGTTAAGGCTAACTTTCCTTCTTTTGGCATGATCTTTATGAACAAATTGTAAATGTAACGCTACTCCATAATGATTCTATTTTTTAGAAGTTAGGGATGTTCCATGTTGATTCATGTGTCTAAAATGTTGTTTTCAGTAAATCCTTCTTCAGATTCAGTATGATTCATAAAGTCACTTGTTGATGAAAATGTTATCTCATAACGATGTTCGGAGGTATAACAACCTTACGTCACTCTGACAGATTCAGGATATACTCTTATATATATATATATATATATATATATATATATATATATATATAGTACAGACCTATGACCCCATAGGCATTATATGCGCATATATTATGTATTATCTATATGGAGTATGGGGAAGGTGATGGCGTTATATACGCACTACCACCTGATCAGCTGATCACATGATGATGATGATGCCCACAGCGACCGATATGATACGATGGGATTTCCACAGAGGCTTGACAGGCATTATATACACATATATATGTATGACCATATGTTATATACGCATATATTTATACATGCGCAGTACTTATGCATATCATTGGCCCTCGGAGACAATTCAGACATATAGGTTGCATTTATTTTATCCCATATACTTTTATGTCGCTTTCATGTTACTTTCATGCCTTACATACTCAGTACTTTGTCCGTACTGATTTCCCTTTTCTGGGGGCGCTGTATTTCATGCCCGCAGGTTTAGGTAGACTGGTTGACGATCTACCTCCATAGGTTGTTGTTCTGGTGATATTGAAGCACTCCCTTGTTTTGGAGTTGCTGTTGTATTTTGGTACGTTATACTTTTGTGTATATACGGGTATGACGGGGCCCTGTTCCGCCCTTGTTATGTCATATACTCTAGTAGAGGCTTGTAGATAGTGTGGCATAGTTAGACGTTGAGTGGCCACCCTCGGCCTACATTTTTGTTGTACAGCCATCCATGATGGCCTTGTCGGCTTGTACATTTTGTCCAGCATAGTTATATAGTATGTCTATTCGGGCTCATCCCTTTTCAGCGTATTTCTCATATGATCTAGCAGATTTCCATCTGATCACCCTCGTGGTCCACCCTTATTTATGACTATGTTATGAAAGCATTATTAGCAGTGCTTGACAGGTAGGGCCCGGGTGCCCGTCATGGCCCTCCGATTTGGGTCGTGACATAATGAATGGTCCTTAGGGTCCGGATTGGATATGGTACATAATATGGAATGATGATGATATGATAGCATGATTAGGTAGGACCCGATGTTGATCTAGGCGATCTAAATTTTTGGTTAAGTATATGGACCTCATGAGTCCCCCATAGATCACATGAAACCTATTGCAGGAGCGTGTCTATACTAGTGCCTATTGCCCATTGCATTGCATTACCAATCATTTGCATTTCATATACCATTCATACTTGACTATGTTTTGTATTTGAAAGCCTTAATTGAACACTTGGAAATATGTATGATTTATAACTTGGTTGAATTGTTTATTCCTTATTGACCTGTGAAACTCAACACTAACAAAGCAAGTAGGTGAGTATCGGAAGTACCAATCCTCATCATCACTATAGTCTAGGATTGGTCAACGATGTTGCTGGGTACACATCCTTCCTAAACTCACTCTACACTTGCTGTACCTTTTGTGTGTAGGTTCAGATCCAGGCCCGAGTAGAGGTCAAGATTCTGTTGATCATTAAGTCGTACTTTGGAGTCTAGGGTGAACGCTGATGATGGTCTCACAACACCAGACTTCACTCTTATCTGTATTTTCCATCTTTCTTCATTTTGGACAGTTTTATGTAGTATTTTCCAGACTTGAATTCCGGATAGTCGCCCTTGTACTTATGACTTCCAGGTCATGGGAGATGTATTTACTTAGACTATTTTATGTCCTTATTGAGACTTATTATGATTTGTTCTAACTTATTTCTGCATTTTATTTATGTTTCACGACTTAGTCACTATTTGGGGATTTTGGATCGTGACAATTTTTACAATCTGAGCTCTAGGTTCAGTGGTCTCATAAGTACAAGAACAATGTCTAGTAGAGTCTTGTGGATCGGTACGATGAGGTCCGTACCTATCTTCGAGAGGGAGGCTATAGGTGTAACGACCCATTTGGTCGTTTTGAGCTTTTAGGTCCATTTTTGCCAAAATACTCTTTGCATAGTTTCATCTTTATATTTATGACTTTCGAGAATGGGTGTCACGGTTCTCGAGGAGATCAAGGAGTTTCGGATCAGTTTTAGCAAAATTGGAAGTTCTTCAGTTAAGGAAATGAGAAAGTTTGACCAAAGTCAACATCGGGGGTAAATGCGTAATTTTTAAAGTTTCATCAATTCCATTAGGTCTGGAATGTGATTTTTGACTTATTTGGACTGTTGGTTCAGGTCCCGAGGCATTCGAGTATGATTTGGATCGTTGGTTGAAAATCTAGTATTTTGAAGAATTGGAGTTGACCTTGGTCAACACTGGGTCACTATGACCTCTTTTGGAAATTTCGAGTGCGCGAGCATGTTCAAAATGCATATATGGTTTGTGTCCGGGAGGTTCCGGATGAGTTTCCGGTGCTAAGATGAAGTTTGGGCTATTGCTGGTGCCTGGTGTGGTTGCAAATACGAACCTGTGGTCACAAATGTGAAGTTTCTGGTCGCTAATGCAAATTTGGTCACAAGTGCTAATATTTTGGTCGCAAAGGCGAAGACCCTTTTGTATTAAAAATCAGACTTCGTCCATTTGGTACTTTCATCATATCTTAAGTTCTAGAGCTTCGTTTAAGGTGATTTTTGCGGCGTTGTTCTCGTCTTTGAATGGGGGTATGTATCTAACCCTTATTTTTTGTATCCCCATACTTATTTCTGCTAGTTATCTTTTTTATCCGTGTTAGGTTGTAGAAATTGAGATTTTTGAGCCATAAAGTTGGGAAATGATAAATCTTTGATTTAGGGGTCAATTTATGGATGAAATTGGTTCATTTTCTGGATTAAGAACCTATGGGCTATGGGTAACTCAATTTTGCGATGAAATTTCAGTTTTCCCTTATGGGCTCGGGGTTGGCTTTTATGGGTTGTTTTTGGGTTCCGAAATAAAGTATAGCAATATGGTTATCGTTGGACTCGTCCAACCTCGTAGAATACTATTTTGGCTAGGTTGAACTCATTTGGAGAATTTAGACACGATAAAGCTTCCAAAAGGCTTAATTTTCATTCGGATCGAGATTGGGATCGTTTGGAGGCATGAACGAAGGGCAATCTGTTTGTGAGCTATGGGACTTTAAATCTAAGGCAAGTTGAAACTTACTAGAACCTTTATATAGTGTTATGTGTTGGTTAAAGTAATTAAGAGGCGTAATGGGGAAATGGGGGTCCCGTACTCGTGAGGTGTCGAGCACTTGTACTGGTACCTCTGCAATTGTATGGGTAACTAAAGAAATATACAAAGTGATGGAGATTATGTGTTTAGCCTTTGGGCTATGAAGATGGTGGATAACTCCATTAGGCTGGTATGGTTGTCGCTTATTTGGGCTTTGATGGCAATGTCTGATTGAATACATGTGAATATTGACTTGATTTGCATTCATCAGTCCACATCTCGTCTAAACTATGAAAAAGGACTTATAATCTTGTTATTGTCTTGATATTATAGATTTTCATGGTGTATGCATATCCATTCATATTTTTTTTTATAGATTTTCATGGTGTATGCATATCCATTCATATTTTCATGATATTGTTGGCATTTGATTGATGAAATAGAATAAAAGGGCCTGAGAGGCCGGATATTGAATATAGTACATGGACGGAGTGATGATGACATTACAGCCTATCGGTTGAGACCTGATGTTATCTGTGAGATCTGGTATTTTGGCTGGGTGTATGGACCTCATGAGTCCCTCATGGGTTACGTGAAACCTACTGCAGGATCGTGTGTATACCGGTGCATATGGTTGTGGCATTGCATACTATTCACTTGCATTGCATACATTCACTTGCATTTTATGCTATTTATGCTTGTATGACTTGATTTCATGCCTTATGTGCCCTAGTTGATATAAAGATGGGATCAATATGCTTAAACTTGTCACAATTGATAGAAAGATGGGATCTTTATACCTATACTTGTCTTAAATGATTAAAAAGGTTAAATATTTATGCTTATACTTTAAAAGGAATGGACCTTATGATCCAAATGAGTTGTGGAAATCTTATTAACTTATTAAATTCTTATAAACTTTTCTGAAACTAACAAAGCAAGTAAAAGAGTATCGGAAGTACCTGTCACACCCCGACCTTACTAGGGTGTGATGGGCACCCGACCCTTACTTAGGGCCGAGCGAACCCTCAGACTCTTGCTGCACATAAAGTTACGTCAAACTTTTAAATCAAATCAGATAAAATACATAGTAAATTTTTTTTTTCTTTCTTTCAAAAATGTTCTTTCTCGAAGCTTCCAAGCGAACAAATCTATAGTCATACAAAATTCAATACATAACACAAACCGACATATCGGCTGACGGAGCCGCTTACAGACTGACATACTATACCCACGACGCTGTCTGCAAAGTCTCTAATACCATACAGAAACCATAACACATATACCATACCCTGACTTGGCAGTCCTCCAGGAGCAAATGGAGTTCGCCACCACTGCTGAAATATCTTTTATAGGGTCCTTATCTCGTCTGGGAGTACCTGCGCGGCATGAAACGCAGCCCCCAAGGAACAGGGGTCAGTACGGAATATGTACTGAGTATGTAAGGCATAGAATACAGAAAGCAGAACTATAATCGAAACAAACAGTGCCAAGAGTACGCATGTTATCCAGATTACCAAATTACTTGCTTCTCAGACACAGTTCATACAGACCAATACCGACCATACAGACCGACACAGACCATACCGACCAATACAGATCCTACAGACCGTACAAATCATACAAAGCATAACAAAATCATACAGAGCATACAGAATGCCGACATACTTACTTTCCAGACACAGATCGCACATACCGATACCAAATGTCAGAAGGAGTGTGGCACGTACAGAACGCACAGATAAGGTCATACGTCAGACGGAGTACAGAACGTACTGAATACTCAGATGATGTCATATATCGGACGGTACACAGAACGTACAGATTACTCAGATGATGTCATATATCGGACGGAATACAGAACGTACAGATTACTCAGATAATGTCATATATCGGACGGAATACAGAACATACAGATTACTCAGATGACGTCATATATCGGACGGAATACAGAACGTACAGATTACTCAGATGATGTCATATATCGGACGGAATACAGAACGTACAGATGATGTCATATATCGGACGGAATACAGAACGTACAGATGATGTCGTATATCGGACGGAATGCAGAACATACAGAATACTCAGATGATGTCAGAACATACAAAATACTCAGAATCGTATGTCACATATGCGTATAACAGAACCCGGCCCTGTGATAAGGGACGCGGTAAACAGAATCATCATATATCAAATTCATTTATCATATATGCATATATTAGAACCCGACCCTCCAGTGAGGGGTGCGGTAACAGAGCCCGGCCCTCTAGTACGGGACGCGGTGAACAGACAGATCATATGCCATCCTGGCCACCACCCCATATCATCAAACCATATAACAGAGCCCGGCCCGCCTATGAGGGACGCGGTGAACAATGCAGAGGAATGCGCACAATAACAGAACCTGGCCCGGGACGCAGTGAATCATATCGTAGCGGACACACGAGGACATAACAGAACCTGGCCCGGGACGCAGTGAAGGATACATTGAGTCATGCACGGGCAGAGTCGTGAGAAACCACATGCATAGGAATCAAGACTCGACAGACCAGTATACTTACCGATACCTGGGGGCTCGGAACAGATTTTAGGTCAATCTGATGTAGTATGAGAAAGTTACGTGCGTTCGAAGTACAGAACGGTTTATAAGCGTTTCAGAAGCCTTTTTCGGGGAATCAGAGTCATAGTCATGTCAGGCACCTTCGGATGTCCTTACGAATCAGATCAAATAGAGAATTTGGAACCACACTTACGTATAAGAAAATTATGGACATCTTGATACAGAAACCTCTTCGAACATTTCAGAGCAATCCGAGATCGTACGCGGAAGTTAGGGACGTTAAATCTTACAGAAGTTCTCGAACCAGAATAAACATATCAGAACGCTCATATCAGAATACTGATTTCGGAATTCTCATATCAGGATACTCATATCAGAATGCTTATATCAGCAAACTTACATCGGAATACTTATATCAAAATACTCGTATCGAAATACTTATATCAAGGACTGACATCAAAATACTTATATCAAAATATTTATATCAAAATACTTACATCAAAATACTTATGTCAAAATGCGGATATCAGAATACTTGTACCAGAATACTTATATCAAAATACTTATATCAAATACTTATATCAGGGGATGAACTAGGATCACAAACTCAGGTCAAGAAGTGAATTAGAATCATAATCAGACTCAGAATCACAGAACAGAGTTACCCCAAGGCAGCATATCACATTATACCTTACTTGGCTCTAGGACATGCCAAAGAAAAAAAGGGTAAGCCTTACATACCTGTGCTGCGACCAACTAGTTACGCTTGTGCATCCAACTTGTTTGTCTACATGCAATAAAGTTCATCCCTTCATTAGTTCCATTATCATATACTTGCTTTAACCTTTCAAACACATTTACTTATATTCTGCCGGAATTTCGGCAGCATCTCCCCTGTAAACATACCAACCCCGAGAATATGGCTCGGCTCCAAATCAACAACAACAATCCGGGAATTTAACCCGGCCAAATCAACAACAATACTAACAATTATGCTAGCAATATTCCAACATTCAATTCAATTCAATTTAATTCACACCATATTCCAACAACTTAATCAATATACTATTTCATCTGAAACCTTCAACTTCAATCCCAACCATACATTTACTTATCGTTCGTATACCTTAACTTCGACGACACCCTTCATTCAATATCACATAATTCATAACGGCGACAACTAGAATATCAAATTACATCAATTCACCTTAACTTACCAAAGAACACCATTCTCGACCACAATGACTCCTTACATATTTTCATACAATTTCTTCCATCTCTACATGTTATAACAACAACATGCTACATAAAATTCATTCATTCATTTCCATATAACACAATTCACACACACGGCCAACTTAGACCACACAACACACAACACAACACACGACTTCCACCATATACATGTGTTCCATATTTCTCATCCATTTTGCATTATGGAATTCACAACACAACCATCAAACTACTAAATAAAAATCATTTCATCTTTTCTATACAATCAACACCTCATTTGGCCAACACCACAACACACCCACTCCATGATTTTCATTCTTTTTTTTTTATACATTACAACACTACATAATCATGTTGAATACACTTAATTCATTACTCCTACACATTTCACACAACACACGGCCCAACTTGTACATGCAATATTTCATGAATTCCCATCACTTCTACATTCAATAACATACATAAACCATTCATAACACATAAAAGAGAAGGTTAAACCTCACCTCCTTCTTCACCTTTTTTCCACTCGGCTTGCTTGCTAAAACGCAACAACGAGCGGTTCTCTTGTTCTAACAACTTATCCGCGTTGACGAGGACCTCTCAATCACTCTAAATGCAAGAAGAAAAAGATTTTTCTCCATCAACTTCCCATGGCTCATTTTTAAGAGCCATGGCCGAAACCCCCTCTCATCTCTTGCTTCTTTCTTTTGTTTTGTCTTTTTTTCTTTCTTCTCCAATTCTTAAATAAGGATGAACTAGTCATCTTTCCATATTTATATTTTAGTCCCTTCCAATCATAAAATTTTCACATGTCCCCCCTTCTTTTATTCTCTAGAGTCTTCTTAAAAGAAGACTAATTAATTTAATTTAATTATTTTTTTTTCCTTTCCTTTTCTAGAATTTTCTTCTTCTTTTTCTTTTCTTTTCTTGAATTATTTTATTTGGTCAAAGAAGACCAAATGTTTTCCTTGGTACACTTTAGCCCCCAAAGCAATGTGGGCATATACTTATGCCACACAACCAACATGGAGATTTTATGAACTTTCAAGACTTTTGTGAAATTCCCATTTTACCCCTAGCTTTCCATAATGTCACCATGGTTCTATTTTGCGAATTTCTCTTTTTTTTTTCGCCCTCAACCTTTCTTAATATTTCCATAATACTAATGTTGTGAATAATATTTATAACCCACTTGTTCATTGAAATACATTTGGAAAATGGTCATTCCCTTAACTTCGTTACGACTACTTTGGAATATCCGAACGTATAAAATACGGGATATAACAGTACCAACCCTCGTCATCACTATAGTTTAGGGTTGGTCAACGATTGTTGGGTACACGTGCTTCCCATACTCACTCTACACTTACTGCATCTTTTGTGTGCAGGTTCAAATCCTAGTACGAGTAGAGGCTGAGATTCTGTTGACCGCTAGGGCATATGTTAGAGTCTAGGGTGAGCTAATGATGGTCCCACAGCACCAGACTTATTTCCTATCTTTATTTTCTATCTTTCTCCATTTCAGACAGTGTTATGTAGTAATTTAAGACTTGTATTTTGGATTAGTAACCCTTGTACTTATGACTTCCAAGTCTTGGGAAGGTGTTGAACTTAGACTTGTTCATATTTAAGTTAATAAGGCATATGTAGATTGTTTGGTTGTTTTCCTTTAATTTCCACACTTAATTTCCTGGTTTTAGACTTACTTTTCATTTGGGATTCGCCTATGGTTAGGATAGGGGCCCTCACGACCATTTGGGATTTTGGGTCGTGACAAATTTAGTATCAGAGCACTAGGTTCACCGGTCTTATGAGTACAAGAACAATGTCTAGTAGAGTCTTGCGATCGATATGAAGAGCTATGTATCTATCTTCGAGAGGCTATCGGACATTTAGGCAACTTCCATTCTTTCATTCCTTATCATGCGTATTATATTCGGTTCAAGGTGTAAACTTCTTTGTTTCAATCTCTAACTAATGGTGAGGACACGTTCTCGAGGTCTCACACGAGCAACTGGATATGACATTGCATGGTATGGTACGAGGTGTGTCACCATGATAAGGATGCAAGATAAATTTCAGGTTGTAGCTATGACTTAAAGACTCAATTGATTGGGATTACGATATAGACTCTTTGGTTCGGCGATTTCCCTAGGGAATGGGAGTTATGGTACGATGGACAACATGATCGTCACGTTTTAATGGCTAGTTGGCCGAAGGTCGAAGAAGTGCATTTATAGTATAGCAAGTGATGGGGAGAGTGTTGCAATTTGAATTGGTATGGCTAGCGTAATAACTCAGTAATAAGCGTGGTGGCTTTAAAGACTACCCTTGAGGAGGGTTGACATATCAAGGATAATTCACTTGAGGTGTGATAGGTGTGGGAATGCTTCATTAACGTCCGAAGTTATTACAATAAGCCAACAATTCAGTAATGGAAGGGTACATATGTTGGTACCTTGAAGGCAAGTTTACACTTAGAAGGATCAATCGGTCATATGAGAGGATAGAGACCATGGTAAGGCAGTGAAAAGAAGTTGATAAAGGACGAAGATAAGAAAGGTGATCCTTGGTGATGAGATTCGAGGTGGTAAGACTTGCTATGGTTTTCATTTGAAAAGTTTTTTGTCTATTTACGATGCTGAGTTGTACTGAAGAGAATTTGAATAATCCAAGTTTGGGGACACAACGATCATAATGCTAAAGTGTTCCTCCGATGGGGGCACGGGGTGTACTAAGTCTGACAATGCATGGAAGTATGAATGTCTAAGTTGAGTGTCGGTAAGATGGCATTGTGTGGATTAAGGACGAGTGGAGGAGTTACCTATGGTGATTTAACCATTATGGGAAAAGGTAGTTGTAACCTTTCGGTAAAGGGTTGGTTCGCAGGTCAGCTTGATTTCGAGGTTGACGATAAAAAGGATCATTTTGAACCTAGAGCTTGTTGATTTTGTGATATGCGCAGCAATTGTTTGATGTGCAACGATGATGGGTGATACTAGCATGGCATCTTTCAAAGGTTCTGGTTTCATATGTGGGATGAATTCATTAAGTTTTCATGGAAGGAGGCCACTATTTTTAGGTAGAATCATTTAGATCTACCTCAGCTCTGTGAAAGACAATTTACTTTCTCGCATTTTAATTTATGAAATCTTCATTTTAGCAACAAAAAAAAAAGTCAACATCCAGCTCAATGAGCTACCAATAATCCACCAAACTATAAATACAAGTATATTTATAATTGTCCAACTCATCCTACATCAAATCCATCTGAAACTACTTCAAACTTCAATGAAAGCGCACCAAAATTCACAAAACACTTAAAGAAGTCATAGAAAATCATACAAGTTATAAGTTATTCACAAGTATCTAAGTTAATCTAATCGGTGACAAAGATAAAAACATGACAAATACACAAAGAAGAGTATATTAATTTTGAAATTTGCTTGTAGCATTTCTGTAAACAATTGAGATTGCTAGTGAATGTTCTTATGATAATTACGTAAACAAGAACCGCTCAATGTGACTTAGATGATTTTTTAAGTTTGTACAACAGAATATATAGGACTTGAGAAAATTTAGACATGGACCATAAATAGAATAATAATGCTACTTGAGTATAGATGTGTCTTTTACATAGTTTTTGGGGGCATCATTTCCAATCAAAAAATATTCAATCAAGATAACAAGGGGCATAGTCGTAGACCAAACTAGTAATATTTTAATTTTTAAACCGACCATGACGACTGCAAGCCTCTTCTCTTGTTAGATTCAAAAATTTTGATATCAGTTCACTAATCAATAAAAGATTTATTAAGTTTGCTGCTAA
This sequence comes from Lycium barbarum, assembly GCF_019175385.1. Lineage (NCBI taxonomy): Eukaryota > Viridiplantae > Streptophyta > Magnoliopsida > Solanales > Solanaceae > Lycium > Lycium barbarum. The sequence continues at coordinate 33,260,192 of NC_083339.1, read as the reverse complement.
GCCGGCGAACAAAATGGAACTCACATGCCACACCTCAAAAAATTTCGCGTCATTTGCGTCATAAGTAAATTAACGTAAGACCGAAGAGATTATAGGACCCCTATAACGTTAAAGAATACTTTTAATAAGTGATAAGCAAGTGTCTAAAGATTTCGGGATCAAGCGAATTGAAGAAACTAAGTTTGTCAAAACTTTGGGAGAACTTGGCAGAATTTTGGACAGGAAATTTTTGTCCAACTTGAGAGGGGCATATCTCCTAGAACATGAAGAGTTATGGAATTCATAACCTATGAAAATTCAATCTCGGCAAGTCTTCTTTCCAATGCAACTGACAAATCGCAATTCTGAGAAGTACGGGATAAAGTGCGTCCGTACATTTTGGACGTACTTTACCCGAAATTTCCAAAAAGTTGAAATTTTTTACCTCCAAGTACGGGATGAAAGTATTGGATGTACTTTGAAGTATGGCCCGTACGTTTTGGCCGTAATTTGCCCGAAATTTCCAGAAAATTTAAGGTCGGTGGACTATTTGTTTTTGGCATATAAATTAATTTTCCACGACTTAGGCCTCATTTTTTCACCAAAATAAATCCCTAGTGACCTTCTAATCTCTCTCAAACATCCATAAACATCCCAAATCAAATCAAGAGAAGATCAAGCCATAAAAATCCACAACTAGTTCATAGAAAGTGTTGGTTCTTTCTACAAGATGAAGTTGTGGTGAATAAGCTTTGGAGTAAGTTGGTGTGGATAAAATTCTGTAAGTATAAGGTATGTTCTTCATCTTGTTTCTTATGTTGAGTTGATTTGAAGGTTAAACAAGTCTTATCAGTGAAAGGAGTTATGGAGAAAAATCATAAAGTGTTGTGTTGTAGTTGATGGCTATGGATTGAATTTGAAAAGAAGTTTTGGATGGATTTGAGCCTAGTTTGAATGTAATCTCTTGGGTATGATATTGCTGACGTTGTTATTGATGTTTGGGAGTTGTTTTGGAGTTTGATGGAAGTAGGCGATACAAGGGAAATGCTGACCCAAATTTTGTTAGCTTATCTAATAGTTTAGTTTGATCTTATAAGCGTTTCAATGACTTAATCTTAGCATGCATTATCTTAAATGTAGATTTGCAAGCTCGGGAGGATAGATGTTGAGTGGTTAAGTAGACGATGAGGTATGTTAAGTCCGTCCCTTTCTTTCTTATGGCATGATTCCATTGATACGAGATTACACGAAGGATATCTATGATGACTACACTCATAGAAATGCTAGAAGCTTATGTTCTTGATTCTCTTATGATATTATTGATCCTTGTTTGATGATTATTGATTATTGATCTTGTCTTATGGTTATTGATCTTGTTTATTGATATTGATCTTATCTTAATGATTATCGATTCCTTTAAGGTGAGATATGTTGACAATGATGGATCTATAATGGTAATCGAAGGTTACCGACCTTAAGTCACTCTAATAGGGTCATAATGTTTCCTTGGGCTCTCATGCATGCTTATATATATATATATTCTGACACTGAGCCGTGCTATAGTCGGTTGGGTACACACCTATTGTGCACACCACTGCAGTTGGGTACGGATAACGGATAACACTGAGCCTATCATGGCCACATACGAATGACACCGAGCCTATATGGTCGGGTACGGTATTATGGTATATGTATATGTCGGAAAATGTTTCTTTAATGGAAGGCATGCATGATATCCGCCTTAAGAGGCAATCAGATGTACAGGTTATTCTCTTATCCCATATTATTTTCATATCTTTATATGCTGTTTTTCATGCCTTACATACTCAGTACAGTATTCGTACTAACGTCCTTTTGTTTGCGGACGCTGTGATCATGCCCGTAGGTAGACAAAGAGACAGTACGGATCCTTAGTCAGTCATCTCAGCATTGGCAGATGAGCAATCCACTTGTTCTGGAGTTGCAGCTCATTTTGGTATGATTCTTTTGTGTATATATGGGCATGGCGAGGTCTTGTCCTATCCCTGTTATATTATGTACTCCATGTAGAGGCTCGTAGACATATGTGTACAGTTAGTTGTCCTATGACCTCTTCGGTCCATATTTTGCTATATCCTTTGGATAGCCTTGTCGACTTGTATACATGGGCACAGTTTGATGACATATATATGTATATATATCTTGGCATGTGTCCCTTATAGTTTATGACATCTACTAGTTAGCATTATGGACCACTCAGGTAGGATTATGAGATGCAAGTATGTCATGCGGTGCTCGGTAGGTTAGCTCCGGGTGCCCGTAGTGGCCCTCAGGTTAGGTCGTGACAAAAGTGGTATGAGAGCAGTTCATCCTAGGGCTTCTATGAGTCGTGTCTAGTAGAGTCCTATTTATGGATGTGCAGTGCACCACACTTATAAACAGGGGGTTGCAGGACATTTAGAAAAATATTATCTTTCTCATCTTAGATCGTGCGATAGATCCATGTTATAAGGAATTCTTTTTTCCTGACCGTACATTATGATTTCAGCGATGCCTGTGACGATGAAAGCTTCAGCGGGCCAGAAGGGCAAGTCAGTAGCTGGTAGGACAACTGGACGGGTACCACCGGAGGAGGTTTAGGAGGGGGAGTCCCAGTATGATGTTTCATCTCAGTCCTCTCATACTCCGCCCACTTCAGGGGAGTATAGTGGAGCTCCAGCCCTAGCTCCAGCTCTAGCACCCCCAGTTCCTCCACCGGATGCCTCAAGCCAGAAGATGAGAGAGGCTATTCAGTTATTGACCCAGTTAGTAGCCGCTCAGGCCTAGCTTTAGGGTACGGGTCATTGTGACAGGGCTGTTAGTGCCAGAGTTTGAGATTTTATTAATTTAGACCCTTCAGAATTCTTTGGGTCAAAACCAGATAAGGACCCATAGAACTTTGTAGATGGGATGTTGAGGACGTTGAGAGTGATGCATGATTCAGATACCGAGTCAGTAGAGCTATCTTCCTATAGACTACGGGATGTTTTTTTTTTATTACTATGATACTTGGACGACTTCTGGAGGGGTTAATGTGCCCCCACCAGTGTGGCAGGAGTTTACAGATTCTTTCCTTCAGCATTATTTACTGCCAGAGATTCAACTGGCCCGAGCTGATAAGTTCTTGAACCTTAGACAGGGGAGCATAAGTGTTCATAAGTACAGTCTTTGGTTTAATTCATCGGCTAGATATGCTCCAACTATGGTAGCTGAGATGGAGGATCGTGTTTACCAATTTGTGAAAGGATTCGAACCACATTTGATTGATGACTTCATGACGGCTTCTCTTCAAACGGGTATGGATATTTCCTGCATTCAGGCCCATGCTCAGAATCTTAAGAAGAGTAAGCAGGAGTGGAGAGCCGAGTGTAAGCATGATAGGGGCCATAGTAAAAGAGACAGATCTTCAGATGCTGTCAGTAAGTTCAGAGGGGGTCAGAGGCAGCAGTATTTTAGGCATTCAGGCCACTCAACAGCTAGTGTACCTCCGTGGTTTGCAGGCCAGAGATTTGATCGACCTATTTATTCAAGACCAGGCCAGAGTTCCATAGCCTGGGGCTCTCAGCATAGAGGTGATTCAAGCCAGATGAGGTCATCCTTACCACGATGGACTCAGTGTGGTAAGTTACATACTGGACAGTGCCGCTTGGGTTCAGATGTTTGTTATACTTATGGTCAGCCAGCCTATATTATGCGTGAGTGTCCATCGAGAGGTGGTAGAGGTATGGTTCAGCCTACAGGGTCAGCAACTAGTTTGTCATTATCTGTACGCCCTTCGGAGCAAGGCTATCAAACATCAGCAGGCCGCGATAGAGGTATAGGGGGAGCACCCAGCTCGAGCGATCCTCAGAACCGCGTTTATACATTGGCTGGTCGACCGAATCTTGAGTTTTCACCTGATATTGTTACAGGTATACTATCATTATCTTCTCATGATGTATATGCGTTGATTGATCCAGGTTCTACGTTGTCGTATGTTACTCTTTTTGTTGTTTGTCAGTTTGGGGTGAAACCCGAGTCGATTAAACATTTTTAGATGTCTACACCTGTTGGTGATCCAGTAATAGCTAGATGAGTATATAGAAACTCTGTGGTTATAGTTTGTGATCGTCATACTATGGCAGATTGGATTGATTTAGATATGGTAGACTTTGATGTCATTATGGGTATCAATTGGTTGGCCTCTTGTTATGCTAATGTTGATTGTAGAACAAAGATGGTTCGATTCCAGTTTCCAAGAAAACCAATTCTAGAGTGGAAGGGTAATACAGCATCTCTGAGAGGTAGGTTTATTCCTATATCAAAGCAAGGAAGATGATTGCTAAAGGTTGTATTTATCATTTAGTCCGGGTTCAGGATATAGAAGCAAAGCCACTGACTCTTCAATCTATTTTAGTGGTTAATAAGTTTCCGAAAGTATTCCCGAACGAGCTTCCAAGTCTTCCACTAGAGCGGGAGATTGATTTTTCCATTAACGTATTACCAGATACTAAGCCGATATCTATTCCTCCTTATAGAATGGCACCTGGTGAGTTAAGGGAATTGAAGGAGCAGTTGAAGGACTTGATTGAGAAAGGATTTATCAAGCCTAGTATGTAGCCGTGGGGAGCACCAGTGTTATTTGTGAGGAAGAAAGATGGCTCCTTACGGATGTGCATTGATTATAGGCAGCTCAATAAGTTGACAATACAGTATAAGTGTTACACCTCCAATTTTATTTCAGGGAGATTTCGACTTATTGGTGGTGTATACCTTTGGTAAGGTAGTCCGCACCAGAGTTTTGGTCATGAGATATTTTACTTGGTATGTGTGCAGGTGTATAAGCATGTATTCTTGAAATTTCGAGGGAATTGGAAGTGAAACGAATCGAATCGGAACAAAACGAAGCAGTTCAGGAAACTGTTGAAACCAGTCAACGTCGACGTCCCAAGGGACGGACCGTCGATGCGTTGACGATCCACCGCTGGGACCGTCGATGAGGTTCCACAATCAGACATCTCAGGTGGAGGATTGACGGCGCGTGTCGACGGACCGTCGACCCGCGGATCTGGAAGCTTCCAGCCCTGATTATAAATATAAGCTCCCACATTTTATTTCATTATTTCTCCCAAGAACAGACCCTATATCTCTCTAGAACCCTCTAAAACTCTCTCTATTTCCACAACAATCTATACTAAGAAATCAAGAGCAAAAGCCAAGATTTAAGAGATTCATATACTATGAAGCCTATTAGGGTTTGTGGAGAGTAAGAATTTCTTTGGCATGCAAGTGAAGGATTCCATTCTAATGGAGTAGAGTGACTCAAGGCTTGTTCCCAAGTGTTTAAGGTGAGTTTTATGTTTATTTCTTATCATTGAGGGTATTGAGGGGTTGAAAGACTTGGATTATGGAAGAACATAGAATATGGAGCTTAAATGTAGAATCAATGGTATTCTTGAATGATAGTTGACCTAAATCATGACTCTTGATATATTATGAATAGAATCTTGTTACAAATGACATTGAGAACATGGCATAAACATTATATGTGAGTAAATGTAGTAGTGCACTATGACCGTGATTATGGATGACTTGAAATGAAATTGGGAAATGTGGATAATGTAAATGAATGGAGATTATTGCTTAGGATATTGTGAATGTTATTATAGACGTTTGGGAGTTGATATATGATATGGAGAAAGTTGTATAAACACAGGAAATGCTGCCCAATTTTCTCTAGCCTTAGTTAAGCATGTTCATGTGATCGATTAGCTAATGTTAATATGAACTCTCTTGAAGGTAGAGTAGCCAAACGAAAATGTATGTAAGGCTAGTCCCTTCCTTCTAAGGCATGATTCTCATGAAATGAATTTCCTTTTCTTTCCATGACTTTCTTGATTTCCAGAAAATATGAGTCAACGTTATATAGAGCTCCTTCTGAGACAAAGAATAAGAGATGCGTTTTGAATTCGATAATGGTAATGAGGAGCCTAAGTCTAGAGATTCTAAAGCCTATGATATGACGTTAATTATTATTGCTAGAACCACCTTATGATACTAGTTCCTTCAAGGTGAGGTACGATGATTATGATTTTCCCATAATAGACTCGGGGGTTCTCGACCTTTCGTCACCCCGATATGGTTATAGATTATCTTGGGACTCTAATGCATGTTTTATGATGAGTTTATGAGATGTATGCGATGATACGATTCCACCATGCCTAGATGGCCGGACATGTCACCGCGAAGGCGGGCTGCATATGATTCCACCGTACCTAGATGGTCGGATATGTCACCGCTAATGCGGGCTGCTTATGATTACACCGTGCCTAGAGGGACGGACATGACACCACTAGTGGGCGGCGTATGATGGTACCCGGACGTGGGTAAATGAGGATTATATATGTGATAGGTCGATGTATGTGATATGTTTAAAATGCATTTACTCTTAAAGGCTAAGCAGGTTATGTTTTCACCTTATATTTCATGATTTCTTTATTATGCTCATTTTATTTAAGCCTTGCATACTCAGTACAATGCTCGTACTGACGTCCTTTTCTTTGGACGTTGTGTTCATGCTCACAGGTAGACAGGGAGGTGATCTAGACTCGTAGGAGCTATAAACAGATTTTGAGAGCACTCCATTATTCCGGAGGTGACACTGATTTACTATTTTGTCTGTATATATATGTTTTGGGCACGACGGGGTCCTGTCCCATCCATATGTCTAGTACTCTAGTAGAGGCTCGTAGATACGTATATGTGGGTAGTATGGTTTCACGATTTCCCATTTGTATATGTATATTCTTTTGATAGCCCAAGGGGCTTATGTATATAAAAGTAATTATGTTTCAAAGTGAAAATGGTCCCCTATGATTTGAAGCATGAGATTAATGAATGAGCGCAGGATGAGTAGGATGAATAGTAGTACGAGCGGTGCTCGGTGGTTAGCCCCGGGTACCCGTCATGGCCCCTAGTCGGGTCGTGACAATAAGTATCCACTCCCGAGAATTGATCATTTATTTGATTAGTTGCAGGGTACTAAATGGTTATCAAAGATAGATTTGAGATCAGGGTACCACCAGGTGAGGGTTAGAGAGAAAGACATTCCGAAAACAGCTTTCAGAACCAGATATGGCCACTTCGAATTTCGTGTAATGTCGTTTGGGTTGACAAATGCACCAGCAGTATTTATGGATTTGATGAATAGCGTGTTCAATCCTTTCCTAGGTCCATTCGTGATTGTGTTTATCGATGATATTATGGTATACTCTCGATCAAAGGCAGACCATGCAGACCATTTACTTGTTGTTGTTATAGTTCTCCAAGATTGGAAGCTATATGCAAAGTTTTCTAAATATGAGTTCGGGTTGAACTCTGTGACTTTTCTGGGGCATATTATTTCAGCTGACGGTATCAGGGTAGATACACAGAAGATTGAAGCCGTGAAGAATTGGCCTAGACCCACAATGCTGATGGAGATTCGTAGTTTTTTGGGCTTGGCATAGGAGATTTGTAGAGGTAATTTCTTCCATTTCGGCACCATTGACGAAGTTGTCTAAAAAATATGCTATGTTCTAGTGGACAGAAGCTTGTGAGCGTTGTTTTCAGGAATTGAAGAACAGATTGACTTCGGCCCCTGTTCTGGCACTTCCGGATGGATCGGAAGGCTATGTCATTTATTGTGATGCCTCAGGTGTTAGGTTAGGTTGTGTGTTGGTGCAGCACAGTAAAGTTATAGCTTACGCTTTAAGGCAGTTGCGAAAGCACGAGAAGAACTATCTAACACATGATCTAGAGTTAACTGCGGTGATTCATGCATTGAATATGTGGAGGCCCTACTTGTATGGTGTTCATGTTGATATCTATACGAACCATAAGAGCCTTCAGTATATCTTCAAGTAGAAGGAGTTGAAATTACGTCAAAGGAGAGGTTGGAGCTATTGAAGGATTATGATGTCAATATCTTCTATCATCCTAGGAAGGCGAACATAATAACCGATGCCCTTAGCCGCAAATATATTGGTAGCCTATCTTGTGTTCGGCTAGAGAAAGGGGAGTTAGTTCGTGAGCTTCAATAGTTAGCTAGCCTAAGAGTTCGATTATTGGACTCAGGAGATACAGGGGTTACTATTAAGGACTCAGCGGTCTCATCTTTAGTAGCTGAGATTAAGAAGCGCCAGTACGAGGATCCTATGTTAGTTCATTATAGAGACACAGCTCCTCAGAAGAAATATTCACCATTTGAGATTGCTGAAGATGGAGTTCTCAGATATCAAGGCAGACTATGTGTTCCTAATGTTGTAAGGCTATGTCGTCAGATTATGGGATAGGCTCACTACTCTCGCTACTCTATTCATCCGGCAATGATGAAGATGTACCATGACGTCAAAGAGCTTTATTGGTGGGATGAAATGAAGAAAACCATAGGAGAGTTTTTAGCCCAATGTCCTAATTGTCAAAAGGTGAAGATTGAGCATCAGAAGCCCGGTGGATTATTGCAAGCTATTGAGATTTCGACGTGGAAATGGGAAGCAATTAATATGGATTTCATTACAAGTTTTTCCCGTTCTCAGTGTAAGTTTGATTCCATATGGGTGATTGTTGATAGACTTACAAAATCAGCCCATTTTTTGCCTGTGAAGACTACTTACTCAGCCGAGGATTATGCGAAGCTTTATATCAAGGAGATAGTATGACTTCATGGTGTTCCCGTATCCATCATCTGTCACAACCCGTCTATGGGGCCGCGATGAGCATCCGGTGCTAGCCCACCCGGGCACCCCCTTGGCTTACACTTATACTTACATCTAGGTGAGCCGCATAATTAAACATACATTTCTACTTATCATTCATGCTAGTCCCATTGGACGACAATGCTTTTATATCATGGTTGGCATCTATACCACGTCAATGTACATGAGCCGACAAGGCTATCAAAATGATATACAAAATATAGGCCGACAAGGCCAGACATATCTAACCATATACACATGTCTACGAGCCTCTAAGAAGAGTATAACATCTCACATAAGCGGGACAGGACCCCGGTATGCCCATACTATGTACACAAAAGAATAAGTACCCAAAAGCTATAGCTCCGAATGAAATGGAGCTCTGCTATGTAGTCTCCGAGGATGTAGCTACGAATCAAGTCTGTCTCCCTGTGCACCTACGAGCGTAACGCAGCATCCACAAACAAAAGGACGTCAGTACGAATAATGTACTGAGTATGTAAATCATGATCAATATCAATATAGAAGCATAATAAGCAACATAAGAAATAACACAAGATGGGAGATGGTGATATCATCGTCATAGGCACTTACTTGCCTTTCATAGGACTTTCCATTTCTAATGCATATTTACGTACGTTCATCCATATCCGTATCCGTTCCATATCTGTACTCGTATTCGTATACATGCCCTTATTCACATTCATATCGTATCATATTCGTATTCCTTCACATATCTATATCATATAATACAACATATCATATACATAGTACTTACATAGCATACCCGACCATGCAGGATCGGTGTTTCATACATACTTGGCCAACCAAGGCTCAAGGTTACTCATATCTGGCCCTACCAATGCTTCAGGGTTACATCTACCTGGCCCTACCAAGGCGTCAGGGTTATCCATACCATCTGCAGAGGTGCGCGCGCATTATGTAATCATATACATACTTATTTACATATCTTACCCGACCTCATAAGCTCGGGGTTCCATAATAGTCATACATAGACACATATACACAATAGTTCATAAGTATCTTAACTATTTACATCATTATCACTATTATCGTCATTCATCACGTTTATCTTTATAGGCTTACTCGTCATACGAAGGATTTAGTGAAATCGTGGCGTATCAAGAATCGTGAGCTTACTACCTCGAAAGATCAAATCATTTGAAGGATATCATAGTCTCATAGAAGATTTAGATATTTGGCCAAAGAACCATGCCTTATGAAAGAAGGGTTAGCCTTACATACCTTTCCGTGGAACTATTCTACACTTGCGTGTTCTCCTCCAATGCTAGCGTTTCTACCTTCATTAAAGTCATACTATCATTAGAATCGATAGCTAGCATATATGGCTAAAACTAGAGAATATCGGATAGCATCTCCTTTTTTTATACGACATTCCTCCATAACGTGTATCAACTCCCAAACGTCAACAATACATTCACAATACCATAACAATAGTCATTATTCATCCACATTATCCATATTTCTAGACTTACTTTCAATCATCCATATCCACGGTCACATCACACGACTATGTCCATTCACGTACATTGCTTATCTCATGTTCTCAACATCGCTTATAACACATTTACATCAAGACTCATAACTCAATTCAAACTATTTCTCAAAATGGCACTATTCCACATTCATGACCCATTTTGCCATACCTTTCTACAATCCAAGTATTTCAACTCTTAAATACCTTAAACACATAGAAATATTATAAATCTTACCTTAGATGTTGTAGGAACAAGCCTTGGTTGATAATAATACTCTACTGGAGCAAAACCCTAGTTTATCTCCATTGGGATTTCTTGACTTGAATGACCTTTAATGGGTTTTCTTATACTTGATTCACTTGATTTATGTTGTTGATCACCAAATATCCTTGAATTCTTGTGGAAAATATGTAGAGAGATGTTTTAGAGAGAAGGGGTGTCTTGTAGAAGTGAAATGAAATGAAATAATAAACTTGGTCCCCTTTTTAATAACCCAAAATCTGATCTGAAATGAACAGTCGTCGAAAGTGCACAGTGGTCGTAAACCCAGTTTACGGGCCATATTCCAGTTTACGGTCCGTATTCTGTGGGCGTATTTAAGCATAACAGAACCAAAAAGTATGCTGGGGATCATGGTGATTTACGATCGCAGTTTACGGGCCGTAATTCAATTTATGGTCCGTATTCCAAGTCGTATTTAATCGTTTGAACATTTGACAGAAAGTTGAAGTTTTGGAAGCTGAAATATGACATGGCAGTTTACGGGCCGTATACCACTTTACAGTCTGTATTTCATTTAACGTTCAACTGGCCAAAGTGCAAATCTACAACTTTCCACATTTTTCAGAACTTATAATTAGTCATTATGAAGTGACCTATCTCTTATTACAATCACCTTTGGAATCTTACTTAGGGTCATCAATGTCATTTCATACTCATGGAAATATTGTATACTCGTACTCCTCGCTAGTTCATTCACTTGTGTACCAACGGAAAATTTTCCGAGGTGTAACATTTTTCCCCCCTTAAGAACATTCGTCCTCGAATGTTAGAGTCTTCGGGGATTCTATAGAAATTTCGCCAGAGTCTCCCCTATAATATGGCGCTACCATCCTGTCACAACAACCCATAATAACCAGGCCTCACAGGGCTACAATATAATAGCAATAGAATTTGGCCACACACGACCCAAAAGCATAAAAGGAAAACATGCATACCTTAAAATGTTGACGTCTCATCATCGATCTCTTCCAAGGGCTGAAATAAATGTGGGTACCTGGATCGCATACTTTCTTCCACCTCCCATGTTATTTCCTCTCATTTACTGCTTCTCCATAGAACCTTAACTGAGGCCACCTCTTTATTTCTAAGCCTCCGTACTTGCCTATCTAGAATGGCAATGGGCTCTTCTTCATAAGTCAATTTTCTGCCACTTGCACATCACTTATTGGTACGATCGTAGTAGGATCTCCAACACATTTTCGAAGCATCGAAACATGGAAAACTGGATGGACTGACTCCAAATCCGGAGGTAAATAGGCCACTTTTTCTATCTTTCGCACAATCTCATAAGGCCCAGTGTATCGGGGACTAAGCTTCCCCTTTTTGCCAAATCTCATAACGCCCTTCGTTGGCGACACTTTCAAAAATACCCAATCTTAAACTTGAAACTCTAAGTCTCTTCGACGATTATCCGCATAGGACTTTTGACGACTTTGAGCTGCTAACAACCAATCTTGTATGAGCTTGACTTTCGCGATGGCTTGCTGGAGCAAGTCTGGCCCTATCAATTTAGTCTCTCCTATTTCAAACCACCCAATTGGGGATCTACACTTTCGCCCATATAAAGCTTCATACGGTGCCATTTGAATGCTAGAATGGTAACTATTATTGTAAACAAATTCAATGAGTGGCAAATGGTCATCCCAATTTCCTCCAAAATCTATCATACATGCCCGCAACATATCTTCAAGAGTCTGAATGGTACGCTCGGCTTGTCCATCAGTCTGCGGGTGAAATACCGTACTAAGGCTCACTTGGGTTCCTAGACCCTCTTGGAAAGACTTCCAAAAATTGGCTGTAAACTGAGTTCCTCTGTCTGAGATAATAGATACTGGAACACCATGGAGTCTCACTATCTCTTTAAGATAAAGCTTTGCATAATCTTCTGCCACATACGTCGTTCTGACTGGTAAGAAATGAGCTGACTTTGTGAGTCTATCCACAATCACCCATATGGAATCATACTTACGTCGAGAACGGGGTAAGCCTGTAATGAAGTCCATGTTAATCACTTCCCACTTCCAAGTTGGGATTTCTATAGCTTGCAACAATCCACCCGGCTGTTGATGCTCGATTTTCACTTGTTGACAATTGGGACATTGGACTACAAATTCCGCTATATCTTTCTTCATTCCATTCCACCAATATATAGACTTAAGGTCATGATAAATTTTCGTCGCACCGGGGTGAACAGAATAACGGGAACAATGAGCTTCTCTCAATATTTGGTGGCGTAAATCTGCCACATTGGGAACACATAATGTTATATTCTGTATTTTCTACGTTCGGATATTCCAAGGTAGTCGTGGCAAAGTTAAGGGAATGACCATTTTCCAAATGTATTTCAATGTACAAGTTGGTTATAAATATTATTTACGAACATTAGTATTATGGAAATATTGAGAAAGGTTAAGGGTAAAAAGAGAAATTCACAAAATGGAGCATGGTAATAATGTGGAAGGCTAGGGGAAAAATGGTAATATTGAGGAAAGTCGAGGGGCAAAATGGGAATTTTACAAAAGGAGTTCATGAATGTTCCAAAAAGGGCATATTGGCCATGTGATGGAAATATGTGGACCAAAGTGTACATGGTAAGACAATGAGTCATCTTTTATTTTGTAAGAAAAATTCAAGAAAAAAAAAAAAAACTCTAGGAAAAGAAAGAAAGGGAGGCATGTGGCCATTTCATATTTAATGGGGGACTAATCATAAATTAGAAGAAAACATATCGACTAAAGTTTGCCCAAGAAGATAATTAGTCTTCTTTGACTAATTCAAAAAAAATTCAAGAAAAGAGAGGAAAAATCTAGAGAAATTGAGAGAGGGGCATGTGCCCCTCACATGCTTGAGAAGTTATATATATATGAGAGCTTATCCTTTAATTCAAGACAAGCAAGAACAAAACAAAACAAAACAAAAAAAAAAAAAAAAGAGAATGGAACAAGGAGAGGTTCGGCCATGGTGAAAAAAAAATGAAGTCCATGGAATTGATCAAGAAAAATTATTTTCTCCTAGTATTCTAAGCAATTTGGAGGTCCTTGTTAACATGGAAGAGTTGTTGGAACAAGGAAATCCTTCACTTGGACAAATCCATAACCTTGACTAAGAGGAAACTTGAAAGGAAAAGGTAAGAATTTAACCTTCTTTTATATGTTATGGGTGATCATGAGTGTCGTAGAATGTAGAAATGGATGAAATATATGGAAATATGTGTGTTGAGGTATGGCCGAGTACATGCCATGTTTGGCCGAAAATGTGTTGTATGGTATTGAAGTGATGAATCTATTTTATGTAGTATGTTGGTTGTTGTTGTAATGTATGGAAATAGATGAAAAAAATTCATGGAAATATGTAGGTTGTTGTGGTGGCCGAGAATGGTATATTGTGTGTATGGCCGTGTATATTATTGTGTTGTGAAGGAATGGTGAGCAAGTTTTATTTAGTATTTTGGTTGTTGTGTTATGGAATCTATGTTGCTAGTAAAAGCTTAATGAGCTTAGTGAAATTGTTGTAGTTGGAGACTTGTTTTAGAAGTTTATGTATATTGAATGTAATGTTCTTGCATGCATGGAAGGTAATGTTGTTAGTGTGGTGTTGATAATATGATGATGTTAGTATGTAGTTCATGAATTTGGAAGGAAAGGAAATGTGTTGTTATTGTTTTATTGGAGTTGGAAGGTGTTGGATGGAATAGTATGTTGATTGAATCGTTTTGAAAGTTATGTGAATTGAATTGAATTGAATCGAATGTTGAAGTGTTGCTAGAATAATTGTTGGTTGTTGATAGTTTGGCCGGGTTGAATTCCCAGATTGTTGTTGATTAAAATTTGGCCGAGTAAAAATCTCGAGGATGGTGCATTTACAGGGGAGGTGCTGCCGAAATTTCGGCAGACCATAAGTGAATGAACTTGAAAGGTTAAGACAAGTACCTGTCGATGAATCTAACGATAGTGTCAATCTTCTTGAATGTAGACTAACAAGTTGGACGAATAAGCGTAGCTAGTAAGGCGCGGCACAGGTATGTAAGGCTCGTCCCTTTTCTTCTAAAGGCATGATCCCCACGTCATAATGTCTTAAATGTTTTTACATCTTCCTTGCGTGCAAAAGCTAGCAGTCTATGACTCCAAGGTATAAGTATTTTTCCAAATAGTTCATAATTGTTACTTCTTTCAAAATGTCCATATTTTCCAAAAACCAAGTTTTCAGAGATTGAAAGCTTTTATGACTAAAATGATGAATATGATATTATAATGACAAAGATGACGTCAAATATGAGAAAATGTCTATGACGGATATGTTGACGATATGTTCCTACCATGAATACGACAATATGAAAATGTTTAAGTTATTTTTTGATTTCTCAACTCTATTATGGACAATGACTATTTTGAAGATTCCAAATATATGAAACGATGCCTTATGATTCTGTTTTATGTTTTCTCATGATGACACTCTTCGTTGATAGTCTCCCTTTATATTAATTGTCCCTTCAAGGCGAGACATGCCGCCCATGGCTATTCCATAATATAATCGGAGGTTACCGACCTTACGTCACTCCGATAGATACATGACTTTCTTTGGGCTCTCCTGCATGCTACTATATGATATATGTATATGTATATGAATATGTATATGGGGAAGATGGGAAAAGGGCAGAGGGTTATATACGCGTAGCCACCTGATCAGTTGGTATCAGAGCCGGTGGTGGGGCAAACCCAATGGTGGGGCAAACCTCAGTGAGAACGCTGAGTTAGGCAAATCCCACATTGGTTTAGGCAAATCCCACATCGGGTAATATCGTCCCGGACGGGGGAGATACGTGGGGGAGCCGACGTCTTCGGCGCTATGATATGATATGTTTTCAAAAGTAAAGCTATGATATGATATGTTTTCAAAAGTAAAGCTATGATATGATATGTTTTCAAAGGAAAAGATAAGCATGCATGGCTTCCGCCCTCAGAGGCACTCACATGTACAGGTTACTCCTTTACCTTATGATATGTTTTATATTTCCGTACAGTTAATATGCATATGCTCACCTTTTACTATGTTTCTATCCATGCCTTACATACTCAGTACATTGCTCGTACTGACCCCTCTTCTTCGGGGGCTGCGTTTCATGTCGTGCAGGTACACCCAGATGATGCGAAGTTAGCATAGAAGATGTTCCAGCGGAGTCGGTAGGCTCCACTTGTCCTGGGAGTGCTGCCGAGTCAAAGCTTGTATGCTAGGATTTCTGGATTGATGTTAGAGACTTTGCAGACAGAGTCGTGGGTATAGAGCGTCGGTTCTGTCAGCGGCTCCATCAGCCGATGTGTCAGTTTGTATTATGATATAAGTTTTACACAGTTACAGATTTTATTTGATTTGAAAGCAACAAAAAGAATATTTCAGTAAGCTTTATTATGTATATTTGACTTAGAGGTTCAAAAAAAAGATTATGTCTGTAATAGGAGTCAGCGGGTTCGCTCGGCTCCGAAGATGGGGTCGGGTGCCCATCACACCCTAGTAAGGTCGGGGTGTGACACATAATCTGCCTCGACATCGGAGAACTCCGTCTCCTGAGATATCAAATGATGACTCCTCTTTCTGAGGGAGTGTATCTCGGTAATGCCTTAGCATGGAATCTTCGTATTGTCGCTCTTTCACTTCTGCTACTAGCGACGAGACTGCTGAATTCTGGATAGTAGCTCCCTGGCTACCTGAGTCCACTACTCGAACTCCTAGGCTAGCTAGCTGCTGAAGCTCACGGGCCATTTCTCTCCTCTCGGGTCGTACATCACACAAACTTCCCATAGATCTGCGGCTAAGAGCATCAGCTACAACATTTTCCTTTCCGGGGTGATACAAGATATCAACATCATAATCTTTTAGCAATTCCAACCATCGTCGTTGCCGTAAATTCAGCTCTTTCTACTTGAAGATATACTGTAGACTCTTATGATCTGTATAAATATCCACATGGACACCATATAATGTCTCCATATCTTTTACGCATGAACCACTGCGGCCAATTCTAAATCATGGGTTGGATAATTCTGCTCATGTTTCCGCTATTGCCTTGAAGCATACACAATCACTTTGCCATGTTGCATCAATACACAGCCTAGCCCAATGCCTGAAGCATCGCAATAAACAACATATCCTTCCAATCCCTCTGGAAGTGTCAAGACTGGGGCGGAAGTAAATCTACTTTTCAACTCTTGGAAGCTACGCTCACAAGCATCTGTCCATTGAAACTTTGCTGATTTCTGGGTCAACTTTGTGAGTGGTGCAGAAATAGAAGAAAAACCTTCGACGAATCTCCTGTAGTAACCTGCTAAGCCCAAGAAGCTACGAACCTCCATAGGGGTTGTGGGCCTCAGCTAAGTCTTCACGGCCTCAATCTTTTGACTATCCACTCGAATGCCATCGGCGGCAACAATGTGCCCCAGAAATGCCACTGAGTTCAACCAAAACTCATATTTGGAAAACTTTACAAACAGCTCTCGAGCTCGAAGAACTCCGAGGACAGTACGCAAATGATCTGCATGTTCTGCCTCGGATCTAGAATATACCAAGATTTCGTCGATAAATACGATCACAAACAAATCCAGGAAGGGCCTGAACACATTATTCATCAGATCCATAAATGCCGCCGGCGCATTAGTTAGCCCAAACGACATCACCCGTAACTCAAAATCACCATATCTTGTTCTAAAGGCTATCTTAGGGATATCTTTCTCCCTAATTCTCACTTGATGATACCCGGACCTCAAATCAATCTTTGAAAACCATTTGGCACCTTGCAATTGATCAAATAAGTCATCAATCCTCGGAAGAGGATACTTGTTCTTAATCGTCGCCTTATTCAATTGTCGGTAATCACATTCTCAAGGAGCCATCTTTCTTTCGGACAAACAATACGGGTGCTCCCCACGGAGATGAACTAGGCCTAATAAAGCCTTTTTCAAGCAAGTCTTTCAATTGCTCCTTTAATTCTTTCAATTCTGCGGGAGCCATTCTATAAGGAGGAATAGATATAGGCTTAGTGCCTGGAAGCACATCAATGGCAAAATCAATCTCCCGCTCAGGAGGGAGGCCTGGAAGCTCTTCCGAGAATACATCCGGAAATTCATTCACTGCAGGAACTGACTGAAGAGTCGGCGACTCAGCTTCCACATCTTGAACCCGAACTAGATGATAGATACACCCTTTTGTGATCATTCTCCTTGCCTTTAGATCGGAAATAAACCTACCCTTTGGTGACGCCGTATTCCCTTTCCATTCTAAGACTGGTTCTCCCGGAAATTGGAAACGAACCATTTTCATTCTACAATCAACATTGGCATAACAAGAAGCCAACTAATCCATGCCCATAATAACATCAAAATCCACCATTTCTAACTCATTCAAATCAATCATGGTACGACGATCACAAATCACAACTACACAATTCCTATATACTCGGTTAGCTATTACCGATTCACCCACGGGTGTAGACACCTCAAAAGGTTTGATCAACTCCGGTTCGACTCTAAATTGACCTGCAATAAATGGAGTAACATATGACAATGTGGAACCCGGATCAATCAAAGCATATACATCATGAGAAAATATCGATAATATACCCGTAACCACGTCAGGAGAAGACTTAAGATCATGGCGTCCAGCCAAAGCATAAACACGGTGCTGAGGACCGCTAGAACTAGGAACTCTCCCTCTGCCTCTACCATGGCCGACTGGCGCATGTGAACCTGGCCCCATAGGGCGTACAGATGCTGAAGACCCGGCTACCGACCCTGAAGGATGGGTCCTAACTCTACCATGAACTGAGGGGAAATCACGCATAATATGGCCTGGTCGACCACATGAATAGCAAACATCTGAACCCATTCGGCATCGACCCTAATGCAACTTCCCACACTAGGAACACCGTGGCAAAGGTGGCCTTGCCTGACCTGAATCATCTCTAAACTGGGACCCCGAATAGCTTTGACTCGGCCCGAAAAGAGGAGGTCTATCGAATCTCTGGCTTGAAAACTGTGGAGGTGCACTAGTCATAGAATAGCTTGAGTGCCTGGAAATCTGCTGTCTGTTCCCACCTCTGAACTCACTCATCGGACCTGAATATCTGGCCCTCTTGCTATGTCCCCTATCATGCTCGCGTTCGCTTCTTTGCTGTTTCAGGCTTTCTTCTAAGTTCTGAGCATGATCCTGAATGCGTGCAATATCCATATTGTCCTGAAGGGACGCAGTCAAACACCTATCCATCAAATGCGGCCCTAGGCCTTTCATAAATCGGTGTACTCTGTCACTCATATACGCTACCATGGCCGAGGCATATCTAGCCAAAGAATTAAAGCGGAGACTATACTCTAGAGCACTCATGCTACCTTGCCTCAAATTTAAGAACTTATCGGCTCTAGCTCGCTGAACTTCTGGAGGCATGTAATGTTGGAGAAAAGCATCAACAAACTCTTGCCATACCGGGGGAGGTGCATTGGCCCCACGTGAAGCCATCCAAACCGTGTACCATTGGATCGAGACATCTCTTAATCTATACGACGCTAACTCCACCGACTCGGTGTCCGAAGTATGTATCAATCGAAGCGTCCTTAACATACCATCAATGAAGTCCTGAGGGTCCTCCTCCGGCTTTGACCCAAAGAATTCCGGAGGGTTCAAAGTAATGAAGTCACGGGCTCTTGCACTAACAGCCCTGTCTCCTTGCCCTGCACTTTGCCGCTGAGTCTGAGCAGCAACTAACTGAGTAAGCAAATGTATGGCCTCTTTCACATCTTGGCCTGAAGCATCCGGTGGAGGAGCTGCTGGAGCTGGGACTGAGGCTCCCTCACGCTCCTCTAATATAGGTACTGAACGGGAGGACTGAGATTGAGCCGCACTCTGAGACTCACTTTCCTCTACTACTGGTGGCGGTGCTCTTTCAGCCCACTTTTTTGCCACCGTCTTGCCCTTTTGGGCTGCTGTAGCCTTTCTCTTTACAGGCATTTCTGAAATACACAACACACGATTAAGGGACAAGAATTTCTTATATCATAGCTCTATCGCAAGATTCTTATGAAGGAAGAAGGTCATTTATTCCTAAAATGTCCACAGCTTCTTGTTTATAAGTGTGGCGGGCAACACACCCATAACCAAGACTCTACTAGACACGGCTCGTAGACACACCCTAGGACTGAACTGCTCTGAAACCACTTTTGTCACGACCCGTCTATGGGGCCGCGACGAGCGCCCGGTGCTAGCCCACCGGGGCACCCCCTTGGCTTACACTTACACTTACATCTAGTTGAGCCGCATAATTAAACATACATTTCTACTCATCATTCATGCTAGTTCCATTGGACGACAATGCTTTCATATCATGGTTGGCATCTATACCACGTCAATGTACATGAGCCGACAAGGCTATCAAAATGATATACAAAAATATAGGCCGAGAAGGCCAGACATATCTAACCATAGACACATGTCTACGAGCCTCTAAGAAGAGTATAATATCTCACATAAGCGGGACAGGACCCCGCTATGCCCATACTATGTACACAAAAGAATAAGTACCCAAAAGCTATAGCTCTAAATGAAATGGAGCTCTGCTATGTAGTCTCCGAGGATGTAGCTACGAATCAAGTCTGTCTCCCTGTGCACCTTCGGGCATGACGCAACGTCCACAAACAAAAGGACGTCAGTACGAAAAATGTACTGAGTATGTAAAGCATGATCAATATCAATATAGAAGCATAATAAGCAACATAAGAAATAGCACAAGATGGGAGAAGGTGATATCATCGTCATAGGCACTTACTTGCCTTTCATAGGACTTTCATGGTGATATCATCGTCATAGGCACTTACTTGACTTTCATAGGACTTTCCATTTCTAATGCGTATTTATGTACATTCATCCATATCCGTATCTGTTCCATATCTGTACTCGTATTCATATACATGCCCTTATTAACATTCATATCGTATTATATTCGTATTCCTTCACATATCTATATCATATACATCATCATATCATCTACATAGTACTTACATAGCATACCCGACCATGCAGGATTGGTGTTTCATACATACTTGGCCAACCAAGGCTCAAGGTTACTCATACCTAGCCCTACCAAGGCTTCAGGGTTACATCTACCTGGCCCTACCAAGGTGTCAGGGTTATCCGTACCATCTACAGAGGTGTGCGCGCATTACGTAATCATATACATACTTATTTACATATCTTACCCGGCCCCATAAGCTTGGGGTTCCATAATAGTCATAGATAGACACATATACACAATAGCTCATAAGCATCTTTACTATTTACATCATCATCACTATTATCGTCATTCATCATGTTTATCTTTATAGGCTTACTCGTCATACGAGGGATTTAGTGAAATTGTGGCGTATCAAGAATCGTGAGCTTACTAGCTCGAAAGATCAAATAATTTGAAGTATATCATAGTCTCATAGAAGATTTAGATATTTGGCCAAAGAACCATGCCTTATGAAAGAAGGGTTAGCCTTACATACCTTTCCGTGGAACTATTCTACACTTGCGTGTTCTCCTCCAATGCTAGCGTTTCTACCTTCATTAAAGTCATACTATCATTAGAATCGATAGCTAGCATATACGGCTAAAACTAGAGAATATCGGACAGCATCTCCTTTATTTATACGACATTCCTCCATAACATGAATCAACTCCCAAACGTCAACAATACATTCACAATACCATAACAATAGTCATTATTCATCCACATTATCCATATTTCTAGACTTACTTTCAATCATCCATATCCATGGTCACATCACACGACTATGTCCATTCACGAACATTGCTTATCTCATGTTCTCAACATCGCTTATAACACATTTACATCAAGACTCATAACTCAATTCAAACTATTTCTCAAAATGGTACTATTCCACATTCATGACCCATTTTGCCATACCTTTCTACAATCCAAGTATTTCAACTCTTAAATACCTTAAACACATAGAAATATCATAAATCTTACCTTAGATGTTGTAGGAACAATCCTTGGTTGATAATACTCCACTTGAGCAAAACTCTAGTTTATCTCCATTGGGATTTCTTGACTTGAATGACCTTTAATGAGTTTTCTGATACTTGATTCACTTGATTTATGTTGTTGATCACCAAATATCCTTGAATTCTTGTGGAAAATATGTAGAGAGATGTTTTAGAGAGAAGGGGTGTCTTGTAGAAGTGAAATGAATTGAAATAATAAACTTGGACCCCTTTTTAATAACCCAAAATCTGATCGGAAATGAACAGTCGTCGAAAGTGCACAGTAGTCGTAAACCCAGTTTACGGGCCGTATTCCAGTTTACGGTCCGTATTCTGTGGGCGTATTTAAGCATAACAAAACCAGAAAGTATGCTGGGGATCATGGTGATTTATGATCGCAGTTTAAGGGCCGTATTTCAATTTACGGTCCGTATTCCAAGTCGTATTTAATCGTTTGAACATTTGACAAAAAGTTGAAGTTTTGGAAGCTGAAATACGACATGGCAGTTCACGGGCCGTATACCACTTTATGGTCCATATTTCATTTAACGTTCAACTGGCCAAAGTGCAAATCTGCAACTTTCCACATTTTCACAACCTATAATTAGTCATTATGGAGCATAACCTATCTCTTATTACAATCGCCTTTGGAATCTTACTTAGGGTCATCAATGTCATTTCATACTCATGGAAATATCGTATACTCGTACTGCTCACTAGTTCATTCACTTGCGTACCAACGGAAAATTTTTCGAGGTGTAACATCATCTCCGACAGGGGTGCGCAGTTTACAGCTAACTTTTGGAAGTCCTTACAGAAGGGTTTTGGGACTCAGGTGAGTCGTAGCACCACATTCCACCCCCAGACAGACGAGCAGGCTGAGCGTACTATTCAGACCCATAAGGATATTTTATGGGCATGTGTGATAGACTTTGGAGGTAATTGGGATGATCATTTGCCGCTTATTGAGTTTGCATACAATAACAGTTATCATTCCAGTGTCCAGATGGCCCCGTATGAAGCTTTATATGGGCGAAAGTGTAGGTCACCTATCGGATGATTCGAAGTAGGGGAGACTAAGTTAGTAGGGCCAGATCTGATTCAGCAAGCAGTGGAAAAAGTCAAGCCTATTCAAGATCGATTGTTGGCAAGTCAGAGTCGTCAGAAGTCTTATGCAGATAATCATCGACGAGACTTAGAGTTCCAAGTTGATGACTGGGTATTCTTGAAGGCGTCGCCTATGAAAGGCGTTATGAGATTTGGAAAGAAGGGTAAACTTAGTCCTTGGTACATTGGACCTTACAGGATTGTACGTATAGTGGGTCAGGTGGCCTATGAATTAAACCTACCATCGGACTTAGAGTCAGTCCATCCGGTCTTCCATGTATCGATGCTTCGTAAGTGTATTGAAGACCCTTCCAGAGTCGTACCTGTTGATGATGTTCAGGTCACCGAGCACCTATCGTATGAAGAGGTCCCCATTTCTATTCTAGATAGACAGGTTTGGAGGTTGAGGACTAAAGTTGTAGCTTCAGTTAAAGTCCTTTGGAGGAACAAGAATATGGAGGAGATGACTTGGGAAGCTGAAAAAGATATGAGATCCAGGTATCCGCACTTATTTTCACTTCCAGAGGAAGTCCAAACAGAGACACCATTGCCTTCAGGTGCGTATTGTTTCATTTTTATAATTACTGGTCGTGTGAGGCCATTATTGTTATTGCTTATAGCGGCCCTGTGTGGCGTTGTGTTTCTTGGGTTGTTGTGAAATATTGGTAGTGGTACTGTTATAGGAAAAACTCTGCCGAAATTTTTGTAAGACCCCTAAGAGTCTAACATTCGAGGACAATTGCTCCTAAGGGGGGAAAGATGTTACACCTCAAAAAATTTCTCTTCATTTGCATCGTAAGTAAAATAACATAAGCCCGGAGAGGTTATGGGACCCTTATAAGGTTAAGGAATACTTTTAACAAGTGTTAAGCAAGTATCTAAAGGTTTCGGGATCAAGCGAATTGAAGAAACTAAATTTGTCAAAATTTTGGGAGAACTTGGCAGAATTTTGGAGAGGAAATTTTGGTCCAACTTAAGAGGGTTATATCTCCTAGGATATGAAGAGTTATGGAATGCAGAACATATGAAAATTCAAGTTCAGCAAGTCTTCTTTCCAATGCAACTGACAGATCTCAATTCGGAGAAGTACGGGAAAATGTACCGCCTGTATAAAAATGTACGTCCCGTACATTTTGGACATACTTTACCCGAAATTTCTAGAAAGTTGAAATGTTTTACCTCCAAGTACGGGCAGAAAGTGTTGGACGTACTTTGAAGTACAGCCCATACTTTGCTCGAAATTTCCAAAAAATTTAAGGTCAGTGGACTATTTGTTTTTGGCCTATAAATTAATTTTCCACGACTTAGGCCTCAATTTTTCACCAAAATAAATCCCTAGTGACCTTCTAATCTCTCTTAAATATCCATAAACATCCCAAATCAAATCAAGGGAAGATCAAGCCATAAAAATCCTCAACTAGTTCATAGAAAGTGTTAGTTCTTGCTTCAAGATGAAGTTGTGGTGAATAAGCTTTGGAGTAAGTTGGTGTGGCTAAAGTTCTTCAAGTATAAGGTATGTTCTTCATCTTGTTTCTTATGTTGAGTTGATTTGAAGGTTAAACAAGTCTTATAAGTGAAAGGAGTTATGGAGAAAATCATAAAGTGTTGTGTTGTAGTTGATGGCTATGGATTGAATTTGAAAAGAAGTTTTGGATGGATTTTAGCCTAGTTTGAATGTAATCTCTTGGGTATGATATTGCTGATGTTGTTATTAATGTTTGGGAGTTGTTTTGGAGTTTGATGGAAGTAGGTGATACAGGGGAAATGCTGCCTAAATTTCGTTAGCTTATCTAATAGTTTAGTTTGATCTTATTAGCGTTTCAACAACTTAACCTTAGTATGAATTATCTTGAATGTAGATTTGCAAGCTCATGAAGATAGACGTTGAGTGTTTAAGTATACGATGAGGTATGTTAAGGCCGTCCCTTTCTTTCTTATGACATGATTCCATTGATACGAGCTTACACGAAGGATATCTACGATAACTATACTCATAGAAATGCTAGAAGCTTATTTTCTTGATTTTCTTATGATATTATTGATCCTTGTTTCATGATTATTGATTATTGATCTTGTCTTATGGTTATTGATCTTGTTTATTGATATTGATCTCATCTTATGATTATCGATTCCTTCAAGGTGAGATATGGTGATGCTGATAGATCTATAATGGTAATCGGAGGCTACCGACCTTAAGCCACTCCGATAGGTTCATAACATTTCCTTGGGCTCTCATGCATGCTTATATGTATATGTAGCTATTTTCTGACACCGAGCCGCGCTATAGTCGACTGAGTACGGCACCTATTGTGCACACCACTGCAGTTGAGTGCGGATAACAACGAGCCTATCATGGCCGGGTACGGATGACACCGAGCCTATATGGACGTGTACAGTATTATGATATATGTATATGTATGAAAATATATTTTTTTAAAAGGAAGGCATGCATGATATTAACCAAAGGCAATCAGTTGTACAGGTTATTTCTCTTATCTCATATTATTTTCATATCTTTATATGTTGTTTTTCATGCCTTACATACTCAATACATTATTCGTACTGACGTCCTTTTGTTTGTGGACGTTGCGTTCACGCTCACAGGTAGACGGAGAGACAGTACGGATCTTTAGACAGTCATCTCAGCATTGGCACAGAAGCACTCCACTTATTCCGGGGTTCCAGCTCATTTTGGTATGATTCTTTTTTGTATATATAGGCATGGCAGGGTCCTATCCCGTCCTTGTTATGTTATGTACTCCATATAGAGGCTTGTAGACAGATGTGTACAGTTAGTTGTCCTATGACCTCCTTCGTCCATATTTGGCTATATCCTTTGGATAGCCTTGTCGGCTTGTATACATGGGCACAATTTGATGATGTATATATCTCTTGGCATGTGTCCCTTACAGTTTATGACATCTATTAGTTAGCATTATGGCTCACTCAGGTATGATTATGAGATGCATGCATGTCATGTAGTGCTCGGTAGGTTAGCTCCGGGTGCCCGTCATGGCCCTCTGATTAGGTCGTGACACCACATCAACAATAATATATCCATTTTATATAATATATTACGTTACATTACTCTGGTAGTTGACATTTTAAAATATTATTTTTGAACATATTTACAGGAATCCTCGAAGTTTGGAGATGATTGATTTCTTGGGGCCAATTCTACCTTCCATGGAGAAGCTATGAAGTTCTGGAAACTGCAAAAATCCATTTGTTTAGGGATGAAGCGAGACAAATACTAGTTCATAGATGAGAGTACTTTAGTGTTATAATTTCTGGTTTTGCATTATTTGTGGGTAATTCCTATTTTCCTTAAAGGCAAAAATGTTGTGTGTAGTTTAGGGTACAAGTTTTACACATGGTGTAGATTCTTTTATATAATTAAGTCACTTATAAGATAATGGTAGATAATTGTATTGTTACACCTCGAAAAAATTTTCGTTCATACACAGTGAATAGACTATCGAAGGGTACGACGTATGCGGCGTTTTGACGAGTAAGAAATAACATTCGATGATTCTAAATGATATTTCAAAGACATTCGAAATAAGAGAAGAAAGTTGCCAAGAGGAGGCAAGACATACGAGATGTATCGGAAAGGATTTATGAAATATGAATTAACGATGACTTAATGATGCTTTGGAGAAGAGTTATAACGTCCCCTAGATTATTAATGAAGTGATAAACAAGTGTCAAGAAGGTTCCATAAGGATTGGAGATCAAACGAGTCGACGAAAATGATTTTCGGAAAAACTGTGGATTGTACGGTCCATTATACGGACCGTACAAAAGATACGGACCGTAGTTATGGCCGTATAACCTGTCCAGAGAATAGACTCCACTGGAACCATTATACGGTCACACATACGGACCGTATTGCTTGTATCCGAAGAGTACACGAGAGGAAAGGTAATGGCGTTTATTGCCCTTTACTTTTCGTGTCAACTTTTAATGTGGTTTTCTTTTTCTGTTTTGATGTAATTATTATTTATTGTTGTATGGATTTTATTTCAATAGCGAGGTAAAGGGGTGGTTGATGAATCTCCGGACAATTCAAGTGGTGATGGAAGTGAATCTGAAGATGCCAATATTGCTGGCAAATCCACTGAAAGCTCTTCTCTAGAGCGTCGCATTGAGGTATTTCTCATCGTTCCTGTGTGTTTTTCCTCTTAAAGTTTTGTTCTTTTTTTTTTCTCTTGAGTTTAACACTTTGCTGTATTTGTTTATTTTCACAGTTCCTTGAAAATGTTTGTGATGTTAAATTGGATAGGATTTTGAATAATCAACAGCAGGAGAAGGCCCGGATGGATCAGCTGATTTCTGCTCTGCAAAAAGCAGGGTTAAATTTTGAATCCCAAATTTCTTCTGATGCTGAAAATGTTCATTGACATGTTGATTCTCCTCGTCATGTTGAAAAGGGTAGGCGCAAGAGCACAAGATCTGTTCGTAAAAGTGCTGCTGCTAAAAGGAAAACTAAACAAGCCAGTTCTCGTAAAAATGTTGAGCAATCTTTCGTTAGGTAACGAAGAAGATCGGTGCAGTCTCATGTTGGTGAAGATATTGCTGATATTGAACAGGCATTTTGGGATGCTGAAACTGCCACCGGAGACGAGGGGGTGTTATGTCCCGTGTTTTCGCATAATTGGAAATCTTGAAAATAATTAAGACTTGTATGTTATAAGGCAATATTTTGATTTTAGTTAATATGTTGATGTCATTCATGGAAGTGTTGGTGCAAAGACGTCGGGGAAGTCCAAAGGCAAAATTTGGAATTTCGGAAATTAGTTTCGGGAATTACAAAACGAGATTTTTACGAATTGGGCCAAGAAAAATTGAATAAAAATTGAGGCCCAAGTGTTAGGGGTGGCCGGCCAAAGGCCAAGGCCCAAGCCCCATTTTAAATGGTCATGTGAATTACATGTGACCATTAATCAAGATATATATCATTGTTCACCTTTAGAATCTTCAAGAAAAAAATCAAACAAACCTTTGGGAGCAAAAACACCCCCTTCGGCCGAACCCCTTATCCCTCAAAAAAATAATTTTCCTAGCCTTGATTTGATCCTAAAAACCTTGTTCTTTTTGTATTAGTAGTAAGTTCAAGACGCTCTCCGACGTGATACAATTAGTTTGGCGAAAGAGCGACGTTTGCGGCAAATCAGAATTTCAAGAATAAGGTATGATTTCTATGTTTTTATGTTATGAAATGGGTATATATGTGGTAGTGATTAAAGTTGCATGAAGATTATGGAATTGTGTTGTGTTGAGCATGGCCGTGTGTGTGTGTGAAGGGTGTGTTTGGCCGTGAGCCATATTGGTGTGGGAGGAGTAGTGAATTTGATTTTGTTTAGTTTGTTAGTTGCGTCGTTGTGGCATTTATGACGTAAATGAATGTTTAACGAGTTGAATCGGTATTGAAAATGGTTGTGTGTCGTTATGGGAAATTAGGAGACTTTTATATAGTTTGGTATAATTATGAAAGTAAGATGCTAGAATGGGAACTAATGTTGTTGTTGATGAATTTGGAAGGAAACAATGTGATTTGGAAAGTTTTGTGCATTCGTAGAAGTTTTGGATAGAATATGGAAAGTGGCGGACTACTCGAATTCATATAAATCGCTTGGGATATTATTGGATTGTGTTTGAATAATCTTCAATGAGTAAATGAATATGATAATGTTGATATTGGTTTGATATTGTGGAGTTTGAATGAAAGTTGTCGATTTATGTAGGAAGGAAGAATGTTGGCGTTAGAATGATTTTGTTATGATTTATGGTGTTTGTGATATTGTGGGTTGTTGTGGTTGATGTTTATTGAGCCGAGCTAAGTCTCGGGGGTGTTATATATATAGGGGAGATGCTGCCGAAATTTCGGTAGACAAAAATAAAGTAAAGGAAACACTTAAGCCTTAAAATCCCTAATTGGTAACTTTGACCATTTGCAGATTCTGAGCGAAACGGGACTTGAGTTTTGGGCGAGCGTAAGACACTTATAAGGTATGTAAGGCTACCCTATTCCTTCTTTTGGCATGTCTTAAGTACCCTAGGTTGATATCGGAGCCCCGGGGGCAATTCTGTTCCTTGAAATCCGAATTTGAAATCGAGCACTATTCATTCAATTGAATTGAACCTTAAAGTCCTTCTTTTGCTTGCAAAGTAATTAAATGTCCGAAACTTATGCAAATGTAATCAAATCGCTTCGGATCTTCCATGTATGATTCCATAGACCCTAAATGTTCGTGATTCATGTTCGTCACCTCGACTTGACCCGCGGTGGCCCGCTAGCATCGAGACTTCCTTGTTGACTCTATTATTCTTATTTTTGTATAATGTTAGCAAAACACTTTTGTTTATGAATTTGGCTATCATAGAATAATGTTTTGACTGCCACAGTATTCTAGATTATATTTTGAACAATAAATACTATGTTGGAAATATTTTGTTAAACGAACCCCGTATTGACTAACTATTCGAACTAGTTGATTAATGAATTAGCATATGATATTATCAAGTTTCAAAAGATGTTTTGACTTATAAATTGCATTGTTTCCTCACGACTCCGCTCGTGCCCTTATTATGACTTCGTTCACCGGTTCCCGGGCCGGTTATGATTCGTGCTCACTATGATAAATTCGGTCGTATGCTGTGTTACGGTTCCCGAGACCTCGCCATAGGGCCGGGTTCCGTTTGGTGTTATGCTGTGATATGGCTGGTGATATGTTATGATGATATGTGTGCTCGGGGATGTACGAAGATTTGAACCTTCTGGTGTTATGTTGTGTGTGGCACCAGTGTCGGAGTGGTGACCACGTTCCTGAGCTTTGCATGATTTTGTTTGCATTATGTATATATGATTTTGATATAGATTCTGATATACTGTTCAGTATTCCCCCTTTTGTATCCTGTTTACTTTCAGTTGTGGCTCATATTTCTGTACTCTATGCTTTACATACTCAGTACATCTTTCGTACTGACCCCCTTTCTTCGGAGGCTGCGTTTCATGCCCGCAAGTACAGACACAGGTGATCCACCACTGTAGGCTCCACTTTCTGCTATTTCGGAGTACTCCCTTTTGATCCGGAGTCCACTTTTGGTACATACATCTTTTGTTATGTATATATTTCTGTATATCTGACTATTTGGGTACGGTGGGGCCCTGTCCCGTCATATGATTCTGTCGGTCTGTTTAGGTCTGTGGACATATTTGTGGGTTGGGTATTTCTGTTCGGATGTGTGTATATGATGTGTTTGGGCGATCGCATTCGCCGCCGCGGCCGGTCCGCATATGTTTACATATTGCCTTGTTGGCCGGTGTGGCCTTTGTTGGTATTTTCTGTGCGCAGGGTTATTTTTGATAGTCTGTAAAACAAAGGAAACTCTGCCGAAATTTTTCTGGAAATTATCTAAATTTGGAATATAGCCTTGTCGGCTTCTGCTATATACTTGAATGCTTTTGATAGATGGGTTTGGGTGCCCAGATCGGGCGCTAGTCACGGCCTACGGGGTTGGGTCGTGACAGGGGGTAACTCGTTTGGTGTTGATTTTCTAATGTTGAGGTTGAAAGTAATCAAGAAATTCAGATGGAAGATGTGCAAGTCGTTTCTAGTGAAAGAACCGTTGATGAGACAGAGTTGGGAGGCAAAATCCGGTTTTACAAGAGAAAAAAATTACGCAAACATTACAAGATGCAGATGCTTCTCCTAATCCATGGCTTCCGAATGGTCCTCAATCTACAAATGTGGTAGCTGATAGGGACAAGGCATTTGAAGATGTTTTTAGAGAAGGCCAAGCAAATGTGACATGTCTTATGGAGACAGATGTTGAACAAGTTGAATCTCTAAATGCAACTGAAAATGTTGAGGCTGAATTGCCTTCGGTAAATCTACATTTATACTTTGTTGTTTTCTAAACCTAAGTTTCCTGGCACGCTTTTCTGGTAGTTGACACTTTGTGTGCTCTTTTTTGTTTTTCTTATGCAAATGATTGTTTTGCCCCTCCTGGTATAATCCCCCCTTTTATTTTAAACTCATGTTCTGCCTACTCCGGCATACTACCTTTTTTGCAAAGTTACATTTCTGCCTACACCGGCATAATTTTACTTTTTGAAACTTAGCTCTTGCCCCTTCTGGCATACTTTCACATTTTATTTTGCCAACTCATGTTCTGCCTCCTCGGGCATACTCATCTCTTTTGAAAAGTTATTTTCTGCCCACTCCGGCATACTTTTACTTTTTTGAAATTTAAATCTTGCCCCTTCCGGCATACTTTTCCCTTTTTCAAGCATAAGGTTTTCCCCTTCCGGCATATTGTTCAAACTTGTTCATAAATTTCCCTTTCTGTGAACCAAACTTCTGCCTGTATTTTTGTAATTTTTATTCCCTTTTCTTTAATCAGGGTTGAAGACGAGGTAATGTATCCTGCAAAGTTGAACCAACTCAGTGAAGTTTATCAATTGGGTGATTTTAAGCCAAAATATAGGATGTTTTTTTTTTTAGCTGGACCATGATGTCTATGCGCTTAATGATGGGGTTCGTGATTGTCTATTACTTTTTCTTTTCTTATTTTTCTATTAGTTATTGCTTCTGGCTTCCTTTTTTTTTGTTTATCGCTGAATCGCTATTTTTTTTTCCTTAACACAGCATATTGATGTGATGCTATATTATTTGAGGAAGAAAATGATGTATCATCCTCAAGCTGCCAATGCTGTTAAGTTGTTACACCCCGGAAATTTGGGTTGCTAAGTGATGAAGGGACAAATGAAAGTTAAGGCAAACATGATGTCCCTACAAGTAAGGAGGGATACTTAAGAATCCCAGCGTAAATTTTCAGAGAAGTTAAAGGCAAGGGAGAAAAAGTCCGTTAAACGAAACATCATCGCAGTCCTGCAAAAAGGGGGTTCGACGGTCGCCCTTTGTGCCATCGAACAGGTCGACGCCCCATCGATGACGCCGTAAAACTGAGCTGGAACGAAGACCACTCGACAAACAGGTCGATGCTCCGTCGATCAGTTCGACGGACCGTCCTTCTCACCGTCGAATGAGGAGAAAGGACAGATTGTTCACTGGAAATTTGACGATATCGACGATCAGATCGACGTCCTGTCGATCCAATCGACGCTCCGTCGATCGCACCGTACATCACGGACGGGACTGATTTCATGAATTAATATAAAACCCTCCTCCATTTTTCATTTCATTTCATCTTCCACTCTTTTCTCTCCAAGAACTCTCTAGAACCTTTTCCACCATTCTTCCACAAGAAATCAAAGGAAATCCATGGCCAACTACACCAAATACATGAAATCAAGTTTATGAAGCCCATTAAAAGTTCATCTAAGCCAAGGAAACTCAAGAAGAGTGAGTTAGGGTTTTGGTGCAAGAAGAGGAATTCCCCTCAAAAGCTGTTCATCCATCATTAGGTGAGTTTTATGACCCTTTTTATATGGTTTGAGTGGTTGAAAGTTGAAACACTTGAATTGTGGAAAAACATAACAATTGGGTCATGAATGTGTGAATAGTAATTTGAGTGAAGTATGAATGTTGGTATGCTGTGATTGTGAAAATTTTATAAGTGACATTTAGACCATGAAATTGGTATTATATATGAGAAAACGCGATAACGAGTTATAATCATAATTGTGGGAAATCTAAGAGAAATGGTGCATTGTGGTAAAAGTAGATAAATGATGATTGTTGATGCTATATTGTGGATGTTGTTATTAACGTTGGGAGTTGATATAGAATGTGGGAAAAGTAGTATAAACAAAGGAAGTGCTGCCCAATTTTCCCTAGAAATAGTGAACTGGTCTTGTAGACGATTAACTAATGTTAGTGTGAATTCTGTCTTGAAGGTAGAGACGTGATATCGAGGGAGAAAAAGCAAGTGATAGCTTAGTTAAACGACAAAGGTATGTGAGGCTAGTCCTTTCCTTCTATGGCATGAATCCTATAATGTAACTTTCTTTCTTCTCCATGAATACCTTAAGTCCCTAAAGGATACAAGCTGATGTCCCTAATTTGCTACACAAGGTAATGAGTTAGAGTATAGGAGTTCTAAATGTTCATAATATGATGTCATTATTGCTTACACTCACCTCATATACTCTTCCCTTCAAGGTGAGGTAGGATGTTAATGAGTGCCCATAATGGAATCGGGGGATCACGACCTTACGTCACCCCGATATAGTGTAGTTGTTCTTGAGCCCCATGCATGTACTATGATAAGCATATTATGATAAGCATACTATGATGAGCATGTATGATGATGATGATATAACACCGCGCCTATTCGTCCGGGCAGTTACCGCTAAGGCGGGCAGCTATACTATACACCATGGCCAAATGGCATGGGCAGACACCACTAGTGGGCGGCAGGAGATGATACCCCGGACGCGGGAGGCCTGGACGCAGGCTAATGCTAATGATTATCACACCGATCCAATATGGACGGGCAGCTTATATATATATATTCATGCATTTACGATCTGATGATGGTCATGAGTAAGCCAGCATGCATCACTCATTTTCTATGTGACAGTCAGATACAGATGTTCCTCGTTGAGATTTCCTTTATTTCATTGATGTGATATTATTTCTTATGCCTCTCATACTCAGTACAATGTTCGTACTGACATCCTTTTTCTTTGGACGTTGTGTTCATGCCCACGGGTAGACAGGGAGGCGATCTTGCCCCAGATTCGTAAGAGCCGTCAGCTGTTGAAAGCACTCCATTGTTCCGGAGGTGCTTATGGTTTTCCTTTTCTGTACATATATGTTTTGGGCACAACGGGGTCCTGTCCCATCCATATGTCTAGTACTTTAGTAGAGGCTCGTAGATACGTAATGTGGGTGTTATGGTTTCACGAGGCTGCTACTACGTGTATATATATATATATATATATATATATATATATATATATGTGTGTGTGTGTGTGTGTGTGTATATTTTATTTCAATGACCAACAGGCCTGTGCATATAAAAGTATTTATATTTTCGAAGGAAAGGTGATTTTCTCATAACTCGAGTATAATATTGATAAAAGCATTAGAAGAGAGTGATAAACAGTAGGATGAGGGGTGCTCGGTGGTTAGCCACGGGTACTCGTCGCGGCCCCTGGTCGGGTCGTGACAAAAAGTGGTATCAGAGCAGTTCAGTCCTAGGAAGTGTCTACGAGCCGTGTCTAGTATAGTCTTGTTTATGGTGTGTTGCACGCCACGCTAATAAACAAGAGGCTACAGGGCATCTAGGAAAAATGACCATCTTTCTTCTTATGAGATCGTGCGATAGAGCCGTGTATAAGATTTTTCCCTCCCTAATAGTGTGTTGTGATTTCAGAATGCCGCCAAAGGGAAAAGCTACAGCTGCCCAGAAGGGCAAGACCACGACGAACAGGCGAGTAGTAAGAGAGCCGCCAACAGATATAGAAGGGGGAGAATCACATAATGAGGCCTTATCTAATGCTTCCTCCACCCCGCCTAATGTGGAAGAGCAAAGAGGAGCTCTAGCTCCAATCCCTCCTCCAGTTGCTTCGGGTCAACAAATGACCGAGGCCATACATCTACTGACACAGTTGGTTGCCGCCCAGGCACAACGGTAAAATGCGGTCCCAAGCGATCGATCCGCCAGTACCAGAGCCCGTGACTTTATGACTTTAAATCCTCCAGAGTTCTTCGGGTCGAAGCCGGAGGAAGATCCGCAGGGCTTTATTGATGAGATGTTGAGGACCCTAAAGATTATTCATGCTTCTGAGACTGAGTCCGTGGAGTTGGCATCTTATAGGCTCCGGGATGTGGCAGTCTTATGGTATAACAACTTGGTATTGTCAAGAGGAGAGAATACACCTCCTCCGGTTTGGCAAGAATTCATCGATGCCTTTATCCGCCATTATTTGCCACCAGAGGTCCGCCAAGCTAGAGCGGACAGATTTTTAAATTTGAAGCAAGGGAATATGAGTGCCCGGGAGTATAGCCTACAATTTAATTCTTTGGCTAGATATGCCCCGGCTATGGTGGCCAACATGGGAGATCGGGTGCATAGATTCGTGAGTGGTTTAGGGTCACACATATTCAAGGACTGCTTGACAGCTTCGCTACAAGATGGGATGGATATTTCTCGGATACAGGCTCATGTCCAGAATTTAGAGGGGCGACAACAACCACAAAGAAGCGATCGTGATATTGATAGACGGCAAGGAAAGAGGGCTAGGTCTATGGGGGCAGGCAGTGATTATAAAGGGGGACCAATGCAGGCATCTTCTAGGCATTCAGGCCAGTCGGTGACTAGCGCACCTCCTCGGTTTACAGGTAGGAGATTTGATCGCTCCTTTCGTTCAGGACAGGGTCAGAGTTCGAGGGCCTCAGATTCTCAGTTCAGGGAAGATTATAGTCAGAGGAGACCCTCAGTACCGCGATGCAGCCAATGCGGTAGACTACATTCCGGCCAATGTCGCCAAGGTTCGGATGCTTGCTATACTTGCGGTCAGGTGGGGCACATGATGAGAGATTGCCCGTCGGCGAGTGGCAGATGTAGGGTTCAGCCCACAGGTTCGGCAGCTGGTTCTTCCACAGTGCGCCCGGTAGGGCAGACTCCTCAGATGTCAGTAGGCCGAGGCAGAGGTAGAGGGGCAGCATCTACTTCAGGTGCCACTCAGCCCCGTATATATGCTTTAGCCAGACGACAGGATCTTGAGTCCTCCCCCGATGTAGTTACAGGTACACTATGCATATTTTCCTATGATGTATATGCCTTGATAGATCCGGGCTCCACTTTTTCCTATATTACCCCGTATGTTGCTGGTCGCATTGGGGTGAGACCTGAGCCAATCAAACCTTTCGAGGTATCTACTCCGGTTGATGATCCCGTGATAGCTAGACAAGTGTATAGAAATTGTGTGATAGTGATGTGTGATCGTCAAACTAAATCTGATTTGGTTGAGCTTGAAATGTTGGAATTTGATGTGATCATGGGTATGGATTGGTTGGCCTCATGCTACGCTAATGTTGATTGTCGAACGAAAGTAGTTCGGTTCCAATTCCCGGGAGAACCCGTGCTGGAATGGAAGGGTAATACAGCGTCTCCAAGAGGTAGGTTTATTTCCTATCTCAAGGCCAGAAAGATGATAGCAAAAGGCTACATTTATCATCTAGTCCGAGTTCATAATACCGAAGCTAAGTCGCCAACTTTCCAATCTGTCCCGGTAGTAAATGAATTCCCGGATGTATTTCCAGATGAAATTCCAGGCCTTCCTCCAGAAAGAGAAATTGACTTCGCCATTGATGTGTTGCCGGACACCAAGCCTATTTCTATTCCTCCTTATCGAATGGCTCCGGCAGAACTGAAAGAGCTAAAGGCGCAATTAAGAGATTTGCTCGAAAAGGGGTTTATCAGACCCAGTTCATCACCGTGGGGAGCGCCAGTCCTGTTTGTGAGAAAGAAAGACGGTTCCCTACGAATGTGCATCGATTATAGGCAGTTGAACAAGGTGACGATAAAGAACAAATATCCTCTCCCAAGAATTGACAATTTATCTGATCAGCTGCAGGGTGCCAAGTGGTTTTCTAAAATAGACTTGACATTCGAGGACGAATGTTCCAAAAGGGGGGAAGAATGTTACACCCCGAAACTTTGGGTTGCTAAGCGATGAAGGGACTAACGAAAGTTAAGGAAAACATTATGTCCCTACAATTAAGGAGGGATACTTAAGAATCCCAGCGTAAATTTTCAGAGAAGTTAAAGGCAATGGAGAAAAAGTCTGTTAAACAAAACTTCACCGCAGTCCTGCAAAAAGGGGGTTCGACGGTCGCCCTTTGTGCCGTCGAACAGGTCGATGCCCCATCGATGACGCCGTAAAACTGAGCTGGAACGAAGACCACTCGACGAACAGGTCGACACTCCTTCGATCAGTTCGACGGACCGTCCTTCTCACCGTCGAATGAGGAGAAAGAACAGATTGTTCACTGGAAATTTGACGATATCGACGATCAGATCGACGTCCCGTCGATCGCACCGTACATCACGGACGGGACTGATTTCATGAATTAATATAAGACCCTCCTCCATTTTTCATTTCATTTCATCTGCCACTCTTTTCTCTCCAAGAACTCTCTAGAACCTTCTCCACCATTATTCCACAAGAAATAAAAGGAAATCCATGGTCAACTACACCAAATACATGAAATCAATTTTATGAAGCCCATTAAAAGTTCATCTAAGCCAAGGAAACTCAAGAAGAGTGAGTTAGGGCTTTGGTGCAAGAAGAGGAATTCCTCTCAAAAGTTGTTCATCCATTATTAGGTGAGTTTTATGACTCTTTTTATATGGTTTGAGTGGTTGAAAGTTGAAACACTTGAATTGTGGAAAAACATAACAATTGGGTCATGAATGTGTGAATAGTAATTTGAGTGAATTATGAATGTTGGTATGCTGTGATTGTGAAAATGTTATAAGTGACATTTAGACCATGAAATAGGTATTATATATGAGAAAACGCGATAACGAGTTATAATCATAATTGTGGGAAATCTAAGAGAAATGGTGAATTGTGGTAAAAGTAGATAAATGATGATTGTTGATGCTATATTGTGGATGTTGTTATTAACATTGGGAGTTGATATAGAATGTGGGGAAAGTAGTATAAACAAAGGAAGTGCTGCCCAATTTTCCCTAGAAATAGTGAACTGGTCTTGTAGACGATTAACTAATGTTAGTGCGAATTCTGTCTTGAAGGTAGAGACGTGATATCGAGGGAGAACAAGCAAGCGATAGCTTAGTTAAATGAAAAAGGTATGTGAGGCTAGTCCTTTCCTTCTATGGCATGAATCCTATAATGTAACTTTCTTTCTTCTCCATGAATCCCTTAAGTCCCTAAAGGATACAAGCTGATGTACCTAATTTGCTACACAAGGTAATGAGTTAGAGTATAGGAGTTCCAAATGTTCATAATATGATGTCATTATTGCTTACACTCACCTCATATACTCTTCCCTTCAAGGTGAGGCAGGATGTTGATGAGTGCACATAATGGAATCGGGGGATCACGACCTTACGTTACCTCGATATAGTGTAGTTGTTCTTGAGCCCCATGCATGTACTATGATAAGCATATTATGATAAGCATACTATGATGGGCATGTATGATGATGATGATATAACACCGCGCCTATTCGGCCGGGCAGTCACCGCTAAGGCGGGTAGCTATACTATACACCATGGCCAAATGGCATGGGCAGACACCACTAGTGGGCGGCAGGAGATGATACCCCGGACGCAGGCTAATGCTAATGATTATCACACCGATCCAATATGGACGGGCAGCTTATATATATATATATATATATATATATATATATATATATATATATATATATATATATATATATATATATATATAGATGTTCATGCATTTACGATCTGATGATGGTCATGAGTAAGCCAGCATGCATCACTCCTTTTCTATGTGACAGTCAGATACAGATGTTCCTTATTGATGTTTCCTTTATTTCATTGATGTGATATTATGCTTATGTCTCCCATACTCAGTACAATGTTCGTACTGACGTCCTTTTTCTTTGGATGTTGTGTTCATGCCCACAGGTAGACAGGGAGGTAATCTTGCCCCAGATTCGTAGGAGCCGTCAGCTGTTGAGAGCACTCCATTGTTCCGGAGGTGCTTATGGTTTTCCTTTTCTCTACATATATGTTTTGGGCACGACGGGGTCCTGTCCCGTCCATATGTCTAGTACTCTAGGAGAGGCTCGTAGATACGTAGTGTGGGTGTTATGGTTACGAGGTTGCTACTACGTGTATATATATATATATATATATATATATATATATATGTGTGTGTGTGTGTGTGTGTGTGTGTGTGTGTGTATATTTTATTTCAATGACCAATATGCCTGTGCATATAAAAGTCTTTATATTTTTGAAGGAAAGATGATTTTCTCGTAACTCAAGTATAATATTGATAAAAGAATTAGACGAGAGTGATAAACAGTAGGATGAGGGGTGCTCGGTGGTTAGCCCCGGGTACTCGTCGCGGCCCCTGGTCGGGTCGTGACATAAGTACACAACCGTAGATATGATGTTTGATCAGCTTGTGCAATTTGACATCAATAGATACTACGAAGACTCGGTTAATTACCACTGGTTTGCTGGCGGCAGTGATGATGCATTTTTGCTGAGTAATATTGTGTATGGGCGAAGAGGAAAATGTTGTATATCGTGGGAGAATGTCGACAGGGTATTAATTCCTATTCGCCCAGGATATGATGATCCTAAAGTAATTTCTCACTATGTGCTTGCTGTTTTCATGATTGATGAGCGTAAATTGGTAGTTTATAACTCACTCAATCATAATGATGATCATTTGGTTCGCATTGTCGAGGCCTATTGTGGTATGATCCCTAAGTTGTTGATGGTCAATGATTTTCAATTATTCAGGCCATCATACAATGACTTCAGTAATCTGACATATACCTAGGGTACCTGTCCAAAGCAAGGATCGTACATTTTATTCTTATATTTTTTAGCTTTTTCCGTTGTTTTTTGTTGATTTTTATTTTTTTTACTGTTTTTGCTTTTCTGTTGTTCTAAAACATCTCTCTTTTATGACTTTCAGAGATTATAATTGTGGTCATTTTTTTATCAAGTTTGCTGATATGCTGATTAGCAGTCAAAATCCTGCTGATTGGGATGGTTCTGGTTTGATGGACTACATGAAAGAGTGGTCAATCAATTTGGTTTGTCACGGGAAAGATAAGCTGAAAAAGGGCTATGACACGCCACCAGATACAGCTGGAAGTGATTATCATGAGCATAACGATATGGAGTGTGAGTATGACATGAAAAAAAAGAGCAAGATCTGTGAAGAAAGCAAAAAAATAGTTTGTTTTAGTTGAGCAAGATCTGTGAAGAAAGGAAAAAAATAGTTTGTCTTAATTATTTTTGCACTATGTAATTTTTTTTTCGTGCGCCCTTGTGTTTTTTGTAAATGTTATAAGATTGTACAGTTTGTTTGTGTTATAAATTTCAACTTTAAGCCCCTTTGTAATTTGATGGTGTTCATTTTTAATCTCAACTTCTCTATTCATAAAAGCTGTTATTTTGTTGAAAATCCAAGTTATACCCTGTCCATCACAACTTCATGGTTGTTATGTAATAGAAGTTTGTCGGGGTCGGCATAGTTTCTCATTATGTAAATAGAAGTTCTGTCCATTCTGGCAGAATTTAAGTTCAGAAAACTTGCCATAACCAGCAACAAAGACAAACCATTTGAAGTTATTGACCAGTCAAAATGCATTTATTGGGAATTATTTGTGACGGAAAGCTGTTATTTTGTTGAAAACCAAATTTATGGTGGTTATTTAATAGGAGTTTGTCGGGGTCGGCATAGTTTCTCATTTTATGAACAGAAGTTCCACCCTTTCCGGCAGAAATTAAGTTCAGAGAACTTGCTACAACCAGCAACAAAGACAAAACCTTTTAACTTTTTTGAACTGTCAGAACGCATTTTATTGTGATTAGTTGAGACGCCATAATTGTTGTTTTAGTATGAATGAATTTTTATTTTTAGTCTATGTTGTTGTTGTTTTTTTTCTTTTTTTTTCTTTTTCCTCTCCAATATTTGTATGAATGAAATATTTTACTTAGTGTTAATTGTATTGTACTGAATGTTTTATCCAATTTTCCGGCATTTTAAAATATTTTATAAACAACAAAGCATATAAGTATGCCCCTAACGGCATACTTATTTATTTTTTAAGCGGAAGACCTGCCGGTTCCGGCATAAATGTAAAACATGAAAACAACAGAGAGAAACAATATTGTTATGTCCCAAGGCATACATCTATTAAACTTACCAGGATGTAGTCTTTGAGATACCAATTTTGTTTTCCTGGCAAAAACTGTTATACCTGCCACAGGAGGCATAAATTATAAAACTGGATAATTAAAGTTGATGATTTTTTTTCTTTTTCCTCAATGTTTTATGGTAGAGAATTGTAGATTTCATGTAAGGACATTTATCTCTTGCTATTATATAGTTTTTTATTATCAGCAACAAGAAGATAACAACTTAGTAAAAGAAAATAATAAAAGAAAGAATGGACAGAAGAATAAATGTGTGATAAGATGCTTGAAGTCTCAGTCTTAGTAATACCAAAGTTTTGTCATTTCTTTCGGGCAGAGTGTGCATTATGCGTCAAGAATCATAAGATAAATTCATATAGACCATGTATAAGAGTGTGATGTTAGGATGACAATTTCCTCTTCCTGTATCTTCTTGAATATGGATTGAGAGCTGGACTGTGGTTATAGGTTGCCCTAGTGTGTCCAAAGAACATGCATCTACCACATCTGTATGTGTACTTTGTCGATTCTCTTCTTGGGCGATATCTTTTTGTTTGTTTTCTTCCAGGTCTTATTTTAACATCAGGCTGCGTTATTTTAATGTCCATAATGTTTTGTGGAATAATCCATGAGTCTTGATTTCCAACTGATAGTATTTCACCTTTGTATGTCTCTTGGCAGGCTTGTTTCTTGAACCAGTCCGCACAGTATGTAGATTTTGGCAAACTTCTTTTGTCTATAACTGCCATGGCATGTGTGCACAGTAACTCGTCAGTTTGGAACTCCAAGCACTCACAAGTCATATTCTTCAGGTCTACATTGTATTGATATCCTTCATCTTTCACAACAAATTTGACGGGAGTTATGTTTTCTACCTGTGGAAATTGACAATATAAATGAGTGATATTTTTTGTGGCAATTTTCAGATTATGTGAGAGTTATGCCCTTTCCGGCATACTTCCTGTCCAGTGAAAATAAGAGTCTGCCCCTTCCGGCAGAACTAAGTATAAAATAGGGTCATAGTTATTCCTTTGTCCAGCATAACTTTTGTGTTTGGTTAATTTTAAACTATACATTGCTCATAAAACTAAGATTGAAGTGTGTGTTGGTAAAATCTACTTACTTTTATTGTGAGCATAAAAACAGTGTCATAGTTATGCCCTTGCCGGCATAATTCCATGCTAGTTAAAATAAGAGTTTGCCCCTTCCGGCAGAACGAAGTATAAAAATAGGGTCATAGTTCTTCCTTTATCCAGCAGAACTTTTGTGTTTGGTTAAAATTAAACTATGCATTGCTCACCAAACTAATATTGAAGTGTGTGTTGGTAAAATGTACTTACTTTCATTATGAAGCCTCTACTTATCTTTTCAAGCAGAAGTTTTTCAGCCCAACATGTCATGTCATGGGATGGTCCTATTGCATCCAATTTTCTCTGGTAAAACCAATTTTGCAGCTTGTTCTGGATGTAATCAATACATGCCATTATTGGCAACTCCCTTGCTTTCCTCAATACAGAATTCATTGTCTCGATATTGTTTGTTGTGAGCATGTTGTAACGCCTGTTGGTGTGGAATGAACGTGCCCATCTTTCCAGTGGTTCTTCTTCTATGTATTCTGCAGCTTTTCGGTCGATTTGTTGTATCTGTGACATATAGGTACGAAACTCTGCCTGTTTGTAGGTAGTTGCTGCATTGTAGAACAGTGATAGGATCGCTTCGGATGGAAATATTTCTGCAAGTTCTTCTCCATGTGGTAGATGCATATTCCATGCTGGGTATCTGGATACAGTTCTTTAATTGCAGTTGCAATTGATGTGTGGCGATCGGAAAGAATTGATAGGTCTTTGCGCGTGCCAAACACCTTTTTCACGTGTCT
The DNA here is from genome assembly GCF_019175385.1 of Lycium barbarum. Taxonomy (NCBI): domain Eukaryota; kingdom Viridiplantae; phylum Streptophyta; class Magnoliopsida; order Solanales; family Solanaceae; genus Lycium; species Lycium barbarum. Next base: position 33,217,806 of record NC_083339.1, on the reverse strand, counting down.
GAAGAACCACCTGTAGGATTCATTATTCTCAGAGTCTGCAATACCAAATGCGAGAGGAAATATGCTGTTTTTCCATTTTTTGCTACTGCTATCATGAGCACACCGTGGTATTTTGATTTCAAGAAGGTTGCATCCACCATCATTACTGGTCTGCAGTGTTTCCAACCCTCAATTGATGCTCCATAAGCGAAAAAAGCATACTTAAACTTATTGTCAGTGGTCCATTTGATGTTAGTAATTGTTCCAGGATTTCTTAATTTCATCATGTGAAGATATTGCGGAAGAAGTGTGTAGTTATTTTCTGGGCTTCCTCTTATGACATTATAATCGTGTTGGAGGGAACGCCATGCTTTGTAGTAACCAATGTGCAAGCCATATCTGCTTCTCATTTCTTCAATGACAAATTTGGGTGTTATCTCTTGTAGTGTATGGCGTACTAGATCTGTAATGTATTCCGCTATGACTTTTGAAGTTGCATTCCTCGTGTCAGAGGTGATGAAATTTGTTGAACAACTATGTCTCTTTTCAAAGTTAACTACTTTGAAAAGTTCTGATCCTCTGAACCTTGAACTGTGGAAACGCCAAATGCAGGTTGGGTCAACACATCTGATGTAATACCATTGCGTGCATGACTTTTCTACCTTGTACTGTTGATGACGAGTAATTGCAATGTTATTCATGCACTTTTTCACGGTATCTTTGTCTTTGAATAAAATGCCAACTTCTATTTGATCAATCGATGCACAAGGTGTCAAAATTTGTGTATCATTTTGTATCCTCTTCCTCTTTAGTGTCTTTCTTTTGTTGCATGGCTGTGTTTGTGTCTCTTCAACTGTCATGCTCGGAGTAAGTGATACAACATTCATTGAAGTTGGATGTTGAGAAAGGTCATTGTTTACAACTTGCTCAATGTTTGGCGGTTTCCATTGTAGCTGTTGAGGTGTCTAGTTAGGAGTTACTATCTCGCTCTGCTCATGTGGAATCCCAAGGTTATGTCCAATAGGGCTGTGTTGTTCGTCATCCAATCCAACTTCAGACATGTCTTCCTCATAAGCAATGCAGAGTTGTCTATCAATTTCCTCTATGGTTTGTCCTTCTGTCATTAGGATAGAGTCATTATGATGTTCTTGTAATGGGTTATTCTCCGCATCTGCTGAATTGAACTCTAATATGAAATGGGAATTTATGATGTTGTCATTTTTGTTGAGCAGGTACAAGCAAGTGTGAAGATCAATGTCGTTTGTTACACGCACCCCTTTGGATATTTTCTCACTGGTGTCAAACCATATGTTGGCCTCTTTTTGCTAAGTATCTTGTGTATGCCCCGCAAATATCTGTTGAGTGAATCGTTACAAATTTACACCATCATTGACAAGTATTAGCTTGGTTTCATGATTAACATAATTGTAGGCGGCGTCCCATTTGCCGTTTAAGGCTACATAGATGCATCTTGGTGTCATTTTTTTGTTAAACTTCCTGCATAAAGAGAGATTCACTTGAGAAAAAACCAAAATGAAATGTATTTAAGTTGTTAGTTTTGAAAATTTAAGTTCTGCCCTTCCCAGCAGACTTTGTATGTAAAGTCATGAAGTATGCCTGTAACGACATACTCTACCATTTTGTAAACAGAAGTTCTGCCGCTACCAGCATTCTTCAAAAACGGAGTAACTGTTTCTGCAACAGTTATTTTCATGAAACTGAAAAACCTCCTCTGTCTTTATCCAATTTAAATCAAATCCATGCAACAGTTATTCCAATTTAAAATGGACTAATTTATACTTCTATATAAATCAACACAACTTTTGGAAGAAGGAAAAAAACACTTTACTTCTGAAAACCAGATATAATCACATACAAAATGAACCAAAATCAACATATTGTACATGTTAATTGTGGCCACGGGTAAGCACATGAACATGCCCATCTTCATAACCAAATCCATCCTAATATTGCAAATTTGCAAATTACTCATGAAATTGCTGATATCAAAAGAGACATAGATTTTCTGAGGGCTCTTTACGGTGCTCTAAGTAGAGAAAATGATGATCTGCGAAGAGAATTACGATTTGTAAGGCAGAGGTTATTCCAGCACACTGGCCAAATTGACGATGGGGCAATTTGGAATGGGTACACATGAAATTAGAACTGATGATGGTAGTTTGGTACTTATGAAGTTAGGATTTTATGTTTTGTGGACATATATATATATATATATATATATATATATATATATATATATATATATATAAATGTATGTTAATGAAGTGTAAGTTTCTTTAGCTTTGTAAAACATTTACCCGACATACACCTTCCTCGACAAGGCAGCACATTAACGTGAAGTGACCGAAGCATATTGTGACTTAGGTAGTGACTCTTACCCTTTTCTTTTTTGTCGTTTCTTGTTTTTGTCCTTTTCTTGTTTTTTTTTTTTTTTTGGTTTTTAAAATATAAAATTAAATATAGTAGATAATTATTTTGTACTAATAATAATATAGAAAAATTAAATATTTAAATTACAACAAGACATTGAAAATATATACTATTAAATTCACTAACTTATTTATTAATATCTAAATGAGTAGAAAAAATATTCTTATAATTTTTATCTTTTGCAAATAAAATAAAATTTATATTTAAAATATGACTCTATTTTTATATTTATTTTTTCCACAAGTAAAATTTGCTTAAAATAATATCAAAATAAAATATATCAAAATTAAGTTTAATCTATATTTTGTTCATTTTTTTTATAAATTTTTTTCTTTTGAATGAATGAATGAACATGTCCATTATGATACCTTGTCAGTATATGATACACCATATAGGTATCATAAAAGATTGAAGAACTTTTTTTGAAGGAATGAATCAATTCTTTATGATATTTTGTCAGCATATGATATCTACCATGGGGTTATCATAAAGGAATAAGGAGCGTTTTTCTTGAAGAAACGAACCATTCATCTATGATACCTTGTCAGTATATATATATATATATATATATATATATATACCACGTGGCATCATAGAGGACTGAGTAGCGTTGGAATGAATATGTCATCTATGATGCCCTATCAGATATATATTTGGTTGGTATCATAGAGGATTGAACGTTTTTTTTCAAGGAATGAACTGACAGTCCTCTATGATATCCTGTCAGTATATGATATACCCTGTGGGTTTCATAAAGGTGTGAGTAGTTTTTGAAAGAATGAATCAATCTTCTATGATACCCTCTCAGTATATGATATATATCATGTGGGTATCATAGATGATTGAGTTGTGTTTTTCTGGGGATGAACCAGTCCTCTATGATACCTTGTCAGTATATGATGATTACCATGTGGGTATCATAGAAGCTTGATGAGTATTTTTCTTGAAAGAATGAATCAATCGTATATGATACCCTATCAGTATATGAATATACCATATGAGTATCATAGAGGATTGAAGAGTGTGTTTCTTGAAGAATGAACCGGATCTCTATGATACTCTATCAGTATATGATATATACCATTTGGGTATCATAGAAGCTTAAGGAGTATTTTTTTTGAAAGAATGAATCAATTCTCTATGATACCCTATCACTATATGAATATACAATATGAGTATCATAGAGGATTGAAGAGTGTTATTCTTGAAGAATGAAGCAAATCTCTATGATACTCTGTCATTATATGATATATACCATGTGGGCTTCATAAAGGAATGGGTAATTTTGGAATAAATATGTCGTCTATGAAACCATGTTAGCATATGATATATATATTGAGTTGGTATCATTGATGACTGAGCTATTTTTTGAAGTATTGAATCTGTCCTCTATGATATCGTATCAGTATATGATTTATCATGTGGGGATAGTAATTCATGATATCCTGTTAGTTGATGATATATACCATGTGGGTATCATAGAGGATTGAGTTGTATTTTTCTCGAAGGAATGAATCATCTCTGTGTTTTTCTTGAAGGAATGAATCATCCCTCTATGATACCTTATCAGTATATGTTATATACCATGTGGGTATGATAAAGGATTGAGCTGTGTTTTCTTCAAAGAACAGACCAATTCAATATGATACCTTGTTAGTATATCATATATACCATATGAGTATCATAGAGGATTGGAGAGTGTTTTTCTTGAAGAATGAACCATATCTCTGTGATACTCTCTCAATATATGATATGTACCATGTGGGCATCATAAAGAACTGAGTAATGTTAGAATAAGTCTATCGTCTATGATACACTGTTAGTATATGATACAATGTGTGCGTCATAGAGGACTGAGTAATGGATAAATCTGTCATATATGATACCCACATAGTATATATCTATACTGACAGAGCAGCTAGATCGTGGATTTATTCCTTAAAAAATACTCCTCAGTCCTCTATGATACCCTGTCACTATATGAAACATATCATGTGAGTATTATAGAGGATTGAAGGATGTTCGTGAAGAAATAAATTCACAATCTAGATACTCAGTCAGTATAGATATATACCATATGAGTTTCATAGTATACGGCAACAATATACTTCAACTGACACTGATTTGGTATACTACATGCTAGTATAAGTCATTTCTTAGATATAGAAAAAAAATACAATAAATAAATGTACTATATCGAATCTCTTTTTTATTGAAAAAAAAATTAAAAAGGACAAAAAGTGAATGAAAATCCCCAGAAATTAAAAAAAAGAAATAAAATAATAAAGCAAAAAAAAAGTGAATGAAATTAGATCATGGAGAAAAAAAATGAAATAAAAAAGGAACAAGAAATAAAGAAATAAAAAATATAAAAAATAAAATAAAAATAAAGGAGCTAAAATTAAATATGGAATTAGATTATGGTGAAATAAGAAATTAGGAATGATATAATTTGAAAACAATTATGAACAAAAACGAAGAAAAAGAGAAAAAAGAGACAATTACCTACAAAAGCTACAATGGGTAAAAAGGGCAAATAGGGTATGAAAGTAAGAGGAGCATAGAAGGGTAATTATTTTGTGTGTAGTGAGTATTGATGTTGTTTTCCCAAAATTACAAGATTTACTTTAGAAAAAGACATCACTATATCATCAAAGTCCAAACGTAATTTTAACTTTGATCAAAATTTAAGGAAAATTTTGTGGGCCAGGCCTACTATTTGTGGGCTGATTGTAAAGAAATCTTAGGTGGGTCATTTGCAGTTTTGTCCCTCTATTTTGTTCTGGTCTTTAATATTTGTCCCTCAAGACAAATATTTTTTGCGAGGCATATGTTTATATTTTTGCATCATAATATCCCACAAGTTATCCCGCACCCTTAAAGAATTTATGCTCCGCTAGGCATAAGTTCGATTTTGAAGGATAAAAATTAAAGACCAGCCCATTTGAAGGAAAAACCGTGCAATTTCTTCGTCTTAGGTTGGTCTCACAATCCAAAATCCCACCAACGCCGTGATGGAACCTAACTGATAAAGCGATCATCACAGTAATTACCAGAAGTATTTCTGAGTCGAATTCCACATGGAGCATTTATATGTGGTTGTTAACCCTAAGTCTGTTTATTTATGCGTAACACAATGTCAATAACCTTTTTAAAGTGATTTTTATTAATACTAAAACTAATTATTATAAACTAACAAGTAATAATGCATAATAAAGATAGATTGTAATCAATATGAGAGAAACCTAGGGTTATGTCACCTCTACGCATTCATTCAACTTTGTTGGCTCGTGTGGATTAGTTATTAGCGACTATTTATTAGGCTACCTATGTTCATATGCTACGGTCACCCGACATAGATGTAGTTTTCCTTAACTCATATTCCTATTTGTTAAACATGAAGTAGTGATTATTCTGGCAAATCGTCGGGACGAGATAAACTATTCCTAGCAATCTCTATTGGTTTGACGCTCCAATTCCTTGGGTAGTCTAGCCAACCCGCTAATTGAATCAAACCCTATATATGTTCTTCTTTCTCTAGATAGAGCGCAATGACACAACCAAAAGTGTGCACTCCCTTGATTCTAACGGTTAAATAAAGGTTCAATTAGAATACTAAAATACTAACACCTTATACCACGAACGAATCAAGAATTTAAACAAAAAAAAATATAGATTTTGTTAAAACCCTATATAGGTGTTTAGCTGATCATACTAAGATCAACACAAATAAAATAAACAATAAGAACTCATCATATTAATCACTAGAAGAAACGAAAGAGTTTAGAAGGCGAACACAAGATTGGATTCCCCTGGACTTGTTGTCACGACCCATCCGCTGAGTCGTGACGAGTGCCTGACCACTTCTGACCAAGCACCCCTATACTCGTCTGAACATCACTAATAACTGGGTGGCCCATAAAATTCATGTCAGAACCACATTAAGATCTACCAACCATCTGTGCCCATAGGTATACACATATACATATATACCGAAAAGAATAGTACGGGCCGACAATGCCACTACATCACATACCAACTACGTACCACTGTCTACAGACCTCTAACAGATCAGAGAGCTGTAGAAAGAACGGGACAAGGCCCCGCCATACCCCTATGTGATATATATGCATAAACGTCCCAAAATAGCATACCCAAAATGGACCGTAGCTCCGGATCGAGTGGAGCGCACCGGTAACAGCTGGGAGAAAGTCTTACCGAGCTGGATCGTCTGCCTGTCTATCTGTACCTGCGGGCATGAACGCAGCCCCCCCCCTCCCCCCGAACGATAGGGGAGTCAGTACGGATAATATACCGAGTATGTAAGGCGGAATTGGAACAGTATATCTCAACTCGAATGATAAATGAGTAGCAGACTTAATCTATACCTGTGACCAACACTACGAATCATGTATGTACATATGAACTTTTAATACATCATGAATATATAGGTATATAATTCATGCCTTCGCCCTGCTCGTAGCCCCTTCGGGCATAATAGCATAATGTACTTTTGAAAACATGTATTTATGTATATGCACCTTTACCCAATCGCTCCTTCGAGCTTCGCCCCGTCGGGCATCATATCATAATGGCCCCATCGGGCAGCCCCTTCGGGCATCTCAATCATCATATACCAGCTGATCAGGTGGTGTGCGTATATAATGCCATATCCCTTTCCCTTTCCCTATAAAATCATGCGATACATATGTACATACATACATACATATATATATGTGTGTGTGTGTGTGTGTGTGTGTGTGTATAGGTACGCAAATGCATATGCGACTCATAAGACTCGAAAACTCCCTTCGGAGCAACTCTTACTCGTGCTAGGAACTTCTTCCTATAACCATTCGTCTCCTTCGAGACTTAACATTAACATGAGGTGCATAACCAAGGAATTCTTATGAACATCCCCTCCAGGACTTAAACATGAAGATAACATATGAACATAGAAGCTTATGGCCGTCCCCTTCGGGATTAGACACCATTATGGAAACATACAACTTATGGATGCCCCTTCGGGATTAAGAAGTCAAGGAATTCGGGATATGAACAATACCAATACCAATCCAAGAACGTGAACCCCTACATCTAGGAGTAGATTCACTATAGATATCACTACGTTTCGCACTTGTCATAGATCATGCCAAAATGAAAGAAAGGATAGCCTTAACATACGTGGAAGCTTACTTTCCGGCTTTCCAACCTACCTCCCATCTTGCAATCTATTTATGATCATTTGTAGTACCGTAATCTATATATAAAACCATTCATACTATTGTTAGGCTCACCTTCATACACTTGTCTTAAGCTCTTAAATTAATCCCTTTTAAAATCTGCCAAAATTAGGGCAGCATCTCCCCTATTTATATGCCTAGCCCGAAATCACAATCCAGCAATCAACAACAACAACAACAATACCATCATCCACAACAATATTATCAATACCAATATATGCCTTAAACATCCCACACGATGTTTTATCCAATTTCTCAACCCATAAATTCGTTATACGATCATTTAATAATTGTTCCTCCGTAAATAAGCTTAATTCAATGTTAATAAGGAGAGATTCATACCTTTCACCCGCTAGAACTGCGATATCTTCAATTACCACCTAGAATCCGAGCTAAGTTTCGCCACAACACGATATTGTAATCGAAACTATACGCTGCCTGGACCTAAATCCAGAGATTTCACGTAATTTGTGGTAAAATTTAGTGGACGGAAGTTCGGGGAAGGTTCCAGAATATTTGGGGACTTTTTGGAGGTGTTTGGTCTGAAAATGAGGGGGTAAGCCCCCTTATATAATGTTATAGAGTCGCGTTCCACCGACTCAAAATTTGCTCAGTGCGTTTGCGCTGAGTTGCTGCTTGCTCCTCTGCGCATTCGCGCCACTCCCGGGCACGTTCGCGCAGGGTTACTCCCTGCCCTGGTAGTCCATCTTAAAAGGCGCATAACTTTTGATTCCGATGTTGGATTGACACGCGGTTTGTTTAGTTGGATACTAGACTTCCCGAACTTCATCTTAGGCTTTTGCTTTGCTTTAAAACTTCTCATATATTAAAAGATATGCTTTCTCCAAGTTGGGCCAAAATTGCCCTTCATATCTTCTCCAAAGTTCCAACGAAATTAATTTCCTTACCCCACTTGTCTTTCAATCCTTCCATAGCTTATTATATGGACTTAAACCCTCACAATCACAAGATAAGCGCACATAATCTCACAAACCTCCTGAAAGGGAACTCGAATCTCAACGTACGAAACTACGGGGTGTAACACTTGTGTTGCTTTTCTCCAAAATATTCTCTCAATGGTGTTCTCTTGTTTTCTTAACAAAAGATAACAAAAACAACCTAAGTATAAGAATTTATATAATTCAATAAAATTCAGAATTTTCGGTCAAAAGTACCCCTGGCTGCCCACTTGTGCGAGACTTATAGGTCCTTTGTGTGGGAAGCTGACGACTTCACATAGCTTCACTCAAACTTAACAATTTTCAGGACTTTTTCTCCATGGTGTCGCATAAGTCCCTAATTGACACATAGATGATACCTCTGACATGCCGCATAGACCTCTGCTGGCCGCATACACCTTTGTTGGCTGCATAGATCTCTGACATGCCACATACTTCACAGTTCTTACTGAGATGTTTGGATCTAAATCTCAGTTGAAAATCTTATGAAGTTTTGATAATCAACAAACACTGTACAAGTGAAAATCAGTGTTCAAGAAGGATGGACAAAGATGTGCAAGAACCGGGCCCTTAACAGATTTCCAAAAGGAACTGATGAAGCTGAAAACCCTGATGTAGAGTTGTTGGGAGAATTAGGTCCTTCAGACAAGAACTGGAGACTGTTTGATCTACGCATAAGAAGCTGTTCTACGCACACAAAAGAAAACCTTGTAGAATTAGGATTAAGGCTTAATCCAATTCTACATGGAACACAAGTTCAAGAAATGAAAACATTACCATAATTGAACACATGAAATTAGCTTGGAATTACGAGAAGTTGCCGATGCAGGATTCCAAACCAAGTCAAACAAGGATTGATTTCATTGATTCTTGATCCAAGTCTTGGTTGGATTTGGAGAACTATAAGCGTTTATTCTACTCCTATATAAACCACTGCATTGATGCTTTAAGATTGACCACCACAACCATAGAAGAGAGAGAGCACTGAAATAGAAAGAGATTTATACAAGTGATGTAACATCCCGCAAATTTGAGTTAGGTGTGAATGTATAAAAACCATTATTAAGTTGATATTTTAGCCACATGAATCCATTCGGGTGATAAATAGTAGTTTTGAAGTAAAACCAAAAAGTTAAGTTCTTAAGGTCTTCTAAATTCGTCTAAGACTGAGACAGTTTGTACTTATGGACACGTTTCGGGTATTTACGTTAGGAATTTGAGAAAAATCAAGACATAAAAGTTATAGGTCTTTGAAATAAATTTTGAACCATATATTATGGAGCTCAAACGGAGCTCTGTGCTAGAAGTTATGCCTATTTTAGTAGACGCTACGCAGTCTGCGCGAAGTGCCCTTCAGGTGCGCGATCGCGCACTTGAGGTAGTGTTACTCCCTTCGCTGTGCAATCACCTGCGCGAAGTGGGCCTCCAGCTGCGCAGTCGCGCACCGAAAACGATGTTTTAAAAGCCTAACTTCATTATATTCATTCCCACTTTGTTTTAAACCTATTTTTCTGAGGAGAAGAACACCAGAGAAGTCTCTCTAACCCTAAGATGAGTCTATACTCAATCTGCATCAATCATACACCAAATCATCACTTCTTGATCATAAATCATCTCTCCAAACCCTCGGTTCTTGAAAATTCAAGAAGAGGAAGAAGAGAGGCGTGGGGGATTCCATCAAAGGGTAAGACTCTTGATTTTATGAGATTATTATTGATGTTTGAACTAGTATAGAGTAAACAAAGAGGTTAGAATCCACCAATGATTTCCATAATATTCAAGAACAAGATTTAAGGGTTACGAAAAACCCTAGTTTTTGAAATTCCAATAAACTTCAAGAAACGATTCAAGTTCTAATCTTTATCATCTAAAACCATTGTAGTGTGATTATTGAATCTTGGGAAGTACGTTTGAGCGGGATTTGAGGTATGTCTAGATTTCTAAAAATTCGTCTTGAAGTATGTCTACTTTTCAAAACCCTTCTTTTGAAGTATGTTATCTTGCTTGAAACGTGTGGATGATTGTTTGTGACTTGAAATCATCCTCTAGAATATGAACATGATTATAACTCTTGTTTGGTGGAAGTTCTTTTGGAATTAAAGATGATTTCTTTTAGACAAGGTCATGTGTGTGTAGGGTCAAGCCCGCATCAAACCTTATACGAACTATACTACTTTGTGAAACTCGTTTTTCCCATTATTGGCTGATCGAACTCATTTTTCTAAAGGTTGGACCTTAAAATTGTTTTGTTGTTGAATGGGTTTCTTGAACTTGAAATTGAATAAGAGATTTGAATAAGATTTCTAAATCGGTTATGACTTGAAATGCCTCTATCTTGAGATGATGACTAAGAAGTGAAATTCGGCTCTAAGCCATGATTGCTGATTCGGTTAATATGCCATGATCTGTATTTTATTTGTGTTTGGGCCTTTATGGGAAAGTTGTGCTAGTCCAGAGGACGATCAGCCGTTATGGATCCTAACATATCGATACGAGTACTGCTGTGTCAATCCAGAGGATGATTGACCTTCGTTGCTTCCTAGCCCGGAATATCTATTGCAGTGTCAGTATAGAGGACGATTGACCTCCGAGGCATGTTGCTCGGTGTATCTGTTGTTTTGCTAGTCCAGAGGATGATCAGCCTCTGTGTCTTCTTAGCCGGAATATTGAGTAATTGATATTTTTTTGCCTGAGAGTGGCTTGTGGTTATATTGAATTCGTAAGTGAAATACTTGGCATGGTAAATGGTAAGGAGTTAAGTTAATGTGTTCTTCGTTGTTGGATTCTCTGATGACTCTTTAATGTTGATGACTTACTTTATTCTTGGGTTTGAACTGTGATTTTCATTGATATCATTTTATTGATTTTATTCATCATATCTTGTTTTGTTAACTATTTCCCCTTAGACACTCACTGAGTACCCAGTACTCAGACATACCATTGTTGTTTTTGATGGTATGTTAGGTATCGTTGAGGAGCAGGTTCGTGATACGCCTACAACTTAAGAGAACTTGCTATGTTCGAGACTATTCGGTGAGCCCACATGATTGTTCGTGGGACACCATTCTATCTTTACTTTCGTATTTTAGTTTCGGGATGTGTCCCGATGTTTTTAGACACTCTTTATTATCTTAGAGGCTCCCTGGATAGTTGTCAGATTGTGGCTAGTGTGTTGGAGTCTTGTGTGACTCATTAAGCATTTTGCCACGTTTATTTACTATGTTTCTTAGTTGACTTCCGCTGGATTATCTCCAAGTATGATCGTTCTTTTATCTAATTTATTAATGACTGATTTTCGTATTTATTAAAAGATTATCGAAAGAGATTAGACGTTTATTGATTTTATAAGGTGCTTCCGGTGTTGCTCATAACATCGAATGCCTGTTACGGCTAGGGTGGGTTTTGGAGCATGACAAGTGAGAAGGATCAACTACAACAACAAAGAAGAAAATGTTCTTATATTGTTCTTGAGTTGTAATAGTTAGATTCTTGTGGTCCTTAACTATACACTTCTTACATTCTTAGTAAATTGTATTAGGTGTTGGTTTTGAGTTGTAAAGAACTTAATAGACTGGGTAGTATCTTTGAAGAAGTTGTAGAAGTTAGGCGACAATCGAAGCGTATTGGAGAGAGGAGGATAGTGGTTGCAGGGGTCAGTTTCTTAGGCGTACAAAGTGTTGTAATCTTAAAAGTTGCTCGACTTTTAGTGAAGAGTTTGGAGAAATCTTATTGGAGATAGGTCGTGGTTTTTACCTCCCTTGAGCAAGGATTTTTCGATGTAAAATGCTTATGTTAATTTATTATTCCGTACTTAACTTCTTCATAGTTGCTGAAAGAATCTGGTTCTTTCAGTTTGTATGTGGCAGTAAAGTAATAATTGGTATGAGAGCAGATTCTTTCAAAAAAGGTTAAAACCTTGAAAGATTAGAGAAGGATGCAACACCAAAAATCAAGAAGGACAATCAAACCACAGGTCACCATCCGTCAATGGAAGATTTATTATGAATGGTGGAAAGCTAAAAGAGAAATTAGGAGTTCAAGTGTAGAACTGCTAATTAGACAATACGGGAAATTAAAGATGGATAAGAGTGAACAAATCCAAGAGGTTTATAACCAATCTGTTCACTGAGATCATCGATAAATTGAACCTACTTGGAAAGATTGTTCCTCAAAACAAAAGAAAATTAGAAAAACCTGTTCATCGTACATGAATCTTGGTAGATCAAGGTAAACATAATAATCGAGATGAAGGATATGGAAAATCTAACCATGGAAGAGCTCATGGTTGACTTGAGAACACATGAGAAGGAACGGATCCAGAAGAAGATTCATGACAGATCCTTCAGAGATAAAAGCATGGTCTTTGGAAATATGAAGTACCAAGATAATGGTGATCACAAAGAAGAAAAGAAGAATTCTGTAAAGTTTGAGACAGATTTTGACTTAGGAGGAATCATAGCTTTAATGGCCTAATCAGAATCTTAACATGAAGATGATGACTCAAAATTAAACTTCACTAAGATCAAGGAGGCTATAGATACTTACTCTAAGAGAAAGCTTGTATGTATAGCTCACATAGTAATTGAGGCCTTTGAGAATCTACATGCTGGAAAAGAAAAGCCGATGATGGCATACACTACACTTCAGAAGGATCACAAAAAACTTGAAAAAATAAAAGAGAACTTGGAACAAACAATTAATTCTCTCAAGGAACAAGTGCTAACATTGGGTAATAAAAAATCCATCCTGAAAGCTGGAAGGAAAGAATCTCTCATTACACCTTCCAAGGAAAAGGAAACGCCCAAGGATATTTGGAAGAAGAATTGAAGGTTGTAAACTCAAATCTTAGCAATGTGCTTGGAAATAATAGAATGCTTCAGAAGGAGATCATCAAGGCTAAATATGAATTTGATAAAAGATTCAAGTGGAGCAGGTCCTCTGAAGACATAACATCATTGCGTACTGATTGTGGACATAAGCAATTTAAAGATATCCGCAAAGGTGTGTTCCTACCCATGAAAAATGTTATGTAACCCAAAGGAATATCAATGATAGAAGTTTATCAAAACTCAAGATTACTCAAGGAAGGCCTCAATTTATTGGAAAATTGAAAAAATATGAATCTAATCCCTATCAGAAAAATGTAACACTACTGGAGTGGACCAGGAAACATATTATTCATCCTTTCACTCACAAAAAAGACTCAAATTAATTAGGACTCCTAAAGGTATGCTCTTATTAGCGTCAAGAGATAAGGTGAGAGGAAGAAGGAGGATGTAGCATGCAAAATTTCAGTGCAAGAACTCCTCTCACCAAAGGCTTGTCAAAGAGGGAACATGCATTGACAATTCTCTCTTGGAAATAAAATGACTCTTGCAAATCGAAGGAAAAATCTGCCAAAGACAAGGTACCAAGGCCTTTTAAGGAAAAGAGCAGTGATGAAGTATACACTCATGGAACGAACAAAGGAGCTGGGAGACAATATGTTAGTTTGGCTACAATATATGCACTCAAAGAACCAAGTTCTTGAGTAGCTAACAAGAAGGTAAATTACAGAATATGTAAATTAGCACATTTTAGTGTGCCAAACTCCTTGCTCAAGGGAGGAAAAACCACGACCTACCTCTATAGGAATGTTTCACTCTCCATTAAACTCGGGCAACTTTAAAGTTACAACGACTTGTACATCTAAGGACTATTCCAAATAGTCCCTATCGCAACTCTCTTTCCTGAATACCCCACAATTATTCTCTCTCTCTCTACTCTCTTCTTCAATGACTCTACCCAGTTAATGAAGTCTCTTACAGACTCGATACAGCACCTACTGCAATCAACTAGAAATGTAAATAAGATATTGTTAAGGAACCACAAAAACCTAACTATTACCACTCAAGAGCCAAATGATAATCTTGATAGGAACTGGTTCTTTGATGTTCCTGTAGTTGGTTTCTTCGAGATTATGGTGTTGACTCTGCTCTCACTCTAGATGTATCTATCTTTGATTGTGGTCAAGCTCCAAATCTTTTTGATGAGTTGTATTTATAGGAGTGAATGGCCGACTTCAATTCTCCAAATCCATCTAAGATTTGGTTTCATGAATTGTACGAAACCAATCCTTGTTTGATATGAATTTTCTCCTTCATGCATATTCGGCAAACCTTCTCCTACTTGAAAACTGATTCCATACTGTCAGGACCCAAACTGGAGGGCCATGACGGGCACCCAGCCTTACTTGCCGGGTACCACTAGACATACATCCATAACATAATGAGATAATCTGCTGACTCATAAAAGTAATAGACTGAAATAGGACAAGTCTGAAACGACATAACTACATAAATAAGCAGGACATACTGTACGGGCCGACAAGGCCGTACAACATCTGACTGTACATAACTGTCTACAACCCTCTACTAGAGTACATGACATAATATGGTCGGGACAGGGCCCCGGCATACCCATGCAAATGCATTTATAACCATGTTGACTCACAGAGCAACTTCGGAACACGTGGAGTGCAAAAACACTGTCTGCTGAGCTGATATCCTACTAGGAGGGCCGTTAACCTATATATGATGACCTGTGGGCATGAAACGCAGCATCCCCAGGCAAAGGGACGTTGGTACGGATAATGTACTAAGTATGTAAGGCATGAAAAAGAGCATAATAAAGACATGAAAGTAACATGAAACATGAGAGAGAATAAACTTGTACATCTGAACTACCTCTGAGGTCCATGATATGCATAAACACTGTACATTCATGCATAAGGGTCATACATATATATGCGTATATAACGCCTGTCAAGCCTCTGTGGGTATCCCATCGTATTAGATCGACCCTTGTGGGCATCATCATCATCATCATCATTATATGACCAGCTGATCAGGTGGTAGTGCGTATATAACGTCGTCACCTTACCCATACCCCATATATATATATAATACATAATATATGTGTATATAGCGCCTGAGGGGTCATTGGTCTGTACATATATATATATATATGAATGAAATGCAATGCATGAACATGATAAGAGTACTTTCTGAATCTGTCGGAGTGACATAAGGTCGTTGTACCTCCGAATATCATTATGAGATATCATTTTCATCAATAAATGACTCTAAGTATTATACTAAATTTGAAGAAGAACTTACTGAGAATAACATTCTAGAACATGAATCAACATGGAACATTCCTAGATACTAAGAATAGAGTCATTATGGAATAGCCTTACGTTTACATTCCGTTCATAAGGATCATGCCAAAGAGAAAGATACCTCAAGTCGTCCAAGAAATCCAACAATGAGCTTATTACAATCAGCGCGCCAATCCTATAACAAAGGAATGCATACATAACTTAGATGGCGCTAATATATCACGTATATCAACTGATAACTCCATTTTAATAAAATGGGCAACATCTCCCCTTCTCCTTTAGTCACAATAACTTATGCATCAGCCAATAACAACCATAACAAGTTTACAAAATTTCCTTAAACTTACTTCAACAAGTATTCCCAAGTTACACAACAAATATCCCAAATATACTTCGTAAACAATTGTTTATAATCTCTTCCTGTTCATGTCTATGTAGCAAAATCATGACAACATGATAACACCATCACCTATTACTCATTTACCATAGAATTCCAGCCATAACATACCAACAACAACTAACATCTCATATGAGCCTCTTATACTTCCTTCAACAATCATACAAGGATATACGTCAATTAACTTTCAACTATACTAATATACAAGAATAATATATGCTTCCCTTCTTCTCACCCATGAAGTATAAACTCAACAATATCTCAACAACATAAAATACTACCCATATACATGGAAATCATTCTAATAAAACAGCAACAACATGATCAAGATCAGTCCACAACTCAACTTATAGCCAAGAACAAGTTCAAACTTTCCTTTCACAATTACCTCATCTAACAAGTAGTAGAAAGGCTAAATGATTCCATAATCATGAAAACAAGGTAATAGCTTACCTCCAGAACCCAATAACCATCCAACACAAAAGTTTCTTCACCCTTAAGTTCTTCCCAAGTTCAACACAAGAAGCAACACTAAGATTCAATATAAAACCCTAAGCTTGGATCACTTGATTTGCACTTTTAATCTTTGATTTCTCTTGTAGATTGGTTAGATATGTTTAGGAGAGGGTTTTAGAGCTTCCATAGACTTAGGCTTAAGATAAAATGACTTAGAAATAAGGAGGGGTCGTAATATAAACTTCCAGCAAAATCCACCGCCACAAAAAATACGGTCCGTATTTACTGGCCGTATAAAGTTGTACAGCCAATATACTGGCCATATAATTTTATACGGACCGTATAATGGTCCGTATTTATCAACCCCAAAGTCTTCCTTCTCTGTTAAAGTTTAAATCCTTAAATACGGTCCATATCACAAATACGGTCCGTATATCACAACATTAAAATGAAACTTCGACGAAACGTATTCTCTTCAATTCACTTATTCTTCAATCCTTCCATAAGTTACTAAACATGAACTTAAACCCTCATAAACATAAAATAGGCATGTCTAATCTCGTATAACCTCGGAGATAATCCCGGTGTCCAAGACTAAGTCAACTAACATATGATGAATCTCAATGTAGGAAACTACGAGGTGTAACATCCTTCCCCCGTTAGAAACATTCATCCTCGAATGTTAGAACTCTCAGATATCTTATGGAAGTTCCGGTGGAGTTTCCTCTGTAACTGTACTACTACCAACCTGTCATGTAGCAAACCAACAGTACAATGCCACACAGAGCTACAACAATCAATAACAATAATGTCCCCACACGACCAATGAAAGTAACTAACAACATATAAATACATGAAGGTTATGATGTCTCAGTTTGAATCTTCTCTGGGGCAAAAACAAGCGCGAATATATGAATCTCCTGTTTTCCTCAGCTTCTCAAGTCATTTTCTCTACATTCACATTCCTTCATAGTACTTTTACCGAGGCTACATCTTTGATTCTCAATCCACAAACCTAGAACTTTGGAAATCTGAGAGGGTGGTAAGAACTTTCTCGTACGATAACCATTCTGTAATTCGAAAATCATCAACTGGCGTAACTCTGGGAGAATTCCCAAAACACTTACGAAGCATAGACATATGAAAGATCGGATATGCAGATTCCAAATCTGGTGGTAAATCTAACTCGTAGGTCATTTGGCCCATCCTGCATATAATCTTGTGAAGTATAAAGTATCCAGGGGTAAACATGTCCTCCTTATTAAATCTCATAAATCTCTTCAGAATGAAATTCCAAATCTTAAACCATCTTATACTCTTCCATCCTTATAGCACTTTATACAGTCCATCTGAATGTTGGTATGGTGACTACAACCATATGGGCATTCAAGCCACATTAACTGGTCATCCTAACTTCCTTACAGGTCTAACATACATGCTCATAACATATCATGGGGCGTCTGAAAAGTGCACTCTACCTACACATTTACCTCAAGGTGGAGGGAAATGAGGGGTAACCTATATTCTCTAGGTTTCTCTGAATGTACTGATCTTCAAACGTTAATAGAAAACTGAGCATCTTAACTGCAAAAAAAAAAAAAAACATAAACGCTAGGTAACCGGACAATTCCATATATAGCTTACATGATGCTTTATAATTACAAACTCCCTATTGATTATTCTTCCATTCCATAACGGTATATCCATATCTTACCTCGATCTTTCAGGCTTCTGGTTTCTTATTAACGAACCGCGAACTCTATAGTATTTCCCTTATATCGGTCCACTCAAGTCATGATGCATCTTTGTTACTTCTGAACAGATCATATAACCTTGCTACATTTTACATATAGTAGGCCTTGATATCTTAGAAATCCACTTTACTGAGATACTCCTTTCCTGAATACCCTTTCAAGCTTTGGTTTAAGAAATATACCATATCTTCGATACTATATCTTTACTCAGGTTTCCCAACTTATACCATATTTTGCTATTGCTATTCTCGGCTATGCCATGCTTCACTGGTTGAATCTCTATAGTGATATTAGCAAGCTTTTCAAATACTTATATCATTTATGCGGTGTATAATTCCATAACCTTCTGCTACCTTCCCGGATAAACGTATCCATTTTGGTGTTAAATCCATCCTTATTCATTTTAATACAATGAAGTAAATAATACAATGAAGTTGTCTTACTTGAACTTACTCCTCATCATCTTCCTCACTACCGCTACTAGTCTTTAGTTCCTTATTTAGGTCTATCTTATTTCATTTCTCTTACAACGCGACTTTAATTCCTTTATGTTCTAAATACTCTCTGCCTAGAATTTTCGTGTCATCTATAAGCTTTCACTTCCATATTATCATACACGTTTACCCCTTTTCATCATAGGTTGTTACCGTCAAGTATTCGTTTTCCCTCGAATAGTTCATTTTCAATTTGTTCTTCTTCTATTATTAACTCCACATCTATCCCTCAACAAAGACGTTACTAGATTCTGACTCAAATGCTTTTGCCTTTGAAGCTTTCCCAACCATCCTACGATGCTGGGACTTCGCATCCATACGACTAGTTCGCGATGGCTATACCATCGAAGAGCTCGCAATACAACTGCCAACCAACTACGAAATAAAGAGGAAAGTAAAGACAAGAGGCAGGACCAAGAGGAAATATTACGGGAATGGTTACTTAGAGATCTGGAATGCGTTATAATAAATTGAAGGGATTCGACCAATGAAAAAGGGCATGTGAAAAGCATCATAATTCAATAAAAGGTCATTTAAGGAAGTATTGAGAGCGCAGGACTAGTTTAACATTCGAGGACGAATGTTCTAAAGGGGGGAAGGATGTTACATCCCGTATTTTTGGACTAGAAAATTTAATCGTCCAACATGAGTAAATTTATCTGAGTTCGGAGAATTTAGTTATATTCAAGCATGAGGATAAAGAATTCGGTATATACGAGGAATGAAGTTCCGAAATGATTTAAGACAAAAAAATGTGACGATGACGATTGAAAATAATATTTTATGTGTGGCAAATGAGGTTATGGACTAATGCTATATCACATGGGTATAATAAGGAAATATATAAGCACATTAAGTGGATTGAGACCAAGAAATTAAATAAACGGGTAAATGTCAAGTGTTGGATTGCAAGGGGGAACAAGTACTTAACTAATTGAACAAAAGGATAATTATTATCTTGAATTTCCACGTGTGGCTATGGCAAGCCAGCAAGTATAGTTAATGCTTTTATAGCATGTATAGGTGGAAATCATTTGAATAAGGTTGTGATATAGTAGTACATAGAAGAGGTGGATGGGCCCCACGGTTAGGAAAAGATAAAAAGGACTTGGATTCTCATTGTCTGGATATCTTTAAAAATTTTGCACAAAATAAGAGATATTCCCACTTAGCTAGAGTTGTGCTTACAATGATACAACATGGCAGCAACTATTTTCCATTCCAAGAAAACATGGTAGCAACGTTTTTGGGACCAACTTTGGGAGAAATTAGCCAACTTATATGTTATACCCCGTATTTTTATACGTCAAGCTGTTCGCAAAAGAATCGACGTGAGTTAAAGACGGAACCTTTCCCGGACACGGAATAGAAATTTTAATCTTCAATTAGAATATAAATTGTTTATAAATTGTATTTAGTGTAAAAATATTATTATTGGAGATTAGGAATTAATTAATCGTGATTATATTATTAGACAATATTTAGTGATTAATTAAAAATTAATTAGCTTAATTAGGTTTGGTGGGCCCCACCCGAATTAATAAAAAAAATGAATGAAATGAAATCATCAAATACATGCCACTGAGAAGGGCACGTGTAGGTCATAGGGGGGGCACACATATAAGTCACTAAGATGACTCATAGGCATCGCATTCAACATTGCAAGACATTCGGCAATGGTGATTCACTAAAACAAAAAAAAAATGAATGAGAAATGAGCAAAGTTTGAGAAGCATTCGGCCATGGTGATTCACTAAAACAAAAAAAAATGAATGAGAAATGACCAAAGTTTGAGAAGCATTCGACCATGGTGATTCAGCCGAGAAGTAGCATGAAAAAGAGAGAGATTAGAGTGTTAATTTGCTGGAAACATTCAAGTGATGAGTAAGGCTAAGAAGCCAAGTTTATTAAGGTATGATTTAATCCCTTTTTTTTTATACGTTGTGGAGGCAATTTAGGCTTGTATAGATTGGTAGATATGTAATGAATATAAGGAGTTGTAGATGTTGGTGTTGAATTGTAAATTGAGCCGTGTAGGGGGCTGCTTTAATTAGGCACGGAAGGTTAATTTTAAGTTGCGTGATAGTTGTTGTTATCACGGATTATATGGTGAAAGGATTAGAAAGTTAAAATTGAAGTTATGTTGATATGAACATATTGTTATCCTTATCGAATTGAAAGAATTGAAGATATGGTTATATCAATATGTTGTTGTTGGTATTTCTGTGTTACAGGAGGGTAACTGTAAATTTGGGATAGGCGAAATTATAGGGGAAGTGCTGCCGGATTTTTCGCTAAATCTATAGATAATAGAAAACCTTAAACGAGAATATACTAACTGAAATATAGGTCCTATATAAAAAAAGAATGGGCTATAGATTTGTGAACCAGAAAATGTAGTTGCTAACGATAACGTTACCTTTATATATAGATAGGCGAAAAGAGCGACGAAGCGAAAAGGATTCACGATTAGTCGCTGACAGGTATGTAAAGCTGTCCCTTCTTTCTTTTGGCATGTCCTAGACGTAAGTGATGAATGACATGAGCTTTGGGGTAATTCCATTCATAAGTTCCGTATATGATTCATGATTCTTATTCACTTCTTGATGTTAGAGCTTTTAAAGTAGTTAAGCCACTGCCCTCGAGCTTTCTATATGTTGTATAGTATAATCGTATGTATAAGTCTCTATTCCTAAAGGCTCTATAATGACTAATGTCCTTAACTTTCATAAGCTGTCTCGTATTGATTTGATACCTGTCTATGATCCCTGAGACGTTATTTAATATAGTTCATAATGATATTCAAAGAGCCACTAGGATGGCTAATGTTCTTGATTTCTAGAAACTATTTTATTATGTCTTGATACGTGTGTATAATCCTTGAGGTTCTATTTTTATATAATCCACAGCGACATTCGAAAGGTATTTGATATGACTATTGTCTTGGTTTTCAAATGATGATTCGTTTTCATTATTCTATTGAGTCTCAGATATGATTTAATTTGCATATGGTTTCTCACTACTCTGCTCGTGCATGCCTCAATACATCCTTCACTGAGTCCCGGGCCAGGACATGTTTTCGTGCACAGATCCACTGCATTATTCACCGAGTCCCTCACTAGAGGGCCGGGACACGTTATACATATGCATATGAACAGGATGATTCTCTAATGGTGACATTGAGTTTCATAACGAGTTAAGTCTGATATTGACACCATGATTTATGATTCAAAGGTAAGCCTTGTGGTTTTCTGGTTATTGTACTGTTTTTCTGTACTCCTCACTTCAGTATTATCCTGTTTATTGTATCTATGCTTTACATGCTCAGTACATATTCCATACTGACCTCCCTTTCTTCGGGGGGCTGCGTTCATGCCCACAGGTACAGATGCTCACGTTGGTAACCCGCCAGCTTAGGAGTCCTGTTCAGCTATCTTGGAGAGCTCCCTTGTTCCGGAGCCTAGATTTTGGTACAGAATCTCTTGTAGTGTATATGTATTTTATCCAGGGGTACGGCGGGGCCCTGTTCCGTCATATGATACTGTTGTTACTCTTAGAGGTCTGTAGACATATGTGTGGGTTGTGTATCGATGTTGTTCAGTTGTGTCTATATGGCTTATGTTTTGGGACGTTCCCATTCGTAGTGGCAGCCTTGTCGGCTTGCGTAGATATATATATATATATATATATATATATATATATATATATATATATATATATATATATATATATATATATATATATATATATATATATGTTTTGAGAAGTAATGTGTTATGATAGCCTTGTCGGCTCGTGTATGGCGGGGATATTCCCTTATATATTATGAAAGCCTTGTCGGCTTATGTACTATAATGTCTGTTAAAAGCTGTAACTCCCCAGGAGGCAGGTTGTTGTAATACGTCTAAATAATGCGGCAGTTTTGAGACGACGTCTTGCCTTGGTATTGATAAGTTTGTATTATGCTAGTAGTGGATGATTATAGTTAACAGGTACATACGAGTGTCCAACTCGGGCACTAGTCACGGCCTACGGGGTTGGGTCATGACAAAAGTGGTATCAGAGCAGTTCGTCCTCGGAGTGTCTACAGACCGTGTCTAGTAGAGTCTTGTTTATCGGTGTGTTGTGCACCACATCTATAAACAGGAAGCTACAGGACATTTAGGATGTTACCTTTCTTTCATATCTAAGATCGTGCGATAGAGCCCAGCCATAGGAAATGAAATTCCTTAAACTAACCTTTGATTTCAGCTGAAGAATGACATCGACAAAAGAAAGCGACCGATAATATTGGTAGTTACAAAGTACACGGGTAAGTAACGGTGCGAAAGAGGCATGTTGGATAAGGTAAGAATATTGAATTATGATTGGAATGTAAAGTTAGAGGATGAAAGAGAAGGTGGATAGGAAAGTATAACAGAACAGACCGTTAAAGGATGAGGTACGTCTCGAGGTGCAGTCTGTGAGGTAAGTCCCGACACCTTTATATTTTTTCTGGAAATTGGAAGCCTTGTGTGGCTATGATACGATATGATATATGCATATATATGTTGGCCCTGTGAGGCATTGTTGGTATTTCCTGCTTGCAGGTTTTGGGATAGTAAGAAGTACAGAGGACACTCTGCCAAAATTTTTCTAGAAATAAAAAGAGAATGAGATATAAGTTTGTAATATGTCTTGAAGGGTCGCGTTAATAGTAGTGATAGGATTTGACTAAGTTGCGAGTACGGCTGACCTTGAGGAATAAGTTAACTACTGAATTGATAGTGATAGCAATTAGGAGGTCGATGCAAAAAAAAAAAAAAAAAAAAAAAAAAAGGAGAGATGTATGTTTACGTTTTTTTTTTACACGATGTGCATAAATATGAACTATGCATGTGAAGTAGTAAATGAATTGGTAAGCACATGATAGACGTTGGTTAAGTATAAAGCAATATAATGTGATGGGTGTAGAGCGATTAGGGAATAATTAACGGGAGTGAAAAGAGAGCATAGAAAGTTGAAAGATTATGTGCAGGATTGCTAAAGAACACGGAGAATGAAAAATATGGTTGTGGAGTTAGAGTAACGATGTTTTGATGATAGAAAATTGTGGTCAATGATGTATATATTGCAATAATTAGTAAAAATGACAAATGGATTAATAATGTAAGTACATGTATTGCATAAGATGAAATGTAAGTATAAATATAAAATGTATATAAGAATGTACAAGACAACAGTAAGAAAAACATTAATTCGAGACAATTCAAGAAGAATAAGATAAGCTAACACAAAGAACTTGAACACTGACAATAGAAAGTTGAATACTACCATTCGTTCGCGTTGACTCTTCCGCGGAGTAGCCTAAAGAATCGCCTTTCGCTTATTACTCCTATAGAGCGAGAGATTCGGCAACATTCACTGAGTAAAAACAAACCTCCACTTTCTTTCATAAGAAAACTTCTTGTAAGTATATATGCTTAAGTTACAATAGTCAAAGTGGATTCAATATTTTAATTTTAGTGGTCCTAGTTCAAAATTATATCACAAGGTAAATAATTTACTGATTTCAAATCTATTATTTGTGTTTATTCACATGTCTGAGCACATTTTTGTTAGAGTGGTTTACAAATGAGGGCCCAAGTCCCACTACTAAGTAATCTTGGTCCTTTGAAATAATTATCGCCCGTAAAGTTTTCTTCTGAGGTCCCATGTCTCTTGGAGGGGGAGCACTTGGTTTTATTCTTGTGTGGTCCTACAACTACAATGTTTACAAGTAGTATGGTCGCAATTGTTGTTTAATGAAAAGTAATATGCACATTTGTCTAGGAATTATTTAAATGAAAAGAAAAAAAAAGAACCATGAAAACTTGCTAGTTCACGACGGTCCACGAATTTTCAAGATTATAGTAAGGACATCTCGCACGCGAGCATCCCTTAAAGTATATATGTTGGTCTTCTGTGTTAATCAAGATTTATGTTTTTTATAAATATACCCAATATATAAGGGTATTGATCACCAGTCAGCTTTTGCCTTCCTTCTAACATAAAATATACGGAGAGAGGAAGACTAAAGGTTGTTATGTATGTAGTAAAATGATTTAATTTTGAAAAAAAAAATTAACATATAAAAATGAAGAAATAGTATGAGAAACCGTGATTAGTAAAGGGGGTAAAGAAAGGCATAAATAGTGAAAGAAATACTAGAGAGAAAAGGGAGAAAAATAACTTATAAAGGGTAGAAAGTGACAAAAAAAAAACATAGCAAATAAATAGATGTAATGATACGTGTAATAGCAGCAAGTGAATAAAGACGTAAAAATAGCAATTCATGAAAAGACTTATTATATAATGTTGATGATGAGATAGTACATAAATAATCGTAAGAAACATGATACAGACTATAATAAAAAGGTGTTGGCGAAAAACAACAAAAATTACGAATAGGATGAAAATTACTATAGAGAAAATATATAATGAATATTAGATTTATGATATTGTTAATAGTTACAGTAAAACAAACAGTGTATAGATAAGACACGAGAACTAGAGAACAGGAAAGAATACAGACATACAGTGTGTTAGATAGACAAAGTGACTTACAAACAAAATTGGGGTTGACAAAAAAAAAGAAATAAAATGATTGATTTAATGTATGTGATATAAAGAACTAGAATAATGACAAAAGATAGTGAGAGAGACAGAAACTGAGAAAATGAATAAATAAATAAATTAGAACAAAAATAAACAAAAAGCAAATGTAAGATGTTGGTAGCTACATGAAAAGAATAATAACACAAGACAGAAATTGAAAACGACATGATATGGACGCATATGGAAGGAGAGGAAATTTAGGTACAGAGATGCAAATACAGAAAAGAGATGAAGTTTTGGTTATAGTTATAATGACTATTGGATAAAAGAAGAAGGTGTAAAATGACATAAATTGTAATAGATAATGATGACAGGGACAAAACATGCTGGAAGCTGCAGAGTAGACAATAATGTAAGTTGCAATGTGTAATACTATGTAAAACAAATATTATTTTAATTAGTGTAATGATAAAAAGAAAGTGATGGACAAGATATGAAGTAGCCTATTACAACAGTATTAAGTAGAGATGGTGGAGCATGTAGAAGTACAAAAGCAATATAGATTAGGATCAGATGAATTTGAGAATGAAAATAGGGACATAGAGCGGAATATAAACAGATAATGGTATAAGTACACCCTTAAGAGGGAAGGCAGGTGAGATAAATGCAAGTGTAAGATGGAAATAATGGACACTGCTATATATTTGATATGGATACTTAAACTTCAAATGAGATCCCTCGCTGAAACAAATTAGTAAGATCTGGAAGCCAGCAATAAATGGAGGATGGTATTTGAGATAGCGCTGAGAATTATTTGTAAAAATCTTGAATGATATGACATTAAAAGGTGGGTGCTTATGAAAATAAAGAGTAAGATTTCGGTAGAAGAGCTCGCAATACAACTGCCAACCAACTGCGAAATAAAGAGGAAAGTAAAGACAAGAGGCAGGACCAAGAGGAAATATTACGGGAATGGTTACTTAGAGATCTGGAATGCGTTATAATAAATTGAAGGGATTCGACCAATGAAAAAGGGCATGTGAAAAGCATCATAATTCAATAAAATGTCATTTAAGGAAGAATTGAGAGCGCAGGACTAGTTTAACATTCGAGGACGAATGTTCTAAAGGGAGGGAGGATGTTACATCCCGTATTTTTGGACTAGAAAATTTAATCGTCCAACATGAGTAAATTTATCTGAGTTCGGAGAATTTAGTTATATTAAAGCATGAGGATCAAGAATTCGGTATATACAAGGAATGAAGTTCCGAAATGATTTAAGACAAAAAAATGTGACGATGACGATTGCAAATAATATTTTATGTGTGGCAAATGAGGTTATGGACTAATGCTATATCACATGGGTATAATAAGGAAATATATAAGCACATTAAGTGGATTGAGACCAAGAAATTAATTAAGCGGGTAAATGTCAAGTGTTGGATTGCAAGGGGGAACAAGTACTTAACTAATTGAACAAAAGGATAATTATTATCTTGAATTTCCACGTGTGGCTATGGCAAGGCAGCAAGTAAAGTTAATGCTTTTATAGCCTGTATAGGTGGAAATCATTTGAATAAGGTTGTGATATAGTAGTACATAGAAGAGGTGGATGGGCCCCACGGTTAGGAATACATAAAAAGGTCTTGGATTCTCATTGTCTGGATATCTATAAACATTTTGCACAAAATAAGAGATATTCCCACTTAGCTAGAGTTGTGCTTACAATGATACAACATGGCAGCAACTATTTTCCATTCCAAGAAAACATGGTAGCAACATTTTTGGGACCAACTTTGGGAGAAATTGGCCAACTTATATGTTATACCCCGTATTTTTATACGTCGAGCTGTTCGCAAAAGAATCGACGTGAGTTAAAGACGGAACGTTTCCCGGACACGGAATAGAAATTTTAATCTTCAATTAGAATATAAATTGTTTATAAATTGTATGTAGTGTAAAAATATTATTATTGGAGATTAGGAATTAATTAATCGTGATTAGATTATTAGACAATATTTAGTGATTAATTAAAAATTAATTAGCTTAATTAGGTTTGGTGGGCCCCACCCGAATTAATAAAAAAAAATGAATGAAATGAAATCATCAAATACATGCCACAGAGAAGGGCACGTGTAGGTCATAGGGGGGCACACATATAAGTCACTAAGATGACTCATAGGCATCGCATTCAACATTGCAAGACATTCGGCCATGGTGATTCACTAAAACAAAAAAAAAAAATGAATGAGAAATGAGCAAAGTTTGAGAAGCATTCGGCCATGGTGATTCACTAAAACAAAAAAAATGAATGAGAAATGAGCAAAGTTTGAGAAGCATTCGGCCATGGTGATTCAGCGGAGAAGTAGCATGAAAAAGAGAGAGATTAGAGTGATAATTTGCTGGAAACATTCAAGTGATGAGTAAAGCTAAGAAGCCAAGTTTATTAAGGTATGATTTAATCCCTTTTTTTTATACGTTGTGGAGGCAATTTAGGCTTGTATAGATTGGTAGATATGTAATGAATATAAGGAGTTGTAGATGTTGGTGTTGAATTGTAAATTGAGCCGTGTAGGGGGCTGCTTTAATTAGGCACGGAAGGTTAATTTTAAGTTGCGTGATAGTTGTTGTTATCACAGATTATATGGTGAAAGGATTAGAAAGTTAAAATTGAAGTTATGTTGATATGAACATATTGTTATCCTTATCGAATTGAAAGAATTGAAGATATGGTTATATCAATATGTTGTTGTTGGTATTTCTGTGTTACAGGAGGGTAACTGTAAATTTGGGATAGGCGAAATTATAGGGGAAGTGCTGCCGGATTTTTCGCTAAATCTATAGATAATAGAAAACCTTAAACGAGAATATACTAACTGAAATATAGGTCCTATAAAAAAAAAGGAATGGGCTATAGATTTGTGAACCAGAAAATGTAGATGCTAACGATAACGTTACCTTGATATATAGATAGGCGAAAAGAGCGACGAAGCGAAAAGGATTCACGATTAGTCGCTGACAGGTATGTAAAGTTGTCCCTTCTTTCTTTTGGCATGTCCTAGACGTAAGTGATGAATGACATGAGCTTTGGGGTAATTCCATTCATAAGTTCCGAATATGATTCATGATTCTTATTCACTTCTTGATGTTAGATCTTTTAAAGTAGTTAAGCCACTGCCCTCGAGCTTTCTATATGTTGTAAAGTATAATCGTATGTATAAGTCTCTATTCCTAAAGGCTCTATAATGACTAATGTCCTTAACTTTCATAAGTTGTCTCGTATTGATTTGATACCTGTCTATGATCCCTGAGACGTTATTTAATATAGTTCATAATGATATTCAAAGAGCCACTAGGATGGCTAATGTTCTTGATTTCTAGAAACTATTTTATTATGTCTTGATACGTGTATATAATCCTTGAGGTTCTATTTTTATATAATCCACAGCGACATTCGAAAGGTATTTGATATGACTATTGCCTTGGTTTTCAAATGATGATTCGTTTTGATTATGCTATTGAGTCTTAGATATGATTTAATTTGCATATGGTTTCTCACTACTATGCTCGTGCATGCCTCAATACATCCTTCACTGAGTCCCGGGCCAGGACATGTTTTCGTGCACAGATCCACTGCATTATTCACCGAGTCCCTCACTAGAGGGTCGGGACACGTTATACATATGCATATGAACAGGATGATTCTCTAATGGTGACATTAAGTTTCATAACGAGTTAAGTCTGATATTGACACCATGATTTATGATTCAAAGGTAAGCCTTGTGGTTTTCTAGTTATTGTACTGGTTTTCTGTACTCCTCACTTCAGTATGATCCTGTTTATTGTATCTATGCTTTACATGCTCAGTACATATTCCGTACTGACCCCCCTTTCTTCGGGGGGCTGCGTTCATGCCCGCAGGTACAGATGCTCACGTTGGTAACCCGCCAGCTTAGGAGTCCTGTTCAGCTATCTTGGAGAGCTCCCTTTTTCCGGAGCCTAGATTTTGGTACAGAATCTCTTGTAGTGTATATGTATTTTATCCAGGGGTACGGCGGGGCCCTGTTCCGTCATATGATACTGTTGTTACTCTTAGAGGTCTGTAGACATATGTGTGGGTTGTGTATCGATGTTGTTCAGTTGTGTCTATATGGCTTATGTTTTGGGACGTTCCCATTCATAGTGGCAGCCTTGTCGGCTTGCGTAGATATATATATATATATATATATATATATATATATATGTTTTGAGAAGTAATGTGTTATGATAGCCTTGTCGGCTCGTGTATGGCGGGGATGTTCCCTTATATATTATGAAAGCCTTGTCGGCTTATGTACTATAATGTCTGTTAAAAGCTGTAACTCCCCAAGAGACAGGTTGTTGTGTTACGTCTAAATAATGCGGCAGTTTTGAGACGACGTCTTGCCTTGGTATTGATAAGTTTGTATTATGCTAGTAGTGGATGATTATAGTTAACAGGTACATACGAGTGTCCAACTCGGGCACTAGTCACGGCCTACGGGGTTGGGTCGTGACAGCATTGCTTCGAAATAATTCATGATTCTTATACCCTTATACCTAATACTCATATCTATGTGTAACATCCTTGCCAATATAATCTACACGATAAGAAGGCCCTCGTTGATATCTAGCTTATTGAGTAATGTACATCATTCTTTTACCTTTTCTAACCAATCATATCCTATTTAATATTTGAAATAATAACTATCCTCTGACGAATCTGGCATTCCATCTCATATCACCTTTAGATATTAAACATCATCATCCTTATAACTTATACTCTTCTCCCTTTCCGTAATTCCAGTTTTACCTCTTTCTGCTCGTAAATCATTTGCATAATTACACTCAAGTGTCATATTTAAACATATACATATTATTTCCATGTCTTACCTTAAGAAGAAAATACAACTCCCGTCTAATCATACCGATGTCTCATTAATTAAACACTTCTAAGGTTGCTAACCACTCAAAGTATAACCACAGTCATTTTCTATCGACTGAAAATTTCCATCAGAACTTATCTACTTTTAAGTCTTATCGGCAATGCTCCAAAAGTTTTCTTAACAGAATTGAATATAATATATTAATACCGCCCTCAAGGATGTATAAACATTATTACCACAATAATTATACCTGACGTTATCACTCATTCCCTCGTACTATACTATCTCCCCTTACTTACAAGTCATGCGTATCTTACTGATTCCCCATAACACCCATTATTCATAAAGTTGTAGATATAATTTCTTCATCAAACTATGTCCTACACATACCTTTCCTGTTTAATCATACCCTTGCCTTATTACCCCAAGATTTTTCCCACCATTCTATCGACATATTCACAATCTTAACCCATCATCTGACCACAGATTCCACTTAAGGTTCCTCTTTGAAATTACTTCTTCCCTTTTTTCTTAATATAATTGTTAGGGCTCTATAACTTACCATTGTTGCATAACATAGAACATTTCAAAATCATACTTGCTTAATTTAATTTTAACACTTTATCAAAGCGACAAATATACCTTCCATCCTTAGTTGCTCTGGTCCTGAAACTCCGACGGATGTGGGCCTAGCCATGGATCTACTCTTGAATCCTGATCTGGCATAAATTGTTCTAACATGGGCTGGAGAACTGCTTCTTACTGATATCCCTTCATTGGTGGTTCATCGCCACCCGAAACATCTACAAATGTACCACCTATACTAACCTATCCGGTCTGGCCACCACCGTCATCTGAACCTTGCTCCAAAGATGCCATCAAGTCTTGGTTAATAGGGCCCTCAGGCTGCAAACTCCTCGGCCTCTCGGAGGGCCTTGCACTCTCTGCTAGTCTACCATAATACGAAGTTTAGGGATCAACTGCTAGCATTGTCCTTCTGCTTCCTTGCCTAGTTATGGCCAAAGTGAAACTGACAAAACCGGAGCTCTTTCTGGCTCCTCTATACTCATCAAAGTCGACAATAGCTATAGTGCTGATTCATCCTGAATATCGTACAGGTCCATTTCCATAGAGGATAAGATCTTAGATGGGTTCATTTCAATGAAGGGCATATTCTCACTTGGATCCTCCTCTAAAAAGTATCTCAGTCCCCTTCCTGTTATCATTGTAATCCTCGAATCATCCATAGTTCTTTATGAAGAATTCATCTTCAAACTGTAAAACAACAAAGGTTAGGGTCAAAAGTCTCCACACCCTACGCCTCAGCTCTATAGCACGATCTAGAATACAAAACAAGGGTAACCATTAAGGCAAGAATGAAATAAATGTAATGGAAGGATCATAGGCCACAAAGTAAGGATATAACCTGCATGAGTATCGTAGACAAATACACTCCTTACATATATCATATTTTACTTAATTATAGCACGTATGTCATCATACCACATATATCATCACATCATAATCCTCATCGTTAACCCGCGTCTGGGTAACCATCATATGCCGCCCACTAGTGGTGATCATGCCCGGCCCTCTCTAGGCTCGGTGTAACATCCCAGCCCGCCTTAGTGGTGACATGCCTGGCCATCTAGGCACGGTGGAACCATACGCATCCCGCCTTAGCGGTGACAGGCCCTGCCATTCTGGCACGGTGGAACCCATCATCACATAATCAATCATTACCCATCACTATCGCACATTTCATGAACGTATCATAATCTTATCATAATTTGGCATTTTCATACATAATATAGGCATATTATAAGCTAGAATTATTGATCGTCTTATAAACATACCATGACTTTACATCATTTCACATTTAACATTAGGAGCATACATTAGACTTTGAAGACAACCATAGCTACGTCGGGGTGACGTCAGGTCGTGATCCCCGATTCCATTATGGAGAAATCATTAACATCCTGCCTCACCTTGAAGGGAATAGTATATGAGGTGAGTGTAAGCAATAATGACATCATATCATGAATATTTAGAACTCCTATACTATAACTCATTACCTTGTGTAGCAAATTAGGGGTATCAGCTCGTATTTCGCTTTCGGAACTTAAGAGATTCATGGAGAAGAAAGAGAGTCATATTATAGGATTCATGCCATAGAAGGAAAGGACTATCCTCACATACCTTTGTCGTTTAACTAAGCTATTGCTTGCTTGTTCTCCTTCGATATCACGTTTCTACCTTCAAGAGAGAATTCGCACCAACGTTAGTTAATCGTCTATAGAACGTGCTACTATTTCTAGGAAAAATTGGACAGCACTTCCTTCGCTTACACTACTTTTCCCACATTCTATTTCAACTCCCAACATTAATAACAACATTCATCATTTATCTATACTTCCCACAATTCACCATTTCTCTTTGATTTCTCCACTACTATAGTCATAATTCATTATTGCACTTTTTCACAAATAATACTTATTCCATATTCTAGATGTCGTACATAACATATTTATGATCACAACATACCAATTATTCATCATCCACCCCAATCACTATTCAAAAATGACACTACTCACACATTCATGACCCAATTTCTATGTCTTTCCACAATCCAAGTGTTTCAACTTTAACCACTCAAACCATATGAAAAGGGGTCATAAAACTCACCTTAGATGATGGATGAACAACCTTTGAGTGGACTTCTCTTTTTGCACCAAAACCCTAACTCAATCTTCTTGAGTTTTCTTGGCTTAGATGAACTTTTAATGGGTTTCATAAACTTGATTTCATGGATTTGGTGTAGTTGACCATGGATTTCCTTTGATTTATTGTGGAGGAATGGTGGAGAAGGTTCTAGAGAGTTCTTGGAGAGAAGAGAGTGGAAGATGAAATGAAATAAAGTGGAGGAGGGTTCTTATATTATCTCATGAAATCAGTCCCGACCGAGATGTACGGTGCGATCGACGGAGCGTCGATCTGACCGTCGAAATCGTTAAATTTCCAGTGAACAATCTGTCATTGCTCCTCGTTCGACGGTGAGAATGACGGTTCGTCGAACTGATCGACGGAGCGTCGACTGGTATTCGCTCCAGCTAAATTTTACGGTACAATCGACGAGGCGTCGACTTGTTCGACGGTACAAAGGACGACCGTCAAACCCCCTTTTCGCAGGACTGCGGTGAAGTTTCATTTTACGGACTTTTCTCCCTTGCCTTTAACTTCTCTGAAAATTTACGTTAGTCCCTTCATCGCTTAGCAAACCAAAGTTTCGAGGTGTAACAATAAGTGTGGCGTGCAACACACCCACAAACAAGACTCTACTGGACACGGCTTATAGACAACCTTAGGACAAAACTACTCTAATACCATTTTGTCATAACCCAAACTGGAGGGCATGATGGGTACCCGACCTTACTTGCTAAGTACCACTAGACATACATCAGTAATGTAATCATAAGCATAGGTGGGCCATTAGGGCCGCCATGAGATAACCTACTGACTCACAAAAGTAATAGACTGAAATAGGACAAGTCTGAAAAGACATAACTACTTAAATAAGTTGGACATACTGTACGGGCAGACAAGGCCGTACAATATCTGATTGTACATAACTGTCTACAAGCCTTTACTGGAGTACATGACATAACGTAGTCGGGACAGAGGTTCGCCATACCCATAGAAATGCATATGTAACCATGCTGACTCACAAAGCAAATCCGAAACAAGTGGAGTGTAACAACACTATCTGTAGAGCTGATATCCTACTGGGAGGGCCGTCAACCGGTCTATTAAGACCTGCAGGTATGAAACGCTGTGTCCCCAGTCAAAGGGACATCAGTACGGATAATGTACTGAGTATGTAAGGCATGAAAAACAGCATAATAGAGACATAAAAGTAACATGAAACATGAGAGAGAATAAACCTGTACATCTGAACTGCCTCTGAGGGCCAATGATATGCATAAATACTGTGCATGCATGCATAAGGTTCATACATATATATGCGTATATAATGCTTGTCAAGCCTCTATGGGCATCCCATCGTATCATATCGGCCTCTGTGGGTATCATCATCATCATCATATGACCAGCTGATCAGGTGGTAGTGCGTATATAACGCCGTCACCTTCCCCATACCCTATACATATGTATAATACATAAAATATGCATATATAATGCCCGAGGGGTCATAGGTCTGTACATATATATATATATATGAATGAAATGCAATGCATGAACATGATAAGAGTACTTTCTTGTCACGACCCAACTAGTGGGCCATGACGGGTACCAGTAGCTGACTACCGAGCGCCACTCATCATGCTATCTATCATATTCAGCCTGAACACACATTATTCTCAACACAAGACTTATCATGAAACAATCTCCAAATATCTCCCAAAACAAGTGTGCATACAAAAATAATATACAAAATGCTAATAAGATCATGGAATATCTGCTACCCATACATATGTATCTACGAGCCTCTAACTGGAGTACTGGACATAAGGACGGGACAGGACCCCACCATCCCCGAATATGTACATAAAAGAATATACCAATAAATAGAGCCTCTGGAGTAGTGGAGTGCTCCTGTGTAGCTGCTGATAGGCTTCTATGAATCTGTACCGTCTCCCTATCTACCTGTGGGTATGAACACAGTGTCCACAAAAGAAAGGATGTCAGTACGAACAATGTACTGAGTATGTAAGGCATATATGATAATATAATAAGGAAATATAGAAAGCATAAGAAGAAAGGATAACTGTAACTGCTTGCCTCTTGAGGCGGAATCATCCATGCTCATTTTTACCTTTAAAACAAATCACACATACATACATAAATTGTCTGAATCAATAACATTATTAGCCCGCGTCCAGGCCTCCCACGTCCGGGGTAATCATCTCATGCCGCCCACTAGTGGTGATGTCCGTGCCATATAGACACGGTGTAGTAAGCCGCCCGCCTTAGCGGTGTTGCCCGACCAGCTAGGCACAGTGTAATCATCATTATCTATAAGCCACCTGCCTCAGCGGTGCTGCCCGACAATCTAGGCACGGTGTAATCATCATCATATACTTAACATGAAGCATGCATAAGAGCTCAAGTAAAAGTTGTAGCTCTATCGGAGTGACGTAAGCCCGTTAACCTCTGATTATATTATGGAACATCATGATCGTCATGTCTCACCTTCAAGGAACTAGCATTTTAAGGTGAGACTATCAACAATGAATAACATCAAGGAATCATGCAAAGATCATTAACATCATATCATAAGCTTTAAAATCCCTGGACATAGATTCACCATTATCATTATCATATTCATAACACATCTCTTATCTTTACCTCATGAGAAGATCTTAGTAATCATAGACTTATAATTATTTTTTTTGGAGTGTAAGAAAGTCATGGAAAGATAGAGGAAATCATGTTATAGGAATCATGCCTTAGAAAAGAAGGGGCTGGCCTTACATACCTTTACGTCTCTTCAACTTTATCGACTAAATGCTTTCCTTCCAAGCTCACGATTCTACATTCAAGAGAATTTGTACTAAGATTAGACAACCGGAAACATACTTAGGTCTCAACTAAAACGAATTGGGCAGCATTTCCTTTGTTTCAACAACTTTCTCCATATAATACACAACTCCCTAACATCAATAATAACACCCATAATATCACAATCGATAAACTTCATCGAGTTAAACATTATTCAATTCTTACCATGATTTTCCAATGTCATCCATAACCATAACTATGACATAACGCCATATTCATTCTCATATAATACTCCTTTAACATCATTTGCATTATTAACTACAAGATTGTACTCATAACATGTCAAGAACTATGATTCAAGTCATGTTACTATTCAAAAATACCACTATTTCCATACTTGAGGTTCATATTCTTCTTTCTTCCTCAATTCAAGTCTTTCAACCATTCAATACTCTTAATAACATGAAATGAACACAAAACTCACCTTTGATTATGAACGAATGGTCTTTGGATGAAGATACTCCACTTGAGGAAAACCCCAACTTCAATACAAAAGGAATTCTTGATCTCTACAAACCCTAGTGAGCATCCATACACTTGATTCTACCAATTCTTGGTGTTTAATCCTTGATTTCTCTTGGATATGTGTTAATATGGTGGAGGGAATATTCTAGAGTTTTCAGAACTTGTGAAGAAGGTGGGATATGAAAAATAAGAACAAGGGTCGTCTATTTATAGCTGGGACTGGAATATTCCAGAGAGGCGGTTCGACGAGTGGGTCGACGATCCGTCGACGTGTCGTTGGTCTATCGACTTGCACTATCAACTTGCGCCTGCAGATCACCGATTGCAGAAACATATTGACGGTGCACAGTGCTGGTCCGTCGACATGTCGACAGCCTGTCGACACTGTCTGGTGTCTGTAGAATTTCCTAAATCAGTTCAGATTGCGTCGATTCGATTCGTTCAACTCCTAACCCCGTAAATTATTTGGAATACCTGCTGGTATATTTATACACGGGGTAAGGCACTTTCTACCTTAACTTTCTCCAACGAGCTTTCTTCTCTCGCCTCAAATGTCTTTGGAATCTTAATTAGAATCATTAAGTATCTCTTCTTACTTGTAGGGGAATCATATACACCTTAACTTGCGTTAGTCTATTCACCGGACAACAACCCGAAATTCTGAGGTGTAACACTTACACCCCCCCCCCCTAGGAACATTCGTCGGGAATTCTACAAAAATTTCGCCAGAGTTTCCCCTGTAATATGACACTACCATCCTGTCACAACAACCCAAAATAACACCACCTCACCGGACTACAACCAAAATGGCAAGAAAACATGGCCACACACGTCCAAAAGCATCAAAAGAAAGCATTACGTACCTTAGGAATTTGATGTCTCATCTTGAATCTCTTCCGTGGGTAGAAATAACCGTGGATATCTGGACTTCATATCTTCTTCTGTTTCCCAAGTCATTTCCTCTCTGTTATTGTTTCTCCACAAGACCTTCACTGAGGCTGCCTCTTTGTTTCTGAGTTTTCGCACTTGCCTATCTAGTATGGCAATGGGTACATCTTCATAAGCCTGCTTTTCGGCAACTTGAACATCATCCACTGGCACGATTCTAGAAGGGTCTCCAACACATTTACGGAGCATCGACACATGAAAAACTGGATGGATTGATTCAAGTTTTGGAGGTAAATCTAGTTCATAAGCCACTTGGCCCACCTTACGTACAACCTTACAGGGTCCAATATATCGAGGACTAAGCTTGCCCTTCTTGCCGAATCTCATTACGCCTTTCATCAGCTACATTTTTAAGAACACCCAATCATTGATTTGGAATTCCAAGTTCCGTCGGCGATTGTCCGCATAAGACTTTTGGCGACTTTGAGCTGTCAGCAATCGGTCTCGGATGAGCTTGATCTTTTCTATCACTTATTGAATCAATTCTGGACCTATCAGTTGGGTCTCTCCAACTTCAAACCATCCAATTGGCGATTTACATTTCCTTCCATACTGAGCTTCATACGGAGCCAGCTGGATGCTAGAATGATAATTGTTGTTGTAGGCAAATTCAATAAGTGGCAAATGATCATCCCAATTGCCTCTGAAATCCAATACACATGCCCACAACATATCTTCCAAGGTCTAAATAGTGCGTTCAGCTTGTCCATAGCTCTGTGGATGAAATGCTGTGCTGAGTCTCACTTGAGTTCCCAACCCTTCTTCAAAAGATTTCCAGAATTTAGCTGTAAATTGTGCCCCCCCCCCCCCCTCCCTATCTGTGATGATGGATACTGGGACACCATGAAGTCGCACTATCTCCTTAAGATACAGCCTTGCATAATCCTCTGCTGAATATGTAGTTTTGACTGGAAGAAAATGAGCCGATTTTGTAAGTCTATCCACGATTACCCATATGGAATCATACTTACGCCGAGAACAAGGCAAACCTACAACAAAATCCATGTTGATCACTTCCCATTTCCAGGTTGGAATATCCATGGCTTGTAACAATCCTCCTGGCTTTTGATGTTCAATTTTCACTTGTTGACAATTTGGGCATTGAGCTACAAACTCTGCTATATCCTTCTTCATTCCATCCCACCAATACATTAACTTGAGATCGTGGTACATATTTGTCTCTTCTGGGTGAATAGAATAGCAGGAGTAATGAGCTTCTTCCAGAATCTGACGACGTAATCCTGCAACATCTAGAACACATAGCCTGCCTCGGTACCTGAGAACTCCATCTGCAGAAACCTCAAATGGTGACTTCTCTTTCTGAGGAAGTGTATCTATATAGTGACTCAACTGGGGATCTTCATATTGGCGCCTTTTTACTTCCATGTCCAGGAATGAAACAGATGGATTATGAACAACAACTCCTACATTGCCTGAATCCATTAAACGAACTTCTAGGCTAGCTAGCTGGTGGAGCTCACGAACTAATTCCTTCTTCTCCCGCTGAACATCACATAGGTTGCCCATATATTTATGGCTAAGAGCATCAGCCACCACATTTTCTTTTCCCGGATGATATAGAATATTCACATCATAGTCTTTCAATAATTCTAGCCATAGCCTCTGCCGCAGATTCAACTCCTTCTGCTTGAAGATATACTAGAGACTCTTATGATCTATATAGATATCGACATGTACACCATACGAATAATGTCTCCATATCTTTAGCGCATGAATAACCGCAGCTAATTCAAGATCATAGGTCGGGTAATTCTTTTCATATTTCCGTAACTGCCTGGAAGCATAGGCAATGACCTTACTGTGCTGCATCAATACACATCCCAACCCAACACCGGAGGCATCACAATAAACAACATAACTTTCTGATCCTTTTGGAAGTGTCAGGATCGGGGACGAAGTTAGTCTATCTTTCAATTCCTGGACACTGCGCTCACAAGCATCGGTCCATTGAAATTTTGCTGATTTCTGAGTTAGCTTCGTCAATGTTGCTGAAATAGAAGAAAATCCTTTTACGAATCTTCTATAGTAACCTGCTAATCACAAAAAGCTACGGACCTCTATAGGTGTTGTAGGCCTTGGCCATGTCTTTATGACTTCAATTTTCTGAGTATCAACCCGAATGCCATCAGCTGAGATAATATGGCCCAGAAAAATCACTGAATTCAACCAGAACTCACATTTTGAAATTTAGCATACAATTCACGAGTTCGAAGAATTCCAAGGACAGTACGTAGATGATCTGCATGTTCTGCTTCTGACCGAGAATATACTAAAATATCATCAATAAACACAATCACGATAGATCTAGAAAAGGTCTGAATACATTATTCATCAAATTCATAAACACTGTTGGAGCGTTAGTCAACCCAAATGACATCACCTGGAATTCATAATGGCTATATCTAGTTCTGAAAGCCGTTTTCGGGATATCTTCTTATTTAACTCTCACTTGATGATATCCCGATCTCAGATCAATCTTGGAAAACCACTTAGCACCCTGAAGTTGATCAAACAAATCATCGATTCTCGAGAGCGGATACTTATTATTTATCGTCACCTTGTTCAACTGTCTATAATCAATACACATTCGCAAAGAACCATTTTTCTTTCTTATGAACAAGATAGTTGCTCCCCATGGCGATGAACTGGGCCTAATAAATCCCTTCTCGAGCAATTCCTTCAGTTGTGCCTTTAGCTCTTTCAATTCCACTGGAGCCATTCTATAAGAAGAAATAGATATAGGTTCGGTGTCCGGTTGTACATCAATAGTAAAATCAATCTCCCGCTCCGGTGGAAGACCTGGAAGTTCATCTGGAAATACATCTAGAAACTCATTTACTACCGGAACAGATTGAAGAGTTGGTGGCTTTGCTTCGGTGTCATGAACTCGGACCAAATGATAGATATAGCCTTTTGCAATCATCTTCCTTGCTTTGAGATAGGAAATAAACCTACCCCTTGGAGATGCTGTATTACCTTTCCATTCAAGCATTGGTTCTCCCAGAAATTAGAATCAAACCATTTTTGTTCTGCAATCCACATTAGCATAACAAGTGGTCAACCAATCCATGCCCATAATCACATCAAAATCCAGCATTTCAAGTTCAATCAAGTCAGCTACAGTATCACGATCACATACCACAATCACACAATTTCTAAATACTTGTCCAGCTATTACTGGATCATCAACCGGAGTAGATACCTCGAAAGGTTTGATTGGCTCGGGTTTCACCCAATAAGGTCGGTAATGTAAGGAGTGATATAAGACAAGGTAGAACCTGGATCAATCAATGCATAAACATCATAAGAAGATACGGCCAATATACTTATAACAACGTCAGGGGAGGACTCAAGATCCTGTCGTCCAGCCAATGCATAAATACGAGGCTGAGAGCCACCTGAACTGGATGCTACCCCTCTGCCTCTACCGCGGCCTGCTGAAGCCTGCGGCGTCTGCCCTACGGGGCGCACAAACGAAGAAGAACCTGCTACTGATCCTGTAGGCAGAGCCCCAACTCTACCACCCATCAACGGACAATCACGCATCGTATGCCCAACTTGACCACAGGCATAGCAAGCATCTGAACCTCGGCGATACTGACCCAAATATAATCCACCACATTGGTTGCATCATGGTAATGATGGTCTCCTTTGACTGGGATCGCCTCCACACTGGGAACCCGAAACGCTCGAACTCTAACCCTGACCTGAATAAATGGGGCTATCAAATCTCCTGCCCGCAAACCGAGGAGGTGCACTAGTCGCAAACTGGCCTAAATATCTAGAGTACTGTTGTCGCTGACCCCCTCTATACTCACTACTAGCACCGGCAGCTATGGCCCTCTTTCTCTACCATTTTATTCATATCACGCTCACCCCTTTGTGGCTGCTGTTGCTCTTCTAAATTCTGAGTGTGAGCCTAAATACGGGAGATGTCCATCCCCTCCTTTAGTGAAGCTGTCAAGCAATCTTTGATAAAATATGGCCCTAAGCCACTCAAGAATCGATGTACTCGATTTCCCATATCGGCCACCATGGTCGGAGCATACCGGGCCAATGAATTGAAACGAAGACTATACTCCCGAGTACTCATATTTCCTTGCTTTAAATTCAGAAACCTATCAGCTCGAGCTCGACGGACTTCGGGTGGAAAATAATGACAAATAAAAGCATCCACGAACGTATTTTCCTTCCTCGAAGATATCCAATTATTATACCAAAGAACGGCTACATCCCGCAACCTATAGGACGCCAGCTCCACTGACTCTGTATCTGAAACATGTATAATCCTCAGCATTCTCAACATCTCGTCTATAAAACCCTGGGGGTCTTCATCCGGCTTTGACCCGAAAAATTCAGGCGGCTTCAAACTCATAAAATCACAGGCTCTAGCACTAGCCGCTCTGTCATCTGGACCCGAGCTCTGCCACTGAGCTTGAGCAACAACTAGCTGATTCAATGCCTGAATAGCCTCGATCATCTGTTGACCGGAAGCACTCGGTGGAGGAACTGGAGCTGAGGTGGAGACCCCTTTATGTTCCTCTAATATAGGCGGAGTATGAGAAGTCTGAGATGGAGCCTCATTATGGGACTCACCCTCTTTTATATTCACCGAGGACTCTTGTTCAACCCGCCTTCTTGTCACAATCTTGCCCTTCTGGGCGGCCATTGCTTTCCTCTTTACCGGCATCGCTGAAATCATAATGCACAATTAGGGAAAGGAAACCTTATAACATGGCTCTATCGCACGATCTACGAAGGAAAAAGACGATCATTATTCCTAAATGCCCTGCAGCCTCTTGTTTATAAGTGTGGCGCGCTTAAACCTATAAACAAGACTCTACTGATCACGGCTTGTAGACACACCTTAAGACGGAATTGCTCTGATACCACTTTTGTCACAACCCAACTACTGGGCCATGACGGGTACCCGGAGCTGACTATCGAGCACCACTCATCATGTTGTCTATCATACTCAGCCTGAACACACATCATTCTCAACACAAGACTTATCATGAAACAATCTCCAAATATCTCCCAAAACATATGTGCATACAAAAATAATATACAAAAGTGTATGCTAATAAGATCATGGAACATCTGCTACCCACACATATGTATCTACGAGCCTCTAGCTGGAGTACTGGACAAAAGGACGGGACAGGACCCCGCCATGCCCAAATATGTACACAAAAGAATATACCAATAAATAGCGCCTCCGGAGTAGTGGAGTGCTCCGGTGTAGCTACTGATAGGCTCCTATGAATCTGTACCGTCTCCATGTCTACCTGTGGGCATGAACACAACGTCCATAAAAGAAAGGACGTCAGTACGAACAATGTACTGAGTATGTAAGGCATATATGATAACATAATAAGGAAATATATAAAGCATAAGAAGAAAGGATAACTGTAACTGCTTGCCTCTTGAGGCGGAATCATGCATGCTCACTTTTACCTTTAAAACATATCACACATACCTACATAAACTGTCAGAATCAATAACATCATTAGCCCGCGTCCGGGGTAATCATCTCACGCCGTCCACTAGTGGTAATGCCCGTGCCATATAGACACGGTGTAGTAAGCCGCCCACATTAGCAGTGCTGCCCGACTATCTAGGCACGGTGTAGTCATCATTATCTATAAGCCACCCGCCTTAGCGGTACTGCCCGGCCATCTAGGCACGGTGTAATAATTATCATATACTTAACATGAAGTATGCATAAGAGCTCAAGTAAAAGTTGTAAATCTATCGGAGTGACGTAAGCTCGCCAACCTCTGTTTACATTATGAAACATCATGATCGTCATGTCTCACCTTGAAGGAACTAGCATTATAAGGTGAGACTATCAACAATGAATAGCATCAAGGAATCATGTAAAGATCATTAACATCATAATAGCATCATATCATAAGCTTAAATCCCTGGACATAGATTCACCATTATCATTATCATATTCATAACACATCTCTTATCTTTACCTCATGAGAAGCTCTTAGTAATCATAGACTTATAATTATTATTTTTGGAATGTAAGAAAGTCATGGAAAGATAGAGGAAATCATGTTATAGGAATCAAGCCTTAGAAAAGAAGGGGCTAGCCTTACATACCTTTACGTCTCTTCAACTTTATCGACTAAATGCTTTCCTTCCAAGCTCACGATTCTTCATTCAAGAGAATTTGTACTAAGATTAGACAACCAGAAACATACTTAGGTCTCAACGAAAACGAGTAAGATCTAACAAAAATTGGGCAGCATTTCCTTTGTTTCAACAACTTTCTCCATATAATACACAACTCCCAAACATCAATAATAACACCCATAATATCACAATCGATAAAGTTCATCGAGTTAAACATTATTCAATTCTTACCATGCTCTTCCAATGTCATCCATAACCATAACTATGACATAACGCCATATTCATTCTCATATAATACTCCTTTAACATCATTTGCATTATTAACTACAAGATTGTACTCATAACATGTCAAGAACTATGATTCAAGTCATGTTACTATTCAAAAATACCACTATTTCCATACTTGAGGTTCATATTCTTCTTTCTTCCTCAATTCAAGTCTTTCAACCATTCAATACTCTTAATAACATGAAATGAACACAAAACTCACCTTTGATTATGTAGGAATGGTCTTTGGATGAAGATACTCCACTTGAGGAAAACCCCAACTTCAATACAAAAGGAATTCTTGATCTCTACAAACCCTAGTGAGCATCCATACACTTGATTCTACCAATTCTTGGTGTTTAATCCTTGATTTCTCTTGGATATGTGTTAATATGGTGGAGGGAATATTCTAGAGTTTTCAGAACTTGTGGAGAAGGTGGGATATGAAAAATAAGAACAAAGGTCGTCTATTTATAGCTGGGACTAGAATATTCCCGAGAGGCAGTTCGGTGAGCGGGTCTATGATCAGTTGACGGTCCGTCGACTTGCGCT
Source organism: Lycium barbarum (assembly GCF_019175385.1). Taxonomy (NCBI): domain Eukaryota; kingdom Viridiplantae; phylum Streptophyta; class Magnoliopsida; order Solanales; family Solanaceae; genus Lycium; species Lycium barbarum. The sequence continues at coordinate 33,173,454 of NC_083339.1, read as the reverse complement.
TGCAGATCACCGATTGCAGAAACATATTGACGGTGCACAGTGATGGTCCGTCGACACTGACTAATGTTTGCAGAATTTCCCGAATCAGTTCAGATTTCATCGATTCGATTCGTTCAACTCCTAACCCTGTAAATATCCGGGAATACCTGCTGGTACATTTGTACACGGGGTAAGGCACTTTCTACCTTAACTTTCACCAACGAGCTTTCTTCTCTCGCCTCAAATGTCTTTGGAATCTTAATCATTAAGTATCCCTTTTTACTTGTAGGGGTATCATATACACCTTAACTTGTTCTAGTCTATTCACTGAACAACAATCCGAAGTTCCGAGGTGTAACATTTCTGAATCTGTCGTAGTTACATAAGGTCGTTATACCTCCGAACATCATTATGGGACAACATTTTCATCAATAAGTAACTCTAAGGATAATACTGAATCTGAAGAAGAACTTCCTGAGAATAACATTCTGGAACATGAATCAACATGGAACATTCCTAGCTACTAAGAATAGAGTCATTATGGAATAGTGTTACGTTTACGTTCCGTTCATAAAGATCATGCCAAAAAGAAGGAAAGTTTAGCCTTAACATACCTCAAGTCGTCCAAACAATCCAACAATGAGCTTATTACAATTAGCGCGCCAATCCTATAACAAAGGAATGCATACATAACTTAGATATAGCTAATATATCACGTATATCAACTGATAACTCAATTCCAATTAAACGGGCAACATCTCTCCTTCTCCTTTAGTCAAAATAACATATGCATCAGACAACAAGAACCATAACAAGTTCACATAATTTCCTTAAACTTACTTCAACAAGTATTCCCAAGTTACACAACGAATATCCCAAAATATACTTCGTAAACGATTGTTTATAATCTCTTCCTTTTCATGTCTATGTAGCAAAATCATGATAAAATGATAACACCGTCACCTATTACTCATTTACCATAGAATTCCAATCATACCATGCCAACAACAACTAACATCTCATATGAGCCTCTTATACTTCATTCAACAATCATACAAGGATATACGTCAATCAAATTTCAAATATACTAATAAACAAGAATGATATGTGCTTCCCTTTTTCTCACAACAACATCAAATAATACCCATATACATGGAAATAATCCTAATAACACAGCAACGACATGATCAAGATCAGTCCACAACTCAACTTATAGCCAAGAACAAGTTCAAACTTTCCTTTCACAATTACCTCATCTAACAAGTAGTAGAAAGGCTAAATAATTACATAATCATGAAAACAAGGTAATAGCTTACCTCTAGAACCTAATAACCATCCAACAAAAAAGTTTCTTCACCCTTAAGTTCTTCCCAAGTTCAGCATAAGAAGCAACACTAGGATTCAATATAAAACCCTAAGCTTGGATCACTTGATTTGCACTTTTAATCTTTGATTTCTCTTGGAGATTGGTTAGATATGTTTAGGAGAGGGTTTTAGAGCTTCCATGGACTTAGGGTTGAGATAAAATGACTTATAAATGAGGAGGGGTCGTAATATAAACTTCCAGCAAAATCCACCACCATAAAAAATACGGTATGTATTTACTAGCCGTATAAAGTTGTACGGCCAATATACTAGCGTATAATTTTATACGGACCGTATAATGGTCCGTATTTCTCAACCCTAAAATCTACAATCTCTGTTAAAGTTTAAATCCTTAAATATGGTACATATCACAAAATACAGTCTGTAGTCCCTAAGATACGGTCCGTATATCACAACCTTAAAATGAAACTTCGACGAAACGTATTCTCTTTGATTCACTTATTCTTGAATCCTTCCATAGGTTACTAAACATGAACTTAAACCCTCATAAACATAAAATAGGTATGTCTAATCTCGTATTACCTCATAGATAATTCCGGTATCCAAGACTAAGGCAACCAACATATGACGAATCTCAATGTACAAAACTACAAGGTGTAACACGTATGTTCAATTTATGATAATATTTCTATATCTTGAACTCCAATTCTTTGTTGAATAGGAATGAGTCAAAACTTTCAATTCTCCAAGTCTGAACAAAACAACTTCTTCAAAAAGTCTCTGATTGTTCTTCCAAAGAACCAGTTCCTCTTCAGTTGTGTCTGATTTGCAAGTTCCTTTTGGAGATCAGTTAAGTATGTAGTTCTTCTCTATCTTTCTTATTCTTCCTTGTACTTGATTGTCACTTGGACATAGTTTGTCAATCATCTAAACTTCATTTAAGCTCTTAAACTATTATTGAGATCACAAGATCTCAACAATTTCTCTCTTTTTGAAGATGACAAACACATAGCAGTTACATGCATCTTCATGTGCAGTTGATCAGCTCCATCAATCTTCATCAGCTCTTGATCAATATATTCCCCCTTGGGATAACTCCTATGTTGACAATTTTTCCCCTAAGAATGAGCTCCATTTTGTTCAACCATAAAACTTCATGTTGATACAACTCGAATCTAAATTCTTTTTAGCAAGATGTTAAGCTCACTTCAATCGGTCTAGGGACTTCCCTTCCATTCATTGCAGCCCAGTAGATGGCTAGGTTTTGCTTGACTAAGGTTGGTAAGCTCGCTCAATCAGTTGCAAGGACTTACGTACATTCCACTCTTTGTAACTCTATAGATGGCTAGGGTTTGAACCCGATCATCTCCATATATTTCTTCAGAAAAATTCTCCCGTATGTCTTTTTTAAAACATCTTTTCAGTGATAAGTACAATGACTGGGTTCTTTCTTCTTTCTTCTCAGGACAATATTCTTTTAAATTCCCTGTCTCCAGTATTCTTGATTAGGACTGATTCCTTTATAAGTAAGAATCAGTTCCTCTACAATGCATCCTAAATTAGCAAACTGGATATTTGTGCAACTTTCTTCATCTTCTATACATTGATCACTTTCCTTCTTTCCGGTCAATCATCTGCTCCCTTTTAATGTGCTTAATCTTTTATAATGCATGTGCCTGATATTTGATATGACACATGAATTGTATGAATATGAACTGGATCTTCTCCCTTTTGGCATCATCAAAAAGCAAGTGTATCTTCAAGATCAAGTGTACGCCCTAAGGATTTACATTTTATAAAAATCTTTCTCAGTATTCTTTTAGGGGCTCATGACATAGCCTAGTAGATGTTAGATAGTTTTATAGTTATGTTTTAGCATTCAATTATAGATTTAGTTGTTCTGACTCTGTTACTTGAATGGCCTTTTCCAATTAATTCGAGACAGTTCGATTAAATTTTCTATCAGTTAACTAGATACAGGTTCGCTCGACAGATAATTATTGTTGGTGCCACATGTCCAATCTCAGATTTAGAGCATGACACTGCTTTCCTTTTGTTTAAAAGGTCTAGAGTATGAGAAAAGTAAAGAAATTGAAAATATAGTTGAATTTGAAATTTTTAGAAGTCTTAATTTCTTGTAAACATCCGGTGTCAGAATTTAGTCGTCCGAATGGTCCGAATTCACATCATAGAAAGCTTATTATTGGAGATTTTAGTGCTCACTATCAAAGAGGACTTCATTTTGATGATTCGAATTAGAAAGCTCTGATTTAGAATGAAGAAACCGTTAATTACTATTTAACCATATCCTTTGGTCGCAATTCCATTATCAAACGACCAGACAATTCGCATGAATGGTTTGCTGCTCCATTCTTTTTCAAAGTTCAATTTTTTTATATATTTTTTTCCGTCCTCTTTTCCTCTTTTTCTTTTTTCCAGTTAAAAATAATGAAAACTCGATAAATGACTAAGAGTCTATGAATGTTTACATAGCTAATATTTTCAGCTTATACTAAAAGAAATTAACTTCTCAATACATTCATGAGTATACACGAAAATAGACCTAGTTATTAAAACTTCAATATTAAGCTAAAATTTGGTGTGTGGCTGGTTGGTGGATTAGGAATGAGAATAAAGAGCTAGGGTACATATATAGGAGGAAAACTATGGGCTGGCACGTCTATCTTTTAATCATGGAAGTGGTTGTAACAAACCCATAACCCTTATTTATATAACGCTATTTTAATTTTGTATGACTATTTCGATTTTTTTTAATGCTTTAGTCATCATTACGTTATATTTCTATTTTAAAATTGGGGGAGGGAGATTTGAATTAAAATTATTCGGGGACAAGCATGCATTGTTTGACGCTGACAATAGCCTTATAGACCAATTTATAAGAAGAATTTATGTCCTCCGCAGAAAATCAAACAAGCTATGGCATATAATTACTGTGCAATGTTTTGCAGTTTTAAGAGATTGAATATCTATATTATATGTTGGATCCAAGAAAAAACAGCGTCAAAGTAAAACAAGGAACAAATTTCATGTTTGGTATAGAAGAAAGCGTGCACATTCACGGAAGCAAATTCAGGATTTCGATAAGATGGATGCATTATTACAAAGAGGTGAATTCATGATATAAATTTGACGGGTTCAACCTTTAGATTCTTACCAATGAACTCATTAAGCTTTTGAAAATATAGGTTCAATTACTTGTTTTCATATAGTAATTGTTTTACGTATATATCTGTATTATGTGTCGAAAATGTTGGGATTAGTTGAATTCATTAACTATATGTTGCATTTTAATATACATATTTGGTTTAATTTTATAAAATTTTACGGTGATAAAAGGAGAATAGAAATTTCAATGTGTCAAGACTTGAAAATTTTGAAAGAATAAATCAAATAAAAAAAATACTTAAAACACAAGAGGTGAGAAATAATATTTAAGTATTTATGAAAAAATATAAAATTACTATACATGATTTAAGAGGGTGCATGAGTTCACGTGAACCCGGAAGCTCCCTAGATACGCCCACAGATTCTCCAAAACTTGGTACAAAAATGGTTATTTAATATTGTTGGATATGCACATCGAAGAAGTTAAACTTTAAAGTTACTTTCTTTTTAGAGTCAAATTAAGCAAATTTTCAAATATTTTAATTTTTAAGACTTCTGTTGATTTATTTCATTATTGAGAATAATGTATATATCAACAAGCTATTATTTAAAAAAAAAGAGATGTGTTTTAATTCTGAAATTATTAATGATAGAAGAAAACAGAATATTGACAAATAGTACTATTTCAATAAAGAAAATAGAAAGTAATCGAATTCTCATATGTCAAATATCTTTTAGAATCAATTCGAGGATATTATGTTCCTTGTAAGTTGTAACTAAATATACGTCATTTTACCGCTAACTTTACTTGTTAGGTTCAATGAAGTTTATTTGAATCATTTACGTATCAAAATAGTTAGGTCAAACACTCAAAATGATCCAATTTTTCGTTTTCATTTCACTTTCTGGAAGAATGTATTTTGAAAATTTGTAAGGTTTGCCGTCGGTATCTTTGCGCTGGCGTCTTCCCTTTGTTGCTTGTGAACGTCTTGTTTCTTCAAGATTTATTCACATAAGGAATTACCTAAAACAATTCTTAAACTGATTTACAACATCAGAAAGCAACATATTATTAAATTAACTAAAATAACCCAAGAAAAAACAAAGTATTGTAACAAAAGAAAACTGAAAAGAATTTCCAAAATGATTATCACGTCGTATATATTAATGGCTATAGGATATAGCAAAGACCATCATCTTGTCTTATTCAATGCCATTCGAAAGAAATGGAAATAGAGTTTTATAATTAAGGTCTTATGCATTTTAGGAGTCTTTTTGTCATATTAGAGAAATTTATGTCATTACAAAATATAGGGAAATTTTAGTACGTTTTTATTTTTATTATAATTTTGTATAATGTTGATCTAAGATGAATTTAAATGAACAAGAAGCATGATTAATGAAAATTTATATGTCAAATTCAACTTGTTTGGTATTAAGCGTAGTTACCGTCATTGTATTACATTTTCCTTTTGACAAAATCAAAGAGAGAAAACCTTATCCAATGAAATAGTGTCTAAAAATTTCTAAAGATGAGGATTAGACGCTGTTTGTCTTTGGACATCAATGTTTGACACGGACTTCACTTCAACATCTCATATCAATGGACAATCACCCAATTAGCACTTACGCTGCACTTTCCTGATCAATCTGTTAATAATTAATACGTTTTATAACACTAAAATAAAATAAAACAAAATTAAATCTACAGTGATGTTGTCGTCTAATAAATCCAACAAAGGAGAAGGGAAGAAACTGATAAGGAAGGGACATTGATAGAACATGTCACAGAATCAATATAAAGATATTTAAAGGTGTTAATAAATGCTTTGAATTACTCATCCCTTTGTTTTAGGTTTTGAACAAGATGTTCAGATTTCTTTCATAGACTCGGAGTAAATATTTCTAAAATCGCTTTCAATATATACCAGTAAGTTGGAAAATTAAATCATACTTCCTCCGTCCCATTTTAATGGTCGCTTTGATTCATTTCACGTCCATTAACAAAATAATAAATACAAGAAATAATTTACTGAATTATCTTATTTATTAAAAGTAGACTGATCGTTTTCTCTTAAATATCGTGCATTCTTTTTTAAATATTAATGGTATCATTGGACATAATAATCAACTTTAGTTTTGAATTCTAAAGTGATATTATTTAAACACATTTTTTTGAGCTATAGCGACAGTTCAAATAGGACGAAGGAAGTATTAATTTATTATGAGGGACCAGCTTATAAGCACTTTTCGGCTTATCTCCGCGTTTGGTAAAAATAAAAGAGCTTATAAGTCACGTGTTTATAAGCCAAAAATAAGCCATAAGTTGGTCTCATTACATCAAATTTGATTACCAGGGACAAGTTATTTCGTCACCAAAGATTCATATTTTGTCACCAAAAACCTTCCGTGACGAAAAAAAATTCGTCAACCATTCGTCCCTAAATGCGGGTCGCTAAATGTATACAGAGACAACTTAGTGTTTCGTCTCTAAATAAAGTTGCATTAACTACGAAATTCCATTTTGTCCCCAAATGCAGAGTATTTATGACGAACTCATTCGTCAAAAAAAGGTATAAAAATTTGTAGTTAATAGTACGTCTTCGTCACTAATTAATACCGACAAAACTATCTTGTCACTAATTCTTTGTGTAATTAGTGATGACATTAATTGTCCCTAAAGTTATATGTATTTCGTAGTTGAACAAGATTAATTTCGTCACTAAACAATCTATTATATACGAAGAGATATTTCGTCCCCAAATGTATAAATTAGTGATAACTTCTCTTTTACAAAAGTGGCTTATAATTTTGTAGTTAAAACCTATCATGTCGTCACTAAAATTATTTTTAGTGACACAACAAAAATGTCACAGTAAATTGTCGTCATTAGTAACAATAATAATTGTGATAAAATACAAATTTAATTTGTATTTAAAGAATGAAGTATATTAATGATTAGAAGGAAATTCTAGAACAAATACTATATTGTCACAATTTATGACAAAATAATGTCTTGTGACAAAAATGTGATTAGTTTGAAAATACAATGTAGTTGAGTCTCTCTCCTATCTTGTGAGCTCCTTGCTGGTTTGAAGCAAAAGAATATTTGAGTTGTTATTCCCAACTCCATTGATAGCTAATTTGTGAATTGCCTTAATAGACTTTCCTTTACCAACTAGATCTCTGATATCATTTTTTTTTTCCCGATAGACTACTTCATTTTGCAAGACCTTTCTTCTAGCTTTCCACGAACTTTCTTGATTCCAATTGAATCTGCATCTATTTTAAAAAGAAAGTCAATGTAGAACACTATCTAAAATGCAAAAAATGGAGTATGTTTTAATTTTTAAATTACAACTAAAAACTGTATCATTACAAATTTAACATAAATGATGATTTACGAACTCCTAACATAACATTACAAATTACTCTATTTGGCAGCATATATTCCATCAAGTAATCCAATGACCAGCTAATGAAGTAAATTACAACTTTAGTGGAAAAGAAGACTTAAACATTAATAAGAACTAGCCACCTCCAGCCCCAAAGTTATGTCCATATCCACTAAACATTAACTATATATAGTTGTTACAATAAACCAACTAGAACTGGCCTACTCCTTAATTATAGGTTAAGTTTGCAGTCACAAAATCTAATTTGATATGAATGCTATCATTAATTCTCTATGAGAGCATGATATGGATCCCTCTTCCCTCCTCTCCCCTTCCAAATATATCATTTGAATATTTATACCATACTTCATGCATTAGACAATTAATAATAGAAATTGGAAGAAAAGAAACAATATATTCCAAGAAATAGAGATACAAACCGAGAAATCATCTAAAAGTACTTGGCAATTAAGAGATGATGCGCTGATGGTAGAGCATGTGATAACAACTGCTGTAAAAACTCTCAACAGTGCCTAGTTAAGGTGGTGAAGGACGAGATCTTTTCATATATTATGTTTTTCTTCTAATTATACCAGATGAGTGTTGCCTGTGCTCGGCACAGGCCCAACATATTGGTTCATGAAATATATCATACATTTTATTTTTACTTAATCAAAAGTGACTAAGCCATTTAAATCAAGATAGAACAAAGCAATACCAGAATATAAAAAAGTAACAAAGGATTGTTAAAAATATGAGAGTTCCTTGACAAACTACCTTACCTTGTAAAGCGACGAAGCACCCAAGCATTAAGATATGTTATGTCCAATTTAACATGCACCATATACCACATGCATCCATGCCTCCACCAATCCAACACTCAAGACAGACTCTAGAATTGGCATCAGTTGTTGGCCTAACCCTCTCTCCATTCCCCTGCAGAACAATTAAAAGAGCACATAAATTGTTAAATTTTTTAAGTATATCAAATTTCATTGGTATGGGCTATCAAGACCAGTGATGGACTGATAAAATGAGATTGAATGGGCTAACAAAGAAATGAGGAAAACAGGCAAATGCTATGGATAATATACTTGGCAAAAATTTATTTTAGGATACTTCAAGCCAAGAAAGAAGACTATGGATGGGATACTCAGACATAGGTGGTGCAGGATATACTTTGCATAGATAACAGGAAAGACCAAAATAGCTAGTAGACTCGAATGTATAAACTTTTATCCTTAGACCAGTAGCTTCGAATAGAGTAGAGGCAGGTGGTTCCAAGCAATGGGGTTGCAACGTGCATGGGATTTGCTTTAAGCTTTGTACATAACTCTCTTAAGTATTCTAATTACCATTAAAAAAAATCACTGGCTAAAAATGCTTGTAAACTTTAAGCATTCATATGTTTGTTTATATTCTGTCATTCTTCAAATTTATGCATGTAATTATCATTTTGGGCACTTATGTGTTTGTAAGAAGTACTAGCATTCAGATGCTACTTTATTTGGCATTATTTCCATCATCAACTTAGCCTGTAACGTTTCCTTAACCTCTATTTAACCCAATTCCTCCCCTGCATTTTTCACTTTATTTCCCCTTCTATTAGTAGAGAAAATAAAGAGACAAAATAAACCAATTTAGATTTTCATTTGGATTGGCTTCCCTTTTTTATCAGAAGTATGAGCCCGCTAAAAAGTCATGTCTAAGATCTGCTGTACAACCATGTCTCTTTGTATAAGATAAAGAGGTTCCTACCTCTCGCACCACACACAAAAAATACTAAGATAAGCTATTCGGTCAACTGTGTGTAATTGTTCCTCACATCTTTATACTTTTGGGATTCGGTTAAACTTCTTAGAAGTAATAAATGAAGACCAAGCTGTAGCCTAAGATTTCTATCTATACACAATCTAAATTATGATGCTATATGCACATGTACAGCTCTTATTACAACAATAAAAGCAAACATACATTAGCAGTCAAAAGTAAATATGTTGTAGAGTCAAAAAGTTGTATGAGCTATTTGATTACTACAATCTATATAATGCAGTTAACATATTTTCAAACAAAGATCTAATTGACAAGCATGATACCTCGGATGCCATCACAGTAATCACATCCACATAGAATGCATAAGTCAATGAACTGATCCATACTAAGGTCCACCTCCTCCAGTACCTGAGAAAGGATATCTACAAATGTATATCAGAGACTATGTACCTGATATTAGAAAAAGGAAAATGTTCAAGTTCATTTACCTTGGAGTAAACCTAGGAGCTCAAAAGTTAAGGAATCCATATCTTCTAAGGCCATAGCATAAAGCTGACAAGTAGAGGAACTCCTCTCTAATACTCATCTATAAGGATGCAGGATGCCCTTTGAATGACTCGGAAGTGACATGTCATGGTGAAAATTAATTTTGCGAATATAAGCCTTGAACATATTATTCACAACATTATAGATCAAATATTACAATGATATGAAGCTACATGTAACCAAGTAATTTGAGCATGTCACAAGTAATATAGTACTAAGAATTCTACATATGAACACAAAATACATGCTTTTTGTCCTGCAAATAGTAGTGATCTGCAAGTCTATTTTAATGAGATATATATTCCCACAATGGTTGCAAGATTCAGAACTTCTCAATTAAAACAACAAATAAGAACTTCGACGCTAATATTCATTTTCACTTTCTCCATTACAGATGCTATTTTTACAACATCCATAAAAAATGTGTGATGACCTGAATTAAAGGAAAATTCTCATAACCAAATTGGCACCAAAACATAATAATGACGACAACTAGAAAAGGAAATTCAATTTTTCTATAGCGTAACTAGAACTATCTTATCATGTTATATTTATTAATTTAGGAGTCGTCACTTTTTGTATAAAGAGGTCTAATTCTAAACCACATACTTAACTCTAAAATATCAAAGAGAAATTGAGGAAGAGCTATAGAAAAAATAGACTTCTTGAACTTACCTACGACCCTGTGATAGGGAATTCTGGAAACTGGGAGAACTCAACGACATGTCCTTTTCCACGAGAAATTGAAGCTCAAGGCTTGAATCTTGTACTAATTGGAGACACTAACCAATTACACATAAGAATTAATAAGGGAATAATTCTTAAAAGTAGCATAAACACTTGAATTACGTTTACCCTGTTCCTCATTTTCTTATTAGCAAGATGATTAGTGCAAAATTACTGATTTACTAAAGGGAAAGACAGCTTCTGTTACACCTCGGAAAAATCCTCCATTGTTGTCCAAGTGAATGGACCAGCGAGGAGTACGAGTATCCGATGTTTTCATGAGTAAGAAATAACATTTGACGACCCTAAGTAAGATTCCGAAGGCAATTTCAATAAGAGATAGGTTATGCTCCATAATGAATAATTATAGGTTTTGGAAATGTGAAAAGTTGCAGGTTTGCATTCTGGCCAGTTGGTCGTAAAGTGAAATATGGACCGTAAAGTGGTATATGGTCCGTAAACTGCCATGTCATATTTTGGCTTCCAAAACTTCAACTTTCTGCCAAATGAACAAATGGTTAAATACGACCCAAAATACAGATCGTAAAGTGGTTTACGGCCCGTAAACTGTGTCCGTAAATCACCACGTCTCAGCCTGAGTTTCTGGTTCTGATATGATTAAACACGACCACGAAGGACGGTCCGTAAACTGAAATACGGACCGTAAACCAAGTTTACGACCACTGTGCTATTCATTTAAGATCAGATTTTGGGTTATTAAATAAGGGACCAAGTTTATTATTTCATTTTCACATTTCATCCCTTCTCTCTAAAACATCTCTCTACGTTTATTCCACAAGATTTCAAGGATTATTAGTCATCAACAACACAAATCAAGTGAATCAAGTGTAAGGAGACCCATTAAGATCATTCAAGTCAAGAAAATCTTATTGAAGGAAAACTAGGGTTTTTGCTCAAGTGACGTATCTCGACCAAGGCTCATTCCTATAACATCTAAGGTAAGATTTATGGTATTTATATGTTGTTTAAGGTATTTGAGAGTTAAAATGCTTGGACATTAGATGAGTATAGGAAAATGGGTCATGAATGATGAATAGTAACATTTTGAGAAATAGTTTGAATTGAGTTATGAGTCTTGATGTATTGTGATGTAAATGTGTTATAAATGATGTTGAGAACATGAGATGAGCTATGTACATGAATGGACATAGATGTGTGTTATAGCCATGGATATGAGTCATTGAAAGTAAGTCTAGAAAAGTGGATAATGTGGATGAATAATGATTATTGTATGGTATTGTGAATGCACTATTGACGTTTGGGAGTTGACATACGCTATGGAATAATGTCATATAAATAAAGGAGATGCTGTCCGATTTTCTCTAGCTTTAGCCATGTGTGCTAGTCGTTGATCCTAACGATAGTATGACTTTAATGAAGGTATAAACGCAACCGTTGAAAGAGAACGTGCAAGTGGTAAATAGTCGAACGGAAAAGGTATGTGAGGCTAACCCTTCTTTCATAAGGCATGGTTCTTTGGCCAATCATCTATATCTTTTACGAGCTTATGATGTTCTCTAAATGCTTCTATCTTCAAAGCTACTAAGCTTATGATCCTCGATATGCTACGATTGTACTAAATTCCTCGTATGACGAGTAGGCCCATTAAGGCAAATGTGACGAACGACGATAATAGTGATAATGATATCGATGACGATAATGATGACGATGATGATAATGATGTTACTAGAAATGATGCTTATGAGCTAGTATATGTATGTACCTATGTATGACTATTATGGAACCCCGAGCTTATGAGGCCGAGTATGATATGTAAATAAGTATGTATACGATTACGAAACGCGCGCACACCTCTGCAGATGGTACGGACAACCCTGACGCCTTGGTAGGGCCAGGTAGAAGTAACCCTGAAGCCTTGGTAGGGCTAGGTATGAGTAACCTTGAGCCTTGGTTGGCCAAGTATGTATGAAACACCGATCCTACGTGGTCGGGTATGCTATGTAAATGCTATGTATATGATATGATTATGTATATGACGTGAATATGAATATGATACGACTATGTATATGAATGTGAATAAGGGCATGTATACGAATCCGAGCACAAATATGGTACGGGTACTATTATGGAATACGGATAATGATGTATGTACACAAATACGTATTAGCAATGGAAAGTTCCTATGAAAGACAAGTAAGTGCATATGACAATGATATTTCCATCTCCCATCCTACGCTATTTCTTATGTTGCTATTTATGCTTCTATATTGATATTGATCATGCTTTACATACTCAGTACATTCTTCGTGCTGACGTCCTTTTGTTTGTGGACGCTGCGTCATGCCCGCAGGTGCACAGAGAGACAGGCTTGATCCATAGCTGCTTACTCAGAGATTACATAGCAGAGCTCCATTTCATTCGGAGCCATAGCTTTTGGGTACTTATTCTTTTGTGTATATAATTATGGGCATAGCGGGGTCCTGTCCCGCTCATGTGATATGTTATACTCTTCTTAGAGGCTCGTAGTCACGTATATATGGTTAGATATGTCTGGCCTTGTCGGCCTATGTTTTGTATATCATTTTGATAGCCTTGTCGGCTCATGTACATTGATGTGGCATAGATGCCTATGATGATATAAAGGCATTGTTGTCCAAAGGGACCAGTATGATTGATGGATAGAAATGTATGTTTTACTATGTGGATCACCTAGATGTAAGCATGAGTGTAAGATAAGGGGCGCCCGGGTGGGCTAGCACCGGGTGCTCGTCGCGGCCCTCTAGACGGGTCGTGACAGATTCGGAGCAAGAATAAAAAGTCCAACACAAACCTTGGAGTAGAAAATAGGTATATCTGCTTTGTAGATATCTCTGATGGCCTTAGGATGATTAAAATCTAATAAAGCACAAATAAAAAGAAAGTAAGAAACCCTAAGAAAAACAAGGTTGAAAAGAACCTGTGGTGATTTGTCGAATTTCAAAATTGTGATTTCAAAGTAAACACAGTAATAAGGAAGGAGAAAAATCAACCCCAAAAACAAATCTAGAATTTGAAGGAAGGGAAGTGGGAATACAATTAAGGAAGAGACCTACCAAATTCAGTTCTAACTGTGTAGAGAGGGAAAACCTAGAACCAAAGTGAAAAATAAAAGAGGGGAAGAATTCGTTTTGCCGCCTTTTGCTTTTTGGCGGAAAGTTGAAAAGAAACAAAAAATTTACGCCATAAACCAAGTACATAATAAGTGTTTTTTTTCTTCAAAATAATAAGTTTTAGAGAAAATTAAGTGCTTTGACAACAATAAAAATATATCATTGTCAAATTGTTACATTTAAAAATTTCTTAAACAGCCCATATAATATTCAACTGTTAAAATGTTTTGCTAACATAAAAGATAACTTCGTTTTAAAAAAAAAAACAATTAAAAAAAAGGCAGCCCAGTGCACTAAGCTCCCGCTATGTGTGGGGTCCGGGGAAGGACTGACCACAAGGATCTATTATACGCAGCATTACCCTGCATTTCGATCACATGGCAACAACTTTACCAAATACTCCAAAAATCAATTATACACCAAAAATTAAATCAACTTATTTCATTTATTGAAATTTACCAACAATATTATGGTTGTTTGTAAAAAAAAAATGCTACAAATCAAGTATGTAAAGAAGTCTAAAATATAGTTGTCACAATCCAAAATCTCATAGTCTCTTGACATGTAAATTTCATAAATGATCACATAATTATGAATTATTTTTCACCAAAATTAAATTATGTTTTCTAATAGAAAAATTACAAAACTTCCACCCTAGTACACAAAAGTCATAATTGTCGGAAAACCCAACATTTTGATACATTTGAAGATGGTAAAAGATTTGTGAATTATCACTCATCACCACGTTAAGAATTTGGGTCGAGATCCTCTTTTAATAGGGCCTGTATTTATTAAATCAAAGACAAAAAAGGGTTAAAATATAGAGTAAACTCTTCAGAAGGTTGGATTTATCAACAAATGTGACTTTTGTGTTAGTAGGGTGAAAGTTTTGTAATTTTTCCGTAAGAAAATATAGCTATACGACTTTTCTAATAGAAACAAAAAAGAACAAAGTTATGTGACTATTTATGAAATTTACCTGCCTCTTGATAAGAACTCAACGACCTTCGTATCGAGCAGATAACAATTAAACAATAATAAACATGTGTCTTGTCCCTTTAGACTCAATGAAAGGGCATTAACACGAACTGAAGGCTGAGCATGGCTCGTATGAGGCTATGAATGCAGTGCATGGCCTATGTGACGCATAGCCTTGGGCTAGAAACCTGGATTATTACGCATAGCCTTGGGCTAGAAACCTTGATTATGTTAGATGTAAATTGGGGCATAGGTAGACCCATAGGTTGGTGGCGGTTTTGCACGGGTCATTTATGTTTAGCACGATGCTTATTTTTGCATTATGTTGAAGATCGTGTCTGTGTAGCTCCGGCCATGTATAAATTTAACCATTACAATACCTTATCAAACCTCTAATTTTCTTCTCTTCTATATCCACCTCTATTCTCTCCCCTTCACCTCTCTATCTCTCTCTGCGCCATTTGCAATTATAAGCTCCTATAGAAGCCCTTGTCTTTATTTCTCATATTAATTATTCACCCAACAGATTCTAAGCAGCAAATTTATAGGTTTGAAGTTTCACAAGAAGCTTTAACAAAACCACAGTGGAGTTCTTCAGATTTTTACCCAAAACATCTTCCTTTCAGCTTCAAATCTCCGACCTAGGTCCTCTCAAGCAAAGATTATCAGTTTTAAATAATATAATCAAAATCTTAATACAAATCTCAGATTTAAAATATTTCAAGAGATTCTAAAGCTGACAATGGAGATATGGTGGTATTTGAGAGGAATTATAAGTCCCCAAGGGAATAAATTGTTTATACATAGTTATACAATACTTATACATTGTTATACAAAGCATATATATTTTTTATACATTATATATAGCGTATAAGAATGTATATGTAATGTAAAATAGTGTACAATGATGTATATGTAAAGTTACAAAAGAAGTTGAGCAAATTATATATAGCTATACAAAGCATATACATTGTCTATACACTACAATTTGAGTTGGTTTCTCTTGTTTATACATAGCATATACACTATATACAGTGTATAAGGATGTATAAGTAAAGTTACAAAAGAAATTGAGCAACTTATATATAGCTATACAGAGCATATACATTGTCTATACACTACAATTTGAGTTGGTTTCGCTTGTTTATACAGAGCATATACACTATATACAGAGTATATGTAATGTGTATATATAGCTATACAAAACAGATACAAAGAGTTACATTGGCTGCAAATTAGATATGTGAGCCGGATATATGGGTTATTTCCCTATATTTCAATTTTCTTCATTAGTGGTAAATCAAAGATCCACAATATATTTTGCATCTTTTCAAAGCATAATCTTGCACGTTGACGTTACCTTCGTATAATTGCTTTAAGTGGAATCAGTAGGTAGTTTTTGCCTGAAGCAAACTGACCGATTTCATCGGTAGAGTTTACATACAACAAAATTGACAGACACGTGCGAAAAATTCAAAAAAAAAAAATCTGAAAAGGAAATGTTAGCTTTTTAGCGCCAAATTTCGGGACACTATTTTTTACCGAGTTATCAGTAAATTAAACCAAAAAATTCATTGTTTCAATAAACAAATGAAATTAATCGATTTTCTATTAAAAATTAATAAAAAATACTATTCCATAAACCGATCGACTTGGTCAAAGCTCCGCTCAACTCATTAAAAATAATTGACCGGTGTGGTTAGCAATTTGTTTTAAAAAAAAATAACAAAATTCACCGATTATTTTCGTGCAAAAAATGCAATTGAAAAGTATAAATAAGAAAAAACAAAAACAAGCACCACAAGTGGTTGAATAGTACCTTGACGCGGTACAAACCTCGACTGTATTCCCGGATGATGCATTTTATATTTGCATAATTTAAGAAAATCAATGGATTCTATCATTTTTACAAATTAACTACCAATGAATTTGCCGATTTTTCTTAATTTTTCTCCTTCGCCAACTAACCAATGGACTCAATCGATTTCTTATGAAGAGCTTGATTTTTTTTTATTGTCAGTTGACACTTGTAGTCATTATAAATCGTAGCCAAAGAACATTTCGTATTTAGCTATGATTTTTTTCATAGCAAATAGTTGAATTATTCAACTACAAATTTTAAGTCGTTATTTAAAATATTGCATGTTTTGTGACAAATCTATTTTGTCACTAAAGCGCAGGTTGATCAGAGACAATAAAATCATCGTCAATAATTGTTTATATTATTAGTGACGAAAAAAAAGGTCACAATTAAATACAAATTTTTGTGGCTAAAGCTTACAACATTTATCTACAGACTCTAATTTGTTGCTATTGTAACAACATATTTTTTGTGACAAATATTTTTCGTCTCCAGAATTTAACTAATTTTAAGACAAAAAAAGATTTGTCACAAATTGGATACATTATTAGTGACGAAATAGTTTGTCACTGATAATTTTAAATTCGTGGCTAATATTACTCAATAAATGACGCCAACTTATTTTTTGGTGAGAAACTTTAGTGGACAAAATTTTTGCTACGAAATTTCAAGTTTCGTCATTAAAAGTTTCTGACCATATATTTAAACACGAAATATAATTTTCGTCACAAAAAATGAATAATTGGTGACGAATTTTGTGTCATAGTTAATAATTTCGTAGCTAAATATCACATTTGTTATAGTGGATCTCCCCCAACTTACTATTTTTGAGCTTATAAGCACTTTTAGTTTGACCAAGACTTTTACTATTATATCCCTAATATTATTTCATAATCCCTGAAATACCCTTACTCTAATAGAACCCTAAACTTTTCATCACATCACTTCCTCACCCTACGTCTTTAAAACCCATCAGCTCCTCTACCAACATTAAAAACATACGAGAATCCGAAGCTCTTCAATTTCATTAATCATCCTTCTGCATCTTCTTTAGTTTACAAAGTTTGTTTATATTCTTTTAATAAGGAAGAACGTAATTGCTTTGCTTAAAAGTTTTTATGCTTTTGTTCTAATCCTTTTTGATATTTTTTTAAACGTTTTTTCTGCGTTAATGTCGAGTATGTGTGCAGTGTTGTGTTTAACTTTGTGTTTATACATATAGGTAGTATTAGTTCTGTCCTATGAGTAATCAGATACCAATATCTATGTATTTGTGATGTCTTTATTTTTTTATTCAAATATCTTGTGTACTATTTGAGTATGTTATACTAACAATTAGTATGATTATTAACTAAATGGATTAACAAAGGTTTTGCCTACTTCACATCATGCATTATTCTAAGCTATTAGGTGCTCTTATTCCTTCAAACCTAATTGGTTTGTGAAAATAATTTAGTCCTAAACCAGCACTTCATATTCTTTCATAAAGGATATGAATAAAGATAGATGATAGGGTAGGGGTTTGGTAGTTGTGATTTATGAAGTAATGTCACCGTCAGAAAGTGTGGAGATACATTTGCTCCTGCCACGAAATGGCCCAATGCTAAAAAAAGAACAAAAAGGGAAGCTTAAAGAAAGGAAAAAGAGGATATAATTAACAAATAAAGAAAAGGCCACACGCAAAGATGTGTACAAGAAGACCAGGTTGTCTTTTACCTTTATTTTATATCCTAATAATTCATCTCTTATCGTTTGGTTAGAAAACAAGTTATTCCGGAATAACTAATCCCGAAATTGTTATTCCACCCTCAATGTGGAATAAAAATAACACTTAATTCCAGGATTAGTTATCGTCCTGGGTTTTATTCCAACCCAACGTGAGATAGACGACACTAAATTTTTATTTTAAGACTATTTTTGCTTATCCACCATACCAAACGACTCATATATTGTTGCATTAAAGTAGCTACAAAGA
The DNA here is from genome assembly GCF_019175385.1 of Lycium barbarum. Lineage (NCBI taxonomy): Eukaryota > Viridiplantae > Streptophyta > Magnoliopsida > Solanales > Solanaceae > Lycium > Lycium barbarum. The sequence goes on along the minus strand of NC_083339.1, from coordinate 33,154,638 downwards.
AAAAAAAAAACAAAAAGAAAAAGCAAGTCGTTAGCCACTGATGCCTACCAGCTCATCATCTAGTATTTATTTTGTACCATCATCTTAAATTTCTATATATTAAATTGTGATTTAGTAATATGTCAATAACAGATTTTTTATTCTAAGAAAAGTTTTTGACCTATAAAATTCATTTTTATCAATTTGATTCTATCACCCTCCTCCTTAATAATTTCCTCTAATTTTTTTTTTTTTGTCTTGGAGAGGGTATGGGGTAAAATACACTCATGACTAGTATAATCCATCCAATTTTGTCTAAAATTTAACTAATTATTAAGTGTTTTGTATTGAATATATACTACGAGATAATTAAATAAAAAAATTGAAAATTGAAAATTAGAAAGCCAGTAACTCCTCAAAAAGAAAAAGGGAAAAAAAGAGAACTAAAACAGACGTGAAATGTAAAAACTGAAAATTCCCCTATCCAAGTTTTTAACATTACCTTTTAAAGCAATGATACTAAATTCCCTCGTCAATCAAAGCAAAGCAAAGTTGCAAATACCAAGTTTGGAGATTCATGAGGAGCATTTGGTTTTAATTTAAACGTAAATATTTTTTTATCATAATTTAATATAAATATGATTGAACTTTTGAACTAATTACATACAAGTTGATGCTTATCACCTAACGAACAAAAATTCTGATCATTAGAATAGTTGAATTTCTTTGTATCTGTTACTAATATGTATAGAATTAAACCTAATGTACTAACAATATAAATACTTATAATTAATTCAACATGCCAGCCTTCGTCACTCTGAGATTATTAATCATTTGTAGTTCAAACTTGCTTATATATAAATTTATTTAACTTCGTATACTCTAAACTGAATTAATAACTTACTTGTTTAGCCGAAAATTCATTTATTAGGAAAAACATTTGAATTGGTACGTGTATACTGTAAAAATCGGATATATGCTAGACCGGTGAGTCCGGAGACCGAGCAGGAAGACTTTCTTTTGGGACCGAAAGAGTGCTTGATCCGAAGAAAGCAAAGGACATCGTTTGGTCCGGTTTCTCCATAGCCGAGTTGATCGTGGTCGTTGGTCCGTTTGATCGTGGCCGTTGGTCCGTTTAATCGTGGCCGTTGGTCTGGGTGAGATGTTACACAAATGCTACACATCAAGACCGTTCTGCCACCTTGTACTGTGAATCGTACAGATGTCAGACTATACGACCAACCTTATCCATTTTAGGGTTTTCTTTATTCAAAAGGGCTTTGTGTTGTATGAAGGCCATGAGACAAAACTATAAATAGGGACCATTACCCTACTTTTAAGGGTTAGCTTCTTGAGTTCTAGAACATTTGTAATAGCAAAAATATATAAATCTCTCCCTCTCAATATCAGATTTTGGTCCGGATTTATTGTGTTCATCTTTAGATTTGTTCAATCAAACAATATTCAATACATTGGCATATACGTTTAGTGTAGACCATCAATTATTATTTGGATTATTCATAGTTGATTCTATTCCATTTTCTCTCAATCAAGAATAGATTAAAGTTCAACCATATATCCTATACCTCACTCATAAATTTAATTGATTATCCAAATTTGGGGTAAACAGTTTGGCGCCCACCGTGGGGCTAGGATAATAGTGGTCGTTGATCTTGATCTCTTACCCATCAGAATCAAAAATATCTTTTGTTCGTCTCTGTAAAAACGGACCAAATGGTTAACAATGGATAATCTGGTCATGTCAACAACAACGAGATTGTGGCCGAAAATGAAGACAGCGGGCCACGAGGATTACCAAACCCCGCTGACCCGAACCCCGTTAATTCGAGGGAGGGCCTCAACCGGCAAAACACTGTGAACCAGGAGAATGCCGCCCAGCCGGCCACCGATCCTTTAAATACTCACAATTCAATTACTTTGTGCCGGACACAGGGCCGGAAAGAACCGGATACCCCGGATGATAATATTGACCTATGTTTAATTTTTGAAATGTTGCAGGAACAGAGAGCAGCGATTGCCGAACAAGGAATCGCAATAGCCCAGTTGCAAAGCAGAAGAGATAAAACGACCCCGGAGAAGGCGAAGGGTATTGCTGAACCCAGAAGGGATGAAGCACGGATGGTTGAGAGCAATGGGTCCGGAGCTGGTTCATCCACCGAGGTACTGAGAATGCTCGAAACATTGGCGAGGCGGGTAGACTCGACCGAAACGAGGGTGGAAACATATAACTCTCGGGTGGATCAAATACCGGGAGCTCCGCAAATTCTGAAAGGACCGGATTCGAAGAGATATATTCAGAGGCCTTTTCCTCCGAGCGCGGCTCCGAAATTAATCCCAAAGAGGTTCAAAATGCCGGATATCCAGAAATATGACGACACAACGGACCCTCAGGAACACGTGACTTTGTACACTTGCGCTATAAAAGGCAACGATGTGGAAGAGGATGAAATTGAGTCCGTGTTGCTAAAAAAGTTCGGGGAAACTCTGTCAAAGGGAGCGCTGACTTGGTACGACCATCTGCCCGAGCATTCGATCACTTCTTTCGAAATGCTCGCCGATGCTTTCATAAAAGCTCACTTCGGTGCCAAAAAGGTGCAGGGCCGTAAAGCAGATATTTTTCGTATAGCCCGAAGAGACGATGAGTTACTGCGTGAATTTGTCAACCGATTCCAAAGGGAGCGAATGGAGCTCCCCCCGGTTCCGGAGGAATGGGCTGCACAAGCTTTCACAAAGGGGCTCAATCCTCGGAGCTCGACGACTTCTTTCAAATTAAAGTAAAACTTGCTAGAATATGAGGCCGTGACATGGGTAGATGTCTATAACCAATACGAGTCAAAGATTCGAGTGGAGGATGACCAACTCGAGCTTCCCCCAGGGCCAGTAAATATGAACAAAAGTTTGGAGAGACCAAGGAAAAATTACGAACCGGAGGCCAGATCATCGAGGGAAAGGTATCAGCCATATTCTCATTCGGAAAAACCAAGCTTCAGGTCGGAGAAATCCAGGGTTGGCCCGAGCCATTTCACCGGTCGTGGTGATAAACGGGTCAAGCGCCCGTCGAACAATCGAGGTCTCTCATTCAGGAGTGATGCCGGAAGCTCTGCCGGCAGCAAAGACTTGCTGAGGATATCGGAGTACAACTTCAACGTCAACACTTCGGACCTCGTCTCGGCTATTGGCCGTATCCCGGATGTAAGATGGCGAGACCTCTAAGGTCGGACCCGAACATGATGTGTGAATATCATGGAACCCATGGACACAGAACTGAGGATTGTCGCCAGCTAAGAGAGGAGGTAGCTCGGTTACTGAAGAATGGCCATCTTCGAGAATTGCTGAGTGAACGAGCCAAAGGTCACTACAAGGAAAGGGAGACTCATAAAAGGCCGAGCCAGTAGATCCTCAGCATATAATCAACATGATAATCGGACGCAGCAGGCATCATTCAACCGCACAATGATGCATTGATAATCTCTATTCTTATTTTTAAAACTCAAATTAAGCGTATTTTGATTGACCCAGGTAGCTCGGCCAACATCATCCGGTGGAGAGTGGTCGAACAGCTAAGGCTACTCGATCATATTGGACCGGTAGCCCGGGTACTCAGCGGGTTCAACATGGCGAGCGAAACCACAAAGGGGGAGATCTCATTGCCGGTAAACATCGATGGCACTATCCAGCAAACGGTGTTCTATGTAATCGAAGGAGATATGAAGTATAATGCATTACTAGGTAGACCCTGGATACATAGCATGAGGGCCGTGCCATCGACATTGCATCAGCTGCTAAAGTTCCCGACCCCGAAAGGGATAAAGACCATCCGAGGTGAACAACCCGCTGCAAGGGAGATGCTCGTGGTCGAGGAAGCAACACCTCAGCCCAAAAAATCGGATCAAAAAGAAGAAGATTCAACCGGGGGAAAGGACACCAAATAGCAATCAAAGCACTCGGGGTTGGATCCGGGGTATGAAGACGATGATTTCGGTGTACCCAGATCATTCGTCATGCCTGATGACTCGGATGCAACCAAGTCAACTGTAGAGGAGCTGGAGCAGATCATCTTGTTCAAATATCTACCAGACAGAAAGGTATACCTAGGCACGGGGTTAACCTCGGAGCTCAGGAACAAGTTAGTTGAATTTCTTCGAGCTAATGCCGATTGCTTCGCATGGTCCCATATAGATATGACAGGTGTACCACCGGAAGTAACAACTCACAAGCTCAGCATAGACGGGAGGTTTCCCCCGGTGAAGCAAAAGAAAAGGCCCATGGCAGAGGCAAAACACGCTGTTACACCTCGGAAATTTTCCCATTAGCGTACAGTGAATAGGCTAACAAAGGACATAGCGTGTGCGATGTTTTGATGAGTAATGACGTCCCTTATATTGGTATCGAAGTGTTGAACAATTGTTAAGAAGGTTCCATAAGGATCAGAGAATTAACGAAGTGATAAAAATAAGATTCAGTTAACTGGTGGATTATACGGTCGATTATACGACCGTATAATGAACCGTAGAAGTGTCACAGAACGAAGTTGAGAAAAGGTGGGTTTTACGGTAGATTATACGGACCGTATAAAATTACACGGCCCGTAAAATGAACCGTCAAGTTGACACAGAAAAGGGAAGTCACTGGAGCAGTTTTACGGTCGATTATACGGACCGTAAAAATTTATACGGTCCGTATAATGGACCGTATAATGATGTCGGGACAGATTTCAACTTTTAAATAAGGACCCAAGCTCACTTTAATTTATTTCACTCTCTCTCTCCACGACCCAACATCTCTCTAGAACCTTCCCAACTCTTCCAATACAAGAATCCAAGTGAACAATTAAGATCAACTTCATCAATCCCCCAACACCAAGTGTAAGGAACACATCAAGGATCATTTAAGTCAAGAAATTCCATAAAAGGTGGAACTAGGGTTTTGTGCAAGTGAAGCATTTCAACTCAAGACTTGTTCAACTATCATCCGAGGTAAGTTTCATGACTTTATCATGTTGTTTAAGGTATTAGAAGACTAAGAAGCTTGAATTGTAGAAAGACATGGGAAATGGGTCTTGAATGGGTGAATAGTGTCACCATTGAATGATAGTGGAATTGAATCATGAATGTTGATGTGTTGTGATTATGAATACATTATAAATGATGTTTATATCATGAAACAAGTATTAAATGTGCGAAAATACAAAAATGAGTTATAAGGATAAATGTGGGAAAATTGTAGGGAATTGGTGGAATGTGATAAACGTATATAAATTATAGTTGTTGATTGTAATATTGTGAACGTTGGGGAGTTGATATAGACTATGGGAAAGGCAGTATAAATAAAGGAAGTACTGCCTAATTTTCTCTAGAAATAGTGACGTATTCCCTTAAGTCGATTAGCTAACGTTAATACGGATTCCTTCGTGAAGGTAGCGACGTGACGCTAAAGGGGAGCCAGTGCACGATAGCTTAGCTAAACGAAAAAGGTATGTGAGGCTAGTCCTTTCCTTCTAATGGCATGAATCCCATAGCATGAATTCCTTTCCTCTTCATGAGTTCCTGTATTCCGGAAAGCTAAAAGCCTATATCCATAAGAGCCCATATAAGATAAAGAGATATGGTATGATGATGCCATGTTGATAATGATGTTATTTATTGCTCACACTCACCTTATGTAGTATTTCCTTCAAGGTGAGGCAGGATGTTAATAATTTCTCTATAATGAAATCGGGGGATCACGACCTTACGTCACCCCGATAGAGCATAGTTGATCTTGAGTCTTATGCATGTATGATGACAAGTATATTTTGATAAGCATATTATTATAAGTATTTTATGATGAGCATGTCATGATTGCATCACACCGGGCCTAGTTGGTCGGGCAGTCACCGCCAAGGCGGGCAGCTATACGGATACACCATGACCCTTTTGGCATGGGCAGACACCACCAGTGGGCGGCATGAGATGGTACCCCGGACGCGGGAGGCCTGGACGCGGGCTAATGTTATTGATTATCACACCGTTCCGACATGGACGGGCAGCTTATATATTATGCATACATGACATGATAATGAGTATGAGTAAGACAACATGCATTACTTCTCTTATGATTGTTATTCAGATCCAGATGCTTCATATTGCTGTTCCCATTATATTATTACTGTCTTTCTTCATTGTTTATGCCTCTTATACTCAGTACAATATTCGTACTGACGTCCGTTTTCTTTGGACGTTGTGTTCATGCCCACAGGTAGACAGGGAGGTGAGCTCGGTCCAGATCCTTAGTAGCTGTCAGCCGATTGAGAGCACTCCATTGTTCGGAGGTGCTTATGATTATTTATTTTGATATATATATATATATATATATATATATGCATATTTTGGGCACGACGGAGTCTTGTTCCGTCTATGTATACAGTATGTCAGTAGAGGCTCGTAGATACACAGTGTGGGTTAGATGGTCTCACAAGATGTTATCATATGTATATATTATTTTGATGGCCGAGGGGCAAATGTATATAAAGCACTTATGTTTCTATATAAAATATGTTTTTCCTGTAATTTCATGTACAAAGTTGATAAAAGGGGCATTAAATGAGTAAGATGAGTAGTAGACCAAGCGGTGCTCGGTGGCAAGCTCCGGGTACCCGTCGCGGCCCCTAGCTGGGTCGTGACACACGCCTTCGTAAAAGACGAGGTAACGAAGCTTTTAAAAATAGGCTCTATCCGGGAGGTAAAGTACCCGGACTGGCTAGCTAACGTAGTAGTGGTGCCAAAAAAAGGTAATAAATTTCGAATGTGCGTTGATTATAAGGATCTAAACAAAGCATGCTCGAAGGATTCATTTCCGTTGCCTCACATCGATAGAATGATCGATGCGACGACCGGGCATGAGATGTTAAGTTTTCTCGATGCTTACTCTGGGTATAACCAAATCCGGATGCACCCGGAGGATCAAGAGAAAACATCCTTTATTACCCGATATGGGACTTACTGTTACAATGTCATGCCTTTTGGATTAAAAAATGTCGGTGCAACTTACCAACGCCTAGTTAATGGGATGTTCGAAGAACAAATAGGGAAAACAATAGAAGTTTATATTGATGACATGGTGGTCAAGTCCCTGTAAACAGAGGACCATTTAAAGCATTTGCAGGAAACCTTCGATGTACTCCGCAAGTATAACATGAAGCTCAACCCGGAAAAATGTGCCTTCGGTGTCCGGTCTGGTAAAGTTTTGGGTTTCATGGTGTCGAACCGGGGGATTGAAATCAACCCGGACAAGATCAAAGCCATTGAGGACATTGAGGTGGTGAATAACATCAAAGAAGTGCAGAGGCTCACCGAAAGGATAGCGGCGCTGAGTCGTTTCATATCGAGGTCCTCGGACAAGAGTCACCGATTCTTCTCCTTACTGAGAAAGAAGAACGACTTCGTTTGGACACCGGAGTGTCAAAGAGCTTTACAAGAATTAAAAAGGTACTTGTCCAGCCCACCGCTATTGCACACACCAAAAGCAGACGAGCAGCCTTTTCTCTACCTTGCTGTCTCCGAGGTAGCGATAAGTGGCGTTTTGGTCCGAGAAGAATCAGATACGCAATTCACTATATATTATGTAAGTAAAACTTTGGGGGATGCGGAGACCCGTTATCCCCGCTTGGAAAAATTAGCATTGGCATTGGTAAGTGCTTCTAGAAAGCTCAAGCCCAACTTTCAATGTCATTCGATATGTGTAGTGACTACTTACCCCCTAAAAAACGTCATGCACAAACCGGAATTATCGGGTAGATTAACTAAATGGGCCATAGAAATTAGCGGATATGATATCGAATACAAGCTTCAGATGGCCATCAAGTCCCAGATCTTGGCCGACTTTGTGGCAGACTTCACCCCGGCTATGGTCCCCGAGGTTGAGAAAGAACTTATGCTAACCTCGGGGAAATCTTCAGGTAGTTGGTCGCTACACACGGATGGAGCCTCGAACCTCAAAGGTTCTGGGCTAGGAATCGTCCTTAGAACCCCGGCTGGGGATGCCATTCGACAATCCATTAGAACTGTTAAATTGACTAACAATGAAGCCGAGTATGAGGCTATGATTGCAGGTTTGGAATTAGCCCGGAGTATGGGGGCCGAAATTATCGAGGCAAAATGCGATTCTCTTTTGGTCGTAAACCAGGTGAACGGCGACTTCGAGGTCAAGGACGAACGGATGCAAAGGTATCTGGAAAAAATCCAAGTGATACTACACCAGTTTAAAGAATGGACCATGCAGCATGTACCGAGGGAGCAGAACAGCGAAGCCGATGCATTGGCCAATTTGGGATCTTCGGTCGAAGGGGAAGAAATCAACCCCGGGACTACGGTGCATTTGATGAATTCAGCAATAGAAAACGGACATGCCGAAATAAACTCAACGGGTTTAACTTGGGATTGGCGCAACAAATACGTCGATTATTTGCGAGATGGAAAGCTCCCGAGTGACCCAAAAGAATCATGGTCACTAAGGACAAAAGCTGCGCGTTTCTGCTTGGTAGATGGCCAATTGTATCGACAGTCTTTCTTCGGACCCCTAGCCAAGTGTTTGGGTCCCGGAGAAATGGAGTATGTGATGAGAGAGGTGCACGAGGGGACTTGCGGAAACCACTCCGGTGCTGAAGCCCTGGTCCTAAAGATTATCAGAGCCGGTTATTACTGGAACCGGATGGAGGAAGATTCGAAAAAATTTGTCCGGAAATGCGATGGGTGTCAGAGACATGCCTCGATGATTCATCAGCCCGGGGAGTTGCTGCATTTGGTGGTGTCACCTTGGCCTTTTATGAAGTGGGGAATGGACATTGTTGGTCCACTGCCATGGGCACCAGGTAAAGCTCGTTTTATTCTCTTTATGCCTGACTACTTCTCCAAATGGGTTGAAGCGCAGGCCTTCGAAAAGATTAGAGAGAAGGAAGTCATTGACTTCATACGGGACCACATCATTTGTCGTTTCGGCATCCCGGCCGAGATAACTTGTGATAATGGTCCTAAGTTCGTGGGCGGCAAAGTCAATGATTTTCTCGAGGGGTTGAAAATCAAGAAAATCGTATCAACGCCATTCCACCCGTGTGCGAACGGACAGGCGAAATCCACGAATAAAACAATAATTCAAAATCTGAGGAAAAGACATGAAGCGTCGAAGCATCACTGGAGGGAAATACTACCGGAGGTATTGTGGGCTTACAGAACCACATCAAAATCAAGCACGGGAGAAACACCTTTCTCGTTGGTCTACGGGGCCGAAGCCCTCATTCCCGTAGAAGTTGGTGAACCGAGTCTCCGGTTTAGGTATACCACCGAGGAGTCAAACGAGGAGGCCATGGCCGTAAAACTCGATATCACGGATGAACTTCGCGAAAATGTGTTGGTACGTATTGCAGCCCAGAAGCAGAGAATGGAAAGATACTATAATCGGAGAGCCAATTTTCGACATTTCCAAGTTGGGGACTTGGTGCTTCAGAAATTTACCTTGAACACCAAGAACCCCAACGAAGGAAAACTAAGACCGAACTCGGAAGGTCCGTACAAGATAACCGAGGTAACGGGCAAAGGATCATATCAGCTGGAATCCATGGACGGACAACGGTTGCGCAATAACTGGAATGTGGCCCATTTGAAGAGAAACTACTGCTAAGGTATGGGCACCTCGTGTTTTATGATTAACCCTTTTCTTTTTTTTTGCAGGAAGTCAAGTACCGGATTAAGTTAGAATCTAGGTCTGAAAACACGTGTTGCACTCTTTTCCTTAGTACGGTTTTGTCCCAAGATGGGTTTTCCGACAAGGTTTAATGAGGCAACAAGTACAACGTGTTACTTAACAGAAACAAGGACAAACGCCCGGAAACACGGGATCACGGCCTACGAGAGGGGGCTTAATAGCGCTTGCCCGAACTTGCAGCTCGGACTAGCACTAGGGGGCTACCCACATAGAGGTTTACCCCGGTTAGTGGAAAACTGTTACACCTCGGAAACTTTTTGTGAGCCAACAATGAATAGACCAACGAAGGGCATGAGTGTGCGATGTTTAACTAAGTAGGGAATGACTATTTATGAACTTTGGAAATAAGAAAGTTGCAGAATTTCATTTCAGCCCAGAGGTCGTAAAATGGAATACGACCCGTAAAGTGCCATCGTCCTTCAACATTCCAAGAATTTCAACTTTCTGCCAAATGTTAAATGGTAAAATACGACTCAGAATACGGACCGTAAATTGAAATACGGCCCGTAAACTGTGACCGTAAACCACCATGACCTATAGCAAACCTTTCTGTTTCTGATATGCTTAAATACGGTCGTGGAGGATGGACCGTAAACCAGTATACGGCCCGTAAACTGGGTTTACGGCCACTGTACACCCCGACTTCTGTTAATTAAAAATCATATTTTGAGTTATTAAAAAGGGACCCTAACCTCATTTTATTTCATTTCTCACCTACACGGTTCAAGAACTCTCTAGAGTACTCCAAAACACTTCATCCACAAGCATTTAAGAGAATCAAAGGGAGATCAAGATCAACAACATTAAATCCATGAAACAAAGTGTGTGAAACTCAAGTGAAGTTCATCCAAACCAAGAAGTTCCAAAAAAAAAAAAAAGTGAAGTAGGGTTTGGTGCTAGAGAAGCAATTCGACTCAAGACTTGTTCAACCATCATCTAAGGTAAGTTTCATGACTTTATCATGCTGTTTAAGGTATTGGAAGGCTAAGATACCCGAGTTGTAGAAAAGCATAGCAAATGGATCATAAATGAGTGAATAGTGCCATGAGCGAATGGTAATAGAATTGAATCATGAATGTTAGTGTGTTGTGAGTATGAATACGTTATAAATGACATGTAAACCACGAGATAAATGTGATACATGAGAAAATACGATAGTGAACCCAAAACCATAAATGTGGGAAAAATGAAGAGAAATGGTGGAATGCGGTTAATGCATGTAAATGATGATTGTTGAATTCAACATTGTGGGTATCATTATGAGCATTTGGGAGTTGACATAGAACATGGGAGAAGTAGTACAAACAAAGGGAGTGTTGTCCAATTTTCCCTAGAGTTAGTAACGCGTTCTTATAGTCGATTAACTAACGATGGTGCGAATTCTCTTTTGAAGGTAGAAACGCGATATCGAAGGAGAACAAGCGAGCAATAGTTTAGTTAAACGTCAAAGGTATGTGAGGCTAGTCCCTTCTTTCTAATGGCATGAATCCTATAGCGTAACTTGTTTCTTATCCATGAGCCTATGTCTATAATTAGCTACACCAGGTAAAGAGTTAAAGTATAGAAAGTCTAACGATGTTATTTATCGCTTACACTCACCTTATATGCTAATTCCTTCAAGGTGAGGCAGAATGTCCATGATTGTTCCATAATGCAATCGGGGGATCACGAGCTTACGTCACCCCGATAGAGTATGCATTATGATAAGCTAAGCATATTGTGATGAGCATATGATAATATTACTATTACACCGCGCCTATTTGGCCGGGCAGTCACCGCCAAGGCGGGCAGCTATGCGATACACCATGGCCAGATGGCATGGGCAGACACCACTAGTGGGCGGCATGAGATGTTACCCCGAACGCGGGAGGCCTGGACGAGGGCTCATGTTATTGATTATCACACCGATACGATATGGACGGGCAGCTTATACATTTTGCATACATGATATGATGATGAGTATGAGTAAGATAACATGCATGACTTATTTTCTTTATACTTGACAGTCGGGTTCAGATGTTCCATATTGATATCATTCCCATTATCAGTGTCTTATTTCATTGTTTATGCCTCTCATACTCAGTACAATGTTCGTACTGACGTCCGTTTTCTTTGGACGCTGTGTTCATGCCCACAGGTAGACAGGGAGGAGAGCTCGATCCAGATCCGTAGAAGCTATCAGCTGATTGAAAGCCCTCCATTGTCCTGGAGGTGCTTATGACTATTCTTTCGTGTATATATATATATATATATATATATATATATATATATATAGCCTTGTATATGTATTTTGGGCACGACGGGGTCTTGTCCCGTCCCTATGTTCAGTACCCCAGTAGAGGCTCGTAGATACGCAGTGCGGGTTAGATGGTCTCACGAGATCGCTGCTGTATATCTATACATATATTTATTATTTTGCTAGCGCAAGGGCACATGTGCATGAAAGTATTTTATGATTCCATATGAGATATGATTTTTCCTACGCTATGAGTATAAAGATGATAAAAAGGGTATAAAATGAGTAAAATGAGCGATAGAACGAGCAGCGCTTGGTGGTTAGCCTCGGGTACCCATCGCGGCCCCTAGCTGGGTCGTGACAAAAACGGAGGAGCTCAACAAACCAAAATCGGACCTTCTATATTAGGTTTCGATGTAAGGACCAAACGATCAGAATGAATCGTGTCCACTCAGTATTTTGTACGGCAAAACCAAGACCGGACCTTCTGCATTAGATTTTGATGTAAGGACCAAACGATCAGAATGAATCGTGTCCATTTATTATTTGCTACGGCAAAAGCAGAAGGGAACAAAAATTCTCATATCATGAATGTACAAATAATTGCAATACAAAAATTATCGAAAGTTCGGATTACGGTATTTCGGATGTCTTCTTGCTAAAACACCCTACCCCGGTGATTATCACCGTATTTCGGCATTACTTCATTCATATACCCTATTCCGGGCACTACAGTCAAAATTTGACAAAGGCAGCAAGGTCACAATGAACCGAGCCAAAGTCTTTAAACTCCCTCGAGTGGGGATTGGTCCCCAAGGTTGGGATCCAGGTGTCCGAAAAACACCGGCCCTAAAAAATAGTCGAAAAATACCGGCCCTAAAAATACCTATCGTGATTCGGACATGTCTGAATTCACAAAGCATAAGATAAGTCCCACGGGCAAAAACTCGATCAAATTCCTCGACAAAACGTACCGGACGAAGAGAAAAAGCCAAAATTCAGGCCCAGTGCGGAATAATGACTCCGAGTCTACTTGCCCTTAAAACGGACCGACAATTCGGGCAAAACTCATAACCAACATTCAAACAAGAATAAAGAAATTCAAGAAAATGCATGTTCCATTCATACAAAGGTTTTTACATCGGAAACTCCTACAAAGGCAAAAAAAAAAAAAGGCTACGTACAGGCCCCTGGTCTATCCGGTATGGCTGGATCCGGAGTGTTCAGACACTGTCCGCTCGGAGTCGTCGGAGTCACCCCCGAGGACTCCCTTAGCCCCTTCTTCGACCCTTTTAGCTTCGAGTATCAGGGCTGGAAGATTTGCAAAGCCATGCTCGGCTTGCTCAAGAGTAATCCTCCGAGACTTTCACTTTTCATACTCCACAGCAATAGTAGTATGAGCCTCGGCAGCCTCCAAGCTCTTAAGGGCTTCTTCCAAATTGTCCTCGGCCTGGGCTAGCTTTGCCACCAGAACATCCCGATCTTCTTCAAGGACCTTTTGCATTTGAGTGGCCGATTCGAGCTAGGCCTTGAGAAGGTCATTAGCATCAACCGTCTCCCCGAGCTCGGTTTTTAGCTCATCACATATCCGGTCCCTCTTCTCCGCCTTCTCCTCAAACACCCTCATACGCTCTTTGTACCGGGCACTCTCAGATTTAAAAAACCGATGCCTCTCGGCCATGCTCGTATCATCGGACTAGACCGAATCTAGCTCCCCCCGGAGTTGAGAGATAGTGGTTTCGAGCTCACCAAGAATTGAGGAAAAATGAGCATTGTCCCGGCTAAAGCCAACTTTGTCCGCTTCTAGCAGTCGGTTCTTTTCGACCATCTCATCCTTTAATCGACGGTTTTCGGCCTTCGTCGCATCGAGCTCAGGTTGGAGGTTGGAAAGAGTAACTACTCGGTTCAGCTCATCCTCCTTCAGCTGCAAAAGGTGCTGAAACTTCTCCATTTCTCGACTTTGGGCATCCAGTTGGCCCTTGAAATCATCAACCTCTTGCTGAGCACGGACGAAGGCTTCGTTGACAAGCACCACACTTTGTAATAGAAGCAAGTTAAAACTCGAATAAGCGAGAAACTAAAATTCTCAATGAATTATGCAAAGGATGGCTGATAAACTTACTTGATTGCCCGCATGCATGCCCTCATTAATGAGACACTGCCAGGGGACTCCATTCATCTTCCGTTTGTCCGAGTTCGAGACGAGCTGCCTCAGGTAGCTTACTACCCCCACCGGGCGAGACAAAAAGCTACAGTCCTCGGGAACGGTGATTACGGCTGATTTGGTCCTCCTGGGTTCCACGCTTGGGGCCAGGAAAACACGCACCAGGCTATCCCTAGCTCCAGTCTCGGTGGCCCGGCTAGCCGCCCTCGTGGCTCGAGGGATCGGGAGATGTCCGAAGCTGGCAGCTTCGCCGATAACAGGAGGAGTGTCTGAGAACATGTCATCAAACTTATCCGGACTTGAAGTCGGAGTTGGAGAATTCAGAGTGGCCTCAGCAGCTTCGGCAAAGGTAGGGATCTCCGAAGTTGCAGCAATCTCATAGTCGGGCAGCGGGCCAACAGCCGTTGGAACTTCGGTCTCGGGAAACGGCTCTGTTCTTCGACCGGCTTCGGCGGCAGGTGCCTTCCCGGATCTTCTTGTCCTTTGCAGGGGGTTTCTTCGGAAGAAGCATCACCTGAAATACCGACGAATTCAATCGACCGTAGAGGAGTCGGGTAATGAATTTCTTCCCCACCTGTGTATGATGTCGGAGCTGAAGGTCCTTCCCCGGCAGAAGGAAGTGCTGAAACGGTGATACCCTCCTCCGGAATGGAAGCCACGGAAGGGGCCACACTGATCCTCCGAACGAGGAGCTCGGGCTCTGTTTCATCCCTTAAAGTCCTAACGACGCTCCTCACCCTTTTCTTCGGTTTCTGCCCTTTGTCCGAGGGATTTTTTCTTTTGTTGGTGGCAACAAAGATACGTGATGCACCCGCTGCGTCGAACTCGGGTGCCAACGTAGCGGGTTCAGCTACTGATTCCGGTCTCGAATCCACCGAACCCTTGGGCAAACCTGAAAGCCGAAGATGTTACACAAAGGAGAGGTGGAAATATGTCATGAACATCAATAGAAGCAAAGTATTACCGTGGGTTTGAGCAATCCATCAGCCACGAGAAAGGAGTCCCCATGTTCGGTCATCGTGGGTATGTTGGCTGAGGAGAGCAGTAACCCAATCGTCGAGGTTCTGGACAGCCAGAGGTATCCAACCCACGGTTAGTATAAATAAAAAGACAAGTTGTGAGAATGTGGCAGAACTGGAGTTTGACAAAACATTCAAAAGCAATTATTAGAAGAACTGGGACTTACGATTATCATTCCACTGCTCCGGGAAAGGCATGTTACTGGCCTGAATAATGTCCTTGGTCCTCCCTCGGACATAACGCTCCAACCAGCCCCGGTCTCTGTCTTCATCCATTTTTGAAAAAATTGGATTCCGGCTACGCTTTGCGAGTTTTATTACACCGCCCCGAAATAACCTCGGGGAGTATAGCCGTATGAAATGGGCCAGCGTGAACTCCGTTTTCATATTATTGGCCAACAGCCGGAGGCAGGCCACGGTCCTCCAAACTATCGGACCAATCTGGGCCAGGGTAACGTTATAAGTCCGGCACATATCTAAAATGACCGGATCAATCGGGGGGTCGAGCTTGAGGGTGAAAGGATAAGTATAAACGTACAAAAATCCCTCCCGATGGTCGGTGACTGACTCATCTGGTCCGGGGGCGAAAACGTGAACCGGACGGTTATCCCATCCGCAATCGGTCCAGACTAAATCGAGTTTGTCCTCAGTAATGGACGAGGGATACCGCCTTACGTCGAACCCTCTATCAGAAACCAAAGAAGGTTTCTCGACCTCGAAGTCTTTGTTGTAATTAGGTTCGGACGGTACAATGTCTGAAGCAGTAGGTTCGAAGGTGACCTTCCCTTTGGGTTGAAAAGTTGGCTCGGTTCCTTGAGATGAAACTGAGGGAACATCATGGGAAGTGGTTTCGGTGTTAGCGGACATTTGAAAGTTATGGAGGTTTAGCGAATTCGAAAAAGAAGAAAACAGAGTAAGGGAGCAGCGAAGAAAAAATTCAAAATGGTAAGGTAACAAGAAGCAGCAGCACACTCAACAAAAATGGCTAAGTGAAGAAGTTGGCAAAGCTGTTTCCGTTCACGTAATGTCAGCAATGAATCAACAAGAAATACATGTTAAAAGATGATGAAATGAAGAGAAATAAAAAGAAGTGAAGAATGAAATGGAAAGGTGAAGTGAAGAACTGGAAATGGAGAACGAAATAGGTCGTAAAATGAACAAATGAAGTTGTTGAAGACGTTATATAGACATGAATCGAGGCGGTTACAGATCCCAGCCAACCGAGGAGTGCCACGTGTCCCATAATTAATAAGAAGTGACTTAAAACGACGTGCGTGACGGCGGTTATCAGTGCTGACCATCCGGGATAAGACATGTGGCCGATGACAGAGGGACTTGACGCAACTGTTCCCGCCAAAATGAAAAGATAACGACAGACAAATGGAGCCACCGGTTTCTTGATTCATCCACTTCTCGTTACTCCGGTAAAACTACGGTCCGGAAAGTGTGGGGACTATCTGTATATGGTAAAAATCAGATATATGCTAGACCCGTGAGTCCCGAGACCGAGCAGGAAGACTTTCTTTTGGGACCGAAGGAGTGCTTGATCCGAAGAAAGCAAAGGACATCGTTTGGTCCTGTTTCTCCATAGGCGAGTTGATCGTGGCCGTTGGTCCGTTTGACCGTGGCCGTTGGTCTGTTTAATCGTGGCCGTTGGTCCGGGTGGGACGTTACACAAATGCCACGCGTCATGACCGTTCTTCCACCTTGTACTGTGAATCGTACAGATGTCAGACTATACGACCAACCTTATCCATTTTAGGGGTTTTCTTTACTCAAAAGGGCTTTGTGTTGTATGAAGCCCGTGAGGCAAAACTATAAATAGGGACCATTACCCTACTTTTAAGGGTTGACTTCTTGAGTTCTAGAACATTTGTAATAGCAAAAATATATAAATCTCTCCCTCTCAATATCAGATTTTGGTCCGGATTTATTGTGTTCATCTTTATATTTGTTCAATCAAACAATATTCAATACATTGGCATATACATTTAGTGTAGACAGTCAATTATTATTTTGATTATTCATAGTTGATTCTATTCCATTTTCTCTCAATCAAGAATAGATTAAAGTTCAACCACATATCCTATACCTCACTCATAAATTTAATTGATTATCCAAATTTGGGGTAAACAGTATGAAAGAAGTCTTTTGTAACACAAATAATCCATATATTACTAAACATTTGACTAAGCGATTGAACCAGTAAATAATAATAGAAATAATAAGAAAAATAATTGGCATCAAATAAAGAACTAAATATAAAGTAAAAGGAAAGAAATTTGTATTCGAACTCCCGGAACAGTACTGAAAAATTGCTTAATGAACCAATGTTGAATAATTGTCTATTCGTCGCAGCCGAAAAATTAGATGGGATATAATTACGGAATAATGGACTTAATATAGGATTGATTTCACTTACTAACTTCCCTAAAACCCTATGCACGACTTAGCCGTTATTGACATGGAGATCATGGATTCTTCACAATATAGTACGTGATCCCTTAAATCTCGGGACTTTAACGTTATCAGTATCCTTTGCCGCTTGGTCATTTTGAATCATGCTCGGAGCAACTATCATGGATAGTAATATATCAGGCACGATCCAAACCCTACACGTACATCTTTTCTCGAAAAGCTTGTTTCCACGGTGACCCGATTAGTCGCGATCCAATGATTCGTGAGCCGCTTTACTTATATTAAGGATAATAAGATCTCTTCTCAATTTCACCAATACACCAATAAAGTTATTACAACTAGATTCACAAAACTCTCCTCATTCCTAGACTTTTAATCATTGCTTAGTAAACTTTGTTTACCCTTAAAATGGTAACAATTAAATATGTAAGTGGTTTATAGGATACGTGGCTAGATTAATGAGTTACGTATAATAATAATATGCAAATGATAAACGTATATTGATGAATAAGGGAAAGTAAAGCGCAAGAAACCAAATTTACAGACTCTGAGAATTGGTCCGATTTGGAAATTGCTTCTCTAACTCAAGCCAATCAGTAATGACACTCCTCTCTCTCTTTTTCTGATTACAAGTATGATAAAAATAGTAAAAGCTAGCCCTAAAATAAAGGGGGTACACCTCCTATTTATAGGTACAAATAGATGGGCCTCAGTACATCCTAAAAAAGGCCCTTTAAGGAAACCCTAAAATGGATAAGACAGCGTTCGTATGGATGTTCTGACATCCGTACGGATGTCAACGCAAATGGCGGAACGGTTAGGAGATGTGTAGCCTGGCCCGTAACAGATACTTCGAGCCTGTGTCAAATTTATTCTCCTCAGGTTCGGGTTTTCTGTGCTTATCAACATTCCCTCGGTTTTTGACACTTAGTTCGAAAAACTCACAACTCCTCGGCTCTCGTTGCCTTCGATCTTACCCTAGGCTAATGAACTTGTTCTTCTTCGACCTCGCACCGGACAGCTGCAATTTTTACCGTAACAAATTGCTTCGGTTTTTACCATACACAGATAGTCCCCACACTTCTCGGATCGAAGTTTCACCGAAGTGACGGGAAGTGAAAAGATTACCTCGTTGACTTCCTTAGTAAGCTTCCCTTTGAAAATAGGCAGAAAACAAAACGTCCTTTCGTGTCACGTCTCTCTGACTCCGAACACATGTCCCCTTCTGGTTGGTTGACCCTTCGGTAACCGCCTCAAAGCCCATCACTCCCTTCTATAAAAGCTCGATCATTTTCACTTTTCACTATTTACTTTTCACCTCTCGATTATTTCTCTTACCCTGTCCTGCTCTTGCTTCCCTTTGAATCTTGTTTCGATATTCTGAGTCTTTAAAATTTTCTGAGAAAAGGTCCCAAAAGCTATACCTTTTTCTGGAAAGTTTTCTTCAAGTCTTCACAACTTCATCCTTTTCATCTTCAAATCTTCATATTTTCAATCTTCAAATCTTCAAATTTTGCTCTTCAAATCTTCATATTTTTCTATTCAAACCTTCAAAATGGCAACGAACACCGACTCTACTCCTAAAGACGTTTCTCCAATTACCTCTCCGAATACCGAACCTGTCGCCAGCCCCTGAGGCAAAGAACAAACCAGCTCCTTCGAACCCCCTGCCAAGGACATAATCCCTTCGAAATACAATTTCGATCATAAGTTTGTCGTCGAGACGGCTATAAAAAAGGCTGATCGGGGTTACGACGTCAGGCGTTACCCTTCATCGATCAAAGAGGCACACCTTCCTAGAGTCCGAACTGAGTGCGGTTGGGATAACCGCCCTATAGAGGTTATTTCTCCAAGTGATGATGAAGCCATCACCGACTTTAAGGAGGGGTTTTCGTATATTTACACATACCCGTTTACTTTCAAGCTCAACCCCCTAATAGATCCAGTTATCCTTGAGATGTATCAGACATGTAGAGTGTGCCTTGCTCAAATGGTCTGAACGTTTGGAGGATCGTGGCCTGCCTCCGCCTTCTAGCTGACAATGCTAATATCGACTTCACCCTGCACCATTTGATCCGGCTATACTGTCCAAGGATCTTTCCTGGCGGAGCTACAAAGCTTGCCAAACGAGGGAGGAACCTCATTCTTTCCTGCATCGATGAGAACAAAGATCATGGCTGGTACAAGCATTTTGTTCGGGTCAGAACCGTGGACATTATTCCGATGGAGTACATGTATTTTCCCGAAAGGTGGAACGATAAACATAAGTTTTATAGAGCTTATTCCCTTTTTATATGCCTTTGATCATTTCTCTTAACTTATTTCCGATATTTCAGCTGATGGATGGCTTCTGGAGGCGATCCCCCGATTTACTACGTTGATCGAGAGTATTATCAGCTAACATCCGCACCAAGAGCGGACATGGAATGATCTATCCCACGATAGGTAGGCAACACAAAATCATGGTATCTTTCTCTTTCCTTTGCTTCTCGTTCATTATTTTTTTCTGTTCAACTTTTTTCTGAACCAACCCTTTCCATAATTAGGTTTGGAAAAAGGTTCTTCGACCCCTCGGCCTGCACCAGCGGATGATCCCTCCACACCAGGTTCAGATTTTGATATTTCAGGATCAACACGGCTTATTGCCGAGGCTGAAAAGAAGAAAAAAGAAACCCAAGTCTTCTAGGGGTCATAAAATAAAAGAGTTTGAAGAATAAAGCAGGTACCTCCGAAGCTTGAGGTCTGAGGGATGACCCCGATGATGACATCTGGGTTGAAATAATTAGATCGGACCCTTCTATTGCTGCTGCTACCAGGGTTGAGACAACTTCGGTAGAGGTACCAAAGGAGAGCGCCACTGTTAATCCGCCCGTCTCTGCCACAGGTGGGGAAGTCGAGGCACCTTTACCCCCGGTAACTAAATTTCTCCAAGCCCCTGTCCCTATAAGAGACGTCGAGATGATAGAAGTTACCGATGATACTTCCCCTAAAGCGGAGCCTTTGGTTAAGAGGGCCAGACGGGCCGAAAAAACTCCACCACCTCCTCCTGCTCAATCCTTGAAGCAGGAGAGTTTTGATCATATGTTTCCCGAGGATAGGTCCGTCAATAATCCACCAGCAACAGGGGAAGCTGCTGGGTTCGATCACCTCCCCATTCCACAAGTGTCGAAGAGGGCTACTCGGTCTACTGAGTCTGGCTCGAGGTCTCAGCTTGTAGATGTCTTTCCAGCCCCAAGTGTAGAGCCGAGGAGGACTAGGTCGACCATGGTCACCGTTCCTGAAGACTTCAGCTTTTTGTCCCGCCCCATGGGGGTGGCCAGTTATCTCCGACCTCTTGTGTCGGAGTTCGACAAAGAGAAGATGACCGAACTCTCGTGGCAATGCCTTCTCAACGAGGGTATGCATGCTGGCAACCGGGTGAACATTTTTTCTCCCTCCTTCCAACAAGTTTCAATTTATTTGGTGTAAGCTTCACTGTCTGCTGATCTCTAACCTTGTTTCCTTTTTTTCTTTTTTTTTTGCAGGCTATCGTGCTTGTGAATGAAGGTTTTCTTCGAGCTCAGCACAAGATATATGATTTACGGGCCTAGTTGGATGCCCAGAGTCAAGAAACTGAGAGGTTTAAACTTCTCCTTCAACAAAAAAAAGATCAATTGAGACAAATAGTCGGTCTTCCAACCCTCCGAGCCGAACTCGAAGAAGCTAAGAAGGAGAACCTTCGGTTAAAAAAAGAGCTCGACCATTCAGTCCAGAAAAACAAAGCCCTAGAAGAGGACAATAAGCAGCTCAACCGGGGGATTTTTGAGTACATCTCAAAGCTCGGTGAGTTAAAGGCCACTATTACCCAATTGAGGCTAGGACTAGATTCGGTTAAAGGCGAAGCTGCAAAGATGGAGGAGAAGTTCAGGCTGCTCGAGACCGAAAGGGCAGTTAAGAAAGAAGCATTGAAGGTTGCCTGAGAAAAAGCTGATAGCCGAGCCCGGACCAATAAGAAACTCAAGAGAGACCTCGAGGCTACTATTTAAGACAGTGATAGGCTTCAGGCCGATCTGGCAGATTCTAACCATATTCACAATACTTTGAGCCAAATGAGTTTAGAGCTGGAGGTCAAATTACAAAAGGCTCAAGAAGACCTGAACGAAGCTCTTAATGAAGTTGATGCTACCGAGTCTCGGTCTATCTTTCTAGTAGAACACGAGAAGTGGAAGTCTCGAAAGTCTACGCTTTAAGCGGCTCAACGGGGGTATTCTAGATATTTCTACCCGAATTGCCGAGGCAAAGGATCTTGAGGACAAGGCCAAGAGCGCACTCGAAAATAGTTCCGAGGAAGGGCCTGAAGAGTCTGGTTCTGGTGACGAAGGTTCTTCTTCGGCAGATTAAAATAGGCTTAAAGGATCTTTGTATTTTGTTTTGATTTTGTAATTTTTACAAGGATAGGCTTCGGCCGTTATGATACATAAGATTTGTATGGGCTTTTCTTTTGCCAGTAATTCTTTTGACCATTTCTGACACTTAGTCACGTGAGACTTTGATTTAAACGAACAAATCCTTGAGTCGGATAGAATTTGACATATTGTTTTGTTTGTAAACGGCTGAGGTACGACCTTGAGCCCTTAATAATTTTCGCTTTATCAGACGAATAGCTAATAATTTCGCTTTATAACGAAAAAGAAACTAGCCAACTTAATTTCGGAGTTTTGGGCTTTACTTATACCAGTTTCGTTTCATCCGATATCTCATTGAGGGCTTGTCCGCAGGAGCCTTTTTATGCTTTGTGAATTCGAACGTCTCCGAACCACTTCGAGCATATGAGTCAGGGTCTTTAATTACTCGACCCTCTTTCGACTACTTGAAGTCTTTGTAAGTTGGGCTCGATTAATTATTACCTTGGTACCTTCGTCTATTTTGTGACGGCAGTCCCCAGTCGAGGGTAGCCTATGGGCCTTAACAAATAGTTACTCTCGGGTACTTTCATAAGAGAGCATATTTGATGCGTATTTTTTACCAAAGTATTTTTCTTCATATTTCAAATAATTGTCTCGTACAAGAAACTAAGGACTTCATCCAACCCCTTCTGCCTTTTCGGTAGCAAAACTATCTGGGCACAATTCATTTGATCGTTTGGCCCTTACAATGAATCCTAATGCAAAAGGTTTGGTCAATATAAAAAACAAAAAGTGATTCGACTTTGTCTTCACTTCTTACTTCGCTTCTTTGAGCTTTTTTCAATCTATTGATTCGACTTTGTCTTCACTTCTTACTTCGCTTCTTTGAGCTTTCTTCGATCTTGTCATTTCTGGCGAGGGTATCATTAGTCCCCTAGTGTTTGTGTATTAAGTATGACCGAAGAAACACTATAGAAAACGATGTTGTTGAATACCCAGTCCCCAGTACTTAGCAGGTCTTCGAGTTCATGGCACTTAGCCCGTTTTTTGAATTTTAAAGTAATACGTTGTACATTATTGCCTCGTTAAAAACCTTGTCGGAAAACCCACTTTGGGATAAAACTGAGCTAAGGAAAAAAGAGTGTAACACGTGTTTTCAGACCTAATTCTTCTTTCTTTGAATTTTGCTCCTGTTTGAACCTGCAAGGAAAAGGTGAGAATCATTGAAATTCACGAAGGGTTAGTAGCTCGTACCTTAGCAATAATATTTTTTCAAGTGTGCCACGTTCCAGTTGTTGTGCAGCTGTTGGCCGTCTCCAATTTCTAGTTGATACGACCTTTTACCGGTTATTCCGGCTATCTTATATGGTCCTTCTCAGTTTGGGCCCAATTTTCCATCATCGGGATTCTTAGTGTGCAGGGTAATTTTTCGAAGCACTAAGTCCCAAACTTGGAAATGTCGAAGGTTCATTCTTCGGTTGTAATATCTCCCCATTCATTGTTTTTGAGCTGCTAAACTGACCAGCGCATTCTCGCGAAGTTCGTCCGCTAAGTCAAGCATCATGGCCATATCCTCTTCATTTGACTCGTTCGACGCATAACAGAATCTTAGGCTCGGTTCTCAAACTTCCACAGGAATCAAGGCTTCTGCACCGTATACCAGAGAAAATGGTGTTTCTCCAGTACTTGACTTCGATGTCGTTCTGTAAGCCCACAGTACCTCGGGCAAAACTTCCTTCCACTTATGCTTCGACGACTCTAGTCACTTTTTTAGATTTTGAATTATGGTTTTATTTGTTGACTCCGCCTGTCCATTTGCACTCGGGTGATACGGATGTCACGACCCGACTTAGGGCCATGACGGGTACCCGGAGCTAACCGCCGAGCACCACTCATTCTACTACTCATCATACTCATCCTACGTTCATTCATTAATATCATGCTTATAATCATAGGAAAACCATTTCCATTTGAAACATAATTACCTTTATATACATAAGCCCTTCGGCTATCAAAATGATATACATACAATAAGGACCTCATGAGACCATATTACCGACACATACGTATCTATGAGCCTCTACTAGAGTACTAGACATATGGACGGGACAGGACCCCGTTGTGCCCAAAATATATGTACACAAAATGAGCAGTGGCACCTCCGGAACAATGGAGTGCTCTCAAATCGGCTGATAGCTCCTATGAATCTGGATCACCTCCCTGTCTATCTGTGGGCATGAACACAACGTCCAAAGAGAAGGACGTCAGTATGAATATTGTACTGAGTATGTAAGGCATAAACAATAACAATGCATCAATGAGACAGGGGGATATCAAATGAAGAACAATCTGTAACTGACTGTCAATTTTAATAGAAATAATGCATGCTGACTTACTTCATAAGAATCATCATCATATCATGTATGCATATATATATATATATATATATATATATATGTATATATATAAGCTGCCCGACCATATAAGTATGGTGTGATCATCATTAGCCCGCGTCCAGGCCTCCCGCGTCTGGGATAACCATCTCATGCCGCCCACTAGTGGTATCTGCCCATGCCATCTAGACATGGTGTATACGCTGCTCGCCTTAGCGGTGTCTGTTCGGCCATATAGACGTGGTGTAATGTCATCATCATGTACTCATCATAATGCATGCATAGTAGTTCAAAGACAACTATACTTTATCGGAGTGACATAAGGTCGTGGACCCCCGATTCTATTATGGAGTATTCATAAGCATTCTTCCTCACCTTGAAGGAATTAGCATATACGGTGCGTGTATACAATAAACAACATCAATGGATCATAGTTATAATCATTAGCTTTAGGATCTTTAGACTTAACTCATCACCATCTCTATCATGCTCATGACATATCTCGTTTCTATATCTCATGTTAAGCTCCTTACAATCATAGGTTCATAATTGCCGGAATGTAAGAAAGTCATGGGAAAATAGGAAAATTCATGCCATGGGAGTCATTCCTTAGAAGGAAAGGACTAGCCTTACATACCTTTTCGTTTAGCTATTCTATCGCTTAATCGTTCTCCTTCTACGCTCACGTTTCTACCTTCAAGAGAGTTCGTATTATAGTTAGCTAATCGATTACATGTACATGTTCAATCAAAGCTAGAGAAAATTGGGCAACATTTCCTTTGTTGATACAACTTTCCCCATATTACATATCAACTCCCAAACATCTATAGTTACCTTCACAACATCATAAGCAACAATCTTCATACACCTACATTATCCACATTTCACAATTTCACTTCAATTTGTCCATAATCATGGTCATAGTACACTAGTACGTTTCCTCATATATAATGCTTATCCCATGTCCTTAATGTCATTTATAACTTACTTATAATTACAACATATCAAGAATCACGACTCATTTCAAACTACTACGCAAAATCTCATTACTCTCATCTTTGTAACCCATTTTCTATCTCCTTTTATAATCTAAGTCTTTCAACCTCCCAATACTTTAAACAACATGGAATGATTATGAAACTTACCTTAGATAATGTGGGAATGAGCCTTGAATGGAAATACTTCACTTGAGCCAAAACCCTAGTTCACTTCCAATGGGATTTATTTGACTTGGATGAACTCTAATGAGTTTCTTGCACTAGATTCTCTTGGTTTGATGAAGTTGATCACGAATTTCTCTTGGGTTCTTGTAGATGAAGAGTGTGGAAGATTCTAGAGAGTTCTTGAGTTGTGGAGAAGAAATGAGAAGATGGGAAATGAAAACAATGAACTTGGGTCCTCTTATTTAAAACTTTAAAATCTGCCCCGACATAATTATACAGACCCTTATACGGTCCGTATAAGTGACCGTGAAATCGCTTCAGCAACCACTCCTTTCTATGAAAATTATACGGCACATTATACGGTCCGTATAATTTTATACGGTCCCCGTATAAGTGATCGTATAATCCCATCAGTGATGGACCTTCTCTGTGACGGTTTTACGAACCATTATACATACCGTATAATATTATACGAACCGTATAATTGGTCGCATAATCCATCTTTTCTCCGATCTTGTTCTCGTCACATCGTTTGATCTCTAATCCTTATGGAACCTTCTTAACACTTGTTTAACACCTCATTAACAATCTAAGGGATGTTATAACTCTTCTCCAAGACACCATTAAGTCATCATTAACTTATTACTCGAAAATCTTTTCCGATACATAACTCATGCTAGCCTTTCTTGGCAAACTTCTTTCTCTTACCTCGAATGCCTTTGAAATCTCAATTAGACCTATTAAATGCTATTTCTTGCTTATTGAAACATCGTATACTTCGTGCCCTTCGTTAGTCTATTCACTGTGCATCAACGAAAAAAATTTCGAGGTGTAACAACAGAGTTGACAAAATCTTCTTGATCTTCAAACCTCGAGGAAGTCATTGACCTTACTACCTATGAATTGTTGACCGTTGTCACAAGTCATCTCGGCTGGGATGCCGAACCGATAAACGATGTGGTCCCAAATGAATTTAATGACTTCTTTCTCTCTGATTTTCTCGAAGGCCTGCGCTTCAACCCATTTAGAAAAATAGTCAATCATAAACAAAATGAACCGAGCCTTACTGGGAGCCAGGGCAAAGGATCGACAATTTCCATTCCCCATTTCATGAATGGCCAAGGTAATAGAACCAGATGAAGCAACTCTCCCGGTTTGTGTATCATTGGTGAGTGCTTTTGTCATCCATCACATTTTCGGACAAAATTTTTCGCGTCCTCCTCCAACCGGTTCCAGTAGTATCCTACTCTGATTATCTTTCGGACCAAAGCTTCGGCTCCTGAATGGTTATAACAGGTTCCTTCGTGGATCTCCCGCATCACGTAATCCATTTCTTTGGGCCCCAAGCATTTATCCAAAGGTCCATAGAAAGATCGGCGATACAACTGGTCATCGACCAAGCAGAATCTCGCAGCTTTGGTTCGAAGGGATCTCGACTCCTTAGGGTCTGCTGGGATCTTTCCATCTAGTACGTAGTCTATGTATTTATTGCGCCAGTCCCATGTCAAGCTCATTGTGTTTATCTCGGTGTGGCCATTTTCCACTGTTGAGGTCATCAACTGAACGACCATGCCAGAATTGAATTCCTTCGCTCCGACCGATGAACCTAAATTGGCCAATGCATCTGCTTCATTATTCTGCTCCCTTAGTATGTGCTGCATAGTCCATTCTTTGAACCGGTGTAGGATTACTTGAATTTTTTCCAAGTATCTCTACATCCGTTCATCTTTGACTTCGAACACACTGTTGACTTGATTCACAACCAGAAGGGAGTCACTCTTTGCTTTGATGACTTCAGCCCTTAAACTTTGAGCCAATTCCAAACTTGCAATCATAGTCTCACACTCAGCTTCATTGTTAATCAATTTTAAAGCTTTGATTGATTGTCGTATAATATCGCCTGCGGGGGCCTTCAGAACAATTCCCAATTCGGACCCTTTCACGTTCGATGCTCCGTCCGTGTACAGGGTCCAGATCCCTGCGGTTTTCCCTAAGGTTAGCAAAAGCTCTTTTTCTACCTCAGGAACCATTGCAGGTGTAAAGTCCGCTACAAAGTCAGCTAAAATTTGGGATTTAATAGCCGTTCTAGGTTTATACTCGATGTCATAACCACTTATTTCTATGGCCCATTTAGTCAACCTTCCTGATATCTCCGGTTTATGCATGATATTCTTTAACGGGTAGGTGGTTACTACACATATGGGTGACACTCAAAAAAAGATTTCAGTTTCCTAGAAACACTTACCAAAGCTAAAGCCAATTTTTTGAGGTGAGGACAACGTGCCTCTGCATCCCCTAATGTTATACTCACATAATAGATAGGGAATTGCGTACCTTCTTCTTCTCGGACCAAAACGCCACTTACCGCAACTTCACATACTGCAAAGTATAAGAACAGTTGCTCGTCTACCTTCGGTGTGTGTAGAAAATGTGGGCTCGACAAGTACCATTTTAGGCCTTCCAAAGCTTTCTGACATTTCAGTTTCTATACGAATTCATTCTTCTTCCTTAGAAGGGAAAAGAACGGATGACTTTTGTCCGAAGATCTTGAAATGAATCGGCTCAGAGCTGCTATCCTTCCGGTTAACCTTTGCACTGCCTTCACATTGTTAACTACTTCGATGGCCTTGATTTTGTCTGGGTTGATTTCAATTCCTCGGTTTGACACCATAAAACCCAAGAACTTACCTGATCTAACTCCAAAGGCACACTTCTTCGGGTTCAACTTTATGTTGTACTTGTGAAGTATGTCGAAATTTTCCTGCAAATGCTTTAAATGGTCCTCTATTTCTAGAGACTTAACTAGCATGTCATCAATATAAACCTCCATTGTTTTACCTATCTGTTCTTCAAACATTTGGTTAACTAGGCATTGGTAAGTTGCACTGGCGTTTTTTAATCCGAATGACATTATATTATAGCAATAAGTCGCATATCTGGTTATAAAAGAAGTTATATCTTGATCCTCCGGGTCCATTCGAATCTGGTTGTACCCGGAGTAAGCATCGAGAAAACTTAACATCTCATATTCGGCCATCGCATCGATCGTTCAATCAATATGAGGCATAGGGAATGAATCCTTCAGGCATGCTTTGTTCAAGTCCTTATAATCAATGCACATTCTGAATTTATTACCTTTCTTTGGCACGACAATAACATTGGCTAACCCGTCCGGGTATTTAACCTCCCGGATGGAACCTATTTTTAAAAGCTTTGTTACATCTTCTTTGATGAAGGCGTGCTTCACTTTGGCCATCGGTCTCTTTTTCTGTTCCATCGGGAAATATTTTTTATCGAGGCTTAACTTATGTGTTGTTACCTCCGGTGGGACACCTGTCATGTCTAAATGGGACTATGAAAAATAATCGGCGTTAACTTGAAGAAATTTAATTAATTTACACCTGAGCTCCAAGGTTAACCCCGTGCCCAGGTATACCTTTCTGTTCGGCAGGTGCACAAACAAGATAATATGTTCCAGCTCTTCTATGGTAGACTTAGTTGCGTCCGAATCATCCGCCAGTACAAACGATCTGGGCACTCCGAAATCGTCGTTTTTCGAAGTTCAGGCTCATCTCTTCCTTTTCCCCACTCGAACTGGCCGAGCCCCCACTCTGTAATTGCTATTTGGTGTCTTTGCCTTCGGTTGGTTCAGCGGCCTTTAAAGTTGGCTCCCTTCGAGTGGGGGTGCTTCTTTGACTGTAAACATCTCCCTTGATACGGGTTGTTCACCATGGACCATCTTTACCCCTTCCGAGGTTGCGAACCGCAACATTTGATGTAATGTCGAGGGTACTTCCCTCATGCTATGAATCCACGACCTGCCGAGCAACGCATTATACTTCATCTCCACCTCGATAACATGGAACACCGTTTTCTGAATAGTCCCGGTGATGTTTACCAGCAAAGAGATTTCTCCCTTAGTAGTTTCGCTCGCTATGTTGAATCCGCTGAGAACCCGAGCTGCCGACATAATTTGGTCCAACAGCCCCAGTTGTTCTACCACTCTCCATCGGATAATATTGGTCGAACTACCTGGATCATTCAAAATACGTTTAACTTGAGATTTAAAAATAAGGATAGAAATTACCAAAGCATCATTGTGGGTCTAAATGATGCCCTTTGCATCCTCGTTGTTGAAGGAAAAAGATCATTCGGGCACGTAATCCCTGGTTCGTTTCTCTCGAACAACTAAAACCTTTGTCTTTTTCATCATCAGACCTCGTGACATTTCCGTTCCTTCGATTATCATATTAATCACGTGCTGAGGCTCCATGGGCTCGACTTGTTTGTGATTTTTCCTACCTTTGTAATGTCCTTTAGTTCAGTCACTTAAGAATTCGCGAAGGTGACCACTTTTTAATAGCCGAGCCACCTCCTCTCTCAGTTAGTGACAATCCTCAGTTCTATGACCGTGAGTACCATGATATTCACACATTGTGCTTAGATCTCTTTGAGCTGGATCGAATCTTAGTGGCCTCGACCACCTTGCATCCTTAATATGGGCAATGATTGAGACAAGATCTGTGGTGTTGATGTTGAAGTTGTACTCCGACAACCTCGGGTTGTTCCCTTCGTTAGCCAACCCGCCGGTATCACCACAAAATAGCAAACCTCGACTGCTCGAACCCCGGTCAGTTCCTATCACTCCTGCTCGAATGATGACTAGGAACGTTTTTCCCTCTATCCGACCTCAAGCCGGATTTCTCCGGTTGAACATAAGGTCGGTATCTATCCTTTGACGGCCTTGTATCTAGTTCGGACATCCTTCTTGAACTTTCAGAACTCTTACTTCTGTTTACCGGACCTGGGGGAAGCTCAAGTTGATCATCCTCCACCCGAATCTTGGATTCATACCTATTATGGACATCTGCCCAAGTCAACGCCTCATACTCCAACAAATTTTCCTTTAACTTAAACGAAGCGGTAGAGCTTCGAGGGTTGAGACCTTTGGTAAAGGCTTGGGCGGCCCATTTGTAACACCTCGTAGCTTCGGGCGAAGGTTTGACTCATAAGATGATAATATAATGGAACCAATATGAGGGTTATAGGAAGTCTTTTGAAAACTAATCAACTCATAAGAATAGTCTTTGGACAAAGCAAAGTCAGAAGCCTTTCTACGGGAGTTGTTTTCAAGTGAGTTTGTAGAAAGTCTTACTTCCAACGACCATAACCCCTTTATTATTTGGTTTGGGAAAACTTCCTTGATGAAAGTTATAGCCCTTTGAAATAGCTTTCCAATGGTATATTATGGGTCTTGAACAGAGCTATGTACAAGACGTTATGCCTATTTTACCGAACACTGTGCAGAACCGACGCATGTCGCTTGTGGGGGCGCGTACGATGGCCCCGCATCGCGGGCCGATTGCACAATAACCCCCTCTCTGACTATCGACCTGCAGGGGGTCGTGCGATGCACGTGCGTCGCGGACCCAACGCATAAAAGGGTCGGGTTTCTGGTCAAAAGTCGGATTTACGCGTTTTAAGTTATATTTAAGATTTGGGGTTTATTTCCCCAACACCCCATTCACGAAAAATCACCCTAAATTCATAGAGAACAAGTCCCAAACCTCAAGAACCTTCCAAGGTAAAATTTATCATGATTCTAGGTTGAGTTCAAGTCCCTAATCCCTTTCTAACTTGAGTAAACCTTTCCAACTCAATTCTAACATATACTCTAATAATATAAGCAAGAAATCATTATTCTTAAACTAGGGTTTTCAAGCAAACCCATCCCAAGGTCCAAGAATTCAAGACTTTGGAAATCTTCTTCAAAGCTCAAGTCTTTAATTCAAGTTTTGGAGCGATTAAGGTATGTAGAACTTCCATCCACATGTGGGAATCTCTACGTTCTTCCCCATGCTCCGTTTCTTGATATTCATGAAGTTCAAATCCTAGGGCATTAAACCCAACATATTGGTAGCCCGTATTTATGTATTTATGTACATGAATTTTGTATCTATATTCGTTATTGTATTCCTAATCTTCCATTACGGTTATTAGGAACCCTAGCTTAATCCATGAGTCATGAATTCTTCCTCATACTGTTCTCATTATGTTTATATGAAACTTTATGATTTTATCTAGCAAGTTACAAGCATGTTTTCAAGTCAATTATATATATAATTATGAACTATTGTTATTACTCATGAATCAAGAAAATGTTTGCAAGACTTTGACAACTTATCTCAAGAAACTATATGTTATAGCCCGTAATTTGTACGTTTGGAAAACTCGAGGTGCTTGCGAAAAATTAGCGGCAAGACTATTTCCCAAGACTATTTTAATGTACAAGTTGTTGGTGAATATCATTCGTGAATATGGTTGGTATAGAACATTGAGGAAGGCTAAGGGTACAAATGAAAATTCACCAAAGGGGTCATGAAAATAATGCGGAAGTCTAGGGGCAAAATGGTAATATTGAGGAAAGTCGAGGGGCAAAACGGGAATTTCACAAAAGGTTCATGAAAGTTCCAAAAAGGGCCATATTGGCCATGTGAAAAAAAAAAGGGAGAAAAGAAAAAGAAAAAGAATTAAGAATGATGACAAATAAGTCATCTTTATGTTAATATAAGAAAAATCTAGAAGAAGAACATATGGCTACATAGGATTGGAAGAGATTAAGTATATATAAGAGAGAAAGAGACTAATTTATGAATTAAAAAGAGAGAGAAGGAAAGGAAAAAAAAATGGAGAGGGGTTCGGCCATGGTTGGCCGAACTTGGGACCATGGCAAACTTGGTTCAAAAATTATTTTCTTCTTGCAT
This sequence comes from Lycium barbarum, assembly GCF_019175385.1. Taxonomy (NCBI): domain Eukaryota; kingdom Viridiplantae; phylum Streptophyta; class Magnoliopsida; order Solanales; family Solanaceae; genus Lycium; species Lycium barbarum. The sequence goes on along the minus strand of NC_083339.1, from coordinate 33,122,358 downwards.
TTCAAGTAATTAGAAGGTCCTCTACAACATGGAAGAGTTGTTGGAATAAGGAAATCATTCGTTTGGACAAATTCATGATCTTAACCAAGAGGAAACTTGAAGGGAACAAGGTAAGAACTAGTCTTCCTTTATATGTTATAGATGGTTTGTGAATATTGTAGTATGTGGAAATGAATGGAGCTCATGAAATATGCATGTGTGTGGTATGGCCGAATGGGGTATGTGTGTGAAAAAATGGATTGAATTCATGTAGTAATTTGATTGTTGTTGTGTTGTGGATTCCATGATGTTAAATGAAGGTTTGGAAACTTGGAAGTGAAGTTGTGATCATTGAAGGAGTTGTGGCCGTGTGTGTGTATGTTCGGCCATGTGTGTGTGTGTTGTGTTGTGTGGGAAGATTAAATTAATTTTATGTAGTATGTTGCTTGTTGTTATAATGCATAGAAAAGATGAAAACGAAGGTTTGTTGGTTTGGAGTGAAGTTGTGATTGTTGTGATATCGTTGTGAAAGTTAATGTGACATTAGTATGAATTCTTATATTTGTATGAATATGGCGTTGTTAATGTGTGATTATTGATATGGTGCGGGTGGCATTGTATATTGAATGGGCCATTTGGAATATTATGGTGTTGCTAGAATAATTGTTGGTATTGTTGTTGGTTGGCCGAGCTAGATTCTCGGGGACGCTGTATTTACAGGGGAAATGCTGCCGAAATTTCGGCAGAATATAAGTGGATTTATTTGAGAAATTAAGACAAGTGAATGACAATGAATCTAATGGTTATGTTAATTCTCTTGAATGTAGACTAGCAAGTTTGGACAAATAAGCGTAACTAGTTGGTCGTGGCACAGGTATGCAAGGCTTACCCTTTCTTTCTTTTGGCATGTCCTAGAGCCAAGTAAGTTATGATATGCACTTTGAGGTAATTCTACTCTTGATTCCGAGTCTGTTTATGATTTGTATGCACTTTCTGATATAAGTATTCAGTAAATCCGCTATGAGTATTCAGATATACGTATTTTGTTACAAGTATTCTGATATGAGTATTTTGATATAAGTATTCTGATATGAGTAATCTAATATGAGTATTCTGATATGAGTATTCTCTGTAAGTCTTAATGTCCCCAACTTCTGTATACGATCTTGGATAGCTTGAAAATGCCCGTAGAGGTTTCTGTACTAAAATGCTCGTAGCTTTCTGCTACTGAGTCCGATCGACCCGAAACTTGTTTCGGAGCCTTCAGATGTCGGTAAGTGTGTGTGTCTCTATCGGGTCTTGATTTGTATGCATATGGTTTCTCACGACTCTGTTCGTGCATGTCTGAGTATGTCTTTCCACTGCGTCCCGGGCCAGGGCATGTTCTCGTGCGTACTTTTCTGCATTGTTCACCCCGTCCCTCTCACTTGCGGGCCGGGGCATGTTATATATGATACGATGACCTTATGATATGATGACGGGGTGGTGGCCAGGATGGCACATTCACCGCGTCCCGCAAAAGAGGGTCGGGGCATGTTACATGCATATATGATACATGACATTGGCATACATGATATATATGATTTACCGCGTCCCTCACGGGAGGGCCGGGGCACTTTATATGTTTACATGATATATATGATTTACCGCGTCCCTCACGGGAGGTTCGGGGCACGTTTTATGCATATGTGATACATTATTCTAACATGCATGATCTGTGTTTGGAAAGTAAGCGTTTTGGCAGTCTGTACGTTCTGTATCCCTTCTGACATATGATATCATCTGTGTTTGGAAAGTAATCAATTTGGCATTCTGTACTTTCTGTACTCCTTCTGACAGATGACATCGGTATACATGATTTGTGTCTGGAAAATAAGTATCTCGGGTACTCTGGATAACGTACATATTTTGTAATGTCTGTTCGGTTATGGTTCTGTCTGTTATACTTCTGTACTCCTGATTTCGATTATGATTCTGTTTGCTGTAGTTCTTGCCTTACATGCTCAGTACATTTTTCGTACTGACCCCCTTTCTTCGGGGGCTGCGTTTCATGCCGAGCAGGTACGCCCAGATTAGTAGAAGCTTTTGTCAGAAGATGATCCAGCGGGATGGGCGAGCTCCAGTTCCTCCCGGAGCGTTGCCGAGTCAGCGTGGATGTGTTGTGGTTTCTGATTGCTGATAGAGACTTTGCAGACAGAGTCGTGGGTATAGTGTGTCAGTTTGCAAGCGGCTCCATCAGCCGATATGTCTTCTGTATTATGTATAATTATAGATTTTGTCTAGTTCGAAAACCTCGATAGAAGAAAGATTCTGAAAGCTTACTATGTATTTTACTTTTATTTGGTTTCAGAGTCCGAACGGATTATGTCTGTATTGAGAGTCTGTGGGTTCGCTCGGCTCCGGATGTGGGGTCGGGGGCCCATCACACCCTAGTAAGGTTGGGGTGTGACACTATATTACAAGATATTTCATGAAACCATGTTACAAGTTATTTCACGAAAATCATGGGCTTCTTAGCCAACTATATCATGTTCATATTTTTGGGAATTGCTTAGTTAACCGAGAAGGCTCAGATAGCCTGAAACTACGTTGCCACCGTAGGATAAGGGTTGTCAGCAAGGAGGCAACACCTTCATTATGCAGTTTGGATACTTACATGCTTATTATCACTTAAATCTCATATCCCTGGCAAGGTATGAGTGTTCTCTTGGTAGGACGCAAGTACCAGATCATGTTGTCGGTTATACTATAGCGTTCCCCACGTTACAAGTAGTTTTACATACATGTATTCCCATTGATTTACTGTTTTCAGACTTTACTCACGTTTCATGCTCATGTTCAAGTTACATTCAGTTTCAATTCATGTCCTATACCTGTGTTGTGTCATGTTCTTCATTTCAACAGGTTTTACATACTAGTACTATTCATCATGTACTAACGTCCCTTTTGCCCGGGGCCTGCACTTCACGGTGCAGATATCGGTTTTCAGGAGCATACACTTGCGCAGTAGGATCACTTCAGTTATCAGCTTATTGGTGAGCCCCACTCCTCTCGGGGTTCAACATGGAGTCTGCATTAGTATTCAGTTTATGGTAGTCCAGGACCATGTCCTGGTAGTTAGTATTCAGACATGTTTTAGAGGTTTCATAGACATATATTAGTTCATAGAGTCAGCTATGCTTTCATGTTTGCAGACTATTATGTTTTCATGATATTTCATGCTATGAGATAATTCCAAGACTTTATTCTGCAAATTACTTTTTCATGATTCATTTAAATTGCATCATATAGATTGTATTGTTTTGATGCCCATGTTGACAAGCAAGCCATGAGGTTCGCTCGGACACATGCAAGAAAGGCTCGAGCGCCGTGTTACGCCCTGGCCATGGTTCGGGGCGTGACACCATTCTTTCGGGACCAGGGGAAGTTCCATTCGTTCCTTTTGGAACCTATTCATGAATTCTAGAAGTAATTCGTTCCTTCGCTCCGACATGTGCTTTAATAAAATCATCCGCGAGCATCTCAAAAGAAGTGATAGAATGCTCTGGCAGATGGTCTACCAGTTCAGGGCCCCTTTAGACAGCGTTTCACTGAACTTCTTTAGTAGCACCGATTCAATTTCATCTTCCTCAACATAGTTGCCTCTTATGGCACAAGTATACAAAGTCACATGCTCTTGTGGGTCCGTCGTTCCATCATACTTTGGGATATTGGGCATTTTGAACCACTGCGGGGTCAACTTCGGGGCAGCACTCGGAGGAAAAGGCCTTGAATGTATCTCTTTGAGTCCGGTCCTTTCAAGATCGGAGGGGCTCCCGGGATCTGGTCCACTCGAGAGTTGTACGTTTCTACCCTTTTCTCATTAGATTCAATCCGTTTGGTTAATGCTTCGAGTATTTTCAGGACCTCGGCAGATGCACCGAATCCCTATACGTTATCACTATCAGCGACCTGATCTCCTTCTTGGCTTGCCTCGGTAGCCTGACTTAGCCCCGCCGCTACTGTTTTGCCATCTTTCTTTTGAAGCTGAGCTATAGTGTTATATCCCGTGTTTTTGCGCACTTGAAAATTTTGGAATAATCTTGTCTTGTAGGAAATAAGACTATGTTTTTATTTTATTGAACATATGTGTGATATTCATGAGAATTATCGAAGCGAAAGTGCGGAATAAGGCCAAGGGCAAAATTGGAATTTCGGAAATTAGTTTCAGGAATTACAAAAAAAAAATAGGATCTTAATGATTTGGGCTCAACAAAATACAAAGAGAAATTGAGGCCTAAGCACAAGGGGTGGCCGGCCAAGAGGCTTTGGCCCAAGCCCATTTAATTAGTCATGTGACTGATTAATAAGAGGAGGTAAATATATATATATACATGCTTATCCATTGGAAAGTTCAAGAAACCAAACAAAACTTGAAGAGCACCTCCAAGAGGCCCCTTCGGCCGAACCCCTATCAAGAAAAAAACAATTCTAGTTCTTCAACTCTCATCCAAAAATCTTGTTCTTCTTGGATTCTTAATAAGCTCAAGACGCTCTTCGACGTGGTATAATTAGTTAAGCGAGAGAACAACGTTTGCGGCAAGTTGAAGTTTGAAGAAAAAGGTAAGATTTCTATTCTTTTGTGTTATGGAATAAGTATATATGTTATGATGATGAGAATTTGATGAGAATTATGGAGTTGTGATGTGTGTGTGCATAGCCGTGTGTGTGTGAAGTAGTGTATGGCCGTGAGCCATAGTATGGTGAAGGGAGGTGAAGTGAAGTTCATTTAGTTGGTTAGTTGTGTCGTTGTGACATTTATGGCGTAGATAAAGGTTTAACGAGTTGAGTTAGCATTGAAATTGGTTGTATGTTATTATGGGGAATTATGTGATTTTTATATGATTTTTTATATAATTGTGAGAGTGAGATTCTAAATGTAAATTATGGTTGTTGTTAATGAATTTGGAAGAAAACAATGCGAGTTGGTAGTGTTGTTGCATTCGTTGAAGTTTCGGATGGAATATGGAATTGGCGGAAATACTCATCCATGAATATTGTTTGGAATGCTATTGAAATATGTTTGAATAATCTTGAATTAGTTAATGGATATGGAAAATGTTGATACTAGTTTGATAGTGTGAAGTTGGGATGGAAGATATTGAACTATGTAGAAAAGAAGACTATTTATGTTATAATGTATTTTGTGATGTTGTTGGTATTGTTGGGTTGTTGTTGTTGATATTTTGGGCCGAGGTGATTCTCGGGGATGTTGAATTTATAGGGGAAATTCTGCCGAAATTTCGGTAGACAATATGAATTTAAGACTTGAAATTCTAAAAGCTTGAAACTTATATTTGGCAACTATGACCAATTGTAGACTTTGGACGAAACGGGGATTGATTTTGGACGAGCGTAAGGCGCAAGTGAGGTATGTAAAGCTACCCCTTTCCTTCTTTTGGCATGTCCTACATATACTAGGTTGAGATCTGAGCCTCGAGGACAATTCTGTTCATGGAAATCCGAATTTGATTTTTGGGTACTATTCATTCAATATAATTGAACTATAATTCTCATGTTGGTTGGAAAACTGATCAAACATCCGCAACCTTCGTAAACGTAATCGCATCGCTCTGAAGCTTTCATTGATGATTCCATAGAGCCTAATGTTCATGATTCTTGTCCGCCACCTCGACTTGACCCGAGGTGGGCCCACTAACTCCGAGACTCCTTAGTTTGCCCTATTTGACTTATCCTTGCATGATATCGGAAAGAGACTTTTGCTTATGACTTTAGCTACTAAAGAATAATGTTTGGTGGCTCCGTGATATTCTGATTTATGTTTTGAACTATGAATACGATTTCAGAAGTACTTTTGTGAGATAAACTCCGTATTGATCAGTTGTCCGGACTAGTTTGCCTAACGGGTTGTCATATGATTATATCCAGTTTCATAAATGTTTTGATATGTAAATTGCATTAGTTTCCGCACTAATCTGCTCGTGCCCATTATTATGATATCGTTCGCCGGTTCCCGGGCCGGTTTTGTGATCGTTCGCACTATGATATATTCGGCAGTATGCTGTGTTACGGTTCCCGAGACCTCGCCATAGGGCCGGGTTCCGTTTATGGAGTTATGCTGTGATATGGCTTATGATATGATGTGTGTGATGATATGTTATGTTCGGGGTTGTACGGAGATTTGAAACTTTCAGGAGTATGCTGTGTTGTGGCGCCAATGTCGGAGTGGCGACCACGTTCCTGAGCCTTATGCATGATTTCTTTTACTTGCATTATGTACATATGATTTCCGTACCGGTTTTGATATACTGATTCGGTATTCCCTTCTGTACCTTATGCTTCAGTTATGGTTGGATTTCTGTATCTTCTGCTTTGCATACTCAGTACATATTTCGTACTGACCCCCTTTCTTCGGGGGCTGCGTTTCATGCCCGCAGGTACAGACGCACAGTTTGGTGATCCACCAGTTTAGGACAACCTCTTTTGCTGTTTGGAGTGCTCCTCTTATTCCGGAGCCTACATTTTGGTATATATGTCTTTTGCTATGTATATGTTTTTATACATTGACTATTTGGGGTACGGCGGGGCCCTATCCCGTCCTATGTCTTCGTTTTGATTTGTAGAGGCCTGTAGTCACATATGTGGGTCGTGGGTCCTACGTGTGTTCGTTTTGTTTATGCTTCGTGTCTTAATGCGGTCCCGTCTGTTATGGCGGCCTTAATGGCCCATACGTTTGTATATGTGTATATATGCTCGGCGATGTGTATTCCGCCGCCCTTTTGATCTGATATGATATCTCTGTACGCGTGACCGCTTAAGATAATAATTATTTTCAGATCTGTTTAGAATGATGAATTTGAAAAATTTACCTAAGCTATAATATGACAATTTGGTATGTTTGTCTGTTTGGGTGCCCAAGTAGGGCAGGGCACCAGTCGCGGCCCACGGGGCTGGGTCATGACATATAGCCACCTTTTGTTCGTGCAACATTTCAAATATCACATGTAAGTTAACTTCCTCTACGGCGTCTGGTGTTTTTCGGGCCTGTGCCCGAAGCAAAGTTGTTGAATTATTGCTATTTAAAGGATCTGTGGCCAAAATGCCGGCATTGTTCTGGTTGATGGTATTTTGGTTAAGGCCCTTGGTTGAGTCGACCGCATTTGGATTGGCCGGATCAGCAAGGGGTGCGTTCGGGTTCGGCAACCCGCTGTTGTTGTCGCTTTCACCGATCAGCTCGTTGTTGTTCACTTGCCCAGATTTACCACTGCTTGCCATCTCGAAATTACCTGAGTCACAAGCTTTCAAAGAACAAGTGAAAGATGGAGTTGTAAAATAATCACCACTATTATCCTATGCCCCACGGTTGGCGTCAAATTGTTTACCCTTAAAATGGTAACAATTAAATTTGTAAGTGGTTTATAGGATACGTGGCTAGATTAATAAGTTACCTATAATAATAATAATATGCAAATGATAAACGTATATTGATGAACAAGAGAAAGTAAAGCTCAAGAAACCAAATTGTAAACTCTGAGAATTGGTCTGGTTTTGGAAATTGCTTGTCTAATCTGAGCCAATCAGTAATGAAACTCCTCTCTCTCTTTTTCTGATTAGAAGTATGATAAAAATAGTAAAAGCTAGCCCTAAAATAAAGGGGGTACACCCTATTTATAGGTACAAATAGATGGGCCTCAGTACATCCTAAAAAGGCCCTTTAAGGAAACCCTAAAATGGATAAGACAGCGTCCGTACGGATGTTCTGACATCCGTACAGATGTCATCGCAAATGGCAGAACGGTTAGGTGACGTGTAGCCTGGCCCTTAACGGATACTCCGAGCCTATGTCAAATTTCTTCCCCTTAGGTTCGAGTTTTCTGTGCTTATCAACATACCCTCGGTTTTTGACACTTAGTTCAAAAAACTCACAACTCCTCGACTCTCGTTCCCTTCGATCTTACCTAAGGCTAATGAACTCGTTCTTCTTTGACCTTGCATCGGATAGCTACAATTTTTACTCCGATTTTTACTGTAACAAATTACTTCGATTTTTACCGTATACAAACTTGCTTATGGATTTAACTTGGTATACATTAAACACTAGTTGATAACATAGAATGGTGATAACTTACTACTCCCTTCGTCTCAAAATAAGTGTCATCTTAGCAAAAAATCACGCCTATTAAGAAATTAATAAATATGTATGAGTTTACAAACTAATCTATTTAATTATTTTTTTGAAAATTGAGTAATATTAAATATGACAGTTTCTTTAATGTTTAGGGCATAGTTAGAAATACTTGCTAATTTTTGTCTTGAATTACTAAGATGACACTTATTTTGGGACAAATTATTTTTGCTAAAGTGACATTTATTTTGGAACGGAGGGAGCGGTAATTAACGTGTTATAACCAGTCGTATAGTTTGAATTCTGAATGTTTATTTAACTTTTAACAAAACCTAATTCTCTAACCAAATAACTAAAACGTATTAATATAATAATATATAAATTAAGAATTAAAGTGCCTGAAAAAGGCGGCAAGTTGGATGAAACAGTCGGTCCCATTACAACTCATCCAATACTTTCCATTTTCCCAAACTCCCCTATCCCTTCCAAGAAAAGTCCTCTCATCCCCATAACAGATTCTTCATTCATTCTTTGATTTGTTCAATTTTTCACACCTCTTTTAATTTGATTTCGTCTAAATAGACGATTCAATTTCAACATATATTTGGTTGTTCAGAGTAGTCTTGTTCTTTCAGACAATCAAATCATTAGATACATGGCAGTTTCACCTGAATCTTTCCCGCCGAGAAAACGTCGTCCCTCGGCGAGCTCTTTCGTATCACCAAACCTCTCCGATCGAAATCTCCTCCATTCCCTTTATCTCTTATCATCAGAAATATCAACTCTACAACCTCTTTTATTTCTCCTCAAAAGAAATACGTCGTCCATTATCAGGAAATCCAAGCTTTTATCAATCTTGTTCGAAGAAATACACCCTATTCAGTACTTTCCACCTTCCGCAATACTATGTTTCGATGAATTATACATAGTCTTACAGCGCATGAAAACATTACTTGAAGATTGTCGTAATTGTAGTAAGATGTGGCTACTTATGCAAGTTGATGTTTACTCCAATATTTTCCATGAACTTTCTCTTGAGTTGTCCACTTTATTGGATATTCTTCCTGCTAAAAATCTCAGATTAAACGACGATGTCCAGGAGTTGTTGATTCTCGTAACGAAGCAGTGTTCGGAGAAATTCGCGTATCTTGATCCCAAGGATCGACATTTACGATCTCAAGTTGTTGAAATGCTTGATAGAATCGAAAGAGAAATTGTCCCTGATACGTGTAAATTAGCGGATATTTTCGACAAGTTGACTTTGCGTGATTCTACGAGTTGCAGGGATGAAATTGAGTTGTTGGAAGAGGAAATTCAAAGCCAAACTGATGAGAAAGCGAAATCCGACATCATCGCGTTGATAGGATTTGTTCGATATGCTAAATGCGTGTTATACGGCGGTTCGACCCCGAGGACGAATTCCCGGAGGCGGCGGGCGGCTGCTGCAGCTGCTGATATTAGTGTTCCGGCTGATTTCCGGTGCCCGATTTCTCTTGACTTAATGAGAGACCCAGCGGTTGTTTCCACGGGTCAAACATATGAGAGAAGTTCGATAACCCTTTGGTTCGAATCCGGTCATACCACGTGTCCCAAAACCGGTCAAACGTTGGCCCACACGGATTTAATACCGAATTCAGCGTTGAAGAATTTGATAATTATGTGGTGTAGAGAACAGAAAATACCGTTCGAGTCAACGGAGTTGAACGTTAAATCTAATGGTGTTGTTACGAATAAAACGGCGTTGGAAGCTACCCGAATGACGGTGTCGTTTTTGATCAACAAGTTGAAGGCTTCGCAATCCGTTGACTCGGCTAACCGGCTTGTTCATGAGCTTCGGGTTTTAGCTAAGACAGACTCGGATAGCCGAGCCTGTATTGCTGAAGCTTCAGCTTTGCCGTTGTTGGTTAAGCTATTAGGCTCGGAGCATCCGAGCCTGCAAATTAACGCGGTTACAACAATTCTCAATCTGTCAATTCTGGAAGGAAACAAGACGAGGATAATGGAAACGGATGGAGTTTTAAACGGAGTTATCGAAGTGTTACGGTCAGGTGCCACGTGGGAGGCTAAGGGGAACGCGGCAGCAACGATTTTTAGCTTGTCAGGTATACCAGCATACAAAAAGAGGTTGGCTAGGAAGACACGTGTCGTGAAGGGACTGATGGATTTAGCGCGCGAGGGGCCAACAAATTCGAAAAGGGATGCATTAGTGGCCATTTTGAATTTGGCGGGAGATAGGGAGGCGGTCGGGAAGTTGATCGAAGGCGGGGTGGTGGAAATGGTGGCGGAGATTATGGATGGATTACCGGAAGAGGCGGTTACAATACTCGAAGTGGTGGTGAAGAAGGGTGGATTGGTGGCTGTCGCAGCCGCGTATCCATTGATGAAAAAACTGGCCATAGTGTTAAGGGATAGCACTGATAGGGCACGAGAGAGCTGTGCCGCGACGCTAGTGAACATGTGTCGGAAAGGGGGATCGGAGATGGTGGCGGAACTGGCGACGGTTCAAGGGATAGAGAGGGTAATTTGGGAAATAATGGGAATGGGAACAGGGAGGGCTAGAAGAAAAGCTGCAACTTTGTTGAGGGTGCTAAGGAGATGGGCTGCTGGATTAGATGCAGAAGTGGCATCAGGGGCTTATTCAGATGTGAATATGAATACTTCAACAAGAATAGTATTGCCAGGTTAATTTTTTTTATTTTTTATTTTTGGTTCAAATATGGAAAAAGTTGGTTCTTTTGTTTATTTGGTTACAGAAAACCTGAACAACAAACTGTAACATTTGAGTCTTAAGTCCTTTGTGAATTGTACAATTGTTTATACCTTTTCCAAGTTGAAGAAAATAGAAATAAATTTCCATACGAGCTATGAATATTTTTGTTCTACACATTTTGCTGTGTGATCATTTTATCTTTTACGGATCCTGAACTTTAATGTAATTACTAGTCAACTACAGTCAATCACTGGATGCTCTTTAGTGTGCCAATTTATATTGAAAGCTGATTACTCTGTAGCTGGTGTGGTTGGCTTATGTTGAGCTTTATATATGAGTATTTTCTTTCAGCATTTAGGACACATTAATGATCTTAGTTGTGGGCTAATCTTTTGATACGATTATAGTGACATGAACCACAAAATGAACTATAAATTCCTAGGTCTTGCATTATGGACTACTAAGTGGAAGCAAGATAGGCATAATCTATATCTTTTTTTTTTATTAAAGGTGTGGTGTTCAGACTAACTTGTGCCCACATCGACTAATTTCACGTGGTACCTGCAATCTGCAACTAACACTAGCACGAGTATCATGTATCTCAACCCACCTCGTTGATCACTAAGTCACACGAGCATAACCTATATCTATCTTTAATTATGTATATAAAAGCATGAAACTCCGTAGCAAAATGTGGTTCGATTTTTATATCCTATAAAAATAGATTTCATATTGGATAGAATTATAATTTAATAATTTTCCAAATATTTAGGACTTCTAATTAACTAAAATTAAGTAATTCCTCGTATGAATTAAGTAGGAAATCTTAATAGTCTTAAATTTTCTCCTAATTGTCTCCTTTTCGTTGTTTGACCCGTATTATATAAAGTGGTAATCTTTTAAACATGTCTAATAGATAGGACTTTGAAGTAGATTAATGTTAGAACTCTTTAAATGAAGTCTCAATATAAATAAAGAAAAATATATTAGATATGGTGGTGACGGGTGATCTTAAGAAATATGCCAGGTTTCCTTGCAACGTCATGAACTTCCCTTCTCAAACGTAACACTACTGAGTTTTCCAATTTATTAGAGAATTTTCCTCTCATTTATTCCTTGTATATATCTATCTTTATCTATATCTAACATGCGTGATTAAATTATAATTACATATGAGTTTCAAAATTAAGGATAGGTGACTCAAGTTTTATAAATAGATAAGGATGACACTTTTGAGATTAGTGTTAATGACAATAATTTTAAAAGTCTTCATGTTTTATTATTTACACAAAGCCCCTACTTCTGCCTCCCCCTCACTCCCATCCTCTGTCTCCTCCACCATCACCTCCGCCTCCTCCACCTTCTCCTCCTCTGCCACCACTACCTCTACCTCCTCCTCTTCTGCCTCCCTCTCCCTCGGCTCCGCCTCCTCCTCCTCCTCCTTCGCCTCACTTTCCGCCCGTCACCTTAGGCGGTAAATCCAACAACTTAAGTAAATTATTTGCAATAGTGCAACAAATACTGTGTTGTTGCAATAAATTCTGAAGTTATTGCAATAAAATACAGTAATTGTTGCAACTTTCCAACTTCTAAAATTTATTGGTTTTCTACAAAATGTCCTTCGATGACTTGAAAAAATCATTCTTTACAAATTCTCATGACCAAGGCAAAAGAAACCTGTAGAGTAAGAAAAAAGAAGGAAAAAAGGAGGAGAAGAAGAAGAAGACGCAATGAAAGCAGAAGAAAAAAAAGAAGGAGGGGGAGGAGGAAAAGGAGGAGGAGAAAAAGAAGAAGAAGATCTTCAGTAACTGAAGCATCCATGATAAAGTGGGGTCTCTCCTGCAACTTTACCTTTTTTTCCACCTAAGGCCCCTCTCTTTTTCCTTATCGCCTTAGAGCAGACTGGAAAATCAACATTTCAAAAATAATTAATAGAAGAAAGTTCCCATAAGGAGAAGGAGGAGGAGAAGGACACGAGGAGAAGGAGGAGGAGAAGAGAAGAAGGAGGAGTAGAATGAGCAGAAGAAGGAGAAGGAAGAGGAGAAGGGGAAGGATAAGCGGAAAGAGGAGGAGAAGAAGAAGAAGAAGAAGGAGGAGAAGGAGAAGGAGAAGAAAGAAAGAAGGGAAAGAAGAGAAGGATGTTCATTGTTTGAACCGTATTATATAAAGTGGTAATCTTTTAAACCTATCCAATATATAGGACTTTGAAGAAGATTAATAGTAGAACTCTTTAAATGAAGTTCCCGTATAAATAAAGACAAATATATTATACACGGTGATGACTAGTGATTTTAAAAAATATGCTAGGTTTCCTTGCAATGCTATGAACTTTCCCTCCCAGACACTACTAAGTTTTCCAATCCAGTAGAGATTTTCCCACTCATTTATTCCTTGTATATATCTAGCTTTATCAATATCTTACATGTGTGTTCAATTATAAGTTACTTATGAGTTTCAAAATTAAAGATAGGTGACTCAAGGTTTTTTAAAATAGGTCCCTACTTCCCACCTCACCCTCTTCCCCCTCCCCTTTCTTCCGCCTCCTCATCCGCCACCACAACCTCCGCCTCCTCTTCCTCTTCCTATGCCTCCTTCTCCACTGGTTCCTCCTCCACCTCCTACGCCTCACTTTCCATTGTTCACCTTCTACATAAGTTCAACAACTAAAGTAAATTATTTGCGATATAAATACTGAGTTGTTGCAACAAATTTAGTAGTTGCAACAAATTTAGTAGTTCTAGCAATTAATTTTGAAGTTGTTGCAATAACTATCGAAATTTTTACAACAAAATACAATAATTGTTGCAATGACTTCGAAAGTTGTTCCAACAACTTCTAAATTTGCTGGATTTTCTACAGAATTTTCTTCGATGACTTGAACAAAAAAAAATAGATTTCTCCATAAATTCTCATGGCCAGAGCAAAACAGTCCATATAATAAGAAGAAGAAAAAGAAGAAGACGCGGTGAAAAAGATGAAGACGACGACGAAGGAGAAGGAGGAGGAGGAAGAGGAAGAGGATAAGAAGAAGAAGAAGAAGAAAAAGAAGAAGAAGAAGAAGAAGAAGAAGGAACAAGAAGAAGAAAGAGAGAAGAAAAAAATAAGATGAAAAGGTAGAGAGGAGGGGGAAATTGAAATTGAACGGGAATTTAAAAGGAGAAGAACAAGAACAAGAAGACGTGGTGAAAAAGATCAAGACGACGACAACGACGAGGGAGGAGGAGAAGAGAGAGATAAAGAAGGGAAAGAGAGAAGGAAAAATAAGATGAAAAGGTAAATAGAAGAGGGGGAAATTCAAATTTTAAAATTAGAAAGTGGAAGGGATGTTTTTTAAAGAATTTTTGAAATTTTAATCTTAACCCCTAAATTTTTAGTAGTTATAACCAAACCATTTTCACTTAATCATTGTTGACCTGGTCTAGGTCACCTTCTTTTAACTCAAAACTTAAGGTACCTTTAGTTAAATTGTCTCATCAAACATTTAAAAGTCATATAATTTAAAATTTGAAAACTTTCAACCAATGTTTTAAGAGGCGGGGGCACGAGGCGACTGGTTTTACACAGCACGGGTCGAGCCGTAAGTCCCGAAACACAGGGAGTAAGTCTCATAAATCTACGGGGTGTAAGTCTTATGTATCTTTAATTTTATAATTTATTACATAGAAAATATGTTTAAAAAATCATCATTAAAATTCTGCAAATAAATTTAATTAAAACACCAATAATATAGCAAAAACTATTATAATTATTATTTGAGAAATGTAACAACACAAAAAATGGTAATAGTTGAGATAATATTTAAACTGAAATCATCATCGATCTCTACTCTACTAGTCTTTCCCACACTCAATTTATATTTGAACTAATTTTTGTTTTTATATTTAAAAGAAGGGGAAGGACAACAAGTGTAAGAGCAATGACAAAAAAATAGATAAAGTTGTCTCAGGAGCATAGTGCTATGAAATTTTTTTCTAGTCAATTTCGGGCATAATTATCTAAAAAAAAAACTATTTGTGGCAGTGCTATTTTCTATGAAAATTGCTTTCTTTTATATTTACATATTATTAGAAAAATCACCACAACATTTAAACTTGATTGCATAAATATAAATATCATTACACCAATAATAAAAAATATTATTTATAGTAAAAATACTTTTAAAACAACAAAAATCAGAATTAACGCCTGAAGCATACGCTTTTACGCTCGGGGCTTATGCTTTTGCGCCCGAGGCTAACGCCCCAAATTCTAGGGCGTACGCCGTATGAATCTACGCCTTTCATTTGCGTCTCTGAGCTTTTTTATGTGCCCCGCCCGGAACTCGCCCCAAAAACACCTTTGAAAATACTACTTTCAACCATCTCGTATTACCATAAAAAAGGTTCATTTTTTTAATTGAAATTGAGTCATCTGAATTGAATGCACATTTAAATAGAGTAGAATCAGGATTTTTGGGTTATTTCACCATTAATGAAGGTTGAGAGCTCGGGATAGCTCGGTTTGGAGGGATGTTTTCAACAACAAACGTTGGGTAAGTGATTTCATCGCATTTGTGATTGTTGGGCATGATTACCCACTTGTTTTGTAACATGAAAATGTTAAAGTGAAAATTTAATCAAGTTCGGATTTTATCCCTATGGCTCGAATTTGCCTTTTTGGTTCTCTTTGGAATAGTCTAATATTTCAATATGGATATCGCTGACTCATTTAACCTCGTACAGTGATATCTTGAATATATTGGAGTAGCATAATGGATTCCAGAAGCTGCAAAGCTATTGAGAAAATTAAAGCTTCGCCCAAATCAAGGTAAGTTAAGAATTTGACCTCAATAAAGAAATTTTCCCATATCAACTTGTTTGACTTATATCTTTTATATAGGGTACCATATATGTGTGGTGAGTGTTTATCCGGATACCGGGGTGATGAAGGCTACACGGGTTATAGGGCGTTGTTAACATACGTGCTTTATGTATTCTTTATTTGGCATGATTACCTTGAGCAGCTTACCATGCTAGCATCATGACATATAGGCATCCTGACTCATACTAGTTTAACATTATGAGTTATGTGCATATTGGATTACATGTTTAGCTATTTTATCATGCATTGTGCCTTTGTCCATCTATCTACTTATGTGATCAAATCTTGACAGATGGATTAAGCTGATGAGTCTGATGGGACCATGACTTAGATGTCAGCAGTTTTAGAGCATAGTACTATGGATATGACACATGAATTATCTATGCAGGTTATGTTATGACACTTGAGATTATGAGAAAATTGTGTTGCGGAAAGTGAATTATCCGTGCAAATTATGATACGTGAATTGTCCATTTGGTGAGTGGATATGACTCTATCCCTCTAGAGTCACTATTTTTTCCGAGCCACCTCCAGTCAACTAGTGTCAGATGGTTATGAGTAAAGTCAGAGTCCGTATCATGCATTTAGCAACTTTTGACTCATGTTTGTACGTTCTTTATAAATGTTAAGTTGTGCACATCATCTTATATGCTGAGTTGGTGCATTCCATATAGGTTTCTACTTTGGATAGTAGAGATAGTGTGCATTATATCACATGCTCTATGCATATTTTTATATTCTTTAGATGTGTACACTTATTTAAGATGTTCCAGTACTTCATTATCGTCATTTTTGGAGATATAACTGCATAAGTTGACTGTGAGTATTTTTTTGGTAAACCTCACAACTACTTTCTTGGGGACGATCGATGATACTTACTGAGTAGGCATCAATATTGTACTCATGCTACACTTATTACACCTCTGTGTGCAGAGTTGAACAATAGAGGAGTTCGTAAGAGAGATATGGAGATTGGTGTTCCAATGTTAGCTGTCAGAGAGTTCATGGTAGCTTACATTCATTTACTCATGTGGTATTCCAAACAAATGTTGTACCTTTCATACAGAGTTGAATTTTTCATCTTAATACTTCATGACTTGTGACACTCGTTCTTAGGGATTATTGTGCATAGTTCTGCATGGTATTTGGCTGGAAATTCTTCATTTGTATTATTCACTGTACTATCACGTTGAAATGCCCTGGTATCATTGTTGTTTTGAAATTAATTATGTTGATGGGTTGGGTTATGTGCCATCATGGCTTAGGGTATTGGGTCATGACAAACTACTAGTATCAGAGCACCAGGTTCACAGGTCTTGCTAGTCATGAGCAGTGTATTAATAGAGTCTTGTTTATGGGTACATAGAGCTCCGTATATATAAGAACAGGAGACTACATAGACATTTAGAGGTCTGTTTCCCTTCTTTCATTCATTCCTCTCGATGTGGAACTTGGATCGATGTTGGAATTCTTATATTTGTCGTTGTCTTTCCAACGCTATGTTAAGGATACGTACTTAGTTTGGGCACCAACGGATTTGGGATGACGTCTTTATTGTGATGTGGGAGTAGACCAGTCCAAAAAAGATATGGCCAGGTTATAAACAACAATTTTGGCTCGGGAACTCAATTGAGTGAGGTCGTGATTTAGGACACTTTAGTCAGATAATAACCCTAGGAGCGAGAATTGATTGTATGGAAAGCTACACGATAGCTATGTTTCACAAATAGTTGCTCAGAAATTTAGCAAGTTGCCTATACGACCATAGAGAGTTACAAAGAGCAAGGTGTTTTTATTTGAATTAGTACTATTAAACGATGACTTTGGTTTACTATAGCGAGATAACCATGTAATAGTATGTCTGAAGAGTACACTTGGTATATTTTGACATGACATAAATGATTTGCTTGAGATGCAATAGGAAGGAGAATGCTTCCACATCGTCTTGGCTACTACAATCATATGACATAAGCGTATCAACGGACTCACGGTAGTTCATTAATGGGAAGGAACGAGTATTAATATTCTGCAGTCGAATGTAAACTAGGGAAGATGAGTTGATCAGGTAAGAAGACACGGTATTTCAATGTAAATTTTGATTCTAATAAAGATGTTTATATGTGAGATTTAATTAATATATTTTATAATTTTATATCTACATCTAAAAATATCTAGAGTAAATTTATAAAAGTATTATCTTTAAATTTATTGTTGTTCTTTTCGCACTGGGTAAACAGAAATTTTGTTAATTTTATTTAAAATAAATTTTGTTTGACTTGAATTTAAATTACTTCAAGAATGTTTTTTAAAACCTTATCGTCTCCATCCGTTGAATGTTGTCGATGGTAGTTATCTCGTATGTTCTTGTCTGTTTCTTTTGTTATTCATTTTTGTTACTTTTTTCTTTGCTGGCTTGGTACAATTTTATTTCTTAAGTGATTTTCTTTGCTCAACTAATTAAAATTTTTAGTAAATACCTAAAAACATATTTAAATGTAGTGCTTAGATATTGATTTGATGAACTACAAAGCAAACTGGGAAAGTGTTTGAGTCAAAAATCATATTTTGCCCAAATAGTTAAATTTGTGTTAAAAGTTAAATAAGGTTAATTACAGTTGGTAGTAATTCGATAAAAATGTTTGAATTAACACAAGCAAGTTATTAAAGATTGAATAAGAAAAAGTAAATAAAGAGAAAAAGTAAACTTATGCCAATTGTGACGAATAGTAGCAATGGATTTCTCCTTTGTCAAGAATGATTGAGAGCTTGATGATCAGAAAATCAGAGTAATAATAAAAATAATAAGTGGAAAGTAATCAAGAATAGTCTATTTTCCAGTAAGAATTCGATGCCTAGATATACAAAAGAAAGTACTATTTATAGGTCTTTGATCCTTTCTGGTGTCTTTCCCGTTGTGTGTATGTAACGGCAATCATTAATTGCTGAATTAATGATTATAATTTAATTCCTTGATTCTGGCTGTCAGAAATTGTTTCGCTGTTACTGCATTAATTCTATTTAATGCGTAATCAAGAGGATCTCGTATGTTATTCCCGTTGATGTTCTTTTCGTTGACCACGTCGTCGGTATCAGCTACCTCTTCGTAGATGTTGTGCTCAGCATTACCGTTAGTTCTTTCTACGCCATTGTCTTAATTGATACGTGTCAATCACATGTTGGTCCACGTGTTTAAGCTCAATTTTTACCCATACAGATAGTCCCTCAATTTTTCGGGTTCATCAAAAGGATGTTCCCAAAGAATTGTCTCGCCGATTTTCATCAATTTTTCCTTGATTAGACATTTGAATCGTTTCATTAGGGAATAGGAAGATTTGCAACTGACGTTAGATCGTGGCCACTAACGTGATGGGTACGTGGCATAACCGCAGAAGTTGAAAAGACTTGCATTAATGATGAAGTCAGACGTGGGGCACGTGGCTGTTGCTGTGCCCTTTATTTTCTCGCCGTTTCTGATGCAATAATGATTCCTCTATAAGGCGGATTTTTACCCTCTTATTTTTTTTATTTCCAATTCACGCCTTAATTTTTTGAATATCTTTGCTTCTTCTTCTTCTTTAACTTCTTAGACTGCGTCTATTTCCAACTATTCTCAACCATGTCTTCTCCTTCGTCTTCTCAAAGTATTTTACCAGAAAATACTGTCATTGTTGATGCTCTTTCTCCCAATGTGGATGTTGAAAAACTTAAGAGCAGATTGCCTCCTAAAAAATTTATGGCGGATGCTATTGTTGTTGTTGTTGTTTCCAGATCTTCACCTTCACCAACTTCTGATGTTGTTGATGACGAAACTGACATGGTAAATGGAATCTACCTTCTGTTGATAGTGTGATTTCGAAGAATCCTCACATACTACAGATTTAAAGATTTCTCTTCCGAAAGGCGATAACTGTGATGTTTCGGAGCTAGATGAAGAAAGGGTGGTCTTAGTTTCTTCAATTACTTCTCACGTTACCGAGGAGTCTTTTGATTCTATTTGGGAAAGGTGCCACTGGAAAAATCGTAATCTCGACATCGTAGTTCCCGGAGAGAGTATGTCCACAACTACTCATCTTACCAGATATTCTGCGGTGTATATCTGTCCTTTCACTATCGACTTTACTTTACCCCTTTCGCCGTTGATAGATGAATTTTGTCGTCATTTAAAAATTTGTGTGGCACAAATTACCTCCGGGGTTTGGCGATTGTTGAGCATGTTGCTTACCTTGCCGGGGTAAACATTACTCTCGATCATATTCTATATCTGAATTCGATCCGTTTTATTCAAGGCTTTATGATTATGTTTATAGCTCGGGGATCCAATAAATTGTTTGAAGATCCCGAGGATGGTCATGACCGGCGTGACGAATTTGTTTTTATCTCTACTGCTCAACTGGTGAGCAGGGATGCTAGCACCTTCCCGGAGAAATGGAACGCGAGGGGTAATACTATTTTTCCTTATTACCTCAATCTTCTCTTTTTAAACTTCTCATTTGTTCAACATCTTTTAACCCTACACTGGTTAAACCTTCAAACATAAGGGAGTTTACTGAAGCTGTGATTTAAGCTTCTGTGAGTGTTCGTACATGGAGAGCGTATGTCGTTTCGAAGGGTATTCGTACTCTCAAAGACATGGAGTCGGATGAAGCCTCTGTGAAAGGTAGAGGTTAGGATATTAAAGAAATATCTTGCTTTGTAATGGCGAATGAATTTACCTTATATTCATTTTATTTTTCTCAGGTCCTTCGAAAAAGGTGAAACATGTAGCAAAGAAACGACTGATTCTTCCGAGTGACGAGGGGTCGGCATTGGAAAAGATGAGATCTCTTACTAGTAAGAGGTCTAATGCCAAAATTAAGGATTCCAAGGCTGTTGACGAGCCTACCCTGAAGAAGAAAAGATTGAGAAAACAATCTCTTTCGGAATCGTCAGATGTTGTTCCCGAGAAGACGGAAGGTACGCCAAGTAAATTTAGGCTAATTGACGAGAGTACTAATTCTGAAGAAGAACCTTCTTTAGTTTTACGTCGTAAAAGGTGGGTTGAGTTTCCAACTTCTTCTGATATTGTTGTCATTTCAGATGAATCTACGGTGAAGGAGATGGAGAAATTAACGACGGTTACTGAGAGCCATAATAAAGGTGATACCGCGGTTTTCGAGGTGGATATCCCCGATAATATTATTTCTAAAGTTGCCGATAAGACTGAGAGCTGTCTTCCTGGTAGTATTGTTGAGGCTGAAGTTGAAGTTCCTTCTCGTGAAGTGACTGTAGCCGATGTCGAGGACTTGGTCGATACTGAAAACATTGATGCTAGTGCTGCTGATATCCCTACTGGTACTTCTACTTATCCTTTTCAACGGCGAGGAACAAGTACCCCTATTGTTCCTTACAATACCGCTCAACCCGTTTCCCGTTTTACCGTAGCCGATAAAGGAAAAAGCGCTTGGAAAGAAGGCAACATTTCACGGGGTTAATCCTCGAGCACAACTTCTTCAGGCGGATGATCCCGTCCTATCTGGATGAAGTCCTTTGTCCCTCTCACTGTCAATCGTAATCGTTCATTTGAACTATCGGAGGAGGACAATCTTTTGGCCAATCCTCACGTGATGAGTCATTTTTCTCATAACTATATCGGCCCCAAGGAGAATATGATTTTGAAATATAGGATTACCGATCAAATGGATATGGTTGCCCTTGGACTTATGATTCAGGTATAGATTTTCACTTCCCTTCCTTTTTTTCTTCTTATTTTCCTCCATTGTATATTCTGACCCTTATTAATTTTGATATAGGCTCAAACATATTTATG
This sequence comes from Lycium barbarum, assembly GCF_019175385.1. Lineage (NCBI taxonomy): Eukaryota > Viridiplantae > Streptophyta > Magnoliopsida > Solanales > Solanaceae > Lycium > Lycium barbarum. The sequence goes on along the minus strand of NC_083339.1, from coordinate 33,100,878 downwards.
CGGGAGTCTTGAACGTGCCGAAGGTGAGGCTAAACTCATTCAAAAGATTCGCAAAGAGAATGCCGTACTCACTCAGTAAGTGAAGATCTTGAACACGGAGCACAATTCTTCCGCCGAGGAGTTAGAAAGGGCCAAAGCCGAAATTGTGGCACATCGGGCTAATGAGAGAAATTTTCAGAAGCAAGTTGCTGATCTCGAAAAAGAAAAAGCTAAAGCTTTTCATATAGCGAAGCAGGAAGAGTTAGCCATCAGTGATCTGAAGCAAAAATTTGTGGAATCGAATCAGCTAAAAGTTGATCTCCAAAACAAATTATGGGATAAAAATGCCAAACTCAACAAACTTGAATCTGACTTTAATGCTTTGCAATTGAAGAATGTCAAAGACTCCAGTGAGCTTGCACATGCCTTGATTGATTTAAATCAGAGTAAACATGATATTCAAGCTCTCCGAAAAGAGTTAACGGATAAAGATCGGGATCTCAGCAAGAAAAATGTTATGTTGGCAGAAAGCCACAAAAAATTCTCGGAGGTTATGAATCGTGCTAAAAAATTGCGCGAATTCGCGAAGCAAATCCAGAGTCGGAAAGACAAATACAAACAAAGACTTGAAGATATGGAGAAGGATTTTGAAGATGAAAAACAGAAAATTCTCGGGTGGGTTGGTATCAGAGCTCAACATGATTTTTTTGAAGATTTTCAATCCTTCTTATTTTGATCATGCTCAAGCCCTCGCCGTTGCTGAATAGAACATGAAAGAAGCCAATGAAATCCTCAGATATGATGCAGGGGATGAATCTATGGCTGAAGAGGAAGATGATGTCGGCACCTCTGATGAAGTGGATATGTTATCCGGAGATGCAGCTACTCCTGCTCCTAAAGATACCGTAATCGGGGAGGATCCGAATATTGATTTCAACACCGGGGATGTTTCCGAGGATCCTCCTGTGCAAATTGTCAAAGATGCGCCCCTTCCTTCTTCATCGCCAGTTTCTTCTTCTTATGTTTAAATGTTTGTATTTTGTGTCTTCCTTTTGTAAGGCTTTAGCTTTTATAAATAAAAATTCTTTCATTCATCTTATGCCTTCACTATAAACAATATCTTGAAAGTTTTCTTTAATTAAAGGGTGATCAGTCCGATTTAGAATTTTAATATCAAAATCCTTGTAAGTTTGATGTTGTCCTTTCAGAAATTTTGCTATAGTTTAATGTCAAATTCCGCTGTTGTTAACTCGGAGGTGTTTTTAACCGAATCGGAATCATTATGAATTTAACTTAAATGATTTGCATTATTATTGTGTACATATGATCGGAATCATGGATACATCATTTGTACAATTGGAAATAGTGGTATGTGTGTATGATTGGAATCATGAATATACCATTCAAACTTATAAAACACAAAGATCATGTAATAATCAATTTTATTGCTATCATGATTATCAGTTTACAAGTCGAGCCAGGAGGCCTAATCCGTACATTTTTGGAGTGATAGCCTCTATTGTCAGTCCCTATGGTAGTCCCCCATTGTTTTTTTTTTTTGATGTACGAAGAACTAAGCAATGATTTCCGTAATCCATTCCCATATATTCTACTTACAGCCTCATTAAAAACCTCCCCGGTAAAACCCAAATGGGATAAAACCTGAGTAAGGGAAAAAGAGTACAGTTTGTCGAATGCAACTAGATGTTAGGAATAGAAGAGCTTTAAGTTGCTTATGTTGTAGTTGTTGGAGACAAGTTTCCCATCCAAAGTTTCTAATTGAAATGCTCATTTTCCTGCATCAGCTATAACCCTATAGGGCCCTTCCCAATTTGCTCCTAGTTTGCCCTCGTTCGGTATTTTAGTGGCTGGAGTTACCATTCGTATAACCAAATCTCCAATTTTAATTTGACGTAATTTGGTCTTATTGTTGTAGTATCTTTCCATCTGTTGTTTCTGCGCTGCTAACTTGATCAGAGCCAATTCTCGGTGTTCTTCTAATAGATCAAGTCCATCCTTTATTGCTTCCATATTCTCTGCATCTGTAGCATGTGCATATCTTATGCTTGGCTCCATTACTTCAATTGGCACCAATGCCACTGCTCCATAAACTAATGAAAAAGGTGTTTCTCCAGTACTAGTTTTGGGCGTAACTCGATAAGACCAAAGAACCTCGGGGAGGACATCAGGCCAGCTTCTTTTTGCGTTGCCAATTCGTCTTTTCAATACTTTAAGTATCGTTTTGTTTGTTGATTTTGCATGTCCATTGCGGGATGGATGATATGGTGAAGATGTTATCCGCTTGATTCAGAGATTTTGGAGAAAATTTGTTATCTCCACTCTAATAAATTGCTCCCGTTATCACAGCTTATTTCCTTTGGAATATCGAATCGACATATGATGTCTTTCCGGAGAAAATTAATAACCTGCTCTTGTCCAATTTTTACGCATGCCCCTGTTTCAATCCACTTAGAAAAATAGTCAGTTACAACAAGTAAAAAATTTAACTTTACCTTTGGCTTCTGGGAATGGTCTCATGATGTCGAGTCCCTATTTCATGAACGGCTATGGGGTAATGAATGAATGAATGAATGAAGAGGCTTTGCAGGTTGATGTATTGCAGATGCATATGTTTGACATTCTTTGCATCGTCGTACAAAATTTTATGAATCTTTGCCCATTGTATTCCAATAATAACTTGCACGCAGCAAACATCAGGCTAATGATCTCCCACCATAGTGATTTCCATAATATCCACTATGCATTTGTTGCATATCGGGTTATGTGTCCCTTGGGTTTGGCGAGCGGCCCTCCAAAGGTTCTCCGATATAACTCTCCGTAAACCAAGCAATATCTAGCTGCTTTTACTCATAATTTTCGTGCTTCTTTCTTATTTGCGGGTAGAATCCCTTGTTGCAAATAATCAAGTATCTCATTTCTCTAATCATGTGTTGATCCTGTTGTGCGTACTTCAATTTCTCAACCAATTGGATGCAATAAATAGATCACACTTCTGCTTCCTGGTTCTGCGGGATCAACAGCTGATGCCAATTTTGCTAAGTCGTCGGCCTCCGCGTTGCTTTCCCGTGGAATCTACTCTAGTCCCCAGTCTTTGAATCTTGCAAAGAGGTCTGATATCTGCGTTTGGTACTTCTGCATTCGTGGTTCTTTTATACTGAAAGTTCCATTCAAATGATTGACCACCAATTGTGAATCACAGTGTACCTTGATGCTTTCTGCTCTATATTTCAAAGCAAGTTTTAAACCTGCAATAACAGCCTCATACTCGGCTTCATTGTTAGTAATTTTTTGACACTTGATGGCTTGGCGAACAATTTCTCCGCTACGTACTTTAAGTACTAAGCCTAATCCCGACCTACTTTCATTAGATGCCCCATCCATGTATAGGGTCCATATCCCGGAGGATGACCCTGAATTTGCGATGGTTTCTTTTTCTGCCTCCAAAGTTAATTTTGAACTAAAGTCTGCTATAAAATCAGCAAGAACTTGCGATTTTATAGCATTTCTAGGCTGATAAGTAATATCAAATTCACTAAGTTCAATCGTCTATTTAGCCAATCTACCTGATAATTCCGGCCTATGGAGAATACTCTGTAAGGGGAATGTTGTTACCACGGTAATTGGATGACTTTTAAAATAATGCCTTAATTTTTTAGCGGCATGTATTAAAGCTAAATCTAATTTTTCTAAGTGTGTATATCTCGTTTCGGCATCTGAAAGTGTTTTACTAACATAATAAATTGGAGACTGTTTATCTTCTTCTTCCCGTACTAGAACTGCGCTTACCGATACCTCTGATACAGCAAAATATAGAAATAGCTTTTCCTCGGGGTTAGGTTTTGACAGCAATGGCGGATTTTAAAGATACCTTTTGAGCTCCTGCAGTGCTTGTTTACATTCCGGCATCCACTCAAAGTCTTATTGTTTTTAGTATTGTGAAGAATTTGTGGCACCTCTCCGATGATCTTGAAATAAATCGAGATAGCGCTGCTACTTGACCAGTCAAACTTTGAACCTCCTTTTTGCTATTGAGCTCATCAGGAATTTTTTCTATCGCCTTTATCTGGTCTAGATTTACCTCTATTCCTCGCTTTGAAACCATGAATCCCAAAAACTTTCCTGAGGCCACGTCGAATGCACGTTTTTCGGGGTTCAACTTCATGTTGAATTGCCTTAATATTGCAAAGGCTTCTTTTAAATGAATCAAGTGATCTTAAGCCTTTTCTGACTTCGCAACCATATCGTCAATGTACACTTTCATTGTTTTTCCCAATTGATTTTTAACATTGTTGTCACTAACCGTTGATATGTTGCACCGACATTCTTGAGTCCAAACGGCATCACATTATAACAATGTAAACCCCTTGGTGTTATAAATGTTGTTTTTGCTTGATCCGTAGGATTCATCTTGATTTGATTGTATCCTGAATATGCATCAAGAAAACTCAACAACTCATGGCTAGCTGTTGCGTCTATCATTTGATATATATGAGGGAGTGGAAACGGATCCTTTGGGCATGCTTTGTTTAGATCTGTGAAATTCACACACATTCACAACTTTCCATTCTTCTTTGGCACCACTGCTACATTCGACACCCACTTTGTATGCTCTACTGGCCTTATGGATCCGGCATCTAAAAATCTTTGTACTTCTTCCTCTATGAAGTTACTTCTATCCTCGGGGAATCTTCTTTGAGGTTGTTTTATGGGTCTGTGATAAGGATCAATGTGCAGTTTGTGCATTGCTACTTTCGGCGCTATCCCTGTCATGTCAGGATGGCAAAAGGCAAAAATATCTACATTATCAAGTGAAAATGAAATTGGTTGATGTAGTTTGCATCCAAGGAATGTGCGCTTTTTCGGCAATGCATCATCAAACGGCATTAGGTTGAGATCCTCAACTACCGCCGTTGATTGCTCCCCCGTTAAAAGATCTTGTATAGCTTCTTTTTTGGCATCATTATTGCTTGATTCCTTTTGTTGCAATATTTGATAGACTTGTTTATCTTTTTTACCTTCGTTTTCTGGTTGGAAATGTTCTACCTTTGGCAAGCCCTTCTTTAACGCCACGGCGTAACAGTCTCTGGAAATTCTTTGCTCTTCACGAACTTCGCCTACACCCCACGGCGTTGTAAATTGATTACTTGGTGATATGTTAATGGTACTGCTTTCATGGCGTGAATCCAAGGACGTCCAACTATCATGTTGTAAGCCATTGTAGAGGACATGATTGCAAAAGTAGTTTATAGCTCCACTCCACCCGCTACTACTGGTAACATGATTTCACCCAGAGTTCTTTCTGTTGAATTATTGAACTCAGTGAGCATGATGGATTTATGAATTATTTTGCTCGTCAATTTCATCTCCTCTATGACCTTTATTTTTATGATGTTAGTTGCACTTCCCTAATCAACAAAAACGCGCTTAATATCAGTATATAAGATGCGCAAAGTAATTACTACCCCATCATTATGCGAAAATTGCATATTATCGGCGTTGGCTTCATCGAAGGTGATACAATCCTCGACGAGAGCCAGCCTATCACTTTTTTCATTTCTGGTTGTTATTCTTTTGACCTTCACGCCTGAAGTGTAAGTGACTTTGTTGACGTCCAATCCCCCGGTGATGTTGACATTACACCACTTGTAATAAAATTAACCACTCGCTTTGGCTCGGGAAATGGTGGCAGCGCTCCTTGCTCCCTGTTCCGATAGTATGCTTGTTTGCCTTTCTCCAAAAGCAACTCTGTCAAATGCCCTTGCTCTAAGAGTTCGGCGACTTCCAATCGTAATAGACAATCCTCGGTTTTGTGACCGTGTCCTTTGTGATATTCACAGAAATGTTCTGGATTTCTTTTACTCGGATCTGATTTCATTTTTCCAGGGCATTTGACCTTATTACCCAATTTGTCCACTGCTGCAACAACCTCTAATGTCGACACGCAGAAATTATGGACGGTGATTTTCGGAGCTCCGGTGTTGTAATTTCCTCGGGAAGTCCCTGCTGCTGCTGGTGATCTACGCCGATATTGATTATTTCTTCGTGTACTTTCATGACTTCCTCGTGAATAATATGGATCATAACGTTCTCTTCTATACATTCGATCTCCGTCACTTTTTCTGGAATAGCTCCTACTTGATGTATCCTTATTTGATGATGATGATTTCCTTATGATCGGATTGATAATATCCTGCTCTATCCGAATTTTCGAACAATATTGATAATATATATTGTCCATGTCTTTGCCGGATACTCAACTAAGTGTTTGGCGAGATCCTTCGTTGCCGGAGTTCTATCGGGATGTAATGCATGTCGGGATGAAATCCCAACCCATTTGTCTTCAATTTGCGGCAAGGTGTGCGGTGTTCCTGGAAGTGATGAACAAATTCTTGTAGAGTTTCATCCCTCCGTTGTTTGATGTTGAATATACCTTCCATTCTTTTCTCTGCTTTCCTTGCTCCAGTGTGTGCCTTTTTGAATTTATCCACCTAATCCGCAAAGGATTCAAGCGAATTTGGGGGGTAAGCTCGCATACCAATCTAATGCTCCTCATGTCAACACGTGATCAAATCGTTTGATCATAACAGACCGAGTCATCTTTGGCCCAAGATCACAGGCTCGAATAGCGGATGTATAAGTCATGATGTGATCCTGAGGGTCGGTAGTCCCGTCATACTTTTTTATTTTTGGTAATTTGAAACTTTCTGGAACGTGTTCCAAATCTGCAGAATCTTTCCATGGATGATATATGTAGTCACTATCATCTTCTTTTTTTGATAGTGGGTGGTGCCCCAGGTATTCTGTTAATTCTCTCTTCGTGTTCTTTGAATTTCTTCATATGCTCCTCGAACCGCTGTAGTATTGGCTTGGGTATGATTGGATTGATGTCAACATCGTCGTGACCAATTGCTTTTGTTGTTACGCCAAAATCACCGGTATTGGTTGGATCGACGTTTAAGTTTCTCTGCTCAAGGGGTATTGTTCAGCTTGAACCACCCGTTTGGTGGAGGTGGTCTTGAGGGATTTTGTCGCACTTCAACCATCATTTGTTTCATCACCCCCGCCATCTCTCCTTTCAAGAATTCTCGTAAATCACCTATCGGGATTAAAGCTTGATTTGGATCCACCATTGATGTGTCTCCTGTTGTTCTGTTAGTTGCGTCGATCAATCCTTCATCATTGACGTTCCTGTTTTCGTCAACGGGTATAGGTGTAGATCCTGTCATTTCTGAAATGCAAATACAAAAGAGAATACCAAAGTAATAATGCTTGCGTAAACAAAGATCAAACTACAAGGCCAACTGTAGAATTCCCACAAACGGCGCCAAACTGTTTGAATCAAAAATTGCATTTTGCCCAAATAGTTAAATTTGTGTTAAAAGTTAAATAAGGTTAACTACAGTTGGAAGTAATTCGATAAAAATGGTTGAATTAACACAAGCAAGTTATTAAGGATTGAATAAGAATAAGTAAATAAAGAGAAAAAGTAAACTTATGCCAATTGTGACGAATAGTAGTAATGGATTTCTCCTTTGCCAAGAATGATTGAGAGCTTGATGATCAGAAAATCAGAGTAATAATAATAATAATTAGTGGAAAGTAATCAAGAATAGTCTATTTTTCAGTAAGAATTCGATGCCTAGATATACAAGAGAAAGTACTATTTATAGGTCTTTGATCCTTTTTGGTGCCTTTCCCGTTGTGTGCATGTAACGACAATCATTAATTGCTGAATTAATTATTGTAATTTAATTCCTTGATTCTGGCTGTCAGAAACCGTTTCGCCGTTACTGCATTAATTCTATTTAATGCGTAATCAAGAGGATCTCGTATGTTGTTCCCGCTGATGTTCTCTTCATTGACCACGTCATCGGTATCAGCTACCTTTTCGTAGATGTTGTACTCGGCATTACTGTTAGTTCTTTTTACGCCATTGTCTTAATTGATACGTGTCAATCACATGTTGGTCCACGTGTTTAAGCTCAAGCTAAATATACTATGTAGTTTGATTTGAAATTTTCGGTGCACCTACTTATTAAAAATTTATAAATTTTATATGTTTGAACACCCTTAACTGGATTCTGACTAAGCCACTGTACGTATAAACAATAAGAGTATGTTTACGGAATCAACTTTTAAAAAGAATAATAATAAGAAAAATCTACACGGTATAACATTTAGGAAACAAATAAAAGTAAAATTTGGCCCAACTTTTGGATATTGTCCGAGTAATCCCATTTAATATAAAAAAAAAACATTTTATGGCCACCGTTTTCAGTACACTTATTTTTCCTCCAAAGACCACTTTTATTCATTGCCAAAAATAAAGAGAAAATAATATTTTTTTGGCCTCTTACAATTTAAATAGGAGAAAATGACTTTTTCAAATCTGTTCCAAGAACCACTTTTATTCCAAATGTCTTTCTATTTCTTTCATTCTGTCTAATGTACAGATTTGTCTTCCCAAGAACACTTTCATTTCCTTTCTCTTTCTCTTTCTCATTTTTTTTTTCATTTTATAAAATCTAAGTAGGCGTTGGAACATGTGATTTCATCTCATGAGATAAAATTTTAAATCATCCAAGAAGGCATGATTTGAAATTTCAAATCATGATTTCAAAATTTTTAAATGTAAAACTTGACCCATAAGTTTATATTTTGTAAAATTAGATCTCAATCATGTTTACCAACCATTTATATCAAATATTAAAAGATCTACAAGTTGGTAGTATATATTTATAACAAATTTACTCTTACCAACCATGAGGGAGGATTATATTAAGAGTAGTTTCACTACAACTCATGTTCAATTTCCCATTTTATTGAACTAAAGTTTGATAAATTGATGTTGTAATTTTTAAAAAGGTCTTCTAGTAGCGTATTAATTTTGTTATGAACTATGGCTTGCTCATTTGGTAAGACTATATAAGAATTGAGCAAGTTTTGATGGTTTTCACAACTTGTGTGGTTTTTATGTCTATAAGAAAAAATACAACTTAAGAAATCCAAATTGCATGTCCAAACATGATTTCATCTCATGATTTCAAATCATGTCCAAACGGCTCCTAAGTCATTTTCCCACTCTCTCCATTCCATACATCGACACATATATACCATTGACAGAATTTTAGCCAACAATTAGGCTTAACAATTGTAGTCCAAAGAATTGGCAAATGATTGCCAAATTCTACCAAATGAACTAAAAAAAAAATACGACAATCTAAATATTCAACTCCTAATTTCTTTTCCCCTTCCAAAGTCCAGACTTCTCATGAGTTAACACAATCTCATAGCAGTAATGTGTATATCGACACGTATATCGATGTATAATCATGTATATCACTGTTACATTTGTAATAAACATCCAAAACTTGTGTATATCACATAGTATATCATATATATCACTGTATATCACACACAGATTTTCATAAATATGCAAATATATACATAAGATGTATAGATATACAGACAGATATACTCTTATATACTTGTGGATACACACGGATATACAAAAATATAAAATCACCATAACCAACAACAACCGAACAAAACCACACCAAATCTTCTCTATATGAGCTCCAATTCAGTATAACTTCCCAAAGATGATTCCAAGCTATTGCAACAACACCCATTCCATTTAATAACACTTTTTCTGTTTTCAAATTTCAAATTCTCAACCTTCAAACTTCAATAATGGATTCTTAAAACTTTTGAAACTCCTGGTCATGGATGATGTATGCTTTATGTACGAGTGGTGATGTTGAAGAAATTGTGTGTTCTTATAGCCGTGTAAGTTGAGAAATGTGTGTTCCATTAACTCATGTTTGGAGAGAGAGAAAGACGTGACTGATGAAGCAAATTGGGAAGAAGGCTACGTTTCTTTCTCTGGTTTATTTTCACTTGGTTATAGGTTGCCAAGTTAAAAATATCACTTGGGCTTGATCTTTGCCAATAATAGAAGTCTTGGCTATTTTCTGCCATTTATTCAGCCGATTGGTACCTTCCGGCCAATTTCCCCTCTATTTTACTCCATCTCCTTCGCCATTGCTCCTCAACCTCTATCTTCCGTCTGTCGTCGTTCTCAGAGGTGAATGTAGGATTTTTGGAACATAGGTTCACCACTAAAAAAAAGAAGGAAAAAAAATATTAAGTGGGAGTTGATCACTAGACCTCTAGGTAAATAACTCAATCTTCAACCAAATGCATCATTTAGCTTTTTTATAGAATAGGTTCCAGCAGATAGTATTATACTAATTTTAGAAAATATATACATAAAAAGATAAAATTTAGCAATTTCATCGGCACAAAATTCGAACAAAGAGTTTTTTTTTTTAGATTCTTATTTCTTATGTATAAAGGTTTGCTTCTTCTTTTTATCTTTGTGCATGCAACTGATTCTTCTTCATCTTCTTCTTCTTTTTTTGGGCTAATGGTGTTTTGTGAGTAAAAACCTTTTGAAGTGGGTATGGGTGGTGAGTTGAGGTTTTAATGGTGGTTGGACAGTACAATTGCAATTCCATCTAAAAATTGTATAAAAGTTACATATAGTAGTGTATAAAATTTACATATGCATGGTATCATATATATATATATATATATATATTGCATGTACAACGTATACATCACCTCTTTATATCATTGGTATTTATGCTTTTGTAAAAGATAAAATGGAAAAGGGTCAAAATTAACCTTGAACTTTGAGAAATGATTTATTTATACATTTCGTTATACTATTGGGTCAATTATGCCTTACCGTTATACTATGGTCCAAATTTACCCCTAATCTAAACAGTCTGCCATATGTCCTAATCTTAGACGTTTTGGCCATCCCCCCCCAAAAAAAATTTTTTTTTTACCCCACCAAAATAAACCCAACCCGACCCGGATGAAATTATTTCACCCAACCCGTTTACAGCACTAGGAAAGGAACAAAAACCAGTAGATGAAATCAACTTGTTCATATACCCTTTAGAGTATATGAAAACAAAATTCAATCTTGAAAATTACCCAGAAACAAAAATCAAACTTTTAAGGTGTCTGCTTCCCTGTTTTGCATATATTTATATACCCATATGAAGAAAAAAAAAATGAAGACAAAACATATCCATTGCAAAGATGATAAATAAAGAAGTGAAATTGTGCAAAAAATGTGTAAATTGAGACTGTGCTACCCAAATGTTAAAAGTGCAAGAGGGGGGGTGAATTGTTAAAAAAATTCGATCTGTTAGTCGACTAGGTTAAACCAGTAGTCGACTACCTACTCAGTGAATACTAAGGTAAGGTGCAGAAAATAAATGACACACGTATTTTATACTGGTTCAAATTCAATGTGAATCCTAGTCCAGTCCCCTTGGGTTGCAAGGGTGATCTCTGCAGCTCTTTTATAAGGTTTGGTACAATGAAGATTTTGAATGAAGTTCCTACGCCTACACTCAAAACACTCTTATTCTTTTTGATACAAAGCCTCACAAACTATAACTCTCCTTTCTCTCTTATTACACTATGAATCTCTCAGACTAACAATGTTTATTTGAAAGTAAAGTAGAGCAATGGAGGTAATGAGACAATTGCATAAGTCTTGCGTTTGTGAAGCAGCCCTTTTTATAATGTTCTAGGCTCTTCACGCAGAGAGATCAACCCAAGGGATTTGATCCTTGGAAATGGAATCAGAGATCCTATTTCCAAGAATAAGACTGAGCTTTTTACTGCTTTCCTTGTGCATCGAGGTAGCAGCAGATTTACTACACTTCATGAGATATGCCTTTGATGCTTTTCCTTCTTGAAACGATTTGATGCTGCTGGAATATTTCCTCTTTATTGAGCAGATATCTTTTCCTTTCTTGAAAGATTTTATACGGCTGAAGATTACAGCTGTTTGCACCGTTAGGGCTGGGAAGTCGTATTGTCGAGTGAGCCCTAGCTCGTTGGGGCTGTTCTGTGGGCTTCCAATTTGTTGGGGCTGTTCTGTGGGCTCACATATATTCCTTGTGGGTTTTAATTACTATACATGCACAAGTAAAATTGTCATCATAAAAACTTGACACTAACAATCTCCCCCTTTTTGAGGATGACAATTTTTGACAAAGTGTAGTCAACTTCCCTGTAACGGATGCTCCCCCTGAACAGGTGGAGGCTCCCCCTGACTAGTCGACTAGTCCTTGTAGGCTCCCCCTGAGCAATTGACTGTCCTTCTCCCCCTTTGGCATCACTCAAAAAAAAAAAAAACACAACAAAAGCAAAAGCAAAGTACCAGCGAACAACCAGCACAACAAAACAGGCTAAACTAAGGAACAAATAGCAAATAACAAATAGCAACTAGCAGCACAACCAAGCACAAGTCCCACAAAAACATTGTTTAAACAGTGCAAAAAGAACAACTAAAAACTATTCTTGACGGCGGAAGACTGGACGACGAAGTAAGTAGGCTAATGTATTCACAATAGCATCCTTCATTTCCGTCAACGGGGTAGTAAGACGTTCAGGCATGGCGGCAACACTGGCTTGAAGCTTGTTGGACAGTTTGACCGCTTCCTTAATAACAACATCCAGTTTCAGCCTCAGCTTAGAGACATCAGCACCTGTTTCCTTAGTCACATCACGAATCTTCTCTACTTGAAACAATGTAGATGCCATTAAGTCTTTGATGGACTCAATTTTTTCATCCATAGAAGCAAGTTTGGCGAGAAGTTCTTCATAGCATTCAGTGGAGACAGCAGAGGGAGCTGAATTTTTTCCTTTGGTGGAGGGACCAGGTTGAGATGCCTCATAGACGTCCTTTAACAACCAGGAATCATTGCTCAAAACATATCCCATGCTACCAAATGCCCTAGAGTTGTAGCATTGCTTAACTGGAGTGACAGGATAGTCGACTAAGTCGATTTTGTGGACTTCTAGTATGCGGGAGATAAGCATACCATATGGAAGACTAGAAGGATTGGAAGCACACTCAATCATGTAATTGATAATGATAGAGGACAAATTTATTTTTTTCTTGGACAGAAGGCAAAATTCAAAAATAGCATCACGCTGGGAGATAGTAGAGTAGGACCCAACACGAGGAACAACAATGGTAGTTACAACCATATGAGCAAGCACACGAGCCTCAAACGAGATATTGGTGAATTTGAGAGAGTTTTCTTAACATCGTCAAAAGACACTTCAAGAGATTCAGGCCAAAAGTTTTTGGGTAATTCCGAAAAACCAGAGCAGGTGCAACCAAAAATAGAGTCAAGGACAGAGCAATTTAGCACAATGTGAGTACCAAGAACCAATGTTTCAAGTTCATTAGCTTTAGAAGACCTAAGATTGGCATAGAACATACGAACAGGAATTTCATAGACATGAGGAGGGGTTTTAAAAAAGTTTTCCCATCCTTGATAGACAAATAATTGTTTAACCTTACAACTTAGAGAAAACATAAGGTCAAGATCGACATTCCTACCAGAAACGATGGTTTTGTCCTCAAGAGACGAGAACAGTGCTTGATGATGGTCATCCCAAAATTTCTTCCGAAGATCAAGAGGTTTATCACAAATTGTTTTGAGTTTCTTGGAGGAGGTGGAGCATGCAGCCTCAGAAAGGGCTCGTTTTCCAAGATTACAAATGGGAACCGAGTCGGAGTCGTCAGATGAAGCAGGGTCCTCGGCGATGACGGGGTCATGAGGAGTAGAGGGGAGATTCTTACCCATTTCCTGGAGCCGTGAGCTTTGACGGGTGGAGGGAGTAGGGGTTTTCGCGTTTTTCGCCATTGAAGAGATGAGAGGATAGGCAGAAGGTTTGGAAGGGAAAGGTGAAGAGGAAGATGAAAAGGGTTTATGGGGATACGGGAAAACAAAAGGTTTTATGGAAAAGGTAAAAAGTAAATATGGGAAGATGGGAATGTCATAAATTTGATGGGAATGCAATTTATGGAAAAGATTTGAGTAGGCCGAAAATCTTGGCACGGATTGTTAAGAATTTTGACAGATTTATCAATAATTCCCAAAGAGCTTCTTAGCATGCAGAAACGTTCCTCAAGAAGGGGTTTAGTAAAAATATCAGCCAGCTGGTTTTCAGTGTTAACAAAAACTATTTCAAAATCTCCCTGAGCAACATGATTTCTGATAAAATGATGCTTAATATCTATATGCTTGGCCCTAGAATGATGCACAGGATTTTTGGATAGACAGATAGCACTCGAATTATCACAAAAATATTTTACAGGTTTAAAAAACAAGTCATAAGCGCTTAGTTGATAAGACATCCAAATTAACTGTGTGCAGCATTGACCAACAGCTATATATTCAGCCTCAGTAGTAGATAGAGAGACTGATCCCTGTTTTTTGCTATTCCAGGAAATAAGAGATTTTTCTAGAAGCTGGCAAGTCCCAGTGGTACTTTTTCTATCATCTTTATCACCTGCAAAGTCTGCATCTGAAAAACCTTCAAGCGTGAAATCAGTGGTGTTAGGATACCATAAACCATAGCTAGTTGTTCGATGAAGATATCTAATGATACGTTTAACAGTAATAAGATGAGATTCCTTTGGAGCAGCTTGGAATCTAGCACACCTGCACACACTAAACATAATATCTGGTCGACTAGCAGTTAGATAAAGCAGTGATCCAATCATACCGCGATACTTGGTCTCATCAACAGGTTTTCCTTTTTCATCCTTATCCAGAGAACAAGTAGGACTCATTGGAGTTCCCATAGCTTTTGAGTCAGACATCCCAAATTTTTGGAGTTCTTTAGCATACTTAGCTTGACATATAAATATTCCAGTGTCAGTTTGATGGATTTGTAGTCCCAAGAAAAACTTTAATTCTCCCATCATACTCATTTCTAACTCGCTTTGCATAAGATCAGAAAACTCCTTGCACATAGAGGGGTTAGAGCTTCCAAAAATAATGTCATCAACATATATTTGTATGATAAGATTTCCTAAGGAGGATCGTTTAATAAAAAGAGTTGTATCGATCTTTCCTCGAAAAAATCCATGATTTACCAAGAAGGAGCTTAAGCGATCATACCAAGCCCTAGGTGCTTGTTTAAGACCATATAAGGCTTTACTTAATTTAAAAACGTGATAGGGAAATTGTAAGTTTTCAAAACCTGGCGATTGTTTGACGTACACTTCTTCTTCAATGAACCCATTTAAGAAAGCGCTTTTGACATCCATTTGAAAAAGTTTGAATTTTTTAAAAGAAGCATATGCAAGAAAAATTATAATGGATTCCAACCTGGCAACAGGAGCAAAAGTTTCATCATAGTCAACACCTTCCGTTGTGAATATCCTTGAGCAACGAGTCGGGCTTTGTTTCTAACTACTTCTCCAGCCTCATTTAGCTTGTTTCTGTATACCCATTTTGTGCCAATGATTGAAGCATTCTCAGGTTTGGGAACTTGATTCCACACTTTGTTCTTTTCAAATTGATCAAGTTCCTCTTCCATAGCCTTGACCCAGTATTCATCTTTTAAGGCATCACCAACTTTCTTTGGTTCGTATTGAGAAATAAGAGCAAGATTTACATTATTTTTAGTAGATGCTCTAGTTTTCCTTCCTTCATGGATGTCTCCAATAACAAATTTCTTTGGATAGTCAGGTTCACTTCTCCATTCATTTGGAACTGTTCCAATAGTAACATCAGTCGATTGAGGTTCATCAGAAGTCGACTCACAGGATGGCTTTTCTTCAGTGGGTTTTGTAACCACTGCAGTAAGTGTTTGACTGTCTTCTTCATCTGCAATTTTCCTTTTCTCGGCCAGGTGATTAGTATCATCAAATACAACATGAATAGACTCTTCAATAGATAAAGTATGTTTTTTATAAATTCTATAAGATCTACTAGTAGGAGAGTAACCAAGAAATATACCTTCATCACTTCGAGGATCAAACTTGCCAAGATTTTTTCCCATTATTGTGAACAAAACACTTACATCCAAAAGGATGAAAGTAGCTAATATTCGGTTTCTTACCCGTCCATAGCTCATACAGAGTTTTCTTAAGAATTGGTCTAATTAGGCTTCTATTTAAAATATGACAAGTTGTACTTACCGCTTCTGCCCAAAAGTGATGTGGTAGGCTTGTTTCTATGATCATTGTTCTTGCCATATCTTGAAGGGTTCTGTTCTTTCGTTCAACTACACCATTTTGTTGCGGAGATCGAGGTGAGGAGAAATTGTGTGTGTATCCTTGATCATTACAGAATTCCTCAAAAGCTTTACTTTCAAATTCTCCTCCGTGATCACTTCTAATGGAAGTGATGTAATATCCTTTCTCACGCTGAATTTTCTCACAAAAAAACTTAAAATTCTTTAAAGTATCATCTTTATGAGCAAGAAATATTACCCAAGTAAAACGAGATAAGTCATCTATTATAACAAATGCGTACCTTTTTCCTCCAATGCTAGCAGTTCTAGTAGGACCGACTAGATCCATATGAAGTAATTGCAAGGGCTTTGATGTAGACACAATATCTTTAGAACTAAAGGATTTTCTAGTTTGTTTACCTTTTTGACACGAATCGCATAAGTGATCTTTTGTGTAGTTGAGTTTTGGCAATCCTATTACAAGATCATGTCTTGCTAGTTTTTCAATTAATCGTATACTAGCATGCCCAAGCTTCTTGTGCCACATCCACGGATCTGCTCCCATTGATGCCAGGCATATATGACCTTTAGGATTTTTTACAGAGTCCAAAGTGTACACATTTTTATTTCTGCTTCCAGGAAGAATCTTTGTTCCAGAGGAGTCTTCTATGACACAACCTGATTTACTAAATCTTATCTCAAAATCTGAATCACATAGCTGACTTACACTTAACAAGTTATACTTAAGTCCCTTCACCAACCAAACATTTGAAATGTCACGGGAATTATTAAAAGCAATAGTATCAATACCAATTACCGTTCCAGTTGAATTGTCTCCAAAGGTCACCAATCCTCCATCAAAGTCAGCGACTGATTTGAATAGATTTTTGTCGCCTGTCATATGTCTTGAACACGCACTGTCTAGATACCATTTTCCCTTTTTATTTTTCTTGTGGTGTTCCTGCAAGACAAAATTTTTATTCTTGTTTAGGTACCCAAGAGTTCTTGGGTCCTTGATGGTTAGTTTCAAAATATTTAATTTTCTTGGGTTTCCATATCCAACCAGGTGCAGTTGAAAAATGAAATCTACAGTTATAATAGTTATGCCCGAGTTTTCCACAGCAAAAACATGTTTGAAAAGGTTTTCTTTCCACAATATAGGAATCGGCTGAACTATGCATTCCAGATTTTCTTTTAGTTCTTTTAAGAGTTCTAGTTGACTTATCAGTGTTCAAAGAACCAGTTTTCTTTTCTCCAAAATTTCTAGTTATTTGCACAACCTTTTTTCCAGTGAACTTATGTGTATAAGCTGATTGGTTTGACTTGACATGGTTATGGTTGGAAGGTTTCAATAAAATATCTAATCTAGATTATAGATTGTAAACTTCATTTTAAATTGAATTTTTTTCTTTTTCACAAATTTCTAATCTTGATTCCCATTCCTTTTTCTCTCTCTTCAGTTTTCTATATTCATCAAAGACGTTATTTAGATCTATAAGAGTTTGATCTAATAATTCTTGAGTTTCTTCACATTTAGCATAGGAATGAGAACTTACCTTACTGCCTTCTTCGAGAGCCATGAAACACATATTTTCACCTTCTTCAGATTCTTCATCTGAGATCTCATCTTCACTCCAACTGCTGAAGCCTCTCTGTTTTTGATAGCCTCTGGTTGGTTTCTTTCTTATCTCAAGACATTCAGACGCAATATGGCCATATTTTCCACATTCATAACATTTTTCGTCATTCTTTTGCTGTCCTGTGGGGGTCTTGCCTTTTCTAAAGTTTGAGCTTCCTTTTCTATTACTTCTTGATCTTCTCATGGCTTCTATCACATGCCTCGAAATCATAGCTACTTCTTCTTCTTTAAAATCGTCATCAGATTCTTCAACTTGAGCCTTGAAAGCGACCACTTTCTTCTTTTCGTCCTTCTGGTATCTTTGGATATGATTCTTTTCAAAGGCTATAAGATTTCCTCTTAATTCATCATAGGTGAACTTATCTAGATTTCCGTCTTCAAGAACAATGGCTTTGGTTTCCCAAGTCTTTGGTAGACTTCTAACAAGCTTTCTAACTTGTTGTGAGTTGGTATATGTTACTCCAAGCGATTTGAGTTCTCCAATAATCTTGCTGAATCTTGTGAACATTGATTCGATGTTCTCATCGTCTTTCATCATGAAGGCTTCATAATCGTGTCTTAGAGCATCAATTTTTGTTTCTCTTACTTTTGATGTTCCTTCATAAGTGACCTCAAGTTTATCCCACATTTCTTTGGCATTATCACAATTTGAAATTTTTGCATACTCTTCTCCACTTACTGCACAGTAGAGCAAAGCTATTGCCCTTGCATTTATTTGCAGTGTCTCTTGTTGTTCTTTAGTAATGTCGTGTGACTCTAGATCAATTGTTGAAGTTTCTGCATCTTCTTTGTTTTCAGTGTCCGCTCTAGGAATGGGTTTAGGTCCTTTTTTAATCACGACCCAGGCTTGATAATCAGTTGATTGCACGAATATTTTAAACCTTTCCTTCCAGTGGCCATAATGTTCACCATTAAAGTATGGTGGTCTTATTGTGGAGTGCCCATCTTGCAATATTGCTCTAGGAATTTGATATCTAGCCATTTGATCTTTTCTCACGTGCGGTTAAGCACTGAAGGTGAGACCTTGCTCTGATACCAATTGAAAGTGCAAGAGGGGGGGTGAATTGTTAAAAAAATTCGATCTGTTAGTCGACTAGGTTAAACCAGTATTCGACTACCTACTCAGTGAATACTAAGGTAAGGTGCAGAAAATAAATGACACACGTATTTTATACTGGTTCAGATTCAATGTGAATCCTAGTCCAGTCCCCTTGGGTTGCAAGGGTGATCTCTGCAGCTCTTTTATAAGGTTTGGTACAATGAAGATTTTGAATGAAGTTCCTACGCCTACACTCAAAACACTCTTATTCTTTTTGATACAAATCCTCACAAACTATAACTCTCCTTTCTCTCTTATTACACTATGAATCTCTCAGACTAACAATGTTTATTTGAAAGTAAAGTAGAGCAATGGAGGTAATGAGACAATTGCATAAGTCTTGCGTTTGTGAAGCAGCCCTTTTTATAATGTTCTAGGCTCTTCACGCAGAGAGATCAACCCAAGGGATTTGATCCTTGGAAATGGAATTAGAGATCCTATTTCCAAGAATAAGACTGAGCTTTTTACTGCTTTCCTTGTGCGTCAAGGCAGCAGCAGATTTACTACACTTCATGAGATATGCCTTTGATGTTTTTCCTTCTTGAAACGATTTGATGCTGCTGGAATATTGCCTCTTTATTGAGCAGATATCTTTTCCTTTCTTGAAAGATTTTATACGGCTGAAGATTACAGCTGTTTGCACCGTTAGGGCTGGGAAGCCGTTTTGTCGAGTGAGCTCTAGCTCGTTGGGGCTGTTCTGTGGCCTTCCAATTTGTTGGGGCTGTTTTGTGGGCTCACATATATTCCTTGTGTGTTTTAATTACTATACCTGCACAAGTAAAATTGTCATCATAAAAACGTGACACTAACAAATGTTAGCAGCTGAACACAAGAAGTTGTGAGCTAAATTGCCTTGTACATATATTAATTAGGAGAAATCAATGTGTTGATCCTTTCTTGTTCCTTTCCTAGTGTTGTTAACCGGTTGGGTGAAATAATTTCATCCGGATCGGGTTGGGTTTATTTGGGTGGGGTAAAACATTATTGAGAGAAATTGGGCAAAACGTCTAGGATTAGGACACGTGGCAGACCGTTAAGATTAGGGGTAAATTTGGACCATAGTATATCGGTAAGGGTATAATTGACCCAATAGTATAACGAATGGTATAAATAAATCATTTCGCAAAGTTCAGGGGTAATTTTGGCCCTTTTCCAAAGATAAAAAGAGAATTATAATTTGTAGTGTAATAGAAAGGAGTTTATAGTTGCAAAGAAAACTGGCGAGTTTGATGGACTTCGGGGGTAAAAGGGTGGGGTTTGATGGGGGATTTCACTTGTTTTAGAGGATTTCCGAAAGATTTGGAACCGTTTAAAAATTTCTAGGCTAGCAAGTGTAATATCTTTTTGACTATTAATTGTAATAAAAGGGGAAAAGAAGATCAGTTGATTATCAAATATTTGAACCGACTAGCTACGAATGTAATTTTTCCTAATAAAATTGGGCTGGTAGCCCATTTGAAAATGACATAGGGTACCTACTAAAGACTCTTTATTACAAAATATATAGATAATTTTTCTTATTTATAAAACATAATGATTTTTTACAAAACATGATGGATTTTCATATTTTTTCATTTTCTTTTATTTTTTTTAAAAGATTTTTTAATTATAAAAAGTAATTTTTTAAAAATAATATTTTTTATTTATTTGTTAAAAATAAATTTTTATTTTTTTAAAAATAAAATTTTTAAATTTTTTTTTTTTTGCTCGAGGCTTAAAAAATTAACTCAAATTTGTATGTATGAAAGTTGTATGAAATATGTATATGTGAGCGAAACTTTTAATATAGTTTTCATACACAAAATTGTGAGCGAAATTTAGAGCCTCGAATATTGTATGAAAGTTTTTTGTGGTTATATTAATTTTTCAGAAACCAAATATGAACTTTATACACAAAAAATGTGAGTGAAATTCTAAGTCTTGAGCGAGATGTACACATTTCATACCGTTTTCATACACAAAATTTTGAGCGTAATGTTTAAGCCTTGAACGAGATATACACATTTCATATATTTTTCATACACAAAATTTGAGCGAACTTTTTAATCCTTGAGCAAGATATACAGATTTTATACACAAAATTTTGAGCGATTATTTTAAGTCTTGAATGTTGTATGAAAGTTGTATACAATGTTGTTGTAGTTGTATTAATTTTACAGAAACCTAAAATGAACATTATACACGAAAATGTGAGCGAAATTCTACACCTTGAGTGAGATACAAATTTCATACCGTTTTCATACACAAAATTTTGAGCGAATTTTTTAAGCCCTGAACAAGATACACATTTCATACATTTTTCATGCACTAAATTTTGAGCAAACTTTTAAGTCTTGAGCGAGATATACGCATTTCATACACAAATTTGAGCGAATTTTTTAAGCCTTAAGTTGCAAAAAATTATTTTTTATTTTTAATTTTTTTTAAAAAATTAAATCATTTAAATAAATTAATTAAAAAATTATTTTTAAAAAAATTTAAAAATAATCATTTTTAAAAAAAGTTTATGAAAAATGAAAATGTGTTATGTTCCGTAAATTTAAAAGTTTCGTCATATTCCGTAAATATTTTTCTTATTATGTATTTATAAGTCATTCACCCATAAAAGAAGGGGTCATTTTCATGAAGCCCCTATCTTGGGGTGGTATTAAATTTTTATCCCTCAAATTGCTGGTCTTTAATTTTTGGCCTTCAACACTTTAGTAATAAAAAAAAGTGGCCGAAAATGTTCCTGGCATCGAAAAAACATTTGGCCTACCTTTATCTGTGACCTAATTTCGCAAGGCATATTTATAGAATATTTGCCTTGCCCTGTATCCGGCATAAGTTGTATAGTGCCTAATAAGCCTGGCATAAGTTATATTTTCTCATTATAATATAATATAAGTTATACCTTATAAGGCATAACTTAGTTCATACTGGAAAGTTCTCTAAACTTATGCCGAGCGAATTAGTTACTACACAACTTATGTCAGATAACTTCATTTCTACAGAAATTATGCTGGACAAGGTAAAAATTCTCTAAACTTATGCCTTGCGAATTAGTTACTACACAACTTATGTTGGATAATTTAATTCTTACAGAACTTATGCCGGAGAAGGCAAAGGTTATCTAAACTTATGCATTGCGATTTATTTTTATTTTTTTATTGGGTAAGAAAACAACAAATTCATCGACTCTGCTGGCAATAGAACTCAGAATCTCTGATTTCGAAGACCAACGACTTATCATAGATAGGATACTTTAGGGGTGGGCGTTTGGTTCTTCGGTGCGGTTTTAGCAAAATTCGGTTTGGCTATTTCGGTTTCGGTTTTTTGAAGGTGGACACTGAACACCGAACCAAACTAGTTCGGTTCGGTTCTTTCGGTTTCGGTTTTTTAAAGTTTGGTTTGGTTCGGTTTCGGTTTTTCCAATTCGGTTTTTTGATATGATATTAGAAGCAATTCCATTTACACTAATTCATATTCTCAAAAGCAACAAAACATAAAACTAACAAATTAAAATCAAAATCAAACAAACAGGATACACCAAAACAGAAAATCATAACCATAATATAGGATTACTAGGTGTTATATACATACAGTAAGAATAATTAAGAAAACACATAAAGGACATACATTAATCCTAAAGACACATCCTAGTCACCTTTCTTTGTTAAGGATATTTGATTTTCTCAACTGAAGTGGAAAATTAGGAATATAAAAGCAAAAGAGAGTTTATTACAATTGGGTTTGTTTTGGGCTTAAACTTAATGAGTCTGGACTATTTTAATTTTTTTGGGTAATGTATAAATTTCGGTTCTTCGGTTCTGTTTCATCAAAGTTCGGTTCGGCTATTTCGGTTTCGGTTTTTTGAAGGTGAACACCAAACACCGAATCAAACTAGTTCGGTTCAGTTCTTTCGGTTTCGGTTTCTTGAAGTTCGGTTCGATCCGATTTTTCGATTTTCAGTATTTATGCCCAGCCCTAAGATACTTTGGTTCATAAATTTTAATTCAATGAGAAATAGAGACAAAAATTAAAGGCCACAAATTTTAAGTTTGCTTAAATGATTCCTTCCTGAATGGTTTGAATATTTTATTGCACAACACAATGTGCACTGATTTCGTAGGCATGAATCGATCCCTTGACCATGTTGCTCCCAAACGCACACGCAAGTATACGTGGTCGTACAAGTAATATAGACTGTTAAGTCCAGATATCGATCCCACAGGGACTTAGATTATACTGTTAAACTAATTCAAATTCGAATAAAACTATTCAAGAGAGTAAAAACCAAGCTGTTTGTTGTACTAAACTAAAACTGAAAAGTAAACAATTTATGATGGGTGATTTTGTGACTGGGACTACCTTGACAAAGATTGTAAGAATTATCAGATGAGAGAAAAATCTAGGGTTATGGCTTTCGACAATCCAGTTGATCTTCAGACAATTCCACCTATCTTATTTCCAGGGTTACTAGTTGACGGGTTAATTATGCTTTATGATATTCTCTCGAACTACTCACAAGCCTGTAGATGTTACTTTAATGCCTATATCTCTATGGTCATTAGATATAACAAGAACGCCTTTATTTTACCGTATTCAACTAAGTAGGGCTAAAGGGTATATCTCTATCCTCATTAGTGAAACGATTAAATCGAACAAACTCTATTTATTCTTATTACGTACGTGAATTCCCTTTCTCAAGTTCAATCCACGCACCACAGATAGTGTCTAACTATTGGCCAGATAATCAAACAATTCAAACCAAGAATAAATAAGCAACCCACAATATGGAAAATCAATAGATAGAAATTATCATCACATCAACTTTCAAGTCTTTCGCCACAACCCTAGAATTAGGAGATTAGCTACTCATGGTTCGATCATAGCCAAGAGAAGCCATGAATAAACTAGGGTTGAAAAAGATGAAAAATAAACTAAAGAGATAAAGAGATAAAGAGGAGAATGGTGGCTTACAAAATCCTTGAATAATCCCAGAATACCGTTCTCAGCTCTAAAAACGTCTATATATAGGCTAGGGTAAAATTAATACATAAAGAATCCAAATCCTAGTCTAATTGGGAAAAATATCCGCAGACTTCCGCTTTCCTTCCGCATCGCGGAAGGATCGCTCAAGGTTCTGCAGCTTCTCGCTTTTTCCCCGCGATGCGGGTCGATCGCGGAGTCTGATGACTGAGTTTGGTTGTTCCGCTTTCTTCACGCGATGCGGATCGATGGCCTGAAGTTCTGAAGCTTCTCGCGATCCTTCCGCGATGCGGAAGGAAAGCGGAAGTCTGTAGGTGATTACTCTTCCGTTAGTTCATCCTTTGCTGTAATCGACTTGTCGCCTCAGCCAATCGACATCTGCTACGACTTTCAATCATTTTA
Organism: Lycium barbarum; assembly: GCF_019175385.1. Taxonomy (NCBI): domain Eukaryota; kingdom Viridiplantae; phylum Streptophyta; class Magnoliopsida; order Solanales; family Solanaceae; genus Lycium; species Lycium barbarum. The sequence continues at coordinate 33,076,696 of NC_083339.1, read as the reverse complement.
AGCACATTTTCCATCGTTTGTTGTCATCGTACCTATAGACATGAAATGCAACCACATAAGTTCAAATACGACGGTTACCTCATGAATTAAGCGATAAAAGTCATAAGAAGAAGTTGTAATACGACACAAAACATGATATTTGTGCCAAATATCACCACCCCCCACTTCGACTTTGCTCGCCCTCGGGCAAACACAAACCAACATCAGACTACACTTCTAGCTTACTCATTCAAACAGGTCTGCAACGGGATTCAGCTAGTATGGCTAACTCTTGAAGCGAGATTTTCAAAACAAACCAGTGACCCAGAATTGCGAAAGCCATGCCAAGGGTTCAAAAACAAAACTCATTTTCAGCACCAAGTACTTCTTTTCAATGAAAACATTTCGAATTTCAAAACCAGTTGACTCAACGACACCACTTTAACGCATATAGGTAACCTTATGATCGAGAAACCAACACTTCACCATTCTATTGCTAATTATGAGCCCTCACCTCAACAAAGTAGTCCATATCTCATCAAGAAATATATGTTTAAATAAATGGACATAAAATCATTAAGTACGCTCACTCTCACAAAGAATATCACATGTAAAGTACAACATACCATAGGCTTGCCCGTAGTGTAACCACTCCACTAATACCCGTAAGACGAACCTAGAATCAAGTAGGACTTTGAGGGTTGTAGTGTAGGCTGAGGGACGGGTAGGAATTATTTGGATAATAGTGACTAACCTCCCTAAGCACTTTAATACATATACTTCTATCGCTCTTGCACAACTTCTTCATTAGGCCCTTATTCAATATCAACCAACTTTTAAATTTCTCTCAATTCGCCCTGTTTCTTTGTTTAACCACCACTCTTTTTCAAGATCACACAAGTTAGAAGGGACACTTTTTCACTACATTTTTTTTCTGTCTTTTTCAGATTTCTTTCTTTTTCTCTTTTTTTTTTTCAATTCCCAACTAACACGTGAATTAGTTCTTTTCATTCAGTGCCCCCATTGTCTTCCTAGATTACAGTTAACAACCATTTCTCCTCTCTTTTTTTCGCCTCCCAACTCCCATTATGCATGTAATGTGCTTAAAGTGCTTCTGGAGTGTTTTGGATCAAAAATCAAGTTTTATAGAACGAAGGGGTAACGGCTAATTAACTGCTATCAAAGAAAAGGCTAAAGGCTCAAAAGGGCTAACTAAGGTGCTATTTGCAAGTTGGTGGGATAACTTTTCAGGATTTTTAGTGACTAATCAAAGAAATGCCTCTATCATTTGCTAGGCTCAACCGAACTTCATTTCGCTTTGTGCACACACAGGGCAAGTTCTAGACGTCAATACCAAACATGGATACGAACGAAACCTTACTCACACATGGCACATAATCAACGCAAGAAGGATCCAGTTGTCCCTCGAAACAATCAAACACAATGGAAATCATCAATGCCAAGTGGGTCATACGAGTCAACACAAAAACCATTTTCAAGTGTTTCCAAGAAAAGTAATACACTTTCACGGCATGCTTTCACAAAACATTTCAAGGTCGTTCATATGCCAAAACTTTACCTATCCCGTGCACCTAGCATTTGAATGTTCCTAGCCTACTGACTGATTTTCCCTCAAGCAGGTTGTCATCCACCCGTCATCAGGAACAGCCCTTCCTATGACTAAAAAAAAAAAATCTACCTACGCCCGGTTCAAAGGCCCCCTCTCGGGAAAGAACCGAGGCCATAAGAAAACCAAAGGGGGTGGATGATGAATGCCTACTAATGAGGGGCTTAAGAAGTTAACAAAGAAAAATAAAGAAAATAAAATCTTTTTGAAAATTTTCCAACTTTTTTTTTTTTTCCTTTTTTTTTTTTTTTTCATTTTTCACACTAAGATGCAAAACTAAAAAGAAATCCTATAAAACAAAAAAATCCTACGCCATTCTAGTCATCATCCGCAACCTCAAAACATGTTGTTACAAACCAGGGACGTATTTCCCCACCCCACACTTAAAGGTATGCACTGCCCTCAATGCATGTAAATTTGAAAACAAATAAAGCACAAGCGAGGCAAGAAATACTCCCTGGGGCCCACTAGGGCCTAGTCGTCCTCATCAAGGAAGTCCTCATCATCGGCCGCGCCCTCATCTGGCTCGGCATCCTCTTCATCCTCTTCGTCGTCGCCTTGCATCAACGACTCTGCCTCCTCCTCCTCTTCACATGGGACCATCACTCTATCAGCTGAGTTCTCATCCTCATCCGCGGGTAACTGAGATAGCTCACCTACCAACGCCCGAGAGTGTGGAGTGTGTGGGTTATCAATAAAGACCCTGGTGAGATCAATATTAAAGTGGTCACTCGCAACCATCATTCCTGAGTACAGCTGAGCTAGTATGGTGGACTGGGCAGACCTCTCCTCCGCCGGGGTCAAGTGATGTCCGGATATGCTTGCTGGGGCCATGACATTGGAGATATCGAGCGGTTCATTGGGTGCCTGAAGTACTCTATCAGTAGAGTACGCTAACTCACTGTCGAGCCGCATTAGGTAGGAAGTGAGAGTATTCCCATAACTTAGCCTTTTCGACTTCCCAGCCCGCACTCGGCGAATTTCCTGTAGCATCCAATACCCTATGTTTACCAGCTGCCCTGTCATTAGGAAGTACACAATGCACACTCTCTCCCGTTGTACCTCCGAGAAGTGATCAAGTGGCATTATTCTCGCATTCAGGAGGCGCAGCCACACTCGGGCCTCTCTACAAAAGTTGCTCGTGCTCATACTTCGGTGTTTCCGCATAGGTCCTGAGTATCTGGCCCATTGAGCTTTTGAGCGGGCTCCACACAGCGTCTCCCGGATAGCCCGATAGTCCGGCCTTTTGATGAATTCAAGTAAGGGCTCGACAGGCTCATCCGGGACTCCGATTGCCCCGCACAAGGTTGATGCCGTTAATGGCACCCAATTTCTTCGAAAGTGCACAGATTCTCGAGGCAGACGGGTTGGGACGCTCGCATAGAGTTCCAAAACCAGATCGATGTTCACAGGCCCCGGTTGTTCGAATACCGATGTCCATCCCATGGCAACTATACCGTCATGGATATCCCGAAAGTTCCTCTTCAAAGGGGCTCTACTGATTGCCCGCTCATGGTAGTACCCTTTCGAGGTGTCAAACCCCGCATACCACTCCGCTCCTTCCCTCGAGAGGTGGGGGTTTGTTGTCCTTTTAGTTGCTGGGGGAATAACCACCGTGGGATGCTTGCCTTTACTGGACGTTTGCCCCTTTTTCTCTTTGGGCGGGTTCTGTGCTCGCCCTCGTTTTGTACCTTGGGAGGAGGAGGCGACAGCTTTGCCCTTGGATTTGCTGTGAACCATGTTGCCTGCAGAACAATGCATTACCAAACAAGAGGTTTCGGTTAGGCATGACGGGGTCGGGAAACAACCCCACACTTACTTCAAACTATACAGTGGAAAGAAAAATCAAAAGAAGTTACTACTCCTACAAGACCTAGCAAGTAAAAACAAGGTATACGATCGTCATGTTGATTAGGAGGAAACAGGAATTGCTTTTCCTCACAATTCGAATTTGGTGGTGAGGTGTCGTACACAAGGGTTCCTAGGGTCGGTTAATGTTCCATTGTTACTCAAGACTTCACAAATTCACAAAAACCTGGTTTGGGACTTTCATCGAGAACTTTGTGGGCGTAAATTCGTCCCTTTACTTTGAGTAACAATGGGGGTTGAAGAACCCTCCCTTATGCAATGGGACTCACATTCTATCCACATTCACACCTATTACACAAGCAATACCAATCCCCGCCCTCAATTCGCCCATACCCATATCCCTACTCTACACATAACCAACATAATGACAAGGAGAGAGAAAAATAGAGAAGGTGAACACTTACCTTGTGGTGTTGATGTGGGATGGATTACAATCGGAAGTTGTTTGTGTGAGAGAGGGAATGGGGGGATGGACAATTTTTGTTTTTCGTATTCAAGGAGAATGGGAATGGTTGAGGAATGCTGTGTAATGAAAAATGAGAGGGGGGTCCGTGTATACCCTATATTAGTGAAAAGAAATATACAAACCGGGTCGACCCGCGCGATCGGTCCACATCGCGGGACAATCGCTCGAAGCTGCAGATCTCCACGCGATCTGACCGCGTCGCGGGTATATCGCACAAATCACTGGGCATTTCTGAGTTTGTGATGCGTGATTTGACCGCATCGCGGGTATATGGCGCGAATCACTGGGCACTTTGTCTGTTTTCTTCGTTTCCGCTCGATTCCTGCAACATGAACAAACGTGACTTATATCTTACAAATTGTTGGGTTGCCTCCCATCAAGCGCCTTAGTTAGGGTCGTGGCACGACACACTTTTTTTTTTTTTTTTACACATACGGGTTGCCTCCCGAGCAGCTAATGATTTAACGTCGCGGCACGACGCAGACGCCCTTAAAGCCTCTTCCGGATCGATGGTGGTCTTTGCACGGTCAGTGGCCTCCCCGTAGTAATGCTTCACTCTCTGTCCGTTCACCAAGAATGTCTCATCCGAGTGGGGTCTTTTAAGCTCGACATCACCATGTGCAGTCACTCGAACTCCCTCGAATGGTCCGGACCATTTGCTCTTTAGATTTCCACCGAAAATCTTCAGCCTGGAGTTATACAACAGTACTAACTGCCCAGGCTCAAAGTCACGAGATTGGATGTGCCTGTCATGAATCCTTTTGATGCGCTCCTTATACATTTTCGCGTTTTCATAAGCATGATAGCGAAATTCCTCCAACTCGTGCAGCTGCAACAGTCTCTTCTCTCCAGCTTGAACCATGTCGAGATTCAGCTTCTTGATCGCCCAATATGCTCTATGCTCAAGCTCGACTGGTAGATGACATGCCTTACCAAAAACGAGCTTATAAGGGGACGTACCGATCGGAGTTTTGTAAGCTGTTCTGTATGCCCACAGAGCGTCATCAAGCTTCAATGACCAATCTTTCCTACTTACACTCACAGTCTTTTCCAAAATCCTCTTGATCTCCCTGTTCGATACCTCCACTTGACCACTTGTCTGAGGGTGATAAGCAGTCGCTATCTTATGTTTCACCCCATACTTGAGCAACAGTTTATCAAAGAGCTGATTGCAGAAGTGTGTACCTTGATCACTGATGATGGCCCGCGGGGTCCCAAACCTCTTAAAAATGTTCTTTTTCAGAAATCGCGCCACCACACTAGCATCATTGGTGGGAAGTGCAATGGCCTCCACCCACTTCGAAACATAGTCTACAGCCACCAATATGTATTTATTTCCCTTGGATGGTATAAAGGGACCCATGAAGTCAATACCCCACACATCAAACAACTCGATTTCCAAGATGCCCTTCAAAGGCATTTCATGACGCTTGGAAATATTTCCGGTTCTCTGGCAGCTATCACAGGCACGCACAAATTCATGAGCGTCTTTGAACAGAGTTGGCCAATAGAACCCGGACTGAAGTACCTTGGCTGCTGTTCTGTCCCCAGCATGATGTCCTCCATAGGGTGATGAATGACACTTCTCAAGAATTGCTGGGACCTCATCCTCTGGAACACATCTTCTGATTAACTGATCTGTGCCAACCCGGTAAAGATATGGCTCATCCCACACATAGAAACGACTGTCATGCAGAGGGTTACTAGTTGACGGGTTAATTATGCTTTATGATATTCTCTCAAACTACTCACAAGCCTGTAGATGTTACTTTAATGCCTATATCTCTATGGTCATTAGATATAACAAGAACGCCTTTATTTTACCGTATTCAACTAAGTAGGGCTAAAGGGTATATCTCTATCCTCATTAGCGAAACGGTTAAATCGAACAAACTCTATTTATTCTTATTACGTACGTGAATTCCCTTTCTCAAGTTCAATCCACGCACCACAGATAGTGTCTAACTATTGGCCAGATAATCAAACAATTCAAACCAAGAATAAATAAGCAACCCACAATATGGAAAATCAATAGATAGAAATTATCATCACATCAACTTTCAAGTCTTTCGCCACAACCCTAGAATTAGGAGATTAGCTACTCATGGTTCGATCATAGCCAAGAGAAGCCATGAATAAACTAGGGTTGAAAAAGATGAAAAATAAACTAAAGAGATAAAGAGGAGAATGGTGGCTTACAAAATCCTTGAATAATCCCAGAATACCGTTCTCAGCTCTAAAAAAGTCTATATATAGGCTAGGGTAAAATTAATACATAAAGAATCCAAATCCTAGTCTAATTGGGAAAAAGATCCGCAGACTTCCGCTTTCCTTCCGCATCGCGGAAGGATCGCTCAAGGTTCTACAACTTCTCGCTTTTTCCCCGCGATGCGGGTCGATCGCGGAGTCTGATGACTGAGTTTGGTTGTTCCGCTTTCTTCACGCGATGCGGATCGATGGCCTGAAGTTCTGAAGCTTCTCGCGATCCTTCCGCGATGCGGAAGGAAAGCGGAAGTCTGTAGGTGATTACTCTTCCGTTAGTTCATCCTTTGCGGTAATCGACTTGTCGCCTCAGCCAATCGACATCTGCTACGACTTTCAATCATTTTAAGCACATTTTCCATCGTTTGTTGTCATCGTACCTATAGACATGAAATGCAACGACATAAGTTCAAATACGACGGTTACCTCATGAATTAAGCGATAAAAGTCATAAGAAGAAGTTGTAATACGACACAAAACATGATATTTGTGCCAAATATCACCACCACAATAGGAAAACAGAGGCGCATAAGTTTAAACCATTGGTGTCATTACGTTTAAGTTAAATTAATTTATTAATATTTGGATTTAGGATCAAGGCATTGATAAACCCTTAAACTTGTCTCTAAATTTCATTTAGTGACTCAAACTAGGATTTGTTCCGATTGAGCACCCTGATACATGATAATGTGTTCCTATTAAATATTTTTGGTTCAAATTATGGATAATTTTTTGCGTATGTACTATTAGACTGTTCAGTTAACCATATAAAATACGCCATATCATTTAATTAATTATACGCCTCAGCCTCAATTGGAACAGGCCTATGTTCTACGACTTATTGAGGCTAAATGCGTATAATTAAATGAGGTGTCATTTTAAGTGGTTAATTAACTTATATGCCTAATGGGCACTTAAGAACTCACGCAAATTGAACCAAAAGTGTTATATATAGGAACATTTTGTTAGGCGTCCAGGTGTTCAATTGATACAAGTCGTAGTTCGAGTTCTAACTAAAATTTACTGGCAAGTTCAAGAGATTGTCGATTTATTTAATCATTGTTTTACATCTTATTTACATATATATTTAGTAAAAAATATCAAAGAAGCGGTGTCACATGATATCCCGCGTGCTTCATCCATCTCCAAGTAAAGTCAGATGAATCTCTAAAATCCTGCCACTGCAGGCTTACTACTAATATTTTCCTTTTCAAACTTCAGGCTTACCACTGAGTTGTAGGTTAAGACGAACATTCAATGAAAATGGTACGTGTCAATGAACGATTTTAACTTATAAGGTACTAGTAATTACATTAAATATGACAACAATACAGTTCACTTGGTCCCCTCAGCCACTAAAAACCCTCATTCAGAGAAGATAAAAAGAGGAAAAAAACAAAATGCCTCTTACATGATGGTATTGAAATAAAACCTGATTCAGAATTTTAAATCAGTACGTGGAACTGTTGCACTCACAACTCTTTTGTGACAATGATTTTAAATATATATTACATATATTGAAAATTTTCAATTATATCATATATAATTCGAGCAGAAGATAGTGAATATGATCTTCAGTAGTAGGCTAGTAGCTATCTGCTATTTTTTTAACGTGCACAGGCTGTACCATGTAGGGGACCGATTGGTAGAATTCCATGAAATAGTTGTCTTTTAATACAACACATTCTTTTTATTAAGCTGTCCTAGTACGAGTGATCTGACGCCCTTTATTTTTTGGTTTTCGTAATATGTCCTGTCGACTAATCAGACTGCTAGTAACGACATTAATTATGCTTTAATGGAACTTGCTGAAGCTTAGGTTAACTTTCAAGTTTCAAGAATGAGAAAAAAAATTCGGAGTGCAAATCATGGCAATCAAAATCAGAATGAGACACAGCTTTTGTTCTGTAATGCAAGTTGTCACAAGAGGGTTAAGCGTTAAATGCTAAAAAACAGGATTTAACAACGGACAAATTTTATAGCAACGGATTATCAGAAAATTGTTAGCTACGAGCAGTTTAGCGACAAAGTCCTTAGCGAATTCATTTTTTTTTTTTTTTAAGTATTCATGCATGACAAGGATCTTCCCGAGGAAACTTTTTGAAAGTATACACAAAAGGTATATGTGTTGCTTTGTGATCATACGTAATGTTGCAGAATGCTGAAAATGTTGGGAGTATTGATATATGATGATCGCATCGGATTACAAGAAAATGAAAGGAACGTTTTAGCTTAGCTTTTTTTGAGTAATCTGTATTTTGGTATTTGATCCACCCTAAAGCATAAGATATAGATGCACCAAATAAGCTGGAGAGAACATAACCCACACAATGGATTTCACTTCTATACATGTGGGTGGTTTCCAGCTGAGAGAGCGTGTTTTGAAATGTCTATTGAACTCTATCTATATTTATTTTTCGTGCATATATATATATGTTTCGATCCCAAAATACTGGGTTTTGCCGAACTCACGAACACATTATTTGATCAGCAACGTGCTTCACCCATTTTTTATTTTTATTTTATCTTTTTGTAGGGGCCCATATGCAAAATCAGTGCCACGACAAGTGGATGTCTACCTCAGTTTGTCTCGAGTCTTATTTTCGGTACATAGAGAAAACGAACTTATCACAAATATAACCACGGAGTATTTACTTATAGAATATACTAGGTTTAGTGTACGCGCTTTGCGCGTAACCATAAATATTATAGAAAAAATTAGAGGTAGCTATGAATTTCGTCATTAATCAATCCCTAAATTGCTCGTAGCTAAGCATTTTTAAATAATCATTACTAATCACTATATAAAATTAGCGATGAATTTTACTGTTTAAATTTCCATCTATAATTCATGTTTATTTAGTTGTGAATAACTTAATACTATATAGTAAAAGAATATTGAGAGTTTGCATTTATTAGAATAGGTGTAACATAATGACTTTTCGGATATATTTTTTTTCCTACTATTTCATCCTTGTTACTTTAAATTTTCATTTCACCAATTTGAAATTTAACAATATGCAATATTTATTTTTTCTTTATCTCTAATTTCTTAATTGTAATTTAATTTATCCGATAAAAATGGTATTTTCAAAGGGTAAAAAAATGATCTGACATTTTTACTTTGATCGTTGTGTTTGCAAAATTATTAATGTTATTGACTCTTGCCAATCAACTATGGGATCTCATACTACATTAATTTTTAATTGATTTGAAACTCTTAAATATTAAGAGAATTTTTTTAAATGATAATTATTTCATTTAATAGTTTGGTTTTAGAAATAGCTTTCAAGTTTCAACTATGGAATCTCATACTACATAACATGCTTTTCTTTTTCTCTACTGATGTTTCATTCCGAAGCATTTTGGAAAGATGAAGTCTTATAAATCAAATTAAAGAGTCTAGTTAGATCGGTCATGGTCTATTAGATCAACTATGTTTGGTTTGGTTGATTTACGTAAATCTCTTTTATGTTCTAATAATGGTGTTCAACCTTGTAGAACCAATATAAATTAATATTAATAATAATAATAATAATAATTTTATTTATTTATTTATTATTATTATTAGATGAAGTTATTTATGAAATTTTTACATTTCACATTTTTCCTGCAAATTTAAAATTCTAGAATGATAAACGTATACGTATAATACCTCTTTGAAGGGGATAAGAGTTACTAACAATTCATGATTTTTCTTACCACATTTTCATTAATCTATTTACGGAAATAAAAAAACGACAAAAGAATTGAAAAATTAGGAAGAATGAGCACTTTCAGGCATTTGATGGCTACCTACCAGGTCTTTGATTTCTTTACGTGGTTTATCATTGTTGTTTCTCCAATAACTTGTTTAATAAATTGCATTGGTAAAATAATTCTAGGCTAACTTGGATAGCCTATTATTTAGGATGGGAATCTGAACGATAAAAAAATCCTTAATATTTGGTGTTTCTACAAAATTTAAATAAGGGAAGCTTTAATAGTCCAAATTTTAATAAATTGTAAAGTCCTAAATGTTAGGACAATAATTAAATGTCTACCTAAATAAATATTAGGAAAATTATTAATTTATAATTTTGTCTAGTGTGAAGCAGTTCGTAGAAATTCTACCACTCAAAAACACTTTTTTTTTAACCTTAAAGCTTGACCAAATATCTCAACTCTCTAAAATAAATATTTTTAAATAATAAAATACTTTAGCTTCTCAAAAGATTGGCCCAATAAATTAATAATTATGTTTATGATATAAAATAAAACTATGAAGTAAATACACAGAAGAAATATGTAGAGAGATATCAAATTATATTATTTCTACTCTCTCAACATTGCATCTGTGCATCCTATTTATAGGAGCAACATACAAAGGATTAACATATTTAATGGACATGGGATATTTTGGGATATTTTGGGATATTTATAACTTAATGGATATCCACTACTTGGGATATTTATAACACTCCCCCTTGGATGTCCATTAATAGATGATGTACCTCGTTAAAACCTTATTTAAAAAAAAAACCCTGTGGGAAAAAGTCCTAATGAAGGAAAAAGAGTGCACATATCTAGAAATACGCTTTGAGAGCTGCCTCATTAAAAACCTTATCAAGAAAACCCAATGGGACAAAACTTGGTTAAGGAAAAAAGAGTAAAACACGTATTTCACTCCCCCTGACGAAGACCAAGATTCAGATGTCGGAGTCTTCGCATTCCAATCTTGAATATCATCTTTTCAAGAGTTGAAGTTGGCAAAGATTTAGTGAACAAATCTGCAGGATTGTCACTTGAACGGATTTGTTGCACATCAATATCACCATTCTTCTGGAGATCATGTGTGAAAAATAACTTTGGTGAAATGTGCTTTGTTCTATCTCCTTTTATGAAACCTCCTTTTAATTGAGCTATGCATGCAGCATTATCTTCATATAATACTGTGGGCATTTTTCTATCACACTTCAAGCCACATCTTTCTCTGATGAAATGTATCACTGATCTCAACCACACACATTCTCTACTTGCTTCATGAATAGCGATTATCTCAGCATGATTTGAAGAAGTAGCAACAATGGACTGCTTGGTCGATCGCCATGATATAGCAGTACCTCCGCATGTAAACAGATAGCCCGTTTGAGATCGAGCTTTATGTGGATCAGATAAATAACCTGCATCTGCATAACCAACAAGATCTGTACTACCTTTGTTAGTATAAAACAGAACCATATCGCTAGTTCCCTTCAGATATCGCAATATATGCTTAATCCCGTTCCAATGCCTCCGTGTAGGAGAAGAGCTATATCTTGCTAGCAAATTAACAAAAATTGCTATGTCAGGTCTTGTAGCATTAGCAAGATACATAAGTGCACCTATTGCACTAAGATATGGTACTTCAGGACCAAGTAGCTCTTCGTTTTCTTCCTGAGGTCGGAACGGATCTTTGCTCACTTCAAGTGAGCGAACAACCATAGGAGTACTTAAAGGATGCGAATTGTCCATGTAAAACCGATTTAAAACTTTCTCAGTATAGGCAGATTGATGGATAAAGATCCCTTTTGCGAAATGTTCAATTTGCAGACCAAGACAGAGTTTTGTCTTTCCGAGATCATTCATCTCAAATTCTTTCTTCAAATATTCAATCGCCTTTTGGAGCTCTTCTGGAGTTCCAATGAGGTTTATGTCATCAACATAAACAGCAAGTATAATGAACCCTGATTTTGTTTTCTTAATAAAAACACATGGACAAATGACATCATTTATATATCCTTCATTTATCAAGTACTCACTTAGGCGATTATACCACATACGCCCTGATTGTTTTAAACCATATAATGATCTTTGTAATCTGATTGAATACATTTCCCGAGATTTTAAACCAAATGCTTCAGGCATTTTATATCCTTCAGGAATTTTCATATAAATTTCATTATCAAGTGAACCATAAAGATAAGTTGTAACCACATCCATAAGATGTATTTCAAGGGTTTCATAGACAGCTAAACCCATGAGGTATCGAAATGTTATAGCATCCATAACTGGTGAATATGTTTCTTCATAGTCGACGCCGGGTCTTTGAGAGAATCCTTGTGCAACAAGGCGTGCTTTGTATCGCACAATTTCATTTCTCTCATTTCTTTTCCGTACAAAGAACCATTTGTGACCAACTGGTTTTACACCATTAGGCGTTTGGACTACAGATCCAAAAACCTCACGTTTAGCAAGTGAATTCAATTCTGATTGAATTGCTTCTTGCCATTTTGGCCAATCATATCTTCGTCGACATTCTCCGACAGATTGAGGTTCCTGATCCTCACTGCCTTTTATAATATTTAGTGAAACATTATATGCAAAAACACTATTCACCACAATTTTCGAACGATTCAAGTTGTCCTCATCACCAGTAAAACTTAATGATAGTTCTTCACTCACTGAAGTCTCGGGGTTTGCTGATTTCTTCAGGAATATCAGAATTAATCAGATCTTGAATCTCTTCATGAGATCCTTTCATAGTGTCATTCTGATCATTGTTTGTATTTCCTTTTCTTGGATTTTTATCCTTGGAGCCCAATGGCCTACCACGCTTCAGGCGTGGATGAGATTCAGAGGCTATGACACTAGTAGATTGTCCCTTTGGTACATCAATTCGAATAGGCACATTCTCTGCAGGGATATGCGACTTAGTTATTCTTTTCAAATCAGTAAATCCGTCTGGCATTTGATTTGCTATTTTCTGTAAGTGGATGATCTTCTGGATCTCCTGCTCACATATAGGGGTACGTGGATCAAAATGAGATAGTGATGGAACTCTCCACGCAATTTCTCTTTTGGTTTCTTTTCTCTCTCCCCCTAATTGTGGAAAATTTGTTTAATCAAATCGGGCAGTGAATAAATCTCCCGTCAATGGTTCAAGATAGCGAATAATGGAGGGTGATTCAAACCCAACATATATTCGTAACCTTCTTTGGGGGCCCATCTTAGTGCGTTGTGGTGGTGCTACAGACACATATACAACACAGCCAAAGATTCGGAGATGAGCAATATTTGGTTCATGACCAAATACTAATTGTGACGGGGAGTATTTATTATAATGAGTCGGTCTAAAACGAACAAGAGATGTTGCATGTAAAATAGCATGACTCCAGACGGTTGTAGGCAACCGTGTTTTCATAAGTAATGGTCTTGCTATCAATTGCACACGCTTAATAAATGATTCAGCAAGACCATTTTGGGTATGAACATGTGCTACAGGATGTTCAACCTTTATCTCAACTGATAAACAATAATCATCAAAAGCTTGGGATGTAAATTCTCCAGCATTATCAAGCCGTATAGCCTTTATAGGATAATCTGGGAAGTGTGCCCTTAAGCGTATTATTTGTGCCAATAATTTCGCAAACGCCAGGTTGCGAGACGATATGAGGCACACATGAGACCATCTCGAAGACGCATCTATTAGAACCATAAAATATCTGAATGACCCACAAGATGGGTGAATAGGTCCACATATATCCCCATGTATACGATCTAGAAAAGCAGGAGATTCAATGTCAACTTTCATTGGTGATGGCCTGGTTATCAATTTGCCCTGATGACAAGCGACACATGAAAATTCACTACTTTCAAGAATCTTCAGGTTCTTAAGTGGATGCCCTTTTGAATTTTCAATAATTCGTCTCATCATTATTGATCCAGGATGACCCATTCGGTCATGCCAAAGCACAAAAGTTCCTGAATCATTAAACTTCTGGTTTACGATTGAGTGTGCTTCCACTGTACTAATTTCTGCATAGTACAGGCCAGAAGACAAAGTTGGTAATTTCTCCAAAACATATTTCTGGCCGGAGACATTCTTTGTAATGATAAGATATTCATCATTTGTTTCATTTAATGTCTCGACGTGATACCCATTACGGCGGATATCTTTGAAACTCAACAAGTTTCTTGGGGATCTAGAAGAGAATAATGCATCTTCTATAACAAGTTTCGTCCCCTTAGGTAGAAATATAGTAGCTCTTCCGGAGCCTTCAATTAATTTCGAATTGCCAGAAATTGTATTAATATTTCCCCTTTTTCTACGCAAGTGAGAAAAGTATTTCTCATCTTTGAATATAGCATGCGTTGTTCCACTATCAATCACACAAATATCTTCATGATTGGTCATAGAATACTTCAAGAGTAAATTTTCAAATTTTACTGCTTTAAGGATAAAGTATAGAATATTCACAATTTTTTTTTTCAATTCTTCTACCTCTTCCGGGGTGAGTCATGATATCTTCACAACTAAGTGCACGTCCGTATTTATAAGTATTATTAAATATTGCCATATTCACTTCAGGGAACTGACCTGTATTTATAATATTTATCAAAAGTTTTCATTCTTCAGGAATGAAACATAATCATTTGAACGTGCGTTAATCAGATCAAATTATGATCGCTTACAACCTCTTCTAAGATCTTGCTACTTCAGGAGCAAAGCCAGGCATACGTATAGTGTAGAGAATTTTCTCTAACATATTTTCAGTTGTAGCCACAACAACCCTATGAAAATATTTTCACTTCTGGTGGTTATAGACAGAAATAAATTTACTAATAACGAAATTTAAGAAATATTATCACTTCTGGTGATCATATATTTATTGCAAACTCTTATTCTTTGCCACTAAGAGATATGAATTAATATCATAATCCCTCTTAAAATATTGTTCTTCAGGAACAACTTGGAGGCACAATTAATGGCCAAGTGAACCATTGAGGTCCCTTATATCAAACGAACCATAAAGTTAATATCATAAAATTTCTTGAATCATCATCAGTACTTAAAGAAACAACGTTTGTCAATAGAATTATGGGTATCTCAGTTAATCATATAATCATGGAATTACGTACTGCCATAGTTATGTTCATTAATTGTGATCTGCTATATTTACGTCCATAGTAGTCCACATGGCTCAACTTAATTAATGGAAGAAATCACTTACCTTGGTGTCATATGTGGATTTGAGATAAACAAACCTAGGCAACTTAAAAGCAGCGGAGAGTTTCTGCACCCGGCGTCAAGCTCCATCCATATTTGGAGGTTATTACCCAGTTGGTTAGAATCTCGTGCTGATAACGTGATATAAAATAAAACTATGAAGTAAATACATAGAAGAAATATGTAGAGAGAATATGTAGAGAGATATCAGATTATATTATTTCTACTCTCTCAACATTGCATCTGTGCATCCTATTTATAGGAGCAACATACAAAGGATTAACATATTTAATGGACATGAGATATTTTGGGATATTTTGGGATATTTATAACTTAATGGATATCCACTACTTGAGATATTTATAACAGTTTAGACATTGTCTCAACTTTATTAACGACCCACACCCTCAACCTACAATGTATCTAGTCTTTCAAGTTGAAATTATCAATCTTTGTAATAAAAAATATACACTTCAAGTTGATTTATTTAATTTTATCCATTATTTGATTAATGATTTGTTAATATAATTTTTATTTTTATTCAATTGTTATAGTCTTGAGAAAAAAGAAGTGGTATCGGTTGCTTTAACTTTTGGACCAATTGGACCTTAAATTTGTTAAATTAGCTTGGACATAGCATATAGTTCCTGCATAATTAAGAAGAATAACATAGTTAATACAATAAGGAACCCAAATCATATATTGATCTCTAATGGTTACAAAGAACACGTTAAAGACGAAAAAGGCTATTTGCTGCAATATTTTTATGAACCCATCAGGCGAACATCTAAGGTTAGTGCATGTAGATTTTATTGGAGTCCGGAGCCTAAAGGGCTCAAAAATACACGATATAAATCAAAAGGGGGGCTGCCTTCCACTATATACCAAAAGGGGTATAACGTGGAGGAGCCAACGTTATACCACAAAATTTTTTTCCAATTGTCAGACGAGAACCAAAAAAAAAATTAATAGTATAACGTGGACTGATCCACGTTATACAAATAATTTTATATAACGTGGATCAGTCCACGTTTTACAATATATATGTTGTAAAACGTGGACTGATCCATGTTATTCAAAATTGTGTATAACGTGGATCAATCCACGTTATACTACATATATATTTTCCCCCTCCAACGTTTTACAAAAATAGTTTGTAAGACGTTGGCCAGATTTAAATCATATCCAGCTATTTTTTTAATAAAAAACATTTAGTGATTTTTTTAATTTTTAATGCATACAGTTAATTTCAGTGATTAACTCAAACAAATATTTTAACACATGCAATAATTAAATATGTGTTATATATGCGAACATAAATAAAAAAATACTAAAATATAAGTTAAATAAACGTCACACATTAACTGAGTAGTAAATGTTAAATTACATACTAACTATTAAACGGCACAAGACCTGTTATATATTCTTGGAAGATTACATAAGGAAACAACGATCGTACAACTTAAGAAAAAACATAAAAACCAACAAGCAACAACAACTACTGATTTCTGTCGGGTAGCGATTCTTGTTATGACCTGTTTGCTTGCACGTACTACACTTTCTAGCCATGCGAGCAGGAGCTATATCCATTTCATTCCTCCTTCTAGTTGTACTCCGTGCTCCTGAAGTTCGCTCGTATTCAATGTTTGCAATTAAACTGAAGGGAGAAGGTGGCCAATATGCCTCATCACCCAACGGTGAAAAATTTCCACTGTACGTTTGCTTGTAAAACCTACAACTGTAATACTTGCTAACATAGGTCTTTGGTTGAATTCCGCGGATATCACAAAATTTAATGGCATGTGAACATGGCATATGGTAGTTTCTCCGCTTCCCACACGAACACTTTTTCCCTTCGACAGAGACTTTATGGATATTTTCGCCCTTACATTCGTGTGCAAATGTCAGAATCTCAAAGACCCCTTCAGCTGTATTGTATTGCTTCATGTCAGTGTACTTTAGGGACCTCTCCCAGTATTCATCAAACTTCTTTTCAACAGCGCGCGGCCAAATGTTTTTATTCGCAATCAACAAATCAGCAAGGGTTCTTCTCTCAACAAACCGATCAACAAGATTTTTCAACGTATAACGGACCATGGCAGTAACGGGCAATCCACGAGCTTTCTTCAATAAACCGTTGTAAGACTCGGAGACATTCGTTGTCATGGCCCCCCACCTATGACTGTTGTCCTTATTCAATGTCCATTTCTCCTCCGGAAGAGCTTTTAACCACAGATGCGCCGGAGGTGACATTCTTTTGATTTGTTCCATCCTCATTTTATACTTCTTCTTCTGGTGCTCTGTAGCCGCCAACCATATTAGCTTCTCAAGTTTACTGTTGAGGAACTTTTTATTAAAGTTGCTTTTCAAATGCCGAACGCAAAACCTATGGTGTGTGGATGGTGGTTGTAACCAATCATGTGTTTGGACACATTGCAAGATGCCCTGATGACGGTCAGAAATAAATCCAATTCCTTGTCTCCCACAAACAATATGTCTCCACAAGAACACAAGGAACCACGTCCAAGACTTAAAGCTCTCGCGTGCAACAATAGCATATGCAAGTGGAAAAATGTTATTGTTCGCATCAATTCCAACAGCAATTAGCAGTTTCATCTCATACTTACCGTACAGATGAGTGTCGTCTATTGAGATAACAGGCCTGCAATTTTTGAATCCATCGATTCTTGGTTTATAAGCCCAGAAAAGAAACTTGAAGATGTGTTCACCTTGCATTGTAGTTGATTGGTGCTCCCACTCAACAACGGTCCCCGGATTAAAATATTGTAAGGCAGCCATGTATCGGGGCAATGTCTTGAAAGAGGTTTCAAAATCTCCAAATACCATTTCAATAGCTTTTTTACACCCCTTTTGTGCTTTTCTATAACTAGGAGTAAACGTATGCAATCCTTTTATTTTTTTCTGAACTGACTTAATACTGATGTATTGATCGACCATAATATATGGTATCAACGTAGTAGCAATAAGGTGACTGTTCAAATTGGAATGATCCTTTCTGTAATCATCCGTGAGACAACTGTGTTGGAGAACCATTTTACCTGCCTTCCACATACCACTTGAAATTTCTCTAAAAGGGATCATCCACTCACATCCCAACATATGACGCTTGCAAATAACCCTCCAAAATTCACCTTTGGACTGATCAGAAATGAACTCTTTCTTTTCTTTGAGACAATATAGTCTCACTGCGCCTTTCATTTCCTGCTTGTTCTGAAATAACATACCTAATTTCATAATACAAGAAAAATTATCAACCCCCTAAAAATGGGCCAACAAACAAAAAGAATATTCATTGCCTCCATACTAACTTGATTTGATAAATTCAGGTTTTTTACGATCCCAAAGTGTAGGTCGAACTGGACCGTCATCTCTCATGAAGGCAAAATCATCCAGGCCTTCTTCTATGTTATCCAAATATGGAATCGCATTAGAATGGTAGCTAACATTACCATCACCTCGAGCAGTAATGTCTTCATAAGAATGACCATCATCAACAGATGAGTGATCATCGTCTGTTTTTACGTGATCTAATGGGATATCACTATCTGACTCATCGGAGTGATCATTAGCTACATCATTATTGCTCATAATTTGTGTGATCTGAGTCAATACGGGGTTTTCTTCAAAATCGTTACACCTACAAACATAGGAAAATTCAAGGCGTTCAAATCTCATAAACAATTAGTTAGAAGTCTCCTAGTTTAAGCTAACAAAACATCGTTA
Organism: Lycium barbarum; assembly: GCF_019175385.1. Lineage (NCBI taxonomy): Eukaryota > Viridiplantae > Streptophyta > Magnoliopsida > Solanales > Solanaceae > Lycium > Lycium barbarum. Next base: position 33,057,781 of record NC_083339.1, on the reverse strand, counting down.
TATTTACCTTTCGATAAATGACTCCACTTGAGTAGGGCGATATCGAACTATACTCCCGACACCTAATTCACTTGTATCTGGAGCACTACTCGGTCCAGGAATATCACAGCTCTGCATAGTCCAACCAAAGTTATGTGACTGGCTACCAACTCCTACCATTGTTTCTTGTTGAAGTGTACCTCTTTGAAGCCCAATATTCATAGCGGGAAGATACGTAGTACCTGAAATATCAAACTCATCGTCAGTAGGTGCTTCAACATTGGTAGAGCGTTTAACAGTTGCATACATGTCAAGTGTCGCTATGCTGATATGATTGCTAAATATATCAAGACTTCGAAGAAATAACGATAAGGAATCATCGTCCGAAATAAGAGTTTCCTCGTAAATGGGAAATCTCCTAGCCGTAATTGATGTTGGATATCGTCCAGTGATAACCACTGAAAGGTTAGGATCAGTTATGGCCATTTTGCTTATGAAAACACGTTCCAGACGATCGTATTTGAGGGAGATTGGAAACCTTTGTACGGCTCCTGGACGACGGTTATATCTCACTGAACCTTCTTCGTACACAACTTCACCACCCCAATATAAATTAACTCTTACATAATTTTCCGCCAACAAGTAAATAAGACAAAAGGGAGTATCATTGAGTTGAAAACTAGTAATCATAAAAATCATAGCTTAATATCCGCCTTAATTGCGAAATCGAAACTTTTCTCTTTTCATCTAATATGCCAAGAACAAAATGACAGAAGTTTGGACCCGAATCTGTTTGAAAAAACCGTCCAAGTTCAAGATTATTATTAATAATAATAATAATAATAATAATAATAATAATAATAATAATAATAATAATAATAGTAGTAGTAGTAATAGTAATAATAAAAGCAATAATAGTAATAGAGATCATCAAGAAATTTGACTACAAGTTGTGATAAAAAAAATATACAATTAATAATCTAATAAAATAGAAGCTTAAAGATGTAAATTGGACGAAAGGATGGACAAAATTGGGTGTCAACATGGGGCTGTTAGAAATAAGGGTCTATTAGACCCCATAGGTGGATGGCAGGGGTATTTGGGGGCTCAAAGGTGGATGACAGGGGTATTTGGGAGCTCAAAGGTGGATGGAGGGTATTTTTGCACTAATTCTAATAGTTCGAGGGTATTTTAGGCTCTTCTCCGTATATATATATATATATATATATATATATATATATATATAACATTGTAGTTTGTACTCCGTATCTAAAACTTTAGTATATTAGTGTTTACTATGAATACAAAGTCTGCACTTTTTTTTTTACATTATTTTTTTTTTAATATGGGGTTTACTTTTTTTTTTTTTGATATTGCTTCATTTTGTTAATATGGGGTCCACCTTTTTTTACAGTGAGTTTGGAGATGGTGGGTTCCACCCTTTTTTTATTATTTATTTATTTTTTATTTTTTATATTGGTTGATGTTGTTTAGTATGAGGTCCACCCTTTATGGGGTGCACTTTTTTTTTTGGACATTGTTAGTTTGTACTATTTTTATTCATATAATATATATACATATACTATGTTCAAAACACGATTAATACAACATTGTAGTTTGTGCTCCGTATCTAAAACTTTATTATATTAGTGTTTGCTACGAATACAAAGCCAACACTTTTTTTTAACATTATATTTTTTTTAATATGGGGTTTACTTTTTTTTTTTTTTGATAGTGCTTGATTTCGATAATATAGGGTCCACTTTTTTTTCCCATGAGTTTGGAGATGGTGAGTTCCACTTTTTTTTCTTCCTTTTTTTTATTGCTCTGTGTTATTTAGTATGGGGCCCACCCCTTTTTTTTAAGAGACAACGGTCGACAAAACATGGGTCTAAACCCATGCTTTATATAGTTTCTTTTTTTTTTATTATTTTTTTTTTTATATTGCTTGGTGTTGTTTAGTATGGGGCCCACCCTTTTGGACACTATAAGTTTGCACTATTTTTATGCATATAATATATATATATATATATATATATATATATATACTATGTTCAAAACACGATTGATATAACATTGTAATTTGTGCTCCGTATCTAAAACTTTATTATATTAGTGTTTGCTATGAATACAAAGTCTGCATTTTTTTTTTTGACATTGTTTATTTTTTAATATGAGATTCAGTTTTTTTTATATATATTGCTATGGAGAGGGTGGGGTCCACCTTTTTTTTTTTTTTTTTTTTAATTTTTAGTAAATATTTTTTGTTTAACTCATTTTACCCGTCATGTTATTTTTTACACGATTTTTTAAGGAAACGTTAATTAGAATTTTTACACTGATCCTTACGTTATTAATAGATAAATTCTTTGAATAAAAAGCGAACCTGTGGCTCTAAGGTCTGTGCATCCGGCACAGGAATGTGTGAGGATCCAACATCAAATGTCATGGGAGACTATGCAAAATAAATAATATAGACACATAAGGTAGCCATTAAATTAATGAAATTAAACAAGATACATGCTATTTGAGTGGTTAGAATACTCACGTCGGTAAAACTCAGTCTCCTCCCAATTGAAGAGCTATGTCCAGTGAATGCAGGAAAATCATCTGTCATCCCATAAGAACTGCTTGTCTGAACACCATACTGTTGGGCCATAACTGCGAGGCTAATAGGCTCAGACGATGCGAATGCCTGAAAAGGTCCCTCACGTGTGATTACGGCCGGTGATTGGACATCAGGAGCAGACGTCAATGAGCTGGACATACCAAAATCTATTATTGGGTAATATGCATCATCAGCCGCAGGCATCGTTGAGCTGGGCATATCTTGATCAAAACGAACCTCATCCTCATCAACCAATTGGTGATCCATGGGACCTCAACCCGTCTGTTACCTTCTTGGCGTCCTCTAACACGCGCCGCGGGTCTTGGTACATTAGGACGTTGACGACGAGGAACTTGCACAGTAGGCGGCTCAACATACTCCGCCGGTGCTGTATAATTGAGAGCGAAACTCTACATCGTCCCCAGAGAGGCAGCAGCCATGGACTCTATATTAATGTGGCTAAACATCTCTGCTAATTCCTTGACTTCATTAGACTTGGTTGGATCTTGGATAATCTCCTGAGCCAACCTGTACGATTCTTGATTTCCTAAAGCCTAAAATAAATAAATTAAATTATAAGATTTGATAGTTGTCTAAGACACATATAAAGACATCAAACATCTAATGCAATGTATTGTATGTACCAGTGTCTCATGCCTGCCTGCCATGTGTTGGTATCCTCTATCCACATTATGCGCAGGATTTCCTATGAAAGTGCATGAGTGACGTCGATACCAACAAAAATACTCTGATAATGACTCTGGGTCTTGAGTTTCATACTCGCCCCGAATTACCCTTTGTCGACGATTTTCCCCAAAAAAGTCCGTTTGAATAAAATTTTGTTGATCCTCCACTGTTATAGCATACTGCTTGTCACGTTTGTAATGAAAAGGATCAATCTCAGCACATGGTCCTGGAATATATTGTTTCCTACCAAACTGTCTGAGAACGCGGTCTACCATATGCCACTCTCGATAGATCCCACAAATAAGGGGAACCTGCGCCATCCAAATACCTCGGCCATGCCGACACCACTCAGGGAGTCCATTAATGATGGCCTCTAAATAAGGCTGCCACACAAACTACGTTTACATGATAATAAAATAAATAAATTACACATAAGCGTAGCTATTATATCAAAATGCCATTAACAACCATAATTATGATAAAACACCCGACCATTTGTTAGGTTGTCCAATACATCCCTACATATGGGTAGCACAACACGTGCCTCATTTTCGCGAGCTTTACGATGAGTCCACTTTCGTGCAAGAGCCGTGTGTGGCTGAAGGGCCCTGGGTGGTGGCTGCATCGGTATAATTCGCTCCCAAGCCCAAACCTATATTAAAAATTTAAAATAAATAAATAAAAATCTTATAACTATCAAATAGGACAACCAAATAAAATTATATAATTTTAAAGGTCACGTACCTGCAATAAGGAAATGAATCCACACACATCCTTGGCTTTCCTCATCGAAGCGCGGCATAGACAAGTATACAAATATGACAATGCAACCGCTCCTCAAGCTTGTCTACTCATTGCCCTAAGGTCACGCATGTCAAGCAAATAGTCTAAATTAAGTAATTCACCGGACTTATCCGGAAATATCATGCCGCCACAAAGCCATAGCAAGTACAACCTAACCCGCTTTTGCACATCAATTTCTGGGGTCTGATCTGTAATGGCATCTAAGCCTCTAATATTTTCAATTAATTTATTTACTTCCAACCTACTAACACCATTAAAACAATCCAGATCGGGTGCCCAACCAGTAAGCTCATGCATCAACTGTTGCCACCCAACAATATTTATATTTCTAGCATTAAGATCATTCAAGGGATTACCATCAACAACCATGCCAAACATCAGCTCAATTTCTTGTAATGTGATAGTCGCCTCACTCGTACGCAGATGAAAGGTGTGCATCTCAAGACGGCATCTCTCTATAAGTGCAGTGATGACTGCCCAATCATATGATACACATCCTCCCTCTACTACTCCCCTAAATCCACACAGGCCAAAGTAGTGAAGGATGCGAGGATAAAAAGGATGACGCCTCACGTGCTTCCAAAATTCGGTATCCGCGCGGCGTGGAAACAGGCATAAAAAAATTGAAGTCCAGATCAAGCTATTTGGAGTAACTTACTATTAAAAAAAAATTATTATTCCAATTTTAGCAGAACAAATATGCACTGGCTAGATAAAGCCAACTTCCATACGTCTTATTTAGAAACCACTGATAGTGGACCACATTAATACCTATAAAGTATAGAGAAAATAATTGTCCACCCACTTAAACTTAGGTCCCATATAATAAAGCATTATCATGACATTTTAAGTATCCTTTTTTCTGGGCTAGTGAGGCATCAATTAAGTTTCACTTTTCTAGTTATATAAATATCACATTAAAGGTACAATGAAAAACTTACCAAATCAGAACTTTTATATAACAATCCACAAAAATAACAATAACATAAGAACACATTTCTTCAAAAGTGCTACTAACCAAATCAGACATTTTATATAACAATGCTTCTAACAATCATGTCTAAAGTTCAGATTAAAATAACACAAATAAAGAATTAAAGAATCCATGTAATCAAGATATATAAGACAAACAGATATCCTGCATCTACTATAAATATAAAATATTATATGAGTTAGAAAAAATACCTTAATTTAGATAGCAACAAAAGATTTTTGATGAAGAAGTTGCTCCAAAAATTAGACCGTAATGCAAGGTTTAAAAATAAAATAAATGGAGGAGAAGGAGAAGGAGAAGGAGAAGGAGAAGGAGAAGAAATTCTGTAAGTTGAAAAGAATGGAGGAAGAAGCGGAGGAGAAAGATGAGAAAAATTAGGGCAACAATTTTGGGTATCAGGATGAGTCGTGGACAACCCGACGTTTTACAATATATATGTTGTAAAACGTGGACTGATCCACGTTATAGAAATAATTTTGCATAACGTGGATCAGTCCACGTTTTACAACATATATATTGTAAAACGTGGACTGATCCACGTTATACAAAATTATTTGTATAACGTGGATCAGTCCACGTTATACCCCTTTTGGTATATAGTGGAAGACAGCCCCCTTTTAGTTTATATCGTGTATTTTTGTGCCCTTTAGGCTCCGGACTCGACTTTAGATTATAGTGCATCTATGTGTATGTAGTTGTTTTTGAATAGTGATTATATATATATATATATATATATATATATATATATATATATATATATATATATATATATATATATATATTATGTTCAAAACACGATTAATATAACATTGTAGTTTGTGCTCCGTATCTAAAACTTTATTATATTAATGTTTGCTACGAATACAAAATCGGAAAATTTATTAATATTTTTTAAAAGAGAAGACTTGTTTAAAAGGAAACTATTTTCCTCTCTTTGAGATAAAACAATAACAATATTTAAGCCTCAGTTGATACTTTCAATTTTAATTCGATTAATTTAAAGGCGTAAAATACTTATTAGTTTTATTCAAATTTTGATATGGATAATTCTAATTCAAATTATTAAATTAATTTTACATGTTTAAAACTAAATAAAGTAGAAATTAATTTTCTATTTAAACGAAGAAATACTATTTTTTAATTTTTAGTAAATATTCTCGGTTTAGCTCATTTTACTTGTCATGTTGTCTTTTGCATGGTTTTTTAAGAAAACGTCGATTAGAATTATAATTTGATTAATTTACCTTATTCATTATTTGATCTCCATTTGATATTTTTTTTATGACATTAATCTCTTTTCACATTTATTAGAGTAAGAATAAAAATAAAATATTAATTAAATTCTATCTTATTTTAAAATATAAATATTTTAAATATATTTATTTTAGTAAACATAACAAATAAATGACATGACGGAATAGCAAATATAACAGTTTAATAACTAGATTAGATCTCAGGTTAATATAAAAAAAGAAAGAAAATTGTATGGTTTGACTACTTAACCTTTTGAAGAAAAACAATTTTATTTGCTCCCACTAATGGATTGATACATATACTATGTTCAAAACACGATTAATATAACATTGTAGTTTGTGCTCCATATCTAAAACTTTATTATATTAGTGTTTGCTACGAATACAAAGTATGCACTTTTTTTTTTAACATTATATTTTTTTTAATATGGGGTTCACTTTTTTTTTTTGATATTGTTTGATTTTGATAATATGGGGTCCACTTTTTTTTTCCCATGAGTTTGGAGATGGTGAGTTTCACTTTTTTTTCTTCCTTTTTTTTTATTGCTCGGTGTTATTTAGTATGGGGCCCACCCCTTTTTTTAAGGGACAACGGACAACGAAGCATGGGTCTAAACCCATGCTTTATATAGTTTTTTTTTTATTGCTTGGTGTTGTTTAGTATGAGGCCCACCCTTTTGGACATTATTAGTTTGCACTATTTTTATGCATATAATATATATATATATATATATATATATACTATGTTCAAAACACGATTAATGTTACATTGTAGTTTGTGCTCCGTATCTAAAACTTTATTATATTAGTGTTTGCTATGAATACAAAGTCTGCACTTTTTTTTTTTACATTGTTTGTTTTTTTAATATGGGATTCACTTTTTTTTATATTGCTTGATCAATATGAGATACTATGTTCAAAATACGATTAATTTAACATTGTAGTTTGTGCTCTGTATTTAAAACTTTATTATATTAGTATTTGCTACGAATACAAAATCTGCACTTTTTTTTGACATTGTTTATTTTTTTAATATGGGATTCACTTTTTTTTTATATTGCTTGGTTTTATTAATATGGGATCCACTTTTTTTTTCCCGTGAGTTTGGAGATGGTGGGTTCCACTTTTTTTACTTCTTTTTTTTTAATAGTGGTTTTTTTTTTTAATACTGGTTGGTGTTTAATATGGGTCCATGAAGAACTTCTATTTTTTAATTTTTAATAAATATTTTTTGTTTAACTCATTTTACTTATCATGTTGTTTTTTACACGATTTTTTAAGGAAACGTCAATTAGAATTATAATTTCACTAATTTACCTTATTAATTATTTGATCTCCATTTAATAATATTTTTTCTTTTATGACATTAATCTCTTTTCACATTTATTAGAGTAAGGAAACAATGAAAAAGTAATTAAATTTGATCTGATTTTAATATATAAGTATTTTAAGTATGTTGTTGTACAATAATTTCATTTGCTCCCACTAATGGGTTGATACACATGTGGCAATGAATCCACCATTATTGATTTAATTGTTTGATTTTCTTTGCTTGATTTTGTTAATATGGGGTCCACTTTTTTTTCCCGTGAGTTTGGATGTGGTGGGTTCCACTTTTTTTTTTTTTTTTTTTTAATACTGGTTGGTGTTTAATATGGAGCGCAATTTTTTTTTTTTAATATTAGTTGTTGTTTTTTAATATATATGGGGCCCATGTTTTTTTAATATGTATGATGACCAAAAAGGAGCCGGTTGGACGACGAAAAAGGAGCCCAACCGGCTCTTCTAAATAGTTAGAATTAGAATAAGGTGGGTACTCTTTGCCTTCTAATATAGGGCCAAATTTGTTTAACCCTCATAAATTAAAAAAATGACTTCTGACTTGTGTCCACTAAATGAACCTCTCCATCAAAGTGCATTTTCTTCCGTGTTGAATCTCAAATGCCATTTCTTCAAGAGGCATTCTTTAACTTAACTCTTTAGGTTTTTTATTCCTAGTCCCCCATTATTTTTGTCTCTGGTCACTGTTTTTCAATTTACAAGCCACACTGGCATTGTTTGTTCATTGCCTTGCCATAGAAAGTCTCTCCTTACTTTGCCCATGCGTTTCAACTCTATTGGTTCCCTTGCTGCCTATTTTTCAACTTGGTATTAGTTATTTTTGCATCATATGGGCTTTGCATCGACTTATAGGCTCTCGTTTCTACCATTTGTCCCCCTTTTAGGGTTGAAGTCACATACCTTAACTCGATGGTTTGATGATTATTTAAGAGAATTTGTCTTGAGAAATTGATGTAAAACAAATCAAACCTGTCACAATTAATTATTAAATAATGATCATAATCGATCTCTTTGAATAACTGAAACTTGACAATTTCATCACACCAATTAGTATGAAAAAGATTTTGTAATAAGGAAACTGCACAAATATAACTCTAGATTAAAATATGAAAAAAAAAAGGAGATGTGAAAGTGGGTTGAAGTCACATACCTTAGCTTGATGGTATGATGATTATTCTGGAGAATTTGTCTTGAGCAATTGATGTAAAAAAAAAAAATCGAACCTGTCATAATTAATTATAAAATAATGATAATAATCGATCTCTTTGAATAACTGGAACTTAACAATTTCATCTCACCTATTAGTATGAAAAAGATTCTGCAATAAGTAAACTGCACAAATATGAGTCTTTCAAGAAAGATTAAAATATAAATTAGAAAGTATATTTTGGAAGTAAGTTGAACCCACATAACTTGACGACTTTATGAGGATTTAAGAGAATTTGAATTGATTAACTGATCTAAAAATCATCATATCTGTCACAATTAATACCAAAATAATTATCATAATCAAGCTCTTTGATTAACTATGACTTACTTGCTCTGTCCCAATTTATGTGACACTTTTTGCTTCCCGATATTCAAACTGTATGACCTTTGACCATCATTTTAAGATGTATTTTTTTCATCAAATTAATATGAGAAAAGTTGCAATTTATAGTACTTTTCATGTGGTTTTCAAATATATAAATTTTAATAGTAAAATATCGAGTTAATTTAATTCAATTTAGCTTTAAAGTTTAGTCAAATTGACTCTCGAAAAGCGAAAGGACCACATAAATTGGGATGGAGGGAATAACAATTTCATCTCACCTATTAGTATGAAAAAAATTATGCAATAATAAAATTAATTAGTAAAACATATCAAAAAGTCTAGTATCAATGAAGACCATCAGATTTAATTTTTCTATTAGCTCTCCTCATCAATCATACCTTTTGTTGAGAAGCTGAAATGTCACTGCAAGCTACCTGTGCAAAGATGAAGGCTTGATTGACTTCTGGAGAATTGAACCGTGCAGGCCAAGGTGCTGATTTGTTTTGAATAACACCTAGCTTCACGTTAAAATAACACGTTTAGGGTTTGAGTTATATTAGGAGGCTTTAATTGTTAAAAAACGTCCAGAGCAAGAATTCTATATGGAAAAAAATTAAAAATTTAGAGTCCTAAATAATAGGAAAATAATTAAATGATTATTTTTAAATATTAGGAAAATAATTATGTGGTATTATAAATATTAGGAAAATAGTAAATGACACTTTTGTCTATTGTAAAGTCTTTTAATGAAGGACAAAAAGTTCAATCAACATTTCTAAGGCCCATCGCACTTTTAATATAACTAGTCTCTATAGACATGCGTTGCCACGACAACTTTAGAAATTGTTATTTATTAGAAAATGTGTGAAAAAAATAGTAGAAAAAATTGCATTAATATTTGTTTAACCTTAAAATGGAGAACAATTGAATTTATGTGTGGTGCTAAAGATATGAGGTTTAATTCAATACGAGATTAGATTACACGATAAACGAATAAGTAAAATGAAATATGTAGATCTGACCAAAGATGAATAATGACTGACCTCGGGTGCTGAGAACCGAGGTCGAATCCTTATTACCGGACGTTTGAACAATGAACAATAAAGAGAACCTTAGAAAAGATGAATGAACTCAAATGATTGTATTGCCTTGTTTAGTACATGATTTCTCTTTTTCTGTGTGGAGGAAGAACCCCTTAAATGAATGGGGCCTCCTCTTTATATAGTAGAGGAGTCCTACCCCTAGTACAATTCTAAGGAAAGGAATCTGTTGACAACTGTTGCCAAGATTAGTGCCGAAATATTCGGTTGAGGGCGGATATTCCGGTCTTCTCCTCATGGTGGTTAACAACCTCTTCATCCTGCCTTAATGCCTCGTTCCAAATCGAGATTGATGCCTGATCCCCGATAAACCGATCGTATTCTGGCCGAGCATAACGTTAACATCGGGAAACCAAGTATATCCATATCCTCAGTTTTACCCGTATATAGATAGTCCCCCTATTTCCTGAGGTGAAATTTTGACGACGGGAAATGGACCCAAATAGAGTTGAGCAGCTGCACCCATCTACCTAGGAAAAGACCTTCTAGTCAACACTTCACTCTGCCCGATGCTAGGTCATTATTACTTAGCCGCCAAATATTTTTTGGGAAACCTCCCTTTGTCAGAGTCCTTGATACGCTACAGGACCCTTTGATTTCTCTTCTATATAAAGCCCATGTATTTTTCTCTTTTTCATGCATCTGCGCTCTTCAAATCTAAACCTTGCTTTTCCCCAAAACCTTGCTGCGATTTCCATACCAAGCCCATAGCCCTCCTCGAGCTTTGAACCTTCTTCCATCAAGGCGTGATCATCCAGTGTTAGGTTATACCTGTCACGGTTATGGCTTATGTTCCATTATTAACCCAAGGTGAAGATCAGTCTTCATTTTTGTCGCCAACGGGGCCCACCGGTTCTGATAAGGAGTTAGAATCTCTCGCTGCTAATATCTTTCCATCGGGATTTAAATATACGAACGACTGCAAAATCTCTTACCATCTTGATTCGGTGGAGAATTTCGAATCTTGTATTGACGATGGCACCATTACCATAGTCAGGGAAGATTGCAACTTAGGCGCAGATGTTGACGTTCGCCCTGTTGGGAATGGGGTAAAAATAAATCACCATGTTGTTGGTTACTCGTTGTCATACACTTATCCTTTCGCCATTAGGTTTACTCTCCCTGTTCCTCGAGTGATCGAGGACTTTTGTCGTCGGTATCGGGTATGTATCGGCGAGATCGCCCCACAGATTTGGAGACTTGTGTACTGCATCGAGAAGTTGGCTAATATGGTCGGGATTGCTTTTACCCTTGACCATTTACTTCATATATACATACCTCGGGTGATCTGAGGGGGGATTGTTCACCTGCTTCCTCGGGGAAACCGAAGCCTGATTGACCCCGAGGATGATTATGACCGGGGGTGGCTTCATCGGTTTGTGATGATACGTACAGCTCAAATTCATCGTCCATCGTCTACCGATTTTCCGGAGATGTGGAACCTATCACCAAATCCGATTGAACCTGAGCTCGATACATTTATCTTTGAATGGGTGGTTACCCTTCTCCGAGCTTCCCGTAACTCAGGCCGTTCCTGGAGGAGAATGGAACCCGAAGGGTGGAAAGTAAAAAGCCATGGTAATTTCTTAATCTGATCATTCGACCTTCATTTCTCTGTATCGTATCTCAATCCAGTTTATTTGATTTTCAGGACTTCCGACGAGAAAAGCTTCTAAGGGAAAGACCGTAGCCGAGGATGTCGTTTGGGGAAGAAAATATCGGTGCCGCCGAGGGTACCTAGACGCAGAGAGACTGGAAGCTTCCCAGTTAGACATTCGGGGGTTGGCTCTCGGGTTTGAACCCGTCATATCATGGAGAGCCGTCGGGAAATGCCTGTTGGCGAAACCCCGCTGATAATAGTACTTGATAAAGAAGATCTGCCGGAGCTGAGTATCCCCGGTTCATCCGCTTCCGGTGAAGATTCTGGGGATACTTAGACGGTGTCACGTACCGTCGCAGCATCCCACAAGATAGGCCGGAGTTCTCAACCTTCGGCTTACTACGCCAGTTAAGGGTGTTGTTATTTTTCTTTCTTTTCTTTTTCAGCTTATGGCCGTAGAGTAGGGCCTTTTCCTCTTTTCTGATGGACCAATGTATCCGAGAAAGTCGGGATTTTGCGAAGTGGAACAAATTTAATAGAATTTTGCGGACCGGTTTTTTATCGGACCTCATTGAGTACTCTATTTGTGTTGTTTGAACCTGCGCTCTTGTACATGTCTTTGCAATATTTGATCAATTGTCATTTCGTTTTATAGTACACCAAAATTTGAAATGCCTCGCTACCGACCGCCACGTTTGCATGTTTTACTCTTTGCACTCAACCGTAATGGGTTTGGAACCGCATCTTTTGTGGTCTATATGGCAGCTTTACCTGATCATAGTAGTATCGGTACCAAGGCCCGACTTGGGTCTCGTCGGGGGATCGGTTTGCTTATGTGTACTCCGATGATCTAGAGGGGCGATCCGGTTCCTTCTCATGTACGCTTCCTATAGATAGATAAGATCAAGATCAAATCTGTCGCGTCGTTCTGACATCGGCATTTGTCAAGACCCGGTTGGTCGCAAAGACGGTTACGGAATGTGAACCGTCTCGGCCCCACTCTATAAAAGCAAAACTCCCCCTTTCACTTTTTCACTTTTCTGATTTTTACAAAAAAAAAAAAAAATTACCTTCATGTGCTTGGATATGCAAACCTTCGTACCTTCTTATCTGTTCTTTATCTCATCTTCAAACCTTCATACAAGTCTTCATACCTTCATATTTCCGTAATGATGAGCAAATCTTCAAAAGCTAAAATCGGCGAGACCTCCCCGGTCCCAAAATCGGAGCCGGTATTGACATATTTCATTCCACAAGATTACGCGACCATCAGGGATTTCAAGGTTGAGAAACCTTCTCAACAAGGGGATCGAGGTGTCGATATATCGGACTATTTGTGCACGATACCCCCGAGTAAACTTGAACAGGTCAAGGAAGACTGTGGGCGGAAGGGTATGGAGGTCGTTATTCTCAATCAGGCTGAAGCTGTAATGACCCATGTGGAAGGGTATTTAAGTGTTTATACCTACCTTTTTACCTTTAGCACAATCGATCCCGTGGTAGTGGATTTTTGCAAACGGTATGATATTTCCCTCGGCCAGATTCATCCGTCATTTTGGAGGATCGTTGTACTCCTCCGTTACTTTACTACGAACGTGAATGTTCCCTTCACGATGAACCATCTACTCCGGCTATATAGTCCCCGTGTTTTTCGAGGGGTAATGATTAAACTCACCAAACGAGCCAAAAAATCTCCCTTTTTCGGTCTTGATGAAGATAGAGACGAGGATGGCAGGGCATATTTGTCCGAGTCAGAACAGGGGATCTGATTCTTGCTGAAAAGTTTCCATTGCCCGAGAAATGGAACCCAACCCGTAAGTAGCTTTACTTTGGTATGGTATGGTCATATGTCTGAACCTACACTAACCCTTTGATTTTACTCTTATGTTCATAGCACTTGTTCGAACCCTCGGTGCGGTTCCAAACATTGATGAATGGATCGGGAAGATCTGTTCCAACTTACCTATGCTGATCGCAACTGGCGACATTTGTCTCGGTCCCGGTGGGAGGCCAAAAATCACGATAAGTCCTTCCACTAGAGCTCTGCTCCGTCTTCCTTATGTGCTATACCGCGCTTGATAAGTTTAAACTTTTCTTCTTTCCTTTACAGGTCTTTCAAAGGCCACCAAAATCCAGGGACAAGAGGTTGTTGAGGCCTCAGTCGATGAACAAAACATCGAAGTTCCTGACCAAGGAGACAAGGCAGAGAGGAGGAAAAAACGATCCTCCGAGTCTTCTCGAGATCCTTCCGAGGCCAGGAAAAGATCGAGGCTCACAACTAGAGAGACCTCTTTGGAAGATGTCTCGGCCCGGGCCCTGGACGTCAATGTTGTTGGTCAACTAATAGATCATTCCGATGATGAAGACCAGGCGTTGGGTAACCGCCGACTTATCGATGAGGGCCTCAATCAAGAGCTGACCGGCTCTACAGAGATTACTCCACCCTTGGTGGAAAGCTCAAGTCCGATCCTAGCGGGCTCAAGGGATATCCCGAGATCGATGGTCGTGGGGAGCGTTAGGTTAAAGATCGGGACGTCCAAATATCCTACTATCAAGCCCGCACCCATTCGAGGCTCGGGACGGCTCCCAACCGTAGCCGCTGGATCGAAGACAACTCCTTCTGTACCGAGTTCAAAGGTACTTAACATTCCGCCTTTGTATGGTATTGGTTCTGTCCTCCCGATACAAGCTGTGGCTTCGGCTGAGACAACTATTTGCATATAGGACTCGCCCCCTCGATTGGTGGGTATTTCCACCGACGATGCTAAAGCTAAAAACAAAATGACCGAGGGGTTAACAGGGCCAGAAGAGACAACCAGTTATGGGAGTTATGAGATACCCGCACCTGGAATGTCGGGCTTCGAACATTTATCTATCCCCGTGGCCAACTGTTTCGGGGTTAATTCCGATCCCAGATTGGAGAAAGTCTTTCCTGCCCCCACCGAAGTCTTTCCTGCCCCCACCGCTGACCCGAATCGGAAGAGGTTGATCTCTTTTAAGGTGCTGACCGGTATGAACATATTGTCAAGGCCGGTCGGGGTGGCCAGCTATCTGTACCCTCTGATGTCCCAAGAGTACCGAAAGAAGATAGCTAAAGTCAGCGAATCCTGGCTTTTCAATGAGGCTCAGCAGGCTTTGAACTGAGTATGTCTTGTTCCTTCGTTTTTTCACTTAGCTTTATTTCTTGCCCCATCTTAATAACTGCTCCTCTTTTCCTTACAGGACTCCGTGCTTCATCATGCAAGCTTCCACCGATTTAGGTCAGAAGTGGATCAGCTCAAGGATGAGCTCAAAAGGAAAACTCAGGAGGTGGATGAGCTCATGGATCTCTATGGGCAGAAATTGGAATACATCTCGACTCTCCCTGATCTCTCTACCCTTAAATTAGAGTTGGCAGCAGCTCGAAACGAGGCTACCGTGGCCAAGCGGGAACATGACCAGCTGGCAGAGAAGGTAAGGGATTTTAAAGTTTATAATAAACCTTTAATCGCCGATGCTAATGCCCCTCCCTCTCAGGCCCGGGCTTATTTTAGCCAGATTGATCAACTTCGGGCGGAGCTTGATGGGATCAAACCCGAACTCAATACCCTCATAGAAATGACAATTGGTGCTGTTGCCGAGTGGGATGCTCTTAAAGAGAAGCTTCGGGTGATGGTGGAGCAAGTTAACGAACTCGGGTCGTCACTTGTTGCGGCCGAGGCAGAGCGAGATAGACTGGGCCGGGATATCACTGATCTGCAGGCTGAACGTAAAAGAGCCCTTGGCCAAATCTCGAGCTATGACGATATTTTGGACTAGTATAAAGCCGACGTGACCACTGCCGAGAAGGCTAGTGATCTTCGAGCCGAGTACGTGCGGTGTTTATCTCGAAGAGAGGCCCTCGAAGAAATTCCATCCACCAGAGTGGATTTATCAGATCTTATCGAGGAGGCCAAGAGGCTCGAGGCAGAGGC
This sequence comes from Lycium barbarum, assembly GCF_019175385.1. Taxonomy (NCBI): domain Eukaryota; kingdom Viridiplantae; phylum Streptophyta; class Magnoliopsida; order Solanales; family Solanaceae; genus Lycium; species Lycium barbarum. The sequence continues at coordinate 33,041,928 of NC_083339.1, read as the reverse complement.
AGAGGCAAAGGCTATATTCGATCCTGAGGGTTCGGATATTGACCTCGAGTCAGCCGAGGAAGAGACCGAAGGCTCGGGTGAAGATTAGACTTAGGGGCCTTATGTTTCTTTTTGTTTTAAGGCTGTTTGTTTGAGCCTTTGTAAATCCTCTATGTGTATATGTGTGTGTGTGTGTGTATATATATATATAAAGAAGAGATTTTCATTCGGCCTATTCATCGCTTTTCGTTGCCTTTTATTAAGTGTTCCTCGGTTTGTCGTTTGTCCGATTCATGCCACTATTTTGGCTTGCATTATTGTTTCAGCCAGAATAAAATTTAAGTGGTAATGATTCGTGATCGGGTTTTTAGTCCATGTTGACTTTGATCATTGTTTTATTTATAAATGGCAAGACAGACCGGATCACAATATTTTTTGTGTTTTTAGACCGTAGTCTTTAACTGTAGACCGTAGTCTTTAACTGTAGACCGTAATCTTTAACCGTTTAGACCATATTCTTTTAAGTTTGCGTAAGTTTTTTAGACCGTAGTCTTTAACCGTTTGGACCATAGTCTTTTAAGTGTACGTAGTTCTCATACTTAGGAGTCTGGTCCGGCGAAATGTAATATTGGCAATACTAGATTATCTTAATCGAGACAAGATTTTTATTGATGAACCGACTGGAGATGTAACTACAATCATTGCTGTGACAAGAACAAACTAATTGGACATGATTCAATTTATCGTTTGGTCCTTATATCTGGTCATATCGTTCAAGCCTTGGCTTTACATAGTTATCACTTAGCCCCTTGCCGTGGCAAGAACAAACTAATTGGACACGATTCAATCGATCGTTTGGTCCTTACATCTGGTCCTATCGTTCAAGCCTTGGCTTTACATAGTTATCACTTGGCCTAGGGATAGTAGTCCCCTAGTATTCGAGTCCGAAATATGAGGGCTCGTGTACTATTGGTCCGATATGTGCAATCCCCAATCCTCGATCTTTGATCGGTCTGCTCTATTCGCGTAGCACGCTGTTTGGCGCTGCCTCATTAAAAACCTTACCGAAAACCCACTTTGGGACAAAACGGTCGAAGGGAAAAAGAGTGCAGCACGTGCTTTCAGTCTTAAGTCTATGACTCTCCAGTTTCCACTGTGCTGCTCCCGATGCCTCTTAGGTTGTATCCCTGCGTGGTTAGATTGAGAGATAAGAAAAGTCAAAAAGAAAAGCTATTCGTACTGTTAACAATAATACCTCTTTAGGTGTGCCACGTTCCAGTTATTTTTCAACTGTTTTCCGTCTTCGTTCTCGAGCTGATAGGAACCTTTTTCGATTATTCCGGTGACTCGATATGGCCCTTCCCAATTCGGGGCTAGTTTTCCTTTGTGGGGGTTCTTGGTGTGGAGTGTGACTTTCCTCAGTACTAAGTCCCCAATCTGAAAGTGCCTGAAGTTAGCCCTTCAGTTATAATATCTTTGCATCCTTTGTTTTTGTGCGGCTATCCGGATATGATCAACTTCCCTCTTTTTGTCCACGAGATTAAAACTAGCAGACATTGCTTTACGATTCAAGTTCTCAGTGGCATATTGGAATCTTAAGCTTGGTTCACCGACTTCGACGGGTATTGGGGCCTCGGCTCCGTATACCAGGGAGAACGGAGTTTCCCCGGTGCTTGATCTTACCGTCATGCGGTAGGCCCATAAAACCTCGAGCAGAACCTCCTTCCACCGGTACTTATACCCAGCTAGTCTTTTCTTTAGATTTTACAGTATAATTTTATTGGTAGATTCAGCCTGGCCGTTCGCGCTTGGGTGATATGGGGTGGACAACATCTTCTTGATCTTGTATTCTTCGAAAAACTTGCTGACCTTGCTGCCTATGACCTGCTTCCTGTTATCGCATGCGATTTCCGCAGGTACTCCGAATCGACAGATTATATGGTCATAAATGAAATCAATAACTTCTTTCTCCCTGACTTTCTCGAATGTCTGTGCTTTAACCCATTTAGAGAAATAATCAGTCATAAGTAAAATAAATTGCGTCTTACCTGGGGCCCATGGCAAAGGCCCCACTATGTCCATACCCCATTTCATGAATGGCCATGGAGAAAAGACCGGATGAAGTTCTTCCCCAGGTTGGTGTATTGACAGAGCGTGCCTTTGGAATTCGTTGCACTTTCGAGCGAAGGCTTTGGCGTCTTTCTCCATTTCGTTCCAATAGTAACCCGCTCTGATCAGCTTGCGGACCAGTGAGTCGGCTCCCAAATGGTTTCCGCAGGTCCCCTCGTGAATTTTCCTCATAACGTAGTCGGTTTCTACCGGCCCTAGACATCTCGCCAAGGGGCCGTGGAATGACCTTCGGTATAACTGGCCATCGACCAAACAAAATCTAGCTGCTTTAGTTCGGAGGGCCCTTGATTCCTTAGCATCGGAGGGTAGCTTTCCTGTTTGAAGACAGTCTATGTATTTGTTCCTCCAATCCCAAGTGAGGCTGGTTGAGTTTATCTAGGCGTGACCGGTCTCTATGACCGATCTCATCAACTGCACCACATCTCCAGAATTAAACCTATCCGATTCGCCCGATGATCCCAAATTTGCAAGGGCATCTACTTTATTATTTTGATCCTGAGGCACGTGTTCCAATGTCCATTCCTTGAACCGGCGAAGGACAACTTGCAGTTTTTCTCGGTATCTCCGCATTCGGTCATCTTTGACTTCAAATGTTCCAGTCACTTGGTTGACCACCAAGAGAGAATCACATTTGGCCTCTATGATTTCGGCTCCCAAGCCTTTAGCCAGTTCTAAGCCTGCAACCATAGCCTCATACTCGGCTTCGTTGTTAGTCAAAATAGTAAATCTAATAGATTGTTTTATTATGTCACTCGAGGGAGGTTTGAGAACGATCCCTAACCCGGACCCTTTTATATTAGAAGCACCGTCTGTGTAAAGGGTCCAGATTTTCGAACTAGTCCCTGAGGCAAGAAGCATTTCTTTATCAACCTTGGGGATCATGGCCGGTGAAAAATCGGCTACGAAGTCCGCTAGTATTTGGGATTTGATAGCAGTTCATGGTTTATATTCAATATTATATCTGCTAATCTCCACAACCCATTTTGCTAATCGGTCTGAGAGTTCGGGTTTATGCATGACATTCCTTAAGGGGTATGACGTTACGACGCATATGGGATGACTTTGAAAGTCAGGTTTAAATTTTCTAGATGCGCTCAATAAAGCCAAAGCAAGTTTTTCTAAATGCGGGTACCTGGTTTCAGCGTCACCTAGAGTTCTGCTTACAAAAAACAAGTTTTTCTAAATGCGGGTACCTGGTTTCAGCATCACCTAGGGTTCTGCTTACATAATAAACTGGTTATTGTGTACCTTCCTCCTCTCGAACCAAGACACCACTTACCGCTATCTCAGACACCGCCAAGTACAAATACAACTGCTCATTCGCTTTTGGCGTGTGGAGCAAAGGCGGGCTTGATAAGTACTTCTTGAGTTCTGCTAAGGCCATCTGACATTCGGGGGTCCAAGCAAAGTCGGTCTTTTTCTTTAGCAACGAGAAAAATCGATGACTTTTATCCGAGGATCTGGAGATGAATCGGCTTAGGGCAGCTATCTGCCCGGTTAATCTTTATACCCCTTTGATGTCGTTTATCATGGTGATGTCTTCAATTTCCTTTGTCTTATCCGGGTTGATTTCGATCCCTCGATTCGATACCATGAATCCAAGAAACTTACTCGAACCAACACCGAAGGCACACTTTTCCGGGTTCAGCTTCATGTTATACTTCCTTAATATACTGAAGGTTTCTTGCAAATACTTTAAATGGTCTTCTGCTCGCAGGGACTTAACGACCATGTCATCTATATAAACTTCTATTGATTTCCTTATTTGGTGCTCAAACATGCGGTTGGCTAGCCGCTGATAGGTGGCACCGGCAATTTTTAGGCCGAAAGGCATTACATTATAATAATACGTGCCAGACCTAGTTATGAAAGAGGTTTTTTCTCGATCCTCCGGGTCCATCTGTATTTGGTTGTACCTGGAGTAGGCATCCAGGAAGCTCAGTGTATCGTGACTAGCAGTAGCGTCGATCATGCGATCGATGCTGGGTAAAGGCAATGAATCCTTCGGGCAAGCCTTGTTTAAATCTTTATAGTCTATGCGCATTCCAAATTTATTTCCCTTTTTAGGGACTACTATAACATTAGCTAACCAGTCGGGGTATTTAACCTCTCGAATGGATCCTATGTTAAGGATCTTGGTTACCTCGTCTTTGATGAATGCATCCTTTACCTCGGGCTGCGGCCTCCGCTTTTGTTTGAAGGGAGGAAAACTTGGATCTAGACTCAACTTGTGTGTTGTCACCTCTGGTGGGATACCTGTCATGTCTAAATGGGACCAGGCAAAGCAATCTGAGTTATTTTTAAGAAATTCAATAAATGTTTTCCTGAGATCGGGGGTTAGCCCCGTGCCTAGGTATACCTTCTTGTCCGGTGGATGAACAAACAATATAACTTGCTCGAGTTATTCGACTATGGATTTAGTGGTATCTGAATCATCGGGCACCACAAAGGTCCTCGGAACTCCGAACTCTAACTCTTCGTCTGGTGTGTTCCTATTTCGATCTTCCGAGGACTCCGGGATCGGAATCTGTGATTGCTATTTGGCACTTTCCCCTTCGTTCCAATCCGGTATCTTCGTCGTCTTAACAGAATCTTCGACGCGAACATTTTCTTTGCGGCCTGTTGTTCACCATGAATGGTTTTGATCCCCTCTGGGGTCGGGAATTTTAACGCCTGATGCATAGTTGAGGGGATTGCTTTCATGAGGTGAATCTACGGTCTTCCTAATAATGCGTTGTATCCCATGTCTCCCTCTATCACATAAAATTGGTCTGCTGCGTAGTTTCGGACGTATTGATTGGTAAGCTGATTTCACCCTTCGTCGTTTCGCAGGCCATGTTGAATCCATTGAGGAATCGTATTGCTGACACGATCTGATCTAGTAGTCCCAGCTGCTCGATGACTCTCCATCGGATGATATCAGCCGAGCTACCTGGATCAATCAGCACACGTTTAATTCTAAATTTATTGACAAGCACAGATATTACCAGTGTGTCGTTATGAGGCTGAACGATGCCTTCCATGTCCTCGTCACTGAACGAGATGGGACCGTTAGGGTCATAATTCCGAATACGCTTTTCTCTTGTTATGGAAACTTTGGTGCGTTTCACTACTGGCCCCAGGGGAACGTCCATTCCTCCCGTGATCATGTGTATCACTTGGTGAGGCTCTTCCAGTCTATCTTGCTCGTTCACTTAGAAATTCTCGAAAGTGTCCCAAATTAAACAGACAGGCAACCTCCTCTCTCATCTGTCGACAATCTTCGATTCGATGGCCGTGAGTGTGATGGTATTTCCAAATAAGGCTTTTATCCCGCTTCGTTGGATCAGATTGGATTGGCCTTGGGTGTGTCGTTTCTCTGTTACGGATAACGGTCGTTGCTATGGTCGCTACGTCGACGCATAAATTATACTCGGATAACTTTGGAATTTCTCTATTTCCCGAGGTTCTATCAACAACATTTCTTTTCATTAATCGACGATTACTTGGGTCGCGATTGTTCCTTCGATCATTCATCCTATCGTTCTTGCTCGATTCGCTATTGCGCCCGTCCCCCCTTCGATCAGGTGGGTAAGGTTGATACCTGTCATATGATGGTCTTGAATCTCAATCTGTCGTTCTCCTCGATCGATTAGTGTCGTTCTCCTCGATTGATCATTCCATTTATCGGAATGCCATAATATTGAGGCGGCTCTCAGAATCTTATCATCTTCGACCCTGATCTTCGATTGATACCTGCTGTGCACATCAACCCATGCGATTGCCGGGTACTCTATCAGATTTTGCTTTAGCTCCATAGATGTGATCGAGCTTCTTGAGTTGAGCCCTTGAGTGAAAGCCTGAACGGTCCAATCCTCAGTGACCGGAGTTAAGTCTATGCGTTCCATTTGAAACCGGGCCACAAACCCGTGGAGGGTTTTGTCATCTCGCTGCTTAACGTTGAATAAGTCCGATTTTCGGGTTTCGACCTTGATGGCTCTGGCTTGAGCTTTGACAAAAGCATCCGTGAGCATGGGAAATGAATCGATCGAATGCTCGGGCACGTTGTGATACCATATCGTTGCTCCCTTGGACAGGGTTTACCCAAATTTCTTAAGCAGCACTGATTCCCTTTCATCGTCGGTGAGATCGTTGCCTTTAATAGCACACGTGTATGCGGTCACATGTTCGTTTGGATTTGTTGTCCCGTTATACTTCAGGGTATCGGGCATGCGAAATCTCTTCGGGATTTTCATCGGCACAACACTTGGCGGAAAAGGCATTTGGACAAATGTTTTTCGAATCCGGTCCCTTCAACACCGGAGGTGCCCCAGGAATCTAGTCGATCCTCGAGTTGTAGTTCTCCACCTTCCTATCGTTCGCCTCTATCTTCTTTTCGCCGGATTCGACTCGTTTCGTCAATTCTTCGAGCATCCTTACCAGCTCGACACTATGCCTGAGATGGTTCTCGTTATTTCGAATAGCGTGCCTTTTTTTCGTTTTCTCGGTCTGTTCCGATGGAGCAACATCGGGTGCTTGATTTCGGTTTTACAATTGTGCTATGATCTCTTGCTGGGCATGTAGTTGGGCCATAGCCATGTCCAACTTGTTTTGGAGCTGTTGCAGCATGGTTCCATTATCCTCGCCAGTCGGTACGTTGCCCACTGATGATCCGACTTGGTCAAGATTAACTGGGGGTCCGTTGTTGTTAGGTATGCCCTCATTGTTGTGTTCGTGATGGCTTGACTCAACTTGAAAATTGACAGAATGGGAGTCCGACATGTCTGGTAGACCTGAAATCAAACCTTAAAGAACAAGTGTAAAATATCGAGTGTAATCAGAACTTTGTATTAAACCACCACTATTATCTCTGGCCCCACGGTGGGCGCCAAACTGTTTAACCTTAAAACGGAGAACAATTGAATTTATGTGTTGTGCTAAAGATATGTGGTTTAATTCAATACGAGATTAGATTACACGATAAACGAATAAGTAAAATGAAATATGTAGATCTGACCAAAGATGAATAATGACTAGCCTTGGGTGCTTAGAACCGAGGTCGAATCCTTATGACCGGACGTTTGAACAATGAACAATAAAGAGAACCTTAGAAAAGATGAATGAACTCAGATGATTGTATTGCCTTGTTTATTACATGATCTCTCTTTTTCTGTGTGGAGGAAGAACCCCTTAAATGAATGGGGGCCTACTCTTTATATAGGAGAGGAGTCCTAACCCTAGTACAATTCTAAGTAAGGAAAGGAATCTGTTGACAGCTATTGTCGGGATTGGTGCTGAAATATCCGGCTGAGGGTGGATATCCCGGTCTTCTCCTCATGGTGGTTAACAGCCTCTTCATCCTGCCTTAATGCCTCGTTCCAGATCGAGCTTGATGCCTGATCCCCGATAAACTAGTTGTATTCTAGCCGAGCATAACGTTAACATCGGGAAACCGAGTATATCCATATCCTCAGTTTTACCCATATACAATATTAAGAAAATATTTAGTTGAGCAAGGAAATAGAATCAAGGTCGTACAAATGTAACTTCATAAACTTCAATTTGGTATAAGCTAACGAATGAGATTATCATACCCAATAAGAAGATAGGATGAAAAAGTAATACTAATAAATGAACAATAATTCCAAAAATTAAATTAAAGGTAGTTGCATTCGTATGTTACTTGATCTCAATTATTGTATTTAAGTTTTTATTCAAACAAAATGTTGTCATGTAAAAAATTTAAAGGAAACATATAATAAAAAACAAAAAACGACAGTAGTAAGTATTGCTAGGGAAAAGGTTTTTCTTAGTTTTATTTTGCTAGAACTTGCTAATTTCTTAAAATTCAAAGATAATGAGTAAGTAGAGTCCTTATTTCCTACTAACTCAAATTTATAAACGAAAAGAAAAGGAAGTAAGGGAGTAACGTTGGGTGTAGGATTTTGGGTTTTCAATTTGATTCGAAGTCCTAGATATTATGAAATAATTAATATTACAATTTTATCCAATATGAAATGAACTTTTTAGAGAAGATTTTAACTAATAAGGGTACAAAAGTCGTTCAATAATTAAAAGCTATTTTGGTCAATCAACATTTATATTCATACTTTTATAATAATTAGTCTCTATAAACGTGCAGTTGCACACTATTCCAGTCAATCACACTCTTAGTAAATAACTATTAGATATTATTTGTAACTATATACATTTATCTTATGAGTTAAATTAACGTTATTACTATATTTTGGGCTTGTATCAACTTAATACTTCTTTGAAATTGATGTTCTCAATATTTGTCCTTTTCTTCTTTTTCCCATATAAAAAATATGTTACGACTAAGATAATTCAATTAGAGATTAAGTGAACATATATTTATTTATTGTTATTTACAGATAGAAAAGTATTGAAAATCGTTACCAAACATAATCACATTATCATAATAGCAATCAGTTTTAATAATATTTGGTTAAAAAAATTTAAATTGATAACAAAAGCAAGACATAATAATATTTTCTATTTAAAGCTGCAAATATATATATATATAAAAATAGTATATCCAAACAATCCATAAATAAGTATAAATCAATTCACCAATCTGCACCCCGTGAAGAGTAAGTCAACGTAGTTAAACAAATCACAAAAACAAATATAGAAAAAGGAAACTCATACCCTATTTTACAAAATGCAGATTGTCAAAATTTTATTGTGTGCTACATAAGATACTCATGAAGTGTTTTATAGATAAGCAAAAAGATTTTAAGAATTTGATTAACATAAACTTATTTTTCTCAGAGCGATTAAAAGGAGAGTGTCCCTTTCACCGAGACAAATAACCCATTTATAATCAGGGCCCTTTGGCTCATAATTAGTATGAAGGAGTCTTTTACTAACTATATTGGGGAAAAAGAAAAAAGAAAAAAAACAACCGTGTTTAGTTTTAGCTAGGATTCTTCCCCAATTTTAATCACGACGTTAAAATTATTTAGAAAAAAAAAAGACCTTTTACCTAATTTCCATTAATGTAAGTGTTTTAGTTTACACGTGATTTTTATATTGTTGTGTTAACTGGTGTCTTAAATTAACATGACTGTTGATAGAAAAATTTATTAGACAAGTAAATTAACATAATGTTATTTCACATCAATAAAGCCGTGCGAATATTAGTTGACAAGCTATTCGACTCCTAATAGAATTAATTAGATAACTCTTTTATTTTTATTTTTTATTCTACCTTAATTCCTAAGTATCCTATTTTCCCTTAAAAAAATATAACAAAATTCCTAGAATTTTATTTTGAATCCTAAGAATCTTCCTACATCCAGATACTATGTATGTTAGCCTACCAAATAGATTAGAATCCTAGAACAACACGCTTTTTCTCCTAAACCAAACCAATCCGAATACGAAAAAAGAAAATAGTATATTACAATTATATCCAATATTATAGTTATATCAAAAGACTATTTTGATCAACCAAGATTTATATTCATGCTTTTAAAATAATATAGATATAGATTATAACCGGGGGGAAAGAAAATTAGTGTACCAAGAAAGTATTTAGGTAACCTGTAATTATACGTTTTGTGTGCTATATAAGATCACGAAAACTTCTTTTAGGATAGATTTAAAAAATAAATAAATTGCACTTATAGTGCATACAAATACTACGTACCAGGTTTTTAATTTACATAAAATCATACACAACATGTTTTAACCCAGGTTAAGGACATCATGTTCTTATATACTATCGTGGTATATATGACATCCTGCCGGTGGCGGAGCTAGAAGCCGAGCTACGGGTTCGACCGAATTCAGTTGCTATAGTTCAAATTTTATATTCATATTAAAAATTTATTGAATACGTACAAAAATTAAATTCAGAACCAGTTACTATACACCTGATAGTGCAATTATAGAATTTAGAACTCATAATATGCAAATCTTTGCTCCGCCATTTTATTTATTTCTGGCCTTTCGTTTTCCAAATATATTCTCAATTTCCTTTGTTTTGTTATTTTCCCCTGCTGTCAATGTATTGAAAAAGATAAGGAGTAAAGTTTTTTTGGGCATTTGTCAAATACCAGATCTTTCATATTCTTCCTGTAGGCGTTTTGCAGATTTCGTTATGGGATTGGACGGTCTCTTGCATCATTTTTAGTTGGTCAGGATAGATATATGAGTGTTGCATTTTTTAGTTTGAAGTTTTTGAAGCTTTCGAAGGTAGGAGTAGCAAGCTCTTGTTCTTCATGTTGCAAGCTGACAACATTTTTACTAATGTACAACATCATATCTAAAACATACAAGTACTTAAAAGAAAGGAAAATACATAAAATCCCCCCCTAATTAACTAATCCTAAACACTCAATTTAGCAATTTAACTTTAATAGTGTTTATGTACCCCTATTCTATTCTTTAAGAGTGTTTATGTACCTTTGTTTTTTGAAGTGAAATTAATACCCCTTAACCGGTGACGTGGAAAGAAAATGAGATCAATTTATAAAAAGCGTGAGGGAGGGAAAAAATAACACTAAAAATGATCTTGGATCCTGCCTCCTTAGTTACTCAGGAAGTGGATCTTGGCTCTCTCACCGCTGAAATACTCCCATCCATCTTCCAATACCAAAGAGACTTTCATACTGGTTATTGTCAGGGAAACGTGGACGGGATAACCTTCCTGATCATGGAGGACCTTCTCCTCCAAGTATGTGTAGATTGCAATTGGGGACTTGAGGTCAAGATTTCCGCAGCAGGAGTCGATGCTCAAATCACTCACCATGTTGAGGGCTTCTCTATGATTTACACATACCCTCTGACTATTGGTTTATGTCTTCCTGTTCACGAGGTCATTGAGGCTTTCTGTCGTTGTTATCAAGTGTGCTTGGGTCAACTGGATCCTCAGGTGTGTCGGGTGGTCCATTGCATCCAATATTTGGTTGATCAGGCCGGTGCGTCCTTCACTCTTGATCACTTGATTCATCTCTACGCCCCATGGATGTTTCAGGAAGGAATGATTTACTTGTACCCCCTGGGTACAAGAGGCTTAATCACCAGCGCCTAGGACGACTTTTATCACTGATGGTCAGCAGATTTATGATGGTTCACACCGACCGGTTGATTTGCGAGGGCCTTCTAGCCTTTCCCTAAAGCGTGGAATGCCACCCGTAAGTCTTCTTTTAGCCTTATTTATTTCCTTATACCATTTACTTCTCCTGAATGTATACCCGTATTTTACAGTCATCCCCATTTACCTAGAACCTGTGGAGGGGATCTTTGGCTGGATGATGGATCTTCTCTGAGCCTCTCTAAACGTTATTAGAACCTAGAGGAGTATATCCTCCAACCGATAGAGCGTCGAAGCCACGGTAAGTACCAACATTTCAAGCTTCTCCGAGAATTTTGTTTTCTCTTTCCGTGTTCCCTCATATCTCTCCCCATTCCTCTGGCATTTTTACGAGGAGATCTGCCTTCCAAATACTTCTGATGAACAAGGCCGCTTTGTCGACTATTATACAAGTTGCGGTCGAGGCTAGGAGCGATCTCAAGCGAAGGGTGCAAGATTGGGATAGTGCTGACCTAGAAGGAATTGGCACCCGCCTAAGGCACCATCGCAGACTTATCGAAGCTTGGAAAGAGGCTGCCCAAAGGGTAGTCCATATTGAGGATGAACATAAAGCGGGAGCTGACCTTGGAGGCCATGGGGGCGTATTCGCTGAAGCTGCCAGAGAAAATTGGGATACATCGGTTGACACTGAGATTGGTGCCGAAGTGCCTCAGATACCAGCCCAAATATCCCAGGAGAGGGCACAACTCAATTCGTACACACCACGGTGGGTCCATCGAGCCCGCCTTTGCATTCCGATCCACCTGGTGCTGGCTTAGAGGCGTCCCTGTCACGACCCAGCTAGGGGCCGCGACGGGAACCCGGGGCTAGCCACCGAGCACCACTCGTTCTACTACTCATCTTACTCATTTAATGCTCTTTTATCAATTTCATAATCAAATCATGAGAAAATCATCTTCCATTTGAAAACATAAATACTTTCATATACATATGCCTCTCGGCCATCAAAATAATATATATATATATATATATATATATATATATACACATAGTAGCAATCTCGTGAGACTATCTAACCCACACTGCGTACCTACGAGCCTCTACTAGAGTGCTAAACATACGGACGGGACAAGACCTCGTCATGCCCAAAATACATATACAAATGTACACAAAAGAATCATCAAGCATCTCCGGAACAAAGGAGTGCTTTCAATCAGCTAGTAGCTACTACGGATCAGGATCAAGCTCACCTCCCTGTCTACCTGTGGGCATGAGCACAGCGTCCAAAGAAAACGAACGTCAGTACAAACATTGTACTGAGTATGAGAGGCACAAACAATGAAATAAGACAATGATATAAAAGAAATATCAATATGGAACATTTGTATCTGACTGTCAAGTACAAAGGAAATAATGCATGCTGGCTTACTCATAATCATCATCATGTCATGAATGCATAGATGTATAAGCTGCCCGTCCATATAGGTATGGTATGATAATCATAACATTAGCCTGCGTCCAGGCCTCCCGCGTCCGGGGTATCATCTCATGTCGCCCACTTGTGGTGTCTGCCCATGCCATCTGGCCATAGTGTATACGCTGCCCGCCTTAACGGTGACTGCCCAGCCATAAAGGCGCGGTGTATATCATCATTATAACATGATCATCATAGTATGCTTATCATAATATACTTATCATAATATGTTTGTCATAGTACATACATAGGGCTCAAGAACAACTACACTTCATCGGGGTGACGTAAGGTCGTGATCCCCCGATTTCATTATGGAACATTCTTTGACATTCTGCCTCACCTTGAAGGAACTAACGTATAAGGTGAGTGTGAGCAATAAATAACATCATTATCATTATAGGATCATCATATCATACATTTTAGAATCTTTATGCTTTAACTCGTCACCATCATTAGAGGGCTCATAACATGCCTCTTATCTTATATACCTATTCATAGACATAGGCTTTTAGATTTCTGGAATATAAGAACTCATGAAGGGGAAAGAGAGTCATGCTATAGGATTCATGCCATTATAAAGAAAGGACTAGCCTCACATACCTTTGTCATTTACTAATCTATCGCTTGCTTATTCCCCTTTAGTGCGTACGTTCTACCTTCAAGAGAATTTGCATCGACATTAGTTAGCGATTATAAAAACAGCTTACTAACGCTAGAGAAAATTGGACAACATTTCCTTTCGTTTATGCAACTCTTCCCCTATTCTATATCAACTCTCAAGCGTTCATGACAACATTCTCAATATGATAGACAACACTCATCATTCATTTACAATATCCGTATTTCACAATTTGTCTTCAATTTCTCCATAATCATGGTCATGGTTCATTGTTGCTTTTTTCTCACATAGGATACTTATTCCATGTTCTAAATGTCATTCATAACATTTTCATAATCACAATTTATCAATGATCATGGCTTAATTCAAACTTTTACTCAACAGTGCTACTATTCACACTTTCATGACCCATTTCTTACATCCTTCTATAATCTAAGTGTTTCAACTCTTCCATACCCTAAATAACATGTAAATTCCATAAAACTTACCTTAGATGTTGTGGGAACAAGCCTTGAGTGGTATTACTCTTCTTGCACCAAAACCCTAGTTTGCTTCTCTTGAAATTTCTTAACTTGGATGAACTTTGATGAGTTTCATACACTTAATTCACTTGGATTCTTGATATTGATCTTTGATTTCCTTTGTTTTCTTGTAGATGAAGAGTGGAGAATATTCTAGAGGTTTCTAGAGAGAAGTAACGTGGAAATGAAATGAACTAATGAGCTTGGGTCTCATTTTTAATGACTTAAAATCTGATCCGGAATGAACAGTAATTGAAGTGCACAGTGGTCGTAAACCCAGTTTACGGTCCGTATTCTGCGGGCGTATTTAAGCATAATAGAACCAGAAAGGTAGGCTGAGGACATGGTGGTTTACGACTCAGTTTACGGGCCGTATTTCAGTTTACGGTCCGTATTTCAAGTCGTATTTAACCATTTAAGTCTTTGGCAGAAAGTTGAAGTTTTGTAAGTTGAAATACGACATGGTAGTTTACGGGCCGTATACCACTTTACGGTCCGTATTTCATTTTACGATCGACTGGGCCGAAGTGCAAATCTGCAACTTTTCACATTTTCAGAACCTATAAATAGTTGTTGGGCTCATAACCTACCTCTTATTCCCATTTCCTTTGAAATCTTACTTAGGGTCGTCAAACGTCATTCCCTTCTGTTTAAAACATCGTATACTCGTATTCTTCGTTAGTCTATTCACTGTACAAGTGTTATATCCCGTATTTTTGCGTATTCGGGAAACTTTGAAATAATTTTGATTTGTAAGGAATAAGGTCATTTGGTGATTTGAACTAGTATATGTGTGTGTTGTTCATGAAAAATATTGATGTGGAAGTGCGGAGGAAGGCCAAGGGCAAAATTGGAATTTTGGAAATTAGTTTCGGGAATTACAAAACGAGAATTATCACTAATTGGGCTCAAAATAAAAGATGAAAATTGAGGCCCAAAATGAGGTGGGTGGCCGGCCAAGCACCATGGCCCAACCCCTCATTTTAATTAATTTTCCATGTGCCATAATTCACATAAGTATAATATATATATATATGGTCCTTATCCCTTAGAAGCCTCATGATATTAACAAGGAGCAAAACAAGAACAATAAGAGCTAAGCAAAGGGGCCATTCGGCCATAGCTCCAAGAAATCACCATAAAAAATCTTCCTCCAAAAATTTGTATCTTGTGATTTTCCTACTAAATTGAGTGTCCTCTACAACATGGTGCAATTGTTTGGGAGAATAGAGCACTAGTTCCTTCAAAATGACAACATGTTTGGGTGAAGATGATTGGAGAAAAAGGTAAGAATTTATTCCATGTTATTGTGTTATGAAGGTTTGTTTGTGTTATAGTATATGGAAATGAGTAGAATTTATGAAAAAATGGAAGTTTGCAAAGTGGGTGTGGAATATAGAATGTGGCCGTGTGTATATATACGTTGTATGCTTATGGTGGATTGAATTTATGTTGTATTCTAGTTGTGTGTAGGATGGAATTCATATTGAGAATGAAAGTGGAATGAATTTGGTGGAAGTTGGAAATGTATAGGTTGGCCGTGTGATATAGGGAATGGAATAGGAATGAATTAAATTTTGATTTAACATGTTAGTTGTGTTATTGTGATTCTTGCAATATAAATGAAGATGAAATGATATAAGTTTGCATTGAAATGGAATGTAGAAGTTTACGTCGTTTTAGTATGATTTTATGACATTATGAAAATGGAGTTGTTAAGGTGCAAATTATGATGATTATTGATGAATTTGGGATATGGAAGCATGTTATGAATATGTATGCCAAAGGTTAGAAGTTTTGAATGAATTATGATTTTGGTGGGAAGTTGTATACTTTGTATATCGTATGAATATTTTGTAGAAATGTTATGAAATGCTCTCGAATTATATTGTCATGGTCTTAATTAGTAATGAATGTGAGGATGTTGATATTGATTTGAAAATATGAAGTTGGAATGAAGGTTGTGACATTATGTCGGGAAGAAGGTTAGTTGTGCCATATTGTGTGTTTTGTAGCTATGGTTATTGTTGTTAGTGTTGTTGTTGGGTTGTTGTGAATATTTTGGCCGAGTTGAATTCTCGGGGGTGCTATATGTATAGGGGAAGTGCTGTCGAAATTTCGGTAGACCAATATGAAGTTAAATGAATTCTTAAAGTCTCGAAATTCCTAATTGGTGACTTTGACCATTTGTAGATTCTGAGCGAAACGGGATTCGATTTTGGACAAGCGTAGGGAGCGCGAAAGTTATGTAAGGCTACCCCATTTCCTTCTTTTGGCATGTCCTAGGTATACTAGGTCGGCATTGGAGCCCTGGAGGCCATTCTGTTCTCGAAAATCCGAATTAGAAATTGGGTACTATTCATTCAATTCAATTGAAGCATAAAACTCTCATTTGTGTTAAAAAGTGATCTAATGTCCGAAACTTATGTAAATGTATTCGAATCGCTTCGAAACTTTCACGTATGATTTCATAGACCCCAAATGTTCGTAATTCATGTTCGCCACCTCGACTTGACCCGAGGTGGGCCCGCTAACTCCGAGACTCTTTCGGTTGCCCTATAAGGCTCATTTTTGTATAACCTCGGCAAAAGACTTTTGTTTATGAACTTGGCTATTGTAAATTAATGTTTTGATTGCCACGATATCCTAAATTATATTTTGAACCATAATTATCGTTTTGGAAATACTTTTGTGAAATGAACCCCGTTTTGATTAATTGTTCGAATTATTTTGACTAATAAGTCAACATATGATTTTTTCAAGTTTGCAAAAGTATTTTGATATGTGAATTGCATTGTTTGCTCACGACTCCGGTCGTGCCCTTATTATGATTTAGTTCACCGGTTCTCGGGCCGGTTATGATTCGTGCGCCCTATGATTAATTCGGCCGTATGCTGTGTTACGGTTCCCGAGACCTCGCCATAGGGCCGGGTTCCGTTTGGAGTTATGCTGTGATATGGCTGGTGATATGTTATGATGATATGTGTGTTCGGGGATGTACGGAGATTTGAACCTTCTGGTGTTATGCTGTGTGTGGCACCTGCGTCGGAGGGGTGACTACGTTCCTGAGCTTTGCATGATTTTTATCTGCATTAAGTACATACGTTTTGGTACAGATTTTGATATACTGGTCAGTATTAACTTTTTTTGTATCCTGTTTGGTTTCAGTTATGGTTTACACTTCTGCACTCTATGCTTTACATACTCAGTACATCTTTCGTACTGACCCCCTTTCTTCGGGGGCTGCGTTTCATGCCCGCAGGTACAGACGCCGGTGATCCACCACCTAGGCTCCCCGTCCTGCTATTACAGAGTGCTCCTTTGGATTCGGAGCCCATATGTCGGTATAAATCTTTTGTGATGTATATGTATCGGTATATTTGACTATTTGGGGTACGGCGGGGCCCTGTCCCGTCATATGTTTTCGTTTTGTATTTGTAGAGGCCTGTAGTCATGTTTGTGGGTCGAGGGTCCAATATGTGTCTGTTTGATTACGATTGTGTCTTAATGCGGTCCGTCTGTTATGGTGGCCAAAATGGCCCTTATGTTTATATTTGTACATATGATCGGCGATGTGCATTCCGCCGCTTCTATTTGTTCCGATATGATATTGTGGTATGCGACCGCTTAAGACAAGTTTTGTTTTAAATTATGTTTAAAATAACTATTAGGAAATCTGAGTGAAGTTTTGATTTGACGATTTGGCTCGTATGTCCGTTTGGGGTGCCCAAGTAGGGCGCCAGTCGCGGCCCACGGGGATGGGTCGTGACAACAAGATTGGAAATTTCTGAGGTGTAACAGTCCCTTTCTCATCTAGCTGCTTATTTCTTCAAGTATGTCAACCATTTTTTCTAGCTTGTCTCACTTTGTGATATCGGGACGTAACAATAATAATTTTCTATTTTTTCGCGTGTAGGGTCATGCTGTTGTTGCTTCTGCCATTGAGGTGGCCAAAATATTGCCCCTCTTCGTCCTCGAAAAGTGGAAAGATTAAGCTCGGACAATCAGCGTCTTCGGGCCGAACTTGAAGTGCTCCAGGTCGAAAACACTAAACTAAAATATTTCAAGACCTTTTTGAGGCTCCGATGGGAGGATTCCAAGCGAGCCCTGGCAGGGCAGGAGGATTCTCTCTGGGACCTCAATATGGCCCATAAGTAGCTACAAGAAAGAGCGGCCCAGATGGAGACAGAACAAAGAGTCACTCAGGAGCACTTGCACCAGGTAGAGGCCTCTTGATAGACTCAAATTATACTTATTAAATGGCGTAAACAGGATGATTTCAAATATAGTAACCCAACTAGGTTGGGGTTGAATCCCATAGGGAATATGGTATGAAAAGATTACTAAATTCATAGAGTACTTTCTTGCGGTGTAGTTTCGTATTTCGTTGAGTTTGTAGAAGATTGATTGTTTACTAACTAATTGCTTTAGGTTGTAATAAATGGATAAAAGAAAACCAAGGTTGTGTCCGCTTTAGATGAAGTGTAATGCTCTGGGTCTTAATATGATATACTTCTAATGGATTGTTGTATGAATGCACTTAATCTCTACTTGACTCCCTAATATTCCCCAATAGTTAGAAAGTATTTCTTTATGCTTTTCCCAAATATAAAAGAGTGTATATGAAGAACGATTAATATGTGCCAAGTTAACTCATCTTATTCCTAAGCGAATTTATTAAATGAGGGTTAACGCATCGAGTTCTTGTTATTTATCCCTACCAAACCCTACTTGCTTTTCCAAGTAAAGCAAAGTTTATGGCTTAAATTAATGTTTGCAACCATCAACTATGAATGAAGAATGAAGAATAAATAAATCCTAACAATCTATTATGCATATATCAATAGTAAAAACCCATTCACATAACACCCATCCTTGGGCTCACAACCTTAGTAGAGAAATTAGCTACTCATGGTATTAATTGCAAACTAAAGGTTTGTAGAAGTCATTGATGCTTACAATTGATGAAAAGTAAGATGGAAAAGATAAATCTTGTCCTCAAAAGCTTCAACAACCAAGAGTATTCAATGCAATGAGAATAAAGTCTAAAACTGATAATGAATGAATACATAAAACCCTATGAGAAACTCTTTAGAATGTCCAAAACTCGGAATCTTCCTTAAGACAAAACTTCCCCTGACGGAATAAAGTACGGGACGTACAATTAAGTACGTCCCACGTAATAAATGTACGAGCTGCTCCTTTGCAAGTTAGGTCACCAAGTACGGGCTAAATGTACGGGCCGTACTTCAAAGTACGTCCCGTCCTTTTTGCCCGTACATCATCTTCTACAATAGAGGTGTTCTGTTTCTTGCCATCGAGGTACGTAATTATTTTATGGGACGTACAACTATGTACGGCCTGTACTTCTGCAAAATGTACATACTTCAGTGAAAATTCCTTGTTTTGCCCTTTTAGTATTTATTTTCCTGAAACACAACAAAGACACATCAAAACAACACAAACTTACTTAAAAACAAGTAAAACTTATAGTAAAAAAACATCATATGTGCCGTAATTTCACAAAACATGAACTCCTGAGAGCGGCTTAGGGCTCGGTGCTATAGACTGCAGCTCCACTGGACTGCTGATCAGAATGCTACCAAACTGACCCGAGATTTTTCCATCTTACAGACCAGCATTGATACCCTTATGGAGGTTTAGGAGGGTCGAATCAACCTGCACATGGCCTTGATAGATGCAGAGGTTGACCTGGGTTCTACTGATTTGGCCTTGGAGGATAAGGATAATCATGAAGAGAGTGCTTCAGAGGATGCCCCCTCCCACTTAGCTTTTTTCAACATATTGGTCATTTTGTTATGTTGACTTGGAATTGCCCGATGCGATACTGGTTTCAATCTTCGTTGTTTTAATATATCTATTATTACTTTGTTGTGTGTTATAATTTTTATTTTTCTCAGTGTTTTTTTGAGTTTTGACGTTATATCCTGCGCTTTGACATTTGTTTCCTACGAAAAAGGAAGATGGTGAAGAATCGGGTTGTCAATAACCCATCATATTTTTTTGTTTAACATTTAACCGTCTGGGTTTGACCGCTATACCTTTTTTCTGGAACTATGTTCATATTCAAGTGCTGGTGTTTGGGCTTAAGGATGTGGTTAATGCTTTTGTTTTGGAGCAAAACCCTTTGCCCAATACAGGTATGTTACCTTAGAAAATGCTTTTTGCGATTCAGAATTTTAAACATCCAATTCATAATTAAATGAGAGCCCTTTGAATTCGGTGCTGATGAGGAGGACGTCTCGACCTCATTTAAAGGAATAAGGTTCGTGGAACAAGCACACTCTTAGGCCTTAGGGTCGTGTCGTGTGATTGAAGCGGAGGTGCGGAGCTTTGCGTTCTCCAAGTTTGGTCTGGTACTGAATCGCTTGAGTCCGAAGACTAGTTTGCATATAATTGGGGAAACAAGTGGGATTCTTATTCCATGCTCAAGAAATAGGAGGCGGACCACCCTATTGGTATATGGGCCCTTTCGGGACTTCTACAAATTCAAAAAAGATTTTTGTCATACAAAATAAATAGTCTAACTCGAGGTGAGATTCCTAGGCTGTCCCAGTGCTATGTTACGGATGCCAGCCCTGATCTTTGAGCACATGATTCTGGTCTCTCTCCCCTCTACCCCTCGGCCCCCCAATTACTTGAATGAGAAAGTCTTGAGGGTTCGAGTACTAGATCCATTACTTCGTGGGGCTTATCTTCTCGAAGTCCCGGCATTTATTGTAAGTAATACGTTTTCCAGTTGTTGCCTCATTTAAACCTTACCAGAAAACCCCATTTCAGACAAAATCGTGCCTAAGAAAAAGAGTACAATTCGTATGTTCAGTTCTTGCTTTTTGCGTCGGTGGGATCTCTCTTCGGGGCAGTCCCGATCTCGAAAAGACATGTCAACAAAAAATGAATATTTGATTTGGATCATACCGGTCATGACCCAACTAGAGGACCATGACGGGTAACCGGAGTTAGCCTACCGAGCAGTAACTATCATGCTCACCTCAATCAATTCGGTGAACCATATCACTAACGATCAATTAGCACGACCGAAATGAATGCGCTTCTCAAAATGAAACTCATAATATGAAAACATTCAATTCCACTTCAAAACATCTATACATATATATATACATGCAAGCCCACAAGGCTAAAAAAATGATATACAAGATATACACTAGGGAAGTCATGAACACCTACTATCGATACATGTCTACGAACCTCTATCTGAAGTACCGAAAGACATAGGGACGGGACAAGACCCCTCCATGCCCAAAATGTACATACAAAGGAAATGTACCAATAGACTGCAATTCCGAAGTAGTGGAGTGCTCCTGGATTTCCGCTGACAAAGCTCCTAGGAATCTGGATCACCTTCCCGTCTACCTGCGGCATGAACGCAACATCCATAAAAGAAAGGACGTCGGTACGAGCAATGTACTGAGTATGTAAGGCATGAATAATTACAGAATAAAGAAAAAGAAAACATGGGGTAGAGAGATAACCTGTATATCACACTGCCTCTTAAGGCGGAAACCATGCATGCTAACTTATAATACATATAAACTGCACGACTATATAGGTACGGTGTAATAATCATTAGCCCGCGTCCCGGGTAACCATCACACGCCGCCCACTAGTGGTGTCTTCCCGGCCATATTGGCACGGTGTATTATGATTATCCATAAGCCGCCCACCGAAGTGGTGTCTGCCCGGCCAACTAGGCCCGGTGTAATCATGCATATACATATAGCATGTAGAAGAGCCCGGTTAAAAGCTACAACTCTATCAGAGTGACGTAAGGTCGGTAACCTCCGATTACATTATAGAGAAATCATCATCGTTATGTCTCACCTTGAGAGAAACAAGTATCATAAGATGAGATCAATAAGGAGTACAATCAACAATCATGACAACTCAAGAACATCATGGGAGCAATAAGGAAATCAAACTGTGGCATTTCTAGAAGTAAAGCTACCATCATTATCATCATCGCTATCTCATTTCTTTTTGAAATAACAATAACGTAGAAGAGGTCAATTACAACAAATAAAAATCCAAGCCAATAGGGTAAGCCTCAACCATCACATGAGAACATCTAGCTCTTGGGCCTCGGTTTCGCTAAACATGGAGTCATCATAAGAATCTTGAGAAAAATGGATTGCTAACTCCTTCTAGGAAGAAAGGTATTATTGAAAGCATAAATAGAGTCATAACATAAGAATTATGCCTTTGAAAGAAAGGGTTAGCCTTACATACCGTCACGTTTTGTTAACGACTAAACGCTTCCCTCCCAAGTTTGCAAATTCTATATTCAAGAGGATTCGTACTAAAGTTAGTCTTGAAAGTTTGCTTAAGCCCAAACTAATGCAATTAAGAAAGCTAACGGAATTTGGGCAGCATTTTCCCTGTTTCACCAACTTTCACCATATCATTAAACAACCTCCCAATCGATAATAATAACATCCATAATATTATATTCAAGAATTTATATTCCATTTAATATCAATTCCCTCCAAAATCCCCTTTTCAAGCTTGCACCATAGTCATCTTCCTCACTACAACATCCATGGTTTCTCCACTTTAATTCTTTTCCTTTCTAAGGGGTAGCTAAACCTTTACATCAATCCAACCATATAAATAAGATGAAATCCTTACCTAGTAGTTAAGAACTTGGCCTAGCTCAACTCCCTTCAAGACCAAGTTCACTCCAACCTTGAAAGAAATAAAGAACAATCACTTCCTTTGGATTACCTTGGTGTGTTAATGATGATAATCTCTTTGGATAGTTATGGAAGGATGTAGAGTGTTAGGAAACCTTAAATAACTCCTTGGAAGTCTCTATATAGGTGGAGAAATAAGTGGGAAGAGCTAGAAATGAACTTAGGGTCTTTTGGGATTTAAAAAGATGGCAACTTCGCACCCCGCATCGTCTTGCGGTGGAGATGCGACTGCATCTCCCCTCTTTTCCTTAGGGAGGAGGTTGGGCAGTGAGGGCTTCCATTTTGGGGAGTTTTCTGCCCATATGTGGTCAAGCATACTGAGTATGCGGCCGCATATGGCCCTGTTTTGCCCGATTTCGCGAAAATGCGTTCTTTTGATTCGTTTGACCTCCGATCTTTATGGAACCTTCTTGGCACTTGTATAAAACTTCATTAACCTCCCAAGGGACTCTATACCTCTTCCTCAACATGGTGCTTAGTGATGCTTAATTCAAATGATGTGAAATTCTCCCAAACACAACTCAACCTTATCTTTCTTCGATGAACTTGTTTCTTCTGCCTTAAATGTCTTTGGAATCTTAATTAGAATCATCAAACATCACTTATTGACTTATGGGGACTTCATGCACTCCCCAGACTTACGTTGGTCTATTCATAATACAAATGACATGAAATTTCCAAGGTGTAACATTCCTCCTCCCTTAAGAACATTCGTCCCCGAATGTTAAACTCTTAAGGGTTCTGTAGGAATTTCGCCAGAGCTTCCCCTGTAACTGTGCCACTACCATCCTACCACAACAACCCAAACTATACAATGCCTCACAGGCCTACAACAATACTAACTATATTGGCCACACATGACCAAGAAATCATCAAAAGAAGCATTACATACCTGGGGACAATGATGTGTCTACCTGAACCTCTTTTGAGGGTGGAAATAACTGCGGTTACTTGGACTTCATATCTTCCTCTGCTTCCCATGTCATTTCCTCCCTGTTACTTTTTCTCCACAAAACTTTTACCGAAGCTAAATCTTTGGTCCTAAGTCTCCGAACTTTCCTATCTAGAATGGCAACGAGTACTTCTTCATAGGATAACTTCTCAGTAACTTGGATATCATCTATAGGCACAATTCTGAAAGGATCTCCAACGCACTTACAAAGCATCGATACATGAAAAACCGGGTGGACTGATTCCAAGTCTGAAGGCAATTCTAGCTCATAAGACACTCATCCTACCTTACGCATAATTTTGTAAGGTCCAATATATCGGGGAGTAAGTTTTCCCTTCTTTCCAAATGTCATTACACCTTCATCGGTGACACTTTTAGGAATAACCAATCATTAACTTGAAATTCCAAGTCTCGTCGACAATTATCCACATATGACTTCTGACGGCTTTGGGCTGTCAACAACCGGTCTCAGATCAGCTTGAACTTATCTACCGCTTGCTAGATCAATTCTGGGCCCACTAGTTTCGTCTCCCCTACTTCGAACCACCCAACTAGAGATATACACTTCCTTCCATACAGAGCTTCATATGGATCCATTTGAATGCTAGAGTGATAACTATAATTATATGCAAATTCAATAAGTGGCAAATGATCATCCCAATTACCTCCGAAATCTAGGACACAGGCCCGCAACATATCTTCAAGAGTCTGAATAGTGCGCTTATCTTGCCCATCAGTCTATGGGTGAAAGGCTGTGCTAAGTCTCACCTGAGTTCCCATTGAAAGGACTTCTAGAAATCGGCCGTAAATTGTGCTCCTCTATCAATGATAATGGATACAAGGACACAATGAAGTCGTAATATCTCATCGAGGTACAACTTTGCATATTCTTCTATTGAGTACGCCGTTGTGACTAGCAGAAAATGAGCTGACTTTGTAAGTCCGTCAACAATTACCCATATAGAGTCATGCTTATGCTGAGAACGAATCAAGCCCACAATAAAATCCATATTAATTACTTCTCATTTCCAAGTTGGAATTTCCGTAGCTTGCAACAATCCACCAGGCTTTTGGTGCTCAATTTTCACCTGCTGGCAATTAGGACATTGAACTACAAACTTTGCTATATCTTTCTTCATTCTATCCCACCAGTATATAGATTTATGATCATGGTACATCTTTGTCGCTCCCGTATGAACAGAATAAAGAGAATAATGGGCTTCTTCCAGAATCTGTCGACGCAACCCTGTAACATTAGGAACACATAATCTGCCTCGATATCTAAGAACTCCATCTGCAGACATTTTAAATGGTGACTTTTCTTTCTGAAGAAATGTATCTCTGAATAACTTAGAGTCCTCATATTGGTGTTTCTTCACTGCCCCTACTAAGGAGGAAATAGCTGGGTTATGGACAGCAACCCCCGTACTGCCCGAGTCCATTATGCGAACTCCTAGGCTAGCTAGCTGTTGAAGCTCACATGTCAATTCCCTCTTCTCGAGCTGAACGTCACATAGGCTACCTATGGATTTGTGGCTAAGAGCATCCGCTACCACGTTCGCCTTTCCCGGATGGTACAAAATAATCACATCATAGTCTTTCAACCGCTCTAACCATTGCCTCTGCTGTAGATTCAACTCCTTCTGTGTGAAGATATACTGGAGACTCTTGTGATGTGTATAAATATCGACATGAACACCATATAAATAATGTCTCCACATATTTAATGCATGAATAACCGCAGCCTATTCAAGATCATGGGTCGGGTAGTTTTTCTCGTGTTTTCGTAACTATCTTGAAGCATAGGCAATGACCTTACCGTGCTGCATCAACACGCAGCCCAGCCCCATACCGGAGGCATCATAATACACAACATAACCTCCTAATCCTTTTAGAAGTGTCAGAACCGAAGCCAAAGTTAATCTATCTTTCAGCTCCTGAAAGCTGCGCTTATACGCATCAGTCCATTGAAATTTCGCTGATTTCTGGGTTAGCTTGGTCAATGGTGCAGAAATGGAAGAAAATCCCTCTAAAAATCTTCTGTAATAACCTACCAATCCCAGAAAGCTACGAACCTCTATAGGTGTTGTAGGCTTTGGCCAAGTCTTCACAGCTTTAATTTTCTGAGTATCTACTCGAATGCCATCAGCTGATATAATAGTGCCAGAAAAGTTACAGAGTTCAACTAGAACTCACATTTTGAAAATTCGGCATATAATTCCTGAGTCCGAAGAATTCCAAGAACAGTACGTAGATGATCCGCATGCTCCACCTCCGATCGAGAATATACCAAGATATCATCGATGAACACAATCACGAAAAGATCTAGAAAATTCCTAGACACATTATTCTTCAAGTTCCTAAATACTGCCGGGGCATTAGTCAATCTGAACGACATTACCCGGAACTCGTAATGGCCATATCTAGTTCGGATAGCTGTCTTCGGAACGTCCTCTTCTTTGACTCTCACTTGATGGTACTCTGATCTCAGATCTGTCTTTGAAAACCACTTAGCACCCTGCAACTAATTGAAGAAATCATCAATCCAGGGAAGCGGATATTTATTCTTTATTGTCACCTTGTTCAGCTGCCTATAGTCAATGCACATTCGCAGGGAGCCATCTTTCTTTCTCACGAATAGTGTAGGTGCTCCCCATGGCGATGAACTGGGCCTAATAAATCCCTTCTCAAGAAAATCCTTCAGTTGCGCCTTTAACTCTTTCAATTCTGCAGGAGCCATTCTATAAGGAGGAATAGCTATGAGTTTGGTATCTAGCAATACATCGATAGTAAAATCAATTTCCCATTCTGGAGGAAGGCATGGAAGCTCATCTAGGAATATATCTGGAAATTCATTCACTATCAGAACAGATTGGAAAGTTAGCGGCTTGGATTCGGTGTCATGAACCCGAACTAAATAATAGGTATAACCTTTAGCAATCATCTTCCTCGCTTTGAGATAGAAAATAAACCTACCTCTCGGGGACGCTGTATTACCTTTCCATTCTAACACGGGTTCTTACGGAAATTGGAATCGAGCCACTTTCATTCTACAATCCACATTGGCATAACAGGATGCCAACCCCATAATAACATCAAAATCTAACATCTTCATCTCAATTAAATCAGCTACAGTATGACGATCACACAGTTCCTATATATTTGTCTAGCTATTACTAGGTCACCAACAGGAGTAGACACCTCAAAAGATTTGATTGACTCGGGTTTCACCCAAATATTATCATCAATATAAGGAGTAATATACGATAAAGTAGAACTCGGACCAATCAATGTATAAACATCAGAAGAGGATACCGATAATATACCTGTGACTACATCAGCGGAGGACTCAAGATCCTGTCGCCCGGCTAATGCATAAATACAGGGCGGAGGACCACTCGAACTGAATGCTCCCCCTCTGCCCCTACCACGGCCTCATGGCGTCTGTGAGCTTTGCCCTTAAGGGCATACAGATGATAAGGAGCCGGCTGTTGATCCTGTGGGCTGGACCCTACCTTTGTCGGCCATCGATGGACAATCACGCATCATATGCCCAGTCTGACCACAAGCATAACAAGAATCTGAACCTCGGCGACACTGACCCGTATGTAATTTACCATACTGGCTACATCGTGGTACAGGTGGTCTCCTCTGACTAAGATCGCCTCCAAACTGGGATCCCGAAACTCTAGAGCTCTGACTCGGTCCAGAATAAATAGGGCGGTCAAATCTCCAGCCTGTAAATCAAGGAGGTGCACTAGTCGCAGACAGGCCTGAATACCGAGAATACTGCTGTCTCTGACCCCCTCTATACTCACCACTAGCACCTGCAGATCTGGCCCTCTTACTATGCCCAATATCAAAGTCACGCTCACCCCTTTGCGGTCGCTGCTATTCTTCTAGATTCTGGGCATGGGCCTGAATACAAGAGATATCCATCCCTTCTTGGAGTGAAGCTGTTAAACAATCCTTAATCAAATGCGGCCCCAAACCACTCACAAATCGGTGGACATGGTCCCCATGTCGGCTACCATAGCCGGAGAATATCTAGCCAAGGAATTAAACTGAAGACTGTACTCTCGGGCGCTCATACTCCCCTATTTGAGATTCAAAAATCTATCAGCTCGAGCCTGTGGGATCTCCGGTGGCAGACAATGACGGAGGAAGGCATCTACGAACTCTTTCCATACCGGGAGAGGCACATTTTCCCCTCTTGAAGATATCCAATTATTATACCAAAGAACGGCCACATCCCATAACCTGTAGGAAGCCAATTCTATTGACTTATTATCAGAAGCATGTATTATCCTCAGTGTCCTCAGCATATCATCTATAAAGCCCTGTGAGTCTTCGTCCGGCTTTGACCCGAAAAGTTCTAAAGGATTCAAGCTAATAAAATCATGGGCTCTTGCGCTAACTGCTCTGTCACCTTGACCTGCACCCTGCCGCTGAGCCTGGGCAGTAACTAACTGGGTCAACAATTGAATAGCCTCAATCATCTGTTAGCCTAAAGCACCAGGTGGAGGAACTGGAAGTATTGGAGCTGGAGCTGAAGCCCTTTCATGCACCTTTAATATAGGTGGAGTGTGAGAGGTTCGAGATGGAGCCTCATTATGGGACTCACCCTTCTCTATATTTGTCGGTGGTTCCCGTTCAGTCCGCCTTCTAGTCATTGTTTTTCCATTCTGGACAGCTGTCGCCTTCCTCTTCATAGGCATTGCTGAAATCAGAACACACGATTAAGAAGAAAAGAATTCTTATGCCATGGCTCTATCACACAATCTATGGAGGAGAAAGGAGGTCAATAATTCCTAAATACCCTGCAGTCTCTTGCTTATAAGTGTGGCTCATTTCACACCCATAAACAAGACTCTACAGGACACGGCACGTAGACACACCCTAGGACGAACTGCTCTGACACCACTTCTGTCACAACCCAACTAGAGGGCCATGTCGGGTACCCGGAGTTAGCCTACAGAGCACCAACTATCATGCTCATCTCAATCTATCTCGGTGAAAAATATCACTAACTCTCAATTAGCATGACCGAAATGAATGCGCTTCTCAAAATAAAACTCATAATATGAAACCCTTCAATTCCACCTCAAAACAAATATATATACATACACACACACACACACACACACACACACACATACACACACACACACACACACACACATATATATATATATATATATATGCGCGCAAGCCCACAAGGCTACAAAATTAATATACAAGATATACGCTAGGGAAGTCATGAACACCTACTATCCACACATGTCTACGAGCCTCTATATGGAGTACCGAAAGTCATTGGGACGAGACAAGACCCCACCATACCCAAAATGTATATACAAAGAAAATGTACCAATAGACTGCAACTCCAAAGTAGTGGAGTGCTCCTTGATCTCCGCTGACAAAGCTCCTAAGAATCTAGACAGCCTCCCCGTCTACCTGCGGCATGAACACAACGTCCACAAAAGAAAGGACGTCAGTACGAGCAATGTACTGAGTATATAAGGCATGAATAATAACAGAATAAAGAAAAATAAAACATGGGATAAAGAGATAACCTGTATATCACATTGCCTCTTAAGGCAGAAACCATGCATGCTAACTTTTACTAATAAACATGGTAAACATATACATAAACTACCCGACCATATAGGTATGGTGTAATAATCATTAGCCCGCGTCTCGGGTAACCATCACATGCCGCCCACTAGTGGTGTCTGCCCAGCCATATTGGCACGGTGTATTATCATTATCCATAAGCCGCCCACCGAAGTGGTGTCTTCCCGGCCAACTAGGCCCGGTGTAATCATACATATACATATAGCATGCAGGAGAGCCCAATTAAAAGCTACGACTCTATCAGAGTAATGTAAGGTCGGTAACCTCCGATTACATTATAGAGCAATCATCATCGCTATGTCTCACCTTGAGAGAAACAAGTATCATAAGATGAGATCAATAAGGAGTAAAATCAACAATCATGACAACTCAAGAACATCATGGGAGCAATAAGGACCTTAAACTGTGGCATTTCTAGAAGTAAAGCTACCATCATTATCATCATCACTATCTCATTTCTTTTTGAAATAACAATAACGTAGAAGAGGTCAATTACAGCGAATATAATCCAAGCCAATAGGGTAAGCCTCAACCATCACATGAGCACATCTATCCCTTGGGCCTCGGTTTCGCTAAACATGGAGTCATCATAAGATCTTGAGAAAAATGGATTGCTAACCCCTTTTAGGAAGAAAGGTATTATGGATAGCATAAATGGAGTCATAACATAAGAATCATGCCTTTGAAAGAAAGGGTTAGCCTTACATACCTTCACATCTTGTTAAGGACTAAGTGCTTCCCTCCCAAGTTTGAAAATTCTACATTCAAGTGGATTCGTACTAAAGTTAGTCTTGAAAGCATGCTTAAGCCCAAGCTAATGCGATTAAGAAAGCTAACGGAATTTGGGCAGCATTTCCCCCGTTTCACCAACTTTCACCATATCATAAAACAGCCTCCCAATCGAAAATAATAACATCCATAATATCATATTCAAGAATTTATATTCCATTTAATATCAATTCCCACCAAAATCCCCTTTTCAAGCTTCCACCATAGTCATCTTCCTCACTACAACATCCATGGCTTTTCCACTTTAATTCTTTTCCTTTCTAAGGGGTCACTAAACCTTTACATCAATCCAACCATATAAATAAGATGAAATACGTACCTTTTATTTAAGGAACCTGGCCTAGCTCAACTCCCTTCAAGACCAAGTTCACTCCAACCTTGAAAGAAATCAAGAACAATCACTTCCCTTGGATTACCTTGGTGTGTTAATGATGATTCTCTCTTTAGATGGTTATGGAAGGATGTAGAGTGTTAGGGAACCTTAAAGAACTCCTTGGAAGTCTCTAGAGAGGTGGAGAAATAAGTGGGAAGAGCTAGAAATGAACTTAGGGTCGTTTGGGATTTAAAAAGATGGCAACTTCACACCCCCAATTATCTCGCAGTAGAGATGCGGCGCCGCATAGTGAAGATGCGACCGCATATCCCCTCCTTTCCTTAGGGAGGAGGTGGGGATATGAGGGCTCCCATTTTTGGGAGTTTTCTTCCCATATATGGTCCAGCATACTGAGTATACGGCCACATATGACCCTGTTTTGCCCGATTTCACGAAAATGCGTTCTTTTGATTCGTTTGACCTCCGATCCTTATAGAACCTTCTTGGCACTTGTATAAAACTTCACTAACCTCCCAAGGGGCTCTATACCTCTTCCTCAATGGGGTGCTTAGCGATTCTTAACACAAATGATGTGAAATTCTCCCAAATACAACTCAACCTTATCTTTGTTCGACGAACTTGTTTCTTCCGCATTAATTAGAATTATCAAACATCCCTTCTCGACTTATGGGGACTTCATGTACTCCCCAGAATTATGTTTTTCTATTCATAATACAAATGACTCAAAATTTCCTAGGTGTAACAGTACCTGACCTTTCTCAGAGGTAATATCACTTCAAAACTAACATTCCAGCTACTCTTCAATTCCGCTCAACTCTCATCATTCAACATGTATGCTCCCTTTCCTACGATCCCAATGATCTGGTAAAGGCCTTTCCAGTTCCCCCCCCCCCCCCCCCCCCCCCACTTTTTGGGATTTTTTCTTTTGTTGTGGGATTTTTCTTCCGTAAGACATAATCCCCGACCTTAAAGTGCCTTAAGTTGGTTTTCCTATTATAATATATTTCCACTCTTCACTTCTGGGCCACCATATGAATGAAAGCCATTTCTCATCATTCCTCCAGTAAATCCAGCTCAATTTCCATTGCCTCGGTATTGGACTCCTCGGTGGCTTAGGTGAACCTTAGGTTGGGCTCGTCGATTTCCACTAGTATTAAAGATTTTACACCGTAGACGAGAGAGAATAGAGTTTCCCCGGTGACAGTTTTCAAGGTTGTTCGGTAGGCCCACAATACCCCGGGTAGGTCTTTGGGTCATCTTCCTTTAGCGTCTTCCAACTTTTTCTTAATGTTCCGTATCATTATCTTATTAGTCGACTCCACCTGTCCGTTCAAGCAAGGGTGATATGATGAAGAATTTATTCGTTTGATCTTTAATTCTTCTAGAAATTTGGTGACCTTTGCTCCGATGAACTAAGGGCCATTATCACATGTGATTTTCATCGGGGCCCCAAATTGGCATATAATATGATCAAGTCAATCGCTTCCTTTTCCCTGATCTTCTTGTAAGCTCATACTTCCACCTATTCTGAAAAAGTAGTCAGTCTAAACTAATAGGAATTTTACCTTTCTAGAAGATTCAGGCAATGGCCCCACAATGTCCATTCCTCATTTTATGAAGGGTCATGGTGCTACGATCGAGTGGAGAAGTTCCACGGGTCGATGAACCATTGGGGAACGATGCTGGCACTTATCACATTTTCGTACGAAAGCCTTTGTATCCTTGTCCATCCGAGACCAATTATAGTCGGGCCTCACTAGCTTGCGCATCAGGGGTATCTAAAATGGTTCCCGCAGCGGCCTTCGTGCACCTCCATGATCACGTATTCTACCTCCGTTGGTCCCAAATATTTTACTAGGGGGCCAGGGTAAGATCATTTGTACAGCTCCCCCTAGTACAGGCAGTACCATTCGACATTGATCCCCAAGGCTCGCTCGGCTTTGCTATCTTTGGGAATAGTCCCATTCTACAAGTAATTTATGATGTCATTGTGCCAGTCCTAGGTTAGGCTTGGGGAGTCCACTTCGATTAGACTAGAGTCCAAGACGGAATCCAGGAGATGGACTACGTAGACTGACCCTTATTATGCTATATTGGATGAAGAACCCAGGTTTGCCTGTGTGTTGACCTCCATGTTTACTTCTTGTGGTATTTGAGTTACTTTCCACCTTTTGAACTGGGACAGCAGGACTATTATTTTATTAAGATATTTCAGCATCTGTTCATCTATGGCCTCGTAAAGACCGAGAATTTAGTTGATAACTAGCTGGAGTCGTTTACCAGCTCCACGACCTTGGACACGAGTGCGCTAGCCAATTCTAAACCTGCAATTATGGCCTCATTTTTAGTAAAATTTAAAAATCTTATGGTTTGTCGATTGTCTCCCCGGATGGTGTGATCAAGACAGTCCCAAGTCTAGTCCTCTTTAAATTTGAAGCCCATCTGTATACAAGACCCATTCCCCGGAGGTAGTCCTGGATGCCAGGACCACCTCTTCTTACATATCAGGCATCATACCTGGACTGTAGTCAGCCACAAAGTCCGCTAAGGTTTGAGACTTCATAGAGTTCCGGGGTTGGTACGTTATGTCATATTCACATACTGGGTGGCACTACAAGTGTGGCCTTTACTTACGAGTCGCGACCACTAGCGCTAAAGACAACTTTTCTAAATGGGGATCCCGAGCTTCGGCCTTTGTCAGAGCCTTACTAGTATAATAAATGGGGGATTGCGATATTGCATAACTTTTTCCTCCTAGCCTAGGACCGCACTTACCAACACCTCTGGCACTGATAGGTAGATGAGCAACTGTTCTCCGATCTTCGGCCTCTTTATCGCGCGGGGGGAGGGGGGAGGGGGGAGGGGAGGGGGTGGGTAGGGTTCGACAAATGCTCTTTCAAATCCCTCAGGGCCTGCTGGTATTTTGGTGTCCATTTGAAGTCGTTATTCTTTGTCAGCATGCTGAAGAATTTGTGCACCTCTCGGAGGATCTTCATATGAATCTTCCTGATGTGCCGTGAAATTACGGGATATTCGATGCTAATTTCTTAAGCTTTTGTAACTCTTCAAGCACTTTTGGTGTTATTTTCGTGTATTTATGTCGTTTTGTAGGGTAAGATGTCCGGAGAGCATAACAGACCAAAATGGACCAAAATGGAGCAAAATAGAGCAAAACAAGCCAAAATAGAAGAAGCGTGACCTGCGAGTCGCATATCACACATGCGAGCCGTATGTTCTGCAGCAAGTTTTTACAGAGATTTTGGAAATTTGAAGAAATTAGATGTAGCATCTGCGAGCATCACCTGCGAGACGTAGGTACCACCTGCGAGACGCATCCATGACCGCATGTGCTGCAAGTCATCTCTGTACATTGCAAGACCTAAGAGAGTTTTGTACAACCTACGAACCGCAGGTTGAACATGCGATACAACCTGCGAGACGTACGTTGCACACACAGGTGTATTTTAGTATAATATTGGTGCTATATTTAGTTTTATGTGATTTAGAAGTGATCGGAAGAAACCAAGTGAAAACAAAGTAAAAAAGAGGCCAAACTGGACTGTTTTACAAAACTGAAACTTTGGGGTTTATTTTGTCATATTTTGACTTGGGAAATTTGAGGAGCTAAAAAAGAGAGACTTGGGGCATATCTGTTACACCTTGGAAAATCCCCCGTACATGTACAGTGAATAGTCTAACAGAGGACATAGCATAAGCGATGTTTTGACGAGTAAGAAAGAGTATTAGATGACCCTCAACGAGATTTTAAAGGCATACAATGCAAGGAAAGAAAGTTGCCAAGGAAAGCGAATTATATGTGGCGTAATGGATAAGAATTTTGAGCAACAAGTCTATGATGGCATAATGATGTCTTAGAGAAGAGTAATAACGCCCCTAATATTGATATTGAGATGTTAAACAAGTGCCAAGAAGGTTCCATAAGGATCGGAGGTCAAACGAGTCGACGAGGACGAAAACGAAATCACTGGGCATTATACAGCCCAACCTATGGACCGTATAAATTGTACCAGCCATATGTTGGACCGTATAATTGGCCAAGAAGGCCACCAGATACTGGACCAAACATACGGCCACACATACGGTTCGAATAAATAGTACGGACCGTATGTTGGTCCGTATAAAGATGGTCGGCCAGCTTTTTAATTTAAGTATAAGGGACCTCTTTCATTTCATTTTCATTTCACTCTCACTCAACACTTCAAGAAACATCTAGAACCCTCTCTACTCTTCAACTACAAAACAAATCAAGGGAAACCAAGATCAACAACACCAAATCCATGAATCAAAGTGTATGAAACTCAAGTGAAGGTCATCCAAATCAAGAAACCCCGAGGGAGGTGAAGTAGGGTTTTGGTGTTAGAGGAGAAACTCCACTCAAGACTTATTCAACCATCATCCAAGGTAAATTTCATGACCATCTCATGTTGTTTAAGGTATTGGAAGGTTAAGATACCCGAATTGTAGAAAAGCATAGCAAATGGGTCATAAATGAGTAAATAGTGCCATGGGTGAATGGTAGTTGAATTGAATCATGAATGTTAATGAGTTGAGATTACGAATACGTTGTAAATGATGTTTAAACCATGGAATAATTATTATATACGTGAAAGAGCGATAATGAGTTATAAGTATAAATATGGAGAAATTGGAGAGAAATGGTGAATTGTGGTTAATGTATATGCATGACGATTGTTGATTGCGATATTGTGAATGTTGTTGTGAACGCTTGAAAGTTGATATAGAAGGTGGGAAAAGTAGTATAAACAAAGGAAACGCTGCCCAAATTTCTCTAGAATTAGTAACGCGTTCTTATAGTTGATTAACTAACGTTAGTACGAATCCTCTTTTGAAGGTAACATTGAAGGAGAATAAACGAATGCTAGATTGCTTAAACGAGAAAGGTATGTGAGGCTTAATTCTTCTTTCAAAAGGCATGAATCCATTAAGTTTTCCATAATCCTTCTATAAGATGAAGCTTATGAGTCTTTCTATATATCGAATCACCTATAAGCATGATAATAATGACAATGAGCTAGAGTATAGAGATTCAAGAAATTGTGGCACGCTGTTCCTACAATGCTAATGATGTTATTATTGTTAACACTCGCCTTATGCTTTATTTCCTTCAAGGCGAGGCATGATACTCATAAAATGTCCATAATACAATCGAGGGTTTACGACCTTACGTCACCCCGATATAGTGTGATTGCCCTTAAAGCCTAACGTATGCTCTTAATTCTAATGTATGATATGTCCATAAGATGATGCTATGTAATGAGATGTGTAAGAGTGATGTGTTATGATTGATTTTGTGATGATAAAATTCCACCGCGCCACGATGGTCGGGCATGTCACCGCTAAGGCGGGCTGCATATGATTCCACCGTGCCTAGATGGTCGGGCATGTCACCGCTAAGGCGGGCTGTGATGTTACACCGAGCCTAGAGGGCCGGGCATGATCACCACTAGTGGGCGACATATGATGGTTACCCGGACGCGGGTTAACGACGAGGACTATGATGAGATGATTTATGTGATTATGTACAATGTGATATATGTAAGTAATGTGATTTCCTATGACACTTGTGTAGGTTATATCTTTGTCTCATGACTCATGATCTTCCTATTATGTTTATCTCCTTCTTGCCTTACATACTCAGTACAATGTTCGTAATGACGTCCGTTTTCTTTGGACGTTGTGTTCATGCCCACAGGTAGACAGGGAGGCGAGCTTGAGCCAGACCCGTAGGAACTGATAGCCGATTGAAAGCACTCCTTTGTTCCGGAGGTTCTTGATTATTCTTTCGTGTATATTTGTATATTTTGGGCTCGACGGGGTCCTGTCCTGTCTATGTGTGTTGTATTCCAGTAGAGGCTCGTAGATACACGATGCGAGTTATATGGTCTCACAAGGTTACTAAGATGTACATGTATAAAACCATTATTTTGATAGCCTAAAGGCTTAGGCATATAAAGATATTATGTTTTGACTTGAAAGGTGATTTTCTTGTAACTTGAGGATAAAATTGGTAAAAGAGTATAAAATGACATGATAAGAAATAGAACGAGGGGTGCTCGGTGGTTAGCTCCGGGTACCCGTCGCGGCCCTAGTTGGGTCGTGACAATATCATTATCATCTTTGGCCATTCAACACAAGTTGGAGACTAGGGTTCCTAAACCACACTTGGGGATTGAAGTTTTGATAAGAAATTTCTTAACCCTTCACTCATTTCTTCAATTCCTTACTTTGTATTGTATATCTAAGTGTGTAGAATTTTATTCCATAACTTTAATCTTGTTTATGAAAATATTCATTTGCAAAGTTGAATGTTATGCTTATGTATTGAACGATCTTTATTGCTATTGAAGTGGGTCTTTGTTGTTTTAATTAATCTTGTTCTTTAATGTTTCTTAAGGGATTAGCTAACCCTAAGACTCGCCCATTTACTTTGATTGAGCTCGGAAGAGGAAATCTAGGTTGGGAAAGATTAATTAACAAGAATTTGGGTCATTAAACCCATCTAATAACTTGAGCTCGGAAGAGGATAGTTACTTGAGGTTAAATTGATTGTGCCTAATATCACACTCTAAGGCTTGGAAAAGCTTAGAGTGAAATTCATTGATTTGGTTGGAAGACTTTCAATAAGATTTTAGAAATCATTATCTATCAACACAAACCGGCTCTTAGTTGTAAAATCATAAAATACATTGGATCGTTACTTGAGAGTTTCTTGTAACCATGCTTGTGGCCATTGATCATTTTACTTGCTTTCTAGGTTAGTTTACATTTCTGCATTAGTTATAATTTTCTCAAAAAACCAAAGTATTATCTATCGTTTGGCTTAGCTTGGTAAGTGAAAGTTTCTTACTTTCTTAATCGCCTAGTATATTGTTCCCTGTGGAATCGACCCCGACTCATAGTTGGGTAAATTATATTGCATACGACCGTGTACACTTTCTCTTTGAGGAGTGGATTTGGACGTTATCACTTCCAAAGAAATTATCATCCCCGTTAGCTTTTGGACATCCCTAATATTCTCAATTACGTCTAGCATTTGTTCAATTGCCCTAATTTTTTCTTGGTTAACCTTGATTCCCCTGTGGGATATGAGAAATTCGAGGAACTTTCCGGAGCCAACCCTTAAAGCGCATTTCTCCGGGTTCCACTTTAAGTTATGCCTTTGTAGGATGTCGAATACTTCTGGAAAATTCTTCAAGTGTTCATCTGTTTCCGGGGGCTTTAAAATTATATCATCAATAAAACCCTACATGGATTGT
The DNA here is from genome assembly GCF_019175385.1 of Lycium barbarum. Lineage (NCBI taxonomy): Eukaryota > Viridiplantae > Streptophyta > Magnoliopsida > Solanales > Solanaceae > Lycium > Lycium barbarum. Next base: position 33,004,420 of record NC_083339.1, on the reverse strand, counting down.
GATATCTAATGTTATAACATATGATTGGTCAATCTGTGGAAGAAGGTGTCAGCATTTTCAGCCCTATAGGCATGACGTTGTAACAATAAATCCCATTTTTATTATAAATGATGTTTTTTCTTGGTCCGTCGTGTTTAATTTGATTTGATCAAACCCTGAGTGAGCGTCCAAAAAACTAACCAACCCCTGCCCAGCCACAGCATTGACGGTTCGAGTAGCGCGAGGCATCGGGAAAAGGTCCTTCGGACATGCTTTGTTTAGATTATTAAGATCTAAGCAGCTCTGAAATTAATAAGGTTTTATAGGGATTACAACTTGGTTAGCCAACCAATCCGGATATTTTACCTCCCAGATCGATCCCCTTTTCGGTAGCAGAGATACCTCTTCCTTGACGTATCTACTTCGGTTAGTAGATACCAGGAGCCTTCTTTGCTTTAGTGGTGAATGACCTGGGTCGATGCCGAGCTTATGCATGGCCAACTCTGGGGTAAAACCTGTGATATCTAACCAAGACCAAGTAAAGAAATTTGAATTATTTTTTAATAATTTAATAAGTTTTCTCCTGAACTCGAAGCTAAGGCCCGAGCCCAGGTATACATTTTTTTTTCCGAGAAGTTAATGAAGAGCACGATGAGCTCGGGATCCTCTATCATGGACTTGGTTGCGTCAGCATCCTCAGGTACCATGAGCCCCATTAGCACTCTGTCGTACCTGGCTTCAGAACTCCTGACCTCACTTGTCGCCGAACGCCTAGCCTCATTCGATGATCCGACCACTGATTTCTGCTCAGGGCTCGATTTCTTTGATTTCTATTTAAGGCCATTCTACTTTGCCACTGCAATAGCCAAAAATACATCTTCCTAGGCGGTCGGCTGATCTCCATGAATCTCTTTTACCCCCCACGGGGTGGGAAACTTTATTATTTGATGCAATGTTGGAGGGACCGATTACATGGCATGGAGCCAGGGCCTACTGATGATAATGTTGTATGGAATAACCACATCCAAGATATCAAATTAGGTCTTTTAAGCAACCTCTCCGACTTGCGTAGTTAACTCTATATGTCCTCTGGTGGTTTCGCTGGCCAGGCTGAACCCCGTTAGTAACTTGACAATCGGTGTCATCAATGCAGTCAACTGCATTTCCTCGAGGACCTAAAGCTAGATTATGTTGGCTGAGCTATCTTGGTCAATGAGCACACGCTTAATATCAAAATCAAGGATATGGAGAGATATTACCAGAGCATTGGTGTGATGGACCATTGTTCCTTCGTTGTTCTAGCTACTGAACATGATAGTATCTTGCCTCGAAAAACATATGTCCCTCTTCCTGGAGAATGCGGCGCCTTAGATTGTTACCTCAAGGATATCGCTCCGATCGACTTTCCTTCAAAAACCATACTGACGATTTGTTCAAGACGTGGTTACCTCTGCGGACCCCCTAGCCCTTTTGCTTTTGGTGTATTTGAACCTATTGCAGACGCATTCCTTCAAATTCCCCCTTCGAAACAAATCAGCTACTTCGTATCAGAGATACTTACAATCTTCGGTTGCATGCTCCGGGATGGCGTGGTATTCACACTACAAATCCTTGTCCCTCTGAATCAGGTTAGACCGTGTGTCCTTCGGGAATCTATCTTCCTTGGTATTTTTCATGTCCATAACCAATTCAGTGGTTTCCACATTAAAGTTACATGATACGACATTGGGCGAGCCAGATTCCACCGGCGGCTGCCTAGGTAATTCCGCGTGGTCTTTCCCTGATTGGCCCTTGTCATACCAGGTTCTACCCAACCTGGCTCCTGTACCCGACGTTGTGGTAGTTGGGTAAGGTTCTATTAGGTTGCACTACCTATGTCCTATCTTATGAGTATCCAATTCTCGCGTATAAGATGGAACACGTTAATGTACTTGTTTTATGCTATCGTTTTTGCGGAATAAAATTGCAGGTAAGTAAAGGACAGATGATATTTACGTGGAAATTACCCGGTTCAAAAGGTGATAAAATCCATGACCTATAGACCTGTAGGATTTCCCTAACTTCACTACAACAATGGGCCAACTGCAAGTTATAATTACAACCTCTGTAATCAAACTCCTATTCAGCCTTGCTACCCAAACTCTAACTAGCAAGCTATCTCCAAGCTAGACTGTAACTTGAAGTTACAACCTTTGTATCTAATTTTTATGCTTCTAAATAAGCTGATAAAGATACATTTAGCACAAATCTATACTTCAGAACTAGGAAACATTATTCAGTAAAATAGCTCCATTGATCCTTCTCTGTGTAATAGGGACACAACTCTGGATTCTTGAATATGACGGATAAATCCTCTCTTCGCTCAATACTCTAAATTCTCTCTTTGTGGGTGTGCAAACTTCTTCTTAGAAAGACCCGAGTATTTATAACATTCAAGCTCCATAGGTCGGTTAACAAAAAAACTCTTTCCTAGTCGGTCAATGACACATACGTAGGGTTTGTGTAGTACTTGGATTCTTGCATTGTTGAATCGACTTCTTTTCCTTGTACAAGGCTTACTAATCCCTACAAATATGGCAAGGAATCCTTCATACTTGACCGCCAAGTTATTTCCACAATTCTTCGAATCCTAGTTGTTGTAGGACTTGCCCTGGAATATGTTCACGAACGTATTTCATCCACCTGGTTCGTCTGTCTTTGAATCTCTGCACTGTCTAAAATAGAGCATATTCACAAACCTATTTTATCATCCCTTTCTCGTTCATACTTCTGACTTCTTCTTAAGTCTGCTTTTGGTATGGATGATGGAACATGTTGACAGACCCGTTTCATATAACTGTAGGCTCTGTGTCTGTCTTCTCAACATGCATTTATTCATTGCTGGAATAAATCATGTTTTCAACCTTAACTCACTCTTTGACTTCTGATTTTGTTCTTGCTCTGTGATAAAACATGTTTGCAGACTTGGTTGTTCTGTCAACCTGATACACATGCTTTGACTGCAAACTCTTTAGTTGAACAATTTCTTCCTTCTAATCATTGTCTTCTGGTTTACTTCACCTCTCTTCACTGCTGGGCCATTCAACCAATGCACCTGATGACTTGTGACCATTCATCCCCTGTACATGATGACTCCTTATATAGAACAACTTACATACTTGTTCTATTTCTTCAATGAACTGTCTTATGTCACCGAGTCATTTTCTCTCCCTTTGCTGCCTTATTCAGTTGTCTTATTCATATATCATTCATGTTATAAACTGGACATTTTTGTGCCTGGCTAGGACATCTTCTTCACCTGTGTGCTTACCTGATGGAACAAGTCAGTGAACCATATTCATGTGCATTACTTGCAACTGTCTTTGAACTATTTCTGTGATAAGGTTTTTGGACTTATTCAATATGTACTGCATTCTAACTCATTTAGACAACTAGTCTCTTGTGTTTAGAACATCTGCTTCATTCATCTAGATGTCTAACTTTATTCAATCATTCTTGTGCATTCTTATATGTATCTAGACCTGGTTTGTCTTCTTCTTGATACCAATCAATGTGATCTTTTGTGAATCCTTGTTTGCTCGTTTGTCAATCATCAAAACTCATATATGCATTAGTCTAGATAATGCTAGCAGGTTCATACCAATCCCTCGAGTTCCTATTTTGGAAAGACATGGCATTCTTGGGCCCCTCCTAGGGTCATCCCCGTACTTCGATTCAGGCATTGGCTTTGAGGTCATCCTCAATTCTCATCTTGGCCGTGTATCTATGATTCACCTCATTCCATGTTTTGGTAGGGAACTCCCTCAGGCTTTACTTCAACTTTCTAGATTCATCAGAACTGTTTGAGTTTAGTCCATCTCTGAAAGCAGCGGCAGCCCAATCTTCAGGAATAGTTGGTAGCATCATTCTCTCTCGCTGGAACCTTTGAACAAAAAAAATGGAGAAACTCATTACCCTGTTGTTTTATAGTGAAGATATCTTCCTTGTGAGTCTCGATCTTTCGTTCTCCAGTGTGGGCCTTGATAAAAGTATCTGCAAGAATAGCAAAAAAGTCAATAGAATTTTGAGCAAATGAGCATACCAAGAAAATGTTACCTTTATGAGCGTTTGGCTGAATTTCTTCAGCATAAGAGATTCGATCTCATGCTGTTGTAAATCATGTCCGTTAATGGCTGTTTTAAAGTAGTCACGTGTTGTTCTGGGTTAGTGGTCCCATCGTACTTTGGAATTTCTGACCTTTTGAACCTTTTGGGGATTGGTGGAGGAGCAGTGTCCGGTTTATATGGCAACTTTCCATACTTCCTCGCTCCTGCACCCTTCACGATGGGAGGATCCCCATGCATCTGGCTCATATGACCATGAAACTCTTTTTTGAGCTTGAGGAGCCTAGCTAAACTTGCATCTTGCGTCGTTTGCACGTCTTCTGGTCCTCGCACCTCGACTCAAAAGGTTTCAGGCACTCTCGTCATGTCCTGGTTGATCAGGGCGCCCCATCCGACAGTTGGCCGGTTTAGGCTGTCACGATTCGCTCCATTCGATGTATGGATTCGCTTTGGGATGCAATCATGGCGGACATGGCTTTTTTAACAGGAGACTCTTCATTGTTATACATTCCTGTCGCCTTCGAGTGAGGTCGTTGTCTTCTCTTCTTTGGGTAACGTTCCTCATAATAAGCTTTTCTGTTTTTTGCTGAACCACTAAGGACACGCTCTTTGTTGGGATGCCTAGTTCGAGTTCCCGGCGGGGTGAGCGAAGCTTCTTCTTGTTCATCCTCTCGTTAATGCTGGGCTCGCTTGCGTTTTCAGAGGTCCGAGCATCCACAAGATCAGTTACTCTGTGCGCATTCCCCAGTAGTTGGGTGCCTTGAGTGTCTGTAATGATGTCGGGAAGACTGCTCTTGAGCATGCTACTTCTTGGGTTAGCCATTATTAGGGTTTTTTCGGCGAGTGTACTCGAGTTTTTTCAGAAAGAGTTTCAAGCAATGAATCGAGGCGACACCACAACTGTCTATCCCCACAGATGGCGCCAAACTGTTTATCGCTAAAAAATGATTTTAGATTATCAGTTTAATTTATTATGAGCATAGGGTTAAAGACAAGTGGGTCATATCCGATCACGAGCTCTACGAAAGTTTCTCGTTGAACCCGTTAGTGATTTGCAGTATAAAAATGTCTATTAATGGCACAAATATAATATAAAAAGAACTCAAGAATGGAGTAGTATCTTTCAAAACTTAGAGAGCGTGAGAGTAATGCTAGGGTTACTAGTTTAAAAGATGAGATGCCTTGCTCCTTCTCCTAGAAGTTATATTTAACAATGTCAAACCTAAACTTTTCAACTCCTCAAGTACAACTGATGTGACAAGTCTATTGTGCTAATATCTGCTCATGCTGTGGTACGCCGCCCGAGGCTGAGAGACGAGACGTTGGTTGGTGGGATTGGACACCAACTGTGACAATCTCCCGGACTCTCATACATCCGTTCAAGTGATTTCGCCCGGAACCTTGATTCCTTTCCATGTGCCCAATCAAAGCTCCCGGCCTCGCAACCCTAATTTCCCACGTGACGTCCTGCCATGATGCTACTTGCTCGGCATATTTTCTTCAATACGCTCAGATTGCTTTCTTTTGTTTTATAGAAATGTTCTCACTTGTACTAAGTTCATTCGATTGATACTTGCATTTCTACAACTCCTATAAATGTGCATCCACATAATTAAATGGGATGAAAGGGGGTAAGAAAGACGATATGAGCAAATAACACCAATTTCTAGCTTTCAATGACAAACTTTTGCACCATGAACTTTTTTTTAAAAAAATATTGAGTTCTAATGTTCTAATTTACTTTTACTATAAATTATATATAAAAAAAAAATAGTGCCAATCTGAAGAGTACTGTGCATATGCTCATAACCATATCTTAGTCATAATTTCGAGTGAGTTGCACGAAATCTAACTGCACAAATCAAATACGAGTAAATGAATTTTGATTACATTAATTTATTCTGAAAATAACATGTGTTAATTGAAGTTAAATCTATGTACATTAATTTTTTGCGACTCTTTAAACTTGAGTTATAAATGGTTGTTGGTGTTCTAAGAATACATCTTCCAAACAAAATAATATCAACAATAAGCATAAAATAACACATTTTCATTAATCTTAACAACTTCCTCGGACACGTGGCATACGTCATCACAAGAATATAATCTTTATATATTACAATATAAAGTATTTTCTACAATATCATCCATGTATTTGAAGTTGTATCTAAATCTCTAGGTTATTAATTCCACTTATGATGGACGATTATCTTTAAGTATAACTTGATTGTATAAAAATGATTTTAAGATCATTACATAAAAAACTTGAATTAGCTACGAACTTAATCGCTAAATTGATCGTTGCTAATAATTGTTTTTGATAACCTGTCACTAATCCGTCACTAAACAAAATTAGCGTCGGATTTTGCTTAGAACTTGTTCCGTCCGTCACTAACTCTTGTTTTCTTAGTAGTTGATGCTAATATATAGAAATTAAAATCCATTTATAATATGTAAACTTTCCAAACCTTATATAGGGTGAGAGTTACGATATTTCAAGTTTCAACTTCATTGGGTAAAAAAAAAAAAAAAACTCGTAAGGGACGTAGTATAAAACTCGTAAATCACAATAGAGATTTTAGTAGATCAGTTGGTTGGTTACATGAAGTTTCACGTTATTGGTGAGGGTTCGAATACCCTTCCCGTACCCCTACATAGTAAAAATTTTATTTTAAAAAAAAAAAGGTAAATCTCTTGGGTGCAAACTAATGCCAATTTATTCATCATGGTCTTGAAAGTCCGCCTAAGGAGGAGAATATTTAGGCATAAGACCCATTTGGTACAATTTACATTAAAGACAAACATAATGAATTGAAAAAAGAACAAAAAAAAAAAAAAAAAGAGGACAAACATAATAATGAGGAATAACCAAACTTTTTCTTTACTTTGAGATGGAGTCATGGAGATGATTTGGCCACATTCGGCATAAAACCATACAATAAAATTAAAGAGCAAGCAGGAAAAATCATCCACACACTCTCAATATTTGGCCGTATTCTATTTGCTTTACGGACACATTTTTTCTTTGGTTGTGGACCCGACATGGTCGGATGCTGTAAGGGGATGCACGTTTTGGTTGCATGCACTATGTTTGACTTGATGTATATATACATAGTTAAATAATATTTTCCTAAAATATGTTTAGGCCCCCACGGCTAGATATGGTAAAATTAACCTACTCTTTTACTCCGTCCATTTTCAATTTATTTGTATGATTTTGATTTGACACGAAATTTAATAAAATAAAGAATATTGTTAAATTTTATAGTCTTAAATTAAAGATATAATGTATCAAAATATTCTTTAGTCTTGTAGTCTTAAACATGTCGTGCGAAAAGTTAGAATCAAAAAGTTGCTAAATTTTTTTTTAAACGCACTAAAAAATAAGATAAACAAATTAAAATAGAATGAAGAGTAATACTTTGTTCAACTTCAACCTGCTTAAATGTTAAAGGGGTCAACTATGACCCTGTTTACATATTTGACCCAAGTTAATCCCCAAATAATTCATCAGACTATTGGCTCAAAAGGGGTCAAAAATGTGACGGGTTAAATGCAACCCAAACCGACACATATAAAATTAAATTTGGAGTTTTGATTTATGTAATTTTGAATAAACTTTTAAACTGCTAATTTAAGATAAATAAACTAGCTTTCACTTTTTTTATTCTGAAAGCAAAAAAGGAAGAGGAAAGATTGGATCGTGTTGGACGAGTTGGGTTATAATTCGTGATTGCACCCATTTTAGCCCAATTTATTTTGATAGAAGCCAATTTTAAGAAATTAAATCATAATTGCTGATTTGAAGGGGAGCCTTGGAGCTACGGTAAAGTTGTCTTTGTGTGACCTATAGGTCATAGGTTTGAGTCGTGAAAACAGTCACTAATGCTTACATTACAGTAGTCTGTCTACATCACACTCCTTGAGGTGCGACCCTTTCCCGGACCCTATTAACGTGGAATGTTATATGCGCCGAGCTGCCCTATCTATATAATCGCAGATTAATTTGATCCATTTTAAGGTATCCAAATTTAATCTAACCCACTGGTTTGTCATCCTGACTCTACCTACTTCTATAAATTAGTTGTGTGTGCATAGCTAACATACACCTACTAACATATAATTTGGATTCCTCTCAAACCATCACATACACACCCATTCCCCTGCCTATTATACCTCTTCTACTTATACTCCTTGCATTGGCTTACTCCCATATATTCTACTACTCACAATCTAGTCACCTTCATTGCACATTGAAGAGAAAAATGGGTAATTATAGGTTTAAACTATCAGATATGTTACCAAATGCTTGGTTTTACAAGCTCAAGGATATGGGAAAAAGCAGAACAAGAAGCCAAATCAAGAGAAATCAAACATCCTCATCCTTATTATCTACTTCATCTTCTTCAATATTTTCCTCATCATCAAATCTTCAACAACAAACCAAAACACAACAACAACAACAACCCCAAAGAAAATCCTATTACATTTCAAGAAACCTTAGTCCTAATACTCATCATACCAATGAAAATAAAACGTTGTCCAAGAATACAACTTCCAACAACATTAATTTCTCAGAGCCACCAAGAAAATCTTCCAAGAAAAGAAGGAACATCACTAGGAAAAAAACTTCTTCTCCTAAATGTTGTCGTGATTCTCTTGAATCTATTTGGACAAAAAATGATTCTACTCCTGAAGAATACCCAAATTCCTCTTTTTCATCTTCTACTACTTCTTCCACTGAACCAGAAACATTTAATGCAATGGTTCTATCAGCATCTTGTCGTTTCAATAATATTGTCATTGACATGAACAAGAATGATCATGAGTTTGAATCTCCTTCGAATGTCGATCTTCCTCCAATTATAACCAAGCCCAAAAAACTTGAAGATTCAACAAATGGTACCAAGAAACAAGAAGAAAAAATAGAACACAAGGTTTTAACAGTGAAAAAAGAAAAGAGTGTAAGTCCAAAGAGAAGAGTTTCAGTGAAGCTTAGAACAAAATCTCCAAGAATAGTAAGTAGAAAAAGTGTCTCTTCTTCAAGTACAAAGTTAATGAGAAGTGTTGGTGAAAGTTTTGCAGTGGTGAAATCATCTAAAGATCCACAGAAAGATTTCATGGAATCAATGGTGGAGATGATAGTGGAGAATAACATAAGGACATCAAAAGATTTAGAAGAACTTCTTGCTTCTTACCTTTCATTGAATTCAGACCAGTATCATGATCTTATCATCAAGGTTTTCAAGCAAATCTGGTTCGATATTCAGCTAAAATAAATTTGTACTATATTTTATTGACTATAGTAGTAATAATAGTAATGTGTATAAGTAGAAAATTCCAATGTTTTAATGGGAATTTGTCTCATTAGTTGTGACGTGTTCTTATACATTTATGGCACATTGTTATCACGGAAGTGAGCCAAGATTATACGGAATTTGTTGGATAATAGTGTTTATTGTCTAGTAAATGAAATATGCTGCTTCCATGACATTCCAATAATTTGACTCATTTATATCACAATGCTTCTACTTTTATGCTATGATGATAACATCATTTTCTACTCATTTCTAGCCAAAAACTGAAGAAAGGTACACTTAGCAGAGGCTGATGCAACCTTTAGTCAATCATGAGTTTAACCAAACTCAATACTTTTAACACTGTACATAGGTGTGTATTGAAAACAATTGTCAAAATATTTAACAAATATTACATTTTGAATTTATAATTTTAAAATATATTAGTAATAAATTTAATCAAGAATCTTAAATTTTCTTCGCCATCCTAATACATGTAGAATGACCACATACAAATCAAGTAACAGCAGAAGTTGCTCAGTTGAACACCTTATCTACACGAGCAAAAGTCGTTAAATTGCTCGTAGCTAATAAATTTTTTTGACTAGGATTAGCGATAAATTTTGTAAATTTATCCCTCGCTAATTTTTGTTTTTAGTAGTACTGTTTATTTGCTTAAGTTCTATACTTGACATTTGTCATACATTTGTAAATCTTAAATTTCATGCATTTATCTCTAGTTCACGACTATTAAAAAGATTCAAGAAATGAAATAAAAGTAACGGTTGATTCACTCAAGTAACTTTTTACACGTCCAAAATAGTACACAAAACATCAAGTGGTACAAATTAAATCAGAAAGTTTGATATGACCAAAGTTCTAGTTGAAACAAAACTAATTCGATAGTGGGTCACCTAATTATGGCTTTATGGCTTCAGATTATATAACAGTACCCTGCATCCACAATACACAAAGATAGTGCAATTTCAATCACACAAGTGAACTACCCCCATTTAAAGATTTATCTTATATTTAACGCATGTCTCATTGTAGAATTTTGTTTTATGATCAGTGCAATTTAAAACGTGTTGTAGAAGATCATTTATCTTATTTTTCAAGTATCAATTTCAATGATTATGGAAAGTTACCTTTAATTTCGTTTGAGGTGACATGGTAGTGTGCAATTTTTATACTGTCTGTGTATACAATATACAAAAGTTAATGAAATCCAAGAAAATTGCACTATTCTGATTTCTGTGACTAGTATGTATAATTATATTGTCACTCTCCAACAGAGATGAGAAGTGTTGTCTATATCTTTATCCCAAAAAAGTCCTTGATGCCTACTAAAAATACTATAAAGTCTATCAAGTATAGTGTTAAACTATAAAGGACACTTCACCATGACTCAACTTGCTGACAAATTCATCTAACTTTAGCTTCACTTCCAAAAGAAAATAGCCTTTCAGGACAATTTTGCGTTTTTGATGTGTTTCTTTTCCCAAAATTTTTGTACTAGCCAGTTTTCTGTGGGTACTATCTTCAGCTTTAAAGTACCCGCACTCCTCACAAGGCAAAATATGGAGATGTCAACAGTAAAAGTCTCTGAAACAAGATTCCAATTAAGCAGATTCTATGCAAGTTTCTATATGCTTTATTTCTGGATTTTTATTCTCAGGAGTTGTTGTATGTACTATATAAGAGAATCAGCATGGGCTTAAAGAAGCTTTTGTTTCTATATTTTGTCTAAAGTTAAAGAGAGGGTTCGGTAGACAAAGTAAAAAAGTTGCATGCTTGGAAAGTTACAAAAGTTTGTATCCAAATTCAAACCTAAGAAACTAGGACTATGTGATTTCCTGCCTGGAATATAGATATGCAATAACTTGGTGCTAGTTTGCCTCTTCTAAAGGGTTCAAATAATTAAGTTTAGACTTTATTGTTCAAGAATTCAATTGTTTGAGAAAATGATTGGGCAATGTAGCTTATCAACGTTTGTTCATGATACTATGCTGTAACCACGTGTGACTATTTCATCTAAAAGTTTAAACAGTTAGAGAAAACACACTTTCGTTTGCTTATACTAATTATGTCTTCAACAGTAACACGTTAACGTGGTTAGAGCCGTTTACATTTTTTCTTTTTTCAGAAGGCGCTGATTATTCAATGTGTTTGTACTTATAATTAACGAGCTGATTTTAATCTAGACTAGATAGTATACCAGAGTGAGCCAGAACCACACGATGTAAAAGTATAAGTGAGCGTTTGGCCATAAAAATTATTCACTTTTTTTCGGAATTTTTTTTCACTTTTTTTACTTTTATCATTTGGCCATAAAAATTATTCACTTTTTTCCGGAGTTGTATTCCGGAATACTGAAAACAAGAAAAACTTGTTTTTCAAAATTTTTCAACTTTTTTCACTTTTTTACACTACATTTCATCAAAAACTATAATTTCAAAAACTATGGGCAAATACAACTCCAACTTCAAAAATTCCAAAAAAAAAGTGAAAAAGCTTTTGGTATTTATGGCCAAACGGGCCCTAAAGTGAACAGAAAATTTACAATCCTTTCAAATTTAATTGTTTGTTAACTAGCTAGAAAAGCGATTTTTCTCCTACTGCTCCTTAACGTGACTTTTGCTTATTGTCTGATTTTCACTGCATAAATTCAAAATATAAAAAGTTGGATATCTAATAATTTGATTTGATATGTGCATGCAGTAAATTCTCGAACTCCGATAATTTGATTTCTTTATATTTCAGTTTAATTAGCCTATTCTGATTAGGATCCTAATTACGTCTTTGTCTGCAGATTATTTCTATTCTATTGTTCCTTTAAGCAGCTAAAACTTAGAATTCCTCAAAGTTACAATCATTTCTAATGGTGTGCTTGGTATGAAGAAAAATATTATCAATGAAAAACAATTTCTTGAAAAATAAAAGGATTTTAATTATTTTGTGGGTGGAGGTCGCGCGCAAGGGTTAGCGGTGTTGAGGATGGAAAGAAGACAATGAATTTAGAATGTTACTTATGAAGTTTGTTTTCATTATTCCCATTAAGAAATTCATTTTCCTTTTTTTTTTTTAAAGAATACTATATGCTTAATTAGATGCGTAATGACTCCCTAGAAGAAATAATCAAATAATTATGGGACAATAACCGCTAAAGAACGCAACTTAATTAAATTAAAATCACGCTAGTCAATCGACAATAGAATAATTAGTAGCTTCCTCGAGATAACAATCCTAGATTTGGCATTTAATGTAGATTTTCGTATGTGTTTTCAACAAGGTTTATGGCACATTAGAAGCAAATTTCACTTCTTTCAAACTTTATATCAACATGGAGTAATTCTCAGTAACAAGAAAGTAAAGAGGTTTCAGTATTTTCGATACTTCCAAGTTCCAAATACGTCAAGTGGAGAATGATTAATTAATTCCAATTAAGCCTAGCCCTTTGATTTTGGTCCCTTCAATAATTACAAGTGAAAAGATAGCAAATATCTTAGTTAAATTATGAAATTGGAAAAGTAAGAAAAGACAGGCTCTATATATCACTAATGAGCCAACCCAGAAGGACTACTTGTCAAGGTTCATGAATATTTTTACACGTTGCTTTCTGTTTGTCATATGCATAAACAGCATGTTTTCTCGGTTAAACTTATATCAGATGAAAAAACTTAATACAGTACTCTCTCCGAATAAAAAAAAGTATCCACTTAACCTTTTTTTTTTTGGGTCAAAAAAAGTGTCCACTTATTAAATAAATAAACAATTAACTTTATCTTTTCAGATTTGTCTCTATTAAGTGTAATGTGATCAAATCCCAATGCCTATTTAATTAGGGGTAGTTTAGTCAATTTACATTTTTTTTCCTTGGAGTTAGTAGTTTCTTAAGGGGTGTGCAAATAGCTACTTGGATTCTTTTTTTTGATCCGGAGGGAGTAATATGTAATGTTACACCAAAATATACTAATTTATTATGATTAGATATAAAAAAATGAAGTGACATCTGTTTTAATTAACTATTGTTTACTTATAATAATTTATATAAAGACCCATATATATATATATATATATATATATATATATATATATATATATATATATCATGTTTTATTGTATTGGTGTAAACACCAAGTGTTGATATTCATAACATTGGCTCCAGAATGAAGAATGAGAGAAGAGGCAAGGGCTCAAGAGGTGTTACCACGGACGCAAGCACCAACACAAATTGTCTATCCGTGGTGGAGCTACCTTACAATGATATTCTTTTACAGTGAAAATTCTTACTCCGCTATTGCGGCTCCAGTAACCTAATTTATATTAAGTGAGGTTCGTTATGGTGGTAGAGCATCCTATCACCAATTCATAGATTTTGAAGTTTGAGTTAAGTGGATCATAAGTAAAAATAGTGTTGATCTTCTTGAGATGTGTGAAGAGGCAAAATAATTAGAGTCAATCGAATGGATTTTTATGTCGTTGTTGTTGCCTTTCAATCAAAATTAATACTATATCACATAAGTCATTTGGAAATTAATTTCTCAGCTAGACAAAATCTATTTTGTCTTAGAGATGATATTTCACTAGTGCACGTTTCTCACCGACAGCTAACATTTCTTTTGAGATATTGAAGATTAGACAACCTTATTATTTCCATTTTTAAATAACACCAAATTGCACTGTTAGTACGCTTTAATCCAAAAAAATCACTGTGGCCAGGTAAATTCTAAAATTTACTATTTAATTCCATTATTTTCCTGAATTTACGGTAACAACCTAAGCTCCTGAACAACTGAATCGAAAAATACAATTTGCAGAGCAACGTAGCTAGAGAAATGAATACCTTTGGTGGAATTTTGATAAGAAATTTGAATGTTCATTGTCGATTGACTTTTGAAAGCTAAAGGAGGACAAAAGTTCTTTCGAAATGGTCCATACAACTTCCTCTTGATAATACTGTGTGTGCCTGTGTGTGCCTCTGTGGTTGTATTTGTTCCTTGTCAGATACTTCTATTTTGTTTCTCATCCTTTTGTAACTTTTCCTGTCAGCCACAAAACAAACCGAATGACAAAATTAATAAAATAGTACTATGTGTCCCATATTGTACGTATGACTAATCTTATAAGGAGGGTCAATTAGTTTTTAGTAATACAATTTTGAGAAGTATTTTAACTATAAAACATAATTAATTGCAGTAATATTTTAGTCTGTGAATATACAAATTCTTATTTGAAAAAAAAAAGAGAGTAAATCAATCAGTGGCGAAGTCATGATTTGAATAAAGGGGGTTCAAAAATGTAAAGAAGCAGACAAACAAGAACCCAAGGGGGTTCAACGTCTATTATATATACATAAAAAATAATCTTCACCTTGTATATATTGTATAATTTTTCACCCAAGGGGGTTCAGATGAACCCCTGGGCTCTTACTAGCTCCGCCACTGAAATCAACCTCTAAAATCACATCAGTATTTATATGCTTTGACCCTCATATTTCGAATAATTATAAGATATATATATGCCACGTGATTAAGTTGGGTTTGATAAATAAGACTAACACATAAATCCTTTAAACTTGTCAAGATTTTCCATTTAAACACCTCAACTAGGGATATGACATATACAACACTTGATCTATATTCCAATCGTGTCTATTAGACATTTTAGTGTCAATCTCTCGTAAAATTAAAGAGTGTGAGTCTCAAACATGGAAAAATAAGTAAATCACTGTGCGACATTGAGAACTAAAAAGAACAGTCCCTCTCTTACATTTTTTTTCCAGAATTTCTCCCCACCATTCTTCATTTTATTCAAACCCTCCTAGCCCCTACATCTCTTAACAAGGTACTTGATTGAACAGATTTCATTAAAAAAAAAAAAAAACGTTAAAGGTTGCAACTTTAGATTTGTTTTGTTAATAAAAGAAAATCTTAATGTTTCCACCATTTCTGGCTTCACCTAGCTTGATGGGTTCTTCACCAATTTAGAGTCAATCTTCAGATAAACGTTTTTGGAGTAATCTTTGCAGCAGGATCGATACCCTTCTTCAAAATCGAAAACCTATTGATTTTTTCTTCACTGCTGAAACGGTAAATTAGCTTAAATTATTTTTCAAGATTTCTTTTTTGGGTCTTAAGTTTAGTTTAATTTTCTTCGAAAAATGCTTTAGATTTGAACTTTTGATCACTCCAAAATGGTGATAATATGCAAAGAAAGAGAGAAAGGGTATTGATGGTGGAGTGACGATCACCGGACAAAGAGGTGAAGGAGAGAGCAAAAAATAAAAATAAAAAACAAATTAGGATTCACTCTGACTCTCTCAGAAGAGGTGTAGCACACTCTTCATGACACATCAGCAGTTTGTGTTTAAAGATTAAATTTGAATATAGATGAAGTGTTCAATAGTTCATACATTTCGTTGAGGTGTATAAATAAAAAATCTTGACAAGTTCAAGAGGCTGCATATGTATTTAGCTTAAATTAAAAGACAATTAAAGAATATTTCGCATAACTCATGGGGTAAATTTTAAGGCAATTAAGTTCTCATTTTGATGGAGGGTGAATAACTAAATGACTATTTCATGATTAGGAGGTGTCCATGTATGATGAAGTGGTTGAGTAAACGTGACACGTATTGGTCGGCACACCATAATCAGACCGCATTGCATGTTTATGGAAGGTGTTTCCATGTATGACATGCGCCGAACATGTCTAAAGAGGTGTTATAACCACTTCGACAAACGTCATTATGCATGAAAGATGTTGCACAATCATCCTCCATCTAAAAATAACTCATTATGACTTCATTGTTATACATAAAGATATGAGTATCTCAGTTATATACAACTATTCTATGCATAATTGGTGTATAAAGTAGCTTTAAAATAGGTCCTCTCTCAACTGCAATTCAGGTTATTCATATCAAATAGCATGAGAAAAACCCGATGTAGGAGAGAAATCAGTTTCTCAGAAAGTTCAATCACTTCTGCTGAAGATAATTCAAGAAAACACTATGGATTCATGTATAATTTCTTGACTAAAGTAATGTTATATGATATCTTGTAAAAATCATAAGTCCCATAATTGTAAAGTCTTGTTAGAAAATTTATGTTTCACAATCTATACCCGCAAAAAATCTTATATGTGGTATCAGAGCATGGTTTAGAAACTGATGATTTTCTGTTAAAAATATTTTTTTTCAATTTTATGAATTTTACTTATGAGATTGAGTTGGCTACAACATTAGATTAAGATTCTAGTATGAAAAAAGACCAATTCATTATTAACCATTTTGCTAGTATGGATTCAGCATACTTTTTTTAAAATTGAATTTCGCCTAGAATTGGGCTTTTGATTAATAATTAGCAAATAAAATAAAACAAGACCGTCTAGGCCAAAAAATCTGGGTCCAAAATAAAATGCAAAAACAAAACAAATTTGGAAATAAATACAACAAATCCCATTTGCTAACCCTATCTAAAAGTTCACTGAGTCTTCGTTGAAATGCTTCTCTCTGTTGCGACGATGATGTTGAAATTCTAAGCTTAAGGAAGCTAAAATGGAAGCTACAATGGCCATCTTCGTCCTCTTCTGTAAGTATTTCTTGCTTCCGTCTTGTTTTTCCCGTTACACCTCAAAACTCATATTTTCTTGTTCTCTTCTTCTATATCTAGATTTGAGCTGTGAATCTGTTGTCGTTTCATGTCCAAGATGTAACAGTGCTGAATTCAACCTCACAATTGTCGATCTATGTTGATTTCCACCATTCGTGACTTCGATTAAACTCAGGTACCTCATCTGTAGTTTTTTGCCCTTTGCTTCATGAACTTTGTTGATGAAATTAGGTGCGGAATTTGCGATGTATTGCTTCAATTTCATCTTATTAGTTCCTCCAATTTGTTGTAGGCAGTATAGTTTCCCCTTTTGTTGTTCTCTTCGTCTTTCTGTTAACTACCTTGATTGTTTATGCTGGATGTTGTATTCCATCTTGATTGCTTTGTATGCCTCACCTGTTCTTAAGTATTCTAATTCAGATATATGGAACTTGGGACTTGTCACAAAATCCTCCTCCTGACACTGTCTAATTCCATGAAACTTTGACATGAAAAGTTCCCACTGTCAAGAGCTTGATTTGCCAAAGAATCTGCTAGGTTTATTACCCTTCCTTAGAATATGAGAATACCTAATCTGCAAATTGTCATTTAAAGTCCTGATTTTCTCTATCCAGTTTGCATACTCCATGGTGGTTTCCATCCCTCCTCTAAAATTTATTGTATAAGCTTTGAGTCATTCTGAATGATGATGTTATTTAGCTGCTTCCCTTTACAAAACCTCAAAGCTTCTACAAGAACAATCACCTCTGCTTCTGTATTTGTACAAAAACTTATCTTTGTAGCCTGTGCATGTATTAAGTCTCCTTCTTCATCTCAGACACAAAATCCATATGAGCTTCTGCCTGGGTTACCTCTCGATGCCTGTTATACCCCATTTTAAACGGGTTAAATTAGAGTACAACATATTGGAGATTCCTATTTTGCTTTATTTTAAGGTGTCGCCACCTAATTGATTTTAAGGTGAATTAGGACACCTAATTATTAACTAAGGTAAGACTAACTAAACCCCGTTAATGGTCTGCTTAAGTTTCAATTCTAGGTAAGGGTTCTAATTATCCTAAAGGGAAGGGGTTAGGCATCTTCTAGGATCCGTTAACTATGGTTTACCGGCCAAACTTAGGTTAATTAATTAAGGGTAAATATAATGCTTGAATTTTAAAATGGTTCACAAATGTTGCTAAAGTTTTAAAAGGAAAATAATGTTAGTGAAATTAAGATTTGCAGAAAACACAATATAAAAGAAGACTTTAAATGCCATTTTAAAATAGGACTTATAAACGTCGCTAAGACTTTAAATGAAAGTAATAATAATGCTGTTTAAAATAATACTTGTAGAAAATATGATGATTTGCATAAAAAGAAAATTTTAAATGCTATTTAAAATAAAACTTGGACATGTTGCTAAAGCCTTGAATGAAAATGTAGTAATGTTATTGAAAATAAGACTTGCAAAAATATAACAACTCGCCTAGAAATAACAACCTTTTAGTAAAATGTGAACTTTAGATAAAATTTATATTATATCGATATGATGATGTAGAAATACCTAGACTTAGTTTCTTTAAAATGTGACGGAAAGGGTATGAGTTTTCTTTCTTTTATATCAGCTATACTTTGCTAAAAGATGTGCATTATTGGATAAACCTCGGAAAATTATTTATAGAATGTACTTGATTTATATTTGCATATTAGTGACATTTAAATTTCTAAGATAATAAGCATAAATCGTGATTCCTTTAGCTCAAAATATGTAGTCATACTATTTTGAAAAATCAATTAGTCTAATAAAATAACTGTTATGGATACCATCAATAACTTTAACATATAAAAAAAATGAATCCTATGGAATCGTTAATTTCTCTTGAATTAGCCACCCCTTACTAAAACTACCCATACTAATCCCTTTATAATTCATCTAAGCTAAGTAAAAAAAAAAAAAACACAAAAAAAAACATAAGATGAAAGGTTAGTCAAAACAATACAAGTTAAATGCAATAAAATGAAATAGAGGCACAAGAAATGTAAATAAATGGGCTCAGCCCATTTTGGGCTGCGGTGATCGTGCATGCTATTGGGCTTAGCCCAGAAATCCTTTTTTAATATCTGTTGTGGACTGTTTCTGCTATTGGGCTTTGGCCCAGAATTTCTGTTTTCTATTTTTCCCTTTGCTGCGGACAGAACTGATGGGGAACGACTCGAGGATATTGCGTTGGGCTTTTAGCCCAACACCGGATGCGAAAGAAGACGAGTCCCTCAGACTCGTATGTGATAGTCATGTATAAAATGAAAGAAAAGGATTAGTATAATGAATAAGTAAGGCTAAAACATGTCAAATATAAACTCAAAACAGATCAGTAGGTTATGTATATATCATGTATATTCGAGTATACTTCATGTATACACGTTCATAGGGATGTATAGAAGGTTAATATTGGAAAAGTTTTCGCCCCCATCTTCCCGATGTTGCACAAGTTCCAAGGGATTTCACGAATCCCAGGCATGGCTAACACCGGGGAGGGTTCAAGCTTGATCCAATAATGACCAATCTAACCTCCTCCTCAAGATGTTATACACATAGCATACATGCAATATATAAACATATACCCTTTAAACTTAGACAGAAATGGAACAACTGTACTTAGAGGCACAAGAACTCTAACACATAATGACTTATACCAATCACATTTGCACAGAATCACAATGAGAGGAGACAGGCATGTTCAGAGATCTATAGACTTCCTATTGGGCTTATCAGATCCTACACATATAGAGAGGACCTCAAATAAATATTTCTTGAAAATCTTATTGCACAATTAAGGCTTAGTTAAATACGTTTGCAATAGGTAAATTCAACATACTCCAGGTAGGACATAGATTCAGCGTTCAGCAAATTGACAACATGGTAACATTAAAGCAAACTAGCGCAACAGGTATCTATTGTGATGGCAGAGACACACAAGTTGATATTCACCATATTAGACATGTTTAGAGTTCTGTTAGATAGGCAACAAGAAACCATAGCTAAAAAAAAACATTAAGTTCAGCAGATCTGGCACAACATCACACAACAACATAGGTAGGCATGGATTAATTGTCAAAGAAACAACAAGGTCAAGCCCGTAAGGGTGCATACAAGACAAGGCCTTCAAACTTGGTCGTGTACAACTCACACAAAGGGAAACAGGTGCATCTACCAACCTTCTAATCATGGGAGTTAAAAGGACAGCCTAAACTTACACTATGACTCGGCATACTGGACTTAAAAGCAAGATAATCCTATTTAGACACTCCAGCATGGTAGACTGAAATTAACAGCTAAACATAGACAATACGAATTGAACAATACTAATTTGTTAAGCCAAGCATAACTGTTAAACACCTAACTGGACTAATCTAACAACAACAAACAAGCATATCAAGCTAAATTAAGCACATTAGACATGGAAACACACATAAAGAAATACAGAAAAGATAAAATGGAATAGAATGTTACTAACAGCTAGCCTTTCTATCAAGTAGTCACACTGTTTTTCCTTGATAGGAGGGCATGAATAAGCGGGATAAAACACATTTTGCCTAGAGGGGAGATTGGACTGAACAGGGAGCACTGAGGAAACAAATCGAGCAAATAATAACCTACTCAAATTACTTAACCAAAAACTAACACCATCCTTAATCCAATAAACTTTATTAAATGCAATCCATGTCTAGATGAGTTCAAGCAAACACAGGTGCAAATTAACATCATGTTTTAGCAGTAATGGCACATAGACAGAGACTCAGACACTTTTATTGGACAAGATAAGCATCATATTTTGACTACAAACTCTATTAACAGAAGATCAACTAAACTAATAGAGACCAACAAAAGTTAACTAGCACACAAACACAAATTAAACTAAAGCACGCAAAAAATACTAAAAAAATAAAATGAAGAGGGTTCACCGACCTTCTTCGGGTGCAGCGAACTGAGGCGAAGGTCTCGATATCCACTCAAATACCACGCTCCAAGTTCGTATAGGTTCGAGTCAATACCCAAAGGGTGAAAGCGAACAGAAATGATTCAGTATATTTTTTATACTCAGGAAAATGGCGAATGCTAAAGATCGATATTTCTTAAAGGAATTTGGGCAGCTGAAAACTCTCTTTCTCTTTGGGGGGATTTTTATGACTTCTGAACTTTTAATTTTAGGGAAATTTCCAGACCGCTAAAAAAATCCCTAAACCTTAAAGAATTGTCCAGGCGACTAAGAACCCCCCCCCCCCCCCCTTTCTTTCTTAGAAAACGATTATTTATAAGGTTTGGATTAGGGTTTTCTCGGGTTCAAAAATGAAAAAAATTGGGCGGGGTATTTTCAAATCAAAACGTTAGAACTGTTCTCGACCAGAAAAAAAACTAGAGGAAGAAGACAATATTCATTAAATTCGGTACCCGAAAATAAAAAGGAACTGATAAAGAGAGGTTTTTGCTTCACTAATGGACGAGGTGTATTAAAAATGTTTCAGATCGACGAAAGAGAAAAGGAGGAAGGAGACGAACTCCCTGGTTGAACACAGACGGGGGGGGGGGGGGGGGGGGGGGGGGCATACAGGCATTAATTTTCGCTTCCCGAATCGGCCATACATGGCTTGTGACCGTGAAAGGGGACTGTGATCTTGCCATTTTCGTCGTTGACGAGTGAGAAGAGAAAGAGGAGGAGAGAGGAAGGGAAGTGAGAGAAGAGGGGGCTGCGGCGGTAGGGTAAATGGAAACCCTAACATTTCCTTTGTTTTGAACGACCCGGGTCGGGTCTGGGCACTGGGTTGTGGGCTGGTCGGGTTAAAATGTGGGCTGGGTAGGTGGATAATATGCTGCTGAGTTCAACGAATTAGGATTTTATCCCAAATAGTTTTAAGATTAATTATGGACTGAATTAATAGTTTTAGGATTAGTTATGGGCTGAATTAAAATGTTATCTAATATAAAAATATGTATTTATTAGTGCTCAGATAAAATTATATGACGTCGTAATAGCCGTGCAATAATATTTTGAAAGTTAACAGTAAATAAACGCTATTATTTAATTATGCGAAAATAAATGCGATGCGTGTGCATAAGATGGTAAAAAATACTGAAATGATAAAAATGCGGATTGTCATAGTACCGGTAATAACAATAATAATAATAATAATAATGGTAGCAGTAACAAAAACAATAACAGCTAGCGAACAAAAACGTCGGTATTAATAAGAGGCCGATTATAGTAAAATATAAATAATTATTTTAAAGTTGCCAAAATATCAGAAGCGTAAATAAATATTTTGGGGGAAGACGGGACAAAATTGGGTGTCAACAACTTGTCCCTCTTTGCCCGGTGATGATGAAAGAATTTTCTGGCAAAGACGTTGACTCAGTAGCCTATTTTGTCCCGGCTAAAGGATTTTGGAGGATTTAAGGGTAAAGATAATTACGGCCGAACTCCTGTCTCCGAGTCGCCTACATATCTCGGGTTGCACGAGAATCAGGCCGCGTGTAGTTCTTGAATAACTACGACACCTATGAATAACAAATCCCGATTGACATGAATTTTAGCAAAATATTGTTCCAGTGTTGAATTATGATGACACTGAGTATTATGGTAGAACTCGAGAATGAGTGTGCTGGAATGCAAGCGGGATATTTGGAGTTGGAGGCGAGTGTTCGAGGCAGATCTTTGACCCTCGTCGGGAAGTCTGATTATCCTTCCCAACAAATTGCCCCAGTTCGCTGCCGAAGAAAACGTTCCACGTTGCGCTAAAGCTCCTGCGAAACTTAAACTAGATAAAATAGTCAGTGAAAAATAAATATCGAAAGTAAAGCGATGTAAAATAAACCCATAAAAATTGCGATGATTTAAATAAATGATAGCCTTTGCGGAGGCTAATGCAGATGAGGTTCTAGGCCGATGATTCATGAGAATGATGCCTTTCGACAATGATTAATGAGGCCTTAAACCGGATATGAATATGGGCTATTTAAGCCGAATGATTTATGAGAAATGAGGCTTTCTAAGCCGGCATAATGTGGTGCGTTTGCAGGGCATTTGAAAGTAATAATGCGATAGATGTACAGTGCGTTTGCGAGCATTGATGCAGTGCGCTTGCAGGGCATCTGAAAGTAATAATGCAATGCAGATGCGGTGCGTTTGCGAGCATTGATGTAGTGCCTTTGCAGGGCATTTGAATGCAATGTATGTGCGCTGCGTTTGAGAGCATTGATGCAGTGCGTTTGCAGGGCATTTGAAAGCAATAGTGCAATGCATGTGCGGTGCGTTTGAGAGCATTGATGCAGTGCGTTTGCAGGTCATTTGAAAGTAATAATGCAATGCATGTGCGGTGCGTTTGAGAGAATTGATGCAGTGCGTTTGCAGGGCATTTGAAAGTAATAATGCAATGCATGTGCAGTGCGTTTGAAAGCATTTATGCAGGGCATCTCAAAGCAATAGTGCATGTGCGAGATTCGTACAAAATATTTGAGATAAAAGTAGTACTGGTGCGAGATTAGTATAAAAATTATTCGAGGTAAAAGTAGTGCAAATGCAAGTGCAACATCAATCCACTTTCGTAAAACTAAATATGTCTAATTTTAAGGCGGACATGCCCCAGATAAATTAATCAAGTCCTATTATAAGGCGGACGAACCCAAATAAAAATGGTTAAACCCTATTGTAAGGCGGAAAAGCCTAATAACATTGCGTCCAAATTTAAGGTGGACAAACTAGATGAAATAATTAAGTCCTATCATAAGATGGACAAACCTAATAATATTGCGTCCAAATTTAAGGGGGACAAAATCCAAATAAATAATGAAGTCCAATTATAAGTTGGACAAACCTAAATGTTCAATTAAAGGCGAACAAGCCTAATATGTTCAATTAAAGGTGAACAAACCTAAAATGTTAAATTAAAGGCGAACAAGCCTAAAATGTCCAATTAAAGGCGGACAAGCCTAATATGTCCCATTAAAGGCGGATAAGCCTAAAGTGTCCTATTGAAGGTGGGCGGACCTAAAATTTCCAATTAAAGGCGGATAAGCCTAAAATACCCTATTAAAGGTGGACTAGACTATATGCGGTGCTTGATTTATAATTACTAAAAAAACTGGTGCGGAGCGAAAAGCTTGATGCGATGCTTGATTTGCAGCAGTGAATATCCATGGTGCAGTGAGGAGAGCTTGTGTATTGCCTAGTTTGATCCTATTATTAAAGGCGAACGAGCTTACAATGTCCAATTAAAGGCGGACAAGCCTAAAATGTCCTATTAAAGGCGGATGAGCCTAAAATGTCCTATTAAAGGCGGACCAGCCTAAATGCAATGCTTTTGCGGACAACGATGCTGTGCCTTTGCAGGGCATTTGAATGTAATAATGCAATGCAGGTGCGGTTCTTTTGCAGTGCGGGACATTTGAAAGCAGTAGTGCATATGCAGTGCGGGGCATTTAAAGCAATAGTGCACATGCAGTGCGGGGCATTTAAAGCAATAGTGCATATGCAGTGCGGGGCATTTAAAGCAATAGTGCATATATAGTGCGTGGAATTTAAAGCAATAGTGCATATGCAGTGCGGGGTATTTGAGGCAGTAATGCATGCGCAGTGCATTTGAGAGCATTTATGCAAAGCATTTGAAAGCAATAGTATTTGTACGCTGATATATTTGAAAAAACTCATTTGTAAGACTTAAACATTAATTTATCGCAAATTTCGAGAATTATTAATATTTGAGAGGCATAATTGTTATAAGAATGTTCAAACGCAATCCTTGCAAAGCCGCAAACATTATATATTTCAACTTCCGCAACTTGAAAATCTGCGTCCAAAGAAAATTTGTAAATTTTGGGGGGTTGATTCGCGTTGACTTTGAAGATCTAGCTCTTGACGCTTCATGCTTCCAACTTCGTCTGGACTTGTAAACTCCGCCCATTTCTAAGTCTTGGCTAACTAGGACTGTGACACATTGTGAAACAAAGCGAGCGTCCTTTCTCCAAAGTCTTCCTTTTACCTGATGACTCTGTTGACCATATACTCTTTCATGTCTCTCGATGTCGCTTGCGATGATTCCCTTAAAAATTGTCCCAGTTTCTGGCATAGGAGGATATTGTTTTGCGATGATGCCCCTTAAAAATTTGTCCCAGTTTCTGGCACAAGAGGATATTTGAGCTTTTGCAATGACGCCCTTAAAATTTGCCCCAGTTTCTGGCATAGGGGAATGTTGAGCTTTTACAAATGATGAGACTGAGCCTGACATAGGCTGCCTACGTATCCCACTGAGGGAATCACGTCAAGAAGTAGTTCAAATTTAGAGACGAAAAGAAGTCCCTGAAAGGGTTTGACGATATTGAGTTCGGGTAGAAACGTTTGATGAGAGGTGACTCCTGTTTACGGCTGGATAAAATGGTTAGTGCTCAACTATAAAGTACGATGAATAGTTAAAAATAATGCAAACTCCCTTTAGACAATGAGAAGATGCCTTCAGACAATGAAGATGGTGTCTTTGGCTATGATGTCTTAGGGTCATGATACAAAAAATAAGATCCTTAGGCCATGAAATGGTGTATTTAGGCCATGAAGATGATGCCCTTAGACAATGACGCCTTTGGATGATGATACACAAAGTAAATTCCTTAGGCCATGAAATGTTGTCTTTAGGCTATGAAAATGGTGCCTTTAGACTATGATGTCCTTGGATGATGGTGCATAAAAGTAAAGTCCTTTGGCCATGAAAGGGTATCTTTGATGCCCTCAGAGAGCGTATCTGTTTTGAGGAGGCAGTGCTCAGCCTTAATGTAGAAACATCGAGAGGACGGGGCTCAATCCGTGCAAAATATAGTAGAAGGCGGTGCTCAGCCCATGCAACATGTAGAAAGCAGTGCTAAGCCTTACGTAGAAACATCAGAAAGGAGGTGGTCAGCCCATACAACATGTAGAAGGCGGTGCTCAGCCTTATGCAGAAACTTTAAGAGGGCGGTGCTCAACCCATGCAACATATAGAAGGCGGTGCTTAGCCTCCTGCAGAAACATCAAGAGGGCGGTGCTCGGCCCATGCCACAGATAGAAGGCAGTGCTCAGCCTTACGCGGAAACATCAAGAGGGCGGTGCTCAACCCATGCAACAGACAGAAGGCGGTGCTCAGCCTTATGCAGAAACATCAGGAGGGCGGTGCTCAGCCCGTGCAACAGATAGAAGGCGGTGCTCAGCCTTATGCAGAAACATCCAGCGGGCGGTACTCAGCCCATGCGACATATAAAAGTCGATGCTCAGCCTTTTGCAAAAAGTCCAAATGGGCGGTGCTTAGCCCATGCAATATATAGAAGACAGTGCTCAGCCTTATGTAAAAATTTCAAATGGGCGGTGCTCAGGCCATACAAAATAGAGAAGGCGGTGCTCAACCTTATGCCGAGACTTCAAGAGGGCGGTGCTCAGCCTATGCAACATATAAAGGCAGTGCTCAGCCACTTTTGATGCGTGTCATTTGCAATATTTATGATGATATAGAATGTTTGCGAGGTTGTACCATAATACAGGATATACCAAGTAACAAGGGGCGAACCAAGGAGAGATACGCCGAATTTAATGGCTAAATCATAGCAAAGGAGGTGACTAAGTTGAGATGAAGAGAGGGCAAAAATATGGAGGGTCGCGGCTGAAGGAAAATGTTTAGGTTTTGGGTAAGTGGGGTAGTTTGAGTAATTGCAGGTTGGTAATTGCAAGTTGAGAAATGTAGGGAGTGGTAAAAGGTTGCGGATTGGCTTGTTGGAAGTTAATTTGTTAGGGATTGACTTGTTGCGGGTCGTTTTGTTGCGGGATGGTTTGTTGTATGTTGGTTTGTTGTGGGGTGGTTTGTTGCGGGATGGTTTGTTGTGGATTTGATTGTGTGAAGTGGAAGGTTTGAGGGAAAAGGCTGAGGGGCGGGAGAATCGACAGGCGAAAAAGATGGTGGGATTGTCGCGCTTGTTCTTTGTTCATGGTGAGGCGTGTTGAAGGTAAGGGATAGGTTGGTGAAATTTCGTAGTCGCTCGATTTCACTCTGCATATTGGCTATTTGTTGTACCAATTGGGCGATAAGTTCATCATTTCCTTCTCCCGAAGCCTCAGGTTCGTCTCTTGGAATGGTGACAAGTCCCAAACCAGTCTGTTCAGATGCCCCTGAATCATTCATATCGTTGGATGCTCATGCTTTTGATAAAGTACGGGTGGTCTTGCCAGTTCGCAGTCAACACGAATCAACCGTTGGGGGGAAATAATCAAAAAAAGAAAAACCTTCAAAAATGAAGAAAACTGCGTTAGTATAGTGCGAATGATTGCTGCTTAAAAATAATGCGAACATTGAGCAAACAACGTTGAAAGAAACACATATTGCATAACAGACAAAACACATATTGCATAGCAAACAAATCACATAGTAAAAAAGGAGATATAGCAAACACAACGCGACCTATTATGCAAGGGACCTCTTTTGCGCCAGAGGTAGGCCTAACGTGAATTTGAAGGATAAAATATGCAATTATATGTCATCCTAATGTGCTATTAATTGAATGCCCCAAAACATACAATGTTTAAAAATTAAATCCTGGTACAAAAGAAATTATTACAATAGCTACTTGACTTTCATAAGCTAATTAACATGAGGCAGGTCCTTCGTTGCTCCTGAACCTCTTGGTTGCTTGGATTGATTGACCAATCTTTCGGCGATTTTGGATAATGTATGACATAGCCAGAACTCCTCCCGTTTTGATGCCTTTTTTGATACCAGTTTTTTTCTTGCTAGACTAGAAGTGTATCCAATTCTTGCATGCTTTGCTCGTAACTAAGTGCCTACTGCTCGTATTGCACTGACTCATGGCTACCTACGTTCACAAATGGTTAGGTTTACCTAAATAGCACATGGTCCACATAATACACATGTTTATCCTTCAAATCAATGCACATAACGTGATAATCGTCGCTTGGGGTCATAGACCCACTCGGACATTTGGACGAGGTTGACTAATGGACTTAATACACCTTGGGTATTAAGCCTCCTAGGTTTGCGTGATGCATGTTCTTAAAGAGGGTTTTGGCTTAGCTCTATCTTAGGCTGACTAGGAGTTGTTTTCCTATGACACAAGGCTCCCCCAAGTGGACAACTTGGGAGTGGAAAGTCCGTGGCTGTCGACTGCACCGCCGATCGACTAAATCCACACGATCAATCCAACTAAAAAGGTAATTTAGTAGTGCACGGCCGCGAACCGCGAAACCTCTTTAAGTGTGTGAATTGTGTGAATTTTCCAGGAGTGGAAGAAATATGAACGGAATGCCAATTTAATAAAAGAAAAACATATATATTACATACCAAAGGCAAATAAGGCATAAAACAATAATAAATACAATTTAAAGCATATAAAGCAAAACAAAGAAAACAAACAAACACAACACCCAACAAAATATTAATTAACCTGAGTTGTTATGGTTAGAACCTAAATTCCCAGTGGAGTCGCCAAGCTGTTATACCCCATTTTAAACGGGTTAAATTAGAGTACAACATATTGGAGATTCCTATTTTGCTTTATTTTAAGGAGTCGCCACCTAATTGATTTTAAGGGGAATTAGGACACCTAATTATTAACTAAGGTAAGACTAACTAAACCCCGTTAATGGTCTGCTTAGGTTTCAATTCTAGGTAAGGGTTCTAATTATCTAATTATCCTAAAGGGAAGGGGTTAGGCATCCTCTAGGATCCGTTAACTACGGTTTACCGGCCAAACTTAGGTTAATTAATTAAGGGTAAATATAATGCTTAAATTTTAAAATGGTTCACAGATGTTGCTAAAGTTTTAAAAGGAAAATAATGTTAGTGAAATTAAGATTTGCAGAAAACACAATATAAAAGAAGACTTTAAATGTCATTATAAAATAGGACTTATAAACGTCGCTAAGACTTTAAATGAAAGTAATAATGATGCTGTTTAAAATAATACTTGTAGAAAATATGATGATTTGCATAAAAAGAAGATTTTAAATGCTATTTAAAATAAAACTTGGACATGTTGCTAAAGCCTTGAATGAAAATGTAGTAATGTTATTGAAAATAAGACTTGCAAAAATATAACAACTCGCCTAGAAATAACAACCTTTTAGTAAAATGTGAACTTTAGATAAAATTTATATTATATCGATATGATGATGTAGAAATACCTAGACTTAGTTTCTTTTAAAATGTGACAGAAAGGGTATGAGTTTTCTTTCTTTTATATCAGCTATACTTGGCTAAAAGATGTGTATTATTGGATAAACCTCGGAAAATTATTTATAGAATGTACTTGAATTTATATTTGCATATTAGTGACATTTAAATATCTAAGATAGTAAGCATAAATCGTGATTCCTTTAGCTCAAAGTCATACTATTTAAAAAAATCAATTTGTCTAATAAAATAACTGTTATGGATACCATCAATAACTTTAACATATAAAAAAAATGAATCCTATGGAATCGTTAATTTCTCTTGAATTAGCCCACCCTTACTAAAACTACCCATACCAATCCCTTCATAATTCATCTAAGCTAAGTAAAAAAAAAACACAAAAAAAAAACATAAGATGAAAGGTTAGTCAAAACAATACAAGTTAAATGCAATAAAATGAAATAGAGGCACAAGAAATGTAAATAAATGGGCTCAGTCCATTTTGGGCTGCGGTGATCGTGCATGCTATTGGGCTTAGCCTAGAAATCCTCTTTTAATATCTGCTGTGGATTGTTTCTGCTATTGGGCTTTGGCCCAGAATTTTTGTTTTCTGTTTTTCCCTTTGCTGTGGACAGAACTGATGGGGAACGACTCGAGGATATTGCGTTGGGCTTTTAGCCCAACACCGGATGCGGAAGAAGACGAGTCCCTCGGACTCGTACGCGATAGTCATGCACAAAATGAAAGAAAAGGATTAGTATAATGAATAAGTAAGGCTAAAACATGTCAAATATAGAATCAAAACAGATCAGTAGGTTATGTATATATCATGTATATTCGAGTATACTTCATGTATACACGTTCATAGGGATGTATAGAAGGTTAATATTGGAAAAGTTTTCGCCCCCATCTTCCCGATGTTGCACAAGTTCCAAGGGATTTCACGAATCCCAGGCATGGCTAACACCGGGGAGGGTTCAAGCTTGATCCAATAATGACCAATCTAACCTCCTCCTCAAGATGTTATACACATAGCATACATGCAATATATAAACATATACCCTTTAAACTTAGACAGAAATGGAACAACTGTACTTAGAGGCACAAGAACTCTAACACATAATGACTTATACCAATCACATTTGCACAGAATCACAATGAGAGGAGATAGGTATGTTCAGAGATCTATAGACTTCCTATTGGGCTTATCAGATCCTACACATATATAGAGGACCTCAAATAAATATTTCTTGACAATCTTATTGCACAATTAAGGCTTAGTTAAATACCTTTGCAATAGGTAAATTCAACATACTCCAGGTAGGACATAGATTCAGCGTTCAGCAAATTGACAACATGGTAACATTAAAGCAAATTAGCGCAACAGGTATCTATTGTGATGGCAGAGACACACAAGTTGATATTCACCATATTAGACATGTTTAGAGTTCTGTTAGATAGGCAACAAGAAACCATAGCTAAAAAAAAACATTAAGTTCAGCAGATCTGGCACAACATCACACAACAACATAGGTAGGCATGGATCAATTGTCAAAGAAACAACAAGGTCAAGCCCGTAAGGGTGCATACAAGACAAGGCCTTCAAACTTGGTCGTGTACAACTAACACAAAGGGAAACAGGTGCATCTACCAACCTTCTAATCATGGGAGTTAAAAGGACAGCCTAAACTTACACTATGACTCGGCATACTGGACTTAAAAGCAAGATAATCCTAGTTAGACACTCCAGCATGGTAGACTGAAATTAACAGCTAAACATAGACAATACGAATTGAACAATACTAATTTGTTTAGCGAAGCACTGTTAAACACCTAACTGGACTAATCTAACAACAACAAACAAGCATATCAAGCTAAATTAAGCACATTAGACATGGAAACACACATAAAGAAATACAGAAAAGATAAAATGGAATAGAATGTTACTAATAGCTAGCCTTTCTATCAAGTAGTCACACTGTTTTTTCCTTGATAGGAGGGCATGAATAAGCGGGATAAAACACATTTTGCCTAGATGGGAGATTGGACTGAACAGGGAGCACTGAGGAAACAAATCGAGCAAATAATAACCTACTCAAATTACTTAACCAAAAACTAACACCATCCTTAATCCAATAAACTTTATTAAATGCAATCCATGTCTAGATGAGTTCAAGCAAACACAGGTGCAAATTAACATCATGTTTTAGCAGTAATGGCACATAGACAGAGACTCAGACACTTTTATTGGACAAGATAAGCATCATATTTTGACTACAAACTCTATTAACAGAAGATCAACTAAACTAATAGAGACCAACAAATGTTAACTAACACACAAACACAAATTAAACTAAAGCACGCAAAAATTACTAAAAAAATAAAATGAAGAGGGTTCACCGACCTTCGTCGGGTGGAGCGAAGTGAGGCGAAGGTCTCAATATCCACTCAAATACCACGCTCCGTGTTCGTATAGGTTCGAGTCAATACCCAAAGGGTGAAAGCGAACAGAAATGATTCAGTATATTTTTTATACTCAGGAAAATGGCGAATGCTAAAGATCGATATTTCTTAAAGGAATTTGGGCAGCTGAAAACTCTCTTTCTCTTTGGGGGGATTTTTATGACTTCTGAACTTTTAATTTTAGGGAAATTTCCAGACCGCTAAAAAAATCCCTAAACCTTAAAGAATTTTCCAGGCGGCTAAAACCCCCCCCCCCCCCCCCGCCTTTCTTTCTTAGAAAACGATTATTTATAAGGTTTGGATAAGGGTTTTCTCGGGTTCAAAAATGAAAATAATTGGGCGGTATATTTTCAAATCAAAACATTAGAACTGTTCTCGACCAGAAAAAAACCAGAGGAAGAAGACAATATTCATTAAATTCGGTACCCGAAAATAAAAAGGAACTGATAAAGAAAGGTTTTTGCTTCACTAATGGACGATGTGTATTAAAAATGTTTCAGATCGACGAAAGAGAAAAGGAGGAAGGAGACGAACTCCCTGGTTGAACACAGACAGGGGGTGGGGGGATACAGGCATTAATTTTCGCTTCCCGAATCGGCCATACATGGCCTGTGACCGTGAAAGGGGACTGTGATCTTGCCATTTTCGTCGTTGACGAGTGAGAAGAGAAAGAGGAAGAGAGAGGAAGGGAAGTGAGAGAAGAGGGGGCTGCATCGGTAGGGTAAATGGAAACCCTAACGTTTCCTTTGTTTTGAACCACCCGGGTCGGGTCTGGGCAATGGGTTGTGGGATGGTCGGGTTAAATGTGGGCTGGGTAGGTGGATATTGGGCTGCTGAGTTCAACGGATTAGGATTTTAGCCCAAATAGTTTTAGGATTAATTATGGAATGATTTAATAGTATTAGGATTAGTTATGGGCTGATTTAAAATGTTATCTAATATAAAAATATGCATTTATTAGTGCTCAGATAAAATTATATGACGTCGTAATAGCCGTGCAATAATATTTTGAAAGTTAACAGTAAATAAACGCTATTATTTAATTATGCAGAAATAAATGCGATGCGTGTGCATAAGATGGTAAAAAATACTGAAATAATAAAAATGTGGATTGTCATAGTACCGGTAATAACAATAATAATAATAATAATGGTAGCAGTAACAAAAACAATAATAGCTAGCGAATGAAAACGCCGGTATTAATAAGAGGCCGATTATAGTAAAATATAAATAATTATTTTAAAGTTGCCAAAATATCAGAAGCGTAAATAAATATTTGGGGGGAAGACGGGACAAAATTGGGTGTCAACAATGCCCCATCTGTGTTACACTTTATCCATCATGTTGTTGGAAATTTCTAGATAACCTTAGTAATCTTCAGCCTTGGTATGCAGTTCTCCAATACTTGAATCAGTTCATCCCATCTGGTTGGTACTTGCTTGATAGATGGATTCCTCACCTGTGCCAATCACTGTAGTGTTGTATATATTAGGTATATGCATCTCCCAATTGATCTCCTCTCTCCATGTTTTATAGCATTTCTTCTTTTCCATATTTCCCATACAATTACAACAGGGATTGCTTGAAATATTGGTTTGAGCCTCTCATTGACAAAGGCTTACAACCATTTCAAGAATAACTGCTGCAATTGCAAGCCTTCCACATTTATACCTGCAAAAGAAGAAAAGTAGGACAAAATCCTGTTAGCACAAAAAGATGTAGCAAATAAATGTTGATTTGTCTCCTCTTGAGGATTTGAACAACACCAACATTTAGATGCTATATTGTAGTGCATTCTCTTCAATACATCATCCAGGGGCAATTTAAATTTTCAACATCTCCACATGAAGAAGGAAATTTTAAAAGGCAATCTTTTTATCCACATATAATTGAAATTTTTCCTCTTCTGACCCCTCAGCCTTAGGAATTCCTATACAGATTTAACTGTAAATTCCCTTTAGATTCCAATAACCACCTGGGATTATCCACGTCTTTTCCTTCCACTGGGATTTGCACAGTATTTACAATATGCTCTGCTACTTCAGTTGATACCAGTTCCTCCAATCTATTGATATTGCATTCCCCATTCTCTACAAGCTGATTCACATTCTGAATTGATGCATCATAATAGTCCCCTTGAGCAACATAGTACAATGCACCTAGGCCTTTCCAATTGTCAAACCAAAACTGTGAATTTCCTAGTTTTTTTTGCCACCAGATCTGATGCTCAATCAACTCCCTAGCCTGTATCAACTTCTTCCATGTTTGTGACCTATATTTCTATTGCACCACCACAACATTTTCTTTCTAACAAGATTTGTTACTTATGAAAGCACTCCACAAAGATGGTTTTGTTCTAAAATTCCACCATAATTTGCAATACAAAACCATAGATACATCATGTAGAGACCTAAAATGTAATGACCAGTCGGGTCGTTATTGAACCTCCCGCAGCCCGTGCATGAAATCCCAGTGTATCGTCATAAATTTGGTCCCAGGTGGGTTGTAGTGTAGTATTTACCCGTAATCTATTTTAGGCAGAAGTTTAAAAGTTGTGGGCCCAAAGAGTAGGTTCCCGGTGTAGCGGGTAACCAACCACCATAGCGAGCCCGCGGTAGTAAAGGTCAGTCCGCAGCAGCGGTATGCGCGGAACAGAATCTGCGTTTAAAGACTTATCTTTGTGTTCTTCCACTTTTATCTACAAACCCCTCTCCTAAGACGTCATTAGGGTATTCCCATAGTAAAACACTTGGTGACTAGAGAGAGGAGGCTCTCCAAACATCCTTCGGGTCATCTTCCTTTAAGATTTCTCCATCACGATTTTCGGCTCCAAGACGGGATGGTAGATGCTCCTTGAATGTTCGTGATAGCTTCTCGGCAACGAGGTAGGTTATGATTTACTTGAGTTAGACTTTGATTAGTAAATCATATATATGTTATAAAATTGACGGGAAAAAGCATGATTAGGTCTTCGGACACGGAGATCGGATGGATAATTGTTAGGTCAAGATGAATGATAACCTCTGTGTGCATCGTGCCATTAAGTAAATAAGTGAAACTAGATGCGTAGTCGATATAACGGGAAGGGAAATAATATAGTAATTGTGGTTTGTTATAAATCTAGTGAGAGGGTGGTTATGTTCAATTATCGAGTTGGCCATAATAGGGGCTTCTTGCATCATAGACGGGGAAGACCTGTTCCTAAATTATAAGTGTCGCCATTAAATATTCACTTTGTCATCGTTCTATGTATTGAGCATGCGGGAGTCGTCAGTATCTACTTCCTTGTGGATTTAAAAGTGATTCCTTATTCGTATCAGAGATGAGTTGAGTCTGAGTCTGAGCATGACTGTTGCATGATGTTGTGTATTTTTAATATATACGTCTACATAGAATATCCCGAATTGTTAGGAAGGCAAAGTCTTAAGTCCTGTTGTGGTTCATGATAGGATGATCGAATCCTTGATTTCGATATGATTCATACTCTATGACCAATTCATTCATGTGATAAACTGATATGAAAAGATAAAGAAAGAGTTTATACTTATACCCTTCTTTTTAACTTGGAGAAGTCCCTTATTCTTGTTATTGATTGATGGGTCTTGATACGACTTGTAATATGGTGATTTGTGTTCCCTGATATTGATTTATTGAGTATTCACACTCCTTATTGATTGTGGAACAAAAATACATTGTGATGAGAAAGGTATTATAAATATGAAAAGGCACATTTGACAGGGGGTGAGGATGTGGCCTCAGTTAAAGGCTCATGATCCGAGGTAAGATTTCGGAGCGAGAGTATATGGACACCATGGGTCCCTTGTAGGTCATGGCTAATGGGTCAAACATTACCATTTGGCATGTGTGTACGGATACGATGCTAACATTGAATGCATAATACTTGTGTGTTCATATTTTGTGATTGTGGCAAGGCTTGTCCCAATTGGATGGCATATAGTTACGGTTATCCTAGTAAGTGCAATTGGTATCCTCCTGACTGTTGGATGGCATATAGTTACGGTTATCCTAGTAAGTGCAATTGGTATCCTCCTGACTGTGAGAATGGGGGGTTTACAATTAACCTCAGAACCCATTGATAAATAAAGTAAGGTGGGTTGATTTGACTCCTTTAGCGTGGCTAAGTGTTTGTGAATTATATGAACTTTCTATCATTGACTGCATTGGTTTACTATTATTACTTGATAAGTGGTTTGGTGTCCATTATGGGATATGGACGGATGATTATAATCGTTGAATTTCGAGTAGGGTAAAGTAAGGGAAATAAGATAAGAATTAATGGTCCCACCGAGAGTCGGTTGATAGGGAGATTGAGTTATATCCCGTACTTATTGATATGGTTAAATTGGCTGGGGAATCCTTCTTTAAAATGATAATGTGTTGACTGTTGGTTTTACTTCTAAATGTTGCTTGGCGTAGTAATGAGTTATGAACCTATTAAGTTAGAACGATTTAATTATGAGTGAGATATAAAGAGGTGTTACGATTGCACTCGTCCGTTTATTCCGTTAATCTTTTATCGTGTTGCGTGAACTAATCTTAGTCGACCTATGATGCTTACCAGTACGTGTGGTGTACTGATACTACTTTTGCTACATCTTTTCGATGTAGGTGTGTTTCAAGTGTTGCTTGAAGGTTTCTCTAATTGTGGTGGCGGATATCTTCCTTTAGCTTCTGTACATCTCATTCTGAAGGCGGGAGCTGTGTCTTTTTTTTTTTTTTTTCTATTTGTAATTTAGAAGCTCTTGTACCAATTTAGACTAGATCCTTGGAAAAGTGAAACTATTTTTAAAATAACTAAAGACTTCCCTCGTAAGGTTTACTAACCCACCCTCCTGTACTGGAATGCATAAATGAGGCCATGATGCTCGGTGTCTACTCTTTGCACCAATAGTATGACTCCAAAAAAAAAAAAAAACTGTGCAAATATTTTATGCATCTGATTTATTACACAATTAAGAGGATTTATTGTTGATAACAAGTGTACTGGCATATTTTGCAGTACATGTTTAATTAGAATAGCCCTTCCACCAAATGATAGCACTTTACCTTTCCAAGACTGCAGCCTATTCACAATCTTCAATAAGATTCCAGTGTATAACTCCTTCTTCCTTTTGCAGTAATAGATAGGACATCCCAAATATATGAATGGAAATTCTTTTCTTCCTATCCCTGTACAAATCTCCATTGTTATACTGACATCCATGGGAACATTATGATGCATATACACAACACTTTTCTCCTTGTTAACTTTTTGCCATGAACTACTTTCATATTTCCTAAGCATTTCCATTATCAACTATAATGAAAGAACATCTGCTGAAGAGAAGATTATCACGTCATCTGCCTAGGCAAGGTGATTTACCTTAGGACTCCATTTAGGCATTCCAAAACCTCTAATCTGAGGCACTTTATCTAGAGCAATTAAACTCCTTGTCAACACCTCAGAAGATAAAATAAACAATGTAGGGGACAGTGGATCCCCTTGATTCACTCCCCTAGAGGACTGAAAAAAATCCTGTTGTTGCACATTAATTAACACTAAATGCCAATTATTCAAGAGACCCTATCATATGCCTTAGCCATATCCAGCTTTAAAACTACATTAGCAGATTTGGTTCTCAATCTTATGTCTGAAATAATCTCTTGTGTTAGTAAAACATTTTCCACAATACTTCTTCCTTTAACAAAACTGGTTCAATGAAATAATGCGAGATAATTCATTGACCATTATTTCATGAGTCAGCCTGGAAAATATTTTGTTTACAAAATTACTCAAACTTATTGGCCTCATATCTGAAAAGGTATTTATTTGGTCCTTTTTAGGTAGTAAGACCAAGTTTGTATGAGTAATAAACCTTGGAAGTTCTGCCCCACAGAAAAAGCCTTGAACATATTTGTTATGTGTTCCCCTATTATATCCCAATAAGTCTGATAAAACAATCCGGTGAATCCACCAGGTCCCGCTGCACTCTCATTATTAAGGCTGAAAACCATATTTCTCACTTCTTCTAGACTTGGTATCTCATATATAGCATCATTTCCTTCCTCAGATACCATGTGTGGTACATAATCCAGTAGTTCAAACATTATAGGGTCCTCCTCCTATGTAAATTGTTCCCTGAAAAAACTAATAGCTTCTTCTGATATATCTGCATCAGTTTCAACCCAATCACCTTGATTATTCTGTATTCTTCTCAGCTGTTATCTCTTTCTCTTCCCCTGAATATATGTATGAAAGAATTTAGTATTTCTATCTCCATCTTTAAACCACAACATTTTAGCCTTTTATTTCCAGGACTCCTCCTCTAATTGAAGCCCAAATTGAATTTAGCCTTTTAGTATTTCTCTTGCCCGGTTATCTGTTATAGGATGAAGCCCAAATTGAATTTCATGCACTTTAATGACATCCTCTAGGGCCTCTATCTCCTGAAAAATATTAACAAAGGTACTCTTACTCCATTGAGTCAGGGCTATCTTGACCTTTTTCATTTTATGATGAAACAAGGTAAAGGGATTAGCCATGAACTCAGTGTTATGGAATGAAAAAAAAACGAGAGAGAAAATTGAAGAGAGAATAAACTATAATTCTTTGTATTGATTCTTCAATTCTTGTATTGAAAAATAAAAGACTACATCTCTATTTTTAGAGAAATAAAGAGAATAAAATAAAAAGAAAATATACTATTTCGTTGTAGATACTAAACTAAAAGGAAACTAAATATTCTATAATCAATATAGTGTCACGACCCAAACAACCGTGATTGGCACCCACCCAAATCCTTAAGTGGGCGAACCATCTACTTAACCAACCATCCAAACTATTATCAAATTACTTAGCCAATTTTAAAGCATTCAAAGATATAACAAGTATAAATATCTCCAAAAGTCTAGTCATTCCATAATTAAATAAAATCTGCGGAAGTCTAAACTATTACAATCCCTAAATCTGAAAGTCATTGTACAAGGACTCTAAAAAAACTGTCTAAGAAAGAATCACTGTCTAAAAATAACATAAATGTCTGAAATGAAATAGACATCTAAAATAGGAAAGATCTTCAGACGGCCTAGCATGGACAATAGCTCACCCTCAAATCTGTCGGAAACTGGCCTCAAGCTAAATATGAGATCTCGTAGAAGTCTCTGGATCACAATCTGCACTCAAAAGAATACAACAAGGTAGTATCAGTACAAACACTATGTACCGATAGATATCATAGGTCGACTAAGATTAGTATCATGCCTACAATCACAAAATCAATAAAATAGATAGTTAGGCACAACAACACATAACCACACCCGAAATCATTAACAAGAATCATCCAACACCTAAATATCAGCCAACACAGGGATAAGATAAATCCACACAAATAGAAATCAATAAGAGTAACTCTACCCATGTAATCACCAAACACAATCGTAAAACACAAATTATCTCAACTCTGTCACATATCCGTACACACATGCTAAATGGTAGTGTTTGACCCATTAGCCATGACCTGCAGGGGACCCATTAGCCATGACCTGCAGGGTACCCGTGGTGTCCATATACCCCCACTCCAGAATCTTACCTCGGATCACGAGCCTTTAACTTAGGCCACATCTTCACCCCCTATCAAATGTGCCTTTTCATATTTATATATCTTTCTCATCAAAATATATTTTGTTCCACAATCAATAAGGAATGTGAACAATCAAGAATCAATATCAGGGAACACAAGCCACTATATCACAAGTCATATCAAGACTCAAAAATCAATTCATCCATAATCATGAATAAGGGATTCCTCATAATCAACAAGAAGAATATATATGAACTCCTTCTTTATCATTTCATATCAATTCATCATATCATTAATCAATCTATATCAAACTGTAGGAATTATTAGCCACACTTTATGTCCGAAGCCCTAATCATGCTTCTCCTATCAATTTTATATCACATACAATCAACTTAACTCAAGTAGACCGTAACCTACCTCAAAGCAGAACTGGAATCATGTAATCACACTGCGATAGATTTCCCCTTTCGCAAAGCTTCCGAACATTCAAAGTCTAGAAATATAGTGCTATATGAGTATTCAAGTCATCTACTCGAACAATACAACACCTCGGGGAAAAGAACCTAATTACATTCTATCCTTTTTAGTGGGTGAACTATCACTAAGAGTGAATTCATCATAGCATCAACTCCAAACCATCATACTATTCCCATTCATGGGTTCTCTAATGAATTCAACCCTTTTTTTCTAGTAGTTTTTATGCTAAAGTTATCAGCTCAAGGGTTTTCTTAAGTTCTAGGGTTTTAGCCATTCATTCACCATTAATTGACCTTTAACTACTCATGGAATCTATCACGATGATGGAATTTACAAAGTCAAGGGCTGAGACGCACTTTAGCCCTAACCTTAAATTTTTGCCATAGTAGTTCTTGGAAACTGTTTTAGTGTTATATGGGGAATGGGCTCAGAATAAAGAATATAAAAGACGGATTCTGCCTCCCGTCGACCACTGCAGTGGACGGTGTCTCGCTGCAGTGGTCTCACTATAGCGGGAAACCTCTTGCTATGGCAGATCTTATTAAAGTCCTGCCTCCCGCGGCAGCGACCCACAGCCTTCTACGATGGACCCGCTGTAGCTGTCTATTTGAACCAGTAGCTCAGGGTTTTGCATTAGTTTTCACCCAAAATCCCAACTCCAATCCAAGGCCCTACAGACGCAAACAAAACATGTACAAATACATAAAAACACACTACTGACTCACCCGCAGCCTCAGAATTCCCAATAGAGGTCTAGTTTTTCTAAGTCACTCCTTCCCCCCTCCATTACGACCTAGCGGGTCATTACATGTAGTAACTAGACATAGAAGGAAACTAAATGCTCTAGAATATTTCTAGCCAAAAACGGAAGTAACTATTTCTACCACTAATTAAATCATGAAGCGGAAGGAAAGTAAATTTTAACATTCCCCCCTAAAACAAATTTACCATTCTCCCTCAAACTCAAGTTGGTGTATCCAATTTGAGTTTGAAGCCTTGATTGTTCTAGAAAAATGCACTCTTCCTTGCTTATGTTGCGCAATCTAAAAGAGTTGATCCTCCTCATCTTCTGTTTCTACCAGTAATGCTTGTGAGTTGTCTAAGGCGTCTTTGAACTTGCACACTTTTGTAACATGACCTGCTTGTTTGCAATTTCCACATATAGCATCTGATCTCCCCCAACAAAATTTTTCTAAGTGTGTTTTCTTTTTGCAATATTTGCAAGGAGGATAGTTGACTTTTCCTTTTTGGTGTTTTGTATAAAAAATACCTTCAACAACTTTATCTTGTTGAAAGCTCTTCTTTGCTCTTGTGCTTGAAGAGCACTTATTAATTCTGCAAAAGAGATAGTAGAGAGATCTGTAGACTCTTTTAGAGCGGAGATTTTAGACTCAAATCTCTCAGGAATAGTCATTAGGATTTTTTCAACTATTCTGTTATTCTTGAATTCTTGCCAAGCAATCTGATTCTATTGATAATCAAATAAATTCTGTCAGAATATTGAGTGATTGTCTCACCCTCTTGCATTCTAAGACATTCAAAATCTCTTTTCAAATTCAAAATTTGATTTTGTCTGCCACGTTCACTTCCTTGATATTCCTTTTCAAGTTTTTCCAAAGCTTCTTTTGCTATTTCACATGCAATAATTTAAAAAAAAAAAAAATTGAACCAACAACAAAATTATGAATCACAATCTTGGATTTGTACTTTTGGTTTTCTCTTCTGAGTGAGTTTTGATTCGGGCGGGATTAGAATTTTCAGGAAGTGGTTCTATGGTTTTATCTTCCTTTACAACTTCCCACAAATCAAAAGCTTCAAGTTAAGACTTCATCTTAACTGATCAAATTTGATAGTTTTCACCAGTAAAGGTTTGTGGGGGCGTTGAAAGAGAGATTATTGCTTGTCGTGATTTGAAATACGGTAAAAAATAGTATGGGTAAAAAATTGGTTAAAACTGGTTTAAAGTAGCCCTGCGTTAAAAATAAAAGTAAGGGTTAAAATTTGTTTAAAGTAGCCCTGCGTTAAAAATAAATGCAAGAGTTAAAATTTGGTTGAAAATGAGTTAAAAAATGGTTGAAAGTAGTTCTTTTTCTTTAATGAAAACACAGATCCATTGAGATGAATGAATCTAGCTGTGATACCACTGTTATGGAATGAAAAAAACGAGAGAGAAATTTGAAGAGAGAATAAGCTATAACTCTTTGTATTAATTCTTGAATTGTTTCTTGCATTGAAAAATAAAAGACTACATCTCCATTTATAGAGAAGTAAAGAGAATAAAATAAAAATAAAATATACTATTTCCTTATAGATACTAAACGAAAAGAAAACTAAATATTTGTAACGACCCGTTTGGTCGTTATAATCTTTCCGAGCTTGGCTAGCTCACTTTTGATGTTGACACGCCTTTCGAGGTATCTAGATTTGATTCGGGCTACCTTTTGTGAAATTTGGGCTTATAGCGAAAAAGAGTTGACTCAAAATTGACTTTTGGGTAAATAGACCTTTTTCGATAATCCGTAGATTCTGAGTTGGGTAATCGGACCTTTTGACTCAAAGTTGACTTTTGGGTCGGGATGGTTATTTAGAAATTGTGTGTATATCTGGTTCGGTTCGCAATGCACTCGGGTGCTTTTTGGGAGTTGGGTTGGGAAGTTGGAATTGAGGTATCAGGGGTTGACTCGGTCAACGAGGCCTCCGTTGGGAATTTCGAAGCCCCGAGCGCGTTCGTAGCATGTTTTTATGTGTGTCTCTGTATGTGGTTTGTGAGCAGCTGGCCTCGGGAATTAGTCAAAAATTCGAGTTGAAGTATGAAATTTGGGAAAGTTTCTGGTGTCTGGTGTACACTTTGGCGGCACCAGCACCACAGCAGTGGTACCGCTGAAGTGGTCACCCTGTCGCGAAAGCGGCCTATGCCAATTGGGCAGCGGTCATGGGACCGCTGGGCAGCACCGCTGGAGCGGTAGTGGTGTCGTGAAAGAGGGTGACGAGCAGTTAGTTCATTAAATGAAGTGTTAAAAACCCTTAGTCTATTATTTATTATCATTCCGAAATATGAGCTCTTGGGAACTATTATAGAGAATTCTTGGTGGTAAGTCCCTCTAATCCCCTTGCTGATTCATTATTCCTAAACATCTTATAATTCCTCTTTCCTTGTTAGTTCCTCAGTAATGGAAGATAAAAGTGGATTTAATGGATATTTTATCTAGGTTTTTTAATAATAAAATTGATTGGGTTTATGCTAGATTATGATGTATCTAGGGCTATTAATCATACATCTTCCATTATTAGTGTTGGATTCTTGAATCAAAGAGTTAGGGTTTATACCAAAAATTGGGGGTTTTACTTGAATTTCGAAATTGGGTGACTCCTTGAGTTAATTCAGCAATTAGTTGGTGGGTTTTGATCATCTAGAGTTTAATTTGATATTTTACCCCCGAATTTTCCGTTTTGACCTTGTGGGGCCCGTTTTCCCAAATTCTAGGGTTGGTTTTTGACCTAATTTGAATCATAGCAATATAGGGATCGATCTTCAAGATTTCTAATCTAGATTTTGAATATCCCTAGACTTTCTTGATATTGAGGCTCAGCGGAAAGGGACAGCTAAGGAGTGATTGTTGGTGTTTTACTGTTCGGCCATCCAGGTAGGTTATGGCTTACCCTTGGTGAGACTTCGTATACGAAGCATATATTTAGCTTATATTGTCGTAGAAAGTATGTAAACATTCGGGTATGAAGTTGGGTTGGATAGTGTATTAGGTTGGGCCCTGTTGTATGATTGGGGCTAGCCACCCTGTTGTGTTGTGTTTTGAGTTGTTCCATTGTTGTGGGCTTGATGCCGCGTAATTATAGTAGATATTGAAGACTATAGCTCTATCTTGTTCATGATATTG
The DNA here is from genome assembly GCF_019175385.1 of Lycium barbarum. NCBI lineage: Eukaryota > Viridiplantae > Streptophyta > Magnoliopsida > Solanales > Solanaceae > Lycium > Lycium barbarum. Next base: position 32,960,835 of record NC_083339.1, on the reverse strand, counting down.
TGGTACCGTACTTGTTGACATTGATTACGAGCATAGTATTCTATGTGACTTGTATAGTCTTTCATGATATGGTTGGCTTACCCGTGCTTGGTACTTGTGATATTAATCTAATTATTGTTGTTGATTCATACATCGCATGCATTCTCACCTCTCATGAAATATTGTTGATACATTGTTGATACTTGATGAAATACTTTGGTGAGCTGAGCTCAGTTTGCATGAGAGTTATGTTAGAAGTCGGATATCTGATGGTTGTCCCGAAATCATGGATTGTGTGTGAGTGATGTGAAAAGTATAATATCCGATAGTTGTCCCAGAATCGTGGATTGTGTGGAGTGATGTGAGAGTCCGATGTTCAATGGTTGTCCCGAAATCGTGGATTGAGTGAGTAGATGGACTTCGCAGGTCCCCCATGGGTTGTGCTACCGGGACGTCGATACTTCCGTCCGGAGTACATGTGTACAAAGCATTGCATTGCATTTGCATTCGCATTCTTATATCATTGCATTGCATTGCATTGCATTATGGCTTAGATATTGATGATCTGGTGATTTACTTGTATTGTTGGTTTTGGATTGGACATATTGAGACTGGGCACACTTGGGTTTAGATGCTTCAACCTAGGTGATGACGAATACTTGGTTCTGAATTGTGTTTGACTTATACTTGTTGATTTATCTACCTATCTTGCCTTATCGTCTGAATTATGTTAGCTATACTTAGTCGGGCGATGATACCTACCAGTACTGTGGTTTTGTACTGACCTGCACTTGCTGCATTCTTTTATGAGTGTAGAGTTCCAGGTTGGACCTACTTCCGTCTCCCGTGGCTGATAGTCTCTATCAGTATAGCTTTGAGTTTCCAGGGTGAGCACGAGAAGTTCGCTGTGTTGAAGACTCCTCTATTTTATGTCTTATTTTTCCATTCTGAGACATATACAGATATGATGTATCATTATATTTCTAGACTTGTATATTTTTTGTTTAGATGCTCTTGTATGGACTAGACCAGACCCTGGGTGTATTTTCTTATTTCCGCACTTTCGTCTATATTACTATCGTACGACTTACGTGATTTATTCTCTCTCGATTAATTGATTTAGGTATTATGCCTTTATTATTATTAGGTTAAGGGTTCGCTTCCCGAGATGGGAAAGGTTAGTGCCTGCACGACTTAGTCAAATTGGATCGTGATAAGTTGCTATCAGAGCTCTAGGTTACTCGGTCTATAATACAACAACGTGTCTAGTAGAGCCTTGTGAATCGGTACGATGAGCTTCGCACTTTTCTGTGAGAGCCTATAAGACATTTAGAAAATCTCACTTTCATTCTACTTTATTCTAATTGGTATCTGGAAAAAGCAAATTGGTATCTGACTCTTATCTCTTCTCTCACAGATGGCGAGGACTCGAGCTACTATAGCCCAAGATCAGGTGCTAGAGCCCGCGGCTGTAGTTGGCACCCTGTTACACCCCGGGAAATTTCGCAGTACCAAGACTGTAGGCGGCTTAGTATGAGCTCAAGGGAGAGTAAAGTTATACAAGAATTAGGGATGAAGATTATATTATATGAATATAGGAATATATATATATATATATTGGAGACTGTATGGATTAAATCAGTTAACACGTTACTTGATGAATAGCCCTCGTAACCGTAAGTTAACGTGGGGCCCACATGTCGCGGTTTTATAAAGGACATATGAAAAGTGATATGAGTAGTACATGGGAAGTTGAGCAAGTCTTAAGAAGGACCCTTAAGCCAAATATGTGCATAAGCCCTCCAAAAGGATGATTTAAGGATGCTTTTTCGAGTGATCTGACTTGGAGGGGCCAAAACGCTATTATAAGTTTGGAATTTGGAAATACACCAAAAAATGAGAGTTGTAGATAATTGAAAGATCTTTCCAACCATAGGTCGTGGGCCCTCATATGATATCGGGATCAAAAGTTATGGCCATTTTAAGATAAAGACTCCAAGCTGCCAAATGGCTTCCGCGGGTCCCACTTGGGAAGGTCGGTGGAACCGGCTTAGGACGGGTATAAATACTCCCATTAACTCCATTTTTTAAGCATTCTTAAATTCTAAATAGTCCTAGAAACTTCCCAACACAACCCCCAAACATTTATAGCCAATTAAATCAAGAATTTAACAAGATTACACCAAACTAGTCCATGAAAGGTGATTGTTTTTTCTTCTACTTGATGTTGTGGTAAGTTTGATCTTGAAGAAAGTTGGTGTGGCTGAATTTCCTCAAGTATAAGGTATGTTCTTCACCCTATCTCTTATGTTAAGTTGATTTGAAGATTTAGCAAGTCTTAAAAGTGAAAATAGTTATGGAGAAAAGGTCATAAAGTGTTGTGTTGTAGTTGTTGTGTTATGGACTATTTTGAGCATGTTGTGGCTGTGTGGTTGGGCTGATTTACATGTATATGGATGGTATCTAATGTTGTTGCTGTGTTGATGAGATTATGCTCTTTGATTGGGAAGAAAGGAGGTGTATATTGTTGTTGTATGTTGAAAAACATCGTGTGGGATGTTTTATTGAATATTTTGGTGTTGATGATGATGTTGTTGATATTAGTATTGCTATTGTTGTTGTTTTGTTGGTATTGTGATTTCGGGCTAGGGATATAAACAGGGGAGATGCTGCCGAAATTTCGGCAGATCCTAGAAAGAGCGAACTTAAAAGCTTAGGATAAACACTTGATAACGAGCCTAACGATAGTGTGAATTCCCTTGACTGTAGATTTGCGAGTTCGAGAAGTGAAAATTGAGCGAATACATAAGGTTCAAGGTATGTAAAGTTATGCCTTCCTTCTTTTTGGCATGAATTACATAAAATGAGCAAACGACGAACATACTGAATTCTGGTTCTAAGTGGTACTTGACATGATAGCTTTCTTTGATTCTCAAGTGTTGGGTCATTCTATCTATTCTCTTGAGTCTTCAGATGATGATTCAGCTTGTTTATGATTGCTCCTAATATTGTATTTGTGCATATTATTGTTACATCATTTCACCGAGTCTCTCACTAGAGGGCCGGGTACGTACTCATGCATATTGTTAATGTATCACTTCATCGAGTCCCTCACTAGAGGGCCGGGTACGTATTCGTGCACAGTTTCATTGCATTGTTCACTGAGTCCCTCACTAGAGGGTCGGGTATGTATATTCTATACTTTATTGAGTCCCATAATGGGCCGGCTACGTATTATATTTCACTGAGTCCCATAATGGGCCAGGTACAGTATATGATTATTTCACCGAGACCCATAATTGGCCGGGTACGGTATATATGTGTATCACTTCATTCACCGAGTCCCATAATGGGCCGGGTACGGTATTATTTATATATATATATATATATGCATGACTCATCTCATAAAGCATAGATGCATTGGTATCCTGGATTATCATACTTGTCTCCTATCATCTTTTTACTCAGTCATGATCTTCTTTATTGTACTTCATGCTTTACATACTCAGTACATTTTTCGTACTAACCCCCTTTCTTCGGGGGCTGCGTTTCATGCCCGTAGGTACAAATACTCAGTTTGGTGATCCTCAAGCTTAGGACTGCTACTCAGCTGTTTGGAGAGCTCCATTGTTTCGGAGCTTGAGTCATTTTGCTACAGATCCTTTTGGTATAGACTTATGCATATTCAAGGGTACGACGAAACCCTGTACCGCCATGTTTCACTGTTATACTCTTAGAGTTCTGTAGATATATGTGGGTTGTGTATATATGTTTTGGTCAGCTATATTGATGTAGTTCATTTTGGATGTCCCCGTGTATAGCGGCAGCCTTGTCGGCTTGCATATTTTCTATTTCTTGATTAGCTGTGAATTCTCAGGAGACAGGTTCATTTTGATATATGACATGATGAGTTTACAACACGATTTAACAGATTGCCATATTGTTTTCAGTTTCAGTCTGATTATATCTAGCAGGTTCGTACACGGATGTCCTGCTCGGGCACTAGTCATGGCCATCGGTTTGGGTCGTGACAAAAGTTGTATCAGAGAAATTTATCCTAGGGATTGTCTACAGACCGTGTCCGTTAGAGTCCTGTTTATGAGTGTGAACCCGGGCACGCTTATAAACAGGAGGCTGCAGGGAATTTAGGAATCATTGACCTTTCTTTCTATCTTAGATCCAGCGATAGAGCCAGAGTCTAGGAAAGATAGCTTCTGACCCCTTTTCCTGTAGGTAGGTGCAGACTGACGCGAGATGAAGAGATCAGCCTCAGATAGTGGGGGTGCTAAGAAGGCCCCCAGAGTAGATCCAGGACCCAGGCTCCCGGACCGAGCAGGAGGAGCATCAGTTATTCCATTAAGACTGATCCCTCGAATGACCCAGCGACGATTCCTCCAGAGTTTTTAACTTCGAGGGAGGAGGACCCCTCAGGGGACAGTTATGACACGAACCTGTCTGAGGGATCGTCTGGGACACCGAAGGAGGAGATCCCCGAGGCTGTACCAGCTGCTCCTGTAGCAGAGCACTACGTCAGACCAGCTACCCCGGTGAGTGTTACGGATTACTCTAGCCCTTTATCCTGGCCGTCGGTAAACTAGGAGTTGCCCGTTTATCCATATCCCTCGGACTCAGATGAGAGAGATGATGAAGGCCAGACGAGCAGATGGTGGGTAGACAATGACGAAGAGCACACTACATTTTATAGTCCACAAGATCAGACTAGAGACCGATCAACTACAGGTATACGAGTCTTTATTGGAGATTCCTATGTATGTGCATTTGTTGTAGATTATTAATTAATAGCAACGAGCGAAAATCCTAAACGGACTGATAACCAAGTATTTATAAGTAACGACGATCAAGGTGTTTCTCCACCATTGGGAATTTTGAAATCTAAGATGGAAGGTAGTTATACGCGCAGATGAAAGGTGAATATTCAGGATTGAAAAGGCCAAAATAGTATTTGCGTAGTCAGAAGAGTAAGAGATCCTTTCTAATTCGAAGGGAGATGAATTACAAGAATGTATTGGAATCTGTTAGAACTTCAACTTGTTCTAGGTCGTGTGATGAAGGTCACACAGTAAGGTGGATGCGATCATACCGGCCCTAATGCACCGGATTTCATTAGAGCTTTAGGGTTAAGCGTGCTGGCGTGAGAGAAATACTAGGATGGGTGACACTCTGGGAAGTATATTAAGAGCTTTTCCAATTCAGACATAAGAGGCAGATAAGAAATTAAAGTAACTTAAGGGAAATTGGAGTATGTGGAGTGGTTGGAAACCCTAAAAGATCGCGAATGATGCGACGGACTAAACCGACAAGGAGAAAGAAGGTGCATCACCGCTCTAGAACTAGGATAAGTTTGAAAGGTATTCGGAAATACTTTGGAAGTGCGGCATTAGTAAATATATGTATGTATGTGTATGAAATCCCATATGCGGCCGCGTCAACTGATACGTGTGCCCCAGCAACCAACGCTGCTATATACTTAAGGCATTAATCGAACAGGGTATTGAAGTTCATGTGACATATGTTACCAGGTACGTTGATGTTATTTTTACTAGAGGTTAGATTTGGAAAGTCCTAATGCAATGACATCCGGGAAAGGAAGAAAGTGAGTATACAGAAAGTAAGGAGACCAAAATGTCACGAAAAAAAATGTAAGGAACAAGGGTGAGTGAAGCTTCCAAGAGAGACGACGGGCAACACAAGGGACTATTGGATAAAATTCGAAGGTACGCATGCGAAAGGGATAAAGTGTGGTCGTATGGAACAAAAGAGGAATGTGTGGGGTCAGAGAACAGAATTCGATAAGTGGGACTAAAGGATGTAATCACTAATAGGGATGGAAAGTAAGAGAAAGAATGATCAGGCCTTGCAACGATGCTAAGAGATTTCCAGCTCTCGAGAGGTATATAAAGGGATAAATGTGTAGTCATATTGACATGGTTGCCTCGGACACGAAGAAGCCTTCCTAAAAGATGGTTTGAGAATAGAACGGATTTGCGCGTTTACAGGAATATTTCATGAACTTCAGGGTCGAAAAAAAAGAGTATAATGCAGGGATTTCATGATACGAACAAGAAGTGGCAGAACACTGGAAGAACTACAACGCATAGGTAGGACGCAAATAAGTAGACAAGGAAAATCTCGGATAAATGAGCTAAGTGAATAAAAGGATTGATAGTGGAAGTGGATGGGTGTAGCATTAACTCTCAATGATATATTGTAGACGTAAAGTGAAATCGGAAACTCAGATAAAAAGAATTTCAGTGATAATAGTTGTGGAGGAAGACGAGGGATAAAAAGAACAAACTGTGAACAAATGTTCTGTAAAATGTTTTGATGGATTCCAATATTCCCATTAACCCGTTGATTCGGGAAATGTTCAGTCATAAAAGGTGGAAGTAGAAAGGCCTTAAAGAAGGCAGCGAGAATGGATCAGTAATGCATAAGCTCTTCGTCTAAATGCAAAACCCTCAACTAGAAGAAAGAAAAAAATAGTCAAGCTATGAGACGAAAGAACTCTAGTATTGTAAGAGACCAAAAGAGTTGGAGGATCATTAGGGTTGTCCAATGACTATCAGTACTTGGGAGTTATTAGTGTCTAAGAACACCCTAAAAAGGAGGAAAGAGCAGATCTAATTCTGAAAGGAGGTATAGCATTGTTAAAACTCCAAAGAAAGAAAGATGCTAGTTTAAAGAGGCCAAGATTCAGGACATAATGGCATATCAAGAATGTATTAAGAGGGAGCAGAAGTGAATTAAAGATAAGCAACCCACAAGCAGGCATGAAAAAGGAATTACGATGGATCAAGAAATACTTCATGCGGACGTGAGATATTATATTTCTAGGCTCGGCGTATTCTAAAGAGTAATAAAGAGAATAAGGAAGGTCTCTAAAATAATTTCACAGAGAATAATGGAAAAGACGACAGGAGGAAATCTTAGTGCCCGAAGAGATATTGTAACAAAAGGAGCAATGGTTGGCAGTTTGGCAATTTCCAAAGGAAGAAAGAGCGTTGTTCGGCCATATCATCGGATATTAGGGAGCACCTCTCGGATCACTAATTACACTGGATAGGAGGGCATATATTATTGGAATTATAGGAATTATCAACGTGAAGTGATACCCAACTAAAATAAAAAGGAGGCCATACTGGAAGGCTAACAGAGAAAAAATACTAACGAGGTAATCGCCAGTACAAGGAAATCGAGTGTAAATATATTTACGTTGCAAGAAAGTCGTAATGAAGTAAGAATTTCTATAGCCTTATGCTTCTGGAATTGTATCGCGAGGTTGAGGAAAGGAAATTAGGGGAAAAGTTTTGGTAGGAATTCGAAGATGCGATGAACTATGAAATTAGTTTGAACTCGAATTATAGGTTGTTCCAATCGATATGCATTGGAGAATAATGAAAAGGGTGAGGAAACATTATGTACATACGCTTTTTGGATACCGTATGACTGATTTTGAAAAGAAATTGGGGAGGATAGCTCGAGGAGCATAACCATTATATTTGTTAGTAATAAAGTGATATTGAACAAACAATTGGGGAGTGTCAGTGCGAGAGCGGCTGTGATGAGGATGAAAAGGATTAGAGAGCCTGGCTGATGAACTACACGGAGTCAATACAGTGTGACTCTAAGATCAACGGGTACAAGAAGGGATAACCCAAGATGGCACCAAAGGAGTAAACACAGAAAGGGCACCGTATTTGAGCGAGGGAGCGGCCCACTAATAAAGAAACAAGGAGTGAGGAAAAGGGAGTACTTGCAAGACGATGAGTGGTTATGGCATTGCAAGTCAAGACTACGATATAGGAAATAGAACAAGAGCGGGATACGAGTTGATATCTGATTCTGAACATAAGAACAAAGAGGTGATGGAGTGCATAGATGAGTCCAATGAAAGAGTTAAAAGCGTGGGAAGAAACTGACCAATGTATAGTATAAAGATACGACGATCGGATTCTAAGAGGAAGGCAACGAACCAACAGAGATTTTGTGGTTTGTAAATTACAACATTCAAGGATGAATGTTTTTAAAAGAGAAGGATGTTAAACCCCGGGAAATTTCGCATTACCAAGACTGTAGGAGGCTTAGTATGAGCTCAAGGGAGAGTAAAGTTATACAAGGATTAGGGATGAAGATTATATTATCTGAATATACGAATATATATATATATATATATATATATATATATATATATATATATATATATATATATATATATATATATATATATATGGCATTGGAGACCGTATGGAGTAAATCAGTTAACACGTTACTTGATGAATAGCCCTCGTAACCGTAAGTTAACGTGGGGCCCACATGTCGCAGTTTTATAAAGGACATATGAAAATTGATATGAGTAGTACATGGGAAGTTGAGCAAGTCTTAAGAAGGACCCTTAAGCCAAATATGTGCATAAGCCCTCCAAAAGGATGATTTAAGTATGCGTTTTCGGATGATCTGAATTGGAGTGGCCACAACGCTATTATAAGTTTGGAATTTGGAAATACACCAAAACATGAAAGTTGTAGATAATTGAAATATCTTTCCAACCATAGGTAGTGGGCTCTAATACGATATCGGGATCAAGAGTTATGACCATTTTAAGATAATGACTTCAAGCTGCCAAATGGCTTCCGCGGGTCCCACTTAGGAAGGTCGGTGGAACCGACTTAGGAGGGGTATAAATACCCCCATTAACTCCATTTTTTCATCATTCTTAAATTCTCAGTAGTCCTAGAAACTTCTCAACACAACCCCAAACATTTATAGCCAATTAAATCAAGAATTTAACAAGATTACACCAAACTAGTCCATGAAAGGTGATTGTTCTTGCTTCTACTTGATGTTGTGGTAAGTTTGGTCTTGAAGAAAGTTGGTGTGGCTGAATTTCTTCAAGTATAAGGTATGTTCTTCACCCTATCTCTTATGTTAAGTTGATTTGAAGATTTAGCAAGTCTTAAAAGTGAAAATAGTTATGGAAGAAAGGTCATAAAGTGTTATGTTGTAGTTGTTGTGTTATGGACTATTTTGATCATGTTGTGGCCGTGTGGTTGGGCAGATTTACATGTATATGGATGGTATCTAATGTTGTTGGTGTGTTGATGAGATTATGCTCTTTGATTGGGAAAAAAAGAGGTGTATATTGTTGTTGTATGTTGAAAAACATCGTGTGGGATGTTTTATGGAATATTTTGGTGTTGATGATGATGTTTTTGATATTAGTATTGCTATTATTGTTTTTTGTTGGTATTGTAATTTCGGGCTAGGGATATAAACAGGAGAGATGCTTCCAAAATTTTGGCAGATCCTAGAAAGAGTGAACTTAAAAGCTTAGGATAAGCACTTGATAACGAGCCTAACGATAGTGTGAATTCCCTTGATTGTAGATTTACGAGTTCGAGAAGTGAAAGTTGAGCGAATACATAAGCTTCAATGTATGTAAAGTTATCCCTCCTTCGTTTTGGCATGAATTACATAAAATGAGCAAACGACGAACATACATGATTCCAATGAGTTTTGGTTCTCAGTGGTACTTGACATGATAGCTTTCTTTGATTCTAAGTGTTGGTTCATTCTATCTTTTCTCTTGAGTCTTCAAATGATGATTCATCTTGTTTATGATTGCTCTTAATATTGTATTTGTGCATATTATTATTACATCATTTCACCGAGAACCTCACTAGAGGGCCGGGTACGTATTCGTGCATATTGTTAATGTATCACTTCACCGAGTCCCTCACTAGAGGATCGGGTACGTATTCGTGCACAGTTTCATTGCATTGTTCACCGAGACCCTCACTAGAGGGCCGGGTATGTATACTATATATTTTACCGAGTCCCATAATGAGCCGGGTACGTATTATATTTCACCGAGTCCCATAATGGGCCGGGTACGGTATATGATTATTTCACTGAGTCCCATAATGGGCCGGGTACGGTATATGATTATTTCACTGAGTCCCATAATGGGCCGAGTACGGTATATATGTATATGACTTCATTCACCGAGTCCCATAATAGGTCGGGTACGGTATATTATATATATATATATATATATATGCATGACTCATCTCATAAAGCACAGATGCATTGGTATCCTGGATTATCATACTTGTCTCCTATCATCATTTTACTCAGTCATGATCTTCTTTGTTGTACTTATTGCTCTACATACTCAGTACATTTTCTATACTGACCTTCTTTCTTCGGAGGATGCGTTTCATGCCCGCAGGTACAGATACTCAGTTTGGTGATCCTCAAGCTTAGGACTGCTACTCAGCTGCTTGGAGAGCTCCATTGTTTCGGAGCTTGAGTCATTTTGCTACAGATCCTTTTGGTATAGACTTATGCATATTCAAGGGTACGGCGAAGCCCTGTACCGCCATGTTTCACTGTTATACTCTAAGAGGTCTGTAGACATATGTGGGTTGTGTATATATGTTTTGGTCAGCTATATCGATGTAGTTCATTTTGGATGTCCCCGTGTATAGTGGCAGCCTTGTCGGCTTGCATATTTTCTATTTCTTGATTAGCTGTGACTTCTCAGGAGACAGGTTCATTTTGATATATGACATGATGAGTTTACAACATGCTTTAATAGATTTCCATATTGTTTTCAGTTTCAGTCTGATTATATCTAGCAGGTTCGTACATGGGTGTCCAGCTCGGGCACTAGTCATGGCTATCAGTTTGGGTCGTGACATACCCGAGGGCGAGCGAAAACCTGAGGACGCTGCAGAGCTAGAGGCCGCGGGGCTGCCCTGGCCAGGGGAAGGGTTCCTGCGGTAGGATAGAGGTGCGAGAGATCTCCATTTCCAAAGCCTGAGGTCTAGCAGGATCAAGACCAGGCCGCCGAGGAGGATGTGGCCCCGGCACGGACACAGCCCGTGATTACTTCTGATCAGATTATGTAGGATACTATGGCCATAGTCTTACTTCATCTTGATGCCCAGCAGGTTGCCGCTGGTGTTACTACTCCTAGCGGAGGTTCACAGACCAGAGTTGGGGCACATACCCCTGAGCAGAGAGCTACTTGGGTGGCACACCCCGCTGCAGCTATGGCCCCCCATATTGATGCGGTGCCAGCCCCGAGTGATAATCTTAGGCCCATGCAAGGTCCTATTATGACCGTGTCGGATCAGGATCGTGTTGGGAGGTTCAGGAAGTTAGAGCCGCCGAGGTTGTTGGGTACTTCTGCAGAGGACGCTTATGAGTTCATCCTGGATATGCATGAGTTGCTACATAAGATGGGGATCGCGGAGACCCATGGAGTTGACTATGTGTCCTACCAGTTTTTCAGCGACGGTGGAGGTATTTTGTTGCTTGCAGACCAGAGGGTTCCCCTCCCCTGAGTTATACTCAGTTCTACCAGGCCTTCCTTGAGAAGTATGTGTCTCGGTCTTTGAGAGAAACGTGTAGGGAGGAGTTTCTACATCTACAGAAGAGGAGTTTATCGGTGGAGGCCTATGTGACTCGCTATCTATTTCTAGCCTGTTATTCCACTCCTTTGATCCCTACTAAGGCTGATAGATTAGGCATTTTATTAGTGGGCTAGTTGACTCACTTCAGATTCCTTGCCTTCAGATGGAGGCTATGGGGGCTTCCTTCCAATCCATAATCAAGCATGCTTCTCTAGTTGAGGCTGCTAAGGCCCGTACATTTAGAAGTGGTGGTGACAAAAGACCACGTCGGACTAGGAGTTTTGGTGGTTCTAGTTCAAGGGGCGCCGGTCAGTCTTCGAGGCCGTACCAGCCATATTCTGGCCGCCCTATGCACTCAGCATTGCAGGTTTCCTCCAGTGAGCCACCCAAACAGAGAGCTTCTGAGAGTTTATTTTCTCGGCCGGTAGATAGGGTTGTATCATCCGGGTCATCAACTTCATTTTATCAACCTCTAACCACTCTGACCTATTATTTTTGTAAAGATATGGGGCATAGTGCTAGGAGATGTCCCCAACCCAGGCGAGATTATTAGCCACCGAGAACTCCGACATCATCTGGTGGTCGAGGTGGTTCTTCTCAGAGAGGGCAGTGCTCAGTCAGGCCGAGCTGGTTCTTAGGGTGCTAAAGGTGGATCCCAGGCAGTTAGAGGGGGATCCCAGAGTTCGAGAGAGGGATCTCAGACTGGACATGGTGGGCGCCATTGTTACTCATTTTCGGGTAGGCCCGAGGCAGAGGCCTCAGATGTTGTTATTTTAGGTACTATTTTTGTCCATCATAGAACAACATCTATGTTATTTGATCCTGGATCCACTTATTCGTATGTGTCTACATATCATGCCGTTGGTTGGGATTTTCCTTGTGATAGCATAGATATACCTTTTCACGTGTCTGCTCCGATTGGAGATTTTGTTATGTCATGTTTGGTTACTTTTATGGGGTATGATACTTGGGTAGATTTGATGATTCTCGATATGGTGGACTTTGATATTATCTTGGGCATGTCCTGACTTCCTCCTTATCACGCGATATTGGACTGTCACGCCAAGACAGTCACCTTAGCTATGCCGGGCATTCCTAGGCTTGAGTGGAGGAGTACTCCTAGTCTCGCTCTGAAGAAGATCATTTCCTTTCTTCAGGCGAAGAAGTTAGTCAACAAAGGGTGTTTAGCTTATCTGGCTCATGTGCGAGACACTACTGTTGCATCTCCAACCCTTGAGTCCATTCATATTGTGAGCGAGTTGCAGAGGTATTCCCGTCTGATCTGCCAGGTATGCCACCCGATCGAGACATTGACTTCTGCATTGACTTGGATCCGGGCACTAGCCCTATTTCTATTTCACTATATAGGATGGCACCAGCCGAGTTGAGAGAGCTTAAGAAGTAGTTCAATTTATTGAGCAAGGGGTTCATTAGACCGAGTGTCTCCCCTTGGGGTGCTCCTGTGTTATTTGTGAAGAAGAAAGATGGAACCATGAGCATGTGCATTGATTATCGTCAGCTGAACAAGGTTACTATTCAAAACAAGTGCCCAATGCCTCGTATAGATGACTTATTTGATCGGCTTCAGGGTGCTTCAGTGTTTTCGAAGATTGACTTGCGTTCAGGCTACCACCAGTTGAGGATCAGGACTGAGGATATTCCAAAGACAGCCTTTCGGACGAGATATGGACACTATGAGTTTCTAGTGATGTCTTTTGGGCTTGCCAATGCCCCGACCGCATTTATGACTTTGATCAATGACATCTTTAGGCCATTCCTTAACTCCTTCATGATTGTTTGTATTGATGATATCTTGGTGTATTCCAAGAGTAGGGAGGAGCATGAGAGCCATCTTCGTACTATTCTTGGGTTGTTGAAGAAGCATACCTTGTTTGCTAAGTTTTCGAAGTGTGAGTTTTGGTTGGAGTCTATACCATTCTTGGGCCATATTGTGTCTACGGATGGGATTATAGTTGACCTACAGAAGATTGAGGCCGTGAGGGGTTGGGCAAGGCCCGCTACTATTACCGAGGTTCGTAGTTTTGTGGGTTTGGCCAGCTATTACTGCCTCTTTGTGAATAGTTTTGCTATTATTGCTTCATCTTTGACCAGATTGACTCAGAAGGATTTTCCCTTCCAGTGGTCAGATGATTGTGAGGAGAGCTTTCAAAAGCTCAAGCTTCTTTTGACTTCAGCCTCGATCTTAGCATTACCCGTGGAGGGTAAGGATTTTGCGGTCTATTTTGATGCCTCCCGTATGGGTTTGTGTGTTGTGTTGATGCAGGAGGGTAGAGTGATAGCTTATGCTTCCCGTCAGTTGAAGATCCATGAGAAGAATTACCCTACCATGATTTGGAGTTGTTGGTCGTGGTCTTTGCTTTGAAGATTTGGAGGCACTATTTGTATGGCGTTCATTGTGAGGTTTTCACCGATCACCGTAGCCTCCAGCATGTGTTTACCTAGAGAGATATTAATTCCAGGCAGCGCTGATGGATGGAGCTCCTGAAGAACTATGTCATCTCTATTCTTTATCATCCCGGGAAAGCCAATGTTGTGGAGGATGCCTTGAGTCGCAAGGCGGTGAATATGGGGAGTTAGCTCGTTTGATTATTTTCGAGCATCCTTTGGCCATGGAGGTTCAGACTCTGGCCAACAGTTTCTTTCGCCTTGATATTTTATCCCCAGGCAGGGTTTTGGCTTGTGTAGAGGCGAGGTCTTCTTTATTGAATCATATAAGGGCTCATCAGTTTGAGGATGCTCCGTTAAGCAAGATTCGAGATAGAGTTTTGAGGGGTGAGCCTAAGGAGGTCGTGATTGATTCTGAAGGCATTTTGAGGATTAAGGGACGCATATGCGTTCCTCGTGTTGGTGATTTGATTCAGTTGATCTTGTCTAAGGCTCATAGCTCTCGCTATTCCATTCATCCGGAGGCGACTAAGATGTACAGTGATTTGAAACAACACTATTGATGGCGTCGAATAAAGAGGGATATAGTTGATTTCATGGCTAAGTGTGGGAATTATCAGCAGGTAAAGTACGAGCACAAGGGACCCATTCCTGAGTGGAAGTGGGAGAGGATTGCCATGGATTTTGTTGTGGGTCTTCCGAAGACACTGGGCAAGTTTGATTCTCTTTAGGTGATAGTTGATCGGTTGACTAAGTCAGCTCAGTTTGTTCCAGTTCAGATTTCTTATACTGCGAAGAAGTTAGCCAAGTTGTACATTCGGGATATTATGAGATTGCATGGGGTTCCTATTTATGTCATATCTTATCGGGGTACTATCTTCACTTCCCGATTCTAGAGGGATTTTCATGAGGAGTTGGGTACCCGATTGGATCTCAGTATAACTTTTCACCCCCAGAATGATGGCCAGTCCGAGCGGACCATTCAGGTGCTCGAGGATATGTTGAAAGCCTGTGTTATTGATTTTGGCGGTCATTGGGATCAACACTTACCATTTGCAGAGTCTGCGTACAACAACAGTTATCATTCGAGTTTTGGTATGGCGCCTTTTGAGACTTTATATGGTAGGAGGTGTAGATCTCCGGTTGGCTGGTTTGATGGGTTCGAGGTTCGACCTGTATGGATCTGTTGAGAGAGTCCCTTGATAGAGTGAGAGTTATTCAGGCCAAGCTTTTTACAGCTCAGAGTCGACCGAAGATGTATGCGGACCGGAAGGTCCGAGATTTAGAGTTTGCTGTTGGTGACCAGGTCCTATTGAAGGTTTCACCCATGAAGGGCTTTATGAGGTTTGGAAAGAGGGGAAAGTTGAGCCCCAGGTATATTGGCCCGTTTGAGATTGTTGACTGCGTGGGCGATGTTGCTTATGAGTTAGCCTTGCCGCCAGGCTTGGTGGGCATTCATTTGATTTTTCATGTTTTTATGCTGAAGAAGTACCATGCTGGTGGTACTTGTATTGTTCGTTGGGATTCGATATTACTTGATGAAAATTTGACCTATGAGGAGGGGCCTATTGCGATCTTGGATATGCAGGTTCGAAAGTTGAGGTCGAAGGAGATTGCTTATGAGAAGGTGCAATAGAAGCACCGTCTTGTTGAGGAGGCTACTTCGGACACTGAGTCCTACATGGGTAGCCGATATCCCTAGTTGTTCACTAATTCAGGTACTTCCCCGCTCTTTTCCTTTCTTCGCTCGAGGACGAGCGATGGTTTAATTGGTATTTGATGTAACGACCCATTTGCTCATTATAGTCTTTTCGTCACTTTTACCCCCTTTTCAAGCTTAGTTATCTCACTTTTGACCCGAGGAGACCGTTGACACGCTTCTCGAGGTGTCTAGATTTGATTCGGGTGACCTTTTGTGAAATTTGGGCTTAAAGCGAAAAAAAGTTGACTCAAAGTTGACTTTTGGGTAAACGGACCTTTTTTGATAATCCGTCTATTCCGAGAGGTCCGAATGGCCATTTAGAACTTGTGTGTATATCTGGTTCGATTCCCAATGCACTCGGATGCATTTTGGGACTTGGGTTGGGAAATTGGAATTGAGGTATCGGGGATTGACTCGGTCAATGAGGCCTCCGTTGGGAATTCTGACGCAATGAGCGCGTTCGTAGCATATTTTTATGTGTGTCTGTGTATGTGGTTTGTGAGCAGATGGCCTCGGAAATTAGTCCGAAATTCGAGTTGAAGTGTGAAACTTAGGAAAGCTTCTGGTGTCTGGTGTCTGGTGCCCGCTTTGGCGGCACCAGCGCCGCGGCAGCAATACCACTGAAGTGGTCTGCGCCAATTGCGCATGACCACTGTAGTGGTCATGGGACCGCTGGGGCAGCACCACTGGAGCGGTAGTGGTGTCGCGGAAGCAGGTGACGGGTAGTTAGTTCATTAAATGAAGGGTTAAAAGCCCTTTGTCTATCATTTATTACCATTCCGAAATTTGAGCTCTTGGGAACTATTCTAGAGGATTCTTGGAGAAGATTCTTGGCGGTAAGTCCCTCTAATCCCCTTGCTAATCATTATTCCTAATCATCTTAGAATCTCTCTTTCCTTGTTAGTTCCTTAGTAATGGAAGATAAAAAGTGGATTTAATGGATATTCTTTCTAGGATTTTTAATGATGAAATTGATTGGGTTTATGCTAGATTATGATTTATTTAAGGTTCTTAATCATACATCTTCCATTATTAGTGTTGGATTCTTGAATCTAAGAGTTAGGGTTTATACCCAAAATTGGGGGTTTTACTTGAATTTCGAAATTGGGTGAATCCTTAAGTTAATTTAGCAATTAGTTGATGGGTTTTGATCACCTAGTGTTTAATTTGATATTTTACCCCCGATTTTTCGTTTTGACCTTGTGGGTCCCGTATCCCCAAATTCTAGGGTTGGGTTTTGACCTAATTTGAATGAAAGCAATATAGGTATCGATCTTCATGATTTCTAATCTAGATTTCGAATA
Organism: Lycium barbarum; assembly: GCF_019175385.1. Classification (NCBI taxonomy): domain Eukaryota; kingdom Viridiplantae; phylum Streptophyta; class Magnoliopsida; order Solanales; family Solanaceae; genus Lycium; species Lycium barbarum. Next base: position 32,944,006 of record NC_083339.1, on the reverse strand, counting down.
TGCCTAGACTTTCGAAGGGGAAAGCTAAGAAGTGATTGTTGGTGTTTTGTTGTTCGACCATCCAGGTAGGTTATGGATTACCCTTGGTGAGGCTTCGTATAGCGAAGCATATATTTAGATTATATTGTCAGAGAAAGCATGTAAACCTTCGGGTATGAAGTTGGGTTGGATATTGTATTAGGTTGGGCCCTGTTGTGTGATTGAGGATAGCCACCCTGTTGTGTTATGATTGGATTTGTTCCATTGTTATGGGCTTGATGCCGCGTAGCGATAGTATATATTAGAGACTATAGTTGTATCATGTTCATGATATTGCGGTACCTCACTTGTTGACATTGATTACGAGCATAGTATTCTATATGACTTGTATAGTCTTTCATGATATGGTTGGCGTACCCATGCTTGGTAGTTGTGACATTGATATGATTATTATTGTTGATTCATACATCGCACACATTCTCACCTCCCATGATATATTTTTGAAATATTGTTGATACTTGATGAGCCGAGCTCAGTTTGCATGAGAGTGACGTGAGAAGTCCGATATCCGATGGTTGTCCCGGAATCGTGGATTGTGTGCGAGTGATGTGAGAAGTCTAATATTCGATGGTTGTCTCGGAATCTTGGATTTTGTGGAGTGATGTACGAGTCCGATGTCCGATGGTTCTCTCAGAATCGTGGATTGAGTGAGTACATGATTTTCACGGGTCCCCCATGGGTTGTGCTACTGGGACGTCGATACTTCCGTCCAGAGTACATGTGTACACAGCATTGCATTGCATTTGCATTCTAACATCATTGCATTGCATTGCATTATGGTTTATATATTGATGATCTGGTGATTTACTTGTATTGTTGGTTTCGGATTGGACATATTGAGACTGGGCACACTTGGGTTTAGATGCTGCAACCCAAGTGATGACGAATACTTGGTTCTAAATTGTGTTTGACTTATACTTGTTGATTTATCTGCCTATCTTGCCTTATGGTCTGAATTATGTTAGGTATACTTAGTCGACCGATGATACCTATTAGTACTGTGGTTTTGTACTGACCTGCACTTGCTGCATTCTTTTATGAGTGCAGAGTTCCAGGTTGGATTTGTTTCTTTCTCCCGTGGCTAATAGTTGCTATCAGTATAGCTTTGAGTTTCCAGGGTGAGCATGACAAGTTCGCTGCCTTGAAGACTCCTCTATTTTATGTCTTACTTTTCCATTCTGAGACACATACATATATGATGTGTTATTATATTTTCAGACTTGTATATTTTTGGTTTAGATGCTCTTGTATGGACTAGACCAGACCCTGGGTGTATTTCCCTGTTTTCGTACTTTCTTCTATATTATTATCGTAATACTTACGTGATTTATTCTCTTCCGCTTAGTTGATTTAATTATTTATGCCTTTATTATCGTTGGGTTGAGTGTTCGCTTACCGAGGTGGGAAAGGTAAGTGCCTGTAAGGCTTAGCCAATTGGGTCGAGACATTATTCTATAATTAATGTAGTAACTAGACTTAGAAGGAAACTAAATGTTCTAGAATATTCCTAGCCAAAAGGAAGTAAATATTTCTACCACTAATTAAATCATGAAGCGGAAGGAAAGTAAATTTTAACACTCAGCTTTCCAATTTTCTCTCACAGTATCCAGAAAAGTCTCCTTCTTTACCCAAAAATTAAAGAGTTGAAGGTTTTCTTGTTTGGTTCACTACTTTCAGTAGATGATATCAATAGAGGGACATGATCAGATCCAGATCTAATTAAATGAGTGATATCAATACCAGGAAAAGGTGTCAACAATAATCGATTACCCAAACACCTATCCAGCCTTTTGAAAATACAGTCCTCTCCACTTTGACCATTCCACCACGTATATTTTCCTCCATTAAAGTCCAAATCAGTCATTCCACAATTTCGTATACATGCTTTGAAGTCTTGCACTTCTTGGACACCCATAGGCAATCCCACCCATATTTCTCCTCTTCAGATGTAATCACATTAAAGTCCCCTCCAACCATCCATGAGACCCCTATGGAAGCAATCAATCTTTCTAGTGATTTGCAAAGTTCCAGTCTTTCCATCTGTGTACACTTAGCATATACAACAGCCACCACTAGCTTAGTTTGAATACCTGTCTTGCTAATTTAACTGTCAAATGTTGCATATGATCCATCAGCACTGTAACTTCAAAAATCTCATCCCCAAATAGCCATATTTTTCCAGACACATTGGCTATAACAGTATGTAGTCCAAGTCATGCCCTGTAAGAATCACTCTTGTCAAGCTCTTGGAAAGGTTCCATCAGCCCAATGAAACCAAATTTATACTTGAGATGCATCTTGATTAGTCTTTGAAATTCCTCCATTGTATTTACAGACCTAATATTCCATAGAATAGCATTCACTTGGACTTATTAGGATTATTAATGGCTCTCCTTGTTTGTACTACCCCACCTGGAGGAACACTTGCATCTCTTTGATTTTTTTTCCTTGCCTTTCCCAGAGTTCTTTCATGTATAGGTGATATATCCCCTTCTTTTACAACTATTTGAATGTTCTGATCCATTGAATTAATATCCATATCATCTCTTTCTACTTGTACAAAATGTTGTTCCTAACAATGTATTCCTTGTGATTGAACCACCAAGTGCCCTTGAGAGTCTGTCCCCTGCCCTGTATCAACCTTCTTTGTGCCATTCTTCATGGAATTTTGTGTTTTTCCTTTGCTTGATGATGCTTTATCTGCCTCTCTTTATTTTTGATGTGCTGTTTTATCAAAATTACACTGCATTTGTGAATCTATATATACTCATACTCATAACAATAATCTTCCATGTCTTTTTTTTTTTCAATCTTGTTTCTTTATGGGAGTAGTACACTTTTATGTATTAATGATAAAAGAAACTTTTACTTTCGATTTCAATGAATTCTAACTTTATATATTAATTTTGTTCTTGTCACGACCCAAACCGATGAGTCGTGACACGAGTGTCTGACCTCTAGCGACCAAACACCCCTGTACGCATATCTGAACCATACTGAACATCAAGGGCCTATAAGTGACTTAGACTGATCTCAAACTGCCTCATAAAGGGGTGACATAATGAACTCTGTACATTTACATACAAGTTGAAGGAACAGTGCAAGCCGACTAGGCCACTACATATACTGTACACAAAAGAATAGGAGCCGACAAGGCTACATCATCTGATATACACATACATCTGTCTACAGACCTCTAGTGGAATAGAAAACTATAGAAAGGACAGGACAAGGCCCCGTCATACCCATATTCATATACATAACCAAAAGAATGGCATACCAAAATAGACTGCAGCTCCGGATCAAATGGTCAGACTGACCACTACTGGATAAAGAGGTCCTACAAAGCTGGACCACCTGTCTGTCTACCTGAACCTGCGGGCATGAACGCAGCCCCCCGAGCAATAGGGGAGTCAGTACGGATAACGTATTGAGTATGTAAGGCATAAGAGAAACATAAGTATAAACATGAGAATCATGAACCAAATCTGAAACTTAAAGCTAAACTGACTGTCCGCATAGATTTGTATGAACAAGTATCTGTATAACTGACAATGCCTCGGGGGGCACATAATCTGTATGCTCTCAATGATAATCATGCTCATGTATATAAATATAGGTCATAGTGCTGAGGAACGTTCAGCTCAATCCATATGTCATATAATAGTACCGAGGAACGTACGGCCCGATCCATATATCATATAAGAGTGTCGAGGAACGTACGGACCGATCCATATGTCAGCATCAAGGTGCATCAGCTGATCAGGTGGTAATGCGTATATAACGCCTACCCATTTTCCCATACCCCATGCACATATAATATTCGCGTATATAATGCCTTCTGGTCATGGGTCAATATGCATACGTATATGAATGTAATGCATAACTGAAATGTATACTTAGAACTCTCGGAGTGACATAAGGTCATATTACCTCAGATAGAGAACCTTTGCGCTAACATCATCAACATAAGTGATCTCAATATCCATGAACAGAAGGAACAATCATACGGGGTATAGGAACATCAAAGACTGACATACTCTAGTGCTTTTAAGAGTAGAGGAATATGTCAGGTTATTTAATCGCTTGTTGGCTCATAACATAGGATCATGCCAAAATGAAAAATGAATAGCCTTAACATACCTTAATGTCTCCTTAATCTCTTAACGTACTCCTTCCACGTTCATAAGATCTATATTAAAAAGGATCATATTAGGTTAAGTCTTAAAGACACTCTTAAGTCCAAACTAGAATAATTCATGAGCTAGAGAAAATTGGGCAGCATTTCCTATGCTTTATTGACTTCCATCATATTTCAAAACAACTCTCAAACAACTATAATATCATCCACAATATCATAACCAAGTAGTCATATTTCATTAAGTTTCACAATTCATTCTCACATTCAACCTATATCAACAACTTCACGTCAACCCTTTACACAATCGTACACAACACTTTCTTGTCATCGTTATTACCCTTCATAATGAGATTATAATCATAACATTCTAACAATGATAACCCAAGGTAAGTTTCTACTCAAAATATCATGAATTCTACATTTGAACTTCATCTTCTACTATCTTCCTTCATCCAAGTTTTCCAACAACCAAATATTCTTAAAAACATGAAATAGTCATGAAAACTAACCTTTTATATCATAGGAATGAGCTTTGGATCAAGTTACCAACTTGTATGAAAACCCTTGCTTCAATACCAAAGCAAATCTTGAGTTCTACAAACCCTATTGAGCCTTCCAACACTTGGATCCTTTGATTCTTGCTATTTGATCTCTAATCTCCCTTGGGTTTGTGGAGAATAAGTTTGAGAGAAGGTTCTAAGGCTTTTAAGGCTTGGGGAAATGTTGGAAATGAGAAAATAGAACAAGGGTCATCTATTTATACAACAAAGAAAAAACCGCCCGTCTTGGTTATACGGACACTTATACGGTCCGTATAAGTGACCGTATAATCCCACCATGGAAACACCCTTCTCTGCCATAGTTGTACGGACTATTTATACGGGCTGTATAACTTTATACGGTCCATATAAGTGGTCGTATAACCCACAGTTTTCCGAAAACTTCTCTCGTCGATTCGTTTGACTTCCAATCCTTGTGGAACCTTCTTAACACTTACATAACACTTCGTTAACCATCTAAGGGACCTCATAACTCTCTCTCAAGGTGACGCTAGGTAATGCATAGCTCAAATGATACGAAATTTCCCAAAACATGACTCAACCTTAACTTTCTTCGACGAACTTACTTCTTTAGCCTCAAATGCCTTTGGGATCTTAATTAGAATTATCAAACATCCTTCCTCACCTTACAAGGGCTCCATGCCCACTTTAGGTTACATTGGCATGTTCATAATGCGAGCAACACGAAATTCCAAGGTGTAACAGTTCCTACTAATCAATGTAATTTGAAGTATCTAGCAGGTGAGTTCTTAACTTCTCATGACACTTTGATTTTTTTTTTCTTTCAATTTCCGCTTCTTCTTTACTTGCTTATGATATATCATGTGATTTTTATCGTGTTTTTGAAATTTAGTGCCACACATTCTGTTAACATGGTTGCAAGTTATAGCTTTCTATCCAATCAACTTTAGTTTGTTTAGGTCTCATATTGAATTTTGTAATGAGATTAATAAATTGTGCAATTTAGGCTGCAACTGATATTAAGCATTGAATTTTTATATAAACAGATGAATTTATGTTCTAGGCATATTTATTTTATTATTATTTTTTTAGTGATGCAAACAACGTTTTATATTTTTATCATTCATCTACTTTGCCTCTTTTAGTTAATAGCACATGAATTACACAACCGTTCTTTTTGGAGTTCTTTTTGGCTTTGGAAAATATTTTATTTAAAAAAAAAAAAAAACTCACTGTCATTTTTGGAGTCCTTTTTTACTTTGGAAACTATTTCTTGGAAAAGTAAAAAATATCCTCTGTTATTTTTGGCAAAATAATAAATATCGTAGGAGTCCTTTTTTGGCGTTGACATATATATTTTAAAAGCTAATACTTTTGTCCTTCTTTTGTTATAAGACTAATAATATATATTTTCCAGGAAAACTGCCGTACGAATATACTTTTGTCTTTCTTGCACTAGCGCGTGACTCCTAATAAGTTTGAAGTTCCATATCATGGCAAATTACTTGAAGACTACTCCAATAAAATTTCTTGGCACGTAACCTACTCATATAATGAACTAAGCTGGGTTAGCGACAATTTTACCCACAACTCTATTGCATATCAAGGTTTTAATATGTTAAGAGAAAGAAAATTGTTTGTTTTGGAGGTAATGTATTTATCGGGCTCTTTTTCAGCAGAATAGAAGCTATAAAAATTGAGGATTTTTAAATTTCCTTTGAAAACCAATTTTATGCTCTCTAAGCTTTGATTATGCATATTGAGCCTTGAGTTTTGAAAGAAATATTCATAAGCATATGCAGGATGCGATATGGCATCATTTTGCGTGGATCGTCAAACTTTTTATATCCATCGGTTCAGGGGCGGAGCCAGCATACCATTTGTGGGTTTGATTGAACCCAACAACTTTGGTTCAAATTTTGTATTTATCTTGAAAAATTCATTGAATATGTATAGATTGTTACTTTAGAACCCGGTAACTTAAACGAATTAGAATCCCGAGCCCACAAGCTTCAAATCCTGACTCTGCCTCTGCATCGGTGGTAATTGTTTATATTGGGATGATTTAAAGCTAATTATAGTTTCATTAAGAATGCATGTTTATATTTTTGGTATATAAATTTTATAGGATGAGTCTTTGATTAAAATGGACATAATATTCTATAACCCGAAATTCAAACATAATTTTTAACAAAAGATCTTTCTATATTTGTCTTTCTTTTTACTTATATTCGTCGCTAATTCTATTTAGCAATGGGTTGGTAATAGATTATCAAAAAAAAAAAAAAACTCTTAGCTACAAGAAATTTAGTGATGGATTAATGACGAAATTCATAGTTAGGTCTAATTGATATCAAATCAAGTACGCGCTTTGGTCACACGCAAAGCGCGCACACCTAAATCTAGACAAAGACTCTATAATAGACAAAATAGTCATTTAATAATTGTCTAATATTTAGGAGTTAAAATCCACTAAAATTTTATAATTAAACCTTTTGTTATTTGAATTAAGCACCATTTCTTATTTTTTCCTTATTTGATATATAATATAACATATATGGGGAAAAAAAGTTAGTAACACGTGAAAATTTTATTACGAATTGGAACTATAGATATTTGTAGTTTGTGTCCTTTTTTCCTTTCATAGTCCATCTCCTTTTTTATAAAATTTCGATATAACTTAAAATTAATAATATTATTAAACTAATAAATTGGTCCGTATTAGTTAAATATGGAAGAAGATCTTTCTTTTTCCACCCACTTTCAAATTATTTTAGATGTAGGATCTTTTATTCCAATGATATTAGGAGTCCTTTTTTTTCCTTTAAATTAAAAGTGACATTTAAATTATTAGAGTATTGTTGGAATTAATTACAAGGAAGAGAAAATAAAATAGAAGGAAAAATTAAGGACACTTTGATAAGAGAACAATTTGTTTCCATTACAGGTCTTTGAGATATGTGTTAATTTTTATGAGAAAATAAAAAAAATGGTTATTTATATCTATCGTTATTTATTATAGGTAAGAAATCCTAATATTTAACACTTCAAACTCAATTAAAATTTATCTTATATAAAATAATTCTACAATTCTATTTAAGTAATACTTTGGATCATATTTTACTAACATGCGATTTATTCTACTGCTTCGCATCTTCTTTGTCTTCTTATTTTAGTTTTGATTCTGATTTTCTCGTATTCATTGTCGTCTTTCTTTCCGCTTTTCATTATTGCAAGATTATATATGAATTATATAATGAAATATATATTTTTTTATTGATTCTTACCAGGGTTAGTTTCTCTATCCTTAAGATAGATAACAGTTTATTGCAAATTTTTAATTTTTTCAATTATCAGTATTCTGTTTTTTTATTTATAAATGCTATGATGTTAAAAGAGTATTTCAATGTAGCCAATGTATGTAGCAGAGATATAAACCATAATAGTCAAGGAGCTTTTTAGAAGAATTTGAACAAAGAAAATGTCAAAAGAAATTATTTATATTAAGATTAAGTGTATCTGGTATGACTAATAGATTACTGGAGTTTTATGTTTAGACCTTGAGTTTCCACAAGGATCTCACGCATCTTCAATAGGACTCCCTCCAAAGCAACTTAATTAACCTTTTTTATCATTAGAAAACTAACTTTCCATGCACCATATTACTCAAAATGTTTCGACTTTTCGTTTGACTGTATTTTTGTTAATGTTAAAGGCACAAAAAATCCTTAGAAAAATGTCGTTCGCCTTTTTTCCCCTTTAGAAAAGATAATGAAGGTTTCACTCAAACTAAAATCAAACCAAATTAATTAAATACTTTTAGGATTTGGTTTGATTTTAAATTTTGAAATATCGCTAATATTTAGTTGGTTTTATTAAAAATAAACCAAAGAAAAATCGAACGAAATCGAAAATTATATACAAAGTATTTATAATCATATATATGCAATATCTTAATTTTTATAAATATTTTCAATAATTTTTATCATTAATTATATCTCTAATAGATTAATGGATTTTAGGCCTTAAGTCTATCTCTTAAAAGAAAGACGTGAATCAAAATCAATTGATATAAAAAGAAATAACTATGATCCTTTTACTTAGACATTTTATATTTCTTATAAACCTTATTCAGTTAATTAAAGCTTATTAATCTTAAGACATTTTTTCCATAAATCCAAGAATCTTATAGCCACCATAATAAAAGTATAGTTGTAACGACCCGCTAGGTCGTTATGGGAGGGTGACTTAGAAAACTAGACCTCCGTTGGGAATTCCGAGGTCATGGGTTAGTCCGTAGCATGATTTTATGTATTTGTACATGTTTGGTTTGAGTCTGTAGGGCCTTGGATTGGTGTTGGAGTTTTTGGGGGTCCCTTATAGCGGTCAGGGGGTCACCGCCGCGGGAGGCGGGACCTTAATGAGGTCCGCCATACCAGGAGCCTTCCCGCTATAGCGAGACCGCTGTAGCGAGAGACCAACCGCTACAGCAGTCGGCGGGAGACAGAATCCATGATTTATATTCTTTATTCCGAACCCATTCCCCACATAACACCAAAACAGTTTCCAAGAACTACTGTGGCGAAAAACTAAGGCTAGGGCTAAATTGAACTTGAAAGGTACTCAACCCTTGACTTTGTTAATTCCATCATCATGTTAGAATCCATGACTAGTTAAAGGTCCATCAATGGTGAATGAAAGGGCTAAAACCCTATAACTTAAGAAAACCCTTGATTAATGAATGGGTTGTTGATTTTATTGTTACTAAATCATCTAGGAGTACATATTATTGCTTTCTAGGGTGAGAACTTGTCTATTAATGGTGAAACTTGTGGATTGAGACCTAGGGTTCCATAAAGATGATGACTTTGGCATAAAAACTGCTTGTAATAGGGTTGGAACAATTAGAAAACCCATGAATGAATAGTATATGACTATTGGGGTTGATAATGTGATGAAACAACGATTAATGATAGTCCACCCATTTGAAAGAGGTAGAATTGTAGTTGGGTTCTCTTCCCCAAAATGTTGTATTGTTTGAGTAGATGATTTGAATACTCATATAGCTCTATATTTCAAGAATTCAAACGTTCGGAAGCTTTGCAGAAGGAGAAAGCTATCGCGGAGTGATTACATTGTTCCAGTTCTGCTTTGAGGTACGTTACGGTCTACTTGAGCCAGCCTTTGATTAGTTGATTGTATGTGATATGACATTGATAGGAGAAGCATGATTAGGCTTCGGACATAAAGGGTGGCTGATAATTTCTACGGTTGATATAGATTGATTAATTATATGATGAATTGATAAAATGATAAAGCAGGAGTTCATATATACTCTTCTTGTTGACTTGGAAAATTACCTTATTCATGTTATTGATTTTTGAGTCTTAATATGACTTGTGACGTGGTGACTCGTGTTCCTTGATATTGATTTATTGATTGTTCCCATTCCTTGTTTGTTTATGGAACGGAAATACATTGTGATAAGGAAGTTATTATAAATACGAAAAGGCACATTTGACAGGGAGTGAGGATGTAGCCTAAGTTAAAGGCTCGTGATTTGAGATAAGATTCCAGAACAAAGGTACATGGACACCATGGGGGTCCCTTGCAGGTCATGGCTAATGGGTCAAATACTACCATTTAGCATGTGTGTACAGATATGTGACAGGGTTGAGATAATTTGTGATTCACGATTGTGTTTGGTGATTACGTGGGTTGAGTTACTCTTATTGATTTCTAATTGTGTGGATGTACCATATCCCTGTGTTGGCTGATGTTTCGGTGTTAAATGATTTCTGTTGATACTTCTTGAGATTATGTGTTGTTGTGCCTATCTGTCTATTTTATTGATTTTGTAATTGTATGCATGATACTAATCTCAGTCGGCCTATGATATCTACCAGTACATAGTGTTTATACTGATACTACCTTGCTGCATTCTTTTGAGTGCAGATTGTGATCCAGATGCTTCTACGAGACCTCATATTTAGCTAAGGCCAGATTTTGACAGATTCGAGGGTGAGCTATTCTCCATTCTTGGCCACCTGAAGATCCTCCTATTATAGATGTCTATTTCATTGTAGGCATTTATGTTATTATTGGACATCGTTTCTTTCTTAAACAGTTATATTAGAGTCCTTGTACATTGACTTTCAGATTTTGGGGTTGTAATAGTTTAGACTTCCGCAGATTTTATTTATTTATGGCATGACTAGACTTTTGGAGTTATTTATACTTGTTATATCCTTGAATGCTTTAAAATTGGCAAAGTAGTTGATAATGGTTTGGGTGGTTGATTAAGTAGATAGTTCGCCCACTAGGGGATTTGGGTGGGTGCCACTCACGACTGTTTGGGTCGAGACAAAGTTGGTATCAGAGCCTTAGGTTCATCGATCTCATTGTACAAGGATTCGTCGATCTCGTTGTACAAGGACGTGTTTAGTAGAGTCTTGCGGATTGTTACGGAGACATCTGTGCTTATCTTTGAGAGGCTATGGGACACTAGGAAAATTCAATTTCTTTCTTTCTTTCGTGATACTTGATTCCAATTGGTATCTGGATGATTCAAATTGGTATCTGAATTTTCTTTCTATTCTCTCACAAATGGTGAGGACTCGTGAGGCAGCAGCAGCAAATGAGGCACCCGCGCCGGCTGCCGGGGCCGCAGCTCGCGATGGAGGTCAGGCCGGTGGGGCCGCAGTTCGTGGAGAAGGCCAGGACAAAGGCCATGATCGTGCTAGAGACAGGGGAGCAGTAGCACCAGCCAGGGGCGGGGCTCCTGTGGCTGGTTAGCAACGCGCTAAGTGCCCTGAGCCTCAGGAAATTCCAAATGAGGCAGCAGAGTTTGTAGCAGTACCGGCGCAACTAGACATTATAGCTCCTCCAGTGTTGTCAGACGTGATGGTCTGAGTGTTGAACCTGCTGAATGATTTGATTGAGGCAGGTGTGTTACCAGCTGTTCCAGGTGCACAGGGTTCCAGAGTGGGTGATCCAGCTCCGGACGGAGTTCACGCTCTGAGGTTACAATATGCTGCAGCAGTGGCTCCTAGTTTTGATGAGACTACAAAACTGGGTGTATTTCCTAGGCCAGTGGGAGGTCTGGTGTTGATCGGGGATGCGCATGATTTGTTTTAGAGGTTTACTAAGATGAAACCTCTAGAGTTCTACGGCACTGAGGTTCAGGATGCTTACGAGTTCATTATGGACTGCCATAAGAGGCTCCATAAGATGGGGGCAGTGGCGAAATATGGTATTGAGTTCGTGACCTTCCAGCTCTTGGGTGATACCAAGTTATAGTGGAGGGATTTTGTGGAGTGTAGGCCAGCGGGATCACCTCCGTTGACTTGGACTCAGTTCTATCGGGGGTTTCTAGACAAGTATGTTCCTCGTACTTTGAGGGACCGCAGTTGTGATGAGTTCAGCAATATTGAGTAGGGTAATTTATCTGTGGCTGCTTACATGGCTCGATTTTATTCATTGTCTTGCTATGCCCTTCATGTTGTACTTACTGAGAAGGAGAGGGTTAGGAGATCTGTGAAGGGGTTGAATACTGCCCTTCAATTGTTAGCTCTTCAGCTTGCAGCGATAGGTGCTTCCTTTTAGGAAGTGGTGGATCATGTTAGAACTGTCGAGGGAGTTCGGCAAGAGGGTTACCATAAGCACGCAGAGAAGAAGGCCCGAAAAGGTAGTGGTTACAGTGGTTCTTTTGCTAAGGGCCAGAGTTCCCAGCTTTATTCGGGACGCCCTGTTCAGTCAGCTATGTAGTTTTTAGCTGGAGGCGCATCAGGGGTCAGTCAGCCAGGGGCTTCGCAGACTAGAGCTCCAGATTATGGTGGTTACTCGGCTTCGTCCGATTCTTTTCAGCGTCCAACGCTAGACCGTGGATGCTTTGAGTGTGGTGATACGAGTCATTTCAAGAGGAATTGTCCCGGACTTAGGCAGGGTGGTCAGGGTACTCAATTTCAGGCTCCCCGACCCCAGCATCAGGTAGAGAGGGAGAATCTTATGGTGGGAACCGTGCTCAGTCTGGGCATGGCGGTCACACATGTGGTAGAGCTGGCCCCCAGCCTAACAGAGATGGGTCTCAGTCTGGTAGAGGTGGTCATCAGCCTGGCAGGGAGGAGCTCAGACAGGGCAGGTTGATCGCAATGGTTCGCAGGCAACTAGCGGACGGGTTCATTATTATGCCTTTCCTGGCAGGACAGAGGCTGGGGGCTCATATGCAGTTATTACAGGTAACATCTCAGTCTGTCACCGGATGGCTTCTGTATTGTTTACATATTTCTCTATGGGTCTTGATATGGTCTGTGATTTACTTGATGCCCCTATGCATGTATCTACTCCAGTTGGAGATTCTGTGGTTGTAAATAGAGTTTTTCGATCTTGTACTATCACACTTATGGGGTATGGCGGTAGATTTTGATGTCATCTTGGGTATGAGTTGGCTAGCTCCTTATCATGCAATTCTGGACTGTCATGCTAGAACAGTCACCTTAGCTATGGGTGCCTAGACTTGAGTGGAAGGATAACCATAGTCCCTCCCCAAAGAAAATAAATTCCTTTATTCGTGCAAAGAAGCTAGTAGACAGGGGGTGTTTGGCTTATTTGGCACATATTTGTGATACTAGTGTAGACGGTCCATCCCCTGAGTCAGTTCCTGTGGTACGGGAGTTTGCGGAGGTGTTTCCGGCAGACTTGCCAGGCATGCCATCGGACAGTGACATTGATTTTTGCATTGACTTAGAGCCACGGACCCGCCCCATTTCTATTCCGCCATATCGGATGACACCAGTAGAGTTGAGGGAATTAAAGAAACAACTTCAGGATCTTCTTAGTAAGGGTTTCATCCGTCCGAATGTCTCCCCGTGGGGTGCTCCTGTTTTATATGTGAAAACGAAAGATGAGACTATGTTGATGTGCATTGATTATCGCTAGTTGAATAAAGTCACCATCCAAAATAAATACCCCATTCCTCGTATTGATGATTTGTTTGACCAGCAACAGGGGGCTTCCGTGTTTTTGAAAATTGACTTGAGGTCGGGGTATCATCAATTAAAAATTTGGGTAGAGGCTATTCTTAAGACTGCTTTCCGAACCAGGTATGGGCATTATGAGTTTCTGGTTATGTCTTTCGGGCTTACTAACGCCCCAGCCGCTTTTATGGATTTGATGAACCATATTTTTAAACCATACTTAGATTCCTTTATGATTGTTTTCATCGATGATATTTTGATTTATTCAAGGAGTAAGGAATATCATGAAAAACACTTGAGGGTTGTTCTTGGGTTGCTGAGAGACAAGGAGTTGTATGCCAAGTTCTCTATGTGAGTTTGGGTTACGTCTGTGCCCTTCTTGGGACATGTGATTTCGAAGGAGGGATTATGGTGGATCCAAAGAAAAATTGAGGCAGTGAAGGATTGGGCTAGACCCACATCCGTGACAGAGATCCGCATTTTTGTGGGGTTGGCTAGTTACTACCGTCAGTTCGTGAAAGGGTTTGCTTCCATTGCTTCGCATTTGACGCGGTTGACTCAGAAAGAGGTACCTTTTCGGTGGTCCGACGAGTGTGGGGAGAGCTTCCAAAAGCTCAAGACTTTATTGACTACAACTCCTATCCTATCTTTGCCCGTGAAGGGTAAGGACTTTGTAGTTTATTGTGATGCTTCTCGTTCTGGTTTGGGTGCTGTTTTGATGCAGGAAAAGAAGGTGATAGCTTATGATTCCAGACAGCTGAATATTCATGAGAAGAACTATCCCACTCATGATTTGGAGTTGGCAGCGGTGGTGTTCGCGTTGAAGATCTGGAGGCACTACCTCTATGGTGCTCGTTTCGAGGTATTTACTGATATCGTAATCTTCAGCATCTGTTTACCCATAAAGATCTAAATTCTAGGCAGCGGAGATGGATAAAGTTGCTTAAGGATTACGACATCACCATCTTGTATCATCCTGGCAAGGCAAATTTGGTGGCAGATGCCTTGAGCTGGAAGTCAGCTAGTATGGGGAGTTTGGCTAGTTTGATTACGTCAGAGCGTCCATTCGCCAGGGAGGTTCAGACTCTAGCTAACAGTTTCATGAGGTTGGAGGTGTCTAATTCAAGCAGGGTGTTGGCTTGTGTTGAGTCGAGATCATCATTTTTGGAGCAGATTAAGGCCAGACAGTTCGAGGATGCGAGTTTGAGTAAGATTCGCGATAAAGTCCTGCGCAGTGAGGCCAAGGAAGCCATGATTCATGATGAGGGGGTCTTAAGAATAAAGGGGCGTGTTTGTGTTCCCCATGTTGATGATTTGATTAAGACCATTTTAGCAGAGGCTCACAGTTCTAGATATTCCATTCATCCGGGTGCTACCAAGATGTACCATGACTTGAGACAAAACTATTGGTGGGCTAGGATGAAGCGGTTTATTATTGAGTATGTTTCACAATGTTTGAATTGTCAGCAGGTTAAGTACGAGCATCAGAGACCCGGAGGTACCCTTTAGAGGATGCCCATTCCCGAGTGGAAGTGGGAGAGGATAGCTATGGACTTCATTGTTGGTCCTCCGAAGACCTTAGGCAAGTTTGATTCGATTTGGGTCATTGTTGATAGATTGACCGAGCCTACCCATTTCATATCTGTTCAGACTACCCATACCGCCCAGAAGTTATCCAGATTTATATTCGTGAGATTGTCCGTCTGCATGGGGTTCTTATCTTCATCATATCCGATAGAGGCACGACGTTTACATCTCAATTTTGAAAGCATTTGCATTTGCAGTTGGGTACTAGATTGAACCTTAGTACAACTTTCCACCCTCAGACAGATGGTCAGTTTGAGCAGATTATTCAGTTCCTTAAGGATATGCTCAAAGATTGTGTGATTGACTTTGGTGGCTATTGGGATCAATTCTTACAATTGGCTGAGTTTGCTTATAACAATAGTTATCACTCGAGCATTGATATGGCTCCGTTTGAGGCTCTTTATGGGAGGAGATGTAGGTATCTTATTGGATGGTTTGATGATTTTGAGGTAAGGCCATAGGGTACAGATTTTCTGAGAGAATCATTAGATAAAGTCAAGGTGATTCAGCAAAAGCTCTTGGCTGCTCAGAGTAGGCAGAAGGAGTACGCAGATCGAAAGGTCCGAGATTTTGAGTTCATGGTTAGGGAACAGGTATTATTGAAGGTCTCACCCATGAAAGGTGTGATGAGATTTAGGAAGAAAGGTAAGCTCAGTCCCAGATTCATTGGTCCATTTGAGATTCTCAATCGTGTGGGGAATGTAGCATATGATTTGGCTTTGCCCTCAGTTTGTCAGGTGTCCATCCAGTGTTCCATGTATCTACGTTGAAGAGATATCATAGTGATGGTTCATTTATCATTCGTTGGGATTCTGTCCTGTTGGATGAGGATCTGTCCTATGAGGAGGAGCCTATTGCTATTTTAGATAGAGAGGTTCATAAGTTGAGGTTGAAAGAAATAGCGTCCGTGAAGGTTCAGTGGAAGAACCGTCCCATTGAAGAAGCTACTTGGGAGACCGAATCCGATATGTGAAAGAATTATCCCCAACTTTTCACAGAGTCACGTACCTTCTACTTGTTCCTCCTTTTGTTTGTTCAGGCAGGAACAGTTGTTTAATTGGTATCTGATGTAACAACCCGCTAGGTCGTTATGGGAGGATGACTTAGAAAACTAGACCTCTGTTAGGAATTCGAGGCCGCAGGTGAGTCCGTAGCATGATTTTATGTGTTTTTGCATGTTTTGTTTGAGTCTATAGGGCCTTGGATTGGTGTTGAAATTTTTGGGTGAAAACTAGTGCAAAAATTTGAGCTACTAGTCAAAATGGATCGCTGTAGCGGGTCTATATGTAGGGGGTTGCCGCCACAGGACGCGGGATCTTAATGAGGTCCGCCATAACGGGAGCCTTCTCGCTATAGCGAGACCGCTGCAGTGAGAGACCGGCCGCTGCAGCGATCGACGGGAGGCAGAATCTGTGATTTATATTCTTTATTCGGAACTCATTCCCCACATAACACCAAAACAATTTCCAAGAACTGTTGTGGCGAAAAAGTAAGGCTAGGGCTAAAGTGCGCTTGAAAGGTAAGTCTCAACCCTTGACTTTGTTAATTTCATTCATGTTAGAATCCATGAATAGTTAAAGGTCCATCAATGGTGAATGAAAGGTCTAAAACCCTAGAACTTAATAAAACCCTTGATTAATGAATGGGTTGTTGATTTTATTGTTACTAAATCCTCTAGGAGTATATATTATTGCTTTCTAGGATGAGAACTTGTCTATTAATGGTGGAACTTATGGATTGAGACCTAGGGTTCCATAAAGATAATGACTTTGGCATAAAAACTGCTTGTAATAGGGTTGGAACAATTAGAAAACCCATGAACGGATAGTATATGAATAATGGGGTTGATATTGTGATGACAACACTTAATGAAAGGGGTAGAATTAGTTGGGTTCTCTTTCCCAAAGTGTTGTATTGTACGAGTAGATGATTTGAAAACTCATATAGCTCTATATTTCTAGACTTCGAACGTTCGGAAGCTTTGTGAAAGGGGAAAGCTATCGCGGAGTGATTATATTGTTCCAGTTCTGCTTTGAGATAGGTTACAGTCTACTTTTGTTAGACTTTGATTAGCTGATTGTATGTGATACGAAATTGATAGAAGAAGCATGATTAGGGCTTCGGACATAAAGTGTGGTTGATAACTCCTATGGTTGATATAGATTGATTAATTATATGATGAATTGATAAAGCAGGAGTTCATATATACTCTTCTTGTTGACTTGGAAAATTCCCTTATTCATGTTATTGATTCTTGAGTCTTAATATGACTTGTGACATGGTGACTTGTGTTCCCTGATATTGATTTATTGATTGTTCCAATTCCTTGTTTGTTTGTGGAACGGAAATACATTGTTATGAGGAAGATATTATAAATACGAAAAGGTACATTTGATAGGGGTGAGGATGTGGCCTAAGTTAAAGGCTCGTGATCCGAGGTAAGATTTCAGAGCGAGGGTACATGGACACTGTGGGTCCCCTGCAGGTCATGGCTAATGGGTCAAACACTACCATTTAGCATGTGTGTATAGATATGTGATAGAGTTGAGATAATTTGTGATTCACGATTTTGTTTGGTGATTACGTGGGTTGAGTTACTCTTATTGATTTCTATTTGTGTGGATGTACCTTATCCCTGTGTTGGTTGATATTTTGGTGTTGGATGATTTCTGTTGATAGTTCCTGAGATTATGTGCTGTTATGCCTATCTGTTTATTTTATTGATTTTGTAATTGTATGCATGATACTAATCTTAGTCGGCCTATGATATCTACCCGTACATAGTATTTGTACTGATACTGCCTTGATGCATGCTTTTGAGTACAAATTGTGATCCAAAGACTTCTACGAGACCTCATATTTAGCTGAGGCCAGATTACGACAGATTCGAGTGTGAGCTATTCTCTATGCCAGGCCACCTGAAGATCTTCCTATTATAGATGTCTATGTCATTTTAGACATTTATGTTATTATTGGACATTGTTTCTTTCTTAGACAGTTATGTTAGAGTCCTTGTACGATGACTTTCGGATTTTGGGGTTGTAATAGTTTAGACTTGATTTTATTTATTTATGGCATGACTAGACTTTTGGAGATATTTATACTTGCTATATCCTTGAATGCTTTAAAATTGTCTTAGTAATTGATAATGGTTTGGTGGTTGATTAAGTAGATGGTTCGCCCACTAGGGGATTTGGGTGGGTACCACTCACGGCTGTTTGGGTCGTGACAATAGTAAAGGATTATAGGTTGACAACGAATGACAAATTCTTTTCTAATTGTAGGGAAAAAAATTTAAATAAATATAATATTCATTTCTTGAATGTTTAAAAAATTAAAATAAATTTCTTAGGTATGTAATATCATCAATGGAAATTAAAACTCAAAATTACATATTTAAAGCAAAGAGAAGGAAAATCTAAATACTTATCACACATAATTCAACAACTAAGTCAATGTAGTAATATTATTTTGTCATTTAAAAGAATATTGCGTGTATTTTAATGTTCATTTCTATTTTACATAGTTTATTCTTTTAGTATAGAATTTTAAATTTATTGACATGTGCAATGCACGTAGCCAAAAACTAGTGATTTAAATTTCCTCAGAGACATAATATTATTAGGTAATTTCTAGCCACATATGTGTTTAAGTTTTGATTGATAAAGGTACTCATATAGTATTTTATTATATATATATATATATATATATATATATATATAAATATTGGGATATATGACGCGCATAGTACTCTACAATATGTGCAACAACGACAAGTAGGCCCAAACAGAATCCGCAGGATCTGGGATTTCTTATACCAACCATTACTATTTTGCCTGAACAAAACTTAACTTTAGCGATAATATCATAATAATACTCATCAACAGGTCTGTTGCACTATGTCATTGACCTAATAACCACAGTTGAATATAGCTAGATTAAAGATAATGACATGGTAATAAATGGCACATTGTACAATAGTATATTTACTGTTTCTCAATCTTATTAAATTGATATAGTTGACAAAACTGCGATACGTATATACTTTCAGGTTTCAAAGCTGTTGCCACGTCTTCGTAAATTTGGTGATCAACCAAAGGTCTAGCTCACGACTAGTATTGCTTCTCATCTAATATGGTCTTGTTTGGCATGACATGAAATATAAACCTATTTTCCAATATTAACCAAGTGTCAGGAAATATTTTTCTTCACGAAGAATATCAATTGTACATGAGATCGGGCATAATATCAGGAAAGATTACCTAATGTAACTGATTATGTATTATAGTTACACTGTATAGCGGTATTTCAAGAAGGGAAGTATTCGCTTAACTAGTAAAGTTGTTGCCATGTGACCTGAGGTCACAGGTTTGAGCTGTGGAAACAGCCTCTTGCAGAAATGCGAGGTAAGGCTGCGTACAATAGACCCTTGTAGTCTGACCCTTCTCCGGACCCTATGCATAGAGGGAGCTTAGTGCACCCGGCTTCTCTTTTTTATACATTAATACACATATCCCTAAACACAATTCTTGTATGCCCGTGTATATTGTGTTTATGCTGTCAGTATATATATACAGTATATGAGTGTATATAAATTTATATATACAACATATCAGAGTATATACATGGTCACATTGACACTTTATGCGCACGCACACGTATGTGCTACATTTTGGAAGAAAAATATTTCTACATTTTAAGTAAAAATATCGTGTTTTTTTTTTAAACAGAAAATGACACTAACCTCGCCACTATGAAAGATGCCATAGTACAAGTGTAAACATGAATACATTGATTACAAGTTGTTAGGAAGAAGTTACTTACGCGGTGAGTTATTGACCTTAAAAAGCATCATACAGCAGATAGAATGGGCTTGGTCAGCGAGAAATACGGCCGATGTGGTTGTCAATAGAAGGAATAAACAAACAAAAAGGAAAGAGCTGCGTTTGTTGGATACTTGGACCACAGTCGCACGTGCAATAATAAAGAAGCAGACAAACAAGATGAGAGACAGTATTACGGAATACTAATAATAATATTATTATATCAACTATCTTTTGCACTAACATGTAAGATTCGGACTTGGTGTAAATGTATATATGTTATACTAATACTTTAATTATATATATACAAGTCCTCAAGTCAAGAACTATGTTCATTTAACCAATATATTGAAGCGGATGCAGACAAATAACAGCAAGGTTAAATTTTATGTAATTAACAATATGAAATATACATGTTAAATATTAGGCCGTTAGTCATAAACTTAAACCGCACTTGAGGGTGAGGGCGCAGCTATTTGGGCCAAGGGGTTCATCTGAATCCCCTTCGGCGAAAATTTACACTATATGTATCAGGTTTAATTTTTTTTTTTATATATATAGTAGATGTTGAACCCCTTAGCTTCTTCACGTGTTACTTCTTTATATTTTTGAAACCCCTTAATAAAAATCGTGGCTCCGCCACTGAGAGACCTAGTGATCAATAAAGTACGTTGAGAACTACGAGGTCTCAGGTTCAAATCTCAATAGAGACAAAAAACAGTAAGTGATTTCTTCTCATCGCCTGTATCTGTTGTTAGTGGGAGGAGACAAATATCCTTTTAATCGACGTGCGCACAAGCTGACTATTATAAAAAAATAAAAATAAAAAAAAAACTTAAACCCAAACATAAAAATATGCCCCAATGTTTCCTTTGTACACGAGCGGCCACGGCAGTTGCTACGTCGTTATACACATGTCCTCATTTTCATGTGACCATGTCTTAGTCTTCCTGCTTCTTCCTTTTCTTTTTTGTCGCATATTGCCATATGCCTATTCTAAAATTTTATACAATAAAGACAAAATAGACAAACAACTAAAGAAAAAGATGAAAATATCTTCCTACTAACATGCAATTATACGCTAGTCATTATGTTAGAATAACCGAAATTGGAATCGCCTAGTAGTGATTGATTATTGTGAATAATGCCTTTTGTGCAAGGTAATCCTTTACCTTTATCAAGGAAAACTATCGGTCTTTTGTCACTTTAATTTGGTCATTAAAATCTGTGAGGTTATAAGGAAAGCTAACCTTTAAACTTAATTACGTATACCCGAATGAATTAAATAGTCCAATTCCTCCTCAATTCATGAAGTACTTGGAAGGAACACCTGAGAGTTTTCTCATTCGGGTATACGTAATTAAGTTTAATTAAAGGTTAGCCGGCCTTGTCCAACATGCCATGTCGAAGCAGCAGTTTCAGTTTCAACTTTGACATGGAGTTGTCTCTTTACCAATGGCGGGTGATAGATAAGAGAAAGTGAAGGAGAAAACTATTGAAAATATAATTAAGTATTAAAAGTGTGCTCTCTCGAACAACTTAAACTTTTAGATGAAATGATCACACGCTTTAACATGATATCAGAGCAGGCAAATGTCCTGAGATCAAATCTCACCGGCCACCACTCATTATCAAAAAGATTTCACGTGTTTAGTCCATGAAAAAGTCAGACCCACACGTGAGGAAGCGTGTCGAAAATATAATTAAATATTAAAAGTGTGTTCACTCTAACTTTAGATGAAATAGTCACACGCTTCAACAGATACTGACAACGTGAAGAAGAATGGCGACAAAACTAATCTTTAATCTATAGGAATTAGTTACATAATTAGTTCAGGATTAGTTACAAATTAGATTGGGGTTGTAGAGTCTAATTCCTATACTAACTAGATGTAGAAGCATGATTTTATATATTGAAGCCATTCACGTTAACGAGAAGTGAAGAAAGTATCTCACTTTACATATAACTTCGTTGGTAAATCTTCTTCAGATTCTACCGTGGCAAGGGAAAAACATTATTCCAAAAGAACTCCGAAAGCTTTATATGTTCT
The DNA here is from genome assembly GCF_019175385.1 of Lycium barbarum. Taxonomy (NCBI): domain Eukaryota; kingdom Viridiplantae; phylum Streptophyta; class Magnoliopsida; order Solanales; family Solanaceae; genus Lycium; species Lycium barbarum. Next base: position 32,921,869 of record NC_083339.1, on the reverse strand, counting down.
CAAGTAAATTTCTTTACCGATTTTCAAATATTCATCATCTGTCTTAAGCCGTTATTGATAAGACCAAAATTTATTATTTTATGACTCCTATTTCTTTGGTTTCCAAATAAATACAAGCTTAGAAGTCTCCAAGAGTACGCCGAGTAATAACTCTGCAAATTGTGAAGCTAATCCCTGCAAATACAGAAATTAATCTTCTTTATGACAATGATTGTGAATTCAATATACTTTAAAAATTCTCTAAATATAAATTTCAGTTAAGTTGAAGGTAATAGGTTCGTTGCAACACAAATTTTTAAACTCCACGACAGTGAAAAAGGGATTTTGGTGAAGCCGAAACCCTAATAACTTCCAACCTTTTCACGGCGACAATGGCCTCTCCGGCCACTGGACAGCCGCCTATTATGGCTGTCCAGACTAACACAACAGTACCTACACAACCTACTCACCTCTTACCGAACCAAACTTATGCAACAGCCCTTAACCCTAATAATTCTACTACTACGTACAACCCTACTTTACCCATGAAGACTATTACATATTTGCATGGAGAGCCCATGGTTGTATGGGATGAAGAGGAGATTGAGCAGATGATTATTAAGGAAAAACTACAATATGCTGTCGTGGGGAAATTCTCATATGGCTGGCCTGACGTGAAAGATTTGAGAACATTAATTCCAAAGCAATGTGGTTTGAAAGGAGAGTCTATTATCGGCTTGTTGAGCAATAGATATGTACTAATACGTGCTTCTTCTTTAGAAGATTACGTGACCTTATTGTCCAAACCTGCATATTACATTATGCATAAGAACTGGTCCTATCCCATGCGTACTTTCAAATGGGATCCATGGTTTGATCCAGAGGAGGAAACGAAGATTGCAATTGCATGGATATCATTCCCATCACTACCTCCTAACTATTTTGTGAAAGAAGCAGTTTTTTCACTTGCCTCTGCTGTTGGAAAGCCCCTACAAGTTGATATGGCCACAGCCAATAAAACCAGGCCAAGTTGTGCGAGAGTGAAGGTAGAAGTAGACTTGCTCGGAGAATTCCCAAAGAGAATCAATATAAGAATGAAGAAGAAGAGTACTGGGGAGATTGTGGATAAATGGATAAAGATCAATTATGATTATGTTCCTAAGTACTGCAAAAACTGCAAACTTCAAGGACATAATGAGCAAGATTGCTATGTCATTCATCCAGAATTGTATCCCAAGGATGAAGAACAAAGCTCAGACAAAGAACAGGAGCAAAATAGTAAGGCAGATCAAAGGAAGAATAAGGAGCAAAAGAATGCAAAAAATAGCAGGTCTGATATTAAGGAGTACAAAGGGACAAATGGTAACATAATGAAAGGGAAGGAGATAGCAGACAAGGTACAGCCTGCAGAGGGCAATGATGATGATGGATTCAAGGAGAAGAAAGGAAAACAAAGGAATAACAGGCACTTTCATAGAGGTAAATATGATGAAAATGCTTGGAAACCAAAGGAGAATCAAACTCTGCAAAATAATCAATATGCAGCATTGCAGAATACAGATGAGGATATAGTAGATGTGACTGATGTGCAGAAATCCTCAGGTGTTGAAGCAAAGATGTCTGATGCTCTAAATCAGATTGTTACAGTGCAGCAAATTGTAGACAATAATGAGAGGGTCAAGGAAAAGCAGATGGAAGAATCAAAGGAAAAACAGATAGATGAATTAAAAAAGGTGGAGAGGATATCAGCAAAGGAATGGATTGAGAAGAATTTTGGTAAACAACTCAATGATAAAGGGGAGATGTTATCTCAGCAGGTGTCTAAGGTGACATCAGGTACATTTAGTCAAGAAAAGGAACATGACTCAGAAGAAACTAGTGACATCTTAATCAACAAAAACATGGAGGAAGAAAAAAGGTTGTGTGATGTGTTGCAGGAGGATGATGATCATGATGGGACTCCAATATCAGAGGAGGAAGTGGAGGATAATCAAGGAAAAGAAGGACAAGAAGGTACAAGGCCACCAGAGAGTAATATTTCTGGTATCTTGCCTGTGGAACAAGTAGAGATTTCACAACATGGAAAGCAAGAGGAGATACAGGCCCAAGCTGATCTCAATAGCCAAGATGAGAAAGATTTAGCTCAGAACATTGAGGATATAGCAAAAGAGGCAGATTTATCCCCTAGAAGTGTGCAGAAATTGAAACAGGCAACAAATAAACAGAAACCTGTCAGAAGTACCAGTATTCCAGTGGCAGGAGTTTCAACAAGGAGGAGTAAGAACAAAACTAATAATTCTCAATGATAGACAAAGCTTTATTTTGGAATATTAGGTCAGTTAACACTCAAAAATCTTTTGAGAGGTTAATTGAACTAAAGAGGAGATATCATTATTCTATCATAGGCCTAATGGAACCTTTTGAAGATCCTATTGCTATTGAAGAGTATAGAAGGAAGTTAGGCTTTCAAAATTGCAAGGTGAATTGTTCAGGAAAAATCTGGATTTTTTGGACATATGAATGGCTTGGTGTAGTTATATCTGAATCAGAACAGCAGGTTACTTTGCAACTAACTCACTCATCCTTGAATCAATCAGTGCTAGTGTCAGTAGTCTATGCTAAATGTGATAGACATGAGAGGGGGGAGTTGTGGGAAGATATGGTAGACTTGGCAAATCAACAAGACCTTCCTTGGATAATAGGAGGGGATTTTAATGTCATAGTGTCTGATGAGGAGAAGCAAGGTGGCCGTCCAGTCTCATCCAATGAGACTTTGGATTTTTCTACCTGTATACAAAGTTGTGGTTTGATTGATGTAGGATTCACTGGAAGTAAATTCACATGGTGGAATGGGAAGACTGAAAAAGATTGCATATTCAAAAGGTTAGATAGAATACTGGTGAATCAGCAAGTGTTAAATATCATGCCATCCACAACAGTGACTCATATGATTAGACATGGTTCTGATCATGCACCACTACATCTTGAGTGTAACAGCAATGCACATCCTATTGTCAAATCTTTTAAGTTTCTTAACTTCTGGACAAAGCATCATATATTTATGGAGGTGGTAAGGGAGAATTGGACTGCTGATTGTGGAAATCCATTCTATGTATTTCATCACAAGTTGAAGAAACTTAAAAGAGCACTGGTTCAATGGAGCAGGAGCACATATGGGAATAAATTTCAGCAGATTGACACTATTGAAGATACTATAAAGGTGAAGGAGTTGCAGTTTGAAAATAATGCTTCAAGGGAGAATAGAATGTTGTTACATCAAGCACAGGCTGAACTAACCAGATTTTTACACTTGGAGGTAGAGTATTGGAAGCAGAAAGCTGGTATGAAATGGTTCAATGAAGGAGACAAAAATACAAAATTCTTCCATTCATATGTGAAGGGCAGGAGGAATAAACTAACTCTGAAAAGAATACAAGATCCTTCTGGTACATGGTTGGAAAATGAAGTAGATATTGGTTCTGAGGCAATCAGGTTCTTTGAGTCACAGTTTAGTGAAGAAAATTCAGGAGGGGATTATGCATTGTTGAAAAATATTCCTAAATTGATAACTTAAGAACAACAAAAGAATATGGAAGAGTTGCCATCTGAAAGTGAAGTAAAGGAGGCTGTGTTTTCACTCAATGGGGACAGCGCTAGTGGGCCTGATGGATTCACAAGACAGTTTTATCAGAAGTGTTGGGAGGTTATCAAGCTAGATGTGATTCAAATGGTTAGAGCCTTCTTTTGTGGATATGAGATACCACAATTCATCACACATACTAATCTAGTTTTGTTACCACAGAAGGAGGTGATTACTACTTTTAGTGATATGAGGCCTATCAGTCTCAGCTCTTTCTCCAATAAGATACTGTCAAAAATACTGCAGAATAGATTGGCAAAGGTTCTTCCTAATATTATTTCTCACAATCAGACAGGATTTGTGAAAGGAAGGAGCATTGCAGAAAACATATTACTGGCACAGGAGATCATCAGAGATATTAACTTGAGAGCTAAACATACTAATATGGTGATCAAATTAGACATGGCAAAGGCATATGATAGACTTTCCTAGATTTTTTTGACTAAAGTATTGAGACAGTTTGGGTTTGGAGAGGTTCTCATTGATTTGGTATGGAGATTGCTTTCAAACAACTGGTATTCAGTATTAATCAATAGTCAAAGTCATGGTTTTTTTTAGATCAAGTAGGGGGGGGGGGGGGTAAAACAAGGTGATCCACTTTCTCCTACATTGTTCATTATAGCAGCAGAGGTCTTAACAAGGAGTCTGAATAAGTTACATGAGAAGCCAAGTTTCATAGGCTATGGAATGCCAAAATGGAGTCCTCAAATCAATCACCTATCATATGCTGATGACACAATATTATTCTGTTCTGGGGATGGATATTCTTTAAAGAAAATGATGATGAGATTGAGGAATTATGAGAAGGCTTCAGGACAGCTGGTCAATACTGATAAAAGTTGTTACTATGTTCATCACAAGGTCTCAGCCAGAGTTAATAGCAGGATTAAAAGACATACTAAGATGAGACATGGATCCTTTCCTTTCACATATTTAGGCTGTCCAGTGTTTTATGGAAGAAGGAGATTGATATATTATGAGGATTTGATCAAAAAAGTGATGAAAAGGATTCTGTCTTGGCAAAACAGACTGTTATCTTTTGGAGGTAGATATGTGCTGGTCAATCATGTATTGCAAACCATGCCAGTATATTTACTATCAGCTATGAATCCTCCTTCTGGGGTGATAAAACAACTGCACAAGATTTTTGCCAAATTCTTTGGAGCAATACAGTAGGGGTGAAAAGCAAACATTGGGTGGCATGGGACAAATTATGTCTACCAAAACATGAAGGAGGAATTGGTCTTAGATCACTAACTGATATATCTAATGTTTTATTTGCTAAGTTGTGGTGGAATTTCAGATGTGGAAGAAGCTTATGGGGTAGCTACATGCTGAATAAATACTGCAAGAAATGGCATCCTACTATGGCATTGGAGAGAGGAGGATCTCACACATAGAAGAAAATGGTAAATATAAGAGATGCAGTTGAGCCACAGATATTTTGGTATCTGAGAAATGGAACTTCAAGTTTCTGGTATGAGAATTGGACAAGGCTGGGGGCACTATATTATATCATTCCTGATGCTGCTAGAGAAGAAGAAATAGAGGTTAGACAGTTTGTGCAGAACGGGGAATGGAACATGGAACTGTTAACAGTCACTCTAGATCAGGAATTGGCTCAACATATCAAGGAAAATATCAAAGTACCAGTTGAAGAAGAAGATGATGAACCATGTTGGATGCTGGAAACAAATGGCAGATTCTCAGTTAAATCTGCATGGGAGTTTCTCAGACACAGAGAGAGCAAACAAACAAGTTATAAGTTCATGTGGGAGAAAGGGCTACCAATAAAAATAAGTTTTTTTCATATGGAGAGTGTGGAAAGGGAGAATCTCTACAGATGATATATTAAAAAAGATGATGATCAATATACCATCAAGATGCTGGTGCTGTGAGGAGCATCAGGAGGAAACTGTGAGCCATTTATTTCTAACATCTTCCATAGCTGTCAAGTTATGGAAGTTCTTTGCTTCTTGTGCAGGTATCCCCACAGATGGAGTTGGTCTACATCAAATGATCATCGCATGGTGGCCTGCTGAGACAAAGCCAAAATTGCAGCATATGTATAGAGCAATGCCTACAGTGATCATGTGGACATTATGAAAGAGAAGAAACTCCATTAAACATGGAGGATCAGTGTCCTTCTACAGACTGAAACAACAAGTACAGCACATACTACATCAACTGACAAGGAAGAGATTCCCATGGCTGCAGAATGTATCTGGTGATTGGGAAACTATGCATCACCACCTTAGTAGATATAAACCAAAAGTTTATTATGCTAAGGTGGTTTGGAGAATGCCACTTTCAGGGAGATTAAAATGCAATACAGATGGGGCAAGTAGAGGCAATCCTGGGCTCAGTTCATATAGATTCTGCATCAGAGATAGTAATGGAGATTTGGTCTATGCTGAAGCACAACAAATGGGAATAGCAACAAACATGAAAGCTGAAACTGAGGCTATAAAACAAGCATTGAAGTTCTGTAAACAACACAACTTTCAACAGGTTCAATTGGAGACTGATTCACTTGTCCTCCTAAACATCTTACAAGATACATGTATCACTCCATGGGAACTGAGGAATCAGATTGAACAGATCAAACAGGATATGAGAGCAATGCAGGTACAGATTAATCATATCTTCAAAGAAGGCAACAGTTTGGCAGACTTTCTAGCAAACCAGGCTTTGGATCATGCAGGGATTAAAGTACATGACTTTATACTCATGCCATCAGAAGGAAGAAGAATTCTCAATATGGACAAATTACAACTGCCTCAGCTGAGGATTAGAACAAGGAGGATTCAGCAGCTTGATCATCAACAATGATGCTACATATATGGATAATCATATGGTGTGTGCACAGACATGGGCTATCATCAAAGCTGACTCAACATGATCACAGAGGACATACTAGTTTAGGCATACAGGATAGAACTAGAGAATAGTCTCTTAGTTTTTTAAGTTTAGCTAGTTCATATTATAGACATGCTGTAATAGACTGCTTTTTTACATTATTCATTTATCAATAAAAAGTTATAACAGGCTTGGCCTGGCAGAACACAATTTAAAAAAAAAAAAATAGGCTCGTTGCAACGCTATCAATGCACTAAATCCAAAGAGACAAAACAACAAGGTATCCTTTGAAAGGAATAGAACATATGCGGACATTTTGTCGATTGTACATGAGCAGCCAATATAGTTGCTACTAAACCTGTTAACCGGTTTGAACCGGACCGGTAACCGGTTAACAAATCGGCCGGTTTCCGGTTAAAAAACCGGAACCGGCCACCGGTTAAAAACCCGAAACCGGAACCGGTCCGGTTCAAACACGTCCAAAACCTTTGTTTTTTGTTTTTTGTATAGTATATATATATATATATATATATATATATATATATATATATATATATTATAGTATTTATTAGTATATTGTAGGTATATTTACATATGTTATATAAGTTTATAAGTAAAGTTTATATATTTACTGACTAACAGGCTAACAAGCTAACAGCAAGTCAGCAATACAGCATATATATATATATTAAGTTATATGCTTAAGTTATACTACATATACCTAAAATATAGTAAGAATATACTTATATATATCAATATACTTAGGTTATATAACTTATATATATATATGTTTTAGTTATATGTATACTATATATTATAAGTATATTCTTAGTATATTTTAGTTATTTTTCAAGTATATAACTTTCTAGTTTTTAATTTAAGTAGATCTATATTATAAGTATATTCTTAGTATATTTTAGGTATATTCCTAACTTAATATAAGTAAAAATATGAACACAAGTAAATAGAAGAAAGCTCAATGAGCCATATATTTTATTCATTCTTGGATAACACACTACAAAAAAACGCTTAAATTGCGGGGGTTATTTTTAAGGTTTGCGGCGGTATGAAACCCCCGCAATGTGTTGTTGCGGCAGTTGGCAAAACCCCCACAATAACAGCTATCGCAATCAATTAGCGGCGGTTATTTTACGCCAGTTGACCCCCGTAATTTTAAAATTTAATCTTTTAAAAATAATTCTCAATGACAGATTGCGGCGGTTTAGAACCTCCGCAATACATATATATTTGTTTTTAAAAAAATTAGCTTATATTTAAAGGTCCTGGCAGTCTCATATCCCCCAACAATTCATTGAATTTTTTTATATATTATCGACTACAAAATCACTAATTAAGCTAGAAATCATAATCAAAGCAAAAAAACGTTAAAACTTTAAGAGACATCGATAACATATCTTAAAATCACAAATGTTATCATAAAGTACCATTAGCTTTTGAAACTAAAAATTTAAGTAGCATTATCAGATCACTCAAAAACTAAATTTAAACACAATACATTCACTCCAGCATTCTAACATCCGTTCCTACCAAACAATACAATGAAATCAACGGTTGTCACTAGGATTACTATCACCGCATGATCTTCTTGCGTCCATGGGCGAAAGGGATCCACTCGCCACATCACTTGGCTGCATAATGAAAAGCATAGAAATAGAGTTAGCTACTATCCTGATAACACCACAACTCTTTATTCAAGTTTAATTTGGAAATCCAACTGCTCACTTACAATCTTATATAATATCTTATCAACTCATTGAATGACAATTAAAGAACGTGTTAATCCATGAGTATATACACCAACCAAAAGTATACAAAATACAGCAGCAGAGTGTAAAAACGAATTCACATAACTAGTACTAGAATATATCACCAGCATTAATATTTGGAAAGATAAAAAAGAGTGCCCAATATGATTTAGGGCAAGGATTCGTGATTTACTTTCGTACAACAAAATTTGTAATGAACCATGTGAAAATAAAGGAAGGAAGTCATATATGGATCTTAAAACAACATTTATGATCACATACATCATTTTCAATTGAGCATCCAAAAAAAGTAGTTAGCTGTCACGTAACATGGCATCCAAAATTACTAGCATTAGTTAATGCATGAAAATGATGTTGAACTACATCACACTAATTATAGGGGCACTATCTCTGTGGTTTTAAGTTTTTGCATTTAAGATTTTAAGGTGGCTACATTACTGCCACAAATTAGAAGTATTGTCCTTTTTCTTCAAGCTTCTTTTTCATACAGTAGAAAATAATACATAGTAGAGAATTAAGCATCAATCACATTCAAAAGTAACTAAACCTCTTTTTCATCTCACACTAGCTACAATCAGTTTCATATAAATACTACTCCCTCGGTCCAAATTTATACGACACTCTTTCCTTAAACATTCCTGTGAGAAATGACACTGAAAGAAGAGGTGTTCAGTTTTTTCCTCCTGCTCCTCACATATGACACACTTGTTATCATGGCACACCCCTATTTTTTGTAGTCTTGATCTTGTAAGGATCCTGTCATATCCTACTATCCAGCAAATGAAACTCTATTTTGGTATATTGAGTTTATTCCACACCACCTCTCCCAATACCATGATTCTTGGTCTCCTTTCCTCCATTGATAGCCACTATGAATTTTGTAGCTACCACTCTGTGTTATCCACCCATTTCCCACATATCCAGCTTTAAATTTATCTCTAATGGAGCATATCTTCTTCCAGTACCATGAACAGTCAGTAGGAGGTTCAAATCATTACACAATGATTCTATTTTCTATATTAATTCATCAAAATTTAAGGCCAAGAATCAATTCACACAGAAAATAAGTCAGTAGCCAAACACCTCAAAATCAAATCTTTAAACACCTCAAAATCAAATCTTTAAACATAAAAATGATTCTATTTTCTTTATTAATCCATAGTAGTTCGTCAAAATTTAAGGTCAAGAATCAATTCAAACTACACCATACACCTCAAAATCATTGTGTATCGGGTATTGGGTGAAAATAGCTCTATCATATATTCTCTTAAATTGCTACTAGTAGCAGTATCTATTTAAAAAAAAAAGGTAATTAGGTCTTATTTTGGTACATGACAGTAAAATTATCTTTATTTATCTAACAAAATAGTAGTATACTACTGTAGTATAGTTTTTTTGACTTCTTTACGCTCTCTCTTCACTTCCTCTAAATCCCTTTCTCCTCTCAATAGCACCTTTTCTTGCTTCCCAATTCGTCAAATTAGCAGTGTTTTTATTCTTTATCCGTCCAAGAACAACACTAGTACTAGGAACAAGTTGCTGAGATGTCGGAATTGCTAACATCTAACTTTTAGTGAGTGATCTCAGGACTAGGAACTCTTATCTATTATTTTAGTACACAACAAACCAGAATGTACTACTCTGTTTTTACTCTCTGTTTGATTGTTTCTTATACAGCTTCAATTTGTTACACAACAAACCAGACTTCATTGACACAAAGAGAAGTCTCCCTTTTTTTTTTTCTTCCTAATCACTAAAAACTTGATTTCCTTAAGCAGGCATTGAGAAAGGATTCTACACAGTTGAATCATACATCCCAACAGTGGATAGGAAAGGACCATCATATTACAATTGGATCATCTGAATGCCGATACTGTTTTTCCGGACACAAAATAAACCAACATACAATAACAGCCACAACAATCTCGTCATTTTTCAAAGAGAAATCAAATCCAAAAAATTTCAGACCAATTAAATGAAAAAGAAATGAAGAACTTTACTTACTGTTGTAGGAGAAACCGCCGAAGAAGAAGCAAAGAACCCCGCAAACTGTTCTGGTATCGTCCCTTCTTTCATTATCATATATGCCTTGAAAGCATTCATCATTTTTTCCTGAGCATTTATCATTTTCTTATGGTTCTGTTGACATTGGGACGAACATGAACCTTCACTTCTTGAAGCACTTGTACTGCTGAAACGAGGTCTTGCTTTTTTAAAAACTTTACTGGGGACAGGTCCTAATCCCAAGAACCTCACCTTCCAAGAGTGCTCTTCTCCTAGCACCTTGTCGACGGCATCATTTCGCGAAATTTGGGACTCGTCTATGGTGCTTTGGCTTAAAGCTAACTCAATTTTTTCCTACACATACAAAACTCATTGTCACAAATAAACCAATAGGAACGCATGATATTAAAGAAGACAGAACTTAAGAGATATGGCTTTTAACTATGAAGCAGAATATACAAATATCAGCATTAGCTCACTTCAATTATTTGCCCTACTCCCCAATCCTCATGATTTGTTTCTTGAGATAAGTTGAGAATTCACAGAAACTTACGCATATTTCTTTTGTTGCTTCATTAACATATACTCCATCTTGATTCTTATGTGTAGCAAGGTATATTTGTGCGTCCAGGCCTTTGTCCAGTCTGAGCCATCTATAAATAAAAATCAAATCAGAATTATTTACTACATAGAAATAATTACATAGCAAGTTAATTTACTCACCATTTCAGCCCTTCTCGTAGCATTGGCTTTGGAGCCGTCTGTGTGTGGTATAGTCTGTTTCTTTAGATTTTCAGCATTTCTTAATCGCATTGCCTTATAAAAATATACTTGAAACTCAATTAGAAAAACATATAATTATATAATTAGAAAGACTAGTATAAGCAGTTACATAAGTACCTTTGTTGAATCTTTATATTGGTAATCAACAAAAGAAATCCATTGATCACGTGGAATCCCATCCGGCACACTTTCAATAATCTCAGTTTTACTTTTAAGTAGGTCTTCATGTGTCTTCCACAAGTTATTTTTATTTGCAGCCCACTTCTTTCCAATAGATTTATAGACATGTCCCATTGCAACTGACTCGGTTGTCCTAAAGAAGAACTTGGGCTTCAAGAATAAAACATTGGTTAGCTTATACCTTTATAATTTGATATAGTTGTGCTTCTCACAAAAAAAGAGACAGTGATATAGTTGTAATAATATAGAGCTTATACCTTTATAATTTGATCGAAGACGCGGTTGAAGTATGAAATAGGTAAACTTAACCATTTCTCAAAGTTGATTGGAAATAAAGAGCAGTCACACGCCAAAATTCCACAAAAGCGTGAAAGAAGGCCGCGTCCATCTCCAAATGGTTCATCCAAGTAATCAAAATCAACCACAATACGTTCTTCACACGTTAAATTGATCACTTCATTAACTTTCACTCTGAGTTTCCTGATATTTTCTTCTGAATCTATAATAAGAAAAGAGATCAGTTGAAGCCACGAGAGAGATGAACAACAACTTAGAAGGGACTGTTGAATATGTACTGATAGTCAAAAGTATTTACCTATTGCGTCTACAATCCAATGCGACCTAGAACGCTTTTTAATTTTATCCATTAAAAAATTAGATTAGTGTGCAACAATATCACCTATAAGAATTCATGAGAAAGAAAATGAGTTGCCTATTAGCATAAGTGAACATAATAGAAAATGAAAAAATAATTAATTCTAACAGAGAACATACATAATCTAACATGGTTTTTTGGTATGTTTTCTGTATTTCTTTCTTCCTTCCTCCCTCTTTTGCATATTTTTTTTCCCCTTCCAATTCATGGTTTTTTGGGGGAGAATATAGTAATATGAAGATTATAGATGTAAGTTTTCTCTTTTCCGTGTCCCTTTTTCTTTTTTGAAACATCCTATTCAAAGCTATTTTTTGGTTAAACAATCTGGATTTAAGAGGGTCCTAACACAGCGAAAAGTTTGTTCTTTCAGGCAATTTGTCAAACACCTTCAAGGCAAGTTTGATAGCAGTTCCATTCTTACTACACTTTGAAAAGCTTAAAACAGTTTAAAATAAAGAATAAACCATGAAAACAGCGAAGCAGCTGAACACGCACAACAGAGGTGTAGAGATTTATCACCAATTAGCCAAAAAATTTAGGTGAAAGTAAGCTAAATCTTCCATGGAAGACTCAAAACACAGAAAAGAGCATTCTTCAATTTAAAACTCAGCACTGATAATCAGAAAAGATGGAAAAATAAAGAGGAAATCGGGAAACAAACTCACCTAATAACTGTGTAGATCACCTAAACTGAGCAGTGAAGACACGCAGCAAAACGATCAAAATATGAAGAAGAACCTGGTAAACCCAAAAAATTAGTGAACTCAGATTATTCATTAATCAGCGATTGAAGCGTCAATCTTTAAAAAATCATAGGTGTTTGAACATATAATCACATGAAAACATTAAGAAAGGGGAAAACCCATATACTGAAATACCAAAAATCAGAAGATACTTGAGAAAATAGATAGATTAGTAGAAGTAGTAGCAGTAGAAGACAAGACCAATTTCGTTCAAAAACTCCAACTTCTATTTAAAACTAATTTCGTACCCATGTTTGGACCAATTTCATTTGACGTTTGAGAAAGGATATTTCAAAGTTACAAATACAATTCATTAGAATGAGTCTAATGGTTTTGTTGAGTCTGTTTGGTCTAGTTCGAAAACAGTTAAAGTAAACACCACTTAATAACAAGATACAGTTGGAATGAAAATATGACCAAACTTAGGCAAATCAATAGCGTTGCTTTCGAACAAAGTATAAACACAATAATCAAATTCCATAATGGACCATACATAAGCTTTAAAGGAAAAAGGGAAAATGGACCTCAAAGGTAAGCTTTCTGATTACCGAATCTGAGGAATAAGTACAGCATTTGAAATGAACAATAAAACAAACCGGAAACCTCGACTGAACGAAATCTTTGGTGGGAAATCCGAACCTTGCCGGAAAAGAAAACTGGGTGTTTGGTGCTGATTTTTGGTGGAAACGAAGGTGGTGACAATGGTGATTTTGGGGTGAAATTAAGTGGGCTACGGATCGGTTTGGTATTCTGTTTTTGGTTGTTTCAAGTATGTTTCAGATGGGGTTTTGGGGTGGTTTGGATGGTGGCAAAAAGGGATGGTTCACGGTGAGAAAAGGAAAAGGAAAATGCGGAAGAAATAAAAAGTAGTGAGAGAGGCAGAGGGTTTTGAGAGAGGGGGAAAAGATAAGAGCAAAAAGAGCCAAAAAAAAGAGTGACGGAAAAGTTGCGCGCTATTTTTTGTTTCCTAGATGGTGGAGGTTCCAAACCCCCGCTAGTTTCTTTTATTTGTGTCGGACATGTAAACCCCCGCTATTTAATGAAATTTGCGGGGGTTGTAGCTGACCCCCGCTATTAAACCGCCGCAATTTAAGCATTTTTTTGTAGTGACATTTATTTGCAAGTTGTAGTTTTTTTTTAACTTGCAAATAATACATGAGTTGCAAAGAAATAGTATAATAATAAAATCACCAATTCTCAATCATTTGGTTAATTTCTCCCATATCATATTCGGCCATGGAGATATCTTCAAAATCTTCTATTTGGTCCGGTGCACTTGCTATCAAATCTTCAATCTTTTCCTCTTCGCCTTCCTCCGCTTTTAAGTTTTGGCTGCGTCGCTCCGATCTAATCCAATCGCGAATGCACACTAGTACTTACAAGCTAAAGCCGGATAATGAGTGTCTATGGTCTCCAATTTATTGTCTTCCTTGGCTAAATGTACTCTCCAAAGCCACAGTTGATACTTGAACAGTAAGGATATCTCGAGCCATTCTTGAGAGTATCGGATGACTTGCCTTGTATTTCTTCCACCATGCTAAGACGTCCAACTCATCTAGTTCCTTGATATCCACATTTGGCTGCATCAAATAAGAGTTATATTCATCAAAGTTTGCACTACAAGAAGGAGTTGGCTGTGAATGTAAAACTTTTAAATGCAACAAACCCGACAAGCCCTTTTTGCTACTTTGAGAAGTAGTAGGGTGTAGAGAAACGAGTGTAACATGTTCTTCCAAATTAGAATAATGAGTAAAAACTTTTCTAAACTCATCATCAATAGCGAGTTCGGCTTCAGCTAAAGATGGTTGAACTCCCTCTTCAATTTCTAAAAATGTATAAATTTGACCAACCAATGCTCTAGTATAAAACACTTTTAAACAAGGATTTAAAAGAGAACCCAATATAAATAAAGTTGGGATGAGAAAAAAATACTTCTTAAATTTTGTTGTCATATCAAAAATAGCCGCTTGATAACCGGGTTTATATTTGTGCTCTTGTAAAACTCTAGCTATTTCCGCTAAGTAGGCTAAAATTCCGGTTACCGTGGGATAGAATTGTTTAGAAAAAACAAGAGTTGCATTATAAATTTTTTTTAATAGTTCAACACATTCCTTAAAATCTTCCCAATGCGTAAAATTTAACCAATCATCATTATTAATATTATATTTGTTGTGAACTTGTTGTATGGGAATCCTATACTCATATGCTTGTTGTAGCATAATGTAAGTGTAGTTCCACCTAGTCTCAATTTTTACTTAAATTTTTCAAGGTCTAAGGTTATTTTCCACACAACAATTCTTAAAATCTCTAAGTCTTCCCCTATTAGCATTACAAAAAAGAAATGCAACCGCATCTCTAACTTTTTTAATAGAATCGTCAAAACACACAAGACCATCTTTAACAATTAAGTTTAAAATGTGACAATTACATCTCACATGAAAAATATTTTTTAGCGGAGGGTTTAATTATCTTTTTAAAAGACAAATTGCCTTTGTATTATTAGAAGCATTATCTAAAGCAATACAAAGTGTTTTTCTATAAATGTTAAAAAATCTCATAATAGTAGACATTGAATCCGCTAAAACTTTTCCATGGTGACGACCTTTTCCTTCATCATATAAAAAAGATATAATTATTTTTTGTATAACCCAATTGTCATCAACCCAATGACATGTAATAGCAAAAAAATCTAACTTGTTAAGACTAAGACCCAAATCAGCGGTAAGAGAAACATTACAATTTAAAGAATTAAATACATGGCGCAAATAAAATCTATATTTTTTATACAAATCTATAACTTCCGCTCTGCAAGTACTTCTAGGAATACCCTCAAATAACGGATTATAACAACGTTGAATGTAAGTAGCAAACCCCAAACCCGAAGGAAAGGAAAATGGTAAACAATCATAAGCTACCATTTTAGCTAATTCTACACGCTCTTTTTTCTTGTCATACTTAAAAATTTTACCGGTTCGTGGGTCTATCGTCATTTGAATACCCCCCACATTTGAACCCATTTTCTCTCCCCAAACATCCATATGTTTCTTTCTCATATGACCATTTAGTGTACCCGTTCTACCATCCTTACTAGTTCTTTGCCTAAAAGCAAATACTTATTCACATAGGGTACATTTAACTGTTTGGCTTTCTCTATCCTTAGTCATAAATTTTCAAATTTTAGCGGTTGACTTACGAGTTCTAGGTGGTTTGTCTTGTGTATGTGATTGTGCAGGACATGTACCTCATATGGGATTTTCGGGGGCTTGTGTTTCATCATCATCATCATCATCATCAATTTCATTAAAAGTGTCGGTATAATGTTGTTGCATTTCCTCATAACCTACAAGTGGATTATTTTCACCAACATTAATACCTAAATTAGGTGTTTCTTCCACAAATGTTTCCTCATTAAGCCCACCCCTAACAATACCACTACTACCGGCACCACGTCTAAATCTCTTCGCTATTATTAAATAGAATTAATTTAAATCACACTCAAATAAATCACAAGAAAATAAATTGCAACAAATTAAATTGCTAGAATTAAATTGCGAAAAATAAAGATAGAGTTGGAACGAAGGTACCAAATTGCTGGACTAATTTCCAACAAAGTGAAGGCGGCTAGAATTGCAAATCCACCAAAGCTACTTCGGATTGTTGCAAAATCACCAACTCCACCAACAATATTATAATTGCAAAATTAATAATTGGAACTATAATAAGACTTTATAATATTTATTTGAGAGAAATTTAAAGTAGCTAATTGTTGCAAAGTAACTATAATTGAGAGATTGAGATTTGAGAGAAACAGAAGAGTGAATTGGTGTGGATTAAAATGAAAATGGAGAGGGGTTTATATAGGGGTGGGGGATGGTTAAAGTGTTAAAAAAAGTTTGGGGGGTTTGGGGGGGGGGGGGGGGGGGGGGGGAATGGGTTTGGGACCGTTTGGCAACGGCTATTTTTGCAAATGGACCGTTGCCCAACGGTCAAAATTAGCAGCCCAACGACTACAATTAAAAAAAACAAATCGACCAGTTTAACCGGTCCGGTTCCGGTTCCAAAAAAATAGAAACCGGAACCGGTAGTTAATATACGGTTAACCGGAACCGGTAATCGGTTCAACCGGTTTCGATTTTACCGATCCGGTTACCGGTTTGAACCGGTTAACCCAAACCGGTTGACGGGTTTAGTTGCTACGTAGCTATAAACGACAAGCTATTGTTCATTTTTATATGCCCATGTTTTGTTTGTCTACTTCTTTCTTAATTTCTTTTGTGATTATGGGCATCTAAATTTTATCGAAGAAAGACAAAAAAGACGCACAAAAATTTTAAAATTGAAAAAAAGAACCTTACTACTATAACAAGTGAGTATTAGCTATAGGTGACCTTTTAGTTGTGAAATTAGTATGGGTGACTCATGGGGGCCACTTGAAAGCAAAATCCAATTAAATTTGGGATTATGAAATTTGGTGTCCAAAATGTATTTTTTCAAACTTCTTAATCTATTATAAAATATAAAAAGACCCCAACTTAATCCAAAAAACCCACCAACCCCCTTCTCCTCCTCCCACCCCTCCCCCCCCCCCCCCCGCCCTAGTCCCCCCTCCCAATTTTTTTTTTTAAAGTTTTAAATTTTTTATTTGCTTTTTCACCAGCCACCCCCTCCTCCTCCCACCCCTCCCCCGCCCCCTGCCTCCCCACCCCATCCAAAAAAAAAATGTTTTTTTTTAATTTTCTTTTTCACCAGCCGCCCCCTTCTCCTCCTCCCACCCCTCCCCACGCCCCCTCCCGCCCATTTTTTTTTAAAAAAGTTTTGATTTTCTTTATTTGTTTTTTCATCCCCCTCCCCAGCCCAAATTTTTTTTTACGAGCCCCCACTCCTCCTCCCACCCCTTCCCCACTAATTTTTTTTTAATATTTTGATTTTCTTTATTTATTTTTTCACCCTACCTCCTCTTCCTCCCAACCCTCCCCCTCCACAATTTTTTTTTTTAAATTGATTTACTTTATTTGTTTTTTCATCCCACCCCCCCCCCCCCCCTCCCCCACCAATTTTTTTTTTTAATTTTGAAATTTTTTGCACACCCCCCCCCCCCCCCCCCATGCACACACAAAATGCTTTTTCTTGGAAAGAAGTTTTGAATTATTTTTTTTGGTTTCTTACTTCCCCCACCCACCCAAAAAAGAAGTTTTGAAAAGTTTTTATTTTTTATTTTTTGCAACCCCCCCCCCCCCCCCCCCTCCCCCAACTACAAAAAAAAAAAATCTTGAAAGGAAGTTTTGGATTATATTTTTTGGGTTTAGGAAAAGTTTGGATAAAATCCAGGTTGTTATTGTTATGTGTTTGTAGTGAAATAGATGGTTTTTCTGTTGTTGTCCTGGTATGGTTCAGGGTTTAGGAAAATATATCCAACAGATAGTTTTTTTGTTCTTGTCCTTGTATTTATCTGGTTCTATTTGTAGAATATAACCAACAGATTTATAGTTGTTGCGAAAAATTCTATACTTTTTGCAACAAGTAGACAATCTGTTGCAACGACTCACTAATTTGTTGGACATAGCTTCAGTTATTTGCTTATGTTTGTAGAAGATATCCAACAGA
Source organism: Lycium barbarum (assembly GCF_019175385.1). Taxonomy (NCBI): domain Eukaryota; kingdom Viridiplantae; phylum Streptophyta; class Magnoliopsida; order Solanales; family Solanaceae; genus Lycium; species Lycium barbarum. Next base: position 32,903,635 of record NC_083339.1, on the reverse strand, counting down.
TTTTTAGTTGTTGCAACAAGTTCTACACTTGTTGTAACAAATAGACAATCTGTTGCAACAACTACAAATCTGTTGGACACAGCTTCAGTTATTTGCTTATGTTTGTAGAAGATATCCAACAGATTTTTAGTTGTTGCAACAAGTTCTACACTTGTTGTAACAAGTAGACAATCTGTTGCAACAACTACAAATCTGTTGGACATAGCTTCAGTTATTTGCTTTTGTTTGTAGAAGCTATCCAACAGATTTTTAGTTGTTGCAACAAGTTCTACACTTTTTGCGACAAGTAGATAATTTGTTGCAACAACTACAAATCTGTTGGACATAGATTCAGTTATTTGGTTCTGTTGGTAGAAGATATCCTACAGATTTGTAATTTTTTGCAACAAGTTCTACACTTGTTGCAATAAGTAGACAATTTATTTATGAATCAACAAATGTTGAGAAAAGATATAGTCAAATTAGCAGCCAAACCGACAATCAATCCTCAAAAAGAGATGAAGAACAGAGCTAAGAAACATATATACAAATGAAGAAAGTGAAGAAGAACTAGAAGATGAAGAAACTGATGATGGAAATGAAGTAGATCAAGGAAATCTGCTACACCCCAGAAGTGTTACACCTCGAAAATTCCGGATTTGTTGCCTTGTGAGTAGGATAATGTGAACTTAAGGTGATTACGAAATCCTTACAAGGTTAAGGGAAGTATTAGATAGCTTAAAGTGCATACTATAATCTTCACTCCAATGATCACTCCATTTAGTGCATTGGACTTAGTTGATCATCTATCCTGACCCAAAACACCATCAAATTGATTAAGTATGTATATTGATCAGTAAATATGGTTGATTTCCATTGTTTATCACTAAATATGGATGAATCAAGTAGTTCACATTAATTCACTCCAATGATCACTCCGTTTAGTGCGTATTGGACTTAGTTGATCATCTATCCTGACCCAAAACACCATCAAATTGCTTAAGTATATATATCAATCAATAAATATGATTGATTTCCATTGTTTATCACTAAATATGGGTAAATCAAGTAGTTCACATCAATTCACTCCAATGATCACTTCGTTTAGTGCGTATTGGACTTAGTTAATCATCTATCCTGACTCAAAACACCATCAAATTGCTTAAGTATATATATTGATCAATAAATATGGTTTATTTCCATTGTTTATCACTAAAGATGGGTGAATCAAGTAGTTCACATCAATTCACTCTAATGATCACTCCGTTTAGTGCGTATTGGACTTAGTTAATCATCTATCCTGACCCAAAACACCATCAAATTGCTTAAGTATATATATTGATCAATAAATATGGTTGATTTCCATTGTTTATGACTAAGTATGGTTGATTTCCATTGTTTATCACTAAATATGGCTGATTCCCTTTATTGATCACTAAATATAGGTGAGCCAAGTAGTATATATTGCAGCAAGTGTAGTATCCGTTGCAACAAGTGTAGTATCTATTGGAACAAATGTAGTATCCTTTGTGACAACTACAGTATCTGTTGTAGCAAGTTGTTACACCTCGGAAAAATCTTCCGTTGGTATGCAAGTGAATGAACTAGTGAAATACGAGTATCGGGTTAATGATGACTTAAGGGCATTTTGGGAAAGAGTTATAACGTCTCTTAGATTGCTAATGAAGTGTTAAACAAGTGTTAAGAAGGTTCTATAAGGATTGGAGATCAACTAAGTGACGAGAACAAGTTCAGTGGACTGGTGAGTTTTACGGCACATTATACGGACCGCATAATGTTTTACGGACCGTATAATGGACCGTAAAACCATCACAGCGAAGGTTGCTCACTGGTGCAATTTTACGGTCAATTATACGGACCGTATAAATTTTTACGGGCCGTATAATGAACCGTCAAATGGTCACAGTGAAGGGTGAAGGAAAGGCACGTTTTACGGTCAATTATACAGACCGTATAACGATTATACGGACCGTATAATGGACCCGACAGATCAGTGAATGGGTTATTTAATAGGGACCAAGTTCATAAAATCATTTCCACATTTCATCCCTTCTCTCTAAAACATCTCTCTACATTTATTACACAAGTTTTCAAGGATTTTAAGCCATCAAGAACATAAATCAGGTGAATCAAGGGTAAGGAAACCCATTAAAGACCATTCAAGTCAAGAAATCCAAATGGAGGAAAACTAAGGTTTTGCTCAAAGTGGAGTATTATCAACTAAAGCTTGTTCCTACAACATCTAAGGTAAGATTCATGATATTCATATGTTGTTTCAGGTATTTGAGAGTTAAAATGCTTGGTCATTAGAAGAGTATAGCAAAATGGGTTATGAATGATGAATAGTGACGTTTTTTAGAAATAGTTTGAATTGAATCATGATTGTTATTGTGTTGTGACATGAGTGTGTTATAAATGACGTTAAGACCATGAAATAGACATTGTATATGAATGGACGAAGTTGGGTGTTGTGACCATGAACATGGACAAATGAAAGTAAATTGAGAAACCTTGATAATGTGGATAATGTGGATGATTAATGGCCATTGATATGATATTATGAATGTATTGTTGACGTTTGGGAGTTGAATTACGATATGGACAAATGCTGTATAAATAAAGGAGATGCTGTCCGATTTTCTCTAGCTTTGGCCATGTGTGTTAGTTATCGATTCTAATGATAGTATGACCTTAATGAAGGTAGAAACGTGAGCACCGAAGGAGTACGTGCAAGTGTAGAATAGTTCGACAAAAAGGTATGTAAGGCTAACCCTTCTTTCATAAGGCATGGTTCTTTGGCCAAACGTCTAAATCCTCTATGAGTCTATGATTTCTTCAACGATTGATCTTCCGAGCTAGTAAGCTCACGATGCTTGAGATGTACTACGATTGTACTAAGTTCCTCATATGACGAGTAAGCCTAGAATATAGATGTCACGATAACGATGATGATAGTATGATGATAAGAGTAAAAATGATGTTAAAGACGCTTATGAGCTATTAGGTGTATATGTGCCTATGAAGGGCTATAATGAGACCCCGAGCTTATGATGTCGGGTAAGAATATATGTATATGTATATGAATATGTGTAAAGTATGTATATGATTACGTAACGCGCGCGCACGTCTGCAGACGGTACGGATAACCCTGATGCCTTGGTAGGGCCAGGTAGATATAACCTTGAGCCTTGGTTGGCCAAGTATGTATGAAACACCGAACCTTTATGGTCGGGCACGCTATGTATCTATGTATATATGTATATATGTGAATATGCTATGTATAAGAGATGTAAATGATTATGAGGGTAATTAAGTACGGATATGGATGTATGTATGCGGATACGCACTAGGAATGGAAAGTCCCTATGGAAAGTAAGTAAGTGCCATGATGATGATATTATTGTCTCCCCTCCTATGCTACTTCATATGTTGTATATTGTGCTTCTATATCGATATTGATCATGCTTTACATACTCAGTACATTCTTCGTACTGACGTCCTTTTGTTTGTGGACGCTGCGCCATGCCCGCAGGTGCACAGGGAGACAGACTTGATCCATAGCAGCTTTCTCAGAGATTACATAGCAGAGCTCCATTTCATTCGGAGCCATAGCTTTTGGGTACTTATTCTTTTGTGTATATAGTCATGGGCATAGCGGGGTCCTGTCCCGCTCATGTGATATGTATACTCTTCTTAGAGGCTTGTAGACATGTGTATGCGGGTAGATATGTTTGGCCTTGTCGGCCTATGTTTTGTATATCATTTTGTTGGCCTCGTCGGCCTTGTACATTTGATGTGGCATAGATGCCTATGATGTTATCCAAGATGATTGTCGCCCAACGGGAATAATATGATTGATGACTAGAATGCATGACTTAATTTATGAATCGCCTAGATATTATGTGAATGTGTGTTAAGGGGTGCCCGGGTGGGGTAGCACCGGGTGCTCATCGCGGCCCTCTAGTCGGGTCGTGACACAAGGGTAGTACCTGTTGCAACAACTGTAGTATCTATTGCAGCAATTGTAGTATTTGTTCTAAGAATACACTTAGAATTGTCCATCTAATCCATATATATATTCATCACTAAATATGATTGATTTCATTTGTTTAACACTAAATATGGGTGAATCAAGTAGTTCACATTAATTTACTCTAATAATCACTCGATTTAGTGCATACTGACTTAGTAGATCATCTTTCCTGACTCAAAATACTATCAAATTAATTAAGTATTATATATTGATCACTAAATATCGTTGATTCATTTGTTTATCACTAAATATGAGTGAATCAAGTAGTTCATATCAATTCACTCTAACGATCACTCGATTTAGTACATACTAACTTAGTAGATCATCTTTCCTGACTCAAAATACATCAAATTGATTAAGTATTATACATTGATCACTAAATATAATTGATTTCCTTTGTTTATCACTAAATATGAATGAATCAAGAAGTTCACATCAATTCACTATAATAATCACTCAATTTAGTGCATACTGACTTAGTAGATCATCTTTTTAGACTCAAAATATTATCAAATTGATTAAGTATTATATATTGATCACTAAATATCGTTGATTTCATTTGCTTATCACTAAATGTGGGTGAATCAAATAGTTCACATCAATTCACTCTAATGATCATTGGATTTAGTGCATATTTGTCACGACCCAGCTAGGGGCCGTGACGGGTACCCGGGGCTGACCACCGAGCACCGCTTGTTCTACTACTCATCATACTCATTAAGCCTCCTTTTTCGTTCATAAACTCATAGTCATAAGAAAATCATTTTTCATTAAAGAACGTAAATACTTTTATATACATAAGCCCTTTGGCTATCAAAAGATAATGTACACATATATACGTGTATACAGTAGTGACCTTGTGAGACCATATAACCCACACATACGTATCTACAAGCCTCTACTAGAGTACTAGACATATGGACGGGACAAGACCCCGTCGTGCCCAAAATATTTATACATATATATATATACACAAAAGTATAACCCGATTAGCACCTCCGAAATAATGGAGTGCTACTGCAAATCTGCTGATAGCTCCTAAAGGTCTGCGTCGTCTCCCTGTCTACCTGTGGGCATGAACACAGCGTCCAAAGAAAACGGACGTCAGTACGAATATTGTACTGAGTATGTAAGGCATGAATGAAACAAACATAATAGAGAAATCATAAGTCATGGGGTGAAGGCAAAACCTACGCGACCTTTAAGGATGAATGCATTTCATACATAATCGTCGTACATGAACCATCATAGCGTATACATCATCATGTCATATAATTCATCATCGTAGTACCGTAGCTTCTCATACACATAAAACATTATCCGTATTCGGCCACGTGGTGGCTCGACAGTATCCGTATTCGGCCACGTAGTGGCTCGACAATATCACATACATATCTTCCGTATTCGGCCACGTAGTGGCTCGACCATATCACATGCATCATACAAGGATCAATATATCTCATCATTATCATTGCCATCATATACATCTTATAAGCTTATCGTAACCTTTCATTAATGCACACATTTAAATTTAAAGACAATCTATGAAAATCACATCATATTCGTAGCAAGAATTTCGTATAAATATCGTATGATAGTCTTTATAATCTTTGGGCTTAAGCTCATCATTTCCATTATCATTTCTATAGCGTATCTCTTACCTCTATCTCACATGAAATCCTTTATGAGCATAGACTCATAGTTTCTCGAAACATTGGTCATAGGACATGCATTGAGGCTTATGAACAATCTATAAAAATGTCGGGGTGACGTAAGGTCAAGATCCCCCGCTTACATTATGGAGCATTCATAGGTATTCCGCCTCACCTTGAAAGAATTAGTATATAAGGTGAGTGTATACATCAAGCATTACTAATAGATCGTAGTTAATGTCTTTAGCTTTGTTTAAACATTATACCATGAACTTTAGAATCTTTAGTCTTAAGCTTATCATCTCCGTTATCGTGCTCATAACATGTCTTTTATTCTTATCCCACGTGGCTATCCATGAACATAGGCTCTTGGTTCCAGAATATAAGGAAGCCATGGAAGTGTATGGAAATAATATCATATCATAGGATTCATGCCTTGGAAAGAAAGGACTAGCCTTACATACCTTTTCCTTTAGCTATTCTACCGCTTGATCGTTCCTCTTCAATATTCGCGTCTTTACCTTCAAGAGAATTCGCATCAACGTCAGTTAATCGACTATAAGAACGCGTGACTATTTTCTAGGGAAAATAAAATTGGGCAACATTTCCTTTGTTTCTACTACTCTTCCCATGTTTAATTTCAACTACCAAATATTCACAACAACACACAATATCGTATCAACAATCGTCATTTATCTACATTTACCGCATTCCACCATTTTTCTCCAATTTCTCTACATTTATGGTTTTTATCTCATCATCACATTTTCTCATACCTCACACCTATCTTATGGTCTACACGTCATTTATAACATATTTATACTCCCAACTCATCAACATTCCTGATTCAATCCAACTATCATTCAACTATTGGCACTATTCACATTTTATGACCCATTTACTACACTCTTCTATAATCCAAGTGTTTCAACGTATAAATACTTCAATCATCATGAGAAAGTCATAAAACTTACCTTAGATGTGGTAGGAATGAGCCTTGAGTAGCAATACTCTTCTATGCCAAAAACCCTACTTCACTTCCTTTGCAATTTCTTGGTGTAGATGAACTTTGATGAGTCTCACACTCTTGATTTCATGGTTTTAGTGTTGTTGATCTTGATTTTCCTTTGCTTCTCTTGTGGATGAATATTAGAGAGTATTCTAGATGTCTCTTAAAGTGTGGGGTGAAAATGAAATGAATGGAATGAAAAAGGGTCCCTTATACTTAACTTAAAATCTGATTTTTATGAACAGTAGTCGAAGTGCACAGTGGCCGTAAACCCAGTTTACGGGCCGTATTCTGGTTTACGGTCCGTCCTTCACGACCGTATTAAGCATACCAGAACCAGAAAGGTTTGCTGGAGTCATGGTGGTTTACGGTCACAATTTACGGGCCGTATTTCGATTTACGGTCTGTATTCTGAGTCGTATTTAACCATGTAGACATTTGGCAGAAAGTTGAAATTTTGTATATTGGAGGACGATAGCAGTTTACGGTCCGTAAACCACTTTACGGGTCGTGTTCTATTTTACGACCAACTGGGCTGAAGTGCAAATCTGCAACTTTCGCATTTTCAAAACTCATAAGTAGTCATTCCCTTCTTAGTAAAACATCGTACACTTATACTCTTCGTTGGTCTATTCATTGTACGTTCACGGAGAAATTTCCGAGGTGTAACAATATTCCTGACTCAAATTACCATCAAATTGATTAAGTATTATATGTTGATCACTACTTATTATTGATTTCCTTTGTTTATCACTAAATATAATTGATTCTCTTTGTTGATCACTAAATATGGGTGAACCAAGTAGCATCCGTTGCAACAACTGTAATATCTGTTGCAACAAGTGTAGTATATGTTGCAACAACTGTAGTATCTATTGTAGCAAATGACATAGTTATTGAACAAGTCCTTACTCTTGTTAGATAAAACACAACAAGTTACCCACTTTCTGCAACAGGTCACTCCACTTGTTGGAAAAACACCAATATGTAACTTAGTTGCTGCAACAAGGCCTGTCAGTTGTTGCAACAAATTGCTTATTTGCTGGAAATCTTGTAGCAGTTGGATAAAACACAAGTTACTAGTTGTTGCAACAAGTCCTGTTACTTGTTGGATAAAACCCAACAAGTTACAGAGCTATTGCTACAAATTCATTACTTGTTAAAAATTGTTCAGCAATTTATTAACAACAATACACACATTTGTGATTTGAACACGATCAACATATCATATAAACCAAGTTCACAAGCACCAAGAATAGAAATTACCATTCTAAAAAAGAATAACATTAAAATGTCATAAAGTTCCAACAAATAACTATTATTACAACACAGTGCAATTAACAACTATGGAGCATTTCGGCTTGGACAACAACTACAAATCTGTTGGATATTTTCTACAAACAGAACCAAATAACTGAAGCTATGTCCAACAGATTTGTAATTGTTGGAACAAATTGTCTACTTGTTGCCACAAGTGTAGAACTTGTTACAACAACTATAAATCCATTGGATATCTTCTATAAACAGAACCAGATAAATACCAGGACAAGAACAAAAAAACCTTCTATTGGATATCTTTTCCTAAACCCTGAACCATACCAGGACAACAACAGAAAAACCATCTATTTCACTACAACAACAATTTGAATTTTATCCAAACATTTCCTAAACCCCCAAAAAAATCAAAACTTCTTTTCAATATTCTTTTTGAGTGGGGGAGGGGGTGGTGCAAAAAAAAAAAACTTTTCAAAGCTTTTTTTTTTTTTAAACAAACATTTTTTTTTTTGGAAGGGTGGGGGTGGTGGGTGCAAAAAAACAAAAAGAAAAACTTTTCAAAATTTTTTTTAAAAAACAATTTTTGGGAGGGTGGGTGGTGGGGGGGTTAGTGAGGGATGGGAGGAGGAGGGCGGGGGGCTGGTGAAAAATTAAAAAAATATCAATTTTTTTACTTTTTTTGGGGGGTGGGCAAGAGGGATGGGAAGAGGAGTGGAGGCTGGTAAGAAAAAATCAAAACATTTTTTAATTTTTTTTTTGGAGGGGGGGGGGCTGGTGAGGGGTGGGGGAGGGTTGCGAGGAGGACGAGGACGAGGGGGATGAAAAAATAAATTAAAAAAATCAATTTTTTTTGGGGTGGGGGTAGTGGAGGCTGGTAAGAAAAAATCAAAACTTTTTTTGGGGGTGGGGGGAGAGTTGAGAGGAGGAGGATAAGGAGGAGGGGGTGGGGTTGAAAAAACAAATAAAGAAAATTAAAATTTTTTAAATTTTTTCTGAGGGTGGGGGGAGGGTTGCGAGAAAGATGAGGAGGGGGGTGAAAAAACAAATAAAGAAAATAAAAAAAATAATTTTTTTTTGGCGGGGGGGGGGGGGGGGGGGGGGTTGGGAGGAAGAGGGGGGTGAAAAAAAATAAAGGAAATAAATAAAAATTGATCGGGGGGTGGGGGGGTGGGGTGAGGGGCGGGGGGCGAGGAAGGAGCGTGGGGGGCATGGGGGAGGGGGAGGGGTCTGGGCGGGAGTGGGTCAAAGTGTTAAAAATAAAACTTGAGTGCAAAGTGTTAAAAATAAAATTGAGGGTCAAAGTGTCAAAATGAAAACTTTTGGGCAACTTCAAAACCCCTTAATCACTAATAGAAAATTATCTCCTTCACCTAATAATTAAAACTTGAGTCACCTCTCCTAAAATAAAAAATCAAAGAGTCACCAATAATTAAATGCCTCCTGTAACATAGGTTGTGTACCATTAATCAATCATCATAAAGTTAGGGGCAGATTTAGGCTTTGCACGTACGGATTCATGTGAATTTAGTAACTTCTGCTTAACCTCTGTATTTATTAAGAAATTCACTAACTATTTATAAATATTTAAATATAAACGCAATTATTGTTATATATTAACTTGAGTTGCAATAAAAACAGTCCACTTCAAATCATAGATCCACGTCTCATAACGTTCAAATTATGAAATAGGAATGGCCTAATAGCGATTGATTGTGAGTGTTGCCTTTTGTGCAAAGTATCCCTTTAGCAAGTGGAAAAAACAGAGATCTTAGGGGGAACTTTGTCATTAGATCTTTAGGAGATTACGAAAGCTCATGACCTTTACACTAACTCTAATCCTGATGAAATAAGTAGTCCAATTTTTCTTCATTCTTTGCGGAGTGTTAGATGGTACACCTGAGAGTACTTTCCGTATTCTCTACGACTCTATCAAATTAGTATTGGGATTTTAGTTATATTAATTGGTGTCAATTTATATGATATTCTTTCCTTTTTAAAATATTTTTAAAAAGAATAATACCTTTGTATATTTAGTAACTAGTATACGTACCCGCGCGATGCGCGAATCACTTTAAAGGAAAAAAAAAAGCGGAGGAAATAATAAAAACAAATGTATATGAACCATGTGTGACATATTACAAATTATATATTCTCATTTTTCTGAATCACTCTTATTACAAACGCTGCTTAACTTATTCATAATAAAATAACATAAAGGTCGATTCTTAAAATAAATAAACATATTGAATAATCTGTCATGAAATAATCAATCTTTGCTTTCTCAATTCTTGTGTACTCAAGTATCCAATATTAATTTTGTATACTATACTTTATGTCTAAGATTAAGATCCGTGTAGTTCAAACATGTGGTGAGCCTTGAGAAGAACATTCAAAATTTAATTAAATTTGCTCCCTTTTTAGAAGAAGATTCAAAATTGTATCGGAAGCCTAGAATATAGAACCATTATCCTCAGATGTATAACTGTTTTGGTCAATCAAAGACATGAGACAACCAACAACTTCTCTAAATGCACCTGAGGAAGCTAAAATTTTACATCCTCGTCTTGAAATTTACTTGGCACAACATCGGAAGCGAAAAACAGATGGAATAGGACTCAATTCATCTTCTCCTTCAATTGGAAGCATATAGCCTAGGAGTTCTGTGGCCTTCTCTTTACATGCATCTGGCGCTTCTGCAAGATAGCTTTCTATTAGTCGCATAGCCGCCAGAAGATCATCCCCTTTCATCTGTCCATCCTCCTTAATTAGTATCTGGTAGATAGTCCAAAACAGCATCAATTGTCTCATTAGATCATCATGGTAATAACTGACATTGAAATTAAAATCTGCATCTGATCTTTTAAATATGATCGCAACACGATCATATGGCATGAAATTAATAGGAAAATTTAACACCATAACAGTCTAATTTCTCCATTTAAATAGTGTCATTGTATCTTCACCAATAAAACTCATTTTGTATCTTCACTAATAAAACTCATTCTAACTACTATATCACACCTAGCAACAACCAATGAAAAGTGACATTTTGATTGCTAATCCATCTTCCTGCAACTGTACAATTTAAATGAGGTGATTAACTGCAAATATAGATATGCAATATGGACAGATAATTTAGCAGGTCAAGTTTTGAGGCACCGACATATTCTTTAGCTCCCTTAACTGCAAAATAAGTTAAGCTGCAACACGATATATCACAGTAGTTTAAATGTAGTAGAACGTTTACCTAATCAACTTTATGTTTGTCTTTAGGATAAACAACTATATTCTGAGTATGTACATTGACCTTGTGGAGGATAGGAGTGCAAGCCTGGCACCACACAATTTCCGATTCAATAAATTAAATTAAAACATCCATATATAAAGAAAAGGGAAAAATTCTTTCTTAGTTGCCTACACTTCTAGTTAGCTTCAATTTGTTACCAACTTACCCGAGTAATTAGACTCAAAGCGGTAAATGTGCTCACGAATAATAGTAAGGTGATTATGTTATCGAGCTCATGAAGCGGGTGAAAAGGAACTTTGCAAAGTACTGGAAAGTAGTTGGCTTATACAACGCTCATCTGCATAGTAAATGCCTCCAATACCTTCATATACTATCATATTAGTATCAGTTTGCTGACTTTGCTTATATGTTTGTCTTCCTTTACTGCAAGCGTAGCAATTAAGTTTTTGTTCATCAGTTTTGCATATAATTTTGTTCAATCTTAAAATTGTTGTTAATCAACATTTAACTCACGCGCTCTTACCTTATTAGGTGCCGAAAACAGTCAAAGTAAGGACATTACACCTTCAAGTTATGGAAAGGGACCTACAAAAATTGGTTCTTTTACTCCCAAAAACAACACAAGTCTTCAAGGGTATGGTGCTCTATGTTTTGTTCCTGTACTTTCCTCATTGGGCATCGCTTATATGCAGGGTCTAGATATAACCAAAAGTACTGTCACGATCCAATTTGCTAAGCTGTGCGGGCACTTAACTTTCCCACCTCGGTAAGCAAACCCTTAACCCAACGATAGTAAAGGCATAAATAAATAAATCAATTAGGCGGAAGAGAATAAATCACGTAAGTCTTACGATAATAATATAGAGAAAGTGCGGAAATAAGGAAATACACACAGGGTCTGGTCTAAGCCATACAAAAGCATCTAATTAGAAATATACAAGTCTGGAAATATAATAATACATCAGTATCTGGGTATGTCGTGGAATGGAAAATTAGACATAAATAAGTGGAGTCTTCAAGGCAGCGAACGTCTCGTGCTTACCCTGTAAACTCTAAGTTGTACAGATAGCGACTATTAGCCACGGGAGACGGAAGCAGATCCAACATGGAACTCTCATTCATAAAAGAATACAGCAAGTGCAGGTCAGTACAAAACCATAATACTGGTAGGTATCATAGGCCGACTAAGTATAGCTAACATAATTCAAACAATAAAGCAAGATAGGCAAATAAATCAACCAGTATAAGTCAAACATAATCAGAACCAAGTACACGACATCACCTAGGTAGAAGCATCTAAACCCAAGTGTGCCAAGTCTCAATATATCCAATCCGAACCCAACAACACAAGTAAAAACACCAGATCATCACAATATAAGCCATAATGCAGTGCAATGCAATAATGTATGAATGCAAATGCAATGCTGTGTATACATGTACTTCGGACGGAAGTATCGACGTCGCGGTAGTACAACCCATAGGGGACCCGCGAAGTCCATGTACTCACTCAATCCATGATTTCAGGACAACCATCGGACATTGGACTCTCACATCACTCCACACAATTTACGATTCCGGGATAACCATCGGATAGTGGACTTCTCACATCACTCCACACAATCCACGATTCCAGGATAACCATTGGATATCGGACTTCTCACATTACTCTCATGCAAACTGAGCCCAGCTCCTCACAGTGTTTCATCAAGTATCAACAATGTATCAACAGTGTATCATGAGAGATGTGAATGTGTGCAATGTATGAATCAACATCAATAATCAGGTCAATATCACAAGTACCAAGCATGGGTACGCCAACCATATCATGAAATACTACACAAGTCATACAGAATACTATCCTTGTATCAACACCAACAACTGAGGTACCACAATATCATGAACAAGACATATCAATAGTCTCCGATATCTACTATTACCACGCGGCATTAGGCCAATAACAATAGAGCAATCAAGTCACAACACAACGGGGTGGCTAGCTCCAATCACGCAATAGGGCCCAACCTAAGACAATATCCAGCCCAACTTCATACCCGAAGGTTTACATGTTTTCTCCGACAATATCATCTAAATATATGCTTTGCTACACGAAGTCTCATCAAGGGTAAGCCATAAACTACCTGGATGGCCAAACAACAATACACCAGCAATCACTCCTTAGCCTTACCCTTCCGCTAAGCCTCGAGATCAAGAAAGTCTAGGCATATTCGAAATCTAGATTAGAAATCATGAAGATCAATATCTATATTTCTATCATTCAAGTTAGGTCAAAAACTAACCCTAGAATTTGGGGAAACGAGACCCATAAGGTCAAAATGGAAAATTCAGGGGCAAAATATCCAATTAAACACTAGGTGATCAAAACCCATCAACTAATTGCTAAATTAAATCAAGGATTTATCCAATTTCGAAATTCAAGCAAAACCCCCCAACAACCTTAGATACATCATAATCTAGCATAAACCAAATCAATTTCATCATTAAAAAACATAGATAGAATATCCATTAAATCCACTTTTTATCTTCCATTACTAAGGAACTAACAAGGAAAGAGGGATTCTAAGATGATTAGGAATAATGAATTAGCAAGGGGATTAAATGGACTTACTACCAAGAATCTTCTCCAAGAATCCTCTAGAATAGTTCCCAAGAGCTCAATTTTTGGAATGGTAATAAATGTTAGACTAAGGGTCTCTAATACACACTTAATGAAATAACCAGGCACGATACCGTTACAGCGGCTACAGGACCGCTGCGGCGGTCCCGCCTAGGCGGCCAATCAGACAACCACGATGGTCCTCACCAACAACACATGGCCGCTCTAGCGGCATGGCAACCGCTATAGCGGTGCTGCTGGTGCGACACTGGTGCCGCCATGGTGGGCACCAGTACCAGATTTTCCCAAAATTTCTCAAGTCTCAACCGAAATCCTGACTAACTCCCGAGGCCATTTGCTCACAAACCACAAACACAAACTCACATAAAAACACGCTACGAATGCACTCGTGGCCTCGGAATTCCTAACAGAGGTTTCATTGACCGAGTACCCCCGATACCTCAATTCCAACTTCCCAACCCAAGTCCCAAAATGCATTCGAGTGCATTGAAAACTGAACCAGATATACACACAAGTTCTAAACGACCATCTAGACCTCTCGGAATCGACGGATTTTCAAAAAATGTCTGTTTATCCAAAAGTCAACTTTGACTCAACTATTTTTCGCTTTAAGTCCAAATTTCACAAAAACTTGTTCGAATAAAATTTAAACACCTCGGGAAGAGTGTCAACGATCCTCTTGGGTCAAAAGTTAGCTAACCAAGCTTGGAAAGGGGTGAAAGTGCCGGAAAGACTATAATGACCAAACGAGTCGTTACATCAGATACCAATTAAACCATTGCTCGTCGTCGAGTGAAGAAAGGAAAAGAGCGGGGAAGAACCTGAATCAGTGAACAACTGGGATATCGGATACACATGTCGGACTCAGTCTCCTAAGTAGCCTCCTCAATAGGATGGTGCTTCCATTGCACCTTCACAGAAACAATCTCCTTCGACCTCAACTTTCGAACATGCCTATCCAAGATCGCAATAGGCTCCTCCTTATAGGTCAAATTCTCATCAAGTAATATCGAATCCTAACGAACAATGTAAGTATCGTCGGCATGGTACTTCTTCAGCATAAAAACATGAAAAATCGGATGAACTCCCGCCAAGCCTGGCGGCAAGGCTAACTCATAAGCAACATCGCCCATACGGTCAACAATCTTAAATGGGCCAATGTACATGGGGCTCCACTTGCCCCTCGTCCCAAACCTCATAACACCCTTCATGGGTGAAACCTTTAATAGAACCTAGTCACCAACTGCAAACTCCAAATCTCGGACCTTCCGGTCTGCATACATCTTCTATTGACTCTGAGCTGCTAAAAACTTGGCCTGAATAACTCTCACTCTATCAAGGGACTCTCTCAATAGATCTATACCCCAAGGTAGAACGTCGAACCCATCAAACCAGAGATCTACACCTCCTACCATATAGAGCCTCAAAAGGCGTCATGCCAATACTCGAATGATAATTGTTGTTGTATGCAAACTCTGCCAATGGTAAGTGTTGATCCCAATGAACGCGAAAATCAATAACACAGGCTCTCAACATGTCCTTGAGCACCTGAATGGTCCGCTCGGACTAGCTATCGGTTTGGGGGTGAAAAGTTGTACTGAGCTCCAATCGGGTACCTAACTTCTCATGAAAAGCCCTCCAGAATCGAGAAGTGAGGATAGTACCCCGATTAGATACGACAAAAATAGGAATCCCATGCAACTTCATAATTACCCGAATGTACAACTTGGCTAACTTCTCCGCGGTATAAGAAATCTGAACTGGAACAAAGTGAGCGGACTTAGTCAACCGATCAACTATCACCCAAATAGAATCAAACTTGCCTAGGGTCTTCGGAAGACCCACAACAAAATCCGTGTTAATCCTCTCCCACTTCTACTCGGGAATGGGCATACTCTGAAGTACACCATCGAGTCGCTGGTGCTCATACTTAAACTGCTGATAATTCTCACACTTAGCTATGAAATCAACTATATCCGTCTTCATCCGACACCACCAATAGTGTTGCCTCAAATCATGATACATTGTAGTCGCCCTCGGATGAATTGAATATCGAGAACTATGAGCCTCAGACAAGATCAACTGAATCAAATCACTAACACGAGGAACGCACACGCGTCTCTTAATCCTCAAAATGCCCTCAGAATCAATCATAGCCTCCTTAGCCTCACCCCTCAAAACTCTATCTCGAATATTGCTCAACTGAGCATCCTCAAATTTATGAGTCCTGATCTGATCCAATAGAGATGACCTCGCCTCTACACAAGCCAAAACCCTGCCTAAGGATGAAATATCAAGGCTAACGAAACTGTTGGCTAGAGTCTTAACCTCCATGGCCAACGGACGCTCAGACACAATCAAATGAGCTAAACTCCTCATACTCACTGCCTTGCAACTCAAGGCATCAGCCATAACATTGGCTTTCCCGGGATGATAAAGAATAGAGATGTCATAGTCCTTCAGAAGCTCCACCCATTAGCGCTGCCTGGAATTGAGATCTCTCTGGGTAAACACATGCCGAAGGCTACGGTGATCGGTGAAAACCTTACAATAGACACCATACAAATAATGCCTCCAAATCTTCAAAGCAAAGACCACGGCCAGTAACTCCAAATCATGGGTAGGGTAATTCTTTTCATGAATCTTCAACTGACGAGAAGTATAAGCTATCACTCTACCCTCTTGCATCAACACAGCACCCAAACCCATACGTGATGCATCACAATAGACTGCGAAATCCTTACCCTCCACTGGTAATGCTAAGATCAGGGCTGACGTCAAAAGAAGCTTGAGCTTTTGAATGCTTTCCTCACAATCATCAGACCACTAGAAGGTAAAATATTTCTGAGTCACTCTGGTTAAAGACGAAGCAATAGCAGCAAAACCCTTCACAAAGTGACGGTATTAGCTGGCCAAACCCATAAAACTACGAACCTCGGTAACAGTAGTGGGCCTTGCCCAAACCCTCACAGCCTCAATCTTCTGTGGGTCAACCATAATCCCATCCTTAGACACAACATGGCCCAAGAATGCTACAGCCTCCAACCAAAACTCACACTTCGAAAACTTAGCAAACAAGCTAGGCTTCTTCAACAACCCAAGAACAGTACGAAGATGGCTCTTATGCTCCTCCCTACTCTTGGAATACACCAAGATATCATCAATAAACACAATCACGAAGGAGTCAAGGAATAGCCTAAAGATGTCATTCATCAAAGTCATAAATGCAGCCGGGGCATTGGTAAGCCCAAAAGACATTACCAAAAACTCATAGTGTCTATATCTTGTCCAAAAGGCTGTCTTCGGAATATCCTCAGCCCTAGTCCTCAATTGGTGGTAGCCTAAACGCAAGTCAATCTTCGAAAACACTAAATCACCCTGAAGCTGGTCAAATAAGTCATCGATACGAGTCATAGGACACTTGTTCCGAATGGTAATCTTGTTCAGTTGGCGATAATCAATGCATATCCTCATGGTCCCATCTTTCTTCTTCAAAAATAACACAGGTGCACCCTAAGGGGAGACACTCGATCTAATGAACCCCTTGCTCAATAAATTCTGTAACTGCTCCTTAAGCTCTCTAAAAAACCGGGGCACATACTTCTCAAGGAAGGCCCGGTAGAACTGAGTCTAAGTCAGGGAGGGGAATCCTTAGGTCTGCAAGAAATAAAATACATCCACCAAGTCTTCACGTCGCCGCGAAACTGGTAGGACACATAGTCAAATCCATGGGTCTCCACGAACCCCATCCTATGCAGCAACTCATGCATATCCAAGATGAACGCATAAGCATCCTCTGCAGTAGTACCCGAAAACCTCAGCGGCTCCAGCTTCCTAAACCTCCCACCAAGATCCTAGTGAGGCACGTTCATAACAACACTCTCCATGGGCCTAAGATCATCACCCGAGGCTGGCACCGCGTCAATACGAGGAGCCATAGCTGCAGCGGGGTGTACTACCCGAATAGGTCTCTGCTCAAGGTCTGCGCCCCAAATCAGGTCTGTGAACCACCGCCAGGAGTAGTAACACCAGCGGCAGCCTGCTAGGCATCTAGATGGAGCAAGACCCTGGCCATAGTGTCCTGCATAGTCTGATCAAAAGTAATCTCAAGTTGTGTCCGTGCCGGGGCCACATCCTCCTCGGCGGCCTGGTCTCGATCCTGCTAGTCCTCAGGCTTCTGAAACGGAGATCTCTCGCGTCACTGTCCAAGCGCAGGAGCCCTACCCCTGGCTGGGCAGCCCCGCAGCCTCTAGCCCTGCCGCATCCTCGAGCTATCGCTCACCCTCTGGCGCCAGTCGCAGCCGCGGGTTCTGGCACCTGACCTCGGGCTATAGTAGCTCAAGTCCTCACCATCTATGAGAGAGGAGATAAGAGTTAGTTACCAATTTGATTTTTTCAGATACCAATTAGAATAATGTAGCACGAAAGAATGAAAGAAAGTGAGATGTCCTAAATGTGCTATAGCCTCTTGCAGATAAGTACGGAGCTCATCGTACCGATCTACTTTTATTTTTGTTTAACAACTAACAAAGATAAAACTAACTAGAAAGCGGGTAAATGATCAATAGCCACAAGCATAGATACAAAGGGAATTATGCTCAATTAACGATCCGAACTACTTCACGATTTTATAACTAAGAGTGAGTTTATGCTTATTAGATAATGATCTATAAAATATCATCAAAAGTCTCTCAACCAAATCAATGAATTTCACTCTAAGCTTTCTCAAGCCTTCGAGTGTGATGTTAAGCACAATCAATATAATCTCAAGTAATTTTCCTATCTCTAGCTCAAGTTATTAGATGGGTTTTAAAGCCCCAAATTCTTGTTAATTAATCTTTCCCAACTTCAATCTTCGTCTCTCGAGCTCAAATCGAAGTAAATGGGCGGGTCTTAGAGTTAGCTAATCCCTTAAGGAACATTAAAGAACAAGATTAATTAAAACAACATTAACTCACTTCATTAGCAATTAAAATCATTCAACACATAAGCAAAACAAGTGTTTCATCCAAACTTTAATCATAGAATATTTCCATAAACAAGATTCAAGTAATGGAATGGAGTACTACACGCTTAGATATTCAATACATAACAAGGAATTGAAGAAATGAGTAAAAAAGTAAGAAATTTGTCATCTAAATCTTCGAATCTTCTCTTCCAAAGTGTGAGTTGATGAACCCTAGTCTCCAAAACTTGTGTTGAAAATGGCCAAAGATGAAAAATAATGCCTTCAAGTCTTGCTTTTGTAGTCCCAAAATTTTTCCACTCAAAATTAGACCAAAACAACCCTTGATTTTCGTTTTGTTTGCAAGATCTGCCCTGTTTTTGCATAACTGTCCAATTTTTGTCATTTCTTCAATTTGACCTCTTTTTGACTTTATTTTTCACTTGGTTTCTTCCAAAGATCTTTTCAATCATATGAACCTATAAAATGGAAGTAAACGACATTAAATGCACTATTTTCTCAATCAAAACATAGCAACAATCTAATATTATAGAAGAAATAAGTTGGTAAAATACCAACTTATCAAATCCCCAAACTTAAAATATTGCTTGTCCTCAAGCAAATCAAATCATACAATTTCCTTCAAAGGACCCCATTCAAAAGTGCACCAACATCATACCAAGTCAAAAAGTCTACTTTAAGCACAAACACATGACTTTGATCGGTACCACCAATTAATCCAAAACATATGAATCATCAACTTCTTCTCAAAAACTTCATTTTCATTTCAAGTGATCAAACACTAAGTTAATCAGAGTAGCAATCAAGTCATGACACTAAAGCTTCAAAATTTGCCTCATTATCACAAAAAAAACTTTCTTTTGTTCATTCCTCTCAATTGAAAAATGGAACAAATTCACAACTTAAATTCTCATGTGCCCTCACACTCAAAATAGAATCCCAACTCACAAAATACAATTTAAAACACAAATGGGATATCAAATGGAAAGAATTAACTCTCTCTCTCTCTCTCTCTCTCTCACGAAGATGTTCAAATGCACACAAGTAGTACCATAAGCTTGCCCTTCATGTATTTCTCCACTAATGTAGACACACTTGGTTCAAAATCAATTAGGACTTAAAGGGTTGTAATGTAGTCTTTTGGTTAAGGTAGGGCACAATTTGAGTAAGAGTGACTCAAAACCTCCCTAATTACTACAATTTGCAACAATTAAAGCACACTTCCTTCAACAACTTTTCCACCCTTCTTCATTTTTCATTTCACCAACTAGTCTTCCCTTTATTCACAACTCCTTATTTTTCTTCCCTTTTCATCTTTCTTACTTCTTCTTTTTTTTCAAAAACCAAGGAAGGTTCCACAATTTTTTTTCTTTTCTATTTTTTATTTTTACCCTTTCACCTTTAAGCAACTTCCACATCACAACTTTTCCAACCGTCACCCCCAAACTTAGGCTTTTAGCCTATATTTACACTTTCAAAGCACTTAGGGAGATAGGATGCCAAAAAATAGATCAATAAAGAACAAAAGGTTAAAGCTTGTAATACGGTTTCCAAAGAAAAGGTTAAAGGCTCAAAAGGGGTTGACTAGGGAAAATATGCAAGGGTAGGAAATTTAAGGCAAAAACGATCCAAAGAAGGCCTAACATCATTTTTCAAACCAAGTGTAACCTAGAATTTTGCCTTGAAACACATTCGGGGAAAGTTCTAGACCACAAGTAATGCAAAAGAACTCACAAATACCTCACCACACATGACACATGCAAACTCAAGTGAAATATGTATCCAAAAACCAATTGAAACAAATGAACTCAAAAAGTCACTCATAGCCTAAAGACACTAATTAGTGAAAGTAAGAGCAAAACATTCAGTCTAAAAGTCACAACAAGAATCCTTACTTAAGACAATATCCAACTCAACTTCATACCCGAAGGTTTACATGCTTTCTCCGACAATATCATCTAAATATATGCTTCGTGTTACACCTCGAAAATTTTAACGTCATTTGCGTCGTAAGTAAACTAACATAAGCCCGGAGAGGTCATGGAACCCTTATAAGGTTAAGGAAAACTTTTAACAAGTGTTAAGTAAGTGTCTAAACGTTCTAGGATCAAGCTAATTGAAGGAGTTAAGTTTTTCAAAACTTTGGAAAAACTCGGCAGAATTTTGGACAGAAATTTTGGCCCAACTTGAGAGAAGCATATTTCCTAGAATATGAGAAGTTATGGAAGCCATAACCTATGTAAATTCAAGTTCAGTGAGTCTTCTTTGCAATGCCACTGACAGATCGCAATTCTGAGAAGTACGGGATAAAGTGTGGCCGGTACAAAAATGTACGTCCCGTACATTTTTGATGCACCTTACCCGAAATTTCTAGAAAGTTGAAATTTTTTTCCTCCAAGTACGGGATGAATAGTATCACGTACTTGAAAGTATGGGATTAATAGTAGCACGTACTTTGAAAGTATGGGATGAACAATACCTATATTGCTATCATTCAAATTTGGTCAAAAACCAACTCTAGAAATTGAGAAAACGGGGCCCACAAGGTCAACACGGGAAATTTGGGGGTAAAATATCCAATTAAACAGTAGCTGATCAAAACCCATCAACTAATTGCTAAATTAACTCAAGGATTCATCCAATTTCGAAATCCAAGCAAAACCTCCAATCTTGGGTATAAACCCTAACTCTTAGATTCAAGAATCCAACACTAATAATGGAAGATATATAATTAACCACTTTAGATACATCACAATCTAGCATAAACCAAATCAATTTCATCATTAAAAAGCCTAGATAGAACATCCACTAAATCCACTTTTTATCTTCCATTACTAAGGAACTAAGAAGGAAAGAGAGATTCTAAGATGATTAGGAATAATGAATTAGCAAAGGGATTAGAGGGACTTACCACCAAGAATCTTCATCAAGAATCCTCTAGAATAGTTCCCAAGAGCTCAACTTTCGAAATGGTAATAAATGATAGACTAAGGGTTTTTAATACACACTTAATGAAATAACTAGGCACGATACAGTTACAACAGCTACAGGACTGCTATGGCAGTCTCGCCTCGGCGGCTAATCAGACTGCTATGACGGTCCTCACCAACAACACATGCCCCCCCCCCCCCCTTAGCGCATGGCCACCGTTATAGCAGTGTCGCTGGTGCGACACTGATGCCGCCATGGCGGGCACCAGTACCAGATTTTCCCAAAATTTCTCAAGTCTTAACCGAAATTCCGACTAACTCCCGAGGCCATCTGCTCACAAACCACATACATAGACCCACATAAAAAAATACATTACGAACGCACTCGTGGCCTCAAAATTCCCAACGAAGGTCTCGTTGACCGAGTCAACTCACGATACCTCAATTCCAACTTCCCAACCCAAGTCCCAAAATGCATCCGAGTGCAGTGGGAATCGAACCAGATATACACATAAGTTCTAAACGACCATCCGGACCTATCGGAATCGACAGACTTTCGAAAAAGGTCCGTTTAGCCAAAAGTCAACTTTGAGTCAACTCTTTTTTGCTTTAAGTCCAAATTTCACAAAAAGTCGCCCGAATCAAATCTAAGTACCTTGAGAAGCGTGTCAACGGTCCCCTCGGGTCAAAAGTGAGCAACCAAGCTCGGATAGGGGCGAAAGTTCCGGAAAGACTATAAAGACCAAACGGGTCATTATAAGTACACTTATTTAAAGTAAAGAACACAAGTATTTTTAGCATACAGATTCTAGATTCAAGAAAACTCATAACAAATAGAGAAAGCATACGACTTGCTGGTAAATTTCAAGTAACTTGCAAATCAATTGTCAAAAGAGCATCAATTTCTTCTATCTTGATGGCAAGCTACAAACATGCCGCAGCTAACAACTGAAATTTTTTCAGTTTTACTTCTCTGCAAATCCCAAGAAACAATGTATTAGAATGTAGGCAGTCATAAGCTTTTAAAGTTCAAACACGATAGGAAATAAGTGCAAATTTGAGGACAAATTGCATGTTGCGTCTATATTGTACTTGTAGGGAATTCGTATAAATATCGAAATTGATCCAGACAATTATATAAGCATATGCCCTCCCTCCCCTTTACTGAGCTAATAAGGACTTTTGAGCATAATGTATGTGCAATCTAATGTAAGTATTCTACCCTGTAATGTCCATTCGTGCTAACATTTCTTATTGAGATATATCATAGATACCTCATTAAGAAGCAACAATTAAGGGCGACACCAACAGAAAAGCAGCGAGATGCTTGCTTATAGATTTTGACACCAACAGAATTTGTCAAATTCAATTTAGACTCAAACTGAATCAACTCAGAGCTTATGTTTCTTTATTTTTGCTGCTCTATCTTGTGAACCTTGTTTGCAATAATATAAAAATGTAAACAACCTCGAGGTCAAAATTATAAATAACTCGTCTTAATCAACTGATGTTGATAGTAATAATTCTATTTCCACACAAATAAGTCTCAACTATGAAAATCAAAGCGTCAGAAAGGAAAGGAATTCAAACGTAAGGCTTCACCATGAAGAAAAAAGTCTTATATTAGAAACATAGATAGTCAGCCCAAAATTAGAACAAACTGTCTTGCCGTTGAATATCACGTTGCATATGTTTTTTACATAAGACCAAGTGAGTTGAAAGGCTCCTAAGCCTCCTGCATCAAACTCAATAGTTTTATGATTCAACAATATAAGTAAAAGTATTAGGTGAAAATGTCTGATGCACTGTATCCATCTTCTCATTTCTGAGAAAATTAGGATGAAGTAAAGGACATCAAAAATGTTAGTATACAATGCAAAAATATAAATCAAAAAAGGAAAAAACAGCTCAATAAAACATACCTTACTTGAGACGATTGTACCTACAATTTCATAATTCTAGCTTGCTAAAAAAATAAGAAAGAAAACAAACATGTCAACATTTACAATATACTTCCTCTAAAATAACATTGAAATATAAACCACGATATTTTTATAGTAACCATCGATAAAATACACAAATACTGTTTAAGATTTTTGAAGAACATAGCTGGCTTCTAATTTCACATCTGGTGTATAGACTTTTGCAGTAACAAAATTCTCAAAGCCATCCAATATATTGTGTACTTATTCAATCTAATCTTAAAAGTTAAATCACATCCGCTTAGGGCTGAAGTATATATTGGACATTGTATTTGTTTTTCAATGTTGAAATTGAATAATGTTATCGAGATTCTTGGAAGACCAGTTTATATAAGAAATTGAAAAGCTGTACATTTGGGGTTTGTTTTAAGAAATGGGACTCTTTCATTGAAATGCATCCTTGTAGAACTTTGTTTCGGGCGTAGGGCTCTTTTAGGTTTGGTATTCCCACCGAGATAGCATGTGACAAGGACCGACAGTTTATTGGCAATAAGGTCAATAATTTCCTTGAAGGTTTGAAGATCAAGAAGATTTTGTCGACCTCGTACCACCCAAGTGCGAACAGACAAGTAGAGTTAACAAACAAAACCATTATTCAGAATCTAAGGAAGCGCGTAGATGAGTCAAAGAACAAATGGAAAGAAGTTTTGTCGGAAGTACTCTGGGCGTATAGAACGACCTCAAAGTCGAGCACTGGAGAAACACCATTTTCTCTAGTGTATGGTGCGGAGGCCTTAATTCCTGTGGAAGTCGGAGAACCAAGCTTAAGATTCCAATACGCCACGGACGAATCAAACGAGAAGGCTATGGCCATAAAGCTTGATTTAACGGATGAACTTCGCGAAAATGTGTTGTTCCGCTTAGTAGCGCAGAAACAACGGATGGGAAGATATTACAATTGAAGAACGAATCTTCAAAACTTCCAAGTTGGAGACTTAGTTCTACGAAAAGTTACCCTTCACACTAAAAATCCCAATGATGGGAAATTGGGAAGGACCGTACAGAGTAACCAGGATAACTACTAAAGACTTGTACTAACTGGAATCTGAATGGCCAACAGCTGAAACAAATTGGAACGTAGCACACTTGAAAAAATATTATTGCTAAGGTATGAATCGCTGACCCTTTGTGAATTTCTTAAGTTGTTTGTTAATTGACCCTTGCAGGTACTAACCAGAACAAAGCTCAAAAGGTTAGAGTTAGGTCTGAAAACACGTGTTGCACTCTTTTTTTCTTAGCTCGGTTTTGTCCCGAAGTGAGTTTTCTGGCAAGGTTTTTTACGAGGCAACAATGTACAACGTGTTACTTTTCACATCGAAGACCAGCTAAATGCTGAGGACTGCCCAACGCCGACTTTTATAGTGTTCGACTTCTCATACTTCGAACACAAAAACTAGGGGACTGCCATACCTTTGAAAAGTTCGAAGGCGCTTAAAGAAGCCAGATATTTTTGCATTTTTTTGCACCTTCTGCACTAGGCTTTGTTGTAAGGGCCAAATGATCGAATGAATCATGCCCGGCTAGTCTACTTGCTACAGCAAGTGCAGAAAAAATCAAACGAATCGTCTCGGTTGTTTGTACGAAACAAATGTTTGAAATGAGAAGAACACTTCAGTTAAAATTTGTGTCAACTATACTCTTGCATGAATATTCATTTAACATTCTCGAGCAAGTAATCTTTGACGCCCACGGGCTACCCTCGACTGGGGACTGTCGTCACAAAATAGATGAAACAAAACGAAGGCACTAAAGTCATACTGAACTAAGCGTAATTTGTAAAAGACTTCAAATAATCTAAATAGGTTAGAAGCAACTAAAACGTATATGCCCGAAGTGGTTTGGAGGTCCGAATTCACAAGCATAAAAGAAAGGCCCTTACATAAAAGCCTTTAAAAGACAATCACCGGCAGAAAAGGCACGGTGAAAACGAGCCTAAAACCTCTAAATTTAAGTTGGTTCAAAATTTCGTTAAACGAAAACTGTTAACAGTTACCCAAGGTCGAGCCTAGTTCGTGCTCAAAACGAGGTGATACCATTAATGTTATCCAATTCAAAATTTTATATTACAACCTATTTGGATAAGTATTGAAAGCAGAAGAATGCTCGAAAAGCAAATAAAGACGGAATAAAGTCGAACCAAAGTTTTCACTTTATATAAACAGAAGGACGAAAACCGACCTTGAGGAACTTACAAAGAAATCAAAAAAAAAAAATTACAAGGCTAAGCCTATCTAATCTTCCGAAGAGGAATCAGAGCCATCAGAGCCGGAGCCTTCGAGGTCATCCTCCGAATTATCCTCAAGGAGTGCTTTCTGAGTTTTGCTCTCTACTACCCTCACCTCCTCAATTTTGGAAGCAATGTTTTCGATGCCACCCCGAGCTTCTTCAAAAATGGCCCTCAGAGATTTCCATCTCTCATGCTCAGCCTTTAACACGGATCGAGCCCTGGCTGCCTCAGCATCATCATGGCCAGGGTTCCTTTCGACCAAGGCTTGCGAAAGTTAGACCGTCAGCTCGACATTCTTTTGACTCAGGGTGTCAAGGGCCTGGGCAGAAGTTTAGAGCTCACCCCTTAATCCTTCGATGTCTGTGGCCCGACTTTCAGCCTTTTTTTTTGGGCAACCCTCAAGACTTCCTTCTCGGAACCCCACTCGGCATTGATCTTGACAAACCTCTCCTCCATGCTGATAGCCTCGGCCTTGAGAGAGTCCAGCTCTTGCCTCAGTTGAACAACTGTTGTCTAGCGCTCCTCGGACTGCTTGGTGGAGATGGAGGCATCCTCAACGAGCTTCTTCATGTTCGCCTCAAGGATCTTATTTTTCTCAATCATGTCCTCAAGATCGTTCTTTGCTCGGAGGTTTTCCTCTTTAGCTTTGAGAAGCACGGTTTTGAGGGCCGAAGGATCGCCTGTTAAGGTTCGATTTTCACACGGGTTTAGGGCACAAAAGGCTACTACGAACTCGTTGGTGCTCTATCAGACTTTGTTTTAAAAGAGTCGCCACCTAAGTTTTAAGAAATTAGGAAAATCAATTTTGAAGGGTTTATTCAAATATCGAGAAAAACCTTCGTAATCCAGAGTTCTGGGTAAAGGTTCTAATGATCCCCTGGGGAAGGTGTCAGGCACCCCAGTATTAAGGATCCGTACTATACGGTTGACCTTTGAATTTCAAAGTATGAGTATTTTCCTAAACTGTCTATTTTGTGTTTATTCCCGCATTTAAAGAAACTGTCATTTTTTCGAAATCGCATATCATTTTTTTTGGAAAAAATATGAATATGTCCCCCTTTTATATGGGGATATCGTAGTTTTTGGATTTACGATATCCGTGTATAAATAGTCTCCCTTTATATATAAGGAGTATGTTTTATTTTTTTCACAAATGGAGAAAAAGGCGGGATTCTTGATCTTTTCATAGGGTTAAATTCATGTTATACTCAAACTTTGGCTCGTATCACTCTGTTTTTGATACGTTCAGTCTTATCTGGAACTTTGTTTTACAATTGGTTTGTTATGTTATAAAAGAGCATTTTTGTATGTTCAAAAGAGTATATCTTGTCTGTATATACTCATATTTTATGGCCTTTTCCTGGCCCAAAACCTTTTAAAAATAAAGGACCGAGTTTTGCTTTCAAGAAAAATGCACGTCAAGTTTTTGTCAAAATCTAATTTGCTCTCATTTGAAAACCACGTTTGGAGTTTGCCTAAATCTTTTAGCCTTCTGAATTTTATACAAGTTACACAAAAACCAAACTGCTTTGGGTCAAAATTCACCTACGGGCATTGGGCCCAAAATTCTTGTTTCTTTAAGGCCTTTATACAAAATTCCCCTTTTAAAACGAACTTAAGTGAAATAGGTTTGCATTTTTTCAGAAAGATCAAGGAAAAGAATTGTCAAATTTATTTTGAATAATTGATTTGAATTTTGTCCATTCTAAACCATATTTGCATTTTTTTTTTGTTTTGAAAGAGCCTGATCCGTATTTAATTATGTAAAAAAAGTCTTGCAATCCAATTTTATACTTCACTTAAAAATGTCGGAGCTAATCGTGGTTTTGAAAATTCGCTTGGGGGGCCTAAAGTCATCTAAACCGCATAAGAACCGTTATCCTAAGACGACTAGTTCAAACCATAAGGTTCCACTATAATTTGAGTTTAATATGGCTTTACGAATACATTGAATTTAAACATATATATATAAATGACGAGGAGAGATAGACTAGGGGTGTATCAAGAACCTAGTTGGCCATTTTCACCCATGGCTGGGCTTCTGCGCGCCATGCTATTATTTTCTTCGCGGACTCGATCTTAATTTGAATGGAAGTCCTATTGGGCCTTTAGCCCAACAGGGGCTAGTTTGGACCCAAGCGGTCATGCAAGCGAGGAGGGGGAAAAGAGGAAAAGGACCCGGTTAGTTTATAAACACTGAACTTATCACAGAAATAATGAAACTATACATAGTATAAAAACAAGAAAAGGTACCCATATTATTCTATACTTACCCCATTTCTCCTTGAATGGATTTGCCTTGGTTGGGGATTTTGCAATGGCATGGGGACTGAGTCCTTGCCTTATATTCTTGATGTCGCACAAGTTCCAAGGGAGCTTCTAAGAACCCCAAGCATGGGTAACACCAAGAAGGCCTGGACGACCCCGAACTACCATAGCTTAACTTCAACCACTGCCTCCAAGCAAGAGGAAAAGGGAGTATGGAACTTAGGAGTAAGAACATATTTAAGAACATATTTCCAACAAACTCATACACAAACAAGCAGCAAAGTGCCATACTCTAATGGGGAACATTTATATCAAAATAGCAACAGTACCTTAAGTGAGACTAGACAACGAGCAAGTGAAAAAAACAATGAGGGGAAAACTCAGTTTCATGACTAAAGGTAATGCACACAACTGTTTTAGAGGGAACACAGATGATGATCAATCAAAACCATGGACTTATTAAGACAGTCATAGAAACAGAAGTTGTAAACTGGTACACTTAAGGTATATCAAAACAAGTTCAAGGAATTTCATAGTCAAACACCAACTGGTCTCTTTTCAGGCAGTCACTCAGCCCAGGACTTCTCATAAATGAAGGAAGAGAGGTCCCATATTCCCATGTTCAAAAAACATATCCTACTTATTCATTAAGGTTCCAAAACCACTACCCAGAGGAAAAAATGCTAGTTACACTAGTTCAATTGAGGGCATTCATCTTATCCTAGTCAAAACTCAAGATTGTTCACAAACAGGTCCAAAACAAACACATCATTTTCAAAAGAGAAAAAAAAAAGACCTGGGAGGGCCCCAGGCTTATGACCATGTTTAAAACTTTTAGCATAACACATTTAGAATTGGCATACTTTCAAAACGTATTCTTCTTTGTTAACTTGAACACATCACAAACTGATACATAAAATAGGACCCTTGATTAATAGACAAGTGAGCTTAAAGAAATCTTTTTAAGGGAGGGAGGTCTTAATGGACAAATCATGTATACACTTCAACCAGATAGACTTACAACGTTCTTGGTTCCTAAAAACATTCCTTCAACATATTTTAAAGTAATCCAAGGCCTTTTTTCTCAAGGCACAGAAAGGGAGGAAGAGAAAGACAAGAAATGATATTATAGCATGACCTCAAGGCGAGGCAGATTTAGCGTTACGCCCTTCTTTGACAAATGAAGAAACCCAAACATCACATAAGGGATGAGCCTAAACCAATAAACCATGTGGCAAGTCTTAGGCATCAGTCATAGATGTAGCAAGTTGAAGAAAGTAAACAAAGGCATATGGCCAATCAGCAGAGTAAATGACACACATAACACAATTGACCCTCAGTTTCTCACAAATTAACTTAGGTTCACATAGCACAACCATGAGCCCCCATTATCCTTTCACACACAACCTTTCAAACAAGTAAAACTCATGAAATCCTACCAAATCTTTTAGACAAAAAGGGATTTCCAGCAGGGCAAGGTGGGAATCACATAACACTCACACTTGAACAGTATTGACAGTAACTTATTTGGTTCTAGGTGTGTCTTTCCCTCCCTATTAGACATAGTTAAGCTGTCTCAAAATCACCTTATACCTTTGTGTGTCCTAAGGCTATGAAAAAGAGTTCAAAAAGAGAAAGATGTGATCTCAGGGTAAAGAAAGGAGAAGCAGGATAGGGTGGGGTCATCACCTCCCCATCTCCTCCTCCTGAATCTTCCTTCCAGCAAAGGGATCCTGGGTTCCACTAGTCATTACCTCCAATTCATGCCAGGCTCACCTTCACTCTTCTAAGGCCTCTTTCCTCTACTTTATGCCCTCCCCCTCATACCTTAGTGACTCCACTAAAGGCCATGGAAGATCTAGGACAACTTAATTATATCACACAGTTTCCAAAATAAACCCCAAAAGTCTTTTTATCAAATTCCCTTATAAGTACAGGAAAATAGATACACTATGGACATATAACAAATGACAATCAAACCAGTTTTCCCTAACAACTTCAAACTTAAAACCAAGATAATAGATAAAGTCTTTGTTTTTTACCACATTGTAATTCAAAGGAAAGAGTACACATCTTCTTTTCCATTAGGACCTAGTCACACAAGGAGACAATAAACAGACTTCCCATATATGCCACAGACAGGACAACCAAACAAGATAGCAGAGCTAAGAGAAGTACTTTGGTCAAGTTAAAACCCTCCCCCCCCCCCCTCAACCTAGAATCACCTTTTAAAACCTTTGTTTCAATATACATTATTGTAGTCCCAAATTGCCAAGTTTTATCAAGTAAGTAAGATTTAGGTGAGACAACAAGAATCAGGCCAAACAAGTTGCTAAATGAAACAAGTGGGATTCCACAAAGAGCACATAATACATTTTTACTTTTTCAGAACCAAAATACCATTAGAGAACAGACATGATCTGGCCAGGCCCAACACATGACAACTTCAACTTCCAAATAAACAAAATTATCTAAGAAAAGACCATGTAGTGACCAGACTAGGTCCAATTCTTTTTAAAACTCTATCTTTCCAACCGGCACATGATCAGGTGAGACATTAACAACCAGGCTAAACTTCAATATAACAAGCCTTTGTTGTTTCGTTGACACATAACCACATAAAACTAACAATAATCAAGTTGGGTTCAAACATAAGTAAGCTTGATTTTCCCGTGACACTCAATCATAATGAGACAAGCAGTAACAAAATGGGGTTCCACATAACAAGACTTGACTTTCCCATGACACATGTGATCAAGCAAGACAGACTATGATCAAACTAGATTCAAGGAATTAAACTCCCAACTAACACATAACCACATAGGACAAAAAAACGACAGATGTGATTCAGCATAACAAGCTTTTAACATAGCAGGATCTCACTCTTCCCATGACACATATGATCAAGCAAGGCAAACTATGATCAAGCTGGATTCAAAACTTCAAGCTCCCAGATAATACATGATCACATAGGACACATAGGGTAGGCAATGACCAGTTTGGACACTCATTTCAAACAGACTCCTTGACCCTTCCCTTAATTAATCCCTAGACAAAGACAAACCTCCAAATGATAAATAACAAGACACAAGATCAAATCATTCAAAGAGATTGTGACTTCAAACTAACCCCATGAACCTATTTTATTACACAAGATACACAGGACTAGACCATTCATGACTTCAACAGACCCATCTTGACCTTAATTCAGAACACAAGACTTATACCAAGCAATACCTTAAGATAAACTACAACCCAAACCCCTACATAGAACACTTAAAGATGTTTAGACAATCATGATAAAATAGGAAAGTCTGGGGGAAAATTCATATTTAGATAAACCTCCTCAACTCAAACTATGATCCCAAGCCACACTTAAAGGTCCTTAGTCACAACTGAACAACCAAAGGTACAAGTAGGAAAGCCAAATGGAAATATAAGTGAGGCAGGTTCATTAGCTTAATATTATAGCCTAGATTAGGTGCAAGGAAAGAGAGAAACTAGTCACAAAGTATAAATAGAAATTCTGACTTAAAAAAAAAAGGTTGAATCAAAACAACCTATCAACTTGAAACTACTCCATAACTTCACATGAAACTCCTTAAGTGGGCACAATGCAGACATAAATCAAAAGGGAATCACAACAAGTACATCAGGTTTGAGCTTTGTTCTAAACCACAAACTATTCCATTAACCAGGCACAATGTAGACACAAACTGAAAAGAAAGGGAATGGACCAGCAGATTGACTTAGACATCCATCCTAAACCACCCACACACATCGTAACTAGGTATAGTGGAGACAGAGTCAAGATAAAAGATGGCAAGCTAATATACTAACTCAAATCCTATCATAGACAATACAATTATGCTACCTAAACATCACACAAAACATAAATTAAGCATAAAGAATAATAACTACTTGATCTTCATCATAAAATCTCACATATTCTTATTAACTCAACACAACATTAGAAGAATCCAAGTAAGAAGACAATGAACTAAAATACTACCATAAACAGAATCTTAAACACAACATAAGTAAGAAAACAATGAACTAAAACATTACCCTAAACAAAATCTTATTAACTAAACATGACATAAATGTAAAAAAAGAGCATTAAACTAAAAGGTATTTACCTTTTGTGAGTGCAACTGGGGCACAAGCGATGGATTAGGAAGCCCTTGTGCTTGAACACCAGACTCAAACCACCACGAACACCCACAACAATAAAATACTAATTTTAGAACTAGAAAACTTAAAAAAAAAAACTTAAGTTTAAAATTAAACTTTGACTTTGGAACTCTTAAGACTAAAAATGGCGATTTTCAGTCTATGTGTGGTTTCCAACTCCCTTTCTGGAATGAATGGGGGTTTCTATTTATAGAAGCCCCAGAATGGCTTTAGAACTACTACCACCGATGTGGGACTTGCAAATTTTATGCAAGTCCTACTCACAAACTCAAACATATGGTCCAGATCTATGGTGTAACAATGAAATCAATGGCTTACAAGCCTCTATACCAACAACAACGACAGAAAAAATATAAAAGGAAAAGGATTGTACCTTTAAGGGCTTGTTTGGCCTGATTTCGGGAGAGAAGGACGAAGCATTAATGGCTTCGCCTTCTCTCTTCACGCCACAAGTCAATCGTGATGGGATGGGACCGAGAAAAGGCGGGGTAGGTGGTAGAAACAGGAGGCGGCGCTAGGGTTTTACCCTAGCCGCCTCTCATCTCCTTCGTTTGCAAACAGACCCCTAGGGTCTTCTTTTTGTGAAAGGGGTGGAAGAGTATAATACTCCCCCCCCCCCCCCCCCCCCCACCCTTTTAACTTCTTAATGAACCGGGTCCTGGTCCTTTGGACTGGTCCTCTATTTTTTCTGAAAACACTGGGCCTCTCTATATATATACACATATATTGCATATGCACCATGTATATTGGTATATATATGGTGTATATACATGTATATGCATAAAAGGTAGGAGGGGAGGGGGATAAACTAATAAAAATAAATAAAGAAAACTAACTATTAGTCCATTAGGACTTAAATAATTTAAAACATGGCTCATAAATTAAAATAGAAATCATTTTGCAGATACTACTTGAACTAATTGACCAGATAAAAGAAAAATTAATCAACTACGCAAATGCACACAGAATCAAGATTAAAAGGTAAAATGGTCAATTCTTTTAATTGCTAAAAATACCTTGGACAGTAATATGGAATAAAATCAGCTATTAATCTAATTTTTCCTTAATTTAATTAATGAGACAAATAATTATCCAAAAAGGGTTTTCTTGCCATTTTGATTAATTTCACTAATAGAAAAAAAAAATCTTTGAATATCATCAATTTCCACAAAAAATTTAAAATACCCTGGAGGTTTCTTTATCAACTTAAAAAGGGTGAAATATTATCCCAAATAAATTCATAAAAATTACCTAGACCCTTTAGGGTACGCAGTTGATTTTATTTATTGTCCAAGGGCTCCAAGCACTTAAAATAAATTACGGGAGGTCAAAAATTAGAGTTCAACATCGCCGACCTGACGCAACTGGTCTTCTTTTTGCTGTAGGAGAAGCTTGAACTTCTCGATTTCTCGGCCTTGGGCATCCAATTGGCCTCGCAGATCGTCCATCTCCCTCATGGCTCAAACGAAACCCTCGTTCTCGAGCATGAAAGACTGCAAAAGAAGTGAAAAATCAGCAAGCAATGAGATTTACACGAAACAAATGAAACTTTTGGAAGGATGAATTGATTACCCGGCTGGCAGCATGCATGCTCTCATTAAGAAGACACTTCCAGGAGTCTCGCCCCATCTTCTCCTTATCAGACTCCGACACGAGGGGGCAGAGATAACTAGCTACCCCGACAGGCCGGTACAAGAAGATGGTGTCCTCAGGAACCGTAATGGTGACCGACCTTATTCTTCTTGGGTTGACGCTTGGACCTGGGAAGGTTTCCACGAGCTTTGATTGAGAGCTTGATTCAGATACCCTAGGGGACCGAGAAGACTTTCTTGATATTTTCGGAATGGCGAGGTGGCTAAACCCGGAGGCATCCTCCATCACAGCGGATGTGGTAGCAACCCCTGCCTCGAGGAACATATGATCAAAACTTCCTGCCTAAAGGTACGGGCAGGACGAGAAAGAGGGAGTTGATTCGGCCTGTCTAGCCCTTTTCGCCGTAGGCCCTACTTTCGGAGATATGTCATCTTCACCTACGACAGTCTCTACCTCAAACACGACAATTTGCAACGGGGCCGGTGATTTAACAACATCGGTGATGGGGACTGAAAGGTTTTCAGTTGCGCCATCGACAGCATAATTGGTCGAATCGGCAATAATGTTTTCCTCAGGAACATCTACCGGAGTAGGTTCCGTCTCGACGGCTGTAGTTGTGGTGGAGGGGATGACTCTCGCTATTATAATGTCATCATTCAGGAAGTCCCGCAGACCCCGAACTCCTGAAGCACCGCCAACACCCTTGGAGCCTCTCCTTCTTTTGTGACTCACTGAAGATGACTTCGGGGGCCTGAAGGACTTGGCTTTCTTCTTCTTCTCGTCTGCCTTGGCAATGAGCCACGATGAGCCTAACGAATCAAACTCTAAACTTGGAGCGGGAGGGGCATCGGTTGATTTAGGCCTCGAGATTACGAAACCCTCCGGCAAGCCTGAGAGAGATGTCAAAGTTAGAGATGGATGAACGAAAGGGAAAAAAATACACTTACCATGATTTTTTGCAACCCACTTCCTGTCTGATAGCTCCTTCCATGTGCGCAGTTGATGTGGGCATTGGCATATAATGCCCTCCACCCAATCGTGGAAATTTTCTATTTCATTCAGAATCCATGCAACGGTTGAAATAAAAGAGAATTAGATGAACAGTTAAAAGCACATGGAGAGATTAAAGTTCTATGATGCTTACGTTTATCATTCCACTGCTCGGGGAATGGCATGGATCCCTCTGGAATTATCTCCGCAGTCTTGACCCTGACAAAACACTCCACCCAAACTCGGTCTCTATTTTCATCGACGCTGGAGAGGATAGGGTGTTTCCCTCATGTGGAAAGCTTTACGACCCCACCATGGAAGACACGCGGACAATACAGCCGGATCAAATGGTACTGAGTGAATTCTGCATCGACGTTGTTCGCTAAAAAATAGAGGCAAGTTACGATCCTCCAAACATTCGGGCAGATTTGTGCAAGGCACAAAATTGTACGTTCGACACATATCAAGAATGACTTGATCGATTGGGGGGTCGAGTTTGAATGTGAAGTGATAACTGTAAAAAATTTAGTATCCCTCCACGAAGGTGGTGATGTCATCATTCCAACCCGTAATAATGATATCTGAAAAACGATCTGTCCAACCGCATTTGGTTCTGACTCGTGGGAGATCTGTCTCCTTGATCGAAGATGGGTATCGTCGGACATCAAAGTCCCTGTTTTCACGGCTGCCTCGACGAAAAACTCGATGTCAAAGTGGAAGTGTGCAGGAAGAATACCTTGTGGCTGAGGTTCGAATGGTTCGGTTCAAGTGCTAACCCCAAGGCTAGCACCGACGTCGGCCTCCGGGGGAGGAGAAGCAGTCAGTGAGGCGTTTCTAGAAGAAGATTGGGAGCTTGTTGTCATTTTTCAAGATTTGAAGAAATTTATGAAGATTGGAAGGTTTCTGACGAGGATTTGAAGATTCAGATGAAGGTTTGAACGTTTCAGATGAAGGGTAGAAGAAAGGCAAGAGTGAAGAACGAGGAGTAGAAAATCGTGAAGTAAATGGTAAAAAATGAAGGGAGTCGAGCTTTTATAAAGGGAGTGTAATTATGGCGAAAACACATTGATCAGAGAACCGAAGGGACGTCCAATCAGAAAGTTACACGTGTCCGAAGTCAGATGGACTTGATGTGAAAGGACGTTTGTTTTCCCGCCTATTTTGAAACTTACAAGAGAAGATTCCGAGGTTATCATTCCTCTTCCCATCACTCCAGTTAACTTCAGTCCGGGAAGTGTGGGGGCTATCTATATGCGATAAAAACCGCTATGATGAATTGAGTCTGTCCTGCAAAAGGTCGAGATAAATTGGGAACATGGATGTCGAGTTGGGGCATCGGTCCGGGTTCGATGATATGGAGATAGCAAAGTCCGGGATGAGGTCAGTCTGTTATGCTACTGACGAGGAGACGCCAATTAGCGTCAACACGAGAAATCCGCGACGGGCCGGATTTCTCGCCGCGAATCTCGCCGTCCAGTACGTTCGGACCGTTGGCGCCGCCAGCTGCAGTAAATAAATGTTTACCTTATTTAGGGGAACATTAGGGTTTTGCCCATGTAATATAAATAGGGGTAAAGCCTCATTAGTTGAGGGGATTCTACTTTTTGGCACATAAACTCTGTAACATTCATTATTTAAAGTTAAAGCTATATACTTTTTCAGTCCGATCAAGAGGGAAGAGAGCTTTGTACCGGGCAATCCACAGTGGAATAACAATTCACAGGCTGTTTCAATTCTTATTCTTTATTTGCAACTGATTGTTATTTCATATATCATAACGTTAATAACGAATTAAACCACATATCCTTTAAACTGCGTATAAATTTAATTGTTACCTTTTTCAGGGGTAAACAGATACAGTTTGGAGTACTTTTTTTAAAAACGAAAAATTAATGTTTATCTTTCATTTCAGTGTTACTAAAATATGTTTGAATACCATTAATTTACGTATAACTTGTTATGAGATAGCATTTTAAAAAATGCAAGTTCACTTATAAGTAAATTGATTTTGGACAGCTTTCAAAGTACTTTCCAGTTCACTGAATAAAAGCACGTAGTGGAATTATATAATTAATTTTAAAACTTTAATATCATTTAATTGATAAACGAACATAATTTTAAAAAATAGGTTTAAAAATAAGATAATATATTTGGTTGAATTTTATAGTTATCTATAAAGAGTCCATGTTGATAAGAATCTCGGATTACCTTCAAAGATTTAACTATAATTCAAAGTCACCACTAATCAACTTTAGGTGATATATATACTTAGTTTGAAATATCTTTTATTGAATTTAAATTAATATTATTACATAAATTATATTGATTGTCCTAAAATTGCCAAGTGACTTGTTATTAGTTTGCCACTTGGCTTAATCATATTACTTGCACCTCTCCTATTTTATCTACTAGTATTAGTACTCGCGCGATGCGTGGATGACATTAAAAGATATTAATCATGTTGAATAGCAATCTCTCTTATTTGAGTTCATTAGATTATATTTTGTTTTAATAAAATATCAAATACCATCTAAATCTTCAAAGTATACTCCCAATCAACGACATCTTCTTCAAGTTATTCAATTTTTTTTTATATTTAAATTTGAGACTTAATTTCAATTATTGAAATTACCTATATCAAAAACTTCATTATTTTTTATTTGTTTTGTTGCTTGACATATTTTGAATTTTCAGTGTTTTTGCTTTTTGATTTTAGCTATGAAGATTTCAGTTTCTGATTTTATTAGTAGTATAACTTTTTCCGCCATAATGAAGAACTTTCTCATCTCAAATTAAGTCGTATTCTTCTATATCATGTCAAATCTACATTAAGTTCATTCTTTTCTCACTATGATATCTTGATTAATTTTTTTTTTCATTTGGTGTTTTACCACCTGTTAATGTTACATGTTTTTCTAAATTGTGCTTTTATGTTGTCTAAAATATAAATAAATAATCTCATTGATTATATGTTATAAACACTACCAATATTTTTAATAACGGTTATGTTTGAATTACATGATCACATTTCTTTCTCTTTTATTTTCAATTTAAATTTTTTGAGTTTCAATTTCAACTATTAAAGTTACCTACATGACGTTTTTTATATTTTTAATTCTTAAGTCTGCTATTTGACGTTGTAAAAGTGTATGTGAACTGCAATGGATTTGGACCGAAGTTTGCTTCCGTTAGCTATTTTTGCTTATTCTTTATGCTAATAAACAGAACTCATTAATATTCAATTCAATATTTAATCACCCTCAACTAAAAAATATTAGTATTTTTCAGTTCAAGTTCAAACCTAACCATACTAACTTTAAAGTTAACTCCATTCAGAGTTATTACAAAAGACATTAGCATGTTTATTTTTCAATTCAATTTCGGAGATGGTCAGATGGTGATACTTCCTCACTAATTTTCACATTGAATTTCTTTACTTCTCCATGGAAAGAATCTTGACCATGAATATCCGTTGTTTGTAGAACATATTCAATTCGTGATATAATTGTGAATGCTCTAATTTCAGTTATTTTCGAATAGCTTGACCATATTGTGTTAGATAAAATAAAAGAAATAAAATTTTGAAGTCCAAGAACTGAGTTTTAAAATTTCATAAGTAAATTGTGTACCACTATATTTAACTTTTCCTCCTAAAATCATTCGACAATATAAAACTTCATTTAACTACGGTTGATTTGGATCAAAAATTACTTTCACTAATCACTTTTCCTTTTCCTTTTCGTTAATTATAATAGGGGGGAAACGTTTTATATGTGTGAGTTATTTTTCCTTCTTCTTCCATTAGTTATTTCTAAAAACATTATACACACGCGTTAATAAGAAAAAAAGAATACTAATTCAACTTCAAGTTTTTCACCATCATTCTTAGCCTAAAAGTGAGCAGTAGAATTGATCTTACCAATTACGATCTTGAATAACATCGCGTTAAATCAATCAATTGCATAGTAATATGCATCAACGGTAATGAACTGCAATTTAACATTAATTTTAAATAAAGGTAATGAAATAAAGATGTATTATTATATCAAAATAGCTAAAACTCTAAGGATAACATACCTATACATTATATCAATACTCTAGCTATGAAGAACTATTAAGAAATTGATGCTGGTTACAACTTTGATTTGAAAAAGATCTCCAAAATGACATAAATAAGTTAAACTGCACCACAAAAGGCAAGAAGTAGTTTAGAATTCTTGAGATTTTCCTGCAGCAAATAAATCAAGTGGGAGAGAGCAATATGAAAAATGATATAAAAAGGTTGAATTGCATCAGTAAAAACATGACGATAAAAATTGAAAGTATTGAAAGTACATCACAAAGAAATAAAAAGAAGAAGAAGGAAGAATATGAAACATTGAAAGTACATCACAAATAAAGAAGAAAGAAAATTATTAGGAGTAGAATCATATAGTTTCGTAAATAATAAAAATAATTAGGCCGATAAGAATTTGAATTCTCGTATTCTTCTTAGGCCTCATTTGTTTGCACTTAATGGAGGTCTGAATCTGAATGGTTCAGACTTTAGTTCATTAAGTGCATTTGTTTACATTAAGATCTAAGCACTTATTTGGTCCGAATAGGTCTTAATCATTAAGATCTAGAACAAAGTCTTAACATCATTAAGAGGTATTTTGTACGGATAATTTTTACCACCAGCTCCGCCCCCCTCCCACCACCCACCCCAACCCTCCACTAGCCACCCCCACCACCACCACCCCAACCCCCTCACCCCTAACCCACAACCAACCTACCCACCACCACCCACCCCACCCCAACTCACCACCACCACCAACTCCACCCTAACCCCCACCTACCCACCTAACCCCTACCCCATTCACTACCCCTACCCCCTCTCACCCACCTACCTTAACCCCCAACCACCCCCACCCTACCCTCAACCTACCGCACCACCACCACCCACCCCAACCTATCAACCCCGCACCCCACCCCCAAAAACCCCACCTACCACCACTACAAACATATTCATCATTACTAGCAAACATAAATGATTCATCTTTTTATCAAATAATATTTTTATTTTATTAAATTTGTACTTATTTTCTAATATTTAGTTGTTTTTTTATTTGAATTGTATATTTATTATGTTTAAATAAATACATTATGCACATTCAGATGTTGAAAACAAACAGTTTTAATCATTCAGTGTTCAGATCTAAAGACAACATCTTAACCATTCAGATGTGCATTCAGATTCAGACGTCTTAATCGTAATGAAAACAAATGAGGCCTTAATCACAAAAATGTTGAGCTTTGCGAATGTTGGCTCCTGCGTTGGATTTGAGGGGATTAAATAGGAAAACGAAAGGGAGATATAGATGTAGATTTAGATAATAGATATAGAGATATAGATTCAAATTCAAAAAAGTGTTTTAATTCCAATTCAAACATTTTATTTGACAATTTAAATTAACCATATGTTTATCACTTCACTCATCCGAAGCTTTATCCAGTAATTGATTTTGAAAAACTGGTTTTGAAGGATCTTTCTCCAAATGGTTTTGACTTTTATAATTAGTTTCCAAGATTGTGAAAAAAAGTTCTTATATAAAAATTAAACGTTGTCGTTAAAATCAAAATATTGTCTTTCAATTAAAAAACTTTATCTTTTCAGAAAAAGTTACATTATAAATCAAATCTAAAACCTTATATTACAATTTATATTAAATAAATTATTAAACCTTGTTCGAAAATTGCTAATGACTTGTATTTCTTTATATATATATAGAGAGAGAGATTCTTCTTATTATTAAATAATGATTTGACAAAAGATAATGCAAATTAGAAGAGATAAACATCCGATTTTTTAATTTAAATAGAGATGAGCACTCCAATTTCAACTCAAACTCAAAAGTTTAGCCTTGCACTCAAATCAGATACGTTTATATTTCAATTTAAATTGAAATTCATTTTTTTTTCTTATCTCAATTCAATATCTTTCAAAACACTCAGGTTTTTAAAATTCGAAATAGTTCATCATTTTTTTCCAACATTGTCGTAACAATTATCCAAAAAGAATGCAACATATTTATCTTTTATATTTCGGGTATAAAAGATATCTAGTACATATGTACAGGATTATTATAATCACTTTTATTATTATTATTATTATTATTATTATTATTATTATTATTATTAATATTATCTAGTGGATTTTTTAAGATAATATTTTTTTTTAAGTAATTAACTTTAAGTTCAAATTTGAAAATGTTTTCTTTAATTATCATTGAAAGATAAAACATGTATCCAAAAGGTTTTTTTTATTAAATATATTAAAAAGTAAAATTTAATAAATTTTGTTATACATCAAATGTTTTTTATATTTTCTTTATCAGAAAAGCACATGATTTATCTTTCCATGATGAGATTATTACTATTATTAATATTAATATTATTATTAAAATACTTATTAACTTTGTCATAAATCTAATTAGTTTTGTCTTAAAATTGCCAAATGGCTTGTTATTAGCTTGTCACTTGGCTTAACCACGTTGCTTGCACCTCTCCTATTTTATATACTAGTATTCGTACCCGCGCGATGCGCAGCTGATGTAGAAGAAGTAATCATATCAAATTTTATATATCAAAGTAGAAAATATGTAAAATTGCCACTGTTGAAGATCTAAACTAAACTATTCACCTGCTAAAATCTTTAATTGGTATTTTTAATGATTGTTTATCCAAGTTATATTTAAAAGAAAATTTACTTATGTTTGAAAAAATAGACGCATTGCTGTAATTTTTTTATTTTATTATTAATTTGAACTTTTAGACCAGTTTTGATGATCTGATATAACTTTGATATTTTTCGGTAAGCTTAATCAATCTTTTCCTATTTATTTCTAGACTTGCTTGAATGATTATTGTTAAATAATATGCAAGACATTATAAAGGAGCTCAGTTCACTGTTTAAATTATCCATTTAATTAGCATATCAACTGCAGATTAGTTTCTCATGAATCGAAACACGAATTATATGATTTTCGCAACTATATATTTGAATATATTTTTGTGCGTTTACTCCTTGTGCTTAAAATGTAGAATTTTCATTCACATTTAGTTGATAATAATCGATTGGTGATAGAGGAAAACACTTATTAAGACAATTTTTGAGAATAAAAGTGAATTTAAAATAATGAATTTAACACTTATTTACGTATTTATCCTAATTTCTAGCAGTCCAAGGGTAATAATTTTGACTTCAAGTTCCAAGCTTAACGGATTGTGCAAACAAAATAATTGAAATGTATAAGAAGTTTTACTTACACGATTTATTGTATTACACCAAATACTATTATGGAAATGCTAATGCAAGATACATACTATCTTATAAACTGATTTGAAACTCATTCCAACTTAAAATCACCTACACCTTGCCATTATCATTATCAGTATTAGCACCCATGTGATACGTAAATAATATTTAAAAATATTTACATAGCCAATTATTGTTTTGCTTGTTTAAGCACATTCATTAGAGCTATGTATATGATATCTTAAATGTCATCTTATTCTTTATGCAATGTATCCAAACAAAAATTATACGGATTAATTACTGATAACAAATCGTACAACCAAATAATTTTTGGATAAAATCGACAACATGAAATATTACATGATTCAAAATAAACTAATGAGTAATAAATGTTTCTCCAATGAAATTACAAAACATATATATTACATTTTTTACTTTAATTGTTATTTGTCCACCATCATCATAAACAAAAATCACAAACTCTTTTCATCTTTCTTACCTGTGAAAAAGTAGAAAAAAAGTTATTCATTTTTACACATAGATTTCTTAGAAAATAACTCAACATAAGATAATGATTGTTCCTGTATGTCTTTTATTAATGGTAATGTCAAACGATAATGCTATTCAACATATCTTTGCTGATATTAACTTGAAAAGTATTCTAACATTAGATGGAATCAGTATTTGAATTAACACGTTTTCTCCAACTATATATCCTAAAAAACATTGGCTTAAGTAACTTAAATTTCAAATTTTGCAATGATCAACCTTATACATTACCCTATATTGCAAATATTAGAGCAGTAATTTGCGCTTATTCAATACTCTAAAAATGTGTTTTTGGAGAAAAAAATATTTTTTAGCTTCCCTAAAACAACTTTTTTTTTACTACTTCAAACTTTTATATTTTTGTATCACATGAAATTAAAAATTTACATTCTTCTCTTTTATTTACAATAATAATTTTGAGTTTTAATTTTAATAATAATTTTAAATTATCTACTTTGTCGTTGGGAAAAAAATTATCCAATATTTTAACGTTGATTTTTTAAATTTTTTATCTTTGTTCCTTGCTTGTTTTTATTTGCATTATTCATTACTTAATATTGTAATATTCCCATGAATTATTTTTTTGATTGAAACTTAACATAATTAATGTCCATGCTTATTACTCCCATTTTAGTATAAGATAAATAAAATGTATGTTTCTTACTCTTAAAATATATAGAATCAAATTCAAACAATTTTTATATTTCAATTTAAAG
This sequence comes from Lycium barbarum, assembly GCF_019175385.1. Lineage (NCBI taxonomy): Eukaryota > Viridiplantae > Streptophyta > Magnoliopsida > Solanales > Solanaceae > Lycium > Lycium barbarum. The sequence goes on along the minus strand of NC_083339.1, from coordinate 32,860,072 downwards.
TATAAATAACTTTACGCTAACCATATTCTCCTAATTATACATATTTTCCCTACTATCATATTTTAATTAATTATTATCATTTAGTATTCTGTTATAATTCATGTAATTTTAATTCTAAGTTATAATAGTGAATTAGTCTATAATAAAAATTGATAAGTCCTATGATAATTTTATTCTAAAATCTATAGATATTCTTAGTAAAGTTTTCGAATTAGGCGAAATTAGCAATTAACAACCAAAAAAAAAAAAAAAAAAAAGAAAGAAAGAAAGAAACACAAAAGTCTTGTTTCCCCTCCCCGTATTAACCTTGGAATATTGATTTCCTTTAAGTTAGTGTAAATAAAAAAAATGGAGAAATATACATGTTTTATGTCTTTGTGATTTAAATTTCACACACACACACACACACACACACACATATATATATATATATATATATATATATATATATATATATATATAAGAAAACGATAAAATATTATTTATATACCATCAAAGAGATTGATAGTCAGCTTACTTTTATGCTAAACTGAATGTTTAAACTTCAATAAATTAAATTCACAGTAATATACCTGTATCATAGCATTGTAATATAAATGCTAAAAAAATTTAGAAGTATAATGAACCAAACATTTTTATAGGATATTATTCTTTCATTTATAATAGATAATCGATTATTTTAAATCAAGCTCGACAAACTTTCAGAATAGAAATACTTATCATATCTCATATTTGAAAAAGAAGTTAAAACACATAGAGGACCAATTCATAATTGGTCATTGTATAGGTCGTCCCAATTTGAACCTAAATATTATAAATTATCTGAATTGACCACACTCAATTCAAATTCTTTTATCAATTCAATTTAGAAAACAAAGCACACCCAATTAAAAAAAAAAAGAAATCTACTACAAAGCTCATTAATTATGTATTAAAGATTGGAAGTACATACAATCTTAACTAAAGTGTTCATTCTTAAAGGTATATCGAAGAAGATAATTATCTGTGTGAAATAGTTGCATTTCTCATCGTATAATTGTTTCCACAACAAAATAAAAATAGATCAGTTAAGGTGATAAACTTAAAATATTGTTTCAACTTACATTTTTCTTTCTTGAAAAATAATGATAAATCGATTATGGTGATTAACTTAAAATAACTATGTTGTTAAAGTACACATTAAAAAATAAGAACAAAGAGAAAAGATGGACTCACTATAATATTGCTTGGTTGAAGAAAAACTGGGCGTTTAGCATCTAGCTTCTCACATCTTCCGTAGGTTAAAAATAGTAGTCTTTACGAACTCCAGATCTAACTTTGTACCTAATCTAAATAAATCCTGCAAATTTCACTTATATGTACGCACAATTTGTAAATGAAAAAGAATATTTAAAATTATCTACATACGGTGATATATATCTTTGCATAAAATCATGATGGACATTAAAGTAGTAATCGTAATCGTAATCGTAATCGTACTCTTTATATAGGAGAACGTATGCAATATTCTAAATTTTAGGTCAAAGTCAAAAGAATATTGTACATACTTAATTCAGTGTGTAATATAGTTTCTTCATTCACTTCATAGTTTCAGCTAATTATTCCTGCAACCAAACACAAAATACATAGTTCACTGTAACAACTACATTGATTGTATCACAATTATGGTACTATATACAATCAGTGTTTTAAAAGGCGTTTTCGGGGCGAGCCCTGGGGCGGGGCTACCAAAAATGCCCCGAGGCAATGGGTCGGGGCGAAAGTCCCAAAAGGCGTACGCCCGGGAGTTTGGGGCGAGTTTTTTTTGTTGGGGCATAAGCCCAGAAAACTTCTTCAAACTAAAACGAAATTTGTTAAATAAGTCCTTAGTATAATGCCCAAATTCTCAAAAGTCAACATGTAATTACTCAAATGTTTTAAAAAGGAACTGAAACATTAAATTTAAAAGTCAAGACCTTTTTTTATTGCTAGAATACCTAATATATGTTCTTTTCCAATTATTTATCTTGTCTTCTACTATCTCAAAAAAGTAACGAGCAGTCACTTGTACTTGTAAGTAGCGTATAATAGATTGTTCTAATTAGTTTTTTGTGGGGGTGGAGCATATATATATATATATATATATATATATATATATATATATATATATATATATATATATATATATATATATCACATATTAATAGTTTTCTTCAATTTTTTACGCTATTTCACCTATTTAAAAGTATTTATTATAATTATATCATTTTATAAAATACTAAAAATTAAAACCCCGTGGGGCTTACGCCCCGTGCCTTGGGGCTTACGCCTCACTGAGGCAGACGTAAAACGCCCCGCCTTACGCTCTCGCCTTTTAAAACACTGCATACAATGGCTTTGTAACATGTATGACCCATTAGAAAAAAATTTGATACAGTTTTACAAAACAAATTTGACTAAAACACATTAGCACCAGATATCATTAAAATTGAGTTGTTAAACGCATTGGCTCAAACCATGATATGTAATCACATAAACAAAATTTGTGTTAGTTGAATAAATTTCCCAGAAAGTCTTCACAAAAAAATGTCTACTAATGAAGACATAATTCAATCTTAAATAGTAGCAGAAAAAGAGTAGGTTTGCGGATAAAAGATTTATTTTCAATTCAAATTGTAGATAAGCATGAAAATAATGATAAAGAACTAAAAAGATATTCAGCTTAAATTTAAATTCATAAAAGAAGTATTATGATAATCCTAATAATTAAAAAGGTTGTCTTCAACTTATGTTGCAGATAAGTACTATTGTGATAAAGAATTAAGAAGATATTTATCTTCAATTGGCTTCTAGTTTTTTGGATTACACTTTATTTTTTCAACTACTTAAAGAAATTGAAATATTTAATTATTAATCAAGAATAAGGGTTGCATTTAAGACATTAAATACAGTTTATCTATTAAATGGGAGTATCTAGTAGATTATTGATAATATCTATTTTAAATATTTATTTTTAAATTCAAAGTTTGTATGTGTGTACTTATATATATCTATATCTATATATATGTATATATATATATATATATATATATATATATATATATATATATATATAACATATTTAAATTTCGAAAAGTTCAATAAATAAAAGCAAAAAATGAAAATTTGTTGAGATGTTATAGGATCTTATCACTTGTAATTAATTTGGATTTATCTACTAATTACGTGAACTTGTTTTTAATCTTTAGCATGTAGAATTCAAATATAACTTTCCATCTCAAATTCAAATAATATAATTATGATAATAATAATAAAAAAAATTAGTTATCTTCAAGTTTGCATTTATCCTTTTTAGTGTTTGATTAATAAATAACTCTTCTTCAAAAAGGTCTATGAGTTTGATAAGTCCTAAAAATACGTTACGGTTAAAGATAAATCTAAGAAATTGTAATCACTTAATTTCAAGCAGTAGGCTCAAATTAAAAAATTTAAACTTTATTAAAAAAAAATCATATATCTATTCAAATAAATTATAACAATTTTTAAATTTTTTCCTAATTGTTATAAATTTTATCCTAATTTGCAGATTACTCACTATAAATTATATGGATTCTAGTTATAAAACTCTAAAGTGTAACAACTTTCAAATTCATAACTTCAATCGTTTAGTGTTGATTTGGATAGATACAAAGTAAGAAAGAAGGGGAAGAGCAACAAAATCACGGGTTTTTAATATCTGCTAAAGTTTTCTGGAAGGAAAAAAAAGAAGAAGTTATTTTACTACTAAACGAAAATTAAATACTTTCACGCGTGTAGAATTTTTAAAGTTAGATAAGGTTTGAGGTAATTTATCTTTAGTAAATATTATCAAAATCATAGCATCTGAGATAACTACGTTCGGTTTGAAAGATTTATCTTTCAATTTAAATTTAGTAATTAATCAAATTTAGATGCTAATATTTTAGTTTAAAATATTTATATTTGAATTCAAAAATATTATTACATTTTTTATCAACTTTGTCTTGAACTTGCCAAATGACTTGTTATTAGCTTGTCACTTGGCTTAACCATATTGATTGTACCTCTTCTATTTTTTATATATATAGAAGATATTGTTTAACCTTAAAATGGAGAATAATTAAATTTATGCGTGATGCTAAAGATATGTGGCTCAATTCAATTCAAGATGAGATTACGTGATAAGCGAATAAGTAAATAAAAGATGTAGATCTGACCAAATACTAATGATGACAGGCCTCGGGTACCGGAACCGAGGTCGAACCCCTTTTGGCGAGTGTTACACAATGAATAATGAAGATAAACTTAGGAAAATATCAATGAACTCAGATGATTCTATTGCTTTTTTACATGAACTCTTTCTCTCTTTCTGTTGCCCAACCCCCCTCAATGAATGGGGGCCTCCTCTTTATATAATAGAGGAGTCCTAACCCTAGTGCAATTCTAAGTAAGGAAAAGAAATCTGGTGACAACTGTTGCCGAGATTGATGCTGAAATATCTGGTTGAGGGCGGATATTCGGGTCTCCTCCCCATAGTGGTTAACCGCCTCTGCTTCAACGCCTCGTTCTAGATCGAGCTTGGAGCCTTATCCTCAATAAGTCGATTGCGTCCTGCCCGAACATAACCATGACAACGGGAAACCGAGCATGACCGTATCCTCAGTTTTACCCGTGTACAGATAGTCCCCCCATTTCCCGAGGTAAAATTTTTGACGGCGGGAAATGGACCCAAATAAAGCTGAGCAGCCGCCTCCAACTATCTAGGACAAGACTTTCTAGTCAACATTTTACTCTGCCCGATGCTAGGTCATCATTACCCAGCCGCTAAATCCTTTTGGGAGACCTCCTTGTGTCAGAGTCCTTGATACGCTACAGGACCTCTTGATTTTCTTTCTATATAAAGCCCATGTATTCTTCCTTTCTCATGCACCTGTACTTCTTCAAATCTCACTTTGCTCCTCCTCAAAAACCTTACCGTGATTCCCGTATTGAGCTCGTAGTACTCCTCGGATTTTGAATCTTCTTTCATAAAGGCATGACCATTCACTGTTAAGGAAAACCTTCCACGAATATGGCTTACATTCCATTATTGACTCAATGTGAAGATCAGCATTCGTTCACGCCGTTAACGGGAGCCGCCAGTCCTGATAAGGAGCTAGAATCTCTCACTGTCGGTATTCTCCTGTCAGGATTTATCTATACGAACGACTGCAAAAATTTTCACCATTTTTTTTCGGTGGAGAACTTCGAATCTTGTATCGATGATGGCACCATTACCGCAATCATGGAAGATTGCAACTTAGGCGCAGATGTTGACGTTCGCTCTGTTGGGAATGGTGTGAAAATAAATCGCCATGTTGTCGGCTACTCGTTGTCATACACTTATCCCTTTGCCATTAGGTTTACTCTCCCTGTTCCTCGAGTGATCGAGGACTTTTGTCGTTGGTATCAGATATGTATCAAACAGATCGCCCCACAGATTTGGAGACTTGTGTAATGTATTGAGAAGTTGGCTAATATAGCCGGGGTCACCTTCACCCTTGAAGATCTACTTCATATATACATACCTCGGGTGATCCGAGGGGGGATTGTTCATATGCATCCCAGGGGAAGTCGAAACCCGATTGACCCTGAAGATGATTATGACCGAGGGTGGCTTCATCGGTTTGTGATGATACGCACAGCTCAACTTCACCGCCCATCGTCTATCGATTTTCCTGAGACGTGTAACCCTTCACCAAATCCGGTTGAACCTGAGGTTGATACGGCTATCTTTGAATGGGTGGTTGCCCTTCTCCGAGCTTCTCATAGCATAGGCCGTTCTTGGAGAAGAATGGCACCCGAAGGGTGGAAAGGAAAAAACCACTGTAATTCCTTAACTCAATCATTTCGACTCTCATTCCCCGGTGTCATGTCTCAACCCAATGTATTTGATTTTCAGGGCTTTAGACGAGAAGAGCTTCCAAGGGAAAGTCGGTAGCTAAGGGTGTCGTTCGGGGAAGAAGAGCACCTGCACCACCGAAGGCACCTGGGCGCAGAGAGACTGGAAGCTTCCCAGTTGGGTATTCGGGGGTTGGATCTCGGGTTCGAACCCGTCATATCATGGAGACCCATCGGGAAATGCCTTTTGGTGAAACTCTGCCAACAATAGTGCTTGATGAAGAAGATTTATCGGAGCCAAATATCCCTGGTTCATCCGCCTCTGGTGCAGGTCAAGGGGATGCCTAATCGGTATCACGCATCATCGCCGCATCCCGTAGAATAGGCCAAATATCTCAACCTTCGACTTGCTAAGTCGGTTAAGGGTGTTGCTGTCTTACTTTCGTTTTTCAATTTATAGCCGTAGAGTAGGGCTTCTCCTGTTTTTTCCTGATGCACTGATGTATCCGACATAGTCGAAATTTTGTGAAATGGGACTTTGCAATTTGGTTTTTATTGGACTTTATTGAGCATTCCATGTGCGTTGTTTGTACCTGAACCCTTGTATATGTCCTTGCAATATTTGATCAATTGTCACTTGTTCTATAGTTTACCAAAATTTGAAATGTTTCGCTACCCGCCGCCATGCTCGAACATTTTATTTTTGTACTTGACCGCAACTGGTTCGGGACCACATCCTTTGCGACCGATATTGCAGCTTTACTTGATCATAGTGGTATTGGTATATGAGCCCGACCTAGGTCTCATTGGAAGGCCGACCTGCTCACGTACAACCTGTTGATCGAGAGGGGCGACCCGGTTCCTTCTCGTGTACGCTTCCCATGGTTAGATAAGATCAAGGTCACATCCGTCACATCCATCTGACATCGGCACGTGTCGAGACCCGGTTGGATCTGAAGGCGGTTATGGAAGGCGAACCGTCTTGACCCCACTCTATAAAAGCAAGTTTTCTCTTTCATTTTTCACTTTCTGACTTTTACCAAAGAGAATTTTACCTTCGTATGCTTTGGATACGCTGACCCTCATATCTTCAATCCCTCATATCTTCATATCTTCTTATCAGTCCTTTACCCAATATTCAAACCTTCATTCAAACCTTCATACCTTCATACTTCTATAATGACGAGTAAATCTTCAAAAGCTAAAACTGGTGAGACCTCCTCGGCTCCAAAACCGGAGCCTGTACTGACGAAATTCATTCCTCAAGATTACGCGACCATTCGGGATTTCAAGGTCGAGAAACCTGCTCAACAAGAGGATCGAGGTGTCGAAATATCGAACTATTTGTGCACGATACCCTAGAGTAAACTCGAACAGGTCAAGGCAGATTGCGGGTGAAAGGGTAAGAAGGTCGTTATTCCCGATCAGAATGAAGCTATAACGACCTACGTGGAAGGGTATTTAAGTGTTTATACCTACCCTTTTACATTTAGCATACTCGATCCCATGGTAGTGGATTTTTGTAAACGCTATGATATTACCTTCGGCCAAATTCATCCGTCATTTTGGAGGATCGGTGTGCTCCTCCGTTACTTCACTACGAACGTGAATATTCCATTCACGGTGCACCATCTACTCCGGCTGTATAGTCCCCGTGTCTTCAAAGGGGGTATGGTTAAACTCTCCAAACGAGCCAGAAAGGCACCCTTCTCCGGTCTGGACGAAGATAGAGACCAAGGCTGGCAGGGCAGATTTGTCCGAATCAGGACAAAAGACCTGATTCCCGTTGAAAAGTTGCCATTTCCTGAAAGATGGAACCTAAACCGTAAGTGACTTTACTTTGGTACGATATGATCATATGTCTGTACTTACACTGAACCTTTGATTTGCTCGTGTGTATATAGCACTTGTTCGAACCCTCGGTGTGGTTCCTAACATCAATCAATGGACCGGGAAAGTCTGTTCCCAACTTACTTATGCCGACCGCAACTGGAGACATTTGTCTCAGTCCTGGTAGGAAGCCGAAAATCACAGTTTGTCCTTCCCTTAAAGCGCTGTTTCGTCTTCCCTACGTGCTATGCCATGTTTGATAAGTTAAAAACTGTTCTTCTTTGCTTTATAGGTCTATCAAAGGGCACCAAAATTCGGGGCCAGGAGGTTGCTGAGACCTTGGCCGACAAGATATCGAAGCTCCTGATCAGGGAGACAAAGCAGAGAGGAGTAAAAGGCGGTCCTCCGAGTCTTCTCGAGCTCCTTCCGAGGCCAGGAAAAGATCGAGGCTCACCATCAGAGAGACCTCTTCAGAAGATGTCTCGGCCCGGGCTCTAGACGCCAATGTCGCCGGTCAACTATCGGATCATTCCGATGATGAGGACTAGGTGTCGGGCAAGCACCGACTTACCGATGAGCTCCTTGAGCAAGAACTGACCGGTTCTGCTGGGACTACTCTACCCTTGGTGGAAAGCTCAAGTCCGATTCCGACAGGTTCGAGGGATGTCCCGAGACCGACTGAAGCAGGGAACATCAGGTCTAAGGTTTGGACATCTAAAGACTTTATGACAGAGCACATTCCTACTCACGGCTCAGGAAGGCTTCCAGCCGTAGCCGCTGGATCGAGGGCAGCTTCCTCTGTACCGGGTTCAAAGGTACCTAACATTCCGCCTTTGGATGGTATTGGTTCTGTCCTTCCGATACAAGCTGTGGCCTCGTCTGAAACAATAATTATCATACAGGATTCTCCCCCCCCCCAATTGGTGGATATTTCCACCGATGTTGCCAAAGCCAAAGGCAAGATGACCGAGGAGTCAACGGGGTCGGAAGGGGAAACCGGTTATGAGGGTTATGAAATTCCCGCTCCTGGAATGTTACACCTTGGAAGATTCCCCATTTGCGTACAGTGAATAGACCAACGAAGAATACGAGTATACGATATTTTAATAAGAAAGGAATGACGTTTGACGACCCTAATTAAGATTTCAAAGGCATGAGATAAGAGAAGAAAGTTTGCCGAGAGAAGGCAAGGCATAGGATGTGTATTGGAAAGAAATTACGAGTACCGAGTTAATGATAACTAAATGGTGCCTTGAAGAGAAGTTATAACGTCCCTTAGAATGTCAATGAAATGATAAACAAGTGCTAAGAAGGTTCCCTATGGGTTGGAGATCAAATAAAGTGGCAAGAAAAAGATCAGTGAAAGGATGGGTTATACGGTCGATTATATGGACCGTATAATGTTATACGGCCCGTATAATGGACCGTAGGATTGTCACATAATGAAGTTGCTGAAGGGTCGATTTCACGGTCAAATTATACGGACCGTATAAAATTATACGGCCCGTATAATATGCCGTCAAAGTGACACAGAATGAGACGCTCACTGGAGCAATTTTACGGTCAATTATACGGACCGTATAATTGTCCGTATAATAACGTCGGGACAACTTTTGCATTTATAAAATAATGACCCAAGTTCATTTAATTCATTCAATTTTCTCTCTCCAAGACCCAATAGCTCTCTAGAACTTTCCAAACTCTTCCAATACAAGAATCCAAGTGAAAATTCAAGATCAACTTCATCAAATCCACAAAACTAAGTGTGAGAAACACATCAAAGTTAATCCAGGTCAAGAAATTTCAAGAGAGGTGAACTAGGGTTTTGGTGTAAGAAGGGTAATACCACTCAAGGCTTGTTCCCACAATATCTAAGGTAAGTTTTATGATATTTTCATGATGTTTGAGATATTGTGAAGTTGAAACACTTGGCTTGTTGAAAAATATAGAAAATGGGTCATAAATGTGGGAATAGTGCTATTGTTGAGTAGTCGTTTGGGATGGATCATGAATATGGATATGTTGTGATTGTAAATAGATTATGAATGACATTTAGAACATGGAATGAGTATGATATGTGAAAGAACGTAATAGTGAGTTATGACCATGATTATGGGGGAATTGAAGAGGGATTGTGAAATGCGGATATTGTAGATGAATAATGATTGTTGTCTACTATATTGTGAATGTTGTTATGAACGTTTGGGAGTTGATACAGAATATGGGGAAAGTAGTATAAACAAAGGAAATGCTGCCCAATTTTCTTTAGCTTAGTAAGCACGTTCTTATAATCGCTTAGCTAATGTTAATGCGAATTCTTTTGAAGGCAAAGACGTGATCATTAAAGGAGAATGAGCAAGCAATAGAGAAGTTAAACGACAAAGGTATGTGAGGCTAGTCCTTTCTTTCTATGGCATGAATCTGACGGTATGATTCTTTTTTCTTCACTATGAATCTCCTACATTCCGGAAAGCTAATAGTTCATGTTCATGAATAGCAATATGAGATAAGAGATATGTCGCGAGCCCAATAATGATGATGATAAGCTTGAGTCTAAAGATTCTACAGTTAATGATATTGTTTGTTGTATATACTCACCTTATATACTATTTCCTTCAAGGTGAGGCAGAATACCATTGAGCCAATGATCTCATTATCGTACACACTCACCTTATACTTACGTTCCTTTCAAGGTGAGGCAGAACACTGTTAAGTTAGCGATGCCGATTATTGTATATACTCACCTTATGTACTATTTCCTTCGAGGTGAGGCAGAGTACTTATAGATGTCCATAATGGAATCGGGGGATCACGACTTTACGTCACCCCGATAAAGTATAGTTGTCCTTGAGTCTTTACGCACGTATTATGATGAGCATATTATGATGACGATATTACACCGTACCTATATGGACGGGCAGACATACACACCACTATAGTGGGCAGCTTATACCCCGGACGTAGGAGGCCTGAATGTAGGCTAATGTTATTGATTATCACACCGATCCGATAAGGACGGGCAGCTTATACATTTATGCATATATGATATGATAATGAGTATGAGTAAGTCAGCATGTGTTATTTCTTTCATGAGTCACAGTCACTTACAGATTGCTCTTCATTTGATACCCCCTCATTTCATTGATGTTTTATTATTGTTATGCCTCTCATACTCAGTACAATGTTCGTACTGACGTCCATTTTCTTTGGACGCTGTGTTCATGCCCACAGGTAGACAGGGAGGTGATCCTGATCCAGACTCCTATTCTCTTTTCACTTAGTTTTAATTTCATGCCTCATTTTAATAACCGCTTCTCTTTCCCTTATAGGCCTCCGTGCTTCATCATGCAAGCTTCTACTGGTTAAGGAACGAAGTGGATCGGCTCAAGGAGGAGCTCAAAAGGAAAAGTCAGGAGGTGGACGAGCTCATGGATCTGTATGGGCAGAAATTGGAATTTATCTCGTCTCTCCCTGACCTTTCTATCCTTAAATCGGATTTGGCAGCGGCTCGAAACAAAGCTGCCGAGGCTAAGCAGGATCGTGACCAGTTGGCAGAGAAGGTAAGGGCTTTCGAAGTTTACAATAAATCTTTAATAGCCGATGTTAATGCCCCTTCTTCTCTGGCCCGGGCATACGTTAGCTAGATTGATCAACTTCGAGCGGAGTTTGATGGGATCAAACCCGAGCTTAATGCCCTCCAAGAGACGATAATCGGTGTTGTAGCCGAGCGGGATGTTCTCAGAGAGCATCTTCGGGTGATGGTGGAACAAGTAAATGGACTTAGCTCGTCACTTGCTGCGGCCGAGGCTGAATGGGATAGACTGAGCCGGGTCATCATCGACCTGCAGGCTGAACATGGAAAGGCTCTTGACTAGATCTCGGGCTATGATGATATGTTACACTAGTATAAGGCCGACATGATTGCTGCCGAGAAGGCCAGTAATCTTCGAGCCGAGTACGTGCGGTGCTTATCCAGAAGAGAAACCCTCGAAGAGGTTCAAGCCACTGGAGTGGACTTATCAGCTCTAATCTAGGAGGCCAAGAAGCTCGAAGCGGAAGCAAAGGCTGTATTCGACCTTGAGTCAGCCGGGGGAGAAACTGCGGGATTGGGTGAAGATTAGGCTCAGGGGCCTTATGTCTTTTTGTTGTTGTTTTTGTTTTTTGTTTTAAGGCCGCTAGTTTGAGCCTTTGTAAATCCACTATGTGTATGTATAAATGAAAAGAAAAATCTTCATTCGGCCTATTCAGCCCCTTTTGTTTGACCTTTACAAAGTATTTCTCGGTTTGTTGTTTGTCCGATTTATGCCATCGTTTTTGGCTTGCCTTATTGTTTCAGCCAGAACAGAATTTAAGTGGTAATGGCTTCTGATCGGGTTTCAGTCCGTGTTGACTTTAATCGTTGTTTTATTTATAAATTGCAAGACAGACCGGATCACAATATTTTTTGTGTTTTTAGACCGTAATCTTTAACCGTTTTGACCATAGTCTTTCAAGCTTGCGTATGTTCTGTAGACCGTAGTATTTAACCGCTTAGGCCATAGCCTTTTAGTATTTGGCAACATTGGATCATTTTGATCGAAGTAAGATTTTTATTGATAAACCGACCGGAAATGTATCTGCAATCATTGCCGTGGCAAGAACAAACTAATTTGGACACGATTCAATCGATCGTTTGGTCCTTATATCTGATCCTATCTTCAAGCCTTGGTTTTTATATAGTTATCATTTAGCCTATGGTATAGTAGTCCCCTAGTACTCGAGTCCGAGGTATGAAGGCTCGTGTACTATTAGCCCGATGTATACAGTCTCCAGTCTCCGGTCTTTGATCGGTCTGCTCTATTTGCGTAGCACGCTGTTCAACACTGCCTCATTAAAAACCTTGCCGAAAACCACTTCGGGACAAAATGGTCGAAGGGAAAAAGAGTGCAGCACGCGTTTTCAGTCCTAAGTCTATGACTTTCCAGCTTCCATTGTGCTGTTCCGATGTTCCTTGGGTTGTATCCCTATGTGGTTAGGTCGAAAGAGAAGAAAAACAGAAAAAAAAGTTATTCGTACCTTCAACAATAATACCTCTTTAGGTGTTCCACGTTATAGTTGTGTTTCAACTGTTGTCCGTCTTCGTTCTCGAGCCGATAGGAACCTTTCCCGGTTATTCCAGTGACTCGATACGGTCCGTCCCAATTCGGGGCTAGTTTCCCTTCGTGAGGGTTCTTTGTATGAAGTGTGACTTTCCTTAGTACCAAGTCCCCAATCTGAAAATGCCTGAAGTTGGCCCTTCGGTTATAATATCTTTGCATCCTTTATTTTTGTGCGGATATCCGGATATGAGCAGCTTCCCTCCTTTCGTCCACGAGATTCAGACTAGCAGACATTGCTTCGTGGTTCGAGTCCTCAGTGGTGTATCGAAATCTCAAGCTTGGTTCACCAACTTTGACGGGTATCAAGGCCTCGGCTCCGTATACTAGGGAGAACGGAGTTTCCTCGGTGCTCAATCTCACCGTTGTGCGGTAGGCCCATAAAACTTCGGGTAGAACCTCCTTCCATCGGTGCTTAGAACCGGCCAGTCTTTTCTTTAGATTCTGTCGTATAGTTTTATTGGTAGACTCGGCCTAGCCATTCACGCTCGGGTGATATGGGGTGGATAAGATCTTCTTGATCTTGTATTCTTCGAAAAATTTGCTGACCTTGCTGCCTATGAACTGCTTTCCGTTATCACACGCGATCTCCGCGGGTACCCCGAATCAACAGATTATGTGGTTATAAATGAAATCAATGACCTCCTTTTCCCTGACTTTCTCGAGTGCCTGTGCTTCAACCCATTTAGAGAAATAATCAGTCATAAGCAAAATAAATTGCGTCTTACCTGGGGCCCATGGCAAAGGCCCTACTATGTCCATACCCCATTTCATGAATGGCCATGGGGAAAGAACCGGATGGAGCTCTTCCCCGAGTTGATGTATTGACGGGACGTGCCTTTGGCATTCGTTGCATTTTCGAACGAAGGCTTTGGCGTCTTCCTCCATCTCGTTCCAGTAGTATCTCACTCTGATCAGCTTGCGCACCAATAAACCGGCTCCCGAACGGTTTCCGCAAGTCCCCTCGTGAATTTCCCTCAGAACGTAGTCGGTTTCTCCTGGTCCTAGGCATCTCGCCAAGGGGTCGTGGAACGACCGTTGGTATAACTGGCCATCGATCAAACAAAATCTAGCTGCTTTGGTTCGGAGGGCTCTTGATTCCTTAGCATCGGATGGAAGCTTTCCTGTTTAAATATAGTCTATGTATTTGTTCCTCCAATCCCAAGTGAGGCTGGTCAAGTTTATCTCGGCGTGGCCGATCTCTATGCCCGATTTTGTTAACTGCACCACAGCTCCGGAGTTAAACCCATCCGATTCGACCGAGGATCCCAGATTTTCCGGGGTATTCGCCTCATTATTTTGATCCCAGGGCACGTGTTCCAACGTCCACTCCTTGAACCGACGAAGGACAACCTACAGTTTCTCTTGGTATCTCCGCATTCGATCATCCTTGACTTTGAAAGTTCCATTCTCTTGGTTGACCACAAGGAGAGAATCGCATTTGCCCTCTATGATCTCGACTCCCAAGCTTTTAACTAGTTCTAAACCTGCAATCATAGCCTCATACTCGGCTTTGTTGTTAGTTAAATCAGCCGATCTAATAGATTGTCTTATTACGTCACCCGAGGGAGGTTTGAGAACGAACCCTAACCCGGACCCTTTTACATTAGACACACCGTCTGTGTAAAGAGTCCAGACTCCCGTGCTAGTCCCCGAGGCAAAAATCATTTCTTTATCGACCTCGGGGATTATGGCCGGTGCAAAATCAGCCACAAAATCCGCTAGTATTTGGGATTTGATTGCAGTTCGGGGTTTGTATTCAATATCATACTCGCTAACCTCCACAGCGCACTTTTCTAGTCGGCCTGAGAGTTCGGGTTTATGCATGACATTCCTTAGGGGGTACGACGTTACGACGCATATGGGATGACTCTGAAAGTAAGGTTTTAGTTTTCTAGATGCGCTCAGTAAAGCCAAAGCGAGTTTTTCCAAATGTGGGTACCTGGTTTCGGCGTCACCGAGGGTTCTACTTACATAGTAAACTGGATTTTGCGTACCTTTCTCCTCTCGAACCAGGACACCGCTCACCGCTATCTCGGACACCGCCAAGTATAGATACAGCTGCTCGTTCGCTTTTAACGTGTGGAGTAGAGGCAAACTTGATAAGTACTTTTTGAGTTCTGTTAAGGCCCTCTGACATTCGGGAGTCCATACAAAGTCAGTCTTTTTCTTTAGCAACGAGAAAAACTGATGACTTTTGTCCGAGGATCTGGAGATGAATCGGCTTAAGGCAGCTATTCGTCCTGTCAATCTTTGTACCCCTTTGATGTCGTTTATCATGGTGATATCTTCAATTGCCTTTATCTTATCTGGGTTGATTTCGATTCCCCGATTCGATACCATGAATCTGAGATACTTACCCGATCCGACTTAGAAGGCACATTTTCGGGTTCAGCTTCATGTTATACCTCCTTAATATGCTGAAAGTTTCCTGCAAAAATTTCAAATGGTCCTCTGCTCACAGGGAATTAACGACCATGTCATCTATATAAACTTCCATTAATTTCCCTATTTGGTGTTCAAACATGCGGTTTACTAACCGCTGATAGGTGGCACCGACATTTTTTAATCCGAAAGGCATTATATTATAACAATATGTGCCAGACCTAGTTATGAAAGAGGGTTTTTCTCGATTCTCCGGGTCCATTTGTATTTGGTTGTACCCGAAGTAGGCATCGAGGAAACTCAGTGTGTCGTGATCCGCAGTAACGTCGATCATGCGATCGCCGCTGGGTAAAGGAAATGAATCCTTCGGGCAAGCTTTGTTTAAATCTTTATAATATACGCACATTCTAAACTTATTCCCCTTTTTAGGCACTACCACAACGTTAGCCAACCAATCCGTGTATTTTACCTCCCGAATGGACCTTATGTTAAAGAGCTTAGTTACCTCGTCTTTGATGAATGCATGTTTTACCTCGGGCTGTGGCCTCCGCTTTTGTTTGACGGGAGGAAAACTTGGATCCAGACTCCACTTGTGTGTTGTCACATCCGGTGGAATACCTGTCATGTCTAAATGGGACCAAGCAAATCAATCTGAGTTATTTTTAAGAAATTCAATAAAAAATTTCCTGAGCTCGAGGGTTAACCCTGTGCCCAGGTATACCTTCTTATCTAGTGGATGAATGAACAATGTGATTTGCTCGAGTTCTTCGACTGTGGATTTAGTGGCATCTGAATCATCGGGCACCCCAAAGGTCCTCAACACTCTGAACTTTAACTTTTCGTTTGGTGTGTCTCTGTTCCGATCTTCCGAGGACTCGAGATCGGAATATGTGATTGCTATTTGGCATTCTCCCCTTCATTCCAATCTGGCACCTTTATAATTTTAACAGATTTTTCGACCGCGAACATCTCCTTTGCGGCCTGTTGTTCACCACAGACGGTTTTGATACCCTCTGGGGTCGGGAATTTCAATACCTGATGCATAGTTGAGGGGACCTCTCTCACGAGGTGAATCCACGGTCTTCCTAGCAATGCATTGTATCCCATGTCTCCCTCTATCACATAAAATTTTGTCTGTTGCGTAGTTCCTGCCATGTAGATCGGTAAAGTGATCTCACCCTTCGTCTTCTCGCATGCCATGTTGAGTCCGTTGAGGACTTGTATTGCTGGCACGATCTGATCTAGTTGTCCTAGCTGCTCGATGACTCTCCATTGGATGATGTTAGCTGAGCTACCTGGATCAATCAACACACTTTTGATTATAAATTTATTGACAAGGGCAGATATTACCAGTGCGTCGTTATGAGGCCGGGCGATGCCTTCTATGCCCTCGTCACTGGACGAGATAGAACCGTCGGGGTCGTCATTCCGAATACGCTTTTTCCTTGTTATGGAAATTTTGGTGCGTTTTACAACCGGCCCAATGAGAACGTCCGTTCCTCCCATGATCATGTGTATCACCTGCTGAGGCTCTTCCGGCCTATCCTGCTTGTTGGAGTCCATGTTCTTGAAATGAGTTTTTGCTCGTTCACTTAGGAATTCTCAGAGGTGTCCCAAATTGAACAGACGGGCAACCTCCTCTCTCAGTTGCCGACAATCTTCGGTTCGATAGCCGTGAGTGTGATGGTATTTGCAAATAAGGCTTTTATCCCGCTTCTCTGGATCAGATTGGATTGGCCTTGGATGCCTTGTTTCTCTGTTACGGATAATGGCCGCCGATATGGTCGCTACATCGACGCAGAAATTATATTCGGATAACCTTGGAGTTTCTCTGTTTCCCGAGGCTCTATCGATAGCATTTTTGTTTATCAGTCCCCGACTACTTTGGCCTCGATCGTTCCTTCGATCATTTCTCCTATCATTCTTGCCCGATTCGCTGTTGCGCCCATTTCCCCTTCAATCGAGCGGGTAAGGTTGGTACCTGTCATATGATGATCTGGAATCCCGATTTGCCACCCTCTTCGATCGATCACTCCCTTTACCAGAATGCCATGATACCGAAGCGGTCCTTAGAATCTTATCATCTTCGACCCTGATCTTTGATTGATACCTGTTGTGTACATTAGCCCAGGCGATCGCCGGGTATTCTATCAGATTTTGCTTTAGCTCCATATATGTGATCGAACTTCTTGAATTAAGCTCTTGAGTGAAAGCCTGAACGGCCCAATCGTCAGTGACCGGAGGTAATTCCATATGCTCCATTTGAAATCGGGCCACAAATTCGTGGAGAGTCTTGCCATCTCGCTGCTTGACGTTGAACAAGTGCGATTTTCGGGTTTCGACCTTGATAGCCCCAGCATGGGCCTTGATGAAAGCATCAGCGAGCATGGAAAATGAATCAATTGAATGCTCGGGAAAGTTATGATACCAAATCATTGCCCCTTCGACACGGTTTCCCCGAATTTCTTAAGCAGCACTGATTCCCTTTCGTTATCGGCAAGATCATTCCCCTTAATAGCATACGTATATGTAGTCACAGGTTCATTTGGGTCCGTTGTCCTATTATACTTCAGCATATCGGGCATGCAAAATCTCTTGGGGATCTTCATCGGCGCCGCACTCGGCGGAAATGACATTTGAACGAATTTTTTCGAATCCGGTCCCTTCAACACCGGCGGGGCCCCTGGAATCTGATCGACCCACGAGTTGTAGTTCTCCACCTTCTTATCATTCGCCTCTATCTTCTTTTCGCCGGACTCGACTCGTCCCGTCAATTCTTTGAGCATTCTTATCAGTTCGCCGCTCTGTCTGAGATGGTCCTCGTTATTCCGAGCGACGTGCCTTTCTTCCGTATCCTGGGTCTGTTCTGATGGAGCAATATCGGGTGACTCACTACGGTTCTGCAATTGCACTATGATCTCTTGTTGGGCCTGTAATTGGGCTATAGCCATGTCTAACTGATTTTGGAGTTGTTGCAGCATGGCTCCGTTATTCTCGCCGGCCGGTACGTTGCCCACTGATGATCCGGCTTGAATAGGATTAATAGGGGGTGCGTTGTTATTAGGTACGCCCCCATCGTTATGCTCATGATGGCTTGGATCGACTTGAAAGTTGACGGAATGGGAATCCGACATTTCTGGTATACCTGAAATCAAACCTTAAAGAACAAATGTAAAATATCGAGTGTAACCGGAATTTTGTATTGAACCGCCACTACTATCTCTGGCCCCACAGTGGGCGCCAAACTGTTTAACCTTAAAATGGAGAACAATTAAATTTATGTGTGATGATAAAGATATGTGGCTCAATTCAATTCAAGATGAGATTACTTGATAAGCGAATAAGTAAATAAAAGATGCAGATCTGACCAAACACTAATGATAACAGGTCTCGGGTACCGGAACCGAGGTCGAACCCCTTTTGGCGAGTGTTACACAATGAATAATGAAGATAAACTTAGGAAAATATCAATGAACTCAGATGATTCTATTGCTTTTTTACATGAACTCTTTCTCTCTTTCTGTTGCCCAACCCCCCTCAATGAATGGGGGCCTCCTCTTTATATAATAGAGGAGTCCTAACCCTAGTGCAATTCTAAGTAAGGAAAAGAAATCTGGTGACAGCTGTTGCCGAGATTGATGGCGAAATATCCGGTTGAGGGTGGATATTCCGGTCTCCTCCCCATAGTGGTTAACCGCCTCTGCTTCAACGCCTCGTTCTAGATCGAGCCTGAAGCCTTATCCTCGATAAGCCGATTGCGTCCTGCCCGAACATAACCATGACAACGGGAAACCGAGCATGACCGTATCCTCGGTTTTACCCGTGTACAGATATAGATATAGATATGGAAGATATGGTTTAAGAGAAGCCAATGTATCATGATCACAATTGTAGAGGATTTAAATATGTTGTATTTAAAATATATATCTTTTGAATTCAAATTAAAGAAAAATAAAGAATGGAATGCAGTTAATTTTATTTCTTCAAGAAATTGTATTTATATATATTTTATAATATATGATAGGATAAGTTTTGGCTATAGTAAGAGTTCATGTATAACTCTTAATATGGCTTAACCATGTTGCTTGTAACTCCTATTTTATAAATATAGAAGATATAGATATAGATATAGAAGATATGGTTTAAGAGAAGCCAATGTATCGTGATCACAATTGTAGAGGATTAAATTATGTTATATTTAAAATATATATATTTTGAATTCAAATTAAAGAAAAATAAAGAATGGAATGCAGTTAAATTTATTTCTTCAAGAAAGTGTATTTATATATATTTTATAATATATGATAGGATAAGTTTTGGCTATAGTAAGAGTTCATGTAGAACTCTTAATATGGTAGAGGATTAAATTATGTTGTATTTAAAATATATATATTTTGAATTCAAATTAAAGAAAAATAAAGAATGGAATGCAGTTAATTTTATTTCTTCAAGAAAGTGTATTTATATATATTTTATAATATATGATAGGATAAGTTTTGGCTATAGTAAGAGTTCATGTAGAACTCTTAAGCCGTGGGTATCTCTAAATAAGTCTAATTTTACTCCAAACGTCATTTAGAGTTCATTTAGAAATCTAATATTTTCAAAGTCAAATACTTCTACATATATTTAATTTCAAATTAAACAATTCAAAAGTTTTATTACATAGCCAAAAAAAGTTTGTCTTAAAATTGCCAATTGACTTGTTATTAGCTTGCCACTTGGCTTAATCACATTTCTCGTACCTCTCCTTTTTTATATATATAGACTAGTATTCGTACCTGCGCGTGTAAACACCTAATTTTTGACCGAACATAAGTTTTTACACCTTGTTTAGCTTTTAAATATTTATTTTAGGTCTAGATTAGATATTTTGATTTTTATGTCAATTTTAGTTAGTTTTATTTTAAAAATTGAAAACTTTAAAAATAGAGTCACATTTTAGAATAAATCTTGTTTTCATTTTATTTTTAAGAGAAAAGAAATTTGCAAAAAAATAAGTTTTCTTCTAAATTGGGTTTAATAAATAAACTAGTGATTTTAGTATTCTTTTACTATGAACTAGCTATTTAATTTTTGCTATATTTCATTGGTTTAGAAATAATTAGCTAATTTTCTTATCCTTATATTTTTAAATTATTTAACTTTAATAAACCAAAAAAAAAAAAAGAGGACCAAATAACTAAAAGATACTAACCTAACATAACTTTACCACTAATCCTAAAATCCCTACACCATACGTCTGATAATTCTCAACCCAAAACAAACCCTATAACCTACTACCCTCACCCTCACGTCTCTCACCCAAAACCAACCCCTTAAACTCACGTCTCTCCCTCCTTATCCTCCAATCCCTTTTTTTATGCAACAAACACACACACACTCCCACGACACAGCACACACACACATCCATATAAATATATACCCAGTAACACATATACGGGACACATAGATCAGAAGCAATAGTAGAGAAAAAACACATCAGAAGCAAAAAAAAAAAAAAAAAAAAAAAAAAAAAAAAAAAACAGTTAGCAAAGAGAGCAAAAGACACAGTAAAAAAAAATACATTGAGAGCAAAGAGAAAACAAATACCAGCTCCGTAAAGGTTTGGTTTGGAAATTGAGTTCGAGGTTTTGTTCGCTGTTTCGAGTTCGCGGACTTGAAAACCAGCTTTTGTTTGCCTTGGAACTCTGTAGATTGTACGTTGCTTTTGTTATTGATCGAAAAGAATTTGAAGGTTCGTTTTCGGTATTACTTTTCTATTTCGATACATTAGATGAATCAAAGTTCTGTTGAAGAATCATTTGACATGGGATAATATCTTTTGATGTTTAATAGTTTGGGACTTATATATGTTCGAGTTCAAATTTAAATTGCAGTAGAATATGTTGGAGTCTCCCGAATCCATTTTCTTTGCTTAAGTATGGAGATACATTTTTAGATAAATAGTACGTTTTTTTTAATCATATTTTAGTTATATATATATTATTCAATGGTCTTGTTAGTCTTAAAGATTGTTAAGTATAAAATTATTTATTTTCGTGCGCATGTTTTAATTGTTCTGAAATTTGTTAGTAACACGTTAGGTTAGAGCTTTCTTCTAACATCACTAATAGTTTATTCCATTTTGAGTTTAAAAGTTTATGATAACATCAATGGTTAGCCTTTGAATGCTCAGTTCCCTTTGTTTAGTATTGAAATTTAATTTCTTCCATGAATTAGAATGAGAATGGTAGAATTCCAAACTTGTAGTGTTAATAAATTAACTATATACACAGTATTATGCACGTTATAGTCAAATATATGCGTAGAATAAATATATAAATGATACTATAATAGTGGATATATACATGATATAATAATGTATATAATACATGTTATATAAGTAAAAACAAATAAATAAATTAAATCCTACATGTAAATATACACAGAAAATATACTAGGAAAATATATATGCTTATAATTTATATTTTATAATGAAAATATGAGATATTGAAGTATTTATGTGGATAAATGGAGTTTAATAGATGAACGAAGAATCCACATTTAAGTCTTTTTTTCTTTATGTTCTTTGTTTTGATTGAAGTAAATTTGTGTATATGGATAATTTATTTATAAATTAAATGGTGTAGTATTTTAGTCCATGCTATAATGCTGATGATGTTTTGCTATTTTTTTAAAATGATTCAAAAATTGATTCTTGGAGGTATTTGGTTGTCTTAGATAGTTTTTCTCTTTGATGTTAGGTAAGCATGCCATTAAATTTTTTATCTTGATTTACAGTCCTTTGATTCAGTCGTATACTGATACAAATAATTTTAAATCGGTATCTTCGCTTTGAGCCGTACATTTTGATGGAAATCATGTCCTTGTGTGAGGTGTTATATATGTGTTTCATTTTATGATGAAAGATGTAGGTATTAGCAATAAGTATCCAATGATAGTTAGTAGCATATTTGATATGGATTTACACTCATAGTTCTATCTCGTTTTAATATTTCCAAGTTATTTATAAATATGTTCATTATTCAAGTTTTGCACGTGAACGATTTTATTCTGAGTTGAAGGCATACAAGTGATTTTTATTTTTAAGAAAAATTTAAGATGTAGTCGACAGCCCATTCCTGCTAAGGTATAAAAGTTTATAGTTAATTAATTTAAGGGGTAATTATGTTAATGGTCCATTTTAAGACCCAATTAAATAAGTTAGAGATGACCGAGATGAGATGTGAATTATTTCAATCTTGTTGTCCCATAAAATAATAAAAGGAAAAGAGCGAAAGGAATACATATGAGGGAGTGAGGCATGGCCAAAAATATAAGTCATTATGTTCAAAGCGAATTAATTGGGCAAACTAGAATTAAGGCAAACATGATTTTATCCAAGATTGGTTTAAGCTCAACATTAGTCGATAAAAGCGACCGTGCTAGAACCACGGGACATGGGGAATGCCTAATACCTTCTTCCCGGTCAACAGAATTTCTTACCCGGACTTTTGTTTTCGCAGACCAAAAATAAAGAGCCATTTCCTTTGATTAGGGATTCAATAAGGTGACTTGGAACACCAAAACTCAATTCCAAGTGGCGAATCTATAATGAATAAATAATCCCTTCTCAAAATGTCACTTTAATTGGAAAAACCCTTTTAAATAAATCTAAAAACAAATCAAAATCAAATTTAATTTTATTAAGAAAAGAAAGGGGGTGTGACAGATGGCGACTCTGCTGGGGATAACCAGAATTCGAGCTTTATATATTGACTTGTATTTGACTTTCTTTATTTCTTGGATATATATTCTGTGCTTGTTGGCCTAATATCGCTTTGAATCTCTTAGCATTATCTGACCTCTTTTTATGTTTTTTATTGAGCCGAGGGTCTATCGGAAACAGCCGTCCTACCTTGGTAGGAGTAAGGTCTGCGTACACTCTACTCTCCCTAGACTTCACGTGGTGGGATTTCACTGGGTTGTTGTTGTTGTTGCTTGTTGGCCTAATATGCTATTTGCTGCTTATTTACCGCTTTGACATTATGTGACTTCATATATAAATTGTCTCCTCTTGCGCACCCCTCTGAGTCTCTGAACACATTTACCACTGTTCACTGTGTGTGTGGTTACGCTCCACAAAATTTTCTGTCTGAATGAGCCTGTGGGTGGTTACGCTCCTGGTTCAGGATAATTAGCAGTCACACATGTTAGGCGGGGTTGGACCACCAGTGAAGCCGAAAAAGCTCTGCTACCGGCGATCTGGCCCTTCCCCGGCTCGAGTTGTCCGCTCGGGTAAGCCAGTCTAGACACCTTCTCCTTTAGGATGTTAAACATAGAAAAACGAGCCACAAGTAACGATTATCCCTAGTAGGCTACGCTTTATTTACATCACGTGCATTTGACTTAGTGGGACTCGACACAGGGGTCGGGTCCGTCTAAGACAGGTATCCATTTCAAAAGACCACCATGTTCATTTTATGTGCTATATGAAAACACATTTATTTGGAAGGCTTTTGCATGTTGACCGGTTTTTAGGTTGATTAGGAAGAATAAGGGAGAAATAATTATCCTCCAACTTTTTTTTTGGATAAAAAAATAAAAAAATCTTGTTTTGGAAAAAAAAAGAAAAAAAAAGGGAAGAAAGCTAATTTTAAGTCTTTTAGTTTTTTTTTGCTTTTTGCCATCTTTATCAAAATAGCTTTAAATATTGCAATGGAGAGTAAATAAATGTTGTTTTCGTAAGAGTAACCACTTTGTCAATCTTGTCTCCTATTCGGTCACATTAAAGGTTGATTTTTGCAAAAATGATTATTTTGTGGTCCCGCCTTCGTCCATTTTTTGCTAAGACAATTTTAAAACTCTACTCGAAAGTATAAAAAATATTGTATCTTGCAAAAATAGTCCCATTAGTTAGTTTTACCTTCCGTTTGATCGTTTCCTTAATTAGTCTTAAAACTTCCTATGAAGTCTATCAGAGTTTGTTTCGAAAAAATTGATTTAAGGACCCGTGTCTTGGCCAAATCTACTTTAAGTTCCTCATTCTTTTAAGTTTTTTTTTTTGTATACTCGAGAAAATCGGGAATTTTGTGTCTTAGTAAGTTTCAATCTTAATTTTCTTTGTTTTCCCTAAAGGTACAATATGTCGCTACCAACTAGAGGAGTGTGTGATAAAAGGCCCAGGGTTGAAGGGATACCAAAGTTCATGATTGTCGACGAAATACCACTGAAACTATGGCAATGGTGGAGAAATATGGGGGGATATGACCAAAGGCAAGTAAAAGTTCATTTGGGGCATCTGGTGCATATGATGTAAATCAAACCTAGAAGAAATGTGTTTGAGGCATTGGTTCAGGTATGGGACCATAAGAACAACGTGTTTCGATTCTCGGACTGTGAAATGACACCGACCCTAGAAGAAATTACGGGCTTCATGGGGATGGGCTCTAAGCTCCAAGGTTCTGATCTTCGTAATAAAAGACCCATAGTTCCGAAACGGGTGGATGGAACTAAGTTTTTGAATTATTTAAAAATCAATAAGATGGAGGAAGCAAGTTTGGAAAGCGGTTGGGTTTCTTTGGAGTTTTTATATGAAAGGTATGGGCAAGAAGACGGATTTGAGAAGTGTTTGGGTCAACTTAACAACAAAGGGGAAATCGAGACATGGAAAATACATAGACGCTTTGCTTTCATGGTTGCATTCCTAGGCTGTATTGTTTTCCCTGAGCGAGATAAACAAATTGATATTCGTCTAGCTGGAGTAGTGCAGGCATTGACTACGATGGATAACCTCACTCTTATACCCATGATTCTTGGGGACATCTTCCGAGCACTGACCAAATGTAAAGAAGGTGCTATATATTTTGAGGGATGCAACATTCTTTTACAAATTTGGTTTCTTGAACACTTCTATCGTCATCATTTTGCACCAAAATTCAATGCTGATTGGGTGAACTACATGACCGAGCATGAAGAAAGGGTCGAGAAGTGTGATTTACCAATTGGTATCAAAGCCTGTGAGGAAAAACTCTCTAAGTTGACTGCTGATAAGATTATTTGGAACTACCACTGGTTCCCCGCACATGAAGTCATTTGTATGTCCTCACACCATCCTTTTCTAGTACTAATTGGGCTCAGGGGTGTCCAACCTTATGCCCCACTTCGGGTTATGCAATAGCTAGGTAGACTTCAAGAAATTCCTCGAGAGGAAAACATGAGCATATTTATGTATGACACTCCTCCAGGCTTTCTTTTTTATAGTGATGGAATATTGAAGATTTGGTATGGAGGCATAATCTCCGAATTGAGAGAAATGGTAGAGGATCGTGACAGGGGGAGAGTAGGTCCTGGGTACCTTTTGTGGTTGCGCAAGCCGTCCCTATCTGAAAAAGGGCCCGAGGGGTCTAGAAAAAGAAAGTTGGACAGAGAGTCAGAGGTCAGAGCAAGAGTTTGGCAGGCCCGTCTGGACGTTGAACATGAGTTTCGAGCTAGATTAAATGAGCAACAGGCTGTATACGAGGCGAGGATCATGCAAACCCGTGTAGATGTGGAGAAAATTTATTAGTCCACTCTACACGCTCTCGATAAAGAGCTAACAAATGCCAGAGAGTATTTGGCCCAGATGGAGGCAGAAGTGGATGCTAGAGTTACGACAGCCCGCAAAACAGTTGTGAGGAAACATCGCTCTACAATTCAGACCTTGTATGAAGACTTAGGCATTGTCACACAAGCAGTGGATCAGTTACAGAGGAAGCTTGATGAGAAGGGAGACCTGTTTGATGCAGAGAAAGCACGTTTTGAAGATGAGAAAGCTCAATTCTTGACCCTGCAAGCTCGACAACAAGCTGAATTTGACAGAGAAAGAGTTTAGTTTGGTTTAGAAAGGAACCAATTAATGAATGACCGAGCAAGAATTCGAAACCAGCTTGAATTAGCATTGAATCGTGAGGCAGGTATAAGAGAGATAGCCACTACTCGCCAGCAGCAAGTCCGAGACTTAGAGCAGAACTATCAGGATGTTAGAGAACATGTCTACCATTTAGCTGTTCATGTTGCTCAAAGTTGTCTGGACTGTCAGGGGATGGGTTATGAGCAATTTGCTAGAGAGGTGCCTACCTTCGCACGCCACTTCACAGCAGAACTGAAGCAGATATATCACATGTTAGGGGGTCAGCCTGGGCCAGAAGCACCGTGAGCAGATATGCATTAGTTGACATGCAAGATTGAGGATTTCGCAAGATTGAGGTTTAGTTATAATTATTAGGAGTTCTAGTTCAGTAGTTGTATTTTGAGACTGACTCTTTTCGAGTCTTTATTTTTAGTTTGTTTTGGATATTCTAGTCCCGATTTAGTCTTTTCGAGTCTATGGTGCCTTTCATTTTGGTTATTTTCCCTTACGTCTTTGTATTGAAAAATACTAATTTGAAAGTCAATAAAAATATTTTTAGTTGATTCAAAAAATCCAAATTTGTTCTTTTTCATGAACTACGTAATGATTTGATTCATGTATAACATGATACGTAGGCACCCCTTATTGGGTTCGATCAAAATGCTTCAAAATCACCGAAAGAGGAATAAATAAATAAAATAAGAAATGAATTCACCTAAAAGCCGGGATGAAACATGAAAGCCTTCCGATGCTCATATTAGATGGGAAATAATTTAGGTGCATGGCATACAACGTGTGATTAATATCTGCAAAATGCTAAACCCTAACTTGTTTGTTCTTGTCTTAAAGATAAGGTGGTTGGTTTGTGGTTGAACTGGCTCCTCACGAATATAACACAAGGTCCAAAAGAAAGGGGATAATGGCCCATAAGGATGGAAACGAGTCAGACGGTGATGAATCTCGAGGTCAAATGGTTCAACATGAATCAGCATCAGCAGAGGAAGTAAGGATGTTGAGACAACAAATGGCTGACATGTACCAGGCTTGGATGAGTGGGCAAGCTCCACCATCTTCAATCCCTGGATTCCTGGATGTGACTATGTCAATTCCCATTGAAACCCCGACAAGTGATCCACTTTTTCCTCTTGGATTTGGTCCACATGTTAACATATCCAACACTTCTGGAACTTCCATTGTGCGCCCTCCAAATGCACCCCTCAGAAATAACCCACTTTTCATCCCCACTGTACAAACTACTACAATCCCTTAACTAACATTGGTATAGAAGTCCAATAATGAGCCTCCATCTAAAGGTCACCACGATCAATATTATTCTCCGAAATTGACTTTTAAAGTCCCAGACTCGTATAACCCCTTTCAGCAATATAGTTCCCCCATCGAGATCGAGAAAACTGCTAAGAATGAGGGACAAGAAGAAATGGCTAGAAAAATGAAGAGTCTAGAGTAGAGTGTGAGGAATATGCAAGGATTAGGAGGTCCAAAAAGAGTCTCATTCAGAGATTTGTGCATGTTCCCCAATGTTCATCTGCCCCTTGGTTTTAAGACTCCGAAGTTTGAGAAGTACGATGGTCACGGTGACCCCGTAGCACACTTGAAGAAGTATTGTAAGTAACTAAGAGGGGCAGGGAGTAAGGAAGAATTACTCATGGCATATTTTGGAGAAAGTCTAGTGGGAATTGCCTCAGAATGGTTCATCGACCAAGAAATTTCTAATTGGCCTACATGGGATAACATGGCAGGAGATTTTGTTCGACAATTTCACTATAACATTGATATCGTGCCTGATCGCACTTCTCTCGCCAGTATGAAGAAAAAGCCTACCGAGAGTTTTAGAGAATATGCTATCAAGTGGAGAGAACAAGCTGCCAGGGTCAAACCGCCGATGAAGGAGTTGGAAATGATTGATGTTTTCCTCCAGACACAAGAACCTGATTACTTCCACTACTTGCTTTCCACAGTGGGAAAGACATTCGGAGAAGCAATTAAAGTTGGGGAAATGGTTGAAACTGGCATCAAGTCCGGCAAAATTGTGAGTCAGGTAGCACTCAAGGCTACCACCCAAGCAATTCAAAATGGGTCTGGTGGTTTTGGAAATCGAAAAAAGAAAGAGGAAGGATCCATGATGGCATCAGGGTCCAGTGCTGCTCAAAGGGGGATAAACCACCAAATCTTACAAGGACAATCCAACTCACCTCAACATTTTTATCTGCATCAGGATCCCCACTACTCAATTGCTCCACCCCAATACGGTTTTCAACACCTAGGCATATGCCCGACCTCCTCAATGCCAACAATGGAGGGCGCCTGCTCCACAAGGCTTTCGTCCCCAACAACAAAATTTTCAAGCACCTTATAATCCACGTCCTAAGACTAATTATGTAAGAGAACAAAGACACAGGGAAAATTTCACCCTAATTGGAGAATCATACACAAGCCTATTGCGGAAATTGATACAATTGGGTTGGATTGAACCTATCATGTCGTATAATGTCAACCCAAATGCAAGAGGTTTTGACCCCACTGTCAGGTGCGAGTATCATTCTAACGCTCAGGGTCATAGCACAGAAAATTGTTTTACTTTGAAGAGAGCCATTGAGAAGCTAATTGATGACAAATCAATTGTGATACATGACGAAGAGGCTCCGAATGTCACCAACAACCCAGTTCCTGCTCATAACAATTCTCATGTTGTTGGGATGATCTGTGATGATAAGGAATACAAGCAAACAGGAAAAAACAGTAATGGAAATTGACACCTTAAAAGAAGGGTTGGGTATGGTGACAAAGTCTACACAAGAAGCACCGTTGTTTGTAAAAGGTGCAAGTTCTAATGCGAATCTCAAAGGCTCGGGGAAGTTGATATTGTATGTTCCTGGAGCCACAAAGAAAAAAGTGACATTAGTAACTGGACCAAAATTATATGTTCCTAGTGGTTTTCCCAGGTTTGGTCAAAACCAGAATGGTTTAGGAAAGATGACAGAACCAATTGTGATAAAGCACACGACACAACTTCCGGTGACAAACATGAAAACTGTCCCATGGAACTACAACAAAATCACTGTGACTTACAAGGGCAAGGAGATTGTTGAAGAAATAGACGAAACCGGTGGCTTAACGCGTTCTGGAAGGTGTTATGCTCCAGAAGAATTAAGGAGAGCCAAACAAGCTAGGGATAGCCAATTTCCGGTGAAAAAACCTATCACTGAAGAAGAGGTTGAAGAGTTCATGAAGTAGATGAAAGTTCAGGATTACTCTATTGTTGATCAGTTGAGAAAAACTCCTGCTCAGATTTCATTGCTATCTTGGCTCATATATTCTAAAGAGCACCGTCAAGCATTGATTAGAATTATTAATGAGGCACATGTTTCAGACAAAACAACTGTAAGTCACTTGGAAAAGATGGCCAATAGAATATTTGAGGTGAATAGAATCACTTTCACCGACGATAAGTTGCCTGTGGAAGGAGCTGGACATAATAAGGCTTTGCATTTAACTGTCAAATGTGAAGAACATTATGTGAAAAGAGTCTTGATTGATGGAGGCTCGGGTGTGGACATCTGCCACCTCTCTACTTTGCAATGTTTGAAAATCAGCACAAATAGAATTCGTACTAACAATGTGTGTGTTCGAGCTTTCGATGGCGCAAAAAGAGACACCATTGGTGAGATTGATCTTACTTTAAAAATTGGACCTGTTGATTTTGGGATCACATTCCAAGTTATAGACATGGACAGATTGATCTTACTTTAAAAATTGGACCTGTTGATTTTGGGATCACATTCCAAGTTATAGACATGGACACTTCCTACAACTTGCTTTTAGGAAGGCCATGGATCCATGCAGCCAGAGCGGTGCCATCTACTTTACATCAAGTGGTCAAGTTTGAATATGAGAAATAAGAAATTATTGTTCACGGTGAAGATGATCTTTCAATATATAGAGACCCTTCTGTCCCATGCGTCGAGGCCAAAGAAGGTTGTGAATCCCTCAAATTTCAGACCTTTGAAATAGTGGCAGTTGATCAGTTTATAGAAGGGAAGCCTATCCTAGAGCCTCGTCTATCTTCTACTTCAGTCATGGTGGCTACACAAATGCTGGAAAACGGTTATGAGCCAGGAAAGGGCTTGGGGGTCTCATTGCAAGGAATTGTTGACCCTATCTCCCCATTTGGTAATCAAGATACTTTTGGTTTGGGTTTTAGGCCAACTAATGCTAACAGAAAATGGGCAAAAGAGCAGAAAAATAAGGTTTGGAAATTGCTAAAGCCCGTTCCCCACATTGCCAAGTCTTTTACTAGGTCACGTTTTGAAGAGAATAAAGACATGTCTGTCCAAGATGACGTGGACGAAATATGTCAAGGTCTCAAAGAAATGTTCTATGGAGTAAACATGGTTCAGATTGGTGAAGGCCCTAGTGTTATATCCCGTATTTCGTACGTTCGGATATCCCAAAGTAGTCGTGACGAAGTAAAGGGAATGACCATTTTCAAAAATTTATTATAATGTATAAGTTGTTGTTATTTACGAACATTGGTAGTATGGAAATAGTGAGGAAGACTAAGGGTAAAAAAGAAAATTCGCGAAAAGGGTTCATGGAAAATATTGCGAAGGACTAAGGGCAAAATGGGAATTTCACAAAAAATATCAAGAATGTTCTTGAAGGGGCCCTTGGCCGTGTGGCATGCCCCTATATGTCCACATTTTTATTAATTAATAAGGGCTAATGGTAAATTATAACAACATAAGGGGCAAAGCTTGCCAAAGAAGACATTAGTCTTCTTTGTTAAAATTTCAAGAAAACTCTAGAAAAAAAAAAAAAGATGACAAATAAGTCATCTTTGCCACCAAATTAAGAAGAATCTAGAGATGGATAGGTGGCTACATAAGATTGGAGGAGACTATATATATATATAAAAGGGAGAGGACTAATTCATCAATTTGGAGAGTTGAAGAAACAAAGAAAAAAAGAAGACACTTTGGAAGAAAAACAAAGGGCCAATTTCGGCCAAGCTTGGAGGAAACAAGAACCTTGGAAAAATTTCTCAAAAATTACTCTCTACTAATTGGAAGGTCCCTAGCAAGGAGAAGAGGTCATTGGAACAAGTAGAACATTTATTGTTGCAAGATCAACATTCTAGCCAAGTGGGAAATTGAAGAAAAAGGGTAAGAACTTAATCTTCTTTTATATTTTATGTATGGTTGTGTATGTTGTGGTGTGTGGGAGTGAATGGAACTCACGAAGATTATGAAAATATGGATGTTGAATAGTTGTCCATGTATATGTAGTTGTAGCCGTGTGGTCATAGTGTGATTTGGAAGAGGATGGATTAATTCTATGTAGTATGTTAGTTGTTGTTGCAATGTATGGAAAAGGATGGAAATTCATGAAAATAGGGGTGTAGTTGTTGTGGCCGAGAATGTTATTGTGTGGTAAGCTATGATGAATTGATTTCATGTAATATTCTAGTCGATATCGTTGCGGATTCTATGATATTATATGAAGGTTTAAAGGGTTGGAACGAAATGGAAATTGGTTGTAGATTGGTGGAGAAGTTAATGTAATATTAGTATGCTTCTTTATGTTTGTATGAATATGATGTTAGCAACGCATGGTTTTAATGTGGGTTATGAATCTAGAATAAAAATGTGTGGTTACACTTTTGTTGAAGTTTTTGGGTAGCATTAAATCATTGTGAATATTGTGAATGTTGTCGGACTATGTAGGAAGAGCGCTTAATGTTAGAATGTATTCTTGAATTGATTATTGACGTTATAGCTTGGTTGTTGGTTGGGTTGCTGTTGAATTGGGCCGAGCCATATTCTCGGGGGTGGCATATTTACAGGGGAAATGCTGCCGAAATTTCGGCAGACAAAGTGTTACTTTAAAGAATCAACTTCTAAAGGCTCTAATCAAGTTTTGGTAAACGTGACCAATTTGTAGATTTTGGCGGATTTGGAACGTGAATTTGGAGTCGCATAAGAAGCAGAAAAGGTATGTAAGGCTTCACCCTTCTTTCTATGGCATGTCTTAGACGAAATATGTTGGATATGAGCCTCGGGAATAACTCTACCCTCCGGAATCCGCGGCTAAAGTTTTCTCTTTTTCAATCAGTAGAATTGAACTAAAAAGTGTGCAAAATGTTGGAAGAATTTCCTAAACCTCTAGAACTCGCATAAATAGGACCCGACTACCCTAAAACCCTCACAAGTAACGCCATGACATGTAACATATGTAAATTTGGTACGCCGCCTCATTTGACCCGAGGTGGGCCCATGGTCCCCGGATTTTCCTTATTGTTCCGTTTGATCTATTTTGAAGCAGAATCCAAAGAAAACTTTTGATCCTTATCCCGTTCACCGAGTGACAAGTACTGTAACTATGCTAACGAGGATACTTCTATGATGACAATGATAATGATGATGTTAAGAAAGGGAATATGCCTATGATAAGTATGACCAAGATGATTCCATGACTAAGATGATGAATATGATCTTATAATGATAACGATGTAGTCCAAGATGAGAAAATGCCTACGGTAGAGGTGTTGGCAAAATGTTCTGCTATGAAAAGGAAAATATGGAAACGTTAAACTAATTCTTGATATCTCAACTCTATTACAGGTAATGACTACTCTAAAGGTCCTAGGTATATGAAACTGTACCCTATGACCCTATTTGATGTTTTCCTCATAATGACACTTTTCATTGGTAGTCTCGCCTCATAATACTCGTTCCTTCAAGGTGAGACAAAGCGACTATGGTTGTTCCATAATGTAATCGGAGGCTACCGACCTTCCGTCACTCCGATGGACACATGACTTTCTTTGAGCTCTCATGCATGCCAATGGTATGACATATGTATATGAATGGGAATATGTATATGTATATGCATATGGGGAAAAAGGGGAAGGGCCACTGTTATATCACCACCTGATTCAGCTGGATTTCGTCCCGGACGCGGGATATGGGAGAGCCGGATACGGCATCTGTATATGTGATATATATATATATACATATATATATATATAAATATATATATATATATATATATATATATATATATATATATATATATATAATATGTTGGGACACTGTTGGGGAGGGGGGTGGGAGAGCCGATGTACTCGGCGTCTGTAAATGTGAATAAAGGATACCGTTTTCTGAAATGTTCTGTTTTATGTACATGTAAATAAGAAGTACTGTTTTTCTGAAAAAGGGACTAAGCATGCATGGCATCTGCCCAAAAGGCATTCATATGTACAGGTTACTTCTGTCCAAGATAATCTCCATATGTCTATTCCGTTATTAATCATACTGTATATTCCTTTATTATGTCACTATTCATGCCTTACATACTCAGTACATTACTCGTACTGACCCCTCTTCTTCGGGGGCTGCGTTCATGCCGCGCAGGTACACCAGATGAGCCACAGCTATCATAGAAGGTGTTCCAGCGGAGTTGGATGGCTCCACTTGTTCTGGAGTGCTGCCGAGTCAGAGTATCTGAGCCATGATGTTTTTTGATGTTAGAGACTTTGCAGACAGAGTCGTGGGTATAGAGTGTCGATAATATGTTGTATCACAAAGTCCATGTGATTGCCGATTCTGTTTGACTTGAGTACGATGGAAAAAAAAAATCTCTTGAAAGTTTTACTATGTTTTCCATTTTTATTGATATAAGAGTCTAAGGAAGTTAAGTATGTAACAAGAGTCAGCGGGTTCGCTCGGCTCCAGATATGGGGTCGGGTGCCCATCACACCCTAGTAAAGTCGGGGTGTGACAAAGTGGTATCAGAGCAGGTCGGTCCAAGGGTTGTCTGCAAAGTCGTGTCCAGTAGAGTCCTGTTTATGGGTGTGAAGCCGGCCACATTTATAAACAGGAGGCTGCGGGGCATCTAGGAAATGTTGACCTTCTTTCTGTCTCAAATCGTGCGATAGAGCCAAGTCATAGGAAATAAGATTCCTTATACTAACCATCAATTTTCGCAGACGCTCAGCGATGACGAAAGAAGACAAGTGCTGAGATGGCAAGTTACAAAGGTAAGCCTGGATGATTGTTCTGTTACCTGAACTGGAAGTACTGGATGGCGGGGATGTACTATAGAGTTGTACGTTCTGTAAGGCATTGATGACATTGGCCGCATACAGATTTTGAATAGTAGGAACGGTAAAGGAGGTCCTGCCAGAACGGGTACGCCCCACAGGAAGAAGTATGGGAAGGAAATACTGTGAATAGGTAGTAAGTGAAATGCGTTGGTTCAAAAAGGTTATCGATTTGGGCGTGGCAACAAAGGTAAGGTCGCTACCATCGGGAACCTGGAAGCTCAAGACAAGAGGTAGTCATACACACAGGCGGAAGGTGAACATTGGGAACTAAAAGGGTAAAACAGTAATTACAAAGGAAGGGACGTGTTACGAAAATGTTTTGGGAACTGTAAGACTTTGACTTGATCCAGAGCATACAATAAAGGTTATGTGAGGAAGCTGACGCGAACATATCAGCATTAAGGCACCGAATTTCAGTGAAGCTTTTGGGTTAAGCGTGCTCAGGTGGGAGCAATTCCATGATGGGTGACCCCCTGGGAAGTTTATAAGGAATTTTACATACTCTGACATAAAAGACAAATGGAAAACTAGAATAGCCTAAGTGAAACTACGGTATAGGAGATGACGGGAGACCATAAGAAGACGCGTGAAACAAGGCAGACTAGCTCGGTAAAGGACAGAAAGTGCACCACAGTCCCGGGATTAGGATAGGCTTGAACAACGCTTGGAAGTATTTGGTGAACTAGTTGATAGTGAATATGTATGTATAAATGAATGTATAAGATATCCCGCATATGATTGTATCGGTGGCGTACGAGCCCCAACAACCGAGACTACGGGAGGAAAGGTATTGATCACGCAAAGGTGCCGAAGTACGAGTGACAACAAGAATAAATGGTCCAAGTGCGGCGAGTGAACTGTTATTATTTTACTATAGGTTGAGGTCGGAAATTCCAGTATAACGATACTCGGAAAAGAAAGAGAGTGTGAGTAAATGGAAGATAGGAAGCTTAAATGTCAGAAAAGGGGAAAGTTAAGAAAACCTTAGTAAGTGAAACCCCCGCGAGAAATTAATGGTAAAAGTACGAGACCACTAGGATGAAGATTCAAGAAGGCATGTGAGACGAGGTAGAGTGAGGTAAAAGGAAACAAGGAGAAATGTGGAGAGGTTGAGAGTTGATTTCAACAAGTAGGTCTAAGAGAATGGTGACCAGGGTAGAGGAATGTGAAGTAAGAGAAGGAATGCTCAGGATGGTGATGGTGTTAAGGTAAAAGATCTGTAAAAGGATAAGTATGTAGCCATAGTACTATGCTTAGAGGTTAAGAGAGTAACAGAGCGTTTAAGAAATATGGGCACACAGCTACAATACGAACATATAGTTAAGAAAGAATTACGGGCAAGTGAGCTAAGCAAGTGAAAGGACGAATAAGGGATAAAGGTATAAATGCAGACTTCATAAAGGACTATTGGCATATAAGGAACCCCTTAAAGGAGGGGAGGCCATATTAGGCTTACGAGGAATAATGATGAACGAAATGAGCACCAGCACATGAAGCCAAGGACAAGTATACATGTATCAAGAGATACAAAAAGAGACTAAAGAAGAGTTGTAGTAAGAATCAAAAAGTGTGGCTTTTGTTAAGATATGGTCACGAAATAGTAACAGAAAAGAGATGATTTGAGAAAGACAAGGATAATACGTTGGCCCAACAAAGTAGAAAATCCACGACACGGGAAGAAGATTCATGTAAAAACCGAGAAGTTCGATTATAAGAGGAATGAGGTAAACGATAAGAGTGAGCATGAAGGAAAGGACGACTACAAAGGGACCCTCCCAAAATATTATGACACTCCATAAGACCAGTTGAACATTCGAGGACGAATGTTCTAAAGGGGGGGAGGATGTTATATCCCATATTTCGTACATTCGGATATCCCAAAGTAGTCGTGACGAAGTAAAGGGAATGACCATTTTCAAAAATTTATTATAATGTATAAGTTGTTGTTATTTACGAACATTGGTAGTATGGAAATAGTGAGGAAGACTAAGGGTAAAAAAGAAAATTCGCGAAAAGGGTTCATGGAAAATATTGCGAAGGACTAAGGGCAAAATGGGAATTTCACAAAAAAAATCAAGAATGTTCTTGAAGGGCCCTTGGCCGTGTGGCATGCCCCTATATGTCCACATTTTTATTAATTAATAAGGGCTAATGGTAAATTATAACAACATAAGGGGCAAAGCTTGCCAAAGAAGACATTAGTCTTCTTTGTTAAAATTTCAAGAAAACTCTAGAAAAAAAAAAGAAGATGACAAATAAGTCATCTTTGCCACCAAATTAAGAAGAATCTAGAGATGGATAGGTGGCTACATAAGATTGGAGGAGACTATATATATATATAAAAGGGAGAGGACTAATTCATCAATTTGGAGAGTTGAAGAAACAAAGAAAAAAAGAAGACACTTTGGAAGAAAAACAAAGGGCCAATTTCGGCCAAGCTTGGAGGAAACAAGAACCTTGGAAAAATTTCTCAAAAATTACTCTCTACTAATTGGAAGGTCCCTAGCAAGGAGAAGAGGTCATTGGAACAAGTAGAACATTTATTGTTGCAAGATCAACATTCTAGCCAAGTGGGAAATTGAAGAAAAAGGGTAAGAACTTAATCTTCTTTTATATTTTATGTATGGTTGTGTATGTTGTGGTGTGTGGGAGTGAATGGAACTCACGAAGATTATGAAAATATGGATGTTGAATAGTTGTCCATGTATATGTAGTTGTGGCCGTGTGGTCATAGTGTGATTTGGAAGAGGATGGATTAATTCTATGTAGTATGTTAGTTGTTGTTGCAATGTATGGAAAAGGATGGAAATTCATGAAAATAGGGGTGTAGTTGTTGTGGCCGAGAATGTTATTGTGTGGTAAGCTATGATGAATTGATTTCATGTAATATTCTAGTCGATGTCGTTGCGGATTCTATGATATTATATGAAGGTTTAAAGGGTTGGAACGAAATGGAAATTGGTTGTAGATTGGTGGAGAAGTTAATGTAATATTAGTATGCTTCTTTATGTTTGTATGAATATGATGTTAGCAACGCATGGTTTTAATGTGGGTTATGAATCTAGAATAAAAATGTGTGGTTACACTTTTGTTGAAGTTTTCGGGTAGCATTAAATCATTGTGAATGTTGTCGGACTATGTAGGAAGAGCGCTTAATGTTAGAATGTATTCTTCAATTGATTATTGACGTTATAGCTTGGTTGTTGGTTGGGTTGCTGTTGAATTGGGCCAAGCCATATTCTTGGGGGTGGCATATTTACAGGGGAAATGCTGCCGAAATTTCGGCAGACAAAGTGTTACTTTAAAGAATCAACTTCTAAAGGCTCTAATCAAGTTTTGGTAAACGTGACCAATTTGTAGATTTTGGCGGATTTGGAACGTGAATTTGGAGTCGCATAAGAAGCAGAAAAGGTATGTAAGGCTTCACCCTTCTTTCTATGGCATGTCTTAGACGAAATATGTTGGATATGAGCCTCGGGAATAACTCTACCCTCCGGAATCCGCGGCTAAAGTTTTCTCTTTTTCAATCAGTAGAATTGAACTAAAAAGTGTGCAAAATGTTGGAAGAATTTCCTAAACCTCTAGAACTCGCATAAATAGGACCCGACTACCCTAAAACCCTCACAAGTAACGCCATGACATGTAACATATGTAAATTTGGTACGCCGCCTCATTTGACCCGAGGTGGGCCCATGGTCCCCGGATTTTCCTTATTGTTCCGTTTGATCTATTTTGAAGCAGAATCCAAAGAAAACTTTTGATCCTTATCCCGTTCACCGAGTGACAAGTACTGTAACTATGCTAACGAGGATACTTCTATGATGACAATGATAATGATGATGTTAAGAAAGGGAATATGCCTATGATAAGTATGACCAAGATGATTCCATGACTAAGATGATGAATATGATCTTATAATGATAACGATGTAGTCCAAGATGAGAAAATGCCTACGGTAGAGGTGTTGGCAAAATGTTCTGCTATGAAAAGGAAAATATGGAAACGTTAAACTAATTCTTGATATCTCAACTCTATTACAGGTAATGACTACTCTAAAGGTCCTAGGTATATGAAACTGTACCCTATGACCCTATTTGATGTTTTCCTCATAATGACACTTTTCATTGGTAGTCTCGCCTCATAATACTCGTTCCTTCAAGGTGAGACAAAGCGACTATGGTTGTTCCATAATGTAATCGGAGGCTACCGACCTTCCGTCACTCCGATGGACACATGACTTTCTTTGACCTCTCATGCATGCCAATGGTATGACATATGTATATGAATGTGAATATGTATATGTATATGCATATGGGGAAAAAGGGGAAGGGCCACTGTTATATCACCACCTGATTCAGCTGGATTTCGTCCCGGACGCGGGATATGGGAGAGCCGAATACGGCATCTGTATATGTGATATATATATATATATATATATATATATATATATATATATATATATATATATATAATATGTTGGGACACTGTTGGGGAGGGGGGTGGGAGAGTCGATGTACTCGGCGTCTGTAAATGTGAATAAAGGATACCGTTTTCTGAAATGTTCTGTTTTATGTACATGTAAATAAGAAGTACTGTTTTTCTGAAAAAGGGACTAAGCATGCATGGCATCTGCCTGAAAGGCATTCATATGTACAGGTTACTTCTGTCCAAGATAATCTCCATATGTCTATTTCGTTATTAATCATACTGTATATTCCTTTATTATGTCACTATTCATGCCTTACATACTCAGTACATTACTCGTACTGACCCCTCTTCTTCGGGGGCTGCGTTCATGCCGCGCAGGTACACCAGATGAGCCACAGCTATCATAGAAGGTGTTCCAGCGGAGTTGGCAGGCTCCACTTGTTCTGGAGTGCTGCCGAGTCAGAGTATCTGAGCCATGATGTTTGTTTGATGTTAGAGACTTTGCAGACAGAGTCGTGGGTATAGAGTGTCGATAATATGTTGTATCATAAAGTCCATGTGATTGCAGATTCTGTTTGACTTGAGGACGATGGAAAAAAAAATCTCTTGAAATTTTTGCTATGTTTTCCATTTTTATTGATATAAGAGTCTGAGGAAGTTAAGTATGTAACAAGAGTCAGCGGGTTCGCTCGGCTCCAGATATGGGGTCGGGTGCCCATCACACCCTAGTAAAGTCGGGGTGTGACACCTAGTCATGCAGATGTGCAACGTATTGGCCCAGAAGTCAAGCTCGCCAACTGGGAAGCTACTCCTCTCCCCACAAGGAAGGAGTCTTGGTAGTTTATTTTGCTGTTTTTTTTTTCTATATTTGGATTATTCTCTGGGTGGTAATCCAAATAGTTTAGTTGCTATGCTTTAATGTTAACCCTTCTATCCTTTCCAATTCAATAAAATGAAGTTTCAGTTTCTTAGTCAATTCTATCTTCTCCTTTTCCCTAATTTTGTTATTTAATTTTCATTTAAGTTTCATTAACGCCGGCTTTAATAACATGACATGCATGCGGAATTCACGTCCAGATCTTAAAGAGCTGTCTAATCTCGAAACAATGAATCAAGAGGTTGATGAATATGATGAAGAAGAGGCTTTTGAAGAAATAAAAAGGGAACTGGATCAATTTGAGAATAAGCCTAAGCCTAATCTAAATGAAACCGAGGCAATTAATTTGGGAACTTCTGAAGAAACTAGAGAAACAAAGATAAGCATTCATGCCGAACAAAAGACTAGAGATGACATAATCCAGGTTTTGTTTGAATATAAAGATGTGTTCGCTTGCTCTTATGATGACATGCCGGGTTTGAGCGTTGATCTGGTAGTGCACAAACTTCCTACATACCCTGATTTCCCACCAGTCCAACAAAAGCAAAGAAAATTTAAGAAAGAGGTGAGTGATAAGATTAAAGAGGAAATCATGAAGCAATTGAGTGCAAATGTGATCAGGGTCGTCCGATTTACTACATGGCTAGCAAATGTTGTGCCCGTACCAAAAAAGGATGGGAAAACCAGAGTTTGTGTTGACTATAGAGATTTGAACAAAGCCAGTCCAAAGGACAACTTTCCCTTGCCTAACATCCACATTCTTGTTGACAATTGTGCCAAACACGAGATTCAATCTTTTGTGGATTGTTATGCTGGGTATCACCAAATTTTGATGGATGAAGAGGATGCAGAAAAGACCGCCTTCACCACCCCATGGTGTACTTGCTATTACAGGGTCATCCCATTTGGTTTGAAGAACGCAGGGGAAACTTACATGAGAGCTATGACTACTATCTTGCATGACATGATGCATAAAGAAATCGATGTGTACGTCGATGATGTGATCATTAAGTCCAAAACTCAAGCTGACCATCTGCGTGATCTGAGAAAGTTCTTTGAAAGATTGCGCAAGTACAACCTCAAGCTCAATCCAGCCAAGTGTGCATTTGGAGTTCTATCTAGGAAACTTCTAAGGTTTATAGTTAGTCGGCGAGGAATTGCATTAGACCCCTCCAAGATAAAGGCCATTCGGGAATTACCGCCCCCGAAGAATAGAACTAAAGTCATGAGTCTTCTTGGTAGGTTGAACTACATCAGTAGGTTCATCGCTCAGCTCACCACTACATGTGAGACATATTCAAGCTGTTGAAGAAGGATGCTGCTGTCAAGTGGACAGACGAGTGTCAAAAGGCTTTTGATAAGATTAAGGAATATTTATCTAACCCTCCAGTGCTTGTCCCGCCAGAACCGGGTAGGCCTTTGTTTTTGTATCTATCAGTGATGGATAACTCCTTTGGTTGCGTTCTAGGACAACAAGATGCCACAGGCAAGAAGGAACAAACGATCTATTATTTGAGCAAGAAGTTCACAAGCTATGAGGTAAAATACACATTTTTAGAAAGAACATGTTGTGCTTTGACTTGGGTCTCCCAGAAACTGAAGCACTATCTTTCATCCTATACGACTCACCTCATATCTCGAATGGATCCTTTGAAGTATATCTTTCAAAAACCTATACCGAGTGGAAGGTTAGCAAAGTGGCAGATTTTACTTACGGAGTTCGACATTGTCTATGTTACCCGCACCGCTATAAAAGCACAAGCATTGGCCGATCATTTGGCAGAAAACCCAGTTGACGATGAGTATGAGCCTTTGAATACTTACTTTCCTGACGAAGAGATTAATTCAGTTGAGGAGGAAGTTCGCGATGACAGTCACGTCTGGAATTTATACTTTGATGGAGCGGTCAACATTAAAGGTGTCGGGATTGGGGCAATTCTCATTTCATCATGGGGAATCATTATCTGCCACGACACGACTTCGTTTCTTCTGTACCAATAATACAGCGGAATATGAAGCTTGCATAATGGGTTTAAACATGGCAATACATCTGGATGCACACGAGTTAATAGTTTTGGGAGATTCTGACTTACTCATTCGGCAGGCTCAAGGTGAATGAGAAACTCGAGACATCAAGCTCATTCCGTACAAACAATGTTTGGAGGACCTTAGCAAAAGGTTTAAGTCAATCGAGTTCAGATATATTCCCAGATTTCACAATGAGTTGGCTGATGCTTTGGCCACTTTAGCCTCAATGCTTCCATACCCAGGCAATGCTTACATTAATCCGTTGGAGATTCAGATTAGGGATCAACATGGTTATTGCAATACAATTAAAGTAGAGACAGATGGTGAGCCATGGTATCACGATATCAAAAGATTCCTAAAAACACAACAATATCCAATACATGCCGATGGAGATCAAAAAAGAACTATCAGGCGACTTTCCAATGGTTTCTTTCTGAGTGGGGAGATCTTATACAAAAGGACCCCGGATTTGAATTTGTTGAGATGTGTGAATACCCAAGAAGCTGAAATGATCAATAATGAAGTGCACTCCGGAGTATGTGGCCCGCACATGAACGGTTATGTCCTAGCAAAGAAGATTCTTCGAGCAGGATACTATTGGCTTACCATGGAGCGAGATTGTTTTCGCTTTGTTCGCAAGTGTCATCAATGCCAAATTCACAGTGACCGAATTCATTCGCCCCCTTCGGAGTTGCACCCTATGTCTGCTCCTTGGCCTTTCGTAGCTTGGGGGATAGATGTTATTGGGCCAATTGAGCCAAAAGCTTCTAATGGGCACAGATTCATTCTAGTTGCCATTGACTACTTCATCAAATGGGTAGAAGCTGTTACGTTCAAATCAGTCACCAAGAAAGCAGTGGTAGACTTTGTTCACTCTAACATCATATGTCGTTTTGGTATACCAAAGACCATTATCACGGACAATGCGGCCAATGTTAATAGTCATCTCATGATGGAGGTATGTGAGCAATTTAAAATTGTGCATCACAACTCTACCCCTTATCGACCCAAAGCCAAAGCTGTTGAAGCTGTAAACAAAAACATCAAGAAGATCCTCAGGAAAATGGTACAAGGATACAGGCAATGACAAGAGAAATTGCCTTTTGCTCTTTTAGGGTACCGCACGACTATTCGCACGTCTGTTGGCGCAACTCCTTACTTATTGGTTTATGGAACTGAGGCGGTCATACCAGCAGAAGTAGAGATCCCCTCTCTTCGAATCATTGTTGAAGTAGAGATTGATGACACTGAATAGGTCAAGTCTAGACTAGAACAATTATCATTAATCGATGAAAAGCGGTTGACGGCGGTTTGTTTTGGCCAGTTATACCAGCAAAGGATGGCTCGCACTTACAACAAGAAGGTGCGTCCAAGACATTTTGAGGTGGGCCAACTTGTTATGAAACGCATCCTTCAGCACCAAGAAGAAGCGAGGGGAAAATTCGCCCCAAATTGGCAGGGCCCTTATGTTATCAAATAGGTGTTGTCAAAGGGAGCTTTGCAGTTGTCCGATATAGAAGGAAAGGTGGCTGACATAGCCATTAACACAGACTCAGTCAAAAGATATTATGTTTGATATGTTTTCACTTCGACGCTATGGTACTTGGCATTTTCAGTTTGGGATGACGAAAGGCTATCGTTCTCACTATCCAAACACCGGTCACCCTTTTCTAGCCCCTTTGAGCTTTATTTACATTTTCTTTGTTTTCCCCTCTTTGGAACTAATGTAGTGCAAAAAAAAAAAAAAAAAAAAAAAAAAAAAAAACAAAAAATAATAATTAAAAAAAACCAAAAAATAAAATAAAAATCAAATGTGTTTATTGAACTACGTTCGACCTGATTCCTAAAAGGATACGTAGGCAGCCCTATTTCGGGGTTCGGTCCCACAAAAAAAAAATGATACTTCCCTAGTATTCTAAGAAACTGGGACATTTTTTTTATTTTTTATTTTTATTTCATAAAAAGGTTCCAAAGTTGTAATTCAATCTATGATTCTTTTTGCCTTTCCCCTTTAAGACCTTCTAATCGATCTTTGAGAATGCCAAATCAGCATGCCACGACTTTGGTGCTGTATACAACGCTTTATTTGAATGCAAAGGACGAAAGAAAAAAAAATGAGAGTCTTACTAGTGAAAACCCTTACGGGCACTATAAGGCGATAATGAGTTCAAAAAAAAAATAAAAAAATGAGAGAGTCATATCGGTGAAAACCCTCACGGGCACTATAAGACGATTGTAAGTTAAAAACAAAATGAGAGAGTCTTATTGGTGAAAACCTTCACGGGCACTATAAGACGATTGTAAGTTAAAATAAATAAATAAATGAGAGAGTCTTATTGGTGAAAACCCTCAAGGGCACTAGGTAGAAAACTCGATTTTGGATTGAAGGGTACTATATTTTGAGATTTAGACAGCTCAGACGGATCAAGCATCCAGTCCAAAATGCATGTCATGATTCATTGAAGTCGACATATACCTCCAGATAAGTCTCTTCCCTCTTTCCCCGAAAGGGACACCTTTTTGTTTAAACATAACTCCTTTTATTTTTTTTTTTAATTTTTTTTTTTGTCATTTTCTTCTCTTTATCTCTAGTATGTTCTTTGAATCCCTTTCGGTATAATGTTGCGTCAAATTCAAGAGCAAAGAAAAGGCTGCAAAATTGACTATAGTTTCCTAGCGGTACGGAGCAAAGACTACTGGGCACGCACCGCATCGGCAACGACATAAAGCCATTAGTGATCTATCCAGGAAAGTGAATTGCCCGAAAAAGCAAAGCATTATTTCGAGGTACTAGGGGGAAGGATCACCACAAAAACAATTCGCTCTAAGAATAAGATCGGTTACACCACATACGCAAAATGATACGGGGTACAAAATAGTCAAGGGGGGCATTGAAAGATCATGGTCGCTCGCAAGCAAATATAGTTTCTAAGCAATTTGGTCGATCACTGTTAGCCTCGTTTTTCGTAAAGTGGGATAGGCTCTAAGACAATTTCCACAACGAGTGAAGGCCACAAACTGACCGCCATTTTAAGACTAACAAATTTTTCTTTGTTGAAAACAGGGGAGAAGAAATTTAGGAAAACAATTCTTAAAAATTGATGAACGCTATAAAGGTCGACTGCCTCCAAATAAAGTCATATTTTTAGGTTGACTGCCTCACAATAAAGTCACATTTTCATAGGTTGACTACCTCAGAATGAAGTCACATTTTTAAATTTTAGGTTGACTACCTCCAAATAAAGTCATATTTTCAGGTTGACTACCTTAGAATACAATCATGTTTTTAAATTTCAGGTTGACTACCTCAGAATACAGTCACGTATTTAAATTTCAGGTTGACTACCTC
Source organism: Lycium barbarum (assembly GCF_019175385.1). Classification (NCBI taxonomy): domain Eukaryota; kingdom Viridiplantae; phylum Streptophyta; class Magnoliopsida; order Solanales; family Solanaceae; genus Lycium; species Lycium barbarum. The sequence continues at coordinate 32,815,165 of NC_083339.1, read as the reverse complement.
AGAACACAGTCACGTATTTAAATTTCAGGTTGACTACCTCAGAATACAGTCACGTATTTAAATCTCAGGTTGACTACCTCAGAATATAGTCGCGTATTTAAATTTTAGGTTGACTACCTCAGAACACAGTCACATATTTAAATTTCAGGTTGACTACCTCAGAACACAGTCACGTATTTAAATTTCAGGTTGACTACCTCAGAATACAGTCACGTTTTCAAATTTCAGGTTGACTACCTCAGAATGCAGTCACGTTTTTAAATTTTAGGTTGACTACCTCCAAATAAAGTCATATTTTCAGGTTGACTACCTCAGAATACAGTCATGTTTTTAAATTTCAGGTTGACTACCTCAGAATACAGTCATGTTTTTAAATTTCAAGTTGACTACCTCAGAATACAGTCGCGTATTTAAATTTCAAGTTGACTACCTCAGAACACAGTCACGTATTTAAATTTCAGGTTGACTACCTCAGAACACAGTCACGTATTTAAATTTTAGGTTGACTACCTCAGAATACAGTCACGTATTTAAATTTCAGGTTGACTACCTCAGAATGCAGTCACGTTTTTAAATTTTAGGTTGACTACCTCCAAATAAAGTCATATTTTCAGGTTGACTACCTCAGAATACAGTCATGTTTTTAAATTTCAGGTTGACTACCTCAGAATACAGTCATGTTTTTAAATTTCAAGTTGACTACCTCAGAATATAGTCGCGTATTTAAATTTCAGGTTGACTACCTCAGAATACAGTCACGTATTTAAATTTCAGGTTGACTACCTCAGAATACAGTCACGTTTTTAAATTTCAGGTTGACTACCTCAGTATGCAGTCATGTTTTTAAATTTTAGGTTGATTACCTCCAAATAAAGTCATATTTTCAGGTTGACTACCTCAGAATACAGTCACGTATTTAAAATTTCAGGTTGACTAGCTCTGAATAAAGTCAGGTATTTAAATCTCGGGTTGACTACCTCAGAATACAGTCGCGTATTTAAATTTCAGGTTGACTACCTCAGAACACAGTCACGTATTTAAATTTCAGGTTGACTACCTCAGAATACAGTCACGTATTTAAATTTCAGGTTGACTACCTCCAAACAAAGTCATATTTTCATAGGTTGACTACCTCAGAATACAGTCGCGTATTTAAATTTCAGGTTGACTACCTCCGAACACAGTCACGTATTTAAATTTCAGGTTTACTACCTCAGAATATAGTCATGTATTTAAATTTTAGGATGACTACCTCCGAATAAAGTAACTTTTTTTTTCCGGTCAACTACCTCAAAATAAAGTCATGTTTTTAAATTTCAGATTGGCTACCTCAGAATACAGTCCCAAGTGGTTCATGATTTTGCTAACACTCACAAAATTTTCCTGGTACAAACTGGGACAGAAAAATTTTGTTTGTCTTGTTTGTCTTTGATGGCTTGCAGGTTCTCCCGCAAGCACAAAATTGATATTCAAGAATGAAGTTCCATATTGGGTCAGAGAAAGAGGAATGTTCAAATCTCGAAGGCAGCCAGGGTTAGCTTTGACACATAAGGCAGCCCAACGTCTCAAGATACATCTTTTCAACTTCTAATCAAGAAACAAGCATCCAAGAATATTCTACGAACTATTATTCGGAAGAGCATCAACAACTCATTCCAAGTTGCAAGTTGAAGTCTCGAATTCTAACTTCAAGGTCATACTTTGAGATCAAGGTACCCACCGAAAGAAGGTGAGGTGATAGCTGAAGATCCAAGTGATGGTTTAAAGGAAGGTTCAAGACAAGTAGAGTAAATAGGACCTTGTATTTCTTTTCATCGTTTATTGTATTTTTCTTTCTTTTTATGTAATAACAGGAGCCATGAACCGGAACCTCGACGGGACCTCACTCGATTCTCCAACTCATCCTTCCATCCTTTTACTCACTTGAACTACACGTGACCTGATTCCCTTATAAACCGGGATATGTAGGATGCCCAAAACCAGGACTCGGTCACATCCTTTTCTTTTATTTCTTTTCGTCTTTCAAATAATGGTTAGGTCAAAAATTAGTCACAGTGTTCACTTCTTTGCTTGAAAACTCTTCATGTTTCCAAGCAAAGAGGGACATTCTGTAAACACCTAATTTTTGACCGAACATAAGTTTTTACACCCTGTTTAGCTTTTAAATATTTCTTTTAGGTCTAGATTAGATATTTTGATTTTTATGTCAATTTTAGTTAGTTTTATTTTAAAAATTGAAAACTTTAAAAATAGAGTCACATTTTAGAATAAATCTTGTTTTCATTTTATTTTTAAGAGAAAAGAAATTTGCAAAAAAAAAAGTTTTCTTCTAAATTGGGTTTAATAAATAAACTAGTGATTTTAGTATTCTTTTACTATGAACTAGCTATTTAATTTTTTCTATATTTCATTGGTTTAGAAATAATTAGCTAATTTTCTTATCCTTATATTTTTAAATTATTTAACTTTAATAAACCAAAAAAAAAAAAAAAAAAAAGAGGACCAAATAACATAACTTTACCACTAATCCTAAAATCCCTACACCATACGTCTGATAATTCTCAACCCAAAACAAACCCTATAACCTACTACCCTCACCCTCACGTCTCTCACCCAAAACCAACCCCTTAAACTCACGTCTCTCCCTCCTTATCCTCCAATCCCTTTTTTTATGCAACAAACACACACACACTCCTAAGACACAGCACACACACACATCCATATAAATATATACCCAGTAACACATATACGGGACACACAGATCAGAAGCAATAGTAGAGAAAAAACACATCAGAAGCAAAAAAACAAAAAACAAAAAAACAGTAAGCAAAGAGAGCAAAAGACACAGTAAAAAAAAAAATACATTGAGAGCAAAGAGAAAAAAAATACCAGCTCCGTAAAGGTTTGGTTTGGAAATTGAGTTCGAGGTTTTGTTCGCTGTTTCGAGTTCGCGGGCTTGAAAATCAGCTTTTGTTAGCCTTGGAACTCGGTAGATTGTACGTTGCTTTTGTTATTGATCGAAAAGAATTTGAAGGTTCGTTTTCGGTATTACTTTTCTATTTCGATACATTAGATGAATCAAAGTTCTGTTGAAGAATCATTTGACATGGGATAATATCTTTTGATGTTTAATAGTTCGGGACTTATATATGTTCGAGTTCAAATTTAAATTGCAGTTGAATATGCTGGAGTCTCCCGAATCCATTTTCTTTGCTTAAGTATGGAGATACATTTTTAGATAAATAGTACTTTTTTATCATATTTTAGTTATATATATATATATATATATATTATTCAATGGTCTTGTTAGTAAAAACTAGTTTATATTTTTGTCTAAATATGGGTTTAAAATACAGATTTAGGTCAAAAAATCTTCTCGCTCTGATACCAAAATGGGATAGGGGGTTATATTTTTTGTTTCAATAGATATATAAGTCCTAAATATATAAGTTTTAATTTTTGTAGAAAGAAAGATAGAAATATGGTATTGTGGTTTTTAGCTTATATGTTAAACAATCCTACTCGGTACTTCCTCACTCCTTGAATCTTCTTATCATGTAGGTGTTTTTCTTATTTTCTGCCTATTCTCCCAATTTTTATAATTTTCGTTTTTTTTTTTTTTTTTTTTTTTTTTTTTTTTAGAAAAATCTGTTTTAGTTATGAATCTTTATTACACTGTTCATATCTTTCTCTTAATCTTGGTTCTTAATATCCGTCTTCTTTAACCACACCCCGGTTACCATGGCCAACATCGTCCTTTTATCATTTGGACATTAAAACGGCCTTTCAAACACCTAGGAATTTACAGGTTAATCCATCGAGTTCATTAAGAAATTAAGAGAATAACCATATACTAAGAGTAATAGATTCATAACAACAGGTAAGTAATTACTCAAACATAATATTTATATATATATATATATATATATATATATTATTCAATGGTCTTGTTAGTGCTCTTAAAGATTGTTAAGTATAAAATTATTTATTTTCGTGCGCATGTTTTAATGGTTCTGAAATTTGTTAGTAACACGTTAGGTTAGAGCTTTCTTCTAACATCACTAATAGTTTATTCCATTTTGAGTTTAAAAGTTTATGATAACATCAATGGTTAGCCTTTGAATGCTCAGTTCCCTTTGTTTAGCATTGAAATTTAATTTCTTCCATGAATTAGAATGAGAATGGTAGAATTCCAAACTTGTAGTGTTAATAAATTAACTATATACACAGTATTATACACGTTATAGTCAAATATATGCGTAGAATAAATATATAAATGATACTATAATAGTGGATATATACATGATATAATAATGTATATAATACATGTTATATAAGTGAAATAAATAAATAAATTAAATCCTACATGTAAATATACACAGAAAATATACTAGGAAAATATATATGCTTATAATATATATTTTATAATGAAAATATGAGATATTGAAGTATTTATGTGGATAAATGGAGTTTAATAGATGAACGAAGAATCCACATTTAAGTCTTTTTTTTCTTTATGTTCTTTGTTTTGATTGAAGTAAATTTGTGTATACGGATAATTTTATTTATAAATTAAATGGTGTAGTATTTTAGTCCATGCTATAATGCTGATGATGTTTTGCTATTTTTTAAAAATGATTCAAAAATTGATTCTTGGAGGTATTTAGTTGTCTTAGATAGTTTTTCTCTTTGATATTAGGTAAGCATGCCATTAAAATGTTCATCTTGATTTACAGTCCTTTGATTCAGTCGTGTACTAATACAAATAATTTTAAATCGGTATCTTCGCTTTGAGCCGTACATTTTGATGGAAATCATGTCCTTGTGTGAGGTGTTATATATGTGTTTCATTTTATGATGAAAGATTTAGGTATTAGCAATAAGTATCCAATGATAGTTAGTAGCATATTTGATATGGATTTACACTCATAGTTCTATCTTGTTTTAATATTTCCAAGTTATTTGTAAATATGTTCATTATTCAAGTTTTGCACGTGAACGATTTTATTCTGATTTGAAGGCATACAAGTGATTTTAATTTTAAGAAAAATTTAAGATGTAGTCGACAGCCCATTCCTGCTAAGGTATAAAAGTTTATAGTTAATTAATTTAAGGGGTAATTATGTTAATGGTCCATTTTAAGACCCAATTAAATAAGTTAGAGATGATCGAGATGAGATGTGAATTATTTCAATCTTGTTGTCCCATAAAATAATAAAAGGAAAAGAGCGAAAGGAATACATATGAGGGAGTGAGGCATGGCCAAAAATATAAGTCATTATGTTCAAAGCGAATTAATTGGGCAAACTAGAATTAAGGCAAACATGATTTTATCCAAGATTGGTTTAAGCTCAACATTAGTCGATAAAAGCGACCGTGCTAGAACCACGGGACTTGGGGAATGCCTAATACCTTCTCCCCGGTCAACAGAATTCCTTACCCGGACTTTTGTTTTCGCAGACCAAAAATAAAGAGTCATTTCCTTTGATTAGAGATTCAATAAGGTGACTTGGACACCAAAACTCAATTCCAAGTGGCGACTCTGTAATGAATAAATAATCCCTTCTCAAAATGTCACTTTAATTGGAAAAACCCTTTTAAATAAATCTAAAAACAAATCAAAATCAAATTTATTTTTATTAAGAAAAAAAAAAAGGGGTGTGACAGCGCGATGCGCAGAAAATATTAAAAAAAATATAATTATGACAAATTGTTATATGGATTATTTAAGTATAATGGATCATATTTCTTAAACAAAATTTCAATTATCATCTTCTTTCTCAGTGCAATGTACTTATAAAAAAATTTCTATGAAATTAGAAAAGTCGAATTATATATAGAGCTAGAATATCATGTTAGTTCCTTAAATAGATATAGAATTTCTTTTAGTCCTTTAGTAATAGTTTTATTTTATCTATTGCTTAAAATTATATCATAGTTTTTATTGGTGAAAATATTTTTCACCTTTCAATTTTACTTTAAAAATCGAACACCTTTCCTAACTTTGAACAATATATTGACACCCCCCACCCCACTTCCGCCCCCACCCCTCTGGTCGCAATTGAACCTTTTAAGTACCTTCTTATCCTCTAAATTATTAACTTTTTTCTTGTTTTCTTTTTGAATATTATGATTCTTTTTCTCTTTCTAACATATTCATTTATACTTATAGAACAAATAAATCTTATTTATAACGTAAAAGTGTAAAAATAATTTTCAAATATATATAACTGTGAACAATATTTATATTTTAGAATAAATTAATAACATGTGTGAAAGATTCTTCTTGACTCAAAATATGTTTTTTTAGAAATCTTGGAGTATATCTTTTCTATTTTTTTAAGTACAAACTTTAGCAGTAAAATTAATTTATTTGAGTGGAATGACATTATCTTAAATACATTATGGTATAGGATCATACAACTATGATTAAAACTACAAAATAATAAGTCTTAATTTTAGTAAATCAACTAAAAAAACAATGGTCAAATTAAAGCACAAATGAATCGAAAATAATTAAGAGAAGCCAAGTCAAACAGATGCTAATTTTGATTTTGATTTTAATCCACTTCCCGTAAGAGTTTACATAATCTTTCTTTTCATATCATTGTTACCCATAAACAATTGTGCTCTTTCTTAAACGATCCCACATGTCGGCCACAATAGCCGGGGCATATCTATCCAAAGAATTAAATTGCAGCCTATACTCCAGGGCATTCATGTTTCCTTGCTTCAAATTCAGAAATCTATCCGCTCTAGCTCGGTGGACCTCGGGTGGCAAATAGTGACGAATAAAAGAATCCACAAACTCTTGCCAAACCGGAGGAGACACGTTCTCTCCTCTTGATAATACCCAATTGTTGTACCATAACACCGCCACATCCCGGAGTCTATACGATGCCAACTCCACGGATTCGATCTCGGAGGCATGGACAATCTTCAATGTCCTTAACATCTCATCTACGAAACTTTGCAGATCCTCATCCGGCTTTTACCCGAAGAATTCCGGAGGATTTAAACTCATAAAATCACGGGCCTTGGTACTTGCTGCCCGGTCACTTGAACCCACATTTTGTCGTTGTGCCTGTGCGGCAACCAACTGTGTCAATAGCTGAATGGCCTCGGTCATTTGTTGACCCGAAGCAGCCGGCGGAGGAATTGGAGCTGGGGCTCCTCCTTGTTCTCCCTCATTGGGTGGGGTAGAGGAAGTATTAGATGGGGCCTCGTTATGCGATTCGCCTTCATCTATATTCACCGGAGGCTCTCTTTCTACCCGCCTCTTCGCCGTAGTCTTGCCCTTCTGGGCGGCTATAGCCTTTCCCTTTGGCGGCATTCTGAAATCATAACGCACTATTAGGGAGGATAAAATCTTATACATGGCTCTATCGCACGATCCTATAGAAGAAAGAGGGTCAATTTTTCCTAAATGCCCTGTAGCCTCTTGTCTATTGATGTGGCACGCTACACACCAGAAACAAGACTCTACTAGACACGGTTCGTAGACACTTCCTAGGACCGGACTGCTCTGATACCACTTTTGTCACGATCCAGCTAGGGGCCGCGACGGGTACCCGGGGCTAACCACCGAGCACCGCTCACTCTGTCGCTCAGTTTACTCATTTAATGCCCTTTTTATCATCTTTATACTCATAGCGGAGGAAAATCATATTTCGTATGAAAACATAAAATACTTTCGTGTACATGTTCCCTTAGGCTATTAAAATAATATAGATATGTATACAGTAGTGATCTCGTGAGACCATCTAACCCGCACTGCGTATCTACGAGCCTCTACTAGAGTACTGAACATAGGGACGGGACAAGACCCCGTTGTGCCCAAAGAAATACATATACATGGCTATATATACACAAAAGAATAATCATAAGCACCTCCGGGACAATGGAGGGCTTCCAATCAGCTGACAACTACTACGGATCTGGATCGAGCTCTCCTCCCTGTCTACCTGTGGGCATGAACACAGCGTCCAAAGAAAACGGACGTCTGTACGAATATTGTACTGAGTATGAGAGGCATAAACAATGAAGTAAGACAATGATATAAAGAAGATACTCATATGGAACATCAGAATCTAACTGCCAAGTATAGGAAAATAAATCATGCTGTCTTACTCATGCTCATCATCATATCATATCATATATGCATCATGTATAAACTGCCTGTCCATATCGGATTGGTGTGATAATCATAACATGAGCCTGCGTCCAGCCTCTCGTGTCCGGGGTAACATCTCATGCGGCCCACTAGTGGTGTCTGCCTATGCCATTTGGCCATGGTGTATCATATAGCTGCCCGCCTTGGCGGTGACTGCCCGGCCAGATAGGCGCGGTGTAATAGTAATATCATCATATGCACATCACAATATGCTTAGCTTATCATAATACATACATAAGGCTCAAGATCAACCATACTCTATCGGGGTGACGTAAGGTCGTGATCCCCCGATTGCATTATGGAACAATCATGGACATTCTACCTCACCTTGAAGGAATTAGCATATAAGGTGAGTGTAAGCGATAAATAACATCATTAGACTTTTTATACTTTGACTCATTACCTTGTGTAGCTAGTTATAGACATAGGCTCATGGATAAGAAATAAGTTACGCTATAGGATTCATGCCATTAGAAAGAAGGGACTAGCCTCACATACCTTCCTCGTTTAAGCAATCTAGCGTTCGTTTATTCTCCTTCAATGTCACGCCTCTACCTTCAAAAGAGGATTCGTACTAACGTTAGTTAATCAACTATAAGAACGCACTACTATTTCTAGAGACAATTGGGCAGCACTTCCTTTGTTTATATTACTTTTCCCATATTTCATATCAACTTCCAACACCCACAACAACAATTACAATATAGCAATCAACAATCATCATTCATATACAATGACCACGATCCACCATTTCTCTTCATTTTCCCCACAATTATGGTTGTGGGTTCGCTATCGTATTTTCTCATGTATCACACTTATCTCATGGTATACATGTCATTTATAACGTATTCATACTCACAACACACTAACATTCATGATACAATTCAACTACCATTCACTCATGGCACTATTCACTCATTTATGACCCATTTGCTATGCTTTTCTACAATTCGGGTATCTTAACCTTCCAATACCTTAAACAACATGAAATGGTCATGAAACTTACCTTAGATGATGGTTGAACAAGCTTTGAATGGATTTACTCCTCTAGCACCAAAACCCTACTTCACTCCTTTTGGGTTTTCTTGAGAAGGATGAACTTTAGTGTGATTTTCACACTTGATGTCGTGGGTCTCATGTAATTGATCACCAATCTCCCTTGAGTTCTTGTAATTGAAGAGTAAAGAGTATTCTAGGAGTTTCTAGAGAGAAATATCGTGAAGATGAAATGATTTGAATGAGCTTGAGTCTCTTTTTAATGACTTAAAAATCTATTCCGGAATGAACAGTGACTGAGGTGTACAGTGGTCATAAACCCAATTTACGGGCCTTATTCTGGTTTACGATCCGTCCTTCGTGACCGTATTTAAGCATATCAAAACCAGAAAGGCATGCTGGAGATCATGGCAATTTACGACTCAGTTTACGGGCCGTATTTCGATTTACGGTCCGTATTCCAAGTCATTTTTAAACATTTGAAGCATTTGACAGAAAGTTGAAATTTTTGAAAGGTTGGAGGACGATAGCAGTTTACGGTACGTAAATCACTTTACGGGCCGTATTCCACTTTACGACCAACTGGGTCAAAGTGCAAACCTGCAACTTTTCATTGTACGTTCGCGGGGAAATTTCCGAGGTGTAACATCTGCCCTGCCGGGCGCGCTGAGGAAGAACCTGCTGCTGAACCTGTGGGCTGAACCCCACCTCTACTATACCGCGAGGGACAATCTCGCATCAAATGTCCAGTCTGTCCACAAACATAACAAACATCCGTGTCCTGACGACATGGTTCTGAGTGCAACTTCCGGCACCGGCTACATCGTGGAACTTGTGGTCTCCTCTGACTGTAATCACCCCCAAACTGAGAACCCGAAGCTCTCGAACTCTGACCCTGTCCCGAAGGAAAAGAGCGATCAAATCCCCTATCCGCGAATCTTGGAGGCGCACTAGTCGCTGACTGGCCTGAATGTCGGGAATAGGTCTGCCTCGATCCCCCTCTATAATCACTGCCTATGCCCATAGATCTAGCCCTTTTGCTTTGTCTTCTATCACTGTCGCGATCACCCCTTTGTGGTTGTTGTCGTTCCTCTAAGTTCTGGGCATGGGCTTGTATTCGGGAAATATCCATCCCTTCTTGCAAAGAGGCCGTCAAGCAATCCTTGAACAAATGTGGCCCCAAGCCACTCACAAACCTATCTACACGATCTCCCATGTCGGCCACCATAGTCGGGGCAGATCTAGCCAAGGAATTAAATTGCATGCTATACTCCCGGGCACTCATATTTCCTTACCTCAGATTTAGAAATCTATCCGCTCTAGCTCGGCGGACCTCGGGTGGCAAATAGCGACGAATAAATGCATCCACGAATTCTTGCCAAACCGGAGGAGGCGCATCCTCTCCTCTTGATAATACCCGGTTGTTTTACCATAAAACTACCACATCCCGGAGTCTATAAGATGCCAACTCCACGGATTTAGTTTTGGAGGCATGGACAATCTTCAATGTCCTCAACATCTCATCTATGAAACTTTGCGGGTCTTTATCCGGCATTGACCTGAAGAATTCCAGAGGATTTAGACTCATAAAATCACGGGGCTTGGTACTTGCTGCCCGATCACTTGAACCCACATTTTGTCGTTGTGCCTGAGCGACAACCAATCGTGTCAGTAACTGAATGGCCTCGGTCATTTGTTGACCCGAAGCAACTGGTGGAGGAATTGGAGCCGGAGCTCCTCCTTGCTCTTCCACATTAGGCGGGGTAGAGGAAGTATTAGACAAGACCTCATTATGTGATTCTCCTTCTTCTATATTCATCGGAGGCCCTCTTTCAACCCACCTCTTTGCCATAGTCTTGCCCTTCTGGGCGGCTGTAGCCTTTCCCTTTGGCGGCATTCTGAAATCACAACACACTATTAGGGAGGATAAAATCTTATACACGGCTCTATCGCACGATCTCATGAGAATAAAGACGGTCATTTTTCCTAAATGCCCTGTAGCCTCTTGTTTATTGATGTGGCGCGCAACACACCATAAACAAGACTCTACTAGACACGGCTCGTAGACACTTTCTAGGACTGAACTGCTCTGATACCACTTTTGTCACGACCCAGCTAGGGGCCGCGACGGGTACCCGGGGCTAACCACCGAGCACCGCTCGTTCTACATCATGCTCATTAACTGCTCTTTTATCGATTTTTATACTCAAACCATAAGAAAGTCAGGTTTCATTTGTAAACATAAATAGTTTCATATACATAACTCCTTTAGGCTATATATATATATATATATATATATATATATATATATATATACAATTATACCATAGTGACTTTATCTGACCACATAACCCACACTGTGTATCTACGAGCCTCTAAGGAAGTACAAAATGCATAGACGGGACTGGACCCCGTCGAGCCCAACATATACAAATATGTACAAAAGAGTAATCAAGCACCTCCGCAACAAAGGAGTTCTTGCAATCGGCTGACAACTACTACGAACCTGGGTCAAGCTCTCCTCCCTACCTACTTGTGGGCATGAACACAGCGTCTAAAGAAAACGGACGTCAGTACGAACATTGTACTGAGTATGTAAGGCAAGAATGAAATAAATATAATAGGAGGATCATGAGCCATAAGAGAAAGATATAACCTACAAGAGTGTCATAGGCTAATACCTTTCGTACATATATCATATTTCACATAATCATGGTATATATATCATCACATCACATATCCCGTCACATCACATATCTCGTTACATCACATGTCTCGTCACATCACATATCTCATCGTTATCCCGCGTCCAGGTAACCATCATATGCCGCCCACTAGTGGTGATCATGCCCAGCCCTCTAGGCTCGGTGTAACATCGCAGCCCGCCTTAGCGGTGACATGCCCGGCCATTCTGGCGCGGTGGAATTTCATCATCATATAATCAATCATTACCCATCACTATGGCACATTTCATGAATGTATCATAATCTTATTATAGCTTGACATGTTCATACATAACATAGGCATATTATAAGCTAGCATTATTGATCATCTTATAGACATACCATGACTTTACATCATTTCACATTTAGCGTTAGGAGCATACATTAGACTTTGAAGACAACCATGGCTATGTCGGGGTGACGTAAGGTCGTAAACCCCCGATTATATTATGAACATTTATGAGTACTTTGTCTTCAATTTCTCCATATTTATGGTTATAGCTTACTATCGCGTTTCCTCATATATAATACTTATTTCATGGTCTAAATGTCATTTATAACGTATTCATAATCACAACATTCCAACATTCATAATTCAACCCAACTACCATCCAACCATAACACTATTCACTCATGAATGACCCATTTCGAAGTGCTTTTCTTGCGTATTCTTGATAAACCAGCGTTTATATATAGATGTAGGAGGATCTGTTTGGGAAGTAAGAAGCCCCATTGTGGAGCATAACCTATCTCTTGTTTCCATTGCTTTTGAAATCTTACTTAAGGTCGTCAAACGTCGTTCCCTTCTTATTAAAACATCATATACCCGTCTTCTTCGCTAATCTATTCATTGTACGTTCACGAGGAAATTTCTGAGGTGTAACAATTACGAAAATAGAGCTCTTGGGATCTGTTCTTGGAGATTATTGTTGAAGGTTCTTGGTGGTAAGTTCCCCTAATCCTCTTGCTATTTCATTAATCCTAATCATCTTAGAATTCCTTCTTCCTTATCAGTTCCTTTGTAGTGGAAGATTAAAAGTGGGTTTTGATGGATTTTTTATATAGGCTTATTAATGATGAAATTGATGGAGTTTATGCTAGATTTTGATGAATCTAAGGTTATTGATCATTTGAGTTGAATTCTTAAATCAAGGAGTTAGGGTTTATACCCAAAATTGGGGTTTTTTCTTCAATTTTGAAATTAGGGGATTCCATGAGTTAAATTAGCAAATAGTTGTTGGGTCTTAATCACCTAGTGTTTAATTTTATATTTACCCCTGAATTCTCCGTTTTGCCCTTGTGGGCCCTATTTTCCCAAATCCTAGGGTTGTTTTTTGACCCAAATTGAATGATAGCAGTATGGGTATCGATCTTCATGATTTCTAGTCTAGATTTCGATTATAAATAGACTTTCTTGATCTTGAAGCTCAATGAACGGAAAGTCTAAGGAGTGATTGTTGGTGTAATGTGGTTCGGCCATCCAGGTAGGTTATGGCTTACCCTTGGTGAGACTTCGTATAGTGAACATGTAAACCTTCGGGTATGAAGTTAGGTTGGATATTGTCTTAGGGTGGGCCCTGTTGTATGATTGGGGCTAACCACCCCGTTGTTTTGTGACTTGATTGTTCTATTGTGTTAGCTTGATGTCATGTGTTATTAGTAGATACTGAAATATGGTGTTCCATCTTGATTGTGATATTGTAGTATCTTACGGGTTGATGTTGATATGAGGATAGATTTCTATATGACTCGTGTAGTCTTTCCTGATATTATTGGCGTGCCCATGTTGGTACTTGTGACACTAATATTGTTGATGTACCCATGTTGGTACTTGTGATATTGGTATTGTTGGCGTACCCATGTTGGCACTTGTGACACTGATATATTAATGGCGTACCCATTTTGGTACTTGTGACATTGATATGTTGTTGGCGTACCCATGTTGGTACTTGTGATATTGATCAGATTATTGATGTTGACACATACATTGCACGCATTCTCATCCATTCATGGTACACTGTTGATACCTTGATTATATTTGAGGAAACACTGTGATGAGTGGGGCTCGATTTTTACTTGAGTGACGTGATGTTACATCTCAGAGATTTCGGATTGTTACATTGTGAGTAGACCAATGCGAGCTTAAGGTGAACATGAAGTCCTTATGAGATTAAAGAGAGTATTTGATAACTTTAAGCGGGTACCATAAGATCTTGAAGTCATATGAATCGGTGAAACTAAGTTCATCGAAGGAAGTGAAATGTAAGTCATGTTTGGGAAGGTTTCGCAACAATTGAGCTATAATTTGTTAGTAATGTCTTGAGGGGGAGCTATAGGGCCCCTTAGATAGTTAATAAAGTGTTCTAAAAGTACCAATAAAGTTCCATAAGGATTAGGGGTTGAACGAGTCCTCGAGAACAAGTTTCAGGGAAAAGTGGATTATACGATCATTTATACAGACCGTATAATTTATACGGCTTGTATAATTGACTGACCTTCACCGTAGAACCATTGTAGAGAAGGGTGAACCCTTGGTGGGACTATACGGTCCATTTATATGGACCGTATAATTTGTACGGACCGTATAAATGGCCGTAGATCCGGGTCGGGTCAGTTTTCTTTTTTTGTTATATATGAGTGACCCTTGTTCATTTAAATCATTTCCCACTTTCCCCAAACTCTTAAAATACCTAGAACCTTTCTCCAAGAATATCAACACAAATCTAAGGTGAAATCAAGGATCAAGAGGCCAATATCAAGAGATTCAAGTGCAAGAAGCTTGCTAGGGTTTGTGGAACTTAAGTTTTTCCTATGGTGTTGATGTTGGAGACTTCACGTTAGTGGAATAAGTTGATCCAAGACTTTTTCTTGAGTGATTAAGGTAATATTTTACATCTTTTACATATGGTTAAGGTTGTTTGATTGTTATACCATGTGCTTGAAGGAAGAAAGGTGAGAATAGAGTTCAAGTATGAACTTGAGGATATTGTTAGCTATAAGTTAATTTGAATTATGATTCTTAGCATGCTATGAGTATAATATTGTTGTGGGTGATGCTAGTGATGTTGAGGAATTATGGTATGTAAGTAAATATGGTGTTGTGTTGTAGCTATTGTTATGAATGACCTTGTAAAGGAGTTTTGAGGATTAGATGACACGTAACTTGAATGAAGCCTCTAAAATATGGTATTGTTAATAATGTCATTGTTGTTTGGGAGAAGTTTTGGAATTAGGTACAGGTAGATGAAATCGGGGAAATGCTGCCTAATTTTCGCTAGCTCATGAATTATTCTAGTTTGAGCTTAAGAGTGTCTTTAAGACATAACCTTGGTATCAATACTTTTAAATGTAGATTTCTCAAGCTTGGGAGTTGAACGTTAAGTAGTTAAGAAGATATAAAGGTATGTAAGGCTAACCCTTCTTTCTTAAAGCATGATCCCATTGTCGTATACCTTCCCGTGAAATCCATAATGTCTACCATGATGACTTAATTCCTAGAATCACTAAAGCTTATAGTTCTTGATATTCTCATGCTATCATTGGTTCCATCCTATAATAGTCAATCCTCTAAGGACAGATATAGTGAAAATGACGATGATGATGATGATGTCGATGCTACTTATGTACTCCTATGTGCATAAGTATGTATATATATGTATGGCCATTATGTAACACTGAGCTTGTATGGCCGGGTATGATGTTCATTGTGCGCACACCACTGCAGTTGGGTATGGACAACACCGAGCCTTGCCATGGCCGGGTATGTGAGACACCGAACCTCTATGGTCGGGTATGGTACTACTCACTATATATGTTTTCGTACGTATGGAAGGTTTTCATTAGAAGAAAATGGTAGGTAAATATGATGGACGTTTCAAGCGGTACATATATATATATATATATGACTTTCCTATCTCACGACTCTTCTATGTCGTGTTGTCTTTCATGCTATGATTATGTTACTACTTATGCCTTACTAACTCAGTACATTGTTCGTATTAACATCCTTTTGTTTGTGTACGCTTCGTCATGCCCGCAGGTGGATGGGGAGATAGACTTGATCCTTAGGCTGCTTATCCAGAGATTGCTTAGAGGAGGTCCGTTTGATTCGGAGCTGCAGCTATTGGTATAATTCTTTTGGGTATATACATATGGGCATGGTGGGGCCCTGTCCCGTCTTTATGATGTTGCATACTCTTTTTAGAGGCTCGTAGATAGTTGTGTATAGCTAGATGTCTCTTTGCCTTGTCGGCTCATATTTTGTATATCATTTTGTTAGCCTCGTCGGCTTGTGTATATGTATATGGGCATGATTGATGATGTTGATATAAAAGTGACCTTGCCGATAAGATTTGTATCATTGTCGCACCAGAATTATGAGTAGGTCACATGGCTCACCAAGTTATGATTGTGGAAGTATGATGAGAGGTGCCCGGTGGGTTAGCTCCGGGTTCCCATCATGCCCCCCCCTGTTGGGTCGTGACAAAGGTGGTATCCGAGCAGTTCCATCCTAGGGTGTGTCTGCGAACTGTGTCCAGTAGAGTCTTGTTTATGGGTGTGTTGCGCGCCACACCTATAAATAGGAAGCTGTGGGCATTTAGGAATGAATGACCTTCTTTTTTCATAGATCGTGCGATAGAGCTATGATATACGGATTTCTTTTTCCTTAACCGTGTGTTATATAATATAGAGATGCCTGTAAAGAGAAAATCTATAGCAGCCCAAAAGGGCAAGATAGTGGCTGGAAAGCGGACTAAGAGAGTACCGTCGACAGACATAGAGAAGGGTGAGTCCCAAAATGAGGTTCCATCTCGGTCCTCTCACTCGTTGCCTATTTCAGATGAGCATGAAGGAGCCTCGACCTCAGCTCTAGCACCCCCAGTTCCTCCAATAGATAATTCAGGCCGAGATGTGAAAGAGACTATTCATTTGCTGACTCAGTTAGTCGCTGCTCAGGCCCGTCAGCAGAGTATGGGTCATGGAGATGGGGCGGTTAGTGCAAGAGCCCGTGATTTTCTTTGCTTGAACCCTCTGAAAATCTTCGGGTCAAAACCGGATGAGGACCCCCAAAGCTTTATTGATGGAATGTTGAGAACACTTCGGTCAATGCATGCTTCAAACGTTGAATCGGTATAGTTAGCATCCTATAGATTGCGGGATATTGCGGTTCATTGGTATACGGTTTGGATGTCTTCTCGGGGAGTCAATGCACCTCCCCCGGTATGACAAGAATTTGTTGATGCTTTCCTTCCACACTACTTGCCTCCACAGGTACAGTGGGCTAGATCCGACAAGTTTTTGAATCTTAGGCAAGGAAGTGCGAGTGCTTTAGAGTATAGTCTCCGCTTCAATTCTTTGGCTAGGTATGCTCCGGCCATGGTAGCGTATATAAGTGATCGAGTGCACCGGTTTGTGAGTGACTTAGGGCCACACTTGATGGATAAGTGGTTGACTACATCACTTCAAGATGGTATGGACAATTCTCGCATTTAAGCCCATGCCCAGAATTTGGAGAAAAGCCAACAACAGCAAAGAAGTGAGCGTGAGCATGATAGAGGTAGCAAGAGGACTAAATCTTCGGGTCCGACTAGTGTGTTTAGAGGAGGGCAAAGACAGCAGTTTTCTAGGCACTCAGGCCATTTCATGACTAGTGCCCTTCCACGGTTCATAGGCCAGAGATTTGATAGATCTATTCACTCCGGGCCGAGTCAGAGTTTTAGAGCTTCAGGTTCTCATTACAGAGGTGACTCAAGCCAGGCAAGGCCACCCATACCACGATGTTCTTAGTGCGGGAAGTTACATTGGAGCCAGTGTCGATTAGGCTCAGATGTTTACTATGAATGTGGTCGGCAAGGCCATATCATGCGTGATTGCCCCTCGAGAGATACTAGAGGTACGGTTCAGGCCACAGGGTCAACAGTTGGGTCTTCATCATCTATACGCCCTCCGGGGCAAGGCTCACATACACCAGTTAACCGTGGTAGAGGTAGAGGAGGAGCTCTCAGTTCTAGTGTTCCTTAGCGCCGTATTTATGCATTGGCTAGGCGACAGGATCTTGAGTCCTCCCCTAATGTTGTTACAGGTATATTATCGGTATTTTCTCTTGATGTATATGCATTGATAGATTTAGGCTCCACATTTTCATATGTTACTCCTTATATTGTTGGTCGATTTGGGGTGAAACCGGAGTCATTCAAACCTTTCGAGGTATCGACACCCGTTGGTGATCTGGTAATAGCTAGTCGAGTATGTAGAAATTGTGTAGTTGTGATTTGTGATCATCGTACTATGGTTGATTTACATGAGTTGAAAATGGTAGACTTTGATGTTATTATGGACATGGATTGGTTGGCTTCTTTCTATGCTAATGTCGATTGTAGAACAAAAATGGTTCGCTTCCAGTTTCCGGGAGAACCAGTTTTTGAATGGAAGGGAAATACAACATATCCGAGAAGTATGCTTATTTCTTATCTCAAGGTAAGGGAAATGATTGCTAAAGGTTGTATTTATCATTTAGTCCGGGTTCAAGATATAGAAGCCAAGTCGCTGATTCTTCAGTCTATCCCCGTAGTGAATGAGTTTTCGGATGTATTCTCAGATGAACTTCCAGGCCTTCCCCCAAAGCGGGAGATTGATTTTTCTATTGATGTGCTACCGCATACTAAACCTATATCTATTCCTCCGTATAGAATGACTCCCGCAGAATTGAAAGAGTTGAAAGAGCAATTGAAGGACTTGCTTGAAAAAGGCTTTATTAGGCCTAGTTCTTCCTCGTGAGGAGCACCCGTGTTGTTTGTAAGGAAGAAAGATGGCTCCTTGCGAATGTGTATTGATTATAGGCAACTGAATAAGATGATGATCAAGAATAAATATCGACTTCCAAGGATTGATGATTTATTTGATCAATTGCAGGGTGCCAAATGGTTTTCAAAGATAGATTTGAGATTCGGGTATCATCAGGTGAGAGTTAGGGGGAAGATATTCCTAAGACGACCTTCAGGATGAGATATGGTCATTTCGAGTTCCGGGTATAACTAATGCACCAGCAGTATTCATGGATCTGATGAATAGTGTGTTCAGGCCTTCCCTAGATTTATTTGTGATCGTGTTCATTGATGATATTCTGGTATATTCTCGGTCCGAGGCAAAAAATGCTGACCATTTATGTACCGTTCTTAGAGTTCATTAGACTCGAGAGCTATTTGCAAATAATTTGAAGTGTGAGTTTTGGTTGAATTCAGTGACCTTTTTGGGCCATATTATTTCAGCCGATGGTATTCGGGTAGATACCCAGAAGATTGAGGCTGTGAAGACTTGGCCAAGGCCTACAAGACCTACCGAGGTTCATAGTTTTCTGGGCTTGGTAGGTTATTACAGAAGATTTTTAGAGGGCTTTTCTTCTATTTCTACACCATTGACAAAGCTAACGTAGAAATTAGCTAAATTTCAATGGACGGATGCTTGTGAATGTAGTTTTCAAGAGTTAAAGAATAGATCAACCTTTGCCCCAGTTCTGACACTTCCTGAAGGATCGAAAGGTTATGTTGTCTATTGTGATGCTTTAGGCGTTGGGTTAGGATGTGTGTTGATGCAGCATGGTAAGGTGATTGCTTATGCTTCAAGGTAATTGTGGAAACATGAGAAAAATTATCCAACCCATGATCTTGAGTTAGCTGCGGTGACCCATGCATTAAAGATGTGAAGACATTATTTGTATGGTGTCCATGTTGATATTTATACGGATCACACGAACCTTCAGTATATTTTCAAGCAGAAAGAATTGAACTTACGGCAAAGGCGATGGTTGGAGCTGTTATGATCCCATGCTATTTCTTTATAGGAATACACTTAATAAAAAACAAAAGTCATCCTTTGAGACTTCTGGAGATGGAGTTCTCCGATATTGAGGCAGGTTATGTGCTCCCGAAGTTGCAAGATTACGACATCAGATTTTGAAAAAAGCTCATTGTTCCCGTTATTCTGTTCACCCTGGAGCAACGAAAATGTACCATGATCTTAAATCCATATATTGGTGGAATGGACTGAAGAAAGACATAGCCCAATGTCCTAATTTTCAGCAAGTGAAAATTGAACATCAAAAGCCCGCTGGTTGTTGCAAGCTATGAAAATTTCGACTTGGAAATGGAAAGTAACTAATATGGATTTCATCGCAGGCTTACCTCGTTCTCAACGTAAGTACGATTCTATTTGGGTAATTGTGGATAGACTTACAAAGTCAGCCCATTTCTTACTAGTCAGAACGACGCACGTAGCTGAAGATTATGCCAAGCTTTATGTCAAATAAATAGTACGACTCCATGGTGTCCCAGTATCTATTATTTCTGATAGAGGGAAACAGTTTACATCCAATTTCTGGAAGTCTTTCTAAGAAGGTTTGAGGACTCAGGTGAGTCTTAGTACAACATTTCATCCACATACTGATGGACAAGCTGAACGTACCATCCAGACTCTCGAGGATATGCTACGGGAATGTGTGTTGGATTTTGGAGGTAGTTGGGATGATCACTTACCACTTATTGAGTTTGCTTATAACAACAATTATCATTCCAGCATCCAAATGGCCCCGTATGAGGCTTTATATGGGTGCAAGTGCAGATCACCAATTGGGCAGTTCGAAGTGGGAGAAACTAAACTGATAGGGCCAGACTTGGTCCAGCAAGCTATAGAAAAGGTCAAGCTTATACAAAATCGATTATTAATAGCTCGGATTCGTCAGAAATCCTATGCAAATAACCGTCAACGTGACTTAGAGTTCCAAGTGAAGGATTGGGTATTCTTGAAGGTGTCGCCAATGAAGGGAGTCATGAGATTTGGCAAAAATGGCAAGATTAGTCCTCGGTACATTAGACCTTATGAGATTATATGCAAGGTAGGTCAAGTGGCTTTTGAATTAGATCTACCTTCGGATTTGGAGTCAGTCCATCCGATTTTTCATGTATTGGTTCTTCGTAAGTGCATTGGAGATCCTTCTAGAATTGTACCTGTAGATGATGTTCAAGTCACCGAGCAACTGTCCTACGAAGAAGTTCCCATTGCAATTCTAGATAGGCAAGTACGGAGACTCAGAACAAAAGATGTAGCTTTAGTTAAAGTCTTATGGAGAAATAACACTAGAGAGGAAATGACCTGGGAGGCGCAAGACGACATGAATTTCAAGTACCCACATTTATTTCCACCTCCAGAGGAGACTCAGGCAGAGACACCATTGTCACTAGGTATGTAATGTTTTCTTTGATGCTTTCTTGGTTGTGTGTGGCCATGGTTGTTAATGTTGTTGTTGTAGCCCTGTGAAGCGATATATTTTGTGTTGCTGTGATAGGATGGTAGTGCCATATTACAGGGGAAATTCTGGCGAAATGTTTGAAGGATCCCTAAGAATCTAAGATTCGAGGACGAATGATCCTAAGGGGGGCAAGAATGTTACATCTCGGAGATTTTGGATTGTTGCATTGCGAGGAGACCAATGCGAGCTTAATGTGAACATGAAGTCCTTATGAGATTAAGGAGAGTATTTGATAAATTTAAGCGCGTACCATAAGATCTTGAAGTCATATGAATCGGTGAAACTAAGTTCGTCGAAGGAAGTGAAATGTAAGTCATGTTTGGGAAGGTTTCACAACAATCGAGCTATAATTTGTTAGTAATTTCTTGAGAGGGAGCTATAGGTCCCCTTAGATAGTTAATGAAGTGTTATACAAGTTCCAATAAGGTTCCATAAGGATTAGGGGTTGGACGAGTCGTCGAGAACAAGTTTTGGGGAAAAGTGGATTATACGGTCATTTATACGAACCGTATAATTTATACAGCCTGTATAATTGACTGACCTTCACCGTAGAACCATTCTAGAGAAGGGTGAACCCTGGTGGGACTATACGATCCATTTATACTGACCGTATAAATGGCGGTAGATCCGGGTTGGGTCAGTTTTCTTTTTTTGTTATATATGAGCGACCCCTGTTCATTTAATTCATTTCCCACTTTCTCCAAACTTTTAAAATCCCTAGAACCATTACTTTCCCCAAACTCTTAAAATCCCTAGAACCATTCTCCAAGCATATCAATACAAATCTAAAGTGAAATCAAGGATCAAGAGGCCAATATCAAGAGATTCAAGTGCTAAGAAGCTTGCTAGGGTTTGTGGAACTCAAGTTTTTCCTATGGTGTTGATGTTGGAGACTTCACTTTAGTGGAATAAGTTGATCCAAGACTTGTTCTTGAGTGATTAAGGTAAGATTTTACATCTTTTACATATGGTTAAGGTTGTTTGATTGTTATACCATGTGGTTGAAGGAAGAAAAGAGAGAATAGAGTTCAAGTATGAACTTGAGGACATTGTGAGCTATAAGTTAATTTGAATTATGATTCTTTGCATTCTATGAGTAAAATCTTGTTGTGGGTGACGCTAGTGATGTTGAGGATGTATGGTATGTAAGTAAATATGGTGTTGTGTTGTAGCTATTGTTATGAATGACCTTGTAAAGGAGTTTTGAGGATTAGATGATGCGTAACTTGAATGAAGTCTCCTGAATATGGTATTGTTAATAATGTCATTGTTGTTTGGGAGATGTTTTGGAATTAGGTACAGGTAGATGAAATCGGGGAAATGCTGCCCCATTTTCGCTAGCTCATGAATTATTCTAGTTTGAACTTAAGAGTGTCTTTAAGACTTAACCTTGGTATCAATCCTTTTAAATGTAGATTTCTCAAGCTTGGGTGGTGAACGTTATATAGTTAAGAAGACATAAAGGTATGTAAGGCTAACCCTTCTTTCTTAAGGCATGATCCCATTGTCGTATACCTTCACGTGAAATCCATAATGTCTAACATGATGACTTTAGTCCTAGAATCACTAAAGCTTATAGTTCTTGATATTCTCATGCTATCGTTGGTTCCATCCTATGATAGTCAATCCTCTAAGGAGACATATAGTGAAAATGATGATGAAGATGATGATGTCGATGCTACTTATGTACTCCTACGTGCATAAGTATGTATATATATGTATGGCCATTATGTAACACTGAGCTTGTATGGCCGGGTAGGATGTTCATTGCGCGCACACCACTGCAGTTGGGTATGGGCAACATCGAGCCTTGCCATGGCCGGGTATGTGAGACACCGAACCTCTATGGTCGGGTATGGTACTACTCACTATATATGTATGCATACGTATGGAAGGTTTCCATTAGAAGAAAAAGGTAAGTAAATATGATGGACGTCTCAAGCGGTACATATATACATATATATATATATATATGTATGTGTGTGTGTGTGTGTGTGTGACTTTCCTATCTCACGACTCCTCTATCTCATGTTATCTTTCATGCTATGATTATGTTCCTGCTTATGCCTTACATACTCAGTACATTGTTCGTACTGACGTCCTTTTATTTGTGGACGCTGCGTCATGCCCGCAGGTGGACAGGGAGATAGACTTGATCCTTAGGCTGCTTATCTAAAGACTGCTTAGAGGAGGCCCATTTGATTTAGAGCGGCAGTTGTTGGTATAATTCTTTTGGGTATATACATATGGGCATGGTGGGGCCTTGTCCCGTCTTTATGATGTTACATACTCTTTTTAGAGGCTCATAGACAGTTATGTATAGCTAGATGTCCCGTAGCCTTGCCGGCTCATATTTTGTATATCATATTGTTAGCCTCGTCGGCTTGTGTCTAAGTATATGGGCATGATTAATGATGTTGATATAGAAGTGCCCTTGCCGATAAGATTCGTATTATTGATGCACAGGAATTATGAGTAGGTCATGTGGCTCACCTAGTTATGATTGTGGAAGTATGATGAGAGGTGCCCAGTGGGTAAGCTCTAGGTGCCCGTCGTGCCCTCCCTCCCCCCCTCCCGGTTGGGTCGTGACACGTGAGAGTCCGATATCCGATGTTAGTACAGGAATTGTGGATTGAGTGGTAGCGGTTGCCGAGGTTTGTACCAGAGCCTTGAGGTACATAGACTCCGTGGGTCCCTAGGGTGGAGCCGGTGAGAACCCCCCCTCCCCCATGGGCAAAGATCTGGGGTCTCGTATGTCTGTTGGGCAAAGATCTGGGATGAATGGCACTTAGAATTCGCGAGTCATCTTGGATTGTGCTACGGAGATGTCGATATTCCCGTCCGGAGTACATGTGTACACAACGTTGCATGGCATTGCATTGCATTCATACATTAGTGCATTGTATTGCATCATGTCTTATATGAGATGATTTGGTGTTTTACTTGTGATGTTGGTTTTAGATTGGACATATTGAGGCTTAGCACATTTGGGTTTTGATGCTTTACTTAGGCGATGACGTGTACTCGGTTCCGATTATGTTTGACTTATACTTGTTGATTTATTTACCTATCTTACTTTATTGTCTGAATTATGTTAACTATACTTAGTCGGCCGATGATACCTTGTCACGCCCCAAAACCCACCCTAGACGTGACCAACATCCGATGTCATGAACAACATCGGAAGAACCTAAACGACACAATAATTACAGTTGAACCCCCCAGGTTCAACATTCGCCTCCAACAATTTATAAAATAAAGGTAAACAAATCATGCATATATGAATTAAATTAGCGGAAGTCTTTACTAATCAATACTTGTCAAACATAACGACGTGCCTGAGAGTTAATCAATAACTCAACAACTACCCACAAGAATGTATACTGTGGAGCTTCTAAGATAAAGAAATAATGGTTTGACTCATAGGGACACAACCCAAAAACTAATAATGAATGAACGAATAAATAGGGTGCCCCACGAATGAGCATGTGGGCTCACCAAATCAGCAGCAACAGCAAGTCCTTCCTAAGCGACTGAAGTATCAAGAACCTGCTTTTCTCCGTTACCTAACATACCATCAAAACAACAATGGTATGCCTGAGTACTTCATAATCAGTGAGTGCCTCAGGGACAAAAAGTAATAAGAAAATAAATTATAATAATACATAAAGAAATCAGTCCTGAAAATATAGTATAAAAACAGTTATTCCATTTTGTGATTCTTAATATCATTTGTCAAGCAGTTTACAAGCCATTTCAAGATCCCAGTTTCCATTATGCTTTAAATCGATCAGGCATAAATACCAGTTCCATAATAAAGACGGATATCAATATCATCTATATGGGCCCATCTCAATATGAACAACACTGCGCAATACACAAGAATGGATTCACGGTCACTACTCTTCCTCCTGAATAGCAAGGCCATTAATACACTCTAGGTAGCGAACCCGGAAGTAGCCACACTTCCTTCCGAATGGCAAGGTAATTAATACATTAGGATCCACAATGGCTATTCTTCCTCCTATCAAGGCAAACACAACAACAAAGTCCATGGCATAGAAGCCGATTCATAATGCATTTGTAAGGTAGCCACATCATCAATTGCCAGTAAGGTTCATTATGCCACATCGGAAGAATAAGTCATTCCAATCAATGTTTTGAAAATGTATAACTCCTTTACAAAAGATTTTCATGTCCCAATTCATCAATCAGAATGTCATTACCAACTCTTAACCATCATTATTAAGCATCTCTCATAGAGGAAAGCATTCATAATATCTTATACATATATAGGGTTTGTTACAATCTAGGTTTAATGTGGGTTTGTCCCCTCACACACATTAACCACAATTTAGACATGAATTAGAGTTCAAGAAACATGAAAAGATTACCTTTCCTTTCATTCATTAAAGAATCTTGAATAAAATTTATACTTCCAACAATAGCTTCAAAAAGTGATTTTCGTTCAGAATAACTTTTCAAAAGAGATACATATAAATCACCTTTATAGTCAAAAATGATTTTAAAAGAGACATACCTTAATTCCCGCTCAAGTATACTTCCCACAATCCAGCAATTATTCTACGATATTTTTAGATAGGAGAGGTTAGAACTCTAACCTTTTTCCACTCATAAACCCTTCTTACCAACGAAAGCTAGGGTTTTCATGACTAGAACGTGTTTTTGAACACTGCATAAATCAATCATGGATTCTAATCTCATAGGACAGCCTACACAAGTCTAAACCCTTTCAATAACATCACAAAAGTCAATGATCATACCTTATTGAAGGAATATTAACTTCTCCGAAACGTCCCTTCTTCTTCTCTTTCTTGGGTTTCAAGAATCTAGGGTTTGTGGAAGATGAACTAGTGTTAATTTGATGTTAGATTGATGTTGATATGATGGGAAGTGATCAAGAACATACCTTATATCTTTTGGGGATGTTTTAGGGTTGTTTCCTCTCAGGAAGTTGGCCAAAATAAGTGGGAATGAATATAACGAAGTAAGGCCTTTATAAAATTCGGGAAAAATGGCTTCAGGCGTAAAATGGCCTGGTGTGTCGCCCAGGGTGCCGCACACAGTGTATCCATTTCGAAGGCGTCAAAATTTTGAGTTTGCTAAAAATTTGGCCTGGGGCGCCGCGCACGCCTAATTTTCGCACTGCACAGATGATGCTCAGTAAAATGGGCATAACTCCTAGTACAGAGCTCTGGATGAGCTGGGCAACCTACCATTGGTAAGGTATTTTAAAGATCTACAACTTTAATTAAGGAAGTATTCCCAAATGCCTAACCTATTGTCACAAAACTGGCTTAGAATTCAGACTTACCAAAACTTAGGCGAATTTAAGAGCCCTTATGATCTTCAATTGTTGGTTTGACTTCAAAACGACAATCTTCCACCCGAATTCATCAATAATGGATTCATATAGGTATAATATGATCTTAACACTAGATTTTTACATATTCACACCTAGTTCGAGTTTACGGGGCGTTACCCTCCTTAAGATCATTCGTCCTCGAATAAGAATCGTATTCTAGGAAGTAATCACTAAACCACAAGTTAATTCAACAAACACAGACGATTCACCTAAGAATAGTTAAAACGCTAGCTCATGCCTGTCATAGGGAACAAGTGAGGACATCTCTTCTTCATGTCCTCCTCTGCTTCCCAAGTAGCTTCCTCAGTATCATGGTTTTGCCACAAAACCTTGATCGATGCCACATCCTCCGTCCTCAACCTTCTAACTTGACGATCTAGAATCTGAGCTGGTTCCTCCTCATAAGATAGCCCTTCATTGATTTAAATCTCTTCATGATTGAACACATAGGAAGGATCAGGTTTGTACAACCTCAACATCGAAATGTGAAACCCAGGATGCACCATGGCCATATCGGATGGTAACTTCAACTCATAAGCCACCGTCCCAACTTTTCTAACAATCTCGTAAGGTCCAATGAAACGGGGACTAAGTTTCCCCTTTTTACCGAAGCACATTACTCCCTTTTATTGGTGACACTTTTAAGAACACCTTATCACCGACAGAAAACTCTAGCTCACGCCGCCTCATATCAGTATAGGACTTCTGTCGACTCTGAGGTGTCTTGAGCTGTTGCACAATAAGATTAACCTTCTCCATTGCATAACTGAATCCAGACCCAACAACTCCACTTCAGTTGGTTCAAACAAACCAATTGGAGACCGACAACGCTTCCCATAAAGAGCCTTGTAAGGAGCCATCTGAATACTTGCTTGGTAACTGTTGTTGTACGCGAATTCCACCAAAGGTAAATATTCATCCCAATTTCCTCCAAAATATATAACACAGGCTCTCAGCATATCTTCCAACGTTTGAATAGTTCTCTCTGCCTGCCCATCAGTTCGAGGATGAAAGGCAGTGCTCAATTTCACTCTAGTTCCCAAACATTCCTGAAAGGATGTCCAAAAACGAGCAGTGAATTGCGTACGTCTGTTCGATATGATGGATGTCGGAATCTCATGCAATCTAACTATCTCTTTTAGATATAGCTTGGTGTATTACGCCGCGACATACGACGTCTTCACAGGGAGAAAGTGGGCAGACTTTGTGAGTCTATCCACTATCACCGAAATCGAATCAAACTTGTTCTTTGTGCAGGGCAAACCCATAACAAAATCCATGTTGATCTCCTCCCACTTCCACTGCGGAATCTCTATATTATGAGCCAGGACAACAAGCCTTTGATGTTCAGCCTTCACCTGTTGACAGTTCAAACACTTAACCACAAAGTTAGAAATATCAACCTTCATGCTCTTCCACCAGTAGTGTTGTTTCAAATCCTTATACATTTTGGTGGATCCCAATGAACTGAATACTTGGAACTATGAGCTTCCATCATTAATTCTTGTCGAAGACCATCAACATCAGGAACACACAATCGTCCTTGCAACCCCAGAACACTATCACCAGTACCTACAGTAAAGGAAGTGTACTTACCCCTTTCCACTCCATCTCTCAGCTTTGCCAAAAGCTCACCATCATATTGCTTGGATTTAATCCTTTCTACAATGTCAGACCGTGATGGAGTGATTCCCACTAACTCTCCATCTTTAGTTTCATCAAACCTAACCCCAAGACTGGCAAGCCTTCGAATCTCTTTCCCCATGGGCATGTCATGAGCACGCAAATAAGCCAACGTGCCCATAGATTTTCTACTCAAAGCATCAGTAACCACATTAGCCTTACCAGGATGATACAAGATATTCAAGTCGTAATCTTTTAACAACTCCAACCACCTCCTCTTTCTGAGATATAACTCTCGCTGTTTGAAGATGTATTGCACGCTTTTATGGTCAGTAAAAACATCACATTGCTCACCATACAAATAATGACGCCAAATTTTTAAGGCAAATACAACGGTAGCCAACTCCAAGTCATGAGTCGGATAATTCTTCTCATGCTTCTTCAACTGACGCGAAGCATAAGCAATCACCTTACTATTCTGCATCAATACACAACCCAAACCAATTCTAGAAGCATCACAATACACCACATATCCACCAGACCCAGAAGGTAAAGTTAAAATAGAAGCTGAAGTTAACCTTGTCTTGAGCTCTTGGAAACTCTTTTCACAAACTTCGGACCACTGAAACTTAGCAGTATTCTGTGTCAATTTAGTCAATGGAGAGGCTATGGACGAAAAACCTTCCACAAACTTTCTGTAATAATTTGCCAAACCCAAGAAACTACGAATTTCCGTTGCCCTAGTTGGTCTAGGCCAATCCTTAACCGCTGAGATTTTCTGAGGGTCTATTTTAATGCCGTCACCAGTCACCACATGACCCAAGAAAGCCACAGACTCAAGCCAGAAATCACACTTAGAGAATTTTGCATAAAGCTCATTCTCCTCAAGTGTTGTCAAAGTTATCCTCAAGTGATTTGCATGATCCTCACGACGTTTAGAATACACCAAAATATCTTCAATAAACATAATAATGAAGAGGTCTAGATAAGGCTTAAACAAAAGATTCATCAAATCCATGAAAGCAGCAGGCACATTAGTCAACCCAAAGGACATGACTAGGAACTCCAAGTGCCCATAACGCATACGGAAGGCGGTTTTTGGGATATCCTTTTCCTTTATCTTTAATTGGTGATACCCAGACCTCAGGTCAATCATTGAAAAGAACTTAGCACCCTGAAGTTGGTCAAATAGATCATCTATCCTAGGTAAAGGATATTTATTCTTAATGGTCACTTTATTAAGTTGACGGTAATCAACACACATCCTAAGGGAACCATCTTTCTTTCTAACAAACAAGACCGGAGCACCCCAAGGTGAGGAACTTGGTCGGATGAAACCATTATCCAATAAGTCCTTCAACTGATCCTTTAACTCCCTTAGCTCCGCTGGAGCCATATACGATAAGGTGGGATAGAAATAGGTTGGGTGTCAAGAATAACATCAATCCCAAAATCAATAACCCTATCAGGTGGAATACCAGGGAGATCTTCGAGAAACACTTTGGGATAATCACTAACTATAGGAACATATGCAAATTCAGGTACTACGGCTTTTGTATCATTAACAACAACCAAATAGTAAATGCACCCCTTCATAATCATCGTATGAGCCTTAAGATAGGAAATAAATCTACCCCTTGGCTTAGCAATTTCACCCTCCCATACAATAATAGGCTCCTCGGGAAAGGCGAAGCGAACTAACGTATGGCGATAATCCACATTAGCATAACATGCGGACAACCAGTCCATCCCCATAATTATATCAAAATCCACCATCTCAAGTTCATTCAAATTAGCCATGGTCTCACGTCCCTTGATCACAACAACATAATTTCTATACACTCTAGAAGCAATAACAGGAGCACCAGAAGGCGTGTCAACAGCAAAAGGTTC
This sequence comes from Lycium barbarum, assembly GCF_019175385.1. Classification (NCBI taxonomy): domain Eukaryota; kingdom Viridiplantae; phylum Streptophyta; class Magnoliopsida; order Solanales; family Solanaceae; genus Lycium; species Lycium barbarum. The sequence continues at coordinate 32,785,067 of NC_083339.1, read as the reverse complement.
ACACATAGGTTCGGGTTTCATACCCAAATCAAGAGCAAAATAAGGGGTCACATAGGATAAATTTAAACTCGGATCAATCAATGAGTAAGCAGCATGAGAATAGATGGTAAGGATACCTGTAACCACAGTATCAGAAGCCTCAGCCGCCTCTCTATGAGTCAGCCCATAAAGTCGAGTTGTCCCTCCACCAGAAGTATTAGCAACCTCCTTTCCCTTTCCGTTGTTACGAGCATTCTGATTATAATTGTTAGCATTACCAGCAGGTTGATGTTTAGCAGATGCAGAAGCAGGCGAATCATTCTTTTGGTTATTCATAGCAGCCATCTCACGTAGCCACTTTCTGCAGCCCCTCTTAAGATGCCCCTTAATACCACAGTGATGACAGATACGATTCTCCCATACAGCGGACCGACTACTGCCTTGGGAGAACCTGCTTAGGTTATTATTCTTCTGACCTTGCCTACCAGAAGGTACACTAGCATTCGAATATGCGCCATACTGAGCAGGTGCCAAATACCCTTTACTCTGACCTCCCTTATAATTATTACCACTAAAAACACCTGCCGATCGGGCCTTATTGTTCTGATCTGGATCCACCCTCTCCTCATTGTTCTACCTCTCTGGTTGTTCAGCAAACCCAACCAGAGATGAAAAAGTGCAAGTACGAGACATAGCCACAGTAGCACATGCAGACTTGATACGTGGTACCAAGCCTTTCTCAAAACGAGTCAACTTATGCTTTTCAGTCGGAATCATGTATAAAGCATACTTTGACAGATGGGTGAACTACAAACTATACTAACGAACTGACTTGTTACCCTGCTCTAGCTTTTCAAACTTCGTAACCATAGCAATTCTTTCCTTATCAGACAAGAACCTTTCCATGAATGCCTCTTCAAATTCAGCCCAGGTCGGAGCTAAAGCAGCATCACCCCTCTCAGATAGCCACATCTCAAACCCCACGTGAGCAACATCCTTCAACTGATAAGAAGCAAGCCTTACGTCTTCAGAATCCCAGGCATCCATTGCCCTCAATGCCTTGAAGGTCTCATCTAAAAAGTGTTGGGGGTCATCCATTTCTCGTGACCCAAAGAACTCTGGTGACTTTAAGTCGAGGAATTTCTTAAGTCTGCCTCCACCGTGTGGTCTCACACCTTCACGCTTTTGTTGAGCAGCAACCAATGCAGTCAACATTTGAATAGCCATTTGAATAGTACCAATCTCAAGTACACCCGCAACAGGAATAACAGGAGCAGGCAGTGCTGGAGGTGGTGTTTGTTTTCCAGCATCATTTCCATTACCAGCATTCGCGCCGCTAAGATTTCGGTTAACTCCTGCGGGATGTCATCAGTTACCATTTTTGGATCGCGTCAGAGCCATTTCTGCAAAGCACGAATTTACGAGCGAATTAGAAAGATCCAAAAAGGAATTTAAGCTCTACAACACAATCTAGAATCAAGAAGAATAGGAAACACCTATAAATGTCTTGGGAATTTCTCGGTCATGCAGGTGATCAGGCTGCACAAGGAAAACTCCACTAGACATAACCCCATAAAAACCAACCATAATCCTAGGATGTATAAACCTAGGCTCTGATACCAAGCTTGTCACGCCCCAAAACACACCCTAGACGTGATCGGAATCCGACGTCATTAACAATATTGGAAGAACCTAAACGACACAATAATAACGCTTGAACCCACCAGGTTCAACATTCACCTCAAACATTTTATAAATAAAGGTAAACAAACCATGTTGTTACACCTCAGAAAAATCTTCCGTTGGTACGCGAGTGAATGACCTAGTGATGAGCACGAGTGTATGATGTTTCCATGAGTAAGAAATGACATTTGATGACCGTAAATAAGATTCCAAAGGGAATCGCAATAAGAGAGAGGTTATGCTCCATAATGAATAATTATAGGTTTTGGAAATGTGAAAAGTTGCAAGTTTGCATTCTGGCCAGTGGTCGTAAAATGAAATACGGACCGTAAAGTGGTATACGGTCCGTAAACTGCCATGTCGTATTGTGGCTTCCAAAACTTCAAAATTTCTGCCAAATGATCAATGGTTAAATACGACCTAGAATACGGACCGTAAAGTGGTTTACGACTCGTAAACCATGATCGTAAATCACCATGTCCCAGCCTGAGTTTCTAGTTCTGTTATGATTAAATACGACCACGAAGGACGATCCGTAAAATGGAATACGGACCGTAAACCAAGTTTACGACCACTGTGCACTTCAAATTAGATTTTTAAGTCATTAAATAAGGGGATCAAGGCTTATTTCATTTCACTTCTACATCACACCCCTTCTCTCTAGAACATCTCTATACATATATATTCCACAAGAATTCAAGGATATTTGGTGATCAACAACAAAAATCATGGGAATTAAGTGTAAGAAAACCATCAAGATCATCCAAGGTCAAGAAATCCAAATGGAGATAAGCTAGGGTTTTTCCCAAAGTGGAGTATTATCAACTAAAGCTTGTTCCTACAATATCTAAAGTACGATTCATGATGTTTATATATTGTTTAAGATATTGTAGAGTTGAAATACTTGGAGTGTAGAAGAATATGGTAAAATGGGTCATGAATGATGAATAGTGCCATTTAGAGAATTAGTTGGAATCGAATCATGATTGTTGTTATATTGTGACATGAATGGGTTATAAATGACGTTGAAAGACCATGAAATAGACATTGTATGTGAATGGACGAAATCATGTGTTATAGCCATAGATATGGGCAAATGAAAGTAAATTGAGGAATGTGGATAATGTGAATGACTAATGACCATTGTTATGATATTGTGAATGTATTGTTGACGTTTGGGAGTTGAATTATGATGTGAAGGAAATGTTGTCCGATTTTCCCCTAGTTTTAGCCATGTGTGCTAATTATCGATTCTAATGATAGTATGACTTTAATGAAGGTAGAAACGCTAACGTTGGAGGGGAACGCGCAAGTGTAGAATAGTGCGACGGAAAGGTATGTATGGCTAACCCTTCTTTCATAAGGCATGGTTCTTTGGCCAAACATCTAAATCCTCTATACGAGTATGTTGTCTTCCAAATGAATTGATCTTCCGAGCTTGTAAGCTCACGATTCTTGATACACTACGATTGTACTAGGTTTATTGTATTACGAGTAGGCCTATTAAGGTAGAAGAGGTGGATGACGATAGTAGTGATAATGCTATTGATGATGACTATAATGATAATAACGGTGACGATTATTATAATGATGATTAAAAGTAAAGATGTTTATGAGCTATTATGTATATGTACGACTATTATAGAACCCCGAGCTTATGATGCCGGGTATGATATGTAAATATGTATGTATACGATTACGTAACGCGCGCGCACCTCTGCAGAGGGTACGGATAACCCTGAAGCCTTGGTAGGGCCAGGTATGAGTAACCTTGAGCCTTGGTTGGCCAAGTATGTATGAAACGCCGATCCTCCGTGGTCGGGTATGCTATGAAAATGCTATGTATATGATATGAGTACGAATATGATATGATTATGTATATGAATGTGAATAAGGGCATGTATACGAATACGAGCACAAATATGGTATGGGTACTATCACGGAATACGGATAATGATGTATGTACACAAATACGTATTAGCAAGGGGAAGTTCCTATGAAAGGCAAGTAAGTGTATATGATGACAATATTGCCATCTCCCATCCCATGCTATTTCTTATGTTGCTATTTATGCTTCTATATTGATATTGATCATTCTTTACATACTCAGTACATTCTTCGTACTGACGTCCTTTTGTTTGTGGACGCTGCGTCATGCCCGCAGGTGCACAGGGAGACAGGCTTGATCCATAGCTGCTTTCTCAGAGACTTCACAGCAGAGCTCCATTTCATTCGGAGCCATAACTTTTGGGTACTTAATATTTTGTGTACATAATTGTGGGCATAGTGGGGTCATGTCTCGCTCATGTGAGATGTTATACTCTCCTTAGAGGCTCGTAGTCGCGTGTGTATGATTAGACGTGTCCGGCCTTGTCGGCCTATATTTTGTGTATCTTTTGTTAGCCTCGTCGGCTTATATACATTTGATGTGGCATAGATGTCAATGATGATTTAAAGATGTTGTCGTCCAATGGGACTAGCGTGATTAAAAAAAAAGGGAGATGTATGTTTAATCGTATGGCTCACCTAGATGTAGGTATATGTGTAAGCCAAGGGTGCCCGGGTGGGCTAGCACCGGGTGCTCTTTGCGGCCCTCTAGACGGGTCGTGACAAAAGTGGTATCAGAGCCAGGTTCATTCCTAGGGTGTGTCTACGAGCCGTGTCTAGTAGAGTCTTGGTTATGGGTGTGTTGTGCGCCACACTTATAAACAAGAAGCTGCCCACATTTTAGGAATAAATGACCTTCTTTCTTCATAAGAATCATCCGATAGAGCTATGATGTAAGAAATTCTTGTCCCTTAATCGTGTGTTGTGCATTTCAGAGATGCCTAAAAAGAGAAAGGCTACAACAACCCAAAAGGACAAGACGGTGGCAGAAAAGCGGGCTGAAAGAGCACCGCCACCGGTAGTAGAGGAAAGTGAGTCCCAGAGTGCGGCTCAATCTCAGTCCTCCCAGACAGTGCCTATTACTGAGGAGCGTGAGGGAGCTTCAGCCCTAGCTCCAGCACCTCCAGCTCATCCACCAGATGCTTCGGGCCAAGATGTGAAAGAGGCCATTAATTTGCTGACTCAATTAGTTGTGGCCCAGACTCAGAGGCAAGGTTCAGGGAGAGGTGATAGGGTTGTTAGTGTAAGGGCCCGTGACTTCATTACTTTAAACCCTCCGGAATTCTTTGGGTCAAAGCCGGAGGATGACCCTCAGGATTGGATTGATGGTATGTTGAGGACGCTTCGACTGATACATGCTTCGGATACCGAGTCGGTGGAGCTAGCGTCATATAGATTGAGAGATGCCTTGATCCAATGGTATACAGTTTGGATGGCTTCATGGGGGGCCAATGCACCTCCCCCGGTATGGCAAGAGTTTGTTGATGCTTTTCTCCGTCATTATATGCCTCCAGATGTCCGGCGAGCTAGAGCCGATAAATTCTTAAATTTGAAGCAAGGTAGCATGAGTGCTCTAGAGTACAATCTCCGCTTCAACTCCTTGGCTACGTATGCTTCAGCCATGGTAGCGGATATGGGTGACCGGGTACACCGATTTGTTAAAGGCCTAGGGCCACATTTGATGGATAGGTGTTTGACTGCGTCCCTTTAGGACGGTATGGATATTGCACGCATTCAGGCCCGTGCTCAGAACTTAGAAGAAAGTTTACAACAGCAGAGGAGTGAACGTGAGCAATATCGGGGACATAACAAGAGGGCTAGATCTTCGGGTCCGATGAGCGAGTTTAGAGGTGGGCACCGACAGCAGTTTCCCAGGCATTCAGGCTATTTTATGACCAGTGCACCTCCACGGTTTTCAGGCCAGAGATTTGATAGATCTGCTCGTTCAGGGCCGAGTCTGAGTTTCTCAGGGTCCCAGTTTAGGGGTGATTTGGGTCAGGCGAGGCCACCCGTGCCAGGATGTTCCCAGTGTGGGAAGTTGCATTGGGGTCAATGCCGATCAGGTTCAGATGTTTGCTATTCATGTGGCTGACCAGGCCATATCATGCGTGATTGCCCCTCAGTACATGGTAGAGGTAGGACCCAGCCATCAGGGTCGGTAGCCGGATCTTCAGCATCTGTACGCCCTACGAGGCCAGGTTCACATGCGCCAGTCGGCCATGGTAGAGGCAGAGGCAGAGCTCCCAGTTCTAGCGGTCCTCAGCACCGTATTTATGCTTTGGCTGGACGCCAAGATCTTGAGTCATCTCCTGACGTGGTCACAGGTATATTATCGGTATTTTCTCATGATGTATATGCTTTGATTGATCCGGGCTCCACATTGTCATATGTTACTCCATATATTGCTGGTCGATTTAGAGTCGAGCCGGAGTCGATCAAACCTTTTGAGGTGTCTACACCCGTGGGTGAATCGGTAATAGCTAGCCGAGTATATAGGAATTTGTGATGGTGATTTGTGATCGTCATACCATGATTGACTTGCATGAGCTAGAAATGGTAGATTTTGATGTCATTAAGGGCATGGATTGGTTGGCTTCTTGCTATGCCAATGTTGATTGTAGAATGAAAATGGTCCGTTTCCAATTTCCGGGAGTACCAGTCTTAGAATGGAAAGGGAATACGGCGTCACCAAAAGGTAGGTTCATTTCCTACCTAAAGGCAAGGAAAATGATCACAAAAGGTTGTATTTATCATCTAGTGCGAGTTCAAGATATAGAAGCTGAATTGCCAACTGTTCAGTCGGTTCCCGTAGTAAATGAATTTCCGGATGTGTTCCCGGAAGAGCTTCCAGGCCTTCCTCCCGTGCGGGAGATTGACTTTGCTATTGATGTGTTGCTAGGCACTAAGCCTATATCTATTCCCCCATATAGAATGGCACCCGCAGAACTGAAAGAATTGAAAGAACAATTGAAAGACTTGCTTAAGAAAGGATTTATTAGGCCTAGTTCATCCCCGTGGGGAGCACCCGTATTGTTTGTCCGAAATAAAGATGGCTCTTTGAGAATGTGCATTGATTATAGGCAATTGAATAAGGTGACGATTAAGAATAAATATCCTCTCCCAAGGATTGATGATTTATTTGATCAATTGCAAGGTGCCAAATGGTTTTCAAAAATCGATTTGAGGTCCGGGTATCATCAAGTGAGAGTTAGGGAGAAAGATATCCCTAAGACAGCCTTCAGAACAAGATATGGTCATTTTGAATTCCGGGTAATGTCATTTGGGCTAACGAACACGCCGGCAGTATTTATGGATTTGATGAATAATGTGTTCAGGCCCTTCCTGGATTTATTTGTGATCGTGTTTATCGACGACATCTTGGTGTATTCTAGATCCGAGGCAGAACATGCGGATCATTTGCGTACTGTCCTTGGAGTCCTTCAAACTCGAGAGTTGTTTGCAAAGTTTTCCAAATGTGAGTTTTGGTTGAATTCGGTGGCATTTTTAGGGCATATTGTTGCAGCCGGCGGTATTCTGGTGGATAGTCAAAAGATTGAGGCCGTGAAAACTTGGCTAAGGCCCACAACTCCTACGGAGGTTCATAGCTTTCTGGGCTTAGCAGGTTATTACAGGAGGTTCGTTGAAGGTTTTTCTTCTATTTCGGCCCCGCTCCCAAAGTTGACCCAGAAATCGGCAAGGTTTCAATTGACAGATGCTTGCGAACGTAGTTTTCAAGAGTTAAAGGGTAGATTGACTTCCGCCCCAGTCTTGACACTTCCAGAGGGATTGGAAGGATATGTCGTTTATTGCCATGCTTCAGGTGTTGGGCTAGACTGTGTATTGATGCAACATGGCAAGGTGATTGCGTATGCTTCAAGGCAATTGCGGAAACATGAGCAGAATTATCCTACCCATGATCTAGAATTGGCCGCGGTGGTTCATGCATTAAAGATATGGAGACATTATTTATATGGTGTTCACGTGGATATTTACACAGATCATAAGAGCCTTCAGTATATCTTCAAGCAGAAAGAGTTGAATCTGCGGCAACGACGATGGTTAGAATTGCTAAAAGACTATGATGTTGATATTTTGTATCACCCCGGAAAGGCAAATGTTGTGGCTGATGCTCTTAGTCGTAGATCGATGGGAAGTCTATGTGATGTACGACCAGATAAGAGAGAAATGGCCCGTGAGCTCCAACAGTTAGCTAGCCTAGGAGTCTGAGTAGTGGACTCAAGTAGCAGTGGAGCTACTATTCAGAATTCTGCAGTCTCGTCGCTAGTAGCAGAGGTGAAGGAGCAACAATATGGGGATCCTATGCTAATGTAGTACCGAGATACACTCCCTCAGAAAGAGGAGTCATCATTTGATACTTCAGGAGACGGAGTTCTCCGATGCCGAGGCAGATTATGTGTCCCTGATGTGGCAAGTTTACGCCACCAGATTTTGAGAGAAGCTCATTGTTCTCGTTATTCTGTTCACCCCGGAGCGACGAAAATGTATCATGATCTTAAGTCCATATACTGGTGGAATGGAATGAAGAAAGATATAGCGGAATTCGTAGCTCAATGTCCAAATTGTCAACAAGTGAAAATCGAGCACCAAAAGTCGGGTGGATTGTTGCAAGCTATAGAAATTCCGACTTGGAAGTGGGAAGTGATTAACATAGACTACATTTCAGGCTTACCCCGTTCTCGACGTAAGTATGATTCCATATGGGTGATTGTGGATAGACTCACAAAGTCAGCTCATTTCTTACCGGTCAGAACGGCCTATGTGGCAGAAGATTATGCAAGGCTTTACCTTAAAGAGATAGTGAGACTCCATGGTGTTCCGGTATCTATTATCTCCGATAGAGGGAATCAGTTTACGGCTAACTTTTGGAAGTCTTTCCAAGAGGGTCTAGGGACCCAAGTGCGCCTTAGCACGACCTTTCATCCGCAGACCGATGGGCAAGCTGAACGCACCATTAAGACTCTTGAGGACATGTTACGGGCATGCATGATAGATTTTGGAGGAAACTGGGATGACCATTTGCCACTCATTGAGTTTGCTTACAATAACAGTTATCATTCTAGTATTCAAATGACACCGTACGAAGCTTTATATGGGCGAAAGTGTAGATCCCCAATTGGGTGGTTTGAAACAGGGGAGACTAAATTGATTGGGCCGGACCTGGTCCAGCAAGCTATAGAGAAAGTCAAGCTCATAAAAGACCGGTTGTTAGCAGCCCAAAGTCATCAAAAGTCCTATGCGGATAATCGTCGAAGAGACTTGGAGTTCAAAGTGAAAGATTGGGTATTCTTGAAAGTGTCGCCAATGAAGGGTGTAATGAGATTTGGAAAAAAGGGGAAGCATATCCCCCGGTATATTGGGCCATATGAAATTGTACGAAAGATAGGCAAAGTGGCCTATGAGTTAGACCTACCTCCAGAATTGGAGTCAGTCCATCCAGTATTTCATGTCTCGATGCTTCGAAAATGTGTTGGAGATCCCACTAGGATCGTCCCAGTAAATGATGTTCAAGTGATAGAAAAGCTATCTTACGAAGAGGTACCCATTGCCATATTAGATAGGCAAGTACGGAGGCTTAGAAACAAATAAGTGGCCTCGGTTAAGGTTCTATGGAGAAGCAGTAAACGAGAAGAGATGACATGGGAAGTATAAAAGAGTATGCGATCCAGATACCCGCATTTATTTCAGCCCTTGGAAAAAGTCCAAGATGAGACGTCGAGATCATAAGGTATGCATGTTTTCCTTTTATGCTTTTTGGGTCGTGTGTGGCAAAATTTTTATGTTATTGTGTTGTGGCCCTGTGAGGCATCGATATTATGGGTTGTTGTGGCAGGATGGTAGAGCCATATTATAGGGGAAACTCTGGCGAAATTTTTAAAGAATTCCCGAAGGATTTAACATCCGAGGACGAATGTTCTTAAGGGGGGAAGAATGTTACACCTCGGAAACATCTTCCATTGGTACGCGAGTGAATGACCTAGTGATGAGCACGAGTGTATGATGTTTCCATGAGTAAGAAACGACATTTGATGACCCTAAATAAGATTCCAAAGGCAATCGCAATAAGAGAGAGGTTATGCTCCATAACGAATAATTATAGGTTTTGGAAATGTGAAAAGTTGCAAGTTTGCATTCTGGCCAGTGGTCGTAAAATGAAATACGGACCGTAAAGTGGTATACGGTCCGTAAACTGCCATGTCGTATTATGGTTTCCAAAACTTCAAACTTTCTGCCAAATGATCAATGGTTAAATACAACCTGGAATATGGACCGTAAAGTGGTTTGCGGCCCGTAAACCATGATCGTAAATCACCATATCCCAGCCTGATTTTCTGGTTCTGTTATGATTAAATACGACCACGAAGGAAGGTCCGTAAACTGGAATACGGACCGTAAACCAAGTTTACGACCACTGTGCACTTGAAATCAGATTTTTAAGTCATTAAATAAAGGGACCAAGGCTTATTTCATTTCACTTCTATATCACACCCCTTATCTCGAGAACATCTCTCTACATATATTCCACAAGAATTCAAGGATATTTGGTGATCAACAACATAAATCAAGGGAATTAAGTGTAAGAAAACCATCAAGATCATCCAAGGTCAAGAAATCCAAATGGAGATAAGCTAGGGTTTTGCTCAAAGTGGAGTATTATCAACTAAATCTTGTTCCTAGAACATCTAAGGTAAGATTCATGATGTTTATATGTTGTTTATGATATTGGAGAGTTGAAATACTTGGAGTGTAGAAGAATATGGTAAAATGGGTCATGAATGATGAATAGTACCATTTAGAGAATTAGTTGGAATCGAATCATGATTGTTGTTATATTGTGACATGAATGGGTTATAAATGACGTTGAAAGACCATGAAATAGACATTGTATGTGAATGGACGAAATCATGTGTTATAGCCATAGATATGGGCAAATGAATGTAAATTGAGGAATGTGGATAATGTGAATGACTAATGACCATTGTTATGATATTGTGAATGTATTGTTGATGTTTGGGAGTTAAATTATGATGTGAAGGAAATGTTGTCCGATTTTCCCCTAGCTTTAGCCATGTGTGCTAATTATCGATTCTAATGATAGTATGACTTTAATAAAGGTAGAAACGCTAACGTTGGAGGGGAACGCGCAAGTGTAGAATAGTGCGACGGAAAGGTATGTAAGGCTAACCCTTCTTTCCTAAGGCATGGTTCTTTGGCCAAACATCTAAATCCTCTATACGAGTATGTTGTCTTCCAAATGAATTGATCTTCCGAGCTTGTAAGCTCACGATTCTTGATACGCTACGATTGTACTAAGTTTCTTGTATTACGAGTAGGCCTATTAAGGTAGAAGAGGTGGATGACGATAGTAGTGATAATGCTATTGATGATGACTATAATGATAATAACGGTGACGATTATTATAATGATGATTAAAAGTAAAGATGTTTATGAGCTATTATGTATATGTACGACTATTATAGAACCCCGAGCTGATGAGGCCGGGTATGATATGTAAATAAGTATGTATACGATTACGTAATGCGCGCGCACCTCTGCAGAGGGTACGGATAACCCTGAAGCCTTGCTAGGGCCAGGTATGAGTAACCTTGAGCCTTGGTTGGCCAAGTATGTATGAAACGCCGATCCTCCGTGGTCGGGTATGCTATGGAAATGCTACGTATATGATATGAGTACGAATATGATATGATTATGTATATGAATGTGAATAAGGGCATGTATACGAATACGAGCACAAATATGGTATGGGTACTATCACGGAATACGGATAATGATGTATGTACACAAATACGTATTAACAAGGGAAAGTGTCACGACCCAACCCCGTGGGCCGCGATTGGTGTCCTAACTGGGCACCCATACGTACCTACCTGACAGAATTAGCGTACTAGCTAATTAATCAGATTAGACATACACAGATTCATACGGTTACAGAATACATCGCGCGAAAAGATATATACAGACGTAGACTTATACATAAGCCGTCAAGGCCAGCATAGCAAGCGAAGTAACTTAAATCGCTATATCACACATACCTACCGGAACAGTGATAACCCATAACCCACAACCATGTCTACAGGCCTCTACAGACAGAACAGAAACAGATGACGGGACAGGGCCCCGTCGTACCCCAAATAGACAAATGTACAGAATACACATCAGAACAAAATATATACCAAAAGTATATGCTCCGGATCAAAAGGGAGCACTCCAACAGCAGAACAGGTACCCTAAGCTGGAGGCGTATCTCGAGGTGCGTCTGTACCTGCGGGCATGTAGCGCAGCCCCCGAAGAACAGGGGGTCAGTACGGAAATGTACCGAGTATGTAAAGCGGAATGTAACAAGTATAATCTTAATCTGAATCAGAAATACAGAAATATAATGGACAAACTCGAACCCAAAACCGAAGCAGAAACACAGAGTATACGGACAGATCCACAATATATATCTTAAGCACGGGGCATAGCCGACGGAGTCGTGATATGAATCAGAAGGACAGAGTATAGCTGACAGAATCATAACACAGATCAGAAGTGCAGAGTGTGACTGACAAAATCGCAAACTGAGTCAGAAGTGCAGAAATATGACAGACTGAGTCATAAGCCGAATCAGATGTCAGACGTACAGAAGTGCAACAGGCAGAGTCATAATCCAGATCATATTTTCCAGAAGTGTGACAGACAGAATCATACTCCAGATCAGACATACAGAACTGTAGTAGACAGAATCATGCATGCAGAGTCATAATCATATACAGACATACATATCATAAATCAGATCCCGGCCCTTTTATAAGGGATGCGGTAACAGAACCCGGCCCTCTTAGTACGAGACGCGGTGGACAGACAGATCAGATCAAATGCCATCCTGGCCGCCATCCCCGACAAATCACATAATCAAATCATAATCAGACATAAACAGATCCCGGCCCGTACATCCGAGGGACGCGGTGAATAATGCAGTGGAAGTGCACGAATCACAGAACCTGGCCCGGGCGCAGTGAAGGAAGCATTGAGGCATCCACGAACAGATTAATGAGAAACCATATGCATACAGACTCAATAAAACGGAAATAGTCCAGATGATAGGTCAAATCGAATAATCGGACAAAATCCATAGTGGATACGCATAAATGTCATTTGGAATGGCACGACAGATTATATCAGAATAAAATGTCTAGAACCGCTCCAGACGTTAGAATATATTATGAGACTCATAACTATAGTCATAACAATTGTCATTTAGCGGACAGAATAATAACCAAGAGTTACCTGCAAGTTTCGGACAGAAATGGGTTAATCAGAGCCATACAGAAAATATCAATATTTCGTGGGCCCACCTTGGGCCGAGCCGAGTGGACATACATGAAATTATGGATCATAAGTAATATGGAGTCGTTCATGAGAATTTTAGGGCATTCCGGCTCCATTAGCAAACGTCGCACGCTTATAGGTCAATTTGGCGGCAACTTAGAGAAACTAGTTCAATCTTACTGAAAGATTTGGAGCCAATTTCAATATCGAATTCCGAGGAACAGGGTCGTTTCTGAGGCTCGCGTATGAGCCTATTACACTTAGAACATGCCTAAGAAAGAAGGAAAAGACTTTACATACCTTGGTTGAGTCCTACGCTCGTCCAAACTCGATTCCTGTTTCGCCCAAAGACTGTAAATGGTCACATTTACCAGTTACTATTCATGAGACTTAAAATTTCAATCTTAACCAATGCTTGCCTACCGAAATTTCGGCAGCACTTCCCCTATAAATGCGACACCCCGAGAACACAACTTGGCTCAGAATAGCAACGACCAACCCAACAACAATACCAACAACAACTACAAAACGCAATAAGGCATAACTAGTCCTCCTTCCAACATAGTGTAACAACTCTCATTTCCAATCTCACATTTCCAACCCAATCTCAATATCTTCATATTCACTACTAATCAAGATCGTTACAATGTCATTTGGAAGCATTTCGTATCATTTCTACAATATATACACAAGATATACAAAAATATACAAAATTTCCACCAACACCATAATTCACCTAAACTTCCAAATCACATTATTTTCCCTCCAAGCTTACTAACAACAATCATATTTCACATTTAGAACTTTAATCCCATACTCATATAAAATCATGAAAAATTAATATAATTTCTCATAATTACATGCAAGCACTTCCAATGTCAATCCAAATCATTAAACCTCTATTTGCATCACAAAGGTCACAACGACACAACTAACAAACTAAATGAACTTGAATTCATTTTTTCCTCTACACCAACATGGCTCATGGCCAACACATCATTTACACACACACACGCCATGCACACACACACCATACTTCCATGATTCTCATCTAATTCTAATTATTATAACACATACACTTATTCCATAACACAAAATATAGAATTCATACCTTTTCTTTAAATTCCAACTTTCCGCAAACGTGGTTCTTTCGCCAAACTAATTATACCACATTCAAGAGCGTCTTGAGCTTGTTACTAATTCAAGAAGAACAAGGTTTTTGGACCCAAGATTGATGCACACAATTTTTTTTTCTTCCTCCTTCTCTATTGGCCGTGAGGCCTTCTTCTTTTTTCCTCTCAATTTCTTTTTGTGTTCTTGAAGTTTCTAGTGAAGATGACTCATATATGGTCCTTTATTATCATTTTGCACATGGAAATTAATAAAATTCCATGGGCTTGGACCTCAAAATGGCCGGCCACCCCCTCTAAAATTGGGCCTCATTTTTCTTTCCATTTTGTGAGCCCAATTCATTAAAATTCTTATTTTGTAATTCCCGGAACAAATTTCCAAAATTCCAATTTTTGCCCTTGGTCTCCTTCCATATTTTCTACATCAATATTTTCCATGCACAACTTATATATATATATATATATTGAACCAAATCAAAATATAGCCTTGTCTTTAGCTTGTCACAATTATTTCAAACAAATTTTCAAATATGCAAAATTGCGGGATATAACAGAAAGTTCCTATGAAAGGCAAGTAAGTGTATATGACGACAATATTGCCATCTCCCATCCCATGCTATTTCTTATGTTGCTATTTATGCTTCTATATTGATATTGATCATGCTTTATATACTCAGTACATTCTTCGTACTGACGTCCTTTTGTTTGTGGACGCTGCGTCATGCCCGCAGGTGCATAGGGAGACAGGCTTGATCCATAGCTGCTTTCTCAGAGACTTCACAGCAGAGCTCCATTTCATTCGGAGCCATAGCTTTTGGGTACTTAATATTTTGTGTACATAATTGTGGGCATAGCGGGGTCCTGTCCCGCTCATGTGATATGTTATAATCTCCTTAGAGGCTCGTAGTCACGTGTGTATGATTAGTTGTGTCCGGCCTTGTCGGCCTATATTTTGTGTATCTTTTGATAGCCTCGTCGGCTTATATACATTTGATGTGGCATAGATGTCAATGATGATTTAAAGATGTTGTCCAATGGGACTAGCGTGATTAAAAAAAAAAGGGAGATGTATGTTTAATCGTATGGCTCACCTAGATGTAGGTATATGTGTAAGCCAAGGGTGCCCGGGTGGGCTAGCACCGGGTGCTCGTTGCGGCCCTCTAGACGGGTCATGACACATGCATATTTGAATTAAATCAGTGGAAGTCTTTAGTAATCAATACTTGTCAAACATAACGACGTGCCTGAGAGTTAATCAATAACTCAACAACTACCCACAAGAATGTATACTATGGAGCTTCTAAGATAAAGAAATAATAGTTTGACTCATCGGGACGCAGCTCAAAAACTAATAATGAATGAACGAATAAATAGGGTGTCCCACGAATGACCGTGTGGACTCACCAAATCAGCAGCAATAGCAAGTCCTTCCTAAGTGCCTGAAGTATCAAGAACCTGCTCTTCTCTGCTATTTAACATACCATGAAAAACAACAATGGTATGCCTGAGTACTTCGTACTCAGTGAGTGCCTCAGGGACAACAAGTAATATGAAAATAAATTATAATAATACATAAAGAAATCAATCCTGAAAAGATAGTCTAAAACCAGTTATTTCACTTTGTGATTCTTAATATCATTTGTTAAACATACAAGCCATTTCACGATCCTAGTTTCCATTATGCTTTAAATTGATCTGGCATAAATACCAGTTCCATAATAAAGATGGATATCACTATCGTCCATATAGGCCCAACTCAATATCAACAACACTGCGCAATACACAAGAATATGGATTCACGGTCGTTACTCTTCCTCCCGAATAGCAAGGCCAATAATATACCCCAGGTAGTGAACTCAGAAGTGGCCACTCTTCCTCCCGAATGGCAAGGCAATTAATACACTAGGATCCATAATGGCTACTCTTCCTCTCGCATAGCAAGGCAAACACAACAACAAAGTCCATGGCATAGAAGCCGATTCATAATGCATTTGTAAGGTAGCCACATCATCAATTGTCAGTAAGGTTCATTATGCCATATCGAAAGAATAAGTCATTCCAATCAATGTTTTGAAAACGTA
This sequence comes from Lycium barbarum, assembly GCF_019175385.1. NCBI lineage: Eukaryota > Viridiplantae > Streptophyta > Magnoliopsida > Solanales > Solanaceae > Lycium > Lycium barbarum. The sequence continues at coordinate 32,768,956 of NC_083339.1, read as the reverse complement.
TAACTCCTTTACAAAAGATTTTCATGTCCCAATTCATCATTCAGAATGTCATTACCAACTCTTAACCATCATTATTAAGCATCTCTCATAGAGGAAAGCATTCATTAGGGTTTGTTACAATCTAGGTTTAATGTGGTTTGTCCCCTCACACATATTAACCACCATTTAGACATGAATTAGAGTTCAAGAAACATGAAAAGATTACCTTTCCTTTCATTCATTAATGAATCTTGAATAAAATTTATACTTCCAACAATAGCTTCAAAAAGTGATTTTCGTTCAGAATAAGTTTTCAAAAGAGATACATATAAATCACCTTTATAGTCAAAAATGATTTTAAAAGAGACATACCTTAATTCTCGCTCAAGCGTACTTCCCACAATCCAACAATTATTCTACAATATTTTTAGATAGTAGAGGTTAGAACTCTAACCTATTTCCACTGATAAACCCTTCTTACCAACGAAAGCTAGGGTTTTCATGACTAGAACGTGTTCTTGAACAATTCATAAATCAATCATGGATTCTAATCTCGTAGGACAACCTGCACTAGTCTAAACCCTTTTAATAACATCACAAAATTCAAGGATCATACCTTATTGAAGGAATATTAACTTCTCCCAAACGTCCCTTCTTCTTCTCTTTCTTGGGTTTCAAGAATCTAGGGTTTGTGGAAGATGAACTAGTGTTAATTTGATGTTAGATTGATGTTGAAATGATGGGAATTGATCAATAACATACCTTATATCTTTTGGGGATGTTTTAGGGTTGTTTCCTCTTGGGAAGTCGGCCAAAATAAGTAGGAATGAATATAACGAAGTTAGGCCTTTATAAAATTAGAGAAAAATCGCTTCAGGCGTAAAATGGCCTGGTGCTTCGCCCAGGGCGCCGCACACGGTGTATCCATTTCGACGGCATAAAAATTTTGAGTTTGCTAAAAATTTGGCTTGGGGCGGCGCCCCTAACATGGTTCAGTAAAATGGGCATAACTCCTAGTACAGAGTTCTGTTGGAGCTGGGAAGCCTACCATTGGAAAGGTATTTTAAAGATCTACAATTTTCATTGAGGAAGTATTCCAAAATTCTCAACCTATTGTCACGAAACTGGCTTAGAAATCAGACCTACTAAAACTTAGGCGAATTTAAGAGCCCTTAAGATCTTCAATTGTTAGTTTGACTTCAAAACGACTATCTTCCACCCGAATTCATCAAGAATGGATTCATATAAGTATAATATAATCTTAACACTAGAGTTTTACATATTCACACCTAGTTCGAGTTTACGGGGCGTTACATACCTACCAGTACTTTGATTTTGTACTGACCTGCACTTGCTGCATTCTTTCATGAATGTAGAATTCCAGGTTGGATCTACTTCTGCTTCTCGTGGCTGATAGTCGCTCCGTGATTTTCTTAGAGTCTACAGGGTGACCGCGAGACGTCTGCCGCCTTGAAGATTATTCTTATTTATGTCTTATTTCCTATTTCGAGACATATTTGGACTTGATGTATTATTGATATTCTAGACTTGAAAATTTTAGTTAGATGCTCTTGTATGACCAAACCAGATACGGGGGCGGATCATTTACTTCCGCATTTTCTTATTTATATTATAATTGTGAGATTTTTTCTATTCTACTTCTTGTGCTATTTTCTATTATTTGTGAATGTTGAGTTAAGGGTCCGCTTACTGAGGTGGGAAAGGCATGTACCCGCACGACTAGTGAAATTGGGTCATGACAATAACATAACCTCTTTGTGAACGATTTTATACATAAGCTGGGAGACAAGGCTGCAACATGAACATCATAGATTTATTTCGTATTTCCACCAACTCGACTAAGCACGAGCTAAATCTAGCAATACCCATTTACGAATTTATGTAAACTTTTGATAATGGAGTAAGATACCTTAAATGGGTTGCATGCGTGAGATACCACCCAGGTTCGAGGTTCCCGCTCTTATCCAAGATGATACGAGAATGGAAATCGAAAACTACAAAGCATTACGTACTTTCCGAGCCTAAGTTGAAGTTGGAACCCACCAAATTGGGTTAAGGTTGGGGTGGAGGCTAGAAGGAGTGTTAGAGAGGTTTCTAGAGACTTATAGGTTGTGATAATGGGTGAAAAATGAGCAAAAAAAAAAAAAAACGAGTTTAGGGCTATTTATAGGGCTGTGGGTCGGGTCACTTAATGGGCTTTTAAGTGTGCTTCTAGGGTTTTCGCGCAAGTTCGTGGGCTTCCAGAAGTCCGTTTTAAAAGGCCCATAACTCCCTACTCCAATGTTGTATCGATGAACGATTTGGTGCGTTGGAAACTAGACTCGATGAACTTTATTTTGGATAGCTTATTCAATCCATAACTCTTCATAGGCTAGGAGATATACCTCGCTCAAGTTGGACCAAAAATCCTTTCTGAAATTTTCCCTATTTTTCCCAAAGCGTTGACAACTTACTTTCTCCAACACGCTTGACTCTGGAACCTTTAGCTATTCTCTTATTACTTGTTAAAAGTCTTTCTTAACCTTATAAGAGTTCCATGGCCTCTCCGGGATCATGTTCATTTAGTAATGGAACTAATGATATGAAATTCTTCCAAGGTGTAACACCCGTTTGTCATGACATATATCCCGCGTATGCTCTTGACGTTAAACCTCCATAACCACCTTCTCTGAAGATATGCCATAAGCACGGAACGTCCTTAGCTCCTAGTGGGTGAGATGTAACATTCTTCCCCCCTTAAGAATATTCATCCTCGATTGTTCAAAGACAGTGAGGGAAAACTCATTATGCTAATTCCTTAGAATTCCCTCTAGCCATTCGGGCCCCAAAAGCATTTGCATTACTCAACCGAACTGGTATATGAGGTAGTGTTCCCAAAAACATATCGCCTCACAATTGCAATATAGCCACTCCATGAGGAACCTAAATATGACCTGAATTTCACTTCTTCCTTAACTTACCACGTACATTCTTTCTCGCCCGTTGAAGGTAGTAGTCGGTCATGTGCAATTCTTTTAATCCTGACAGAAGCCCCAATTCGTAAGCTTTTTAATTGACCTCCTGGAATGTCTCATAAGTATTGATGGATCCCAAACTGAGTTGTTTTTTTCTTCGTACTGAACCCCAAATCATTTCTCTTATACAACCGTTCTAGGAGTACTTTATTGTCAACACGAAATTTTGTATTTCACCACATCGCCCGTCTGAATAGGACTCCTAACGATTTTAAACTATCCTTGATCAATGCCGGCTCACTGTTACTTAGGAATTATAACCTCGAAGAAAGATATTCTCCCCAGACTTATTTCAGTAAGCTCGAAACAGGTTATTCGCATGAAGAGTACCAAAAGTTGAAATGTTCGGTGCAAGGTATTACATTCCTTCCCCCTTTAGAAGCATTCGTCCTTGAATGTATGGGGGTTTCATTAATAGATAACAAGTTATATCTTTATCTGCACGTGATTTATTCATATACAGCTATTTGTGGAACCTGCTCCTATATTCGTGGTTACCCTGCCTTATCCTTGAGGTTCATACTTACTTTTGCTTATAGCTCAGCTTTTGCTTCCCACTACTGAACAAGTATCCAAACGCTACTTTTATCCTTAGTTGCGCCTATGGTCACAAATGACTATTCTCCTTAGACGCCGCGAAGTTCCAGGTACCTTATTTTCTCCTTGTTGTTCGCATCCTCCTTGGTTCTTAGCTGCTGTGGATATAATTCATTGTAAGCTTTTAGAGATGACTACTTTCCCCCCCTTAATCTTATAAAGTTACCATTCCTTGCGCTTTCTATGGGCGATATTTGATCTTTGGGTAAAATCCTTATGACATTCCTTCCTTTGTCCTCTTTCCCTGTATGCCATTCCTAGTTGTAGTATGCTGGTAGTGACATAAATTCTACGGGGTTGGTTTCCTTCAAATGTTTGCCCTTTACATCAACCTTCCAGTTTTCCCTTTGAACCTAGACCTATGGTCTCCTGTTACCGCATTTCTTAACCATGTTATATCAGTCTCAGAACTTTCTCGCATTACTGGATTTCTAAACGCGTTGTCGTTATCGTAAATCCTTAATTTTTGCTCCAAATGCCCTGTGCTATTCGCTTGATACCTTTCCTTGGACACAGGACCATAGATAATAACCATCATCACATTTCCTTTTAAGCTTGGTATATTGTTGCTTCAGCGACTCTAGTCCTATCCGTTTTTCCTTCGTCTATGTCCTCTTACTTATCTATTCGACATTGGTCAAAACACTATAATTTATTTTCTTTCGGGTTGTAGTGATACCCTCCAGATGGCATATACGTTTTATATCATCTGCGTCCTTAATTTAATTATCCTATTGGTACCTCCTAAACTGGAATGTTAAATCGTTCTGCTGACAATCTCTTATTGATAATGATTAGTTTGCTTTCCATTTTAAGGGTATAATCTCTACAACCCTTATATTTTGTAACCTTGACTTAGAATATTAAGTCTTCCCCTTCTTGCCTTGCTCCTTTGCCTAACTGCGAGTCTTCTCGCACCATTATACCTTTTTCTAGTACTTGTACTCGCTTTTTGTACCTACCCCTAACATCTTGCGTATCTTAGGGTTGTACTCCTCCATGCCTTACCTTTACCAATCCTTCCTTGCTTATGGCCTTGCAAAATTCCCCTATTAGGGTGCAATGGGGTTGTAATTCATGTCCCTTTAATGATCGTGTCGGATCGTCTTACTGGTATGCCGTATGTGCCTTCATAGACTCACCTATTGACCCTTTTTGTTTAGCGGTTTCCCCTTCTGTTACTTAGACACATGCTCCCTTTTGCTTACTAAACTATCTCCTTCCCATGTTAGCTCCTTTTGACAAGCATTTATTATCCTTTCTTATGTTCTTAACTTCCTTTTCTACCTCATAACTTCCCCCCTTATAGGGATGTGGCTACCTGTCGCTTCCAAAAACTCCTTTCTGCCTATTAATGTTGTTACTCCATCTTCTGGCGGTCTTCTGGCGCCTATGAGTGGTTAGGCTCCTTCTTCAAGTCATTCTTTCCACGGGAGGGAAAATTTCTTCATTTTTATCACCATTCTTACTAGCTGAGCTTGATATACGGTACTCATGTCTCATGTCACGGAATCACTATGTTGTTTAGGCCTTGTACATTCTGCTCATACTCTTGTTGTTCACAAAGTTGGGATATCATCTTTAATAGTATAGAATTCATTTGTTGCCTTCAACATAGCTTATCTACCTCCCCTCTTGTCGGTCTTACCGCATGTGCCTGTTATTTCAATGGCCTTGAAGTTTTTCGTTATGGAGTCACTTTCCCCTCCCTTACTACTAATTTGTGGCCGAGCGTATTCCTCAAGAATGCGACAAGTCCTTACGTTAGTATGTACTTCTTACTTTTCATGATATCCTTTGTACGACTCCCTGTTCCTAACTAAGCATTTCTTAGTGTATCATTTACCTTGCGGTTCCTTTAGTTTTCTTATTAGTGCTAATTCCCTTAAAATCAACTTCTTCCAGTTATCCATACTTTCACGACCTCTGCTCCTTGAGCGCACAATTACCCGAATTTTGTTTCCCTATAATCCTTCTCGTACTTATGATCTTGTCATGCATGTCTATGTATCATTCTCTTTTCTACTTTACAATTCTCTAAGATTTTCCGCATCGTCCTATCTTACTTAGAGCTTGTCGGGCGAATTTCGATTTGTTAAAACTTTTACTGCTCGATGAAAACTATTGTTCCTATCGTGGAGCTCCAACATCCTCCAGTATGTCGCGAAGTATATGCCCGCCCTCACATTGTACTTAACCATGCTTGATATCATTTGTACTATGATATGTACTCATGACACTGTTTTATTGCACATGATTTATAAGAGTATTCTCTTCATCATCTATCCCCATCCCTTTTTGTGTCTAACCGTCCGTCTCTTTTCCCTAGAGCTAATCCCTTACATATAATAGTTCATGTACATCCGTATTCTGTTGTGAGCTCTAACTTAGCTTCTTTCTTCTTTTGTAGATGAATATTCCCTTGTGGCCTTTCACACTTAACAGCTCGCTTCATTATTGGTCGCGAGTCCATTCTTTTGTAAAGCAAGTGGGACCGCTGTGTTTGCGTAGCCTTCCTTGATAACTATTGTTCATTTCTGTTATGGTGCACTTTATCTCTACTTCTCTTCAGGTGCCCTTGTTCCTTTATATTTATCTATACAACTCAAGAAAGCTCTAGAATTCTCTCAATACTTCATCCATAGAAATTCAAGGGAATCAAGGGAAGAAACTAGGATCATCAACACTAAACTTATGAAACAAGTGAATGAAACCTAGTTGGAAGTCATCTTCTCCAAGAAATCACAAAATAGGTAAAAGAGGGTTTTGGTGCACAAGGAAGGATTCTACTCTAAGCTTGTTCCACCACCATCCAAGGTGAGTTTTATGACTTTAGCATGTGGTTTAAAGTATTAGAAGACTAAGACACTTGAATTGTAGTAAGACATAGGAAGTGCACCATTATTTAGTGAATAGTGTCACTGTGGAGTGATGGTTGAATGGAATCATGGAAGTTGATATGCTATGATTATAAATACGTTATAAATGACGTTTTGACCATGGAATAAGTGCGACGCATGAGTAAAAGTGAAGATTAGCTAAAACCACTAAATGTGGAGAAATTGGAGGAAATTGGTGGATTTTGCTAAACGTACATAAATGATGATTGCTAATTTCTATATTGTGGATATTGTCGCGAATGTTTTGGAGCAAATATAGAATATGGGAAACGCAGTATAAACAAAGGTAGTGCTGCCCAATTTTCCCTAGAAATAGTAGTCCGTCCTTATAATTTCTTAGCTAACGACGACATGAATTCTCTTGAAGGTATATGCACGCGCAACAAAGGAAGTACGAGCAAGCGATAAGAATAGTAAACGTTAAAGGTATGTGAGGCTATTCCCTTTCTTTCAAAGGCATGATCCATAGCTTACGATTTCATAAATGCTCCCATCCTTTCCTTGCTATCAAAGGTTAAAAAGTCTAAGATTCCGAAACATGATTTCCTTCTTGATATTCCATAAATGTTTTCCAAGTACTCCTATTTTCCTAAACCAAAGGTTGTGATTATGTGAATTCTTATGATAACGACGAAGGATATGTTTTTCAATAACAATGATGATGTCAAAAATGAGAATATTATTACGCTGACCATGATGAGAGCAAATCTTATGTTTAAAAGTTTCAAGTTTACGATTTCAAGGACTATATGAAAACGTCGAGCTATTTACTGATTTCTCAATTTATTCATGGATGGTGACTTTATTTCTAAACCTTCCAAAGTATATGAATGGATGCCTTATGAAGTTCATGATTTTATTCTATGTTTTCTTTTAATGATATTCTTCATTTATAGTCTCGCCTTATAATAATTGTTCCTTCAAGGTGAGACAAAGCGACGGTGATTACTCCATAACATAATCAGAGGCTTTCGACCTTACGTCACTCCGACGTACTTACAGCTTTTGCCTGGGCTCTCAAGCATGCTATGTATATTATGTATGTATATATATGATATGAAAATGTTTTCAGAGGAAATGGGGAAAGGTGAGGCACTATAGACGCATAGCCACCTAGTCAGCTGGCATATCATGATTTCATCCTGGACGCGGGATATATGTGTTATGGATCGGGCCGTACGTTCCTCGGCACTAACTTATTATATTTATGGATCGGGTCGTACGTTCCTCGACACTAATTTATGATGACATATGGATCGGGCTGCGCGTTCCGCAGCAATTTACTATATGATGCTTTATGAGTATGCATTCATGGATCCGCCTTAAGAGGCAAGCAGTTATCGATTATCTCCTTGTACTTACTTTACTTTCTTATTCTTACTTTATTTCTTGATGTATGCCTTACATACTCAGTACAATGCTCGTACTGACATCCTTTTCTTTGGATGCTGTGTTCATGCCCACAGGTAGATGGGAAAGCGGTCCAGACTGATAGGAGTCACTAGCCGAGCTGAAGAGTACTCCATCTTCCGGAGGTGCTAATTGGTTGTCCCTTTTGTGTATATAATTGTATGCCACTCAATAGAGGCTCATAGATGCTCGATGTGGGTTGTGTGGTTCCACAACGTGGGTAGTACGCATGTGTATAAGTATATTGAAATAAGTTTTTGTATCAACGCGTTATATTTTTGTAATGAAAAGCAAATCCTCTTTTTAAAGTTAACCGGAAATAGATGAATGATTGTTAAATGGGTTAGGTAAATGATAGTACGAGCGGTGCTCGGTGGTTAGTCCCGGGTACCCGTCGCGGCCCCTAGTCGAGTCGTGACAGAAGTGGTATCAGAGCAGTTCGTCCTAGGAAGTGTCTTCGAGCCATGTCTAGTAGAGTCTTGTTTATCGGTGTGTTGTGCACCACATCTATAAACATGAGGCTACCGGACATTTAGGAAAGATGACCATCATTCTTCTTAATAGATCGTGCGATAGAGCTGTGTCGTAAGATTATTCCTCTCCTAACGGTGCGTTGTCATTTCAGCAAAACCGATGAAGGGAAAAGCTACGACGGCCCAGAAGAGCAAGATGGTGGTTGAAGAAGGGCTTGATCGAGAGCCGTCTACGGATATGGAGGAGGGCGAACCCCAGAATAACGCCTCACTTCAATTTTCCCATACCTCGCCCACTTTTAAGGATCAGAGGGAAGCCTCGATCTTAGCTCCAGTACCCCCCCCCCCCCCCCCGTTCCTTCGCAAGATACCGCGGGCCAAGAGATGAGACAGGCCATTCTTTTACTGACTCAATTGGTAGCCGCTCAGACTCAGCGGCAGAATGCGAGTCACGATGACAGGGGTTGGAGAAAGGGAGTTAATTCCCTTGGGTCTGACCGTGAGATTAGAGATGCACCTCCACAGTTTCCTAGACCCAGATTTGATGGACCTGCTTATTCAAGGTCATCCCAGAGTCTCAGAGTTTCTCGTTCTCGGGTTCAGAGTGATTCCGGTCAGAAGAGGTCACCAGTACCACGATGTATTCAGTGTCGCAGGTTACATTGGGGACCGTGTCGTCGGGGCTCGGATGTTTGTTATGCCTGTGCTAGGCCAGGCCATTTAAAGCGAAATTGTCCATCGCTACGTGGTAAAAGTGAGGTTCGGACTACGGGAATGGTAACAGGCTCTTCATCATCGACACACCCTCCAAGGTCAGGGCCACATGGGCTAGTAAGTAGTGGTAGAGACCGAAGAACGCCTAGTCCAAGCGGATCCCAGCATCATACCCAGGCGTCAGCTGAACGACGGGATCCTGAGTCTTCCCCTGATATTACTCCAGGTTGAGTATGCCTGCTTCATGAGGCTACCCTATGTTACGAGCAGGTTAGCAAACGAGATCAAGAAGTGTCACTCTATAGGGTGGATTATGATCTGGGTACAATGAGCTGTAACAAGAATTGTTATGTAAAGTATAGCGAGAAGACGCCTAAGGGCATGGATGATATCTTTAGTTGGGCGTATAAGGCCGAGACTACGGTAAAGATAAATAATGAAAGTAGGATAATTAGTAGGAGGAAGGTCAACGCGATAGGAGCGACATGGGGGATGATCAGGACGGATAGAATTAGTTTTAGGCAGCAAGGGACGGATTGACACAGGTGGTGTATCCTAAATAACAAAGCAGTACTAAGTTAAGAATATGGTTCCTCATGCGAAGAGTCATGGTTCGATTATTAAGTGGGATGAGATAAGATAGCAAAGAGGAAATGTACGAAGTACGAGTGCCTAAAGAATAGTGGCGTGGTAGTTAAAGGAGAACATATCTCCTACAAATATCCCATACCAAGTTAGAACGAGTGAAGTGAATGAGGTAAAGAGTTGAAGAGGAAAAGATGATCATAAGTTATGGGTCTACTGTACGACGATGAAGCGATGAAGTAGAGTTATAACTAACAATGATAGTGGTACAATGCGGATATGAAATCGGTTCAAAGCGCAAACAAGAGTAAGAGAATAAGGAGGCATGGGGCGCATTAGCAGCGTAAGAGAGACCTAAGCCCTAGGGAAACGAAGATGGCATTACAAGTAAATTTTGAGCGCCGAAGAAAAGGGCAAGTGACATTAGATGGGTGGCATGGATAGCTAGAGTCACTATTAATGTAAGCATCCCTATGGGGCAGGAAGTTGTTAATCGGAGCAGATTAAGATATAGACACATAACTACTGGATGAGCTAAGTAACGTACGTTTTGCTCGGAGTGTTATATCGGGTGCATTTCTTGGTTATAAGACTGTAAGGCCAGCACGCTAAGACTCCACGACTCCACGTATGAATTGTTATAGCCATAGACTGTAGGGGACGGAATAAGTAAGGCGTAGTGTAGCCAGGAGTACGTGGATTCGAGATTTAAAGGTACGAGTAAAACCCTTAAAAGGGGGGAAGCAAATAGAGAGGACACCAGTGTGAAGGTTGAAATGATGAACCCTACGGGAGTGTACTGACTAAAAACGGTAGAATAAGGATACGCAAAAGAGAGAAGAAGGGGGAAGAAGAAGAGTCGTGAGTCGGCAAAGATAGTAAAACACTGGTGACGGGCAGAGGTGGACCCATAATTCTCTAAGATTATACCACCTCATCGTCCCTCTAAATTATAAATCTCAGATGAATTTGTAGCGAAGTGTAAGGCCGATCTATGAGACGTTGTGTCCCATAAGGTCCCAAGTGGCGCAGAACGAGGAAAATTATTTTTTGCGAAACTCCGATCGCGTGACATGGTTGGAGAAGAGTTGGAATCAGTTTAGGGAGTACTGATTAGTTACTATTACTCTTCCAGCAGAATGGAAACTCTCGTTTCTCTATCCTTATATTGATTTAATGACTTCCGGGATTGAATACTCTTTTAGCCCAAATGAAAATATAACCCCGGAGAATGTTGTGAATATAGTAGGTGACAGTAGCCCCAAGAAGAAGGCATGTAGGCATGAGACACATAATAATTCATGATATTAACATGGGTCTTATTGTAAAGTTACCCCGTTCTCGAGGTAAGGGCGTTAGCGAAAAGGTCATTGAGAAGGATATTGACACTTAGATGAATATGACTATGGATACGGCATACCGATGAATATGACTATGGATGCGAAGACAAACTTGGATATAGGTATACGGATGGATGGATACGAATGCGAATCGCGCAAAAAGAGTATGTAATTTGTAGATGTTTACGCGTCGCCAATGAGACCAAGTGAACACTTAGGAGAGGACTAGGAGGTAAAGTAAGGGTGAGAGAGTCATGATGCCCGGGGTGAGTTGAAGAAGGGTATATGGTAAACGAAACTGAAATGTCGAGTTGGAATTGCTATGAGAGACAAATGGAATAATTGCTTGGGGCATAGTATAAGTACAGGTTACATACTCACCATAGAAGCCCGAGGATATGACAACCTACGAGAGCAATAGAATCACGGAATAAAGGTGGAGAGTTAGGTTCTGATGCATTAGAACCTATAAGATCGTATACAACAAACAGGGTGGCTTATAAATATGTTAGAACTCCCACTAGGAGCATGTCAATAAAATGATGCTCAAATGACAAGAAAGTTGATGTATGAGAAAGTACCCTTTGCCACATTAGATAGGTAAGTGTGAGTACTTCGAAATAAGGAGGTGGCTTAAATTAGAGTTTGATGGCAGAAGCAATACTCGGGAAGAAATACTAGGGAAGCCAAAGTGAATGCGGAAGCCAAGTATCCGCACCTAGTCGAATCACCAGGAGAAGTTCATGATGGTATGTATGTTTTAATTTTATGTTTTTGGTCGTGTGTGCCCATAAATGTGTTAATATGGTGATATGGAGCTGTGAAGCGAAGATATTGTGGGTTGTTGTAATGGAAAGGTAGTGTCCAAATTACAAAGGAAACTCCGGCAAATTTTCTTAGAATCCCCGCCGATTTAACATTCAAGGACGAATGTTCCAAAAGGGGGGAAGAATGTTACATCTCGTAAATTTCTCCATACTTGTATGATGAGTGGAATGATGAAAAGTTTGAGTGTGGGGTGTTTTACTAAGCAAGGGGTGATGAATCGTGGATTTTTGGAAATGAAAAAGTTGTGGAATTTTATTCAGCACAGTGGTCGTGAAGTGGTATACGGCCCGTAAAGTGATTTACGGACCGTAAACCACCATCGTCCTCCAGCTTTCCAACTTCAACTTTCTGTTAAGTGGTGAAATGCTTAAATACGACTTGGAATACGGCCCGTAAACTGGTTTACGGACCGTAAACCTCGATCGTAAACTGCCATGTTCTTCAGCCAGCTTCTCTGTTTTGGACATGCTTAAAGACGACCACATAATACGGCTCGTAAACTAGTTTACGGCCCGTAAACTGTGGTTTACGACCACTGTTCACCCCGACTGGAATTCATTAAAGATCAAACTTTGAGTTATTAAAAGGGACCAAAGCCTCACTTTATTTCATTATTCATCTATACAACTCAAGAAAGCTCTAGAATTCTCTCAATACTTCATCTATAGAAATTCAAGGGAATCAAGGGAAGAAACTAGGATCATCAACACTAAACTTATGAAACAAGTGAATGAAACCTAGTTGGAAGTCATCTTCTCCAAGAAATCACAAAATAGGTAAAAGAGGGTTTTGGTGCACAAGGAAGGATTCTACTCTAAGCTTGTTCCACCACCATCCAAGGTGAGTTTTATGACTTTAGCATGTGGTTTAAAGTATTAGAAGACTACGACACTTGAATTGTAGTAAGACATAGGAAGTGCACCATTATTTAGTGAATAGTGTCACTGTGGAGTGATGGTTGAATGGAATCATGGAAGTTGATATGCTATGATTATAAATACGTTATAAATGACGTTTTGACCATGGAATAAGTGCGATGCATGAGTAAAAGTGACGATTAGCTAAAACCACTAAATGTGGAGAAATTGGAGGAAATTGGTGGATTTTGCTAAACGTACATAAATGATGATTGCTGATTCTATATTGTGGATATTGTCGCGAATGTTTGGGAGCAAAAATAGAATATGGGAAACGCAGTATAAACAAAGGTAGTGCTGCCCAATTTTCCCTAGAAATAGTAGTCCGTCCTTATAATTTCTTAGCTAACGACGACATGAATTCTCTTGAAGGTATATGCACGCGCAACAAAAGAAGTACGAGCAAGCGATAAGAATAGTAAACGTCAAAGGTATGTGAGGCTATTCCCTTTCTTTCAAAGGCATGATCCCTAGCTTACGATTTCATAAATGCTCCCATCTTTTCCTTGCTATCAAAGGTTAAAAAGTCTAAGATTCCTAAACATGATTTCCTTCTTGATATTCCATAAATGTTTTCCAAGTACTCCTATTTTCCTAAACCAAAGGTTGTGATTATGTGAATTCTTATGATAACGACGAAGGATATGTTTTTCAATAACAATGATGATGTCAAAAATGAGAATATTATTACGCTGACCATGATGAGAGCAAATCTTATGTTTAAAAGTTTCAAGTTTACGATTTCAAGGACTATATGAAAACGTCGAGCTATTTACTGATTTCTCAATTTATTCATGGATGGTGACTTTATTTCTAAACCTTCCAAAGTATATGAATGGATGCCTTATGAAGTTCATGATTTTATTCTATGTTTTCTTTTAATGATATTCTTCATTTATAGTCTCGCCTTATAATAATCGGAGGCTTTCGACCTTACGTCACTCCGACGTACTTACAGCTTTTCCTTGGGCTCTCAAGCATGCTATGTATATTATGTATGTATATATATGATATGAAAATGTTTTCAGGGGAAATGGGGAAAGGTGAGGCGCTATAGACGCCTAGCCACCTGGTCAGCTGGCATATCATGATTTCATCCTGGACGCGGGATATATGGGTTATGGATCGGGCCGTACGTTCCTCAGCACTAACTTATTATATTTATGGATCGGGCCGTACGTTCCTCGGCACTAACTTATGATGACATATGGATCGGGCTGCGCGTTCCGCAACAATTTACTATATGATGCTTTATGAGTATGCATGCATGGATCCGCCTTAAGAGGCAAGCAGTTATCGATTATCTCCTTGTACTTACTTTACTTTCTTATTCTTACTTTATTTCTTGATGTATGCCTTACATACTCAGTACAATGCTCGTACTGACATCCTTTTCTTTGGATGCTGTGTTCATGCCCACAGGTAGACGGGAAAGCGGTCCAGACTGATAGGAGTCACTAGCCGAGCTGAAGAGCACTCCATCTTCCGGAGGTGCTAATTGGTTGTCCCTTTTGTGTATATAATTGTATGCCACTCAATAGAGGCTCATAGATGCTGGATGTGGGTTGTGTGGTTCCACAACGTGGGTAGTACGCATGTGTATAAGTATATTGAAATACGTTTTTGTATCAACGCGTTATATTTTTGTAATGAAAAACAAATCCTCTTTATAAAGTTAACCGGAAATATATGAATGATTGTTAAATGGGTTAGGTAAATGATAGTACGAGCGGTGCTCGGTGGTTAGTCCCGGGTACCCGTCGCGGCCCCTAGCCGGGTCGTGACACCAGTACTTGCGTTTAATGACTTTATTTCGGGATTTAACCCCTTTTGTCCACAAAACGCTTCTTCTAAGCCATCATTAGGGTATTTCCAAAGTAAAGCACTTGATGACTAGGGAAAAGTAGCCATTCAAACATCTTTCGCATTATCTGCCTTAAAAATTCTCTATCACGGTTTCCCGCTCAAAGACGGGATGGTGGATACTCCATGAACGTTCGTGATAGCTGCTCGGCAACGAGGTAGGTTATGGTTTACTTGAGTTAGACTTTGAGTAGTAAATCATATATATGCTATAGAATTGACGAGAGAAATCAGGATTAGGTCTTCGGAGTTTGGTGGAATATTGTTTAAGTTAAGATAAATGTTGATTTCTATGGGCATTGTGCCATTAAGTGAATAAGTGAACCAAGATGCGTAGTTAATAGGACAAAAAGGGAAGCAAAGTGGTGAGTATGGTTTATTAGTGATTCTAGTTAGCATGGTAGGGTATGTGCAATTACCGAGTTGACCATAATGGAGTCTTGTGGTACCATGGGTAGGAGCGACCTATTGCTAAATTGTAGGTGTCCTCATTAGGCAGTCATGTTGTAGTTATTCGATGTACCAAGAATGCGGGAACAATCAGTATTTACTTCCTTGTTGATTCAGAGTGATTCCTTATTCACATTATTGATGAGTGAGTCCGAGTCTTGGTATGGCTATTGCGAGATGACTTGTATTTTTATTATATGTATCTTTAGGTAGTATCCACAATGTTAGAAGGTTGATTTCCTAAGTCTTGGTATGACTCGTGACATGGTGACTTGTGTTTCTTGATATTGATTTATTGATTGTTGACATTCCTTATTAATTGTGGAACAAAAATACTTTGTGATGAGAAAGATAATATAACTATGAAAAGGCACATTTGACAAGAGGTAAGGATGTGGCCTTGTTATGGGCTCGTGATTCGAGATCACTTCCGGAGCGAGTAGTACATAGACACCATGGGTCCCCTGCATGTCATGGCTATTTGGGCGAACATTACCATATAGCATATGTGTACTGATATGATACTAACATTGATTGCATTGTACTTATGTGTTCATATTTGTGATGGTGGCAGAGCTGATTCCGGTTGGATGACATATAGTGATGGTTCATTCTGCTAAGTTACAATTTATTTCCTCATAGTTGTGGAGATGAGGCGTTACAAGTAACCTCATAATCCGTTGATAAATAAAGGAAGGTAGGTTGAGTTGACCCCATTATTCGAGGCTAAGTGTTTGGGAGTATGTTGATTTTCTATCATTGATTGTATTGCTTTACTAGTTCTTACTTGATGCTTGATAAGTGGTTTGAGTTTGGTGTCCATTGCGGGTTGTGTGCTGATTGAGTCAAATCGTTAAATTACAAGTATGTTCAAGTAAGGAGGAAAAAGGTAATAATTAGTGGTCCCACTGAGTGTCGGTTGATAGGGAGGTTGAGGTCTGTCCTTTGTAAATTACCAGGGTTTAATTAGTCCAGGAGTCTGTCTGTAATATAACTGTTGTTATTTGTTGGTCCTTACTTCCTAGTGTTGCGTTGCATAGTAATGGGATACGTTCAGAACTATTTAAGTACGGGTAGTATTTAAAAAGGTGTTACGACTATACTCTTCTATTTATTCTGTTTGATTTTATATCGTGTTGCATGAACTACTCTTAGTCCACCTATGATGCTTACCAGTACGTGTGGTGTACTGATACTACTCTTGCTACATCCTTTGGGGTGTAGATGTGTTTCAGGTTGTTGCTTGAATGTTTCATTAGTTGAAGTGGCAGATATCTTCCTACAGCTTCTGCACATCTCATTCCGAAGGCGGAAGCTTTGTCTTTTAATTGTGTTATCTCTCTGTAATTTAGAAGCTCTTGTACCTCTCTAGACTAGATCCTTGGTAAAGTTGAATTGCTTTAAATAAATAAAAAATGTCTTCGTAATGTTCATTTTATTTACTATTGTTGGTTACATTTTCTTTCAAAACAACTTTACAAAGGGATTTAGTTGGTAAGGGTTCGCCTATCAGGTAGCGATAAGTTAGGTGCTCGCACGATACATAATTTGGGTCATGACAGTTGATATCGGAGCCCTAGTTTACCGATCTCACGAGTGCAAAAGCAATGTTTAGTAGAGTCTTATGGAGTGGTACAATGACGGCCGTACCCATCCACAAGAGGCTATGGGGCATCTAGAAAACATCCTTTCTTTCATTCCCATTGTGCTATCTCAGTCAGTTTCATCTCTAAGTTGAATTCAATTGGTATCTGGATGATCCCAATTAGTATCTGGTTGATTCCAATTGGTATCTGGCGGTGCAGTCCCATCAATGATCTGCGAATTATGTGTGTGTGTAACGTTTGTATACAATGAGTTCCCTGTGTTGCACAATCCTGTTGGGCAGTAGAAAATGCTCACTGACCCAAATCCTTCGCCGCAGCGGTGTACTCACCGCCATAGCAGGTTTACGCTGTAGTGGGACTTACTCCGCAACAGCGGACCTTCATGTTTCCAAAATTATCGTTGTCATGACCCAACCGGTGGGCCATGACGGGCACCCGAAGCTAACCTACCGAGCACCACAACGCGTACATCTCATAGTCATGTCTGAGTGGGCCATAAAGCTACCTCATAAATATCGTAACCTGTAAAGGGACACAAGCACAAAAGCTATATATATACACACACGTCATCAAATCGATCTCAAGTACACAAGCCGACTAGGCTACCAAAAATACGATGATACAACAAAGTGTGAACCGAGTAGGCATAGAACCTCTAACTGTACATATCTATCTACGAGCCTCTACTGGAATATATGATATAACGTGGCTGGAACAGATCCCGTCTTACCCATGCAATACATATATGACCATGATAACTCACAGAGCAACTCCAAAGTAAGTGGAGTGCCACATCACAGTCGGGTGAGTTGATATCCTACTGATAGAGTCGTCAACCTATATATCAAGACCTACGGGCATGAAACGGAGCGTTCACAAGTAAAAGGACGTCATTATGAATAATGTACCGAGTATTTAAGGCATAAGTAACAACATAATGAATGTATGAAAAGAACATAAGATAAAAGAGATCAGCCTGTACCTCTGAATGCCTCTTAAGGCAGATGTCATGCATGCTTAGCTTTTAAAAAAACACTTGTATACATACATCTATGTAGTATCCATCCCGGAAATTTAGGCTCGGTGTTATCATCATATCATCATCCCGCGTCTGGGGTGACATCATAACCTGCCCACTACAGTGGTGTGCACATCTACGTGCTTGCCCGGCCCACTATAACGCCGCGCGGTGTGACAAAATATATACATATATATAAAAGCATGCATGAGAGCCCAAAGAAAAGCTATGACTTTATCGGAGTGACGTAAGGTCGGTAAACCTTCGATTGTCATTATGGAACTATTATCAACAATATCATAAAAATCCTCGGACAATTATCAACAATATCATAAGAATCTCAAGATCCATAAGCTTCTAGCATTTCTACAAAAATAAGGACATTATGGATGTCATGTGAATGGGTTTGTATCAAAGGATCATGCTGTAAGAAAGGAAGGGACAACCTTAACATACCTTGTCGTCTCCTTAACTTAATTAACGCCTATCCTCCCGTGCTTGTAAATCTACATTCAAGATGATTCACACCAAGTTTAAGTCGTTGAAACACTTATAAGATCAAACTAGGGTATTAGGTGAGTTAAGGAAATTTGGGCAGCATCTACCCTATATCACTTACTTCCACCAAATTCCAAAACAACAGTAACAACATCAACAATACCATAGCTAAGAGATTTATATTCAATTTGGACTCAAATCAATCCAAAACGTCTTTTCTGTCACACCCCACCCTTGGTAAGGCGTGATTGCCACCCGGCAACTTACGGAAACCGAGCGAACCAACTTATAACTTGTGTTCTCTATGTCTCGAATGACAAAATAAGTCTAAGGCTAATATGAACGTAATATCATGTATAAATATATGTCCAATGGACCCAAGACACAAATATAACGACCGACAGAACATAACTAAGCTATACACAAGAATTGTCTGCAAAGCCTCTATGAACATGAGTGAAGTATACAAGTCGGGATAGGGCCCCCAACAAGCCCTACACAAATAACATAAAAACATATATACAGCAAGACTCGGCAGCGCTCCAGGAAGAAGTGGAGCTCACCAATCAGAACGGGTACCTGAAGGCAGCCTACGATGAAAGATCCTCGTCTTGTCTATCTACACCTACAAGCAAGAACGCAGCGTCCACAAGAAGGGACGTCAGTACGAACGATGTACTGAGTATGTAAGGCATGAGATCAACATGTACATAAAATCATGAAAGACATTTGAGACATGTCAATAAATGTGCAAGATAAATGAATCAGTATGGCTATATCAATAAAACACATATAATATAATTACTAGTGTTGCGGAACGTGCAACCCGATCCATAAATGTTAGTGCCGAGAAACATAAGGCCCGATCCATATAAGTTAGTGCCAAGGAACGTACGCCTGATCCATATAAGTTAGTACCGAGGAACGTATGGCCAGATCTATATATATCATGTTCATATACATAAATGTAAATAGTATGCAAGAAAGCTCATATGAAAGCTACAACTTTATCGAAGTGAGGTAAGGTCGGTAACCTCCGATTCATATTATGGAACAACCATTATCGCTATATCTCACCTCAAAGGAACAATTCATAAGGTGAGATCAACAACAATGAATAGAATCGAGAAAATCATGAAGTAGCTCAACATCTTCATATCATCGTTGAAATCATAACTTGAAAATTTTAAACATAAAATCATCATCATCGTAATCCTCATAAAAATATTCTCATCTTTAACATCATAAGAAGCTTTAGGAGTCATAAACTTCTAGCTCTTGGAAACAAGGTGGTTATGGAAACAAGTACGAGATCATAACATAAGAATCATGCCTTTGAAAGAAAGGAACGAGCCTTAACATACCTTTCCGGTCTCCTTACTCTAATTACTGCACACTTGTCTTTCCAAGCTCATCGATCTATATTTAAGAGGATTCAACTATCGTTAGACTCATTGTTATATACTTGTGCTAAGTTTTCACATCAAACAATTTTATATCCTGCCGAAAATCGGGCAGCATCTCCCCTGTTTATATGCCTAGCCCGAAATCTCAATTCAGCAACCAACAATAACAACAACAATACCAACATCAATAATATCATTTTCAACACCAATATGTGCCATAAAATAGCCCACACACTGTTTTCCAACTTGCATGACTAACTAACTTACTATACAATTATTTAACGACTTTATCTTCATAAATGAGCCTTAAATAATACATTAAGAGAAAGATTCATACCTTTTTCCTGTCCAAATGATAATTTCTTCAAGATTCCGCCTAAAATCCACACTTAAATCCACCGCAGAACAATTCTAGAATCACACCCATGCATTATCCGTACCTAAACTACTACTCCGCTACTTGAAAATTGCTCACTTTTTGATTCCCTCACTCCCTCTTCTGATTTTCTGGAATTTTCTGGGCAAAATCTGATGAAAAAGGGGGTTATTACCCTTTATATAGGGGTCAAATTCGGGCGGGGTCACTGCGGCAGAACTGTAGCAAGTTGGTACTGTAGCAATACTGTAGCACGCGTTTTTGGTTTGTTAGCCGAACTTGTAACATCCATAATTCTCTACTTCGATGTCCTATCGACAAGCGGTTTGTTGTGTTGGAAACTAGACTCGAGAAACTTCATTTTAGGCTATTGAAACACCTTAAAACATTCATATGCTAAGAGATATTCTTCCCTCAAGTAGGACCAAAATCTTCACATGAAACTTTGCCCATCCTTTCTCCAAAGTCGTACTTCTCCATTTCTTCCACTCATTTCCTTATAAAACATTCCGGTATACCTTATATACATCCTTCACTCATTAAATATACTTAATAATGCTTACTCCTTATATTCCAAAGTGGTTTTAGTTAACCTAACTCAACGTACTTATGTTTCAAATTTGAGAAGTGCTCTTCGAAGATACGGGGTGTAACATCCTTCCCCCCTTAAAACAATTCGTCCTCAAATGTTTTAGTTTACAACCCACAACATCTCCGTTGGGTCATTGCCTTCCTCTTAGAATCCGATCACCGTATCTTTATACTACGTTGGTCAGTTTCTTCCTGTGCTCTTAACTCTTTCATTGGACTCATCTATGCACTCCATAACCTCTTTGTTCTTATGTACATAATCAGATATCAACTCGTATCCCGCGTTCGCTCTGTTTCCTTTATCGTAGTCTTGATTTATCATGCCATAATCGCTCGTCGTCTTGCAAGTATTCTAATAATCATGCAATTTTTTTCGTCTTTGTCTCCCTATTAATGGGTTGCTCCCGGCTGCGGCGCCCTTTGTGTTCCTCACCCTTTCCATCGTTCTCTATGAAATTATTTTGAAGACCGTTCTCCCTCTCTTTATTACTCTTTGGAATATACCGGGCCTAGAAATCATATCTCACGTCTGCATGAAGTATTTCTTGATCCATCGTAATTCCTTTTTCATACCTGCTTGTGACAATGCTACACCTCCTTTTAGAATTAGATCTGATCTTCCCCCCTTTTTAAGGGTGTTTTTACACACTAATAACTCTCGAGTACCGGTAGTCATTGGCCAACCGTAACGATCTTCCAACTCGGTTAGTCTCTCATAATACCGGAGTTCTCTCATCGTATAGCTTGACTTATTTTTCTTTCTACTAGTCGAGGGTTTTGCATTTAAACGAAGCGCTTATGTATTACAGATCCACTCTCGCTGCCATCTTTAAGGCCTTTCTACTTCCACCTTTTATGACTGAACATTTCCCGAATCAACTGGTTAATTGAAACATTGGAATCTATCAAAACATTTTACGGAGCGTTTGGTCACAGTTTGCTCTTTTTATCCCTCGTCTTTCTCCATAACTATTATCACTGAAATTCTTCTTACTCTGAGTTTCCGGTTTCACTTTACGTCTACAATATATCATTGAGAGTTAATATGCTACACTCTTCCACTTCCACTATCAATCCTTTTATTCATTAGCTCACTTATCCAAAAATTTCCTTGACTACTTATTTGCGTCCCACCTATGCTTTGTAGTTCTTCCAGTGTTCAGCCACTTCATGTTCGTATCGTGAAATCCCTGCATTATACTCTCTTCTTTCGACCCTGAAGTCCATGAAATATTCCTTTAAACGCGCAAATCCATTCTATTCTTAAACCATCTTTTACGAAGGCTCCTCCGTGTCCGAGGGAACCAAGTCAATATGACTACACATTTATCCCTTTCACATGCCTACC
The DNA here is from genome assembly GCF_019175385.1 of Lycium barbarum. Lineage (NCBI taxonomy): Eukaryota > Viridiplantae > Streptophyta > Magnoliopsida > Solanales > Solanaceae > Lycium > Lycium barbarum. The sequence continues at coordinate 32,747,021 of NC_083339.1, read as the reverse complement.
TTCGAATCTCATTCAAATAGTCCCTTGCCTTGCCCATCGTCCCTCTTGGAAAATTCACTCTCCCTCGTTCCTTACACTTAAGATATTCTAATCCTTTTACTTTCTATGTACTCACTTTCTTCCTTTTCCTGGTGTTATGTCATTAGGACTTTCCAATTCTAACCTGTAGTGAAAATAGAATCAACTTACCTTATAGCATTTGTTACTTGAGCTTCTCTACCCTGTTCGATTAATGCCTTCAGTTATAGCAACGCTAGTTGCTGGGACACACATACCAATTTGGCGCGATCACATATGGGATACCACACCTATACATATATGTGGTTACTAACCCCTCACTTACAAAGTATCTCCAAATACTATTCGAACTCATCCTAATTCTAGAGTTGTGATGCACCTTCTTTCTCGGCACCGATCTAGTCCGCCTTGTCCTTCGCGACCTCTTAAGGTTTCCAACCACTTCGCATACTCCAATTTCCCATAGGTTACCCTAGCTTCTCATCTGTCCCTTATCTCTGAATTTGTAAGATTTTTAGTACACTTCCCGGGGGGTCACCCATCCTAGTAATAATCTCACCCCAGCACGCTTAACCTTCGAGTGGTAATAGGATCCAGTGCGTTAGTTCTTGTATGATTGCATCCACCTTACTGCGTGACCTTTATCACGTAACCTAGAACAAGCTGAAATTCTAACGAATTCCGATAAATTCTCGTAATGCATCTCCCTCCAGATTAAAAGGATTCCTTGTAAGGGTAAAACTTCTTAACCGCAGTTATCTATAAGTACTTTTGTTATCGGTCCCTTCAAAACTTCCATTTATCAACTATCAACGGTATCCTGCAACAGTTGTACGCACATAAGAAGTTCCAATAAAAGACTCATATACCTGTAGTCGGCCTGTCCTCCTCTCGGTCTGGAGGGCTGTAGAGTGAAGTATCCTCCTCATCGTGCTTGCACCATTCTGTTAGCCATCTAATCATGATGATTGTTTGTATGGTTCTATGTCATATACTCTCGCAATTGATATAACTAGCGGCTTGAAATTTCACAAGGGTTCATTGTCAGCAGCTCTTTTTGACCAACACAATATCCTTGAATCCTTTTCTTGCGATCTTATCTCCGTCTACTTTCATGGCTTCTCCTTGCATTTCCTTAGCTCATCTTTCTTCATAACTCCCCATTACTTTTCGATTGCCCCATTGTCGGGTGTCATAAGTCCTCCAATACCTTAGTCAGTCCTTGTGCTCGTACTCAGTCTTACTTGTTTCCCCGTTTAAAGGTTTTACCTTATAGTGTTATATTTCATTGCCATTCTCGATTGAAATTTGTAGGGATAAACGAAGTAGTGATGTGCTCAACTATCTGTCCAGTCAGAATAGCACTTTTGATTCCAATAACTGATGCCCGATGTCCACTTGTGGCGTCATCTTTATTTTATCATCCCATAACAACGTGTCCTATACTTTCCCTTTAATCAATCTGTAGCAATCATAGACGTATAATCTTTGTTATCTCTTAAATCCTTGGTCCTCATCCTTAAATTTTAGGAAAATTTTGACAGAGTTTCCCCTATACTTCTTACTATCCAAATCCTTCACGCAGCCCAGAAAATACATGCAATGCCTCACAGGGTCAAATATATACATGCATAACACACACATTAGCCTCACAGGGCTCTCAATATCGAACAGAAATGCAAAGATGACGAAACGTACCTCATGCGGCACAACTCGGAATATACTTGAACTTTTATCAATCGCCCTTGTATATTTCCCTGGTCACTTTCTCTTCCATTCATTGGCTATACATTTCGATAATACTTGCAACATTCTTACTATATCTGACTTATAATCCTTTTTACCATTACTTACCTCTGTGTTGTTTCCTTCAACTTCTGTTGTCTACAATCTTACAACTGAACTTATCATTAAATTATACACGTAACTAATTCCCCCTGCTTTACTGTACAATCAGCTTATCTTGACTATGACTAATTTATTCTCATAGAAGATGCACATCTTGATGACGTAATTTCAACAAAGTGACTTACCTCTGTAATCCTAATATCATTATCCTCTTCCTTTATCAACACTATTTTTTCGCTGAAATCAAGGGTTAGTACAAGGAATTTCATTTCCTATGAATTGGCTCTCCTGCACGATCTAAGATGAGAAAATAAGGTCAATCATTCCTAAATTGCTTGCAGCCTCCTGTTTATAAATGTGGCCGGCTTCACACCAATAAACAGGACTCTGCTAGACACGGCTTGCAGACAACCCTAGGATAGAACTCCTCTGATACCAATTTGTCACACCCCACCCTTAGTAAGGCGTGATTGGCACCCGGCACCTTACGAAAACCGAGCGAACCAACTTATAACTTGTGTTCTCTATGTCTCGAATGACAAAATAAGGCTAAGGCTAGATATGAACGTAATATCATGTATAAATATATGTCCAATGGACCCACGACACCAATATAACGACCAACAGAACATAACTAAGTAATACACAGGAACTGTCTGCAAAGCCTTTATGAACATGACTGAAGTATACAAATCGGGACAGGGCTCTCGACATGCCCTGAACAAAAATCATAAAAACATATATACAGCCAGACTCGGCAGCGCTCCAGGAAGAAGTAGAGCCCACCAATCAGAACTTGTACCTGAAGGCAGCCTACGATGAAAGATCCTCGTCTTGTCTATCTACACTTGCGGGCATAAACGCAGCGTCCACAAGAAGGGACGTTAGTAGGAACGATGTACTGAGTATGTAAGGCATGAGATCAACATGTACATAAACTCATGGAAGACATCTGAGACATATCAATAAATGTGCAAGATAAATAAATTAGTATGGCTATATCAAGAAAACACATACAATATAAATATTAGTGCTGCGGAACGTGCAACCCGGTCCATAAATGTTAGTGCCGAGAAACGTACGGGCCCGATCCATATAAGTTAGTGTCGAGGAACGTTCGGCCCGATCCATATAAGTTAGTGCCGAGGAACGTACGGCCCGATCCATATATACCACGTTCATATACATAATGTAAATAGTATTCAAGAAAGCTTAGATGAAAGCTACAACTTTATCGGAGTGAAGTAAGGTCGGTAACCTCCGATTCATATTATGGAACAACCATTATCGCTATATCTCACCGCGAAGGAACAATTCATATGGTGAGATCAACAACAATTAATAGTATCAAGAACATCATAAAGTAGCTCAACATCTTCATATCATCGTTAAAATCATAACTTGAAACTCTTAAAAATAAAATCATCATCATCGTAATCCTCATAAAAACATTCTCATCTTTAACATCATAAGAAGCTTCAAGAGTCATAAACTTCTAGCTCTTGGAAACAAGGTGGTTATGGAATCATGTACGAGATCATAACGTAAGAATCATGCCTTTGAAAGAAAGGGACGAGCCTTAATATACCTTTCTGGTCGCCTTACTCTAATTACTGCACGCTTGTCTTTCCAAGCTCGTCGATCTATATTTAAGAGGATTCAACTATTATTAGATTCATTGTTGTATACCTGTGCTAAGTTTTCAAATCAAACTATTTTATATCCTGCTGAAAGTCGGGCAGCATCTCCCCTGTTTATGTGCCTAGCCCGAAATCTCAATTCAGCAACCAACAACAACAACAACAATATCAACATCAATAATATAAGTTCCAACACCAATATGTGCCATAAAACAGCCCACAAGCTGTTTTCCAACTTTTGACTAACCAACTTACTATACGATTATTTAACGACATTATCTTACTAAATAAGCCTTAAATAATACCAAAAGAGAAAGATTCATACCTTTTTCCTGTCCAAACGATAATATCTTCAAGATTCCACCTTAAATCCACGCTAAAATCCACCGCAGAACAATTCTAGAATCACATCCATGCGTTATCCGTACCTAAACTACTACTCCGCTACTTGAAAATTGCTCACTTTTTGATTCCCTCACTCCCTCTTCTGATTTTCTGGGCAAAATCTGATGAAAAAGAGGGTTATTACCCTTTATATAGGGGTCAAATTCGGATCAGGTCACTGTAGTAGTACTGTAGCACGCGTTTCTGCTTTGTCAGCTGAACTTGTAACGTCCATAATTCTCTACTCCAATGTCCTATTGATGAGTGGTTTGTTGTGTTGGAAACCAGACTCAAGGAAATTCATTTTGGGTGTTTGAAACACCTTAAAGCATTTCATATGCTAAGAGATATTCTTCTCTCAAGTTGGACCAAAATATTCACATGAAACTTTACCCATCCTTTCTCCAAAGTCGTACTTCTCCATTTCTTCCACTCATTTCCTTATAAAACCTTCCGGTATACCTTATATACATCATTCACTCATTAATTATACTTAATAATACTTGATCCTTTTATTCCAAAGTGGTTTTACTTAACACTAACTCAACGTACTTATGTTTCAAATTTGATAAGTGCTCTTCGAAGATACGGGGTGTAACATTTTCATAGTCAATTCATAAAAACAACTTCAACACAAACCCTTATACACTTGTATACAACACTTCCTCATCATCATTATTACCCGTCATAATAAGATTATGCTTATAACATATTAATAATTATAGCTCAAGTTAATTTACAACTCAAAATATCATCAAATTCATATTTGAACTTTTCCTCCAATATCTTCTCCTCAAAACGTAACATAATTACCAAATAAACTCATAAGCATGGAACTAATATGAAATCTTACCTCAAATGCAAGAACACTTCAATTCCAAGGTTACTCCAGCTTAAAAATACTCACCCAAGAATCTTCGAGAAGAGTAGACAAGTGTAGACCTCACTTGGAAACCCTTACCACTTTAATCTTTGATTTAGGCTTGGAAATATGTTGGAATATGTTTGGAGAGCTTTCTCGGGCTTTCTAGGACTTGGGGTTATGTTAAAATGAAATAAAATTAAGGGGGATCATAATTATATAATTCTGGAAATCCACCGCCTCAAATTTTACCGCCACAATTACTGGCCGTAATTCAAATTACGGTCCGTAATTTGAATCGTTAAATTTTATACAAACCCTAACTTTCTCTGTATTTCTTAGATTTGCGATCTGTAAATTGCATTGGAAAGATAACTTCCTGAACTTCAATTTTAATAGGTTATACATTCCATAACTCCTCATATTCTAGGAGATATACGTCCCTCAAGTTGGACCAAAAATCCTGTCCTGAATTATGCCAATTTTTTCCAAAGTTTCGACAAACTTAATTTCTTCGATTCGCTTGATCTCAGAACCTTTAAATACTTATTTGACACTTGTTAAAAGTATGCCTTAACCTTATAGGGGTATCATAGCCTCTCTGGACTTACGTTAGTTTACAGATTACACAAATGACAAGAACATTTACGAGGTGTAACACTCGCCATCGCTAAGCTTTCCTCGCCACAGCGGATCCGCTATAACCGAAATCCCACCGCTGCAGCGGTCAAAAATTTCCAGTGACCAGATCCCCTGTTTCAAGATTTCTCAACCTGTGCAATTCATCCAAAACTCAAGGAAAAACCAGAAATTCCAAACACAACAAATTTATAAAAGCACCCAGCCCAACGAGGACAAAGGCCTTCAATACCAGAAGGTAGTTATCCAAAATCGTTCTAGATTTAATGAGGGCAAATACATACCTTGATTTGATGATTCGGAGAAGATTGCGCGATTGATGGAAAACCCTTCTTGCTAGAGATTTTTGCCTTCAGATTTGTGGGCGATGGTGTTTAGAAGTGGAGTTTGACTAGAATAGGTTAGGAGAGATCTTTATTGTAGTGGGGGGGGGGGGGGGGATTGAGAAGGTGTAATGTTAGGAGAGAGGGAGATAATTTTGAGTAGTGGGAATTTTTATTTGGGGTATGGAAGGTGAGGGGATCCAGCCCTTTTACTTTAGAGTTTCTGGCTTCCGCTTCGGTGGAGATGCCTTGCCCCCACGCATCCATCTTAGCAGATAGTACACCGCTTCCGCAGGTCCTTGCCATTTCTTAACAAGCCACTTCAGCTGTAGACCCTCCGCGCTAGCGAATGCGTCTCCGCGGATGGTCTTCTGCAGGAGCGGAACTGTTGGTACCCGTTCCAATTGAGGGTAATTATCATGCCCTAGTGCAATCCAAGTCTATTTCCAATTGAGATGCAACCCTAGTAAGCCTATTAGACCATTGAAATCCTGTACCATGCAATTCGACCTATTCATTAAAATTTCCCTAATCTTTTCGTTCCAAGGGTGTGCTGTAAATTTGTGTTCATAAGTGAATGGTTCAGTTTTCTCGTAACAAAAGTTAATTCGTAAACGAAGGCTGGTATCGCTAACTTCGAGTGCGATGAGTGACGTTAACCTTGGGTATCTCATGCTACTTGTTGTATCGACCCTGCTTGCCTTCTTTCGGTTTCTCCGCATTTCGAGGACAAACTGTTGTCTAATTGGTATATGATGTAACGATCTGTTTTTCCATTACTGATTTTCCTTAATTCGTGTAAAAACGAACCTTGTTCAGATAGGCACCGTTAGTTGTACGTGTGGGATTTTCAGTTAAAGTTGAACTTTAGTTGATTTGGAAGGAAATTAAATTCGATCTAAAAGCTCCAGGTTCAGCTCCTTCGCCGCAGCGTAATCTCTTTCGATGTAGCAGGAGAATCAAAATTAATTGTGTCCGCCCCCGCGGATTAATCTTCGCTGGAGTGTGATTGCCCCAGCGGATCCAGAACCGACCCAGCGAGAATAGCTGGGCAGACTTAGTATTTTATGCTCCATTTCGGGATTTGACCCCATTTTCCACCAAATATTTATTCCAAGCCAATTCGGAAAGAACTTCTAGGGAAATTCAATGTGACCTTGGGAAGGGTAAGTTCTAAACCTTATCTAGTCCATCTCCCTTCAATCCTCTTTTTTACTTTTTAAGAAATTGATGTTAGGGTTTAATAATTTGAGAGGCTTCTGGCCTTGTAAAACCCTAGATGGGAAACGTGGCTTTCTTAATTAAAAATCATATATTAGTTGAAAGAATTTCTTTGCTTCTAGTTAAGCTGGTTACCCAACTCAAAGCTTCTATTCATTAAAATTGCAAATGGGTAAATTCTTAAGTTATCTTAAAATTGGGGGTGTTAGGGATGGAAGAAATTTGTGGCTTGTTTGGGTCTAGATGACTATGAAACTTAGGTAACTAATCAATGGAGACTTAGAAAATCTAGTTTTAGAAGAAATTTCGATTTTACCCTTGTGGATTCAGAGTTGTATCTTAGTTACTCTAGATTTCTTATTGGGTTGTGCCTATGATGTGCCGAGAAATTACGGCATATCTGATGCCTTTTTACAAGAACTTTTACTTGTTTTTAAGCGAGTATGTGTCGTTTTGATGTGCTTTTATTGTTTTTCAGGTAATTGGGGACTATAAGGCAAGAATGCAGAATTTTCACTGAAGTTGATGTCACGACCCAAACCGGAGGGCCGCGACTGGCACCCAAAACCCTACTCGGCTGAGTGCCATACAACTAGGGGCCGCGACGGGTACCTGGAGCTAACCACCGAGCACCGCTAGTTCTTCTTCTAACCTTACTAATTTAATGCTCTTTTATCAATTTCATAATCAAATCATGAGAAAATCATCTTCCATTTGAAAACATAAATACTTTCATAAACATATGCCTCTCAGCCATCAAAATAATATATATGGCTTGATTTGGAGAAGGAATCACTAGCAACCATGGTAGCAAGCTCACGGCCAGCTTGTTAAATTTCTTTTAATTTTTTTTTGTGTTCGTAAAGATTGTGTTCATCATCCCTTTCATGTTGTTCTTGGAATGGAAGTTCATCCAAGTTAAAGTTGGCTTAAGGGAGGTGTTATCTTGATGGATGAGGTAATGACTCTTTCTTTCTAAGTTGCTTGAGTTGATCTAAAATATAGCTAAGTTGTTAGATAAGAAAATATGGAAAATATGCCGGAAATCGTATTTGTTGTTGTTGTAGACATGTGGACTGTTTCGGACATGTTGTTGTTGTGTTATTGAGCTGATTTATTTATTTAGGGATAGGAGTTGATGTTATGGTTGTGTTGATGTCGATATACTTGAGATGTTTGAATAAGGAAGCGTATGAATACAAGGCGTATATGGGGCTATTTTTATGTATACTTTTGGGAGTTGGTGATTTGAGTTCAAAGGGATTCATATTAGGTTGTTGTTATTGCTGCTATATGTTGTATTGTTGGTATTTCTGTGATAACAGGAGAATAAGTGGAAATTCGGGTTAGGCAAAAATATAGGGGGAATGCTGCCCGATTTTCGTTAAGTCCTTAAACTAATGAAAACCCTAATCGAGGAAGTATAAGTTAAAGAATGAGTCCTATAAGCGATTGGTTACGGATTTATGAACTAAAAAGTATAGTTACTAACGATAACGTTACTCTTATATTAAATAGGCTAAAAGAGCGACGAGGCGAACGGGTTTACGAATAGTCGCGAACAGGTATGTAAAGTTGTCCCTTCCTTCTTTTGGCATGTCTTAGACTTAAGTGATGACTGATATGCACCTTGGGGTAATTCCATTCATAAGCTTTGAGTGATATTTATGATCCTTATTTACTTCTTGATATTACAATTCTCAAGTGATTGAGCCTTCCTCTTCAGTTTTCTGTACATTGGATAACTGTCGATACATAAGCTCCTATTCTCAAGAACTCTGTAATAACTAATGTCTAGACTTCTATAAACTGTTTCATATGATCTTGATACATGTCTATGATTCCTAAGCCTCTTGATATATTCTATAATGAGAGGGATACTGGATATGATTGTCGCTATTGATACTCAGGCGTTAATCTTTCTTCTTATTCTGTTGAGTCTTGATATTGATTTAAATTGCATATGGTTTCTCACTACTCTGCTCGTGCATGCCTCAATATGTCTTTCACCTAGTCCCGGGCCGGGTATGTTATCGTGCACAGTTTCACTGCATTGTTCACCGAGTCCCTCACTAGAGGGCCGGGTACGGTATATATATATGATGATATGATGATATAATGATGTGTTATGGCGGCCAGGAGGGCATATGATGACTTTATTCACCGAGTCCCTCACTAGAGGGCCGGGTACGGTATATATGTATATGATATATGATATTGACATGCATGATTTATGTTCAAAGGCAAGTGTTTTGGTATTCTGAACATTGTACTTGTTTTCTATACTCCTTATTTCACTTATGATCCTGTTTACTGTATTTCATGCTTTACATGCTCAGTAAATATTTCATACTGACCCCCTTTCTTCGGGGGGGAGGGGGGTTGCATTTCATGCCCGCAGGTGCAGCTACTCGCTTTGGTGATCCGCCAGCTTAGGGTTCCCTTTCTGCTGTCTTGGAGAGCTCCGTTGTTCCGGAGTCTATACTTTTGGTTTGAATCTTATTATATATATATATATATATATATATATATATATATATATATATATATATATATATATATATATATATGTATATGTTATCCAGGGGTATGATGGGGCCCTGTCCCGTCATATTTCACTATTCGTACCCTTAAAGGTCTGTAGACATATGTGTGGGTTGTGTATGGGTTCTGTTCAGCTGTGCCTATACGATGTGCTATGATATGATATCCGTCTGTAGTGGCACCTTGTCGGCTTGCATATGACATGATATTGATGTGTAGTGCCAGCCTTGTCGGCTTGCGTATCATTTTATGATTTGATCAGTTGTGACTCCTCAGGAGACAGTCTATCTGACTATACATATATGATGACGTTATGAACCGTTGGAGTTCTTTTGCAAGATTCCATATTATTCATAGATTCAGTTTGATTATATGTAATAGGTTCGTATACGGGTGCCCAGTTCAGACACTAGTCATGGCCCACGGGGTTGGGTCGTGACAAAAGTGGTATCAGAGAAGTTCGTCCTCGGAGTGTCTACAGACCGTGTCTAGTAGAGTCTTGTTTATCGGTGTGTTGTGCACCACATCTATAAACAGGAAGCTACAGGACATTTAGGATGTTACCTTTCTTTCATATCTAATATTGTGCGATAGAGCCCAGCCATAGGAAATTGAATTCCTTATACTAACTTTTGATTTTAGCTGAAGAACGACATCGACAGAAGAAAGCGACCGATGATATTGACAGTTACAAGGTACACAGGTAAGTTACGGTGCAAAAGAGACATGTTGGATAAGGTAAGAATATTGAAACATGATTGAAACGTTAAGTTGGAGGATGAAAGAGGAGGTGGATAGAAAAGTATAGCAGAACAGATCGTCAAAGGATCAAGTACGTCTCGAGGTGCGATATGTGAGGTAAGTCCCGACACCTTTATACTTTTTCTGGAAATTGGGAGCCCTGTGTGGCTATGATACGATATGATATATGTGTACATATGTTGGCCCTGTGAGGCATTGTTGGTATTTCCTGCGCGCAGGTTCTGGGATAGTAAGAAATACAGAGGAAACTCTGCCTAAATTTTCCCAGGAATAGGAAAAAGAAGAGAATGAGATATAGGTTCATAATATGTCTTGAAAGTCAATACCGAAAGGGTAAATTTATTATATTGGATTAAAGTTTTAAGAGATACCCTCCATGTCGTTCGTAAAGGGCACCATTTTTACTTGGGAAATTTTATTTCGAAAAAGCATATATGGGCAGCAAAGTTGGGAATTCATTTGAATGGACCAGAATACTTTCCAGCCACATTTTTCGCCTTGGAAAAAGGCTTATGTTGAAAGGAAAAAACGTCCGGTAATTAAGTTTAACCTTATTGGAAGAGTACAAAGCATACAACAAGTAGTTTATGAACTAAACAATTCGTTCACGACTCAAGAATAAACCTGGAGGTAAACTATGTGAATCAAGCACTAAGAAGTCCTGTGGTGCTTGCCAGATTCTAGTTTTCTTCTGGTGGTGGTTGGAGAATGCTTTATAGTAACCTTTATTAGTTCTTAACCAACTAATTGGAGATGGAATTTGTAGAAGGAAAACTTAAACTTGTGGGCTGTCTAGGATCATGTATTTCATATGGTGTTGGTGAAATGCTAGGATGATTCGGAAGGGCTTGTGATACTAAGGGATGATTTAGAAAAAGGTGGCAACTCATAACAGAACATTTTATAAGGGTATCGAGTGAACCGATAAGTAGGGGTAAATTACGATGAGTTTATAGTTAAAAAGGAATAGAAGTATTATTGAGACAAAAGTACAGAGGAGGAAGAGTCATACCAAATCATGAAGGTGTTGATAAGACAACTTGTGAGATATTAAGGATAAAATTGATCAGAAAAGGGTGAAGGGTTAAGTACGCCTAGTCCATAGAGTGTAATTAAAACATAGTAAGAATCGTGGATAAGATTAAGAAGTATTACATTATAGGATAGATTACGAACAGGATACAATGTGAATACCATAAGGATTGCTATAGAAATGAGTAAAGCCTAGCAGGGAAGTAACTAAAGAATAAGATGTGATTACTGGGAAACGGAAAAGCAAATATAGAACGAATAAGGAAGACTTACCAAGTTCTATAGGGAAGGTTCAGAATAAAAGTCAAGTGGTAACGAAAGTGAAAGCGAGCACAGGGAGAGAAGAAGTTAATAGCAAGAAGAACATAAGAAGAAAGCGAGTGGGAATATGGTATAGCGATGCATTATGACGTGTATAGCTAAGAAAAGGAGTAAAATAAGCGACAGAATTGTGAAAGACCAACCTAAAGGAAGATGAGCAACGAGACAGAATGAATGCCAGAAATGACGGGTATGATAAGAACAAATAGGAATGAACAGGATGTGTTTTGAAAATGAGCAAGGGGTTACGTAGAGGTAGTGTTTTCCAAAGGATACAGGAGTAGCATGAGATTCCTCGTGCATAAAATAAAAGATGGACATAGATTGGAGGAATGAAAGGAATACTAAAGGAAGCACTCAAGACATATGTAATTAATTAAGTATGAGTATAGGACAAAAGGGAAATATATAGCTACGAACCTAAGGGTAGTATGACGAGAAGGTGATAAGACAAGACCACTACTAAGACAAATTTGATATGATCTTGAGTAAGTTAGAAGTTAGCGTTGGGTATACAACAAGGGTGAAAGAGCATAAGGCATAAAGGAGTACTGCATGTGTATGACTTCACCTTGGAAATGGTGAAATCCTTAAAGGACAAGGATTGCGGATTTGCGAAACAACTGATGTATTGTGAATTTATTAGAAGAAACAGATGATATCCGTTGGGGTAAAAATGGTGTATAGAAAAGCTTGGGACACTTATCATTAGAATATAAGTGCTACCGAATGGAGAATTTGAAACGGCTATAAGCACTAGCTAATCACTGATCGGAATAAATGGAATGTGGCTTTGGACAAATTGCTACATTAATTACATTACTCGAGTACCAACCATCAGATAAGATTTTGTACTATATATCGAGAGTTCTCATCGCCTCGTGATTGTGTTAGGGTTTCATACCTGGGTAATCTAAGTTATAGACGATATAAAAGAAGACATGGATATGGTGCAGTATACCAAATGTATTGGAAAAAGAATCATAGGAAGTTGGAAATGGAGGCATAGAGCGGAATATAAATAGATAATGATGTAGGTACACCCTAAAGGGGGGAAGCGGATGAGAAAAATGCAAGTGTAAGATGAAATCAACTGGTACTGCAACACGTTTAATGTGAGTACTTAAACTTCAAGTGAGATCCCTTGCTGAACCAAATTAGTGAGATTTGAAGGCCAGCAATAAACAGATAAAAGCCAAGACGGTATTTGAGACAGTGCTGAGGATTATTGGTAAAGACCTTGGACAATATGACATCAGAAAGTGGAGACTTATAAAAAGGAAGAATACGACAAGAAAATGGCAACGAGTAACTTAAAAGGATATTATAAAGAATAACAGGGCTATACTGGATTAGAGGTTAAGATGTTGACAACGGAGTGATTGGCTAAGGATATTGCGATACATAAGTAGCAAAGGAAAAAGAATAGGAAATCTCTCATATAGTAGGATATGAGAAAATCAAATGGTGAATAGAGGAAGGGGAAAAAGTATGGCGAAATAGACAGCTAGTGAGTAATAGTACAATAAGATATGCAGAGCAGAATAAGCCAGGAGGAGGAAAGACCATGACTAAGAGTGGATGCATTTTGTACAAATTGTACAAGAATAGTTATGCAACTTACAAATACTTGTATACTAAGAACGAGGCCACGTGAGTACTTGATAAGAAGAGTAAGAATTCAGTAACAACAATGCGGTTGCAATATTTTGGGTACACCCAAGAAAGGTGTAAGATGGGTTGAGGCCAAAACTACAGAGATATAATTTGTACTGAGGGCAAAAGCCATAGTTGAGCCTTGATATCAGTTGAAAAATATAAGAGAAGGATATAGAGTCTGCATAAAGGTTAGCGAGGCAACGCTAAGGTATTTACTAGACTGATTTGAGCACCTACACATACTTGTGTAAAGATTGCAATAGGATGCGTGATAGGAGAGCTAAGAGCAAATTTGAGCAAAGGGGCAATAGAAGAATTTGAGTCAAAAATAGAGAAACGACACGAGATAATATGCCTAAAGTAGTGTCAGTTACGTTAAGGGAAATTACGAAATGATTTAACCGAGACAATTAGAACAAGCGGGTTACTGGTTACTAGAGGGCAGTAAAGTTATAACATGAGGGAACCCTAGCGCTATTTGATAGCCAATCCTAAGGATCGAGATCAAGAGTAAAAACAAATGATAGTCAAAGACCCTTAAAAGAAAGTCAGAAGGTGACACATGATGCTGAGGATTCCAGAATACAGACTATAACAACAGATTAAAGCAAGGATATTGGAGTGGAAAAATGTTACCCTCTGGGAAATTTCGTTTTACTCGTAGAACCTGCGAAGGTTCACAAGTTACCAGAGCCATGCAATACTCCAGGAATAGTAAAGTCTAATGAATCAATGAAAGACGTCTGCGCATTACAAGATCTTGTTTAAAGATAGGGAGGTAAAGTGGAGTGAACGATACGTCATCTTAAGGGAATAACAATAGAAAAAGAAAGAGTCGAATCATGACTACATGCACCATGAGTACAAGTCTGAATGAATTAATGGTTGTACAACTGAACAGTATGCAGATAAGAAAGATAGTAACACTTCAGCAGAACAACTCGCAATACAACTGACAACCAACTGCGAAATAAAGAGGAGAGTAAGGCAGTGGCATGGAGTTACTACCTCGGGAAGCAACAGGGAGAAGATATATTACCGGAATGAGGTACGTGAAGGGCATAATTAACTAAGAGGACACTTGAGAAATAATTGGGAATTCAGGATCAGTTCAACATTCGAGGACGAATGTTCTAGAGGGGGGAAGGATGTTATACCCCGTATTTTTATACGTCAAGTTATTCGCAAAGGAATCGACGCGAGTTAAAGACGGGCCCTTCCCGGACACGGAATAGGAACCCTTAATTTTTAATTTCTAAATTAGAATTAATTGTTTATAAATTTTATTTAGTGTAAAAAAATATTATTAATTGAGATTAGGGATTAATTAATTGTGATTAGATTATTAAAGTTGACCCCACTACAATACATGGACAAATATAATTGGGTCATGAAAGATGACATGTCATGGTTGGACACATGTCACTTTGGTTGGACATGTGTCCACTTTTAAGGCAACATATAAATTCTTGTTTAATGACTCACAATTCATTTCCACAAGTCACAATTAAGTTGAAGGAGATAAGAGCTCCTAGCCATGGCAACTCACGGCCATGGCTATGGAAGCAACAAATTTTTGGTCATGCCTTCACCCTGCTCACAGACCCTTCGGGCATAATAGCATAATGGCCCCTTCGGGCATCATAATCATCGTATACCAACTGATCAGGTGGTTTGCGTATATAACGCCTTAGCCCTTTTCCCTTCCCCATGAAATGATGTCGTGCATGTATGTAAATATGGAAATGTCTAAAAATCGTTGAAAACCATTAAAAGACTCCCTTCGGAGAAACTTTAATGCAAAACGGGAACTTCTTCCCCTTTTCATTTGTCTCCTTCGAGACTCTAAAATTTAAATGTAAAATGCATAGGAAAGAGAAAACCCTTTGAATGTCCCCGTCAGGAATTAGGCAACATTATGAAATTGCACAACCTATGGATGCCCCTTCGGGATTTGAGAGGTAAAAAATACGAATACTCCTACACTGTCTAGGAATAGAGTCTTTGGAGTTCGTTTATTTGCTGGGTTCGTTTAGATAATAAGGACCTTCATCACTACCATAATCATCACCACTCTCATGTATCACTTTGAATGATCCATAACATAAACCGAGGCCATGTGTTATATAGCACGCTCAGACATAAGCTGAGGCCATAGCACACTCAGACATAAGCTGAGGCCATATATTATATAGCACACTCAGTCACGTCATGAAATCATCTAGAAACTTAGGCTTGAAAATCTCTAAGATTGGAGTCATCGTAAGATTTTTCAGAAACTATAGACTTCTGGCATTGCTAGGAGTAAAAATATTATGGATGTCATGTATGGAATCAAAACATAGAAATCATGCCTTTGAAAGAAAGGGACGAGCCTTAACATACCTGGAAGCTCGCTTCTCGACTTTCCAATCTACCTCGTGTCTTGAAATCTACATATAAAACCATTCACACTATTGTTAGGCTCACCTTCATACACTTGTCCTAAACCTTCAAATTAAACCTCCTTAAAATCTGCCAAAATTCGGGCAGCATCTCCCCTGTTTATTTGCCTAACCCGAATTTATAATTCAACAACCAACAACAACAATAATACCAACATCAATAATGTCATTTCCCACATCAAGGTATTCCATAAAACAGCCCACACGCTATTTTCCAACTTCCATAACTAATCAATTCACTATACAACCATTTAATCGTTCTATCTTTGTAAATAAGTCAATATCAACATAAATAGAAAGAGATCCATACCTTTCTCTCGTTAATATTATTGTATCTTCAATTTTCCACCCTAATTTTAGGTCACAACACACCTCTATATGATTCTGCAACAATAACCATATGCTATCTGGACCGGAATTTGGAAATTATACCTGGTTTGGGTTAAAAGTTGGCTTGGGGAGGGGGGGGGGGGGGAGGGGGGGTTGGGGAGAAGTCTCCAGATTTTTGGAGAGGTTTTTGGGGTGTTTGGTGAAGAAAATGGGGGGTTGGCCCCTTTAACTAAAGCTCCAGAATCTGCCTGCACCGCCTCTAAAATAGTTCAGCGCGATCGTGGTGCCTTCTGGCGCGTTCGCGCTGGCTTAAATTTTCTGTCTGCGCATTTGTTAAATAAAAAGGTCATAACTCTAGATCCCAATGTCGTGGGAGGTCCCATGACATATGGTTGGAAATCCCTTTCAATTATCTACAACGTTCATTCTAGGTGTTTTTCTAAATTCCAAACTTATAATATCATTTTGGCCCCTCCAAGTTAGATCATCCGAAAATATTTCCTTAAATCGTCCTTTTGGAGGGCCTATGCCCATATTTGGCTTAGGAGTCCTTCTTAGGACTTGCTCAACTTTCCATGTACTACTCATATATATCTTCATATGTCCTTTATAAAACCTCGGCATGTGGGCCCCGCTTAGCTTGCAGTAACGAGGGCTTCCATCGAGTAACGTACTACCTGATTTACACCATATGGTCTCCGAATGTCATATCTATACATATTCTTATACTCAGATCATATAATCTTCATCCCTGACCCGAGCCTAAAATTTGCTCAGCGCGTTCGTGCCCTGTGGTGGCGCGTTCGCACTGAGTTGGCCCTTGGTCTCCTACGCGTTCGCGCCACTCCCTGGAGCGTCCGCGCAGGCTAATTTCCTTGCCTGCCATCCCAACTTGTAACGTCCATATCTCCTTACCCGAATGTCCTATAGAGGAGTGATTTGTTGCGTTGGGAACTGGACTTCATGAACTTCACTCTGGGCTTTGCTTTGTCTCAAAACTCACCATATACTAAAAGATATTCTTCCTCCAAGTTGGGCAAAAATTGCTCCTCATATTTTCTCCAAAGTCCGACAAACTTAATTTCCTTGATTCACTTGCCCGCCATTCCTTTTGTTACTTCTCATACATGATCTTAAACCCTTACAACCATAAAATAGGCACATATCACTTCAGTGTTCACAATTAAGCAGTTAACACCTACGGAACTCAACGTCCGAACTGCGAGGTGTAACAGTTGAAAAATTGGGCAAAGGACGAGCCACACTTTGAAGTACGGCCCGCACTTCCATCCCGTCCGTCGCTTTCAAATTCTAGATAATACTGAAAATTAGAGGCCAAGGACGGGCAAAAAAGACGGATCGTACTTTGAAGTAGGGCCCGCACCTTGAGCTCGTACTTTGAGATTGCATTAAGCAGAGCTAGCCTGTACTTGGAATGTACGGGACGTACTTTGAAGTATGTCCCGCACTTTGACCGTCGACAGTTATTTTATAATAATTATTTTTTCTTATTTCTAGACCTTATAAATAGTTCTCATAGGGTTTTGTGCAAGACACGAATCAGTTTTTAGTATTACCTTCCCTTAGCATTGAATACTCATAGTTCTTGAAGATTTTTGGGACAACAAACAATTGCAATTACTTTCTTTCAATTCCAATCAATCAAAAGTAAGCATTATGATTTTTGGCGTCGTTGCTGGGGAATATGGTTTTAAAATTACTAAATAGTGCTTGCTTTGATTAAGGTCTTTTTCTTATTCCATCACACCTTGTTTGTTATTCCTTGTGAACCAGGTGATCATGGTTATACGAAATCAATGTGCTGCACCTGGTAATCAGGGTGGTCAACTTCATGACCCCCCGATTGATGCAAAAGAGGAGAATGTATTTGCTGATCTGATTGATGAGGAGGACTATGCATCTGCTATTGTTCATTCTCGAGTTGGAGCTACAAGTGTCAAAATTTACTCCTCTCTCTACTAGTTGTTGAAGCTTTAGGGTTACTTTCGAAACTCTACCGATAATGATCCTCAACGACATTTGCAGAACTTTGTGGATATATATGCTGATCACATCCAAAAAAAAATGTTACACAAGATGCTATTCGGCTGAGGCTTTTCAAATATTCCTTAGCTGGAGAAGCAAGAACATGGTTCGAGAAGCTATCCCGGAATTCTATTACTACATGGGCAGAGATGGTAGCTGTCTTTCTCAAGAAATGGTATCCTCCTAGCAAGAAGGCTAAGATCCGTGACAAAAACTATGAATTCAAGCAGCGACAAGGGGAACAATTATACGAAGCATGGGAGAGATTTAAATAACATTTATAGAAGTTTCCGAGTCATGGTTTTTCAAAGAACATATTAATGGAGAAGGTCTACCGATGGCTGGATCCTATAACGCAGTCAATTGCAAACAACGCAGCTCATGGATGTTTCATGGATAAATCTTGCACGTGAGTTACCAATATACTTAACAGATTGACTACGGACAATCAGGCTTGGCACTCGAACAATTCTGATAGTGTACTCTATAGGAATGTCACGATCCAGAATATGGTGAAAGAGAATCAGGATACTCAGCAGACATTGGCTCAGCTTGCAACGAATATTTCTTTGCTGACGAAGAAGTTTGATGAGAGAGAGACTACGAAGGTAAACGTTTGCGAAGACAATTCAAGTATGCCGAATGGGATGTACCAAGTCCAAGAAGGTACATTTCACGAGGGACCTCCTATGCAAGTCGAGGATATTAATTATGATAACTATGCTCTCAAGAGGGACATCCAAGGGGGTTATCAGAATCAGAATTGAAATCAACGGAGACCTCAGCAGGGGCAAGGTGTATACAACAACAACCAAGGGAACTATAGCAACAATTATGGTGGTTCGAACCAAGGGAACTACAACAACAACAACAACAACAACTTCGGAAAAAGAAGTTCCAATCCATACATTCACTACAAGGGCAGTCAAACGATCAAGGTAGTTCGAGGTTGGAGGCAATGCTTGAGAAGGTTCTGGAAAATCAAACCAAGTCTGAAAAGATGTTATCTGGGCTAACGGAAATAGTGGTATCTCATACAAAAGTTATTCAAAAGCTCGGGTCACAGATGCGTGATATTTCTAGAGAGTAGCACCCTCCTAAAAAGGGAGGACTTCCTAGTGACATTATTCCGAATTCGAAGAATGGGGGAAGCGGTGTACACTGTGTGTTTGATATTAGTACTCCAAGTGGTAAAATACTTCATGGTGTTAAAAAGAAGGTTGTTGATCTCGAGCCAATTAATGAAGAGGAAGAGGTGCAGTCTAATGCACCAATTACTGTTGATGAGATGCCTAGTAAAGAGAAAGTTGGTGATATTCCAGAAAGTTCGGAGGTGGCTGATGATAAGAGCAAGCAGACTGTAAAAGGGGCTCTCTTCCCTTTGACTCAGCTTTTCAAATCTAAACCTCCCTTTCCTCAAAGGTTCGTGAAGAAGAAGGAAGATGCTAAGTTCGAGAAATCTTATGATCAGCTAAAGCAGTTATCTCTGAACTTTCCATTCTAAGATGTTGTCCAGGAGATGCCCGATTTTGCTAGTACTTGAAAGACCTGTTGACCAAGAAAATGATGGTGCAACATGAAACCATGAGTTTTACTCACACTGTGAGTTCCATTATTTCAACAACTACAGTCCATAAAAAAGGGGATGCTGGGGCGTTCACCATTCCTTGTTCTGTTAGGTGCCATGATTTTGCTCGTGCTCTGTGTGATAATAGGGCGAGTATAAATTTAATGCCGCTTGCTATCTACAAGCAATCAAGTTTGGGGATGCCAAGGCCGACCACTATGAGATTACAGATGGCTAATAGATCTATTATGCAGCCAGTTTGCGTGGTTGATGATGTTCTTGTGCGGGTTGGTCAATTTATGTTGCCCATTATTCCGGGGAGACCTTTCCTTGCCACGGGAAGGACTCTTATGGATTCGGAAAAGAACGAAATAAAATTTCGAGTCAATGATGAAGAGGTGACTTTCCAGGCAAGTAAGGGAATGAAGTTACCAAGTGCTTACGAGAGCATTTCGGTGATTGATTCTTTTGATGTTGTTGATTAAGCGATGGAATTCAAAATGAAAGAAGAAAGTTTGGGAGAAGCTCTTGCTGCTATTCTTGTCAGTTTTGATGCTGAAGACATGGAGGGTTATGTGGAGACGATTAATTCGCTTGTTGGGTTGGGCTCATATTCTTACCACCTAAAGAAGCTTGATCTTGATCTGGAAAATAGAACAACTCCTCCAGCAAAGCCTTCTATCGTTGATCCACGGAAGCTTGAGCTTAAGCAGCTCCCATAACATTTGAAGTACGAGTTCCTTGGTCTGAATAATACATTACCAGTGATTGTTTCAGCATTATTGACTGAGGAGCAGATCAAGAGGCTTTTGGAGATATTGCGTGAGTATAGGCATGCTATTGGTTGGATAATAACAGATATTCGGAGGATTCCTTCTCGGATATATGAGCATATAATCCAGTTAGAGGAGGATAGCAAGCCGAGTGTGGAACATCCACAGAGACTGAATGAAAACATGCAAGAATTCATAAATAAAGAAATCATAAAGTTGTTAGATGCCGGAGTGGTTTACCCAATTGCTGACAGCAAATGGGTGAGCCCAGTTCAATATGTACCAAAAAAGGGCAGCATCACAGTGGTGCCCAATGCTAAGAATGACCTGATTGCGACAAGGACTGTGATAGGTTGGAGAATTTGCATGGACTATCGCAAGCTCAACACTGCTACTTGGAAAGAGCACTTTCCTATGCCTTTTATTGATCAGATGCTTGATCGGCTAGCTGGGCAGTGTTATTATTGCTTCCTAGACGGGTATTATGGCTATAATTAGATTAACATCGCCCTTGAGGATCGGGAGAAGACAACATTTACTTGCCTTTATGAGACATTCGCTTTCAGCAGGATGCCCTTCGGTCTTTGCAATGCACCGGCTACCTTTCAGCGGTGTATGATGTCGATATTTTCTGATATAGTGGAAGACTTTCTTGAGCTCTTTATGAATGATTCCTGTGTGGTTGGTGATTCTTTTGATGACTGTCTTGACCATCTGGGTCGAGTACTTAAACACTGTGAAGAGACTAATCTGGTACTGAATTGGGAAAAGTGCCACTTCATGGTGAAGGAAGGGATTGTTCTTGGGCATAAAATCTCTGAAAAGGGGATTGAGGTCTATTAGGAAAAGATTAATGTGATTTCAAAACATCCTTCACTTATCTCAGTTAATGGTGTCCGGAGTTTCTTGGGACATGATAGTTTCTATAGGCGTTTCATCAAATAAGCTAAGTTCGAGTTTGACGAGAAGTACCGAAAGGCTTTCGATGAATTCAAGGAGCGTTTGACCACATCTCCTATTATTGTTTCTCCTGATCGATCTCTGTCGTTCGAGTTGATGTGTGCAGCGAGTGGTTTTTCTATTGGTGTTGTGCTTGGCTAGAGGCATAATAAAATCATGCACCCTCTCTACTATGCCAGTAAAACATTGAATGCGGCTCAGATGAATTAAGCAGTGATTGAGCAAGAGCTGCTTGCTATAGTCTTTACTTTTGAGAAATTTGGGGCCTATCAGTTGGGGTCTAAAATTGTGGTTTACACTGATCATGCTGCATTGAGATATCTGATGGCAAAATAGGAAGCTAAGCTGCGGTTGATTAGATAGGTACTGCTGTTGTAAGAGTTCGATTTCGAGGTAAAAGACCACAAGGGAACTGAAAATTAGGTCGCTGACCATCTCTCTCGGCTTGAAAAAGCTGGGAGACCTTCGGATGAGCTAGATATTGATTATGAGTTACCTGATGAGCGGGTTCTAGCATTGAAAGCTGAGGTAGCACCGTGGAAGAAGTGGGAAAAAAAGAGGTAAAGTCGGGTTCTGTATTAAACTCGACTTTAATTTTGTAAAACATACGGGCGTACTTGGAAGACGTACCTGAATGGAAATTTCCAGTGACCACCTAATTTTAACCTTGAGGTACGGGTTCCAAGTACGGTTCGTACTTTTAAGTACGGCCGCACTTCCGTCCCATACCTGAATGGAAATTTCCAGTGACCACCTAATTTTAACCTTGAGATGCGGGTTTCAAGTGCGGCCAGTACCATGTAGTACGGCCAAGACGTGTCGTACTCTTACCTGTCAAAAATTTTACCTTCCAGTTTTTGCATCTTATTTCACCTCTATTTTCCTGCACATCAAAGTTCTCAGACCCAGGTATATTAAAAAGCAACAAAACCGAAAAGAACATAGAAATCCTACAAAAAATTAAAATTTTGGGTTGCCTCCCAAGAAGCGCTTGATTTAACATCGCGGCATGATGGTGGTACTGAATTACTCCGGGTCAGAATTTGTCCCCATATTCTTCAATCGGTACCTATCGACAATCCCGTCCCCATCGAACCATCCCATGATCATGCTTCACCCTCATGTCATTCACCTTAAATGTCTGAGTTCCATCTTTGGACATCAATTCAATTGCCTCATTGGGTGAAACACTTACCACCTCGAAAGGTCCGGACCACCTTGAATTCAACTTGCCCTGTAACAGCTTTAGTCTGGAATATATAGCAAGACAGAATCGCTCTTGTAAAATTCTCGCTTGAGGATCGTTTTGTCATAATAGTGTTTCATCCTCTCTTTATACAATGCGACACTTTCATAAGCCTGGTACCGGAATTCATCTATCTTGTTGAGTTGAAACAACCGAAGTTTAGTTGCTTCTTACCAATCCATATTCAGCTTCTTCAAGGCCCACATAGCCTTATGCTCAAGTTTGCCTGGTAAGTGGCACGCTTTGCCAAAAACCAGTCTAAAAACAGAAGTCCTTATAGGAGTTTTGTAGGCAGTCCGATAGTCCTAAAGAGCATCATCAAGTTTCTGAGCCCAGTCAATCCTATTTGCATTGACACTCTTGGCCAAAATACTCTTGATCTCCTAATTGGAGACTTCAACTGCCCACTCGTCTAAGGATCATAAGGGGTTGTAACCCTGTGCTTCACACCATACTTCTCCATTAGCCCAGCGAAGGCTCAATTGCAAAAGTGAGAACCACCCTCGCTGATTATTGCCCTCGGACTACCGAAATGAGTAAATATGTTTTTCTTCAAAAACCCCATGACACTTTTGGCTTCATTGTTGGGTAAAGCCACAACTTCTAGCCACTTAGACACATAATACACAGCAACCAAGATATATTTAATGCCATAAGTGCTCACAAAGGGCCCTATGAAATCAATCCCCTATACATCAAAGACTTCCACTTCCATCACAAAGTTCATAGGCATCTCCTGCCTCCTACCAATATTCCCCTATCTTTGGCACTGATCACAAGATCTGACCAATAAATTTGCATCATGGAATAGAGTGGGCCAGTAATATCCACATTCGAGAACCTTAGCAGCAGCCCGAGTACCACTATGATGACCCCCAACAGGAGAGCCATGGCACGCCTTTAGAATTTCCATCACCTCACACTCGGGAACACAACATCGAATAATGTTATCAGGGCATGTTCTAAACAAGTATGGATCGTCCCAGTAATACATACATGAATTCCGTAGAAACTTCTTCTTCTGGTATGACTTTATATCATTAGGAATAATGCCTGTCACCAAAAAATTGGCGATTTCTGCATACCACGGCGCTACCTCAGCTATCAATGCTAGAGCCCGCTAATCAGGAAAAGTATCATCAATATCTAGCTCATCTGAAGGTCTCCCAACTTCTTCAAGCTGAGAGAGATGGTCAGCGACCTAATTTTCAGTTCCCTTCTAGTCTTTTACCATAAAATCGAGCTCTTGCAACAACAGTACCCATCTAATCAACCACGGCTTATCTTTCTTTTTCGCCATCAGATACCTTAATGCAGGATGATTTGTGTAAACCATAATTTTAGACCTCAACAGATAGGCCCGAAAATTTTCTCAAAAGCAAAGACTACAGCAAGCAGCTCTTGCTCAATCACTGTGTAATTCATCTGAGCTGCATTCAATGTTTTTCTGGCATAGTAGATAGGGTGCAAGATTTATTATGCCTCTAGCCAAGCACAACACCAATAGAAAAACCGCTCGCGTCACACATCAACTCGAACGACATAGACCAATCAAGAGAAACAATAATAGGAGCTCTGGTCAAACGCACTTTCAATTCATCGAATGCCTTTCGGAATTTATTTTCAAACTCAAGCTTAGCCTCTTTTTCATGAAGCTTACACAACGGATTAGAAATTTTTGAGAAATCTTTGATGAAACGCCTAAAGAAACCAGCATGTCCCAAGAAACTCCGGACACCCTTAACAAAGAAGGGTGGAGGAAGATTTAAAATCACATCAATCTTCGCCTGATCGACCTCAATCCCCTTTTTAGACATTTTATGCCCGAGAACAATCCCTTCTTTCACCATGAAGTGGCACGTTTTCCAATTCAGCACCAGATTAGTCTCTTCACAGCATTTAAGCAGTCTACCCAGATAGTCATGACAGTCATCAAAAGAATCACAAACCACAGAGAAATCTTCCATAAACACCTTAAGAAAGTTTTCCACCATATTAGAAAATATCGACATCATACACCGCTGAAAGGTAGCCGGTTCATTGCAAAGACCGAAGAGCATCCTACTTAAAGCGAATGTCCCATAAGGACAAGTAAATTTCGTCTTCTCCTGATCCTCAAGGGAGATGTTAATCTGATTATAGCCAGAATACCCCTCTAGGAAGCAATAATAAGACCGCCTTGCTAGCCGATCAAGCATCTGATCAATAAAAGGCATAGGGAAGTGATCATTGCAAGCAGCGGTGTTGAGCTTGCAATAGTCCATGCAAACTCTCCAACCTGTCACAGTCCTTGTCACAATCAGCTCATTCTTCGTATTAGGCACCACTGTGATGCCGCCCTTTTTTGGTACACGTTGAACTGGCTTACCCATTTGCTGTCAGCGATTAGGTAAACCACTCCAGCGTCTAACCACTTTATGATTTCTTTCTTTACGACTTCTTGCATGTTTTCATTCAGTCTCCATTGATGTTCCACACTCGGCTTCCTTCAACTCCCCACTTAGCTAGGGTTGTAAACTTGCAACAATAAGAGGGATTCTTGCTTCACCAATGGTACCACGTTGAAGAGGACCTTCAAATTAGTAGGAATACTAGAAGAAAATATTTTTTTGGATCAAAATTGAAGGTTCAATTTTTCTCTCTTCTTGGCCGAAATGGAGGGGTCTTTTTTTCTCTCAAGGTTTCTTGAAAATTCTTGAGTTAAAGATGACTTTGTCATCTTTTTAATAACATGTAATGGTCTCTCATATGGGCCTTGGCCCATTAAGGCGGATGGCCACCTTGGTCAATTAATTCAAGCCCACTTCTTTTTTTTTTTTTTTTTTCTTTTTTTTTTTGTGTTTTGTAATTCATGAATATCTTTTTTTTTCCAAATTCCGAATTCGCCCTTGGCCTTGCCCGATATTTCCACATCAAAACTTTTCATAGACAACTTGTGTGTTAAACAAGATCAAAATATGGCCTTGTCCTTGACTTTTCACAATTGTCTTGAAGTATCCGAATGTACAAATTACGGGATATAACATCCTCCCCCCCTTTAGAACATTCGTCCTCGAATGTTCAACTGATCTTATGGGATCTTATAACACTTCGGGGGGTCCCTCTTATAGTTGTTCTTTTCCTCATGCCCATCCCTTATAATCGAACCTCTCGGTCTCTACATGGGTCCTTATTTTGTGTCATGGGTTTTCAAATTCGCCGCGCCAGCGCATTATCCTTGCCTTTCTCAGATCATCTCTTTTCTGTTACTGTTTCGTCACAATACCTTAACAAAAGCCACATCTTTAGATTCTTACTACAATTCTTCCTTAATTCCTTCTCTTACATCTCTCGATACAGGTATACTTGTCTTTAACTTCTTGTATTGGCGCTCATTTCGTTCATCGCTATTTCTTGTTGGCTCTTCGGTGTGGATTCCTTACAATCATGATTTAACATTGCCTCACGTCAATGGTTCATATACTTTCATAGCGCATATTCTCATATTCTGTACAATTAATGGTCCATGAGCTATCTTCTAGTATCCAATGAATCCTCTTATCTCCCTCATTAACGCTGCGTGCTTTCTTTCTTTCAAAAATTCCCAGACTACCAATTATTGCGATTCCCCTTTTTAAGTCTAACATAATATGCCCTCCCCCCCTTTTTAAGGGGTTCCTTATACCAACCGCCCTTTTGTGAGGTTTTCGTTTATACCCTTTCTCGATTTACGCTTTCTTTACCGTAGCGTCGGTTGCTGGGACTCACACGCCCACTGATACAATCACATATGAGATATCATGCACATTCATATATATATATATATATATATATATATATATATACACATAATTACTATCAACTATCCTACAAAATACTTTCAAACGCTATTCAAGCCTATGCAAATTCCGAAGCTGCACTACACTTTCTCTTCACCAGTCGAGTCTGTCTCGCCCTACGCAACCTCTCACAGTTTCCAACCATATACTCTAGTTTTCCCTCAGATTACTCTAACCGCTCATTTGTCTCTTATGTCTTAATATATAAAATTCTTGCATACTTCCCATGGGGGGTCACCCATCCTCCCACCTTAGCACGCTTAACCTCGAAACTTCGGTGGAGTTCAGTGCCTTAATGCCGATATAATCGCGTCCGCTTTCTCATATGGACCTTATTACATGATTTGGGGCTAGTCGAGGTCTTACAGATTCCGAGGCATGTTCGTAATACGTCCTTTCTTTTACAATTACCATTTTACCCTTCTTGATCTTCAATAGTCACCTTTACAAATTCTTATCATTCGAAATTTGTACGCAGCAAATACCAACAACACCTTATAGAGCATACGGCTATGTATCACATTCTAGCCACCCAAAACTTTCTGTCTCAGGTAATAGAACAAATATATCCAGACTTGCCCTTGTGACCTTTCCATATTGTCACTTACCTTTATCCATCGTATGTAAGGCATACAGCAAGAGTTTCATTTTTCCTATGACTTGGCTCTATCGCACGATCTATGACAGAAAGAAGGTCAACAATCCCTAGATGCCCCGTAGCCTCCTGTTTATAAATGTGGCGCGCTTCACACCATAAACAGGACTCTACTGGACACGACTTTGCAGACAACCCCTAGGACAGACCTGCTCTGATACCACTTTGTCACACCCCAATCCCGCTAGGGTGTGATGGGCACCCGACCCCATATCCAGAGCCGAGCGAACCCACAGACTTTCATTTCGTACATAATCCTTCCGGACTTATAATCAAATAGAATGTAGTACATAGTAAAACTTACTGAAACATATATATATTTTGTAGCTTTCAAGTCAAACAAATCTGTAATCATACGGACTTTATAGCGTAATACAAAACGACACATCGGCTGATGGAGCCGCTTACTAAACCGACATACCATACCCACGACTCTGTCTGCAAAGTCTCTAACATTAACAAAACCTCTAACACATATCCTCTGACTCGGAAATTCTCTAGGAGCAAATGGAGCTTGCCATCTTCGCTGGAACGTCTTCTATAATGTCTTCAACTCATCTGGGAGTACCTGCGCGGCATGAAATGCAACCCCCGAAGAAAGAGGGGGTCAGTACGGAATATGTACTGGGTATGTAAAGCATGGAATACAGAAAATAGAAACGTAATCAAGACACTTAGTACGATAGTGAGTATGTTATCTAGGTTACCAAAGCGCTTATTATATATATATATATTTTTTTTTTAAAACGCAAATCATATATGCAGAGGTCATATATATGCTGAAATCATACGTCAGAAGAAATACGGATCTTGTATGCCGATCGCATAGGTCAGAAGGAGTGCAGAATGCCAAAGGGCTTACTTTCCAAACTCAAATCGTGCATATCATAATCATATATCATATATGTGCATATAACAGATCCCGGCCCTTTAGTAAGGGACGCGGTGAACAGAATTATCAATGTACGTCAAAATCATATATCAGGAAAAATACAGAAGGTAAGTAGCTTATCCAGAATATCAGAATACTTACTTTTCAATCACAAATGATGCATATCAAAGTCATGCATAGGGTACAGGAACATGGTCGCCACTCCCGTCTCTGGCGCCATAACACATCATACTCCAGAAGATTTCATATCTCCGAACATCTCCGTCACACATCATAACATATACACGGTACCTCGGGAACCGGACAGATACCACGAGAACCCGGGGACCGGTCATATCATAATCCATATACACGGTAACCGGAGATGGACGTATACCACAGTACTCCGGAACCGGACACATCATACCCCATATACACAGTAACCGGGGACGGACATATACCACAGTACCCCGGAACCGAACACACCATACTCCGAAATTATATATATGGAACCCGACCCTCAAACAACGGACTCGGCGAATCATCCGCACGATACATACCGGCCCGGGACTCGGCGAAGGAAACCATGACATATGCACGAGCAGAGTAGTGAGAAAATAAATGCAATTAAATCAAGATTCGATGGAATAACCGACGTATCATCAGAATGTTCGTAGCAGATTACTTATAATGGAATACTTATACCAAAACATTTATATCAGAATACTCATAACGGATTATTTATATCAGTTTACATACCCATATCAGAATATTCATATTAGAGCACTTATATCAAGATACTTATATCAAAATATTCATATCGAAATACTCGTATCAAAATGTTCATATCAAGATACTTATATCAGAGTTGGGAACACTCATATCAAATCACTTGTATCGGATATCAGAATAGTCAAATCAGAATACTTATATCGGAGTTTATAGATGCTTATTTCAGAGGATGCATACGAATCACAACAAACTCAGAACAATAGCCAAAAGTTTTCCTTAATTATTGTACGGAAATGAATCAAATAGGACAACACAAATAGGTCTCGGGGATTGTGGGCCCACCTCGGGTCAAGTCGAGGTGGCGTACACAAATTACGTACATTAAGCTTTATGGAGTCACTTATGAAAGTCTTAGTGTCATTCGGTTCCAATTGGGCAAGTTATAGATGTTTCAGCACTTATTTCAACAAGGCATGAAGAATTTGATTCAATTCTATTGAATGGAAGAGGGTCAAATTCAAACTCGGATTTCTAGCAATAGAATCGCCCCCGAGGCTCGTATCCAAACCTAATATGTCTAAGACATGCCAAAAGAAGGAAAAGTAAAGCCTTACATACCTTTTCCGCTTCTTATGCTTCTCCAAATTCAAGTTCCAAAATCTACAATTGGTCACAAATACCAAACATTGATTATAAGCCTTTAGGAATTAAATCTTAAATCAACACTTGTCTTAACTTCTCAAATAGATTCTCTTATATTCTGCCGAAATTTCGGCAACATCTCCCCTGTAAATGTTATGTCCCGTATTTTCGCGCATTTGGAAAAATTAGAAATAATCTTGACTTGTATGAAATAAAGTCATCATTGGTTACATTTAACACAAGAGTTGTGCATGAAAGAATATTTTTGTGGAAGTGTGGAATAAGGCTAAGGGAAAAATTGGAATTTCGGAAATTAGTTTCGGGAATTACAAATAGGGCCATAATTAATTGGGCTAGAAAGAGCAAAAAACAAAAAGAAAATTAAGGCCCAATTGGAGGGGGTGGCCGGCCCCCTTTATGGGTCAAGGCCCATGAGTGGGTTTTTAAATTGAAAGGCTTAAAAAAAGAGATGACTATGTCATCTTCAACTTGTAGAGAAAAAAAAAATCAAGAAGCTAAAGACCACCCCATTTTCGGCTACAAGAAAGAAAAGAAAGAAAATTTTCTTGCCATCAACCTTTGATCCAAAATTTATTGTTTTGTGATATTTTCACTAATTCTAGTACCCTTTACAACTTGGTGTAGCTAATTTGGAAGGTAGGGAGCTTGTTTCCTCAAATTGACAAGTGGGTTTAGTGAAAAAGCTTGGAAGAACAAAGGTAAGATCTTGCTCCTTTTACTTTGGAATATATATATATATATATATATATATATATATATATATATATATATATATATATATATATATATATATATATTTGTGTGTGTGTTGTAGCATGTAGGAATAAGTAGAAATTATGAAAAATATGAAAGTTTGCAAAGTGGGTATATATGGGTGCATTTGGCCGTGTGGTATGGAGATAAGAATGGCAATGAATTAAATTTGTTTAATATGTTAGTTGTGTTGTGATGACCTCTTGTGATGTAAATGAAGTTAGAATGATATAAGTTTGTATTGAATTGGAATGTAGAAACTTATGTCGTTTTAGTATGATTTTCCGACATTAAGGAAATGAAGTTGTTTGGTTGTGAATTATGATGATCATTGATGAAATTGGAAGTTGGAAACTTGTTATGAAATTGTATGCCAAAGATTTGATGTTTACCATAAATTATGACTTTGGCGGAAAGTTGTATATTATGTATATCAAGTGTATAACTTAAGGAAAATGATATGAAATGTCTCAAAATCTATATTGTGATGATCTTGAGTGATAATGGATGTGAAATCATTGATATTAGTGAAGGTTTGGATTAGAATGAAGGTTATGCCAACTTGTGAGAAAAATGACTAGTTGAAGGATATTTGTGTTTTTGATGTTCTTTGTTGATGTTAATGTTGTCGTTTGGGTTGTTGTTGATGATTTCTAGCCGAGTTGAATTCTCGGGGTGCTATATGTATAGGGGAAGTGCTGCCGAAATTTCGGTAGACAAATATGCTTTAAGTTGGAATAATGGTATTCATAACTCACGATTGGTAAACTTGACCAATTGCAGTTTTTCGACGAAACGGGAAGTGAGTTTGGAAAGGCTTAAGGAGCGTGAAAGGTATGTAAAGCTACCCCGATCCTTCTTTTGGCATGTCTAAGTGTTTTATGATCGGATTCGGGCCTCAAAAGACCTCCTTGGCCATCGGAATCCGCAAGAGAAAATCTCAGTTTTTCCTTCAGTAGAATTGAACCATTTTGATATGCTTTTCCTGAAATTATGCAAACCTTCTCTAAACTCCTTGGAAAGCTATAGAATGTCCGTAGAACCTTTATAGGTGACCCCATAAGCTTAAAGGGCGTAATTTGAGCCCACCGCCTTGCTTGTTCCGAGGTGGGCCCGCTATTCCCGGTTTTGCCCTTAATGTGCTAAAGTCCCCTTTTTGAACGATTTTTGAAAGAAATGTTTCAACTACCCTTTTAATTACCTAACTAATATGGTTTTAAATATTCCATTAAGTCTGATAAATTGTTTTGATACTCGAAACTCATTTACTATGATTCCTTCCGACTTCATCGGATCGGTTTGTCTTTGATATGCCTCATTGAGTCTATGGAAACATTTATGATATTTTACTTGCATTAGTTTCTCACGACTCTATTCGTGGATGCCCCAATGTTTCCCACACTGAGCCCGGGCCAGGATATGTTGTCAAGCGTAATCCCTCTGGATTGTTCGCCGCGCCTCGATGTGAGGGGGCAGGTATATGCGTACATGGGTTTGTGGAGTATGCTGTGCCATGTACGTTTGTTCTGATATGATTTACTATGGCCATCTGATATGACATATTATGTTACGGGGTTATGCCCCTATTCTGATTCTTCTGTGTTGTGGCACCAGCGTCGGGAGGGTGGCCACGTTCTGTCTGCCGAGTCCTTTGGCAGGGGCCGGATTTGATATGACATATGTTCTGTACACACTCTGCATGTTTTGGAAATATGTATCTGATACTTTGGATTTTCCGTTTACTTTCTGTATGTTCTGCACCAGTTATGATTTTGTTTCTGCAACTCAGGCTTTACATATTCAGTACATATTTCGTACTGACCCCCTTTCTTCGGGGGCTGCGTTTTCATGCCGCGCAGGTACCGACGACAGGTTTGCTGATCCGTCTGCTTAGGATCTCATTCTGCTATTCTTGGAGCGCTCTTTTATTCAGGGCCATCTTTTGGTATAGTCTGTCACTTCTATATATGTATATTCTCGTTCATGGGTACGGCGGGGCCCTGTCCCGTCATAGGATTCTGTCGGTTTGTTAGAGGTCTGTGGACATGTTGTGGGTTGGGATCTTTCTGTACAGTTGGGTGCTTATGTTGTGTTTGGGCGATCCCATTCGCCGCGGCGGCCGGTCCGCATATATTTAAATGTTGCGTTGTTGGCCCTGTGTGGCCTTTGTTGGTATTTTCTGCGTGCAGGATATATGGGATAGTCCATAAAACAAAGGAAACTCTGCCGAAATTTTTCTAAAAATTAGCTAAATTTGAAATAAAGCCTTGTCGGCTTCTGCCATATATTAGAATGCGTTTGAGTGCCCAGATCGGGCACTAGTCATGGCCTACGGGGTTGGGTCGTGACAGTAAATACCATCCCCGAGATTTCAACTCGGCCAAGAATACAACAACAAATCCGAGAATTTAACTCGGCCAAAATATCAACATCAATGTCAACAATCATATCTTCCAACTTCAACAATTTATTCAAAATACATTCCAACATTAGTAGCTCCTTTACATAACTTAATAACACTTCCTTTATATTCAATTCATAATTGTTCACACATTCAAATACTAATCCGAAACCATTCAACAATATTCAAGAATACTCCAACAACCCACAAAAAATTTCAAACGGCCAAACCACATACTACCCAAAATCTTCCAAACTCAACAAGAACAATGGCAACACATTTCTTTCTTTCAACTTCATGAACTACACTAACAATTAGCACTAACAACATTATCTTCCATAATTACAAGAACACAATATTCAATTCACATTAACTTCTAACATAAGTCTCTAACCCTTACAACTTCACTAAGATCATTAGACTTTTATTAACAACATAAAATCCATAACAACACAACCAAAATGTTAAGTAAAATTGGCCCCTTAATTTTTCACAATACACACGGCCACAACCACTTCCATTCGGCCACACACACACACTACATATTTTCATGAATTTCATGCATTTCTACATACCACAACATCCATAATCATCCATAACATATAAAAGGAGATTGATTCCTTACCTTTTTCCTTCAACTCCCCACTTAGCTAGGGTTGTAAAGTTGCAACAATAAGAGGGATTCTTGCTTCACCAATGGTACCACGTTGAAGAGGACCTTCAAATTAGTAGGAATACTAGAAGAAGATATTTTTTTGGATCAAAATTGAAGGTTCCATTTTTCTCTCTTCTTGGCCGAAATGGAGGGGTCCTTTTTTCCCTCAAGGTTTCTTGAAAATTCTTGAGTTAAAGATGACTTTGTCATCTTTTTAATAACATGTAATGGTCTCTCATATGGGCCTTGGCCCATTAAGGTGGATGGCCACCTTGGTCAATTAATTCAAGCCCACTTCTTTTTTTCTTTTTTTTTTTCTTTTTTTTTTGTGTTTTGTAATTCATGAAAATCTTTTTTTTTTCCAAATTCCGAATTCGCCCTTGGCCTTCCCCGATATTTCCACATCAAAAATTTTCATAGACAACTTGTGTGTTAAACAAGATCAAAATATGGCGTTGTCCTTGACTTCTCACAATTGTCTTGAAGTATCCGAATGTACAAATTACGGGATATAACAAACTCACTATTTTTTGACAAGTAAAGTACGACTTAAAAGTATGGCCCGCACTTCAAAGTGCGGACGTACCTTCAAGTCGTACCTCCAAGTACGAGGTAAAATTTAGGTCGTACTTCTTAAGTACGAGCATAACTACAACATCATACATCTATTCAAATCACTTTACTAAATTATGCCATACTTTCCATACATTCTCACATGCGTTGTTTGCTTCTCTAGAGAGATATGAGGCCAAAGGAACCAGTAAAAAGGGGTGGTGGTTCCAAACCTGCTAGAATGAGGGGTCGAGGCAGAGATAACATTACCACTAGGCTTCGTGATAAAAACTCTGATGAATAAGCCATGATTGCCCTACCTCCCGAGAGATCGAGAACTACCACCGCCAGAAAAGCCAAAAAAGCGACATCACCACAAGACTCCTCCTAATCTGAAGAGGAGGAGTACTCATCTGAATCGGAGTCCGGTAATGAAGGGTCGGGAAATGAAGGATTTGGTAATGAAGGTTCCGGGAATAAAGGATTCGGTAATGAAGGGTTCGGCAATGAAGGATCCTGTCACACCCTAATGCCCTAGGGTGTGATGGGCACCCGACCCCATATCCGGAGCCGAGCGATCCCATAGATTCTTATTACGCACATAATTTCTTCGGACTCTGAAAATAAAATAAAAGTAAA
The DNA here is from genome assembly GCF_019175385.1 of Lycium barbarum. Lineage (NCBI taxonomy): Eukaryota > Viridiplantae > Streptophyta > Magnoliopsida > Solanales > Solanaceae > Lycium > Lycium barbarum. Next base: position 32,712,663 of record NC_083339.1, on the reverse strand, counting down.
ATACATATTAAGCTTTCGAAATCTTTCCTTTATCGTTCCCAAAATTAAACAAAATCTGTAATTATATAAAATTTATTACATAACACAGAATGACATATCGGCTGATGGAGCCGCTTACAGACTGACAACCAATACCCACGATGCTGTCTGCAAAGTCTCTAACATCAATCCAGAAATCAGAACATACATATACTCTGACTCGGCAACGCTCCAGAAATAAATGGAGCTCGTCAATCCTGCTGAAACATCTTCTGACAAACCTTCTATTCATCTGTAGGTACCTGCGTGGCATGAAACGCAACCCCCGAAGAAAAGGGGTCAGTACGGAATATGTACTGAGTATGTAAGACATAAGTTACAGAAAACGGAACCGTAATCGAAACAAACAGTACAAAAGGTCCGTACATTACCCAGGACACCAAATACTTAATTTCCAAACGCGAATCATGTATCAGAAGAAGTACAGATCCAAAATACCAAAACACCAGAATATCAAGATGCTTGATTTTATTTTCGAACACAAAACATGGATGCCAATGTCATACGTAATGTAATAATGCCGCGGAACGTACGGCCCGATCCATACATATATATACATATATACCGCTGCGGAACGTGCAGCCCGATCCATATAACATATCACATGTGTAAATAACGTGTCCCGGCCATCGAGTGAGGGACTCGGTGAATAGAATCGTGTATACCAACATCGTATATTACATATGCATAACGTGTCCCGGCCCTCGAATGAGGGACTCGGTAGATAAAATCATGCATGTCACATCAAATATCATGTATGCATGTAACGTGTCCCGGCCCGCCAGTGAAGGACTCGGTGGATAACGTGTCCCGGTCCTTTAATAAGGGACTCGGTAGAGGGGATCCGGTCCGGATCTGGCGCCATCATCATATAACGTGTCCCGGCCCTCTACTGGTGGGTCTCGGTGAACAATGCAATGGAATACGCACGAGAACATATCCTGGCCCGGGACTCAGTGAACAGACATACAGAGACTTGCACGAACAGAGTAGTGCGAAACCACACACACATATCTAGACTCGATATATACATACACATACCGACCTTTGAAGGATCATAAACATATTTCAAGTTAATCGGAGTTAGTATGTAAAAGTTACGGACATTTTTACCATAGAGCTTTTACGAACGTTTCAAGCAAATTCAATATCCTTTACAAACGTTGGGGACATTAAGAACTTACAGAACTCTTTCAGAACAAACTTTTTATTCTCATCTCATTATTCGATCATATAATAAGCTTGATCATATCAGACATACTTATATCAGAAGTGAATCAGAATCATAGGCAACCTCGGGAACATATCGAACAGAGTCTCGGAATCATGGATACATATCATACCATATGAAGTAACTTATTCATCTAGTGATCATACAATAGACTCAACCATACGAAACATACTCATGACAAAAGAGAATAGACATCATAACCAAACTCGGAATCAAAGAGTAGAATTACCCCGAGGTGCGTGTCATGTCATGCCTTACTTAGCTCTAGGACATGCCAAAAGAAAGAAAGGGTAAGCCTTACATACCTGTGCCACGCCTTATTAGCTACGCTTATTTATCCAAACTTGTTAGTCTACATTCAAGAAAGTTGACATAATCATTAGATTCATCGGCATATACTAGTCTTATTCTTTCAAATGAATTCTTTTATATTCTGCCAAAATTTCGGCAGCATTTCCCCTGTAAATACACCATCCCCGAGAATCTAACTCGGTCAATTTCACAACAACAAATCCGAGAATGGAACTCGGCCACATTATCAACAATAATACCAACAATTATATTCAATCCAACCGCATACGATCAAGCCAATATGGTTGCTCATATATTCAAGTATTAATCAAAAACCATTCGAACGATACTCACGAATACTTCAAGCAACTCACACAATATTTTAAATGGCCTAGCCAACTTCCAACATAGTCCGAAATCTTCCAACTTCAACAAGGACAACAACAACACATTTTCCTTATTATAGATTCATAAACTATATCAAAATTCACATGTTACAATACCGTCCATACAATTATAAGAATTCATGCTAGTGTCGCATTAACCTCTTCAACAATCCTACAACGATTACAACTTCATTTCAAGCCATCAAACTTTCATTCTCATCGTAGAATCCACATCAACAACAACTAGAATATCAAATGAAATCAATTTACCATAACTTACCAAAACAACCCCTTATTCGGCCACAACAACAACATACATATTTTCATGAATTTTCATCTATTTCTATACATTACAACAACAATCTAAATACTAAGTAAAATTAATCCATTCTTTCTACACCACACCACTTCCATTCGGCCAACACATATACACACATATTTCATGAATTTAATCCTTTTCTACACACTTCAACATACATAAATCATCCATAACATATAAAAGGAAATTAATTCTTACCTTTTTCCTTCAACTTCTTCACTTGACCATGGTTATGAACTTGCAAGAATAGATGTTTTTCTTGCTCCAATAGGTACTCCACTTTGCTAGGGACCTTCCAATTAGTAGGAAAAAAAGTTTTGAACAAATTTTTCTCAAGGTTCTTGTTGGGGTGCACATGGCCGAATGGCCATCAACTTGGGGCTTCTCCAAGTTTCTTGATTTCTCTTAAGGAAAGAAGAAGAGAAGTATGTCTTATTTATCCTTTTTTTCCATCATTTATCCTTATTTATTTTTAAGTCCCTCAAATAAAAGTTATGGACACATGGGTCTTCTCCCCTTTCTAGAATTTTCTTAAAATAACCAATACATCCACTTGTCTTGTTGTATAAACTTTGGTCCCTTAAGTAAGAACATGGACACATGGCTATGGGCGGAGCCCACTTTTTATGTCACATGGCCAAAGTGACATTTCAAGAATTTTCTTGAACACTCTGTGAAATTCCCATTTTACCCCTAGCCTTTCCACAATATTACCATAAACTCTTTTGTGAATTTCCATTTTTACCCTTAACCTATCTCAATATTTCCATCCCAATAATACTCATAATAACTTGTATTTTAGAATAACTTTGGAAAATGGTCTTGCCCTTAACTTCTCGCAATTATCTCGAATTATCCGAACGTACAACATGCAGGATATAACAGATCCGATAATGAAGGGTCCAGGAATGAAGAGTTTGGTAACGAGGGGTCCGCTACTACAAGCGGGTCCGATAATGAACAAGTCCGGGTGGCGAGTGACTCTAGTGATGATAGTGCTATGGAGTGCATCTGGGCCGAACTTTATTCTACAAAAATGGAAAATGACCTATGATTCTCGGTAGAGGGTGTGAAGGAGCGAAACGAGAAGGGGATCGATGGGTCGAAGAAAGGCGAAAACCCACAGCGTACTATATTTGAGGAGAGGCGCATTGGGCTTCGTTATTTGGAGCATCAGCTTCGGATTAGAGAGACACTCCAGCATTATGGACTGGACGCTTTCAATCGACCTCATGGGAAGTATTGTCCGGTTCTAGTCCGGGAGTTCTATGCTAATTACAGTGCATATGTGGATACGATCAAAAAGCCTAATCAACTTAAGCAGAATGTCTCGAGTGTCACACCCTAACCTCATTAGGGTGTGATCGGCACTCGACCCCACATACAGAGCCGAGCGAACCCGCAGACCATGATTACACACCTAATGTTTTTTTTTTTTGAATTCTGAAAGTCAATTACAAATAAAATACATGTTGAACTTTCAAAATTTTCTGCTTACTATTTCCAAAATTTAACAAATCTGTAATTATATGAAATTTACTACATAACACAAAATGACATATCGGCTGATGGAGCCGCTTACAGACTGACTATCATTACCCACGACGCTGTCTGCAAAGTCTCTAATACTGATCAGACATCACAGCATACATACTCTGATTCGGCAGCACTCCTGGAGGAAATGGAGCCCGCCAATCCACCGGATCATCTTCAGCTAATCTCGTCTATCCACTTGTGGGTACCTGCGGGGCATGAAACGCAGCCCCCGAAGAAGAGGGGGTCAGTACGGAATATGTACTGAGTATGTAAGGCATGAGTACAGAAAACGAAACCATGACTGAGACAGATAGAACAACATACAAATAGCCTATCCAGAATACCAAACACTTATTATTTTTTTTTCTTTTCCAGACACGAATCATACTTACTCATCTCGTATGCCAGACGGATTACAGAACGTACAAATTACTCAAATGATGTCATATAGCAAATGGGATACAGAATGTACGGAAGGTCAGAATGCTTACTCTCCAACACAAGTCATGCATATCGGAATCGGATATCATATCACATACGCGGTAACCCCGGGGACATATACCACGCCGGGACAAATACCATATCATAAATACGGTAACCTCGGGGACAAATATCACGCCGAGGGACCGGTCACATCCTATCATATACATGATAACCTTGGGGACAGATAACACGCCGAGGAACCGGTGAACAACGCCAAGGGATGCGCACAATAACGTAGGAACGTGGTCGCCACTCCTACCTTTGGCGCCACAACACATCATATTTCAGAAAATTTGCTCCGATCTCCGTCCCACATCATAACATAACCACGGTACCCGGGGGCGGACAGATAACACAGCACCCCGAGCCCGGACACATCATACTTCATAATATATCCTCGGTAACCGGGGACGGACATATAACACAGTACCCCGGAACCAGACACATCATACTTCGGAATTCATAAATGGAACCCGGCCCTTAACAGAGGACTCGGCGAACCATCCGCACGATATATATACCGGCCCGGGATCCGGGGAAAGGGATCATAGCACATGCACGAGCAGAGTAGTGAGCAACTAAATGCACATAAATCGAGACTCGGTAGAATGATCGAGCGTGGCATCAGAATAATCATAGCAGGTTACCCATATCAGAATGCTTATATTAAAATACTTATGTCGGGGTACTCATATCAGAATACTTATGTCAGAATGCTTAGGTCAGAATACTTATATCAAAATACTTATATCAGAGTAGTTATAACAGAATACGTATGTCAGGATTCTCATATCAAAAATACTTATATCCGAATACTTCTATCAAAATGTTTACGTCAAATTTCTTGTATCGGAGTACTTACGTCAAAATACTTTTGTCAAAATATCCATATCGAAAATACTTGTATCCAAATGCCTATATAGGAATACTCATATCAGAATTTCCAGATACTTATATCAGAGAGTACATACAGTTCATAACAAATCCAGAACAATAGCCCAAGTTTCTCTTAATTGCTATGCGGAAATGAGTCCAATAGAACAATACAAATGGGGTTCGGGAATTATGGGCCCACCTCGGATTAAGTCGAGGTCGCGTATATAAACTATGAACATTTAGCCTTATAGAGTCATCCATGAAGGTTTCAGGGCAATCCGGTTTCATTTGTAGAAGTTACGGACGTTCAAACTATGTTTCCATCAAAGCATAAGGTTCTTCGTTCAATTTCTCTGAATGAATAGGGGTCCAAATCAAGCTCGGATTTCTAGGAATAGAGTTTCCCTCGAGGCTCGTATCATAGCCTATTACAACTAGGACATGCCAAAGGAAAGGAAGGGTAAGCCTTACATACCTGTGCCGCGACCTCCAGCTACGCTTATGCATCCAATTTGTTTGTCTACATGCAGGAGAATCCATCCATTCGTTAGTTTCATTATCATATACCTGCCTTAACCTTGAAAACACATTCACTTGTATCCTGCCGGAATTTCGGCAGCACCTCCCCTGTAAAAATACCAACCCCGAGAATACGGCTCGGCTCCCAATCAACACAACAACAATCCAGGAATTTGACCCGGCCACAATATCAACAACAATGACAACAAACATTCTAACAACATCGACCGTTAATGTAAACGCACTTTAACATTAGCAACCTTCTTTCGCATAATGCGACGATATTCCAATTACGTTCAAATCAAGATATATAATCAATCCAAAACCATTCAAACATGATTCCATAACATTTCCAACAATTCACAAAATTTTCCAAAATGACTCGAGCAAGGTTCCAACTCACCCGAAATTGTCCCCAAGCCCGAGAACAACACCAAACACATTCTTTCCTTCCAAATTCACACATTATGTCACAATACATACATTTACAACTTCATTTCATAAATTCAAGAAACCACATCAAGACTACATTTCCTTCCAATGCGGCCCACATGATTATAATATTAACTTGGATTATTAAAACTTGATTTTCTATCATAATACTCACAACGAGGACAACCAAAATACTAACGACATTATTTTCCATCAATGCAATAAGTCTACCTTCGATTCCCATTAACTTCTACAACAACTTTCCGACAATTTCAACTTCACTAGAATCGTCATAATCTCACTTGCATCCTAAAATACATATCGACAACAATTAAATTATTACATAAAACTTGATTCACATTTCATACCACACACACACACACATTCGGCCACCTTCCAACACCCACAAATTCAACCAAAATTACCAAACTTTCATTTCCAATATAAATTCCATAACAACAACAATTAAAATACTACATAAAAATTAACTAATCTTGCCTCAACAACATAGGCATGCACACGGCTATACCATACAACCCTCCCATATTTTCATGAATTCTATCCGTTCCTTCATACTACAATGTAAACAAGCCTTCATAACATCATAAAAAGGATTAAATATTACCTCTTCTCTTCAACCTCTTCCCTTGACCAACGTGCGGAAATGATGAAACGAACGACCTATCTTCCGAAACAACTATACCATGTCGAAGAGGGCCTTCAAATTGGTTGGAATTCTAGGAGAGAATAATTTTTTGATCACTATTTCAAGGGGCCAAATTTTTGCCCCTTGGCCGTGCACTTCCTCTTTCTCCTCTCCTTTTTCTTCTTCTTTCTTCCACTCTTTTTCTCTTAATAATATGACTACACATATATATATATAGTTGTATAGGTTATGTGAGGGGCACATGCTTCCCCCTCTCTAGATTTTTCCTTTCTTTTTCTCTTTTTTTTTTCTAGATTTTTCTCCAAATTTCCAAAGATGACTTAATCCCTTTTCTTTTCCCTTTTTTTTTCGGCCACATGGCCTTTTTCAAGAGATTTCTTGAACATTTGTAAAATGACCATTTTACCCCTAGCCTTTCCACAAAATTACCATAATGCCATTTTGCCAATTTCCTTTCCGCCCTTGGTCTTCCTCAATATTTCCACTCTAACAATATTCATAAATAATATTTTCAACAACTCGTATATTAAAATTATTTTTGAAACATAGTCTTATTCTTAACTTCTCCCCATTACCTTGAATTTTCTGGACGTACGAAATACGGGCTATAACATCCTCCCCCCCTTTAGAACATTCGTCCTCGAATGTTCAACTGACCTTACATGGTCTTGTAGCACTCCGGGAGGGGGTTTCTTTTTATAGTTGCCCGTTCTTTCCATGCCCATTCCGTATAGTCGAGTCTTTTCGTCCTCATATGGGTCCTTATTCTGTCTCATGGGTTTCCTAAGTGCTGGGCCAATATTTTTTTATCCTTGTCTTCCTCCGATCATCTCTTTTATGTTATTATTCCATAACCATATCTTAACAAAAGCCTCACCTTTAGATCCCTACCACAACTCTTCTTTAATCTTTCCTCTCGTATCTCTGGATGCAGGCGTACTTGTCTTTGACCTTATGTGTTGGTGCTCATTTCTTTCCTCGTTATTCCCTTTAGGCCTAATATGGCCTCCCCCCCTTTAAGGGGGTTCCTTATACGTCACGACCTTAAAGTACTCTTATCTTTAATTATTCTTCATCCCTCGTCACACTTTCCAACTCTATGCATAACGTATCGAAACTTCTCAGCTCAAATTGTTTCCTTTTTTCTCCTTGCTCATATCATCGTTTTGTCCATCTTTTTCATTGCCTTCCCTCTCGGCTCATTGTAATTAATCCTTGAATCTTACATATTCCTCTTTCGTTCCATATTACCGTACTCCATCCTTGCCCCATGTCTGCATTTACACCTTTATCTGATAATCTCGTATCTCGCCGAAAATTTCCTCTTAGGGGTTTCATCCACCAAGGTTTTCCTCGTTTACTCACCGATATCTGAATTTCCTTACTCCTCATTTACTTACCTACTTCTTTTTCTAACACCATACCGTCGAGACTTTTCTGTCCTTAACCTATAGTGGAAATAGCATCCTATCGCGTAATACTAACACCATTTGTTTTCTCACTACTATTCAGGTTTCGGTGTCCCTTTACCCGATTGAGGCCTCCTTTACCGTAGCATAGGTTGTTAGGACACACGTGTCTACTGATACCATCACATATGGGATAACGTGTGCACCCACATCTATATATATAATTATTATCAACTAACCCACAAAATACTTCCAAACTTTATTCAAGCCTATCCTAGTTCCCGAGCTGTGACATACTCTTTTGCCTCTTCACCGAGCAAGTCTACCTCGTTTTATGCGCCTTTTTATGGTCTCCAACCACCCCATAGACCATAGTCTCACTCAGGTTACCCTAGTTTTCCATTTGTTCCCTTAAATTTTAATTTTGCAAAATTTTCCCAATTACTTCCCAGGGGGGTCACCCATCCTGAAATTGCTCCCACCTGAGCACGCTTAACCTCGAATCTTTAGTGGAATCCGATGCCTTAATGCTGATATTTTCGGATCCACTTTCTCGCATGACCTTTACTACATGATTCGGGACTAATCGAGGTCTTACAGATCCCGGGACACCCTCGTGGTACGTCTTTTCTTCCATAATTACCATTTTACCCCTTTCGACCCTCGGTGCTCACCTTCCACTTTCTTACATAACTATCTCTCATTCTGGGTTCCCAGACTCCTGCTGATAACAGATACACCTTCGTTGGTATTGTTTTATGGATGCCCCGATATCAGTCCGTTCGAACTTCTTACTCACCGTTTTTACATAGTAACCTGCAGCAAAACTAATTGTCAATTTTCTGAATCCTCCATCTAACCTTGTTTTTCTTATACCATCCTCCTGTACACTGCAAATATCAATAACACCTTATAGAACATACAGCTACACCACATTCCGGCCATCCGGGGCTGCCAATTCTTGGGAACAGATCAAATACACCAGTGCTTACCCGTCTTCCTCCATCGTATGTGAGACTTTGCAAATAAGGAATATTACCCCCTATGACTTGGCTCAATGGCACGATCTGAGACAGAAATAAGGTCAACAATCCCTAGATGCCCCGTAGCCTCTTGTTTATAGATGTGGCGCGCTACACACCATAAACAGGACTCTACCAGACACGACTTTGCAGACAACCCCTAGGACAGACCTGCTCTGATACCACTTTGTCACACCCTAACTTCATTAGGGTGTGATGGGCACTCGACCCCACATACAGAGCCGAGCGAACCCGCAGACCCTGATTACACACCTAATGTTTTTTTTTGGAATTCTGAATGTCAATTACAAATAAAATACATGTTGAGCTTTCAAAATTTTCTGCTTACTATTTCCAGAATTTAACAAATCTGTAATTATATGAAATTTACTACATAACACAAAATGACATATCGGCTGATGGAGCCGCTTACAGACTGACTATCATTACCCACGACGCTGTCTGCAAAGTCTCTAATACTGATCAGACATCACAGCATACATACTCTGATTCGGCAGCACTCCTGGAGGAAATGGAGCCCGCCAATCCACTGGATCATCTTCAGCTAATCTCGTCTATCCACTTGTGGGTACCTGCGCGGCATGAAACGCAGCCCCCGAAGAAGAGGGGGTCAGTACGGAATATGTACTGAGTATGTAAGGCATGAGTACAGAAAACGAAACCATGACTGAGATAGATAGAACAACATACAAATAGCCTATCCAGAATACCAAACACTTATTATTATTTTTTTTCTTTTCCAGACACGAATCATACTTACTCATCTCGTATGCCAGACGGATTACAGAACGTACAAATTACTCAAATGATGTCATATAGCAAACGGGATACAAAATGTACGGAAGGTCAGAATGCTTACTCTCCAACACAAGTCATGCATATCGGAATCGGATATCATATCACATACGCTGTAACCCCGGGGACATATACCACGCCGGGACAAATACCATATCATACATACGGTAACCTCGGGGACAAATATCACGCCGAGGGACCGGTCACATCCTATCATATACATGATAACCTTGGGGACAGATAACACGCCGAGGAACCGGTGAACAATGCCAAGGGATGCGCACGATAACGTAGGAACGTGGTCGCCACTCCTACCTTTGGCGCCACAACACATCATATTTCAGAAAATTTGCTCCGATCTCCGTCACACATGATAACATAACCACGGTATCCGGGGGCGGACAGATAACACGGCACCCCGAGCCCGGACACATCATACTTCATAATATATCCTCGGTAACCGGGGACGGACATACAACACAGTACCCCGGAACCGGACACATCATATTTCAGAATTCATATATGGAACCCGGCCCTTAACAGAGGACTCGGCGAACCATCCGCACGATATATATACCGGCCCGGGATCCGGTGAAAGGGATCATAGCACATGCACGAGCAGAGTAGTGAGCAACTAAATGCACATAAATCGAGACTCGATAGAATGATCGAACGTGCCATCAGAATAATCATAGCAGGTTACCCATATCAGAATGCTTATATTAAAATACTTATGTCGGGGTACTCATATCAGAATACTTATGTCAGAATGATTAGGTCGGAATACTGATATCAAAATACTTATATCATAGTAGTTATAACAGAATACGTATGTCAGGATTCTCATATCCAAAATACTTATATCCGAATACTTCTATCAAAATGTTTACGTCAAATTTCTTGTATCGGTGTACTTACGTCAAAATACTTTTGTCAAAATATCCATATCGAAAATACTTGTATCCAAATTCCTATATAGGAATACTCATATCAGAATTTCCAGATACTTATATCAGAGAGTACATACAGTTCATAACAAATCCAGAACAATAGCCCAAGTTTCTCTTAATTACTATGCGGAAATGAGTCCAATAGAGCAATACAAATGGGGTTCGGGAATTATGGGCCCACCTCGGATTAAGTCGAGGTGGCGTATATAAACTATGAACATTTAGCCTTATAGAGTCATCCATGAAGGTTTCAGGGCAATCCGGTTTCATTTGTAGAAGTTACGGACGTTCAAACTATGTTTCCATCAAAGCATAAGGTTCTTAGTTCAATTTCACTGAATGAATAGGGGTCCAAATCAAGCTCGGATTTCTAGGAATAGAGTTTCCCTCGAGGCTCGTATCATAGCCTATTACAACTAGGACATGCCAAAAGAAAGGAAGGGTAAGCCTTACATACCTGTGCCGCGACCTCCAGCTACGCTTATGCATCCAATTTGTTTGTCTACATGCAAGAGAATCCATCCATTCGTTAGTTTCATTATCATATACCTGCCTTAACCTTTCAAACACATTCACTTGTATCCTGCCGGAATTTCGACAGCACCTCCCCTGTAAAAATACCAACCCCGAGAATACGGCTCGGCTCCCAATCAACACAACAACAATCCGGGAATTTGACCCGGCCACAATATCAACAACAATGACAACAAACATTCTAACAACATCGACTGTTAATGTAAACGCACTTTAACATTAGCAACCTTCTTTTGCATAATGCGACGATATTCCAATTACGTTCAAATCAAGATATATAATCAATCCAAAACCATTCAAACATGATTCCATAACATTTCCAACAATTCACAAAATTTTCCAAAACGACTCGAGCAAGGTTCCAACTCACCCGAAATTGTCCCCAAGCCCGAGAACAACACAAAACACATTCTTTCCTTCCAAATTCACACATTATGTCACAATACATACATTTACAACTTCATTTCATAAATTCAAGAAACCACATAAAGACTACATTTCCTTCCAATGCGGCCCACACGATTATAATCTTAACTTGGATTATTAAAACTTCATTTTCTATCATAATACTCACAACGAGGACAACCAAAATACTGACGACATTATTTTCCATCAATGCAAGAAGTCTACCTTCGATTCCCATTAACTTCTACAACAACTTTCCGACAATTTCAACTTCACTAGAATCGTCATAATCTCACTTGTATCCTAAAATACATATCGACAACAATTAAATTATTACATAAAACTTGATTCACATTTCATACCACACACACACACACATTCGGCCACCTTCCAACACCCACAAATTCAACCAAAATTACCAAACTTTCATTTCCAATATAAATTCCATAACAACAACAATTAAAATATTACATAAAAATTAACTAATCTTGCCTCAACAACATAGGCATGCACACGGCTATACCATACAACCCTCCCATATTTTCATGAATTCTATCCGTTCCTTCATACTACAATGTAAACAAGCCTTCATAACATCATAAAAAGGATTAAATATTACCTCTTCTCTTCAACCTCTTCCCTTGACCAATGTGCGGAAATGATGAAACGAACGACCTATCTTCCGAAACAACTATACCATGTCGAAGAGGGCCTTCAAATTGGTTGGAATTCTAGGAGAGAATAATTTTTTGATCACTATTTCAAGGGGCCAAATTTTTGCCCCTTGGCCGTGCACTTCCTCTTTCTCCTCTCCTTTTTCTTCTTCTTTCTTCCACTCTTTTTCTCTTAATAATATGACTACACACATATATATATAGTTGTATAGGTCATGTGAGGGGCACATGCTTCCCCCTCTCTAGATTTTTCCTTTCTTTTTCTCCTTTTTTTTTTCTAGATTTTTCTCCAAATTTCCAAAGATGACTTAATCCCTTTTCTTTTTCCTTTTTTTTTTCGGCCACATGGTCTTTTTCAAGAGATTTCTTGAACATTTGTAAAATGACCATTTTACCCCTAGCCTTTCTACAAAATTACCATAATGCCATTTTGCCAATTTCCTTTCCGCCCTTGGTCTTCCTCAATATTTCCACTCTAACAATATTCATAAATAATATTTTCAACAACTCGTATATTAAAATTATTTTTGAAACATAGTCTTGTTCTTAACTTCTCCCCATTACCTTGAATTTTCTGGACGTACGAAATACGGGCTATAACATCGAGGCCTGATGAGATAGAGGTGCGGAAGGCAAAAGTCAGCATTTCTGCCAAGGCAATAAACAGCTACTATTTTGGCTAGAATCATGTCGGCTCCACTAGGGCAGCCACTGCCGAGTTCAGAGACAAAATTGATCGGAGGACTACGCAGTCCGTGATTGAGGGGGTTGCTTCGGTTATTGCTAGGGACGACCCACCGTGGCTCCATAAGAAGTGGAAAGTCCTTAAGAACTCGCTGACCCTCGCAGCGAAGTTTTGGTGGAATATGGTCCAGTTCAGAATTATGTAGACTCAGAGTGATAACTCGCTTACTCCGGACCGGGCAGTGATAGTTGTGGCAATCATGTCACGTTATTATTGAATATTGGGGAGCTGATAGCTATGGAGATACAGGCCAGAGCACCATAAAATGCTACCTCCCTGCCATTTTTGTGCCTTATCACTGATTTATGTCGGCAAGCAAGTGTGCCGAACATCTCCCATCGAGATCATTGTCGGGAACCCACTTGCTATTATGATATCAGAAAGACCCGACTTGAGGATACAAAAGCCAATTAGATGATAAAGGATTTTCCAGTAGGGCAAGAGAAGGCGGATGTTGAGCCCGATGATGAGACCACCGGAGACGTGACCGTTGCGGTACCTCCCGCTGATATGGTTCATGATACCGAGACGATGCCATCCATCGCGGCCGAGTAGAGCACTGCTGCACCTCCTTCCCCGAGGATTGCACATTCTCCTACCGCGAGGACGATTTCTGCTTAACCATTAGTGTAGAGACCAGCCTCCACTCCTTCATCCAAACGGTCGTAGCCTGCTGGTATGTTTGCAATATGTCACGACCCAACCCGCCATGATTGGCACACACACTATCTCTTAGTGGGCGAACCAATAAGCCTAACCATCTGCTTATTCAAGTCCATTTTTATTAACCAATTCAATCAGTTCATAACAATTTAAGCTAAATATTAATCAAAAGTAGTCATACCATAAACAATAATCATAAATACGGAAGTCCTAACTATTACAATCCCAAAACCCAAAAGTCACCGTATAAGGACTCTAATCCAAAAAAATGTCTAAGGAATGTATATTGTCTGAAATAAATAAACATCAATGTATTGAATGAAATTAGACATTAGATAAGGAAGATCTTCAGGCAGCCTGGCATGGATAGAAACTCACCCTCAATCTGTCAGCAAATGGCCTCAACGCTAAATGTGAGGTCGGGTGGCAGTCTCTGGATCACTATCTGCACTCAAAAGAATGCAACAAGGTAGTATCAGTACAAACACTATGTACCGGTAGATATCATAGGCCGACTAAGATTAGCATCATGCATGAATCATAAAATCAATAAAATAGACAGACCAGTCAACAGTACATAATAAAATAACCAACACCAAGTCAATCAATGATATTAACAAATCAAGTCAACGGAAACAAGAAATGAAATAAACCTCCCAACAATATTCTCCCTTACTCAGTCTCTAATAACTCATGTACAAACATGCTAATTGGTGTCTTTTCCCAATAGTCATGACCTGCAGGGGACCTATGGTATCCATTTACCACTCGTTTCGAAATGAACCTCGGACCACGAGCCAATAAACTAGGTCACATCCTCAACTCCGGTCAAATGTGCCTTTTCATATCTAGGTCACATCCTCACCCCCGATAAAATGTGCCTTTTTATGTATATATATATATATATATTCATTGTCACATCACTTTGTATGACTGTTTATCAAGTAGTATGTCACGACCCAACTAGGGGCCATGACGGGTACCCGGAGCTAACTACCGAGCACCACCATTATGCCAGTTATCATACCCTACCTGAACACACATAATCTCTAAGGCAATAGCTATACACACACACACACACACACACACAGATATATATATATATATATATATATATATATATATATATATAAGCTCTCACCTATCTACGAGCCTCTACTAGAATACTGAGACATAAGGACGGGACCGGACCCCGCCATGCCCAAATATATACACAAAAAAATGCATAATGACTGGCACCTCCGGAGTAATGGAGTTCTCCTGCGTAGCTACTGGATAGCTCCTAAGAATCTGGGCCGCCTCCCTGCCTACCTGTGGGCATGAACACAAAGTCCAAAAGTAAAGGACGTCAGTACGAACAACGTACTGAGTATGTAAGGCATATATGACAACATAATAAAGAAACATAGAATGCATAGGAAGAAAAGATAACTGTAGTTGCCTGCCTCTTGAGGCGGGATCATGCATGCTCACTTTTACCTTCCAAACATATCACATATACATACATAATCTGTCTGAATCAATAACATCATTAGCCCGCGTCCGGGGTAATCATATCACGCCGCCCACTAGTGGTGTCATGTCCGGCCAAATAGGCACTGTGTTATCATATGCCGCCCGTCTTAGCGATGTCATGCCCGGCCATCTAGGCGCGGTCTAATCATAAGCCGCCCGCCTTAGCGGTGTCATGCTCGGCCATCTAGGCACGGTGTAACCATACATATGTACTCATCATAAAGCATGCATAAGAACTCAAGTAAAAGCTACGACTTCATCGGGGTGACGTAAGGTCGAGAACCCCCGATTCTATTATGGAGTAGTCATGATTATCATGTCTCACCTTGAAAGAAATAGCATCATAAGGTGAGCCTAACAACAATGAACAACATCAAGGAATCATAAGCTTTATAAGAATAGCATATCATAAGCTTTTGAGCCTCTAGACTTATCTTCATTGTCGTCATTATCGTTATTTCATGAGTAGCTCTCAATAATCATACACTTATAATTTTCAGAACATGAGAAAGTCATAGAAAGATAAAGAAAGTCGTATTATAGGAATCATACCTTAAAAAAATAAGGGACTAGCCTCACATACCTTTGTATCTTTTTTAACTCTATTGCCTACTTGCTTGCCTTCGAGCTCACGATGCCACCTTCACGAGAATTTGAACTAAAATTAGACAACCGCAAACATGTTTAAGCTTAAGCTAAAGCAACTAAAAGTTAATGGAAATTGGGCAGCACTTCCTTTGTTTCGACAACTTCTTCCATGAAATAAGATAACCCTCACACATGAATAAGAACATTCGTGATAACCTAATCAATAGATTCTTTAAGTTAAACATTGTTTACTTCTTAAATCCACCTTCAAGATCATCCATAACCGTACCTATATTACAACATCATATTCATTCTCATAAAATACACCTTTAATATCATTCGTTCCATTCACCACAAGTTTGTACTAATAACATGTCAAGAACTATTATTCAAGTTAAGTCACTAACCAAGAGTATCACTATTTCCATATTTGTACTCCATATTCTCATCCCTTCCATAATCCAAGTCTTTTAACCTTTCAATACTCTTAATAACATATATTGAACATAAAGCTTACCTTTGATGATGTAAGAATGATCTTTGAATGGGATTACTTCCCTTGGAGAAAACCCTACTTCAACACCAAAGAGATTCTTGGTTTCCTAAACCCTAGAGAGTATCCTTGCACTTGATTCCACAATTTCTTGGTGTTTAATCCTTGATTTCCCTTGGATATATGATGATATGATGAAAGAAGTTTTCTAGAACCTTCAAGACTTAGAGAGAGACTCAAATATGAAAATTTGGAGCTCCAATCGTCTATTTATAGCTGAAATTGGAAAGTTCCAGAGAAGCAGTCCGACAAGCGGGTTGACGGTCCGTCAACTTGCTCCCTCGACCTGCTTCTACAGACCATAAGTTGCAGGGTCCTATTGATGGCTCGATGGTCTGTCGACGTGTCGATGGTCCGTCGACGTACCTCGTCGATCTACTTCTACATATTAGGATTTTCAGAACATAGTGACGGTGCATATTGACGGTCTATCGACATGATCGACGGTCCGTGGATAATGTCTGGTGTCTGCAGACTTCCTTGAATCTGCTGAGCCTGCGTCGGTTCAATCCATTTAACTTCTAACCCCGTAAATTACCAGGAATACCTGCTGGTACTGTTACACCTCAGAAATTTCCAATCTCGTACAGTGAATAGACTAACGAAGAATACAAGTATACGATGTTTTAATCATAAGAGATAGGTTATGCTCCACAATGACTAATTATAGGTTCTGAAGACGTGAAAGTTGCAGATTTGCACTTTGGCCCAGTCGATCGTAAAATGAAATACGGACCGTAAAGTGGTATACGGCCCGTAAACTACCATATCGTATTTCAACTTACAAAACTTCAACTTTCTACCAAAGAGTTGAATGGTTAAACACGACTTGAAATACGGACCGTAAACTGAAATACGGCCCGTAAACTGAGTCGTAAACCACCATGTCCTCAGCCTACCTTTCTGGTTCTGTTATGCTTAAATACGCCCACAGAATACGGACCGTAAACTGAGTTTACGACCACTATGCACTTTCAACTACTGTTCATTTCGAATCAGATTTCAAGTTTTAAATAAGAGACCCAAGTTCATTTATTTCATTTTCATTTTCATTCTCCACAACTCAAGACTTCTCTAGAAAATTCCACACATTTCATATACAAGAACTCATGAGAAATTGATGATCAACTTCATCAAATCAACAAAACCAAGTGTGGGAAACTCATGAAAGTTCATCCAAGTTAAGAAATTTCAAGAGAAGTAAACTAGGGTTTTGGTGCAAGAAAAGTAATACCACTCAAGGCTTGTTCCTACAACATCTAAGGTACGTTTTATGGCATTTACATGTTATTTAGGGTATGGAAGAGTTGAAACACTTGGATTATAGAAGGATGTAAGAAATGGGTCATGAAAGTGTGAATAGTAGCAATGTTGAGTAAAGGTTTGAATTGAGCCATGATCATTGATAATTTGTGATTATAAAAATATTATGAATGACATTTAGAACATGGAATAAGTATCCTATGTGAGAAAAATGCAACAATGAACCATGACCATGATTATGGAGAAATTGAAGACAAATTGTGAAATATGGATATTGTAAACGAATGATGAGTGTTGTCTATCATATTGAGAATGTTGTTATGAACGTTTGAGAGTTGATATAGAATGTGGGGGAAAGTAGTATAAACAAAGGAAATTCCCCTCAATTTTCCCTAGAAATAGTAGCGCGTTCTTATAGTCGATTAACTAACGTTAATGCGAATTCTCTCTTGAAGGTAGAACGTACGCACTAAAGGAGAACAAGCAAGCGATAGATTAGTAAATGACAAAGGTATGTGAGGCTAGTCCTTTCTTTCTAATGGCATGAATCCTAAAGCATGACTTCCTATTTTCTTCATGATTCTCCTACATTCCGGAAAAACTACGAGTCTATGTTCATGAATAACCCATATGAGATAACAGATATATTATGAGTCCAATAATTGTAATGATGAGTTTAGGCCTAAAGATTCTAGAGCTCATGAGATGATGTTCCTATAAAGTTAATGACGTTGTTCATTGTACACACTCACCTTATATATTATTTCCTTCAAGGTGAGGAAGAATATTTATAAATGCTCCATAATGGAATCGAGGGTTCACGACCTTATGTCACCTCGATAAAGTATAACCATCTTTGAGTTCCATGCATGCATTATGATGAGTACATGTTTATGATATTACACCGCGCCTATATGGCCGGGCAGCATCGCTAAGGCGGGTGGCTTATAGATGATTACACCATGTCTATATGGCACGGGTAGCACCACTAGTGGGCGGCATGAGATGATACCCCGGACGCGGGAGGCCTGGACGCAGGCTAATGTTATGATTATCACACCGTACCTATATGGACGGGCAGCTTATACATTTATGAATACATGACATGAGATAGGGAGGTGAGCTTGATCCTGATTCGTAGAAGCTAGTAGCTGATTGAGAGCACTCCCTTGTTCGGAGGTGCCTATGATGATTCTTTTGTGTATATTCGTGTGTATGTATTTTGGGCATGACGGGGTCTTGTCCCGTCCTTATGCTTAGCACTCCAGTAGAGGCTCGTGGATACGCAGTGTGGGTTAGATGGTCTCACGAGAGGCTATTATGTATATATATTATTTTGATGGCTGAGAGGCATATGTATATAAAAGTATTTATGTTTCCATATGAAATATGATTTTCCTACAATTTGAGTATAAATGTGATAAAAGAGCCAAATGAGCATGATGAGAAATAGAACGAGCGGTGCTCGGTGGTTAGCCCTGGGTACCCGTCGCAGCCCCTAGCTGGGTCGTGACAGGTACACTGTGTTCAATATTCTCTACCTTAACTTCCTCCATCAAGCTTTCTTCTCTTTTTCCCCAAATGTCTTTGGAATTTTAATTAGAATCATTAAGTATCCCTTCTTTCTAGTGGGGACATCATATACACGTTAAGCTATGTTAGCCTATTCACCGCGCAACGACATGAAGTTTTTCGAGGTGTAACATAGTATCTCAATTTCATCAAGAAGATAATATTAACTTCTTACCACAATTGTCATCAAAATATAGATCACAATATATCGAATAATATCAATAAGCCCATATTGTGACTCAATCAATAGCATATAGGAATTCCAATCACACAGTATGCCCGAAGGCTAGACATGTTTTCTCTTACCAATCTCATAACACATACAATCAACTAATCAAAGTCTAACTCAAGTAGACTGTTACACCTCTCACTTTCAAAGAGTGAGAACACTACGTATTTCACCATATTAATAGAGTATCGGAGACATCCCATGAAGTTTTGAAAGGCACAAGCCATGGGAAGTACGTAACCATGAAGTAAAGGATGAATTACGATCTCGTAATTCGTAACCTGGAAGGAAAACCTTGGAACCAAAGGACATGACCATTATCAAGTATGATTAATGATAAATATCATGTATGGAGAGTTTCGGAAGATTCCGAGACGAAGCAAATCGAAGAAAATAAGTTTGTCAAAAATTTTAAAAATTTGCCAGAATTTTGGACAGAAATTTTGGGTCGTCTTTAGAGGGTTATATCTCCTAGTATATAAGGAGTTTTGAAGTGAAACAAAAGCCTAAAATGAAGTTCCGGAAGTCTAGTTTCCAACGTAACAAACCGTTAATCAAAACGACATCAGGGTAGGGAGTTATGGGCATGTCAAGATAAGCCTCCAAGCTGCCAAATGGCTCCCCGCGGGCCCTACTTGGAAAGTCGGTGGAACCGACTCTCAAGGGGTATAAATAACCTATTATTCCAATTTTTTTCATCATTTACACTTCTTGGGAGTTCTAGACACATCCATACACTTCTCTTAAACACTTATAACCCCTTAAATCAAGAATTCAACAAGATTACACCAAACTAGTTCATGAAAAGTGATTGTTCTTGTTTCCACTTGATGTTATGGTGAGTTTAGTCTTGAATAAAGTTGGTGTGGCTAGATTTCATCAAGTATAAGGTACTTTCTTCATCCTATATATTTTATGTTGAGTTGATTTGAAGATTTAGCAAGTTTTAAAAGTGAAAATAGTTATGAAGGAAAGGTCATAGTGTTGTGCTGTAGTTGTTTAGTTTATGGACTATTTTGAGCATGTTGTAGCTGTGTTGTTGGGTTAATTTCCATGTATATGGATGGTATCTAATGTTGTTGGTGTGTTGATAAGATTATGCTCCTTGACTGGGAAGAAAGGAAGTGTATATTGTTATTGTATGTTGATAAACATCGTGTGGGATGTTTTATGGAATATTTTGGTATTCATGATGATGCTGTTGGTGTTAGTGTTGTTGTTGTTGTGTTGGTTATTGGTATTGTGATTTCGGGCTAGGGATATAAACACGGGAGATGCTGCCTGAATTTTGGCAGATTCTGAAGGGGTTTAATTTGCAGACTTAAGATAAGCATATGACAATAAGCCTAACAGTAGTATGAATTCTCTTGAATGTAGATTTATGAGCTTGAAGGATAAGCGTTAAGTAGTAGTATACCGAAAAGGTATGTAAGGCTAAATCCTTTCTTTCTAAAGGCATGACTCTTTTCTTATGAACCCATACAGGTTTTCCATAATATCTTTAGTCCCAAAAAGCTAGAAGTTCATGATTCTCAAAGTTCTTATGATGCTAAGATAAATGTTTTCCATAATGAAAATGATGATGATGATGATGATTATTCCATTTTTGGAGATTCCAAAGTTTACAGTCTTGATGCTATTATGAGATTATTGAGTTTATTTCATGAATTTCTTGATTTTATTCGTTGTTGTTGATCTCACCTTATGATAACAGTTCATCCAAGGTGAGATATGGTGATGATGATTTTTCCATAATATAAATCGGAGGTCACCGACCTTATGTCACTCCGATAAGGTAGTAGCTTTTAATTGGGCTCTCATGCATGCTTTATCTGTATATGTAAGTATTTTCTTTCACACCGCGCCTTAATGGCCGGGCAAGATACTATATATGTATTACCGTGCCTCAATGGCCAGGCAAGATAACACCGTGCCTACATGACCGGGCAGATACAACTAATGGGCGGCGTGAGATGATTACCCCGGACGCGGGAGGCCCGGATGCAGGCTAAAGATGATAACATCGTGCCTATATGGTCGGGCATTTTATATATTTTATGACTTACATACTCAGTACATTATTCGTACTGACGTCCTTTCTTGTGGACGCTGCGTTCATGCCCGCAGGTAGACAGGTAGACGAATCTGACCTATAGGAGCTTCATCAGCGGAATCTCAACAGCGCTCCATTTGCTTCGGAGCTGCAGTCTATTGGTGTTGGTCCTTATGGTCACTTGTAGTCTATGTAGAGGCTCGTAGACATATATTTACAGTTAGACATTTCATAACCTTATTGGTTCATATCGCTGTATAACATTTTAGTAGCTTTGTCGGTTGGTGATGATGGGCATAATTGTTGAAGATTATATAGAGATGTGCCATTATGTTATGATATATGTCCTTACAGATTATGACATCCATGAGTTATCTTAATGGTCCACCTAGAAATGATTATGAGACGCATGTTTAGAGGTGCTCGGTGTGTTAGCTCCGGGTGCCCATCATGACCCTCTGGTTGGGTCGTGACATAAACCGTAACCTACCTCAACTGCAGAGCTGGAACAATGCAAATTACTCCACCATAGCCTCCCCCTTCTGTAATGCCTTGGAATGCTCAAAGTCCAGCAATTAAGATGCTAAATAAGTCACAATCTATTACATCTTCGAAAATTTTCTGTTGATGCACAGTGAATAGACTAACAAAGGGCACGAAGTATACGGTATTGCAATAAGTGAGAAATGACATTTGATGACCCTAATTGAGATTTGTAAAGACATTCGGAGTAACATGAGAAAAGTTTCCAAGAGAGGGCAAGGCATACGATATGTATCGGAAAGGATTTACGAGTAACAGGTTAATGATGATTTAATAGTGTCTTGGAGAAGAATTATAACATCCCTTAGATCGTTAATGAGGTGTTAAACAAGTATCAAGAAGGTTCCATGAGGATTGGATATCAAACGAAGTGACGAGAACAAGATCAGAGAAAAGATGGGTTACACAGCAGATTATACGGTTCGTATAATGTTATACGGTCCGTATAATTGTCCGCAGAATCGTCACAGTGAAGGTCCCTCACTGATGGGATTATACGGTCACTTATACGGACTGCATAAAATTATACAGACCGTATAATGTGCCGTATAATGGTCACAGAAGTGAGATGTTGAAGGGGCGATTTCACGGTCACTTATACGGACCGTATAAGTGTCTGTATATTTTCCCGACGGGTAAGATTTTTAAGTTATTAAAAAGGAGACCAAGTTCATTATTTCATTTCATTTTCACCCAACACTTCAAGAACTCTCTAGACCCTTTCCACTCTTTCCATGTTATTTAAGGTATTGAGAGGTTGAAATACTTGGATTGTAGAAAGAGATGGAAAATGGGTCATGAATGTGGGAATAGTATCATTTTTGAGTAGTAGCTTGGATTGTGTCATGATTCTTGATATGTTATGATTATAATCTCATTATAAATGATATTAAGAACATGGGATAAACATTGTATATGAGTGAATATAATAGTGAGCTATGACCATGGATATGGATGACTCGAAGTGAAGCGAGGAATATGGATAATGTAGGTGAATAACGATCATTGTTATGATGTTGTGAATGTTATTATTGATGTTTGGGAGTCGATAAATGATATGGAGGAAGTCATATAAATAAAGGAGATGCTGTCAAATTTTCTCTAGCTTTAGTCATGTATGCTAAGCTATCGATCTTCTAATGATAGTATAACTCTAATGAAGGTAGAAACGTGAGCATTGAAGGAGAACGTGTGTTACACCTCGGAAATTTTTCCGTACTTGTGTGATGAGTAGAACAATGAAGGGCTTGAGTGCATGATGTTTTATTAAGTCTGGAATGGCTAATTATGAATTTTTGGAAATAAGAAGGTGGCGGAAAATGTTCAGCCCAGTGGTCGTATATGGCACTATACGGCCCGTAAAGTGATTTACGGACCGTATAGTGCAATCGTATTCCATCGTTCCAAAAGAATCAACTTTCTGTCCAGCGTTAATATGGTTAAATACGACCCAGAATACGGCCCGTAAACTGGTTTACAGACCATAAACCAGGTCGTAATCTACCATGTTCTTCAGCCAAAACTTTCTGTTTTTCATATGCTTGAAAACGACCACAGTGGACGGAGGACCGTAAATCAAAACACGGTCCGTAAATGGTGGTTTACGACCACTGTTCATCCCGACAAGAATTCATTAAAGATTAGATTTTGTGATTTTTAAAAGGGACTTAAGCTCATTTCATTTCATTTTTCATCAAGACAACTCAAGAGACATCTAGAACTCTCCAAATATTTCCTCCACAAGAATTCAAGAGAATTAAAGGGAATATCAGGACCAACAACACTAATTTCATGGAATCAAGTGTAAGAACACAATAAAGGATCATCTAAGTGTAGAAATTCCAAAGAAGGTGGAACTAGGGTTTTGTCTAAGTGAAGCATTTCAACTCAAGATTGTTCAACCATCATTCAAGGTAAGTTCCACGACAAATTCATGTTGTTTGAGGCATTGAAAGGTTCATATACTTGAAATATAGAAGAACATAGAAATGGGTCATTATTGAGTAAATAGTGACATAAGTGTGTGATAGTGGAATTGAATCATGAAAGTTTAAGAGTTGTCATTACGAATACGTTATGAATGATGTTTATATCATGAAACAAGTGTTAAATGCGTTGAAACACAAAGATGAGCTAGAAGTAGAAATATAGGAAAATGGTGGATTTTACTAATTGTGCATGAATGATGATTGTTGATTGTGATATTGTGAGTAGTATGGTGAACGTAGGGAGTTAATATAAAACATGGGAAAAATAGTATAAACAAGAGAAGTGTTGCCCAATTCTTCCTAGACTTGACGATGCGTTCTCATAGTCGATTAACTAATGTAATACGAATTCTCTCATGAAGGTGACGACGTGGTATCGAAGGAAAATAAGTGGACAACAACTTAGCTAAACGACAAGGTATGTGAGGCTAGTCCTTTCTTTCCAATGCCATGAATCTTATAGTCAGAATTACCATCTTTCCATGAGCTCCTACATTCAAAAAAGTTAAATGTCCCTTTGAGATAAGTTATACGATATGATGATGTTAGTCCTTGCCTACACTCACCTTATGTACTAGTCCTTTCGAGGTGAGGCAAAATGTCCGTAATTGCTCCATAAAGTAATCGGGGGGTCACGACCTTACGTCACCCTGATAGAGTAAGGTAGTTCTCAAACCTCAAGCATGTGTTACGATAAGGTAAATATTTTTACAATAAGCACATTATTATTACTATTTTATGATAAGCATGGCATGAGCATTGCATACCGGGCCTAGTTGGCCGGGCAGACACCGCTTCGGCTGGCGGCGATACGGATACACCACAACCCTCGGGCGTGGGCAGACACCACTAGTGGGCGGCACGAGATGGTACCCCGGACGCGGGAGGCCTAGACGCGGGCTTATATTATTGATTATCACACCGTTCCGACATGGGCGGGCAGCTTGCATATGATGCATACATGTTACGATGATAAGTATGAGTAAGACAGCATGCATTATTCCATGTATGATTATCAGTCAGATCCATATGCTTTATATTGATGCTCTCATTATATTATTGATGCCTTTCTTCACTGTTCATTCCTCTCATACTCAGTACAATATTCGTACTAACGTCCCTTCTTTGGACGCTGTGTTCATGCCCACAGGTAGACAGAGAGGCGAGCTTGATCCAGATACTTAGGAGTTGTCAGCTATTCAGAGCACTCCATTGTTCGGAGGTGCTTGTGATTTCTCTTTTGGTACATATGTATATATATATTCTGGGCATGGCGGAGTCTTGTTCCGTCCATTGTATAGTATGTCAGTAGAGGCTCGTAGATACGTAGTGTGGGTAGCATGGTCTCACATCTTTCATGTATACGTGCACTCATTATTTTGATGTACCAAACGTTTCTATATACACAAGTATTTATGTTTCCATATAAGTTATGATCATTTTCCATGTTTTAAGCATAAATGTGATGATAAGGCATTAATCGAGTAAGGAGGGTAATAGAGCGAGTGGTGCTCAGCGGTTAGCCCCGGGTGCCCGTCGCGGCCCCTAGTTGGGTCGTGACAGAAGAGGTATCAGAGCAGTTCGTCCTAGGAAGTGTCTACGAGACGTGTCTAGTAGGGTCTTATTTATGGTGTGTTGCGCGCCACATCAATAAACAAGAGGCTACAGGGCATTTAGGAAAATGATCATCTTTCTTTTCACTAGATCGTGCGATAGAGCCATGCCTAGGATTTTATCCTTTCCTAAAGAGTGAGTTATGATTTCAAAAGATGCCGCCAAACGGAAAAGCTACCGCCGCCCAGAAGGGCAAAGCTACGACAAAGAGGCAGGCGGAAAGAGAGCCTCCGGCAAATGTAGAGGAAAGTGAATCGCAAAGTGAGGCCGCGCCCAATGTAGAAGAGCAGGGAGGAGCCTCAGCTCCGATTCCTCCACCGGGTGCTTCGGGTCAACAAGTGTCTGAGGCCATACATTTATTGATCAATCGGCCAGTACGAGAGCCCGTGATTTCTTGACTTTAAATCCTCCGCATTTTCGGGTCGAAGCCGGATGAGGACCCCCAAGGCTTTGTTGATGAGATGTCGAAGACGCTAAAACTTATGCATGCTTCTGAGACCGAATCGTTAGAGTTGGCCTATTACAGACTCCGCGATGTGGCGGTGCTATGGTACAAAAATTGGATGATATCAAGGGGAGAGAATGCACCACCTCCCGTTTGGCAAGAATTTGTGGATGCCTTTATTCGTCATTACTTGCCGTCTGAGGTCCGCCGAGCTAGAGCGGACAGGTTCTTGAATTTAAAGCAAGGAAGTATGAGTGCCCGAGAGTATAGTATGCAGTTTAATTCTCTGGCCAGGTATGCCCCGACTATGGTGGCTGATATGGGCTATCGGGTTCATAGATTTGTGAGTGGTTTGGGGCCACACCTATTTAGAGATTGCTTGACAGCCTCCTTGCAAGATGGGATGGATATTTCCCGAATACAG
This sequence comes from Lycium barbarum, assembly GCF_019175385.1. Lineage (NCBI taxonomy): Eukaryota > Viridiplantae > Streptophyta > Magnoliopsida > Solanales > Solanaceae > Lycium > Lycium barbarum. The sequence continues at coordinate 32,685,879 of NC_083339.1, read as the reverse complement.
GCACATGCTCAGAACCTGGAGGAACGACAATAGCAGCAAAGAAATGATCGGGATAATGACTGAAGGCAAGGTAAGAGAGCTAGATCTACGGGGGCAAGCAATGAGTATAGAGGGGGATCGAGACAGATGCATTCTAGGCACTCAGGTTAGTCAGCGACCAGTGCGCCTCCCCGGTTCTCAGATAGGAGGGTTGACCGTTCTTTTCAATCAGGGCAGGTCCAGAGCTCGAGGGCCTCGGATTTTCAGTTCAAGGGAGATTTTAGCCAGAGGAGACCCCCAGTACCGCGGTGTAGTCATTGCCGTAAATTACATTCCAGACAGTGTCGTCAGGGTACCGATGCTTGCTATGCCTGTGGGCAGGTTGGTCATATGATGAGAGATTTCCCTTCAGCGAGAGGTAGAGTTGGGACTCAGCCTACGGGGTCAGCAGTTGGGTTTTCTTCAGTGCGCCCGGCAGCGCAGACTTCTCAGACTACAGCAGGTAAAGGCAGAGGTAGAGGGGGAGCATCTACTTCAGGAGCTGTTCAGCCCCGCGTATATGCTTTAGCTGGGCGACAGGATCTTGAGTCTTCCCCAGATGTTGTCACAGGTACTTTGACTATATTCTCCTGTGATGTATATGCTTTGATTGATCCAGGCTCTACTTTCTCTTATGTTACCCCATATGTTGCTGATTGTATTGGGGTGAAGCCTGAGCCAATTAAACCTTTCGAGGTGTTCACTCTGGTTGGTGATCCCGTAATAGCAAGGAAAATATATAAAAATTGTGTCGTGGTGATATGTGACCGCCAGACTCAAGCCGACTTGATCGACCTGGAAATGATAGACTTTGATGTAATAATAGGAATGGATTGGTTGGCCTCGTGCTATGCTAATGTCGATTGCAGGACAAAAATGGTTCGATTCCAGTTTCCGGGAGAGCCCGTACTTGAATGGAAGGGTAACACAGCATCCCCTAAGGGTAGGTTTATTTCCTACCTCAAGGCGAGAAAGATGATAGCCAAGGGTTATATTTATCATCTAGTTCGGGTTCATGATACGGAGGCAAGGCCACAAGTTTTCCAATCTGTCTCGATAGTAAATGAATTTCCAGATGTATTCCCGGATGAACTTCCAGGTCTTCTTCCAGAAAGGAAAATCGACTTTGCTATCGATGTATTACCAGACACCGAGCCTATTTCCATTCCCCCTTATCGAATGGCTCTGGCAGAACTGAAAGAGCTAAAAGCACAGCTAAAGGATTTACTTGAGAAGGGATTTATAAGACCCAGTTCTTCGCCGTGGGGAGCACCAGTCCAGTTCGTAAAGAAGAAGGACGGATCTCTACGAATGTGTATCGACTACAGACAGTTGAACAAGGCAACAATAAAGAATAAATATCCTCTTCCCAGAATCGATGATTTGTTTGATCAGTTACAGGGCGCTATGTGGTTTTCCAAGATAGATCTGAGATCGGGTTATCATCAGGTGAGAATTAGAGAAGCATATATTCCTAAGACTGTCTTCAGGACAAGATATGGTCACTACGAGTTCCGAGTGATGTCGTTTGGATTGACAAATGCCCCGGCGGTGTTCATGAATTTAATGACTAATGTGTTCAAGCCATTTTTGGATCTCTTCGTGATAGTATTTATCGATGATATTCTGGTATATTCTCGCACCGAGTTAGAACATGCAGACCACCTAAGAATTGATCTGGGCGTTCTCCGAGCCCGAGAATTATATGCGAAGTTCTCAAAGTGCGGGTTTTGGCTGAATTCTGTGGCGTTTCTAGGCCATGTTATTTCAGATGATGGCATCCGAGTCGACACTCAGAAAATAGAAGCTGTGAAGACTTGGCCAAGGCCTACGACGCCTACAGCAGTTCGTAGTTTTCTAGGTTTGGCAGGTTATTATCGAAGATTCGTAAAGGGATTTTCATCTATTTCAGCCCCATTAACGAAGCTAACGTAGAAGTCAGCAAAATTTCAGTGGAATGATGCTTGTGAGCGTAGTTTCCGAGAGCTAAAAGATAGATTGACCTCAGCTCTAGTGTTAACACTTCCAGAAGGGCCGGATGGTTATGTCGTGTATTGTGACGCTTCCGGTGTGGGACTAGGATGTGTGCTGATGCAGCATGGCAAGGTTATTGCATATGCTTCGAGACAGTTGCGGAAACTTGAACAGAATTATCCGACTCATGATCTCGAATTGGCTGCGGTTATTCATGCCTTAAACATATGGAGGCATTATCTGTACGATGTGCACGTCGATATCTATACAGATCACAAGAGTCTTCAACATATTTTTAAGCAGAAGGAGTTGAACATACGGCAGAGGCGGTGGTTGGAATTGTTGAAGGATTATGATGTGAATATTTTATACCGCCCCGGGAAAGCGAATGTGGTAGCAGACGCGCTTAGCTGCCGATCAATGGGCAGTTTAAGTGAAGTCCCTTCAGAAAATAAAGAAATGGTTCGTGAGCTCTATCAACTATCAAATATTGGGGTATGTGTAATTGATTCGGGTAAGGCAGGAATTAGTGTTAATGATCCTGCAGTCTCGCCCTTGAATGCGGAGATAAAAGAACGCCAGTACGAAGATTCGCAGATGTGTCGTCACAGGGATGTATCCCGTGGGAAAGAGAAGTTTCCATTTGCAGTTTCCATAGATGGGGTTCTTAGATACCGAGACAGACTGTGTGTCCCGGATGTGGCAAAATTACGCCAGCAAATTTTAGAAGAAGCGCATCATTCTCGGTATTCCATTCATCCAGGTACGACCAAAATGTATCACAATCTTAAATTACTATATTGGTGGGATGGCATGAAACGAGACATAGCGGCATTTGTGGTGCAGTGTCCGAACTGCCAACAGGTTAAAGCAGAACATCAGAAGCCAGGGGGCTTATTGCAAGCAATGGAAATTCCTACCTAGAAATAGGAGGAGATTAATATGGATTTTATTGTGGGATTACCCCGCTCCCGAGGCAAATATGACTCTATATGGGTGATCATGGACAGACTCACGAAAGCAGCACATTTCCTCCCAGTTCGAACCACGTATTCAGCAGAAGACTATGCCAGGTTATATTTAAAGGACATTGTGCGCCTTCATGGGATCCCTTTGGCTATTATTACAGACAGAGGAGCCCAGTTTACAGCTAAGTTTTGGAAATCCTTCCAAGAAGGGTTAGGTACTCAAGTCAAATTTAGCACAACATTTCATCCAAAAACGGACGGGCAAGCCGAGCGTACTATTCAGACCTTGGAAGATATGCTCCGAGCGTGTGTGTTGGATTTTGGAGGCAGTTGGGATGAGCATTTACCCCTTATCGAATTTACCTATAACAATAGCTATCATTCCGGTATTCAAATGGCCCCGTATGAAGCCTTATATGGAAGAAAATGCAGATCTCCAATTGGATGGTTTGAAACCGGAGAAGTACACTTGATAGGCCCCGACTTGATCCAACAAGCAGTTGAAAAGGTTAAAGTGATTCGAGACCGACTGTTAACAGCTCAAAGTCGCCAAAAGTCTTATGCAGACAACCGCCGACGGGATTTAGAATTTCAGGAAAATGACTGGGTATTTCTGAAGGTATCGCCAATGAAAGGGGTGATGAGATTTGGCAAAAAAGAGAAATTGAGTCCAAGATACATCGGACCTTATAAAATTGTCCGTAAGGTGGGACAGGTTGCATATGAATTGGACCTACCTTCGGAGCTTAAATCAGTCCATCCGGTGTTCCATGTTTCAATGCTCCGCAAGTGTATCGGGGATCCTACAACAATAGTCCCAGTTGACGATGTGCAGGTGACAGAGAAGATGACATATGAAGAAGTACCTATTGCCATTCTGGATAGACAAGTGCGAAGGCTCCGGAACAAAGAAGTAGCTTCAGTGAAAATCCTATGGCGAAACAGCAATCGAGAAGAAATGACTTGGGAAGCGGAGGAGAAGATGAAATCCATGTACCCGCATTTGTTCCAGTCCCCGGAGGAGATTCAAGGTGAAGCGTCGACGATGTAAGGTATGTACACCTTAGTATTATGATTTTAGTCTTGTGTGGCCATGGATGGGTTGATAGTGTGATATAGCCCTGTAAGGCCATGATATTGTGGGTTGCTGTGACAGGTTGGTAGAGTCAAATTACAAAGGAGACTCTGGCAAAATTTTTATAGAATTCCCGAGTGTCGAACATTCGAGGACGAATGTTCCAAAAGGGGGGAAGAATGTTACACCTCGGAAATTTTTCCGTACTTGTGTGATGAGTAGAACAATGAAGGGCTTGAGTGCATGATGTTTTATTAAGTCGGGAATGGCTAATTATGAATTTTTGGAAATAAGAAGGTGGCGGAAAATTTTCAGCCCAATGGTCGTATATGGTACTAAACGGCCCGTAAAGTGATTTACGGACCGTATAGTGCAATCGTATTCCATCGTTCCAAAAGAATCAACTTTCTGTCCAGCGTTAATATGGTTAAATACGACCCAGAATACGGGCCCGTAAACTGGTTTACGGACCGTAAACCAGGTCGTAAACTACCATGTTCTTCAGCCAAAACTTTTTGTTTTTCATATGCTTAAAAACGACCACAGTGGATGGACCGTAAATCAAAATACGGTCCGTAAATGGTGGTTTACGACCACTGTTCATCCCGACAAGAATTCATTAAAGATCAGATTTTGTGATTTTTAAAAGGGACTTAAGCTCATTTCATTTCATTTTTCATCAAGACAACTCAAGAGACATCTAGAACTCTCCAAATATTTCCTCCACAAGAATTCAAGAGAATTAAAGGGAATATCAGGACCAACAACACTAATTTCATGGAATCAAGTGTAAGAACACAATAAAGGATCATCTAAGTGTAGAAATTCCAAAGAAGGTGGAACTAGGGTTTTTTCTAAGTGAAGCATTTCAACTCAAGATTGTTCAACCATCATTCAAGGTAATTTCCACGACAAATTCATGTTGTTTGAGGCATTGAAAGGTTCACATACTTGAAATTCATGTTGTTTGTTGTTTGAGGCATTGAAGTGTGTGATAGTGGAATTGAATCATGAAAGTTTAAGAGTTGTCATTACGAATACGTTATGAATGATGTTTATATCATGAAACAAGTGTTAAATGCGTGGAAACACAAAGATGAGCTAGAAGTAGAAATATAGGAAAATGGTGGATTTTACTAATTGTGCATGAATGATGATTGTTGATTGTGATATTGTGAGTAGTATGGTGAACGTAGGGAGTTAATATAAAACATGGGAAAAATGGTATAAACAAGAGAAGTGCTGTTATAGCCCGTATTTCGTACGTCCAGAAAATTCAAGGTAATGGGGAGAAGTCAAGAACAAGACTACGTTTCAAAAATTATTTTAATATACGAGTTGTTGAAAATATTATTTATGAATATTGTTAGTATGGAAATATTGATGACGACCAAGGGCGAAAAAGGAAATTCGTAAAATGGCTTATGGAAATATTGCGGAAAGGATAAGGGCAAAATGGGAATTTTGCAAAGTCTCGAAAGTTCATGAAATTTCCATGATGGTTGAGTGGCATAAGTATATGCCCACATTTCTTTGGGGGCTAAAGTGTACTAAGAAAAACATTTGGTCTTCTTTGACCAAATAAAACAAAGCAAGAAAAAAAGAAAGAAAAATCAAGAAAAATGGAGAGCTTTCTAGAGAGGGGCATGTGCCCCTCACATGCTTGGAATATATATATATATATATATATATATATATATATATATATATATATATATATATATATATATATATATATATATATATATATATATATATATATATCTATATATATGTGTGTGTGTGTGTGTGTGTGTGTGTGTGTGTTATCTTCCAATCCAAGACAAAACAAGAACAAGAACAAAAAAAAAGAAAGAAAAAACGAAGGAGAGGTTTCGGCCACAACATGGAAAAATTGGCCATGAGAAATCTTGTTCTAAAAATTATTTTCTCATGGTATACCCACTAATTCAAGGGTTCTCTACGACGTGGTATAATTATTTCGGGAGATAAGTCATCCGTTTCGTCGTTTCCGCATTCGAGGCAAGTTGAGAAGTTGAAGAAGAAAGGTGAGTTTTAATCTTGTTTTATGTGTTATGAAGGGTTTACATGTGTTGTAGTATGCTAAAATGGAAGAAATTCATGATAGAAAACAAGTTGGAGTTGAGGCCGTATGTATGAAGTGTTATGTATGGAAGAATGGATTAAAATTATATGATGTATTGGTTGTTGTTGTAATGTGTTGTAGTGTGTAGAAAAAAATGGAAATTCATGAAATATTGCATGTTCAAGTTGAGCCGTGTGAAGTATTGTTTGGTCGTGTGTTGTGTGTGCAATGTGTTGGAATAATGAATTAAGTGTATGTAGTGTAATTATGTGGTGTTGTAATGTATAGAAAATGGATGAAAATCATGGAATGTGTGTGTTATGGTGATGGCCGAAAATGGGCTGATTTAGTGTAGGCATGGTGGACTAATGTGATGTAGTATTTTGGTTGTCTTCGTTATGAGTTTCATGATGGAAAATGAAGTTTTAATAATCCGAGTTGAGATCATAATCGTATGGGCCGAATTGGAAGGAAATGTAGTCTTGATATGGTTTCTTGAATTTATGAAATGAAGTTGTAAATGTATGTATTGTGACATAATGTGTGAATTTGGAAGGAAAAGATGTGTTTGGTGTTGTTCTCGGGTTTGGGGAAGAATTCGGGTAAGTTGGAGTGTTGGTTGGGCTGTTTGAAATATTGTGTGAATTGTTTAAAGGGTTTTGAATATTGTTCTGAACGGTTTCGGATTAGTAATTGAATGTATAAACGTTGATGTTGGTTTGAATGTAAGTAGTTGAATTGAATATGAGGTTATGTTGTTGAATTGTGTAGAAGTCATCAATGTTAAAATACGTTCAATTGACTCCTAACGACTATTGTTATGGTTATTGGTATTGTTGCTATTGTTGTTGTTGTTGATTTGGAGCCGAGCCATATTCTCGGGGTTGGTATATTTACCGGGGAGGTACTGCCGAAATTCCGGCAGGATACAAGTGAATGTGTTTGAAAGGTTAAGGCAGGTATATGATAATGAAACTAACGAATGGATGGATTCTCCTGCATGTAGACAAACAAATTGGATGCATAAGCGTAGCTGGAGGTCGCGGCACAGGTATGTAAGGCTTACCCTTCCTTTCTTTTGGCATGTCCTAGTTGTAATAGGCTATGATACGAGCCTCGAGGGAAACTCTATTCCTAGAAATCCAAGCTTGATTTGGACCCCTATTCATTCAGTGAAATTGAACTAAGAACCTTATGCTTTGATGGAAACATAGTTTGAACGTCCGTAACTTCTACAAATGAAACCGGATTGCCCTGAAACCTTCATGAATGACTCTATAAGGCTAAATGTTCATAGTTTATATACGCCACCTCGACTTAATCCGAGGTGGGCCTATAATTCCCGAACCCCAATTGTATTGCTCTATTGGACTCATTTCCGCATAGTAATTAAGAGAAACTTAGGCTATTGTTCTGGATTTGTTATGAACTGTATGTACTCTCTGATATAAGTATCTGGAAATTCTGATATGAGTATTCCTATATAGGCATTTGGATACAAGTATTTTCGATATGGATATTTTGACAAAAGTATTTTGACGTAAATACTCCGATACAAGAAATTTGACGTAAACATTTTGATAGAAGTATTCGGATATAAGTATTTTGGATATGAGAATCCTGACATACGTATTCTGTTATAACTACTCTGATATAAGTATTTTGATATAAGCATTCTGATATGGGTAACCTGCTATCATTATTCTGATGGCACGTTCGATCATTCTATCGAGTCTCGATTTATGTGCATTTAGTTGCTCACTACTCTGCTCGTGCATGTGCTATGATCCCTTTCACCGGATCCCGGGCCGGTATATATATCGTGCGGATGGTTCGCCGAGTCCTCTGTTATGGGCCGGGTTCCATATATGAATTCCGAAGTATGATGTGTCCGGTTCCGGGATACTGTGTTATATGTCCGTCCTCGGTTACCGAGGATATATTATGAAGTATGATGTGTCCGGGCTCGGGGTGCCGTGTTATCCGTCCGCCCCCGGGTACCGTGGTTATGTTATGATGTGTGACGGAGATCGGAGCAAATTTTCTGAAATATGATGTGTTGTGGCGCCAAGGGTAGGAGTGGCGACCACGTTCCTACGTTATCGTGCGCATCCCTTGGCATTGTTCACCGGTTCCTCGGCGTGTTATCTGTCCCCAAGGTTATCATGTAGGATGTGATCGGTCCCTCGGCGTGATATTTGTCCCCGAGGTTACCGTATGTATGATATGGTATTTGTCCCGGCGTGGTATATGTCCCCGGGGTTACCGCGTATGTGATGTGATATCCGATTCCGATATGCATGACTTGTGTTGGAGAGTAAGCATTCTGACCTTTCGTATATTCTGTATCCCGTTTGCTATATGACATCATTTGAGTAATTTGTACGTTCTGTAATCCGTCTGGCATACGAGATGAGTAAGTATGATTCGTGTCTGGAAAAGAAAAAAATAATAATAATAATAAGTGTTTGGTATTCTGGATAGGCTATTTGTATGTTCTTCTATCTGTCTCAGTCATGGTTTCGTTTTCTGTACTCATGCCTTACATACTCAGTACATATTCCGTACTGACCCCCTCTTCTTCGGGGGCTGCGTTTCATGCCGCGCAGGTACCCACAAGTGGATAGACGAGATTAGCTGAAGATGATCCAGTGGATTGGCGGGCTCCATTTCCTCCAGGAGTGCTGCCGAATCAGAGTATGTATGCTGTGATGTCTGATCAATATTAGAGACTTTGCAGACAGCGTCGTGGGTAATGATAGTCAGTCTGTAAGCGGCTCCAAATGTAGTAAATTTTATATAATTACAGATTTGTTAAATTCTGGAAATAGTAAGCAGAAAATTTTGAAAGCTCAACATGTATTTTATTTGTAATTGACTTTCAGAATTCAAAAAAAAAAAAAAAAAAAAAAAAAAAAAAAAAAAAAAACATTAGGTGTGTAATCAGGGTCTGCGGCTTCGCTCGGCTTTGTATGTGGGGTCGAGTGCCCATCACACCCTAATAAGGTTAGGGTGTGACAAAGCTGCCCAATTCTTCCTAGACTTGACGATGCGTTCTTATAGTCGATTAACTAATGTAATACGAATTCTCTCATGAAGGTGACGACGTGGTATCGAAGGAAAATAAGTGGACAACAACTTAGCTAAACGACAATGGCATGAATCTTATAGTCCGAATTACCATCTTTCCATGAGCTCCTACATTCCAAAAAGTTAAATGTCCATATGAGATAAGTTATACGATATGATGATGTTAGTCCTTGCCTACACTCACCTTATGAACTAGTCCTTTCGAGGTGAGGCAGAATGTCCGTAATTGCTCCATAAAGTAATCAGGGGGTCACGACCTTACGTCACCCCGATAGAGTAAGGTAGTTCTCAAACCTCATGCATGTGTTATGATAAGGTAAATATTTTTACAATAAGCACATTATTATGACTATTTTATGATAAGCATGGCATGAGCACTGCATATCGGGCCTAGTTGGCCGGGCAGACACCGCTTCGGCGGGCGGCGATACGGATACACCACGACCCTCGGGCGTGGGCAAACAACACTAGTGGGCGGCACGAGATGGTACCCCGGATGCGGGAGGCCTGGACGCGGGCTTATATTATTGATTATCACACCGTTCCGACATGGGCGGGCAGCTTGCATATGATGCATACATGTTACGATGATAAGTATGAGTAAGACAGCATGCATTTTTCCATGTATGATTATCAATCAGATCCATATGCTTTATATTGATGCCCTCATTATATTATTGATGTCTTTCTTCACTGTTCATGCCTCTCATACTCAGTACAATATTCGTACTGACGTCCCTTCTTTGGATGCTGTGTTCATGCCCACAGGTAGACAGGGAGGCAAGCTTGATCCAGATACTTAGGAGCTGTCAGCTGTTGACAACACTCCATTGTTCGGAGGTGCTTGTGATTTCTCTTTTGGTACATATGTATATATATAGATATATATTCTGGGCATGGCGGAGTCTTGTTCCGTCCATTGTATAGTATGTCAGTAGAGGCTCGTAGATACGTAGTGTGGGTAGCATGGTCTCACATCTTTCATGTATACGTGCACTCATTATTTTGATGTACCAAACCTTTCTATATACACAAGTATTTATGTTTCCATATAAGTTATGACCTTTTTCCATGTTTTAAGCATAAATGTGATGATAAGGCATAAATCGAGTAAGGAGGGTAATAGAGCGAGCGGTGCTCGGCGGTTAGCCCCGGGTACCCGTCGCGGCCCCTAGTTGGGTCGTGACAACGTGCAAGTGATAGAATAGTTGAACGGAAAGGTATGTAAGGCTAACCCTTCTTTCATAAGGCATGGTTCGTTGGCCAAATATCTAATCTTCTATAAGCCTATGATGTCCTCAAATGATTCAATATTTAAGGCTACTAAGCTCATGATTCTCGATATGTTACAATTGTACTAAATTCCTCTTATGATGAGTAATCCTCTAGGGATAGATGTAATGAACGATGGTAGTAATGATGCCAAAGATGCTTATGGGCTTTTATGTATATGTGCTTATGTATGGCTATTATAAAACACCGAGCTTATATGGCCGGGTAGAATATATATATATATATATATATATATATATATATATATATATATATATATATATATTGTGTACGCACCACTGCAGTTGGGTACGGACAACCCTGAGCCTTGGTAGGGCTAGGTATGTATGACCCTGAGCCTTGGTAGGGCCAGGTATGTGAAACACCGAACCTTCATGGTCTGGTATGCTATGTAAATGATATGTATATGAATATGAATATGAATATGTATATGAATATGAATACGAAAATGGATACGAAATGAAAATGAGTAGGGAAATGGATACGGATGTATGTACACAATCACGCATTAGAAATGGAAAGTCCCTATGAAAAGCAAGTAAGTGTTTATGACGATGATACTACCATCTCCCATCCTATGCTATTTCTTATGTTGTCTATTATGCTTTCATAATGATGTTGATCATGCTTTACATACTCAGTACATTCTTCATACTGACGTCCTTTTATTTGTGGGCGCTGCGTCATGCCCGCAGGTGGCCAGGGAGACAGGCTTGATCCATAGCTTTATTACTCAGGGACTACATAGCGGAGCTCCATTTCATTCGGAGCTACAGTTTTTGGTATTTATCCTTTTGTGTACGTATTCATAGATATAGCTGTCACGACCCGTCTAGAGGGCCGCGATGAGCGCCCGGTGCTAGCCCACCCGGGCACCCCTTGGCTTACACTTACACTTGTATCTAGGTGAGCCACATAATAAAACATACATTTCTATTCATCCGTCATACTAGTCTTTTTGGACAATAACATATTTTATATCATCATAGGCATCTATGCCACATCAATGTACATGAGCCGACAAGGCCAGCAAAATGATATACAAAAAAAATATAGGCTAACAAGGCCAGACATACCTAACCACATGCAAATGTCTACGAGCCTCCAAGGAGAGTATAACATATCACATAAGCGGGACAGGACCCCGCTATGCCCATAATTATATACACAAAAGACTAAGTACCCAAATGCTATAGCTTCGAATGAAATGGAGCTCCGCTATGTAGTCCCTGAGAATGTGGCTATGGATCAAGTCTGTCTCCCTGTGCACCTGCGGGCATGTCGCAGCGTCCACAAACAAAAGGACGTTAGTACGAAGAATGTACTGAGTATGTAAAGCATGATCAATATCAATGTAGAAGCATAATAAGCAACCTGAAAGATAACACGGGATGGGAGATAGTAATATCATCGTCATAAGCACTTACTTGCCTTTCATAGGGACTTTCCATTTCTTATGCGTATTTGTGTACATATATCCATATCCGTATCCGTTCCGTATTTGTACTCGTATTCATATACATACCTTTATTCACATTCATATCGTATCATATATGTATCCATAATCGTGTCTATATCATATACACAATCATATCATATACATAGCATTTACATAGCATATACATAGCATACCCGACCATGCAGGATCGGTGTTTCATACATACTTGGCCAACCAAGGCTCAAGGTTACACATACCTGGCCCTACCAAGGCTTCAGGGTTACCCGTACCATCTGCAGAGGTGTGCGCGCGTTACATAATCATATACATATTTACTTACATATCCTACCCGACCTCATAAGCTCGGGGTTCCATAATAGTCATACATAGATACATATACATACTAGCTCATAATCATCCTTACTATTATAATTACTATCATCACCGTCATCATTATCGTCATCGCTATTACCATCATAGTCGTCATCCATATCATTTTCACTATTTTCGTCATTCATCACATCTATCTTTATAGGCTTACTCGTCATACGAAGAACTTAGTACAATCGTAGCTTATCAAGAATCGTGAGCTTACAAGCTCGGAAGATCAAATCATTTTAAAGATGTCATAATCTTATAGAAGATTTAGACGTTTGGCCAAAGAACCATGCCTTATGAAAGAAGGGTTAGCCTTACATACCTTTCTGTTCAACTATTTACCACTTGCACGTTCTCCTTCAACGCTCGCATTTCTGCCTTCATTAAGGTCATACCATCATTAGAAATCGACAGCTATCATACATGACTGAAACTAAAGAAAATCGGACAGCACCTCCTTTATTTATACGACATTCCTCCATAGTGTATAACCACTCCCAAACATCAATAATACATTCACAATATTATAACGATAGTCATTATTCATCCACATTATCCATATTTCTATACTTTGTTGACACCCAATTTTGTCCCGCCTCTCCTCCGAAATACCTATTTACGCTTCTGATATTTTGGGAAAATTAAAAAAATATATATTTATATTTTACTATAATTATTAGCCTCTTATTAATACTCACGTTTTATTATTCTATTACAGTTACTATTATTATTATTATTATTATTTACTATTATTATTATTTTATCATTTTAGCACATTTTATCGGTTTACGCACTCACATCGCATTTATCTTCGCCTAATTAAATAATAATTTTATTTACGGTGAATTTTTGAAATATTATTGCACGGCTATTACAACGCCATTTTTTATTATCTGAATACTAATAATTGCATATTTTATATTAAGTAATATTTTAACACAAGTTTATTTAAATAGGTCTTTTATTTAAATGTAGTAGCCCAATCAATCCATACTATTTTCGAACCAATTCATAAAATCAGCCCACATTTTAATTCACCCCAGCCCAATTTTCAGACCAGTCTACATTTTATTCCCAACCCACATTTTAATTCACCCCAACCCACATTTTCAACCAATTCAGCCCAATACATTACCCATTAAACCCGGTCCAGCCCAAAAATGGACCCGACCCGTTTTCTAATTAAATGAAAACGGGTAGGGTTCCCTACCCCTTTCATATTTTTTCTTCAGCCGACACCCCCCCCCCCTCCAGTTTTCTTTTTCTCTCCTTCCTCTCTCTTCTCCTCTTTACCGCCGCTCATCTTCCCCCCTCTCTTTTCTTTCCCTTCTCCTTTTCTTTTCCTCTTTCATCGTCATCTTCAACCCCACCACCGCCGCTCCTTTTCTCATCATCGTCCCCACCACCGCCGCCTGCACCCCGCTCCCACTTCCCTCTGTTCCCCACCTTCGTCTTGTCCCCCCGCTCCACTCTCCTTTTTCTTCAACTCAAAAGAACCCCCAAATCCCCATAAATAGTGGGGTGGAATCGTTTAGAAGGGAGAGGTTGGAGAACCCCAAAATTACCTTGCAAAAACGAGCTAGTGGAACCCGAAATCTCTAAAAATAAGGAGGATTTTTGATTGGCGAAACCCCCCCCCCCCCCCCCCCCAAGAACCGGGGGATTTTTTTTGGATTCATAAAATTCCTCCAAGAACCCGTTTTCTTTTAGCCGAGAAACCCCTAAAAATTGAAACAAGTCATTTTTTCCCTTTCCTTTTCAACCAAACAAAGCATAAGTTTAAGCTACTTGAGAATTCCCGAGAAAGATTAGTTTATTTTAGCAGTGGTGGCATTGTCTGATATCGAAAAAAAATCTAAATCGTTTTCTTTGTTTCCGCATTTGGTTCTGTTTGGTTTTGAGGAAATAACTCGGCGGGTTCGAAGTGTTTCGAGGTATATTGGAGGCTCGAGCCTCACTTCGCTGCACCCGAAGAAGGTCCGTAATCACCCTATCTTTTTTACTTAACTCGCATGTTCTCTTCTTTCGTGTGTCGATATGTGTTCTCTGTTGTTCAGTCGGTAAACATCCCTTTTATTTATTTATTTATCTATGAATTGAGCATATTCTGTTTTGTGTTATGTGTTTGTATGCTTTACATGTTTGTTAGTGAGGTAGCATGATAGCATTGATAGATATTGTTTCAGTTCTGCTTAGATCAATCTGGTTTAGTTTTGTTTAGTTTAAGTTTAGTATGTTTTACCCTTTAGTGGATAATTTGGCCCTCATTGTGTCGTTTGAATAATGTTTAGCATGTTATTAGCAGTTTTTAAGGTTGTGTGTGGCCATTACCTTCTCTGTTTTAGGTTGTTTTTTGTATTCTTAAATGCATTTTGTGGTTACTTACATGGGTGTGATGGTAACTGTTATGTGCATTTAAAAGCACGTTTAGCAAGACCAGGGATCAGTTAAGTCGGATAAAGGTAGATGTCGATGTACATTTATTTGAATATCTAGTATTGGGATTAGGCGAATATTTTCTGGTAGACTCACAGAGTATTATTGGTAGTGTTGATTCTGTTCGGCCAAATGATTAAGTGCTAAGTATTTTAAGTCATTCATAAGCCATTTACATCATCTTGAGGGTCAAGCATATGCTGCCTTATGGTTTAAAAAACTGAGAGCCTCAATGTACCAGCATGTTTCTTGTCTTGCATTTGCCTGTTGATTTTGAAAAAAAAATGCAGTTGCCCATGTGTGTTTGCCCAAGCAACTTGACATTTATCTAGTTTTGTTACCTCAGTTAACTTAAGATGCAGAATGCCTTCATAAATATGATCATATATATCTTTATAAACCCTTATTCTGCCTCTGTTCGTCAACACCAGTCCGTATATATATCTGACTTAGCCCTTTCTATTTTCTTCGATAAGAAACGCGACTGTGAGGTCGGATATTTGTATGGAAGATCCTAAGATAGCATGAATTCCCTTTTATGAAGTAGGTGCAGTATTTTCAGCTCTGTCCTTTCTTTATGTGTGAACTTGAATAAGCATAAAGCTTAGGGGGCTCTGTAGTTGCCATAATATATCAGATGTATAAATATACTTGACTGAAAGTCCAATCCTGTAGCTGGCCTGAGTCATGTTTAGTTCGTCAAAACTGCCTTTATGTCTAAGTTTAGTATGACTAATTGCACGGTTGTCTTAAACACATTGCATATTAAAGCATAGCATCTTTTCTAAAAGGTTATTTAAAGTTCACCCAACATAGCATCTGGTCCTGCCTGCATAAGTTCCAGATTGGTTAAAATAAAATTGAATACCTGATGATTGTCCAAGTTAATTCCTTTATTGTTTTCTTTCCCAAATAATAAGTCTTTTCTCAAACTTGAAACAATTCAGTTTCCTTTCTAAGCTCGAATTTGGATAAATTGGTTTCCTTTTATCCTCTTAAGATATTTCTGATTGAAATCTGAGTTCTGAAATAGTTGATATCTATTCTTAAAGCAACCTGACCAGATGTGTATATTTGTTTCTGAAATAGTTCTGAAATAGTCTGTAAACTTAGCTATCGACCTAAAACAATTGAACTCTTCCATGCTTGGAGTCACTGTCTCTTAGGAAGTTAGAAGGATCTGTGTTATTTTTTTATATATATATTTGTGTTTTCTGTTTGGTCATTGTGACGAGCTATCTCTATGCGAGTAGACTTTTTCCTTTAGGTATGATTGTTGCGTTTGTTTAAAGAAGAAATTTGTTGTGTTAAACCTTCCCTTATCTTACGTTATATTGCTAGTGCATATCCTGCATTCGTCTAAAACTTAATATGTTATCATGTTGCAAGAATATGCCTAATCTGCTGATTCTTTTGAATTTATATTTGACATGTTTAACTTATTCATCGATTATATACTAATCCTTTTCCTTTCATTTTTTGCATGACCATCGCATACGAGTCCGGGGGACTTTTCTCCTTTTCCGCATTCGGTGTTGGGTCAAGGCCCAACATTACCTCCTCTCGGGTCAATCTATACCTACAGCAGATTAAAATTTTCTGGGCTAAGCCCAACAGCAGCAACGGACCCGCAACAACATATAAAAGAAATCTGCTGGGCCGAAGCCCAACAGTAAACAGTTTCCAGCAGTCCCAAAACGGGCTGGACCCATTTGACATTATTTGCTCCTTTATTTTATTTTCGGCATTTAATTCATATTATGCAACTGACTCTTTGTTTGTTTTGTTTGTTAACTTAGATGAACCTTAATGAGTTAGTAGGTTTAGTTTTAGTAATGGGTGGTTAGTTTAAGGAAGACCAACAATTAATTCCATATGTTATTCTCTTCTTTTTACGTTTTATTTTGGAATAATTAATTTGCAAAATGGCATGATTTTATATTTCGAGTTAAGAGAATCGTATTTTATTCTTACTATCCTAGAAATTTCAAAACATCATTAATATGCAAACATAAATTCAAACACATTTTTTAAACTCTTCAAATTTTTGAGTCAATCACGCATATTCTTCATTAAGCATAGTTGATAAAGATAATAAAAATAGATAAAGGAAATCTATTAGCTATTTTGTATTTTTTATTCACACTTCTAAAACTCAAAGTCAATTAATACCTCATTGCTTAATTTTTTATTAAAACATTGCATAAATCTGTTCTTCTACTTATATGTAAGTTATCATACTTTGTAAACTTCATTTTTATTATGCTACTTCTTTTAAATCTATTAACAACTATTATAAATTTTATTCAAATAGTATTTTAAGATTTTCTTTTATACAAAGTATTAGTCTTATTTTAATAACCTTCTTATTTAAGCCTTAGCAATATGTATAAGTTTTATTTTAAGCAGTTCATATTTTTTCTTTTGAAACATTAGTAGCATTACAAGCCCACTTCTTAAAATTTAGATGTTACATCTTTAACTTCAATTAATTAACCTAAGTTTGGTCGGAAACCGTAAGTTAACGGATTCTAAAGGATGCCCAACCCCTTCCCTTTAGGATAATATAGAGCCCTTACCTAGAATCACACTGGTTAAGCAGAATATTAATTGAGGTTTAGTTTTAACTTTACCTTAGTTAACATTTAGATGTCCTAATTCATCGTTAAATTAATTAGGTGGCGACTCCTTAAAACAAATAAACGGGAATCACCAATACGTCATACCTCCTAATAATAACTTCCGGGTTAAAATGGTATGCGACAGCTTGGCGACTCCGCTGGGGACTTTAGGTTCTTAACCATAACAACTTAGGTTAATAAATAATTTGTTGGATGTTTTGTTTGTTTTGCTTTATTTTTTTTGTATTTTTTGCTTTATATGTTTTTAAATGTTTTATTATTGTTTTATTCTTTATATGCATTTTCTATGTAATATGTATGTTATTGCTTTCCTTAAATTGACATTCCGTTCATATTTCTTCCACTCCTGGAAACTCACACATATTCACACACTTAAAGCGGCTTCGCAGTTTGCGCCCGTGCACTACTAAATTACCCCTTTAGTTGGATTGGTCTTGTGGATTTAGTCGATCGGCGGTGCAGTCGACGGCCACAGACTTTCCACTTCCAAGTTGTCCGCTTGGGGGAGCCTTGTGTCATAGGAAAACCACTCTTAGTCTACCTAGGTAGAGCGAAAAACAAAACCTTGTAAGGACATGCATCATTTTAAACCTAGGAGGCTTAATACCCTTGGTGTATTAAGTTCATTAGTCAACCTTACCAAATGTCCAAATGAGTCTATGACTCTAAGTGACACTATTCACTATCTATGTGCATTATTTGAAGGACAAATATGTGGAATATGTGGACCTAGTACTCTATAGATAAATATTTCAAGGAAATTGACATTTTGTTGCAGGTTGCCGTGGAGCATTAAATTAATGCCGGAGGTTGAAGACAACCAAAGGAAATTAGTGAAGTTGAAGTATTAGATATCTTAGGTTGATTTTGAGATGTATTATTGGCATGTAATAATTTTTATTCTTGCAAATTACTTTTAGGAGGAGTTGTGGAATGATACATAAAAGACATGTTTGTCCTTCAAATATTCGTTAGGCCTACCTCTGGCATAAAGAGGTCCCTTGCATTATAAAACGCGATGTATTATGTGCAATAATGTGTTTATATGCAATAATATGTCCTTACTGTATACTGACTCTTTTTTTTTTTTTTTTTCTTTCTTTTCTTATTTTATCATTTTTCTTTTTTAAAATTATTTTCAAAATAGAAGGTTGACTTGTGCTAAAGGGGAACTGGCGGAGCATCCATATTTCACACGGTCTAGAGCCAAGAAATCAGACTCTGACTCATCACTAATCGCCTGGTTAACTAAAAAGACTCGTTCTAAAATGGAGCAAAGTTTGATCAATGCAACCACTTCATCTGAGCCATCTCTTAGTTTACCGATCACGAGTGATCCTACATCCTCCAAAGAATCAGAAACACATTTGGAGACCATTGCTCATCTGGAGCGACGAGTTGCCGAACTAAGTCATATGGTACTTCACAACCGGTCATTTTCTCAAACACCGCCACATATGACTCCGTCCCAGGGAGTTCGTCAGACTTTGCCTATGCCACATCCATTCCCAAATTTGGACGAATTTAACCAAGCAAATTATTTTACCACCTCTCAGCCGGTTCGTTCCGAACCCCTCACTCAAAATGCTCCCCTTTTATTTACAGCCACCTCTTCAAAAACTCAGTTCATACCGCCGGCACATGATGTTACCAATACACATCAAGTTCCGCCAGTATATACTTATACCACAGCTCCACCCATGACACAAATCCAGGGACAATGTCGCACAGATGTCGATCATTATGTCGAAGTTGAAAATGAGGCACGGTCAATTAATGATGAAATGATAAATAGAAAGCTCAAAAGTTTGGAGGATGCCATGAGAAGTTTGCGTGGACTTGGTAGTAACCAAAGCGTGAGATATGAAGAATTATGTGCATTTCCTGAGGTAGAATTGCCACCAGGTTACAAGATTCCAAAATTTGAGAAGTTTGATGGGTCGGGGAACCCTTTCTTCCATTTGAAAGTCTATTGTGAAAAGTTGATTGGTGTGGGGAAGAATGAAGGGATAAGAGTCAAACTATTCAATCAGAGTTTGAGTGGAAAAGCCTTGGAGTGGTATTCTAAGCAAGATACAACCAAATGGCGTACTTGGGATGATTTGGCAAATGCTTTTGTGGATCACTACAAGTTTCATGTTGAGATCGCTCCTGACAGAATCTCAATTACAAAGTTGAAGAAGAAGTTCACCGAATCATTTCGAGAATATGCTATACGGTGGAGGGAAGAAGCATCTAGAGTACACCCACCCATGGAGGAGACAGAAATGGTTACTTTCTTCATTCAAGCGCTAGAGCCGGAATACTATGAACGTTTGGTGACAATGGGTGGAACGACTTTTGCAGAGGTGATCAAAGCCGGGGACATGATTGAAGATGGCATTAAGACAGGGAGAATAACAAGTCTTGCGGCTTTACAGTCTACTAGTAGGGCCATACAAACTGGTACTCTCGGAAACGGAAAGAAAAAAGAGAAAGAAGCAGCATTGGTAATGGCTTTGGGAAACACATCATACCACCATCAACAACCCCCGCGATATCATTCTAACGCTCACCACTCACAATATTTCCAATATTCTCCACATCCATACGACCAAGCTTTATCTTACCAACCTCAATCACCACAAATATCCTACCCTGTTTACAACACACAACCAGCATATCGAGCTCCACGACCACCAACATGCCCAGCTCCACCATCACAATCTCATCATCCAAACAATGCATCCGCACCTCGCCCAAATAGACCTTTCCGCAATTTTACACCGTTAGGAGAGCCATTGAGCGTTGTTTTTGAAAGACTGCAAGCTTCAGGTTTATTGTATCCTGTGGAAGGTAGAATTCCAGATCCTTTACCTAGAGGTTTTGATCCCACTAAAACATGTGCATATCATTCGGGGGTAAAAGGCCATTCCACTGATCGTTGTTACTCATTAAAACACAAGGTTGAAGATCTTATTGAAGCAAAACAGATCATGGTCAAACAACCGGCACCAAACGTGGTTAACAATCCACTCCCGACCCATGATGGGGCCACGATAAATATGATTGGAATAGATGAAAATGATGACGATCCAGCCAAATTCATAGTGTCTGTGGATAGCATGGAAGATCATGGTTTTGTAGCCGTTGCTTCTCCGGCTGTAGTGATAAGGGGTTGTGTACCTGTCGAGATATTAGGAGCTTCATCAACACCTGTGGAAGTAGTTCAAGCACCAAATCAGTTACCAGTGCTCGATACCAAAGTCGTACCATGGAATTATCAACAAGCTGTGATGGAATGTCGAGAAAAGGACACGATCACTGACAAGATTAAGACATCAGGAATGAAAAGGTCTGGAAGATGCTATTCCCCAGAAGAGCTAGCTAGATTGGGGCAAGCTAAGGAAACCAATGTACCTCCCAAAAGGGTCGTGACAGAATTCGAAGCAGAAGAATTTTTGAGGAAGATTAAGGCCAGTGAGTACTCGGTCGTGGATCAGTTGAAAAAGACCAATGCTCAAATTCCTATTCTCTCTTTGCTTTTGAGTTCGGATATGCACAGAAATGCACTGTTGAAAATCTTGAATGAAGCATATGTCCCAAGCGAAACAACTAGTGAGGCGTTAGCTGGGATGATTGAGCGCGTACTTGATAGCCATCGAATCAGTTTCGATAATGAAGAACTGCCGCCAGAAGGATGCATGCATAACAAAGCGCTCTATATAACTGTCAAGTGTCGTAACATGTTTGTGGCTAAAGTGTTGATTGATGGGGGTTCTGGACTTAACATCTGTCCATTAACAAGTCTGAAGAAGATCGGATATAATGTTAGTGAGCTCAAGACAAGTGATGTGACTATTTGAGCATTTGATGGGGCTCAAAGGCGCCCTATTGGAGAAATAGAGTTGAAAGTGTTGATTGGTCCTGTTGAATTCATTATGGATTTTCAAGTACTGGATATTTCCACGACATACAACATGCTGTTAGGAAGACCGTGGATACATCTGGTTGGGGCTGTACCATCTACTTTGCACCAAACTGTCAAATTCGAGTGGGATCAGCAACAAATATGTATACATGGAGAAGGGGATACGTCTTTCTATCGAGAGCAATCCATCCCATTCATCGAGGCAGAAGGAGGGTTCGACGGAGCAGCTTACCACGCTTGGGAGGTTGTGAATATCACTAAAGTGGGTGAAGTCTGTCAAACTGAAGAGTTTAAAAGGTCATGCGCCGCGATTATGGTTGCAAAAGAAATGCTGAGAAATGGGTACCAACCTGGATTTGGGCTAGGGAAGACATTAAATGGGCGGGTTGAGCCAGTCGTTCTCCCTACGCAACAGTTTACATTCGGTTTGGGATATGAGCCAACTGAGGAAGAAGTGAAGAAAGCACGAAAGAATAAAAAGAAAGAGGTTCCATTGCCAAAACCTATTCCTACCATTGATCAAACTTTCTCAAAACCTTCAGATCTAATTATTGAGGTTGCCTATGATGATATCGTGGAGGGAGTCAAGAACCTGTTCGTGGAAAATGAAGATGATCATGCGGTGATAATCAAAGACTTTGCTGAAATATTGACTTTATAGGCTGCTGAGCTAGGACCGGAGTTGCAAAATCGGACTTCTATCTTAGCCCCGGTTCGTCGGGAGTTTCAGTATTTTAAGTTTAAATTTCCTTTTGTAGTAGGCCGGAGGCATCAACTAGAACATTTAGTTCCTTTTGTCATGTTGCCTCTATGTTTGTTACGGCCTTTTTAAATTAAGATTCTGTCATTTTGTTTAACGAACTACGTTTGGCCTGACTTCCTGTTGGATACGTAGGCAGCCCACATCGGGTTCGGCCACTCTTTTAAAATCATTTCAGTATCTTTGTTTATGGTTGGAACTACGTTTGGCCTGACTTCCTGTTGGATACGTAGGCAACCCACATCGGGTTCGGCCACTTTTTCAAAATATTTCAGTATCTTTGTGTATGGGTGGAACTACGTGTGGCCTGATTTCCTTTTGGATACGTAGGCAACCCATATAGGGCTCGGCCCCCTTTTTATCAAAAAAAAAAAAAAAAAAACAAACTCAAAAGTCTTTATTTTTATCACGAACTACGTCTGGCCTGATTCCTTTGGGATACGTAGGCAACCCGAGGCGGGTTCGGCCCTTCTATTTTGAAATTTTTAATACCTTCGGTTTGTCCAACCATTTTGGTTCCTATAAAATACATAAGGATTTTTATATAAGATTTTGGCCTTCCTACTTTTTAAATTCATATGTCCTAGTAACTTGAAATTGGGACAAAATTTTGAAATCGGTCAAATCGCTTCCAAAAACTTTCATTATAAGTTCTCACTTTTCAATCGTTTAGAGCCAAGTGTCTTCAGGACTGAAAACTGGGATAAATTTTTTAGAAGTAGCATAAAAGTGGTCTTAAATGTTTAACAATTTTAAATAAAAGTCCATCTATATATTTCTAAAATGCGGATAAATTCAAAAATAGAGTCTTCCTAATCATTTTACCTATTAGAGCCACTAAGTATTTCCCTTCGAAATCGTCCAAATCTCGTTATTCTTATTTTTGCAAAATACACTTTTATGACTGAAACTCCCCAGGCAAGGCAAAATATGGAATGATGTATCGAAGAACGTGAACGCGACCGAAACAAGGATCAATTCAAAGGCCAAGTTCCCCGACCTGCACAAGTCAACCAATTTTCTTTTAAACTCACAATTTTTCTTTGATGAGACAGGTTCATTAATATGAATGTGGTGCATATTTGACTCTTCTTAAAATTTTAATTATGCACGTGATCAAAGAGTTAGCTTTCTTCAAAAGGCAAATATTCTTCAATGTGGATGTAAAGTCAGCCTGCGCTAAACGATGGACGTTGTTCCACTCTTCATGAAATTTTGATCGCAACAGTGGACATGAATTTATCTTCCCAACCAGGGACTGCGAGCGTAATTCTTTCAAACCCAGCTATTTACATATTCTCACCACTAACAGTTGTTTTAGCTCGTGGCATTTCTCGATGGATCAAGTGCACATAATCGTGGATTTAACCTTCTTCAAAGTGGATACTGACATTGGACACCTGTTATTGGTTTGAATTCCTCAACTTTGTCATCACTTTGTACATTTTTATTTATTTCAAGTCGCTAACAAGTTCTTTTAGAATGTGGTATTTTAATAAGATAACAAGATTGAAATCTTGCGTCGTATATTAAATTGTGGGGATAATTATGGATTTCACTTCCCTCACAAACGGAACACGGATTAAGATGTGGATATAAATGTGGATACCTTTCTACAATACTATTTTTTTTAGTGGACGTGGATTTACATTGTGGATGTGGACGTGGAAGTAGAAGTAGATTTATATCGTGTGAAAGAATGTGGATTCATATGAACATTGTGGACGTGGAAGTGGATTTATTTTTAAAGTTTGTGGAAGTGGATGTGGATTTACATTTTTTGTACCGTGAAATGCGGACGTGGATTTATTTTTCTGCACTGTGGAAGTGGATGTGGATTTACATTTTTGTACCGTGAAATGCGGACGTGGATTTATATTTTTTGCACTGTGGAAGTGGACGTGGATTTATTTTTCTGCACTGTGGAAGTGGATGTGGATTTACATTTTTTGTACCGTGAAATGCGGACGTGGATTTATTTTTCTGCACTGTGGAAGTGGATGTGGATTTACATTTTTACCGTGAAATGCGGACGTGGATTTATATTTTTTGCACTGTGGAAGTGGACGTGGATTTATTTTTCTGCACTGTGGAAGTGGATGTGGATTTACATTTTTTGTACCGTGAAATGCGGACGTGGATTTATATTTTTTGAACTGTGGAAGTGGACGTGGATTTATTTTTCTGCACTGTGGAAGTGGATGTGGATTTACATTTTTTGTACCGTGAAATGCGGACGTGGATTTATTTTTCTGCACTGTGGAAGTGGATGTGGATTTACATTTTTACCGTGAAATGCGGACGTGGATTTATATTTTTTGCACTGTAGAAGTGGACGTGGATTTATTTTTCTGCACTGTGGAAGTGGATGTGGATTTACATTTTTTGTACCGTGAAATGCGGACGTGGATTTATATTTTTTGAACTGTGGAAGTGGACGTGGATTTATTTTTCTGCACTGTGGAAGTGGATGTGGATTTACATTTTTTGTACCGTGAAATGCGGACGTGGATTTATATTTTTTGAACTGTGGAAGTGGACGTGATTTATATTTTTTGCACTGTGGAAGTGGACGTGGATTTATTTTTCTGCACTGTGGAAGTGGATGTGGATTTGCATTTTTTGTACCGTGAAATGCGGACGTGGATTTATTTTTCTGCACTGTGGAAGTGGATGTGGATTTACATTTTTGTACCGTGAAATGCGGACGTGGATTTATATTTTTTGCACTGTGGAAGTGGACGTGGATTTATTTTTCTGCACTATGGAAGTGGATGTGGATTTACATTTTTTGTACCGTGAAATGCGGACGTGGATTTATATTTTTGAACTGTGGAAGTGGACGTGGATTTATATTTCAGTTCAGGCGCCCACCTCCGAATGCGGGTATTTTATATTTCAGTTCAGGCACCCACCTCCGAATGCGGGTATTTTATATTTCAGTTCAGGCACCCACCTCCGAATGCGGGTATTTTATATTTCAGTTCAGGCGCCCACCTCCGAACGCGGGTATCTTATGTTTCAGTTCAGGCACCCACCTCCGAACGCGGGTATCTTATATTTCAGTTCAGGCACCCACCTCAGAATGCGGGTATTTTCAAATTCAATTTAGGGGGTATTTCAAATTCAATTTTGGATTTAGCTCTCGTTAAAATGGATCTCAATGTCGACTCAATTGGAAGCCGTAAATTTAATTCATCTCCAAAGTATATTGTGGATTCAACTTTCGAAACAGGGGTTACAAGTGTAGACTTTTCCAACCCTGTCATATTTACACATATTATTTCTTTATTGCTAACAATTGTTTTTAGCTTGTGGCTTTTGACAATATCAAAGTTGGCATCACACATCAACTCGTGGAACTTTTTCTTCAGCAGCGAACTGGGGCAATTTGTCGGGAAGGATAATCAGACTTCCCGACACGGGTCAAAGATCTACCTCGAACACTCGTCTCTAATTACAAGTATTCTCTTGCATTCCATCAATTCAATTTTCAAGAATTCTCAAGTTTCTATCATAATACCCAGTGTTATCATAATTCAACACTGGGACAATATTTTGCAAGATTCGCGCCAATCGGGGTTCATTAGTCATTCAGGTGTCGTAATTGTCCCAGAACTACACTCGACCTGATTCTTGTGCAACCCGAGATATGTAGGCAACTCAGAGACCGGAGTTCGGTCATAATCCTCTCAATTTTCCTTTAGCCGGGACAAAATAGGCTACTGAGTCAACGTCTTTGCCCGACAACTCTTTTCATCATTATCGAGCAAAGAGGGACAAGTTGTTGACACCCAATTTTGTCCCGCCTCTCCTCCGAAATACCTATTTACGCTTCTGATATTCTGGGAAAATTAAAAAAATATATATTTATATTTTACTATAATTATTAGCCTCTTATTAATACTCACGTTTTATTATTCTATTACAGTTACTATTATTATTATTATTATTATTAATATTTACTATTATTATTATTTTATCATTTTAGCACATTTTATCGGTTTACGCACTCACATCGCATTTATCTTCGCCTAATTAAATAATAATTTTATTTACGGTGAATTTTTGAAATATTATTGCACGGCTATTACAACGCCATTTTTTATTATCTGAATACTAATAATTGCATATTTTATATTAAGTAATATTTTAACACAAGTTTATTTAAATAGGTCTTTTATTTAAATGTAGTAGCCCAATCAATCCATACTATTTTCGAACCAATTCATAAAATCAGCCCACATTTTAATTCACCCCAGCCCAATTTTCAGACCAGTCTACATTTTATTCCCAACCCACATTTTAATTCACCCCAGCCCACATTTTCAACCAATTCAGCCCAATACATTACCCATTAAACCCGGTCCAGCCCAAAAATGGACCCGACCCGTTTTCTAATTAAATGAAAACGGGTAGGGTTCCCTACCCCTTTCATATTTTTTCTTCAGCCGACCCCCCCCCCCCCCTCCCCTTTTCTTTTTCTCTCCTTCCTCTCTCTTCTCCTCTTTACCGCCGCTCATCTTCCCCCCTCTCTTTTCTTTCCCTTCTCCTTTTCTTTTCCTCTTTCATCGTCATCTTCAACCCCACCACTGCCGCTCCTTTTCTCATCATCGTCCCCACCACCGCCGCCTGCACCCCGCTCCCACTTCCCTCTGTTCCCCACCTTCGTCTTGTCCCCCCGCTCCACTCTCCTTTTTCTTCAACTCAAAAGAACCCCCAAATCCCCATAAATAGTGGGGTGGAATCGTTTAGAAGGGAGAGGTTGGAGAACCCCAAAATTACCTTGCAAAAACGAGCTAGTGGAACCCGAAATCTCTAAAAATAAGGAGGATTTTTGATTGGCGAAACCCCCCCCCCCCCCCCCCCCCCAAGAACCGGGGGATTTTTTTTGGATTCATAAAATTCCTCCAAGAACCCGTTTTCTTTTAGCCGAGAAACCCCTAAAAATTGAAACAAGTCATTTTTTCCCTTTCCTTTTCAACCAAACAAAGCATAAGTTTAAGCTACTTGAGAATTCCCGAGAAAGATTAGTTTATTTTAGCAGTGGTGGCATTGTCTGATATCGAAAAAAAATCTAAATCGTTTTCTTTGTTTCCGCATTTGGTTCTGTTTGGTTTTGAGGAAATAACTCGGCGGGTTCGAAGTGTTTCGAGGTATATTGGAGGCTCGAGCCTCACTTCGCTGCACCCGAAGAAGGTCCGTAATCACCCTATCTTTTTTACTTAACTCGCATGTTCTCTTCTTTCGTGTGTCGATATGTGTTCTCTGTTGTTCAGTCGGTAAACATCCCTTTTATTTATTTATTTATCTATGAATTGAGCATATTCTGTTTTGTGTTATGTGTTTGTATGCTTTACATGTTTGTTAGTGAGGTAGCATGATAGCATTGATAGATATTGTTTCAGTTCTGCTTAGATCAATCTGGTTTAGTTTTGTTTAGTTTAAGTTTAGTATGTTTTACCCTTTAGTGGATAATTTGGCCCTCATTGTGTCGTTTGAATAATGTTTAGCATGTTATTAGCAGTTTTTAAGGTTGTGTGTGGCCATTACCTTCTCTGTTTTAGGTTGTTTTTTGTATTCTTAAATGCATTTTGTGGTTACTTACATGGGTGTGATGGTAACTGTTATGTGCATTTAAAAGCACGTTTAGCAAGACCAGGGATCAGTTAAGTCGGATAAAGGTAGATGTCGATGTACATTTATTTGAATATCTAGTATTGGGATTAGGCGAATATTTTCTGGTAGACTCACAGAGTATTATTGGTAGTGTTGATTCTGTTCGGCCAAATGATTAAGTGCTAAGTATTTTAAGTCATTCATAAGCCATTTACATCATCTTGAGGGTCAAGCATATGCTGCCTTATGGTTTAAAAAACTGAGAGTCTCAATGTACCAGCATGTTTCTTGTCTTGCATTTGCCTGTTGATTTTGAAAAAAAAATGCAGTTGCCCATGTGTGTTTGCCCAAGCAACTTGACATTTATCTAGTTTTGTTACCTCAGTTAACTTAAGATGCAGAATGCCTTCATAAAAATGATCATATATATCTTTATAAACCCTTATTCTGCCTCTGTTCGTCAACACCAGTCCGTATATATATCTGACTTAGCCCTTTCTATTTTCTTCGATAAGAAACGCGACTGTGAGGTCGGATATTTGTATGGAAGATCCTAAGATAGCATGAATTCCCTTTTATGAAGTAGGTGCAGTATTTTCAGCTCTGTCCTTTCTTTATGTGTGAACTTGAATAAGCATAAAGCTTAGGGGGCTCTGTAGTTGCCATAATATATCAGATGTATAAATATACTTGACTGAAAGTCCAATCCTGTAGCTGGCCTGAGTCATGTTTAGTTCGTCAAAACTGCCTTTATGTCTAAGTTTAGTATGACTAATTGCACGGTTGTCTTAAACACATTGCATATTAAAGCATAGCATCTTTTCTAAAAGGTTATTTAAAGTTCACCCAACATAGCATCTGGTCCTGCCTGCATAAGTTCCAGATTGGTTAAAATAAAATTGAATACCTGATGATTGTCCAAGTTAATTCCTTTATTGTTTTCTTTCCCAAATAATAAGTCTTTTCTCAAACTTGAAACAATTCAGTTTCCTTTCTAAGCTCGAATTTGGATAAATTGGTTTCCTTTTATCCTCTTAAGATATTTCTGATTGAAATCTGAGTTCTGAAATAGTTGATATCTATTCTTAAAGCAACCTGACCAGATGTGTATATTTGTTTCTGAAATAGTTCTGAAATAGTCTGTAAACTTAGCTATCGACCTAAAACAATTGAACTCTTCCATGCTTGGAGTCACTGTCTCTTAGGAAGTTAGAAGGATCTGTGTTATTTTTTTATATATATATTTGTGTTTTCTGTTTGGTCATTCTGACGAGCTATCTCTATGCGAGTAGACTTTTTCCTTTAGGTATGATTGTTGCGTTTGTTTAAAGAAGAAATTTGTTGTGTTAAACCTTCCCTTATCTTACGTTATATTGCTAGTGCATATCCTGCATTCGTCTAAACCTTAATATGTTATCATGTTGCAAGAATATGCCTAATCTGCTGATTCTTTTGAATTTATATTTGACATGTTTAACTTATTCATCGATTATATACTAATC
Organism: Lycium barbarum; assembly: GCF_019175385.1. Classification (NCBI taxonomy): domain Eukaryota; kingdom Viridiplantae; phylum Streptophyta; class Magnoliopsida; order Solanales; family Solanaceae; genus Lycium; species Lycium barbarum. The sequence continues at coordinate 32,656,690 of NC_083339.1, read as the reverse complement.
CTTTTCCTTTCATTTTTTGCATGACCATCGCATACGAGTCCGGGGGACTTGTCTCCTTTTCCGCATTCGGTGTTGGGTCAAGGCCCAACATTACCTCCTCTCGGGTCAATCTATACCTACAGCAGATTAAAATATTCTGGGCTAAGCCCAACAGCAGCAACGGACCCGCAGCAACATATAAAAGAAATCTGCTGGGCCGAAGCCCAACAGTAAACAGTTTCCAGCAGTCCCAAAACGGGCTGGACCCATTTGACATTATTTGCTCCTTTATTTTATTTTCGGCATTTAATTCATATTATGCAACTGACTCTTTGTTTGTTTTGTTTGTTAACTTAGATGAACCTTAATGAGTTAGTAGGTTTAGTTTTAGTAATGGGTGGTTAGTTTAAGGAAGACCAACAATTAATTCCATAAGTTATTCTCTTCTTTTTACGTTTTATTTTGGAATAATTAATTTGCAAAATGGCATGATTTTATATTTCGAGTTAAGAGAATCGTATTTTATTCTTACTATCCTAGAAATTTCAAAACATCATTAATATGCAAACATAAATTCAAACACATTTTTTAAACTCTTCAAATTTTTGAGTCAATCACGCATATTCTTCATTAAGCATAGTTGATAAAGATAATAAAAATAGATAAAGGAAATCTATTAGCTATTTTGTATTTTTTATTCACACTTCTAAAACTCAAAGTCAATTAATACCTCATTGCTTAATTTTTTATTAAAACATTGCATAAATCTGTTCTTCTACTTATATGTAAGTTATCATACTTTGTAAACTTCATTTTTATTATGCTACTTCTTTTAAATCTATTAACAACTATTATAAATTTTATTCAAATAGTATTTTAAGATTTTCTTTTATACAAAGTATTAGTCTTATTTTAATAACCTTCTTATTTAAGCCTTAGCAATATGTATAAGTTTTATTTTAAGCAGTTCATATTTTTTCTTTTGAAACATTAGTAGCATTACAAGCCCACTTCTTAAAATTTACATGTTACATCTTTAACTTCAATTAATTAACCTAAGTTTGGTCGGATAACCGTAAGTTAACGGATTCTAAAGGATGCCCAACCCCTTCCCTTTAGGATAATATAGAGCCCTTACCTAGAATCACACTGGTTAAGCAGACTATTAATTGAGGTTTAGTTTTAACTTTACCTTAGTTAACATTTAGATGTCCTAATTCATCGTTAAATTAATTAGGTGGCGACTCCTTAAAACAAATAAACGGGAATCACCAATACGGCATACCTCCTAATAATAACTTCCGGGTTAAAATGGTGTGCGACATACTTACTTTCAATCACCCATATCCATGACCATAACACACGACGACGTCCATTCAAATACATTTCTCATCTCATGTTCTCAACATCATTTATAACATATTTACATCATAACCCATCGAATCATAACTCAATTCAAGCTATTTCTCAAAATGGAACTATTCCACATTCATGGCCCATTTTTCTATACCCTTCTACAATCCAAGTATTTCAACTCTCAAATACCTTAAACAACACAGAAATATCATAAATCTTACCTTAGATGTCGTAGGATCAATCCTTGGTTGATAATACTCCACTTGAGCAAAAACCCTAGTTCACCTCCATTGGGATTTCTTGACTTGAATGATCTTTAATGAGGTTCATACACTTGATTCTCTTGAATTCTTGATATTGATCTTTGATTTCCTTTGTTTTCTTGTAGATGAAGAGCGGAGAATATTCTAGAGGTTTCTAGAGAGAAGTGGTGTGGAAATGAAATGAATTAATGAGCTTGGGTCTCCTTTTTAATGACTTAAAATCTGATTTGAAATGAACAGTAGTTGATAGTGCAACAGTAGTCATAAACTCAGTTTACGATCCGTATTACAGTTTACGGTCCGTATTCTGTGGGTGTATTAAAGGATGACAGAACCAGAAAGTCAGGCTGAGGACATGGTAGTTTATGAGCTCAGTTTACGGTTCGTATTCCAGTTTACGATTCGTATTTCAAGTCGTCTTTAACCATTCGAGCACTTGACAGAAAGTTGAAGTTTTGGTATTTGAAATACGACATGGCAGTTTACGGCCCGTAAACTACTATACGGTCCGTATTTCATTTTACGATCGACTGGGCCGAAGTGCAAATCTGCAGCTTTCACGTCTTCAGAACCTATAATTAGTCATTATGGAGCATAACCTATCTCTTATTGCAAATGCCCTCTGAAATCTTACTTAGAGTCGTCAAACGTCGTTCCCTTCTTCTTAAAACATCGTATACACTATGCCCTTTGTTAGCCTATCCACTGTACGTTCGCGGGGAAATTTTCAAGGTGTAACATTCTTCCCCCCTTTTGGAACATTCGTCCTCGAATGTTAAACACTCGGGATCCTACAAAAATTTCGCCAGAGTTTCCCATGTAATTTGGCACTACCAACCTGTCACAACAACCCATAATATCATTTCCTCACAGGGCTACATCACAATATCAACATATCTATGGCCACACACGACCAAAAGCATGAAAAGTAAGCACATATACCTTATATCGTTGGTGTTTCATCTTGAATCTCTTCTGGCAGTTGGAATAAATGCGGGTATCTGGATCGCATACTTTCTTCCGCTTCCCATGTCATTTCCTCTCGTTTACTACTCCTCCATAGAACCTTAACTGAGGTCACCTCTTTGTTTCTAAGCTCCGTACTTGCCTATCTAGTATGGCAATGGGTACTTCTTCATAAGTCAACTTTTCTGTCACCTGCACATCACTTATTGGCACGATCTTATTAGGATCTCCAACACATTTCCGAAGCATCGAGACATGAAAAACTGGATGGACTGACTCCAAATCCAGAGGTAAATCTAGCTCGTAGGCCACTTTGCCTATCTTTCGTACAATCTCATAGGGCCCAATGTATCGGGGACTAAGCTTACCCTTTTTTCCAAATCTCATGACGCCCTTCATTGGCGACACTTTCAAGAATACCCAATCTTTAACCTGGAACTCCAAGTCCCTTCGACGATTATCCGCATAGGATTTTTGACGACTTTGAGCTGCTAATAACCGATCTTGTATGAGCTTGACTTTCTCTACGGCTTGCTGGACCAAGTCTGGCCCAATCAATTTAGTCTCTCCTATCTCGAACCACCCAATTGGGGATCTACACTTTCGCCCATATAAAGCTTCATATGGTGCCATTCTGATGCTAGAATGATAACTATTGTTGTAAGAGAATTCAATGAGTGGCAAATGATCGTCCCAATTACCTCCAAAATTTTTCATACATGCCCGCAACATATCTTCAAGAGTCTGGATGGTGCGTTCAGCTTGCCCATCGGTCTGTGGATGGAATGCCGTGCTAAGGCTCACTTGGGTCCCTAAACCCTCTTGGAAAGACTTCCAAAAATTGGCTGTAAACTGGGTCCCTCTATCAGAGAGAATAGATACTGGAACACCATGGAGTCTCACTATTTCCTTAACATAATGCCTTGCATAATCTTCTGCCACATACGTCGTTCTGACTGGAATCGTACTTACGTCGAGAACGAGGTAAGCCTGTAATGAAGTCCATGTTAATCACTTCCCATTTCCAAGTTGGGATTTCTATAGCTTGCAACAATCCACCTGGCTTTTGGTGCTATATTTTCACCTGTTGACAGTTGGGACATTGAGCTACAAATTCCGCTATATCTTTCTTCATCCCATTCCACCAATATACAGACTTAAGATCATGATACATCTTCGTCGCACCGGGGTGAACAAAATAATGGGAACAATGAGCTTCTTTCAATATCTGGTGGCGTAAACCTGCCACATCGGGAACACATAATCTTCCTCGACATCAAAGAACTCCATCTTCTGAAAGCTCAAATGATGACTCCTCTTTCTAAGGGAATGTATCTCTGTAATGCATTAGCATAGGATCTTCATATTGTCACTCTTTCACTTCCGTTACTAGCGACGAGACCGCTGAATCCTGAATAGTAGTTCCCCTGCTACCTGAATCCACTACTCGAACTACTAGGCTAGCTAATTGCATCTGCGGCTAAGGGCATCAGCCACAACATTTGCCTTTCCGAGGTGATACATGATATCGACAACGTAATCTTTTAGTAATTCCAACCATCGTCGCTGCCGCAAATTCAACTCTTTCTGCTTGAAGATATACTGAAGACTCTTATGATCTGTATAAATATCCACATGGACACCATATAAATAATGTCTCCATATCTTTAATGCGTGAACCACTGCAGCCAATTCTAGATCATGGGTTGGATAATTCTTCTCGTGTTTCCGTAATTGCCTAGAAGCATACGCAACTACCTTACCACGTTGCATCAATACACATCCTAGCCCAACACCTGAAGCATCGCAATAAACAACATATCCTTCTAATCCCTCTGGAAGTGTCAAGACTGGGGTGGAAGTCAATCTATCTTTCAACTCTTGGAAGCTACGTTCACAAGCATCTGTCCACTGAAAATTTACTGATTTCTGGGTCAACTTTGTGAGCGGGGCAGAAATAGAAGAAAAACCTTCAACAAATCTCCTGTATTAACCTGCTAAGCCCAGAAAGCTACGAACCTCCGTAGGAGTTGTGGGCCTTGGCCAAGTCTTCACGGCCTCAATCTTTTGACTATCCACTCGAATACCATCGGCGGCAACAATGTGCCCCAGAAATGCCACTGAGTTCAACCAAAAATCGCACATGGAGAATTTTGCAAACAACTCTCGAGTTCGAAGAACTCCAAGGATAGTACGCAAATGATCCGCATGTTCTGCCTCAGATCTAGAATACACCAAGATATCATCGATGAATACAAACACAAATAAATCCAGGAAGGGCCTGAACACATTGTTCATCAAATCCATAAACACTGTCGGTGCATTAGTTAGCCCAAAAGACATTACCCGGAACTCAAAATGACCATATCTTGTTCTGAAAGCTGTCTTAGGGATATCTTTTTCCCTAACTCTCACTTGGTGATACCCGGACCTCAAATCGATCTTTGAAAACCATTTGGCGCCTTAAAATTGATCCAATAAGTCATCAATCCTCGGAAGAGGATATTTGTTCTTAATCATCACCTTATTCAATTGCCGATAATCAATGTACATTCTCAAGGAGCCATCTTTGTTTTGGACAAACAATACGGGTGCTCCCTACGGGGATGAACTAGACCTAATAAAGCCTTTCTTAAGTAAGACTTTCAACTGCTCCTTCAACTCTTTTAATTCTACGGGAGCCATTCTATAAGGAGGAATAGATATAGGCTTAGTGCATGGCATCAGATCAATGGAAAAATCAATCTCCCGCTCGGGAGGAAGGCCTGGAAGCTCTTCCGAGAACACATCCAGAAATTCATTTACTATAGGAACTGATTGAAGAGTTGGCGATTCAGCTTCTACATCTTGAACCCGAACTAGATGATAAATGCATCCTTTCGTGATCATTTTCCTTGCCTTTAGATAGGAAATAAACCTACCTTTTGGTGACACCATATTCCCTTTCCATTCTAAAACTGGTTCTCCCGAAAATTGAAAACGAACCATTTTCATTCTACAATCAACATTGGCATAGCAAGAAGACAACCAATCCATGCCCATAATAACATCAAAGTCTACCATTTGTAACTCATGCAAGTCAATCATGGTACGACGATCACAAATCACAATTACACAATTTCTATACACTCGGCTAGCTATTACCGATTCACCCACGGGCGTAGACACCTCAAAAGGTTTGATCGACTCCGATTCGACTCTAAATCGACCCGCAATATATGGAGTAACAGATGACAATGTGGAGCCCGGATCAATCAAAGCATATACATCATGAGAGAATACCGATAATATACCTATGACCACGTCAGGAGAAAACTCAATATCTTGGCGTCCAACCAAAGCATAAACACTGTGCTGAGGACCGCTAGAACTGGGGACTCTCCCTCTGCCTCTACCATGGCCGACCGGCGCATGTAAACCTGGCCCCATAGGGCATACAGATGCTGAAGATCCGGCTACCGACCCTGAAGGTTGGGTCCTACCTCTACCATGAATTGAGGGGCAATCACGCATAATATGGCCTGGTCGACCACATGAATAGAAAACATCTGAACCCAATCGGCATCAACCCCAATGCAACTTCCTACACTGGGAACATCATGGTACGGGTGGCCTTGCCTGACCCGAATTATCTCTGAACTGAGACCCCAAAAAACTCTGACTCAGCCCGGAACGAGTAGATCTATCGAATCTCTGGCCTAAAAACCGTGGAGGCGCACTAGTCATAGAATAGCCCAAGTGCCTAGAAATTTGCTGTTTGGGCCTACCGCTAAACTCACTCATTGGACCTGATGATCTGGCCCTCTTGCTATGACCCCTATCCTGCTCGCGTTCACTTCTCTGCTGTTGTAAACTTTCTTCTAAGTTCTGAGCATGAGCCTGAATGCGTGCAATATCCATATTGTCCTGAAGGGACACAGTCAAACACCTATCCATCAAATGTGGCCCTAGGCCCTTCACAAATCGGTGTACCCGGTCACCCATATCCACTACCATGGCTGAAGCATACCTAGCCAAAGAATTGAAGCGGAGACTATACTCTAAAGCACTCATGCTACCTTGCCTCAAATTTAAGAACTTATCGGCTCTAGCTCGCCGAACTTCTGGAGGCATATAGTGTCCGAGGAAAGCATCAACAAACTCTTTCCATACCGGGGGAGGTGCATTAGCCCCACGTGCAGCCATCCAAACCGTGTACCACTGGATCGAGACATCTCTTAGCCTATACGACGCTAACTCCACCGATTCGGTGTCCGAATCATGTATCAATCGAAGCGTCCTCAACATACCATCAATGAAGTCCTGAGGGTCCTCCTCCGACTTGGATCAAAAGAATTCCAGAGGGTTTAAGGTAATGAAGTCACGGGCCCTTGCACGAACAGCCCTATCACCCTGCCCTGTACTTTGCCGCTGAGTCTGGGCAGCAACCAACTGAGCAAGCAAATGTATGGTCTCTTTTAGATCTTGGCCTGAAGCATCCTGTGGAGGAGCCGAAGGTGCTGGAGCTGGGGCGGAGGCTCCCTCACGCTCCTCTAATATAGGTACTGAACGGGAGGACTGAGATAGAGCCGTACTCTGGGACTCACTTTCCTCTACTACCGGTGGCGGTGCTCTTTCAGCCCACTTTTCTGCCACCGTCTTTCCATTTTAGGCTACTGTAGCCTTTCTCTTTACAGGCATTTCTGAAATACATAACACACGGTTAAGAAACAGGAAATTCTTATACCATATCTCTATCACACGATTCTTATGAAGAAAGAAGGTTAATCATTCCTAAAATGTCTGCAGCCTCTTTGTTTATATGTGTGGCGCGCAACACACCCATAACCAAGACTCTACTAGACACGGCTCGTAGACACACCCTAGGACTGAACTGCTCGGATACCAATTTTGTCATGACCCGTCTAGAGGGCTGCGACGAGCGCCCGGTGCTAGCCCACCCGGGCACCCCTTGGCTTTCACTTACACTTACATCTAGGTGAGCCACATAGTAAAACATACATTTCTATTCATCCGTCATACTAGTCTTATTGGACAACAAAATCTTTTATATCATCATAGGCATCTATGCCACATCAATGTACATGAGCTGACAAGGCCAGCAAAATGACATACAAAACCAAAATATAGGCTAACAAGGCCAGACATACCTAACCACATACATATGTCTACGAGAGAATCACATAAGCGGGACAGGACCTCACTATGCCCATAATTATATACACAAAAGAATAAGTACCCAAAAGCTATAGCACCGAGTGAAATGGAGCTCCGCTATGTAGTCCCTGAGAATGTGGCTATGGATCAAGTCTGTCTCCTTGTGCACCTGCGGGCATGACGCAGCGTCCACAAACAAAAGGACATCAGTACGAAGAATGTACTGAGTATGTAAAGCATGATCAATATCAATGTAGAAGCATAATAAGCAACCTGAAAGATAACATAGGATGGGAGATAGTAATATCATCGTCATATGCACTTACTTGCCTTTCATAGGGACTTTCCATTTCTAATGCGTATTTGTGTACATATATCCATATACATATCCGTTCTGTATTTGTACTCGTATTCGTATACATACCCTTATTCACATTCATATCGTATCATATTTGTATCCATACTCGTGTCTATATCATATACACAATCATATCATATACATAGCATACCTGACCATGCAGGATAGGTGTTTCATACATACTTGGCCAACCAAGGCTCAAGGTTACACATACCTGGCCCTACCAAGGCTTCAGGGTTACCCGTACCATCTGCAGAGGTGTGTGCGCGTTACATAATCATATACATATTTACTTACATATCTTACCCGACCTCATAAGCTCGGGGTTCCATAATAGTCATACATAAATACATATACATATTAGCTCATAAGCATACTTACTATTATAATTACTATCATCATCGTCATCGTTATCGTCATCGCTATTACCATCATAGTCGTCATCCATATCATTTTCACTATTATCGTCATTCATCACATCTATCTTTATAGGCTTACTCGTTATACCAGGAACTTAGTATAATCGTAGCGTATCAAGAATCGTGAGCTTACAAGTTCGGAATATCAAATCATTTAAAAGATATCATAATCTTACAAAAGATTTAGATGTTTGGCCAAAGAACCATGCCTTTTTAAAGAAGGGTTAGCCTTACATACCTTTCCGTTCAACTATTTACCACTTGCACGTTCTCCTTCAACGCTCGCGTTTCTACCTTCATTAAGGTCCTACCATCATTAGAAATCGATAGCTAGCATACATGACTGAAACTAAAGAAAAATTGACAGCACCTCTTTTTTTTATACGACATTCTTCCATACCATATATCCACTCCCAAACGTCAATAATACATTCACAATATTATAACGATAGTCATTATTCATCCACATTATCCATATTTCTAGACGTACTTTCAATCACCCATATCCATGACCATAACACACGACGACGTCCATTCACATATATTACACATCTCATGTTCTCAACATCATTTATAACATATTTACATCACAACCCATAAAGAATCATAACTCAATTCAAGCTATTTCTCAAAATGGCACTATTCCGCATTCATGGCCCATTTTTCTATACCCTTCTACAATCCAAGTATTTCAACTCTCAAATACCTTAAACAACATAGAAATATCATAAATCTTACCTTAGATGTCGTAGGATCAATCCTTGGTTGATAATACTCCACTTGAGCAAAAACCGTAGTTCACCTCCATTGGGATTTCTTGACTTGAATGATCTTTAATGAGGTTCATACACTTGATTCTCTTGAATTCTTGATATTGATCTTTGATTTCCTTTGTTTTCTTGTAGATGAAGAGTGGGGAATATTCTAGAGGTTTATAGAGAGAAGTGGTGTGGAAATGAAATGAATTAATGAGCTTGGGTCTCCTTTTTAATGACTTAAAATCTGATTTGAAATGAACAGTAGTTGAAAGTGCAACAGTGGTCATAAACTCAATTTACGATCTGTATTCCAATTTACGGTCCGTATTCTGTGGGCGTATTAAAGGATGGCAGAACCAGAAATTCAGGCTGAGGACATGGTGGTTTACGAGCTCAGTTTACGGTTCGTTTTCCAGTTTACGGTCCGTATTTCAAGTCGTCTTTAACCATTCGAGCACTTGACAGAAAGTTGAAGTTTTGGGATTTGAAATACGACATGGCAGTTTACGGCCCGTAAACTACTTTACGGTCTGTATTTCATTTTACGATCGACTGGGCCGAAGTGCAAATCTGCAGCTTTCACGTCTTCAGAACCTATAATTAGTCATTATGGAGCATAACCTATCTCTTATTGCAAATTCCCTCTGAAATCTTACTTAGGGTCTTCAAACGTCGTTCCCTTCTCATTAAAACATCGTATACGCTATGCCCTTTGTTAGCCTATCCACTGTACGTTCGCGGGGAAATTTTCAAGGTGTAACAATAGCGGGGTTCTGTCCCGCCTATATAATATGACATACTGTCCTTAGAGGCTCGTAGACCTGTTTATATGGTTAGATGTATTTGGCCTTGTCGGCTAGTCTTGTGTATATCCTTTTGTTAGCCTCGTCGGCTTATGTACATCTATATGGGCATTGTTATTGATGATGATATATATGTATTGTTGCCCAATGAAATTAGTATGAATAATGGATGGAAAGTATGATTTAGCTATGTGGCTCACCTAGATGTAAATGTGAAAGTACGATAAGAGGTGCCCGGGTGGGTTACCACCGGGTGCCCGTCGCGGCCCTCCGGTTGGGTCGTGACAAATGTGGTATCAGAGCAGTTCTATCCAAGGGTGTGTCTACGAGCCGTGTCCAGTAGAGTCTTTGTTATGGGTGTGTTGCGCGCCACACTTATAAACAAGAGGCTACAGGCATTTTAGGAATGAATGACCTTCTTTCTTCATAAGATCGTGCGATAGAGCTATGACATAAGAACTTCTTTTTTCTTAATCGTGTGTTATGTATTTCAGAGATGCCTGTAAAGAGAAAGGCTACGGCAGCCCAAAAGGGCAAGACATCGGCAGAAAAGCGGGCTGAAAGAGCATCGCCAATGGTTGTAGAGGAAAGTGAGTCCCAAAATGCGGCTCAATCTCAGTCCCCCCATTCAGTGCCTATTTCTGAGGAGCGTGAGGGAGCCTCAACCCCAGCTCCAGCACCTCCGGCTCCTCCACCGGATGCTTCGGGCCAAGATGTAAAAGAGGCCATTCATTTGCTTACTCAATTGGTTGCTGCCCATACTCAGCGGCAAAGTACAGGGCAAGGTGATAGGGCTGTTAGTGCAAGGGCCCATGATTTTATTCGCTTGAACCCTCCGGAATCCTTTGGATCAAAGCCGGATGAGGACCCTCAGAATTTTATTGATGGAACGTTGAGGACACTTTGGTTGATACATGCTTCGGACACCGAATCGCTGGAGTTAGCATCCTATAGATTGAGGGATGTCGCGATCCATTGGTACACGATTTGAATGGCTTCACGGGGAGCCAATGCACCTCCCCCGGTATGGCAAGAATTTGTAGATGCCTTCCTCCAACATTATTTGCCTCCAGAAGTTCGGCGAGCTAGAGTCCATAAGTTCTTGAATTTGAGGCAAGGAAGCATGAGTGCTTTAGAGTATAGGCTCCGCTTCAATTCTTTGGCTAGGTATGCTTCGGCCATGGTAGCAGATATGGGTGACCGAGTGCACCGATTTGTGAAAGGCCTAGGGCCACATTTGATGGATAAGTGCTTGACTGCGTCCCTTCAGGAGAACATGGATATTTCGCGCGCTCAGGCCTATGCCCAGAATTCAGAAGAAAGCCAACAACAACAAAGAAGTGAGCGTGAGCATAATAGAGGGTATAACAAAAGGGCTAGATCTTCGGATCCGATGAGTGAGTATAGAGACGGGCATAGACAGCAGTTTTTGAGGCATTCAGGCCATTCTATGACTAGTGCGCCTCCACGATTTTCAGGCCAGAGATTTGATAGGTCCACTCATTCCAGGCCGAGTCAGAGTTTTTCCGGTTCGCAGTTTAGAGGTGATTCAGGTCAGGCGAGGCCACCCGTGCCACGATGTTACCAGTGTGGGAAGTTACATTGGGGCCAGTGCCAATTAGGCTCGGAGGTTTGCTATTCATGTGGTCGGCCAGGCCATATTATGCGCGATTGGCCCTTAGTTTGTGGTAGAGGTAGGACCCAGCCTTCAGGATCGGTAGCTACATCTTCGTCATCTATACACCCTATCGGGCTAGGTTCACATGCGCTAGTCAACAATGGTAGAGGCAGAGGGAGAGTCCCCAGTTCTAGCGGTCCTCAGCACCGTATTTATGCTTTGGCTGGACACTAAGATCTTGAGTCTTCTCCTGATGTGGTCACAAGTATATGATCGGTATTTTCTCATGATGTATATGCTTTGATAGATCCGGGCTCCATATGGTCATATGTTACTCTGTATATTGCGGATCGGTTTAGAGTCAAACCAGAGGTGATCAAACCTTTTAAGGTGTCTACACCCATTGGTCAATCGGTAGTAGCTAGCCGAGTATATAGAAATTGCATAGTTGTGATTTTGTGACCGTCGTACTATGGTTGACTTGCATGAGTTAAAAATGGTGGATTTTGATGTTATTATGGGCATGGATTGGTTGGCTTCTTGCTATGCCAATGTTGATTGTAAAATGAAAATGGTTCGCTTCCAATTTCCAGGAGAACCAGTTTTAGAATGGAAAGGGAATACTGCGTCACCAAAAGGTAGGTTTATTTCCTATCTGAAGGCAAGGAAAATGATCACAAAAGGTTGCATTTATCATCTAGTTCGGGTTCAAGATGTAGAATCTAAACCGCCGACTCTTCAGTCAGTTCCCGTAGTGAATGAGTTTCCGGAAGAGCTTCCAGGCCTCCCTCCCGAGCGGGAGATTGATTTTACTATTGATGTATTACCAGACACCAAGCCTATATTTATTCCTCCTTATAGAATGGCTTCCGCAGAATTGAAAGATTTGAAGGAGTAATTAAAAGACTTGCTTGAGAAAGGCTTTATTAGGCCTAGTTCATCCCCGTGGGGAGCACCCGTATTGTTTGTCCGAAAGAAAGATGGCTCCTTGGGAATGTGAATTGACTATCAGCAATTGAATAAGGTGATGATTAAGAATAAATATCCTCTTCTGAGGATTGATGACTTATTTGATCAATTACGAGGTGCCAAATGGTTTTCAAAGATAGATTTGAGGTCCGGGTATCATCAGGTGAGGGTTAGGGAGAAAGATATCCCTAAGACAACCTTCAGAACAAGATATGGCCATTTTGAGTGTCGGGTAATGTCATTTGGGCTAACTAATGCACCGGCAGTATTTATGGATTTGATGAACAATGTGTCCAGGCCCTTCCTAGATCTATTTGTGATTGTATTCATCGACGACATTTTCGTGTATTCTAGATCAGAGGTAGAACACGCGGATCATTTACATACTGTCCTTAGAGTGCTTCAAACTCGAGAGCTATTCGCCAAATTTTGTAACTGTGAGTTCTGGTTGAACTTAGTGGCATTCTTGGGGCACATTGTTGCAGTCGATGGTATTCGGGTAGATAGCCAAAAGATTGAGGCTGTGAAGACTTGGCCAAGACCCATAACTCCTACGGAGGTTCGTAGCTTTCTGGGCTTAGCAGGTTATTACAGGAGATTTGTTGAAGGTTTTTCTTCTATTTCTGCACCACTCAGAAAGCTGACACAGAAATCAGCAAAGTTTCAATGGACAGATGCTTGTGAATGTAGTTTCCAAGAGCTAAAAGATAGATTAACTTCTGCCCCAGTCTTGACACTTCCAGAGGGATTGGAAGGTTATGTTGTTTATTACGATGCTTCAGGCATTGGGTTAGGCTGTGTTTTGATGCAACATGGTAAGGTGATTGCGTATGCTTCAAGGCAATTACGAAAACATGAGAAAAATTATCCAACCCATGACCTTGAATTGGTTGCAGCGGTTCATGCACTAAAGATGTGGAGACATTATTTATATGGTGTCCTTGTGAATGTTTATACAGATCATAAGAGACTTCAGTATATCTTCAAGCAGAAAGAGTTGAATTTGCGGCAACGACGATGGTTGGAATTGCTAAAAGATTATGATGTCGATATCTTATATCACCCCGGAAAGGCAAATGTTGCAGCTGATGCTCTTAGCCGTAGATCCATGGGAAGTTTATGTGATGTACGACCAGAGAAAAGAGAAATGGCTCGTGAGCTCCAGTAGTTAGCTAGCCTTGGAGTTCGAGTAGTGGACTCAGGTAGTAGGGGGACTACCATTTAGAATTCAGCAGTCTCGTCGCTTGTAGTGAAAGTGAAAGAGCGACAATACGAAGATCCCATGCTAATGCATTACAGAGATACGCACCCTCAGAAAGAGAAGTCATCATTTGAGATTGCAGGAGATGAAGTTCTCCGATGCCGAGGCAGATTATGTGTTCCTGATGTGGCAGGATTACGCGGATAATCGCCGAAGGGACTTAGAGTTCCAAGTGAAAGATTGGGTATTCTTAAAGGTGTCACCAATGAAGGGCGTTATGAGATTTGGAAAAAAGGGGAAGCTTAGTCCCCGATACATTGGGCCTTATGACATTGTGTGCAAGGTAGGCAAAGTGGCTTATGAATTAGATCTACCTCCTGATTTGGAGTTAGTTCACCCAGTTTTCCATGTCTCGATGCTTCGTAAATGTGTCGGAGATCCTACTAGGATTGTGCCAGAAAATGATGTTCAAGTGACAGAAAAGTTGACTTATGAAGAGGTACGCATTGCCATATTAGATAGGCAAGTACGGAGGCTTAAAAAAAAAAAGTGTGGCCTCAGTTAAGGTTTTATGGAGAAACAATAACCGAGAAGAAAGGACATGGGAAGCGGAAGAAAATATGAAATCCAAGTACCCCCACTTATTTCAGCCCCCGGAAGAGATCCAAGATGAGACATAAAGATCATGAGGTATGTATGTTTTCCCTTTTATGCATTTGGGTCGTGTGTGGCCAAACTCTATTGGAATTATGTTGTGGCCCTGTGAGGCATTGTTATTATGGGCTGTTGTGACAGGATGGTAGTTCCACATTACAGGGGAAACTCTGGTGAAACTTTTATAGAATCCCCGAGAACCTAAGGGGGGAAGAATGTACACCTCGAAAAATTTTCTGTTGATGCACAGTGAATAGACTAAGGAAGGGCACGAAGTATACGGTATTGCAATAAGTGAGAAATGACATTTGATGACCCTAATTGAGATTGGCAAAGACATTCGGAGTAAGATGAGAAAGTTTGCCAAGAGAGGGCAAGGCATACGATGTGTATCGGAAAGGATTTACGAGTAACAAGTTAATGATGATTTAATAGTGTCTTGGAGAAGAATTATAACATCCCTTAGATTGTTAATGAGGTGTTAAGCAAGTATCAAGAAGGTTCCATAAGGATTGGAGATCAAATAAAGTGACGAGAATAAGATCAGAGAAAAGATGGGTTACACGGCCAATTATACGGTCTGTATAATGTTATATGGTCCGTATAATGGTCCGCAGAATCGTCATAGTGAAGGTCCCTCACTGATGGGATTATAATGTCACTTATATGGACCGTATAAAATTATACGGACCGTATAATGTGCCGTATAATGGTCACAGAAGCGAGATTTTGAAGGGTCGATTTCACGGTCACTTATACGGACCGTATAAGTTTATACGGACCGTATAAGTGTCCGTATATTTTCCCGACGGGTCGGATTTTTAAGTTATTAAAAAGGGGACCAAGTTCATTATTTCATTTCATTTTCACCCAACACTTCAAGAACTCTCTAGAACCCTCTCCACTCTTCATCCATAAGAACTCAAGAGAAATTTATGATCAACTTCATCGAACTAAGAAAACCAAGTGTAAGAAACTCATTAGAGATCATCCAAGTCAAGAAATTTCATTGGAGGTGAACTAGGGTTTTGGCTCAAGTGAAGTATTTCCACCCAAGGCTTATTCCTACACCATTTAAGGTATGTTTTATGGTGTTTCCATGTTATATAAGGCATTGAGAGGTTTAAATACTTGGATTGTAGAAGGAGATAGAAAATGGGTCATGAATGTGGGAATAGTGTCATTTTTTAGTAGTAGCTTGGATTGAGTCATGATTCTTGATATTTTATGATTATAATCACATTATAAATGATATTAAGAACATGGGACAAACATTGTATATGAGTGAAAGTGTGCTATGACCATGGATATGGATGACTTGAAGTGAAGCGAGGAATATGGATAATGTAGGTGAATAAAGATCATTGTTATGATGTTGTGAATGTTATTGTTGATGTTTGGGAGTCGATATATGATATGGAGGAAGTGGTATAAATAAAGGAGATGCTGTCCAATTTTCTCTAGCTTTAGTCATATATGCTAAGCTATCAATTTTCTAATGATAGTATAACTCTAATGAAGGTTGAAACGTGAGCATTGAAGGAGAACATGCAAGTTATAGAATAGTTGAACGGAAAGGCATGAAAGGCTAACCCTTCTTTCATAAGGCATGGTTCCTTGGCCAAATATCTGATCTTCTATAAGCCTATGATGTCCTCCAAATGATTCTATCTTTAAGAGCTACTGAGCTCATGATTCTCGATATGTTACAATTGTACTAAATTCCTCATATGATGAGTAATCCTCTAGGGATAGATGTAATGAACGACGATAGTAATGATGCCAAATATGCTTATAGGCTTTTATGTATATGTGCCTATGTATGGCTATTATGAAACCCCGAGCTTATATATATATATATATATATATTGCGTGCGCACCACTGCATTTGGGTACGGACTACCCTGAGCCTTGGTAGGGCCAGGTATGTGAAACACCGAACCTTCATGGTCCAGTATGCTATGTAAATGATATGTATATGAATATGAATATATATATGAATATGAATACGTATAAGAATACGAAAATGGATACGAAATGAAAATGAGTATGAAAACGGATACGGATGTATGTACACAATCACGCATTAGAAATGGAAAGTCCCTATGAAAAGCAAGTAAGTGTTTGTGACGATGATACTACCATCTCCCATCCTATGCTATTTCTTATGTTGTCTATTATGCTTTCTTAATGATGTTGATCATGCTTTACATACTCAGTACATTCTTCGTACTGATGTCCTTTTGTTTGTGGACGCTGCGTCATGCCCGCAGGTGGCCAGGGAGACAGGCTTGATCCATAGCTTTATTACTCAGGGACTACATAGCGGAGCTCCATTTCATTCGGAGCTACAGTTTTTTGTATTTATCCTTTTTTGTACGTATTCATGGGCATAGCGGGGTGCTGTCCCGCCTATATGATATGACATACTCTCCTTAGAGGCTCGTAGACCTGTGTATATGGTTAGATGTATTTGTCCTTGTCGGCTAGTCTTGTGTATATCATTTTGTTAGTCGCGTCGGCTTATGTACATCTATATGGGCATTGTTATTGTTTCTGCTATATATGTATTGTTGCCCAATGAAATTAGTATGAATAATGGATGGAAAGTATGATTTAGCTATGTGGCTCACCTAGATGTAAATGTGGAAGTATGATAAGAGGTGCCCGTCGCAGCCCTCCAGTTGGATCGTGACACAATCACTCTAGTCAACAATATCAATTCGATGAACACTCTTCTATTTTACCCATTTCTAATGGGTGAATGCTTACTAGATGTGTGTTACACCTCAAAAATTTCATGTCGTTGTATCGTAAATAGACTAACGTGAGCTTAAGATGAACGTGAAGCTCTTATGACTATAAGGAGGGTATTTGGTGACTTTAAAGTGCATATGCTAAGATTTTGAAGTTATATGAATTAGTGAAACTAAGTTCGTCAAAGGAAGGTGAAGTATAAGTTATGTTTAGGAAAGGTTTTTCAAACTAACGAGTTAAGGATTGATTGGTAATGCCTTGGAAAGGAGTTATGAGGATATTTAGATTGTTAATGAAGTGTTAAACAAGTGTTAAGAAGGTCCCATAAAGATTGGAGATCAAACGAAATGACGAGAACAAGTTCGGGAAGAAGGTGGGTTACCATTTATACGGTTCATGTAACTTTATACGGTTCATATAACGGTCTGTATAACTGTTACAGTGAAGGGCCATCATTGATGGAGTTATACAGTCACTTATACGGACCGTATAATATTATACAGACCATATATGGGTCCGTATAATCCCATCGGGTTGAGTTAATTTCCAAGTATAAATATAAGTTCTAAGTTTTAATTTTTCATTTTCCCATCTTCTCCACTCCTCTCAAGAACTCTACAATATTCCAGCATCTTATTAACAGAAATTCAAGGGAGATCAAAGATCAAATATCAATAATCAAAGGAAATCAATTGTATGGGTGTTCATTAGGGTTAATGAAAGATGGAAATTCCTTTGGAATTGAAGTTGGGGTTTTCTCCAAGTGAAGTACTTTCATCCAAAGCCTATTCCTACATAATCAAAGGTGATTTTTATGTTTATTTCATGTATTAAGAGTATTGAGTGGTTGAAAGACTTGGATTATGGATGAAAGTGGAGTATGAAGCTTAAATATGGGCATAGTGGTATTCTTGAATAGTAACTTGACTTGAATCATAGTTTTTGATATATCATGAATGTAATTCTGTTATGAATGATATTAAAGATGTTGTAAAAGCATTATATGTGAATGAATATGATGTTGTCTCACAATCGGGGTTAAGCATGACTTTGAAAGGGGATTTTGAGAATTGAATAATGTCTAGCTAGGTGAAGTTTATTGATTATGATTTTGTGGGTGTTTGTTACACCTTGGAAAATTCCCCGTTGATGCACACTGAATAGACTAACGAAGGGCACAAAGTATACAGTATTGCAATAAGTGAGAAATGACATTTGATGACCCTAATTGAGATTTGCAAAGACATTCGGAGTAAGAGGAGAAAGTTTGCCAAGAGAGGGCAAGGCATACGATGTGTATCAGAAAGGATTTACGAGTAACAAGTTAATGATGATTTAATAGTGTCTGGGAGAAGAATTATGTTACACCTCGAAAAATCTTCCGCTGATGCACAAGTGAATAGACTAGTGAAGAGTACGAGTATACGATATTTCCATAAGTGAGAAATGACATTTGATGACCCTAAGTGAGATTTCAAAGACATCCGATGTTAGACAAGAAAGTTGGCCAAGAGGAGGCAAGGCATATGATGAGTATCGGAAAGGAAATACGAGTAACGAGTTAACGAGGCTTTAATTATGTCTTGGAGAAGAGTGATAACGTCCCTTAGATTGGTATTGAAGTGTTGAACAAGCGTTAAGAAGGTTCCACAAGGATTGGAGATCAAACGAGTCGACGAAACGAACTTCGGAATCACTGGGGATTATACGGCCAAACATACTGTCCGTATAAATCATACGGTCCGTATGTTTGGGACTGTATAATCAGCCCAGAGTGGCCTAACTTTCTGGACCAAATATGCGGCCAAACATACGGCCTGTACAAATTAAACGGACCATATGTTAGTCCGTATATACGGTCGGGGACAGCATGGTTCATTAAATAAGGGAGTCAAGGTTTATTTCATTTCATTTCCATATCACACCCCTTCTCTCTAAAACATCTCTCTACATTTATTCCACAAGAATTCAAGAGTTATTAGTGATCAACAACATAAACCAAGTGAATCAAGGGTAAGAAACCCCATTAAAGATCATTCAAGTCAAGAAATCTCATTGGAGATGAACTAGGGTTTTTGCTCAAGTGGAGTATTATCAACCAAGGCTTGTTCCTACAACATCTAAGGTAAGATTTATGGTTTTTATATGTTGTTTAAGGTATTTTAGAGTTGAAATACTTGGATTGTAGAAGGGTATAGAAAAATGGGTCATGAATGTGGAATAGTGCCATTTTGAGAAATAGCTTGAATCGAGTCATGATTTTTGATGTGTTGTGATATAAATATGTTATAAATGACGTTGAGAACATGGGATAGGCAATGTAAGTGAATGAACGTAGTCATGTGTTACAGCCATGGGTATGCGTAATTGAAAGTGAATTGAGAAGTGTGGATAATGTGGATGAATAATGGCTAATGTTATGATATTGTGAATGCATTATTGACGTTTGGGAGATGATATACGGTATGGAGGGATGTCGTATAAATAAAGGAGATGCTGTCCGATTTTCTCTAGTTTAGTCATGTATGCTAGCTATCAATTTCTAATGATAGTATGACTTTAATGAAAGTAAAAAACGTGAGCATTGAAAAAGCACGTGCAAGTGATGGAATAGTTGAACAGAAAGGTATGTAAGGCTAAACCTTCTTTCATAAGGCATGGTTCTTTGGCCAAACATCTAAATCTTCCATAAGTCTATGATGTCTTACAAATGATTCGATCTTCCGAGCTATTGAGCTCACGATTCTTGATATGCCACGGCTGTACTAAGTTCCACGTATGACGAGTAAGCCTATAAAGATAGATGTAATGAATGACGATAATAGTGATAATGATATGGATGACGACTATAGTGGTAATAGCGATAACGATGACAATAATGATAGTGATGATAATAGTAAAGATGCTCATGAGCTATTATGTATATGTATCGATGTATGACTATTATGGAACCCCGAGCTTTTGAGGTCGGGTAGCATATGTGAATAAGTATGTATATGATTATATAATGCGCGTATAATGCGCGCACACCTCTGCAGATGGTACAGATAACCCCGACGCCTTGGTAGGGCCAGGTAAATGTAACCCTGAAGCCTTGGTAGGGCTAGGTATGTGTGACCTTGAGCCTTGGTTGGCCAAGTATGTATGAAACACCGAACCCTCATGGTCGGGTATGCTATGCAAATGGTATGTGTATGATATGGCTATGTATATGCTATGGATAGATATATGATATAGACACGAGTATTATATGATTATGAAATAGAATATGTACATGATACGAATGTGAATAAGGATATGTAAATGAGTACGGATACGAATATGGAGGTGGATACGGATGTATGTGCACTATCACGCACTCGAAATGGAAAATTCCTATGTAAGTGATTATGACGACGATTCCACTATCTCCCATCTTATGCTATTTCTTACGTTGCTTATTATGCTTCTATATTGATATTGATCATGCTTTACATACTCAGTACATTCTTCGTACTGACGTCCTTTTGTTTGTAGACGCTGCGTCATGCCCGCAGGTGCACAGGGAGACAGACTTGATCCATAGCTACATTCTCAGAGACAACATAGCAGAGCTCCATTTCATTCGGAGCTATAGCTTTTGGGTACTTATTCTTTTGTGTACATAATTATGGGCATAGCGGGGTCCTGTCCCGCTTATGTGATATGATATACTCTCCTTAGAGGCTCGTAGACATGTGTATATGGTTAGATATGTTTGGCCTTGTCGGCCTATATTTTGTATATCATTTTGTAGCCTTATCGGATTATGTACATAAGTACGGCATGGATGCCTATAATGATATAAAAGATGTTGTTGTCCAATGTGACTAGCATGACGGATAAATAGAAATATATGTTTAATCATGTGGCTCACCTAGATGTAAGTGTAAGTGTATGATAAGGGGTGCCCGGGTGGGATAGAACCGGGTGCTCGTCGCAGCCCTAGTCGGGTCGTGAAAAATTATAACGTCCCTTAGATCATTAATGAGGTGTTAAACAAGTATCAAGAAGGTTTCATAAGGATTGGAGATCAAACGAAGTGACGAGAACAAGATCAGAGAAAATATGGGTTACACGGCTGATTATACGGTTCGTATAATGGTCCGCAAAATCGTCACAGTGAAGGTCCCTCACTTATGGGATTATATGGTCACTTATACGGACCATATAAAATTATAAGGACCGTATAATGTGCCTTATAATGGTCACAGAAGCGAGATGTTGAAGGGGAGATTTCACGGTCACTTATACGGACCGTATAAGTGTCCGTATATTTTCCCGACGGGTCTGATTTTTAAGTTATTAAAAAGGGGACCAAGTTCATTATTTCATTTCATTTTCACCCAAAACATCAAGAACTCTCTAGAACCCTCTCCACTCTTCATCCATAAGAACTCAAGAGAAATTTATGATCAACTTCATCGAACTAAGAAAACCAAGTGTAAGAAACTCATTAGAGATCATCCAAGTCAAGAAATTTCATTGGAGGTGAACTAGGGTTTTGGCTCAAGTGAAGTATTTCCACCCAAGGCTTATTTCTACACCATCTAAGGTAAGTTTTATGGTGTTTCCATGTTATTTAAGGCATTGAGAGGTTGAAAGACTTGGATTGTAGAAGGAGATAGAAAATGGGTCATGAATGTGGGAATAGTGTCATTTTTTAGTAGTAGCTTGGATTCAGTCATGATTCTTGATATGTTATGATTATAATCACATTATAAATGATATTAAGAACATGGGATAAAAATTGTATATGAGCGAATGTAATAGTATGCTATGACCATGGATTTGCATGATTGGAAGTGAATTGAGAAGTAAGGATAATGTAGGTGAATAAAGACCATTGTTATGTTGTTGTGAATGTTATTATTGATGTTTGGGAGTTGATATATGATATGGAGGAAGTCATATAAATAAAGGAGATGCTGTCAAATTTTCTCTTGCTTTAGTCATGTATGCTAAGCTATCGATTTTCTAATGATAGTATAACTCTAATGAAGGTAGAAACGTGAGCATTGAAGGAGAATGTGCAAGTGATAGAATAGTTGAACGCAAGGTATGTAAGGCTAACCCTTCTTTCATAAGGCATGGTTCCTTGGCCAAATATCTAATCTTCTATAAGCCTATGATGTCCTCCAAATGATTTTATCTTTAAGAGCTACTAAGCTCATGATTCTCAATATGTTACGATTGTACTAAATTCCTCCTATGATGGGTAATCCTCTAGGGATAGATGTAATGAACAACGGTAGTAATGATCCTAAAGATGCTTATGGGAATTTATGTATATGTGCCTATGTATGGCTATTATGAAACCCCGAGATTATATTGCCGGGTAGAATATATATATATATATATATATATATTGCGCGCGCACCACTACAGTTGGGTACGGACAACCCTGAGCCTTGTTAGGGCCAAGTATGTATTACCTTGAGCCTTGGTAGGGCCAGGTATGTGAAACACCGAACCTTTATGGTCGGGTATGCTATGTAAGTGATATTTTTACACCTCGAAAATTTCTCCGTACTTGTATGATGAGTGGAATGATGAAAAGTTGAGTGAATGATGTTTTATTAAGTCGGGAATGGCTAATTAAGAATTTTTGGAAAATAAGAAAGTCGCGGAAAATTTTCTGTCCAGTGGTCGTATATGGCACTATACGGCCCGTAAAGTGATTTACGAACCGTATAATGAAATCGTCCTTCAGCTGGCCAAAAATCTCAAGTTCTGCCCCGTGATGATATGGTTAAATACGACCCAGTTTACGGCCCGTAAACTGGTTTACGGTCCGTCAACCAGGTCGTAAACTACCATGTCCATCAGCCAAAACTTTCTGTCTTTGAAATGGTTAAATACGACCACAGTGGACGGACCGTAAATCAAAATACGGTCCGTATATGGGGGTTTACGACCACTGTTCATCCCGACAAATTTTCATTAAAGACCAGATTTTGAATTATTAAAAGGGAACTTAAGCCCATTTCACGTCATTTTTCATCCAACACTTCAAGAAAACTCTAGAGTGTTCTTCAACACTTCAACTCTAAGAATAGCAAGAAAATCCAAGGAAACCTAATATTATCAACACCAAATGCATGAAAATAAGTGTAAGAACACATCAAAGGATCTTCTAAGTCAAGAAATTCCCACGAAGGGGGAACTAGGGTTTTGGCTCATTGAAGTATTTCAATTTAAGGATTGCTGAACCATCATCCAAGGTAAGTTTCATGATTTTTCCATGTTGTTTGAAGTATTGGAATGCTTAGACACTTGAAAAGTAGAAGAACATAGAAATGGGTCATTATTGAGTGAATAGTGACATAAGTAAATGATAGTGGAATTGAACTATGAATATTGGAGTGTTGTGAGTACTAATACGTTATAAATGATGTTTATATCAAGAAACAAGCATTTAAACGCATGAAAACGCAAGGACGAGCTAGAAGTAGAAATAAGGGAAAATTAGAGGAAAATGGTGGATTTTGCCAAATGTACGTAAATGACGATTGTCGATTATGATATTGCGAGTAATATTATGAATGTTGGGAGTTAATGTAAAACATGAGAAAAGTGGTATGAGCGAAGGAAGTGTTGTCCGACTTCCCCTAGAATTAGCGATGCGTTCTTATAGTCAGTTACTAATGTTGACACGAATTCTCTTATGAAGGTAACGACGTGATATCGACGGAGAACAAGTGAGCGATATCTTAGCTAAACGACCAAGGTATGTGAGGCTAGTCCTTCTTTCTAATGGCATGAATCTTTTAACTTGAATCCCTATTCCTTTCATGAGTTCTTACATTCTAAGAAGTTAAAAGCTTATACTTATGAATTTCTATATGAGATAAGTTATACGATATGATGACACTAGAATGATGATGATGTTATTCCTTTCTTACACTCACCTTATGTACTAGTCCTTTCAAGGTGAGGCAGAATGTCCATGATGGTTCCATAATGTAATCGGGGGATCACGACCTTACGTCACCCCGATAGAGTAAAGTTGATCATGAGTCTTATATACGTATTATGATAAGATAAGTATTTTATGATAAGCATATTACTATGAGTATTTACGTTAAGCATGTCATGATTGCATTCACACCGGGGCTAGTTGGCCGGGCAGACACCGCTTCGGCGGGCGGCGATACGGATACACCCCGACCTACGGGCGTGGGCAGACACCACTAATGGGCGGCATGAGATGGTACCCCAGACGCGGGAGGCCTGAACGCTGGCTAATATTATTGATTATCACACCGTTCTGACATGGACGGGCAGCTTGCATATGATGCATACATGTCATGATGATGAGTATGAGTAAGATAGCATGCATTACTTCATTTATGATTATCAGTCAGATCCAGATGTCTCACGTTGATGTTATCCTCATATTATTGATGTTTCCTTTCATTATGTATGCCTCTCATACTCTGTACAATATTCGTACTGACGTCCTTTCTTCGGACGCTATGTTCATGCTCACAGGTAGACAGGGAGGAGAGCTTGGCCCAGGTCCTCAGTAGCTGTGAGCTGATAGATAGCACTCCATTGTTCGGAGGTGCTTATGGATATTCGTTTGATGTACATTCATATATGCATATTTTGGGAATGGCGGAGTCTTGTTCCGTCTATGTATTCATTATGTTAGTAGAGGCTCGTAGATACGCAGTGTGGGTTAGATGGTCTCACAAGATGTTTTCATATGTATGTATGTTATTTTGATGGCCAAGGGGAAAATGTATATAAAGTATTTATATTTTGATTAAATATGATTTTCCTACAATTGGTATGTAAAATTGATAAAATAGTATTAAATGAGCGAGACAAGCAGTAGAGTAAGCGGTGCTCGGTAATTGCTCCAGGTACCCGTCGCGGCCCCTAGCTGGGTCGTGACAGAAGTGGTATCAGAGCAGTTCGCCCTAGGAAGTGTCTACGAGCCGTGTCTAGTAGAGTCTTGTTTATGGTGTGTTGCGCGCCACGCTAATAAACAAGAGGCTACAGGGCATTTAGGAAAATGACCATCTTTCTTCTCATGAGATCGTGCGATAGAGCCATGTCTAGGATTATATCATTCCTAAAAGTGCGTTATGGTTTTAGAAAATGCCGCCGAAAGGAAAAGCTACAGCTGCCCCGAAAGGCAAAGCTTCGATAAAGAGGCAGGCGGAAAGAGAGCCTCCGGCAAATGTAGAGGAAAGTGAATCGCAAAGTGAGGCAGCGCCCAATGTAGAAGGGCAGGGAGGAGCCTCAGCTCCGATTCCTCCACCGGGTGCTTCGGGTCAACATGTGTCCGAGGCCATACATTTATTGACGCAGTTGGTTGCCGCTCAGGCACAACGACAGAATGCGGGCCCAAGTGATCGTTCAGCTAGTACAAGAGCCCGTGATTTCCTTACTCTAAATCCTCCAGAATTTTTCAGGTCGAAGCCGGATGAGGGCCCACAAGGTTTTAACGATGCGATGTTGCGGACGTTGATACTTATGCATGCTTCTAAGACCGAATCCGTGGAGTTGGCCTCATATAGACTTCACGACGTGGCAGTACTATGGTATAAGAATTGGGTGATAACAAGAGGGGAGAATGAACCACCTCCCGTATGGCAAGAGTTTGTAGATGCGTTTATTCGTCACTACTTGCCACCTGAAGTCCGCCGAGCTAGAGCTGACAGGTTCTTGAATTTGAAACAAGGAAGCATGAGTGCCCGAGAGAATAGTATGCAATTCAACTCATTGGCCCGGTATGCTCCGACTATGGTGGCTGACATGGGAGACCGAGTCTATAGGTTTGTGAGCGGTTTAGGACCACACTTGTTTAGATATTGTCTGACAGCCTCTTTGCAAGACGGGATGGATATTTCCCGGATACAGGCCTATGCTCAGAACCTCGAGGAACGACAACGACAGCAGAGAAGTGATCGTGAGGGTGACAGAAGATAAGGTAAGAGGGCTAGATCTATGGGGGAGAGCAGTGAGTACCGAGGGCGACCGAGACAGACATATTCTAGGCACTCAAGTCAGTCAGTGACTAGTGCACCTCCTAGATTCTCAGATAGGAGGGTTGATCGTTCTACTCAGTCAGGCCAGGGGTAGAGTTCGAGGGCCTCAGATTCGCAGTCTAGGGGAGACTTTAGCCAGAGGAGACCTCCAGTACCGCGGTGTAGCCAGTGTGGCAAATTACATTCCGGACAGTGTCGTCAGGGTTCGGATGCTTGTTATGCTTGCGGACAGGTTGGTCATATGATGAGAGATTTCCCTTCAGCGAGAGATAGAGCGGGGACTCAGCCCACAGGTTCAGCAGCGGGGTCTTCTTCAGCGTGCCCGACAGCACAGACTCCTCAGACTACAGCAGGCAGAGGCAGAGGTAGAGGGGGAGCATCCACTTTAGGTGCTGTTAAGCCCCGTGTGTATGCTTTAGCTGGGCGACAGGATCTTGAGTCTTCCCAGATGTTGTCACAGGTACCTTGACTATATTTTCCCGTGACGTATATGCTCTGATTGATCCAGGTTCTACCTTCTCATATATTACTCCGTATATCGCTGATTGTGTTGGGGTAAGACCTGAGCCAATTAAACCCTTCGAGGTATTCACTCCGGTTGGTGATCATGTAATAGCGAGGCAAGTATATCAGAACTGTGTAATCATTATATGTGATCGTCAGACAAGGACTGATTTGATTGAACTTGAGATGATAGATTTTGACGTAATTATGGGTATGGACTGGTTGGCATCATGCTATGCTAATGTTTGTTGCCGGACAAAGGTAGTTCGATTCCAATTTCTGGGAGAGCCCATACTCCAGTGGAAGGGTAATACAGCTTCCCCAAAGGGTAGGTTTATTTCCTACCTTAAGGCGAGAAAGATGATAGCCAAAGGTTATATTTGTCATCTAGTTCGGGTTCATGACACGGAGGCGGAAGTGCCAACTTTCTAGTCTGTCCCGGTAGTGAATGAATTCCCAGATGTGTTTCCCGATGAGTTACCAGGCCTTCCTCCAGAAAGGGAGATCGACTTTGCTATTGATGTACTACCAAACACCGAGCCTATTTCTATTCCTCCGTATCGAATGGCTCCAGCAGAACTGAAAGTGCTAAAAGCACAGCTAAAAGATTTACTTGAGAAGGGGTTTATAAGGCCTAGTTCCTCGCCATGGGGAGCACCAGTCCTGTTCGTAAGAAAGAAAGACGGATCCGTACGAACGTGCATCGACTACAGGCAGTTGAACAAGGTGACAATAAAGAATAAATACCCCCTTCCTAGAATTGACGACTTGTTCGATCAATTGCAAGGTGCTAAATGGTTCTCCATGATAGATCTGAGATCGGGTTATCATCAGGTGAGAATTAGGGAAGCAGATATTCCCAAGACTGCCTTCAGGACAAGATATGGTCACTACGAGTTTCGAGTAATGTCGTTCGGGTTGACGAATGCCCCGGCAGTGTTCATGAATTTAATGAATAATGTGTTCAGGCCGTTCTTGGACCACTTCGTGATAGTATTTATCGACGATATCCTAGTATATTCTCGCACAGAGTCAGAACATGCAGATCACATAAGGATTGTTCTTGGCGTTCTTCGAGATCGGGAATCGTATGCAAAGTTTTCGAAGTGCGAGTTTTGGCTTAATTCTGTTGCATTCCTGGGTCATGTCATTTCAGATAATTATATTCGAGTCGACACTCAGAAAATAAAAGTTGTGGAGACTTGGCCAAGACCTACGACACCTATAGAAGTTCGTAGTTTCCTTGGGTTAGCAGGATACTATAGAAGATTTGTAGAGGGCTTCTCATCTATTTCAGCCCCATTGACAAAGTTAACCCAGAAGTCGGCTAAATTCCAATGGAGTGATGCCTGTGAGCGTAGCTTCCAAGAGCTGAAAAACAGGTTGACCTCAGTGCCAGTGCTAACACTTCCAGAAGGATCAGATGGCTATGTAGTATATTGTGACGCCTCCGGTGTGGGATTAGGATGTGTATTGATGCAGAATGGGAAAGTTATTGTATATGCTTCGAGACAGCTGCAAAAACATGAACAGAATTATCCCACTCATGATCTCGAGCTAGCTGCGGTCATTCATGCATTGAAAATGTGGAGACACTACTTATATGGTGTGCACGTGGACATCTATACGGATCACAAAAGCCTTCAATATATTTTCAAACAGAAGGATTTGAACCTGCGGCAAAGGCGATGGTTATAATTACTGAAGGATTACGATGCGAACATCCTATATCATCCAGGAAAGGCGAATGTAGTAGCAGATGCACTTAGCCGCCGATTGATGGGTAGTTTATGCGGAGTTCCTTCGGAAAAGCGAGAAATGGTTTGTGAGGTCCATCGGTTAGCAAGTCTCGGCGTACGGCCAATTGATTCAGGAGATGCAGGTATTAGCGTCAATGACCCCACAGTTTCATCATTGAATCTATAAGTGAAGGAACGGCAATATGAAGATCCTCAATTAAGCCACTACCGAGATCTATCCCATGGAAAGGAAAAGTCTCCATTCGAAGTTTCCATAGAAGGGGTTCTTAGATATCGAGACAGGTTATGTGTACCGAATGTAGCAAACTTGCGCCAACGAATTTTAGAGGAAGCACATTATTCCCGGTATTCTATTCATCCAGGTGCAACCAAGATGTACCACGATCTCAAATTGATATATTGGTGGGATGGCATCAAGCGAGACATAGCAGAATTTGTACCACAGTGTCCAAATTGCTAGGAAGTGAAGGTCGAGCATCAAAAACCAGGAGGCTTATTGCAAGCAATGGAAATTCCTACGTGGAAATGGGAAGAAATTAACATGGATTTTGTGGTAGGATTACCCCGTACGCGAGGGAGTATGATTCTATATGGGTGATCGTGGATAGACTCACGAGAGCAACTCATTTTCTCCCCGTTAGAACCACATATTCAGCGGAAGATTATGCTAAATTGTATCTCAAGGAGATTGTATGACTTCACGGTATTCCTTTGGCCATTATCACAGACAGAGGGGCACAGTTCATAGCCAAGTTCTGGAAGTCCTTTCAAGAAGGTCTAGGTACTCAAGTGAAGCTCAATACGGCGTTCCATCCGCAGACCGACGGACAAGCCGAGCGTACTATTCGGACCTTGGAAGATATGCTACGAGCATGTGTGCTGGACTTTGGTGGTAGTTGGGATGAGAATTTGCCTCTTATTGAATTTGCCTATAATAACAGCTATCATTCCAGTATTCAAACGGCTCCATATGAGGCCTTATATGGAAGAAAATGCAGATCTCCAATTGGATGGGTTGAAATCGGAGAAGTACAATTAATAGGCCCCGACTTGATCCAGCAAGCAGTTGAGAAGGTTAAAGTTATTCGAGACCGACTGTTAACAGCTCAAAGTCGCCAAATGTCTTATGCAGATAATCGCCGACGAGACCTGGAATTTCAAGTGGGCGATTGGGTGTTCCTGAAGGTGTCGCCGATGAAGGGAGTGATGAGATTTGGCAAGAAGGGAAAGCTAAGTCCCAGATATATCGGACCCTACCAAATCATTCGTAAGGTGAGTCGAGTAGCCGATAAATTGGACTTGCCTTCAGAGCTCGAATCCGTGCATCCAGTATTCCATGTTTCGATGCTCCGCTAGTGTATTGGAGACCCAACAAGAATAGTTCTGGTTGATGATGTGCAAGTAACAGAAAAGCTAACATACGAGGAAATGCCCATTGCCATGTTGGATAGACAAGTACGAAGGCTTCGGAATAATGAGGTTGCTTCAGTCAAAGTTTTATGGCGGAACAATAATCGAGAAGAAATGACTTGGGAAGCGGGGGAGAAGACGAAATCTATGTACCCCCATTTGTTCCAAACCCCAGAAGAGATTCAAGATGAGACGTCGATGGTGTAAGGTATGTATGTTTTAGTTTTATGTTTTGGTCGTGTGTGGCCATAAATGTGTTGATATTGTGATATAGCCCTGTGAGGCGAAGATATTGTGGGTTGTTGTAATGGAAAGGTAGTATCCAAATTACAAAGGAAACTCTGGCAAAATTTTTCCAGAATCCCCGAGTGTCGAACATTCGAGGACGAATGTTGCAAAAGGGGGGAAGAATGTTACACCTCGGAAATTTCTCCGTACTTGTATGATGAGTGGAATGATGAAAAGTTGAGTGAATGATGAAAAGTTGAGTGAATGATGTTTTATTAAGTCGGGAATGGCTAATTAAGAATTTTTGGAAAATAAGAAAGTCGCGGAAAATTTTCTGTCCAGTGGTCGTATGTGGCGCTATACGGCCCGTAAAGTGATTTACAGACCATATAGTGCAATCGTCCTTCAGCTGGCCAAAAATCTCAAGTTCTGCCCAATGATGATATGGTTAAATACGACCCAGTTTACGACCCATAAACTGGTTTACGGTCCGTAAACCAGGTCATAAACTACCATGTCCATCAGCCAAAACTTTCTGTCTTTGAAATGGTTAAATATGACCACAGTGGACGGACCGTAAATCAAAATACGGTCCATATATGGTGGTTTACGACCACTGTTCATCCTGACAAATTTTCATTAAAGACCAGATTTTGAATTATTAAAAGGGAACTTAAGCCCATTTCACATCATTTTTCATCCAACACTTCAAGAAAACTCTAGAGTGTTCTTCAACACTTCAACTCTAAGAATAGCAAGAAAATCCAAGGAAACCTAAGATTATCAACACCAAATTCATGAAAATAAGTGTAAGAACACATCAAAAGATCTTCTAAGTTAAGAAATTCCCAAGAAGGTGGAACTAGGGTTTTGGCTAATTGAAGTATTTCATTTTAAGGATTGCTCAACCATCATCCAAGGTAAGTTTCATGATTTTTCCATGTTGTTTGAAGTATTGGAATGCTTAGACACTTGAAAAGTAGAAGAACATAGAAATGGGTCATTATTGAGTGAATAGTGACATAAGTAAATGATAGTGGAATTGAACTATGAATATTGGAGTGTTGTGAGTACTAAGACGTTATAAATGATGTTTATATCATGAAACAAGCATTTAAACGCATGAAAACGCAAGGACGAGCTAGAAGTAGAAATAAGGGAAAAATGGAGGAAAATGGTGGATTTTGCCAAATGTACGTAAATGACGATTGTCGATTATGATATTGCGAGTAATATTATGAATGTTGGGAGTTAATGTAAAACATGAGAAAAGTGGTATGAGCGAAGGAAGTGTTGTCCGACTTCCCCTAGAATTAGCGACGCGTTCTTATAGTCAGTTACTAATGTTGACACGAATTCTCTTATGAAGGTAACGACGTGATATCGACGGAGAGCAAGTGAGCGATATCTTAGCTAAACGACCAAGGTATGTGAGGCTAGTCCTTCTTTCTAATGGCATGAATCTTTTAACTTGAATCCCTATTCCTTTCATGAGTTCTTACATTCTAAGAAGTTAAAAGCTTATACTTATGAATTTCTATATGAGATAAGTTATACGATATGATGACACTAGAATGATGATGATGTTATTCCTTTCCTACACTCACCTTATGTACTAGTCCTTTCAAGGTGAGGCAGAATGTCCATGATGGTTCCATAATGTAATCGGGGGATCACGACCTTACGTCACCCCGATAGAGTAAAGTTGATCATGAGTCTTATATACGTATTATGATAAGATAAGTATTTTATGATAAGCATATTACTATGAGTATTTACGTTAAGCATGTCATGATTGCATTCACACCGGTGCTAGTTGGCCGGGCAGACACCGCTTCGGCGGGCGGCGATACGGATACACCCCGACCTACGGGCGTGGGCAGACACCACTAATGGGCGGCATGAGATGGTACCCCAGACGCGGGAGGCCTGAACGCGGGCTAATATTATTGATTATCACACCGTTCCGACATGGACGGGCAGCTTGCATATGATGCATACATGTCATGATGATGAGTATGAGTAAGATAGCATGCATTACTTCATTTATGATTATCAGTCAGATCCAGATGTCTCATGTTGATGTTATCCTCATATTATTGATGTTTCCTTTCATTATGTATGCCTCTCATACTCGGTACAATATTCGTACTGACGTCCTTTCTTCGGACATTGTGTTCATGCTCACAGGTAGAAAGGGAGGAGAGCTTGGCCCAGGTCCTCAGTAGCTGTGAGCTGATAGATAGCACTCCATTGTTCGAAGGTGCTTATGGATATTCTTTTGATGTACATTCATATATGCATATTTTGGGCATGGCGGAGTCTTGTTCCGTCTATGTATTCATTATGTTAGTAGAGGCTCGTAGATACGCAGTGTGGGTTAGATGGTCTCACAAGATGTTTTCATATGTATGTATGTTATTTTGATGGCCAAGGGGCAAATGTATATAAAGTATTTATATTTTGATTAAATATGATTTTCCTACAATTGGTATGTAAAATTGATAAAATAGTATTAAATGAGCGAGACAAGCAGTAGAGTAAGCGGTGCTCGGTAATTGCTCCAAGTACCCGTCGCGGCCCCTAGCTGGGTCGTGACAGAAGTGTTATCAGAGCAGTTTGCCCTAGGAAGTGTCTACGAGCCGTGTCTAATAGGGTCTTGTTTATGGTGTGTTGCGCGCCACGCTAAGAAACAAGAGGCTACAGGGCATTTAGGAAAATGACCATCTTTCTTCTCATGAGATCGTGCGATAGAGCCATGTCTAGGATTATATCATTCCTAAAAGTGCGTTATGGTTTCAGAAAATGCCGCCGAAAGGAAAAGCTACAGCTGCCCAGAAAGGCAAAGCTTCGATAAAGAGGCAGGCGGAAAGAGAGCCTCCGGCAAATGTAGAGGAAAGTGAATCACAAAGTGAGGCAGCGCCCAATGTAGAAGGGCAGGGAGGAGCCTCAGCTCCGATTCCTCCACCGGGTGCTTCGGGTCAACATGTGTCCGCGGCCATACATTTATTGACGCAGTTGGTTGCCGCTCAGGCACAACGACAGAATGCGGGCCCAAGTGATCGTTCAGCTAGTACAAGAGCCCGTGATTTCCTTACACTAAATCCTCCAGAATATTTCGGGTCGAACCCGGATGAGGGCCCACAAGGTTTTAACGATGAGATGTTGCGGACGCTGATACTTATGCATGCTTCTGAGACCGAATCCGTGGAGTTGGCCTCATATAGACTTCACGACGTGGCGGTACTGTGGTATAAGAATTGGGTGATAACAAGAGGGGAGAATGAACCACCTCCCGTGTGGCAAGAGTTTGTAGATGCCTTTATTCGTCACTACTTGCCACCTGAAGTCCGCCGAGCTAGAGCGGACAGGTTCTTGAATTTGAAACAGGGAAGCATGAGTGCCCGAGAGTATAATATGCAATTCAACTCATTGGCCCGGTATGCTCCGACTATGGTGGCTGACATGGGAGACCGAGTCTATAGATTTGTGAGCGGTTTAGGACCACACTTGTTTAGATATTGTCTGACAGCCTCTTTACAAGACGGGATGGATATTTCCCGGATACAGGCCTATGCTCAGAACCTCGAGGAATGACAACGACAGTAGAGAAGTGATCGTGAGGGTGACAGAAGATAAGGTAAGAGGGCTAGATCTATGGGGGAGAGCAGTGAGTACCGAGGGGGACCGAGACAGACATATTCTAGGCACTCAAGTCAGTCAGTGACTAGTGCACCTCCTAGATTCTCAGATAGGAGGGTTGATCGTTCTACTCAGTCAGGCCAGGGGCAGAGTTCGAGGGCCTCAGATTCGCAGTCTAGGGGAGACTTTAGCCAGAGGAGACCTCCAGTACCGCGGTGTAGCCAGTGTGGCAAATTACATTCCGGACAGTATCGTCAGGGTTCGGATGCTTGTTATGCTTGCGGACAGGTTGGTCATATGATGAGAGATTTCCCTTCAGCGAGAGATAGAGCGGGGACTGAGCCCACAGGTTCAGCAGCGGGGTCTTCTTCAGCGCGCCCGACAGCACAGACTCCTCAGACTACAGCAGGCAGAGGCAGAGGTAGAGGGGGAGCATCCACTTTAGGTGCTGTTAAGCCCCGTGTGTATGCTTTAGCTGGGCGACAGGATCTTGAGTCTTCCCCAGATGTTGTCACAGGTACCTTGACTATATTTTCCCGTGACGTATATGCTCTGATTGATCTAGGTTCTACCTTCTCATATATTACTCCGTATATCGCTGATTGTGTTGGGGTAAGACCTGAGCCAATTAAACCCTTCGAGGTATTCACTCCGGTTGGTGATCATGTAATAGCGAGGCAAGTATATCAGAACTGTGTAATCATTATATGTGATCGTCAGACAAGGGCTGATTTGATTGAACCTGAGATGATAGATTTTGACGTAATTATGGGTATGGACTGGTTGGCATCATGCTATGCTAATGTTTGTTGCCGGACAAAGGTAGTTCGATTCCAATTTCTGGGAGAGCCCATACTCGAGTGGAAGGGTAATACAGCTTCCCCAAAGGGTAGGTTTATTTCCTACCTTAAGGCGAGAAAGATGATAACCAAAGGTTATATTTGTCATCTAGTTCGGGTTCATGACACGGAAGCGGAAGTGCCAACTTTCCAGTCTGTCCCAGTTGTGAATGAATTCCCAGATGTGTTTCCCGATGAGTTACCAGGCCTTCCTCCAGAAAGGGAGATCGACTTTGCTATTGATGTACTACCAAACACCGAGCCTATTTCTATTCCTCCGTATCGAATGGCTCCAGCAGAACTGAAAGAGCTAAAAGCACAGCTAAACCATTTACTTGAGAAGGGGTTTATAAGGCCTAGTTCCTCGCCATGGGGAGCACCAGTCCTGTTCGTAAGAAAGAAAGACGGATCCGTACGAATGTGCATCGACTACAGGCAGTTGAACAAGGTGACAATAAAGAAAATATACCCCCTTCCTAGAATTGACGACTTGTTCGATCAATTGCAAGGTGCTAAATGGTTCTCCATGATAGATCTGAGATCGGGTTATCATCAGGTGAGAATTAGGGAAGCAGATATTCCCAAGACTGCCTTCAGGACAAGATATGGTCACTACGAGTTTCGAGTAATGTCGTTCAGGTTGACGAATGCCCCGGCAGTGTTCATGAATTTAATGAATAATGTGTTCAGGCCGTTCTTGGACCACTTCGTGATAGTATTTATCGACGATATCCTAGTATATTCTCGCACAGAGTCAGAACATGCAGATCATCTAAGGATTGTTCTTGGCATTCTTCGAGATCGGGAATCGTATGCAAAGTTTTCGAAGTGCGAG
Source organism: Lycium barbarum (assembly GCF_019175385.1). Lineage (NCBI taxonomy): Eukaryota > Viridiplantae > Streptophyta > Magnoliopsida > Solanales > Solanaceae > Lycium > Lycium barbarum. Next base: position 32,621,194 of record NC_083339.1, on the reverse strand, counting down.
TTTTGGCTTAATTCTGTTGCATTCCTGGGTAATGTCATTTTAGATAATGGTATTCGAGTCGACACTCAGAAAATAAAAGTTGTGAAGACTTGGCCAAGACCTACGACACCTACAGAAGTTTGTAGTTTCCTTGGGTTAGCAGGATACTATAGAAGATTTGTAGAGGGCTTCTCATCTATTTCAGCCCCATTGACAAAGTTAACCCAGAAGACGGCTAAATTCCAATGGAGTGATGCCTGTGAGCGTAGCTTCCAAGAGCTGAAAAACAGGTTGACCTCAGTGCCAGTGCTAACACTTCCAGAAGGATCAGATGGCTATGTAGTATATTGTGACGCCTCCGGTGTGGGATTAGGATGTGTATTGATGCAGAATGGGAAAGTTATTGTATATGCTTCGAGACAGTTGCAAAAACATGAACAGAATTATCCCACTCATGATGTCGAGCTAGCTGCGGACATTCATGCATTGAAAATGTGGAGACACTACTTATATGGTGTGCACGTGGACATCTATACGGATCACAAAAGCCTTCAATATATTTTCAAACAGAAGAAGTTGAACTTGCGGCAAAGGCGATGGTTAGAATTACTAAAGGATTACGATGCGAACATCCTATATCATCCAGGAAAGGCGAATGTAGTAGCAGATGCACTTAGCCGCCGATCGATGGGTAGTTTATGTGGAGTTCCTTCGGAAAAGCGAGAAATGGTTTGTGAGGTCCATCGGTTAGCAAGTCTCGGCGTACGGCCAATTGATTCAGGAGATGCAGGTATTAGCGTCAATGACCCCACAGTTTCATCATTGAATCTAGAAGTGAAGGAACGACAATATGAAGATCCTCAATTAAGCCACTACCGAGATCTATCCCATGGAAAGGAAAAGTCTCCATTCGATGTTTCCATAGAAGGGGTTCTTAGATATCGAGATAGGTTATGTGTACCGAATGTAGCAAACTTGCGCCAACGAATTTTAGATGAAGCACATTATTCCTGGTATTCTATTCATCCAGGTGCAACCAAGATGTACCACGATATCAAATTGATATATTGGTGGGATGGCATCAAGCGAGACATAGCAGAATTTGTACCACAGTGTCCAAATTGCCAGGAAGTGAAGGCCGAGCATCAAAAACCAGGAGGCTCATTGCAAGCAATGGAAATTCCTACATGGAAATAGGAAGAAATTAACATGGATTTTGTGGTAGGATTACCCCGTACGCGAGGGAAGTATGATTCTATATGGGTGATCGTGGATACACTCACGAGAGCAACTCATTTTCTCCCCGTTAGAACCACATATTCAGCGGAAGATTATGCTAAATTGTATCTCAAGGAGATTGTATGACTTCACGGTATTCCTTTGGCCATTATCACAGACAGAGGGGCACAGTTCATAGCCAAGTTCTGGAAGTCCTTTCAAGAAGGTCTAGGTACTCAAGTGAAGCTCAGCACGGCGTTCCATCCGCAGACCAACGGACAAGCCGAGCGTACTATTCGGACCTTGGAAGATATGCTACGAGCGTGTGTGCTGGACTTTGGTGGTAGTTGGGATGAGAATTTGCCTCTTATTGAATTTGCCTATAATAACAGCTATCATTCCAGTATTCAAATGGCTCCATACGAGGCCTTATATGGAAGAAAATACATATCTCCAATTGGATGGGTTGAAATCGGAGAAGTACAATTGATAGGCCCCGACTTGATCCAGCAAGCAGTTGAGAAGGTTAAAGTGATTCGAGACCGACTGTCAACAGCTCAAAGTCGCCAAAAGTCTTATGCAGATAATCGCCGACGAGACCTGGAATTTCAAGTGGGCGATTGGGTGTTCCTGAAGGTGTCGCCGATGAAGGGAGTGATGAGATTTGGCAAGAAGGGAAAGCTAAGTCCCAGATATATCGGACCCTACCAAATCATTCGTAAGGTGAGTCGAGTAGCCGATAAATTGGACTTGCCTTCAGAGCTCGAATCCGTGCATCCAGTATTCCATGTTTCGATGCTCCGCAAGTGTATTGGAGACGCAACAAGAATAGTTCTGGTTGATGATGTGCAAGTAACAGAAAAGCTAACATACGAGGAAATGCCCATTGCCATTTTGGATAGACAAGTACAAAGGCTTCGGAATAATGAGGTTGCTTCAGTCAAAGTTTTATGGCGGAACAATAATCGAGAAGAAATGACTTGGGAAGCGGGGGAGAAGACGAAATCTATGTACCCCCATTTGTTCCAAACCCCAGAAGAGATTCAAGATGAGACGTCGATGGTGTAAGGTATGTATGTTTTAGTTTTATGTTTTGGTCGTGTGTGGCCATAAATGTGTTGATATTGTGATATAGCCCTGTGAGGCGAAGATATTGTGGGTTGTTGTAATGGAAAGGTAGTATCCAAATTACAAAGGAAACTCTGGCAAACTTTTTCCAGAATCCCCGAGTGTCGAACATTCGAGGACGAATGTTCCAAAAGGGGGGAAGAATGTTACACCTCGGAAATTTTTCCGTACTTGTATGATGAGTGGAATGATGAAAAGTTGAGTGAATGATGAAAACTTGAGTGAATGATGTTTTATTAAGTCGGGAATGGCTAATTAAGAATTTTTGGAAAATAAGAAAGTCGCGGAAAATGTTCTGTCCAGTGGTCGTATGTGGCGCTATACGGCCCGTAAAGTGATTTACAGACCATATAGTGCAATCGTCCTTCAGCTGGCCAAAAATCTCAAGTTCTGCCCAATGATGATATGGTTAAATACGACCCAGTTTACGACCCATAAACTGGTTTACGGTCCGTAAACCAGGTCATAAACTACCATGTCCATCAGCCAAAACTTTCTGTCTTTGAAATGGTTAAATATGACCACAGTGGACGGACCGTAAATCAAAATACGGTCCGTATATGGTGGTTTATGACCACTGTTCATCCTGACAAATTTTCATTAAAGACCAAATTTTGAATTATTAAAAGGGAACTTAAGCCCATTTCACGTCATTTTTCATCCAACACTTCAAGAAAACTCTAGAGTGTTCTTCAACACTTCAACTCTAAGAATAGCAAGAAAATCCAAGGAAACCTAAGATTATCAACACCAAATTCATGAAAATAAGTGTAAGAACACATCAAAAGATCTTCTAAGTCAAGATATTCCCAAGAAGGTGGAACTAGGGTTTTGGCTAATTGAAGTATTTCAGTTTAAGGATTGCTCAACCATCATCCAAGGTATGTTTCATGATTGTTCCATGTTGTTTGAAGTATTGGAAAGCTTAGACACTTGAAATGTAGAAGAACATAGAAATGGGTCATTATTGAGTGAATAGTGACATAAGTGAATGATAGTGGAATTGAACTATGAATATTGAAGTGTTGTGAGTACTAATACGTTATAAATGATGTTTATATCATGAAACAAGCATTTAAACGCATGAAAACGCAAGGACGAGCTAGAAGTAGAAATAAGGGAAAATTGGAGGAAAATGTTGGATTTTGCCATATGTACGTAAATGACGATTGTCGATTATGATATTGCGAGTAATATTATGAATGTTGGGAGTTAATGTAAAACATGAGAAAAGTGGTATGAGCGAAGGAAGCGTTGTCCGACTTCCCCTAGAATTAGCGACTCGTTCTTATAGTCAGTTACTAATGTTGACACGAATTCTCTTATGAAGGTAACGACGTGATATCGACGGAGAACAAGTGAATGATATCTTAGCTAAACGACCAAGGTATGTGAGGCTAGTCCTTCTTTCTAATGGCATGAATCTTTTAACTTGAATCCCTATTCCTTTCATTAGTTCATACATTCTAAGAAATTAAAAGCTTATACTTATGAATGTCTATATGAGATAAGTTATACGATATGATGACACTAGAATGATGATGATGTTATTCCTTTCCTACACTCACCTTATGTACTAGTCCTTTCAAGGTGAGGCAGAATGTCCATGATGGTTCCATAATGTAATCGGGGGATCACGACCTTACGTCACCCCGATAGAGTAAAGTTGATCATGAGTCTTATATACGCATTATGATAAGATAAGTATTTTATGATAAGCATATTACTATGAGTATTTACGTTAAGCATGTCATTATTGCATTCACACCGGGCCTAGTTGGCCGGGCAGACACTGCTTCGGAGGGCGGCGATACGGATACACCACGACCTACGGGCGTGGGCAGACACCACTAGTGGGCGGCATGAGATGGTACCCCAGACGCGGGAGGCCTGGACGCGGGCTAATATTATTGATTATCACACCGTTCCGACATGGACGGCCAGCTTGCATATGATGCATACATGTCATGATGATGAGTATGAGTAAGATAGCATGCATTACTTCATTTATGATTATCAGTCAGATCCAGATGTCTCATGTTGATGTTATCCTCATATTATTAATGTTTCCTTTCATTATGTTTGCCTCTCATACTCGGTACAATATTCGTTCTGTCGTTCTTTCTTCGGACGCTGTGTTCATGCCCACATAGACAGGGAGGAGAGCTTGGCCCAGGTCCTCAGTAGCTGTCAGCTGATAGATAGCACTCCATTGTTCGGAGGTGATTATGGCTATTCTTTTGATGTACATTCATATATGCATATTTTGGGCATGGCGGAGTCTTGTTCCGTCTATGTATTCATTATGTTAGTCGAGGCTCGTAGATACGCAGTGTGGGTTAGATGGTCTCACAAGATGTTTTCATATGTATGTATGCTATTTTGATGGCCAAGGGGAAAATGTATATAAAGTATTTATATTTTGATTAAATATGATTTTCCTACAATTGGTATGTAAAATTGATAAAAGAGTATTAAATGAGCGAGACAAGCAGTAGAGTAAGTGGTGCTCGGTAATTGCTCCGGGTACCCGTCGCGGCCCCTAGCTGGGTCGTGACAGATATGTCTATGAATATGAATATGTATATGTAAATGATATGTATATGAACACGAAAATGGATACGAAATGTAAATGAGTACGGAAACGGATACAGATGTATGTACACAATCACGCATTAGAAATAGAAAGTCCCTATGAAAAGCAAGTAAGTGTTTATGACGATGATACTACTATCTCCCATCCTATGCTATTTCTTACGTTGTCTATTATGCTTTCATAATGATGTTGCTCACGTTTTACATACTCAGTACATTCTTCGTACGGACGTCCTTTTGTTTGTGGACGCTGTGTCATGCCCCAAGTGGCCAGGAAGACAGGCTTGATCCGTAACTTTATTACCAAGGGACTACATAGCAGAGCTCCATTTCATTCGGAGCTACAACTTTTGGTATTTATTCTTTTGTGTACATATTTATGGGCATAGCAGGGTCTTGTCCCGCCTATATGATATGACATACTCTCCTTAGAGGCTCGTAGACATGTGTATATGGTTAGATGTATTTGGCCTTGTCGGCTTATGTACATTGATATGGGCATTGTTATTGATGGTGATATATATATATATATATACATATATATGTATATATCATTTTCCAATGGGATTAGTATGAATAATGGATGGAAAATATGAATTAGCTATGTGGCTCACCTAAATGTAGATGTGAAAGTATGATAAGAGGTGCCCGGGTGGGTTAGCACCGGGTGCCCATCGCGATCTCCGGTTGGGTCGTGACAGTGTTGTTATTGAAGTTTAGGAGTTGTTTATTACATGGAGGAAGTTATTGAAACAAAGGAGATGCTGCCAATTTTCGTTAGCTCTTAGTTGTGTCAATTGAGACCTAAAGTATGTTTCCGGTTATCTAACCTTAGTACAAATTCTCTTGAATGTAGAATAGTGAACTTGGAGGGAAGCGTTTAGTCGACAAGGTCAGAGAGGCGTAAAGGTATGTAAGGCTATTCCCCTTCTTTCTAAGACATGACTCTTATAACATGATTTCCCCTATCTCTCCATGACTTACTTACATTCCGAAAGCTACAAGTCTATGATTATTAAGAGCTTCTCCTGAGATAAAGATAGAGATACATTATGATAATGACAACGATAATCATGATCCTATGTCTCGAGATTCTAAGGTTTATGATATGATGCTATTGTGAGAATAATGGTCTTGCTATATGGATTCTTTGATGTTACTCGTTGTCGCTAGTCTCACCTTATAATGCTAGTTCCTTCAAGGTAAGACATGATGGTCAAGACTACCCCATAATACAATCGGAGGTTCTCGACCTTACATCACTCCGATAGAGTTATAGTTTTACTTGAACTCTTATGCATGTTTCATGTTAAGTATATGATGACGATTACAATGTGCCTAGATGGCTGGGCAGCACCGCTAAGATGGGCGGCTTACTACACTATGTCTATATGGCATGGGCAGACACCACTAGTGGGCAGACTTGAGATGTTCACCCCGGACATGGGCTAATGATGATCACACCGCACCTATATGGTCAGGCAACTTATATATGTATACATGATAAGATGTTGTTATGACGTAAGTTAGTCTGCATGGTTATCTCTTATCTTGTATTCTCTTACTTCCTTATTATGTTCCTATACATGCCTTACATACTCAGTACATTGTTCGTACTGACGTCCTTTATTTTATGGACGTTGTGTTTATGCCCACAGGTAGACAGGGAGGCAGCCCAGATTCTAAGGAGCCATATCAGCTTATACAGGAGCACTCCACTACTCCGAAAGTGCAGCTTATTGGTATGTTCTTTTTTGTACATATTTGGGGCATCGCGGGGTCCTGTTCCGTCCTTATATTCAGTATTCCAGTTAGAGGCTCGTAGATACGTATGTATAGATAATAGATGTCTTATGACTACCTCAGTGTATGTTTTGTATGTATATACATGTTCATGGAATTGATAATGATTATCTATGATAAGTTTCATATTGAGAACGATGTATGTCCAAGGTGAGGTGTTCGTGACTAGTATGATAGTCGGTGCTCGGTAGGCAGCTCCGGATACCCGTCATGGACCCCTAGTCGGGTCGTGACAGTGTAAATCATCCTAACATTGGCCTTAGCAACAACAAACTATTAATCGATAATCTTATCCAAACAAATTATCACTTACAAGCAGTTTCTATGGTCAAGCTACTATCTTTATGAAACCCTATGTCTCAATTCACTTAGTTCATGCCTCTAACGGTTCAATTCTTGATTGGAAAGTAATAACCCACGCCTTTAGAAAATAATCACACAATAATATTCATAACCCACCAACTATTAAAGGTTTATTAATAGATGGCTATTAGTCTCAATTCACCATTGTAGAACCATTAGAATGATGATAATCTTACAGATGAAAGCGCAATGAAAGGAAGGTGTTACACCCCTCGTCTTCGTAGTGGTAGAACTTATGATTTCTTAGTTGGGTATGCCTTGGGAATTGAGACCCGAGTACGAGTTATAGAGATAGAAAGTGTCTTACCCCGTGTGCAATGGTAACAGCAGGAATTCCTGGAGATTTATAGGGTTAAAAGTGAACGAATCGAATCGACGCGACCTGAATCGAATTAGAAAAGTCTGCAGACACCAGTCAAGATCGACGGGTCGTCGAACCTGTCGACGGGCCGTCGTTGTGCCGCGTCGATAGGGTTCCACAGCCGTGCATTCTACAGGCGCAGATCGACGAGCACGTCGACGGACCGTCGACACGTCGATGGACCGTTGACTCGCTCGTCGAACCGAACCACTGAAGCATTTAATTCTCCGAGTATAAATACGTGCTCCACAACTTTATGTCTTATTTCTCTCATTCCCGGATCAGAAAACCCTAATATTTTGCTCTCCCAACATTTATGGCATAATAGTGAAGATTTGACAAGACCCGGACCCCGTAAACCCGAACTTGTGAAGAAGAATGTTGTTTCTAGGGTTTCTCCAAGAATGGGAAGCTTAGGAAGTTGAAGTTAAAGTGATTCTTCGAATTCTTGACCCCTCAAGGTATGTAAATGATTTCTACCCTTGTATTTAAGTTAGTTGCTAAGAGTTTTGGTGGTTCATGTGAAGAGAAGATAGCTATGAAACTGATAAGTCATTGAAAGGTTTAATAGTGCTTTTAGGATTAGGTCAAGAGATGATTGAGGGATGTGTTTGGGTATATCTTGTTATGAGGGTGTTGCCATTAATGTTATCCTTCATATTGTAGTTAAGATTGGATGGAATTAGGAGTTGAGGGTTTTCTACGTTTTCAAGGGATATGTTGTCCATAGTTGTTAAGCTCTTTTGTAATTATGATGATTAGTGAGTAAGGTGAATAGCCTAATTAAGGCCTGTGTTATCTTAATTGTAGACTTACGAGTTCAAGGAATAAGAGTTGGACGATTGAATATATCTCCAGGTATGTTAAAGTTATTCGTTCTTTTATTTTTTGGCATGATCCAATGATTTGAACTGATAAACGAGTAAGAGAGTTTCCATATTACTCTATTCTTATTAGTACTAAGAGAAATATGGTTTTGATGTTCCCGTACCCCGGCTATGGTATTTCCCTATATTTAGACCTTGTGATTTCTTGTCATAGTAGTATGAGTCCAGTAAGGCCCATGAGAGGCAAACTGTCATTTTATTGTTTTAAGAATCTTGTCGTTCAGTTCTACTTCCTCTATGCATTCACTTTCAGTTCTCAGGGGTACAGTGAAGGGAACACTTGACAGGGGATGAGGGTGTGACCTGTGAAATTACATTATACATGTGAAAGGCACGCTTGACAGGGGGTGAAGGTGTGGCCTATGAGTGGTCCAGGGGTGACCTATGATGTTGGAGTGTATACATGAGACAGGCACACTTGACAGGTGGTGAAGGTGTGGCCTATGATGTGACAATGAGGTGTGTACCTCCTAGATATATATATATATATATATATATATATATATATATATATATATATATATATATATATATATATATATATATATATATATATATATATATATATATATATATATATGCATGTCCATGTTTTTCGACATACATATTTAGTCAGAGGCAGACAAATACTAGTTCATACAAATTCATGTAGATAGTTATTCCAGCTTATGAGTTCAGATTTTATTCATGATTTCTATACACATATACATGTTGTATTTATGCCTTACATATTCAGTACATTATCCATACTGACTCCTCGTTTCTCGGGGGGCTGCGTTCATGCCCGCAGGTACAGGTAGACAGAGAGGTGGTCCAGCTCAGTAGGACCCTTATCCAGCAATGATCAGTGCACTCCATTCGATCCGGAGTTGCAGTCTATTTTGGTAGGCCATTCTTTTGAGATGTATATAGATGGGTACGACGGGCCTTGTCCCGTCTTTTCTACAGCTTCCATTCCAGTAGAGGTCTATAGACAGTTGTATGTAGTAGTCAGACGTTGTAGCCTTATCGACTTATATTCTTTTGTGTACAGTATATATAGCAGCCTAGCTGGCTTACACTGTTCTTCCGTATGTTGTTTATATATGCAGATTGTGTAGAGCTCGGATGTTCCATCTTTATGAGATGAGTTTATTCCATTTATGGGCTATTCATGTTCAGCATGTTTCAGATTAGTATTTAGGGGTGTTTGGTCGCTAGAGGTCAGACTACTATCACGGTTCATCGGGTTGGGTCGTGACAGAATTGGTATCAGAGTAGTTCCGTCCTAGGGTTGTCTACAGACCGTGTCTAGTAGAGTCTTCTTTATGGGCGTGCTGTGCACCACACTTATTAATAGGAGGCTACATGACATTTAGGGTGATGTCATTCTTTCTCTCCTAGATTGTGCGATAGAGCCATGTGTTAGGCGTTCGCTTTCCGATGAATGGTTATGATTCCAGCAATGCCTCCCAAGAAAGCTACAGCTGCCCAGAAAGGCAAGAAAGCCACAGGAGAGGCCACTAGCCGTACTCGGCAGGCCACTAGGGCTCAGGATGAGATTCAGAGTGAGAGCCCATCTGAGACATCGCATACAAAGTCTCCAACACCTACCTCTGTTCCTCAGCCAGATGCACCAGGCAAGGATGTGCGGGATGCCGTTCAGTTATTGACCAGATTAGTAGCCGCTCAGGCTCAGCGGCAGGGAGCTGGTAGTTCAAGGGTTAAGACTTTACTTGAGTTAGATCCTCCAGAATTTTCAGTGACAAAGCAGAATATGGATCCCCAGGATTTCATTGATGGTATGCAAAAGACTTTGAGGGTTATGCATGAAAGTGACATTGAGTCGGTGGAGTTAGCTTCGTATATACTGCGTAATATTGCAGTGCAGTGGTATTAGACTTGGGAGTTATCTAGAGGAGAGAATGTTTCTCCAGCTATTTGGCGAGAGTCCGCAGATGCTTTTATCCACCATTATTTACCTCTTGAGGTCAGGCGAGCCCAAGCAGACAAATTTCTACTCATTGAGCAGGGCAGCACACGTGTCCAAGAGTATTGTGTGTATTTTGATTCTATGGCCAGATATGCCCCAGCTATGGTAGCCGAGATGGAGGACAGAGTTCCCCGTTTTGTGGCTAATTTAGGGCCACATTTGATAGATTCTTGTACGACTGCTGCATTACAGCCAGGCATGGATATCTCATGTATACAGGCATATGCACAGAATCTGGAAGATCGCAAGCGTCAAAGGGGGGCAGAGCGTGACCGTGACCGAGGCCATGGTAAGAGGGCTAGATCTTTCAACATTGGAAGTGAGTCCAGGGGAGGACAGAGGCAGCAGCATTCCCATTATTCATATCATTCGGTTGGGAGTGCACCTCCACGGTTTTTTGGCCTGAGGTTTGATCGGTCTTCTTATTCCAGAGCGGCCTAGAGTTCTAGAGCATCAGGCTCCCAGTACAGACCAGAGTCAGGACAGATGAGGCCACCCTTACCACGGTGTGCCCAGTGTGGTAGTTTACATGTCGGGTAGTGCCGATTGGGATCGAATGCCTGTTATTCTTATGGCCGACCAGGTCATATGATGAGGAATTGTTAGTTAAGAGGTGGCATGGGCACTGTTCAGCCTACAGGGTCTATAGATGGTTCTTCTTCTTCTGCAGTGCGTCCTTCAAGACAAGCTTTTCAGTCACCGACAGGACAAGGTAGAGGGAGGAGTGGAGCGTCCAGCTCGAGCGGTCCTCAACACCACGTGTATGCATTGGCTAGTAGACAAGATCGCGAGACGTCTCTTGATGTTGTTACAAGTATATTATCGGTTTCCTCCCATGATGTTTATGCACTGTTTGATCCAGGTTCCACTTTATCATATGTTACTCCATTTGTCGCTGGTAAGTTTGGGATAGAGCCTGAGTTGATTAAACCATTTGAGGTGTATACGCCAGTTAGCGATCTAGTTATAGTTAGGCGAGTATACCGGGACTGTGTTGTTACAGTTTATGATCGCCACACTGTAGCGGATTTGATTGAGCTAGATATGATTGATTTCGACGTTATTATGGGAATGGATTGGTTAGCTTCCTGTTGTGCTAATGTTGATTGTAGAACAAAGATAGTTCGATTTAAATTTCCCAGCGAGCCAGTCCTAGAGTGGAAAGGTAATGCTGCTTTGCCGAGGGGCAGGTTTATTTCCTACCTAAAGGCGGAGAAGATGATCAGAAAAGGGTATATTTTTCATTTAGTTCGAGTTCAAGATGTGCAAGAAGAGTCGCCAACTTTCCAGTCTGTTCCTGTGGTTAATGAGTTTCCAGTAGTATTTCCAGATGAGCTTCCAGGCATTCCCCAGAGAGGGAGATCGATTTTGCTATTGACCTATTGCCAGGCACTCAGCCAATATCTATTCCTCTTTATAGGATGGGACCTGCGGAGTTGAAGGAATTGAAGGAGCAGTTGAAAGATTTGCTTAAGAAGGGCTTTATTAGGCCTAGTACATCGCCGTGGGGAGCCCCAGTGTTATTTGTGAGAAAGAAGGATGGCTCGTTATGAATATGTATTGATTATATTGTTACACCTTGGAAAATCTCCCGTACATGTACAGTGAATAGGCTAACAGAGGACATAGCATATGCGATGCTTTGACGAGTAAGAAAGATCATTAGATGACCCTCAACGAGATTTTAAAGGCATACGAGGCACGGAGAGAAAGTTGTTAAGGAAAGCAAAGAGATATATTGTGTATTGGATAAGAATTTCGAGCAACAAGTTTATGATGGCATAATGATGTATTAGAAAAGAGTAATAGCGCCCCTAATATTGAGATTGAGATGTTAAACAAGTGCCAAGAAGGTTCCATAAGGATCGGAGATCAAACGAGACGACGAGAACGAAAACGGAATCACTTGGCATTATACGGCCCAACCTACGGACTGTATAAATTGTACCAGCCATATGTTGGACCGTATAATTGGCCAAGAAGGCCACCAGCTACTGGACCAAACATATGGCCATACATACGGTTTGTATAAATAGTACGGACCGTATGTTTGGTCCGTATAACATGGTCGGGCAGATTTTTAAGTTTAAGTATAAGGGACCTTTTTCATTTCATTTTCATTCCACTTCCACTCTACACTTCAAGAAACATATAGAACCCTCCCTACTCTTCAATTACAAGAGAAATCAAAGGGAAAGTAAGATCATCAACACATAATCCTTGAATCAAAGTGTATGAAACCCAAGTAAAGTTCATCTTCCTCAAAGAAAACCAAAAGAGAGGAGATAGGGTTTTGGTGCTAGAGGAGAAACTCCACTCAAGACTTGTTCAACCATCATCCAAGGTAATTTTCATGACCATTTCATGTTGTTTAAGGAATTGGAAGGTTAATATACCCGAATTGTAGAGAAGCATAGCAAATGGGTCATAAATGAGTGAATAGTGCCATGAGTGAATGGTAGTTGAATCGAAACATGAATGTTAGTGTGTTGTGAGTATGGATATGTTATAAATGACATGTAAACCATGAGATAAGTGTGATACATGAGAATATACGATAGCGAACCCAAAACCATAAATGTGGGAAAAATGAAGAGAAACGGTGGATCATGGTCATTGTATACGAATGATGATTATTGATTGCTATATTGTAATTGTTGGGAGTTGATATGGAATATGGGAAAACTAGTATAAACAAAGGAAGTGCTGCCCAATTGTCTCTAGAAATAGTATTACGTTCTTATAGTTGATTAACTAACGTTAGTACGAATCCTCTTTTGAAGGTAGAGACGTGACATTGAAAGAGAATAAGTGAACGCTAGATTGCTTAAACGAGAAAGGTATGTGAGGCTTAACTCCTCTTTCAAAAGGCATGAATCCTTCAAGTTTTCCATAATCCTTCTATAAGATGAAGCTTATGAGTCCTTCTATGTATATCGAATCACCTATAAGCATGATAATAATGACAATGAGCTAGAGTATAGAGATTCAAGAAATTTTGGCACGATGTTCCTACAATGCTAACTATGTTAATATTGTTAACACTCGTCTTATGCTTTATTTCCTTCAAGGCAAGGCATGATATTCATAAAATGTCCATAATACAACTATGGGATGCATGGAATACCAAGAAATGATAACATGATGCTATTGCATGAGATGTGTAATAGTGATATGTTATAACTGATTTTGTGATGATATAATTCCACCGCGCCTATATGGCCGGGCATGTCACCGCTAATGCGGGCTGCGTATGATTCCACCGCGCTTATATGGTCGGGCATGTCACCGCTATTACGGGCTGCTATGTTTACACCGAGCCTAGAGGGCCGGGCATGATCACCACTAGTGGGCAGCATATGAGGGTTACCCGGACGCAGGTAACGATGCGAATTACGATGTGAGGTTATATGTGATGACGTATATGATGATGTATGTGATGATGCATGGGATGTGATAGCATGTATAATATGATTATGTGAAATGCGATATATGTAGAGAGTATGTTGTCTATGACTTACATTCAGGTTATATCCTTCTCTCGTGATTCCTGATCCCTCTATTATGTTTGTGTATTTCATTCCTTCCTTACATACGCAGTACAATATTCGTACTGACGTCCATTTTCTTTGGACGCTGTGTTCATGCTCACAGGTAGACAGGGAGGAGATCTTGCTCCAGATTCTTAGAGGCTGTTAGCTGACTGAAAGCACCCCATTGTCCTGGAGGTGCCTATGATGATTCTTTTGTGTACAATCGGAGATGTCATCTCATACAGGCTCGTAGATACTCAATGTGGGTCATGTGGTTTCACGGCGTGGTCATTGTGTAAATATATATATACATATATATTATTTTGCTAGCCTAAGGGCTCATATGTATAAAACATTATGTTTCTAAAGGAAAATGAGTTTTCTTATAAATCGAGCATGAATCTGATAAATGATTGTCAAATAAGCCTAAGGAGTACTAGTACGAGCGGTGCTCGGCAGTTAGCCCCGGGTACCCGTCACGGCCCCTATCCGGGTCGTGACATATATGCAGTTGAATAAAGTGACTGTAAAGAATAAGTATCTGCTCCCCAGGATTGATGATTTATTTGATCAGTTGCAAGGCGCCAAGTATTTATCGAAGATAGACTCAAGGTCAGGATGCCACCAGGTTAGGGTGAAGGAAGAAGACATTCTGAAGACGGCATTCCGGACTAGATATGGCCACTATGAGTTCTGTGTTATGTCGCTCGGGCTAACTAATGCCCCGACTGTATTCATGGATTTGATGAATCGTGTAGTCAGGCCCTTTCTAGATTTGTTCGTGATTGTGTTCATCGACGATATTCTGGTTTATTCGCCATCAGAGGCCGATCATGCAGAACATCTGCGGACAGTGCTGGGGATTCTTCAAGGTAAAGAGTGGTATGCCAAGTTTCTAAGTTTGAGTTCTGGTTGAACTCTGTGGCTTTTCTGTGTCACATTATTTCAGAAGAAGGAATTAGAGTGGATGTCCAGAAGATTGAGGCTGTGAAGAATTGACCAAGGCCCACGGCACCAACGGAGATACATAGTTTTTTTGACTTGGCAGGTTACTATAGAAGGTTTGTAAAAGTATTTTCCTCACTTTCAACCCCATTGACCAAATTAACTCAGAAATTAGTTAAGTTCCAATGGACGGATGCTTGTGAGTAGAGCTTTCAGATGTTGAAGGATAAGTTAACTTCCACACCAGTTTTGACTCTTCCAGAAGTAGCAGATGGCTATGTGGTATATTGTGATGCTTCGGGTGTTGGATTGGGTTGTGTATTGATGCAACACGGTAAAGTTGTCGCCTATGCTTCTAGGCAGTTGAAGAAGCACGAGAAGAATTATCCAACCCACGATCTTGAGTTGGCAGCAGTGATTCATGCCTTGAAGATATGGAGGCACTACTTGTACGGTGTCCATGTTGATATCTATACTGATCATAAGAGTCTCCAGTATATCTTTACGCAGAGGGATTTGAACTTGCGACAGAGGCGATAGTTGGAGAGATTAAAAGATTATGATGTGGATATTCTGTATCATCCCGGGAAGGATGCCCTTAGTCATAAATCTATGGGTGGCTTGTCTCACGTATCGCCAGAGAGAAGAGAAATGGTTCGTGAGGTTCATCGATTGGCTAGCCTCGGAGTTCGATTGATAGATTCAGGTGATGCAGGGGTTACTGTTCAAGACACAGTGGTATCATCCTTGGTAGTTGAGATAAAGGAGCGTCAGTACGATGATCCTATTCTAGTTCATTACCGAGATACAGAACCTCGGAAAGAAAAGAGACCCTTTATAACCACAGGTGATGGGGTACTCAGATATCGAGGTAGATTGTGTGTCCCTAGTGTTGCAGGACTATGGCAGCAGATTATGGGAGAGGCACATTACTCCCGCTATTCTATTTATCCAGGCTCAACAAAGATGTACCATGATCTCAGGGAAGTTTATTGGTGGGATGGTATGAAAAGAGATATAGCAGAATTTGTCGCTCAGTGTCCGAATTGTCATCAAGTTAAAATAGAGCACCAGAGGCCTGGAGGTCTATTGCAGGCTATGGAGATTCCGACATGGAAGTGGGAGGTAATTAATATGGACTTTATTACAGGGTTGCCCCGTACTCAGCGGAAGTGTGATTCGATATGGGTCATAGTGGATAGGCTCACAAAGTCAGCTCACTTTCTGCCTGTCAGAACTAATTATGCAGCCGAGGATTATGCAAGGCTTTATCTTAAGGAGATTGTACGACTCCATGGTGTTCCTTCAGCCATTATTTCAGATAGAGAAGCATAGTTCACAACCAGATTCTGGAAGTCTTTCCAGCAGGGATTAGGGACTCTGGTGAGTCTTAGCACCGCATTTCACCCGCAGACAGATGGGCAAGCAGAGCGTACCATAAATACCCTTCAGGATATGCTTAGAGCTTGTGCGCTTGACTTACAGGGCAATTGGGAGGATCATTTGCCTCTTATCGAGTTCGCATGTAACAACAGTTGCCATTCCAGTATTCAAATGGCTCCTTATGAGGCCTTATATGGGCGGAGGTGTAGATCACCCATAGGATGGTTTGATGTTAGGGAAAATCAGTTAGTAGGCCTAGAATTAATTCAGCAAGCGGTTGATAAGGTGAAGATGATTAGAGAGAGATTGCTAACAACTCAGAGTCGACAGAAATCCTATGCGGATAATCGGCGACGTAAGCTAGAGTTCAAGATGGGCGACCGGGTATTCCTGAAAGTTTTGCCTATGAAGGGAGTGATGAGGTTTGGTAAGAAGGGTAAGCTGAGCCCTCGATATATTGGGCCATATAAGGTCATTCGTCTAGTGGGTAGAGTGGCATATGAGCTGGAATTGCCTTCGGAGTTAGAGTCGGTGCATCCAGTATTTCAGGTATCTATGCTTTGTAAGTGTATTGGAGATACTTCAAGAGTTGTACCAGTGAATGATATCCAGGTGACCGAACAGTTATCATACGAAGAGACTCCAGTGGCTATATTGGACAGGCAGGTCTGTCGGTTGCGAACCAAAGATGTAGCCTCCGTTAAAGTCTTATGGAAGAATAAGAATGTTGAAGAAATGACTTGGGAGACGGAAGAAGCGATGAATATTAAATACCCATATCTGTTCCCAGCAGTACAGGGGGTGCAGTCGGAGGCATCAAGTTTCTCAGGTATTATTTCCATTCAGTTATCGTGATTGGTCGTGTGAGGCCCTAGCATCGTATGTTATAGTATGTGGCCTTGTGAGGCATTGTTTTGGGTTGTTGTGTACAAGAAGGATTGATATAAGTACGGGGGAGACTATGCCGAAATTTTTTATAACCCAGGATTGTTCAAACATTCGAGGACGTATGTTCCTAAAGGGGAAAGAATGTTACACCCCTCGTCTTCATAGTGGTAGTTATTATGATTTATTAGTTGGGTATGCCTAGGGAATTGAGACCCGAGCCCGAGTTTTGGAGATAGAAAGTGTCTTACCCCGTGTACAATGGTAACAACAAGAATTCCTGGAGATTTATAGGGTTAAAAGTGAACGAATCGAACCGACGCGACCTGAACCGAATTAGAAACGTCTGCAGACACCAGTCAAGATTGACTGGTCGTCGAACCTGTCAACGGGCCATCGTTGGGCAGCGTCGATAGCGTCCCGAAGCCCTGCATTCCGCAGGCACAGGTCGATGAGCACGTCGACGGACCGTCGACACGTCGACGGGTCATCGACCCGCTCGTCAAACTGGACCACTGAAGAATTTAATTCTCCGAGTATAAATACGTGGTCCACGACTTTATGTCTTATTTCTCTCCTTCCAAGATAAAAAAAAACCCTAATATTTTGCTCTCCCAATATTTATGGCATAGTAGGGAACATTTGCAAGACCCGGACCCCGTAAACCCGAGCTTGTGAAGAAAAAGGTTATTTCTAGGGTTTCTCCAAGAATAGGAAGCTTAGGAAGTTGAAGTTAAAGTGATTCTTGGGATTCTTGACTGTCACAACCCATCTAGGTGGCTGCGACGAGCGCCCGGTGCTAGCCCACCCGGGCACCCCTTGGCTTGCATTTACACTTACATCTAGGTGAGCCACAGAATTAAACATACATTTCTATTCATCAGTCATACTAGTCCCATTGGACAACAATGCCTTTATATCATCATTAGCATCTATACCACGTCAATGTACATGAGCCGACAAGGCTAACAAAATGATATACAAAATATAGGCTGACAAGGTCAAACACATCTAACCACGTACACATGTCTACGAGCCTCTAAGGAGAGTATGTCATATCACATAAGCAGGACAGGACCCCGCTATGCCCATATTTGTGTACACCAAAGAATAAGTACCCAAAAGCTATAGCTCCAAATGAAATGGAGCTCCGCTATGTAGTCCCTGAGAATGTAGCTATGGATCAAACTTGTCTCCCTGTGCACCTGCGGGCATGATGCAGCGTCCACAAACAAAAGGACGTCAGTACGAAGAATGTACTGAGTATGTAAATCATGATCAATATCAACGTAGAAGCATAATAAGCAACATGAAAGATAACACAGAATGGGAGATAGTAATATCATCGTCATAAGCACTTACTTGCCTTTCATAGCAACTTTCCATTTCTAATGCATATTTATGTACTTACATCCATATCCGTATCCATAATCGTATCCGTTCTATAATTGTACTCATATTCGTATACATACCCTTATTCGCATTCATATCGTATCGTATTCATATTAATCATATCATATACATAGCATTTACATAGCATGCCCGATGTTGCAAGATCGGTGTTTCATACATACTTGGCCAACCAAGGCTCAAGGTTACACATACCTGGCCCTACCAAGGCATTAGGGTTATATCTTCCTGGCCCTACCAAGGCGTCAGGGTTATATCTACCTGGCGCTACCACGGCGTCAGGGTTGTCCGTACCATCTGCAGAGGTGTGCGCGTGTTACATAATCATATACATACTTATTTACATATCCTACCCGGCCTCATAAGCTCGCGGTTCCATAATAGTCATACGTAGATACGTATACATAATAGCTCATAAGCATCTTTACTATTATAATTAATATCATCGTCGTCATCGTTATCGTCATCTATCACATCTATCTTTATAGGCTTACTCATCATACGAGGAACTTAGTACAATCGTAGCGTGTCAAGAATCGTGAGCTTACAAGCTCGGAAGATCAAATCATTTGAAAGATATCATAGTCTTATAGAAGATTTAGACGTTTGGCCAAAGAACCATGCCTTATGAAAGAAGGGTTAGTCTTACATACCTTTCCGTTCAACTATTTACCACTTTCACATTCCCCTTCAACGCTCGTGTTTCTACCTTCATTAAAGTCATACTATCATTAGAAATCGATAGCTAGCATACATGACTAAAACTAGAGAAAATCGGACATCATCTCCTTCATATATACGACATTCCCCCATAGCGTATATCAACTCCCAAACGTCAATAATACATTCACAATACTATAACGATAGTCATTATTCATCCACATTATCCATATTCTATACTTACTTTCAGTCATCCATATCCATGGCCCTAACGCACGACGATGTCAATTCTCATACATTGCTCATCTCATGTTCTCAACATCATTTATAATATATTTACATCACAACACTTCAAGAATTGTAACTCAATTTAAGCTATTTCTCAAAATGGCACTACTCCACATTCATGACCCATTTTTCTATACCCTTCTACAATCCAAGTATTTCAACTCTCAAATATCTTAAACAACATAGAAATATCATAAATCTTACCTTAGAGGTCGTAGTAACAAGCCTTGGTTGATAATACTCCACTTGAGCAAAAACCCTAGTTCATCTCCAATGAGATTTCTTCACTTGTATGATCTTTAATGGGTTTTCTTACACTTGATTCACTTGGTTTATGTTGTTGATCACTAATAATCCTTGAATTCTTGTGGAATAAGTGTAGAGAGATGTTTTAGAGATAAGGGGTGAAATGTGGAAATGAAATAATAAACTTTGTCCCCTTTTTAATAACCCAAAATCTGATCTGAAATGAACAGTCGTTGAAAGTGCAACAGTGGTCGTAAACTCAGTTTACGGGCCGTATTTCGTGGACGTATTTAATCATAACAGAACCAGAAAGTCAGGCTGAGACATGGTGATTTACGAACACAGTTTACGGGCCGTATTTCAGTTTACGGTCCGTATTTCAAGTCGTCTTTAACCATTCAAGCATTTGACAGAAAGTTGAAGTTTTGGAAGTTGAAATACGACATGGCAGTTTACGGTCCGTATTTCATTTTACGATCAACTGGCCAAAGTGCAAATCTGCAACTTTCCACATTTTCAGAACCTATAGTTAGTCATTATAGAGCATAACCTATCTCTTATTGCAATTTCCTATGGAATCTTACTTAGGGTCGTCAAACGTCGTTCCCTTCTTATTAAAACATCGTACACGCTATGCTCTTTGTTAGCCTATCCACTGTACGTTCGCGGGGATATTTTCAAGGAGTAACATTCTCCCCCCTTTTGGAACATTCGTCCTCGAATGTTAAACACTCGGGATCCTGCAAAAATTTTGCCAGCGTTCCCCCTGTAATTTGGCACTACCAACCTACCACAACAACCCATAATATCATCGCCTCACAGGGCTACATCACAATATCAACATATCTATGACCACACACGACCAAAAGCATGAAAAGTAAACACATATACCTTATATCGTTAGTGTTTCATCTTGAATCTCTTCTGGGGGTTGGAATAAATGTGGGTATCTGGATCGCATACTTTCTTCCGCTTCCCATGTCATTTCTTCTCGTTTACTGCTTCTCCATAAAACCTTAACTGAGGCCACTTCTTTGTTTCTAAGCCTCCGTACTTGCCTATCTAGTATGGCAATGGGTACTTCTTCATAAGTCAACTTTTTCTGTCACCTGCACATCACTTATTGGCACGATCTTAGTAGGGTCTCCAACACATTTCTGAAGCATCAACACATGAAAAAATGGATGGACTGACTCCAAATCCGGAGGTAAATCTAGCTCGTAGGCCACTTTGCCTATCTTTCGTACAATCTCATAGGGCCCAATGTATCGGGGACTAAGCTTCCCCTTTTTGCCAAATCTCATGACGCCCTTCATTGGTGACACTTTCAAGAATACCCAATCTTTAACCTGGAACTCCAAGTCTCTTCGACGATTATCCGCATAGGACTTTTGACGACTTTGAGCTGCTAACAACCGATCTTGTATGAGCTTGACTTTCTCGATGGCTTGCTGGACCAAGTCTGGCCCTATCAATTTAGTCTCTCCTGGTTCAAACCACCCAATTGGGGATCTACACTTCCACCGATATAGGGCTTCATACGGTGCCATTTGAATGCTAGAGTGATAGCTATTATTGTAAGCAAATTCAATGAGCGGCAAATGGCCATCCCAATTACCTCCAAAATCTAGCATACATGCCCGTAACATATCTTCAAGAGTCTGAATGGTGCGCTCAGCTTTCCCATCGGTCTGCGGGTGAAATGCCGTGCTAAGGCTCACTTGGGTCCCTAAACCCTCTTGGAAAGAATTCTAAAAATTTGCTGTAAATTGAGTCCCTCTATCAGAGATAATAGATGCTGGAATACCATGGAGTCTCACTATCTCTTTAATATAAAGCCTTGCATAATCTTCTGCCACATAGGTTATTCTGACCGGTAAGAAATGAGCTGACTTTGTGAGCCTATCCACAATCACCCATATAGAATCATACTTATGTCGAGAACGGGGTAAGCCTGCAATGAAGTCCATGTTCATTACTTCCCACTTCCAAGTTGGAATTTCTATGGCTTGCAGCAATCCACCCGGCTTTTGGTGCTCAATTTTCACCTGTTGACAGTTGGGACATTGAGCTACAAATTCCGCTATATCTTTCTTCATCCCATTCCACCAATATACAGACTTAAGATCACGATACATCTTCGTCGCACCGGGGTGAACAGAATAACAGGAACAATGAGCTTCTTTCAATATCTGGTGGCGTAAACCTGCCACATTGGGAACGCATAGTCTGCCTCGACATCGGAGAACTCCGTCTCCTGAAAGCTCAAACGATGACTCCTCTTTCTGAGGGAGTGTATCTCTGTAATGCATTAGCATGGAATCTTCGTATTGTCACTTCTTCACTTCTGCTACAAGCGACGAGACTGCTGAATTCTGAATAGTTGTTCACTTGCCACCTAAGTCCACCACTCGAACTCCTAGACTAGCTAGTTGCTGGAGCTCACGAGCCATTTCTCTTTTCTCTGGTCGTACATCACATAAACTTCCCATAGATCTGCGGCTAAGGGCATCAGCCACAGCATTTGCCTTTCCGGGGTGATACATGATATCGACATCGTAGTCTTTTAGCAATTCCAACCATCGTCGTTGCTGCAAATTCAACTACTTCAGCTTGAAGATGTACTGAAGACTCTTATGATATGTATAAATATCCACATGGACACCATATAAATAATGTCTCCATATCTTTAATGCATGAACCACTGCGACCAATTCTAGATCATGGGTAGGGTAATTCCTCTCTTGTTTCCGCAATTGCCTTGAAGCTTACGCAATCACCTTACCATGTTGCATCAATACACAGCCTAGCCCAACACCTGAAGCATCGCAATAAACAACATATCCTTCCAATCCCTCTGGAAGTGTCAAAACTGGGGCGGAAGTCAATCTACCTTTCAACTCTTGGAAGCTACGTTCACAAGTATCTGTCTATTGAAACTTTGCTGATTTATGGGTCAACTTTGTGAGTGGTGCAGAAATAGAAGAAAAGCTCTCAACAAATCTCCTGTAATAACCTGCTAAGCCCAGAAAGCTACGAACCTCCGTAGTAGTTGTGGGCCATGGCCAAGTCTTCACGACCTCAATCTTTTGACTATCCACTCGAATACCATCTGCGGTAACAATGTGCCCCAGAAATGACACTGACATCAACCAAAACTCACACTTGGAGAATTTTGCAAACAACTCTCGAGTTCGAAGAACTCCAAGGACAGTACGCAAATGATCCGCATGTTCTGCCTCGGATCTAGAATACACCAAGATATCATCGATGAATACAATCACAAATAAATCCAGAAAGGGCCTGAACACATTGTTCATCAAATCCATAAACACTACCGGTGCATTAGTTAGCCCAAATGACATTACCCAGAACTCAAAATGACCATATCTTGTTCTGAAAGCTGTCTTAGGGATATCTTTCTCCCTAACTCTCACTTGGTGATATTCGGATCTCAAATCTATCTTCGAAAACCATTTGGCGCCTTGCAATTGATCAAATAAATCATCAATCCTCGGGATAGGATATTTATTCTTAATCGTCACCTTATTCAATTACCGATAATCAATGCACATTCTCAAGGAGCCATCTTTCTTTTGGACAAACAATAAGGGTGCTCCCCACGGGGATGAGCTAGGCCTAATAAAGCCTTTCTCAAGCAAGTCTTTCAACTGCTCCTTCAACTCTTTTAATTCTGCGGGTGCCATTCTATAGGGAGGAATAGATATAGGCTTAGTGGCTGGCAACACATCAATAGCAAAATCAATCTCCCGCTCGGGAGGAAGGCCTGGAAGCTCTTCCGGGAACACATCCGGAAATTCATTTACTACAGGAACTGACTGAAGAGTCGGTGATTCAGCTTCTACATCTTGAACCCGAACTAGATGGTAAATGCAACCTTTCGTGATCATTTTCCTTGCCTATAGATAGGAAATAAACCTACCTTTTGGTGACGCCGTATTTCCTTTCCATTCTAAAACTGGTTCTCCCGAAAATTGGAAACGAACCATTTTCATTCTACAATCAACGTTGGCGTAGCAAGAAGCCAACCAATCCATGCCCATAATAACATCAAAATACACCATTCCTAACTCATGCAAGTCAATCATGGTACGACGATCAGAAATCACCACTACACAATTTCTATATACTCGGCTAGCTATTACCGATTCACCAACGGGTGTAGACACCTCAAAAGGTTTGATCGACTCCAGTTCGACTCTAAATCGACCCGCAATATATATGGAGTAACATATGACAATGTGGAACCCGGATCAATCAAAGCATATACATCATGGGAGAATACCGATAATATACCTGTGACCACGTCAGGAGAAGACTCAAGATCTTGGCGTCCAGCCAAAGCATAAACACGGTGCTGAGGACCGCTTGTCACGACCCAGCCCCGTGGGCCGCGACTGGCACCCTACTTGGGTACCCAGACCAAATTACATATTCATTGCCAAATCCAAACTTATTTCAGAATTTCATAAAAGTCATATCAAGCATAGTTTATATCAAAATATGTCTTAAGCGGTCGTACAAATCAAAATGTCATATCGGATCCAAACCGAGCGGCGGAATAGACATCGCCGGTCAAAAATGCAAATATAAGCATAAGGGCCATTCAGGGCCATCAAAACAAACGGACCACTTTAAGACCAGAAAAACAAAATCAAACTAACATATATAGGACCCTCGCCCCACATATATGACTACAGGCCTCTACGAACTCAAAACAAAGACATATGGCGAGACAGGGCCCCGCCGTACCCAAATGGTCAAATGTACAGAATATACACAGCAAAAGGGAGTCTGTACCAAAGGTGGACTCCGAGTCAAGAAGGAGTACTCCGAAGTAGCAAAGAGTGAAGCCTACAGTGGAGGATCACCAATATCTGCACCTGCGGGCATGAAACGCAGCCCCCGCAGAAAGGGGGTCAGTACGAAATATGTACTGAGTATGTAAAGCACGGAGTACAGAAATATGGGCCAAAACCGAAAGCAAATCAGATGACAAAGTGGAGTACAAATAAGTATGTCAAAATCCGTATCAAAATCATATACGTATACATAATGCAAACGAAATCATGCAAACACTTAAGAACGTAGTCGCCACTCCGACACTGGCACCACACACAGCATAACACCAGAAGGTTTCACATCTCCGTACATCCCCGATCACAAACACAAACATAGGTGAGCGTATCGCATCACGAGCCATATCACAGCATAACTCCAAACGGAACCCGGCCCTATGGCGAAGCCTCGGGAACCGCACACAGCATACGGCCAAATTATCATAAGGCGCACGAATCATAACCGGCCCGGGAACCGGTGAACGAAGTCATAATGAGGCACGAGCGGAGTCGTGAGCAAAAAAATGCAAATTATATTTCAAAATAGCCTTTCAAAACTTAATGATTTCATAAGTCATTTCATAGTACAAAATAACCGAGTACTTAGTCGATACAAAATTTTATTTCACAAAATGTTTCCAAAATGGTACGTATGGCTCAAAACGTAACTTAGCATATCATAATATTCAATACATATCTCGGGGGAGGAAGTTCCAAAACCGAAAGTATCATATCAAGCTTTATTCAAAAGGACAGCCCAATAGGACAAATAGGGCGTCTCGGGGTTAGCGGGCCCACCTCGAGTCAAATTGAGGTGGCGAACATAATTTACGAACATTTAATGGCCAGAAGATTATACATAATGATTTCAAAGTAACCCGATCACATTTCGATAGGTTTCGAACATTTGGTTGCATTCTAGCCAAAATAGAGCCTTTAGGCTTCAATTGAATTGAATGAATAGTAGTCGTTTTGTAGATCGGGTTTCGAGAAGCAGAAAGGCTCCGGAGGTTCCAAAATTTACCTAACACACTAAGACATGCCAAACGAAGAAGTGGGAAGCTTTACATACCTTACTGACGTCTTATGCTCTCCCAAAAGTCAAGTCCCGTTTCGTCCGAAATCTGCAAATGGTCAAAGTTACCAATTTAAGATCCTTAGGCTTAAAAAAATGCCATTAACTTCATTTTTGCCTACCGAAATTTCGGCAGCATTTCCCCTATAAATCTAACACCCCCGAGACTTAGCTCGGCTCAAAATACATCAACAACAACAGCCCACACATCATCAAACAACACAAATCATATTCAAACCATACTAACTTCAAAATTCTACCTTATTACATAAGTTGGCAACTTTTCATTCAAGCTTCAAAATTCCAAATCTATATCCACATTATTGTATTCATTCAATCATTCAAGATTATTCAATCACATCCCAAATATATTCCAAACCATATACGAAAGTTCCCGAAATTCATTATTTTCCATATTTCATTCAAAACATCAAAAGTCACGACGAACATTCTAACTTGCGTCACTTCATTCCGAATTCCTTAACATCAACCATAAATCATATTTAAGGTCTTTAGCACCCTAGATATACAATGATATACACAAATATACTAAAGGTGTATACTTTCCGATAATGTTCCGAAATCCTTTCCCAACGCCAATTCAATTCATTAATCATTCATTTACGACATAAGGGTCACAACGACGCATTAAACAAACTAAACAAGATCAAATTCACATTCTTTCTCCCTCCTAGGGCTCACGGCCAAACACACCCTTCTCACACACACACGCCATGCACAAGCACAACACCATTCCATAATCTTCATGCAACATCAATCACTATAACATATAAACCCATTTCATAACATAAAAACATAGATTTCTCACCTTTTTCTTGAAAATCCGACTTGCCGCAAACGTGGTTCTTGTGCCAAACTAATTATACCCCGTTGAAGGGGGTCTTGATTACTTCACAACTATGTAGAAACTAGGATTTTTGGACCTCAAACAAGGCTAGCACAATTTTCTTTTTCTCTCTTTCTTAGTCTCGGCCGAAGCCCTCTTTTGTGGTGCTCTTGAATTTTGTTCTTTGTTCTTGATAATTCTAAGTGTAAGATGATATATATCCATATTATTGGTCATGTGCCTAGCACATGACATTAAAAGGATGGGTTTGGGCCATTGCTATGGCCGGCCACACTCAATACTTTGGGCCTCAATTTTGTGTCATATTTTCTTGGCCCAATTCATAAAAAGTCCCGATTTGTAATTCCCGAAACTAATTTCCGAAATTCTAAATTTACCCTCGGCCTTCCCCGATGTCTTAACATTAATGATTCCATAATCAACATAGTCATATTCACTAAAATCAAAATATTTCCTTATAACACACAAATCTTAATTATTTCTCGATTTCCAATTATACAAAAACACGGAACATAACATTCTCCCCCCCTTAAAAACATTCGTCCCCGAATGTTAAATTAATCTTATAAGGTCTTATGATCAAGGCAGGAGTGTCCCTTTTTAATAATGACATACATAATTCATTTTATCAATCAACACAACAAACTGAAAAATTTAGATTACCTGTGGACGTCGGGAACAAGTGAGGGTATTTCCTTTTCATCTCGTCCTCCGCCTCCCAAGTCATCTCCTCCCGATTATTGTTGCGCCACAGGACTTTGACGGAGGGCACTTCTTTAGTGCGTAGTCTCCGCACCTGTCGATCCAGAATAGATACAAGCTGCTCGTCATAAGATAACTGCTCCGTCACCTGAATGTCATCAACTGGGAATATCCTGGAAGGATCACCAATACATTTCCGCAACATAGACACATGAAACACCGGGTGTACGGCCTCCAAGTCGGATGGTAAGTCTAGCTCATAGGCGACCTCGCCTATCTTTCGAACGATCTGATACGGCCCAATGTACCGGAGGCTCAACTTACCCTTTCTACCGAATCTCATGACACCCTTCATGGGCGACACCTTCAGGAATACCCAGTCGCCAATCTGGAACTCTAACGGTCGACGTCGTCTATCTGCATAAGCTTTCTGTCGACTCTGAGCAGCCAATAATCGTTCTCGAATAAGCTTTACCTTATCTACAGCTTCCTGGATCACATCTGGCCCAATCAGCTTAGTCTCGCCCACGTCAAACCAACCAATAGGAGATCTGCATTTCCTGCCATAAAGGGCCTCGTACGGAGCCATCTGAATGCTGGAGTGATAACTGTTATTATAGGCAAATTCAATAAGCGGCAAATGATCATCCCAGCTGCCCCTGAAATCAATAACGCAGGCCCGCAACATATCTTCGAGCGTCTGAATAGTACGCTCGGCCTGCCCGTCGGACTGAGGATGAAAGGCTGTACTAAGGCTCACCTGAGTCCCTAATCCCTCCTGAAATGACCTCCAAAAATTAGCTGTAAACTGGGCACCTCGGTCAGTAATAATAGATATAGGGACTCCGTGAAGTCTGACTATCTCTCTAATATACAATCTGGCATAGTCCTCAGCCGAATAAGTAGTCCGAACCGGAAGGAAATGGGCTGATTTCGTCAGCCTGTCAACAATAACCCAAATAGAATCATACCTGCGTGTAGTGCGCGGTAACCCAACGACGAAATCCATATTAATCATCTCCCATTTCCAGGCTGGAATTTCCATCTCCTGTAATAATCCACCGGGCTTCTGATGCTCGATCTTAACTTGCTGGCAGTTCGGGCACTGACTAACAAACTCAGCAATATCTTTCTTCATGCCGTCCCACCAATACAAACACCTGAGATCCCAATACATTTTGGTGGAACCAGGATGAACAGAATACCGTGCATTATGGGCCTCGCCCATAATCTGCCGCCGTAAGCCCGCAACGTCCGGTACACAGAATCTGCCGTCATATAATAATACTCCTTCAGGCGAGATCTCAAACTGAGTCTTTGCTTTATTAAGGGCCACATCTCTGTACTGAATCAAAAGAGGATCCTCAAATTGGCGCTGCTTTACCTCCTGAATAATAGATGACTCAGCAACTGGACGAACAGAAATCCCAGAATCTCCAGAATCCACCAAACGGACTCCGAGGCTGGCCAGCTGATGAATATCACGAACCAAATCTCTCTTATCAGATGGAACGTCAGCCAGACTGCCCACGGACTTGCGGCTAAGCGCGTCAGCTACCACATTGGCTTTCCCCGGATGGTACAGAATATCAACGTCGTAGTCCTTTAGTAGCTCAAGCCATCTCCGCTGCCGCAAATTTAGTTCCTTCTGCCTAAAAATATACTGGAGACTCTTATGGTCCGTATAGATGTCAACATGGACCCCATATAAATAATGCCGCCAAATCTTCAAAGCATGAATCACCGCGGCCAACTCAAGATCATGAGTGGGATAGTTCTTCTCGTGCGGTCTGAGCTGCCGGGAAGCATACGCTATAACTCGACCGTGCTGCATCAATACACATCCTATCCCAATACCAGAGGCGTCACAATAGACAACATACCTGTCAGATCCCTCTGGAAGAGCCAGAACTGGTGTTGTAATCAATCTCTCTTTCAGCATCTGAAAGCTGCGCTCGCAGGCATCCGACCACTGGAATTTTGCTGCTTTCTGGGTATGCCTCGTCAGTGGTGCTGAAATAGAAGAGAAATCCTCCACGAACCTGCGGTAATACCCAGCCAATCCAAGAAAACTACGCACCTCTGTCGGTGTAGTAGGCCTGGGCCAATTCTGCACAGCCTCAATCTTCTGCGTGTCGACCCGAATACCGTCTGCGCCGACAATATGGCCCAAGAATGCCATAGAAGTCAACCAGAACTCACACTTAGAGAATTTAGCATATAACTTCTGCTGACGGAGGATGCCAAGTACCGTCCTCAAATGATCTGAATGCTCCTCGGCTGATCGCGAGTAAATCAGAATATCATCAATAAACACAATAACAAACATATCCAGGAAAGGCCGAAATACCCGGTTCATCAGATCCATAAATACCGCTGGAGCATTAGTCAGCCCGAAAGACTTAACTCTGAACTCATAATGCCCGTACCGGGTCCTGAAAGCGGTCTTCGGGATATCTGACTCCCGTACTCGCACCTGATGATAACCTGAGCGCAGATCTATCTTCGAAAAATATTTAGCACCCTGCAGCTGATCAAACAAGTCATCAATCCGGGGGAGGGGATATTTATTCTTTATAGTCACCTTATTTAGCTGCCGGTAGTCGATACACATCCGCAATGACCCATCTTTCTTTCTGACAATAAATACCGGCGCTCCCCAGGGTGATGTGCTGGGTCTGATAAAGCCCTTATCCAACAAATCTTTCAGCTGCTCCTTCAACTCTTTCAACTCAGCCGGTGCCATCCTGTACGGAGGAATAGATATAGGCTGCGTATCCGGCATCAACTCTATAGTAAAATCAATCTCTCGCTCAGGCGGAAGGCCAGGAAGCTCGTCAGGAAAAACATCTGGAAACTCACTGACGACCGGAACCGACTGAAGGGTAGGTATCTCCGCTGCAGTATCGTGCACATGAACCAAATGATAGATATAACCCTTCTGGATCATCTTCTTAGCCTTGAGGTATGAAATAAACTTACCCCTCGGCGATGCAGTATATCCAAACCACTCTATAACTGGTTCCCCTGGAAACTGAAAACGGACTACCTTTTTCTGGCAGTCGACATTAGCATAACAGGAAGACAACCAGTCCATACCCATAATGACGTCAAACTCAAACATGTCTAACTCTATCAAATCAGCCTTAGTGCTACGATCATAAATGGTCACAGAACAATCCCTATAGATCTGTCTCGCTATAACAAAATCCCCAACTGGCGTAGCTACCTCAAATGGCTCTATAGGCTCAGACACTATCCCAATTTTACTGGCAACGAGCGGGGAAATATATGATAAAGTAGAACCAGGGTCAATCAATGCATATACAGATCTGGAGAAAACCAGTAATGTACCTGTGACGACGTTTGGCGAAGCCTCCCGATCCTGGCAGCTAGCCAAAGCATATATGCGGTTCGAGGGACCGCTAGAACCTGAAGCGCCACCGCGGCCTCGACCGCGTCCTGCCGGTGCTAGCATACCTCGCCCTGCCGGGCGTGCAACAGATGGAGCAGATGATGAACCGGCGGCTGACCCTGTCGGCTGAGCCACACTACCAGAACCGCTGGCCAACGGACAATCTCTCATAAAATGTCCCTGACCACCACACGAAAAACAAGCTCCAGTGGCTCGATAGCACTCCCCAGGATGAGACTTCCCGCAATGAGAACAACGGGGCCTGGGTGGTCTGGCCTGGCTGGGGCCTCTGGATACCTGTGAACCTGCCGCTCTGGAGCTCTGACCGGCCCCAGACGGTCCTGCACTGTCAAATCTCCGGCTGCCTGACTGAGTACTCCGGCCGGACGGAGGTAGCTGTCTACCTGACTGCTGCTGCTGAGGCTATCCGCCTCGAGAATCCCCGGAATAACCTGCGGACCAAGCCCTCTTGGACGGCCTCCTGTCCCGGTCTCTACCAGAATGATCAGACCTGTGACGATCCTCCATACCCATCGCATAGGCCTGAAGTCGGGCAATGTCCATATCTGTCTGCAATGACACTGCCATACAGCCGTCGATCAAATATCGATCCAATCCCATAACATATCTGTGCATCCGATCGGACATATCTGCTACCACGGCCGGTGCATATCGGGCCAGAGAATAAAACTCAAGATTATACTCGCGAACACTCCGACCCCTCTGCTGCAGACGTAAGAATCGATCGGCCCGTGCCCGCCGCAACTCTGGGGGTAGAAAGTGGCAGGTGAAAGCAGTCACAAACTGGTCCCAAGTGGCTGGAGGGGCACCCTCTCCCCTAGACAGCTCCCAAGTCTCGTACCAATGGGTGGCAACATCTCGAAGTCTGTGCGAAGCCAGCTCGACCGACTCGGTCTCTGAAGCCCTAACCAAGTCCAGTGAGCGTCGCATCCCCCGAATAAAGTCGTGGGGGTCCTCGTCGGGCTTAGACCCGAAAAACTCTGGAGGGCCACATAGTAAAAACTCCCGAACTCTCAGGCTGTCCCGCCTGTCATCATCATCATCGTCCCTCCGCCCGCGTCTGCGAGCCTGTCCTGCTACCAGTGTAGTCAGCAACTGTACCGCCTCTCTCAGGGTCCTGTCCTCCGCCCCTGACTGAGGAGCTGGAGTCTCAGGAGCGGGTACTCAGGCCTCTGGAGCTGCTGAAGGTCCTGCTCCAGGCTGTACTAGTGGGGGTGTAGAAGACCCCTCAGAACGAGGCACAACCTCGGGCAAATCATAGACACGAGCCCGTGTAGCGCGCTGTGCCTGACTAGTCTCTCCCATCCTCGCTTTGCCCTTCTGGGCCGCCGTTGCCTTCTTCGGAGGCATCACTGCAAACACAATAGCGAGTCAGATAAATATCACCCTAGTAGCACAGCTCTATCGCACGATCTAAGATTCCAAAGAAAGTAACATCCTAAATGCCCTGTAGCTTCCTGTTTATAGATGCGGTGCACAACACATCGATAAACAAGACTCTACGAGACACGGCCTGTAGACATTCCGAGGACAGACGGCTTTGATACCACTTTTGTCACGACCCAGCCCCTTGGGCCGCGACTGGCACCCTACTTGGGTACCCAGACCAAATTACATATTCATTGCCAAATCCAAACTTATTTCAGAATTTCATAAAAGTCATATCAAGCATAGTTTATATCAAAATATGTCTTAAGCGGTCGCACAAATCAAAATGTCATATCGGATCCAAACTGAGCGGCGGAATAGACATCGCTGGTCAAAAATGCAAATATAAGCATAAGGGCCATTCAGGGCCATCAAAACAAACGGACCACTTTAAGACCAGAAAAACAAAATCAAACGAACATATATAGGACCCTCGCCCCACATATACGACTACAGGCCTCTACGAACTCAAAACAAAGACATATGGCGAGACAGGGCCCCGCCGTACCCAAATGGTCAAATGTACAGAATATACATAGCAAAAGGGAGTCTGTACCAAAAGTGGACTCCGAGTCAAGAAGGAGTACTCCGAAGTAGCAAAGAGTGAAGCCTACAGTGGAGGATCACCAATATTTGCACCTGCGGGCATGAAACGCAGCCCCCGCAGAAAGGGGGTCAGTACGAAATATGTACAGAGTATGTAAAGCACGGAGTACACAAATATGGGCCAAAACCGAAAGCAAATCAGATGACAAAGTGGAGTACAAATCCGTATGTCAAAATCCGTATCAAAATCATATACGTATACATAATGCAAACGAAATCATGCAAACGCTTAAGAACGTGGTCGCCACTCCGACACTGGCGCCACACACAGCATAACACCAGAAGGTTTCACATCTCCGTACATCCCCGATCACAAACACAAACATAGGTGAGCGTATCGCATCACGAGCCATATCACAGCATAACTCCAAACGGAACCCGGCCCTATGGCGAAGCCTCGGGAACCGCAACACAGCATACGGCCGAATTACCATAAGGCGCACGAATCATAACCGGCCCGGGAACCGGTGAACGAAGTCATAATGAGGCACGAGCGGAGTCGTGAGCAAACAAATGCAAATTATATTTCAAAATAGCCTTTCAAAACTTAATGATTTCATAAGTCATTTCATAGTACAAAATAACCGAGTACTTAGTCGATACAAAGTTTTATTTCACAAAATGTTTCCAAAATGGTACGTATGGCTCAAAACGTAACTTAGCATATCATAATATTCAATACATATCTCGGGGGAGGAAGTTCCAAAACCGAAAGTATCATATCAAGCTTTATTCAAAAGGACAGCCCAATTGGACAAATAGGGCGTCTCGGGGTTAGCGGGCCCACCTCGAGTCAAATTGAGGTGGCGAACATAATTTACGAACATTTAATGGCCAGAAGATTATACATAATGATTTCAAAGTAACCCGATCACATTTAAATAGGTTTCGAACATTTGGTTGCATTCTAGCCAAAATAGAGCCTTTAGCCTTCAATTGAATTGAATGAATAGTAGTCGTTTTGTAGATCGGGTTTCGAGGAGCAGAAAGGCTCCGGAGGTTCCAAAAGTTACCTAACACACTAAGACATGCCAAACGAAGAAGTGGGAAGCTTTACATACCTTACTGACGTCTTATGCTCTCCCAAAAGTCAAGTCCCGTTTCGTCCGAAATCTGCAAATGGTCAAAGTTACCAATTTGAGATCCTTAGGCTTAAAAAAATGCCATTAACTTCATTTTTGCCTACCGAAATTTCGGCAGCATTTCCCCTATAAATCTAACACCCCCGAGACTTAGCTCGGCTCAAAATACATCAACAACAACAGCCCACACATCATCAAACAACACAAATCATATTCAAACCATACTAACTTCAAAATTCTACCTTATTACATAAGTTGGAAACTTTTCATTCAAGCTTCAAAATTCCAAATCTATATCCACATTATTGTATTCATTCAATCATTCAAGATTATTCAATCACATCCCAAATATATTCCAAACCATATACGAAAGTTCCCGAAATTCATTATTTTCCATATTTCATTCAAAACATCAAAAGTCACGACGAACATTCTAACTTGCGTCGCTTCATTCCGAATTCCTTAACATCAACCATAAATCATATTTATTGTCTTTAGCACCCTAGATATACAATGATATACACAAATATACTAAAGGTGTATACTTTCCGATAATGTTCCGAAATCCTTTCCCAACGCCAATTCAATTCATTAATCATTCATTTACGACACAAGGGTCACAACAACGCATTAAACAAACTAAACAAGATCAAATTCACATTCTTTCTCCCTCCTAGGGCTCACGGCCAAACACACCCTTCTCACACACACACGCCATGCACAAGCACAACACCATTCCATAATCTTCATGCAACATCAATCACTATAACATATAAACCCATTTCATAACATAAAATCATAGATTTCTCACCTTTTTCTTGAAAATCCGACTTGCCGCAAACGTTGTTCGTGTGCCAAACTAATTATACCCCGTTGAAGGGGGTCTTGAGTACTTCACAACTATGTAGAAACTAGGATTTTTGGACCTCAAACAAGACTAGCACAATTTTCTTTTTCTCTCTTTCTTAGTCTCGGTCGAAGCCCTCTTTTGTGGTGCTCTTGAATTTTGTTCTTTGTTCTTGATAATTCTAAGTGTAAGATGATATATATCCATATTATTAGTCATGTGCCTAGCACATGACATTAAAAGGATGGGTTTGGGCCATTGCTATGGCCGGCCACCCTCAATACTTTGGGCCTCAATTTTGTGTCATATTTTCTTGGCCCAATTCATAAAAAGTCCCGTTTTGTAATTCCCGAAACTAATTTCCGAAATTCCAAATTTACCCTCGGCCTTCCCCGATGTCTTAACATTAATGATTCCATAATCAACATAGTCATATTCACTAAAATCAAAATATTTCCTTATAACACACAAATCTTAATTATTTCTCGATTTCCAATTATACAAAAACACGGAACATAACACCGCTAGAACTGGGAATTCTCCCTCTGCCTCTACTATGGCCGACTGGCACATGTGAACCTGGCCCCATAGGGCGCACAGATGCTGAAGACCCGGTTGCCGACCCTGAAGGCTGGGTCCTACCTCTACCATGAACTGAGGGGAAATCACGCATGATATGGCCTGGTCGACCACATGAATAGCAAACATCTGAACCCAATCGGCATCGACCCCAATGCAACTTCCCACACTGGGAACATCGTAGTGCGGGTGGCCTCGCCTGACCCGAATCATCTCTAAACTGAGACCCCGAATAACTCTGACTCGGCCCGGAACGAATAGATCTATCGAATCTCTGGCCTAAAAATCGTGGAGGCGCAATAGTCATAGAATAGCCCAAGTGCCTAGAAATTTGCTATCTGTGCCCACCTCTAAACTCACTCATCGGACCTGAGGATCTGGCCCTCTTGCTATGACCCTTATCCTGCTCGCGTTCACTTCTCTGCTATTGTAAACTTTCTTCTAAGTTTTGAGCATGAGCCAGTGTTATAGCCCGTATTTTGTACGTTTGAATAATCCAGAGTCGTCGTGGGAAGTTAAGGGCGAAACCAATTTCAAAATTATATTAATGCACAAGTTGTTATAAATATTATTTATGACTGTTATTAGTATGGAAATATTGTGAGAGGCTAAGGACAAGAAGAGAAATTCGCAAAATGGCCTATGGAAATATTGCGGAAAGAATAGGGGCAAAATGGGAATTTTGCAAGGTCCAAGAAGTTCATGAAATGGCCATGTTGGCCGTGTGACATGCATGGTGCATGTCCAAATTTTATTAACTATAAGGGCTATTTGTGAATTAAAGAGAAGAAGGGGTTAAAACTTGCTTAAGAAGACAAATGGTCTTCTTTGACCATCTTTAAAGGAAAATTTAAAAAAACAAAATTAAAGAAACCTCTATAGAGGGGCATGTGCCCCTCACATGTTGGGACCTTACATATATATATATATGATTAAGTCTTGAAAGGAAGACAAAATTTTCATTTAATTCTAGAATTTTCAAGAAAAAGGAAACAAAGAAAGAAGGGGAGCCACCACCATGGCCATTTCGGCCAAGCTCTCCAATTTTTGCCCCTTGAAATTTTGCTCCTAAAATTATTTTCTTGTGGTATTCCTACTAATTCAAGGGTCCTCTACAACATGGTATAATTGTTTCGGAAG
Organism: Lycium barbarum; assembly: GCF_019175385.1. Taxonomy (NCBI): domain Eukaryota; kingdom Viridiplantae; phylum Streptophyta; class Magnoliopsida; order Solanales; family Solanaceae; genus Lycium; species Lycium barbarum. The sequence continues at coordinate 32,584,916 of NC_083339.1, read as the reverse complement.
ATAGGCCATCCGTTTCATTGTTTTTCGCACTTTGGTTGAGTAAAGAAGTTGGGAGGAAAAGGTAAGAATTAATCCTCTTTTATATGTTATAAATGGTTTGTGTATGTTGTGGTATGTGGAAATGGAAGAGCAGCATGAAAATATGCATGTTGGAGGCTTAGCCGTGTGTGTACATGTTGTGTAGGAAAAAAAAATGGAATAATTTTTATATGGTAATATGATTGTTGTTGATAAGTATCCTATGATGAAAATGAGAACTTGATGATTCAAGTTGGAGTTGAGATTAGTGTGTGTAGCCGTGTGTGTGTGTGGTGTGTAGAAATGATGAATTAAGTGCATTTAGCATGATTATGTGTTGTTGTGATGTGCAAAAAAAGGATGAAAATTATGGAATGTGTGTGTTGAAGGGCTGGCCGAAAATGGACTGTTTTGCATGTCAAAGAATGAACTAATTTTATTTAGTATGTTTGGGTTGTTGTGTTGTGGATTATGTGATGTAAATGAGAGCTTAATGATCTAAGATGGTGTCGTAATTGTTGCGGGGTGTTTTTGGAAGCCAATTTGAATCAAATGTAGTTTCTTGTAATCATGATAATAATGTTGTTAAAGTGTGGTTTGTTGGTGTAGTTTGTGAAGTTTGAAGAAAGAAATGTGTTGCGATGGTTCCTATGGAAGTTGGAAGATTTCGGGTTCCATGGTGCATTGTTGGGTTGTTTGAAAAATCGTGTCAATTGTTTAAAGCATTCGTTAATATTGTTTGAATGGTCTTGGATTAGTAATCGAATGCATAAACGTTGATATTAGTTGGAATATTGTGAAAGTTGTCGGATTATGTAAAAAGAGCGTTTAATGTTAGAATGTATTCTTGAATTGATTATTGATGCCATAGCTTGGTTGTTGGTTGGGTTTTTGTTGAATTGGGCCGAGCCATATTCTCGGGGTTGGTACATTTACAGGGGAGATGCTGCCGAAATTTCGGCAGAATATAAATGAATGTATTGAAAGGGTGAGGCAAGTACTTGACTGTCACGACCCAAACCCCGTGGGCCGCGACTGGTACCCTAACTGGATACCCATACGTACCTATCTGATCGAATTCGAATCATACAATTTTTTTTTTTTTGTTTCAAAACAGAAGTACGGAAATAGGCCGATACAAATACGGCACGCGCGCAACCATACGTATATATACATATATACCTGAACATACAGACATTTACAAGTAAGCCGATAAGGCTAACATACCGACGAAACCCGTAACCCACACATCTATCTACAGGCCTCTACAGACATACAAAATCATATGGCGGGACAGGGCCCCGCCGTACCCAGAATATACACACATACGGAGTACACAGAAGACAGAAAATATATACCAAAAGATATGCTCCGGGTCAAAGGAGCTCTTCAAGTAGCAGAGTCGGGAACCTACGCGGGCGGCGTATCACCTGGTGCGTCTGTACCTGCGGGCATGTAGCGCAGCCCCCGAAGAACGGGGGTCAGTACGGAAAATGTACCGAGTATGTAAAGCAGAAACATAACAGATATAAACATAGTCCGAACCGGAGTCACAGAAATATAACGGACAGAACCATAAATCAGACTGACGGACAGAGTTATGATCCAGACAGACATACAGAATCGTGTTCCATACAAATAAACAGAATTATAGTTCGGACAGACAGACGGAATCACAATACGGACGGATGGGCAGAATCAGAACCCATACGGACATACAGAGTCAGAATCCATACGGACATACAGAAATAGTCGAAGCACAGACGGACAGACAGTAGTATGTCAGACAGAATTATGCATGCAGAGTAGCACAGAGTCATACAAAATCATACAGAGGCGTGTGCTTTATAAGTACAGATAGCACACGCATATATTCATACAGATCCCGGCCCTGTCTGGGGGCGCGGTAACAGAACCCGGCCCTCTTAGTACGGGACGCGGTGGACAGACAGAATCATATCAGATCATATGCCATCCTGGCCGCCATCCCCATACACAGATCATACAGACATACAGATCCCGGCCCGTACGCCGAGGGACGCGGTGAACAATGCAGAGAAAATATGCACGATAACAGAACCTGGCCCGGGTCGCAGTGAAAGAATGCATTGAGACAGACACGAATCGATAAATGAGAAACCACCTACCTACAGACTCAACATACAGACTCGATCAATCAGAAGGGTGCCAAACGGCGAGCCAAAATCAGAATATCCAGATAGTATGCATAGCACGCGCTCATATCCTAGTTAGGAAGGCACGACAGATTATCAGAATGGGATACTCGGATGTTCAGAAATCATATTGTATAAATTACACAAAACTATCCATAATATTCACAAAATAATAGTTCAGAAGTTTTTGGAGAAGATCGGACCAAAACAGAAGTATTTTAAAAATCGTACCGGAAGTATCGGGCCTTGTGGGCCCACCTCGGACCAACCCGAGGCTACATACGTAAATTACTGATGATTGACCTTATGAGGTCACCCATACTCATTCGGAAGTGTCCCGACTCCGTTTGGGGAAGTTTTGTACCAAATCTCACTTTAAGGGCTATTTGTAAGAAAATAGGTTCAATTGAATTGAAGGAATTGGAGCGGTTTTCCGTCTCGAATTCCGGGGAACGGAGTCGGACCTAGGGCTCGCGGCCGAGCCTACCACGTCCAGAACATGCCTAGGAGCGTATAGAAGTGCTTCACATACCTCGATGGCGCCTTATGCTCGCTCGGCGTCAATCCAAATTTCGTCCAAAATCTGGAAATGGTCAAGTTTACCATTTGGTTAGTTTCATTCTTTCGATACTCTATCTTTACACATAATTGCCTACCGAAATTTCGGCAGCATTTCCTCTGTATATACGACATCCCCGAGACTTAGCTCGGCTCAATTCCTCAACACAACAACCCAGAGAAAACATCCAAACAACAGCAAACATCAATAAACACTGATTCATACACTATGGCATTATTAGCCATCTTTCGACACAACGAGTTATTTTTCGTTTTAAACTTGCATTTCCAACCAAAACTTATTATTTTCCTATCCATTATCCATCAAAATCATTACGACACACACATCGGAGGAATCCATACCATGTACACATAATATTCACAAGATATTCATAAAATTCACAAACATTCAACTTTCCATCAAGTCACTACTTTTCCAATCCCTTCCTAACTTTCAACATGCAAGCTCATCAACCCATTTTTTATATTCCAAGTTCATTGTCGTAAGCATAATTTGCCTCTTAACACTTTCATTTTCACTTATACACAAATCATCACAAAGTTAAATAATTTCCTTCAACAACTTAATAACCAATCTTCCATAACAACACAATTAACATGCTAACAAGATTCAATTCACCTTCCAACACCAACACACACCACACGGCCACACCTTAAAATTCTCAATTTTCCTTAATTCATTCAACTTTCATTTCTAATACAATTCCTACCACACTACAACTAGATTTCAACATAGTTTCAAGTCACCATAGACATGCAATCTATATATATGCATACGGCCAAACAAATGCAAACACACCTACTTGCAAACTTCCATATTTTTTACAAGTTCTTCTCATTTATACATACTACAACATAAATCAAACTCCATAACATAAGAAAATGAATTGTTTCTCACCTTTTCCTCAAGTTCTTCACTTGCCACCAAACTTGTCCTCTTGCCAAAATAATTGTACCAAGTTGTAGAGGACTTTGCACTTAGTAGTATTCCCACAAGAATAAGATTTTTGAACCCAAGATTAGGCTCCAACAATTTTTCTTTCTTTTCTTTCTTTCTTTCTTTCTCACCCGAAATGCCCTCTCTTCTTTTTTCCTCTTGCTTGTTCTTTCTCTTTCTTGAAGTTTCTAAGGATATACATTAGTATATAATGTCACATGATGAAATAATGGACTTGGGCCATTTGTAGCACTCTATGGCCGGTTGGGCCTTCCATTATTGGGCCTTGTTTTATTATTTTTGAGTCCAAATTGGTGGCTACATATTGTAATCCATGGGAAAAGTTTCCAAAATTCCAATTTTGCCCTTGGCCACCTTTCGTAATTCCACCCCATTGAATTCATAACCTAAACATGCATACAAAGTAAGGTCCAATTGTGGCCTTATTCATCACAAGTCAATTCACCTTGAATTTTTCGAATAAACAAATATGTCGGATGTAACATCCTCCCCCCCTTTAGAAACATTCGTCCTCGAATGTTAAATTGACTTTATGGGGTGTCATACTACTTCGGGAGGGTCCTCTTTGTGGTTGTCCTTCACCGACTTTCCGACATGGCTTCTTTACCATCATTATGGGGTGAAAATTTTTCATCATTGATTCAGATGCCTTCATAATATATCTTCTTGCACCCCACGCAATCGCCGAACCATAAGCTATATTCTTGTAACTGACAAACGCTTTCCAGACGTCATAGTCCGTATCATTTCTTGTTACCCTCCGGAGATTTCTACCACATCAATATAATCCCACTTCATACCAGACACTTCTTACCAACAGGTTCAGGACTGGAACCGGACGCCTAGAAGCATATCGGACGGATTTGAAATCAGAATCAGACTTACAGAAATGTATCATACAGAGTCGTACTTAGAATCAGACATGCGAAGATGTATCAGACAGATGCGTGATCAAAATTAGGCGTACAGAGGCACACCAGACGGATTTATATCCAGAGTCAGACATACAGAGGTGTGTCAGACAGAGTCGTAATCGGAGTTAATTGTACAGAGATATGTCAGACAGGAACGTATTCAGAATCAATCATACAAATCGTCTTGGGTGTCGCTTATTGACTTTTTCAAAGATTCTTCTTATTTGCCCTTTTTATCTCTCTTCTTCCCTACTATCCATACACTCTTTCCTTTTACAACCATCGCCATACCAGACTAACTTATGATGTAATTGGGCGTTTTCTATCCCCTGATAACATTCGGGTCGTTGCTGACTGTTATCCAGATTCGCTAAATTTTCCGAGTGGTATCGCACCCTTTGCTTTTTGCCCATTTAATCCGCGTCGGACTATGTGGTGTCTGTAAAGGCGCTAATTACTCCATACATTCTCTTTTCCTTTAAATTACCCCAAATTTTCATTTATATCAGTCATACCTGCACTTGTGCAAAACTTTGCATTACTTCCCAGGGGGTCACCCATCCCAGAATTGCTATGGCCTGAGCACGCTTAACTCCGAAACTTTCATGCATTTCGACACGTTAGGGCTAATATAATTTCGTCGATTGCCCCTCACGACCTTTGTCACGTAATTTTAGAGTACATCGGGGTCTTCGCAGATTTTCTGAAAAATTTTGGTAGCGGGTCCCACCCCCGGCTAAGTCATACCATTACCATATTGCCTTTCTGAATCTCGGTATCTACCAAATTAACATTTATCTTACTATTTCTAATACCCAGAAGTATGAGATCACGTGATTCAACAAAATACAAAATTATCCATACATACATTTCTCAAAAAGGTTTGGCTGGCGTACCTGGGCGTGCACTCGAAGACGCTCCTGGATCCTGCCGGCCGGTTAAAGCAAACACGCGGTTCGAAGGACCGCTGTATCCAGAAGCTGCACCACGTCCTCTGCCACGACCCGCTGGCGCTGGTGCTGGTGCTCCTCGCCCCGCAGGGCGCATGGCTGCTGAAGGAGAAGATGAGCCTGCAACGGACCCAGCAGGCCGGGCTGAACCCGAACTGCCCTTAAGTGGGCACTCTCTGACTCGATGGTCTGGGCTCCCACAAAAATAACAAGCGCCCGTAGCGCGGTAACACTCCCCCGGGTGGGGCCTCCCACAATAAGAACACGGGGGTATGGGTGGCCTCGACTGACCGGGACCTCTGGAGCTCTGTCCTGCGAACTGTGGGGGCGTACTGTAGGCTGGCTGGGACGAATACCTATTTCTCTGCCGCTGGGAAGGCTCGCTCTGAAATCCCTCTGAATACCCAGCCGATCTGGCTCTCTTAGGCTGGCCCCTGTCGTAACCCCTATCAGGCCGACGTTCCCTACGTCGGTCCTCCATGCCCTGGGCGTGTGCCTGTACCCGGGCTACATGCATCCCTGGCTGAGCAGCCACAGCCAAACAACCATCAATCAGATAAGAGTCCAGTCCCATCACATACCTGTGCACCCTGTCGGCCATCTCAGCTACTATGGTGGGTGCATACCTAGCCAGTGAGTCGAACTCTAGGCTGTACTCGCGAACACTTCTACCATTCTGTCTCAAGTTCAAGAATCGATCAACCCTAGCTCTTCGTAGCTCTGGTGGTAGAAAATGGTCAAGAAAGGCCTTAGTAAATTCGGCCCATACCGCTGCGGGCGCGTCGGCACCCCTGGAGAGCTGCCAAGACTCATACCAATTTGCTGCCACCTCATACAGTCGATACGAAGCCAACTCCACAGACTCAGTCGGCGAAGCCTTAATCAATCGCAGTGTGCTCTCCATCTTTCTGATGAACTCCTGGGGGTCCTCCTCAGATTTTTTCCCGGAGAATTCTGGAGGATTACATGTCAAAAACTCGCGAGCCCTGGAGCTCTCATACCTGTCCGCACGACCACCCCCAAATCCATGCCTACGAACCTGCTCCGCCATTAGTGTGGTCAATAACTGAACCGCATCTCGCATGGCCCTACTCTCCGCCCCTGCCGGTGGAGCTGGAGGCTCGGGCGCTGGAACCTCAGGAGCTTGCGGTGGAGCCGTCTCCCGATTAGCAGCCCCTGCTGTTCTGATATCCTCTCGCGAAGGGGGTGTAACAGACCCAGACGACGGGGGCACATCCTCAAGTGCAGGCTGAAAACTGGCCCTGGTAACCCTCGGGGCCTGGCTGGTCTCTCCTGCCTCAATCCTGGCCTTGCCCTTCTGGGCAGCTGTTGCCTTCTTCGGAGGCATCACTGAAACATAGCAGATCGTTAGGAGAGGTTCATCCTACTAATACAGTTCTATCGCACGATCTAAAGATCCAAAGAAGGGTAACATCCTAAATGCCCTGTAGCTTCCTGTTTATAGATGTGGTGCACAACACATCGATAAACAAGACTCTACTAGACACGGCCTGTAGACATACCGAGGACTAACCGCTCTGATACCACTTTTGTCACGACCCAAACCCCGTGGGCCGCGACTGGTACCCTAACTGGATACCCATACGTACATATCTGATCGAATTCGAATCATACAAATTTTTTTTTTTTGTTTCAAAACAGAAGTACGGAAATAGGCCGATACAAATACGGCACGCGCGCAACCATACGTATATATACATATATACCTGAACATACAGACATTTACAAGTAAGCCGATAAGGCTAACATACCGACGAAACCCGTAACCCACACATCTATCTACAGGCCTCTACAGACATACAAAATCATATGGCGGGACAGGGCCCCGCCGTACCCAGAATATACACACATACGGAGTACACAGAAGACAGAAAATATATACCAAAAGATATGCTCCGGGTCAAAGGAGCTCTTCAAGTAGCAGAGTCGGGAACCTACGCGGGCGGCGTATCACCTGGTGCGTCTGTACCTGCGGGCATGTAGCGCAGCCCCCGAAGAACGGGGGTCAGTACGGAAAATGTACCGAGTATGTAAAGCAGAAACATAACAGATATAAACATAGTCCGAACCGGAGTCACAGAAATATAACGGACAGAACCATAAATCAGACTGACGGACAGAGTTATGATCCAGACAGACATACAGAATCGTGTTCCATACAAATAAACAGAATTATAGTTCGGACAGACAGACGGAATCACAATACGGACGGATGGGCAGAATCAGAACCCATACGGACATACAGAGTCAGAATCCATACGGACATACAGAAATAGTCGAAGCACAGACGGACAGACAGTAGTATGTCAGACAGAATTATGCATGCAGAGTAGCACAGAGTCATACAAAATCATACAGAGGCGTGTGCTTTATAAGTACAGATAGCACACGCATATATTCATACAGATCCCGGCCCTGTCTGGGGGCGCGGTAACAGAACCCGGCCCTCTTAGTACGGGACGCGGTGGACAGACAGAATCATATCAGATCATATGCCATCCTGGCCGCCATCCCCATACACAGATCATACAGACATACAGATCCCGGCCCGTACGCCGAGGGACGCGGTGAACAATGCAGAGAAAATATGCACGATAACAGAACCTGGCCCGGGTCGCAGTGAAAGAATGCATTGAGACAGACACGAATCGATAAATGAGAAACCACCTACCTACAGACTCAACATACAGACTCGATCAATCAGAAGGGTGCCAAACGGCGAGCCAAAATCAGAATATCCAGATAGTATGCATAGCACGCGCTCATATCCTAGTTAGGAAGGCACGACAGATTATCAGAATGGGATACTCGGATGTTCAGAAATCATATTGTATAAATTACACAAAACTATCCATAATATTCACAAAATAATAGTTCAGAAGTTTTTGGAGAAGATCGGACCAAAACAGAAGTATTTTAAAAATCGTACCGGAAGTATCGGGCCTTGTGGGCCCACCTCGGACCAACCCGAGGCTACATACGTAAATTACTGATGATTGACCTTATGAGGTCACCCATACTCATTCGGAAGTGTCCCGACTCCGTTTGGGGAAGTTTTGTACCAAATCTCACTTTAAGGGCTATTTGTAAGAAAATAGGTTCAATTGAATTGAAGGAATTGGAGCGGTTTTCCGTCTCGAATTCCGGGGAACGGAGTCGGACCTAGGGCTCGCGGCCGAGCCTACCACGTCCAGAACATGCCTAGGAGCGTATAGAAGTGCTTCACATACCTCGATGGCGCCTTATGCTCGCTCGGCGTCAATCCAAATTTCGTCCAAAATCTGGAAATGGTCAAGTTTACCATTTGGTTAGTTTCATTCTTTCGATACTCTATCTTTACACATAATTGCCTACCGAAATTTCGGCAGCATTTCCTCTGTATATACGACATCCCCGAGACTTAGCTCGGCTCAATTCCTCAACACAACAACCCAGAGAAAACATCCAAACAACAGCAAACATCAATAAACACTGATTCATACACTATGGCATTATTAGCCATCTTTCGACACAACGAGTTATTTTTCGTTTTAAACTTGCATTTCCAACCAAAACTTATTATTTTCCTATCCATTATCCATCAAAATCATTACGACACACACATCGGAGGAATCCATACCATGTACACATAATATTCACAAGATATTCATAAAATTCACAAACATTCAACTTTCCATCAAGTCACTACTTTTCCAATCCCTTCCTAACTTTCAACATGCAAGCTCATCAACCCATTTTTTATATTCCAAGTTCATTGTCGTAAGCATAATTTGCCTCTTAACACTTTCATTTTCACTTATACACAAATCATCACAAAGTTAAATAATTTCCTTCAACAACTTAATAACCAATCTTCCATAACAACACAATTAACATGCTAACAAGATTCAATTCACCTTCCAACACCAACACACACCACACGGCCACACCTTAAAATTCTCAATTTTCCTTAATTCATTCAACTTTCATTTCTAATACAATTCCTACCACACTACAACTAGATTTCAACATAGTTTCAAGTCACCATAGACATGCAATCTATATATATGCATACGGCCAAACAAATGCAAACACACCTACTTGCAAACTTCCATATTTTTTACAAGTTCTTCTCATTTATACATACTACAACATAAATCAAACTCCATAACATAAGAAAATGAATTGTTTCTCACCTTTTCCTCAAGTTCTTCACTTGCCACCAAACTTGTCCTCTTGCCAAAATAATTGTACCAAGTTGTAGAGGACTTTGCACTTAGTAGTATTCCCACAAGAATAAGATTTTTGAACCCAAGATTAGGCTCCAACAATTTTTCTTTCTTTTCTTTCTTTCTTTCTTTCTCACCCGAAATGCCCTCTCTTCTTTTTTCCTCTTGCTTGTTCTTTCTCTTTCTTGAAGTTTCTAAGGATATACATTAGTATATAATGTCACATGATGAAATAATGGACTTGGGCCATTTGTAGCACTCTATGGCCGGTTGGGCCTTCCATTATTGGGCCTTGTTTTATTATTTTTGAGTCCAAATTGGTGGCTACATATTGTAATCCATGGGAAAAGTTTCCAAAATTCCAATTTTGCCCTTGGCCACCTTTCGTAATTCCACCCCATTGAATTCATAACCTAAACATGCATACAAAGTAAGGTCCAATTGTGGCCTTATTCATCACAAGTCAATTCACCTTGAATTTTTCGAATAAACAAAAATGTCGGATGTAACATTGACGAAGGAACTAATGAATGGATGAACTCTCTTGCATGTAGGCAAACAAGTTGGATGCACAAGCGTAACTAGTTGGTCGCGGCACAGGTATGTAAGGCTTACCCTTTCTTTCTTTGGCATGTCCTAGAGCCAAGTAAGGTATAATGCGATATGCTGCCTTGGGGTAACTCTGTTCTGTGATGCTGAGTCTGATTATGATTCTAATTCACTTCTTGACCTGAGTTTGTGATCCTAGTTCATCCCTTGATATAGGTATTTGATATAAGTATTTTGATATAAGTATTTTGGTACAAGTATTCTTATATACGTATTTTGATATAAGTATTCTGATATAAGTATTTTGATATAAGTGTCTTGATATAAGCATTTTGATATCAGTCTTCTGATATAAGTGTGTCGATATGAGTATTTTGATATAAGTATTCTGATGTAAGTATGCTGATATAAGTATTCCGATATAAGTATCCTGATATGAGAATTCCGAAATCAGTATCCTGATAAGAGCATTCTGATATGTTTATTCTGGTTCGAGAACTTCTGTAAGATTTAATGTCCCTAACTTCCGTATACGATCTCGGATAGCTCTGAAATGTTCGAAGAGGTTTCTGTATCAAGACGTCTATAATTTTCTTATACGTAAGTATGGTTCCAAAATCTTTATTTGATCTGATTCGTAAGGACATCTGAAGGTGTCTGATATGACTATGACTCTGATTCCCCGAAAAAGGCTTCTGAAACGCTTATAAAGCGTTTTGTACTTCGAACGCACGTAACTTTCTCATACTACATCGGATTGACCTGAAATCTGTTGCAAGTTCCCAGGTATCGGTAAGTATACTGCTCTGTCGAGTCCTGATTCCTATGCATGTGGTTTCTCACGACTCTGCTCGTGCATGACTCAATGTATCTTTCACTGCGTCCCGGGCCAGGTTCTGTTATGTCCTCGTGTGTCCGCTACGATATGATTCACTGCGTCCCGGGCCAGGTTCTGTTATTGTGCGCATTCCTCTGCATTGTTCACCGCGTCCCTCATAGGCGGGCCGGGCTCTGTTATATGGTATGATGATATGATGATATGGGGTGGTGGCCAGGATGGCATATGATCTGTCTGTTCACCGCGTCCCGTACTAGAGGGCCGGGCTTTGTTACCGCACCCCTCACTGGAGGGTCGGGTTCTGATATATGCATATATGATACATGAATTTGATATATGATGATTCTGTTTACCGCGTCCCTTATCACAGGGCCGGGTTCTGTTATACGCATATGTGACATACGATTCTGAGTATTCTGTATGTTCTGCATTCCGTCCGATATATGGCATCATCTGTACGTTCTGTATTCCGTCCGATATATGACATCATCTGAGTAATCTGTACGTTCTGTATACCGTCCGATATATGACATCATCTGAGTATTCAGTACGTTCTGTACTCCGTCTGACGTATGACCTTATCTGTGCGTTCTGTGCGTTCTGTACGTGCCACACTCCTTCTGACATCTGGTATCGGTATGTGCGATCTGTGTCTGGAAAGTAAGTATGTCGGCATTCGGTATGCTCTGTATGATTTTGTTACGCTCTGTATGATTTGTACGGTCTGTATGATCTGTATTGGTCGGTATGGTCTGTGTTGGTCTGTATGGTCGGTATTGGTCTGTATGATCTGTGTCTGAGAAGTAAGTAATTCGGCAATCTGGATAATATGCTCACCCTTGGTACTGTTTGTTTCGATTATGGTTCAGTTTTCTGTATTCTATGCCTTACATACTCAGTACATATTCCGTACTGACACCTGTTCTTTGGGGGCTGCGTTTCATGCCGCGCAGGTACTCCCAGACGAGATGAGGACACTATAAAAGATATTTCAGCAATGGTGGCGAACTCCATTTGCTCTTGGAGAACTGCCAAGTCAGGGTATGGTATATGTGTTATGGTTTCTGTATGGTGTTAGAGGCTTTGCAGACAGCGTCGTGGGTATGGTGTGTCAGTCTGTAAGCGGCTCCATCAGCCGATATGTTGGTCTGTGTTGTGTATTGAATTGTGTATGACTATAGATTTGTTCGCTTGGAAGATTCGAGAAGGAAAATTTTCTGAAAAGAATATTTCTAAAAAAAAAAATTGCAATGTATTTTATCTGATTTGATTTAAAAGTTTGGCGTAACTTTATGTGCAGCAAGAGTCTGAGGGTTCGCTCGACCCTAAGTAAGGGTCGGGTGCCCATCACACCCTAGTAAGGTCGGGGTGTGACAAAGTGGTATCAGAGCAGGTCGGTCTAAGGGTTGTCTGCAAAGTCGTGCCCGGTAGAGTCTTGTTTATGGGTGTGTAGCGCGCCACACTTATAAACAGGAGGCTACGGGGTATCTAGGAATTGTTGACCTTCTTTGTGCCATAGATCGTGCGATAGAGCCCCGATATAGGGAAACGAGACCCCAAATGTAAGCCTTACATACGTTGGGGAAAAGGTGAATAATGATATGGAAGGCCACGGAGGTAAGTTTTGACATGTTCGTTCTGTTATCAGAAACCGGAAGCCCTGTACGACAGTGATTTGGTATGATATGATATGATCCCATATGAAATGACACGACGCGATATAATACGATATGATATGATGCGATACGATATGATATGATATAACAAGACATGATATGACATAATATGACATGATATGGTCTGATATGAGGTAATATGATATGATACGATGTGAAACGATATATAAAGGCCCTGGCCGGCTGGAACATGTTATATATATGTACGATCCGTGCGATGTTGTTGATATTTGTAGTGTGTGAGTGAATTCCGAATAGTAAGGGTTGGAAAAGGGTAAAATGGTAATTGCAAGGATAGAACGGGTTACAGAAATGTCTCGGAATCTATGAGACCTTGATCTGCTCCGGATCAGGTAATAAAGGTTATAAGGGAAAGTGGACGCGATTATATCGGCCCTAAGGCACCGAAATCCATCAAAGTTTCGAGGTTAACCGTGCTCAGGCGGGGCAATTTCATGATGGGTGACCCCCTGGGAAGTTTTCTAAAAATTTTGTAAAAATTCAGATGTGAGCAGAAGGTCAGGAGCTGGAGTAATCCAAGAGAAATTTATTGTATACGGAATGGTTGGGAAACCATACGAGGTCACATAGAATGCGACAGGCTAGACTAGAAAAGAAACAGAAAGTGCAGTGTAGTTTTGGAATTTGGATAGGCTTGAATAGCGTCTGAAGGTAATTTGTGGCTCAGTTGATACTAATTATATGTGTATATGTATATGAACATGAATGGTATCTCCTATGTCAGGATATCGACGGAAAATGAAAGGAAAACTTATGATAAGGAATTTTGCTATGTTGTGCACGGAGTTGAAAAGAAGAACTGTTGGCTTATAAGGAGCCCCTTAAAGGGGGGGAGGCCATATTAGGCTTACAAGGAATAGCGATGAACGAAATGAGCGTCCCCATATGAAGTCAAAGACAAGTATGCCTGTATCGAGAGATACGAGAAGAGACTAAGGAAGAGTTGTAGTAAGAATCTAAAAGTGTGACTTATGTTAAGATACGGTCACGAAACAATAACAGAAAAGAGATGACCTGAGAAGGACAAGGAAAATATGTCGGCCCAGCCAAATAGAAAACTCATGGCACAGAATAAGGACCCATATAAGGATGGAGAGACTCGATTATATGAAATGGGCATGGAGAAACGGGCAACTATAAAACAAACCCCCTCCCGAAGTGCTACGAGTCCCCAAAAGGCCAGTTGAACATTCGAGGACGAATGTTCTAAAGGGGGGGAGGATGTTATAGCCCGTATTTTGTACGTTTGGATAATTCAGAGTCGTCGTGGGAAGTTAAGGGCGAAACCAATTTCAAAATTATATTAATGCACAAGTTGTTATAAATATTATTTATGACTGTTATTAGTATGGAAATATTGTGAGAGGCTAAGGACAAGAAGAGAAATTCGCAAAATGGCCTATGGAAATATTGCGGAAAGAATAGGGGCAAAATGGGAATTTTGCAAGGTCCAAGAAGTTCATGAAATGGCCATGTTGGCCGTGTGACATGCATGGTGCATGTCCAAATTTTATTAACTATAAGGGCTATTTGTGAATTAAAGAGAAGAAGGGGTCAAAACTTGCTTAAGAAGACAAATGGTCTTCTTTGACCAACTTTAAAGGAAAATTTAAAAAAACAAAATGAAAGAAACCTCTAGAGAGGGGCATGTGTCCCTCACATGTTGGGACCTTACATATATATATATGATTAAGTCTTGAAAGGAAGACAAAATTTTCATTTTAATTCTAGAATTTTCAAGAAAAAGGAAACAAAGAAAGAAGGGGAGCCACCACCATGGCCATTTCGGCCAAGCTCTCCAATTTTTGCCCCTTGAAATTTTGCTCCTAAAATTATTTTCTTGTGGTATTCCTACTAATTCAAGGGTCCTCTACAACATGGTATAATTGTTTCGGAAGATAGGCCATCCGTTTCATTGTTTTCCGCACTTTGGTTGAGTAAAGAAGTTGGGAGGAAAAGGTAAGAATTAATCCTCTTTTATATGTTATAAATGGTTTGTGTATGTTGTGGTATGTGGAAATGGAAGAGAAGCATGAAAATATGCATGTTGGAGGCTTAGCCGTGTGTGTACATGTTGTGTAGGAAAAACAAAATGGAATAATTTTTATATGGTAATATGATTGTTGTTGATAAGTATCCTATGATGAAAATGAGAACTTGATGATTCAAGTTGGAGTTGAGATTAGTGTGTGTAGCCGTGTGTGTGTGTGGTGTGTAGAAATGATGAATTAAGTGCATTTAGCATGATTATGTGTTGTTGTGATGTGCAAAAAAAGGATGAAAATTATGGAATGTGTGTGTTGAAGGGCTGGCCGAAAATGGACTGTTTTGCATGTCAAAGAATGAACTAATTTTATTTAGTATGTTTGGGTTGTTGTGTTGTGGATTATGTGATGTAAATGAGAGCTTAATGATCTAAGATGGTGTCGTAATTGTTGCGGGGTGTTTTTGGAAGCCAATTTGAATCAAATGTAGTTTCTTGTAATCATGATAATAATGTTGTTAAAGTGTGGTTTGTTGGTGTAGTTTGTGAAGTTTGAAGAAAGAAATGTGTTGCGATGGTTCCTATGGAAGTTGGAAGATTTCGGGTTCCATGGTGCATTGTTGGGTTGTTTGAAAAATCGTGTCAATTGTTTAAAGCATTCGTTAATATTGTCTGAATGGTCTTGGATTAGTAATCGAATGCATAAACATTGATATTAGTTGGAATATTGTGAACGTTGTCGGATTATGTAAAAAGAGCGTTTAATGTTAGAATGTATTCTTGAATTGATTATTGATGCCATAGCTTGGTTGTTGGTTGGGTTGTTGTTGAATTGGGCCTAGCCATATTCTCAGGGTTGGTACATTTACAGGGGAGATGCTGCCGAAATTTTGGCAGAATATAAATGAATGTATTGAAAGGGTGAGGCAAGTACTTGACGAAGGAACTAATGAATGGATGAACTCTCTTGCATGTAGGCAAACAAGTTGGATGCACAAGCGTAACTAGTTGGTCGCGGCACAGGTATGTAAGGCTTACCCTTTCTTTCTTTGGCATGTCCTAGAGCCAAGTAAGGTATAATGTGATATGCTGCCTTGGGGTAACTCTGTTCTGTGATGCTGAGTCTGATTATGATTCTAATTCACTTCTTGACCTGAGTTTGTGATCCTAGTTCATCCCTTGATATAGGTATTTGATATAAGTATTTTGATATAAGTATTTTGGTACAAGTATTCTTATATACGTATTTTGATATAAGTATTCTGATATAAGTATTTTGATATAAGTGTCTTGATATAAGCATTTTGATATCAGTCTTCTGATATAAGTGTGTCGATATGAGTATTTTGATATAAGTATTCTGATGTAAGTATGCTGATATAAGTATTCCGATATAAGTATCCTGATATGAGAATTCCGAAATCAGTATCCTGATAAGAGCATTCTGATATGTTTATTCTGGTTCGAGAACTTCTGTAAGATTTAATGTCCCTAACTTCCGTATACGATCTCGGATAGCTCTGAAATGTTCGAAGAGGTTTCTGTATCAAGACGTCTATAATTTTCTTATACGTAAGTATGGTTCCAAAATCTTTATTTGATCTGATTCGTAAGGACATCTGAAGGTGTCTGATATGACTATGACTCTGATTCCCCGAAAAAGGCTTCTGAAACGCTTATAAAGCGTTTTGTACTTCGAACGCACGTAACTTTCTCATACTACATCGGATTGACCTGAAATCTGTTGCAAGTTCCCAGGTATCGGTAAGTATACTGCTCTGTCGAGTCCTGATTCCTATGCATGTGGTTTCTCACGACTCTGCTCGTGCATGACTCAATGTATCTTTCACTGCGTCCCGGGCCAGGTTCTGTTATGTCCTCGTGTGTCCGCTACGATATGATTCACTGCGTCCCGGGCCAGGTTCTGTTATTGTGCGCATTCCTCTGCATTGTTCACCGCGTCCCTCATAGGCGGGCCGGGCTCTGTTATATGGTATGATGATATGATGATATGGGGTGGTGGCCAGGATGGCATATGATCTGTCTGTTCACCGCGTCCCGTACTAGAGGGCCGGGCTTTGTTACCGCACCCCTCACTGGAGGGTCGGGTTCTGATATATGCATATATGATACATGAATTTGATATATGATGATTCTGTTTACCGCGTCCCTTATCACAGGGCCGGGTTCTGTTATACGCATATGTGACATACGATTCTGAGTATTCTGTATGTTCTGCATTCCGTCCGATATATGGCATCATCTGTACGTTCTGTATTCCGTCCGATATATGACATCATCTGAGTAATCTGTACGTTCTGTATACCGTCCGATATATGACATCATCTGAGTATTCAGTACGTTCTGTACTCCGTCTGACGTATGACCTTATCTGTGCGTTCTGTACGTGCCACACTCCTTCTGACATCTGGTATCGGTATGTGCTATCTGTGTCTGGAAAGTAAGTATGTCGGCATTCGGTATGCTCTGTATGATTTTGTTACGCTCTGTATGATTTGTACGGTCTGTATGATCTGTATTGGTCGGTATGGTCTGTGTTGGTCTGTATGGTCGGTATTGGTCTGTATGATCTTTGTCTGAGAAGTAAGTAATTCGGCAATCTGGATAATATGCTGACCCTTGGTACTGTTTGTTTCGATTATGGTTCTGTTTTCTGTATTCTATGCCTTACATACTCAGTACATATTCCGTACTGACCCCTGTTCTTTGGGGGCTGCGTTTCATGCCGCGCAGGTACTCCCAGACGAGATAAGGACACTATAAAAGATATTTCAGCAATGGTGGCGAACTCCATTTGCTCTTGGAGGACTGCCAAGTCAGGGTATGGTATATGTGTTATGGTTTCTGTTTGGTGTTAGAGGCTTTGCAGACAGCGTCGTGGGTATGGTGTGTCAGTCTGTAAGCGGCTCCATCAGCCGATATGTTGGTCTGTGTTGTGTATTGAATTGTGTATGACTACAGATTTGTTCGCTTGGAAGATTCGAGTAGGAAAAATTTCTGAAAAGAATATTTTTGAAAAAAAAATTAAAAAAAAAAATTGCAATGTATTTTATCTGATTTGATTTAAAAGTTTGGCGTAACTTTATGTGCAGCAAGAGTCTGAGGGTTCGCTCGGCCCTAAGTAAGGGTCGGGTGCCCATCACACCCTAGTAAGGTCGGGGTGTGACAGCCTGAATGCGTGCAATATCCATATTTTCCTGAAGGGACGCAGTCAAGCACCTATCCATCAAATGCGGCCCTAGGCCTTTCACAAATCGGTGCACTCGGTCACCCATATCTGCTACCATGGCCGAAGCATACCTAGCCAAGGAATTGAAGCGGAGACTATACTCTAGAGCACTCATGCTACCTTGCCTCAAATTTAAGAACTTATCGGCTCTAGCTCGCCGAACTTCTGTAGGCATATAGTGTCGGAGAAAAGCATCAACAAACTCTTGCCATACCGGGGGAGGTGCATTGGCTCCCAGTGAAGCCATCCAAACCGTGTACCATTGGATCGAGACATCTCTCAATCTATACGACGCTAACTCCACCAATTCGGTGTCCGAAGCATGTATCAATCGAAGTGTCCTCAACATGCCATCAATGAAGTCCTGAGGGTCCTCCTCCGGCTTGGATCCAAAGAATTTCGGAGGGTTTAAGGTAATGAAGTCACGGGCCCTTGCGCTAACAGCCCTATCACCCTGCCTTTTACTTTGTCGCTGAGTCTGGGGAGTAACTAACTGAGTAAGAAAATGTATGGCCTCTTTTACATCTTGGCCTGAAGCATCCGGTGGAGGAGCCGGAGGTGCTGGAGCAGGAGCTGAGGCTCCCTCACGCTCCTCTAATATAGGTACTGAACGGGAGGACTAAGATTGAGCTGCACTCTGGGACTCACTTTCCTCCACTACCGGTGGTGGTGCTCTTTCAGCCCACATTTCTGCCACCGTCTTGCCCTTTTGGGATGCTGTAGCCTTTCTCTTTACAGGCATTTCTGAAATACACAACACAAGATTAAGGAACAAGAATTTCTTATAGCATAGCTCTATTGCACGATTCTTATGAGGAAAGAAGGTCAAACATTCCTAAAATGCCCGCAGCTTCTTGTTTATGTCACACCCCGACTTTACTAGGGTGTGATGGGCACCCGACCCCATACTCGGAGCCGAGCGAACCCGCTGACTCTTATTACGTACTTAATTTCCTTAGACTCTTACATTAATAAGAAATGAAAAACATAGTTAAGTTTTCAAAATCTTTCTTTTGTTGTTCTCAAATCAAACAAAACCTGTGGTCATGTGGAATCTGTAACATAATATATAAAGACACATAGGCTGGTGAAGCCGCTTTTAAGACTGACATACTACACCCACGACACTGTCTGCAAAGTCTCTAACTTCGAACAAGACATCATAGCATAGTACGCTGACTCGGCTACACTCCAGGGCCAAATGGAGCTCGCCAACTTCGCTGGAACATCTTCTATAATAACTTCAACTCATCTGGGTGTACCTGCGCGGCATGAAACGCAGCCCCCGAAGAAGAGGGGTCAGTACGAGCAATGTACTGAGTATGTAAGGCATAAATAATAACATGTTAATATGAACATAACATGAACAACAATATAGTAAGGAAATCTGGAAAATAAGAGAAGAGATATAACTGTGACTGCTTGCCTCTTAAGGCGGAATCATGCATGCTCACTTTTACTTTTATATATACATACATAACCTATCTGCATCACATAACATCATTAGCCGGCGTCCGGGCCTCCCGCGTCCGGGGTAATCATCTCGTGCCGCCCACTAGTGGTGATCGTGCCCGGCCCTCTAGGCTCGGTGTGAACATAGCAGCCCGCCTTAGCGATGACATGCCCTGCCATCTAGGCGCGGTGTAAACATAGCAGCCCGCCTTAGCGGTGACATGCCCGGCCATCTAGGCGCGGTGTAATCATCCATCATAAGCATGCATAAGAGCCCAACCAAAAGCTATAACTCTATCGGAGTGACGTAAGGTCGGAACCCTCTGATTACATTATGGAATAACCATGATCACTTTGTCTCACCTTGAAGGAACGATAATTATAAGGCGAGACTATCAACGATAGATAGCATTAAGGGAAAACATAAAATAAGATTATAAGCCTCATAAGACATTAATTCATATACTTTGGAGTCTTTAGAAAATAGAGTCGTAACAAGGAATAAAATTGAAATCAAGAATTAGCTCATTGTTCTTATATTCATATTGAATCCTTAGCTTAAGACTTTAGACATGAAACCATTCTTGTCATAAGCATTCTAGACATATTCTCTTCTCTGACATCCTCGTTATCATTACCAATGCATATTCATCGTTATAGTCACATAAGTTTACAAAATCGTGAAGCTTTGTTTTGGAAAAGTATAGACATTTTGGAAAACATTTACGGGTTTTCAAGAAAGGAATCATACCTTCGAGTCATAAACAACTAACTTTTGAAAACAAGGAAAAATATGGAAATACTTATGAAATCATAAACTAGGGATCATGCCTTTGAAAGAAAGGGACGAGGCTTAACATACCTGCGTCGCGCCTTACTAGCTACACTTATTCGCCCAAACTTGTTAGTCTACATTCAAGAAGATTGATACTATCGTTAGATTCATCGGCACATATACTTGTCTTAGCCTTTCAAGTACATTCACTTATGGTCTGCCCAAATTTCGGCAGCACCTCCCCTGTAAATACACCATCCCCGAGATTCTAACTCGGCCAATTTTAATCAACAACAATCCGGGAATTCAACCCGGCCAAACTATCAACAACAATACCAACAATTATTCTAGCAACACTTCAACATTCAATTCTATTCAATTCAATTCAATTCAATTCAATTCACATGACTTTCAAAACGATTCAATCAACATACTACTTCATCCAACACTTTCCAATTTGAACAAGAACAATAACAACTTAATTCCTTCTTTCAAATTTAATCACCACAACCCAACTTACAACCTTCCAAACAAATGTCTCACTTCCAAGTTCATGCATTATATTTATATCCTATACATTATCACATATAAGAAACCATACCAATGTCACACTAACTTTTTCCATAATCCACAAACAATCACAACTTCACTTCTAGCCATTAAATTCTCATTTTACATCATGGAATTCACAACGACATCAACTAGAATATCAAATGAAATCAATTCATCATAGCTTACAGAAACATCACCATTCTCGGCCACAACACTACATACATATTTCCACGAATTTTCCATCTTTTTCTATACATTACAACAACAAGCAACACACTACATAAAATTAATTCAATCTTCCCACACCACAACGCATACACACGGCCACAACTCCACATCCACATTTTCATGACTTTCATTCATTTCTACGCACTACAACATGTACCAAACATCCATGACACATAAAGGAAGATTGAATACATACCTTTTTCCTTCAACATCTCACTTGGCCAGGGTTGTGATTTTGCAACAAGGAATGATTTTCTTGCTCCAACAATTGTACCATGTTGAAGAGGACCCTTGAATTAGTAGGAATACATGAAGAAACTAATTTTTGGAACAAGATTTCAAGGGGGCAAAATTGCTCTCCCTTGGCCGAATTTTCCTTCTTTCTCCTCCTTCTTTCTTTTGTTTTTGTTCTTTCTTTCTCTTCAATAAAATGATGACTTCTCCCACATATATATATACAAATATAATTCTTACACTCATGTGAGGGGCACATGCCCTTTTTCTAAATTTTTCTAGAAATTTCCTCCTCTTTTTTTGAATTTTCTAACATGGTCAAAGAAGACCAATTGTCTTCTTATATAAACTTTAGTCCATGTATTTTATTATTATTTATAATTAACCCCCTTCTCCATTTTCTAGAGTTTTCTTCTTTTTTTAAAAAAATTAACAAAGATGCCCCTTTTGTCTTCCCATGCAAGCTTTGGCCTTTTCAAGACTTTTCTTGAACTTTTGTGAGATTCCTATTTTGCCCCTAGGCTTCCACAATATTACCATGAACCATTTTGCAATTTCTCCTTTTTACCCTTAACCTTTCTCAATATTTCCATACTACCAATGTTCGTAAATAATATTTATAACCAACTTGTACATTAAAATAAATTTGGAAGATGGTCATTCCCTTAACTTACCACGACTACCATGAAATATCCGAACGCACAAAATACGGGGTATAACATCCTCCCCCCCTTTAGAACATTCGTCCTCGAATGTTCAACTGATCTTGTGGGGTGTCATAATACTTCGGGAGGGTCCCTTTTATAGTCGTTCTTCTCTTCGTGCTCGTTCCTTGTCCTTCACCCTACTTTCTTTATGATCGAACTCCTCGGTCTTTACATGAGTCCTCATTCCGTGTCATAGGTTTTTGTTTTTTTAATCCACTGCTCCTACTTGTTTCTACCTCTTTCATGTGTCCTCTTGATAGGCCGATATACTTTGGACTCTGGATCCAGGCTAATAAGTTTCCTTCCTTTGAACTTGAAGCCTATAATATGTTCTCCCCCCCCCCCCCCCCTTTAAGGGGTTCCTTATATGCCAACAGTCCTTTTATGAAGTCTTCGTCTATACCTTGTTCCTCACTTTCTTACCAACTTGTACCTAACATATCAAAAACTTCTTATCCTAAGTTT
Organism: Lycium barbarum; assembly: GCF_019175385.1. Taxonomy (NCBI): domain Eukaryota; kingdom Viridiplantae; phylum Streptophyta; class Magnoliopsida; order Solanales; family Solanaceae; genus Lycium; species Lycium barbarum. The sequence goes on along the minus strand of NC_083339.1, from coordinate 32,562,363 downwards.
TCCTTTTATTTTCCGTCTATATCCTCATTTGTCCACATTTCCTATACTCTTCCATCCACTACTTGTCCTTTCACCTGCTTGGCTCACCTGCTCGTGATTCTTCTGTAACTACGTGTTGGTGCTGTAGCTATGCGTCCATGTTTCTCAAGCTTTCCGCTATTTTTGTTCTCAGCACAGAATCCTTACAATTTTTACTCTCCCAATCCTTGCTCGTCGAACCTTTAACTATATTAATATAACTACACATTCATTCTTTTATATACCTCTCGCCATAACATCATCACAAGGCCTAAGCATTCTTTCTCTTACTTCACATCCCCCTATCCTAGTCACTAGTCCTTTAGCCCCATTTATCGAAATTGGTTCTCGAACCTCATACACTCCTCTCCTGTTCCCTTTTACCACACTCTATCCCTTTTTACATGCCTACTTTGAGTTCTTACCCAAATAGTCTCGTGCTTAGCCGGTAGTTTCTCTTGGGAGCTTCCCTTACTGAGGTTTCTTACCTTTCACCTCCTTCCGACACTTTGATCTCTTCGTTTTCCATCTACTCACTCTCTTTCGTTTTCAACTACCGTTATACTAGAATTTCCAAGCTTAACCTATAGTAAAAATAATAGCAAGTTACCTGGTAACACTTGTACCATATATTCTTGCTGTTACTCGAACTCCGGTACCCTTACTCGGTTGATGCCTTTTATACCGTAGCTTCGGTTGTTGGGACTCACATATCCTCCGATACAGTCATACGTGGAATACCCTACGCGTCCATATATATATATATATATATATATATATATATTATTATATATATATATATATATATTATTATATATATATATATATATATTATTATTATTATTATTATTATCAACTAGCCCACAAAGTACCTCCAAACGCTGTTCAAGCCTATCCTAATTCCAAAGCTGTGATGCACTTTCTATCTCTTCACCGATCTAGTTTGCCTCGTCCTACGCGTCTTCCTATGGTCTCCAACCATCCCGTATATCCTAGGTTTCCTTAGACTACCCTAGCTTTTCATTTGTCTCTTATGTCTCAATCTATAGAATTTCTTGCCAACTTCCCAGGGGGTCACCCATCATAGAATTGCTCCCACCTGAGCACGCTTAACCCAAAAACTTCACTGGAATTCGGTGTCTTAATGCTGATATTTTCGCGTCCGCTTCCTCACATGACCTTTATTACATGTTCTGGAGCAAGTCGAAGTCTTACAGATTCCGAAATATTTTCGTAACACGTCCTTTCTTTTATAATTACTATCTTACCCTTTTCGACCCTTAACCTTCACCTCTTGCTTACGTACATAACTATCTTTCGTCCTGAATCCCCAGATTCCTATGGTAGCGATCACATCTCCGTCGCCCTGCCAAATCCATAACCTTTCTGAAACAACGCATCTCACTTGTTACCTTATTTACAGATTTTCCTTCCCACGCTTCTTCCTGTTAGACGTATCTATTCTGGCAGAATCTCCTTTACCATCTTTACTTTTCAAAGTCTGTACGTAGCAAATATCGACAGTACCTTACCGAACATACGGCTATATGACATATTCCAGCCGTCCAGAACTTCCAGTTCCAAGTAACAGAACAAATACCCAGGCTTACCTCCGTGACTTGCCATATCGTCAGTCGCCTTCTTCCGTCGCTACTAGGCGTCTGCGGAAATCACGATTAGTATAAGAAATCTTATTTCCTATGACTTGGCTCTATCGCACGATCTAAGAAAAAAAGAAGGTCAACAATTCCTAGATGTCCCGCAGCCTCCTGTTTATAAATGTGGCCGGCTTCACACTCATAAACAGGACTCTACCGGACACGACTTTGCAGACAACCCCTTAGACCGACCTGCTCTGATACCACTTTGTCACAACTCGACTTTACTAGGGTGTGATGGGCACCCGACCCCATACTCGGAGCCGAGCGAACCCGCTGACTCTTATTACGTACTTAATTTACTTAGACTCTTACATTAATAAGAAATGAAAAACATAGTTAAGTTTTCAAAATCTTTCTTTCGTTGTTCTCAAATCAAACAAAATTTGTGGTCATGTGGAATCTGTAACATAATATATAAAGACACATAGGCTGGTGAAGCCGCTTTTAAGACTGACATACTACACCCACGACTCTGTCTGCAAAGTCTCTAACTTCGAACAAGACATCATAGCATAGTACGCTGACTCGGCTACACTCCAGGGCCAAATGGAGCTCGCCAACTTCGCTGGAACATCTTCTATAATAACTTCAACTCATCTGGGTGTACCTGCGCGGCATGAAACGCAGCCCCCGAAGAAGAGGGGTCAGTACGAGCAATGTACTGAGTATGTAAGACATAAATAATAACATGTTAATATGAACAGAACATGAACAACAATATAGTAAGGAAATCTAGAAAATAAGAGAAGAGATATAACTGTGACTGCTTGCCTCTTAAGGCGGAATCATGCATGCTCACTTTACTTTTATATATACATACATAACCTGTCTGCATCACATAACATCATTAGCCCGCGTCCGGGGTAATCATCTCGTGCCGCCCACTAGTGGTGATCGTGCCCGGCCCTCTAGGCTCGGTGTAAACATAGCAGCCCGCCTTAGCGATGACATGCCCTGCCATCTAGGCGCGGTGTAAACATAGCAGCCCGCCTTAGCGGTGACATGCCCGGCAATCTAGGCGTGGTGTAATCATCCATCATAAGCATGCATAAGAGCCCAACCAAAAGCTATAACTCTATCGGAGTGACGTAAGGTCGGAACCCTCCGATTATATTATGGAATAGCCATGATCACTTTGTCTCACCTTGAAGGAACGATAATTATAAGGCGAGACTATCAACGATAGATAGCATTAAGGGAAAACATAAAATAAGATTATAAGCCTCATAAGACATTAATTCATATACTTTGGAGTCTTTAGAAAATAGAGCCGTAACAAGGAATAAAATTGAAATCAAGAATTAGCTCATTGTTCTTATATTCATATTGAATCCTTAGCTTAAGACTTTAGACATGAAACCATTCTTGTCATAAGCATTCTATACATATTCTCTTCTCTGACATCCTCATTATCATTACCAATGCATATTCATCGTTATAGTCACATAAGTTTACAAAATCGTGAAGCTTTGTTTTGGAAAAGTATAGACATTTTGGAAAACATTTACGGGTTTTCAAGAAAGGAATCATACCTTCGAGTCATAAACAACTAACTTTTGAAAACAAGGAAAAATATGGAAATACTTATGAAATCATAAACTAGGGATCATGCCTTTGAAAGAAAGGGACGAGGCTTAACATACCTGCGTCGCGCCTTACTAGCTACACTTATTCGCCCAAACTTGTTAGTCTACATTCAAGAAGATTGATACTATCGTTAGATTCATCGGCACATATACTTGTCTTAGCCTTTCAAGTACATTCACTTATGGTCTGCCCAAATTTCGGCAGCACCTCCCCTGTAAATACACCATCCCCGAGATTCTAACTCGACCAATTTTAATCAACAACAATCCGGGAATTCAACCCGGCCAAACTATCAACAACAATACCAACAATTATTCTAGCAACACTTCAACATTCAATTCTATTCAATTCAATTCTATTCAATTCAATTCACATGACTTTCAAAACGATTCAATCAGCATACTACTTCGTCCAACACTTTCCAATTTGAACAAGAACAATAACAACTTAATTCCTTCTTTCAAATTTAATCACCACAACCCAACTTACAAGCTTCCAAACAAATGTCTCACTTCCAAGTTCATGCGTTATATTTATATCCTACACATTATCACATATAAGAAACCATACCAATGTCACACTAACTTTTTCCATAATCCACAAACAATCACAACTTCACTTCTAGCCATTAAATTCTCATTTTACATCATGGAATTCACGACGACATCAACTAGAATATCAAATGAAATCAATTCATCATAGCGTACCAAAACATCACCATTCTCGGCCACAACACTACATACATATTTCCATGAATTTTCCATCTTTTTCTATACATTACAACAACAAGCAACACACTACATAAAATTAATTAATTCTTCCCACACCACAACGCATACACACGGCCACAACTCCACATCCACATTTTCATGATTTTCATTCATTTCTACGCACTACAACATGTACCAAACATCCATGACACATAAACGAAGATTGAATACATACCTTTTTCCTTCAACTTCTCACTTGGCTAGGGTTGTGATTTTGCAACAAGGAATGATTTTCTTGCTCCAACAATTGTACCATGTTGAAGAGGACCCTTGAATTAGTAGGAATACATGAAGAAACTAATTTTTGGAACAAGATTTCAAGGGGGCAAAATTTCTCTCCCTTGGCCGAATTCTCCTTCTTTCTCCTCCTTCTTTCTTTTGTTTTTGTTCTTTCTTTCTCTTCAATAAAATGATGACTTCTCCCACATATATATATATATACATATATAATTCTTACACTCATGTGAGGGGCACATGCACTTTTTCTAAATTTTTCTAGAAATTTCCTCCTCTTTTTTTTGAATTTTCTAACATGGTCAAAGAAGACCAATTGTCTTCTTATATAAACTTTAGTCCATGTATTTTATTATTATTTATAATTAACCCCCTTCTCCATTTTCTAGAGTTTTCTTCTTTTTTAAAAGAAATTAACAAAGATGCCCCTTTTGTCTTCCCATGCAAGCTTTGGCCTTTTCAAGACTTTTCTTGAACTTTTGTGAGATTCCTATTTTGCCCCTAGGCTTCCACAATATTACCATGAACCATTTTGCAATTTCTCCTTTTTACCCTTAACCTTTCTCAATATTTCCATACTACCAATGTTCGTAAATAATATTTATAACCAACTTGTACATTAAAATAAATTTGGAAGATGGTCATTCCCTTAACTTACCACGACTACCATGAAATATCTGAACGCACAAAATACGGGGTATAACAGTTTATAAGTGTGGCGCGCAACATACCCATAACCAAGACTCTACTAGACACGGCTCATAGACACACCCTAGGACTGAACTGCTCTGATACCACTTTTGTCACGACCCGTCTAGGGGGCCGCGATGAGCGCCCAGTGCTAGCCCACCCGGGCACCCCTTGGCTTGCACTTACACTTACATCTAGGTGAGCCACATAATTAAACATACATTTCTATTTATCAGTCATACTAGTCCCATTGGACAACACTGTCTTTATATCATCATTGGCATCTATACCACGTCAATGTACATGTGCCGACAAGGCTAACAAAATGATATACAAAATATAGGCCGACAAGGCCAAACACATCTAACCACGTACACATGTCTACGAGCCTCTATGGAGAGTATGTCATATTACATAAGCGGGACAGGACCCCGCTATGCCCATAATTATGTACACAAAAGAATAAGTACCCAAAAGCTATAGCTCCAAATGAAATGGAGCTCTGCTATGTAGTCCTTGAGAATGTAGCTATGGATCAAACCTGTCTCCCTGTGCACCTGCGGGCATGACGCAACGTCCACAAACAAAAGGACGTCAGTACGAAGATTGTACTAAGTATGTAAAGCATGATCAATATCAAGGTAGAAGCATAATAAGCAATATGAAAGATAACACGAAATGGGAGATAGTAATATCATCGTTATAAGCACTTACTTGCCTTTCATAGAAACTTTCCATTTCTAATGCGTATTTATGTACTTATATCCATATCCGTATCCATAATCATATCTGTTCCATATTTGTACTCATATTCATATACATACCCTTATTCGCATTCATATCGTATCGTATTCGTATTCGTACTCCTATCTATATCATATACATAATCATTCCTATCCATAGCATTTACATAGCATGCCCGACCTTGCAGGATCGGTGTTTCATACATACTTGGCCAACCAAGGCTCAAGGTTACACATACCTGGCCCTACCAAGGCGTCAGGGTTACATCTACCTGACCCTACCAAGGCGTCAGGGTTATATCTACCTGGCCCTACCAAGGCGTCAGGGTTATATCTACCTAGCCCTACCAAGGCGTCAGGGTTATCCGTACCATCTGCAGAGGTGTGCGCGCGTTACATAATCATATACATACTTATTTACATATCCTACCCGGCCTCATAAGCTCGGGGTTCCATAATAGTCATACATAGATACGTATACATAATAGCTCATAAGCATCTTTACTATTATAATTACTATCATCGTCGTCATCGTTATCGTCATCTATCACATCTATCTTTATAGGCTTACTCGTCATACGAGGAACTTAGTACAATCGTAGCGTGTTAAGAATCGTGAGCTTACAAGCTCGGAAGATCAAATCATTTGAAAGATATCATAGTCTTATAGAAGATTTAGACGTTTGGCCAAAGAACCATGCCTTATGAAAGAAGGGTTAGCCTTACATACCTTTCTGTTCAACTATTTACCACTTGCACGTTCCCTTTCAACGCTCGCGTTTCTACCTTCATTAAAGTCATACTATCATTAGAAATCGATAGCTAGCATACATGACTAAAACTAGAGAAAATCGGACAGCATCTCCTTCATTTATACGACATTCCCCCATAGCGTATATCAACTCCCAAACGTCAATAATACATTCACAATACTATAACGATAGTCATTATTCATCCACATTATCCATATTATAGACTTACTTTCAATCATCCATATCCATGGCCATAACGCACGACGACGTCCATTCTCATACATTGCTCATCTTATGTTCTCAACATCATTTATAACATATTTATATCACAACACATCAAGAATCGTAACTCAATTTAAGCTATTTCTCAAAATGGCACTACTCCACATTCATGACCCATTTTTCTATACCCTTCTACAATCCAAGTATTTCAACTCTCAAATACCTTAAACAACATAGAAATATCATAAATCTTACCTTAGAGGTCGTAGGAACAAGCCTTGGTTGATAATACTCCACTTGAGCAAAAACCCTAGTTCATCTCCAATGAGATTTCTTCACTTGTATGATCTTTAATGGGTTTTCTTACACTTGATTCACTTAGTTTATGTTGTTGATCACTAATAATCCTTGAATTCTTGTGGAATAAGTGTAGAGAGATGTTTTAGAGAGAAGGGGTGAAATGTGGAAATGAAATAATAAACTTGGTCCCCTTTTTAATAACCCAAAATCTTATCTGAAATGAATAGTCGTCGAAAGTGCAACAGTGGTCGTAAACTCAGTTTACGGTCCGTATTCCAGTTTACGGGTCATATTTCGTGGACGTATTTAATCATAACAGAACCAGAAAGTCAGGCTGAGACATGGTGATTTACGAACACAGTTTACGGGCCGTATTTCAGTTTACGGTCCCTATTTCAAGTCGTCTTTAACCATTCAAGCATTTGACAGAAAGTTGAAGTTTTTGAAGTTGAAATACGACATGGCAGTTTACGGTCCATATTTCATTTTACGCTCAATTGGCCAAAGTGCAAATCTGCAACTTTCCACATTTTCAGAACCTATAGTTAGTCATTATGGAGCATAACCTATCTCTTATTGCAATTGCCTTTGGAATCTTACTTAGGGTCGTCAAATGCCGTTCCCTTCTTATTAAAACATCTACACGCTATGCCCTTTGTTAGCCTATCCACTGTACGTTCGCGGGGAAATTTTCAAGGTGTAACATTGACCCCTCAAGGTATGTAAATGATTTCTACCCTTGTATTTAAGTTAGTTACTAAGAGTTTTGGTGGTTCATGTGAAGAGAAGATAACTATGAAACTGATAAGTCAATGAAAGGTTAAATAGTGCTTTTGGGGTTATGTCAAGAGATGACTGAGGGATCTGTTTGGGTATATATGAGGGTGTTGCCATTAATGTTATCCTTGATATTGTAGTTGAGATTGGATGGAATTAGGAGTTGAGGGTTTTCTACGTTTTCAAGGGATATGTTGTCCATAGTTGTTAAGTTCTTTTGTAATTGTGATGATTACTGAGTATGGTGAATAGCCTAATTAAGGCCTATGCTATCTTAATTGTAGACTTACGAGTTCAAGGAATAAGAGTTGGACGATTGAATATATCTCCAGGTATGTTAAGCTTATTCCTTCTTGTTTTTGGCATGATTCTATGATATGAACCGATAAACGAGTAACAGAGTTTCCATATTACTCTATTCTTATAAGTACTAAGAGAAATACAGTTTTGATGTTCCCGTACCCCGGCTATGGTATTTCCCTATAATCAGACCTTGTAATTTCTTGTCCTAGTAGTATGAGTCCAGTAAGGCCCATGAGAGGCAAACTGTCATTTTATTGTTTTAAGAATCTTGTCGTTCAGTTCTACTTGCACTATGCATTCACTTTCAGTTCTCAGGGGTACAGTGAAGGGCACACTTGACAGGGGGTGAGGGTGTGACCTGTGATATTACATTGTACATGTGAAAGGCACGCTTGACAGGGGGTAAAGGTGTGACCTATGAGTGGTCCAGGGGTGACCTATTATGTTGGAGTGTATATATGAGAAAGGCACACTTGACAGGGGGTGAAGTGTGGCTTGTGATGTGACAATGAGGTGTGTACCTCCTAGGTATATATATATATATATATATATATATATATATATATATGAGTGGTCCAGGGGTGACCTATTATGTTGGAGTGTATACATGAGAAAGGCACACTTGACAGGGGGGTGAAGTATGGCCTGTGATGTGACAATGAGGTGTGTACCTCCTATATATATATATATATGCATGTCCATGTTTTTCGACATACAGATTTAGTTAGAGGCAGACACATACTAGTTCATGCAGATAGTCATTCCAGCTTATGAGTTCAGATTTTATTCATGATTTCTATACACATATACATGTTGTCGTTATGCCTTAAAACACAGCTACTGTTTCCCGTCGACCACTACAGCGGTCGTTTTGCCGCTGCGGCGGTCTCGCTAGATCTGGCAAGTGTCCGTTGTAGCTAACCCAACTAAAAACTTCCCTCCACTGTGGCGAGTCTAGTTCCACTATAGCGTAAGCGCTACAACAGTCCACTGCGCGCCATAGCGGACACCCCGAATCTTGACTAACCACAGCGATTCCATTGAACCAGTGAGCTTGCTAATTTCCATAGTTTCCCACTCTACCACACAACACTTCATCCTAGGCCTCACAAACACAACCAAAACATGTACATTAATGTAAAAACACCATACAGACTCACCCGTGGTCTCGAAATCTACAACGGAGGTCTAATTTCCAACGTCACCCACAATGATCTCAATAAAACCCAACAATAATCATAATAAGCTAAGTTTTTAGCTCTTAAACTTATACATATGAGTTTCCATTAGCTCGCTCTACCATTGGAAGGGTTCTATTTGGTAGGGTGATCCTGGATTTTCCATAATGACCGGGAGGGTCATTATATATAACAAGAGAGAATTTCAGGAAGTTTGCGATCAAGACTCATCAAGCTGATGTTCAGTATAAGATATTGGCACGACAGCCGGAGGCGTCCGTGGAGAGACAGATTAGGATTGCATTGGAGCAAGTCATACAGGCACAGAACAAGGCACATGAGTTATTTCAGGCCTGGTTAGATGGTTTTAACACTAGACTCGCTGCGATAGAGTGTAAAGGCCCAGGAGGGTCTGATGTCAGTCAGTTTAGAGTTGAGCTGGATCAGCTCAAGGCAGATATGTAGACATTGCAGATTCGTGAGCGAGTTGTTGCTGAGGAGCCTGCTGGGGCCATTAATGTGGATCTTGGTGCGTTGATCGAGGTAGTGAGCTTAGTACCAGATGATGAGTTACTTCCTAGGGATAAGGGAAAGAAGGTGGTGACGTCCGAGACTCCTTCCAGATGGGTGCTTGATACTGCTATTCATGCCTAGTAGGATCTCGAGGAGATGGAGCAGAATGAGATAGCTAAGCTGGTCCATAACAGAGCGACCTCGAGACAGGACTAGCAGGACTAGGGAGTGCTCGTCGAGTGGCACCAGGCCAGAGGGTCGTTCTACTGTTGCCCCCTACTGGTGATGCTGCTGCTGGTGAGACTACTACTGTTGGTGCTAAGACTGTGGTTACCGAGGCTGATGATCAGAGCACCTAGTGTTATATCCCGTGTTTTCACACGTTTGGAAAAAATTGAAATATCTTGGATTTTTGAGAAATGAGGTCAAATTTGATTTTATTTGACATAGGAGTTGTGCATGAAAGAATATTGTTGTGAAAGTGTGGGACAAGGCTAAGGGCAATGTTGGAATTTTGGAAATTAGTTTCGGGAATTACAAAACGTGGATTATAAATCATTGGGCTAAAAAAAATGAAATGAATTGAGGCCCAAACCATAGACCATGGCCGGCCACTATGGCCTTGGCCCAAGTCCAATTACATGGTCATGTGCTTGACCATGTGACCAATAATTATAAGAATACCAAGTCTTCATAGTATATCCATTAGAGAGCAAGAAAACCAAAGCAAAAAATAAGAGCAAGAAGAGAGGAGGGTTTCGGGTTTGGCTTGGAAATTTGACTCCCAAAAATATTGCTCCTAAAATTTTTCTTTTGTGGTTTTCCTACTAAATTGAGTAGCCTCTTCAACTTGGTGTAGTTGTCTTGGAGGGAGAAGCACTTGATTCATCAAAGTGATCACAAGTTCAAGTGAAGAAGACTAGAGAATAAGGTAAGAATTCATCCCTTATCCTTGTGTTATGAAGTCTTGTTTGTGTTGTAGTATGTAGAAATGTGTTGATTGTATGAAGAAATGGAAGTTTGCAAAGTGGGTGTGTGGTATATATGTGTAGCCGTGTGCATGTGTATATTGTATAGCCATAATCTGTTGAATTCATGTTATATTCTAGTTGTGGTGGTAGTGAAATGCATATTGGGAATGAAAGTTGAATTAATTGAGTTGAAGTTGATAAAAAGAGTATATGGCCGTGTGGTGTGGAGTGTGTGGAATGGAAATGGATTAAGTTTGTTTAGTGTGTTAGTTGTGTTATTTTGATTCTTGCAATGTAAATGGAAGTAAAATGATATGAGTTTGCTTTGAAATGGAATGTAGAAACTTATGTCGCCTTAGTATGATTTTACGACATTATGAAAATGAAGTTATTCGGTTGCTAAATTATAATGATCATTGATAGATTTGGAAGTGGGAAACATGTTATGAATATGTATGCCAAAGATTAGAAGCTTTGGATGAAATATGACTTTGGCGGAAAGTTTGCATATTATGTATATCGTGTGTATAATTTAAGGAAACGATATGAAATGCTGCTAAACTATGTCGTGGTGATCTAGATTGATGATGAATGTGAAATCATTGAGATTAGTTTGAAAGTGAAGGTTATGACATTGTATTGAAAAGATGGCTAAATTAGTTATATTGCGTTTATAGTGGTTGTTGTTGTTGTTGATGTTTGTTGTTGGGTTGTTGTTGATGGTTTTGAGCCGAGTTGAATTCTCGGGGATGCTATATGTACAGGGGAGGTGCTGCCGAAATTTTGGTAGACAAATACGAGTTAAGTTGAATTCGTAGCATCAATAACTCACAATTGGAAAATGTGACCATTTGCAGATTTTCGACGAAACGGGGAGTGAGCTTGGATAGGCGTGCAAAGCTCAAAAGGTATGTAAATCTACCCCGATCCTTCTTTTGGCATGCCTAAGTGTATTAGAATCGGATTCGGGCTTCGAAAGATTTTCTGCCAATCGGAATCCGCAATTGAAAATCTCGCTTTTTCCTTCAGTAAGATTGAGCCCTTTTGGTTTGTATTCTTGAAAATCATGCAAACTTTCCCTAAACTACTTGGAAAGCTATAGAACGTCCGTAGAACCTTTGTAGGTGACCCCATAAGTTTAAAATATGTAATTTGAGCCCACCGCCTTGCTTGTCCCGAGGTGGGCCCGCTATTCCCGGTTTTGCCCTTATTGTACTTAAGTCTTATTTTCGAGCGGTCTTTGAAGGAAATGTTTGGACTACCATTCTAATTGCCTAACTAACATTGTTTCAAATATTCCATTAAGTCTGATAACCTATTTTGACACTCGGAATGATTTCAGAAAGGTTATACTTTTGTAATTCATTATGTTACCCGAAACTCGCTTATTATGATCCCGTCTGACTTCATTGAATTGGTTTGTCATTGATATGCCTCATTGAGTCTCTAAAAATATTTATGATGTTTTAACTGCATTTAGTTTCGCACTACTCTATTCGTGGATGCCCCAATGTTTCCCACACTGAGCCCGGGCTAGGATATGTTGTCAACCGTGATCCTTTGCATTGTTCGCCGTGCCTCGATGTGAGGGGGCAGGTATACGCGTACATGGGTTTTTGGAGTATGCTGTGCCATGTACGCTTGTTCTGATATGATTTGCTATGGCCATCTGATATGACATATTATGTTACGGGGTTATGCCCCTATTCTGATTCTTCTGTGTTGTGGCACCAGCGTCGGGAGGGTGGCCACGTTCTGTCTGCCGAGTCCCTTGGCAGGGGCCGGATTTAATATGACATATGTTTCTGTACACACTCTGCATGTTTTGGAAATATGTATTTGATACTTTGGATTTTCTACTCACTTTTCTGTACGTTCTGTACTAGTTATGATTCTGTTTCTGTAATCCAGGCTTTACATATTCAGTACATATTTCGTACTGACCCCCTTTCTTCGGGGGCTGCGTTTTTATGCCGCGCAGGTACAAACGACAGGTTTGCTGATCCGTCCGCTTAGGATCTTATTCTGCTAGTTTGGAGCGCTCTCTTATCCAGAGCCCATCTTTTGGTATAGTCCGTCACTACTGTATATATATATTCTCGTTCATGGGTACGGCGGGGCCCTGTCCCGTCATATGATTCTGTCGGTCGGTTTAGAGGTCTGTGGACATGTTTGTGGGTTGGAGTCGTTCTGTACGGATATGTGTATATGTTGTGTTTGGGCGATCCCATTCGCCGCGGCGGCTGGTCCGCATATGTTTAAATGTTGCTTTGTTGGCCCTGTGTGGCCTTTGTTGGTATTTTCTGCGTGCAGGGTATATTGGATAGCCCGTAAAACGAAGGAAACTCTGCCGAAATTTTTCTGGAAATTAGTTAAATTTGAAACGAAGTCGTGTCGGCTTCTGCTATATACTTGTATGTGTTTGGGTGCCCAGATCGGGCACTAGTCACGGCCTACGGGGTTGGGTCGTGACAAAAGTGGTATCAGAGCGGTTCGTCCTCGGAATGTCTACAGACCATGTCTAGTAGAGTCTTGTTTATCGGTGTGTTGTGCACCACACCTATAAACAAGAGGCTACAGGGCATTTAGGATACTACCCTTCTTTCTGTCTTAGATCGTGCGATAGAGCTGTGTTATCAGGATGACTCCTCCCTAACGAATTGTTACATTTGCAGTTATGCCTCCAAAAAAGGCGACAGCGGCCCAAAAGGCCAAGGCAGCAGCTGTGGGAGAGACTAGTCAGGCCCAGAGGGTTACCAGGGCCCATGCACATATTGCTCCTGATATTTTGCCCCCGGCAGAGGGCTCTTCCACACCGCCACACGTAGAGGAGATTGGAGCAGCAGCTGCTGCAGGTCGAGGGGCGGCTCCACCGCCAGCTCCCGAGGTTCCAGTACCTGAGCCTCCAGCTCCACGGCTAGGGACTGAGGATCAGACTACGAGAGAGGCAGTCCAGCTATTGACCAGACTTGTGGCGGGACAGGTTCAGGGGCACGGATTGGGAGGTGACCAAGCAGGCAGGCGTGACAGTTCGAGAGCTCGTGAGTTCTTGACTTGTGGCCCTCCAGAGTTCTTCGGGACAAAGCCCGAGGAGGATCCTGAGGAGTTTATCAGGAAGATGCGGCGCACCTTACATTTGATTAATGCTTCCGCGACAGAGTCAGTCACGTTGGCTTCGTACCGGCTGTATGATGTAGCGGCTAATTGGTACGAGTCATGGGAGTTATCCAGAGGTGATGGCGCTCCCCCAGCAGTTTAGGATGATTTTTCTCAGGCCTTTCTTAGCCATTTTCTGCCTCCGGAGTTACGGCGGGCCAAGGCTGACAGATTCTTATTGCTGAGACAGAGGAGCCGCAGTGTTCGAGAGTACAGTATGGAGTTTGACTCATTGGCCCGATATGCACCTGCTGTGGTAGCTACTATGGCTGACAGGATGCACAAGTATATTATGGGGTTGGACCGGTATTTTGTAGACAGTTGTTTGGTATTGGCCGCTCAGCCCGATATGGATATTGTCCGTATTCAGGCGCACGCCCAGGGCATGGAGGACCGGGACAGGGGTCATCAGCCCGATAGGAGTCAGGATCGGAGACAGCCCAAGAGGGCCAGATCGTCCGGGTATTCTGGAGAGTTTCGGGGCAGACAGCCTCAGCAGCCGCAGCAGCCTAGCAGATATCCATCCCAGCCGGCACAGAGCGCACCTCCACAGCCTACAGGTCGCAGATTTGATAGCCCAGGTTATTCAGGAGCAGGTCAGAGCTCCAGGGCTTCAGGTTCGCGGACGGATAGGGGTCCTGGTCAGACGAGGCCACCTAGGCCTCAGTGTTCTTATTGTGGTAGATACCATCCTGGGGAGTGCTACAGAGCCACCGGTGCATGATTTTCTTGTGGCCGTCAGGGCCATTCTGTGAGAGATTGCCCGTATAAGGGTAGTTTGGGTGGTATAGCGCAGCCTACCAGATTAGCCGCCGGGTCATCATCTTCGTCAGTGGCTATGCGCCCTACAGGGCCGGGTACATCAGCACCGGCGGGTCACGGCAGAGGTCGTGGTGGAGCTTCTGGAACTAGCGGTCCTTCGAACCGCATTTATGCTTTATCCAGCCGCCAGGACCAGGAGGCATCGCCTAATGTCGTTATAGGTACATTATTGGTCTTCTCTCAGTCTGTGTATGCATTGATTGAATTTGCTTATAATAACAGTTACCATTCCAGCATCCAGATGGCTCCGTACGAGGCTCTGTATGGCAGGAAATGCAGGTCACCGATCGGCTGGTTTGATATTGGCGAGACAGAATTAATCGGCCCAGATATGATCCAGTAGGCTGTTGATAAGGTGAAACTTATTCGGGAGTGGCTATTGGCAGCCCAGAGTCGACAGAAATCATACGCTGATAAACGGCGTCGTCCTTTGGAATTCCAGGTTGGTGATTGGGTATTTCTGAAGGTATCGCCTATGAAAGGCGTGATGCGGTTCGGCAAAAAGGGTAAGCTCAGTCCGCATTATATTGGGCCTTATCAGATTGTTAGAAAAATTGGTAATGTCGCCTATGAGTTAAATCTGCCATCTGATTTGGAGGCGGTACATCCGGTATTCCATGTATCTATGCTCCGCAAATGCATTGGTGATCCCTCCAGAATATTTCCTGCGGATGATATTCAGGTGACAGAGCAGTTATCTTATGAGGAGCAGCCCGTAGCTTTTTTGGACCGCCAGGTAAGAAAGCTCCGGAACAAAGATGTAGCCTCTGTTAAGGTGCTGTGGCGGAACGATAATAGGGAGGAAATGACCTGGGAGGCCGAAGAGGAAATGAAGAAGAAATATCCTCATTTGTTCCCTATGCCCACAGGTAATCTTGAATCCTTGCTTAATTCTATTTCAATAATGAATGTGTGTCATATGTGCTGTCCATAAACATAAACTCCCCCAAAGTATTTTCAGACCCTATAAGGTTAATTTAACATTCGAGGACGAATGTTCTAAAGGGGGGGAGGATGTTATATCCCGTGTTTTCACACGTTTGGAAAAATTTGAAATATCTTGGATTTTTGAGAAATGAGGTCAAATTTGATTTTATTTGACATAGGAGTTGTGTATGAAAGAATATTGTTGTGAAAGTGTGGGACAAGGCTAAGGGCAATGTTGGAATTTTTGAAATTAGTTTCGGGAATTACAAAACGTGGATTATAAATCATTGGGCTAAAAAAAAATGAAATGAATTGAGGCCCAAACCATAGACCATGGCCGGCCACTATGGCCTTGGCCCAAGTCCAATTACATGGTCAAGTGCTTGACCATGTGACCAATAATTATAAGAAGCCCAAGTCTTCATAGTATATCCATTAGAGAGCAAGAAAACCAAAGCAAAAAATAAGAGCAAGAAGAGAGGAGGGTTTCGGGTTTGGCTTGGAAATTTGACTCCCAAAAATATTGCTCCTAAAATTTTTGTTTTGTGGTTTTCCTACTAAATTGAGTAGCCTCTTCAACTTGGTGTAGTTGTCTTGGAGGGAGAAGCACTTGATTCATCAAAGTGATCACAAGTTCAAGTGAAGAAGACTAGAGAATAAGGTAAGAATTCATCCCTTATCCTTGTGTTATGAAGTCTTGTTTGTGTTGTAGTATGTAGAAATGTGTTGATTGTATGAAGAAATGGAAGTTTGCAAAGTGGGTGTGTGGTATATATGTGTAGCCGTGTGCATGTGTATATTGTATAGCCATAATCTGTTGAATTCATGTTATATTCTAGTTGTGGTGGTAGTGAAATGCATATTGGGAATGAAAGTTGAATTAATTGAGTTGAAGTTGATAAAAAGAGTATATGGCCGTGTGGTGTGGAGTGTGTGGAATGGAAATGGAATAAGTTTGTTTAGTGTGTTAGTTGTGTTATTTTGATTCTTGCAATGTAAATGGAAGTAAAATGATATGAGTTTGCTTTGAAATGGAATGTAGAAACTTATGTCGCCTTAGTATGATTTTACGACATTATGAAAATGAAGTTATTAGGTTGCTAAATTATAATGATCATTGATAGATTTGGAAGTGGGAAACATGTTATGAATATGTATGCCAAAGATTAGAAGCTTTGGATGAAATATGACTTTGGCGGAAAGTTTGCATATTATGTATATCGTGTGTATAATTTAAGGAAACGATATGAAATGCTGCTAAACTATGTCGTGG
The DNA here is from genome assembly GCF_019175385.1 of Lycium barbarum. Taxonomy (NCBI): domain Eukaryota; kingdom Viridiplantae; phylum Streptophyta; class Magnoliopsida; order Solanales; family Solanaceae; genus Lycium; species Lycium barbarum. Next base: position 32,545,466 of record NC_083339.1, on the reverse strand, counting down.
TGATCTAGATTGATGATGAATGTGAAATCATTGAGATTAGTTTGAAAGTGAAGGTTATGACATTGTATTGAAAAGATGGCTAAATAAGTTATATTGCGTTTATAGTGGTTGTTGTTGTTGTTGATGTTTGTTGTTGGGTTGTTGTTGATGGTTTTGAGCCGAATTGAATTCTCGGGGATGCTATATGTACAGGGGAGGTGCTGCCGAAATTTTGGTAGACAAATACGAGTTAAGTTGAATTCGTAGCATCAATAACTCACAATTGGAAAATGTGACCATTTGCAGATTTTCGACGAAACGGGGAGTGAGCTTGGATAGGCGTGCAAAGCTCAAAAGGTATGTAAAGCTACCCCGATCCTTCTTTTGGCATGCCTAAGTGTATTAGAATCGGATTCGGGCTTCGAAAGATTTTCTGCCCATCGGAATCCGCAATTGAAAATCTCGCTTTTTCCTTCAGTAAGATTGAGCCCTTTTGGTTTGTATTCTTGAAAATCATGCAAACTTTCCCTAAACTACTTGGAAAGCTATAGAACGTCCGTAGAACCTTTGTAGGTGACCCCATAAGTTTAAAATATGTAATTTGAGCCCACCGCCTTGCTTGTCCCGAGGTGGGCCCGCTATTCCCGGTTTTGCCCTTATTGTACTTAAGTCTTATTTTCGAGCGGTCTTTGAAGGAAATGTTTGGACTACCATTCTAATTGCCTAACTAACATTGTTTCAAATATTCCATTAAGTCTGATAACCTGTTTTGACACTCGGAACGATTTCAGAAAGGTTATACTTTTGTAATTCATTATGTTACCCGACACTCGCTTATTATGATCCCGTCTGACTTCATTGAATTAGTTTGTCATTGATATGCCTCATTGAGTCTCTGAAAATATTTATGATGTTTTAACTGCATTTAGTTTCGCACTACTCTATTCGTGGATGCCCCAATGTTTCCCACACTGAGCCCGGGCCAGGATATGTTGTCAAGCGTGATCCTTTGCATTGTTCGCCGTGCCTCGATGTGAGGGGGCAGGTATACGCGTACATGGGTTTGTGGAGTATGTTGTGCCATGTACGCTTGTTCTGATATGATTTGCTATGGCCATCTGATATGACATTTTATGTTACGGGGTTATGCCCCTATTCTGATTCTTCTGTGTTGTGGCACCAGCGTCGGGAGGGTGGCCACGTTCTGTCTGCCGAGTCCCTTGGCAGGGGCTGGATTTAATATGACATATGTTTCTGTACACACTCTGCATGTTTTGGAAATATGAATTTGATACTTTGAATTTTCTACTCATTTTTTTGTACGTTCTGTACCAGTTATGATTCTGTTTCTGTAATCCAGGCTTTATATATTCAGTACATATTTCGTACTGACCCCCTTTCTTCGGGGGCTGCGTTTTTATGCCGCGCAGGTACAGACGACAGGTTTGCTGATCCGTCCGCTTAGGATCTTATTCTGCTAGTTTGGAGCGCTCTCTTATCCAGAGCCCATCTTTTGGTATAGTCCGTCACTACTGTATATATATATTCTCGTTCATGGGTACGGCGGGGCCCTGTCCCGTCATATGATTCTGTCGGTCGGTTTAGAGGTCTGTGGACATGTTTGTAGGTTGGGGTCGTTCTGTACGGATGTGTGTATATGTTGTGTTTGGGCGATCCCATTCGCCGCGGCGGCCGGTCCGCATATGTTTAAATGTTGCTTTGTTAGCCCTGTGTTGCCTTTGTTGGTATTTTCTGCGTGCAGGGTATATTGGATAGCCCGTAAAACGAAGGAAACTCTGCCGAAATATTTCTGGAAATTAGTTAAATTTGAAACGAAGTCGTGTCGGCTTCTGCTATATACTTGAATGTGTTTGGGTGCCCAGATCGGGCACTAGTCACGGCCTACGGGGTTGGGTCGTGACACCTAGTGCGCCCCAAGTACCCATACCCTTCCTTTATACTTATATTGATACACTGGGGATAGTACCCGATTTTTCAGTTGGGGGTGGGGGCTCTGTATCTGTATAGTTATGTTTAGGACCCCCTCGGATTTTCTTTGCCAGAATTCTTTTCATGAGAGGTTTATTTCTGTTGAAAATGGCATGTTTAGGTTTTTTAGATAGGATAGAGTAGATATGACTAAGATGGTATTGGTTAATGAACTTAAGGCTACGCATGTGATTTTTAAATGTGTTTGATGAAAAGAAAAAAAAATAACCCCTCTCCGAAAAATGATGTATATGTTTGGGATGTGTTGTGTATTGACATGTATATTTCTGTTTATGATAGTTTAAGTATTGGGGTATTATGTGTGTCGATTCTTAATTGGGTGGTAAACAAAGTGATCCTTATGCCATTGTGTGTGTGAGTGCATTAGTTATGTTCATATTCTGCATTTGAAATCTAGAACTTGCCCGGTTTTTCATGCTTGAATGCTTAGGATAGTTTGGTTGTGAAGTGATCTTAGGCTTTCTTTGTTTAATTCAGTCACTATTGCCTTATAAGCCTTACCCTGTGATGTAAATAATCCCCAGTTTCCCCTTTTGAGCCTTTGACATTTTTCTTGACTAGCCATTGACAAACCCGTACCCATTTTAAATGAATTCCGTCTTTGCACCCGTTCCCTCCTTGATACTATTAGAGAGAAGAGGCGAAATGCCTAAGTTGGGGGTGACAGAAGTGTGAAGAAGAGGCTAAAAGCCAACGTTGGGGGTGGCGTGAGTTATCTGGTCATGATTCGATGTGGTTGTTGTAAATAAGTATAAAGTTAAAAAAAAAAAAAAAAAGAAAATTGTGGCACAAAAAGAAAGTTAGTTTCATCAGCAGCAAACCACATTGAGGTCGAAAAATTGAAAACAAAGGGAGAAAAATAAGAGACGAATCAAAGTGAAAGAAAAAGTGTAGTGTTCAAGGAGGGAGAATCACTAGTTCCTAAATTATTATCCTACCCATCTCTAAGCCTACATTACAAGCTGAAAGCAAGTCCTAATGTGATCACGATTGAACCATCCAAAGTTAAGGCATTGAAAGTAAGGGCAAGCATATGGTATGTGCATTTGTAGTGTGTGAACGTCTTTGTGAGTGTGAGTTTTTCTTTTCTCTTTCATCTTCATCCCAGTTCTTCGTATATATGTGTGTGGGACATTCTTTGGTCTTTGTGAGGGCATAAGGGTTGAGCAACATTGAAGACTTACCCAAAAGTAGCGTTTGAGCGTGCATCAGTAGTTCCAATAACTTGCTATCATTTATGGAAGCTTCATTGTTAGCCTTGACATGTTTTGAGTCATACATTTGGTTTGAACTGTTTTAAATTGAGAGGGTCAGTAGTGAAAATAATGCATGACGGTAGTTCTTAGCCAAAACCATTGTAGACATCTTTACTCTATTGTATCTAAGTTAGTTGATTCATTTGTGTTGTGTGACTTTTTTTATGACAAACAAACACTTTAAGTTGGGGGTGTTGATGTGCCGAGAAATTACGGCACATCTGATGCCTTTTTACGAGAAGTTTTACTTGTTTTTAAGCGAGTCTGTGTTGTTTTGATGTATTTTTATTATTTTTCAGGTAATTAAGGACTATAAGGCAAAAATGAAGCATTTTCACTGAAGTTGGAAAATTGGGCAAAGGACGGGCCGCACTTTGAATTACGACCCGCACTTCCATACCGTCCCCCGCTGTTAAATTCTAGAGAGTACTAAAAATTAGAGGCCAAGGACTGGCAAAAAGGACGGACCGTACTTTGAAGTAAGGCCCGCACCTTGAGCCTGTACTTTGAGATTACATTAAGTTAAGCTAGCCCATACTTGGAATGTACGGGACTTACTTTGAACTACGTCCCGTACTTTGACCACCAACAATTGTTTTGTAATAATTATTTTTTCTGATTTCTAGACCTTATACATAGTTCTCATAGGGTTTTGTGCAACACACGGATCAGTTTTTAGTATTACCTTCCCTTAGCATTGAATACTCATAGTTCTTGAAGATTTTTGGGACAACAAACAATTGCAATTACTTTCTTTCAATTCCAATCAATCAAAAGTAAGCATTATGATTTCTATATCCTTTTATTATTCTTCTTCTCCTATGAGTAGGTAATTTCTCTACTAAGGTTGTGAACCCTATGATGGGTGTTTTGTGATTGAGGATTGGGATTGATATATGCATAATGGATTATTAGGGTTTATTTATTCTTCCTTCTTCATTCATAATTAATGGTTGCAAACATTGATTAAAGCCTTAAACTTTATTTAACTTTCGGAAGTACTTAGGGTTTGGTAAGAATAAATAACAAGAACTCAAAGCTTTAAACTTTGTTTAATAAATTCACTTAGGAATAAGAAGAATTTACTTGGCATAATTAATCGCTCTTCATATCCACTTTCTTATATTTGGGGAAATCATAGAAAGAGATAATCTTTATTTATTGGGAAATAATAGAGATTTACATAGAGGTTAAGTGCATTCACATAACGATCCATTAGATGTATATCAAGATCAATACCCATGATCATACACTTTATCTGACAGGGACATAACCTTGGTTTCTTTTACCATATATTACAATTCAAAGCAATTAGTTAGCAATTAGTCATAGACAACCAACTTTCTACAAATTCATCGGGATAAGACATTAGACCTAAATAAAGTATTCTAAGATTTTAGTAACCTTTTCACACCATATTCGCTGTGGGATTCGACCCCAACCTTTTTGGATTACTGTATTTGACAACGTCCGCTTTATGTTAATAAAAGGGGTAATTTGAGTGTATCAGCCTATCTTATATTGTTAACACTTTGCTTACTCAGATTACTACCTTTCCTAGACCCCTCCAGTCTCGGCTTTCATTTCCAGCAATGGAAGGTGAAGTTCAAGTGGACATTTGTTGTACCTACTCGGCCTCGAGGTAGGTTACGGCTTACTTGAGTAAAACTCCAATTAGAATTTCATATGTGAATAGTAGAGATTGACGGAGAAAGCACGCTTAGGTCTCGGACATGGTGTAGGGATGGATATTTTAGGTTGGTACTATTATGTGTGTCTTGTCATGTTTGTGATGTTGAACTTGATGCCTTCATTTGACTGGGTGAACTAGTATCTTGTTAGTATGATTGGGCTAACGCCATGTGACATTTTTTGTGCTTGTTCGTAACGATCCGTTTGGTCGTTATAGTCTTTTCGACATTTTTGCCCTTTTCTAAGCATTGATTAGCTCATTTTTTACCCGAGGGGACCATTGGCACTCTTCTTGAGGTGTCTAGACCGGATTCGGCCAACTTTTGGGAAATATAAACTTAAAGTGAAAAAGAGTTGACCCAAAGTTGAATTTTGCGTAAATGGACCTTTTTCGGGGATTCATTGATTCCGAGGGGTCTGGATGGTAATTTAGAACTTGTGTGTATATCTGGTTTGGTTCCTAATGCACTCGGATGCATTTTAGGACTTGGGTTGAAAAATTGGAATTAAGGTATCGGGGTTAATTCGATCAACGAGACCTCTGTTGGGAATTCCAAGGCCACGAGCGCGTTCGCAGCGTGTTTTTATGTATGTCTACATGTATGGTATGTGAGCAGATGGCCTCGGGAATTAGTCAGAAAATCGAATTGAAATGTGAAACTTGGGTGAGTTTTCTGGTGTCTGGTGCCCGCTTTGGCAGCACCAGCACCACAGCAAAGGTACGGCTAGAGCGGTCCAAGCATTTTAGGCTTGACCGTTGAAGCGGCCGAGGGACCGCTGAAGCGACTCCGTTGGGGAGGTCCCAGTGTCGCCAAAGCGGGTGACGGGTAGTGTGTATAATTAATGAAGTGTTAAAAACCTTTAGACCCTCATTTTATTCCATTTCAAAATTAGAGCTTTGGGGAGCTATTCTTGGAGATATTTTGGGAATCCTCTTGGAGGTAAATCTTGCTATGCCTCTTCTATTCCATTAATCCTTCTCATCATAGATTCCCCCTTTCCTTTAATAATCCCGTAGTAATGAAAGATAAAAGTGGGTTTTGATGAACATTTTCTCTAGGCTTATTAATGGTGAAATTGATCGGGTTTATACTAGATTTTGATGAATCTAAGGTTGTTAATGATATATCTTCCACTTTTAGTGTTGAATTTTGGAATCAAAGATTTAGGGTTTATACCCAAATTGGGAGTTTTGCTTCAAATTCGAAATTGGGTAAATCTATGAGTTAGTTTAGCAATTAGTGGTTGGGTTATGATCACCTAGTGCTTAATTTGATATTTTCTTCCGAATTTCCCGTTTTGACCTTGTGGGCCGGTTTTTCCCAAATTCTAGAGTTAGATTTGAGCTAAATTGAATGATGGCAATATTAGTATCGTTCTTCATGATTTCTAAACTAGATTTCTATTATGCCTAGAATTATTTAATCTTGAGGCTCAGCGGAAGGGGAAGGCAATAGAGTGATTTGTTGGTGTTGCTATTCGGCCATCCAGGTAGGTTATGGCTTACCTTTGGTGAGACTTCGCATAGCAAAGCATATATTTAGATTATATTATCGCAGAAAGCATGTGAACCTTCGGGTATGAAGTTGGATGGATATTGTCTTAGGTTGGGCCCTGTTGTGTGTTTGGGACTAGCCATCCCGCTGTGTTGTGATTGATTGTTCTATTGTGTTGGCTTGATGCCACGTGTTGTTAGAAGATATTTGCATTTTTTTGTTCCATCTTGATTATGATATTGTTGGCATACCCACCGTTGGTACTTGTGATTCGGTTATATTGTTGGCGTACCCACTGCTGGTACTTGTGATTCGGATATATTGTTGGCATACCCATTGTTGGTACTTGTGATATTGAACATAATTATTGTGGATACATGCATCTCACGCACTCTCATTCTTCATGATATATTGTTGAGATACTGATGATAGTTGATGAAACACTGTGATGAGCTGGGCTCTATTTTTACTTGAGTGACGTGAGAGGCCGATATCCGATGTTAGTTTCGGAATCATTGATTGATTAAGTGCATGGACTCTGCGAGTCCCCCAGAGTGGTGTTGGTGAGAACCCCCCGTGGGTAGAGACATAGATACTTTATGTATTATTATTCCAGACTTGTATTATTTCCCTTTTAGATGCTCTTGTATTACTCAGACTAGACCCTGGGGTATTGTTATTATTCCGCACTTTTTCTACTATATATATATATATATATATATATATATATATATATATATATATATATATATATATATATATCGTGAGACTTACGTATTTATTCTATTCCATTGCTCGATTTAATTATTTATGTCTTTATTTATCGTTGGGTTAAGGGTTTGCTGACCGAGGTGGGAAAGGTAAGTGCCCGGCTTATGCCAAAATGAGTTATGACATTGTTGCCCTAATTACCCTTTTTGTTCGACTCCAGTTAGCGAAGCATATGTAGAGTTAGTTATTAGCGGAGAAAGAATGTTACGCGTTCGGGTATGAAGTTGGGATGGAATACTTAGGTTGGTATTGTTGTTGATTTTGTGGGCTTGTAGCCTCTTTGTTGCGTTTTGGCTTGTTGCCATATGTGTGGTATTGGACTTGTTAGTTTGTTGCCATATGTGTGGAATTAAACTTGTTACTTCGTTTCCATGTGTGTGGTATTGGACTTGTTGCTTTGTTTCCATGTATGTGGTATCAGACTTGTTACTTAGTTGCCGTATTGTACTTGTGATACGGTTGTCTCTCACTTATTTTGATAATATCGTAAATAAAAGCAAGAACTTGATTCAGTATTGATATTGTGATATGTGTCCATGTAGAGGCACGATTGAGATATGATATGATTACACTTGGGTTTGATATTATGCACTGGATTCATACTTATTTCCATAATACATTGATATGAATTGTGCTCGGTACTGATGAAGATAAGTGAGAAGTAAACATCCGAGACTTTGGATAGACATGATATAGTAGCCATCTCTGGGTTGTGTGCGGAATGGCTAGTGATATGGAAGCCACCTCTGGGCTGTGTGCGGAGTGGCTAGTATTGTGGAAGTCATCCTTGGGCTGTGTGTTGAGTGACTAGTACATAGAATTCGTGGGTCTCCCATGGGTCATGACTATCGAGGCATGAAGGATATTCATCTGTAGCATATGTGTACGATTGGTGGTATATGCCAATGCATTGCTGTCATGACCCAACCGGAGGGCCATGACGGGCACCCGGAGCTAACCCACCGGGCACCTCTCATCGTACATTCACATTCATATCTAGGTGAGCCACATGGCCTACTCATGATTTCTATACATCAATAATACTAATCTCATTGGGCAATGACACATTTATATCTTCATCAACAACTATGCTCATATCCATATACACAAGCCGACGAAGGTAACAAAATCATATACAAAATATGAGCCGACAAGGCTAAAGACGTCTACTATACATGGCTGTCTACGAGCCTCGAAGAAGAGTGTGAAACATCATCATAAGGACGGGATAGGACCCTGCCATGCCTATATATACATAAAAGAATAGTACCCAAACTGCAGCTCCGGATCAAACGGAGCTCCTCTACGCAATCACTGGATAAGCAGCCTAAGGATCAAGTCTATCTCCCTGTCCACCTGCGGGCATGACACAGCGTCCACAAACAAAAGGACGTCAGTACGAATAAAGTACTGAGTATGTAAAGCACAATCAACATCATAATAGAAGCATAAGAAATGACATAAGATTGAAAAGTCATGAGATAATGAAGCCATTTATACTTCTAGCGTTGTTCATCCTATTTACTTACCCCCTTTCTAGTGGGAACCTTTCATTTCATACATTTATACTTGTAGTAGTATCATAGCCAACCATAGAGGTTCGGTGTCTTACATACTCGACAGTAATAAGGTTCAGTGTTTTACGTACCTGGCCCTACCAAGGCTCAGTGTTATCTGTACCCAACTGCAGTGGTGTGCGCGCAATAAGTATCATACCTGGCCATATAAGCTCGGTGTTCTTAGTAGTCATACTTTAATACATAAATATGTATACATAGGATTACATACACGTTCTCAACATTATCATCGTCATTATCATTTCTATTATATCCTTCCTTAGAGAATCAACTATCAGAGGATGGGACCAATGGTATCATGAGATTTATCAAGGATCATGAGCTTTAGTGATTCTAGGAATGAAGTCATTTGGAAGACGTTATAGAACTCAAATTAAGGTATTTAGCAATGGGACCATGCCTTAATGAAAGAAGGGTTAGCCTTACATACCTCGTTGTCTTCTCAACTACTTAACATTCACCGTCGAAGCTTAGAAAAATCTACATTTAAAAGGATTCACGCCTTGGTTAAGCCTTAATGATACCCTTAAATCCAAACTAGAATAATTCATGAGTTAATGAAAATTGGGCAGCATTTCCCCTATTTCATCGACTTCCACCATATAGCCAAACAACTCCCAAACAACTATAATAACATTTACAATATCATAATTAAGTAGTCGCATTCCATTAAGTCTTCCATATTCATTCTCACATTCAACTTACACTAACAACTTCACACCGACCCTTTGCACATTTTTCACAGAACACTTCCTCATCATCATTATTATCACCCTTAATGAGATTATATCCATATCGTACTAAAAATAATGGCTCAAATTAGTTTACTACCCATAAACATCATGAAATCCACATTTAGGACTCATCCCCTACATTTCTCCTTTCACTCATGTTTTGCTAAAACCAAGCATTCTTAATAACATGAAATAAGCAAGAAAACTAACCTTTTTATCTCATAGGAATGAGCTTTGGAGCAGCTTTCAACTTATGTCAAAACCCTGGCTTCAATACCCAAGAATTTCCTGTAGTCTACTAACCCTAGCAAGACTTTTATCACATGGATATCTTGATTCTTGCCTCTTGATCCTTGTTATCTCTTGGGTTTGAGTGAAATATGTTGGGAGAAGGGTTTTGGGAGCTCTCAAGACTTGGAGAGAAGGTGGAAAATTAAATAAATGAGCAAGGGGGCCATATATAACGAAATAAGATTCTGGCCCGACCCGGACATACGGCCAATTATATGGGCCGTATAATTGGACCGTGTAATCTTACCATGAAATCAGCCCTCTCTTGAAGTAATCTATGGACATTATACGGGCCGCATAATTTATATGGTCCGTACAAATGGTCGTACAACTGGGAATTTCCGAATTTCATTCTCGTCGACTCGTTTGACTTCTAATTCTCGTGGAACCTTCTTGGCACTTATATAACACTTCATTAACCATGAAATAGGCCCTATAGCAGCCCCTCAAGACATTACCAAGTAAATATTAGCTCAACTATAGCGAAAACCTTTCCGAACATGACTTACATTCCACTTCCCTCAACAAACTAAAGTTCACCTATTCATATAACTTCAAAATCATATAGTATGCACTTTAAGCTACCTAATACTTTCCCTAATCTCGTAAGGGCTTCATAATCACCTTAAGCTCATGTTAGACTACTCACAAGTCAACAAGTCCGAAATTTTCGAGATGTAACAATTGCATACATTCTCATACATAAGCATTGCATTTATATCTTGGTGATTTTTCTTGTTGTCAATTCCTTGGTTGTGGTTTTCTCATTAAAAGGTTGTCTAGTAACGGGGTAGAGTTCTCCATTGTAAGAGAGTCATTTAGTAAGGAATAGATGTACTACTTAGAACATGAGCCGATTTTGGTAAAACTACTTCTATTGATGAGTTGAGTTAGATTTTATATGTATGACTATGTATTTATAGAACTAATGGATTGAGGATTAGGAATTTACATCTAGGCTGAGATCTGTAATCTTTTGTTTGAAAATATATCTATTGTGGTGGACCTTACATGAACTTGCTTAGTGACTGAGTTGTTTGCCTATCATTCTTACCTGTAGATCCCTATTGTTTATTGTGTTTTTGTAATCACTGTCGGCCTATGATGCTTGCCAGTACATGTTGTACTGATACTACTCTTGCTACACCCTATTTGGGGTGTAGAGTTGTTATAGGATATGTTCGATTCCGAAGACTTCTGTTAAATTTCATTCTAGAACAGAGGTAGTTTTGAGTGGTGTTATAATCCAATCTAAGTTTTAAATCTTAGCTCTTGTACTAGTCTAGATTCGATTTTGGGATATGATATTGATTATGTACTCTTATTATTTATTTCTTCTAAAATGTTGTTTGGAAAATAACTATGATATTATTAATACTGTTTTCATTTGGGTTTAATTGAGTTATATTTCGGTAAGGGTTCACCTACCAGGTGGGATTGGGTAGGTGCCCACATGATCCATGATTTGGGTCGTGACAATTACCTACAAAATCAATCACAGAAGCTCGTAACATGTCTTTAACTGTTTGAATATGTCACGACCCGATTAGGGACCATGACGGGTACCCTGAGCTACCCTACCGAGCACCACCTAACATACTTGTCATCCAACTCAACCTGAATGCACATTATTCCCAACACAAAACATAACATAAGATGGTCATTAACCTTTACAAGCATAAATATATGTATACACATCAGCCCACGAGGCTACCAAAAATGATATACAAAATAAAACTGACGTAATCATGAGACATCTACTACCCATGCTTACGTATCCACCAGCCTCTACTGAAGTGCTGAGAGATAAGGACGGGACAGGACCCCGTCGTACCCAAATATGTACACAAAAGAATGTATCAACCAATGGCACCTCTGGAGTAATTGAGTGCTCCTATGAATCTGTTAAGTAGATCCTAAGAATCTGGGCCACCTCCCTGCCTACCTTTACGTCGCTCTAACTTTACCGACTAAGTGCTCCCCTCCGATACTCACAATTCTGTAATTAGGTAGGAGTGAGCCTTGGGTGAAACTACTTCACTTGGAGAAAACCTTAACTTCAACTCCAAAGGAATTTCTAGCTTCCATTATCCCTAGCTAGCATCCTTACACTTGTTTCCACAAATTATTAGTGTTTAATCTTGGATTCACCTTGAATTTATGTTGGTATGATATATGGAATATTCTAGAGATCTTGAGAGAAGTGAGGAAGATGGGAAATGAAAAATAATAACTTGGATCACTTAATTATACTTGGGAATAATCTGACCCATCATGGATTATACGGACACTTATACGGTCTGTATAAACTTATACGGCCCGTATAAGTGACCGTGAAATTGCACCAACAATCATTCTTTCTGTAACCATTATACGGTACCTTATACGGTCCATATAATTTTATACGGTCCGTATTAGTGACCGTATAATACTCCCAGTGATCACCCCTCACTGTGATGGTTATACAGACCACTATACGGACCGTATAAAGTTATACGGACCGTATAATGGGTCGTATAACTCACCCCTTTTTCCAACTTGTTCTAGTCGTTTCGTTTGATCTCCAATCCTTATGGAACCTTCTTAGCACTTGTCTAACACTTCATTAACAATCTAAGGAGCGTTATAACGCTTCCTCAAGACATTATTAAATCAACATTAGCTTGGTACTTGCAAAATCATTCCAAAACACGCCTTATGCCTTGCCTTCCTCAACGAACTTTCTTCTCTTGCCTCAAATGTCTTTGGAATCTTAATTAGAATCGCCAAACAACCTTTCTTACTTGTAGGGACATCGTATACATCTCACTCTGCGGCACTCAGGCTATTTTATGACTAGTGCGCCTCCGCGATTTTCAGGCCAGAGATTCGACAGATCTACTAGTACTGGGCCAAGTCAGAGTTATTCGGGGTCTCAGTTCAGAGATGATTCAGGTCAGGAAAGGCCACCCGCACTACGATGTTCCCAGTGTGGGAAGTTACATTAGGGTCGATGCCGATTGGGTTCGGATATTTGCTATTCATGTGGTCGACCAGGCCATATCATGCGTGATTGCCCCTCAGTTCATGGTAGAGGTAGGACCCAGCCTTCAGGTTCAATAGCTGGATCTTCAGCATTTGTATGCCCTATGGGGCCAGGTTCACATGCGCCAGTCGGCCATGGTAGAGGTAGAGGGAGAGCTCCCAGTTCTAGCGGTCCTCAGCACCGTGTTTATGCTTTGGCTGGACGCCCAGATCTTGAGTCTTCCCCGACCCAGCTAGGGGCCGCGATGGGTACCCGGGGCTAACCACCGAGCACCGCTTGTTCTGTAGCTCATTTTACTCATTTAATGCCCTTTTTATCATCATTATACTCATAGCGTAGGAAAATCATATTTCGTATGAAAACATAAAGTACTCTCATGTACATGTGCCCTTAGGCTATCAAAATAATAAATATATATGTATACAGTAGCGATCTCGTGAGACCATCTAACCCGCACTGCGTATCTACGAGCCTCTACTGGAGTGCTGAATATAGGGACGGGACAAGACCCCGTCGTGCCAAAAAACACATATACATGGCTATATATACACAAAAGAATAATCATAAGCACCTCCGGGACAATGGAGGGCTTCCAATCAGCTGACAGCTACTACGGATCTGGATCGAGCTCTCCTCCCTGTCTACCCGTGGGCATGAACATAGCGTCCAAAGAAAACGGACGTCAGTTCTAATATTGTACTGAGTATGAGAGGCATAAACAACAAAATAAGACAATGATGTAACGAAGATACTAATATGGAACATCAGAATCTAACTGTCAAGTATAAGAAAAACAAGTCATGCTGTCTTACTCATGCTTATCATCATATCATATATGCATAATGCATAAACTGCCCGTTCATATCAGATCAGTGTGATAACCATTACATGAGCCTGCGTCCAGGCCTCCCGCATCCGGGGTACTATCTCATGCCACCCACTAGTGGTGTCTGCCCATGCCATTTGGCCATGGTGTATCGTATAGCTGCCCGTCTTACCGGTGACTACTCGGCCAAATAGGCGCGGTGTAATAGTAATATCATCATATGCTCATCATAATATGCTTAGATTATCATAGTACATGCATAAGGCTCAAGACCAACCATACTTTATCGGGGTGACGTAAGGTCGTCATCCCCCGATTGCATTATCGAACAATCATTGACATTCTGCCTCACCTTGAAGGAATTAGCATATAAGGCGAGTGTAAGCGATAAATAACATCATTTGAATCCCCATACTTTCTCTCATTACCTTGTGTAGCTAATTATGGACATAGGATCATGGATAAGAAAGAAGTTACGCTATAGGATTCATGCCATTAGAAAGAAGGGACTAGCCTCACATACCTTTGTCGTTCAACTAAGCTATCGTTCGCTTGTTCTCCTTCGATATCACGTCTCTACCTTCAAGAGGGAATTCGCACTACATTAGTTAATCAACCATAAGAATGCGCTACCACTTCTAGATAAAATTGGGCTGCACTTCCTTTGTTTCTACTACTTTTCCCGTATTCTATATCAACTCTCAAACGCTCACAATACCATCCACAATATTGAAATCAACAATCATCATTTCCCTCTAATTTCTCCACATTTTATACTTATAACTCATTATCGCATTTTCTCGTATATAGCACTTCTTTCATGGTCTAAATGTCATTTAGAACGTATTCATAATCACAACACATTAACATTCATGATTCAATTCAACTACCATCTAGCCATGGCACTATTCACTCATTTATGACCCATTTGCTATGCTTTTCTACCATTCGGGTATCCTAACCTTCCAACACCTTAAACAACATGGTATAGGCATGAAACTTACCTTAGATGATGGTTGAAAAAGTCTTGAGTGGAGTTTCTCCTCTAGCACCAAAACCCTACTTCACCTCTTTTGGTTTTCTTTGACGAAGTTGAACTTGAGCTAGGTTTCACACTCTTGTTTTCATGAATTTGGTGTTGTTGATCTTGGATTTCCCTTGATTTTCTTGTGGATGAGTGTTAGAGAAGGTTCTAGATGTCTCTTGACTTGTGGAGTGAATGATGAAATAAAAAGGGAATGAAAAGGGTCCCCTATATTTAAACACAAAAGCTGGTCGAGCCACTTTATACGGACCAAAATACGGTCCATATAATATTTACTGACTGTATGTTGGGACCATATATTTGGTCCAGTGAACCTTGTTGTTCTGAACTGGATCTACGGACTGGACATACGGTCCGTGAATATTATACGGCCAGTATGTTTGGCCGTATGTTGTCCAGTTCTCTGGAACTTGTTTTCGTCGACTCGTTTGATCTCCGATCCTTATGGAACCTTCTTGGCACTTGTTTGACACCTCAATACCAATCTAAGTAACGTTATCACTCGTCTCCGAGACATCATTATGCCATCATTAACTCGTCGCTCGAAATTCTTATCTGATACACAATATATGGCTTGCTTTCCTTAACAACTTTCTTTCTGTGCCTCATATGTTTTTGAGTTCTCGTTTTGGGTCATCTAATACTCTTTCTTACTCGTCAAAATATCGTATTCATCATACCCTTCTTTGGCCTATTCGCTATACGCTAACGGGGAAATTCCCAAGGTGTAACATTCTTCCCCCCTTTTGGAACATTCGTCCTCGAATGTTAGACACTCGGGATTCTACAAAAATTTTGCCAGAGTTTCCCCTGTAACATAGCACTATCCACCTGCCACAATAACTCATAATATTATCGCCTCACAGGGCTACATCACAATCATCATATCTGTGGCCACACACGACCAAAAGCATAAAAATAAAGCGTACATACCTTATATCATCGGCGTTTCGTCTTGGATCTCTCCTGGGGGTTGGAACAAGTGTGGGTACTTGGACTTCATACTCTCTTCCGCTTCCCAATTCATTTCTTCCCGATTGTTGTTTCGCCACAATACTTTGACCGACGCTACCTCTTTATTTCGAAGCTTCCGCACTTGCCTATCTAGGATGGCATTAGGCACTTCTTCATAGGTTAGCTTTTTCGTTACTTGCACATCGTTTATCAGGACAATATTTGTGGGATCTCCAACACACTTGTGGAGCATCGAAACATAAAAGATTGGATGGACTGATTCAAGCTCCGAAGGAAAATCCAATTCATAGGCTACCTGACCCACCTTACGGATAATTCTGTAGGGTCCAATATATCTAGGACTTAGCTTCCCTCTCTTACCAAATCTCATCACCCCTTTCATTGGCGATACTTTTAAAAATACCCAATCTCTAACTTGACATTCCAAGTCTCGTCGGCGGTTGTCCGCATAGGACTTTTGGCGACTTTGGGCTGTCAACAACCGATCTTGGATCACCTTGACTTTTTCTACTGCTTGTTGAATCAATTCGGGGCCTATTAATTGTGCTTCCCCTGTTTCAAACCATCCAATTGGAGACCTACACTTTATTCCATATAGAGCTTCATATGGAGCCATTTGTATACTAGAATGATAGTTGTTGTTGTATGAAAACTCGATTAGTGGCAAATGATCATCCCAACTACCACCGAAATCTAGCACACATGCTCGTAGCATATCTTCTAGGGTCTGAATGGTACGTTCGGCTTGCCCATCAGTTTGTGGATGAAATGCCGTGCTAAACTTCACTTGCGTGCCCAAAACTTCTTGAAAAGACTTCCAGAACTTAGCTGTAAACTGTGCTCCTCTATCTGTGATAATAGATAAGGGAATTCCATGGAGTCGCACAATTTCTTTGAGATACAACCTCGCATAGTCTTCTACTGAGTACGTGGTCCTAATTGAAAGAAAATGGGCTGCTTTCGTCAGTCTATCCACGATCACCCATATAGAGTCTTACCTGCCTCGGGAACGGGGTAATCCCACGATGAAATCCATGTTGATCACTTCCCATTTCCAGGTGGGTATCTCTATTGTTTGCAATAAGCCTTGACAATTTAGACATTGTGCTACAAATTCTGCTATGTCTCTCTTCATGCCATCCCACCAGTACATCATCTTGAGATCATGATACATTTTGGTTGTACCTGGGTGAATAGAATATCGAGAACAATGTGCTTCTTCTAGAATTCGTCGGCGCAATTCCGCCACATTCGACACACATAGCCTACCTCGATATCTAAGAATCCAATCCATAGAAACTTCAAACGGAGACTTTTCTTACCCGTGAGATGTGTCTCTGTAGTGGCACAATTGAGGATCTTCGTATTGCTGTTCTCTTACTTCCCTATCCAAGGACGAAATTGTGGAATCTTTGATACTAATACCTGCATCACCCGAATCAATTACACGCACTCCCAGATTAGCTAATCGGTGATGTTCTTGAACCATCTCTTTCCTTTTCGGAGGGATTTCACATGAACTGCCCATCGATCGTCGGCTAAGCCCATTGAAATTTAGCTGACTTCTGGGTTAGCTTCGTCAATGGGTCTGAAATAGATGAGAAGCCCTCTATGAATCTTCTATAATAACCTACCAAACCCAGAAAACTACGAACCTCTGTAGGCGTCGTAGGCCTTGGCCAAGTCTTCACAACTTCAATTATTTTAGTGTCGACTCGAATGTCATCATCTGAAATAACATGGCCCAGAAATGTTACAGAAGTTAACCAAAACTCGCATTTTGAAAATTTTGCATACAATTCTCGGGCTCGAAGAATGCCAAGAACCATCCTCAAATGATCTGCATGTTCTGATTCTGTGCGAGAATACACCAGAATATCGTTAATAAATACTATCACAAATAGATCCAAGAGGGGCCTGAATATGTTGTTCATCAAATTCATAAATACAGCCGGAGCATTAGTCAACCCGAATGACATCACCCGAAATTCATAGTGGCCATATCTCATTCTGAAGGCTGTTTTTGGAATATCTGCTTCTCTAACTCTCACTTGATGATAACCCGACCTCAAATCTATTTTAGAAAACCACTTGGTACCTTGCAACTGGTCGAACAAGTCATCAATCCTTGGAAGAGGATATTTGTTCTTTATCGTCACTTTGTTCAATTGCCTATAATCGATGCACGTTCGCAGAGAACCGTCTTTCTTTCTCACAAATAAGACCGGCGCTCCCCACGGTGATGAACTGGGTCTAATAAATCCCTTCTCGAGCAAGTCCTTCAACTGCGCCTTTAGCTCCTTTAATTCTGTCGGGGCCATTCGATAAGGAGGAATAGAAATAGGCTTGGTGTCCGGCAACACATCTATGGCAAAGTCAATCTCTCTTTCTGGTGGAAGACCTGGAAGATCATCTGAGAATACGTCTGGGAATTCATTCACTACTAGAACTGACTGGACAGTTGGCGGCTTTGCCTCGGTGTCATGAACCCGGACTAAGTGATAAACATAACCCTTGGCTATCATCTTTCCTGCCTTAAGGTAGGAAATAAACCTACCCTTCGGCGATGCTGCATTACCTTTCCACTCAAGCACGGGCTCTCCCAGAAAGTGAAATCGAACCACCTTTGTACGGCAATCAACATTTGCATAACATGAGGCCAACCAATCCATACCCATAATTACATCAAAATCTACCATTTTCAGCTCAATCAAATCAACTTTGTTCTGACGATCACATATCACAATGACACAATTTTTGTACACTTGTCTTGCTGTCACGGGATCACCAATCGGAGTGAGTACCTCAAAGGGTCTAATCGACTAGGGTTTCAAACCAATACAACCAGAAACATATGGAGTAATATAAGAGAATGTAGAACCCGGATCTATCAATGTGTACACATCACGGGAGGATATAGACAATGTACCTGTAACTACATCCGGAGAGGACTCAAGATCCTGTCGTCCAGCTAAAGCATATACACGGGGCTGAGTGGCACCTGAAGTAGATGCTGCCCCTCAGCCTCTACCTCGGCCTGCTGTCATCTGGGGAGTCAGCCCTACCGGGCGTACTGATGAAGAACCAGCTGCTGAACCTGTAGGCTGAACTCCCACTTTGCCACTCATCGACGAGCAATCTCTCATCATATGCCCCACCGGACCACAAGTATAACAGTCATCCGAACCCTGACGACACTGTCTGGAATGTAATCTGCCGCATTGGTTGCATCGCGGCACTCGGGGTCTCTTCTGACTATAATCTTCCCTGAACTGGGAATCTAGAGCCCTCGAACTCTGGCCCTGTCCTGAATGAAAGGAGCGATCAAATCTCCTACCTGCGAATCGAGGAGGTGCACTCGTCACTGACTGGCCTGAGCACCCCGAATATCTCTGCCTTGATCCCCCTCTATTATCACTGCCAGCTCCCATGGATCTGGCCCTCTTGCCTTGCCTTCTATCGATATCACGGTCGCCTCTTTGTTGTTGTTGTCGCCCCTCCAAATTCTGAGCATGAGCTTGTATTCGGGAGATATCCATCCCGTCTTGCAAGGACGCTGTCAGACAATCTCTGAATAAATGTGGCCCTAGGCCACTCACAAATCTATATACTCGATCTCCCATGTCGGCCACCATGGTCGGAGCATATCTAGCCAAAGAATTGAATTGCATACTATACTCCCGGGCACTCATATTTCCTTGCCTCAAATTTAGAAATCTATCCGCTCTAGCTCGGCGGACCTCGGGTGGCAAATAGTGATGAATAAAAGCATCCACAAACTCTTGCCAAACCGGAGGAGGCGCATTCTCTTCTCTTGATAATACCCAGTTGTTATACCATAAAACTGCCACATCCCGGAGTCTATAAGATGCCAACTCCACGGATTCGGTCTCAGAGGCATGGACAATCCTTAATGTCCTCAACATTTTGTCAATGAAACCTTGTAGGTCTTCCTCCGGCTTTGACCCGAAGAACTCCGGAGGATTTAGGCTCATAAAATCACGGGCCTTGGTACTTGCTGCCCTGTCACTTGAACCCACATTTTGTCGTTGTGCCTGTGCGGCAACCAATTGTGTCAATAACTGGATGGCCTTGGTCATTTGTTGACTCGAAGCAGCCGGCGGAGGAATCGGAGCTGGGGCTCCTCCTCGTTCTCCCACATTGGGCAGGGTAGAGGAAGTATTAGACAAGGCCTCGTTATGCGATTCGCCCTCTTCAATATTCATTGGAGGCCCTCTTTCTACCCGCCTCTTTGTCGTAGTCTTGCCCTTCTGGGCGGCTGTAGCCTTTCCCTTTGGCGGCATTCTGAAATCATAACACACTTTTATGGAGGATAAAATCTTATACATGGCTCTATCGCACGATCTCATAGAAGAAAGATGATCATTTTTCCTAAATGCCCTGTAGCCTCTTGTTTATTGATGTGGCACGCAACACACCATAAACAAGAATCTACTAGACACGTGTTATATCCCGCATTTTGTGCATTTGGAAAATTTGGAATAATCTTGCTTTGAAGGAAATGAGGGCTATATTTTATTTTATTTCATATATGTGTGTTGTTCATGAAAAATATTGTTGCGGAAATACGGAGGAAGGCCAAGGGCAAAATTGGAATTTTAGAAATTAATTCCGTGAATTACAAAAATAAGATCTTAATGAATTGGGCTTAAAAACAATAATAAGAGAAATTGAGGCCCAAGTGTATAGGGGTGGCCGGCCATGTGCCTTAGCCCAAGCCCATTTAATTGGTCATGTGATCAATTAATATAAGGGGGTAATTATATATACATGTTCATCCATAGAAGTTTCAAGAAATTAAAACAAAAAGAGAGAGTGTGAACTTAAGGGGCCATTCGGCCGAACCCCCTAAAGAAAAAAAAAATTCCTAGCCTTTAACTTTGATCCTAAAGTCTTGTTCTTCTTGAATTCTTAGTAAGTTCAAGACGCTCTCCGACGTGGTATAATTAGTTAAGCGAGAGGACTACGTTTGCGACAAGTTGGAAATTGAAGAAAAAGGTAAGAATTTTATTCTCTTATGTTATGGAAGATGTATGTATGTTAAAATGATTAGAATTGCATGAAAATCATGAAATTGGTGTGAGTGTGTGCATGGCCGTGTGGTGTGTGTGAGGCCGTGTGGTGTGGGGGTGAAGGGGAGATGAATTAGATTTTATTTGGCTTGCTAATTGTGTCGTAGTGGCATTTACGATGTAAATAAAGGCTTAAACGATTCGAGTCGGCATTGAAATTGGTTATAGGTTGTTATGGGAAATTATGTGATTTTGGTATAGTTTTTATGTAATTATGGAAGAAGAATCCTAGAATGTGAATTAATATTGTCGTTATTAAATTTGGAAGAAGACAATGCGACTTGGTAGTTCCGTTGCATTTGTAGAGGTTTCGGATGGAATATGGAGTTAGCGGGATTGTTTGAATCCTTGAGTATTGCTTGAAATGCTATTGAATTATGTTGAATAATCTTGAATTAGTTAATAAATATGAAAATGTTGATATTAGCTTGATATTGTGAAGTTGGAATGGAAGTTGTCGCCTTATGTAGAAAGGAAGAATAATTATGTTAGAATGTGTTTTATTGTGGTTGTTCATGTTGTTGGTATTGTTGTGGGTGTTGATTGTTGATATTATGGCCGAGTAAGTCTCGGGGATGTTGAATTTATAGGGGAAATGCTGCCAAAATTTCGGTAGACAAATAGGGATTTAAGTTTGAATTCTTAAAGCTTGAAACTCATATGTGGTAACCATGACCAATTGTAGATTTTGGAGGAAACGAGAGTTGAGTTCGGACGAGCGTAAAACGCGAATAAGGTATGTAAAGCCCTACCATTCCTTCTTTTGGCATATCTTAGATGTACTAGGTTTGAATTTGAGCCTCGGGGAATACTCTGTTCATAGAAATCCGAGTTTACTTTTAGTACTATTTCATTCAATGAAATTGAATTAGAATCTTATGTTTGATGGAAAGAAATGCTCAAGCGCTCGTAACTTTCACATACGTAACCGAATCGCCTCGAAACTTTCATGGATGACTCCATAGAGTCTAATATTTGTAAATTTCGTACGCCCCCTCGACTTTACCCGAGGTGGGCCCACTAGTACCGAGACTTTCTTTGTTCGTCTTATTTAACCTATTTTTGTATGACACCAAAAGGGAACTTTTGCTTATGAATTTAAGGCTCCGTTTGATTTGCTCCATAAGTTATTTGAAAGCTCCCTAATATGATTGATACTAAAATTTTCAGGAAATGACCTATGAGGTATTTTTCGAAAGTTTTGTAAACTTAAAGGCTCACATCTTTTGTATACTAATTCTGACAGACTCGATATGTCACACCCTAATTCCGCTAGGGTGTGATGGGCACCCGACCCTTACCTAGGGCCGAGCGAACCCTCAGACTCTTGCTGCACATAAAATCACGTCAAACTTTTCAAATCAAATGAGATGAAATACATCGAAATTTTTTTTTCCAGAAATATTCTTCCACGTAGCTTCCAAGCATAACAAATCTATAATCATACAAAATTCAGTACATAACACAGACCGACATTTCGGCTGACGGAGCCGCTTACAGACTGACAACCAATACCCACGACGCTGTCTGCAAAGTCTCTAACGTAATCCAGAAAGCATAACATACCAACTCTGACTCGGCAGCACTCCGGGAACAAATGGAGCTTGCCATATGCACTGGAACATCTTCTATACTGTCTTCAACTCACCTGGGAGTACCTGCGCGACATGAAACGCAGCCCCCGAAGAAAGGGGGTCAGTACGAAATATGTACTGAGTATGCAAAGCATGAAGTACAGAAAACGAAGTCATAACCGAAGTAAAATGTACAGAAGGTGAGCACAATAACCAGAATACCAAAGTGTTGCATTTGACGTACAAATCATACATAGGAGGTTCCGGAAGACAAATACGGCAATCAAAATGCCAACATGCTTGCTTTCCTTTGAAAAACATTTCCGTCTCATACACCCAGAAAACCAGACACACAATTACAGTGACCAAAAGTCCAGCGGTCACTATC
Source organism: Lycium barbarum (assembly GCF_019175385.1). Classification (NCBI taxonomy): domain Eukaryota; kingdom Viridiplantae; phylum Streptophyta; class Magnoliopsida; order Solanales; family Solanaceae; genus Lycium; species Lycium barbarum. The sequence goes on along the minus strand of NC_083339.1, from coordinate 32,522,734 downwards.
ACATAGTGCGGCATACCGCGGTCAGGAGTCCAGCGGTCAATGTCACACACACCGCGGTCAAGAATCCAGCGGTCAACATCACAAATGCGGCATACCGCGGTCAAGAATCCAGCGGCTAATGTCGCACACACCGCAGTCAAGAATCCAGCGGTCAACATCACAAATGCGGCATACCGCGGTCAAGAATCCAGCGGTCAATAACCAAATTTATTACTTTCCAAACATAAATCACATATGTCAGAATCAGGCATTACACATACATACAACGTGCCCCGGCCCTCGGTGAGGGACTTGGTGATTAGATTCATGTATGCCAAAATCGTATATCAGAAAAATACAGAAGGTAAGTAGCTTATCCAGAATATCAAAATACTTACTTTTATATCATACAAGAATAGCTCAAGTGAGACAAGCGAAGGAAGTTTCGGAACTTGTGGGCCCACCTCGGGTCAAGTCGAGGTGGCGGATATAAATTACAAACATTGGACTCTATGGAGTCATCCAAGAAAGTTTCAAAGCAATCTGAATACGCTTGTGGAAGTTATGGATGTTTAGACACTTTTCCAACAAAACATAAGAATTATAGTTCAATTACATTGAACGAATAGTATTCAAAATCAAACTCGGGTTTCGATGGACAGAATTGTTCCCGAGGCTCAAGTCTTGACCTAGTATACATAGGACATGCCAAAAGAAGGAAGGATAAAGCCTTACATACCTTTTCCGCTTCTTACGCTACTCCAAATTCAAGTCCCAAACTCTCCAAAATCTACAAATGGTCACATTTACCAAATATTAATTAGAGCTTTTAGGAATTCAATCTTGAATTAACATTTGTCTACAGAAATTTCGGCAGCATTTCCCCTGTAAATGCGCCATCCCCGAGAATTCAACTCGGCCAAAAGTACAACAACAAACCCGAGAATGGAACTCGGCCAAATTTACCAACAACATTACCAACAATGATACTAACAAATTCAACGATCAATCCCAAAATATATTCTAACATTAACAACTCTTGTCACACAAGTCAACAGCATTCCATTTGTATTCAATTTAATCGCATCTAATCAAGCCAATACCAATGATTCCACATTCAAGTATAAATCCGAAATCATTCTAACATGATTCAAGAGTACTTCAAACAATTCACATAATATTCCAAATAACCCGACCAACATACCACTTCACCCAAAACCGTCCAAATTCAACAAGAACAATAACAACACATTTCCTTCTTTCAAATTCATGAACTACACCAACCATTCACATCCTAACAACATTATTTTCCAAAAATACAAGAAATAGTATTAAAATCACATTAGCTTCTAAAACAGCCCACAACGATTACAACTTCCACTTGAACCATTAAACCTTCATTTTTACCATAGAATCCACAACAACAACAACCAAAATGTCACATAAAACGCATTCACCATGTTCTACAAAAACAGCCCCTACACGGCTCAAACAAAGCTTCAACATCAACCCACACAATTTTTGCATTCAATTCCACATCCACCAATTCATACCAAGATTAATCATTTCCAAAACATGGAAAAAGGGAATGAAATCTTACCTTAGAAGAAAAACTCTTAAAGGAAGCATGTGACCTCTTCAAGTGCAGCCATGGCCATGAGTTGCCATGGCTATTGTGACCTCCATCTTTTTCCTTCAATTTGCCATGAAATCCCTCAATTTAATTATGTAGAAAGGAAGGGAGAGGGGCTGAATTTTTCTGGAAATTTCTGGAACCTTTTTTGCTGAAAAATGAAGTTTTTTGTCCCTTTAAAGAAAAGGCCAAAGTCGTACTGTAGCTACAGTACTGTAGCAGTACTGTAGCGGTACTGCTGAAATGCTGTTTCTGCGTCGACAGTTCAGTTTGTAACGTCTATAATACTCTACTCCGATGTCCTATCAATGAATGGTTTGTTGTATCACAAACTAGACTCGATGAACTTCATTTTAGGATTTTAAAACACCTTAAAACTCCACATATACTATGAGATATGCGCCTCCAGAGTTGACTAAAATTTCGCCCAGCATTTTTTTTCAAATTTTCGTCGCACTTATTTTCTTCAATTTGCTCGATCTCTAAATATTCCGAAACTCTCCATTGCTACGGTAAGGTGCATGTCATACTCATGCTCTGAAAACGCGGGGTATAACACGATACCTACCTTGGGCTTTCTGGCATCAATACATTTATATGTATTTATTTGTCAAGCCTAGGAATTTAATTGTGTATATGCATATGGTTTCCGCACTACTCTGCTCGTGCCTACCATTATGATATCGTTCGCCGGTTCCCGGGCCGGTTTTGTGATCGTGCGTATTATGACATATTCGGCAGTATGATGTGTTACGGTTCCCGAGATCTCGCCATAGGGCCGGGTACCGTTTGTGGAGTTATGCTGTGATATGGCTTATGATATGTTGTGATGATATGTTATGTTCGGGGTTCGTACGGAGATTTGAAACCCTCTGGAGTATGTTGTGTTGTGGCACCAGCGTCGGAGTGGTGACCACGTTCTTGAGCCTTATGCATGATTTTTATTTGCATTATATGTATACATATGTTTTCAGCACAGGTTATGGTATACTGATTCAGTATTCTCTTTTTGTATCTTTCCTTTCAGTTGTGATTTGAATTTCTGTACTCTATGCTTTACATACTCAGTACATCTTTCGTACTGACCCCCTTTCTTCGGGGGCTGCGTTTCATGCCCGCAGGTGTAGAGGTTCGTGATCCGCCAGAGTAGGACACACATTCTGCTACTACAGAGTGTTCCTTTTGATTCAGAGCCCATCTTTTGGTACATATCTTCTGTCATGTATATGTTTCTTTATATTCGACTATTTGGGGTACGGCGGGGCCCTGTCCCGTCATATGTTTCCGGTATGGTTTGTAGAGGCCTGTAGTCATATATGTGGGTCGTGGGTCCTATGTGTGTTCGCGTTGTTTATGATCTGCGTCTTAATGCGGTCCTGTCTGTTATGGCGGCCATGGTGGCCCATATATTTGTATATGTGCATACATTCGGCGATGTGTATTCCGCCGCCCCTTTTGGCTTTGATATGATATCTTTGCACGCGCGACCGCTTAAGATAATATTTGATCTCAGATCCGTTTAAATTGATTAATATGAAATCTGAGTCAAATAAGAATATGACGAGTTAGTATGTAAGTCTGTTTGGGGTGTCCAAATAGGGCACCAGTCGCGGCCCACGGAGCTGGGTCGTGACAACACGGCTCGTAGACACTTCCTAGGATCGAACTGCACTGATACCACTTTTGTCGCGACCCAGCTAGGGGCCGCGACGGGTACCCGGGGCTAACCACCGAGCACCGCTCGTTCTGTCGCTCATTTTACTCATTTAATGCCCTTTTTATCATCTTTATACTCATAGCGTAGGAAAATCATATTTCGTATGAAAACATAAAGTACTTTCATGTATTCATGTACATGTTCCCTTAGGCTATCAAAATAATATATATATATATATATATATATATGTATACAGTAGCGATCTCGTGAGACCATCTAACCCGTACTGCATATCTACGAGCCTCTACTGGAGTGCTGAATATAGGGACGGGACAAGACCCCGTCGTGCCCAAAAATACATATACATGGCTATATATACACAAAAGAATAATCATAAGCACCTCCGGGACAATGGAGGGCTTCCAATCAGCTGACAGCTACTACGGATCTGGATCGAGCTCTCCTCCCTGTCTACCCGTGGGCATGAACATAGCGTCCAAAGAAAACGGACGTCAGTTCTAATATTGTACTGAGTATGAGAGGCATAAACAACAAAATAAGACAATGATGTAACGAAGATACTAATATGGAACATCAGAATCTAACTGTCAAGTATAAGAAAAACAAGTCATGCTGTCTTACTCATGCTTATCATCATATCATATATGCATAATGTATAAACTGCCCGTTCATATCAGATCAGTGTGATAACCATTACATGAGCCTGCGTCCAGGCCTCCCGTATCCAGGGTACCATCTCATGCCGCCCACTAGTGGTGTCTGCCCATGCCATTTGGCCATGGTCTATCGTATAGCTGCCCGCCTTAGCGGTGACTACCCGGCCAAATAGGCGCGGTGTAATAGTAATATCATCATATGCTCATCATAATTTGCTTAGCTTATCATAGTACATGCATAAGGATCAAGACCAACCATACTTTATCGGGGTGACATAAGGTCGTGATCCCCCGACTGCATTATGGAACAATCATTGACATTCTGCCTCACCTTGAAGGAATTAGCATATAAGGCGAGTGTAAGCGATAAACAACATCATTTGAATCCCCATACTTTCTCTCATTACCTTGTGTAGCTAATTATGGACATAGGCTCATGGATAAGAAAGAAGTTACGCTATAGGATTCATGCCATTAGAAAGAAGGGACTAGCCTCACATACCTTTGCCGTTCAACTAAGCTATCGTTCGCTTGTTCTCCTTCGATATCACGTCTCTACCTTCAAGAGGGAATTCACACTACATTAGTTAATCAACCATAAGAATGCGCTACCACTTCTAGAGAAAATTGGGCAGCACTTCCTTTGTTTCTACTACTTTTCCCGTATTCTATATCAACTCTCAAACGCTCACAATAACATCCACAATATTGAAATCAACAATCATCATTTCCCTCTAATTTCTCCACATTTTTTACTTATAACTCATTATCGCGTTTTCTCATATATAGCACTTCTTTCATGGTCTAAATGTCATTTAGAACGTATTCATAATCACAACACATTAACATTCATGATTCAATTCAACTACCATCTAGCCATGGAACTATTCACTCATTTATGACCCATTTGCTATGCTTTTCTACCATTCGGGTATCCTAACCTTCCAATACCTTAAACAACATGGTATAGGCATGAAACTTACCTTAGATGATGGTTGAAAATGTCTTGAGTGGAGTTTCTCCTCTAGCACCAAAACCCTACTTCACCTCTTTTGGTTTTCTTTGAGGAAGATGAACTTGAGCTAGGTTTCACACTCTTGTTTTCATGAATTTGGTGTTGTTGATCTTGGATTTCCCTTTATTTTCTTGTGGATGAGTGTTAGAGAAGGTTCTAGAGGTCTCTTGACTTGTGGAGTGAATGATGAAATAAAAATGGAATGAAAAGGGTCCCCTATATTTAAACACAAAAGTTGGCCGAGCCACTATATACGGACCAACATACGGTCCGTATAATTTTTACTGACCGTATGTTGGGACCGTATATTTGGTCCAGTGAACCTTGTTGTTCTGGACTGGATCTACGGACTGGACATACTGTCCGTGAATATTATACGGCCAGTATGTCTGGCCGTATGTTGTCCAGTTCTCCGGAACTTGTTTTTGTCGACTCGTTTGATCTCCGATCCTTATGGAACCTTCTTGGCACTTTTTTAACACCTCAATACCAATCTAAGGAACGTTATCACTCGTCTCCGAGACATCATTATGCCATCATTAACCACCTTCTTTCCGATACACAATATATGGCTTGCTTTCCTTAACCACTTTCTTTTCGTGCCTCATATGTTTTTGAGTTCTCGTTTAGGGTCATCTAATACTCTTTATTACTCGTCAAAATATCATATTCGCCATACCCTTCTTTGGTCTATTCTCTATACGCTAGTGGGGAAATTCCCAAGGTGTAACACGTGGTCACAGGTATATTATCGGTATTCTCTCATGATGTATATGCTTTGATTGATCCGGGATCCACCTTGTCATATGTTACTCCGTATATTGCGGGTCGATCTGGGGTCGAACCAGAGTCGATCAAACCTTTTGAGGTGTCTACACCCGTTGGTGAATTGGTAATAGCTAGCCAAGTATATAGAAATTGCATAGTTTTGATTTGTGACCGCCGTACTATAGTTGACTTGCATGAGCTAAAGATGGTAGACTTTGATATCATTATGGGCATGGATTGGTTGGCCTCTTGTTATGCCAATGTTGATTGTAGAATGAAAATGGTTCGTTTCCAATTTCCGGGAGAACCAGTCCTAGAATGGAAAGGGAATACGGCGTCACCAAAAGGTAGGTTTATTTCCTATCTGAAGGCAAGGAAAATGATCACAAAAGGGTGTATCTATCATCTAGTTCGGGTTCAAGATGTAGAAGCTGAATCGCCGACTCTTCAGTCAGTTCCCGTAGTAAATGAATTTCTGGATGTGTTCCCGAAAGAGCTTCCAGGCCTCCCTCCCGAGCGGGAGATTGATTTTGCCATTGATGTTTTGTCGGGCACCAAGCCCATATCTATTCCTCCTTATAGAATGGCTCCCGCAGAATTGAAAGAGTTGAAGGAGCAATTGAAGGACTTGCTTGAGAAAGGCTTTATTAGGCCTAGTTCATCCCCATGGGGAGCACCCGTGTTGTTTGTCCGCAAGAAAGATGGCTCTTTGAGAATGTGCATTGATTACCGACAATTGAATAAGGTGACGATCAAGAATAAATACCCTCTTCCGAGGATTGATGATTTATTTGATCAATTGCAAGGTGCCAAATGGTTTTCAAAGATTGATTTGAGGTCCAGGTATCATCAAGTGAGAGTTAGGGAGAAAGATATCCCTAAGACAGCCTTCCGAACAAGATATGGTCATTTTGAGTTCCGGGTAATGTCAATTGGGCTAACTAATGCACCGGCTGTTTATGGATTTGATGAATAATGTGTTCAGGCCTTTCCTAGATCTATTTGTGATTGTATTCATCGACGATATCTTGGTGTATTCTAGATCCGAGGCAGAATATGTGAATCATCTGCGTACTGTTCTCGGAGTCCTTTGAACTCGAGAGTTGTTCGCAAAGTTTTCCAAATGTGATTTTTGGTTGAACTCAGTGGCATTTCTGGGGCATATTGTTGCAGCCGATGGTATTTGAGTGGATAGTCAAAAGATTGAGTCCGTGAAAACTTGGCCAAGGCCCACAACTCCTACGGAGGTTCGTAGCTTTCTGGGCTTAGTAGGTTATTACAGGAGATTTGTTGAAGATTTTTCTTCTATCTCGGCACCACTCACAAAGTTGACCCAGAAATCGGCAAAGTTTCAATGGACAGATGCTTGTGAACGTAGCTTCCAAGAGTTGAAAAGTAGATTGACTTCCGCCCCAGTCTTGACACTTCCAGAGGGATTGGACGGATATGTGGTTTATCGCGATGCTTCAGGTGTTGGGCTAGGCTGTGTATTGATGCAACATGGTAAGGTGATTGCGTATGCTTCAAGGCAATTACGGAAACATGAGCGGAATTATCCAACCCACGATTTAGAATTGGCCGCAGTGGTTCATGGATTAAAGATATGGAGACATTATTTATAAGGTGTCCATGGGGATATTTATACATATCATAAGAGCCTTCAGTATATCTTCAAGCAAAAGGAGTTGAATTTGGGGCAACGACGATGGTTGGTGTAGCTGATGCTCTTAGCCGCAGATCTATGGGAAGTTTATGTGGTGTACGACCAGAGAGAAGAGAAATGGCTCGTGAGCTCCAACAGTTAGCTAGCCTAGGAGTTCGAGTAGTGGACTCAGGTAGCAAGGGAGCTACTATTCAGAATTCAGCAGCCTCATCGCTAGTGGCAGAAGTGAAAGAGCGACAATATGAAGATCCCATGCTAATGCATTACAGAGATACACTCCCTCAGAAAGAGGAGTCATCATTTGAGCTTTCAGGAGACGGAGTTCTCCGATGTCGAGGCAGATTATGTGTTCCCAATGTGGCGGGTCTACGCCACCAGATATTGAGAGAAGCTCATTGTTCCCGTTACTCTGTTCACCCCGGTGCGACTAAGATGTATCATAATCTTAAGTCTGTATATTGGTGGAATGGTATGAAGAAAGATAAAGTGGAATTCGTAGCTCAATGTCCTAATTGTCAGCAAGTGAAAATCGAGCACCAAAAGCCGGGTGGATTGTTGCAAGCTATAGAAATCCCAACTTGGAAATGGGAAGTGATTAACATAGACTTCATTTCAGGCTTACCCCGTTCTCGACGTAAGTATGATTCCATCTGGGTGATCATAGATAGGCTCACAAAGGCAGCTCATTTCTTACCGGTCAGAACGACCTATGTGGCAGAAGATTATGCAAGGCTTTATGTTAAAGAGATAGCGAGACTCCATGGTGTTCTGGTAACTATTATCTCCAATAGAGGGACTTAGTTTACAACTAACTTTTGGAAGTCTTTCCAAGAGGGTCTAGGGACCTAAGTGAGCCTTAGCATGGCATTTCATCCACAGACGGATGGACAGGCTGAACGTACCATTCAGACTCTTGAAGATATGTTACGGGCATGTATGATAGATTTTGGAGGTAATTGGGATGATCATTTGCCACTCATTGAGTTTGCTTACAATAACAGTTATGATTCTAGCATTCAAATGGGCGAAATTGTAGATCCCCAATTGGGTGGTTTGAAACCGGAGAGACTAAATTGATAGGGCCAGACTTGGTCCAGCAAGCCATAGAGAAGGTTAAGCTTATACAAGATAGGTTGTTAGCAGCTCAAAGTCATCAAAAGTCCTATGCAGTTAATCGTCGAAGAGACTTAGAGTTCCGAGTGAAAGATTGGGTGTTCTTGAAAGTATCACCAATGAAGGGCGTTATGAGATTTGGCAAGAAGGGGAAGCTTAGTCCCCGATACATTGGACCTTATAAGATTGTGCGCAAGGTGGGCAAAGTGGCCTATGAATTAGATCTACCTCCGAATTTGGAGTCAGTCCATCCAGTTTTCCATGTCTCGATGATTCGAAAATGTGTTGGAGATCCTACTAGGATCATGCCTATAAGAGATGTACAAGTGACAGAAAAGTTGACTTATGAAGAAGTGCCCATTGCCATACTAGATAGGCAAGTACAGAGGCTTAGAAACAAAGAAGTGGCCTCAGTTAAGGTTTTATGAAGAAGCAGTAAACGAGAAGAAATGACATGGGAAGCGTAAGAAAGTATGTGATCCAGATACCCTCATTTGTTTCAGCCCTTGGGAGAGATTCAAGATGAAACATCAGCGGTATGAGGTATGTATGATTTCCTTTTCATGCTTTTGGTAGTGTGTGGCCATAGATATGTAGATATTGTGACGTAGCCCTGTGAGGCGATGATATTTTGGGTTGTTGTGACAGGATGGTAGTGTCATATTATAGGGGAGACTCTGGCGAAATTTTTATAGAATCCCCGAAGACTTTAACATTCGAGGACGAATGTTCTTAAGGGGGGAAGAATGTTACACCTCAGAAAGATCCTCCATTGTTGTCCAAGTGATTGGACCCGCGAGGAGTACGAGTATCCGATGTTTTCATGAGTAAGAAATAACATTTGATGACCCTATGTAAGATTCCGAAGGCAATTGCAATAAGAGAGAGGTTATGCTCTATAATGAATAATTATAGGTTCTAAAAATGTGGAAAGTTACGGATCTGCATTTTGGCCAGTTGCACGTAAAATGAAATACGGACCGTAAAGTGGTATACGGCCCGTAAACTGCCATGTCGTATTTTGGCTTCCAAAACTTCAACTTTCTGCCAAATGATCAAATGGTTAAATACGACCCAAAATACGGACCGTAAAGTGGTTTACGGCCCGTAAACTGTGTCCGTAAATCACCACGTCTCAGCCTGAGTTTCTGGTTCTGTTATGATTAAATACGACCACGAAGGACTGTCCGTAAACTGGAATACGGACCGTAAACCAAGTTTACGACCACTGTACTGTTCACTCCAGACCAAATTTTAAGTCATTAAATAAGGGATCCAAGTTTATTATTTCATTTCCATATTTCATCCCTTCTCTCTAAAACATCTCTCTACATTTATTCCACAAGATTTCAAGGATTATTAGTCATCAACAACACAAATCAAGTGAATCAAGTGCAAGGAAACCCATTAAGATTATTCAAGTCAAGAAAATCTTATTGAAGGAAAACTAGGGTTTTTGCTCAAGTGAAGTATTTCGATCAAGGCTCGTTCTTACAACATCTAAGGTAAGGTTTATGGTATTTATATGTTTTTCAAGGTAGTTGAGAATTAAAATGTTTGGACATTAGATGAGTAAAAAAAAATGGGTCATGAATGATGAATAGTGACATTTTGAGAGATAGTTTGAATTGAACCATGATTCTTGTTGTGTTGTGATATGAATGTGTTATAAATGATGTTAAGATCATGAAAATGGGCATTGTATATGAATGGACGAAGTCGGGTGATATGACCATGAATATGGGTGAATTGGGAGCGAATTAAGAAATCTAGATAATGTGGTTAACGTAAATGATTAATGGCCATTGCTATGGTATTGTGAATGTATTTTTGGCGTTTGGGAGTTGATATACGTTATGGAGGAATGTCGAATAAATAAAGGAGATGTTGTCCGATTTTCTCTAGCTTTAGTTGTATATGCTAGCTATCGATTCTAATGATAGTATGACTTTAATGAAGGTAGAAACGCTAGCATTGGAGGAGAAAGCGCAAGTGTAGAATAGTTGAACGGAAAGGTATGTAAGGCTAACCCTTCTTTCATAAGGCATGGTTCTTTGGCCAATCATCTAAATCTTCTACGAGCTTATTATATTCTCCAAATGCTTCTATCTTCAAAGCTACTAAGCTTATGATTCTTGATATGCTACGATTGTACTAAGTTCCTCGTATGACGAGTAGGCCTATTAAGGTAAATGTGATAGTTGACGATAGTAGTTATAATGATGTTGATGACGATTGTGATAACGATGTAGATTAATAAAGATGCTTATGAGCTATTATGTATACGTGTCTATGTATGACTAATATGGAACCCCGAGCTTATGAGGCCGGGTAAGGTATGTAAATAAGTATGTATATGATTACGTAACGCGCGCACACCTCAGCAGATGGTACGGATAACCCTGACACCTTGGTAGGGCCAGGTAGATATGACCCTGAAGCCTTGGTAGGGCCAGGTTTGAGTAACCTTGAGCCTTGGTTGGCCAAGTATGTATGAAACACCGATCCTACGTGGTCGGGTATGCTATGTAAATGCTATGTATATGATATGATTATGTATATGATATGAATACGAATATGATATGACTATGTATATGAATGTGAATAAGGGGCATGTATACGAATATGAGCACAAATATGGTACGGGTACTATTATGAATACGTATAATAATGTATGTACACAAACACGTATTAGAAATGGAAAGTTGCTAAGAAAGGAAAGCAAGTGCATATGACGATGATATTGCTATCTCCCATTCGATGCTATTTCTTATGTTGCTATCTATGCTTCTCTATTGATATTGATCATGCTTTACATACTCAGTACATTCTTCGTACTGACGTCCTTTTGTTTGTGGACGCTGCGTCATGCCCGCAGGTGCACAGGGAGACAGGCTCGATCCATAGCTGCTTACTCAGAGATTACATAGCAGAGCTCCATTTCATTCGGAGCCATAGCTTTTGGGTACTTATTCTTTTGTGTATATAATTATGGGCATAGCGGGGTCCTGTCCCGCCCATGTGATATGTTATACTCTTCTTAGAGGCTCGTAGTCACGTGTGTATGGTTAGATATGTCTGGCCTTGTCGGCCTATATTTTGTATGTCATTTTGATAGCCTTGTTGGCTCCTGTACGTTGACGTGGCATAGGCGCCAATTATGATATAAAGGCATTGTTGTCCAATGGGACTAGCATGATGAATGAGTAGAATTATGTGTTTAATTATGTGGCTCACCTAGATGTAATCATAAGTGTAAGTTAAGGGGTGCCCGGGTGGGCTAGCACCGGGCGCTCGTCGCGGCCCCCTAGACAGGTCGTGACAAAAGAGTTGAATCAAGGTGAAGAGATGTTGTAGTGTTCAAGGAGTGTGAGTCACTAATATCCAAAAAGTATCCTACCCGTCCCTAAGCCTACATTACAAGCCAAAACAAGCCCTAATGTGATCACAACCGAACGAGCCTAGGATGAAAACATAGAAAATAAGGGCAAGCCTATGGTATTTTCATGTGTAGATATGAATTTCTTTGTGAGTGTGAGTGTTTTTCTCTTCTCTTTCATCTTTGTCCCATTCTTGTTGTATATATGTGTGTTGGGACATTCTTTGGTCTATGTGACGGCATAAGGATGAGAATTGAGCAAAATTAAGTCACCGCCTAAGGTAGCGTTTGGGGGCATCATAATGTGTTCAGTAAGGTAATGTCATACATTGAAGCTTCATTGTTAGTCATAGCATTCTTGAGTATGTATATTGCTTTGAAATAGAAAATTGGGGTGGTCCTTTGAAGAAAAACAGGCATGCCGGTAGTTCAGAGTCAAAACCAATGTAGACATTGTTATTCTATGATATCTAGGTGTAGATTGAGTTGTTGTTTTGTATGGCTTGCTTGAGGACAAGCAAATACTTTAAGTTGGGGGTGTTGATGTGGTGTGATTTTACGCCACAAATCGATGCTTTTTTACTATAAGTTTTACTTGTTTTTAAGCAAGTCTGTGTGATTTTACATGGTTTTAAGTGTTTTTCAAGAAACGGAACAGATTTGCAATGAAAACGGTTGAAAGTGCAGAAGTAGTCGTAAACCCAGTTTACGGTCCGTATTCTAAAATACGGGCAGTATTCCATGGGCGTATTAAAGAATAACAGAACCAGAAAGGCAGGCTGAGGACATGGTGATTTACGAACAACTTTTACGGACCGTATTCCACTTTACGATTCGTATTTCAAAGCGTATTTAACCATTCGAGCATTTGGCAGAAAGTCGAAGTTTTGGAAGTTGAAAGACCACTGGGCAGTTTACGGGCCGTAAACCAATTTACCGTCCGTATTTCAAGAGATTGAAGTTGCTCAAAACAGGAAGGACGACTTGGTCGTAAACTAGTTTACGGTCCGTATTTCACTTTACGAACCGTATTTCGTATCGACGGGGACCAAAGTGCAAATCTGCAACTTTCATGTTTTCAGAACCTATAAATAGTCATTGTAGGGTTTTAATAGTTATCAATTATTGGAGGACTCAAGATCCTGTCGTCCGGCTAATGCCTATATACAGGGCTGGGGGCCACTCCAAGTGGATGCTCCCCCTCGGCCCCTGCCACAGCCTGCTGATGTCTGGGGAGTCTGCCTTACCGGGCCACAGACAAAGAAGAACTAACTACCGATCTTGTGGGCTGGACCCCAACTCTGCTACTCATCGAGGGAAAATAACGTATCATATGCCCAGTCTGACCACAGGCATAACAAGCATCTGAGCCTGGGCGACACTAACCCTAATGTAATCTACCGCACTGACTGCATCACAGCGCCAATGGCCTCCTCCGACTAAGATCACCTCCAAACTGAGGACCCGAAACTCTTGAACTCTAACCCGATCCAGAATAAATGGGGTGGTCAATCTCCTGCCCGCAAATCGAGGAGGTGCACTAGCTATAGATTGGTCCGAATATCTGGAATACTGTTGCCTCTGGCACCCTCTATACTCACTAATAGCACCGGTAGATCTAGCCCTCTTACTATGGCCTCTATCAACATCGTGCTCACCTCTATGCGTGTTATGTCCCGTGCTTTCGTATGATTGGAAATCGAGAAATAAACAAGACTTGTGTGTTATAAGGAAATATTTTTGATTTTGGTGAATATGACTATGTTGGTTATGGAATCATAGATGTTAAGACATCGGGGAAGGCCGAGGTTAAATTTGGAATTTCGGAAATTAGTTTCGGGAATTACAAAACGGGACGTTTAACGAATTGGGCCAAGAAAAATATGAAACAAAAATTGGGGCCCAAAGCATTGAAGTGGCCGGCCAAGGGGCAATGTCCAAGCCCATTTTATTAAGGTCATGTGCTATGCACATGACCTATAAGTGGATATATATCTAGATGCCTTAGTAGTTATCAAGAACAAATCACAAAAAATTCAAGAACACCTCAAGTGAGGCTCTCGGCCGAGAGTGAGCAAGAGAGAAAGAAAATTTTTTGCTAGCCTTTGTTTCAATCCAAAAATCTTGATTTTTGCATAGTTGTGAAGTACTCAAGACCCTCTTCAACGGGGTACAATTAGTTTGGCGTAAGGTGCGCGTTAGCGGCAAATCGGAATTTCAAGAAAAAGGTGAGAAATCTATGTTTTTATGTTATGAAATGGGTTTGTATGTTATAGTGATTAATGTTGCATGAAGATTATGGGATGGTGTTGTGTTTGAGCATGGCGTGTGTGTGTGAAAAGGGTGTGTTTGGCCGTGTGCCCTTAGAAGGGGAAAGAAATGTGAATTGATCTGTTTAGTTTGTTTAGTTACGTCGTAGTGGCCTTTATAACATAAATGAATGATTAATGAATTGAATTGGCGTTGGAAAAGGCTTTCGGAACATTATCGGAAAGTATATACCTTTGGTATATTTGCGTATATCATTGTATATCTTTGATGCTAAAGACTTTAAATATGATTTATGGTTGATGTTAATGAATTCGGAATGAAACGACGCAAGTTAGAACGTTCGTTGTAAGTTTTGATGTTTTGAAAGAATTATGGAAAGTAATGAATCTTGGGCAATTTCGTATATGGCTTGGAATGTATTTGGGATGTGATTGAATAATCTTGAAGGAGTGAATTAATACAATAATGTGGGCATAGATTTGGAATTTTGGAAGTTTGAATGAAAAGTTGCCAACTTAGGTAATAAGGTAGAACTTTGAAGCTAGAGTGGTTTGATTATGAATTGTGTTGTTTGATGATGTGTGGGCTGTTGTTGTTGATGTATTTGAGCCGAGCTAAGTCTCGGGGATGTTAGATTTATAGGGGAAATGCTGTCGAAATTTCGGTAGGCAAAAATGAAGTTAATGGCATTTTTTTAGCCTAAGAATCTCAAATTGGTAACTTTGACCATTTGCAGATTTCGGACGAAACGGGACTTGATTTTTGGGAGAGCATAAGACGTCTGTAAGGTATGTAAAGCTTCCCACTTCTTCGTTTGGCATGTCTTGGTATGTTAGGTGAATATTGGAACCTCCGGAGCATTTCTGCTCCTCGAAACCCGATCCACAGAAACGTTACTATTCATTCAATTCAATTGAAGCCTAAGGGCTCTATTTTGGTTAGAATGCAACCAAATGTCCGAAACCTATCGAAATGTGGTCGGGTAACTTGGAAATGATTATGTATGACCTTTTGGCCCCTAAACGTTCGTAAATTATGTTCGCCACCTCAATTCGACTCGAGGTGGGCCCGCTAACCCCGAGACGCCCTATTTGTCCTATTGGGCTCTCCTTTTGAATAAAGTTTGATATGAAACCTTCGGTTTTGGAACTTCCTCCTAAGAGACATGTTTTGAATATTATGATATGTTAAGTTACGTTTTGAACCATACGTACCATTTTGGAAACATTTTGTGAAATGAAACTTTGTATCGACTAAGTATTCGGCTATTTTGTACTATGAAATGACTTATGAGACTACTAAGTTTTTAAAGGCTATTTTGAAATATGAATTGCATTTGTTTGCTCACGACTCCGCTCGTGCCTTATTATGACTTCGTTCACTGGTTCCCGGGCCGTTTATGATTCGTGCGCCTTACAATAATTCGGTCGTATGCTGTGTTACGGTTCCCGAGGCTTCGCCATAGGGCCGGGTTCCGTTTGGAGTTATGCTGTGATATGGCTCGTGATGCGATACGCTCACCTATGTTTGTGTTTGTGTTCGGAGATACGGAGATTTGAAACTTTCTGGTGTTATGCTGTGTGTGGCACCAGCGTCGGAGTAGCGACCACGTTCTTAAGCGTTTGCATGATTTCGTTTGCATTATGTATACGTATATGACTTTGATACGGATTTTGACATACTGATTTGTACTCCACTTTGTTATCTGATTTGCTTTCAGTTTTGATCCATATTTCTGTACTCCGTGCTTTACATACTCAGTACATATTTCGTACTGACCCCCTTTCTTCGGGGGCTGCGTTTCATGCCCGCAGGTACAGACATTGGTGATCCTCCACTGTAGGCTTCACTTTCTGCTATTTTGGAGTACTCCTTCGGATCCGGAGTCCACTTTTGGTACAGACTCCTTTTGCTATGTATATGCTCTGTATATTTGACGATTTAGGTACGGCGAGGCCCTGTCTCGCCATATGTCTTTGTTTTGAGTTCGTAGAGGCCTGTAGTCATATATGTGGGGCGAGGGTCTTACATATGTTTGTTTGATGTTGTTTTCTGGTCTTAAAGCGGTCTGTTTGTTTTGATGGCCCTAAATGGCCCTTATGCTGATGTTTGCACTTTCGACCGGCGATGTCTATTCCGCCGCTCAGTTTGTATTTGATATGGCATTTTGATTTGTGCGACCGCTTAAGACATATTTGATAAAGATTCAGTTTGATATGACTTTTATGAATTTTTGGAACATGCTCGGATTTGGTAAATGAATATGAGGTTTGGTCTGGGTACCCAGATAGGGTGCCAGTCGCGGCCCACGGGGCTGGGTCGTGACAAAAGTGGTATCAGAGCAGTTTGTCCTCGTAATGTCTACAGGCCGTGTCTCGTAGAGTCTTGTTTATCGATGTGTTGTGCACCACATCTATAAACAGGAAGCTACAGGGCATTTAGGATGTTACCCTTCTTTGGATTCTTAGATCGTGCGGTAAAGCTATATGATTAAGATGGTTCTGCCCTACGAATTGTTGTATCTACAGCGAGGCTCCAGAAGAGCAGAAGTGTCGTTATTTGGGGAAAATGTTTCTGACCCTCTTCCTGCAGGTGATCGTAGGTTGATAAATAATGAACAGGAGCGCTTCGGATGATGGGGGTGGGGGTGCTAATAAGGCCCCTAGGACATCACCAGGACCGAGTAGACAGATCCCCAGCTACTCGGTTGAGACCGACCCTTCGGAGGATCCAGAGACAATTCCTCCAGAGTTTTTGATCCCCGGAGCAGAGGCTCCCAGGGAAGACAGTTATGACACCGACCCTTCGGAGGACCCAGCGACAATACCTCCAGAGTTTCTTACTCCCAGGGAGGAGGATAGCCCCGAGGCTGAGCCACTAGAGCACTCCTCTGGGACGCCGGAGGAGGAGATTCCTGAGGATGTGCCAGCAGCTCCGGTAGTGGAGCAGTATGTTAGATAGGCTTCCCCAGAGAGTGTTACGCCCTATTCCAGCCCTTTGTCCTGGCCGTCGGTGAACCAGGAATTGCCAGGCTACCTACACTCCTCCGATTCAGATGCAGGGAATAGTGGGGGCCAGTCGGACGACGAGGATGAGGGACACAGTTCCCACGGCAGCTCCCCAGGTTAGACTTGAGATTGATAAGTATAAACATATAAGTTTCTTAGAATGTTCGATATGTGTATGATATCTGTAAAACGTTGTTCAATGACGATAACGGAAATTTAAAAGGATTAGAGACTGATACCAGAGACCTAGTGACCCAAGGCAAGGGCGACTGAGATGTCCCCACCGTCAGTGTGAGTCTGGAAATCCCGGATGAAAGTAAACAGGAAAGTGCCTCCGATGCTGTTTGAGTTGGGCACGTGTGGTAAGTGCCGACGACGTTATAATTCTTATTTGAAGTTATTAGCTCCGTGTGGCTGCGATACGACATGATATGATATGTATGTATGTGTATATGAGTTAGCCCTGTGAGGCATGATTGGCATTTTCTGGTGTACAGGGTTTGGATAGTAAGAAAAACAGAGGAACCTCTGCCCAAATGTTTCCAGAAATATGGAAGTAAATATGTAGACTAAGTACAAAAAGGTCCCGCGATACTTGTCGGACTTTAGTTTTCCTCGGTCGGTGGCCGGAGAACACCCTACGGTGATATTTTATCAGATTCCACCGACTATTTGGAGGCGGAATTTGTGGGACGAAGACTTAAATCTGTGGGTTACCCGTAATCATATGTATATGTATATGAAAGTGAATGTTTAAGATTCAGAAGGGCGACATGGTAATGGTACGACTTAACCGGGGGTGGGACCCGCTACAAAAATTTTCTGAAAATTTGCTAAGACCCCGATCTGCCCTAAAAATTACGTGACAAAGGCCGTGCGGGGCAATCGACGAAATTATATCAGCCCTAACGCGTCAAAATGCATGAAAGTTCCGGGGTTAAGCGTGCTCAAGCCAGAGCAATTCTCGGATGGGTGACCCCTGGGAAGTAATGTAAAGTTTTTCATAAGTGAGAGTGCGATAAATATAGATGGAAATTTGGGGTAACCAAAAGGTAAATAGAATGTGTGTGGAGTAATTAGTGCCCTTTCAGGAGTCGCGCAGAACGAGGCGGACTAAATGGGCAAAAAGAAAAGGGTACAACACCGCTTGGGAAATTGAACGAATTTGAATAACAGTCAGAGACGTTCGCCAGTAAGGTATTAGTAAATGTGTGTGTGTGTGTGTATGTATGATTTTCGTTTGGTGCCCATGTGGATAACGAGCCGAGACCCGGCAACTAATGTTGTGATAGACGGAAGGTTTTACTAAACCGAATACATGAAGCGAAGCGGGGGCGACGATCCGAAGGTTGTCAAGGGATAGAAAATCCCTAAGTACATTATAATTCAGTTTAGAATGACGATGTCTGAAAGAGAAAATGAGTATGGAGGGTAGGAAAGATGAAAGATAAGCAGTGTGAATAAGTGGAATCTTTGAAAGAGTCGATACGCGAGATGCGAGACAATTGTGTGACAGCTTGGCGAATATGTTTACAAATAAAAGGAAATTTTTTCATGAATCATTGGAGCCTTAATAAGAGTGATCTGATTCTAATTCGGATTCTATCTGCTAAACTTCTGCACTCCCGATTTTGATAAGGCTCTGTCTATTACGCCTCTATGCTTCTGGCCTCGATTGTGTTCCCATTTGATAAACCTTGGTACATCCGGTTCTGAATCTGTTCTTG
Source organism: Lycium barbarum (assembly GCF_019175385.1). Taxonomy (NCBI): domain Eukaryota; kingdom Viridiplantae; phylum Streptophyta; class Magnoliopsida; order Solanales; family Solanaceae; genus Lycium; species Lycium barbarum. Next base: position 32,503,844 of record NC_083339.1, on the reverse strand, counting down.
GTTGATATACCTCTGTATGATTGGCTCTGATTGCGAACCCGTCCGACACACCTCTGTATGTCTGACTCTGGATATAAATCCGTCTGATATGCTTCTGTGCGTTTGATTTTGATCACGCGTATGTTCGATACATTTTGGTTTGTCTAATCACGACTCTGTATGATACAATTCTGTACATTTGATTCTGATTTCGAATCTGTCCGATAGGATCTTGTACGTCTGACTCCGATTATGAATCTGTCTGGTACATCTTCGTGTGTTTGATTCTGATTACGAATCCGTCTGATACGCCTTTGTACGTCTGACTCCGATCTCAGATTTTTCTGATATACTTCCGTACCTCTGATGTTGACAATGAATCCGTCCGATATGCTTAAACGCATCTGGCCCTAGTTCTGAATCTGTTTGGCATGAAGTGTCTGGTATGAAGTAAAGTGAGATTACGACGATGTGGTAAGAAACTTAGAAGTGTAACAAAAAAAAATGATATTGACTATGATGTCTGGAAAGTGTTCGTCCATTACAAGAATATAGCGTATGGTTCGGTGATTACGTGGGGCATGAGAAAATATATTATGAAGGCATTTGCATTAGTGATGTGAAGAATTACCCCGTCATGTGGGTTAAAAAGCTATGTCGGAAAATCCACGAAGGACAATTATGAAGAGGACCCTCCCGAAGTAGTATGATGCCCTATAAGGTCGATTCAACATTCGAGGACGAATGTTCTTAAGGGGGGGAGAATGTTATGTCCCGTGCTTTCGTATGATCAGAAATCGAGAAATAAACAAGACTTGTGTGTTATAAGGAAATATTTTTGATTTTGGTGAATATGACTATGTTGGTTATGGAATCATAGATGTTAAGACATCGGGGAAGGCCGAGGGTAAATTTGGAATTTCAGAAATTAGTTTCGGGAATTACAAAACGGAACGTTTAACGAATTGGGCCAAGAAAAATATGCAACAAAAATTGGGGCCCAAAGCATTGAAGTGGCCGGCCAAGGGGCAAGGTCCAAGCCCATTTTATTAAGGTCATGTGCTATGCACATGACCTATAAGTGGATATATATCTAGATGCCTTAGTAGTTATCAAGAACAAATCACAAAAAATTCAAGAACACCTCAAGTGAGGCTCTTGGCCAAGAGTGAGCAAGAGAGAAAGAAAAATTTTTGCTAGCCTTTGTTTCAATCCAAAAATCTTGATTTTTGCATAGTTGTGAAGTACTCAAGACCCTCTTCAACGGGGTACAATTAGTTTGGCGTAAGGTGCGCGTTTGCGGCAAATCAAAATTTCAAGAAAAAGGTGAGAAATCTATGTTTTTATGTTATGAAATGGGTTTGTATGTTATAGTGATTGATGTTGCATGAAGATTATGGGATGGTGTTGTGTTTGAGCATGGCGTGTGTGTGTGAAAAGGGTGTGTTTGGCCGTGTGCCCTTAGAAGGGGAAAGAAATGTGAATTGATCTGTTTAGTTTGTTTAGTTGCGTCGTAGTGGCCTTTATAACGTAAATGAATGATTAATGAATTGAATTGGCGTTGGAAAAGGCTTTTGGAACATTATCGGAAAGTATATACCTTTGGTATATTTGCGTATATCATTGTATATCTTTGATGCTAAAGACTTTAAATATGATTTATGGTTGATGTTAATGAATTCGGAATGAAACGACGCAAGTTAGAACGTTCGTTGTAAGTTTTGATGTTTTGAAAGAATTATGGAAAGTAATGAATCTTGGGAAATTTCGTATATGGCTTGGAATGTATTTGGGATGTGATTGAATAATCTTGAAGGAGTGAATTAATACAATAATGTGGGCATAGATTTGGAATTTTGGAAGTTTGAATGAAAAGTTGCCAACTTAGGTAATAAGGTAGAACTTTGAAGCTAGAGTGGTTTGATTATGAATTGTGTTGTTTGATGATGTGTGGGTTGTTGTTGTTGATGTATTTGAGCTGAGCTAAGTCTCGGGGATGTTAGATTTATAGGGGAAATGCTGTCGAAATTTCGGTAGGCAAAAATGAAGTTAATGGCATTTTTTTAGCCTAAGAATCTCAAATTGGTAACTTTGACAATTTGCAGATTTCGGACGAAACGGGACTTGATTTTTGGGAGAGCATAAGACGTCTGTAAGGTATGTAAAGCTTCCCACTTCTTCGTTTGGCATGTCTTGGTATGTTAGGTGAATATTGGAACCTCCGGAGCATTTCTGCTCCTCGAAACCCGATCCACAGAAAAGTTACTATTCATTCAATTCAATTGAAGCCTAAGGGCTCTATTTTGGTTAGAATGCAACCAAATGTCCGAAACCTATCGAAATGTGGTCGGGTAACTTGGAAATGATTATGTATGACCTTTTGGCCCCTAAACGTTCGTAAATTATGTTCGCCACCTCAATTCGACTCGAGGTGGGCCCGCTAACCCCGAGACGCCCTATTTGTCCTATTGGGCTCTCCTTTTGAATAAAGTTTGATATGAAACCTTCGGTTTTGGAACTTCCTCCTAAGAGACATGTTTTGAATATTATGATATGCTAAGTTACGTTTTGAACCATACGTACCATTTTGGAAACATTTTGTGAAATGAAACTTTGTATCGACTAAGTATTCGGCTATTTTGTACTATGAAATGACTTGTGAGACTACTAAGTTTTGAAAGGCTATTTTGAAATATGAATTTCATTTGTTTGCTCACGACTCCGCTCGTGCCTTATTATGACTTCGTTCACCGATTCCCGGGCCGGTTATGATTCGTGCGCCTTACAATAATTCGGCCGTATGCTGTGTTACGGTTCCCGAGGCTTCGCCATAGGGCCGGGTTCCGTTTGGAGTTATGCTGTGATATGGCTCGTGATGCGATACGCTCACCTATGTTTGTGTTTGTGTTCGGAGATACGGAGATTTGAAACTTTCTGGTGTTATGCTGTGTGTGGCGCCAGCGTCGGAGTGGCGACCACGTTCTTAAGCGTTTGCTTGATTTCGTTTGCATTATGTATACGTATATGACTTTGATACGGATTTTGACATACTGATTTGTACTCCACTTTGTTATCTGATTTGCTTTCAGTTTTGATCCATATTTCTGTACTCCGTGCTTTACATACTCAGTACATATTTCGTACTGACCCCCTTTCTTCGGGGGCTGCGTTTCATGCCCGCAGGTACAGACATTGGTGATCCTCCACTGTAGGCTTCACTTTCTGCTATTTTGGAGTACTCCTTCTGATCCGGAGTCCACTTTTGGTACAGACTCCTTTTGCTATGTATATGCTCTGTATATTTGATGATTTGGGTACGGCGAGGCCCTGTCTCGCCATATGTCTTTGTTTTGAGTTCGTAGAGGCCTGTAGTCATATATGTGGGGCGAGGGTCCTACATATGTTTGTTTGATGTTGTTTTCTGGTCTTAAAGCGGTCCGTTTGTTCTGATGGCCCTAAATGGCCCTTATGATGATGTTTGCACTTTCGACCGGCGATGTCTATTCCGCCGCTCAGTTTGTATTTGATATGGCATTTTGATTTGTGCGACCGCTTAAGACATATTTGATAAAGATTCAGTTTGATATGACTTTTATGAATTTTTGGAACATGCTCGGATTTGGTAAATGAATATGCGGTTTGGTCTGGGTACCCAGATAGGGTGACCGTCGCGGCCCACGGGGCTGGGTCGTGACAATGCGGCTGCTGCTACTCTTCTAAATTCTGAGAGTGAGCCTGAATACGGGAGATATCAATCCCTTCCTGGAGTGAAGCTGCCAAGCAGTATTTGACAAAATATGGCCCTAAACCACTCACAAATCGGTGCACCCGATCTCCCATATTGGCTACCATGGCCAGAGCATACCTAGCCACTGAATTAAAACAGAGACTATACTCCCAAGCACTCATATTTCCTTGCCTTAAATTCAAAAACCTATCAACTCGGGCTGGAAGGATCTCAGGTGGCAAATAACGGCGGATGAAAGCATGTACGAATTCCTCCAATACCGAGGGAGGTGCATTTTCCTTTCTCGAAGATATCCAATTACGATACCATAGAACGACTACATCTCGCAACCTATCGGAAGCCAACTCCACTGACTCCGTATCGGAAGCATGTATTATTATCTGTGACCTCAGCATATCATCTATAAATCCCTGTGGGTCTTCATCCGGTTTTGACCCGAAAAATTCTGGAGGATTCAAACTCATAAAAGCACGAGCCCTTGCACTAACTGTTGTATTGCCTGTACTCGCACTCTGCCGCTGAGACTGAGCAACTCTGCCGCTGAGACTGAGCAGCAACTAGCTGGGTCAATAACTGAATAGCCTCGGTCATCTGCTGGCTCGAAGCACCCGGTGGAGGAACTGGAAGCATTGGAGTTGGAGCTGAGGCCCTTTTACGCTCCCCTAAAACAGGCTCATTATGGGAATCACCCTCTTCTATATTTATCGGTGGCTCCTATTCAGTCCGCCTTCCTATCGCAGCCTTGTCCTTCTGGGCGGTTGTTGCTTTTCTCTTCATTGGCATCGCTGAAATCATAACACGCAATTAGGGAAAAGAGAAATCTTATAATATAGCTCTATCGCACGATCTATGAAGAAGAAGGACGGTCATTATTCCTAAATACCCCGCAACCTCTTGCCCATAAACAAGACTACTAGACACGACTCGTAGACACACCCTAGGACGGAACTACTCTGATATCACTTTTGTCACGACCCTACTAGAGGGCCATGATGGGTACCCGGAGCTAGCATACCGAGCACCACCTGTCAAACTTATCATCAAACTTGTCACGACCCGACTAAGGGCCATGACGGGTACCCGGGGCTAACCGCCGAGCACCGCTCATTCTATTACTCGTCGTACTTATTAAGCGTACTTTCGTTAATCATATACTCAATAATAGAAAAATCATTCTTCATTTAGAAACGTAATTACTTTTATATACATAAGCCCTTCGGCTATCAAAATAATAATATAGATACAATAGTAACATCGTGAGGCCATATTACCCACACATGCGTATCTACAAGCCTCTACTAGAGTACTAGACATATGGACGGGAAAAGACCCCATCGTGCCCAAAATACATATATATGTACACAAAAGGATAAATAAAATAGCACCTCCGGAGTAATGGAGTGCTCCTGTAAATCGGTTGATAACTCCTACGAGTCTAGATCACCTCCCTGTCTACCTGTGGGCATGGACACAGCGTCCAAAGAAAACGGACGTCAGTACGAACATTGTACTGAGTATGTAAGACATGAATGGAAGAATCATAAGACATGGGATGAAGATATAACTTGCGTGAGTTTTATGGGTGAATACATTTCGTACACATATTATATATATACATAGATAATCATAGTACATGTGTCATCATAGCGCATATGCCATCACATCATAATCATCATCGTTAACCCGCGTCCGGGTAACCATCATATGCCGCCCACTAGTGGTGATCATGCCCGACCCTCTAGGCTCGGTGTAAACATAGCAGCCCGCCTTAGCGGTGAAATGCCCAGCCAATTAGGCACCATGGAATCGTATGCAGCCCGCCTTCGCGGTGACATGCCCGGCCAACTAGGCGCGGTGGAATCGTATCGTCATATAATAAATCATAAATTTAATATTTTCATACATTACATAGGCATAACATAAACTTACATTATTGTACATCTCATAGACATATCATGACTTAACATCATTATGCATTTATCCTCAAAACATACATTAGAACTCGAAGGCAGCTCTGGCTATGTCGGGGTGACATAAGGTCGTGAACCCCCGATTATATTATGGAGTAATCATCAACATCATATCTCACCTTGAAAGAACTAACATTTTAAGGTGAGTGTACATGAGGAAAAGCATCAATGGAAGCATACTTAGAATCATTAGCTTCATGGACATCTTTCTTCACTCTAGGACTCTTTATACTTAACTCATCATCATCATTATCTTGTTCGTCGTATGCCTTTGCTTTATCTCATACATATACAGCTCATTACAGTCATGGACTCATAGTTCCTTTGTTTAGGAAGATCATGGAAAATTTAGAAGATTCATTTCATGGGCGTCATGCCTTAGAAAGAAGGGACTATCCTTACATACCCCTTTTCTTTGCTACTCTATCGCTTGATCATTCTCCTTCAACGCTCACATCTCTACCTTCAAAGGAATTCGCTTCAACATTAGCTACTTGATTATATAAACGTGCTTACATTAGCTAGAGAAAATTGGGCAGAATTTCCTTTGTTTATACAACTTTCCTCATTTTTCATATCAACTCCCAACATCCATCACAACATTCACAATATTATACCCAAAAATCATCATTCATCTACAGTATCCGCAGTTCACAATGTCACTTCAATTTCTCCATAATTGTGGTTATAGTTCACTATCGCGTTTTCTCACATATAATACTTACCCCATGTTCTAAATGTCATTTTAGCATAACCATATCACAACACATCAAGAATCATGACTCAATTCAAGTTATCACTCAAAATGACACTATTCTCACTTTCATGACCCATTTTCTATATCCTTTTACAATCCAAGTGTTTCAACTTTCAAATACCTTAAAAAACATGGAAATACCATAAATCTTACCTTAGATGGTGTAGGAATGAACCTTGGGTGGAAACTCCTCACTTGAGAAAAACCCTAGTTTCACCTTCACTTGGATTCCTTTGCTTGGATGAACTTTAATGTGCTTCTTACACTTGATTCACTTAGATTGATGTAGTTGATCACTAATATTTCTTGAATTATTGTGGGAGAAATGTTATAGAGAGTTCTAGAGAGAAGTGGTGTGAAGGGGAAAATGAAATGAAATGAAACTTGGTCCCTTATTAAATACACAAAATCTATCCCGGCCAGTTTCTACGGACCAGCATACGGTCTGTATAAATTATACTGATCGTATGTCTGGCCGTAGATTTGGTCCTTCTGATTTGGTCCAGAGAAGGTTGCCCATCTGGGCTAAATATATGGCCTAACATACGGCCAGTATAAATTATACGGCTAGTATGTTGGGCCGTATATTGCCCAACTATTCCGATTTCATTCTCGTCGACTCGTTTGATCTCCAATCCTTATGGAACCTTCTTAACACTTGTTTATCACCTCATTAACAATCTAAGGGACGTTATAACTCTTCTTCAAAGCATCATTAAATCATCATTAACTCGCTACTCGTAAATCCTTTCCAATACATAACGTATGTCTTGCCTTCCTTGACAACTTTCTACTCTTACTTCGAATGTCTTTGAAATCTCATTTAGAATCATCAAATGCTATTTCTTACTTATTGAAACATCGTGTACTTCGTTCCCCTTGTTAGTCTATCCACTGTGCATCAACGAATATTTTTCCGAGGTGTAACAAAACTCAACCTGGACATACACCATTCTCGACACAAGCTTATCATGAAATGAAACACATCTGGAAATTCATTTACTGCCGGAACAGATTGAAGAGTTGGTGGCTTTGCTTTGGTGTAATGAACCCGAACTAAATGATAAATATAGCCTGTACCAATCATCTTTCTCGTTTTGAGATAGGAAATAAACCTACCTCTTGGAGACGTTGTGTTACCTTTCCATTCAAGCACTGATTCTCCTGGGAATTGGAATCGAACCATTTTTGTTCTAAAATCCACATTAGCATAACAAGAGGCTAGCCAATCCATGCCCATAATAACATCAAAATCTAATATTTCCAGCTCGATCAAATCAGCTATAGTGTGACGATCACATACCACAATCACACAATTTTTGTACCCTTGTCTAGCCATTACTGGGTCACCAACAGGAGTAGACACCTCAAAAGGTTTCACTGGCTCAGTTTTCACCCCAATACGACAGGTAATATAAGGAGTGATATATGATAAGGTAGAACCCGGATCAATTAGTGCATAAACATCATATGAGGATACGGATAATATACCTATGACAACGTCAATGGAGGACTCAAGATCCTATTGTCAGGCTAATGCATATATATGGGGCCGGGGGCCACTCGAACTGGATGCTCCCCCTCTGCCCTTGCTGTCACGACCTAACTAGTGAGCCATGACGGGTACCCGAAGCTGGCTACCGAGCACCACTCATCATCCTATATATCATAGTTAACTTGGACATATATCATTTTTAACATAAAACTTGTCATAAACCAATTTCTAAATCTCCCAAAACAAGCATATATGCATAAGCCCACGAGGCTACAAAATGTACAATGAAGAAGTCTCATAACATCTGCAACACACCTATAACTAACTACGAGCCTCTAACTGAAGTACTGAAATCATGAGGGCGGGACAAGGCCCGCCATGCCCCAATATATACACAAAATAATATACCAAGAAATGGCAACTCCGAAGTAGTGGAGTGCTCCTGCAAATCTACTGAGTAGGCTCCTAAGCATCTGCACCATCTCCCGGTCTACCTGTGGGCATGAACACGGCGTCCATAAAAGAAAAGGACATTAGTACGAACAATGTACTGAGTATGTAAGGCATATATGATAACATAAGAAAGAAAAATAGAAAGCGTAAGAAGAAAGGATAACTATAAATACATGCCTCTTGAGGCGGAGTTATGCATTATCACCTTTACCGTTAAAACATATCACGCATTCATACATAAACTGTCTGAATCAATAACATCATTAGCCCGCGTCCGGGATAATCATCTCACGCCACCCACTAGTGGTGCTGCCCGTGCCTTATAGACATGGTGTAGTAAGCCGCCCACCTAAGCGGTGCTTCCCGGCCGTCTAGGCACGGTGTAATCATCATCATATACTTAAAATGAAGCATTAAAAGAACTCAAGTAAAAGTTGTAACTCTATCGGAGTGACGTAAGGTCGGTAACCTCCGAATACATTATGGAATAATCATCATCGCTATGCCTCACCCTGAAGGAACTAATATCATGCGGTGAGGTAACAACAAGAAATGACATTAATGAAATCATGAAGATAAAAATAGCAAGCTCATCATAGCATCATTATCATCATCATTATGATGGAACATATCTCATCTCTCTTTCATATGAAGCTCTTAAGAATCTTTAAACTTCATCTTTTAGGATGTACGAAGATCATGGGAATATAGAAAAGAAGTCATAATATAGGAGTCATGCCTTTGAAAGAAGGAACTAGCCTTACATACCTTTAGGTCTCTTCAACTTTATCGACTAAACCCTTTCTTTCTAAGCTCACGATTCTACATTCAAGAGAATTTGTACTAAGATTACACAACCGGAAACATACTTAAGCTTAAGCTGAAGAAACTAAGAGCTAATGAAAATTGGGCGACATTTCCTTTGTTTCGACAACTTCCTCCATAAAATAAGACAACTCCCAAACATCAATAAGAGCACCCATAATATCATAATCAATAGATTCTTTAAGTTAAACATTGTTTACTTCTCAAATCCACCTTCAAAATCATCCATAACCATAACTATAATACAACATCATATTTATTCTTCACATGACACTTCCTCAATGTCATTAGCATCATTTATAACAAGATTATACACATCTCATACTTAAGAATCACAATTCCCATTAACTTACTACTCAAAATACCATTTTCTCCATATTTGAACACGTATTCTACTTTCTTCTCTAACCCAAGTCCTTTGACCCCTCAATACTCTTAATTATATGAAATGAACATGAAACTCACCTTTGATTATGTAGGAATGGACTTTGGATAAAAATACTTCACTTGGAGGAAAACCCCACTTCAACGCCAAAGAGATTCTTGGTTTCCACAAACCTTGGAGAGCATCCCTACACTTGATTCTACTAATTTTTGGTATTTGTTCTTTATTTTACCTTGGATTCATGCTAGAGAAGTGGATGGAATTTTCTAGAGTATTCAAGGCTTGTAGAGAGGGTGAAATCTGAAAAATAAGGGCAGGGGTCGTTTATTTATAACTGGAACTGGAAAGTTCAAGTGAATTGGTTCGACGAGCGGGACGACGACCCGAAGACGTGTCGATGGTCCATCGACTTGCTTCGTCGACTTACGCCTGCAAATCTCTGATTGTAGAAACATAGGGACGGTGCACATCGACGGTCCGTCGACATGTTGATGGCCCGTCGACAGTGACTGTTGTCTGTAGAATTTTCCTGATTCAGTTCCGATTTAGTCGATTCAATCCGTTCAACTTATAATCCCATAAATTACTAGGAATACCTGCTGGTACATTTGTACATGGGGTAAGACACTCCCTACCTTAACTTTCTCTGATATATCGTGGACTAAGCATGTCCTGGCTGTTGAATCTCATTACGCCTTTCATCGGTGACACTTTTAAGAACACCAAATCATTAATTTGGAATTCCACGTCCCGTCGGCGATTAGCCGCATAAGATTTTTGGAGACTTTGAGTGGTCAACAATCGGTCTCGGATAAGTTTGACTTTTTCTGTTACACCTCGGAACTTTGGGTTGCTGAGCGGTGAAGGGACTAACGTAAGTTAAGGTGTACATGATGTCCCTACAAGTAAGAATGGATACTTAATAATTCTAATTAAGATTCCAAAGAAGTTAGAGACAAGGGAGAAAAGTTCGTTAAATGAAACTTCACTGCAGTTCTGCGAAAGGGGGGTTCGACGGTCGTTCTTTGTACCGTCGGACGAGTCGACGCTTCGTCGATTGTGCCGTAGAATTGAGCTATAGCGAAGACCATTTGACGAAAATATCGACGCTCCGTCGATCAGTTCGACGGACCGTCCTTTTCACCGTAGAATGAAAGGAAACGACAGATTGCTCACTGAAAATTTAACGACTTCGACGACCAGATCGACGCTCCGTCGATCGAACCGTATATCTCAGTCGGGACTGATTTCATGATTTAATATAAGGACCTTCCCTTCATTTTATTTCATTTTCATCTCCCTCCTCCACACTCCAAGAAACCTCTAGAACCTTCTCCATCATTCATCCACAAGAAACTAAGGGAAAACCATGGTCAACTACACCAAATCCATGAAATCAAGTGTATGAAATTCATTAAAAGTTCATCTAAGCCAAGAAAACTCAAGAGAAGTGAGTTAGGGTTTTGGTGCAAGAAGAGAAGCTCCACTTGAGTGTTGTTCATCCATCATCTAAGGTGAGTTTTATGACCATTTTATATGGTTTGAGTGGTTAAAAGTTGAAACACTTGGATTGTGGAAAGACATAAAAATTGGGTCATGAATGTGTGAATAGTGTCATTGTTGAATAGTGATTGGGATGAATCATGAATGTTGGTATGCTGTGATTGTGAATATTTTATAAGTGAAATTTAGACCATGGAATAAGTATTATATATGAGAAAACGCGATAACGAGTTATAATCATAATTGTGGAGAAATCAAAGAGAAATGGTGAATTATGGTAAGTGTAGATAAATGATGATTGTTGTTGCTATATTATGAATGTTGTTATTAACGTTTAGGAGTTGATATAGAATGTGGGAAAAGTAGTCTAAACAAAGGAAGTACTGCCCAATTTTCCCTAGAAATGATAAAATGTTCTTATAGCCAAGTAACTAATGTTAATGTGATTCCAGTTGAAGGAAGAAACGTGGGCACCAAAGGAAACCAAGCGAACGATAGATTAGTTAAGCACAAAAGGTATGTCAGGCTAGTCCTTTATTTCTATGGCATGAATCCTATAGCATGACTTATCCTTCCCCTTCATGAATTTCTTACATTCTGGAAAACTAATAGCCTATGTTCATGAAAAGCCATACGAGATGAGAAACATACTATGAGTTCAATAATGATGATGATGAGTTTAAGTCTAAAGATTCTAGATGTTCATGATATGATGCCCTTATAAAGTTAATGATGCTAATTGTTGTATATACTCACCTTATATACTATTTCCTTCAAGGTGAGGCAGAATGCTTGTAAATGCCCCATAATGGAATCGAGGGTTCACGACCTTATGTCACCTCGATAAAGTATAGCTATCTTTGAGTTTCTATGCATGCATTATGATGAGTACATGTTGATGATATTACACCGCGCCTATATGGCCGGGCAGCACCGCTAAGGCGGGCGGCTTATATATGATTACACCGTGTCTATATGGCACGGGCAGCACCACCAGTGGGCGGCATGAGATGGTACCCCGGACGTGGCAGGCCTGGACGCAGGCTACAGATTATCACACCGTACCTACATGGACGGGCAGCTTATACATTTATGCATATATGATATGATGAGGATTATGAGTAAGACAGCATATATTATTTTCTTTATAAATGATAGTCAGATACAGATGTTCCTTATTGATGTTTCCATTATTTCGGTGACGTATCATCATTGTTTATGCCTCTCAAACTCAGTACAATGTTCGTACTGACGTCCGTTTTCTTTGGACGCTGTGTTCATGCCCACAGGTAGACAGGGAGGTGACCTTGATCCAGACTCGTAGGAGCGGTTAGCTGATTTGAAGAGCACTCCATTTTCCGGATGTGCCATTGATTATTCTTTTGGTATATATGTATATGTATGTTTTGGGCACGACGGGGTCCTGTCCCGTCCATAGGTCTAGTACTCTAGTAGAGGCTCGTAGATACGCAGTGTGGGTTATACGGTCTCACGAGAATGCTATTATGTATATATTATTTTGATAGCCGAGAGGCTTGCGTATATAAAGTATTTACGTTCTCAAATGAAAAATGATTTTCTTATAATTTGAGTATGAAATTGATGAAAGTACGCTTAATGAGTATGATGAGTAGTAGAACGAGCGGTGCTCGGTGGTTAGCCCCGGGTACCCGTCCTGGCCCCTAGTCGGGTAGTGACAAAAGTGGTATCAGAGCAGTTCAGTCCTAGGAAGTGTCTACGAGCCGTGTCTAGTAGAGTCTTGTTTATGGTGTGTTGCGCGCCACATTAATAAATAGGAGGCTACAGGGCATTTAGGAAAAATGACCATTTTTCATCTTAAGGAGATCATGCGATAGAGCTGTATTATAAGATTATCCCCTCCCTAATTGTGCGTCATAATTTCAGCAAAGCTGATGAAAAGAAAGGCTACGGCAGCCCAGAAGGGCAAGATGGTGGTTGAAGAAGGGCTTGAACGAGAGCCGTCTATAGATGTGGAGGAGGGCGAACTCTAAAATAAGGCCCCACCTCGGTTTTCCCATACTTCGCCCACTTTTGAGGATCAGAGGGAAGCCTCAAATTTAGCTCCAGCACCCCCTGTTCCTCCACCAGATGCCTCGGGCCAAGAGATAAGACAGGCCATTCTTCTACTGACTCAATTGGTAGCCGCTCAAGCTCAGCGGCAAGATGTAGGCCACGATAATAGGGGTTAGAGAAAGTGAGTTAGTTCTTCAGGGCCTGGTCATGAGCGTAGGGGTGTTCCGAGGCAACAATTCTCTAGGCACTCAGTTCGTTCAACAAGTGGTGCTCCTCCGCAATTTCCTAGACCCAGATTTGATGGATCTACTTATTCTAAGTCACCCTAGAGTCTCAGAGTTTCCAGTTCTCAGACTCGAAGTGGTTCTAGTCAGACGAGATCCCTGGTACCACGCTGTACTCAGTGTCGCAAGTTACATTAGGGACCGTGCCGCTTGGGCTCGGATGTTTGTTATACCTGTGCTCGGCCAGGATATATCATGCGCGACTACCCATGGAGGCGTGGTAGAGATAAGGTTCGACCTATGGGGTTCGTAGCTGGCTGTTTGTCATCGGTTTCTACGGACCAGCATACGGTCTGTATAAATTATACTGATCGTATGTCTGGCCGTAGATTTGGTCCTTCTGATTTGGTCCAGAGAAGGTTGCCCATCTGGGCTAAATATACGGCCTAACATACGGCCAGTATAAATTATACGGCTAGTATGTTGGGCCGTATATTGCCCAACTATTCCGATTTCATTCTCGTCGACTCGTTTGATCTCCAATCCTTATGGAACCTTCTTAACACTTGTTTATCACCTCATTAACAATCTAAGGGACGTTATAACTCTTCTTCAAAGCATCATTAAATCATCATTAACTCGCTACTCGTAAATCCTTTCCAATACATAACGTATGTCTTGCCTTCCTTGACAACTTTCTACTCTTACTTCGAATGTCTTTGAAATCTCATTTAGAATCATCAAATGCTATTTCTTACTTATTGAAACACCGTGTACTTCGTTCCCCTTGTTAGTCTATCCACTGTGCATCAACGAATATTTTTCCGAGGTGTAACAAAACTCAACCTGGACATACACCATTCTCGACACAAGCTTATCATGAAATGAAACACATCTGGAAATTCATTTACTGCCGGAACAGATTGAAGAGTTGGTGGCTTTGCTTTGGTGTAATGAACCCGAACTAAATGATAAATATAGCCTGTACCAATCATCTTTCTCGTTTTGAGATAGGAAATAAACCTACCTCTTGGAGACGTTGTGTTACCTTTCCATTCAAGCACTGATTCTCCTGGGAATTGGAATCGAACCATTTTTGTTCTAAAATCCACATTAGCATAACAAGAGGCTAGCCAATCCATGCCCATAATAACATCAAAATCTAATATTTCCAGCTCGATCAAATCAGCTATAGTGTGACGATCACATACCACAATCACACAATTTTTGTACCCTTGTCTAGCCATTACTGGGTCACCAACAGGAGTAGACACCTCAAAAGGTTTCACTGGCTCAGTTTTCACCCCAATACGACAGGTAATATAAGGAGTGATATATGATAAGGTAGAACCCGGATCAATTAGTGCATAAACATCATATGAGGATACGGATAATATACCTATGACAACGTCAATGGAGGACTCAAGATCCTATTGTCAGGCTAATGCATATATATGGGGCCGGGGGCCACTCGAACTGGATGCTCCCCCTCTGCCCTTGCTGTCACGACCTAACTAGTGAGCCATGACGGGTACCCGAAGCTGGCTACCGAGCACCACTCATCATCCTATCTATCATAGTTAACTTGGACATATATCATTTTTAACATAAAACTTGTCATAAACCAATTTCTAAATCTCCCAAAACAAGCATATATGCATAAGCCCACGAGGCTACAAAATGTACAATGAAGAAGTCTCATAACATCTGCAACACACCTATAACTAACTACGAGCCTCTAACTGAAGTACTGAAATCATGAGGGCGGGACAAGGCCCGCCATGCCCCAATATATACACAAAATAATATACCAAGAAATGGCAACTCCGAAGTAGTGGAGTGCTCCTGCAAATCTACTGAGTAGGCTCCTAAGCATCTGCACCATCTCCCGGTCTACCTGTGGGCATGAACACGGCGTCCATAAAAGAAAAGGACATTAGTACGAACAATGTACTGAGTATGTAAGGCATATATGATAACATAAGAAAGAAAAATAGAAAGCGTAAGAAGAAAGGATAACTATAAATACATGCCTCTTGAGGCGGAGTTATGCATTATCACCTTTACCTTTAAAACATATCACGCATTCATACATAAACTGTCTGAATCAATAACATCATTAGCCCGCGTCCGGGATAATCATCTCACGCCACCCACTAGTGGTGCTGCCCGTGCCTTATAGACATGGTGTAGTAAGCCGCCCACCTAAGCGGTGCTTCCCGGCCGTCTAGGCACGGTGTAATCATCATCATATACTTAAAATGAAGCATTAAAAGAACTCAAGTAAAAGTTGTAACTCTATCGGAGTGACGTAAGGTCGGTAACCTCCGAATACATTATGGAATAATCATCATCGCTATGCCTCACCCTGAAGGAACTAATATCATGCGGTGAGGTAACAACAAGAAATGACATTAATGAAATCATGAAGATAAAAATAGCAAGCTCATCATAGCATCATTATCATCATCATTATGATGGAACATATCTCATCTCTCTTTCATATGAAGCTCTTAAGAATCTTTAAACTTCATCTTTTAGGATGTACGAAGATCATGGGAATATAGAAAAGAAGTCATAATATAGGAGTCATGCCTTTGAAAGAAGGAACTAGCCTTACATACCTTTAGGTCTCTTCAACTTTATCGACTAAACCCTTTCTTTCTAAGCTCACGATTCTACATTCAAGAGAATTTGTACTAAGATTACACAACCGGAAACATACTTAAGCTTAAGCTGAAGAAACTAAGAGCTAATGAAAATTGGGCGACATTTCCTTTGTTTCGACAACTTCCTCCATAAAATAAGACAACTCCCAAACATCAATAAGAGCACCCATAATATCATAATCAATAGATTCTTTAAGTTAAACATTGTTTACTTCTCAAATCCACCTTCAAAATCATCCATAACCATAACTATAATACAACATCATATTTATTCTTCACATGACACTTCCTCAATGTCATTAGCATCATTTATAATAAGATTATACACATCTCATACTTAAGAATCAAAATTCCCATTAACTTACTACTGAAAATACCATTTTCTCCATATTTGAACACGTATTCTACTTTCTTCTCTAACCCAAGTCCTTTGACCCCTCAATACTCTTAATTATATGAAATGAACATGAAACTCACCTTTGATTATGTAGGAATGGACTTTGGATAAAAATACTTCACTTGGAGGAAAACCCCACTTCAACGCCAAAGAGATTCTTGGTTTCCACAAACCTTGGAGAGCATCCCTACACTTGATTCTACTAATTTTTGATATTTGTTCTTTATTTTACCTCGGATTCATGCTAGAGAAGTGGATGGAATTTTCTAGAGTATTCAAGGCTTGTAGAGAGGGTGAAATCTGAAAAATAAGGGCAGGGGTCGTTTATTTATAACTGGAACTGGAAAGTTCAAGTGAATTGGTTCGACAAGCGGGACGACGACCCGAAGACGTGTCGATGGTCCATCGACTTGCTTCGTCGACTTACGCCTGCAAATCTCTGATTGTAGAAACATAGGGACGGTGCACATCGACGGTCCGTCGACATGTTGATGGCCCGTCGACAGTGACTGTTGTCTGCAGAATTTTCCTGATTCAGTTCAGATTTAGTCGATTCAATCCGTTCAACTTATAATCCCATAAATTACTAGGAATACCTGCTGGTACATTTGTACATGGGGTAAGACACTCCCTACCTTAACTTTCTCTGATATATCGTGGACTAAGCATGTCTTTCCTGTTGAATCTCATTACGCCTTTCATCGGTGACACTTTTAAGAACACCAAATCATTAATTTGGAATTCCACGTCCCGTCGG
Organism: Lycium barbarum; assembly: GCF_019175385.1. Lineage (NCBI taxonomy): Eukaryota > Viridiplantae > Streptophyta > Magnoliopsida > Solanales > Solanaceae > Lycium > Lycium barbarum. Next base: position 32,486,648 of record NC_083339.1, on the reverse strand, counting down.
CGATTAGCCGCATAAGATTTTTGGAGACTTTGAGTGGTCAACAATCGGTCTCGGATAAGTTTGACTTTTTCTGTTACACCTCGGAACTTTGGGTTGCTGAGCGGTGAAGGGACTAACGTAAGTTAAGGTGTACATGATGTCCCTACAAGTAAGAATGGATACTTAATAATTCTAATTAAGATTCCAAAGAAGTTAGAGACAAGGGAGAAAAGTTCGTTAAATGAAACTTCACTGCAGTTCTGCGAAAGGGGGGTTCGACGGTCGTTCTTTGTACCGTCGGACGAGTCGACGCTTCGTCGATTGTGCCGTAGAATTGAGCTATAGCGAAGACCATTTGACGAAAATATCGACGCTCCGTCGATCAGTTCGACGGACCGTCCTTTTCACCGTAGAATGAAAGGAAACGACAGATTGCTCACTGAAAATTTAACGACTTCGACGACCAGATCGACGCTCCGTCGATCGAACCGTATATCTCAGTCGGGACTGATTTCATGATTTAATATAAGGACCTTCCCTTCATTTTATTTCATTTTCATCTCCCTCCTCCACACTCCAAGAAACCTCTAGAACCTTCTCCATCATTCATCCACAAGAAACTAAGGGAAAACCATGGTCAACTACACCAAATCCATGAAATCAAGTGTATGAAATTCATTAAAAGTTCATCTAAGCCAAGAAAACTCAAGAGAAGTGAGTTAGGGTTTTGGTGCAAGAAGAGAAGCTCCACTTGAGTGTTGTTCATCCATCATCTAAGGTGAGTTTTATGACCATTTTATATGGTTTGAGTGGTTAAAAGTTGAAACACTTGGATTGTGGAAAGACATAAAAATTGGGTCATGAATGTGTGAATAGTGTCATTGTTGAATAGTGATTGGGATGAATCATGAATGTTGGTATGCTGTGATTGTGAATATTTTATAAGTGAAATTTAGACCATGGAATAAGTATTATATATGAGAAAACGCGATAACGAGTTATAATCATAATTGTGGAGAAATCAAAGAGAAATGGTGAATTATGGTAAGTGTAGATAAATGATGATTGTTGTTGCTATATTATGAATGTTGTTATTAACGTTTAGGAGTTGATATAGAATGTGGGAAAAGTAGTCTAAACAAAGGAAGTACTGCCCAATTTTCCCTAGAAATGATAAAATGTTCTTATAGCCAAGTAACTAATGTTAATGTGATTCCAGTTGAAGGAAGAAACGTGGGCACCAAAGGAAACCAAGCGAACGATAGATTAGTTAAGCACAAAAGGTATGTCAGGCTAGTCCTTTATTTCTATGGCATGAATCCTATAGCATGACTTATCCTTCCCCTTCATGAATTTCTTACATTCTGGAAAACTAATAGCCTATGTTCATGAAAAGCCATACGAGATGAGAAACATACTATGAGTTCAATAATGATGATGATGAGTTTAAGTCTAAAGATTCTAGATGTTCATGATATGATGCCCTTATAAAGTTAATGATGCTAATTGTTGTATATACTCACCTTATATACTATTTCCTTCAAGGTGAGGCAGAATGCTTGTAAATGCCCCATAATGGAATCGAGGGTTCACGACCTTATGTCACCTCGATAAAGTATAGCTATCTTTGAGTTTCTATGCATGCATTATGATGAGTACATGTTGATGATATTACACCGCGCCTATATGGCCGGGCAGCACCGCTAAGGCGGGCGGCTTATATATGATTACACCGTGTCTATATGGCACGGGCAGCACCACCAGTGGGCGGCATGAGATGGTACCCCGGACGTGGCAGGCCTGGACGCAGGCTACAGATTATCACACCGTACCTACATGGACGGGCAGCTTATACATTTATGCATATATGATATGATGAGGATTATGAGTAAGACAACATATATTATTTTCTTTATAAATGATAGTCAGATACAGATGTTCCTTATTGATGTTTCCATTATTTCGGTGACGTATCATCATTGTTTATGCCTCTCAAACTCAGTACAATGTTCGTACTGACGTCCGTTTTCTTTGGAAGCTGTGTTCATACCCACAGGTAGACAGGGAGGTGACCTTGATCCAGACTCGTAGGAGCGGTTAGCTGATTTGAAGAGCACTCCATTTTCCGGATGTGCCATTGATTATTCTTTTGGTATATATGTATATGTATGTTTTGGGCACGACGGGGTCCTGTCCCGTCCATATGTCTAGTACTCTAGTAGAGGCTCGTAGATACGCAGTGTGGGTTATACGGTCTCACGAGAATGCTATTATGTATATATTATTTTGATAGCCGAGAGGCTTGCGTATATAAAGTATTTACGTTCTCAAATGAAAAATGATTTTCTTATAATTTGAGTATGAAATTGATGAAAGTACGCTTAATGAGTATGATGAGTAGTAGAACGAGCGGTGCTCGGTGGTTAGCCCCGGGTACCCGTCCTGGCCCCTAGTCGGGTAGTGACAAAAGTGGTATCAGAGCAGTTCAGTCCTAGGAAGTGTCTACGAGCCGTGTCTAGTAGAGTCTTGTTTATGGTGTGTTGCGCGCCACATTAATAAATAGGAGGCTACAGGGCATTTAGGAAAAATGACCATTTTTCATCTTAAGGAGATCATGCGATAGAGCTGTATTATAAGATTATCCCCTCCCTAATTGTGCGTCATAATTTCAGCGAAGCTGATGAAAAGAAAGGCTACGGCAGCCCAGAAGGGCAAGATGGTGGTTGAAGAAGGGCTTGAACGAGAGCCGTCTATAGATGTGGAGGAGGGCGAACTCTAAAATAAGGCCCCACCTCGGTTTTCCCATACTTCGCCCACTTTTGAGGATCAGAGGGGAGCCTCAAATTTAGCTCCAGCACCCCCTATTCCTCCACCAGATGCCTCGGGCCAAGAGATAAGACAGGCCATTCTTCTACTGACTCAATTGGTAGCCGCTCAAGCTCAGCGGCAAGATGTAGGCCACGAAAATAGGGGTTAGAGAAAGTGAGTTAGTTCTTCAGGGCCTGGTCATGAGCGTAGGGGTGTTCCGAGGCAACAATTCTCTAGGCACTCAGTTCGTTCAACAAGTGGTGCTCCTCCGCAATTTCCTAGACCCAGATTTGATGGATCTACTTATTCTAAGTCACTCTAGAGTCTCAGAGTTTCCAGTTCTCAGACTCGAAGTGGTTCTAGTCAGACGAGATCCCTGGTACCACGCTGTACTCAGTGTCACAAGTTACATTAGGGACCGTGCCGCTTGGGCTCGGATGTTTGTTATACCTGTGCTCGGCTAGGATATATCATGCGCGACTACCCATGGAGGCATGGTAGAGATAAGGTTCGACCTATGGGGTTCGTAGCTGGCTGTTTGTCATCGGTTCGCCCTCCAAGGCCAAGGCCACAGATGATAGTAGGTGGTGATAGAGACCAAGGAGGAACGTCCAGTCCAAGTGGATCCCAGCATCATATCCATGCGTTAGCTGAGCGACAGGATCTCGAGTCTTCCCCTGATATTGTCCCAGGTATATTGTCAGTATCCTTTTACGATATGTGTACATCGATTGATTCGGATCCTATGCTGTCATTTATCACCCCCGTTGTGATGATTGTGTTGAGGTGAAAAATATGAGTCAATCCGACAATTTGAGATGACTATATTTGTTAGTAACCTAGTGATATCCAGAATCGTGATTTACGAGTAACTTGATTGACAATGAGTGAATATAAATAATATGTGTATGTATATAGATATTGGAATTCTAGACCGAGTGTGCAGGCACAACTTATGAGATAAGCTCTACTACTTATATCCTTTAATGGTAAGTGATCTTGTGTTGTGCAGTTGCATATTATGTGTGTTCCGATATATGTCCTATTAAGACATCGGACGTGTTTTCTAGGTTATGTGCAGGTTTGGGATTGTTATGCTTACAAAAGAAACTCTGCCGAAATATTCGTAGAATCTAAGGGAGATAAGGTAAAGCTTGTGATATGCCCTGACGAGAAATGATGATGTGCAACAGGGTAATGGCAGGACGAGATTAAGTTAGGAGTATCATCAACAACTACAAAAGATGAGTAACGGTAATTATAAGATCGACAATGATATGGTAAAGAGAAATACTATTGTAAATTAGGAAGACTGGTAGTGCTAAAGCACGACCTAGAAAAGAAAGGGTATTAATTGGAGGGATAAGCACGAGAAAGATGCGATAAGTTTACAAGCGAATAAGGTAACAGTACCCGGAGACAGAGGTACGAATGCGGAGGGTTATAATGAATGAGAACACGTTAGTAAAACAATTCATATGGTAAACGTAATAGAACTGATTAGAAAGAGTAACAGGTTGAGTATGCTCACTTCACGAGGTTTATCCTATGTTATAAGCAGGCTTGCGAATGAGATCAAGGAGTGTCACTAGATAGAGTTGATTATGATCAGGGTATAATGAAAACGCAACAAGAACTGTAATGCAAAGTATAGCGAGGAAACGACAAAGGGTCGTGACAAAAGTGTGTGACATGTTCTATATGAATAAAGAGTGAATGCAAGTGTGAAACCAACAAGCGAGCCATGGGGCAGTAGATGAGAAAGATTATAAGACCTTGTTAGGGGAAAGTCCAGCATAGGGATTCCTCAATGACAGAAATGATAGCCAGCAAAAATGGGGAAGTGAACTTGAAAAAGAAATCAGAGGAAAGTGATATGGCAAAGTAGCAGTAGTTTATGATTGGCATAATCGAGAGCATGAGTGATATCCTTAGCTGGATGTAAATGACCAAGACTACAGAAAAATGAATAACGAAATAAGATGATTATTAAGAAGAGGATCAGCACAATAAGGGTGAGAGGGGATGATCAGAATGAACAGAATAAGTTTTGGAAGGAAAGAATGGATTGTACAAAGGTAGTATATTCTAAAGTACAAAGCAGTACTCAGTTAGGGATAGGGTTCCTCATACGAACAATGAAGGATTGATTATATAACGGGAGAAAACAAGATAAATTGAGAGGGAAGGAATAAGAACGAGAATAGAGAGAGAAGGAAATATGCGAAGTACGCGTGATTAAGAAGTAGTTGCGTTATAATTAAAAGGAGATGCATTTTCTACGAATATCCTATACCAAGTTAGAACGAGTAAAGTATATGAAGTAAAGAGTCGAAAGGAAAAACATGATCGTGAGTTACGAGTTTACTGTATGACGATAAAGCAATAGAGTAAAGCTATCATCAACGACAAATATAAAACGATTGTGATGTGAATATTTTATACCACCCCGGAAAAGCAAATGTAGTAGCTGATGTGCTTAGTCGCCGATCAATGGGCAGCCTATGTGAAGTCCCTCCGAAAAAGAAAGAGTTAATTCATGAGCTCCACCAACTAGCTAGTCTTGGAGTACGTGTAATTGATTCATGTAGTGCAGGGATTTATATTAATGATCCCACGGTTTTGTCCCTGAATGTGGAAGTGAAAGAGCGTCAGTATGATGATCCTCAGTTGGCCCAGTATAGAGACACACTTCATAAAAAAGAGAGATCTCCATTTGAAACTTCGATTGATGAGATTCTTAGATACCGAGGCAGATTATGGTGTCGAATGTTGCAGAGTTGCGCCAGCAAATTCTAGAAGAAGCCTATTATTCTAGGTATTCTATTCACCCAGGTGCAAAAAAGATGTATCATGATCTCAAGATGATGTATTGGTGAGATGGCATGAAGAAAGACATAGCATAATTTGTAGCTCAATGTCCAAATTGCCAGCAAGTGAAAATCGAACACCAAAAGCCAGGAGGATTATTGCAAGCCATAGAAATCCGTACTTGGAAATGGGAAGTGATCAACATGGATTTTATCGCGGGGTTACCTCGTTCATGAGGCAAGTATGATTCTATATGGGTGATTGTGGACAGATTAACGGAAGCAGCTCATTTTTTTCCAGTCAAAACCACATACACGGCTGAAGATTATGCAAAGTTGTATGTCAAGGAGGTTGTACGACTCCATGGTATTCCATTATCCATTATCATAGATAGAGGAGTGCAGTTTACAGCTAAGTTCTGGAAATCCTTCCAAGAAGGTCTAGGTACTCAAGTGAAGCTTAGCACGGCATTTCATTCGCAGACTGATTGGCAAGCTAAGCGTACTTTTCAGACCTTGGAAGATATGCTACGAGCATGTGTGCTAGATTTCGGTGGTAGTTGGGATGATCACCTACCCCTTATTGAGTTTGCATACAACAATAGCTACCATTCCAGTATTCCGATGGCTCCGTAGGAAGCTTTATATGGAAGGAATGTAGATCCCCAATTGGATGGTCTGAAACAGGAGAAGTACAGCTAATAGGCCCTAAATTGATTCAGCAAGCGGTAGAAAAATCAAAGTGATCCGAGATCGATTGTTGATAGCCCAAAGTCGCCAAAAATCTTATGCGGACAACCGCCGGCGAGACTTGGAATTTCAGGTTGATGATTGTGCATTTTTTAAGGTGTCGCTAATGAAAGAAGTGATGAGGTTTGGCAAGAAAGGGAAGTTAAGTCCTCGATACATTGGACGCTATAAAATTATCTGCAAAGTGGGTCATGTAGCCTATGAATTGATCTTGCCTTCAGAACTTGAATCGGGTCACCCACTTTTTCATGTCTCGATGCTCCGCAAGTGTGTTGGAGATCCAACAAGGATTGTTCCAATAGATGATGTTCAATTGACAGAAAAGCTAGCATATGAAGAAGTGCCCATTGCCATTTTAGACAGGCAAGAACGGAGACTTCGAAACAAGGAAGTAGCTTCAGTCAAAGTCTTGTGGCGAAACAACAACTTAGAAGAAATGACTTGGGAAGCAGAAAAGAGTATGAAGTCTAAGTACCCATATTTATTCCAACCCCAAGAGAGGTTCAAGATGAAACACCAAGATTTTTTAGGTATGTATGCTTACTTTTTGTGCTTTTGGTCGTGTATGGCCAATTTATAGTTTTATTGTGTTGTAGCCCTGTGAGGCAGAATTATTATGGGTCGTTGTGACAGGATGGTACCGCCATATTACAGGGGAAACTCTGGCAAAATTTTTGTTGAATTCCCGAGTAGTTAACATTCGAGGACGAATGTTCCATAAAGGGGGGAAGAATGTTACACCTCGGAACTTTGGGTTGCTGAGCGGTGAAGGGACTAACGTAAGTTAAGGTGTACATGATGTCCCTACAAGTAATAAGGGATACTTAATAATTCTAATTAAGATTCCAAAGAATTTAGAGGCAAGGGAGAAAAGTTCATTAAATGAAACTTCACCGCAGTTCTGCGAAAGGGGGGTTCAACGGTCGTTCTGTGTACCGTCGGACGAGTCGACGCTTCGTCGATTGTGCCGTAGAATTGAGTTAGAGCAAAGACCATTCGACGAAAAGATCGACGCTCCGTCGATCAGTTCGACAGACCGTCCTTCTTACCGTAGAATGAAAGGAAACGACAGATTGCTCACTGAAAATTTAACGACTTCGACGACCAGATCGACGCTCCGTCGATCGAACCGTATATCTCAGTCGGGACTGATTTCATGATTTAATATAAGGACCTTCCCTTCATTTTATTTCATTTTCATCTCCCTCCTCCACACTCCAAGAAACCTCTAGAACCTTCTCCATCATTCATCCACAAGAAACTAAGGGAAAACCATGGTCAACTACACCAAATCCATGAAATCAAGTGTATGAAATTCATTAAAAGTTCATCTAAGCCAAGAAAACTCAAGAGAAGTGAGTTAGGGTTTTGGTGCAAGAAGAGGATCTCCACTTGAGTGTTGTCATACATCATCTAAGGTGAGTTTTATGACCATTTTATATGGTTTGAGTGGTTAAAAGTTGAAACACTTGGATTGTGGAAAGACATAAAAATTGGGTCATGAATGTGTGAATAGTGTCATTGTTGAATAGTGATTAGGATGAATCATGAATGTTGGTGTGCTGTGATTGTGAATATGTTATAAGTGACATTTAGACCATGGAATATGTATTATATATGAGAAAATGCGATAACGAGTTATAATCATAATTGTGGAGAAATCAAAGAGAAATGGTGAATTCTGGTAAGTGTAGATAAATGATGATTGTTGTTGCTATATTATGAATGTTGTTATTAACGTTTGGGAGTTGATATAGAATGCGGGAAAAGTAGTATAAACAAAGGAAGTGCCTCCCAATTTTCCCTAGAAATGATAAAATGTTCTTATAGCCGAGTAACTAATTCCTCTTGAAGGAAGAAACGTGGGCACCAAAGGAAACCAAGCGAACGATAGATTAGTTAAGCACAAAAGGTATGTCAGGCTAGTCCTTTCTTTCTATGGCATGAATCCTATAGCATGACTTATCCTTCCCCTTCATGAATTTCTTACATTCTGGAAAACTAATAGCCTATGTTCATGAAAAGCCATACGAGATGAGAAACATACTATGAGTTCAATAATGATGATGATGAGTTTAAGTCTAAAGATTCTAGATGTTCATGATATGATGCCCTTATAAAGTTAATGATGCTAATTGTTGTATATACTCACCTTATATACTATTTCCTTCAAGGTGAGGCAGAATGCTTGTAAATGCCCCATAATGGAATCGAGGGTTCACGACCTTATGTCACCTCGATAAAGTATAGCTATCTTTGAGTTTCTATGCATGCATTATGATGAGTACATGTTGATGATATTACACCGCGCCTATATGGCTGGGCAGCACCGCTAAGGCGGGCGGCTTATATATGATTACACCGTGTCTATATGGCACGGGCAGCACCACCAGTGGGCGGCATGAGATGGTACCCCGGACGCGGGAGGCCTGGACGCAGGCTACTGTTTATCACACCGTACCTACATGGACGGGCAGCTTATACATTTATGCATATATGATATGATGAGGATTATGAGTAAGACAGCATGTATTATTTTCTTTATAAATGACAGTCAGATACAGATGTTCCTTATTGATGTTTCCTTTATTTCAGTGACGTATCATCATTGTTTATGCCTCTCATACTCAGTACAATGTTCATACTGACGTCCGTTTTCTTTGGACGCTATGTTCATCCCCACAGGTAGACAGGGAGGTGACCTTGATCCAGACTCGTAGGAGCGGTTAGCTGATTTGAAGAGCACTCCATTTTCCGGAGGTGCCATAGATTATTCTTTTGGTATATATGTATATGTATGTTTTGGGCACGACGGGGTCCTGTCCCGTCCATATGTCTAGTACTCTAGTAGAGGCTCGTAGATACGCAGTGTGGGTTATACGGTCTCACGAGAATGCTATTATGTATAAATTATTTTGATAGCCGAGAGGCTTGCGTATATAAACTATTTACGTTCTCAAATGAAAAATGATTTTCTTATAATTTGAGTATGAAATTGATGAAAGTACGCTTAATGAGTATGATGAGTAGTAGAACGAGCGGTGCTCGGTGGTTAGCCCCGGGTACCCGTCCCGGCCCTAGTCGGGTAGTGACAAAAGTAGTATCAGAGCAGTTCAGTCCTAGGAAGTGTCTACGAGCCGTGTCTAGTAGAGTCTTGTTTTTGGTGTGTTGCGCGCCACATTAATAAACAGGAGGCTACAGGGCATTTTGGAAAAATGACCATTTTTCATCTTAAGGAGATCGTGCGATAGAGCTGTTTTATAAGATTATCCCCTCCCTAATTGTGCGTTATAATTTCAGCAAAGTTGATGAAAGAAAGGCTACGGCAGCCCAAAAGGGCAAGATGGTTGTTGAAGAAGGGCTTGAACGAGAGTCGTCTATAGATGTGGAGGAGGGCGATCCCTAAAATAAGGCCCCACCTCAGTTTTCCCATACTTCGCCCACTTTTGAGGATCAGAGAGGAGCCTCAAATTTAGCTCCAGCACCCCCTGTTCCTCCACCAGATGCCTCGGGCCAAGAGATATGACAGGCCATTCTTTTACTGACTCAATTAGTAGCCGGTCAAGCTCAGCGGCAGGATGTAGGCCACGATAACAGGGGTTAGAGAAAGAGAGTTAGTTCTTCAGGGCCTGCTCATGAGCGTAGGGGTGTTCCGAAGCAACAATTCTCTAGGCACTCAGTTCGTTCAACAAGTGGTGCTCCTCCGTAGTTTCCTAGACCCAGATTTGATGGATCTACTTATTATAAGTCACCCCAGAGTCTCAGAATTTCCAGTTCTCGGACTCGAAGTGGTTCTAGTCAGACGAGATCCCCGGAACCACGATGTACTCAGTGTCGCAAGTTACATTGGGCACCGAGCCGCTTGGGCTCGGATGTTTGTTATACCTGTGCTCGGCCAGGCCATATCATGCGCGACTGCCCATGGAGGCGTGGTAGAGATAAGGTTCGACCTATGGGGTTCGTAGCTGGCTCTTTGTCATCGGTTCGCCCTCCAAGTCCAAGGCCACAGATGTTAGTAGGTGGTGATAGAGACCAAGAAGGAACGCCCAGTCCAAGTGGATCCCAACATCATATCCATGCGTTAGCTGAGTGACAACATCTCGAGTCTTCCCCTGATATTGTCCCTGGTATATTGTCAGTATCCTTTTACGATATTTGTACATCGATTGATTCGGATCCTATGCTATCATGTATCACCCCCGTTGTGATGATTGTGTTGAGGTGAGAAATATGATCCAATCCGACAATTTGAGATGACTAAATTTGTTAGTAACCTAGTGATATCCAGAATCGTGATTTACGAGTAACTTGATTGACAGTGAGTGAAGATAAATAATATGTGTATGTATATAGATATTGGAATTCTAGACCGAGTGTGCAGGCACAACTTATGAGACAAGCTCTACTATTTATATCCTTTAATGGTAAGTGATCTTGTGTTGTGCAGTTGCGTATTATGTGTGTTCCGATATATGTCCTATTGAGACATCGAACGTGTTTTCTAGGTTATGTGCAGGATTGGGATTGTTATGCTTACAAAAGAAACTCTGCCGAAATTTTCGTAGAATCTAAGGGAGATAAGGTATAAGCTTGTGATATGCCCTGACGAGAAATGATGATGTGCAACAGGGTAATGGCAGGACGAGATTAAGTTAGGAGTATCATCAACAACTACAAAAGATGAGTAACGGTAATTATAAGATCGACAATGATATGGTAAAGAGAAATACTAGGGTAAATTAGGAAGACTGGTAGTGCTAAAGCACGACATAGAAGAGAAAGGGTAACTCCAATAGAGTGCGATACTGAGGTATTGATTGGAGGGATAAGCCCGAGAAAGACGCGATAAGTTTACTAGCGAATAAGGTAACAGTACCCGGAGACAGAGGTACGAATGCGAAGGGTTATAATGAATGAGAACACGTTGGTAAAACAATTCATATGGTAAGCGTAATAGAACTGATTAGAAAGAGTAACTGGTTGAGTAGGCTCACTTCACGAGGTTTATCCTATGTTATAAGCAGGATTGCGAATGAGATCAAGGAGTGTCACTAGATAGAGTTGATTATGATCAGGTTATAATGAGAACGCAACAAGAACTGTAATGCAAAGTATAGCGAGGAAACAACTAAGGGTCGTGACAAAAGTGTGTGACATGTTCTATATGAATAAAGAGTGAATGCAAGTGTGAAACCAACAAGCGAGCCATGGGGCAGTAGATGAGAAAGCTTATAAGACCTTGTTAGGGGAAAGTCCAGCATAGGGATTCCTCAATGACAGAAATGATAGCCAGCAAAAAGAGGGAAGTGAACTTGAAAAAGAAATCAGAGGAAAGTGATATGGCAAAGTAGCAGTAGTTTATGATTGGCATAATCGAGAGCATGAGTGATATCCTTAGCTGGATGTAAATGACCAAGACTACAGAAAAATGAATAACGTAATTGGACGATTATTAAGAAGAGGATCAGCACAATAAGGGTGAGAGGGGATGATCAGAATGAACAGAATAAGTTTTGGAAGCAAAGAATGGATTGTACAAAGGTAGTATATTCTAAAGTACAAAGCGGTACTCAGTTAGGGATAGGTTTCCTCATACGAAGAATGAAGGATTGATTATAAAACGGGAGAAAACAAGATAAATTGAGGGGGAAGGAATAAGAACGAGAATAGAGAGAGAAGGAAATATGCGAAGTACGCGTGATTAAGAAGTAGTTGCGTTATAATTAAAGGGAGATGCATTTCCTACGAATATCCTGTACCAAGTTAGAACGAGTAAAGTATATGAAGTAAAGAGTCGAAAGGAAAAAGATGATCGTGAGTTACGAGTTTACTGTACGACAATAAAGCAATAGAGTAAAGCTATCATCAACGACAAATATAAAACGATTGTGATGTGAATATTTTGTACCACCCCGGAAAAGCAAATGTAGTAGCTGATGTGCTTAGCCGCCGATCAATGGGCAGCCTATGTGAAGTCCCTCCGAAAAAGAAAGAGGTAATTCATGAGCTCCACCAACTAGCTAGTCTTAGAGTACGTGTAATTGATTCAGGTAGTGCAGGGATTGGTATTAATGATCCCACGGTTTCGTCCCTGAATGTGAAAGTGAAAGAGCGTCAGTATGGAGATCCTCAGTTGGGCCAGTATAGAGACACACTTCATGAAAAAGAGAGATCTCCATTTGAAACTTCGATTGATGAGATTCTTAGATACCGAGGCAGATTATGTGTGCCGAATGTTGCAGAGTTGCGCCGTCAAATTCTAGAAGAAGCCTATTATTCTCGGTATTCTATTCACCCAGGTGCAACAAAGATGTATCATGATCTCAAGATGATGTATTGGTGGGATGGCATGAAGAAAGACATAGCAGAATTTGTAGCTCAATGTCCAAATTGCCAGCAAGTGAAAATCGAACACCAAAAGCCAGGAGGATTATTGCAAGCAATAAAAATTCCTACTTGCAAATGGGAAGTGATCAACATGGATTTTATCGCGGGGTTACCTCGTTCACGAGGAAAGTATGATTCTATATGGGTGATTGTGGATAGATTAACGGAAGCAGCTCATTTTCTTCCAGTCAAAACCACATACTCGGCTGAATATTGTGAAAAGTTGTATCTCAAGGAGGTTGTACGACTCCATGGTATTCCATTATCCATTATCACAGATAGAGGAGCGCAGTTTACAACTAAGTTCTGAAAATCCTTCCAAGAAGGTCTAGGTACTCAAGTGAAGCTTAGCACGACATTTCATCCGCAGACTGATGGGCAAGCCGAGCGTACTTTTCAGACCTTGGAAGATATGCTACGAGCATGTATGCTAGATTTCGGTGGTAGTTGGGATGATCACCTACCCCTTATTGAGTTTGCATACAACAATAACTACCATTCCAGTATTCAGATGGCTCCGTAGGAAGCTTTATATGGAAGGAATGTAGATCCCCAATTGGATGGTCTGAAACAGGAAAAGTACAACAAATAGGCCCTAAATTGATTCAGCAAGAGGTAGAAAAAGTCAAAGTGATCCGAGATCGATTGTTGATAGCCCAAAGTCGCCAAAAATCTTATGCGGACAATCGCCGGCGAGACTTGGAATTTCAGGTTGATGATTGTGCATTTTTTAAGGTGTCGCTAATGAAAGAAGTGATGAGGTTTGGCAAGAAAGGGAAGTTAAGTCCTCGATACATTGGACCCTATAAAATTATCCGCAAGGTAGGTCATGTAGCCTATGAATTGATCTTGCCTTCAGAACTTGAATCGGTTCAACCAGTTTTTCATGTCTCGATGCTCCGCAAGTGTGTTGGAGATCCTACAAGGATTGTTCCAATAGATGATGTTCAATTGACAGAAAAGCTAGCATATGAAGAAGTGCCCATTACCATTTTAGACAGGCAAGAACGGAGACTTCGAAACAAGGAAGTAGCTTCAGTCAATGTCTTGTGGCGAAACAACAACCGAGAAGAAATGACTTGGGAAGCACAAGAAAGTATGAAGTCCAAGTACCCGCATTTATTCCAACCCCAAGACAGGTTCAAGATGAAACACCAAGATTTTGAGGTATGTATGCTTACTTTTTGTGCTTTTGGTCGTGTGTGGCCAATTTATAGTTTTATTGTGTTGTAGCCCTGTGAGGCAGAATTATTATGGGTCGTTGTGACAGGATGGTACCGCCATATTACAGGGTAAACTCTGGTGAATATTTTGTAGAATTACCGAGTACTTAACATTCGAGGACGAATGTTCCAAAAAGGGGGGAAGAATGTTACACCTCGGAACTTTGGGTTGCTGAGCGGTGAAGGGACTAACGTAAGTTAAGGTATACATGATGTCCCTACAAGTATAAAGGGATACTAAATAATTCTAATTAAGATTCCAAATAATTTAGAGGCAAGGGAGAAAAGTTCGTTAAATGAAACTTCACCGCAGTTCTGCGAAAGGGGGGTTCGACGGTCATTCTTTGTACTGTCGGACGAGTCGACGCTTCGTCGATTGTGCCGTAGAATTGAGCTAGAGCGAAGACCATTCAACAAAAAGATCGACGCTCCGTCGATCAGTTCAATGAACCGTCCTTCTCACCGTAGAATGAAAGGAAACGACAGATTTCTCACTAGAAATTTAACGACTTCGACGACCAGATTGACGCTCCGTCGATCGTACCGTATATCTCGGTCGGGACTGATTTCATGATTTAATATAAGGACCTTCCCTTCATTTTATTTCATTTTCATCTCGCTCCTCCACACTCCAAGAAACCTCTAGATCCTTCTCCATCATTCATCCACAAGAAACTAAGGGAAAACCAAGGTCAACTACACCAAATCCATGAAATCAAGTGTATGAAATTCATTAAAAGTTCATCTAAGCCAACAAAACTCAAGAGAAGTGAGTTAGGGTTTTGGTGCAAGAAGAGGAGCTCCACTTGAGTGTTGTTCATCCATCATCTAAGGTGAGTTTTATGACCATTTTATATGGTTTGAGTGGTTAAAAGTTGAAACTCTTGGATTGTGGAAAGACATAAAAATTGGGTCATGAATGTGTGAATAGTGTCATTGTTGAATAGTGATTGGGATGAATCATGAATGTTGGTGAATTGTGGTAAGTGTAGATAAATGATGATTGTTGTTGCTATATTATGAATGTTGTTATTAATGTTTGGGAGTTGACATAGAATGTGGGAAAAGTAGTATAAACAAAGAAAGTGCTGCCCAAATTTCCCTAGTAATGATAAAATGTTTTTATAGCCGAGTAACTAATGTTAATGCGATTCCTCTTGAAGGTAGAAATGTGGGCATCAAAGGAAACCAAGCGAACGATAGATTAGTTAAGCGCAAAAGGTATGTGAGGCTAGTCCTTTCTTTCTATGGCATGAATCCTATAGCATGACTTATCCTTCCCCTTCATGAATTTCCTACATTCCGGAAAACTAATAGCCTATGTTCATGAAAAGCCATACGAGATGAGAAACATACTATGAGTTCAATAATGATGATGATGAGTTTAAGTCTAAAGATTCTAGATGTTCATGATATGATGCCCTTATAAAGTTAATGATGCTAATTGTTGTATATACTCACCTTATATACTATTTCCTTCAAGGTGAGGCAGAATGCTTGTAAATGCCCCATAATGGAATCGAGGGTTCACGACCTTATGTCACCTCTATAAAGTATAGATATCTTTGTGTTTCTATGCATGCATTATGATGAGTACATGTTGATGATTTTACACCGTTCCTATATGGTCGGGCAGCACCGCTAAGGCGGGCGGCTTATAGATGATTACACCGTGTCTATATGGCACGGGCAGCACCACTAGTGGGCAGCATGAGATGGTACCCCGGACGCGGGAGGCCTGGACGCAGGCTACTGATTATCACACCGTACCTACATGGACGGGCAGCTTATACATTTGTGCATATATGATATGATGAGGATTATGAGTAAGACAATATGTATTATTTTATTTATAAATAACAGTCAGATACATATGTTCCTTATTGATGTTTCCTTTATTTCGGTGACGTATCATCATTGTTTATGCCTCTCATACTCAGTACAATGTTCGTACTGATGTCCGTTTTCTTTGGACGCTGTGTTCATGCCCACAGGTAGACAGGGAGGTGACCTTGATCCAGACTCATAGGAGCGGTTAGCTGATTTGAAGAGCATTCCATTTTCCGGAGGTGCCATTGATTATTCTTTTGGTATATATGTATATTTATGTTTTGGGCACGACGGGGTCATGTCCCGTCCATATGTCTAGTACTCTAGTAGAGGCTCGTAGATACGCAGTGTGGGTTATACGGTCTCACGAGAATGCTATTATGTATATATTATTTTGATAGCCGAAAGGCTTGCGTATATAAAAATATTTACGTTCTCACATGAAAAATGATTTTCTTATAATTTGAGTATGAAATTGATGGAAGTACACTTAATGAGTATGATGAGTAGTAGAACGAGCGGTTCTCGGTGGTTAGCCCCGGGTACCCATCACGGCCCCTAGTCGGGTCGTGAGATTTTCCATCAGTTGCTGAATCAATTCTGGACTAACCAGTTGGGTCTCTCCAACTTCAAACCATCCAATTGTCGATCTATATTTCCTTCTATACAGAGCTTCATACGGGGCATCTGGATGCTAGAATGATAACTGTTATTGTAGGCAAATTCAATATGTGGCAAATGATCATCCTAATTGCCTCCGAAATCCAATACACATGCCCACAACATATCTTCCAAGGTCTGAATAGTGCGTTCAGCTTGTCCATCGGTCTGTGGATGAAATGTTGTGCTGAGTCTCACTTGAATTCCCAAGCCTTCTTGAAACGATTTCCAGAATTTAGCTGTAAATTGTGCCCCTCTATCTGTGATAATAGATGCTAGTACACCATGAAGTCGCACTATCTCTTGAAGATACAATTTTGCATAATCTTCTGCAAAGTATGTAGTTCTGACTGGAATAAAAAGAGCTGATTTTGTAAGTCTGTCCACGATTACCCATATGGAATCATACTTATGGTGAGAACGAGGCAACCCTACAATAAAATTCATGTTGATCACCTCCCATTTCCAGGTTGGAATTTCCATAGCTTGTAACAATCCTCCTGGCTTTTGATGCTCGATTTTCACTTTGTTAGCAATTTGCGCATTGAGCTACAAATTCTGCTAAATCTTTCTTCATTCCATCCCACCAATACATTAACTTAAGATCATGATACATCTTGGTTTCTCCAGGGTGAATAGAATAACGAGAGTAATGAGCTTCTTCCAGAATCTGACGACGTAGTCCTGCAATATCTGGAACACATAGCCGGCCTCGGTGTCTGAGAATCCCATCTGCCGAAATCTCAAATAGGGACTTTTCTTTCTGAGGAAGTGTATATCTATAGTGACCCAACTGGGGATATCTTCGTATTGGCGCCTTTTCACCTCCATGTCCAGGAATGAAACAGATGGATTATGAACAACAATTCTTGTATTGCCTGAATCGATTAAACGAACTCCTAAGTTGGCTAGCTGGTGGAGCTCATGGACTAATTCTTTCTTCTCCGGCTGAATGTCACATAAACTGCCCATGGATTTACGGCTAAGAGCATCGGCCACCACATTTGCTTTTCCCGGATGATATAGTACACTCACATCATAGTCTTTCAATAACTCCAACCATCGCCTCTGCTGAAGATTCAACTCCTTTTGCTTGAAAATATATTGGAGGCTCTTATGATCCGTATAAATATCAATATGAACACCATACAAATAGTGTCTCCATATCTTCAAAGCATGAATAACCGCCGATAATTCAAGATCGTGGGTTGGGTAGTTCTTCTCATGTTTTCTCAATTTTCTGGAGGCATAGGCTATAACCTTCCCGTGCTGCATCAACACGCAGCCCAATCTGACACCGGAGAAATCGCAATAAACAACATAACCTTCTGACCTTTCTGGAAGCGTCAGAACTGGGGCTGAAGTTAATCTATCGTTCAATTCCTGGAAACTGTGCTCACAAGCATCAGTCCATTGAAATTTTGCTACTTTATGAGTTAGCTTCGTTAATGGGGCTGAAATAGAAGAAAATCCTTCCACAAATTTCCTATAGTAACCTGCTAAACCCAAAAAGCTACGGACCTCTGTAGGTGTTGTAGGCCTTGGTCAAGTCTTCACAGCTTCAATTTTCTGAGTATCGACCCAAATGCCGTCAGCTGAGATAATATGGCCCAGAAAAGTTACAGTATTCAACCAAAACTCACATTTTGAAAATTTTGCATATAATTCTCGATTCTGAAGAATTCCAAGGACGGTACGTAGATGATCTGCATGCTCTGCTTCTGACCAAGAGTATACCAGAATGTCATCGATGAACACGATTGCAAATAGATCTAGGAAAGGCCTAAACACATTGTTCATCAAATTCATGAACACTGTCGGAGTGTTAGTCAAGACAAACGACATAACCTGAAATTCATAATGGCCATATCTAGTTCTGAAAGTCGTTTTCAAAATATCTTCTTCTCTAACTCTCACTTGATGATACCCCGATCTCAGATCAATCTTGGAAAACCACTTGGCACCCTGTAATTAGTCAAACAAATTATCGATTCTCGAAAGAGGATATTTATTCTTTATCGTGACCTTTTTCAACTACCTATAGTCGATTCACATTCGTAAAGAACCATCTTTCTTTCTTACGAATAAGACAGGTGCTCCCCATGGCGATGAACTGGGTCTAATAAATCCCTTCTCGAGCAATCTTTCAGTTCTGCCTTTAGCTCTTTCAGTTTTGCAGGAGCCATCCTATACGAAGGAATAGATATAGGTTCGGTGTCCGGCAACCAATCAATAGTAAAATCAATTTCTCGTTCCGGTGGAAGGTCTGGAAGTTCATCTAGAAATACATCCGGGAACTCATTCACTACCGGAACAGACTGTAGAGTTAGCGGCTTTACTTTAGTGTCATGAACTCAGACTAAATGATAAATGTAGCCCTTAATGTATCCCTTAGCAATCGTCTTTCTCTCCTTGAGATAGGAAATAAACCTACCTCTTGGAGATGCTCTGTTACCCTTCCATTCAAGCACTGGCTCTCCTGGGAATTGGAATCGAACTATTTTTGTTCTACAGTCCACATTAGCATAGCAAGAAGCCAGCCAGTCCATGCCCATAATCACATCAAAATCTAACATTTCCAACTCAACCAAATCAGCTTTAGTCTGACGATCACATACCACAATCACACAATTTCAACATACTTGTCTAGCGATTACCGGGTCGCCAACAGGAGTAGACACTTCGAAAGGTTTGATCAGTTCGGGTTTCACCCCAATACGACCAGCAACATAAGGAGCAATATACGACAAGGTAGAACCCGGATCAATCAATGCATCAACATCATAAGAAGATACCGTCAATATACCTGTAAAAACGTCAGGAGAGGACTCAAGATCCTGTCGTTCGGCCAATGCATAAATACGGGGCTGGGAGCCACCTGAACTGGATGCTACCCCTCTTCTGCTACCATAACCTACTGAAGCCTGGGAGTCTGCCCTACAGGGCTCACGGAAGAAGAAGAATCGGCTACTGATCCTGTGGGCTAAACCCCACCTCTACCGCACATCGAGGGACAATCACGCATCATATGCCTGGTCTATCCATAAGCATAACAAGCATCTGAGCCTTGGAAACACCGACCCGAATGCAACCTTCTGCACTGGCTGCATCGTGGGACCTGTGGTCTCCTATAACTAGGATCTCCTCCAAAATGGGAACCCAAAACCCTCGCTCTGACCCTGTCTTGAATAAGTGGGGCGATCAAATCTCCTGCCCGCAAACCCAGGAGGTGCACTCATCGCCGACTAGCGCCCTCTTACTCTACCCTCTGTCAACATTACGCTCATCTTGGTGCGGTCGCTGCTGCTCTTCTAAATTCTGGGCATGGGCCTGTATGCGGGAAATGTCCATCCCTTCCTAAAGCGAAGCTGTGAAACAATCTTTGAACAAATATGGCCCTAAGCCACTCACAAATTGATATACTTTGTCTCCCATATCGGCCACCATAGTCGTAGCATATCTAGCCAATGAATTAAAGTGAAGGTTGTACTCCCGAGCATTCATATTCCCTTGCATCAGATTCAACAATTGATCAGCTCTAGCCCGATGAACCTCAGGTGGCAAATAATGACCGAGGAAAGCTTTCACGAACTCTTGCCAAACCGGGGGAGGTGCGTTTTCCCCTCTTGAATAAATCCAATTATTGCACCAAAGAACTGTCACATCACGGAGCCTATAGGATGCCAATTCTACGGACTCAGTATCAGAAGCATGGATGATCCTCAACATCCTCAACATCTCATCTATAAAGCCTTGCAGGTCTTCATCCGGCTTTGACCCAAGAAATTCCGAAGGATTCAAGCTCATAAAGTCCCGAGCTCTTGCACTAACCAATCTATCACTTGGGCCTGTACTCTGTCGTTAAGGCTGAGCGGCAACCAACTGAGTCAATAACTTAATGGGCTCGGTCTTCTGTTGACCCAAAGCACCCGGTAGAGGAACTGGAGGCACTGGAGCTAGAACTGAGGAGCCTTCATGCTCTTCTAGAACAGGCGGAGTGTGAGAGGTATGAGATGGAGCCTCATTATGGGACTCACCTTCCTCTATATATACCAGTGCCTCTTGTTCAACCCGCCTTCCTGTCGCAGTCTTGCCCTTCTGGGCGGCTGTCACTTTTCTCTTTACCGATATCGCTAAAATCATAACGCACAATTAGGGAAAAATAAAAATCTTATAACATAGCTCTATCGCACGATCTATGAAGGAGAAAGATGGTTATTATTCCTAAATGCCCCGCAGCCTCTTGCTTATAACTGTGGCGTGCTTCACACCCATAAACAAGACTCTACTGGACATGGCTCGTAGACACACCTTAGGATGAAACTACTGTGATACCACTTTTGTCACGACCTAATTAGTGGGCCATGTCGGGTACCCGGAGCTGGTTACCGAGCACCACTCATCATGCTATTTATCATACTTAACCTCACATACATTATTTTCAACATAAAACCTGTCATAAACCAATTTCTAAATCTCCTAAAATATGTATATATGCATAACCCCACAAGGCTACAAAATGATGTACAAAATGTACACTGAAGAAGTCTCATAACATACGCAACCCACCTATAAGTATCTACGAGCCTCTAACTGAAGTACTGAAATCATAAGGGCGGGACAGGACCCCGCCATGCCCCAATATATACACAAAAGAATATATCAAGAAATGGAAACTCTGAAGTAGTGGAGTGCTCCTGAAAATCTGCTGAGTAGGCTCCTAAGCATCTGCACCGTCTCCCGATCTACCTGTGGGCATGAACACAGCGTCCATAAAAGAAAAGGACGTCAGTACAAACAATGTACTGAGTATGTAAGGCATATATGATAACATAATAAAGAAAAATAGCAAGCACAAGAAGAAAGGATAACTGTAACTGCTTGCCTCTTGAGGAGGAATCATGCATGCTCACCTTTACCTTTAAAACATATCACACATACATACACAAACTGTCTGAATCAATAACATCATTAGCTCGCGTCCGGGCCTCCTGCGACCGGGGTAATCATCTCACGCCGCCCACTAGTGTTGCTGCCCGTGCCCTACAGACATGGTGTCGTAAGTCACCCGCCTTAGCGGTGCTGCCCATCAATCTAGGCACGATGTAATCATCATTATATACTTAACATGAAGCACGCAAAGAGCTCAAGTAAAAGCTGTAACTCTATCGGAGTGACGTAAGGTCGGTAACCTCTGATTACATTATGGAATAATCATCATCGCTATGCCTCAACCTGAAGGAACTAATATCATGAGGTGAGGTAACAACAAAAAATGACATCAATGAAATCATGAAGATAAAAATATCAAGCTCATCATAGCATCATTATCATTATCATTTTCACGGAACATATCTCATCTCTCTTTCATAAGAAGCTCTTAAGAATCTTTAACCTTCATCTTTTAGGATGTACGAAGATCATGGGAATATAGCAAAGAAATCATAATATAGGAGGCATCCCTTTGAAAGAAGGGACTTACCTTACATACCTTTACGTCTCTTTAACTTTATCGACTAAACGCTTTCCTTCTAAGCTCACGATTCTACATTCAAGAGAATTTGTACTAAGATTACACAACCGGAAACATACTTAAGCCTAAGCTAAAGCAACTAAGAGCTAATGAAAATTGAGCGACATTTCCTTTGTTTCGACAACTTCCTCCATAAAATAAGACAACTCCCAAACATCAATAAAAACACCCATAATATCATAATCAACAGATTCTTCAAGTTAAACATTGTTTATTTCTCAAATCCACTTTCAAAATCATCCATAACCATAACTATAATACAACATCATATTTATTCTTCACATGACACTTCCTCAATGTCATTAGCATCATTTATAACATGATTATACTCATCTCATACTTAAGAATCATAATTCACATTAACTTACTCCTCAAAATACCATTTTCTCCATATTTGAACTCGTATTCTACTTTCTTCTCTAACCCAAGTCCTTCGACCCCTCAATACTCTTAATAACATAAAATGAACATGAAACTCACCTTTGATGATGTGGGAATGGACTTTAGATGAAAATACTTCACTTGGAGGAAAATCCCACTTCAACACCAAAGAGATTCTTTGTTTCCACAAACCCTAGAGAGCTTCCCTGCACTTGATTCTACTAATTTTTTGTATTTGATCTTTGGTTTACCTTGGATTCATGCTAGAGAAGTGGATGGAATTTTCTATAGTCTTCAAGGCTTGTAGAGAGGGTGAAATCTGAAAAATAAGGGCAGGGGTCGTTTATTTATAACTAGAACTGGAAAGTTCTAGTGAAGCGGTTCGACGAACGGGTCGACGACCCATCAACGTGTTGACGGTCCGTCGAATTGCTCCGTCGACTTATGCCTGCAAATCTCTGATTGCAGAAACACAGGGACGGTGCACATCGACGATCTGTCGACATGTCGACGGCCCATCAACAGTGACTGGTGTCTGCAAAGTTTTCCTGATTCAGTTCAGATTTCGTCGATTCGATCCGTTCAACTTATAATCCCGTAAATTACAAGGAATACCTGAGGGTACATTTGTACACGGGTAAGACACTCCCTACCGTAACTTTCGCCAACAAGCTTTCTTCTCTCTCCTCAAATGTCTTTGAAATCTTAATTAGAATCATTAAGTATCCCTTCTTAGTTGTAGGGACACCACATACACCTTAACTTGCGTTAGTCTACTTACTGCGCAACAACCCGAAATTCTGTGGTGTAACACCTGCCACGGCCTGCTGAAGTCTGGGGAATCTGCCCTACAGGGCCACGGACAAAGAAGAACTAGCTACTGATATTATGGGCTGGACCCCAACTCTTCCACTCATCGAGGGACAATCACAAATCATATGCCCAGTTTGACCACAGACGTAACAAGCATCTGAGTCTCGGGCGACACTAACCTGAATGTAATCTACCGCACTGACTGTATCGCGATTCCAATGGCCTTCTCTGACTAAGATCACCTCCAAACTGAGCACCTGAAACTATTGAACTCTGACCCGATCCAGAAAAAATGGACCGGTCAAATCACTTGCCCGCAAATTAACGAGGTGCACTAGTTGTAGATTGACCCGAATATCTGGAATAATATTGCCTCTGGCCCCCTCTATACTCACTACTAGCACTGGCAGATCTAGCCCTCTTACAGTGGCCTCTATCAATATCGCGCTCACCCCTATGCGGCTGCTGGTGCTCTTACAAATTCTGAGCGTGAGCCTGAATACGGGAGATATCCATCCCTTCCTGGAGTGAAGCTGCCAAGCAGTCTTTGACAAAATATGGCCCTAAACCACTCACAAATCGGTGCACCCAGTCTCTCATATTGGCTACCAAGGCCGGAGTATACCTAGCCACTAAATTAAAACGGAGACTATACTCCGGAGAACTCATATTTCCTTGCCTTAAATTCAAAAACCTATCAGCTCGGGCCGGAAGGACCTCAGGTGGCAAATAATGTCCGATGAAAACATCTACAAATTCCTCCCATACTGGAGGAGGTGCATTTTCCTTTCTCGAAGATATCTAATTACTATACCATAGAACGACTACATCCCGCAACCTATCGGAAGCCAACTCCACTGACTCGGTATCGGAAGCATGTATTATTCTCAGCGACCTCAGCATCTCATCTACAAAGCCCTGTGGGTATTCATCCGACTTTGACCCGAAAAATTCTGGAGGATTCAAACTCATAAAATCACGGGCCCTTATATCGTCGGTACCCATACTCTACCGCTGAGACTGACCAGCAACTAACAGTTCATCTGCTGGCCCAAAGCTCCCGATAGAGGAGCTGGAGGCATTGGAGTTGGAGCTGAGGCCCCTTTCACGCTTCTCTAAAATAGGTGGAGTGTGAGAAGTATGAGATGGATCCTCATTAAGAGACTCACCCTCTTCTATATTTACCAGTGGCTCCTATTCAGTACGCCTTCCTGTCGCAGTCTTGTCCTTCTGGGCGGCTGTTGCTTTCCTCTTCATTGGCATCGCTGAAATCATAACACGCAATTAGGGAAAATAGAAATCTTATAATATAGCTCTATCGCACAATCTATGAAGAAGAAGGACGGTCATTATTCCTAAATGCCTCATAGCCTCTTGCTTATAAGTGTGGCGCACTTCACACCCATAAAGAAGACTCTACTAGACACGGCTCATAGACACACCATAGGACGGAACTGCTCTGATACCACTTTTGTCACGGCTTAACTAGAGGGCCATGATGGGTACCCGGAGCTAACATACCGAGCGCCACCTGTCAGACTTATCATCAAACTCAACAAGAACATACACCATTCTCGACACAAGCTTATCATGAAATGATCTTCGAATATCTCTCAAAACATATATTTACATTAACCCACGAAGCTACAAAATGGTAAACAGAACATATACACCAAGAGAGCGCATAACATCTACTAGCCACACATATGTATCTATGAGCCTCTAACTGGGGTACTGAAATCATAAGGATGGGACAGGACCCCGCCATGGCCCATATATATATACACAAAACAATATACCAATAAGAGGCACCTCCGGAGTAGTGGAGTGCTCCTGAATATCTGCTAATAAAGCTCCTAAGTGTCTATACCGTCTCCCTGTCTACCTGCGGGCATGAACGCAGCGCCCAAAAAAGAAAGGATGTTAGTACGAACAATGTACTGACTATGTAAGGCATGTATAACAACATAATAAAGGAATAAGAGAGCATAAGATGAAGGAGTAACCTGTAACTGATTGCCTCTTAAGGCGGAGTCATGCATGCTAACTTTTATAATTAACAACATCATATCATGTATACATATATAAACTGCCCGACCATATAGGTACAGTGTGATCGTCATTAGCCCGCGTCCGGGCCTCCCGCGTCCGGGGTAACCATCTCATGCTGCCCACTAGTGGTGTCTGCCCGGCCAACTAGGCACGGTGTTATTATCCATAAGCCGCCCACTACGCCCAGCGTAGTGCTGTCTGCCCGCCCAACTAGGAACGGTGTTATTATCCATAAGCCGCCCACTACGCCCAGCGTAGTGGTGTCTTCCCGGCCAACTAGGTACGGTGTAATCATACATAAAAATAACATAAAGCATGCATGAGAGCCCAAGTGAAAGCTACAACTCTATCGAAGTGACATAAGGTCGGTAACCTCCGATTCTATTTTGGAACAATCACCATCGCTATGTCCCACCTTGAAGAAACTAGTATCATGAGGTGAGATGACCAACAATGAATAACATCAAGGAAATGATGAAATAAGATCATTAAGCTCATAACAGCATCAATTCATAAGCTTTGGATTCTCTAGAAGTAGAATCACCATCATCATTATCATAACACATCTCGTTTCTTTCTCATAAGAAGCTCTTAAGAATCTTTAACTTTCAACTTTTGGGATGTAAGAAGGTCATGGAAATGTAGAGAGGAAATCATAATATAGGAATCATGCGTTTGAAAGAAAGGGACCAGCCTTAACATACCTTTACGTCTTCTTAACGACTAAACATTCTTAATCCTTGATTTCTCTTGGATTTGTGTTGATATAGTGTGTGGAATATTCTAGAGCTCTCAAGAGTTGTGGAGAATGTGGCAAATGAATTAAATGATCATGGGTCATATATATATAAAAAGAGAAAAATTTGGAAAACGTGACCCGACTTGGTTATACGGACACATATACGGTCCGTATAATTTTATACTGTCCGTATAAGTGACCGTATAATACCACAAGGGATTTGTATTCTCTGGAAAGGTTATACAGACCGTATAAAGTTATACGGACCGTATAAGTGGTCGTACAACTCAACTTTTCCGAAATTATTCTCGTTGATTCGTTCGATCTCAAATCCTTATGGAATCTTCTTGGCACTTGTATAACATTTCATTAACCATCTAAGGATCCCTATAGCTTCTCCTCAAGACATTACTAAACAATCATTACCCCGATAATCACTAAACCTTCACAAACACAACTTATACTTCACTTCCTTCACGAACTTCATTTCTCCGATTCGTAATACTTCAAAAATCCTATAGTATACACCTTTAAGCTACCAAATACCCTCCTTAAGGTCATTTGGACTTCATGTCCATCCCAAGCTCGCGTTATTCTATTCACAGCACAACGACCTGAATTTTTGAGGTGTAACACTCTCCCCCCCGTAGGAACATTCGTCCTCGAATGTTAGGTTCTCGGGGATTCTACATAAATTTTGCCAGAGTTTTCCCTGTAATATGGCACTACCGTCCTATCATAGAAACCCAAAATAACATCGCCTCACAGGGCTACAATAACAATAGCAAGAAAACATGGCCACACACGACCAAGAAAGCATCAAAAGAAACATTACTTACTAGAGAACAATGGCGTCTCGTCCTGAGCCTCTTCTGGGGGTGGAAACAAATGCGGATATGTAGACTTCATATCTTCTTCCGCTTGCCAAGTCATCTCTTCTCTATTGTTATTTTTCCACAGGACCTTAACTAAGGCCACGTCCTTAGTTCTGAGTTTCCGCACTTACCTATCTAATATGGCAATGGGTACTTCTTCATAAGTCAACTTCTCGGTAACCTGAACATCATCTACAGGCACGATTCTGAAAGGATCTCCAACACACTTACGGAGCATTGACACATGAAAAAACCGGATGGACCGATTCAAGCTCTGGAGGTAGATCTAGTTCATAGGCCACTTGGCCTATCTTGCGCACAAGCTTGCAAGGTCCAATATACCGGGGACTAAGCTTACCCTTCTTGCCAAATCTCGTTACACCTTTCATTGGTGACACCTTCTGGAATACCCAATCATTAACTTGGAATTCCAGATCTCGTCGATGATTATCCGCATAAGATTTCTGACGACTCTAGCTGTTAACAACCGATCTCGAATAAGGTTAATATTTTCCACTGCTTGCTGAATCAATTCAGGACCTATTAGTTGTGTCTCTCCTACGTCAAACCACCCAATTGGCGATCTACACTTCCTTCCGTATAGAGACTCATACGGGGCCATGTGGATATTGTAGTGATAACTGTTGTTGTATGCGAACTCAATAAGTGGAAAATGATCATCCCAATTACCTCCGAAGTCTAAGACACATGCTCGCAACATATCTTCTAAGGTCTGAATAGTGCGTTCAGCTTGTCCGTTAGTTTGTGGATGAAATGCGGTGCTAAGTCTCACTTGAGTACCCAAACCTTCTTGAACAGACTTCCAGAATTTGGCTGTAAATTGTGCTCCTCTATCATTAATGATGGACACAGGTACACCATGAATTCGCACTATTTCTTTATGATACGGCTTTGCATAATCTTCTGTTGAGTATGTAGCTCTAACCGATAGGAAATGAGCTGACTTCGTGAGTCTATCAACAATCACCCATATGGATTCATACTTACGCCGGGAACAAGGTAAACCTAAAATAATATCCATGTTGATCGCTTCCCATTTCCAAGTTGGAATTTCCATAGCTTGCAACAATCCTCCAGGCTTTTGATGCTCGATTTTCACTTGTTGGAAATTTGGACACTAAGCTACAAATTTGGATATATCTTTCTTCATGCCATCCCACCAATACATTAACTTGAGATCATGGTACATCTTTGTCGCTCCTGGATGAACAGAATAGCGAGAGTAATGGGCTTCTTCCAGAATCTGACGGCGTAGTCCTGTAACATCCGGGACACATAGCCTGCCTAGATACCTAAGAATCCCATCTGCAGAAATCTAAAATGGTTACTTCTCTTTTTGGGGAAGTGTATCTCTGTAATAACTCAACTTAGGGTCTCCGTATTGGCGCTTTTTCGCTTTCATGTCTAGGGATGAAATAGTTGGATTATGCAAAGCAACTCCTGCATTGCCCGAGTCCATTAAGCGAACTCCTAGGCTACCTAGCTGGTGGAGCTCACGGACTAATTCCTTCTTCTCCAGCTGAACGTCACATTGACTGCCCATAGATTTACGGCTAAGAGCATCGGCCACCACATTCGCCTTTCTGGGATGGTATAAGATATTCACATCATAGTCTTTCAATAGCTCTAACTCGCCTCTGTCGTAGGTTTAACTCCTTTTGCTTGAAAATGTACTGGAGACTCTTGTGATCGGTATAAATATCAACATGAACACCATACAAATAATGTCTCCACATCTTTAGTGCATGAATAACCACAGCTAATTTAAGATCATGGGTCGGATAATTCTTCTCATGTTTCCGTAACTACCTGGAAGCATAGGCCATAACCCTACCACGCTGCATCAACACACAGCCCAACCCAACACCGGAGGTATCACAATAAACAACATAGCCCTGTGATCCCTCTGGAACTATCAGGACTGGGGCTGAAGTCAATCTATCTTTTAATTCCTGAAAACTGCGCTCACAAGCATCGGTCCATTGAAATTTTACTGATTTCTAGGTTAGCTTCATCAATGGTTCTAAAATAGAAGAAAATCCTTCCATAAATCTTCTGTAATAGCCTGCTACTAGAAAGCAACGAACCTCTGTAGAAGTTGTAGGCCTTGGCCAAGTCTTCACAGCCTCAATTTTCTAAGTATCCACTCAGATGCCGTCAGCTGAGATAATATGGCCTAGAAAAGTTACAGAATTCAACCAGAACTCGCATTTTGAAACTTTAGCATACAGATCCTGAGTCTGAATAATTCCAAGGACTGTATGTAAATGATCTGCATGCTCTGTCTCTAATCGAGATTACACCAGAATATCATCGATGAACAGAATCACGAATAGATCTAAGAAAGGCCTGAACACATTATTCATCAGGTTTATGAATACCACCGGGGCGTTAGTCAGTCCAAACGACATTACCCGAAACTCATAATGACCATATCCAATTCAGAAAGTTGTTTTCGGAATGTCCTCTTCTTTGGCTCTCACGTAATGGTATCCTGACCTCAAATCTATCTTTGAAAACCGCTTGGCACCCTGCAACCGATCGAACAAATCATTGATGCTGGGAAGCGGATATTTATTCTTTATCGTCACTTTGTTCAACTGCCTATTGTCAATGCACATTCACAAGGAACCATCATTATTTCTCACAAACAATACAGGTGCTCCCCATGGCGATGAATTGGTCCAATAAATCCCTTCTCGAGCAAATCCTTTAGTTGTGCCTTTAGCTTTTTCAACTCTGCAGGAGCCATTTTGTAAGGAGGAATAGATATGGGTTTGGTATCCGGCAAAACATTTATAGTAAAATCAATATCCCATTCTGGTGGAAGACCTGGACGTTCATCTGGAAATTCATTTACTACCGGAACAGATTGAAGAGTTGGTGGCTTTGCTTCGGTGTAATGAACCTGAACTAAATGATAAATATAACTTTTAGCAATCATCTTCCTCTCTTTGAGATAGGAAATAAACCTACCTCTTGGAGACGCTATGTTACCTTTCCATTCAAGCACTGGTTCTCCTGGGAATTGGAATCGGACCATTTTTGTTCTACAATACACATTAGCATAACAAGAGGCCAGCCAATCCATTCCCATAATAACATCAAAATCTAATATTTCTAGCTCAATCAAATCAGCTACAGCGTGACGTCACATACCACAATCACACAATTTTTGTATACATGTCTAGCCATTACTAGTCACCAACAGGAGTAGACACATCAAAAGGTTTGATTGGCTCGGGTTTCACCCCAATACGACCGGTAATATAAGGAGTGATATATGACAAGGTAGACCCAGATCAATCAGTGCATAAACATCATAGGAGGATACAGATAACATACCTACGACTACGTCAGGGGAGGACTCAAGATCCTATCGTCCGGCTAATGCATTTATACGGGGCTGGGGGCTACTCGAACTGGATGCTCCCCCTCTGCCCCTGCCATGGCCTGCTGAAGTCTGGAGAGTCTGCCCTACAGGGCCACAGACAAAGAAGAACTAGCTACCGATCTTGTGGGCTGGACCCCAACTCTGCTACTCATCGAGGGACAATCACACATCATATGCCCAGTCTGACCACAGGCATAACAAGCATCTGATCCTCGGCGACACTGACCCAAATGTAATCTACCGAAATGACTGCATCGCGACGCCAATGGCCTTCTCTAACTAAGATCACCTCATAACTGAGGACCCGAAACACTTGAACTATGACCCGGTCTAGAATAAATGGGGCGGTCAAATCTCCTACCCGCAAATCGAGGAGGTGTACTAGCTGTAGATCGGCCCAAATATCTAGAATATTATTTCCTCTGGCCCCCTCTATACTCACTACTAGCACCGGCAGATCTATCCCTTTTACTTTGGCCTCTATCAATATCGCGCTCACCCCTATGCGAGTGCTGCTGCTCTTGCAAATTTTGAGCGTGAGCCTGAATACAGGAGATATCCATCCCTTCCTGGAGTGAAGCTGTCAAGCAATCTTTGACCAAATGTGGCCCTAAACCACTCGCAAATCGGTGCACCCGGTCTCCCATGTAGGCTACCATGGCCGGAGGATACCTAGCCACTGAATTAAAATAGAGACTATACTCCCGAGCACTCATATTTCCTTGCCTTGAATTCAAAAACCTATCAGCTGGGGCCAGACGGACCTCAGGTGGAAAATAATGGCCGATGAAAGCATCTACGAATTTAGGCCATATCGGGGGAGGTTCATTTTCCTTTCTCGAAGATATCCAATCACTATACCATAGAACGGCTACATCTCGCAACCTATAGGAATCCAACTCCACTGACTCCATATCGGAAGCATGTATTATTCTCAGCGACCTCAGCATCTCATCTATAAAGCCCTGTGGGTCTTCATCCGGCTTTGACCCGAAAAATTCTGGAGGATTCAAACTCATAAAATCACGGGCCCTTGCACTAACTGCTCTATCGCCTGTACCCGCACTCTGCCGCTGAGCCTGAGCAGTAACTAGCTGGGTCAATAACTGAATAGCCTCGGTCATCTGCTAGCCCAAACCACCCGGTGGTGTAACTGGAGGCATTGGAGTTGGAACTGAGGCCCCTTCTTGCTCCTCTAAAACAGGCGGAGTGTGAGAAAGATGAGAGGGAGCCTCATTATAGGACTCACCCTCTTCTATATTTACCGGTGGCTCCTATTTAGTCCGCCTTCTTGTCGCAGTCTAGCCCTTCTGGGAGGCTGTTGCCTTCCTCTTCATTGGCATCGCCGAAATCATAACATGCAATTAGGGAAAAGATAAATCTTATAATATAGCTCTATCTCACGATCTATGAAGAAGAAGGACGGTCATTATTCTTAAATGCCCCGCAGCCTCTTGCTTATAAGTGTGGCGCGCTTCACACCCATAAACAAGACCCTACTGAACGCGGCTCATAGACACACCCTAGGATGGAACTGCTCTGATACCACTTTTGTCACGACCCAACTAGAGGGCCATGATAGGCACCCGGAGCTAGCATACCGAGCACCACCTGTCAGACTTATCATCAAACTCAACCAGAACATACACCATTCTCGACACAAGCTAATCATGAAATAATCTTCAAATATCTCTTGAAACATATATGTACATAAGCCCACGAGGTTACAAAATGGCAAAAAGAATGTATACACCAAGAGATCGCATAACATCTACTAGCCTCATATACGTATCTATGAGCCTCTAACTGGAGTACTGAAATCATAAGGATGGGACAGGACCCCGCCATGCACCATATGTATGTACACAAAAGAATATACCAACAAGCTGCACCTCCGGAGTAGTGGAGTGCTCCTGTATATCTGCTGATAAAGCTCCTAAGCGTCTCTGCCTTCTCCTTATCTACATGCGGGTATGAACGCAGCGCCTATAAAAGAAAGGGTGTCAGTGCGAACAATGTACTGAGTATGTAAGGCATGTATAACAACATAATAAAGAAATAAAAGAGCATAAGATAAAGGAGTAACCTGTAACTGATTGCCTCTTAATGCGGAGTCATGAATGCTAACTTTTATAATTAACAACTTTCACGACCCAAACCGATGGACCATGACTAGTGCCCGAGCTGGGCACCCATATATGACCCGCTAGATACAATCAGACTGAAACTGAAAACAATATGGCACTCTGTAAAAGCATGTTGTGAACTCATCATATCATACATCAGAAAGAACCTGTCTGCTGAGAAGTCACAGTTAACCAAAACATAACAAATATGCAAGCCGACAAGGCTGCCGCTATACACGGGGACGTCCAAGACGAACTACATCGATATAGCGGACCAAACCGTATATACACAACCCACATATGTCTACAGACCTCTAAGAGTGTAACAAAGTCTACGTCAGAAGGGTCTGTACCAAAATAACTCAAGCTCCGGAACAATGGAGCTCTCCAAGCAACTGGGCAGAAGTCCTAAGCCGGAGCATCACCAAACTGAGGGTCTGTACCTGCGGGCATGAAACGCAGCCCCCGAAGAAAGGGGGTCAGTACGGAAAATATACTGAGTATGTAAAGCATGAAGTACAATAATGAAGATCATGTCTGAGTAGAAGATGACTGGAGACAAGTATGATAATCAAGGATACCAATGCATTTGTGCCTTATGAGATGAGAGTCATGCATATATATAATATACCATACCCGGCCCTCTAGTGAGGGACTCGGTGCAATCATCATATATATACCGTACCCAGCCCTCTAGTGAGGGACTCGGTGAAATCATCATATATATACCGTACCCGGCCCTCTAGTGAGAGACCCGGTGAAATATAATACGTACCCGGCCCTCTAGTGAGGGACTCGATGAAATGTAATACGTACCCGGCCCTCTAGTGAGGGACTTGGTGAAATATATAATATACATACCTGGCCCTCTAGTGAGGGACTCGGTGGATAATGCATGAAAACTGTGCACGATTACGTACCCGGCCCGGGACTCGGTGAATGATATATTAACGTTATGCACGAGTAGAATATCATGAGAAACCATATGCAAACTAAATCATCATCTGAGACTCAACAGAATAATCAGAATGAACCAACACTTGAGAATCAAAGACAACTATCATGTCAAGTACCATTGAGAATTAGAGTTCATTGGAGTCATGTATGTTCGTCGTTCGCTCACTTTATGTAGTTCATGCCATAAAGAAAGAAGGGATAGCTTTACATACACTTTGGAGCCTTTAGAAGTAGAGTCATCATCAATGAGTAAAATTGAGAAAATCTAGAAGTAGCTCCACATTCTCTTATTCGCGATGAAATCATAAACTTGAGTTCTTAAAACACGAAATCATCATTATCGTTGTCACCATCATAAAATCATTCTTATCCTCCACATCGCGAGAAGCTTTAAAAACATGGACTTTTAGTTTTTGAAAACAAGAAGGTTACGGAAACATTTATGAAATCATACCATATGAATCATGCCTTTGAATGCAAGGGACGAGCCTTATCATACCTGTTCAGCCTCCAATTATCTACACTTATTCGTCCGAGCTCGCAAGTCTACATTTAAGAGGATTCACACAATCGTTAGACTCATCGTAGTATATTTGTGCTAAGCTCTCAAGTCAAACTATTTTATATCCTGCTGAAAATCGGGCAGCATTTCCCCTGTTTATATGCCTAGCTCGGAATCTCAATTCAGAAACCAACAACAACAACAATACCAACATCAATAACGTCATTTCCAACACCAATATTTACCATAAAACAGCCCCCACGCTGTTTTCCAACTTCCATAACTAACCAACTTACTGCACAATTATTTAACGACTTTATCTCCGTAATTAAGTCTTAAATAATACCAAAAGAGAAAGATTCATACCTTCTTTCTTGTTAATACCGCAATATCCTCAGTATCCACGCTAAAATCCACCGCAAAACAACACTAGAATCACAACCATGCGTTGCCCGGACCTAAACCACTACTCCGCTACTTAAAAATTGCTCACTTTTTTATTCCCTCTCTCTTTCTCTTCAAATTTCTGGAATTTTCTGGGCAATTATGATGAAAAAAGGGGGTTCTTACCCTTTTTATAAGGGTCAAATTCGGGTCAGGTCACTGTAGATTTTAGTGTAGCATTACTGTAGCATTACTGTAGCACGTATTTCTGCTCTGTCAGCCGAACTTGTAACGTCCATAATTCTATACTCCGAAGTCCAATCGATGAGCGGTTTGCTGCGTTGGAAACTAGACTCGACGAACTTCATTTTAGGATTTTGTTTTACATTAAAACACTTCATATGCTAAGAGATATTCATCCACCAAGTTCGACCAAAATTTTCACACAAAACATTACCCATCCTTTCTCCAAAGTCGTACTACTCCATTTCTTCCACTCATTTCCTTATAAGACCTTCTGGTATACCTTATATACATCCTTCCTCATTAAATATACTTAATAATGCTTGCTCCTTATATTTTAAAGTGGTTTTACTTAACCATAACTCAACGTACTTATGTTTCAAATTTGATAAGTGCATCTTCGAAGATACGGGGTGTAACATCCTTCCCCCCTTAAAAGCATTCGTCCTCAAATGGTGTAGTGAGCCGATCCTCAATATACTCATTGAATTTTTGTTCGATTATGTCACGACCCGTCTAGAGGACCGCGACGAGCACCCGGTGCTAGCCCACTCGGGCACCCCTTAACTCACTTTTATGCTTAAATCTAGGTGAGCCATACAATTAAACATATAAATCTATTCATTCATCATACCAGTCCCATTGGACGACAATGCCTTTATATAATGATTGGCATCTATGCCACATCAACGTACATGAGCCGACAAGGCTATCAAAATGATATACAAAATATGGGCCGACAAGGCCAGACATATCTAACCATATACAAGTGACTACGAGCCTCTAAGAAGAGTACTACATAATACATAAGCGGTACAGGACCCCGCTATTCCCATAATATGTACACAAAAGAATAAGTACCCAAAGCTATGGCTCCGAATGAAATGGAGCTCCGCTATGTAATCACTGAGAATGTAGCTACGAATCAACTCTGTCTCCCTGGCCACCTGCGGGCATGACGCAGCGTCCACAAACAAAAGGACGTCAGTACGAAGAATGTACCGAGTAAGTAAAGCATGATCATCATCAATATAAAAGCGTAATAGATAACATATGAAACAGCATAGGAGGGGAGAAAATAGCATCGTCGCCATGGCACTTGCTTTCCATAGGGGCGTTTCTTTCTTATCGTGTATCCGTATACATAGTCTTATTCATACTCATATTCATATCGTCTACATCTCATATACATTGCATATACATAGCCTTTGCACAACATTTACATATACTCAGCATATTCATACTCATATTGATGTCATATATATATATATATATATATATATATATATATATATATATATATATACATATACATATAGCCTTTATATAGCGTACCCGACCATGAAGGATCGGTGTTTCATACATACTTGGCCAACCAAGGCTCAAGGTTATACCTACCTGGCCCTACCAAGGCTTCAGGGTTATCCGTAACTTCTGCAGAAGTGCGAGCGCGTTACGTAATCATTTACATACTCTATACATATTCATATACATACATTCTACCCGGCATCATAAGCTCGGGGTCTTATTATAGCCCTTCATAGGCACACATACATATAATAGCTCATAGGCATCTTTAGCATCATATTATTCGCATCATCATTACTATCATTATCACTATCATCGTCGTTATCATTACATCTATCTTATAGGCCTACTCGGCATATGAGGAACTTAGTACAATCGTAGCATATTAAGCATCGTGAGCTTACTAGCTCGGAAGATCAAATCATTTGAAGGAATCATAGTCTTATAGGAGATTTAGACGTTTGGCCAAAGAACCATGCCTTATGAAAGAAGGGTTAGCCTTACATACCTTTTCGTTCGAATATATATCACTTGCACGTTCTCTTTCAACGCTTGCGTTTATACCTTCATTAAAGGTCATACTATCGTTAGAATCGATAGCTAGCATATATGACTAAAGCTAGAGAAAATCAGACAGCATCTCCTCCATAACGTATCCCAACTCCCAAAGGTCAATAATAAATTCACGATGCCATAACAATAGCCATTACTCATTCACATTATCCATATTTCTAGACTTACATTCAATTCATCCATAACCATGGCCATAACACACACGACGTCCATTTACATACATTGTTTATCTCATGTTCTCAAAATCATTTATATCGTATTTACCTCACAATACATCAAGACCTATAGCTCAATTCATACTATTTCTCAAAATGACACTATTCTATATTCATGACTCATTTTTCTATACTCTTCTACAATCCAAGTATTTCAACTCTTAACTACCTTGAACAACATAGAAATATCATGAATCTTACCTTAAATGTTGTAGGAACAAGCTTTAGTTGATAATACTCCACTTTGAGCAAAACCCTAGTTTATCTCCATTTGGATTTCTTGACCTTGGATGATCTTGATGGTTTCCTTACACTTAATTCCCTTGATTTATGTTGTTGATCACCAAATATCCTTGAATTCTTATGGAATATATGTAGAGAGATGTTCTAGAGAGAAGGGGTGTGATGTAGAAGTGAAATGAAATAAGCCTTGGTCCCCTTATTTAATGACTTAAAAATCTGATTTGAAGTGCCCAGTGGTCGTAAACTTGGTTTACGGTCCGTATTCCAGTTTACGGACCGTCCTTCGTGGTCGTATTTAATTATATCAGAACCAGAAACTCAAACTCTAACTGAGATGTGGTGATTTACGGACGCAGTTTACGGGCCGTAAACCACTTTACGGTTCGTATTTGGGGTCGTTTTTAACCATTTGCTCATTTGGCAGAAAGTTGAAGTTTTGGAAGCTAAAATACGACATGGCAGTTTACGGACGGTATACCACTTTACGGTCCGTATTTCATTTTACGACCACTGGCCAGAATTCAAACTTGCAACTTTTCATATTTCCAAAACTTATAATTATTCGTTATGGAGCATAACCTCTCTCTTATTGCGATTGCCTTCGGAATCTCACTTAGGGTCGTCAAATGTTATTTCTTACTCGCGGAAACATCGTACACTCGTACTCATCACTAGTTCATTCACTTGCGTACCAACGGAAGACTTTCCGATGTGTAACAGATTACCATATACTATAATTTGGTCAGTTTCATCCTGCTCTTTCTTAGCTCCTTATCAAATTCATTTGTGAGTCGTACAGTCTTCAATCCTCATGTATACAAGTTAGCTAGTATTCCATTCTCATTCTGTCTTCCTTCCTGTGGTTTAACTAGCCACACCACGGTTACTCGCCATCCTGCAAGCGTCATTCCTCTTCGTTCCTTATTTCTTTATTAACGGAAAACTCCATTGCTCGAATATAGCACTTTCTTCTTTCTTTTGTTGACTCCTCCGATGCTATCTTGGCTATCCCTACTTGTACTTGTTGTACTTAGATATGTGCTAGATTATCCCCTCATAATTCTTCAGCCAAGCTTTCCGATTCATCGTAGATTTTCTTATACTAATGTCCCATTGCTTGTTCAACGTTACTCTACTACTGACAAATCCTTACTCTTAACGGTTACGTTTCTTCAACCATCCGTCTTAATTCCTTTCCATGATAGGTTATAACCATATCCTCAATACGATTTCTTAAATACGTACATTCCTAATGTTCCATCACCATCTCTATTATTCCTCATAGCAGGATTATATATTGCGATGAACCAATAATCATAGTTCAAACTCTCCCTTTAATTCCTTTGCTTCAAATCTTGCAATATAACTTATAATTATAAGGTTAGGGCAATTCTCACGTTACCACAACTTCTTTCCAACATCGGTATGGTATACTTACCCTTGACTTCCTTATTCCAGTGATCACTTAGTTAGTTGTCATTCCTTGTTGGCTTTTCGGTGTGTCCATTCCCATCTGTGGGGCATAACCTTACGCTGATGGTTCATATAATTCTATAATACATACCCTTATGCTCAGTATGGTTAGTGACCCGTGATATACTTTCTAATTTCTATTGATGTTGATGTCTTTCTATCTGCACCCACATCGTTCTTCCTCTCTTTAGAGATCGCCACACCGCTTATCGTTACTCCCTTTGTTAATATTCTTATATTTTTCCTTTAATATCAAGATTTTCTTCCGTTGTAACCCAAAGTGTCCTTTGTACTCATCATCCATTTCATCATTCTCTTTGTAGTTAGCTTGCAGAGCTTTCTTACTCTCTTTATTACTCTTTAGGATACGCCGCTGCCTATTTAGGTGCAGCACAAATTTCCCTGGTCTAGAAATATCATATTTCACGTCCGCATAAAGTATTCTCTTGATCCATTTTAATTCCTTTTCATACCTGCTTTGTGGTATGCTTATCTTTAATTCATTCCTGCTCCCTCTTAATGCATTCTTGGTATGCCACTACATCCCGAATTTTGGCCTCCTTAAGCTAACCTCTTTCTTTCCTTGGACTTTTGACAATGCCATACCTCGTTTCAGGACTAGATCTACCCTTCCCCCTTTTTAAGGGTGTTCTTATACAATAGTAACCCCCGAACATCAGTAGTCATCGGCCAACCTTAACGATCCTCCAACTCCTTTGGTCTCTTATGATACCGGAATTCTCTCATCGTATAGCTTGACTTATTTTCCTTTCTGCTAATCGAGGGCTTTGCATTTGAATGAAGCACTTATGCATTACAGATCCATTCTCGCTGCCTTTTTTAAGGTCTTTCTACTTCTACCTTTTATGACTGAACATTTCCCGAATCAACGAGTTAATAGGAACATTGGAATCCATCAACACATTTTACGGAACGTTTGGTCACACTTTGCTCCTTTATCCCTCGTCTTCTTCCACAACTATTATCACTAAAATTCTACTTACTCTAAGTTTCCGGTCTCACTTTACGTCTACAACAGATCATTGAGAGTTAATATGCTACGCTCTTCCCCTTCCACTATCAATCCTTTTATTCACTTAGCTCACTTATCTGAAATTTTCCTTGACTACTTATTTGCGTCCCACCTATGCGTTGTAGTTCTTCTAGTGTTCTGCCACTTTTTGTTTGTGTCATGAATTCCTTGCAAATATACCCTCTTCTTTCTTCTCCTTCCTGCCACTAAGGTTAGTCCATACTCATGAATATTTCCCATACATCCTTCTATTTCCTTTATAATTAAACCTCGGTATTCCTTATCATCATCCCATTTCATTGATGTACTACCTCCCGATTAGCTTTGTTAGTTCATTATGCTCTCGCTTGTCCATGGTGATTGCTCAATTTTCCTTTTTTTTCCTTCTTCTTCTCTCCTCTCCTTTTGACCAGCCCATTAGTGTACCTTTCCTGCTTCCCTCCTCAAACCTTCCTTGAGTTCCTTCCTCCTCGAGCGCCCTTCTCCACTTGTTATTTCATAGTATTGACCCTGAAGTTTGTGAAACATTCCTTTAAACGTGTAAATCCGTTCTATTCTTAAATCATCTTTTGGAAAAGCTTCTCCGTGTCCGAGGCAACCGTGTCAGTATGACCACACATTTATCCCTTTATATACCTCTCGAGAGCTCGAAATCTCTTAGTATCGTTGCAAGGCCTGATCATTCTTTCTCTTACTTCACATTCCTAGTTGTGGTTACTATCTTTTAGTCCCACTTATGGAGTCTATTCCCTGACCCCACGCATTCGTCTTTTATTCCATACTACCATCCTTTATCCCCTTTGCTTGCCTACCTTCAA
Organism: Lycium barbarum; assembly: GCF_019175385.1. Lineage (NCBI taxonomy): Eukaryota > Viridiplantae > Streptophyta > Magnoliopsida > Solanales > Solanaceae > Lycium > Lycium barbarum. Next base: position 32,446,518 of record NC_083339.1, on the reverse strand, counting down.
ATTTTTATCCAATTAGACCCTTGCCTCGGCCGTCGTCTCTCTTGGAAGCTTCACTCACCCTCGTTTCTTACACTTTTCCCTTTTCTCAAGACATTCTAATCTCTTTACTCTCTATATATTCATTTTTTTTTCCTTTCCCTGATATTATCGCATTAAGACTTTCCAACTCTAACCTGTAGTGAAAGTAACATCAACTTATCTTGTAACATTTGTCACTTGAACTTCACCACCCTGTTCGATTGATGCCTTCAGTATACCGCAACGTCGGTTGCTGGGACACACATACCGGTTGGCGCAGCCACATATGGGATGCCATACACATACATGTATCTATATATATGTTTACTAATGCCTCGCTTACAAAGTACTTTCCAATACTATTCGAACTCATCCTAATCCTAGAGCTGTGATGCACTTTTTTTTCTCTTTGTCGGTCTAGTCCGCCTCATCCTTCGCTACCTTTTAGGGTTTCCAATCACTCCGTATACTCCAATTTCCCATAGGCTACTCTATCTTCTCATCTACCTCTTATGTCTGAATTTGTAGGACTCTTAATATACTTCCCAGGGGGTCACCCATCCTAGTATTTCTCTCACCCTAGCACGCTTAACCTTGAAACTCTAATGAAATCCGGTGCGTTAGTGCTGGTATAATCGCATACACCGTACTGTATGACCTCCCTCACATGACCTAGAACCAGTTGAAGTTCTAACGGGCCCCAATAAATTCTCGTAATGCATCTCCCTCCGGATTAAAAGGATCTCTTACTCTTCCGACTAAGCAAATGCTATTTTGGCCTTTGAAATACTCAATAATCACCTTTCATCTGTGTATATGACTACCTTCCATCCTAGATTTCAAGATTCCCAATAGTGGCGACAACACCTTAGTCGCAGCTACCTCTAAATACTTAAGTCACTGATCCCCTTTAGGATTTCCGCTCATCACTATTCAGTATTACCCTGAAGTAATTACATACGCACATAGGAAATTCCAATAAGAACTCGTATACCTGTAGCTAATCAGTCCTTAGCCGGATCTGGTGGGCTATAGAGTGAAGTGTGCTCTTCATCCTTGTCTTCCCACCGTCTACTAGTCTGGCCTAACATAATGCTGAAACGTAGGGAAAATCTAGATGTGCCAAACTTTGTACTTCCTCAATTATGTCTTCATCCACAGGAGTCTCGCGAACCCTTAAACGGGTCTTTGTCATATGATTTCTCAGTCGGGTCTCCTCCTACTGGAACCACATCCTCCGATGGGTCTGCCTCAATGGAATAACTGATGCTCTTTCTTATACCTCTTGACATCCTCGATCCTGAGTCGACGGGCGATACGGGTCTCATGTCCCCCTTCGAAGCCTCACTTACGCTCCATTTAACTGAACTTGTCCTCTTCTCCAATACAATCCTGCAATTTAACAAAAATCGTACCAAGAACGAGCTTTCCTATCATTGGCTCTACTGCACGATCTATGATCAGAAAGAAAGATGACATCCTAAATGTCCTGTAGCTTCCTGTTTATAAATGTGGTGCACAACACACCGATAAACAAGACTCTACTAGACACGTTCTGTAGACACTCCGAGGATGAACTGCTCTGACACCACTTTTGTCACGACCCAAACCGATGGGCCATGACTAGTGCCCGAGCTGGGCACCCGCATATGACCCGCTAGATATAATCAGACTGAAACTGAAAACAATATGGCACTGTGTCAAAGCATGCTGTGAACTCATCATATCATACATCAGAAAGAACCTGTCTGCTGAGAAGTCACAGTTAACCAAAACATAACAAATATGCAAGCCGACAAGACTGCCGCTATACATGGGGACATCCAAGACGAACTACATTGATATAGCTGACCAACCCGTATATACACAACCCACATATGTCTACAGACCTCTAAGAGTGTAACAAAGTCTACGTCAGAAGGGTCTGTACCAAAATAACTCAAGCTCCGGAACAATGGAGCTCTCCAAGCAACTGGGCAGAAGTCCTAAGCCAGATCATCACCAAACAGAGTGTTTGTACCTGCGGGCATGAAACGCAACCCCCGAAGAAAGGGGGTCAGTACGGAAAATGTACTGAGTATGTAAAGCATGAAGTATAATAATGAAGATCATGTCTGAGTAGAAGATTACAGGAGACAAGTATGCTAATCAAGGATACCAATGCATCTGTGCCTTATGAGATGAGAGTCATGCATATATATAATATACTGTACCCGGCCCTCTAGTGAGGGACTCGATGAAATCATCATATATATACCGTACCCGGCCCTCTAGTGAGGGAATCGGTGAAATCATCATATATATACCGTACCCGGCCCTCTAGTGAGGGACTCGGTGAAATATATAATCTACATACCCGGCCCTCAATTGAGGGACTCGGTGAATAATGCAATGAAACTGTGCACGATTATGTACCCGGCCCGGGACTCGGTGAATGATATATTAACGTTATGCACGAGTATAATATCATGAGAAACCATATGCAAACTAAATCATCATCTGAGACTCAACAGAATAATCAGAATGAACCAACACTTGAGAATCAAAGACAACTATCATGTCAAGTACCACTTAGAATTAGAGTTCATTGGAGTCATGTATGTTCGTCGTTCGCTCACTTTATGTAGTTCATGTCATAAAGAAAGAAGGGATAGCTTTACATACACTTTGGAGCCTTTAGAAGTAGAGTCATCATCAATGAGTAAAATTTAGAAAATCTAGAAGTAGCTCCACATTCTCATATTCGCGTTGAAATCATAAACTTGAGATCTTAAAACACGAAATCATCATTATCGTTGTCACCATCATAAAATCATTCTTATCCTCCACATCGCGAGAAGCTTTAAAAATGTTATATCCCGCATTTCGCGCATTCGGAAAATTCAAGATAATTGCGGGAGGTTGAGTGCAAGCCTACATTTTAACCTTGTTTAGTACATAAGTTGTTTATAAGAGTTATGGGTGCGGAAATATTGAGGAAGGCTAAGGGAAAAATTGGAAATTGGGAAAAATTAGTTTTCATGAATTACAACTAGCCATGAAATAATTGGGCTTGAAAATTAAAAAAAAATAAAGGGGGCCCAACCGGCCATGGGCATGGGCCAAGTCCATGTGGAAATTAAATTTAAGTCATAAAAGAGAGAGAAGGGTCATTATTTGTCAAGAATATTCAAGAAAAAGGAAGAAGGCTTGAGAGAAAATTAAGGGGGCAACATATTCGGCCAAGAGGCCAAATATTCAAGACCAAGAATTTTGATCCCAAAAAATTATTTCTCCTAGTATTCCTACTAATTCAAAGGTCCTCTCTAACGTGGCATAATCGTTGAAACAAGAAAATCGCTCTTCGTTGCAAAATCACAACTCTAGCTAAGTGGAGAAGTTGAGAAGAAAAGGTAAGATTTAATCCCTTTTATATGTTATGAAGGGTTTGTTTATGTTGTAGTATGTAGAAATTGATAGAAATTATGAAAATATGGAAGTTTGTATGGTGGTGTGTATATGCATATGGGCCGTGTGTATATGTTGTGTGTAGGAAGGATGTGACAATTTCTATGTAGTAATTTGATTGTTGTAGATATGTATTTTGTGATGGAAATGAGAATTTGATAACTTAAATTGATGTTGGAATTGTTATGGGCTGATTTGGAAGCCAATATGATGTTAGTGTCGTTTCTTTAAATGTGAGAATAATGTTGTTAGAATGTGTGTTGTTGGGATAGTTCATGAATTTGGAAGCAAGAAATGCATTAAAAATTGTTTCTAGGGAAGTTGGGGAATTTTCGGGTGAATTATGGTTTTGGTGGAATTTTTGTACATTTTGTTGAATGATATGAAATGCTTTCGAATTGTATTTGAATGATCTTGAATTAGTAAATGAATATGAAAACGTTGATATTGGTTTGAAAGTGTGAAGTTGGAGCAGAAGTTGTGGCATTATGTAGAAAGGAAGACTATTTATGTTAGAATGTGTTTTGTATTGATTGTTGGTGCTGTTGGTATTGCTGTGGGTGTTGTTGTTGACATTTGGCCGAGCTAAATTCTCGGGGATGTTGAATTTATAGGGGAGATGCTGCCCAAATTTCTGTAGACAAGTATGGGTTCAAGATTTAATTCCTAAAGGCTTATAATTAATATTTGGTGATCGTGACCAATTGTAGATTTTGGAAGAAACGGGATTTGAGTTTGGACAAGCGTAAAAGGCAAATAAGGTATGTAAAGCTCTACTTTTTCTTTCTTTGGCATGTCCTAGTTATGATAGGCTATGATACGAACCTCGGGGATAACTCTACTCCTTAAAATCCGAGCTTAGTTTTGACCCTTTTTCATTCAATGTAATTGAATTAGGTTTTGTTGGAAAAATATGTTTAAACACCTTATTACTCCAAAAAGGGTCTTGCGTCATAAAACGTTCATAACTTTCACAAAGAGAACCGGAATGCCCCGAAACTTTCGTTGACGTCTCCATAAGGCCTAACGTCCGTAATTTATGTACGCCACCTCGACTTGACCCGAGGTGGGCCCTCAATTTCCGAAACCTTCTTGTATTGTTCTATTTGACCTGTTTCCGTACTATGATTAAAAGAAACCTTTAGATATTGTTCCGACTACTAAACGATAGTTGTTTTAACTATTCCATTGAACCCTATGATATATTTTGATATGTACAAATGATCTCAGAAGTTTTTCTTTAACATAATCCGTCGTGACATCCGAAAGGTACGTACTATGGCTATCGTTTGATTTCTTTTCTAAATGACCTATCGTTCGGACTATTCTATCGAGTCTTTGTAAATATTTTATGATGCATATAGTTTCTCACTACTCTACTCGTGGATGCCTCAATGCTTCCTTCACTGAGCCCGGGCCAGGATATGTTATCACGCGTATTCCACTGCATTGTTCGTCGTGCCTCGATGTGAGGGGGCAGGTATACATGTACATGGGTTGTGGAGTATGCTGTGCCATGTACACATATTCTGATATTTGATGATATGATATGATATGGCCATCTGATATGTTATGATATGTTACGGAGATATTCCCTACTCTGGAGTTATGCTGTGTTGTGGCGCCAGTGACGGGGTGGCGACCACGTTCTATCCACCGTGTCCCATAATGGGGCCGGATATGGCATATGTTCTGACTTGCATTACCTATGTTTTATGAGTAAGCATTTTGATACTCCTATTATTGCACTTATTTTCTGTACTCCCGTCTCCGATTATGATTTTGTTTATTGTATCTCATGCTTTACATACTCAGTACATATTCCGTACTGACCCCCTTTCTTCGGGGGCTGCGTTTCATGCCGCACAGGTACACCCAGATGATGTGAAGTTATTGTAGAGGATGTTCCAGCAGAATTGGCAAGCTCCATTTGCTCCTGGAGTGCTGCCGAGTCAAAGTTTGTATGTTATGCTTTTCTGGATTGATGTTAGAGACTTTGCAGACAGGGTCGTGGGTATAGTATGTCAGTTGTGTAAAGCGGCTTCGTCAGCCGATATGTCATTCTGTATTATGTATTAAATTCTATGTGATCACAGATTCTGTTTGATTTGGAAAGCATCGAAAAGAATATTTTGAGAGGTTATTATGTATTTTCTTTTCATTTGATTTAAAAGTCTAATAAGATTTTGTGTGTCCCAAAGGTCTGTGAGTTCGCTCGGCTCCAGATGTGGTGTCGGGTGCCCATCACACCCTAGTGGAATTAGGGTGTGACAAAGTGGTATCAGAGCAGGTCTGTTCTAGGGGTTGTCTGCAAAGTCGTGTCCAGTAGAGTCCTGTTTATGGTATGAAGCGCGCCACATTTATAAACAGGAGGCTATGGGGCATCTAGGGATTGTTGACCTTGTTGCTATCTTAGATCGTGCGATAGAGCCGAGTCATAGGAAAATGAAATTCCTTATATGAGCTCTACATACTACGGGAGAAGGTAAGGGATGACACGGAAGGTTATAAAGGTATTGTTGATATTTGTGGCGTGCAGATTCTGAATAATAAGAATGGTAAAGGAGACTTGGTCAAATTTTTCAAAATGTGGTCAGTCAGTTAGGTATACCTAACAGGAAGAAGCATGGAATGGAAACATCGTAAATAGACGATAAGCGGGATGTGACATTTTAGAGAAGCTATAGATTTGGGCACAACGTGAAGAACGATTGTAAGAAAGATGATTAACAGTTCGAAGAGATAAAAGGGATAAAAAATTGAGGTTAGTAAGAACAAGGTTTGTTGGATGATTCAGAGAAAGTTAACAATCAGTTTTGTTGTAGATTAGTATGTACGGATGGTAACAGGAAATCTGGACATATGGATACCTGAGTACTTATAGGTAATGGCGACGAAGGTATGTCCGCCACCATCAGTAACCCGGAAGCCCAGGACAGGCAATAATCATACACCTAAGTGAAAAGGGTAAAATAGTAATTGTACAAAGAAGGACGTAATACGAAAATGCCTCGGAACCTGTAAGACCTCGACTGGCCTCAAATCATGTAATAAAGGCCATACGAGAAAGCGGACGCGATTATATCAGTATTAAGGCACCGGATTCCACCAAAGTTTCGAGGTTAAGCGTGCTAAGGTGAGAGCAATTTCAGGATGGGTGATCCCCTGGGAAGTATGCAAGAAATCCCAAAGATTTGGCCATAAGAGACAAATGAAAATCTAGGATAGTTTGAAATAAATTAGAGTATACGGGATGGTTGGAGACCATGAAAGGCCACCCAGCACACAACAGGCTAGACTAGAAGAAAGACAGAAAGTACGCCACAGCCCTGGAATTAGGATAGGCTTGAATAGCGTTTGGAGGTATTTTGTGGGCTAGTTGGTAATAATTATATATGTATGTATGAATGTGTACGACATCCCATATGTGATCGTGTCGGCGGACATGTGAATCCCAGCAACCGGCACTACGGTGTGGAAGGCATTAATTGAGTAAGGGCACCGAAGCTTAAATGACGACAAAAATAAATGGTGCAAGGGCTATAAGGCAAGCTGTTATTATTTTCATTACAGGCTAAGACTGGAAAGGTTATAGTGCAACGATATTTGAAAAAGAAAGGGAGTGAGTAAATGGAAGACAAAGAGACCAAAATGTCGGAAGAAGGTAAGAAATCCCGGTAAGGGAAGCCCGAGAGGAATTATCGGCAAAGTACGAGATTATTTGAATAAAAATTCGAAGATAGGCATATGAAAAGGATAAGATGCGATCATATGGAGCAAAGGAGGAATGTGTGAAGTTCGAGAACCAATTTCAAAAAGTGGGACTAAAGAAATAGTGAATACGACAAGGAATGTGAAGTAAGAAAAAGAACGATAAAGCCTTTCGATGATGACAAGAGATGTGGCATAGAAAGGGACAATATGCAGCCGCGTTAATATGATTACCTCGAACGTAAAATTGTTCGCCTGGAAGGATGATCTAGAAATGAAACAGATTTGCGAGCCTAAAGTGAAAATTTTGTAAACTTCAGAGTTGATGCCACATAGGGCAAAGGCAGAAGAGTGTTCAAGGAGGAAGGAAATTAAGGAAGGTTAAGGATGAAAGTAGGAAAAATATACTAATAGGATAGTCCAAGGAAGGGGAGAACCTTTGGAAATCTTTAATCATAGGAGTAGAGGGATACTTTGTCGAATTGGCGATGGGAACCCGGTTAAGCACCAAGGAAAGAACAAGTGTAATGGGTTGACACTGTTGACACGGAGATTAATATTGTGGAATGATAATTCATGCGAAGCTCGACAGATTTGATTTGGAGGAAATGGAATGAAGTACAAGGAAAGAGCTAGGGAGGCTGCTCGATCATAGTGTCATAAGCATAATTAAAAGCTCAACGAGTAAAGATAGAGAGAGCGTAAACTGTATGGACTTTGTGCTTAGAGAAAAAGTAGTGAACGCTCAAAACGTATGGATGCACAACTGTGGCACCAATGCAATATTAAGAAGACTTACGAGTATGTGAATTAGATGAGTGAAAGGATTAATAGTAGTTGAAAAAGGGCGGAAATATGGACAGAATGACGATATGGACAGGAATTAAAAAGGAAAAAAAATTTAGGACAAGGAGTTTTGATGTGTTATGTACGGAATCGGAAACAAGGACGAGGAATGAGGTAATCATCGTAGCCGAAGGTACTCGAGGACTGTTGACACCCAAGGAGCCCCTTAAAGGGGGGGAGAACGTATTATATTAGACTTAGGACGGAATCAAAATATCTTCAAGCGTTAAGGAAGGAAATCTATTAGCTCGAGGCCGGAGCTTAAATGTATCGGCGTACCAAGAGAATTCATGAAAAGAGTAGAAATGAATTAATAATGAGTGTGCCGAGAGGCCGACATAAAGGGGAAGAATAAAAGATACCTTAAGGGAATGCTTCTTGCCAACATGAATTATGACATGTTTATGTCATGATTTGAATCCCTCCTATCGGGCAAACTGGCGTCGTACCTAAGTACGCAGTAATATGTTTTAAAGAATAGTAAAGAAAGCAAGAAAATGGCTACGAGCTAAGTTCTTAAAGAATAATGGAGAGAATTATAAGACACAAAGGATATTTCGGATAACAACGATTATCGTAACAGGAATACCAGCGCTTGGTAGTTTGGAAAAATTTTGAAAGAAAGAAAGGACGTAATGCCTATGAATGAAATAAAAGGGTTCGTTAGATACTAGAAAATAGTTCGTGCACCATTAATTACATGAAACATGAGAAGATACGTCATGAAATTATATGAATCATCGGCGTAAAGTGGTGTTCGATCATATTTGTAAGGAATCCGCACTGGAGGGCCAACAAGGAATAATGGTGGACGGAACGGGATGTGTAAAACAGAATAAATCAGGAAATGGAAAGAATATGTCTGAGATCGAATACCTTTTATACGATATGCAAGAATGGTTATGCAACTGATGAATATTTGTACGTTAGGCAAGCTAAGTGAGTGAGTACCTGATAAGGAGAAGTAAGGACTCAATAATAACAATATAGTTATGATATTTTGGATACGATATAGAAAAATGCGGAGACGGTTTAAACCAAGTGACCAAGATAGAGCCGGTACTAAGGGCAAGTAGAAATTAATCAGGGTTGAATCAAAGACCCCTCCCGATACTGATTGTAAGATAATTGAGAAAAGTCAAGGAAAAGCGTAGAGATTGGTGAAGTGTTGCGAAGGTATTTCTTGAGCTAACGTGCGTATTTTCATGTGTCCTCGTAAAGATTGTGACCTAATGAGGGACGGAAAGTTAAGAGCAAACCGCGGAGAAAGGGCAATAGAAGAATTTGAATTAAAGACAAAAGAATGACACAAGGTAATATGTCTAAGGAATGACAAGTAAAATTAAGGAGATAATGGAACGATTTAAGCAGGACGGTTAGGACTAGGTAAAGTTATACCTCAAGGAAGTAGTAAGATTTCACAAGGTTTTCACATCTATTATATCGGACAGAGGGCATAGTGTATAGTAATTTCTGGAAATCTTTTCGTAAGGAATTGAGGACACAAATAAGTCTTACCACAGCATTAGCTTTTAATTGACGAACAGGCTAAGCATAGTATCCAGACGCTAGACGACAAGTTGTGAGTCTATGCCATTGCTTGCAGAGGCAGCAGGAATGGACACTTTCCATTTGTTGAGTTTACTGGCAATGATAGCCGCCATTCTAGCATGCAGAAGACACCGTATAAGGTTCTGTATGGCAAGAGGTGTGCGCCATCACTTGGCTGGTTTAATAGTGACAAGGCTAAGTTACTTAACACGGATATAATTCAACGGAAAATTGACAAGGTGAAACTCATTCAAAGACGACTATTAGCAGCTTGGAGTCGACAGGAATCATACGCAGACGACCGACGTCAACATTTAGAGTCCAAGTCGATGATTGGGTACTTCTGAAAGTGTCACATATGAAGGGCGTTACGAGATTCAGCAGGAAAAGAAAGTTCAGTCGAGATATACGGGACCTCATCAAATTGTTCGTAAGGTAGGCAAGATTACCTATGATTTAGACCTACCATCTAAATTAAAGGCGTTACATTCAATGCTCCATGTATCTATGCTTTGCAAATGCATTAGTGACCCTTCCAGAATGTTTCCCGCGGAAGACATCCAAGTGACAAAGGAATCGTCCTACGAGGTACAGCCAACAGCCACACCGGATCGTCAGGTGAGGAGATTGCGTAATAAAGATGTGGCATCCGTTAAAGTATTATGACGAAACAATAATAGGAAGTAATTGAAGAGGAGATGAAAAAGGAATAACCCACCTATTTCCTATACCCACAGGTACTCAAAAATTTCTTATTTGGCTGCGTTGGTGAATGAATGAATTGTATGTGATAACCATAAAAATAAACTCCCCCAAAGCGCTCATAAGTCCCGATAAGGCTAGTTTAACATTCGAGGACGAATGTTTTAAAGGGGGGAGGATGTTATATCCCGCATTTCGCGCATTCGAAAAATTCAAGATAATTGCGGGAGGTTGAGTGCAAGCCTACATTTTAACCTTGTTTAGTACATAAGTTGTTTATAATAGTTATGGGTGCGGAAATATTGAGGAAGGCTAAGGGAAAAATTGGAAATTGGGAAAAATTAGTTTTCATGAATTACAACTAGCCATGAAATAATTGGGCTTGAAAATTAAAAAAAAATAAAGGGGGCCCAACCGGCCATGGGCATGGGCCAAGTCCATGTGGAAATTAAATTTAAGTCATAAAAGAGAGAGAAGGGTCATTATTTGTCAAGAATATTCAAGAAAAAGGAAGAAGGCTTGAGAGAAAATTAAGGGGGCAACATATTCGGCCAAGAGGCCAAATATTCAAGACCAAGAATTTTGATCCCAAAAAATTATTTCTCCTAGTATTCCTACTAATTCAAAGGTCCTCTCTAACGTGGCATAATCGTTGAAACAAGAAAATCGCTCTTCGTTGCAAAATCACAACTCTAGCTAAGTGGAGAAGTTGAGAAGAAAAGGTAAGATTTAATCCCTTTTATATGTTATGAAGGGTTTGTTTATGTTGTAGTATGTAGAAATTGATAGAAATTATGAAAATATGGAAGTTTGTATGGTGGTGTGTATATGCATATGGGCCGTGTGTATATGTTGTGTGTAGGAAGGATGTGACAATTTCTATGTAGTAATTTGATTGTTGTAGATATGTATTTTGTGATGGAAATGAGAATTTGATAACTTAAATTGATGTTGGAATTGTTATGGGCTGATTTGGAAGCCAATATGATGTTAGTGTCGTTTCTTTAAATGTGAGAATAATGTTGTTAGAATGTGTGTTGTTGGGATAGTTCATGAATTTGGAAGCAAGAAATGCATTAAAAATTGTTTCTAGGGAAGTTGGGGAATTTTCGGGTGAATTATGGTTTTGGTGGAATTTTTGTACATTTTGTTGAATGATATGAAATGCTTTCGAATTGTATTTGAATGATCTTGAATTAGTAAATGAATATGAAAACGTTGATATTGGTTTGAAAGTGTGAAGTTGGAGCAGAAGTTGTTGCATTATGTAGAAAGGAAGACTATTTATGTTAGAATGTGTTTTGTATTGATTGTTGGTGTTGTTGGTATTGTTGTGGGTGTTGTTGTTGACATTTGGCCGAGCTAAGTTCTCGGGGATGTTGAATTTATAGGGGAGATGCTGCCCAAATTTCTGTAGACAAGTATGGGTTCAAGATTTAATTCCTAAAGGCTTATAATTAATATTTGGTGATCGTGACCAATTGTAGATTTTGGAGGAAACGGGATTTGAGTTTGGACAAGCGTAAAAGGAAAACAAGGTATGTAAAGCTCTACTTTTTCTTTCTTTGGCATGTCCTAGTTATGATAGGCTATGATACGAACCTCGGGGATAACTCTACTCCTTAAAATCCGAGCTTAGTTTTGACCCTTTTTCATTCAATGTAATTGAATTAGGTTTTGTTGGAAAAATATGTTTAAACACCTTATTACTCCAAAAAGGGTCTTGCGTCATAAAACGTTCATAACTTTCACAAAGAGAACCGGAATGCCCCGAAACTTTCGTTGACGTCTCCATAAGGCCTAACGTCCGTAATTTATGTACGCCACCTCGACTTGACCCGAGGTGGGCCCTCAATTTCCGAAACCTTCTTGTATTGTTCTATTTGACCTGTTTCCGTACTATGATTAAAAGAAACCTTTAGATATTGTTCCGACTACTGAACGATAGTTGTTTTAACTATTCCATTGAACCCTATAATATATTTTGATATGTACAAATGATCTCAGAAGATTTTCTTTAACATAATCCGTCGTGACATCTGAAAGGTACGTACTATGGCTATCATTTGATTTCTATTCAAAATGACCTATCGTTCGGACTATTCTATCGAGTCTTTGTAAATATTTTATGATGCATATAGTTTCTCACTACTCTACTCGTGGATGCCTCAATGCTTCCTTCACTGAGCCCGGGCCAGGATATGTTATCACGCGTATTCCACTGCATTGTTCGTCGTGCCTCGATGTGAGGGGGCAGGTATACATGTACATGGGTTGTGGAGTATGCTGTGCCATGTACACATATTCTGATATTTGATGATATGATATGATATGGCCATCTGATATGTTATGATATGTTACGGAGATATTCCCTACTCTGGAGTTATGCTGTGTTGTGGCGCCAGTGACAGGGTAGCGACCACGTTCTATCCACCGTGTCCCATAATGGGGCCGGATATGGCATATGTTCTGACTTGCATTACCTATGTTTTATGAGTAAGCATTTTGATACTCCTATTATTGCACTTATTTTCTGTACTCCCTGCTCCGATTATGATTTTGTTTATTGTATCTCATGCCTTACATATTCCGTACTGACCCCCTTTCTTCGGGGGCTGCGTTTCATGCCGCGCAGGTACACCCAGATGATGTGAAGTTATTGTAGAGGATGTTCCAGCAGAGTTGGCAAGCTCCATTTGCTCCTGGAGTGCTGCCGAGTCAGAGTTTGTATGTTATGCTTTTCTGGATTGATGTTAGAGACTTTGCAGACAGGGTCATGGGTATAGTATGTCAGTTGTGTAAAGCGGCTTCGTCAGCCGATATGTCATTCTGTATTATGTATTAAATTCTATGTGATCACAGATTCTGTTTGATTTGGAAAGCATCGAAAAGAATATTTTGAGAGGTTATTATGTATTTTCTTTTCATTTGATTTAAAAGTCTAATAAGATTTTGTGTGTCCCAAAGGTCTGTGGGTTCGCTCGGCTCCGGATGTGGGGCCGGGTGCCCATCACACCCTAGTGGAATTAGGGTGTGACAAAAAACCATGAACTTTTAGTTTTTGAAAACAAGAAGGTTACGGAAACATTTATGAAATCATACAATAGGAATCATGCATTTGAAAGCAAGGGACGAGCCTTATCATACCTGTTCAGCCTCCAATTATCTACACTTATTCGTCCGAGCTCGCAAGTCTACATTTAAGAGGATTGACACAATCGTTAGACTCATCGTAGTATATTTGTGCTAAGCTCTCAAGTCAAACTATTTTATATCCTGCTGAAAATCGGGCAGCATTTCCCCTGTTTATATGCCTAGCTCGGAATCTCAATTCAGCAACCAACAACAACAACAACTATACCAACATCAATAACGTCATTTACAACACCAATATGTACCATAAAACTGCCCGCATGCTGTTTTCCAACTTCCATAACTAACCAACTTACTACACAATTATTTAACGAATTTATCTCCGTAATTAAGTCTTAAATGATAAGAGATATTTGTCCACCAAGTTGGACCAAAATTTTCACACAAAACATTACCCATCCTTTCTCCAAAGTCGTACTACTCCATTTCTTCCACTCATTTCCTTATAAAACCTTTTGGCATACCTTATATACATCCTTCCTCATTAAATATACTTAATAATGCTTGCTCCTTATATTCCAAAGTGGTTTTACTTAACCTTAACTCAACGTACTTATGTTTCAAATTTGATAAGTGCTTCTTTGAAGATACGAGGTGTAACAACAACATCATATCATGTATACATATATAAACTGCCCGACCATATAGGTACGGTGTGATCATCATTATCCCGCATCCGGGGTAACTATCTCATGCCGCCCACTAGTGGTGTCTGCCCGGCCAACTAGGCACGGTGTTATTATCCATAAGCTGCCCACTACGCCCAGCGTAGTGGTGTCTACGTTCGCAGTCCTCCTCCATCTAATCTAACCCTACCTCGTTCGCCCAGGCCTGCCGGCCTGGCCAACTAGGCACGGTGTAATCATACATAAAAATAACATAAAACATGAATGAGAGCCCAAGTGAAAGCTACAACTCTATCGGAGTGACGTAAGGTCGGTAACCTTCAATTCAACAATCACCATCGCTATGTCCCACCTTGAAGGAACTAGTATCATGAGGTGAGATGGCCAACAACGAATAACATCAAGGAAATTATGAAATAAGATCATTAAGCTCATAATAGCAACAATTCATAAGCTTTGGATTCTCTAGAAGTAAAATCATCATCATCATTATCATAACACATCTCATTTCTTTCTCATAAGAAGCTCTTAAGAATCTTTAACTTTCAACTTTTAGGATGTAAGAAGGTCATGGAAATGTAAAGAGGAAATCATAACATAGAATCATGCCTTTGAAAGAAAGGGACCAGCTTCAACATACCTTTACGTCTTCTTAACGACTAAATGTTCTCCTTCCAAGCTCACGACTCTACATTCAAGAGAATTCGTACTAGAACTAGATAAGTGAAGATACGCTTAAGTTTAAGCTAAAACGACTAAAAGCTAACAAAAATTGGGCAGCATTTCCTTTGTTTTTATCACTTCCTCCATATGGTAACCAACTCCCAAACATCGATAACAACACCCATAACGTCATAATCAATAGACTTCTTCAAAATAAGTATTGTTTAATTCTCAAGACTCCCTTTCAAAATCACTCATAATCATAATTACAACACACACCATATTCACTTTCGTATAATACTTCCTCAACATCATTAGTGTCATTCACAAAAATGTTATACTCCTAGCATACTAAGAATCATGGCTCAAGTTAACTTACTACTCAAACTACCATTATTTCCATGTTTGAACTTCATATTCCTCTTCCTTCCTTCATTCAAGTTATTCAACAGCCAAATACTCTTAATAGCATGAAGTAAATGTGAAACTCACCTTTGATCATATAAGAATGAACTTTGGATGAATATACTTCACTTGAGAGAAACCCCAACTTCAATACCAAAGGAATTCTTGGCTTTTACCAACCCTAGTGAGCTTCTCTACACTTGATTCTCTTGATTCTTGGTATTTAATCCTTGATTTTTCTTGGATTTGTGTTGATATAGTGTGTGGAATATTCTAGAGCTCTCAAGAGTTATGGAGAATGTGGGAAATGAATTAAATGATCATGGGTCATATATATATAAAAAGAGAAAAATCTGGAAAAAGTGACCCGACTTGGTTATACGGACACTTATACGGTCCATATAATTTTATACGGTCCGTATAAGTGACTGTATAATACCACCAGGTATTGGCCTTCTCTAGAAAGGTTACACGGACCGTATAAAGTTATACGAACCGTATAAGTGGTCGTATAACTCAACTTTTTTGAAATTATTCTCGTTGATTCGTTCGATCTCAAATCCTTATGGAACCTTCTTGGAACTTGTATAACACTTCATTAACCATCTAAGGAGCCCTATAGCTTCTCCTCAAGACATTACTAAACAATCTTTACCTCGATAATCGCTAAACCTTCCCAAACACAACTTATACTTCACTTCCTTCACGAACATAATTTCTCCTATTCGTAATACTTCCAAAATCTTGTAGTATACACCTTTAACCTACCAAATACCCTCCTTAAGGTCATATGGACTTCATGTCCACCTCAAGCTCGCGTTAGTCTATTCACAGCACAACAACTCGAATTTCCGAGGTGTAACACTGATTGTATAGAAAATCAACAAACACATACGAGAGAAATTAGAAACAAAAATCAAATAATCCATGCGAGTTGCATTTCTACAAGAACGCCTATTGTTTCCAGCATGTCCACATATACTGCACAAATTTTTACTTTTCTTTTGTAGCAATTCACTTAATGGAGTATCGCGCTTCTTCTTTGACCTTCCTAGAGGTCCTTTGTATTTCGGTGGCAAGACTACTTTGTCCAAATTATATGTAGTTTTCTTCCATTCACTTGGATCAGGGAGGGGATATATGGGAACTTCATATGTCTTTACCACGGTCTTCTATTTGTATAAGCCTGAGTGATATTCATCAAACATTAGATTTTGCCTCTTCATAACAGTCCAAGCGTGTGGCCATGGTAGCTCGTCCACTTGGAACCTTCCACAACTGTAATTTTTCTTTTCAATACAAATGATGTAACAGCTTCCTTCATCATCTACTGTGTGCTAGTATTCAGTTGATGGTATATATTAAGTAATAGGCAGTAATTTGAGTACTAGACAATGTGTATACCATACAGATATGCAGAGATACAGGCAATATACATTGTATCAATATGCACTGTATGTCTACTAAGAAAGTAAAATAAGCATACAGATACATACTTTGTGTATTCTTGTATCTAATTTAAGTGAACAAAGTTAAATACAACCAATGTAACAAAACATATGGTCATACATGAACATTTTTCCTCGCTAAGTGTTAGCATCTCCTGGTATTTCTTCCCAACTATTCTGATGTGTCGGTAACATTTTTCTGGTTGGTGTAATTCCATCATCCAAACATCCCAACTTCTTCTAGAAAATTAAAGATGAGAAATTCTCTTTTGTTGATACGAGTGTCGAATTAATAGACTCGACAATATTTGATGTCATTATCCATCCTTGGTTAACGGGTGCATAGAACCTAGCCCACTTTTTGTATCAAGCTAACTCCAAGTAATCTCTCACCCGAATATCGAACTTCTCAACATTTTCCATTAGCCTATCAAAATAATCATGGGCGTATGCTTTTTCCATTGAATAGTATACCTCACTCAACCACTCATGACCTATTTTGTATTTCTTGTATACGTTATTTCATAGATGTCATATGCGCAATAATGTGGCACGGTAGGATATACTCTAGATGCAGCTTTGATGATGCTCTCATTCCTATCGGATGAAACACACATATTCTCCCGTTCTCCATAAGCTTCCTTGAACCGATCAAAGAACCACGTCCAAGAAACATCATTCTCAGAATCAACCACGTCATATGCTAGCGAGTATATGCCCTGCACATACAATTGCATATATTTACAAAGTTCAGTTCAAATATATTATTTTGAGTGTAATAGGTTGTATGTAAGTGTACTCATGTATGTTCAACAATTGTAATGATGTATGTGAGTCACCTACACCTTCTGATGTGCTGGCTGAAACGAATGTCCCATTGTATGTTGATTCGAGGTGTCTGCCATCTACAACCACGATGGGTCTATAATAATCAAAACCTTTTATAAAAGCATACAATGATACAAAGAGAGACAAGAACTTGTTTTCAGGCGACTTGTGCATTCTGATATGTTAACTATGATACATTATATTCAAGATGTATAAGTATCCCGGTAATTTGTTATAAGAATCAGACAGTTCCCCCTCAATAACTTCACAACCTTTACCTTAGTATGCAATGCCACATGTATCTCACAATCACTCCAAGATTTAATTTCACATCATCTATTATGTTTTGTAGGGTGTATTTCCTTTTATGATTATCATATTTGGGTTTAATCATGCCCCCCACTAGTTGCTTGATATTTTGAATACACCTTATCCTTCAATGGACATGTATGCTTGTCGTGGAACTCTCTAACTTTGAACATTTGTGATTTGTTAATAGTTGATGCCTTTGAATTTTCATGCACATTGTTCATATAGGCATATATGGGTATAGCTACAAATACAAGTTAGGTACACATACAATCAGTTCTGAATACAGATACATTGAATACACATACAATCAGTTCTGAATATAAATATCAATTGAATACGCTCAGTTCTATATTCAGATACACTTGTATATAGATACGAGTTGAATACATAATAAATTATATTATTTAATACAAATACACTAGTACATTCAAAAGAGTAAGAAAAGGCACACTTACAATCATTTTTTACTACTAGATACACAATTATACATATAGACTAACCCGATAGCATTTCTCTCAACCCAGAATTGAAACCTTCTAGCAATTGCATAGTGCCTCATCACAGCCTTTATTGTCGCCTTGTCCTTATATACTTGTCCTTCCATTACCTCTTTTTATTATGGTTCAAAATAATCAAAACTTTGGCCTCCTCCAAGACTTCAATTGGCTCACCGGAAGTTGACGGCGCTAGTGCTAGTGTATCAACTATATCTATAACATGTATACCATTTGTGTATTCAAGTTGTTGTAGTACACCTTGAATAGAACTTTCTCCTGATACAGTGTATTCCATTTGATTGTCTGTTCTAGTTATACATAATGGATACATTCCGAATTCCCTATTCTCTTTCTTCAATCAAAGTACACCCTGACAAACATGATATTGTGTATTTTCATAGGCAAACAACTACCTTCTACCTTGTGTTTGATTTTGATAGACTTGAGACTCAAGTTGATACCAAGTTGCTTCGAAAAGCAGCAACTAAATCTCCATAAGAAGCATACTCTTTTATCATGATCCCCTCTATAGTGTAATCGACATACAAATTTTGATCGTTCCAGTACCCGAAATGGCGAATTAACATTGTTATGCTTGACATTATTGTATTCAACTTCAGAATTCAAGGGGAGATACTTCAATGGCGATTTTTGGATTTATAATTGATAATAATAATACAAGCATTTCATGCTTTCAATTACGAATTCTGCTCTTAATACCTATATCACTTTCACGGAAGATGCGTCTACGAAAAATCTCAAATTGATGTATCAATGGCGACGAAGAAAAATCGAATCAAAATCCTTGTATCAATTGCATACACACTCAAAAATCTATTTCCTGTATCGATGAAGTTTTGTCTATAGATTCGAATGAGTTTTTTCCATCGTATTTACAGCCTTCGAATTCGATTTTGCTTGGGTATATGCTCTGTTTTATCATTTCATTGATGAAAATTGAATTCAAGTCTTCTGATTATAGATGAGTAAAGAGTCATGTTCCATTTTTAAGGTTAAGATCTTTTAAATGTGATAAACATTGATTTGTTGCGTTTTCCATTTTTAAAAAGATCTTGTCCTGTGATTTTAGCTTTTCCATCAAAACTCTATTCGTTGATACAACCATTATGCGCGAAGGAATACAGTTAGCAACAAAACTTTTGCTACAAAATGTAATTATGAAACAACAGTTAGACCAAGTAATTAGCTCACAAACTATAGTGGTTAGTAAAATTTCTCGATATTGTTCGTGTCATGTACCGCTCCAAGTGATACGAGAGAAATGAAGAAATGCTCGACCGATGTGGATTGAGTCAACAATTAAGTTTTTCCAAAAAGTTTTAACCGACCACCTAGGCTTTAGTGATGCACCAAATTTTATACATAAATCACAATTAAAAACAAGATGATTTCCTTTAGTTCAAAGAACTTGAGCCGTCTATTATTTTACTAGTTTCTGATACGTGAGTTGCACGTGGATCCCATAAATTAGTATAAACATTTTTAAAATTACATAATTAGTATTAAAACATGTGTTATGTATAAACGGAATTTAAACGAAAAAAGTGCAAGCTCAATATTTTAGTGACAGGGGTATTGAATTCAAGATGATTGGATATTTTTAGAATCTGCTGACATTTTCATACATTAAGTAATGAAAAGAGTCCCCTAATTTGTGTCGAGAATTATAACTTAAAGCAATATATGTTGATCAATATTTTAATGGAGTACTGCGACCAATTCAATAGGCTGTTAAAGAAGTTTGTTGAATCCACTTGTTATATCCCGTATTTGATACATTCGGACGTTTTAAGAAAGTCGTGGTAAGTTAAGGGAATGACCATTTTCCAAATTTATATTAATGTACAAGTTGGTTATGAATATTATTTATGAATGTTAGTAGTATGGAAATATCGGGAAAGGTTAAGGGTAAAAAGGGAAATTCGCAAAATGGTCCACGGTAATATTGTGGAAAGGCTAGGGGCAAAATGGGAATTTCACAAGGTGTTCAAGAAAGTTCTTGAAGGACCAAAGTGTTCAAGAAAATTCTTGAAAGGGCCAAGTTGGTCGTGCAAGTGTGTGTGTGTGTGTGTATGTGGGCCCCACTCTTTTTATGGCCATGTGATGGAAATATATGGACCAAAGTGTACATGGTAAGACAAATAATTCATCTTTTATTCTTAAGAAAATTTCAAGAAAAAGGGGGGAAAATCTAGAAAAATGGAGAGAGGGGCATGTGCCCCTCACATGCTTGTGGAATTATATATATATATATATATATATATATATATATATATATATATGAGTTCATCATTTAATTCAAGACATTGGAGAGAAAGCAAGAACAAAAAAAAAGGGGAGAAGGAGAAGAACCCATAGGCCTATTCGGCCATGACTCCAAAAAAAGACCCCATGGAAATTGATCAAGAAAAATTTTGTTCTTCTAGTATTTCCACTAAACGGAAGGCCCTCATTAACATGGAGAGGTTGTTGGAGTAATTCAATCCTTTAATAGTGCAATATATGCCCCTAGCCGAGTGAAAAATCAAGTAGAAAAAGGTATGTATTTAATCCTCTCTTTATATGTTTTGGATAGTTGTGCATGTTGTGGTATGTGGAAATGAATGGAATTCATGGAAATATGAAAGTTGTGAATGTGGCCGAGTGTGCATGGTGATTGGCCGTGTGTGTGTGTAATGTTGTGCTAGAAGAATGAATTAATTTTATGTAGTATGTTGGTCGTTGTTGTAATGTATAGAAATAGATGAAAAGTTCATGAAAATATGTATGATGTTGTGGTGGCCGAATAAGGGTTGTGATGGTAAGATAAGATAAATAAATTTTATTTAGTGTTTTGATTGTTAAAGATGTGGATTTCATGATGAAAATGAGGATTTAATGATTCGAAATGAAGTTGTTAGTGTAGAATGTTGGTGAAGTCCATGAATTTAGGAGGAAGAAATGTGTTGTCATTGCCTTGTTGCATCTTGGAGATTTCGGGTAAGGTGGCATGTTGGCTAGACCAATTTGAGTGTCATGTGAATTACTCGAAGTGATCTTGGATATCATTTGAACGGTTTTGAAATAGTACTTGAATATGTAAGCGCTTATATTGGCTTGATCGCATGCGGTTAAATTGAATATAACTGTTGGTATTGCTATTGATAATGTGGCCGAGTTCCATTCTCGGATTGTTGGTTGATGATTTGGGCCGAGTTAAATTCTCGGGGATGGCCTATTTACAGGGGAGATGCTGCCGAAATTTCGGCAGATCATACGTGAATTTATTTGAAAGGCTAAGACAAGTATATGTCGATGAATCTAACGATAGTGTCGATCTTCTTGAATGTAGACTAACAAGTTGGACGAATAAGCGTAGCTAGTAAGGCGCAGCACAGGTATGTTAAGGCTCGTCCCTTTCTTTCAAAGGCATGATCCCTAGGTTATGATTTCATAAGTAGTTCCGTATTTTACCTGTTTTCAAAAGATAGATATTTATGATCCTATGGCATGATTCTCTTACTAGTAACCCGTAAACGTTTTCCAAAATGCCTATACTTTTCCAAAATAAAGGTTATGGTTTTGTAAGCTTTTATGACAAAAACAATGGATATGTTTTACGATGATATTGATGATATTAAGGATGAGAATATTTTTAAGAAGACCATTGTCACACCCCGACTTTACTAGGGTGTGATGGGCACCCGACCCCATATCTGGAGCCGAGCGAACCCGCTGACTCTTGTTACATATAGAAACTCTTGAATCAATTAAGAGAGAAATACATAGTAAGCTCTCCCGCATATATATATTTTTTTGTTTTGTTTTCATAAGTAAAATCTGACATCATATAAGACTCGTGACATGAGCATAATAACATATCGGCTGCTGGAGCCGCTTACAGACTGACAACCCAATACATACGACTCTGTCTGCAAAGTCTCTAACATCAAACAAACATCATAGCTCAGATACTCTGACTCGGCAGCACTCCAGAACAAGTGGAGCCTGCCAACTCCGCTGGAACATCTTCTATGATAGTTGTGGCTCATCTGGTGTACCTGCGCGGCATGAACGCAGCCCCCGAAGAAGAGGGGTCAGTACGAGTAATGTACTGAGTAAGTAAGGCATGAATAGTAACATAATAAAGGAATATACAGTATGAATAATAACGGAATAGACATATGGAGATTAACCTGGGACAAATGTAACCTGTTCATATGAATGCCTTTCTGCGGATGCCATGCATGCTTAGTTTCTTATTCAGAAAAACGGTACTTCTTCTTTACATATACAGAAAACAGAACATTTCAGAAAACGGTGTTCTTTATTTATATTCACAGACGCCGAGTACATCGGCTCTCCCACCCCCCCTCCCCAACAGTGTCCCAACATATTATATATATATATCACATATACAGACGCCGTATCCGGCTCTCCCATATCCCGCGTCCGGGCATCCCGCGTCTGGGACGAAATCCAGCTGAATCAGGTGGTGATATAACAGTGGCCCTTCCCCTTTTTCCCTATATACATATACATATACATATTCACATTCATATACATATGTCATACCATTGGCATGCATGAGAGCTCAAAGAAAGTCATGTGTCCATCGGAGTGACGGGAGGTCGGTAGCCTCCGATTACATTATGGAACAACCATAGTCGCTTTGTCTCACCTTGAAGGAACGAGTATTATGAGGCGAGACTACCAATGAAAAGTGTCATTATGAGGAAAACATCAAATAGGGTCATAGGGTACAGTTTCATATACATAGGACCTTTTAGAGTAGTCATTACCTGTAATAGAGTTGAGATATCAAGAATTAGTTTAACGTTTCCATATTTTCCTTTTCATAGCAGAACATTTTGCCAACACATCTACCGTAGGCATTTTCTCATCTTGGACTACATCGTTATCATTATAAGATCATATTCATCATCTTAGTCATGGAATCATCTTTGTCATACTTATCATAGGCATATTCCCTTTCTTAACATCATCATTATCATTGTCATCATAGAAGTATCCTCATTAGCATAGTTACAGTACTTGTCACTCGGTGAACGGGATAAGGATCAAAAGTTTTCTTTGGATTCTGCTTCAAAATAGATCAAACGGAACAATAAGGAAAATTCGGGGACCATGGGCCCACCTCGGGTCAAATGAGGCGGCGTACCAAATTTACATATGTTACATGTCATGGCGTTACTTGTGAGGGTTTTAGGGTAGTCGGGTCCTATTTATGCGAGTTCTAGAGGTTTAGGAAATTCTTCCAACATTTTGCACACTTTTTAGTTCAATTCTACTGATTGAAAAAGAGAAAACTTTAGATGCGGATTCTGGAGGGTAGAAGGGTCCCCGAGGTTCTTATCCAACATATTACGTCTAAGACATGCCATAGAAAGAAGGGTGAAGCCTTACGTACCTTTTCTGCTTCTTATGCGACTCCAAATTCATGTTACAAATTCGCCAAAATCTACAAATTGGTCATGTTTACCAAAACTTGATTAGAGCCTTTAGAATTGAATTCTTAAAGTAACACTTTGTCTGCCGAAATTTCGGCAGTATTTCCCCTGTAAATACTCCATCCCACCAAGTTCAACTTGGCCAATTCTAATCAACAACAATCCCGGGAATTCAACCCGGCCAAACTATCAACACGATGCCAACAATCATACCAACAATTTCCATAACCAACCCAAAGTACATTCTAACAATTTAATCAACATACTACTTCCTTCAAGATCTTTTAACTCCAATAAGAACAATAACAACTTAATAATTTACACGTTAACAACATCATACTAACAACATTCCATTTATATTCAATTCTATCCAATTCAATTCGCACTCCACTTCATCCCTAACCCTTAAGTTCTCATTATTCATCATAAAGTCCATAACAACAACACTAAAATATCAATTAGAGTTGAAGTACCACAACTTGCTAAAGCATACCCCATTCGGCTACAACAACTACATTTTCTACTTCATGGATTTTCATCTATTTCCATACACTACAACAACCAACCAATATACTAAGAACAATTGATTCATTCTCTTATTCACCATGCAACAACCATGCGGCCACAATATACATGCACACGGCCAACACACAACATGCAAGGTCTCATGGTTTTCATTCATTTTACATCATAGAATTTACAACACAACCACCAAATTACTAAATAAAATCATTTCATCTTACCTACACAACCTACACATATTCGGCCATACACACAAATTCCATATTTTCATGGATTTCATTCATTTTTCTATACAACAACATATATAAACCATCCACAACATACACAAAGAAGATGAACCCTTACCTTTCTCCTTTGATTCTTCATTTGGCTAAAATTATAACCTTGCAAGAATATGTGTTCTACTTGCTCCAACAACTCTTCCATGTCATAGAGAACCCTCCAATTGATAGGAATACTTGAAGAAAAATATTTTCCTCCTTCACACCCTCTTGGCCTTGTTTGGCCGAATTCCCCTTCTCTTTTTTTTTTCTTTTCTTTCTTTCTTTCTTTCCAAATTCTCTAGAGTTTTCATGAGAATTATGACTAATAATTCATATATATAGTTAGTTTCTTCCACTTCTACTTATTTATGTTTAGGTCCCTCAAGTATGTTCACATGTCCCCTTTCTTCCTTCTCTAGAATTTTCTTCTATTTTCTTGAAATTTCTCAAATTCAACAAAGAAGACTAAGTGTCTTCCTTTGGAAGCTTTGATCCATCCATTTTTTTATGACTCACAATTAGCCCCCATTAATTAAAAATATGGCACACCACACGGCCAACATGGCATTTTCATGAACTTTCTTGAACATTTGTGAAATTACCATTTTGCCCCTAAGCTTCCACATTATTACCATGTACCATTTTGTGAATTTATCTTTTTACCCTTAACCTTTCTCAATATTTCCATACAATAATATTTATAAATGATATTCATAACCAACTTGTACATTAAAATAAATTTGGAGAATGGTCATCCCCTTAACTTACCACGACTTTCTTGAAATATCCAAACGTATAAAGTACGGGATATAACAACCATGATAAGAATGATTTTCCAAAAATGGCTTCTGAAATGATCGTAGAAAGTTCTGTACTTTAAACGCTCATAACTTTCTTATACTAAATCGGATTGACCCGAAACTTGTTTTTGAGTCTTCAGAGTCAGTTTACGTATGCTGTTATTCATTGCTCGTCTCGCCTTATAATACTAGTTCCTTCAAGGTGAGACATGACGATCATGATCATCCCATAATGTAATCGGAGGTTTCCGACCTTACGTCACTCCGATAAAGTTATAACGTTTGGTTGGGCTCTTATGCATGCTTATGATGGATAATAACACCGTGTCTATATGGCACGGGCATGTCACCGCTAAGGCGGGATGCTATGTTTACACCGCGCCTAGATGGCCGGGCATGGCACCGCTAAGGCGGGCTGCTATGTTTACACCGAGCCTAGAGGGCCGGACATGATCACCACTAGTGGGCGGCATGAGATGATTACCCCGGACGCGGGCTAATGATGTTATGTGATTCAGACAGGTTATGTATGTATATAAAGGTAAAAGTAAGCATGCATGATTCCGCCTTAAGAGGCAGGCAGTTACAGTCGTATCTTTTCTTATACCTTCCATATGTTTTTTACTATGTTGTTGTTCATGTTCTGTCTATTTTATTATGTTATCATTTATGCCTTACATACTCAGTACATTGTTCGTACTGACCTCTTTTCTTCGGGGGCTGCGTTTCATGCCGCGCAGGTACACCCAGATGAGTTGAAGCTATTATAGAAGATGTTCCAGCGAAGTTGGCGAGCTCCATTTGGCCCTGGAGTGTAGCCG
Source organism: Lycium barbarum (assembly GCF_019175385.1). Lineage (NCBI taxonomy): Eukaryota > Viridiplantae > Streptophyta > Magnoliopsida > Solanales > Solanaceae > Lycium > Lycium barbarum. Next base: position 32,420,434 of record NC_083339.1, on the reverse strand, counting down.
AGTCAGCGTACTATGCTATGATGTCTTGTTCGAAGTTAGAGACTTTGCAGACAGAGTTGTGGGTAGTGGTTGTCAGTTCAGTAAGCGGCTCTATCAGCCGATGCGTCATTCATGTTATGATCTAAGTTTCATATAATTACAGATTTTAATTGATTTGAAGAAACAAAAGAATATTTCAGAAAGCTTTATTGTGTATTTCATGTTTATTTGATTTAGCGGTCCAGAAGATTATGTATGTAATAGGAGTCGGGGGGTTCGCTCGGCCCTAAGTAAGGGTCGGGTGCCCATCACACCCTAGTAAAGTCGGGGTGTGACACCACTATTAGATTTTCTCTATTATAATAACAATCATACATAAAATTCAAAAGAATAAAATTAAGAGACCAATAATTATTGTTTTTAATACAAATATTTAGTTAAAATACATAAAGAAGTAAGGAGTTTAAGACATATCAGAGGTGAAAATGGGATAACCTTCTTTTTATTTGTAAAAGTTAAGTACGAAAGTAAGGAGTTTAAGACATATCAGAGGTGAAAATGGGATAACCTTCTTTTTATTTGTAAAAGTTAAGTACGAATACAGCAATACACGTCCAAAGTTAAATACAATAAGATTAAAATAAAATCAAATAACCGTGGAAAATGATAATAAATACGTAGCATAGTCACTGTGGTATTTTCAGGTGATGAAATCAAAAGTCTCATTTAAACAATTCAAAAATTACGAACGGGTGTTCAACTGTAAATATATAGCCAAAAATTATCCATGGACTCTAATCAAGCAATATAAATTCTACCACTATAAAGAAGAAATTTAAGTCATCGAAGATTTGATGAGAAAAATATAAAAACCCAATCATTAGGTTTTGAAGAGTAACGACAATATATATAGTTAGTTTAGGAAAGATAAATAGAAACGGTTGATCGAGTTCAAACATACTATCGTAAATACACGTGGAGTGAAAAATAATAGATAAAGTTGAAATATTTCTTAGAAAGTCATGCTTCTAAATAAATCAAATCTGTCCTCTCCAACTCGACTCAATTTCAGCCGTTGTAGACTGCCAAAAAAAATAAAAATAAAAATTGTGTAAGCTATTAACTTTTATAGAGTGGAGTAGTCACTCTAGTGTACGTTACATTGTTTGATGCATAGTTCGAAATGTCTTCTTCAAGTTTTCAACTACATTCTAATCAAATTTAATCAGCATATGACAATCAAGGTGAATTTTTTTAGATATATAGGTATGGTGAGAGATGACAAAGTAAGTTTGATTTACCCCAAAAGTTTTAGTAACAGAAACCTCACATTATTGAATCATTATAATGTAATAAAAAAAAAACACATGCATCGAATTATTATGATGTATTAACCGATTATGAAGAATAGGAAGAGTTGGTAAAATTTTTGGGATACCCCACAATAAAGAATCTCTCATATAATCTAGCAATGAAGATGTTGGAAAGTAGCTAAATAAAGTTTCTTAATGTACTGATTTGCTCTTTAATTCCTTAGTGGTGCCCTTTGATCTTTCCGTCAGATTTATTAATTCAATTACTATACATTTAATTGATCAATGCAAGCCTTCACTTCTGGCAACGAAGACGTTGTCAAATTGCTAGCTAAAGCTATATAACAGATACATTGAACTAACCCATTTACATAATTTAAATTTCATTTAATTGATTTTTTTTTAATTTATTGGTAGACAAATTTACTATTTGGTATAAAAATAGTATAGGAATAGTGTTGAAATGAGGGGTAAATGTGTCGTTCAATATTTTATGAATATTTTGGTAATTCAACTTTACAACTTAGGGACTTCCACTTTTAGTATTATATGATACCTGTCGCAAGTGGAATGTGTATAAACGTGTGTTTCTTTTCTATGTACATTAAAGAAAATTATTCCAAGGAAACCCGATTGAACTTATTCAACAACTTTGATCAAGATCGTCGCTGAAGACGCCATCAAAAAAGCAAAACGAGAGTGGCAAAGCACCTTAATAAAATCTGTCCAAAAGGAAAGAGGCGAAGGCAATTAACAATAATAACAATAACAATAAGCAAGCAAACAGATTTAGGAAAGGGCAATAACAATAGTAATAATTATACGCTATCTGAGAGTGATCCATAAAACAATGTACTTTAACGAGATTCTCTATCTCAACGTATTCTAGAAGATTAATAGTCAGCTAGAGATTCATCAATAACAAAATTTCTTTCACCAAATATCCAGTTCAATAGAATTAATGATACAAAAACTATATTGTACACCCACCTCGAGGAGAAAAGATAAAAACAACAAGAGGAAGACAGAGAAAATAACAAATTGAATTGGAACTATTGAAATAAAGCAACAAAGAAAGGGGAGGTAAAAAGGAAGTGTATGAACAGAACCACCTACGTAAACAAAGTCACAACATCTCTACGATATCCACGAACTATCAAGAGCCTAGGTACATTCTCAACCAACAGGTCCATGTATTCCATGTAGAAAAATGCTGGATGATTGGCAGGAGGAGGAGGAAGACTTACAAACACAACTGCAGCCATCCTCGAGTATTTTAGAATCGTCGAATTTAGCTTCAAAGTGGTATACAGGAATTTCTCAACTTGTTGCTCATTGACGACCACTGGCTTTCCATCAGCCATCAAAGAAGTCTTGTCCCTCTCCGCTCTCTCTTTCATCTCTCCCAGATAACTAGCTATTCTGCCCTGAGCAGCACTGAATGCTTCAACAGATTCTTGCTGCTCCCCTTGGCCTTCCCACGACTTCATGGAAATGACAATTACCTCAGCTTGCATCCGGAGGTCATAAAGAAATTTCTTTACATCAGCCTTGAGTCCCTCTGCATCAGAATCTTCCTCAGCAATGCAGAATACCTGAATCTTACAGCCCTCAAAGCTATCTTTTGTGAGAAGCAGTTGAGAGAGCAGCAGCATAAGACCACCATCTCTGACTATCCAGTACAAATCAATGGTTCCATACTGTCTTTGATACTCATTAGGCCATTCATCCAGACCCTTCACAATAACTACTGCCTTGTTTGCAACAATGCAGTCATTTATTATTCCAACAAAGGTAGCAGGAATTTCAGTTAAATTTTCACGCCGCCATATCTCAGGGTACCGCATAACAATAATGTTTGGCTTGAGATTCCCAAGGCCCATAGTCTGAACAATGCCTCTAAAGCCTTCTGACATGTTGGGAGCAACAACTATTTCTGCTACACCTTCACATTGCTTGTAGTCGATATACGTACTTAGCCGCTTGCAAGCTGCCTTGGCATCCTCAGCACATTCATGGTAGTCTCCATCTATAATAGAAATAAAGATGGACATACCCCTGCCCTTTTTCTTCATACAATTGGCAAAGTCCGCTAGTTTAGGATGACAAGGTACATTTTCTGGCAGCTTGCCCCATGGACGACAAAATATGAGAGGGATAGGGTACCAATTTTTGGGATGTACCTGACTTGCTGCATACACAATTGGATGTTCATTGCGTGTCATTTTGGATGTCTACAGCCACTATGTAAGGTCACACAGAATAACCTTTTATGGAGAACATAGAAGATATTGCCAAGCCAAGAATAAAGATGCAAATTCTTCAGTTTCTGTTATTTGCAATTAATAACTGAAAGCACTTTGCAGCATATTTAAGTATAGTATGTGCATTTCTTAGTACTGTAATGTTTTCCAGGGATATGGAAGGAGAAATAAAGGCCTTTGAATGGATATTAATATGTGATCTGTTTAACCAGGATGACGGTTTACTAGACTTCGGCTATATGATGCTTACTCAATAGTAGAAAAATATATGGTGGGTATTTTCCTTCGGTGCTCCAAATTTTTATTACCTCACTAATGCTTATATTGCAATAAAAATAAGTGAATTATCCTTCAAGTTTAATTACACCGTCCTTTGTAGCAACAGATCATTGACTATTTATGCTAGTTATAGAAAACTAGCCAAAAAATAACTCAAGTAGATTCACCTAAAAATTTAAAGCTCTTTCAACTTTGAACTCATGATTATACAGAGACATATTCATGGAATAATCCGCTAATTAGGTCTACTACAATCAATTAGGGTTCTAAGTAATTACTTTTCGAGATTTGGGAATTTATTTCTCGAATTTCGCCTATCTTTAATCTTTGTGTTTGCGATTCCGCATTATTTTCTTGTTTTTCTTTAAAGTCAGTCACATCTTATAACATATGTTACCTTTCTCAAAAAAATAAAAAAATAAAAAAATAATTATGTCAACCAAAACTTATACATTGTCGTCACCAAGTAATATTCAAAATATCACGAAAGCACCATTATCATACCCTATCCTACTCCTTGTATTGTTAACATATGTAACCCATATCTAAGGCAAACACTTAAAAAATGATCCACTAAATGATTTTCGAAGTAAAACATTTTCCAGCGAAGAGGCCACGGGAGTTCTTATGAAGGCCAAACGTGGATGGGTGGGATGTTTGTGAGACTTGAAAGTTATAATATTCTGGTGTATAGCAGCCGGTGAAATAGAGCGGATAGTGATTCTCGATATCCCCAGAATCCAATACACTTGTGGTGTCTGGACTTGTTAAGAAGATTGAGAACATATGCGGAAGGATGTGTGTGTGGGGCCACAATTCCAACACACGTATTCTGAAGTATGTTTGACATGTCGAAGGTTAGGATGGGGAAAGAATTTCGGTGTTGCGATAGTTGAAGACAGGAAGAAGAGTACAGATTTTGCATGTACCCAGAGTTTAGCACTATGGTTTTACTGGGGGAATGGCTGACAGAAATGGAAACAAGATAAAAGGTAGAGGGGAGAGGGTGATGGGAGAAGGAAAAACGAGAGGGAAAGGAGTTGGAAGGGGCGAAAGGGAGAAAGGGGGCAGCGGTGATGTTACCGCAGGATATTATGGCATCAATGTCGATAACGACCAATCGGAAGGCAGCTGACTCAGAGGGATTCTATTGGTAGGATCCTCAGAATATTATCGATGACCAGTGTCAATACGGCACGACACTGGGGCCGGTGCAGAATATGTGTCGGATTCAGTAAACATTAGAAGGGTACTTTGACCAAGGAAAGCTGAAACATTAAGGAGAAAGACATAGATGACACACAAAGGAGAAAGACAAGCTACCTGATCCAGTCGAGCTCCGACAATGCCGTGTCTCAATTCGGGCTTTGATGTCACCAACAGAAAAAGAGGAGAGATGAAAAACAAAGGATAAACAGATCCTTTTTTGCAAGTTAGTCTCTCGGTTCCTCCTCCTTATTATCCATCTTCTTTCCTTTAAACTCACAAAGAAACTCCACAAATGGGGGGTTGGTGGTTTCCTCCTGCTTCTTCTTCATTCCTTTTAATTCACTAAGAAACTCCACAAATTGATGGGGAGGAAGCTGGCATAGGGGGATTCTGTGTAAGGGAAACTTTTTGCCAAGTTAGTCTCTGTGGTTCCTTCTCCTCCTCCCCCAAAAAAGCCCAGAGATTGACAGGGATGTGTGAAGCTGCCGTCAAATTCAAACAGTAAAGAACTAATGTGCCAAAACTAGGATCATCTTTGTTTGATATTAATGGAGACTGGAGACAGAAAATGATGCAGTTGACAGGAGAGTGGGAATATGAGAAGTTCTTAGAAAGGGGAAATGCAGGGGGTTATCTTAATTGGACCATTTTTCGATTAGCGCGTCATTCTTGTGCAGGGTCCATGCTAATCTTCTTTGTATTGTTCTAATTTTATCAGATGTCCCCGAAAGGACTGCAGGCGATATCTTATTGTAAGATAAGCAAAAGATGGATATTGTGGAGTTCAAAATCAGAGCCAAATCCATTGCATCAGGATTTAGGGGTACACGGAGCAACATATGTGTGGGGCTTGTAAGAGTGTATGTGCTAATGGAAATTGTCAAAGATAGCTCTAAAAAGATTGACAGATTTATAATACAATTAGGGGGTAATTTTGATAAAGTAAAGGTTCCTGGGGGAGAGAGGATAAAGCATGCAGCTTATACTAATAGCAATACAGAAGTTTTCGGTGTTTTAAAAGGTATAAAACTCACATGGTCCAAGGAGGACTGCAAAATTTGCATGGTTCAAGACCGGGGAATCAAGACCCAATCTAATCTAGATAGATTTACAATCTCAACTACATGGGAAGAATTTAAGACATGCTTCAAACGCCCTTGCCTAGACTTGCATCCAATCACTTGCCACAATGTTAGATAAAAGCAAAAGAAGTATCCAATTTGGAAAAAAAAAAAAAAGTGGTTAAGAGCAACAAACTTCGGCAAGAGATTGAAGCAATATAAAGACCCAAACTTTCTGAAATAATATGGCACTCAACCATCTGATGCACATTTTTAGTATAAAAATGTCTAGCAAGGGACTGACATAACAATAAGTGTTGCCAACATTAAGATTTATTAATGGGGTAAGAAACAAATGAACTATATATGTTTGCACATAGACGAACCCTAGGTAACCACACAATTGAAAAAAGTGGGATCCTGCAATGACAACCCTAAATCGTGTTTGCTTCACTCAGCCTTTAAACAATTATAGAATACACATGAGGAGCAACCAGATGTTTTAAGACAAGAACTGACAGTACGAAAGGTCTGATTTATGTTGTTAGACAAGATTTTTAAATGAATTAGCAGATTCATAAATAGAAAAATACATACCTCCCAAAGATCGTAAACTACGAAGAGCAAGCTGAAAATATGCACTCTTGAAACCATCACCCCAGTCTCCTGCTTTCCCCTTGATACTCACATAATAATAGATTAGACTTGCTAGGGCTAGTGATACCACAGTGAATTCCCATGAAATCAAAAACATGATCACTGAAAAGGAACAGCAGAAAGAGAACATTCATTACTCTGAAATGCAGAAAGGGATCAAATGATTGCAAAATTTAGTGTATTTTAAGGTTAAGTGAACAAGTATGGTGTGCATCCTTGGATTCTTAAACCTTTTGCAATTATCTTGGGGTTTTATCCTTTTTTTTTTTGGGTTGTGGCGGTGGGGGGGGGGGGGGGGGGGGGGGGGGGGTTCATGTCAATAAAGACTGGACTCATCAGCAATGTTAAATCACTACCACTATTCAGGCAAAGAACGAGGCCATCCTATATCCGGATGTCGTACATCCATAAACCAAGATTGTCACTGTTCCCACTATTACATAAACCAAAACTATAATCTAATGTGACTGTCTATACAGGAACAGAATCCTAGAAAGAAAAAAGAACAAGTCTCAGCAAGCAGGATAAGGGGGTTTCAGTTTTGTTCCAGATGTTTTTTCTGTGGTGGTGACTCAAAAAGCATTAGTCACCTCTTCTTACATTGCCCAATAACAGATCAGCTATGGCAGCTGTTCCTCAACATAGTAGGGCTCAGGTGGACTATGCCTAAGGCTACCTGCAATCTGCTGAATTGCTGGTATTACAATGGTGGCTCTATGAGACAAAAGAAATGGTGGAAAAAATAACCTGCATGCATTGACGGATAATTTGGAGAGAGAAATGCAAGATGTTTTGAAGACAGATATAGCTCTACCCAATCAAGATGAATTGTATTTTTTGTTTCATTTCTGGTGTAAATAAAGCTTTGTAGATGATGCAGAATCGTTACTGGACATGATTGATTCCTTCTAAGATAATACAGGGAGACTCTGTACAGCTTTTTGAATTGTAAAATGGCTCTAGCATGGCCTTTGCGCTGATTATTAATGTATTGTTACCACTTTCAATAAAAGCAAGAAGGGTACAACCAATGACAGAAGGAAAAGAAAAAGAAAAGTTGGACTAAGCAACAACAATCAGAACTAAAAGTAAATTAAGAGATCCTTTAGGGAATCAATCATCCCTGAGTCCAAGAGTTTGAATTCTATCAAACTAAAAACATCGAGTTGCAGAAGAATATAGAAAGTGGAGGAACAGTGACCCAAAATCCTCCGACCCATGTCCAAGCAAACCATCAGATGGATAATAACCAGGTTAGTAACAACAATTTTTTCCAAAACTAGATTCACCGACTCATAAAAAAGAGAAAGCAAAAGTAACCCAGAGTCCTCCAACCCGTGTCCAACCAAACTATCCGAAGGATTATAAACCAGGTTAATATTTACATTTTTGCCAACCCTAAAAGAGAGATACTTTCTTCTCTGTCCATTATTTTACAATAGCAATCAGCGGAATAGACAAATTGATGTGATTCTTAAGTTAAGAAAGAACCCATCAATCAAGATCAATATATTCAACAGGAAACAAAAGCTGAATAGTTTGATTTCAAGAATCAAAGGTATTTGGGCTGTATAACTTGGAAACAATTGATTTAAAAACAAAATGACAGATGATAAATTAGAAGAACTACTCACTTGTTTGAAACAAGAAACGACTACATAAGAGTGAAAAGTGAAAACAAGATTTGGTTCTGTATGCCAAAGATGGATGCGATTGCAGTTAAGGGTTGGGTGTTCTTGAATGATCAAATGTTCAGAAGTTCTGAAGCAACCACGTGTAAACAATTAATGTGATAAAGAGGCACCACACGCAATTGAAAACAAGATAAAAACTATAACCACCATACTTGGAATAAAGACAAGGATAAAGAAGAAAGAAAGCAATTAAATCTCAAATTGCATTCAGCAGCTACTCAGAAACATGGAACTACACTGACATGGGGGAGTGAGACCACTTTAGAGCATAGGATCTCTTCTCTGATGACTAAAAGTCCCATTCTAATCTTGACAGGAAATAGTTAAAAACAAGGAAAAGTAGAATACCTATTTTAAAAAGGAAACTATAAATGGAACTACAAACCTACTAGGCTACGACAGAAGGAAACAAGATCAGAAACACAATAAGTCCTATTTTTGGCTTGCACGGAATCGTCAAACTTGGCTTCTTGGACTATTGAAACTTACATGGGCTTCTTGGACTTTAAAGCAAGTCCACACACCTATTCCTGGACAAACAAGAACTTGTACTTCGCCTCCAAGGTTACAAAACACCAATACAACTTGTTTTGCACCACATTTCTACTTCTTTTTCTCACCCCATTTCACTTAAATGAACTTAGTTTTCAATTTATTCAGTAAACTTAAAAATTACAAAGTGCACCTGAATTATAAAAAATCGCAAAATTGTTTGCCATAAAGGTTACAAGATCTATACTCCCTCCATATTTTGAATTAAAGGCCACCAGTGTCCACAAGGTAAAAAAAATTCTGAATGGTAATATATCTAAACCTTATTGTTTCTTCTCTGATTTCTTTTTAGACAAACTGTAAAAAGTTCAATCATTCCTAATTATCTTCATAATTTTTCGATTACAGTTTCTATTATGCGCAGCAAAAAGCAAAAGAACACATTCAGCCCTTTCAACCTCTCAAATTGAATTGATAACAAAAGCCTAGTTTGGTAGCTGAGTATAAAATCAAATTAAAGAAAAATTTCTCGGGAAAATGTTACCAAAATTCTGCCACGTATTACGAGATGCAATATATGGACAAGTAAAGGTCCAAACATTAGAAGTTTCAAGCTGCTGGATACTCACTAATCTATAACAGGCAGCAGTGAGATGATTGTTTTCTTGGGCAAGATAAAGCAATATGAAGCAAAATTTATCTTGAGTATAGAGAATTAGTTTATTTCCAGAGATATCAACAAAACAGAGAAAGAATACCAGCTCTCCAACAGCAAAAGCAGAAGTAAATACCTATACAAAGTAATGCTCCAACAAGAGAGAGACTCCAGTGGTGGAATTTCCACCGAGGTCGCCAGCTGGGAGCATCCAACAGATCCAGAAGGAAGCAGGATAAGTTCACACCAGCATAGCATAGGAGGTAAAACATTGTTATAGTTGGTGAAATAAGATCCAAATTCCCAATTACAACACATCCAATACAGATGAAGGCAGTGAAGAAAGTAGCCACATGAGGCTCACTTCCATCTACCACTTTAAAATAGTTCAGAACAGGTAGAATATCATCATTTGCAATAGCAGCGAGGAGACGTGGTGCACCAGTCAAGCTTTGAAGGGCTGCCCCCAAGGTTGAAAGGATGATACCGACATAAACAATTGCTGGAAACGGCCAAGCAATTGAAGCCGTCAACAACCTGCATGAGTGCATTAGCCATGCACCATAAGTATTCGAATACCATTCGATATAATAATATAATCTCTTTCATACAAAGTTACGGACTTATGGGTCAAATACAAGTCAGTTAAACTTTCAAATCCCAAATATATTGAGATTAAACAAATGGAGCAAGTATCAGCCTTATAACTGAAAAGCATTTAGGACCAGAACTTGAGCAATCAGAAAGAATCGGTCATGATATACAAGGAAACCGAAAACTTAACGGACACACCCATGTCTTCTAAACCCTAGCTAGGATGACGGCCAAAAGAAAGGCATAAGTACTAAACTCAAAAGTAAAACGCATCATTGATTTGAGCCAAGAATAGTGACAATCAGAACTGAATATCAACTTACACTATATGAAACACGGAGAAGTAAATCCATTGATGCAAAATATGGTAATATAAAGCAAAAATCCAGCTGATTAGCTGTAGCAACCATATCACAATTTATAGTTTACAACTAGTGAACACTTGAATGACCAAAAAAAAAAAAAAAAAAAACCAAAGCTTAAAAGTAAGTTCATCTAATCTCCCAGCTCAGTCATAGCTACTTCATTTTCCTTTGGGAACTTCAAAGATTTCTTCACAATTTTCTGCTCTTCTAACGAGAAAGCTCAAATAATCCTCTCCCTCACAGATATCTCTAGATAGTCTACATATATTATATACTCAGCTGGTCGACAACTCCCCATAATCCTCCTTTTACTGAAAGGATGCGGGAACTAGCCCACACGTGTTATGCCCCGTAAGATTTTGAATTTTACTTTTTTTTCACCAACTAAATGTACCGTTTTAAAGATATTACGTGCTGGCAAAGTATGGGCTGCTGAGTTGTGGTGGTTGAATGATGATTATAATGTTGAAAATGATTTGAGGTAGGGGTAGCAAACGGGCGGATCGGGTCATATATGAGCGGGTCGAAAACGGTTAGGTGAAAACAGATAAAATATCCGACCTGCCCATATTTGATACAGATAAAAAATGGGTTAACTGACGGATAATATGGAAATCCACATTAACCATTGCTACTTAAATAAGATGTGAGCTTCTTTTCTTCAATTTGCAGCTTCTTCGTTCTTTTCTTCTTCTTTTTCTTTTTTCTATCTTTTTTCCTTTCATTTCCACCAATCAATTATGGTTCTTAGCTTTTGTTTCTATTTAATTTTAGGTACTTTTCCTTGAGATTCTCCATGGGGAATAATTGCTTTCAATAAATATGAAAAAGCATGTTTTCAGGTAAATCAAAATCTCATATGTTAGTACTTCTTTTAACAAGATTTGACTAGGAGAATGAAATAAGTATATTTATTCATGACTTCTTGAAGAAAAAGTTATAACCTTTAGAATTAACATGCTTCCTACAATATAAATATTTTCATGAAAATAACGAATTTGCAGACAACATCAGCAGAAATATTCATAGTATGAATCAGAAGCTGAACAATTCCAAAGAATTTTTCCAAGCTAAAAGAAAATTCCTAAAAAAAGAAAGTTTGTCTTAGTGTATGTTCTTAGAAGCTGTATCTGGTTGACCCCTTTTAATCATACATTTTCAAGGATTTACGGTTTTTAATCCTTAAACAGTATGTTACATTTTGGCTTTAATGAGATAGTATTTGAGTCAGCTTCCGTGTATGTTAAGTAGGCATTCAGACATATGTGGGTTGAGATTTATCAAAAAAGTATTTGAAGTTAAAGTGTAAAAACGGTATTTGGAAATTGAAATAACACAATTGAAGTGGATAGGATTTTGGAAGTCCCTTTTTTGGTGGGTTATATGGGTTATCCATCACATATCCACTTTTTAGCGCTAATATGGATATTATCCATATTCTATCCGTTTTAAACTGGGCGATTATTTGACCCTTTTTTAATTGGGTGAGTCGGGCGGATACTTGTTTCTTTATTCCATTTTGCCAGCACTAATTTGAGGTATGAACTCTAGCCAAAGGCAAGCTATGGAGGTTGAAAGTTGAGATTTTCCTCTTTCTACCAACTCCTTGTCTAGGACACGAGTCCAAGTGGAGGATTTCACCCCAAGTTTCTTCTCATCCATTAAGGTGAGTTAAATGTGGTTGCTTAATGTTATTTAAAGTTTAAAAACATGAATCTTAATCCCCAAATTCTTTGATTTTGTCTGGATTTGTGATACTCGATCTAAAATTTCGCAAGGGTCAAGAATTGAGATTTTGATCTCTTAAGGTAATTTTTCACTATACTCTATAGCTTGAGTTTATGACTTGCATAGGTTATGGGCAGGCAACACGTGGGTTTGGGCGATTTGGAAGATGTTCAAGCCATGGCTCACCTCATAACTATGGAACAAAGTTGGATTGGCCTAAGGCCAACACCCCAACACACCCATGAGTATTTGGGATAAGAAATGATATTGATATGTTATTGGTTATGAATTAAAAGTCATGACCGCATCATTGACCTGATCGCGTTAATGTTGCTGCCAGCTCTAGGTAAGTGGAGATAGAACCCCCTAACTGGGATTTTCTATAAATGAAATGCTTTCTAAGTGCTTGTTGAAGTCATAAGAGCAATTTGAAGTATCTTGTGACTCTAGTGCATGTGGGGAAGAGTATGTGATAGTGTCACTTAGTCGTGGAAGTACTAAATGACAAATTTATTATGTGAAATACGTTATTTGAACTCCTTTATGATTTCATGATGTTATTTAGATTTCCAAAGTGAGCTATGATATAAGAATACATGCTAAAGTTTGAAATATCTAAAAGTTGAAATGGAACTCGACATCGTGTAGGTCACACGCATCGTGTTACTAAATGGCTATTTTGAGCTCGTGGTATTGTCTCTTGTTTTATATGCTTACATTGATCGTATTTAGTTACACTTATGATCGTATTCACCGCCTACTCATGTATTTCATTTAGGAACAAGACAGTAACAAGAAGCATCATAAGAGCATTGCAATTTAGACGAACCTGTCAGTCAAAAGCTTATCTCGAGTTGCAACGGATCCAAAGAACAGCACTGAAACTAGATATAAACCACTAGTCGTCAAAGTTGCTGCTAATGTCCCAACAGGAATTGAACGCTGAGTATCCTTTAGCGAGGCGGAACGATTTGAACCTGCCATGATCCCAGTCACCGCAGGGAAAAAGAGACCTACCAACGCACTTACATGGAGAAACAATCAAATATTAGACCCAGTTTCACACTTTGAACTTATCCATCACTGAAATAAAAGGCAGAAAAAGAATGGACAACTTATTCCTGGCAGAGGTATCACGAAAATGAACAAGAGAGATAAAGAGAGAAGGAAACAAAATTTTGCAAGCCTTACTTGAAACTCCAGTATATCTTTCCATTAGGATCTGGAATTCCAGCATTACTAGTCCTCTGATATGCAGGACCCCAATTCTCCTTGAAAGATTCCGAACTCAACCCCGTGATTCCAACTGTACCATGCATATCAACAGAAAATAAAGAGCTTGCCGTCATATATTCAAACAAAACAATATCAAGTTTAACTATTGATCAGGATAAAGTTTTCATGAGCGGTTTCCATACTGAGAAGGAAGCTAGAACTCTGCTCCCTCCTAAATTGATGATGAAGTAAAGCATAGACAGCTTTTTTACATTTTGTCTAACTCTCAAAAATTTGACACTGGAATCCATCCCATAAACCAAAGAAAGAAATCAGCAATTGAAGATCTAGGCTATCATCCATGAGTAGTATACGTCAAACCTAACAGTAAATTTAGAATGTCCTAAACTCAGGAGGAAGGGAGCTAAATCCATAAAGGAATCAGTAGAAAATACCCAAAATGGTCCTCTAAATCTGGATTTCCACTCAAAATAGTCCCTATACTTTGAGTTGGAGCACTAATAGTCCTCCATCTTTCCAAAACATGAACAAATTTAGTCCTAGATAACTTTTTCCAACTAAAACTAACTGAATACTTCCTGTCGATGGACGGTGAACCAACCCAGCTCTGTTATCAGCTATGGCATCAGCAATGGATACAGCTGTTGCCTTCTCTCTCCTGTATGAGTAGTTTGGAAGCTTTAAATAGACATAAATATTCAGTGTGTTTGACATGTTCTTCTTCTCCTTAAGTATTTTTCTTTTTAATTTGCAGGAAGAGAGTGGAATTGCATAACTGAGATGATTAATAACATAAAGAAGAAGGTGGTGAGCACACAACATGATGATGGTGATGAAGTGAGCTACCAATTGCAATTACGAGCTTCTAACACTGCCGAATCCGAGATTAAAAAAAATATCTGAAGACTGGAATATGCTTTTAACACTCACATGGGACTGCGGGAGGGGAGACAGCACCTGCACGAGTACAAGGCACTTGAGGCATTCCGTTAGGTATGGACGGTATTAGTTACCTAGGACTAAATCTGCTCCATCTTTTGAAAGATGGAGGATTATTAGTGCACCACCTCAAAGACTAGGGACTATTTTGAGTGGAAGTCCAACTTTTGAGGACCATTTTGGGCGTTTTCTCAAAGCAATAAGGGCCACTAGAAGCAATACGAAATGCTGGAACTTACAGAGGTTGAGATATCAATAAAGATTGACTATTAATTACTATTTGTTGATTCTCCCACATTGGTTGTGGAATGGGTGTTTGGACTCCTTATGTGAACTTGGGCAATCCTCCCCTCATGAGCTAGCTTTTGGGGTTGAGTTAGGCCCAAGATCCATTCTTTACATCAAAGTCGGACCATCCCAATTCATTGTTTACCCGATGTTGGGCCCCCATCTTATATTGTCCACGACTCCACACTCCAGATGTCGGGGGTTATTGATTCTCTCACATCAGTTGTGGAATTGGCGTTTGGACTCCTTATATGGACTTGGGAAATCCTCCCCTCATGATCTAGCTTTTGGAGTTGATTTAGGCCCAAGATCCATTCTTTACACTATCACAGACTAGCTTAGCAATAGCAATAAGTGTCCACTCTTCTCAAGGGCCAGACAAAATGAATTGGTCGACAGCCTTCTACTAAGAAAGAGCGACAAGGGAAAACCTTACACTGTCAAACAAGCTTGTCTTCATGTATCTTAACTTTTAAGCGTGTACAATCAATTTCTAAGCAGCAGAACACTTCACAAAGCTTTCCAAATAGAAAAAAGTAGTCATAAACAACATAAACCTGCTGGACGATCATGCCTTGCCAAAAGAATGCCAGAGAATATGCAGACCAATGAGAATACAACAGGTACAAGGAATGCCGGTGCGACACGATTAATCATTTTTACACCACCAAAAACTATGAAGCAGAGAAGAATAGTCACGACAATCCCATAAATTTGCAGGTCGTGCAAACTTGGCCTTGTAATGGGCTCCGCAATATCTGTACCATTAACTCTTGTGACAGTTTCTGCATAAACAACAAAGTAAAATTCAGAAATACAAATGAATTTGAAAAGATAATGTATTACCCAGTAAAGAATCAACAAAAATATACTCATTGAAAGTAATGATCCATATAGCCAAGGAAGAGAGCAGATTATCATCAAACATGCCCATACAAGCAGACACAACAAAGAATTACTGCTATAAAAAAAGACAAGATCCAAGGAGCATTCATAGCATGATCTGCAGTCTTTTTGAAACATTAAATTCCAGCCAATAAATCAAGTGCGACAATCTCACTCAAGAAATACCTCTAAGAATGCCAGCAGCTGGTACAGCATCTAGGAAGGTTTCCACAGCTCCCAATACATACC
Organism: Lycium barbarum; assembly: GCF_019175385.1. NCBI lineage: Eukaryota > Viridiplantae > Streptophyta > Magnoliopsida > Solanales > Solanaceae > Lycium > Lycium barbarum. Next base: position 32,404,547 of record NC_083339.1, on the reverse strand, counting down.
TGTAAGACAGACATGTAATTGCAGACAACATTAACACAAACTTTTATAGATAGTGCCAAATGATGGAAGCAATGTAACCTCATTTGCAAGTGTCAGATGATGAAAGCTACAGGGGGCAACATTCACCTAGTGAGTAGCTCTTAATACAAAAAGTCAGATTGTATACTCACATTGCTCCAGCTACTGCATTTCCAAGAAAAAAACACAGCCCAATGCTGACACCAACTTCTGGACCCAAAGCACGACCAATGAGATAGTAAGGTCCTCCCCCCTAATTTTGAGAAAACAAATCAAAGATATCATTGACCATCTAAGTTTGAGAAAGCACGACTAATGAGATATTAAGGTCCTCCACCCTAATTTTGAGAAAACAAATCAAAGATATCATTGACCATCTAAGTTACTAGGAAAAAATAAAGTGCATGTGTCTAATATAGGAAAGCAAAATAGAGAAGCTATCTCCTTTATCTTGATTCAAATTCTATCTGATGAGCAACTATTTCTCACCTTCATGGCGCCATTGGTGGCAATAGCACTTAATGATATTGTGGTAAGGAAAGTACAAGATCCACAGAAAGCAACGAGCAACAATGACTGACCAATCCCAGCCATACCAACAATCCTACAGCATAGAAGAAATCAAAGCAAATATACATCATGTCAAATAGAAAAGGATATGACGTGACTAACAAACAAATACAACCCCACCCCACCCCACCCCCCCAACACACACACAAGTGCATCTTCCCTTTTTCCTCCTTTTGCCTACAGTGTTCCTTTCTACTTCTTCCTCTTTGCTCTGATTACGCTGCCTAACAAGTGCTGTAACAGGAGAATATCAGAGATAGAAGGAAGATCAGCTCACTTTGAGTACCTCACAAAACCATTTTAAAATATCAATATTAACCCATACTTCTAACATGAGTAGACCATTTAATCATACCATAGGAAACATAATGTAATCTGATTTACAATTTACCCATTCAACATAACAATCAGTGCGGGAATTTATAGAACCCGGGAATTACAAATGCCGAAGTACTGGAAATGAAAGGAAGTTATCCACATCCAGAATGTTGACCATAGTCATTAAAATGCAAATTTAAGGAAACGAGACTTGATCACCTTTTGATAGCTACAGCATTATAAATCTTGACCACAAAAAGAATCCGAAGAGAACACGTAAAGGAATGGATACGATGCAACATACCAAGAAAACCTGATATAATAGATGATTCCCATAATATTTTGCAAGCATGGCACGAAGACACCCATCAATGTCCCAGACTTGACAGCAATAGGCTACAACAGCATTCACAGAAAGAGAAGATTAAAAAGGCATTCAAAGCTTCATTGAGCAACCCATCATTACAGAATTACATAATTCAGCAATACATGCAAGCTGCAAGTTGTGATCAATGAATTTCAAATCTCAAAAGTGCAAGTTCTGATTAATGCACAGATACAACTACAACTAAGCCTCAGTCACAAACAAGTTGGGTTGTCAATATGAATCCCCACTTCTTCATTTAAGCCCAAATGAATCTTTATGCTGAAACCGAATCCTGGAGGCCTGATTTCGACATGACAGGAGGATCCTCCATTACAGCGGAGGACAAAAGAGTGGTTAAAAAGAGATTTTGATCAAATTGAAGTGTTGGAAGGTTTGAGACTTTGTGCTTCTTATAAAGCACCGAGTCCTGATGGGTATACTATGGGGTTTTTCCATAAGTGTTTGGACATTGTTAAGTAGGATGTCATGATGACCATGAAAAATGTTAACTGCAACGAGTATTTTGAGAAGAGTTTCAATGTCTCTTATATGGCTTTGATTCCGAAAAAAGAATGGGGCAAAGGAATTGAGGGACTTTAGACCAATTAGTCTAATTGGTAGTGTATATAAGATCATCTCCAAGGTGTTGACAGAAAGATTGAAGAAAAGTGGTGGATAAGTTAGTTGATGGATATCAAATGGCATTTATTAAAGGCAGACAAATCATGGATGTTGCTTTAATAGCTAATGAGCATGTGGATTCTATAATAGCAAGCCAATTACCAGAGATACTTTGTAAGCTTGACATTGAAAAGGCTTATGATTCTGTCAACTGGAATTTCCTCTTCAAAGTGTTAAGAGACATGGGATTTGGGACTAAATGGATTAGCTGGATCTCTTTTTGTATAAGAACTATGAGGTTCTCCATCCTGATAAATGTCTCTCCACAGGGTTTTTTTGCATCAGAGAGAGGACTCCGGCAGGGTGATCCCTTGTCACCTTTTCTCTTCCTTATTGCCATGGAAGGTTTGGGGCAGATGTTTCAGACAGCCAAGAGGAATGGGTGGATCATCGGTTATAATGCCTCAAACAGTGTAGACAGTAACCTGGCCATCACACATCTGTTGTATGCTGATGACTCTTTGGTTTTCTGTGATGCTGATGCTGATCAACTGAAATATTTAAGACTTATTCTGGTTGTGTTTGAAGCTATTTCAGGGCTACATGTGAATTGGAGGGAGAGCAGGTTGTACCCAGTGAATGAACTGCAAAACATCCAAGTTTTAGCTGCTGTTTTGGGTTGTAAGGTGGCATTATTACCAACTACTTCTTGTTGGGTGCCAAGAACAAAGCACAAGGAATATGGAATGTGGTGATTGAAAGATGTGAAAAGAGATTATCAAGTTGGAAGAGGCAGTACCTATCTATGGAAGGTAGGGTCACTTTGGTAAACTCTGCACTAGATGCACTACCCACTTATGTGATGTCTTTATTTCCTCTACCAGTTAATAAGGTAAGGGATATATCGGATGCACTCATGAGAAATTTCATCTGGGAAGGGAATAGTGAAAAGAATTCATTTCACTTGGTGGAATGGGACATTCTCATCACTAACAAAAGGCAAGGGGGTCTGGGAGTCAGGAATCTCAAAGCTCATAACCATAGCCCACTTTTGAAATGGTTGTGGAGATACAATACAGAACGTAGTGCTCTAAGGAGAAAGGTTATATGTGAGAAGTATGGGCAAGTAGAACAATGGTGTACCAATCCTGTCACCAGCCCTTATGTGGAGTGTAGAGAACAATCAGGCAGCACTGGAATTTTATGTTGTTCAACACAAGTATAAGGGTGGGAAATGGAAGAAAAACACTTTTTTGGAATGACAGGCCAGGACATGGTCCAATTAAAGATTTGTTGCCTGAATTCTATAGCATCACTGCATTGCCAGAAATTAAACTGGAAGAAACATGGGGGCAGCATGGGGGGAACATCATCTTCAGGAGAGGACTTAATGACTGGGAACTTGAGAGAGTTGCTGAGTTCTTTGGAACCTTGGAGGAATTTAAAGGATTGAATGAGCATGATGATACTTTAATCTGGAAGAACTGTTGTAAAGGGATCTTGACAGTTAAATCTGCTTACTCAAAACTTCCATTCTCAAGTCAGCATACAAATAGATGGCCATGGAAGGAAATCTGGAAAGTAAAAGCTCCTTCCAAGGTCATCTGTTTTTCATGGCTGGTGGCAAGAAGAGCTTGCCTTACTCAAGAGAAGTTGCAAAGGAGGGGCTTTCAATTATGTTCAAGATGTATGTTGTGTGACAGAGCTTTGGAAACCAACAGTCATCTTTTTAATCATTGTGCTCTTACAACACAGCTGTGGCAACTCTTTCTGAGCCTGGTTGGAATGAACCGGACCATGCCAGCAACCACTGAAGAGCTTCTGGAGTGTTGGAACAACAATGGTGGCATTGTGAGGCAGAAATCTTGGTGGAGTCTAATACCTGCTTGCATATGGACAGTTTGGAAGGAAAGGAACAACAGAATTTTTTTAAGATAAGCACATGCCTTTTTGGGAAGTTAAGATGAACTATGTTCACTTACTTTATTTTTGGTGTAAAGAAATTCATGTAGCAGATACAGAATCTTTGGTAGATATGCTAGGACTTTTGTAATCTGTAAAATAGCTTGCACTGCCGTAGTGCTTCTGAGAATAAAATGTTACCAGTCTCAAAAACAAGGTCCATAATTGTGAGAATTGATAGTAAACCAAATTACAAGAGAAGTAGGAGAAACCAAACAAGTAACTAGAGAAGTATAAAACAATAACCCTCACACTCTCTTCCATGCTGATCAGAAATAAAACTGAGCAAATAAACCTCATTAAATGAAGTTGTAAAGGAAAGGGGGAAATGAAGGGGAGAGGGGAGGACAACCAGCTAAACTGTTGATATTTGTATTCCAGGCAGCCACTTAAGATTACATACACAATCACGTTACCACATATTGGAGAATTAATAACACAACTAAACAATTCAGATTCATCTTTTCTTGCACAAATTATGAGTAAAACTGAGATAGTGAGTACAGCAAATTCATCGACAGACGCCAATAGATCCAACAAATATTTTTACTGAGGATCTGTCATGCTTTAACCTTTTTGAATATTCTGTTCATGTATTCTGTCTGCTAACATTTTATTTTGAGACAATAAAACTTTAAAATCTGAAGATCTCAGCTTATTATAAAGAACAGTATTCTAATAAAAAGGTATGATAAGCGTCAAATTAAAGTGTCAAAGAGTTGAATATGGCAACAAGTTCCATGGGTCTACTTTCTCTTCTATTCAATCTTGCAAAGAAGAGCAAGAGTGGGAATATTGTGATCCAGCAGCCTCCTCCATATCTAAAACTAGATCATCGCCAGCATGAGTGATGAGTCAAAGATTGAATTGCCTTGTATTTATAACAAATTGCTGAGAAATAGGAACCTTACCAAAAAATCCATTCGCAACTTGGAATGGTGTAAGATGGTGATGCTCAGTTTAAAGTGAACTTGAGCATGCAATGATGATTTATCACTAATAATTAGTAAACAATATGTTATACAATGCATTTACTTTAAAGTAAGTTCTTCTACACTTTTTGTCTTCTTATAACTTCACTCTACCCTTTAGCCACCTTCTTGCCCACTGTTCAGCATTTATTCAAAGATGCAGACAATATATTTCTTTAACCATTCCCCATCGGCCTCCCACAAAACAGACTGAGGAAGTCATAGGAGATGACAACAAAGACCATGAAAGAAAGGAAAACTCCATGGGAGACTCTCCCTTGAAAGCAGGTTTCATGTTTCATTGGAATTCAGAGAGGGTCAGTTATAGGAGAGTAATAAAAGAAAAGAGAAGGGGTAGTTCCCTCTTTTTGTTAGGAAGCAAAAGTGCATAGAGGATAAAAATGGAGTATGCTACCAATCCACGTCAACTTTTCCAGTCTCTCGGGGAATGACAAAAAGGAGCAATCTTTTACTCCTCGTCCATCTGTACCAAATCATGGTAGGCACGTCAAATAATTCATTTATGGAAATAGAGTAATATATTTTCCTCCCCCTTTCTCTTCTCCGTCCGGTAAACCAAAATGTAGTAGGTAATGGGTATGACATAAAACTTCAGGAAAATAGAATGGATGATTAAGAACCTATCACAGTACCCTGGGCCGCTCAAGAGTGATAGACACATCCCCACCATCTCTCGGGCTAGGTGGCGCTTGAATTTGATCCCCTGTCATGCTGAAATAGCAAGATTGATTAGAACCATATTATTATTTCGATATCAAATACTGGAAAGGAAAGTTGAATTTGAAAATGATCAGTTTTGGAAACACAAAAATGGTAAGCTTATAAGGACATGTATCGAGTCTTACAAAATCCGAAATTAACCCCAAGCCAAGACCCAACCAACAGAAAAACTCCATTATTCTCCAATGTTATTCACAGTGCTACAATTTGTAGGCAGTTCTGGGGGGAAAAGTGAGAGAGAGAGAGAGAGAGAAGAAAGAAAGTAAAGCTAAATCAACCACACCTCAAACTGGAACAAGTTGGAGCTGTATTTATTATATTTATCTAATACAAGATAAAAGGTTTGCAGGCAAGAAGAGAATAAAATGTGAAGGACAACAGAATGTTTACCTCTTACCTCTTCAGACCTAGAATATTTACAAGAGAATCAAAGCCAAACAGTTCCAGTTTGGATTCTCTTTGAGGACCGTTGACACTGTGATTGAGCATTGCACCTTCGGAAGCCACATCTGGCTGCATTTTCACTTTAACTTTCCTGATAAATTGTGTAAATCAGAATAATGCATAAAAAATTATAAATGTAAGAGAAACAAAATTCTTGAACACTTCAAGCAAAAAAATAAAAGAAACCCTTAAACCAAAAAAAAAAAAAAAGAAGGAATGTTGACAATATATCCAACTTTGAGATAATAAGTGTTTTAGTGTATGACCATCTCATCTAAAAGCTTAAGTCGTTAGAGAGGGCGGACTTTTATTTACATAATTATTCTCTCCAACACGCCCCTGGTGTGTGAGCCTGATTCTTTTCATGGGCCAAGCACGTGTAAATTTTTTTTGATAATGGCTAGAAATGAGACTCGAACCCACGACCTTTACCTTCTCCGATATCATGTTGAAGTGTATGACCATCTCATCTAAAAGCTTAAGTTGTTAGAGAGAGCACAATTTTATTTAATTGAATATTCTCTTCAACAATAAGAATTCTGAGGATTGAAGAATCTGATAAAAAAAGGTTGACAGCTTACTCCAATAACAGTACCCACAAAAGTTAAACAATCTGTTAAAATCCTACGGAAATCCATAAGGAAGCTTTGAATTAACTAATCTATAAGTTGTAAAGGTTTTCAGACACTAAAGAACGAAAACATCTCATTCAAGAAAGAAATATAAATTCCAAAAAATTTCCCCACTACTAATCCAAAGAAATTGGTAAAGAAACAATCATTCATCCTATAAGCTAAAAGGGACCTACTCAGATAAATTGATTTAGCTCCGCGTGAGAGGGTATTTTTTCCTCTAGAGTCCGAGATCTCTACATAACCATGTAGTATCCCCAAAATGACTGTATGAATCATCTACCAGTTTCAGTATGGAGAGAACCTTAAGCATTGGGAAGTCGACTCCAGGATGTGTAGCAGCGGTCTAAAAAATTAGCAGAAGCAAACATCAACGTAGTTATTCATAATGCACCGCAGAGTTTAACCCCCACCCACCCAGAGGTCACCATATCTCCCTTTAATGATCAAGAAAATGCATAATCGTGATACACACTTCGGAGCTTCAGTTTTATGTGCCACAAATGCTTCAAAGAGTCCTACACTTTCTCCTTCTCAAACTTAATTCTCACAATTTTTCCTTTTGCAAACCCAGTTTCTCAAAGTTCACTGAACGATAATCCAATCTGCTAGACGTCCTCATAATTCATAGTCAACAGGTTAGCCAGCATCCAGTACAGTTCCTTTACATGATTCTTCTATTTATCTCTAGATACAAATAGAAAGCTTGCTCCACACACAACATCTACCATGAAGACCAAGCTTATTTGTCAATTTTTGAAGCCTCAATGAAAATCGTCATAGCATTGAAGGTGAATATAGACTCAAATACCGACTTCTACTTAATACCTTATCTCGACATTCATCCTGAAACGAAGTCAAATCATAAACCTTCCCATGCATGTTAAAATAATCGCATTTTCTGTGAACTCTGACATGTCAAATTATGAATATTCCCTCAATTCAAACAAGTGGGCATAATTTAAAAAGAAAAAACTTAAGCCCAAAATCTATACCAAGAAGTAAGCCTAAATCAAAAGGTGTCCCTTTTTCCCTAAGTTAGTTTATTTGTGAGCCGTCGAACAGACTGCGGAATTTGGTTGTAGATCATAGAGAACCCTGAATGTGAGAAACTATAAACCTCGAAGGGGTCAGAGTAACAACCCACACTAGGTGAATTATATGTTGATGGAAGACAGATAGATATGCAAAAAAGTTGATGATATCATGAAAATAATGTGAGAAACTATATGTTACGGAATAGTAAAAATGTGTGTGTGAGAGAGAGAGAGTACTTGGGATCGGATGATCTGGGATCAATAGAGGACATCTCCAAAACGGCACGATCATTATCATGTGCCACCACTGGACTGTACTTTCGTCCCCGAGCAGCTGCACCTGATGATGCCAACTCATTTTCATCCTCTATTTCTCCTCCTCCACCCTCCATTTTCTCCTTTGAATGCATTCAATTCCAACAACGCCTCAATCTTCTACATATTTTATGATGATTCAGATCTGATGACAGAGCGATCTCACAATTCAAATAACAGAGGTTGAATATTATTTGTATTTGTATTTAAGAGAGAGAGAGAAATGTATTGCAAGATAAGGGCGGGTGGGCAGGTTCCCTTGAACAGAGAAAGGGAAACAGAAAAAGGTGTACCTTAATGGAGCAGTAGCTATTCTTAACCGAGTTTGTTAATTCACGCGTAAATTGACAAAAGCGTGCGGTGTGCGTGCGCCTCAAGGACCCAACCCCCTCTTAACCTGCTGGGGGTTTTCGACGGCACGAGGTTTTTTCGGACGGTGAAACTTGAAACTCTCGTGGACAGTGAAATTATTATATTAAATAAAAATTCTTTCGTACCGAAAATACAGGAAAATATAGTTGTCACCCATTGCAGTTAGGGCTGTTCACGGTTTTGGTTAAAACCAAAATCAAATCGAAAATTTAACCAAATCGAATAAAAAACTCAATATTTGGTCTGATTTGGTTTTAAATTTTAAAAACCGATAATATTTGGTTTGTTATGGTTCTATTAAAAAATAACCGAATAAATAACCGAACCAAACCGATAAATTATATACATAAATTTTATAATTATTTATATGTATAATATTAGTTTTTCATAAATAATTATAAATATTTTATACCTTTTAATCATTAATTTGATTTTTGATCTACTTATTTCACATGATTGTTTAAGGAGAAAAGAACAACTCTGTAGTCGAGACCCTAGCCTTGGGGTTAGGGTCTGAAGTTTGGGATCATTACATAAAGTTTTTTTAATAAAATGGGAGAATTGAGGGCAAAATGCAAGTACTGCCCCAAAGTTTAGGATCATTACACAAAGTTTTTTATTTCATATATTTTTATTTTTATTTTTATTTTAGGTAGTCTTTATATTTAATTTATAATATGTATGTTTGTAACAACAACTAAAAGCTCTTACGCTCTACTTTATTTCTAGGTATGTGTATTAAGATGACAAAAATGGTGCAGCCACTACTAAGTTAGTTTTTAGCTGTATATGTAATAGTTTAGCAACTTTGGATAACTTGAGTGCTACACTATCACTAATAGTGAAAATGTTTCTATGATATCTGTTCCACCTTAAACTATAAATAAAAGTTATCGTTTGAATAAAAAAAAGACATGTTTTTTTCAACTTTTTAATGTTTTACTGATAAGTCTCATGGCTGCTAGTCATAAACCGAAAAATTGAATCAAACCGAACCAAACCGACAATAACCAAACCGGTGGTTATTATTTTATTTGGTTTGGTTATGGTTTTAGACATTTAAAAACCGACTAAATTGATTTAGTTATGATTTTAATCAATAACCGACCCAAACCGAACCATGAACACCCCTAATTGCAGTATGGACATTTAAGCAAGTTTTGTTCTCTCACCTTTCATTGAAGAAACTGTCCAAAGAAAAAAAAAATGTATTAAGTATTTGCTCGTTTAAAAAAAATATGGAAAATGGCCAAATATACCCCTCGTTATATTTTGGGTCCAAATATACCCCGCAATTATACTTTGACACAAATATACAACTCATTTTAACGGAGGGACATATGTCATCATCCTATTGGCCTATTTTAAATTATCTCTTAATTAATTAAATCTAACCCATAACCCGATGTTCAATTAAAAAGGAGATAATTTCAGAGACTTCCCCTCAGGTTTAGCTCTATCACACTGACCTCCCTCGTGGTTTACAATATTACGGTGACCTCCCTTATTTATATTTTTTTGTAACAATTCTTTTAAACCATTTATCATAAATAAAAATCAATACAAGATGACAGATTTACCCTTTTAGATATTACTATCTTTTGATTAACCAATTTTATGATTTTTTATGAGTCTCTTTTAGAAATTAAAAAAGAAAACACACCTAATTGTAGATTAGGGCCTTTACCATCTTCATTAGCGGCTACTTTTTACTGCCACAATTAACATAGCCATCAGTTAGAACGGATAGAGAAAAAAGACCCATTAACAATGATCAATAAAAAGCTTTCCAAAGGTCCCATAAAAAACCACGCTGTTTTTAGACACATTAAAAAGGATCATCAAGAAATTTTCTCAAAGATCGTATATAAAACGTGATAGGCCGCAGAGGCAGTCTCAAATATGTGAAATTAGATGAAAAAGTGCTTCTATTAAATAGAATATTTTTTGGTTAGTCTATTAAATAGAATTGAGATAATGAGATCTTATATAACTTGGCAGATAAAAGCTTTGCAGACTCAAAATTCCAAAAGAAAGAAAGCTTCAAAATCCAAACGCATGATAATATGTTTCTGGAATTGCAGACTCTGTATTTTATCTTTCAAAAATTTTGCAACGTCAAATATTGATTATCTAAACTTTTTATGTGAATCGGAAACTGTAACGGGGAAAGTGAAAATGAATTATTGTGTTTTTTTTCTACTTAATCTTTTAAACATTTTTTAAAAACAATCATAAAATTGGATAATCAAAAGATAGTAATAACTAAAAGGGCAAATCAGTCATATTTTTTTAATTTTTATTTATGATAAATGGTTTAAAAGAGTTGTTACAAAAAAATCTATATAAGGGAGGTCACTGTAATATCGTAAACTACGAGAGAGGCCAGTGTGATAGAGGTAAACCTCAGGGGAGGTCTCTGAAATTATCCCATTAAAAAACCCACGCCCATACCTGAAAAATTTGAGTCAAGCTTCTTCAATGGTTGCTTTCTCTCTTTCACTGAAAAATTAATCTGCTTCTTCTCTTTCTATATTTTCGGTGTATATCCAAGAGGCCTCTAAACCTCTTTATATAGGTAGATGCCAATAAATCTGAGTAATGGAGGAAAATAAATATTGGCATTTAACTCTGAATAATGGGTCACTTTTATAGGTAGATGCTAATAAATTTGAGTAATGGAGGAAAATAAATATTGGCATTGAACTCTGAATAATGGGTCACTTATATAGGTAGATGCTAATAAATTTGAGTAATGGAGGAAAATAAATATTGGCATTGAACTCTGAATAATGGGTCACTTAATTCCATAGGTTACAAATCTGCACAATAAACTCCATGGAACAAATCTGGACATATTAAGGTTAGGACATATTTGGATAACTTCTGGTAAAGATGTATTTGGAGAAGTTCGGGTAAGCCCAAAATATCAAAAAATAAATTTTGCAAAACAAGATTTGAATTAGGCCTCACGTATATCTCGCGTCAGGGAGGGGGGTTGAGTTTGGATTCTACACTTTTGCCTACGAAGCCCAATTCTGATGTGCTCGAGGCCACTTTCTTGTTCTAGCCCATTTACTAACCCAATAAAGGACTTCTCATTATAAAGTGGAAAGAAAGACTTTTCACCACCTATGAGGGACATTTTGCATTCATGAAGGATAAAAGAGAAGTGACAGAAAAAGAACCCACAAGAAAACTTTTTCTTTGCATTACTAATAAAGAAATTACTACAAAGGGAATAAATAGTTTTCACAATCCCCCACTAATGCATAGATAAAGAATAAGAATAATTTCTGGGCAAAAGAGGGAATATGTACTTAAATGTCAATATCTTTCGATTTGAATTAACACATAGTGAAATGAGGCAACAACAAATATCTAAAAAGTGAAGTACTCTTGAACTAATGGACATAAGTTGAGACCCCCACAACACATACTATATCCTTAGTTTTATGCAAACTCCGCGATACTCACAAAGTTCTTTTATGGTCATGCACAGACTTTGTGTCTAATGAGTGCTCTAGAAAGACGGCCCAAGTCTTTCATAAACGACGACCATATCTTTACACTCACGTAGGTGATTCCATCAAGTCTATCTCAACATATACCACCTTAAGGCTATGGAATCATTAAGAACAAATAAGCTCATCCTTATAAACACTACTACATGCCATAGGGATAGGAAATTTAGTGTATATTGATGGCCTATATGGCTTCGTTTGACCACAAACGGGTATCTACCATATTATCTCAATCCATTGGCTTTAGCCCCATCCCTCTTGACGTTTCAAGGATCATCTTCCTTGCTAAACCCTGGTTGGAGGATCCGTTATTACACCTCGTACTTTTGTACGTTGAGTTTTGTTGTAGGCTAATCCACGTAGACTCGGAGAGTGTAATTATTTTTGCGATTAGGAGCAGGGATTCGTGTTGACCTTAAGTATACGAGAGTTTAAAATCATGTTTAGTAGGTATTGGAAGGTTTAGAGACTAGACGAATCGACGAGAATACGTTTCAACAAAAATCAGATTTTTAGGGGCATTGTACGGACCGTATAAAAAGAGGCTATGGGCTAGGGTTATATCACATAAATATGATAATGAGTATATGAAGTATGTTAAAATAATTAAATGAATTGAGAGCAAGAAATTAATTATGTGTGTAATTGGTTGAATATTGGATTATAGCGAGATAAAGAATTAAATAAAGCTATTGAATGAGTGCTAAATCGCACCACTTTTCCACGAGGCTGTAGGAGGAAAAGAAACTCATGACTATGCCTATTGTATGAGTTTGGTGTCAACATTTGTTGAAGAATAATTGTTATGAAAGGATTATGTTTAAGTGGGCCCCAAACCCACTAGAAGAAGGGCAGTAACTTTTTTTTTTTTTTTTGCCATGGGAAAGTCATGCAAACGTAGCAATCTTGTTTAGAAATTTAAATAAGCAACGAAGTGTATTGGTAGTAACGTTACTTACCTTATTAGCAAGCATCGTGGTCTTATTTTTAGATAGTAACATGAAGTTATATTATCAACAACGTCACTTGCAATTTGAGGAAGCAAAAGTGTAATTCTTCTCAAGAACAACATACGGGTTTGCATTCTGGCCAGTTGGTCATAAAGTGAAATACGGACCGTAAAGTGGTATACGGTCCGTAAACTGCCATGTCGTATTTTGTCTTCCAAAGCTGCAACTTTCTGCCAAATGATCAAATGGTTAAATATGACCTGAAATACGGATCGTAAAGTGGTTTACGGCCCGTAAACCGTGATCGTAAATCACCATGTTTCAACCTGAGTTTCTGGTTCTGATATGATTAAACACGACCATGAAGGACGGTCCGTAAACTGGAATACGGACCGTAAACCAAGTTTACGACTACTGTGCTGTTCATTTAAGATCAGATTTTGGGTTATTAAATAAGGGACCATGTTTATTATTTCATTTCCACTTCACACCCCTTCCCTCTAAAACATCTCTCTATATATATTCCACAAGAATTCAAGGATTATTAGTCATCAACAACACAAATCAAGTGAATCAAGTGTAAGGAGACCCATTAAGATCATTCAAGTCAAGAAAATCTTATTGAAGGAAAACTAGGGTTTTTGCTTAAGTGGGGTATTTCGACCAGGGCTCGTTCCTACAACATCTAAGGTAAGATTTATGGTATTTATATGTTGTTTAAGGTATTTGAGAATCAAAATGCTTGGACATTAGATGAGTATAGGAAAATGGGTCATGAATGATGAATAGTGACATTTTGAGAAATAGTTTGAATTGAGTTATGAGTCTTGATGTATTGTGATGTAAATGTGTTATAAATGATGTTGAGAACATGAGATGAGCAATGTACGTGAATGGACATAGTTGTGTGTTATAGCCATGGATATGAGTAATTGAAAGTAAGTCTAGAAATGTGGATAATGTGGGTGAATAATGATTATTGTTATGGTATTGTGAATGCACTATTGACGTTTGGGAGTTGAGATACGCTATGGAGGAATGTCGTATAAATAAAGAAGATGCTGTTCGATTTTCTCTAGCTTTAGCCATGTGTGCTAGTTGTCGATTCTAACGATAGTATGACTTTAATGAAGGTAGAAACGCTAGCATTGGAGGAGAAAGCGCAAGTGGTAAATAGTTGAACAGAAAGGTATGTAAGGTTAACCCTTCTTTCATAAGGCATGGTTCTTTGGCCAAACATCTAAATCTGCCATAAGTCTATGAGGTCTCATAAACGATTCGATCTTCCGAGCCATTAAGCTCACGATTCTTGATATGCTACGATTGTACTAAGTTCCTCGTATGACGAGTAAGCCTATAAAGATAAGTGTGATGAATTATGGTAATAGCGATAATGGTATTGATGACGACTATAATGGTAATAGCGATGATGATGATGATAACGATGACGATGATGATAGTAATGATAACAGTAAAGATGCTTATGAGCTATATGTATGTATGCCCTTGTATGGCTACTATGAAACACTGAGCTTATATGGTCGGGTAGTATATGTATAGAGGTATATGTATGTATGTTTACGTAACGCGCGCACACCACTGCAGTTGGGTATGGATGACACTGAGCCTTGGTAGGGCCAGGTACGTGTAACACTTGTTGACACCCAATTTTGTCCCGCCTCTCCTCCGAAATGCCTATTTACACTTCTAATATTTTTGGGAAAAAAAAAATAAACTAAAAAATATATATTTATTAGCCTCTTATCAATACCGGCGTCTCATTATTCCATTACATTTACTAGCCATTATTATTATTATTATTATTATTATTATTATTATTATTATTATTCACAATTTTTTATCATTTCGGCATTTTACTAGCTTACGCACACGCATCGCATTTATCTTTGCATAATTAAATAATAGTGTTTATTTATTGTGGTCTTTCGAAATATTATTGAACGGCTATCACGACCTCGTATAATTTTATTTTCTACATGAGCACTAATAACTACATATTTTATATTTTTAGCACACTTAGTATATAATTAAAATGGATCTTTTGTTTAAATTTAGGAGCCACACTATTTCTTTCACTCAGCCCATATTTTTAATTCATCTGGCCCCTAGTCAAAGCCCAATCAACAACATTATTTTCGGACTAGCCCATTATCACTTAAAATAAAATCTAGCCCATTCATTTAATACCAGTCCAAAAGAAATTGACCCAGCCCAAAAATTTTCGGATCCGACCCGGACGGCCCATTCCCTTCCTAAACCTAAACCCCCCCTCCTTTTCTTTTCTTTCCCTTTTCCTCTTCATCGCCGCATTCCCCATCCTCTCTCTTCTCCCCTTTTCCGCCGCTTCTTCGCTCCTCCTCTCTTTCGCCTCTTCTCCGCTCCCCCCCACTTGTTCCTGTTCCCCACCACCGCCGCCTACACCCGCTCCCACTTCCCTCTGTTCCCCACTTTCCCCTGTTCCCCGCTCCTCTCTCCTTTTTCTTCGACTCAAACGAGCCAAAACCCTATAAATGGTCGCGGCTTGAAATCGTTTAGAAAAGGTTCTGGAATGGCAGGAAATCCCCTAAGAATCACAGCTCTTGAACCCCAAAAACCCCCCTATTTTGTAGTTTTTTTTTTCGAATCACAGAATCCCCTGAAAAATTAAGATTCTGAAACAAATTTTTGAAACCCTGAAAATCTCTAAGATATAAGTTCTTTTAGTCGCCTATAATTCCCTGAAACACGATTTCTGTTAGCGGTTATGATCTCGTTTTGTTGTCGACTCAAAATACCACATCAATTTTGTTTTTGTTCACCTTGGTGTTGTTGTGAATCTTAGCACCTCGGATTTGGTAGTGTTCGAGTGTAGATCAAAGACTTAAAATCCCGTTCGCTGCACGACAAAAAGGTAAATCTTAATACGTCTCTTACTTTCGGTCTTTAGTTTTTGCTCTAGTTAGCTAACTATGTAGTTTCCCCGTCGTCGTTTGTTTGTTGATGTTTGGATGCTGTTAGGATAGGATGTTGATTACTAAAAATGAATTTGAAAGATGTACATCGTAGTTTTGGGTTGCTTAGACTGAATTCTCAGGAGTTAGAACCTATTCAAAGTTGAATATACATAGGATATACGGTGGGTGTCAAGGTAAAGGGGAGGTATGCATTCGATATACATCTAATATACACATCATGATGCATATACTTTAGGTATATTGTGTATATGATTAAAAACAGGTCGGCACTGTCCCTCTTTCACTCTGTTTATTCGAGATATCTACTCTGACATGAACTAAATCTGCTTGGGTTAGATACGACGGAATGATTGCATGATATGTCAACGTTGTTCGCTGATTCGATTTGGTCTCTAATTTGACATAGTCATGTTTGTTTGGGCCTGTTTAGATTAGCTTATTCATTTGTTGGTTATCACTCAAGGTGATTTTGGCGTTTAAGTCAGTGTATTCTTCAATCCAAACTCATTTTTTTACTCAATTCATGAAATTTGATATCTATGTGACTATTGTTTTTATGGTCTATCCATCTATTTAACTTATGCCTAAGTGATAGTCGGGTGTTAGCTTAGTGATTAATTGGATTCTGTTGGTATTCGTTAGTCACTAAGCATTTCTTAGTAATTTATGTATGTTCAGTGTTAATCAGATATGGTCCAGCCGACTATCTGTAAGTGTGACATTCATCATATTAAGTTGTCAGGTTAGCTTGATAACTATGCATATGGGGCTGTTTGGTTGGCTTAATATGATGCCTAGTGCAACTTTATTGACTTCTGGCAGATTAGTCTGTTAACGGGCCCTTTATATATTTTGTTGGATATGTTTCTCTATTTCTCTGTTTGTTGATATGTTTCTCTGCTTGATTTATAAATTAGTCAGTTTTATGAGTTTTAAGTCAACATTTGATCAACATTAGCCTTTTTCTTATAATTTAGTTTAGAAATCATACTTGCAATATTGTTATCTGGTTTGTATGCATTAGTTGATTTAGCCTGCTTTAGTCATTGCTTCAACCTAACCTGAGCTAAGACAAATTTACATAATCATTGGCATTCCTATAAGTTCTATTTAAAGTGCAAACTGTCCTAAGAAGCTGTTTAGTCCACAGCCTGTTTGAACATGATCCATGCCTAGCTTAGTCAGTCACATACCTTAATAAATCTGTTGCTTGATTCATGTCGTGTTTTAGCCTGTTGATTCAAAGTAAGATGTTTTCTTGGATACTTCGACTATCTCTAATATGCATTTAATTAAGAGAAGGTTCATGTGTTAGTGTTTTGTATATGATATTATTCAGCTTTGGCCTATGTTGAAATACTGTTTGGTTTCCTGCTATAGTATCAATAATTTCAACAGCAAATATGTTGTTCTTAAAATGTGTTGCTGTTTGGTTTGCTGTTACAATATCACAAATCTTAACAGCAAAAATGTGCTATCAAGACTCTTATGCCGATGCCAAAGCCCCTGCTTAATTTGTTCGATCAAGTGTATAACAATCCCTGTATATGCTTGGCTACATGCTCTTGTGTTACCTTCTACTGAATTTGAAATTACTCTGCATTCTTGCATATAGTCATTACCCTTAAAAACCTCACATGAACCTGCCTAATGCTTATTTTCTCCAGATGTCCTGTCCAAAACTGAAAGTTCTCATTTGTTAATCCATGGCTGGAAAACATCCCTTTTGCTTTTGTCGATAAGTGTTATTTCCCATTTTATCTGGTTTTCTTTATCTTCCCCAATTAAAGGTCACTATTACTATCAATACGACATGCACAAAGCTAAAAATTATGAATGTATAATAGTTGAAGATCACTGCTAGTGGTGTAAAAAAAAATAAAAAATCAAATATCGTAATCGTTTTTATTTGTCGCATCCGCTGATTTTTAGTTAGGAAGGTTAGATTCAGTCCAATTTCATTTCAATTTGGTCAGGTTCATTTCCGAATTCATGTGTAATAGGTATTCCTATCGGTGAAGTATATATATATATATACACACATAATCTACTGATTTACTTTGAATTTCTATGTTACGTGTTTAACTTTATTCATCGAGTATATACTAAGCCTTTTCCTTTCATTTTATGCATGATCATCGCATACGAGTCCGAGAGACTCGTTCTTCTCCTGCATTCGTTGTTGGGCTAAAGCCCAACGAAATCTTCTCGAGTCATCTCCAAATCAGCCCCTGTCCATAGCAAAAAATGGAAAAAATAAATGCTGGGCCAAGGCCCAACAGGCATGAACAGTGCGCAGCAGTTTACAAATGAGCTGAGTTCATTCTCCCCAAGTGCAGCTATGGATCACAGTGGCCCATAACGGGCAGGCCCATTTGACATTAGCCAGCCCTTTTATTTTATTTTTGTGCCTTTAACTTGTATTATGTGACTAACTTTTTATTTTGTTTTATTTTCTTAATTTAGGTGAACCTTAGCAAATTTAGTGGGTTAGTCTTAGTTATGGGTAGTTAATTTAAGAGAAACTAACAATTAATTTCATAAATTATTCTCTTCTTTTCATGCTTTTATTTTATTTGAAATAATCGATTTGCAAAATGACATGACTATATATTTTAAGTAAAGGGAATCACATTTTATCATAAACGTTTCAAAACGTCACTAATATGCAAATATAAGTTCAAATACATTCTATGAATAATTTTTTAAAGTTTATCCAATAATATACTTCTTTTAGCCAAGTATAGTTAATATAAAAGAACGAAAACTCATACCCTATCCATCACATTTTAAAGAAAATAAGTTTAGGTATTTTTACATCACCATATTGATATAATACAAAATTTTGTCTAAAGTTCACATTTTGCTATAGCGAGTTGTTATATTTTTGCAAGTCTTATTTTCAAGAACATTATTACATTTTCATTCAAGGTTTTAGCATGTCCAAGTGTTATTTTAAATAGCCTTTAAAATCTTCTTTTATGCAATACATCATATTTTCTACAAGTATTATTTCAAACGACATCATTATTACTTTCATTTAAAGTCTTAGCCATATTTATAAGTCCTATTTTAAAAAAAATTAGCATTTTAAGTTTTCTTTTATATTATATTTTCAGTAAATCTTATTTTCACTAATATTATTTTCCTTTTAAAATTTTAGCAACATTTGTGAACCATTTTAAAATTTAAACATTATATTTTACTCTTAATTAATTAACCTAAGTTGGTCGGATAACCGTAAGTTAACGGATTCTAAAGGATGCCTAACCCCTTCCCTTTAGGATAATATAGAGCCCTTACCTAGAATCATCCTGGTTAAGCAGACTATTAACGGAGGTTTAGTTTTAACTTTACCTTAGTTAACATTTAGGTGTCCTAATTCACCATTAAATTAATTAGGTGGCGACTCCTTAAAACAAACAAAAATAGGAATCACCAAAATGTTGTACTCCTAATTCAACCCGGTTAAAATGGGGTATGACAACACTGAGCCTTGGTTGGCCAGGTATGTATGATCACCGAGCCTAGCTATGGTCGGGTACGTGAAACACCGACCTTCGGGGTCGGGTATGTTATGTAAATGCTATGTATATGATATGATTATGTATATTATATGGATAAGTATGAAAACGAATATGATATGAATGTGAATAAGGGCATGTATACGAATACGAGCACAAATATGGTACGGGTACTATTATGGAATACGGATAACAATGTATGTACACAAATACGTTTTAGCAATGGAAAATTCCTACGAAAGGCAAGTAAGTGCATATGACGATGATATTGCCATCTCCCATCCGATGCTATTTCTTATGTTGCTATTTATGCTTCTATATTGATATTGATCATGCTTTACATACTCAGTACATTCTTGGTACTGATGTCCTTTTATTTGTGGACGCTGCGTCATGCCCGCAGGTGCACAGGGAGACAGGCTTGATCCATAGCTGCTTACTCAGAGATTACATAGCAGAGCTCCATTTCATTCGGAGCTATAGCTTTTGGGTACTTATTCTTTTGTGTACATAATTATGGGCATAGCGGGGTCCTGTCCCGCTCATGTGATATGTTATACTCTTCTTAGAGGCTCGTAGTCACGTGTATATGGTTAGATATGTCTGGCCTTGTCGGCCTATATTTTGTATATCATTTGACAGCCTTGTCGGCTCATGTACGTTGATGTGGCATAGATGCCGAATATAGTATAAAGGCATTGTCGCCCAATGGGACTAGTGTGATTGATGAATAGAAATATATGTTAACTTATGTGGCTCACCTAGATGTAAGCATAAGTGTAAGTTAAGGGGTGCCCGGGTGGGCTAGCACCAGGTGCTCGTCGCGGCCCTCTAGACGGGTCGTGACAAAAGTGGTATCAGAGCAGTTCAGTCCTAGGGTGTGTTTACGAGTCGTGTCTAGTAGAGTCTTGGTTATGGGTGTGTTGTGCGCCACACTTATAAACAAGAAGCTGCAGATATTATAGGAATGAATGACCTTCTTTCTTCGTAAGAATCGTGCGATAGAGCTATGATGTAAGAAATTCTTGTTCCTTAATCGTGTGTTGTGTGTTTCAGAAATGCCTGTAAAGAGAAAGGCTACAGCATCCCAAAAGAGCAAAACGGTGGCAGAAAAGCGGGCTGAAAGAGCACCGCCACCGGTAGTAGAGGAAAGTGAGTCCGAGAGTGCGGCTCAATCCAGTCCTCCCGTTCAGTGCCTATATTAAAGGAGCGTGAGGGAGCCTCAGCCCCAGCTCCAGCACCTCCAGCGCCTCCACCGAGGCCTTTTATGGTTTCTAACTACTCCGCATACTCCAATTTCCCTTAGGCTACTCTAGCTTCTTATCTGTCTCTTATGCCTGAATTTGTAGGACTCTTAATATTCTTCCCAGGGGGTCACCCATCCTAGTATTTCTCTCACCCCAGCACGCTTAACCTTGGAGTGCTAATGGGATCCGGTGCGTTAGTGCTGGTATAATCGCATACACCTTACTGCGTGACCTTCCTCACATAACCTAAAGCAAGTTGAAGTTTTAACAGATTCCAAAACATTCTCGTCCGACTCGTCCGACTAAGCAAATGCTATTTTGGCCTTTGAAATCCTCAATAATCACCTTCAATCTGCATGTATGACTACTTTTCATCCTAGCTTTCAAGATTCCCAATGGTGGCGAAGGCATCTTGATTGCAGTTACTTCCAAATACTTAAGTCACTGATCCCCTTTAGGATTTTCGTTCATCACTATTCAGTATTACCCTGAAGTAAATACATACGCACATAGGAAGTTCCAATAAGAACACATATACCTGTAGCCGATCGGTCCTTAGCCTGATCTGGTAGGCTATAGAGTGAAGTGTGCTCTTCATCCTTGTCTTCCCACCGTCTACTAGTCTGGCCTAACATAATGCTGAAACGTAAGGAAAATCTAGATGTGCCAACTTTGTACTTCCTCAATTACGTCTTCATCCACAGGAGTCTCGTGACCCTTAAACGGGTCTTTGTCATATGATTTCTCAGTCGGGTCTCCTCCTACTGGAGCCACATCCTCCGATGGGTCCGCCTCAATGGAATAACTGATGCTCTTTCTTATACCTCTTGACATCCTCGATCCTGAGTCGACGGGCGATACAGGTCTCATGTCCCCCTTCGGAGCCTCACTTACGCTCCCATTAACTGAACTTGTCCTCTTCTCCAATACAATCCTGCAATTTAACAAAAATCGTACCAAGAACGAGCTTTCCTATCGTTGGCTCTACTGCACGATCTATGATCAGAAAGAAAGATGACGTCCTAAATGTCCTGTAGCTTCCTGTTTATATATGTGGTGCACAACACACCGATAAACAAGACTCTACTAGACACGGTCTGTAGACACTCCGAGGATGAACTGCTCTGATACCACTTTTGTCACGACCCAAACCGATGGGCCTTGACTAGTGCCTGAGCTGGGCACCCGCATATGACCCGCTAGCTATAATCAGACTGAAACTGAAAAAAATATGACACTCTGTAAAAGCATGCTGTGAACTCATCATATCATACATCAGAAAGAACCTGTCTGCTGAGAAGTCACAGTTAACCAAAACATAACAAATATGCAAGTCGACAAGGCTGCCGCTATACACGGGGACGTCCAAGACGAACTACATCGATATAGCTGACCAAACCGTATATACACAACCCACATATGTCTACAGACCTCGAAGAGTGTAACAAAGTCTATGTCAAAAGAGTCATTACCAAAATAACTCAAGCTCCGGAACAATGGAGCTCTCCAAGCAGCTGGGCAGAAGTCCTAAGCTATAGCATCACCAAACTGAGAGTCTGTACCTGCGGGCATGAAACGTAGCCCCCGAAGAAAGGGGATCAGTACGGAAAGTATACTGAGTATGTAAAGCATGAAGTACAATAATGAAGATCATGTCTGAGTAGAAGATGACAGGAGACAAGTATGATAGTCAAGGATACCAATGCATCTGTGCCTTATGAGATGAGAGTCATGCATATATATAATCCCGGCCCTCTAGTGAGGGACTCGGTGAAATCATCATATGTATACCATACCCGGCCCTCTAGTGAGGGACTCGGTGAAATCATCATATATATACCGTACTCGGCCCTCTAGTGAGGGACTCGGTGAAATCATCATATATATACCGTACCCGGCCCTCTAGTGAGGGACTCGGTGAAATCATCATATATATACTGTACCCGGCCCTCTTGTGAGGGACTCGGTGAACAATGCAATGAAACTGTGCACGAATACGTACCCGACCCGGGACTCGGTGAATGATATATTAACGGTATGCACGAGTAGAATATCATGAGAAACCATATGCAAGTTAAATCATCATCTGAGACTCAATAGAATAATTAGAATAAACCAACACTGGAGAATCAAAGACAATTATCATGTCAAGTACCACTGAGAATTAGAGTTCATTAGAGTCATGTATGTTCGTCGTTCGCTCACTTTACGTAGTTCATGCCAAAAAGAAAGAAGGGGTAAATTTACATACACCTTGGAGCCTTTAGAGGTAGAGTCATCATCAATGAGTAAAATTGAGAACATCTAGAAGTAGCTCCACATTTTCATATTTGCTTTGAAATCATAAACACAAAATCCTTATTATCTCTGTCACCATCATAAAATCATTCTTATCCTAGACATCATGAGAAGCTTTAAGAACCATGGACTTTTAGTTTTTGAAAACAAGAAGGTTACGGAAACATTTATGAAATCATACCATAGGAATCATGCTTTTGAAAGAAAGGGACGAGCCTAATCATACCTGTTCCACCTCCTATTGGCTACGCTTATTTGTCCAAGCTCGCAAGTCTACATTTAAGAGGATTTACACAATCGTTAGACTCATCGTTATACGCTTGTCTTAGTCCTTCAAATAAATCCACTTATAATCTGCCGAAATTCGGGCAGCACCTCCCCTGTTTATATGCCTAGCCCGAAATCACAGTACCAACAAAATAACAACTACAATAGCACCAACATCAACAACATCATCATCAATACCAAAATATTCCATAAAACATCCCACGCTATGTTTGTCCAATTTCTCAACCAACAACTTTATTATACAACCATTTCATCACTCTATCTTCGTAAATAAACCAAAAGTAATATTAATAAGGAGATATTCATACCTTATTTTTGTTAAAACAACGATATCTTCAATATCCACCTTGAATCCACCGCAAAAGCATACTAGAATCACATCTATGCGTTTATTCAAGCTTCGATTAATACTCCGTCACTTGAAAATTGCTTACTTTTTGTTTCCTTCTCTCTCTCTCTTCAATTTCTAGAAATTTCTGGGCTAAAATCTGGTGAAAAAAAGAGGGTCTTACCTTTTTTATAAGGGTCAAATTCGGGTCAAATCCGGGGCGGGCTCACTGTAGCAGCAATGTAGCAGGTCGGTACTGTAGCAGTACTGTAGCACGCGTTTCTGCTCTGTCAGCTGAACTTGTAACGTCCATAATTCTCTTACATAAGCCCTTCGACTATCAAAATAATATAAACATATACGTTAGAAACATTGTAAGACCATACTACCCGCACCTGCGTATCTACGAGCCTCTACTAGAGTGCTAGACATAGGGACGGGACAGGACCCCGTTGTGCCCAAAATATACATATATACACAAAAGAATGATCAAAGGAACCTCCGGAACAATGGAGTGCTCTCAAGTCAGCTAACAACTCCTACGAGTCTAGATCAAGCTCACCTCCCTGTCTACCTGTGGGCATGAACACAACATCCAAAGAAAACGGACGTCAGTACGAGCATTGTACTGAGTATGAGAGACATAAATAATAATAATACGTCAATGAGAGAAAGGAAGGATCAAATGAGGAGCAACTGTAACTGACTGACAATTATAAAAGAAATAATGCATGCTGGCTTACTTCATAATCATCATCTTATCATGTATGCATAAATGTATAAGATGCCCATCCATATAGGTACGGTGTGATAATCATTAGCCTGCGTCCAGGCCTCCCGCGTCCAGGGTACCATCTCATGCTGCCCACTAGTGGTGTCTGCTCATGCCATCTAGACATGGTGTATACGCTGCCCGCCTTAGTGGTGTCTGCCCGGCCATATAGGCGCGGTGTAATATCATCAACATGTACTCATCATAATGCATGCTTAGAAACTCAAGATAGCTTCACTTTATCGAGGTGACATAAGGTCGTGAACCCCCGATTCCATTATGGAACATTTATAAGCATTCTGCCTCACCTTGAAGGAAATAGTATATTAGGTGAGTGTATACAATGAACAACGTCATTAACTTGTAGGAACATCATATCATGAACTCTAGAATATTTATACTCAAACTCATCATCATCATTATTGGGCTTATAATATATCTCTCATCTCATATGGCTATTCATGAACATAGACTCTTAATTTTCCAGAATATAGGGGATTCATGGAGAGGAAGGAAAAATCATGCCATAGGATTCATGCCATAGAAAGAAAGGACTAGCCTCACATACCTTTTTCGTTTAACTAATCTATCGCTTGCTTGTTCTCCTTCAATGCCCACGTTTTTACCTTCAAGAGAATTCGTATTAACATTAGCTAATCGATTACTTAAACGTGCTTACGAAAGCTAAAGAAAATTGGGCAGCATTTCCTTTGTTTATACAACTTTCCCCATATTCTATATCAACTCCCAAACATTGATAACAACATTCACAATATTACAAGCAACAATCATCATCCATTTATATTATCCACATTTCACAATTTCACTCCATTTTCTCCATAATCATAATCATAGTTCATTATTGCACTTTTCTCACATATAATACTTATTCCATGTTATAAATGTCGTTCACCACATACTTACAATCACAACATACCAATATTCATAATTCACCCCAAACTACTACTCAATAATGACACTATTCACACATTCATGACTCATTTTCTACCTCCTTCTACAATCCAAGTGTTTCAACTTTTCAATACCTTAAATAACATGTAAATACCATAAAACTCACCTTAGATAGTGTAGGAAAAAGCCTTGAGTTGAAATATTTTTCTTTCACCAAAGCCCTAGTTCACTTCCCATGAAATTTTCTTGCCTTAGGTGAACCCTAGTGAGTTTCTTGCACTTGTTTCCCTTGATTTGATGAAGTTGATCATTAATTTCACTTGGATTCTTGTATATGAGGAGTTTGGAAAGTTCTAGGGAGCTAGTGAGTCGTGGAGAGAGAAAATAAAATGAATTAAATGAACTTGGGATATTCTTTTATAAATGAAGAAGCTGTCCCGACATCATTATACGGACACTTATACGGTATGTATAAATTGATACGGTCTGTATAAGTGACCGTGAAACTGCCCCAATAACCATCCCATTCTGTGTCAATTTGACGGCACATTATACGGTCCGTATAAATTTATACGACCCGTATAAGTGACCGTGAAATCACCCCCTCAAACAACTTCATTCTGTGACCATTATACGACAGGTTATACGGACCGTATAATCGGTCGTATGATCTACCTCTTCTCTGATTTTGGTTCTCGTCATTTCGTTTGACCTCAATTCCTTATGAAGCCTTCTTGATACTTGTTTAACACCTCGTTAACAATCTAAAGGATATTATAACTCTTCTCCAAAATATTACTAAGCTATCATTAATTCGATATTCATAAATTATGTCCGGTACGCAACATATATCTTGCTTTCCTTAACAACTTTCATCTCCTATCTCAAATGTCTCTGAAATCTTATTTAAAATCATCAAATGGTATTTCTTACTTATCAAAACATCATGTACGTCGTGCTCTTTGCTAGCCTATTCACTGTACGTTAACGGGGAATTTTCCAAGGTGTAACATTCTTCCCCCATTTTGGAACATTCATCCTCGAATGTTAAACACTCGGGAATTCTACGAAAATTTTGCCAGAGTTTCCCCTGTAATATGGCACTACCATCCTGTCACAACAACCTATAATAATATTGCCTCACAGGGCCACAACACCATAGCACTATAAATTGGCCACACACGACCAAAACATGAAAAAAAAGCATACATACCTCATAATGTTAGTGTTTCTTCTTGAATCTCTCCTGGGGGTTGGAATAAGTGCGGATATGTGGATTTCATTTTCTCTTCCGCTTCCCAAGTCATTTCTTCTCGGTTGTTGTTTCGCCACAAGACTTTGACTGAAGCTACTTCCTTATTTCGAAGTCTTCGTACTTGCCTGTCTAATATGGCAATGGGCACTTCTTCGTATGCTAGATTTTCTGTCACTTGAACATCATCTATTGGGACAATCCTCATAGGATCTCCAACACACTTGCGGAGCATTGAGACATGGAAGACTGGATGAACTGATTCAAGCTCTGAAAACAAGTCCAATTCGTAGGCTACATGACCCACCTTGCGGATAATTTTATAGGGTCCAATGTATCGAGGACTTAATTTCCCTTTCTTGCCAAATCTCATTACCCCTTTCATTGGTGACACCTTTAAAAATACCCAGTCATCAACCTGAAAATCCAAGTCTCGCCGGCAGTTGTCCGCATAAGATTTTTGGCGACTTTGGGCTGTCAACAATCGATCTCGGATCACCTTGACTTTTTCTACCGCTTGCTGAATCAATTCAGGGCCTATCAGTTGTACTTCTCCTATTTCAAACCATCCAATTGGGGACCTGCACTTCCTTCCATATAAAGATTCATACGGAGCCATTTGGATACTGACATGGTAGCTATTGTTGTATGCGAACTCAATCAGAGGTAAGTGGTCATCCCAGCTACCACCAAAATCTAGTACACATGCTCGTAGCATATCTTCCAAGGTCTGAATATTACGTTCGGCTTGTCCATCGGTCTGCGGATGAAATGTCGTACTAAGTTTTACTTGAGTACCTAGACCTTCTTGAAAAGACTTCCAGAACTTGGCCGTAAATTACGATCCTTTATCTGTGATAATGGATATCGGTATACCATGGAGTCGCACAATCTCTTTGAGATACAACCTCGCATAATCTTCTGCTGAGTATGTGGTTCTGACTGGGAGAAAATGAGCTGCTTTTGTTAATCTGTCCACAATCACCCATATAGAATCATACTTTCCTCGAGAACGAGGTAAACCCACAATAAAATCCATGTTGATCACTTCCCATTTCCAAGTAGGGATTTCCGTTACTTGCAATAATCCTCCTGGTTTTTGATGTTCGATTTTCACTTGTTGGCAATTTGGACATTGAGCTACAAATTCTGCTATGTCTCTCTTCATGCCATCCCACCAATATATCAACTTGAGATCGTGATACATCTTTGTTGCTCCTGGGTGAATAGAATACCGAGAATAATAGGCTTCTTCTAGAATTCGACGGCGCAACTCTGTAACATTCGGAACACATAGCCTGCCTCGGTATCTAAGAATTCCATATGTGAAAATTTCAAACGGAGACTTATCTTTCTCATGAGATGTATCTCTGTAATTACACAAATGAGGATCTTCATACTGATGCTCTTTCACTTCCATATTCAGGGATGATACTGTGGGATCATTAATACCAATCCCTACACTATCCGAATCAATTACACGTACTCCAAGATTAGCCAGTTGGTGGAGCTCATGAATCAATTCTTTATTTTCCGGAGGAACTCCGCATAGGCTGCCTATTGATCGGCGGCTAAGCGCATCAGCTACTACATTTGCTTTTCCGGGGTGGTATTAAATGCTCACATCATAATCTTTCAATAGTTCTAACCACTGCCTCTGCCGCAGATTCAACTCCTTTTGTTTGAAAATGTACTGAAGACTCTTGTGATCTGTATAGATATCGACATGCACACCATACAAGTAATGTCTCCACATTTTTAATGCATGAATGACTGCAGCCAATTCGAGATCGTGAGTCGGGTAGTTCTTTTCATGTTTCCGCAGCTGTCTCGAAGCATAAGTAATGACTCTACCGTGTTGCATTGACACACATCCTAACCCAACACCGAAAGCATCACAGTACACAACATAACCATCTGGCCCTTCTGGAAGTGTTAAGACTGGAGCTGAGGTCAATCTGTCCTTCAACTCTTGGAAGCTGCATTCACAAGCATCATTCCACTGAAACTTAACTGACTTCTGGGTTAGCTTCGTCAATGGGGCTGAAATAGAGGAAAATCCCTGTACGAACATTCTATAGTAACCTGCCAATCCCAAAAACTATGGACTTCTGTAGGCGTCATAGGCCTTGGCCAAGTCTTCACAGCTTTAATTTTCTGAGTGTCGACTCGAATACCACCTGTTACACCCCGTATCTTCGAAGAGCACTTACCAAAGTTGAAACATAAGTACGTTGAGTTAGGGTTAAGTAAACCCACTTTGGAATATAAGGAGCAAGAATTATTAAGTATATTTAATAAGTGAAGGATGTATAAAAGATATACCGGAAGATTTTATAAGGAAATGAGTGGAAAAAATGAAGTAGTGCGACTTTGGAGAAAGAATGGGTAATGTTTTGCGTGAAACATTTTGGTCCAATTTGGGGGACGCATATATCTTAGCATATGAAGTGTTTCAAGATGAAACAAAATCCTAAAATGAAGTTCGTCGAGTCTAGTTTCCAACGCAATAAACCGCTCGTCGATAGGACATCGGAGTAGAGAATTATGGACGTTACAAGTTCAGCCGACAGAGGAGAAACGCGTGCTACTTATAAAAAGGGTAGGAACCTTTTTTTCACCAGATTTTGCTAGAAATTTCCAGAAACTGGAGAGAGAGAGAGAGAGAGAGAGAGAGAGAGAGAGAGAGAGAGAGGGAAACAAAAAGTGAGCAATTTTTAAGCGACGGAGTATTAGTTTAGGTTCGGATAGCGCGTGGTCGTGATTCTAGCATTGTAGTGTGGTGGATTCTAGCATGGATTCAAAGATGATATTGGAGATCTTGCTATTTCAATGAGGATAAGGTATGAATCTTCTTCTAATTACGTTAATACTGGTTTATTCGCGAAGATAAAGTCGTTAAATAATTGTGTAGTAAGTTGGTTAGTTATGGAAGTTGGAAAACAGCGTGTGGGCTGTTTTATGGTACATATTGGTGATGGAAATGATGTTATTGATGTTGGTATTGTTGTTGTTGTTGTTGGCTGCTGAATTGAGATTTTGGGCTAAGCATATAAATAGAGGAGATGCTGCCGAAATTTCGGCAGATTCTAGAAAGATTTATTTGGAGGCTTAGGATAAGTATATAACAACGAGCCTACCAATAGAATGAATGTTTTTATATGTAGATTTCAAGACAGGAGGTAGGTTGGAAAGTCGAGAAGCGAGCCTCCAGGTATGTTAAGGCTAGCCCCTTTCTTTCAAAAGCATGATTCTTACGTTGTGATTCCACATATGTTTCCATAACCTTCTTATTTCCAAGAGTTAAAAACTCATGATTCTTGAAAGCTTCCTATGATACTAAAGATGAGATGTTTTCCATAATGTCTTTATCCTCAAAAGTTAAAGTTTCATGATCCCAAGAGTTTCTTATGACGCTAAAGATGAGTACGCTTTATAAGGATAAAGAAAATGAGATGTTTTCTATGATGCGCATGATGACGATGATTTTGATTCTAGAAGTTCCAAAGCTTATGATTTTAATGCTATTATGAGATTATCGAGTTTATTTCATGATTTCCTTGAATTGCTCATTGTTGTTGGTCTTTCCGCATGAATTGTTCCTTCGAGGTGAGATATATCGATGATGATTATTCCATCATATAAAACGGAGGTTACCGACCTTACGTCACTCCGATAGAGTTGTAGCTTTCACTTGGGCTCTCATGCATGCTTTATAATTATGTATGTATTTTAATAACACCGTGCCTACTTGGTCGGGCAGTATAACACCGTGCCTACATGGCCGAGCAGTATAACACCGTGCCTACATGGACGGGCAGTATAACACTGCGCCGTCCAATAGGCGGCCGGGCAGACACACCATTGCAGTGGGGAGTTTATGATTACCCCGGATGCGGGAGGCCTGGACGAGGGCTAATGACGATCACACCGTGCCTAAATGGCCGGGCAGCATTACACCGTACCTATATGGTGTTTCAAAAGGTAAGGTTAGCATGATATCCGCCATATTATTTCCTTACTCTATGTCGTGCTGTGCTTTACGTCTCTTACTATGATCTTATAATATTATTCATGCCTTGCATACTCAGTACATTGCTCGTACTGTCGTCCCTTCTTGTGGACGTTGCGTTTCATGCCACGCAGGTGTATGCAGATGAGTAGAGGATATTGCTAGAAGATGCTCCAGCTGGATTGGCGAGCTCCATTTCCTTCCGGAGTGTTGCCGAGTCAGAGTATCTATGTTATGGTATCTTGATTGATGATAGAGACTTTGCAGACAGAGTCACGTATATAGCATGTTAGTCTTGTAAGCGGCTCTACAAGCCGACATATCATTATGCATTATGTTACAAATTTCATATGATTATAGATTTTACTTGATTTGAGAACGACGAAAAGAATGTTTTTGAAAAGCTTTCATTATGCATTTCATTTCATGATTTAAGAGTCCAGTGTGGTTATGAACATAACGAGAACCAGCGGGTTCGCTCGGCTCTGAGTAAGGGGTCGGGTTCCCATCATGCCCTAACATTTCCAGCTCAATTAAATCAGCTTTGGTCTGGCGATTGCATATCACAAGTACACAATTTTTATACACCTGTCTAGCTATCACGGGATCACTAACCGGAGTAGATACCTCAAAAGGTTTAATTGGCTCAGGTTTCACCCCAATACAACCAGCAACATACGGAGTAATATAAGACAAGGTAGAACCCACATCTATCAATGCATACACATTATGGGAAAATATGGATAATGTACCTGTAACCACATCCGGGGAGGACTCAAGATCCTGTCGTCCGGCTAAAGCATACACAAGGGGCTGAGTGGCACCTGAAGTAGATGCTCCCCCTCTGCCTCTACCTCGACCTGCTGGAATCTGGGGAGTCTGCCCTACCGGGCGCACTGTAGAGGAACCAGCCGCTGATCCTGTGGGCTGAACCCCAACTCTACCACTCATCGACGGGCAATATCGCATCATGTGCCCAACCTGGCCACAGGCATAGCAAGCATCCGAACCTTGGTGACACTGTCCGGAATGCAATCTACCGCATTGGCTGCATCGCGGTACTGGGGGTCTCCTCTGGCTATAATCTCCTCCAAACTGAGAATCTGTGGCCCTCGAACTCTGACCCTTTCCTGAACGAAAGGAGCGATCAAATCTCCTACCCGTAAATCGAGGAGGTGCATTAGTCACCGACTGACCTGAGTGCCTAGAATGTGTCTGCCTTGATCCCCCTCTATAATCGCTTCCTGCCCCCATAGATCTGGCCCTCTTGCTTTGCCTTCTAAATTCTTGGCATGGGCTTGTATTCGGGAAATATCCATCCCATCTTGCAACGAAGCCGTCAAACAATCCTTGAATAAATGTGGCCCTAAGCCACTCACAAACCTATGTACCCTATCTCCCGTATCGGCCACCATAGTCGGGGCATATCTAGCCAATGAATTAAATTGAAGGCTATATTCCCAGGCACTCATGTTTCCTTATTTCAAATTTAAAAATCTATCCGCTCTAGCTCGGTGGACCTTGGGTGGCAAATAGTGACGGATGAAGGCATCTACAAATTCTTGCCAAACGGGAGGAGGGGCATTCTCCTTTCTTGATGATATCCAATTATTGTACCATCATACTGCCACATCTCGGAGTCTATAAGATGCCAACTCCACAGATTCAGTTTCAGAGGCATGTATAATCTTCAATGTTCTCAACATTTCGTCAATAAAGCCTTGCGGATCTTCATCCGGCTTTGACCCGAAAAACTCCGGAGGATTCAAACTCATGAAGTCACGGGAACTGGTACTCGCTGCCCTATCACTCGGACCCGCACTCTGCCGCTGTGCCTGGGCGGCAACTAACTGTGTCAATAGATGAATGGCCTCGGTCACTTGTTGAACCGAAGCGACTGGTGGAGGAACTGGAGCTGAAGCTCCTCCTTGTTCTTCTACATTGGGCGGGGTGGAGGAAATATTAGATGGGGCCTCATTATGTGACTCGCCCTCTTCTACATTCATTGTCGGCTCTCTTTCTACCTGCCTTTTCATCGTAGTCTTGCCCTTCTAGGCGGCTGTAGCTTTTCCCTTTGGCGGCATTTCTGAAATCATAACACAATATTAAGAGGGGAAAATCTTATAACACAGCTCTATCGCATGATCTCTTACGATGAAAGATGGTCAGTTTTCCTAAATGCCTTGTAGCCTCCTGTTTATTAGTGTAGCGCGCAACACACCATAAACAAGACTATACTAGACACGGCTCGTAGACACTTCCTAGGACTGAACTGCTCTGATACCACTTGTCACACCCTAACCTTGATAGGGCATGATGGTCACCCGACCCTTATTTAGGGCCGAGCGAACCCACTGATTCTTATTACACTCATAATCTCTTTGGACTATTAAATCAAATAAATCGAAATACATAGTAAAGGCTTTCAGAAACATTCCTTACGTTGTTCTCAAGTCAAGTAAAATCTGTAATCATATGAAATTTGCAACATAATGCATAATGGTACATCGGCTTGTAGAGCCGCTTACAAGACTGACAACCCACATACGTGACTCTGTCTGTAAAGTCTCTAACATCAATCAAGAAATCATAACATATATATATGTACTCTGACTCGGCAACACTCTGGAAGGAAATGGAGCTCGCCAATCCCGCTGGAACATCTTCTAGCAATGTCTTCTACTCATCTGTATGTACCTGCGTGGCATGAAACGCAGCCCCCGAAGAAAGGGGGTCAGTACGGAATATGTACTGAGCATGTAAAGCATGAAATACCGTAAAGAGGATCATAACCAAAATGGAGATTTACTAGAAACAAGTATGATTTTTAAAAAATCAATACATATGCCTTTTGAAATGAAAATCATGCATACCATCATCATATACCGTACCCGGCCCATTATGGGACTCGGTGGATAAAATCATATCATCATGTCAACATACTATCATATCATCATGCATATATATACCGTACCCGGCCCTCTAGTGAGGGACTCGGTGGATAAAATCATGTCATCATACTATCATATCCTCATGCATGCATATATATATATATACCGTACCCGACCCTCTAGTGAGGGACTCGGTGAACAATGCAGTGGAGTGCGCACGATAACATACCCGGCCCGGGACTCGGTGAAAGACATATTGAGGCATGCACGAGTAGAGTAGTGAGCAACCATATGCAAATTAAAACATTATCAAAGACTCAATGGAATAATCAAAACGAATTGTCATTTGAGAATCAGGACGATAGTCATATTAGATACCTTTCGGATGTCACTGTGGATTATATCAGAATAGAACTTCTGGATCATATATACATACCAAGATATATCAAAGACTCAATGAAATGATCAAAACGAACTATCATTTGAAATCAAGTCAATTGTCATATCAAATATCTCTCGAATGCCACTCGGAAACATATCAAATAGAACTCCAAAAATCATAGATACGTATCAAAACCATACAAAATAGCTTATGGAAATCAAGAACATTATCCATCCTAGTGTATCTAAGAATAGGAATTTCTTTGGAGTCATATACACATCGTCTGTTTATTTCATAAGGATCATGCCAAAAGAAAGAAAGGGTAAGCCTTACATACCTGTTCAACCTCCTATTAGCTACGCTTATTTGTCCGAGCTCGTAAATCTACATTTGAAGGGATTTATGCTAATATTAGCCTTTTCATCGCACATTTGTACTATATTTCAAATCATACTATTTTATATCCAGCCGAAAATCGGGCAGCATCTCCCCTGTTTATATGCCTAGCCCGAATTCCGATTCAGCAACCAACAACATCAACAACAATACCAATTGTATTAACATCATTTCCAATACCAACGTATGCCATAGAACAGCCCACACACTGGTTTCTAAATTTCTTAACCAACCAATTTGCGGTATAACTATTTAGTAATTTTATTTCCGTAGAGAAGCTGAAATCAATACCAATAACATTAATAACAACATCCTACAAGAAATATATATATATATATATATTTTATCCAAAGTTCTCCTCAAACTCAAACCATAATTCAACAACATCAACAAACGAATTTATATCACTATTTTCTCTGTTTTAATCCGTTAAAACTTTAAATAAACTTGTTAACAATGAAAAGGGATCGTAATCTTACCCCAAGTGTGCAGCCATTACGTCCATCCTCTTTTTCTTGATTGATTTTGAGCTCATATTGAAGACAACGCAGCGTACAACACTTTTCCCTTCATGGGCTTCGGGATTCGGGGCTCAAATTTTGGTCAAAATTAGTTTTTCTTCTCTCCAAGGCTCCTCTTTCTCTTTTTCCAGAATTTTCTGGTGTTTTGGTATGAGAATTGAGGAGAAAAGGGTTGAAGTTTCACTTAAATAAACATGGGTCATGGGCCCAAGTTGGAGATCAAATGAGTCGACGAGAACAAGTCTCGGATAGCTGGACATTATACAGCCAGACATACTGGCCGTATTAAATACGCGGACCGTATGTCCAGCCGTAGGTTCAGCCCAGAGTGGCACACTTCACTGACCAAACTGTCACACCCCAACCTTACTAGGGTGTGATGGGCACCCGACCCCATACTCGGAGCCGAGCAAACCCGCTGACTCTTATTACATACTTAATCTTTTTAGACTCTTACATCAATAAGAAATGAAAAACATAGTAAAGCTTTCAGAATTTTTCCTTTCATTGTACTCAATTCAAATAAAATCTATCATGACATGAAACTCATAACATGAAACAGAATAACACATCGGCTGGTGGAGCCGATTACAATACCAACATTCTATACCCATGACTCTGTCTGCAAAGTCTCTAACTTCGAACAAGACATCATAGCATAGTACTCTGACCCGGCAACACTCCAGGGAAAATGGAGCTTGCCAACTCCGCTGGAACATCTTCTATAATAGCTTCTACTCATCTGGGTGTACCTGCGCGGCATGAAACGCAGCCCCCGAAGAAAGGGGGGTCAGTACGAGCAATGTACTGAGTATGTAAGGCATGAATAGTAACATAGTAAGAGATGTGATTATGAATAATAACAGAATGGAGATATAGAGCATATCATGGGGTAAAAGCGTAACCTATACATCTGAGTACCTCTTAGGCGGGTACCATGCATGCTTAGTGCTGCGGAACGTGCAGCCCAATCTATATATATATATATATATATATATATATATATATATATATATATATATATCATACTTTACTTTCTTTGAAAACATTTCTTTTTCATATATATAGAAAATAGAACATATCATATTGCCGAGGCGTCGGCAGCCGATCCATTTAACCACATATGTCCCGCGTCCGGGATGATATCATGTCATATAATACCAACTGATCAGGTGGATACGCGTATATAACGCTCTGGCCCTCTTTCCCATATACATATGCATGTATCATGTACATATATCAACGTCTATAGCACTCTGGCCCTTTTTCCCATATACATATACGTGTATCATGTACATATATCAGCGTCTATAGCGCTCTGGCCCTTTTTCCCATATTCCCCATATACATATACATATACCATATACATATATCATATAGGCAGCATGCAGGAGAGCCCAAGAAATGCTATAAGTCTATCGGAGTGACGTAAGGTCGGTAACCTCCGATTACATTATGGAATAATCATCATGGCTTTGTCTCACCTGGAAGGAACAATTATTATAGGATGAGACTAGCAACGAATAACAGCGTTACGAGAACATGGAGTAAGATCATAAATCTCATAAGGCGTCGCTGCATAGACATATGCACATAGAACAAGTTTTTAGGACTCGACGGGTACGTACATAAATCGACACCTGAAGGCTCAGAAACAAGTTTCGGGTCAATCCGATTTAGTATAAGAAAATTATGAGCGTTTGAAGTACAAAACCTTCTACGAACGTTTCAGAAGCCATTTTTGGAAAATCATTCTTATCATAGTCATCATAGAAATATGCTCATCCTTGATATCATCATTGTCATTGTGAAACATATCCATCGTTATTGTCATAAGAGCTTACAAAATCATAAACCTCTGTTTTGGTAGGATACAGACACTTTGGAAAAACATTTACGAGTTATCGGGAAGAGAATCATGCCTTGGAATCATAAACATCTAATTTTGAAAACAAGGAGAATATGGAAGCAATTATGAAATCCTCGCATCGGAATCATGCCTTGAAAGAAAGGGACAAGCCTTAACATACCTGCTCCACGTCCTATTAGCTACGCTTAATTGTCCAAGCTCGTTATCGCTAGTCTACATTCAAGAAGATTTACATAATCATTAGATTCATCGTCACACACACTTGCCTTAGTCTTTCAAATAAATTCACTTATGTTCTGCCAAAATTTCGGCAGCATCTCCCCTGTAAATACACCATCCCCGAGAACCTAACTCGGCCAATTTTATCAACAACAATCCGAGAATTCAACTCGGCCAAATTATCAACAACAATATCACCAATAACATCTCCAACTTCAACAATTAATTCAAATGCATTCTAACACTAGCAATTCTTTCTACACAATTCGATGGCATTTCATTTTTATTCAACTCAATCACATATAGTCGAGCTAACACCAATGATCCCACATTTAAGTATTTATCCGAAATCATTCTAACATGATTCAAGAGTACTTCAAACAATTCACATAATATTCACAACAACCCAATCAACATACTACTTCACCCAAAATCTTCCAAATTCCACAAGAACACTAGCAACACATTTCCTTTCTTCCAAATTCATAAACTACACCAACAATCTATACTTTAGCAATATCATTCATACAAATGTAAGAAACCATACTAGTGTCACATTACCTTCTTCAACAATCCCATAATGATCACAACTTCATTTGAAGTTATCAAACCTTCATTTTCATCATGAAATCCACAACTACAACAATCAAAATACTAAATAAAATCAATTCATCTTTTCTACACAACACTATGCCATTCGGCCACCACCCATGTTCACATATTTCATGAATTTCATTCAATTCCACATACTACAACATACACAAACCATTCATAACACATGAAAGAGGAGATTAAACCTTACCTTCCTCCAGTTGTCTTCTCACTCGGCTAGAGTTTACAACTTGCACAACGAATGCTTCACTTGCTCCAACAACTACTCCATGTTGTTAGGGATTTTCCACTTGGTTGAAATACTAGAAGAAAATAATTTTTCTTGCTCAATTTCTATGGCCTCAATATTTGAGCCATGGCTGAACACTACTATATTTCTCTCTTCAAGTTTTTCTTGAGTTGGAAGATAAATATTTGTCTTGCTTTGTAAGAATGTCCACCTATTTATAATTAACGCCAACAAATAAAAGGGTGGACACATGTCCCCTTCTCCAAGCTTCTCCAACTTTCCTTAAATTAAAGATGAATATATCTTAATTTGTCATCACTTTCTATATTTATATACATAGTCCCTCCAAATACCAAATGAAGCCACACGGCCACTTGGCCCATTTATTTCAAGAATTATAAGTTTCCATAATTCACTTTTAACCCCAAACTTTCCTTAATACTTCCATGAGCCACCTTGTGAATTTCCCTTTTTACCCCTAGCCTTTCTTAATATTTCCACATCAATAATTTTCATAAACAACTTGTGCGTTGAAATAACTTTGGGAAAATAGTCTTGTCCTTAACTTACCACGACTTCCTTAAAATATCCGAATGTACGAAATACGGGATATAACACAAACATACGGTCCAGACATACGGTCAGTGAAAAATATACGGACCGTATGTTGGTCCGTATGTTCTGGTCGGGACAGATTGTGAATTAATATAAGGGACCTCTCTCTCATTTCATTTTCACTCCACAAGTCAAGAAACCTCTAGAATATTCTCTCCACTCTTCATCCACAAGAATCCAAAGGAAATTGATGATCAACTTCATCAAACCAACAAGAATTAAGAGTGTGAAACCCATTAAATTCATCCAAGCCAAGAAATCCTAAGAGAAGTGAAATAGGGTTTTGGTGCTAGAAGAGTATATCCATTCAAGGCTTGTTTCTACACTATCTTGTTTCTACACTATATAAGGTAAGTTTCATGGTATTTTCATGATGTTTGAAGTATTGATAAGTTGAAACACTTGGATTGTAGAAGAGTATAGAAAATGGGTCATAAATGAGTGAATAGTGTCATTGTTGAACAATAGTTGGATTGAATTATGAATATTGGTATGTTGTGATTGTAAACATGTTATGAATGACCTATAGACCATGGAATAAGTATTATATATGAGACAATGCGATAATGAGCTATGACCATAATTGTGGAGAAATTGAATGGAAATGGTGAATTGTGGTAAATGTAGATAAATGATGATTGTTGTTTACGGTATTGTGAATTTTGTTATGAACATTTGGGAGTTGATATAGAATATGGGAAAAGTAGTAGAAACAAAGGAAATGCTGCCCAAAATTTTCCCTAAGAAATAGTAACGCGTTCTTATAGTCGATTAACTAACGCTAATGTGAATTCTCTTAAAGGTAGAAACATGGGCATCGAAGGAGAACGAGCGAGCAATAGATTAGTTAAACGTAAAAGGTATGTGAGGCTAGTCCTTTCTTTCTATGGCCTGAATCCGATGGTATGATTCTCCTTTCTCTCCATGAATTCTCTATATATACCAGAAAGTCAAGAGTCTATGATTATGAATAGCTATATGAGATAAGAGATATGTTATGAGTCCAATGATGATGATGGTGAGCTTGAGTCTAAAGATTCTAGAGTTCATGATATGACGTCCCTATAACGCTAATGATGTCGTATGTCGTATACACTCACCTCATACATTATTCCCTTCGAGGTGAGGCAGAATACCATTAAGTCAAGTATGTCATGTATTGTATACACTCACCTTATGTATTGTCCCTTCAAGGTGAGGCAGAGTACCATAAAGTCGATGATGTTATGCATTGTACACACTCACCTTATATACTACCTCCTTCAAGGTGAGGCATAATGCTTGCGAATGCTCCATAATGAAATCGGGGTATCACGACCTAACGTCACCCCGATAAAGTATAGTTGTCCTTGACTCTTCATGCATGTATTACGATGAGCATATTATGATGAGCATATGATGATGATATTACACCGTACCTATATGGTCGGGGAGATATACACACCACTATAGTGGGCAGCTTATACCCCGGATGCGGGAGGCCTGGACGCAAGTTACTTATTATTACACAGTACCTACATGGACGGGCAGCTTATACTTATACATTTATGCATATATGACATGATGACGAGTATGAGTAAGATAGCATGATTTATTTCTTTTATGATTCACAGTCAGTTAAAGATTGCTCCTCATTTGATGCCTCTTCATTTCATTGAAGTTTCATTATTGTTTATACCTCTCATACTCAGCACAATGTTCGTACTGACGTCCGTTTTCTTTGGACGCTATGTTCATACCCACAGGTAGACAGGAAGGTGAGCTTGATCCGGACTCGTTGGAGCCAGTAGCTGATTAGAGAGCACTCCTTTGTTCCGGAGGTGCTTATGATTATTCTTTTGTGTATATTCATGTATATGTATTTTGGGCATGACAGATGTTACACCTTGGAAAAATCCCCGTTAATGTACAGTGAATAGGCTAGCGAGGAAAATGAGGTATATGATGATTTGGGTAAGTAAGAAATAACATTTGATGGTCCTAATCGAGATTCAAAGACATGTGACAAAAAGGAAGAAGTTTGGCAAATAAAGTAAAGGATATGTTATGTGTCGGGTAGGAATTATGAGTGACAAGTTAATGATAGCATAATGATGTCTTAGAGAAGGGTGATAACATCCCTTAGATTGGTATTGATGTGGTAAACAAGTGTCAAGAAGGTTCCATAAGGATCGGAGATCAAACGAGTCGACGAGAACGAAAACGGAACAACTAGGCACTATACGGCCAAACATACGGACCGTATAAATTATACTGGCCGTATGTGAGGCTGTATAATTATCCAAGAGGGAGACCACTCTCTGGACCAAATATACAGACACACATACGGTCCGTATAAAATGTACGGACCGTATGTTGGTCCGTATAAGTTGGTCGGGACAGCTTTCAATTTAATATAAGGGACCCTTTCTCATTTCATTTAATTTCCACTCTCAACACTTCAAGAAACCTCTAGAATATTCTCCATCATTCATCCATAAGAATTCAAGGGAAAACCAAGATTAACAACACCAAATCCATGAAAACAAGTGTATGGAACCTAGCGAAAGTTCATCTACACCAAGAAAACTCAAGGTGAGGGAAATAGGGTTTTGGTGCTAGAAGAGTATTTCCATTCAAGGCTTGTTCATCCATCATCTAAGGTAATTTTCATGACCATACCATGTTGTTTAAGCTATTGGAAGGCTAAGTGCTACACCTTGGAAATTTTCCCCGTTAGTGTACAGTGAATAAGCTAGCGAAGGGGCTTGACATATACGATGATTCGATAAGAAGAGATAGCATTTGATGATCGCAATCGAGACTTGAAGATGATAGACGTAAAGAAAGAAGTTTGACGAAAGAAGTATGGGATATGTTATGTATCAGGTAGGAATTATGGACGACGAGCCAATGAGGGCATAATGATGTCTTGGACACATGTAATAACGTCCCTTAGATTGGTATTGAGGTGATAAACAAGTGTGAAGAAGGTTGCATAAGGATCGGAGATCAAACGAGCCGACAAAAAACGAAATCGCTTCAGTTGGCATTATACGGCCAAACATACGGTCCGTTTAAATTATACTGGCCGTATGTTGGACCGTATAATTGGCCAAGAGGAGGATGACACTTTGGAGTAAACATACGGTCACACGTACGACCGTATAAATAGTGCGGACCGTATGTTGGTCCGTATAACATGGTCGGGCCAAATTTCAAGTTTAAGTATAAGGACCCTTTTTCATTTCATTTTCATTCCATTCTCACTCCACACTTCAAGAGACATCTAGAACCCTCTCTACTCTCCCAACTATAAGAATTCAAAGGAAATTAGTGGTCAACTACATGAAACCCACGAAATCAAGTGTAAGAATCACACTAAAGTTCATCCAAATCAAGAAAACCCAAGGGAGGTGAAGTAGGGTTTTGGTGCTAGAGGAGATACTCCACTCAAGACCCATTCAAACATCATCTAAGGTAAGTTTCATGACTAAACCGTGTTGTTTAAGGTATTGGAAGGCTAAGATACTTGAATTGTAGAAAGACATAGTAAATGGGTCATTAATGAGTGAATAGTGTCATGGTTGGATGGTAGTTGGATTGAATCATGAATGTTGGTGTGTTGTGATTATAAATACGTTATAAATGAAATTTAGGCCATGAAATAAGTATGATATATGAGGAAACGCGATAGTAAGCTATAACCATAAATGTGGAAAAATTGAAGAGAAATGGTGGATTGTGGTCAATGTATATAAATGATGATAGTTGATTGCAATATTGTGAATGTTGTTGTGAGCGTTTGGGAGTTGATTTAGATTATGGGAAAAGTAGTATAAACAAAGGAAGTGCTGCCCAATTTTCCCTAGCTTTAGAAAGCCCGTTCTTATAATTGCTTAGCTAATGACGATATAAATTCTCTTGAAGGTAGAACGTGTGCATTAAAGAAGAACAAGCAAGCGATAGATTAGTTAAACGTCAAAGGTATGTAAGGCTTATCCCTTCCTTCAAAGGCATGAATATTTCAAGCTTTCCATGATCCTCCTATATGATGGAACTTATGAGTCCTTAAATATACTAAATTACATACGAGCATGCTAATGATGATAATGAGCTAAAGTATCGAAATCCGATGGTTCATGATACAACGCTAATGATGTCATTATTGTTAACA
Organism: Lycium barbarum; assembly: GCF_019175385.1. Lineage (NCBI taxonomy): Eukaryota > Viridiplantae > Streptophyta > Magnoliopsida > Solanales > Solanaceae > Lycium > Lycium barbarum. The sequence goes on along the minus strand of NC_083339.1, from coordinate 32,362,206 downwards.
CTCACCTTATGCACTATTTCCTTTGAGGTGAGGCAAGATACTCATAAACTTTCATAATATAGTCGGGGGTTACGACCTTACGTCACCCCGACATAGCTATAGTTGCCTTCAAAGTGTAATGTATGCTCCTAACACTAAATGTGAAATGATGCTAAGTCGTGATATGTTTATAAGATGATCAATAATGCTAGCTTATAGTATTCCTATGTTAAGTATGAAAATGCCAAGCTATGATAAGATTGTGATACGTTCATGAAATGTATGAAAGTGATGGGTTATGATTGATTTTGTAATGATATGATTCCACCGTGCCTAGATGGCCGGGCATGTCACCGCTAAGGCGGGCTGCATATGGTTCCACCGTGCCTAGATGGCCGGCATGTCAGCGCTAAGGCGGGCTGCGATGTTACACCGAGCCTAAAGGGCCGGGCATGATCACCATTAGTGGGCGGCATATGATGGTTACCCGGACGTGGGATAACGATGAGGATTGTGATGCGACGAGATATGTGATGTGACGAGATATGTGATGTGATGACACATGTACCATGATTATGTAAAATATGATATATGTACGAAATGTAATTTCTTATGACACTCTTGCAGGTTATATCTTTCTCTTATGGCTCATGGTCCTCCTATTATATTTTTTTCATTCTTGCCATACATACTCAATACAATATTCGTACTGACGTCTGTTTTCTTTGGACGCTGTGTTCATGCCCATAGGTAGACAGGGAGGCGAGCTTGAGCCAGACTCGTAGGAGCTGTTAGCCGATTGAAAGCATTCCTTTGTCCCGGAGGTGCTTGATTATTCTTTTGTGTCTATTTGTATATGTTGGGCTCGACGGGGTCCTGTCCTGTCTATGCGTTTTGTACTTCAGTAGAGGCTCGTAGATACACAGTGTGGGTTATGTGGTCTGACAAGGTCACTATGGTATAATTGTGTATATTATTTTGATAGCCTAAAGGGCTTATGTATATGAAACTATTTATGTTTACAAATAAAACATGACTTTCTTATGATTTGAGAATAAAATCGATAAAAGAGTAGTTAATGAGTATGATGAGTAGTAGAACGAGCGGTGCTCGGTGGTTAGCCCCGGGTACCCGTCGCGGCCCCTAGCTGGGTCGTGACAAAAGTGGTATCAGAGCGGTTCAGTCCTAGGAAGTGTCTACGAGCCGTGTCTAGTAGAGTCTTGTTTATGGTGTGTTGCGCGCCACATCAATAAACAAGTGGCTACAGGGCATTTAGGAAAAATGACCATCTTTCTTCTCATGAGATTGTGCGATAGAGCCGTGTATAAGGTTTTATCCTCCTTAATAGTGTGTTATGATTTCAGAATGCCGCCAAAGGGAAAAGCTACAGCCGTCCAGAAGGGAAAGACTACGGCAAAGAGGCGGGTAGAAAGAGAGCCTCCGATGAATATAGAAGAAGGCGAATCACATAATGAGGCCTTGTCTAACCCTTCTTCTACCCCGCCTAATGTGGAAGAGCAAGGGGGAGCCCCAACTCCAATTCCTCCACTGGTTGCTTCGGGTCAACAAATAACCGAGGCCATCCATTTATTGACACAATTGGTCGCCGTACAGGCACAACGACAAAACGCGAGTTCAAGTGATCGGGCAGCAAGTACCAAAGCCCGTGATTTTATGAGTCTAAATCTTCCGGAGTTCTTCGGGTCAAAGCCGGATGAAGACCCGCAAATTTTCATAGATGAGATGTTGAGGACATTGAAGATTGTCCATGCCTCCGAAATTGAATCCATGGAGTTGGCATCTTATACACTCCGGGATATGGCAGTTTTATGGTACAACAACTTGGTATTATCAAGAGGAGAGAATGCGCCTCCTCCGGTTTGGCAAGAATTCGTGGATGCATTTATTCGTCACTATTTGCCACCCGAGGTCCGCCGAGCTAGAGCCGGAAGTTACACTCAGGGCCATGTCGTCAGGACACAGATGCTTATTATGGTTGTGGACAGACTGGGCATTTGATGCGAGATTGTCCCTCGCAGTATGGTAGAGGTGGGGTTCAGCCCACAGGCTCAGCAGCTGGTTCTTCATCAGTACGCCCGGTAGGGCAGACTTCTCAGATGTCAGCAGGTCGAGGTAGAGGTAGAGGGGCAGCATCTACTTTAGGTGCCACTCAGCCCCGTGTGTATGCTTTAGCTGGACGACAGGATCTTGAGTCCTCCCCGGATGTGGTTACAGGTATGTTGTCTATATTCTCCCGTGATGTGTATGCATTGATAGATCCGGGTTTTACATTCTATTATATTACTCCATATATTGCTGGTTGTATTGGGGTGAAACCTGAGCTAATCAAACCTTTTGAGGTGTTTACTTCGGTTGGTGATCCCGTGATAGCAAGACAAATGTACAAAAATTGTGTGATTGTGGTATGTGATCGCCAGACCAAAGTTGATTTGACTGAGCTGGAAATGATAGATTTTGACGTGATAATGGGTATGGATTGGTTGGCATCGTGTTATGCTAATGCTGACTGCCAAATGAAAGTGGTTCGATTTCGATTTCCGGGAGAGCCCGTGCTTGAATGGCAGGGTAATACAGCATCTCCGAAGGGTAGGTTTATTTCCTACCTTAAGGCAAGAAAGATGATAGCCAAGGGCTATATTTATCATCTAGTTCGGGTCCATGACAGTCAAATTCGCCCACTTTTCAATCAGTTCCGATCGTGAATGAATTCCCAGATGTATTTCCTGACGAACTTCCAGGTCTTCCCCCAGAAAGAGAAATTGATTTTGCTATTGACGTGTTGCCGGATGCCAAGCCTATTTCTATTCCTCCTTATCGAATGGCTCCGACGGAATTAAAAGAGTTAAAGGCACAGTTGAAAGATTTTCTTGAAAAGGGGTTTATTAGACCCAGTTCATCACCGCGGGGAGCACCGGTCTTGTTTGTGAGAAAGAAAGACGGTTTTCTATGAATGTGTATTGATTATAGGCAATTGAACGAAGTGATGATAAATAACAAATATCCTCTTCCAAGGATTGATGACTTATTCGATCAACTGCAAGGTGCCAAGTGGTTTTCTAAAATAGATTTGAGGTCGGGTTACCATCAAGTGAGGGTTAGAGAAGAGGATATTCCCAAGACAGCCTTCAGAACGAGATATGGCCACTATGAATTCCGAGTGATGTCGTTTGGGCTGACTAATGCTCCGGCCGTGTTTATGAATTTGATGAACAATGTATTCAGGCCTCTCTTGGACTTATTTGTAATAGTATTTATTGATGATATTCTGGTATATTATCGCACGGAATCAGAACATGCAGATCATTTGCGAATTGTTCTTGGCATTCTTCGAGCCCGAGAATTGTATGCAAAATTTTTAAAGTGCGAGTTTTGGCTGAATTCTGTGACATTTCTGGGCCATGTTATTTCAGATGATGGTATTCGAGTTGACACTCAGAAAATTAAAGCTGTGAAGACTTGGCCAAGGCCTACGACGCCTACAGAAGTTCGTAGTTTTCTGGGATTGGCAGGTTATTACAGAAGATTCGTAGAGGGCTTTTCATCTATTTCAGCCCCATTGATGAAGCTAACCCAGAAGACAGCCAAATTTCAGTGGAATGATGCTTGTGAGCGCAGTTTCCAAGAGTTGAAAGGTAGATTGACCTCAGCTCCGGTCTTAACACTTCCAGAAGGGTCAGATGGCTACGTGGTATATTGTGATGCTTCCGGTGTCGGATTAGGATGCGTATTGATACAACATGGTAAAGTTATTGCATATGCTTCGAGACAATTACAGAAACATGAAAAGAATTACCCAACTTATGATCTCGAATTGGCTGCAGTTATTCATGCCTTAAAAATATGGAGGCATTATTTGTATGGTGTGCATGTCGATATTTATAAAGATCACAAAAGTCTTCAATACATTTTCAAGCAAAAGGAGTTGAACCTGCGACAGAGGCGATGGTTAGAATTGTTGATAGATTATGATGTGAACATTTTTTACCACCCCGGAAAAACAAATGTAGTAGCCGATGCGCTTAGCCGCCGATCAATGGGCAGTTTATGTGAAGTCCCTCCGGAAAAGAAAGAGATGGTTCATGAGCTCCGCCAACTAGCTAATCTTGGAGTGCGTGTAATTGATTCAGGTAATGCAGGGATTGGCATTGATGATCCCACAGTCTCGTCCTTGAACACGGAAGTGAAAGAGCATCAGTATGAAGATCCTAAACTGTGTCGTTACAGGGACACATCTCATGGAAAAGAAAAGTCTTCATTTGAAGTTTCCACGGATAGAATTCTTAGATATCGAGGCAGGCTATGTGTGCCGAAGGTAGCAGAGTTGCGCCGATGAATCCTAGAAGAAGCACATTGTTCTCGGTATTCTATTCACCCAGGTGAAACCAAAATGTATCATGATCTCAAGTTAATATATTGGTGGGATGGCATGAAGAGAGACATAGCGGAATTTGTAGCATAGTGTCCAAATTGTCAACAAGTAAAAGTTGAACATCAGAAGCCAGGAGGCTTATTGCAAGCAATAGAAATCCCTACCTGGAAATGGGAAGTAATCAACATGGATTTCATTGTGGGATTACCTCGTTCCCGTGACAAGTATGATTCTATATGGGTGGTCGTGGATAGATTGACGAAAGCAGCCCATTTTCTCCCAGTTAGGACTACATACTCAACCGAAGACTATGCGAGGTTTTATCTCAAGGAAATTGTGTGACTTCATGGTATACCATTATCTATTATGACAGATAGAGGAGCACAATTTACAGCCAAGTTTTGGAAGTCCTTCTAAGAAGGTCTAGGCATTCAAGTGAAGCTTAGCACGGCATTTTATTCGCAGACCGATGGAAAAGTCGAGCGTACTATTCAGACCTTGGAAGATATGCTACGAGCATGTGTGCTGGATTTCGGTGGTAGTTGGGATGACCATTTGCCGCTAATCGAATTCGCATACAACAATAGTTACCATTCCAGCATTCAAATGGCTCCTTATGAGGCTTTATATGGAAGGAAGTGTAGATCCCCAATCGGATGGTTCGAAATAGGGGAAATACAGCTAGTAGGCCCTGAATTGATTCAGCAAGCGGTGAAAAAAGTTAAGGTGATCCGAGATCGATTGCTAACAGCCCAAAGTCGCCAAAAGTCTTATGCGGATAATCGCCGACGAGACTTGGAATTTCAAGTTGATGATTGGGTATTTTTGAAAGTATCGCCAATGAAAGGGGTGATGAGATTTGGCAAGAAAGGGAAGCTAAGTCCTAGATACATTGGACCCTATAGAATTATCCGCAAGGTGGGTCATGTAGCCTACGAATTGGACTTACCCTTGGAGCTTGAATCAGTCCATCCAGTCTTCCATGTTTCGATGCTCCGCAAGTGTGTTAGAGACCCCATGAGAATCGTTCCGATTGATGATGTGCAAATAACAGAAAAGCTAACCTATGAAGAAGTACCTATTGCTATTCTAGACAGGCAACTACGAGGACTTCGGAATAAAGAGGTAGCGTCAGTCAAAGTCTTATGGTGAAACAACAATCGGGAAGAAATGACTAGGGAAGCGGAAGAGAGTATGAAGTCCAAGTACCCGCATTTATTTCAGCCCCCAGGAGAGATCCAAGATGAAACGCCAACGATGTAAGGTATGTATGCTTACTTTTCATGCTTTTGGTCATGTGTGGCCATAGATATGTTGATATTGTGATGTAGCCCTATGAGGAGATGATATTATGGGTTGTTGTGACAGGTTGGTAGTGCCAAATTACAGGGGAAACTCTGGCGAAGGTTTCGTAGAATCCCGAGTGTCTAACATTCGCGGACGAATGTTACAAAAGGGGGGAAGAATGTTACACCTTGGAAATTTTCCCCGTTAGCGTATAGTGAATACGCTAGCGAAGGGGCTTGACATATACGATGATTTGATAAGAAGAGATAGCATTTGATGATCGCAATCGAGACTTGAAGATGATAGACGTAAAGAAAGAAGTTTTGACGAAGGAAGTAAGAGATATGTTATGTATCGGGTAGGAATTATGGACGACGAGCCAATGAGGGCATAATGATGTCTTGGAGACAAGTAATAACGTCCCTTAGATTGGTATTGAGGTGATAAACAAGTGTCAAGAAGGTTCCATAAGGATCGGAGAATAAACGAGCCGACAAAAAACGAAATCGCTTAAGTTGGAATTATACGGCCAAACATACGGTCCGTATAAATTATACTGGAAGTATGTTGGACCGTATAATTGGCCAAGAAGAGGATGACATTCTGGACCAAACATACGGTCACACGTACGGCCGTATAAATAGTACAGACCGTATGTTGGTCCGTATAGCATGGTCGGGCTAGATTTCAAGTTTAAGTATAAGGACCCTTTTTCAATTCATTTTCATTCCATTATCACTCCACACTTCAAGAAACATCTAGAACTGTTACACCTCGGAAAATCATCCGTTGGTACGCAAGTGAATGAACTAGTGAAATACGAGTATCGGGTTAATGATGACTTAAGGGCATTTTGGAAAAGAGTTATAACGTCCCTTAGATTGCTAATGAAGTGTTAAACAAGTGTTAAGAAGGTTCCATAAGTATTGGAGATCAACGAAATGACGAGAACAAGTTCAGTGGACTAGTGAGTTTTACGGCACATTATACAGACCGTATAATGGACCGTAAAACCATCACAGCGAAGATTGCTCACTGGTGCAATTTTACGGTCAATTATACGGACCGTATAAATTTTTACGGCCCGTATAATGAACCGTCAAATGGTCACAGTGAAGGGTGAAGGAAAGGCACGTTTTACGGTCAATTATACGGACCGTGTAACGATTATACGAACCGTATAATGGACCCGACAGATCAGTGAATGGGTTATTTAATAGGGACCAAGTTCATAAAATCATTTCCACATTTCATCCCTTCTCTCTAAAACATCTCTCTACATTTATTACACAAGTTTTCAAGGATTATAAGCCATCAACAACATAAATCAAGTGAATCAAGGGTAAGGAAACCCATTAAAGACCATTCAAGTCAAGAAATCCAAATGGACGAAAACTAGGGTTTTGCTCAAAGTGGAGTATTATCAACTAAAGCTTGTTCCTACAACATCTAAGGTAAGATTCATGATATTCATATGTTGTTTAAGGCATTTGAGAGTTAAAATGCTTGGTCATTAGAAGAGTATAGCAAAATGGGTTATGAATGATGAATAGTGACGTTTTTGAGAAATAGTTTGAATTGAATCATGATTGTTGTTGTGTTGTGACATGAATGTGTTATAAATGACGTTAAGACCATGAAATAGACATTGTATATGAATGGACGAAGTTGGGTGTTGTGACCATGAACATGGACAAATGAAAGTAAATTGAGAAACCTTGATAATGTGAATAATGTGGATGATTAATGGCCATTGATATGATATTATGAATGTATTGTTGACATTTGGGGAGTTGAATTACGATATGGAAAAATGTTGTATAAATAAAGGAGATGTTATCCGATTTTCTCTAGCTTTGGCCATGTGTGTTAGTTATCGATCCTAATGATAGTATGACCTTAATGAAGGTAGAAACGTGAGCACCGAAGGAGTACGTGCAAGTGTAGAATAGTTCGACGAAAAGGTACGTAAGGCTAACCCTTCTTTCATAAGGCATGGCTCTTTGGCCAAATTTCTAAATCCTCTATACGAGTATGTTGTCTTCAAATGATTGATCTTCCGAGCTCGTAAACTCATAATCCTTGATATGTACTACGATTGTAATACGCTCCTCATGTGATGAGTAAGCCTATACGATTAGGTAACGCGCGCACACATCTGCAGATGGTACGGATAACCCTGAAGCCTTGGTAGGGCCAGGTAGATATAACCTTGAGCCTTGGTTGGGCAAGTATGTATGAAACACCGAACCTCTATGGTCGGGTACGCTATGTATGCCTATATATATGTATATGCTATGTATATGACATCATTAAGAGTACGAATATGTTATGAAAATGAGATGTACATGATCATGAGGGTAACCAAGTACGAATATGGGTATATGTATGTGGATACGCAGTAGAAATGGAATGTCTCTATGGAAAGTAAGTAAGTGCCATGATGATGATATTATTGACTCCTCCCCTATGCAACTTCACATGTTATTCATTATGCTTCTATATCGATGTTGATCATGCTTTACATACTCAGTACAATCTTCGTACTGACGTCCTTTTATTTGTGGACGCTGCGTCATGCCCGCAGGTGCACAGGGAGACAGACTTGATCCGTAGCTGCTTTCTCAGAGATTTCATAGCAGAGCTCCATTTCATTCGGAGCCATAGCTTTTGGGTACTTATTCTTTTGTGTATATAATTGTGGGCATAGCGGGGTCCTGTCCCGCTCATGTGATATGTATACTCTTTTTAGAGACTCGTAGACATGTGTATGTGGGTATCTATGTTTGGCCTTGTCGGCCTATGTTTTGTATATCATTTCGTTGGCCTCGCCGGCCTTGTACATTTGATGTGGCATAAATGTCTATGATGTTATCCAAGATGATTGTCGCCTAACGAGACTAATATGATTGATGACTAGAATGTATGACTTGATTTAAGAATCGCCTAGATATTATGTGAATGTGTGTTAAGGGGTGCCCGGGTGGGGTAGCACCGGGTGCTCGTCGCGGCCCCCTAGTCGGGTCGTGACAAAAGTGGTATCAGAGCAGTTCAGTCCTAGGGTGTGTCTACGAGCCGTGTCTTGTAGAGTCTTGGTTATAGGTGTGTTGCGCGCCACACTTATAAACAGGAAGCTGCGGACATTTTAGGAATAAATGACCTTATTTCTTCATAAGAATCGTGCGATAGAGCTATGATGTAAGAAATTCTTGTTCCTTAATGGTGTGTTGTGTATTTCAGAGAATGCCTGTAAAGAGAAAGGCTACAGCGGCCCAAAAGGGCAAGACGGTGGAAGAAAAGCGGGCTGGAAAAGCACCGCCACCGGTAGTAGAAGAAAATGAGGCCAGAGTGCGGCTCAATCCCAGTCCTCCCAGACAGTGCCTGTTACTGAGGAGCGTGGGGGAGCTCCAACTCCTCCCCCGGATGCTTCAGGCCAAGATGTCAAAGAGGCCATACAATTGCTTACACAGTTGGTCGCTGCTCAGAGTCAGCGGCAAGGTACGAGGCAGGGTGACAGGGATGTTAGTGCAAGGGCCCGTGATTTCATTACTTTAAACCCTCCGGAGTTCTTTGGGTCAAAGCCGGAGGAGGATCCTCAGGACTTCATTGATGGTATGTTGAGGACGCTCCGATTGATACACGCTTCAGACACCGAGTCAGTGGAGTTAGCGTCATATAGATTGAGAGATGTCTCGGTCCAATGGTATATGGTTTGGATGGCTTCACGGGGGGCCAATGCACTTCCCCCTGTATGGCAAGAGTTTGTTGATGCTTTTCTCCGACACTATATGCCTCCGGAAGTTTGGCGAGCTAGAGCTGATAAGTTCTTGAATTTGAGGCAAGGTAGCATGAGTGCTCTAGAGTATAGTCTCTGCTTCAATTCCTTGGCTAGGTATGCTTCAGCCATGGTAGCGGATATGGGTGATCGAGTGCACCGGTTTGTGAAAGGCCTAGGGCCACACTTGATGGATAGATGTTTGACTGCGTCCTTTCAGGACGGTATGGATATTGCACGCATTCAGGCCCATGCTCAGAACTTAGAGGAAAGCTTGCAACAGCAAATAAGTGAGCGTGAGCAAGATAGGGGCCATAGCAAGAGGGCAAGATCGTCGGGTGAGTTTAGAGGTGGGCATAGGTAGCAGTTCCCCAGACATTCAGGCTATTCTATGACCAGTGCGCCTCCATGGTTTTCAGGCCAGAGATTTGATAGATCTACTCGTTCAAGGCCGAGTCAGAGTTTCTCAGGGTCTCAGTTTAGAGGTGATTCGGGTCAGGTGAGGCCACCCGTACCACGATGTTCCCAGTGTGGGAAGTTGCATTGGGGTCAGTGCCGATCAGGTTCATATGGTTGCTATTCATGTGGTCAACCAGGCCATATCATGCGTGATTGCCCCTCAGTACATTGTAGAGGTAGGACCCAGCCATCAGGGTCCGTAGCCGGATCTTCAGCATCTGTACGCCCTATGGGGCCAGGTTCACATGCGCCAGCTGGCCATGGTAGAGGCAGAGGGAGAGCTCCCACTTCTAGCGGTCCTCAGCACCGTATTTATGCATTGGCTGGACGCCAAGATCTTGAGTCTTCTCTTGACGTGGTCACAGGTCTATTATCGGTATTCTCTCATGATGTATATGCTTTGATTGATCCGGGCTCCACATTGTCTTATGTTACTCCTTATATTACGGGTCGACTGAAGGTCGGGCCGGAGTCGATTAAACCTTTTGAGGTGTTTACACCCATTGGTGAATCGGTGATAGCTAGCCGAGTGTATAGAGATTGTATAGTTGTGATATGCGACCGCCGTACTATAGTTGACTTGCACGAACTAAAAATGGTAGATTTTGATGTTATTATGGGCATGGATTGGTTGGCTTCTTGTTATGCCAATGTTGATTGTAGAATGAAAATGGTTCGCTTCCAGTTTCCGGGAGAACCAGTTCTAGAATGGAAAGGGAATACGGCATCACAAAAGGGTAGGTTTATTTCCTACCTAAAGGCAAGGAAGATGATCACAAAAGGGTGCATTTATCACCTAGTGCGAGTTCAAGATGTAGAAGCTGAGTCGCCAACTTTTCAGTCAGTTCCTATAGTGAATGAATTTCTGGATGTATTCCCGGAAGAGCTTCCAGGCCTTCCTCCCGAGTGGGAGATCGATTTTGCTATTGATGTGTTGCCGGACACTAAGCCTATATCTATTCCTCCCTATAGAATGGCACCTGCAGAATTGAAAGAGTTGAAGGAGCAATTGAAAGACTTGCTCGAGAAAGGCTTCATTAGGCCTAGTTCATCCCCGTGGGGAGCACATGTATTGTTTGTCCAAAAGAAATATGGCTCTTTGAGAATGTGTATTGATTATCGGCAATTGAATAAAGTAACGATTAAGAACAAATATCCTCTTTCGAGGATCGATGACTTATTTGATCAATTGCAAGGTGCCAAATGGTTTTCAAAGATCGATTTGAGGTCGAGGTATCACCAAGTGAGAGTCAGGGAGAAAGATATCCCTAAGACAGCTTTCAGAACAAGATATGGCCATTTTGAGTTCCGAGTAATGTTGTTTGGGCTAACTAATGCGCCGGCAGTATTTATGGATTTGATGACCAATGTATTCAGGCCTTTTCTGGATCTATTTGTGATTGTATTCATCGATGATATCTTGGTGTATTCTAGATCCGAGGCCGAGCATGCAGATCATTTGCGTATTGTCCTCGGAGTTCTTTGAACTCGAGAGTTGTTTGCGAAATTTTCTCAATGTGAGTTTTGGTTGAACTCAGTATCATTTCTAGGCCATATTGTTGCAACCGATGGTATTTGGGTAGATAGCCAAAAGATTGAGGCCGTGAAGACTTGGCCAAGGCCCACAACTCCTACGGAGGTTCGTAGCTTTCTGGGCTTAGCAGGTTATTACAGGAGATTCGTTGAGGGTTTTTCTTCTATTTTAGCACCACTCACAAAGTTGACCCAGAAATCGGCAAAGTTTCAATGGACAGATGCTTGTGAACGTAGCTTCCGAGAGTTGAAAAATAGGTTGACTTCCGCACCAGTCTTGACACTTCCAGAGGGATTGGAAGGATATGTTGTTTATTGTGATGCCTCAGGTGTTGGGCTAGGCTGTGTATTGATGCAGCACGGTAAAGTGGTTGCATATGCTTCAAGGCAACTGCGGAAAGATGAGCAGAATTATCCGACCCATGATTTAGAATTGGCTGCAGTGGTTCATACATTAAAGATATGGAGACATTATTTATATGGTGTCCATGTGGATATTTATACCGATCTTAAGAGTCTCCAGTATATCTTCAAGCAGAAAGAGTTGAATTTGCGGCAACGACGATGGCTAGAGTTGCTAAAAGACTATGATGTTGATATCTTATATCTCCCCGGAAAGGCAAATGTTGTGGCTGATGCTCCTAGCCGTAGATCGATGGGAAGTCTAAGTGACGTACGACCAGAGAAGAGAGAAATGGCCCGTGAGCTCCAACAGTTAGCTAGCCTAGGAGTCCGAGTAGTGGACTTAGGTAGCAACAGAGCTACTATTCAGAATTCTGCAGTCTCGTCGCTAGTAGTAGAGGTGAAGGAGCGACAATATGAGGATCCCATGCTAATGCAGTACAGAGATACACTTCCTCAGAAAGAGGAGTCATCATTTGATGTTTCAGGAGACGGAGTCCTTCGATGTCGAGGCAGATTATGTGTTCCCGATGTGGCGGGGCTACGCCACCAAATATTGAGAGAAGCTCATTGTTCCCGTTATTCTGTCCACCCCGGAGCAACGAAAATGTATCATGATCTCAAGTCTGTATATTGGTGGAATGGGATGAAGAGAGATGTCGCGGAATTTGTGGCTCAATGTCCTAATTGCCAACAAGTGAAATCGAACACCAAAAGCCGGGCGGATTGCTACAAGCTATGGAAATCCCAACTTGGAAGTGGGAAGTGATTAATATGGATTTCATTACAGGCTTACCCCGTACTCGACGTAAGTATGATTCCATATGGGTGATTATGGATAGACTCACTAAATCAGCTCATTTCTTACCAGTCAGAACGACGTACGTGGCAGAAGATTATGCAAAGATTTACCTTAAAGAGATAGTGAGACTCAATGGTGTTCCAGTATCGATTATCTCAGACAGAGGAACTCAGTTTACAGCTAATTTTTGGACGTCTTTCCAAGAGGGTCTAGGGACCAAAGTGAGCCTTAGCACTGCATTTCACCCACAGACCGATGGGCAAGCCGAACGTACTATTCAGACTCTTGAAGATATGTTACGGGCATGTATGATAGATTTTGGAGGTAGTTGGGATGATCATTTGCCACTCATTGAATTTGCTTACAATAATAGTTATCATTCCAGAATTCAAATGGCACCGTATGAGGCTTTATATGGGCGAAAATGTAGATCCCCAATTGGGTGGTTCGAGGTAGACGAGACTAAATTGGTCAGGCCAGACTTGGTCCAGCAAGCCATAGAGAAAGTCAAGCTCATACAAGATCGGTTGCTAGTGGCTCAAAGTCGCCAAAAGTCCTATGCGGATAATCGTCGAAGGGACTTAGAGTTCCAAATTAAAGATTGGGTATTCTTGAAAGTGTCGCCAATGAAGGGCGTTATGAGATTTGGCAGAAAGGGGAAGCTTAGTCCCCGGTATATAGGGCCTTATGAGATTGTGCGCAAAATCGGCAAAGTGGCCTATGAGTTAGATCTACCTCCAGATTTGGAGTCAGTCCATCCAGTTTTCCATGTCTCGATGCTTCGGAAATGTGTTGGAGATACTACGAGGATCGTTCCAGTAAATGATGTTCAAGTGACAGAAAAGTTAACTTATGATGAAATACCCATTGCCATATTAGATAGGCAAGTACGGAGGCTTAGAAACAAAGAAGTGGCCTCAGTTAAGGTTTTGTGGAGAAATAACAATCGAGAGGAAATGACATGGGAAGCGGAAGAAAATATGCGATCCAAATACCCACATTTATTCCAGCCTTTGGACGAGGGCCAAGATGAGACGTCAAAATCATAAGGTATGTATGATTTCCTTTTTATTCTTTTGGGTCGTGTGTGGCCAAATTTTAAATGCTGTTGTGTTGTGGCCCTGTGAGGCATCGATATTATGGGCTGTTGTGACAGGTTGGTAGTGCCATATTATAGGGGAAACTCTAGCGAAATTTCTGTAGAATCCCCGAGTGCTTAACATTCGAGGAAGAATGTTCTTAAGGGGGGAAGAATGTTACACCTCGGAAAATCTTCCGTTGGTACGCAAGTGAATGAACTAGTGAAATACGAGTATCGGGTTAATGATGACTTAAGGGCATTTTGGGAAAGCGTTATAACGTCCCTTAGATTGCTAATGAAGTGTTAAACAAGTGTTAAGAAGGTTCCATAAGGATTGGAGATCAACGAAGTGACGAGAACAAGTTCAGTGGACTGGTGAGTTTTACGGCACATTATACAAACCGTATAATGGACCGTAAAACCATCACAGCGAAGATTGCTCACTGGTGCAATTTTACGGTCAAATATATGGACCGTATAAATTTTTACGACCCGTATAATGAACCGTCATATGGTCACAGTGAAGGGTGAAGGAAAGGCACGTTTTACGGACCGTATAACGATTATACGGACCGTATAATGGACCCGACAGATCAGTGAATGGGTTATTTAATAGGGACCAAGTTCATAAAATCATTTCCACATTTCATCCCTTCTCTCTAAAACATCTCTCTACATTTATTACACAAGTTTTCAAGGATTATAAGCCATCAACAACATAAATCAAGTGTATCAAGGGTAAGGAAACCCATTAAAGACCATTCAAGTCAAGAAATCCAAATGGACGAAAACTAGGGTTTTGCTCAAAGTGGAGTATTATCAACTAAAGCTTGTTCCTACAACATCTAAGGTAAGATTCATGATATTCATATGTTGTTTAAGGCATTTGAGAGTTAAAATGCTTGGTCATTAGAAGAGTATAGCAAAATGGGTTATGAATGATGAATAGTGACGTTTTTGAGAAATAGTTTGAATTGAATCATGATTGTTGTTGTGTTGTGACATGAATGTGTTATAAATGACGTTAAGACCATGAAATAGACATTGTATATGAATGGACGAAGTTGGGTGTTGTGACCATGAACATGGACAAATGAAAGTAAATTGAGAAACCTTGATAATGTGAATAATGTGGATGATTAATGGCCATTGATATGATATTATGAATGTATTGTTGACATTTGGGGAGTTGAATTACGATAAGGAAAAATGTTGTATAAATAAAAGAGATGTTGTCCGATTTTTTCTAGCTTTGGCCATGTGTGTTAGTTATCGATCCTAATGATAGTATGACCTTAATGAAGGTAGAAACGTGAGCACCGAAGGAGTACGTGCAAGTGTAGAATAGTTCGACGAAAAGGTACGTAAGGCTAACCCTTCTTTCATAAGGCATGGTTCTTTGGCCAAATTTCTAAATCCTCTATACGAGTATGTTGTCTTCAAATGATTGATCTTCCGAGCTCGTAAACTCATAATCCTTGATATGTACTACGATTGTACTACGCTCCTCATGTGATGAGTAAGCCTATAAGATAGACGTAACGATAATAGTGATGATAGAAATGTTAATGATAATAATAATGATGCTAAAGGTGCCTATGGGCTATTATACTTATGTGTGCCTATGAAGGGCTATAATGAAACCCCGAGCTTATAACGCCGGGTAGAATATATGTATATGTATGTATACGATTACGTAACGCGCGCACACATCTGCAGATGGTACGGATAACCCTGAAGCCTTGGTAGGGCCAGGTAGATATAACCTTGAGCCTTGGTTGGGCAAGTATGTATGAAACACCGAACCTCTATGGTCGGGTACGCTATGTATGCCTATATATATGTATATGCTATGTATATGACATCATTAAGAGTACGAATATGTTATGAAAATGCGATGTACATGATCATGACGGTAACCAAGTACGAATATGGGTATATGTATGCGGATACGCAGTAGAAATGGAATGTCTCTATGGAAAGTAAGTAAGTGCCATGATGATGATATTATTGACTCCTCCCCTATGCAACTTCACATGTTATTCATTATGCTTCTATATCAATGTTGATCATGCTTTACATACTCAGTACAATCTTCGTACTGACGTCCTTTTGTTTGTGGACGCTGCGTCATGCCCGCAGGTGCACAGGGAGACAGACTTGATCCGTAGCTGCTTTCTCAGAGATTTCATAGCAGAGCTCCATTTCATTCGGAGCCATAGCTTTTGGGTACTTATTCTTTTGTGTATATAGTTGTGGGCATAGCGGGGTCCTTGTTATATCTCGTGTTTTTGCGCCTTTGAAAAATTTGGAATGATCTTGTTTTGAAGGAAATAAGGCTATGTTTTTATTTTATGTAGCATATGTGTGATATTCATGAAAATTTTCGAAGCGAAAGTGCGGAATAAGGCCAAGGGCAAAATTGGAATTTCGGAAATTAGTTTCGGGAATTACAAAAAATGGGATCCATAATTATTTGGGCTCAATAAATAAAAGAGAAATTTTGGCCCAAAGTTTGAAGGGTGGCCGGCCATGGAGTAGGCCCAAGCCCATAATTATTTTATCCATGTGATAAATTAAATAAGAGGAATAAATATCTAGATCCCTTTAGAACATCCAAGACTTCAACAAAACAATGGAAAGTAAGCAAGAGAGAGGGAGAGGGTTCGACCCTTCAAGAAAAAAAATAATTCTATCTTCCAACTTTGATTCAAAAATCTTGTTCTTCTTGAATTCTTAACAAGTTCAAGACGCTCTACAACGTGGTATAATTAGTTTAGCAAAAGAACGACGTTTGCGGCAAGAAACAAAATTTGAAGAAAAAGGTAAGAATCTTATCCCTTTTGTTATGGAAGAAATATACGTGTTATAATGGTTAGAATTGTATGAAGATTATGGGATTGTGGTGTATGGGTGCATGACGTGTGTGTGTGTGTGAAGCCGTGTGTGTGTGTGTGGTGGAGCATGGCCGTGAGCCACTGTGTGGTGAAGGGAGGTTGAAGTGAAGTTCATTTAGTTGGTTAGTTGCATCGTTATGGTATGTACGACGTAAATAAAGGTTTAATGAGTTGAGTTAGCATTGTAATTGGTTGTATGTTGTTATGGGAAATTATGTGATTTTTATATAATTGTGAAAGTAAAATTCTAAATGAGAATTATGGTTGTTGTTAATGAATTTGGAAGAAAACAATGTGAGTTGGTAGTGTTGTTGCATTTGTTGAAGTTTCGGATAAAATATGGAATTGGCGGAATTGTTTGAATCCTTGGGTATTGTTTGGAATGTTATTGAATTATGCTTGAATAACCTTGAATTAGTAAATGAATGTGAGGATGTTGATATTAGCTTGATATTGTGAAGATGGAATGAAATTTGTCGCCTTATGTAGAAAAGAGGACTATTTATGTTATAGTGCGTTTTGTGATGATTGTTGATGCTCTTGGTATTGTGGTGTCGTTGTTGTTGATATTTTGGGCCGAGATGATTCTCGGGGACGTTGAATTTATAGGGGAAATGCTGCCGAAATTTCGGTAGACAATATGAATTTAAGATTTAAATTCTAAAAGCTTGAACTCATATTTGGCAACTATGACCAATTGTAGATTTTGGACGAAATGGGGATTGAGTTTAGGCGAGCGTAAGACGCAAGTAAGGTATGTAAAGCTATCCCTTTCTTTCTTTTGGCATGTCCTAGATATACTAGGTTGAGATTTGAGCCTCGGAGGTTATTCTGCTCATAGAAATTCGAGTCTGAGTTTGGGTACTATTCATTCAATATAATTGAACTATAAACCTTATGTCTTGTTGGAAAATTGTTCAAACATCCATAACTTGTGCAGACGTGATAGAATCGCTTTGAACCCTTCGTGGATGACCCTATAGAGTCTAACGTTGTAATTTATGTCCGCCACCTCGACTTGACCCGAGGTGGGCCCACTAGTCCCGAGACTTCCTTCGTTTGTCTTACTTGAGCTATTTTGGTATGATATAAAAAGAGAACTTCTGTCTATGAACTTAAGGCTCCGTTTGATTTATTCCATAAGCTACTTGAAAGCTCCTTACTGTGAATGACACTAAATTTTTAGAAAATGGCTTATGAGGTGTTTTTTTTGAAAGTTTTGTAAGTTTAAAGGCTCATATCTTCTGTATACTAATTCCGAGAGACTCGATACTTACTTTGAGCTTCCTGATCTCAATATATATATATATATATATATATATATATATATGTATTTATTTGTCGAGTTATATGCATATGGTTTCCGCACTACTCTGTTCGTGCCTATTTCTATGACATCGTTCGCCGGTTCTCGGGCCGGTTTTGTGATCGTGCGCCTTATGACATATTCGGCAGTATGATGTGTTACGGTTCCCGAGACCTCGCCATAGGGCCGGGTACCGTTTATGGAGTTATGCTGTGATATGGCTTATGATGTGCTTTGATGATGTGATATGTGTGATGATATGTTATGTTCGGGGTTGTTCGGAGATTTGAAACTTCCGGAGTATGCTGTGTTGTGGCGCCAGCGTCGGAGTGGCGACCACGTTCCTAAGCCTTATGCATGATTTCTTTTATTTGCATTATGTACATATGATTTCCGTACCGGTTTGATATACTGATTCGGTATTCTCTTTCGGTACCTTTACTACAGTTATGGTTTGGATTTCTGTAATCTATGCTTTACATACTCAGTACATCTTTCGTACTGACCCCCTTTCTTCGGGGGCTGCGTTTCATGCCCGCAGGTGCTGAGGTTCGTGACCCGCTAGTGTAGGCCATACTTTCTGCTATTACAGAGCGCTCCTCTTGATCCGGAGCCTACATCTTGGTATATATCTTTTGTCATGTATCTGTTTCTGTATATATTTGGACTATTTGGGGTACGGCGGGGCCCTGTCCCGCCATATGTTTCCGTTTTGGTTTGTAGAGGCCTGTAGTCATATATGTGGGTCGAGGGTCCTACGTGTGTTTGTTCTGTTTATGATTTGTGTCTTAATGCGGTCGTATTTGTTATGGCGGCCATGGTGGCCCATATGTTTGTATATATGCATATGTTCGGCGATGTGTATTCCGCCGCCTCTTTTGGCTTTGATATGATATCTTTGCATGCGCGACTGCTTAAGATAATATTTGACTTCAAATATGTTTAAAATAATTGACACGAGATCTGAGTTAAATTAGAATATGACGAGTTAGCATGTAAGTCTGTTTGGAGTGTCCAAATAGGGCACCAGTCGCGGCCCACGGAGCTGGGTCGTGACAAAAGTGGTATCGGAGCGGTTTGTCCTCGGAATGTCTACAGGCCGTGTCTCGTAGAGTCTTGTTTATCAGTGTGTCGTGCACCACATCTATAAACAGGAGGCTACAGGACATTTAGGGTGTTACCTTTCTTTGAATCTTAGATCGTGCGATAGAGCTGTGCTATTGTATTTTTCAGTGATGCCTCCGAAAAAGGCAACGACTGCCCAGAAGGGCAAGGCGGTGGGGGGAGAGACTAGTCAGATGCCGAGGGTTACACGGGCTCGCGCTTAGATTATGCCCGGTATTGTATTTCAGTCAGAGGGTTCGGCCACACCACCACCGGAGGAGCCTGGAGCAGGCCCATCATTAGCTCCAGAGGCTACAGCGCCCGAGCCTCCAGCTCCTCAGCCAGGGGCGGAGGATAGGACGTTGAGGGAGGCCGTACAGTTGTTGACGACTTTGGTGGCGGGACAGGCTCGCAGACGCAGGCCTAGAGGTGATGATGATGATGACAGGCATGACAGCCTGAGGGTTCGTGATTTTCTGACATGTAGTCCCCTAGAGTTTTTCGGGTCTAAGCCCGAGGAGGACCCCCACGACTTTATTCTGGGGATGAGGCGCTCATTGGGACTGGTCAGGGCTTCAGAGACCGAGTCCGTTGAGTTAGCCTCGAACAGATTACGAGATGTTGCGGCTAATTGGTATGAGTCCTGGGAGCTTTCCAGAGGTGAGGGTGCTCCCCCAGCTACATGGCACGAGTTTGTGACCGCTTTTCTCCGCCACTTTTTGCCCCCGGAGTTGCGGAGGCCGAGGGTTGACAGAGTTTTGCAGCTGCGGCATAGAGGTCGGAGTGTTCGTGAGTATAATTTGGAGTTTGATTCTTTGGCTCGATATACACCTGCTATAGTGGCTGATATGGCTGACCGGATGCACCGGTACATGATAGGGCTGGACCGTTACTTAGTTGACAGCTGCATGGCGATGGCATCGCAGACTGATATGGACATCGCCCGGTTACAGGCCTACGCGCAGGGTATGGAGGACCGGCGCAGAGAGGAGCGGTCGGGCAGAGATCGTGATAGGAGGCCGCCCAAGCGGGCGAGATCAGCAGGGTATTCTGGAGATTTTCGAGGCGGACAGCCTCAGTCACAGTAGTCAGGCAGATATCCTCCTCCGTCCGGCCGGGGTACACAGTCCGCTGGTAGACGATTTGATGGTGCAGGACCATCTGGGCCGGTCAGAGTTCCAGAGCATCAGGTTCGCAGACGACCAGGGGTTCCAGCCAATGCAGACTACCCAGGCCCCGTTGTTCTTATTGTGGGAGATCGCACCCAGGGGAGTGCTACCGAGCCATAGGAGCTTGTTTTTCCTGCGGCCGTCAAGGCCAACCGCTGGTTCATCTTCTACTCCCTCAGCTATGCGCCCTGCAGGGCGGGGTTTGCCGGCACCGGCGGGCCGCGGTCGAGGCCGTGGCGGTGTTTCAGATTCTAGCGGTCCTTCGAACCGCATATATGCATTGGCTAGCCGCTAGGATCAGGAGGCTTCGCCAAATGTTGTTACAGGTACCTTACTGTTTTTCTCCCAATCTGTATATGTATTGATTGATCCTGGCTCTACTTTATCGTATATCTCTCCGCTCGTTGCTAGTAAAATTGGAATAACACCCGAACCTATAGAACCATTTGAAGTGGCCACACCGGTTGGGGACTTTATTATAGCGAGGTAGGTATATAAAGATTGTTGTGTTATCATATATGATTGTTGCACTAAAGCTGATTTGGTAGAGTTAGATATGCTGGAATTTGATGTCATTATGGGTATGGATTGGTTAGCTTCCTGCTATGCTAATGTTGACTGCCAGAAAAAGGTAGTTCGTTTCCAGTTTCCAGGGGAACCAGTCATAGAGTGGTCAGGGAGTACAGCATCGCCGAGGGGTAAGTTTATTTCATACCTAAAGGCTAAGAAGATGATTCAGAAATGTTATATCTATCATTTGGTCCGTGTGCACGATACTAAGGCCGAGATGAGCTTCCAGGCCTCCCGCCTGAGCGGGAGATAGACTTCACTATAGATTTGTTGCCAGATACGCAACCCATATGTATTCCTCCGTACAGAATGGCACCTGCAGAATTGAAGGAATTAAAGGAGCAGCTGAAAGATCTATTGGATAAAGGCTTCATCAGACCCAGTACATCGCCCTGGGGAGCGCCGGTATTATTTGTTAGAAAGAAAGATGGGTCACTGCGAATGTGTATTAATTATCGACAGCTGAATAAGGTGACTATAAAGAATAAATATCCCCTCCCCCGGATTGATGATTTATTTGATCAGTTGCAGGGTGCCAAATATTTCTCGAAGATAGATTTGCGTTCAGGCTACCACCAGGTACAGGTACGAGAGGCTGATATTCCGAAGACTGCTTTCAGGACCCGGTACGGGCATTATGAATTCAGAGTGATGTCTTTTGGGCTGACTAATGCTCCAGCGGTATTCATGGATTTACTGAATCGGGTATTCCAGCCGTTCCTTGATATGTTCGTGATTGTATTTATTGATGATATCTTGGTTTATTCACGATCAGCAGAGGAGCATTCAGATCATTTGAGGACAGTACTTGTCACACTTCGGCAACAGAAATTATATGCTAAATTTTCCAAATGTGAATTCTGGTTAACCTCTGTGGCTTTCTTGGGGCATATTGTCGGAGCTGATGGTATTCGGGTCGATACGCAGAAGATTGAAGCTGTACAGAATTGGCCTAGGCCTACTACGCCGACAGAGGTACGCAGTTTTCTGGGTTTAGCCGGGTATTATAGAAGATTTGTGGAAAATTTTGCTTCTATTGCGGCACCATTAACGAAGCTCACTCAGAAAGTAGCAAAATTTCAGTGGACTGATGCCTGTGAGCGCGGTTTCCAGACGCTGAAGGAAAAATTAATTACAGCTCCAATTTTAACTCTTCCAGAAGGGTCAGACGGGTATGTTGTTTATTGTGATGCTTCTGGTATTGAATTATGCTTGAATAACCTTGAATTAGTAAATGAATGTGAGGATGTTGATATTATCTTGATATTATCTCGGATGTATTCCCAGATGAGCTTCCAGGCCGCCCGCCTGAGCGGGAGATAGACTTCACTATAGATTTGTTGCCAGATACGCAGCCCATATCTATTCCTCCGTACAGAATGGCACCTGCAGAATTGAAGGAATTAAAGGAGCAGCTGAAAGATCTATTGGATAAAGGCTTCATCAGACCCAGTACATCGCCCTGGGGAGCGCCGGTATTATTTGTTAGAAAGAAAGATGGGTCACTGCGAATGTGTATTGATTATCGACAGCTGAATAAGGTGATTATAAAGAATAAATATCCCCTCCCCCGGATTGATGATTTATTTGATCAGTTGCAGGGTGCCAAATATTTCTCGAAGATAGATTTGCGTTCCGGCTACCACCAGGTACAGGTACGAGAGGCTGATATTCCGAAGACTGCTTTCAGGTCCCGGTACGGGCATTATGAATTCAGAGTGATGTCTTTTGGGCTGACTAATGCTCCAGCAGTATTCATGGATTTACTGAATCGCGTATTCCGGCCGTTCCTTGATATGTTCGTGATTGTATTTATTGATGATATCTTGGTTTATTCACGATCAGCAGAGGAGCATTCAGATCATTTGAGGACAGTACTTGTCACACTTCGGCAACAGAAATTATATGCTAAATTTTCCAAATGTGAATTCTGGTTAACCTCTGTGGCTTTCTTGGGGCATATTGTCGGAGCTGATGGTATTCGGGTCGATACGCAGAAGATTGAAGCTGTACAGAATTGGCCTAGGCCTACTACGCCGACAGAGGTACGCAGTTTTCTGGGTTTAGCCGGGTATTATAGAAGATTTGTGGAAAATTTTGCTTCTATTGCGGCACCATTAACGAAGCTCACTCAGAAAGCAGCAAAATTTCAGTGGACTGATGCCTGTGAGCGCGGTTTCCAGACGCTGAAGGAAAAATTAATTACAGCTCCAATTTTAACTCTTCCAGAAGGGTCAGACGGGTATGTTGTTTATTGTGATGCTTCTGGTATTGAATTATGCTTGAATAACCTTGAATTAGTAAATGAATGTGAGGATGTTGATATTATCTTGATATTATCTCAGATGTATTCCCAGATGAGCTTCTAGGCCTCCCGCCTGAGCGGGAGATAGACTTCACTATAGATTTGTTGCCAGATACGCAGCCCATATCTATTCCTCCGTACAGAATGGCACCTGCAGAATTGAAGGAATTAAAGGAGCAGCTGAAATATCTATTGGATAAAGGCTTCATCAGACCCAGTACATCGCCCTGGGGAGCGCCGGTATTATTTGTTAGAAAGAAAGATGGGTCACTGCGAATGTGTATTGATTATCGACGGCTGAATAAGGTGACTATAAAGAATAAATATCCCCTCCCCCGGATTGATGATTTATTTGATCAGTTGCAGGGTGCCAAATATTTCTCGAAGATAGATTTGCGTTCAGGCTACCACCAGGTACAGGTACGAGAGGCTGATATTCCGAAGACTGCTTTCAGGACCCGGTACGAGCATTATGAATTCAGAGTGATGTCTTTTGGGCTGACTAATGCTCCAGCGGTATTCATGGATTTACTGAATCGGGTATTCCGGCCGTTCCTTGATATGTTCGTGATTGTATTTATTGATGATATCTTGAATTATTCACGATCAGCAGAGGAGCATTCAGATCATTTGAGGACAGTACTTTGTCACACTTCGGCAACAGAAATTATATGCTAAATTTTCCAAATGTGAATTCTGGTTAACCTCTGTGGCTTTCTTGGGGCATATTGTCGGAGCTGATGGTATTCGGGTCGATACGCAGAAGATTGAAGCTGTACAGAATTGGCCTAGGCCTACTACGCCGACAGAGGTACGCAGTTTTCTGGGTTTAGCCGGGTATTATAGAAGATTTGTGGAAAATATTTCTTCTATTATGGGACCATTAACGAAGCTCACTCAGAAAGCAGCAAAATTTCAGTGGACTGATGCCTGTGAGCGCGGTTTCCAGACGCTGAAGGAAAAATTAATTACAGCTCCAATTTTAACTCTTCCAGAAGGGTCAGACGGGTATGTTGTTTATTGTGATGCTTCTGGTATTGGGATAGGCTGTGTGTTAATGCAGCACGGTCGAGTCATAGCCTATGCTTCCCGGCAGCTCAGACCGCATGAAAGGAATTATCCCACTCATGATCTGGAATTGGCCGCGGTGATTCATGCTTTGAAGATATGGCGACATTATTTATATGGGGTCCACGTTGATATTTATACGGACCATAAGAGCCTCTAGTATATTGTTAAACAGAAGGAGCTGAATTTGCGGCAGAGAAGATGGCTTGAACTATTGAAAGATTATGACGTTGATATTTTGTATCACCCTAGGAAAGCTAATGTGGTAGCCGACGCACTGAGCCGCAAGTCCATGGGTAGTTTGACTGATGTGCAGCCTGATAAGAAAGAATTAGTTCGTGAGATTCGTCAGCTAGCTAGCCTTGGAGTTCGTTTGGCAAAGTCCGGAGATGTTGGGGTTTCTGTTCAAGGGGTTGCTGAGTCATCCATTATAGAAGAGGTAAAGCAGCGCCAGTTCGAAGATCCTGTTTTGACACAGTACAGAAATGTGGCCCTTAATAAAGAAAAGACTCCATTCGAAATTTCGCCTGAAGGGGTATATTATATGGAGGCAGATTATGTGTACCTGACATTGCAGGGTTGCGGTGACAAATTATGGGTGAAGCGCATAATGCTCGGTATTCTGTTCATCCTGGTTCCACAAAGATGTATCATGATCTCAAATGTTTATACTGGTGGGACGGTATGAAGAGAGATGTCGCAGAGTTCGTTGGCCAGTGCCCAAATTGTCAGCAAGTCAAGATCGAGCATCAGAGGCCCGGTGGGTTATTACAGGAAATGGAAATTCCAGCTTGGAAATGGGAAATGATTAACATGGATTTCATTGTGGGTTTGCCGCGCACTCCACGCAGGTATGATTCTATTTGGGTTATTGTTGACAGATTGACGAAATCAGCCCATTTCCTTCCGGTCAGGACTACTTATTCGGCTGAGGACTATGCTAGATTGTATCTTAAAGAGATAGTAAGAATTCACGGGGTCCCTGTATCTATTATCACTGACAGAGGTGCCCAGTTCACAGCGAATTTCTGGAGATCGTTCTAGGAAGGATTGGGGAATCAGGTGAGTCTTAGTACAGCATTTCATCCTCAGTCCGACGGACAGGCCGAGCGCACTATTCAGACATTGGAAGATATGTTGCGGGCCTGTACTATTGATTTCAGAGGTAGCTGGGACGATCATTTGCCGCTTGTTGAATTTGCTTATAATAATAGTTATCATTCCAGCATACAGATGGCGTCGTACGAAGCCCTATATGGTAGAAAATGTAGATCTCCGATCGGTTGGTTCGACGTGGGTGAAACTAAATTAATTGGTCCAGATGTGATTCATCAAGCAGTTGACAAAGTGAAACTGATTCGAGAGCGACTATTAGCGGCCCAGAGTCGACAGAAATCCTATGATGATAAACGACGTCGACCATTGGAGTTCCAGATTGGCGACTGGGTATTTCTAAAGGTATCGCCTATGAAGGGTGTCATGAGATTCGGTAAAAAGGGAAAGCTCAGCCCGCGGTACATCGGGCCATATCAGATTGTCCGGAAGATTGGGAATGTCGCTTATGAACTGGACTTACCATCAGATCTAGAGGCAGTGCACCCGGTATTCCATGTATCTATGCTCCGAAAATGTATTGGTGATCCTGACAGAATATTTCCAGTAAATGATATTCAGGTAACGGAGGACTTGTCTTATGAAGAGCAACCTGTAGCTGTTCTGGATAGTCAGGTGAGGAGACTGCGCACCAAAGATGTGCCTTCTGTTAAAGTCCTGTGGCGGAACAACAACCGGGAAGAAATGACCTGGGAGGCGGAGGATGAGATGAAAAAGAAGTACCCTCACTTGTTCCCTACACTTACAGGTAATTTGAAACTCTAAATCTGTTATATTGATCGACAAATGATCTATGTGTACTATTCATAAAGAGAAACTCCCCCGCCATGCTTATAAGACCCTATGAGGCTAATTTAACATTCGGGGACGAATGTTCTAAAATGGGGGAGAATGTTATATCCCGTGTTTTTGCGCATTTGAAAAATGTGGAATGATCTTGTTTTGAAGGAAATAAGGCTATGCTTTTATTTTATGTAACATATGTGTGATATTCATGAAAATTTTCGAAGCAAAAGTGCGGAATAAGGCCAAGGGAAAAATTGAAATTTCGGAAATTAGTTTCGGGAATTACAAAAAATAGGATCCATAATTATTTGGGCTCAATAAATAAAAGAGAAATTTTGGCCCAAAGTTTGAAGGGTGGCCAGCCATGGAGTAGGCCCAAGCCCATAATTATTTTATCCATGTGATAAATTAAATAAGAGGAATAAATATCTAGATCCCTTTAGAACATTCAAGACTTCAACAAAACAAAAGAAAGTAAGCAAGAGAGAGGGAGAGGGTTCGGCCCTTCAAGAAAAAAAATATTTCTATCTTCCAACTTTGATTAAAAAATCTTGTTCTTCTTGAATTCATAACAAGTTCAAGACGCTCTACAACGTGGTATAATTAGTTTAGCAAAAGAACGACGTTTGCGGCAAGAAACAAATTTGAAGAAAAAGGTAAGAATCTTATCCCTTTTGTTATGGAAGAAATATACGTGTTATAATGGTTAGAATTGTATGAAGATTATGGGATTGTGGTGTATGGGTGCATGACGTGTGTGTGTGTGTGAAGCCGTGTGTGTGTGTGTGGTGGAGCATGGCCGTGAGCCATTGTGTGGTGAAGGGAGGTTGAAGTAAAGTTCATTTAGTTGGTTAGTTGCGTCGTTATGGTATGTACGACGTAAATAAAGGTTTAATGAGTTGAGTTAGCATTGAAATTGGTTGTATGTTGTTATGGGAAATTATGTGATTTTTATATGATTTTTATATAATTGTGAAAGTAAAATTCTAAATGAGAATTATGGTTGTTGTTAATGAATTTGGAAGAAAACAATGCAAGTTGGTAGTGTTGTTGCATTTGTTGAAGTTTCGGATAAAATATGGAATTGGCGGAATTGTTTGAATCCTTGGGTATTGTTTGGAATGTTATTGAATTATGCTTGAATAACCTTGAATTAGTAAATGAATGTGAGGATGTTGATATTATCTTGATATTGTGAAGATGGAATGAAAGTTGTCGCCTTATGTAGAAAAGAGGACTATTTATGTTATAGTGCGTTTTGTAATGATTGTTGATGCTCTTGGTATTGTGGTGTCGTTGTTGTTGATATTTTGGGCTGAGATGATTCTCGGGGACGTTGAATTTAAAGGGGAAATGCTGCCAAAATTTCGGTAGACAATATGAATTTAAGATTTAAATTCTAAAAGCTTGAACTCATATTTGGCAACTATGACCAATTGTAGATTTTGGACGAAACGGGGATTGAGTTTGGGCGAGCGTAAGACGCAAGTAAGGTATGTAAAGCTATCCCTTTTTTTCTTTTGGCATGTCCTAGATATACTAGGTTGAGATTTGAGCCTCGGAGGTTATTCTGCTCATAGAAATTCGAGTCTGAGTTTGGGTACTATTCATTCAATATAATTGAACTATAAACCTTATGTCTTGTTGGAAAATTGTTCAAACATCCATAACTTGTGCAGACGTGATAGAATCGCTTTGAACCCTTCGTGGATGACCCTATAGAGTCTAACGTTGTAATTTATGTCCGCCACATCAACTTGACCCGAGGTGGGCCCACTAGTCCCGAGACTTCCTTCGTTTGTCTTACTTGAGCTATTTTGGTATGATATAAAAAGAGAACTTCTGTCTATGAACTTAAGGCTCCGTTTGATTTACTCCATAAGCTACTTGAAAGCTCCTTACTGTGAATGACACTAAATTTTTAGAAAATGGCTTATGAGGTGTTTTTCTTGAAAGTTTTGTAAGTTTAAAGGCTCATATCTTCTGTATACTAATTCCGACAGACTCGATACTTACTTTGAGCTTCCTGATCTCAATATACATAAGTCAATATATATATATATATATATGTATTTATTTGTCGATTTATATGCATATGGTTTCCGCACTACTCTGTTCGTGCCTATTTCTATGACATCGTTCGCCGGTTCCCGGGCCGGTTTTGTGATCGTGCGCATTATGACATATTCGGCAGTATGATGTGTTACGGTTCCCGAGACCTCGCCATAGGGCCGGGTACCATTTATGGAGTTATGCTGTGATATGGCTTATGATATGCTTTGATGATGTGATATGTGTGATGATATGTTATGTTCGGGGTTGTACGGAGATTTGAAACTTCCGGAGTATGCTGTGTTGTGGCGCCAGCGTCGGAGTGGCGACCACGTTCCTGAGCCTTATGCATGATTTCTTTTATTTTCATTATGTACATATGATTTCCGTACCGGTTTGATATACTGATTCGGTATTCTCTTTCTGTACCTTTACTACAGTTATGGTTTGGATTTCTGTACTCTATGCTTTACATACTCAGTACATCTTTCGTACTGACCCCCTTTCTTCGGGGGCTGCGTTTCATGCCCACAGGTGCTGAGGTTCGTGACCCGCCAGTGTAGGCCATACTTTCTGCTATTACAGAGTGCTCCTCTTGATCCGGAGCCTACATCTTGGTACATATCTTTTGTCATGTATCTGTTTCTGTATATATTTGGACTATTTGGGGTACGGCGGGGCCCTGTCCCGCCATATGTTTCCGTTTTGGTTTGTAGAGGCCTGTAGTCATATATGTGGGTCGAGGGTCCTACGTGTGTTTGTTCTGTTTATGATTTGTGTCTTAATGCGGTCCTATCTGTTATGGCGGCCATGGTGGCCCATATGTTTGTATATATGCATATGTTCGGCGATGTGTATTCTGCCGCCTCTTTTGGCTTTGATATGATATCTTTGCACGCGCGACCGCTTAAGATAATATTTGACTTCAAATCTGTTTAAAATAATTGACACGAGATCTGAGTTTAATTAGAATATGACGAGTTAGCATGTAAGTCTGTTTGGAGTGTCCAAATAGGGCACCAGTCGCGGCCCACGGAGCTGGGTCGTGACAGTCCTGTCCCGCTTATGTGATATGTATACTCTTTTTAGAGGCTCGTAGACATGTGTATGTTGGTAGATATGTTTGACCTTGTCGGCCTATGTTTTGTATATCATTTCGTTGGCCTGGCCGACCTTGTACATTTGATGTGGCATAGATGCCTATGATGTTATCCAAGATGATTGTCGCCTAACGGGACTAATATGATTGATGACTAGAATGCATGACTTGATTTAAGAATCGCCTAGATATTATGTGAATATGTGTTAAGGGGTGCCCGGGTGGGGTAGCACCGGGTGCTCGTCGCGGCCCCCTAGTCGGGTCGTGACAAGAACCCTCTCTACTCTCCCAACTACAAGAATTCAAAGGAAATTAGTGGTCAACTACATGAAACCCACGAAATCAAGTGTAAGAATGACACTAAAGTTCATCCAAATCAAGAAAACCCAAGGTAGGTGAAGTAGGGTTTTGGTGCTAGAGGAGAAAATCCACTCAAGACCCGTTCAACCATCATCTAAGGTAAGTTTCATGACTAAACCATGTTGTTTAAGGTATTGGAAGGTTAAGATACTTGAATTGTAGAAAGACATAGGAAATGAGTCATTAATGAGTGAATAGTGTCATGGTTGGATATAGTTGGATTGAATCATGAATGTTGGTGTGTTGTGATTATAAATAAGTTATAAATGACATTTAGGCCATGAAATAAGTATGATATACGAGGAAACGCGATAGTAAGCTATAACCATAAATGTGGAGAAATTGAAGAGAAATGGTGGATTGTGGTCAATGTATATAAATGATGATTGTTGATTGCAATATTGTGAATGTTGTTGTGAGCGTTTGGGAGTTGATATAGATTATGGGAAAAGTAGTATAAACAAAGGAAGTGCTGCCCAATTTTCCCTAGCTTTAGAAAGCCCGTTCTTATAATTGCTTAGCTAATGACGATATAAATTCTCTTGAAGGTAGAACGTGTGCATTAAAGAAGAACAAGCAAGCGATAGATTAGTTAAACGTCAAAGGTATGTAAGGCTTATCCCTTCCTTCAAAGGCATGAATCTTTCAAGCTTTCCATGATCCTCCTATATGATGGAACTTATGAGTCCTTAAATATACTAAATTACATACGAGCATGATAATGATGATAATGAGCTAAAGTATCAAAATCTGATGGTTCATGATACAACGCTAACGATGTCATTATTGTTAACACTCACCTTATGCACTATTTCCTTCTAGGTGAGGCAAGATACTCATAAACATTCATAATATAGTCGGGGGTTACGACCTTACATCACCCCGACATAGCTATAGTTGCCTTCAAAGTGTACTGTATGCTCCTAACACTAAATGTGAAATGATGCTAAGTCGTGATATGTTTATAAGATGATCAATAATGCTAGCTTATAGTATGCCTATGTTAATTATGAAAATGCCAAGCTATGATAATATTGTGATACGTTCATGAAATGTATGAAAGTGATGGGTTATGATTGATTTTGTAATGATATGATTCCACCGTGCCTAGATGGCCAGGCATGTCACCGCTAAGGCGGTATGCATATGGTTCCACCGTGCCTAAATGGCCGGCATGTCAGCGCTAAGGCGGGCTGCGATGTTACACCGAGCCTAAAGGGCCGGGCATGATCACCACTAGTGGGCGGCATATGATGGTTATCCGGACGCGGGATAACGATGAGGATTGTGATGCGACGAGATATGTGATGTGACGAGATATGTGATGTGATGACACATGTACCATGATTATGTAAAATATGATATATGTGCGAAATGTAATTGCTTATGACACTCATGCAGGTTATATCTTTCTCTTATGGCTCATGGTCCTCCTATTATATTTGTTTCATTCTTGTCATACATACTCAGTACAATATTCGTACTGACGTCCATTTTCTTTGGACGCTGTGTTCATGCCCACAAGTAGACAGGGAGCCGAGCTTGAGCCAGACTCGTAGGAGCTGTTAGCCGATTGAAAGCACTCTTTTGTCCCGGAGGTGCTTGATTATTCTTTTGTGTATATTTTTATATGTTGGGCTTGATGGGGTCCTGTCCTGTCTATGCGTTTTGTACTTCAGTAGAGGCTCGTAGGTACATAGTGTGCGTTATGTGGTCTGACAAGGTCACTATGGTATAATTGTGTTTATTATTTTGATAGCCTAAAGGGCTTATGTATATGAAACTATTTGGTAGCCGTATGTGAGGTCGTATGTGAGGCCTGACCGTATGTGAGGCCGTATAATTATCCAAGAGGGACACCACTCTCTGGACCAAACATACGGACACACATACGGTCTGAATAAAATGTACGAACCGTATGTTGGTCCGTATAAGTTGGTCGGGACAGCTTTCAATTTAATATAAGGGACCATTTCTCATTTCATTTCATTTTATTTCCACTCTCTACACTTCAAGAAACCTCTAGAATATTCTCCATCATTCATCCATAAGAATTCGAGGGAAAACCAAGATTAACAACACCAAATCCATGAAAACAAGTGTATGAAACCTAGCCAAAGTTCATCTACACCAAGAAAAATCAAGGTGAGAGAAATAGGGTTTTGGTGTTAGAAGAGTATTTCCATTCAAGGCTTGTTCATCCATCATCTAAGGTAAGTTTCATGACCATACCATGTTGTTTAAGGTATTGGAAGGCTAAGACACTTGAATTATAGAAAGACATAGAAAATGGGTCCTAAATGAGTGAACAGTGTCATTGTTGAATAGTGGTTGGGATGAATGATGAATGTTGGTATGTTGTGATCGTGAATACGTTATAAATGACATTTAAACCATGGAATAGGTATTATATGTGAGAAAATGCGATAGGGATTCATAACCATAATTGTGGAGAAATTGAAGGGAAATAGTGAATTGTGGTAAACGTAGATAAATGATGATTGTCGGGTGCGATATTGTGAATGTTGATATGAACGTTTGGGAGTTGATATAGAACATGAGAAAAGTAGTATAAACAAAGGAAGTTCTGCCCAATTTTCTCTAGTGTTAGTAAGTCCGTTCTTATAATTGTTAGCTAATGTCGATACGAATTCTCTTGAAGGTAGAACGTGTGCATTAAAGGAGAACAAGCAAGCGATAGATTAGTTAAACGACAAAGGTATGTAAGGCTAATCCCTTCCTTCAAAGGCATGAATCTTCCAAGTTTTTCCATGATCCTCCTATATGATGGAGCTTATGAGTTCGTAAATATACCAAACTACATTCAAGCATGATAATGATGATGATGAGTTAAAGTATAGAGATTGGAGAGTTCATGGTATGATGATCCGATAACGTTAATGATGTCATTATTGTTAACACTCACCTTATACACTATTTCCTTCGAGGTGAGGCAGGATACTCATAAATGTTCATAATATAATCGGGGGTTCACGACCTTACGTCACCCCGACATAGCCATAGTCTCCTTCAAAGCCTAATGTATGCTTCTAATGATAAATGTGAAATGATGCTAAGTCATGATATGTCTATAAGATGATCAATAATGATAGCTGGTAATATGCCTATGTTATGTATGAAAATGCCAATCTATGATAAGATTATGATATGTTCATGAGATGTGTAATAATGATGGGTTATGACTGGCTATATGATGATACGATTCCAGAGTGCCTAAATGGCCGGGCATGTCACCGCTGAGGCGGGCTGCGTATGATTCCACCGTGCCTAAATGTCCGGGCATGTCACCGCTAAGGCGGGCTGCTATGTTTACCTCGAGCCTAGAGGGCCGGGAATGATCACCACTAGTGGGCGGCATATGATGGTTACCCAGACGCGGGTTAACGATGAGGATTATGATGTGATGATATAGATGATGTGATGACATATGTACCATGATTATGTAAAATATGATATATGTACGAAATGTATTTGCCGATGAAACTCATGCAGGTTATATCTTTCTCTTATGGCTCATGATCTTTCTATTATATTTATTTCATTCCTGTCTTATACTCAGTACAATGTTCGTACTGACGTCCATTTTCTTTGGACGCCGTGTTCATGCCCACAGGTAGACAGGGAGGCAAGCTTGATCCAGACTCGTAGGAGCTGATAGCTGATTGAAAGCACTCCTTTGTTCCGGAGGTACTTGATTATTCTTTTGTGTATATTTGTATATGTTGGGCATGACGGGGTCCTGTCCTGTCCTTATGTCTAGTACTCCTGTAGAGGCTCGTAGATACGCAGTGTAGGTTATGTGGTCTCACGAGGTTGCTACTATGTATATATATTATTTTGATGGCCGAAGGGCTTAAGTATATAAAAGTATTTATGTTTTCAAATGAAAGACGATTTTCTTATAATTTGGGTGTAAAATTGATAAAGGAACGTTGAATGAGTATCATTAACAGAACGAACGGTGCTCGGTGGTTATCCCCGGGTACCCGTCGCGGCTCCTAGCTGCGTCGTGAAAAAATTGGTATCAAAGCAGTTCAGTCCTAGGAAGTGTCTACGAGCCGTGTCTAGTAGAGTCTTGTTTATGTTGTGTTGCGCGCCACGCTAATAAACAAGAGGCTACAGTGCATTTAGGAAAAATGACCATATTTCTTCCTATGAAATCGTGCGATAGAGCCGTGTATAAGATTTTATCCTCCCTAATAGTGTGTTGTGATTTCAGAAAATGCCGCCAAAAGGAAAAGCTACAGCCGCCCAGAAGGGCAAGACTACAACAAAAAGGTGGGTGGAAAGGGAACCTCCGATGAATATAGAAGAGGGCGAGTCACACAAAGAAGCCCTATCCAGTACTTCCTCCACCCCGCCTAATGTAGAAGAACAAGGAGGAGCTTCAGCTATAGTTCCTCCACCGGTTGCTTCGGGTCAACAAGTGACCGAGGCCATTCATTTATTGACACAGTTGGTTGCCGCCCAGGCACAGCGACAGAATGCGGGCCTAAGTGATCGGTCAGCTAGTACCCGAGCCCGTGACTTTATGAGTTTGAACCCTTTGGAGTTTTTCGGGTCAAAGCCGGATGAAGACCCGCAAGGTTTTATTGATGGAATGTTGAGGACATTGAAGATTATTCATGCCTCCGAGACTGAATCCGTGGAGTTGGCATCTTATAGACTCCGAGATGTGGCGGTACTATGGTATAATAATTGGATAGCATCGAGAAAGGAGAATGCGCCTCCTCCCGTTTGGCAAGAATTCGTGGATGCTTTCATTCGCATTATTTACCACCCGAGGTCCGTCGAGCTAGAGCGGATAGATTTCTAAATTTGAAGCAAGGAAATATGAGTGCCCGGGAGTATAGCATGCAATTTAATTCTTTGGCTAGATATGCCCCGACTATGGTGGCCGACATGGGAGATCGGGTACATAGATTTGTGAGTGGATTGGGGCCACATTTGTTCAAAGATTGCTTGACGACTTCTTTGCAAGAAGGGATGGATATTTCCCGAATACAAGCCCACGCCCATAATTTAGAGGGACGACAACAACCACGAAGAGGTGATCGTGATATTGATAGAAGGCAAAGCAAGAGAGCCAGATCTATGGGGGCAGGTAGCGACTATAGAGGGGGATTGAGGAAGACTTATTCCAGACATTCGGGCCAGTCGGTGACTAGTGCGCCTCCACAATTTGCAGCTAGGAGACTTGATCGCTCCTTTCCTTCCGGACAGGGTCAGAGTTCGAGAGCTTCGGGTTCTCAGTTTCGGGGTGATTATAGTCAGAGGAGGCCACCAGTTCCACGATGTAGCCAGTGCAAGAAATTACACTCGGGGCCATGTCGCCAGGACACAGATGCTTGTTATGTTTGTGGACAGATTGGGCATTTGATGCGAGATTGTCCCTCGCGGTATGGTAGAGGTGGGGTTCAGCCCACAGGTTCAGCAGCTGGTTCTTCCTCAGTATGCCCGGTAGGGCAAACTCCCCAGATGTCAGCAGGTCGAGGTAGAGACAGAGGGGTAGCATCTACTTCAGGTGCCACTCAGCCCCGTGTATATGCTTTAGCGGGACGACAGGATCTTGAGTCCTCCCAGATGTGGTTACAGGTACATTATGCATATTTTCCCATGATGTGTATGCCTTGATAGATCCGGGTTCTACTTTCTCTTATGTTACTCCATATGTTGCTGGTTGTATTGGGGTGAAACCTGAGCCAATCAAACCTTTTGAGGTATCCACTCCGGTTGGTGATCTCGTGATAGTGAGACATGTGTATAAATATTATGTACTGGTGATATGTGATCGCTAGACTGAAGCTGATTTAATCAAGCTGGAAATGCTAGATTTTGATGTAATTATGGGTATGGATTGGTTGGCATCATGTTATGCTAATGTCGATTGCCGAATGAAAGTAGTTTGATTCTAATTTCCGGGAGAGCCCGTGCTTGAATGGAAGGGTAATGCAGCATCTCCGAAAGGTAGGTTTATTTCCTACCTTAAGGCAAGAAAGATGATAACCAAGGGCTATATTTATCATTTAGTCCAAGTTCATGACACCAAGGCAAAGTCGCCAACTTTCCAATCCGTTCCTGTAGTGAATGAATTTCCAGATGTATTCGCAGATGAACTTCCAGGTCTTCCTCCAGAAAGAGAGATTGACTTCACCATTGATGTATTGCCGGACACGAAGCCTATTTCTATTCCTCCGTATCGAATGGCTCCGGCAGAATTGAAAGAGCTAAAAGCGCAGTTGAAAGATTTACTTGAGAAGAGGTTTATTAGACCTAGTTCATCACCGTGGGGAGCACCAGTCTTGTTCGTGAGAAAGAAAGACGGATCTCTACGAATGTGCATCGATTACAGGCAGTTGAACAAAGTGACGATAAAGAACAAATATCCTCTCCCAAGGATTGATGACTTATTCGATCAACTACAGGGTGCCAAGTGGTTTTCTAAAATAGACTTGAGGTCGGGTTATCATCAAGTGAGAGTTAGAGAAGGATATATTCCCAAAACAGCTTTCAGAACGATATATGGCCACTATGAATTCCGAGTAATGTCGTTTGGGTTGACTAATGCTCCGACAGTGTTCATGAATATAATGAATAATGTGTTCAGGCCACTCTTGGACTTATTTGTGATAGTATTCATTGATGATATTCTGGTGTACTCTCGCACAAAATCAGAACATGCAGATCATTTGTAAATTGTTCTTGGCATTCTTCGAGCCCGGGAGTTATATGCAAAATTTTCAAAGTGCGAGTTTTTGCTAAATTTTGTAACATTTTTGGGACATGTTATTTCAGATGATGGCATTCGAGTCGACACTCAAAATATTAAAGATGTGAAGACTAGGCCAAGGCCTACGACGCCTACAGAAGTTCGTAGTTTTCTGGGTTTGGCAGGTTATTATAGAAGATTCGTAGAGGGCTTCTCATCTATTTCAGCCCCATTGACGTAGCTAACCCAGAAGTCAGCTAAATTTCAGTGGAACGACGCTTGTGAGCGTAGTTTCCAGGAGTTGAAGGACAGAATAACCTCAGCTCCAGTCTTAACACTTCCAGAAGGGCCAGATGGTTATGTTGTGTACTGTGATGCTTCCGGCGTTAGGGTAGGATGCGTGTTAATGGAGCACGGTAGAGTTATTGCTTATGCTTCGAGACAGCTGCGGAAACATGAAAAGAACTATCCAACTCATGATCTCGAATTGGCTGCGGTTATTCATGCATTGAAAATGTGGAGACATTACTTTTATGGAGTGCATGTCGATGTTTATACAGATCATAAGAGCCTTCAATACATTTTCAACCGAGGGAGTTAAATCTGCGGCAGAGGCAGTGGTTAGAATTATGGAAAGACTATGATGTGAATATTTTGTACCACCCCGGAAAAGCGAATGTAGTAGCCGATGCGGTTAGCCGCCGATCAATGGGCAGTTTATGTGAAGTTCCTTTGAAAAAGAAAGAGATGGTTCACGAGCTCCATCAATTAGCTAATCTTGGAGTACGTGTAATTGATTCGGGTAGTGCAGGGATTGGCATTAATGATCGCACAGTCTCGTCCTTGAACATGGAAGTGAAAGAGCATCAGTATGAAGATCCTAAAATGTGCCATTACAGAGACATATCTCATGAAAAAGAGAAGTCTCCATTTGAAGTTTCCACGGATGGAATTCTTAGATACCGAAGCAGGCTATGTGTGCCGAATGTGGCAGAATTGCGCCGACGAATTCTAGAAGAAGCCCATTGTTCTCGGTATTCTATTCACCCAGGTGCAACCAAAATGTATCATGATCTTAAACTAATATATTGGTGGGATGGCATGAAGAAAGACATAGCAGAATTTGTAGCTCAGTGTCCAAATTGCCAACATGTAAAAGTCGAACATCAAAAGCCAGGAGGTTATTGCAAGCAATGGAAATCCTTACTTGGAAATGGGAGGTGATCAATATGGATTTTATCGTGGAATTACCCCATTCCCGAGGCAAGTATGATTCCATATGGGTGATTGTGGACAGACTCACGAAAGCAGCTCATTTTCTTCCGGTTAGAACTACCTACTCAGCAGAAGATTATGCGAGATTGTACCTCAAAGAAATTGTGCGACTTCATGGTATTCCACTATCTATTATCACAGATAGAGGAGCACAATTTACAGCCAAGTTCTGGAAGTCTTTCTAAGAAGGATTGGGTACTCAAGTAAGGCTCAGCACGACATTCCATCCGCAAACTGATGGGCAAGCCGAACGTACTATACAAACCTTGGAAGCTACGAGCATGTGTGATGGATTTCGGTGGTAGTTGGGACGATCACTTACCCCTTATTGAATTTGCATTCAACAATAGTTATCATTCCAGTATCCAGATGGCTCCGTATGAAGCATTATATGGAAGGAAGTGTAGATCCCCGATCAGATGGTTTGAAATAGGAGAAGTGCAGTTAATAGGCCCTGAATTGGTTCAGCAGGCGGTAGAAAAAGTAAAGGTGATCCGAGATCGATTGTTAACAGCCCAAAGTCGCCAAAAGTCTTATGCGAAATATCGCCGACGGGACTTGGAATTTCAAGTTGATGATTGGGTATTTTTAAAAGTGTCGCCCATGAAAGGGGTGATGAGATTTGGTAAGAAAGGGAAGTTGAGTCCCCGATACATTGGACCCTATAGAATTACCCGCAAGGTGGGTCATGTAGCTTATGAATTGGACTTACCCTCAGAACATGAATCAGTCCATCTAGTCTTTCATGTCTCGATGCTCCGCAGGTGTGTTGGAGATCCTACGAGGATTGTTCCGATTGATGATATCCAAGTGACAGAAAAGCTAGCATATGAAGAAGTGCCCATTACCATTCTAGACAGGCAAGTACGGAGACTTCGATATCAGAAAGTAGCTTCAGTCAAAGAAGAAATGACTTGGGAAGCAGAAGAGAGTATGAAGTCCAAGTATCCACACTTATTCCAACCCCAAGGAGAGATTCAAGATGAAACGCCAACAATATAAGGTATGTATGCTTACTGTTCATGCTTTTGGTCGTGTGTGGCCAATTTATAAGTTCTATTATGTTGTGGCCCTGCGACGCAATGTTATTATGGGTTGTTGTGGCAGGATGGTAGTGCCATATTACAGGGGAAACTCTGGCGAAATTTTCGTAGAATTCCCGAGTGTTTAACATTCGAGGACGAATGTTGCAAAAGGGGGGAAGACTGTTACACCTTGGAAAAATCCCCGTTAATGTACAGTGAATAGGCTAGTGAGGAACACGAGGTATACGATGATTTGGGTAAGTAAGAAATAGCATTTGATGGTCCTAATCGAGATTCAAAGACATGTGACAAAAAGGAAGAAGTTTGGCAAAGAAAGTAAAGGATATGTTAT
Organism: Lycium barbarum; assembly: GCF_019175385.1. Lineage (NCBI taxonomy): Eukaryota > Viridiplantae > Streptophyta > Magnoliopsida > Solanales > Solanaceae > Lycium > Lycium barbarum. The sequence continues at coordinate 32,323,287 of NC_083339.1, read as the reverse complement.
GTGTCGGGTAGGAATTATGAGTGAAAAGTTAATGATGGCATAATGATGTCTTAGAGAAGGGTGATAACATCCCTTAGATTGGTATTGAGGTGTTAAACAAGTGTCAAGAAGGTTCCATAAGGATCGGAGATCAAACGCGTCGACGAGAACGAAAACGGAACAACTAGGCACTATACGGCCAAACATACGGACCGTATAAATTATACTGGCTGTATGTGAGGCCGTATAATTTGCCAAGAGGGACACCACTCTCTAGACCAAACATAAGGACACACATACGGTCCGTATAAAATGTACGAACCGTATGTTGGTCCGTATAAGTTGGTCGGGACAGCTTTCAATTTAATATAAGGGACCCTTTCTCATTTCATTTCCACTCTTTACACTTCAAGAAACCTCTAGAATATTCTCCATCATTCATCCATAAGAATTCAAGGGAAAACCAAGATTAACAACACCAAATCCATGAAAACAAGTGTATGAAACCTAGCCAAAGTTCATCTACACCAAGAAAACTCAAGGTGAGAGAAATAGGGTTTTGGTGCTAGAAGAGTATTTCCATTCAAGGCTTGTTCATCCATCATCTAAGGTAAGTTTCATGACCATACCATGTTTTTTAACGTATTGGAAGGCTAAGACACTTGAATTATAGAAAGACATAGAAAATGGGTCATAAATGAGTGAATAATGTCATTGTTGAATAGTGGTTGGGATTGTTAATGCTAGAATGTATTTTGGATCGATTGTTGAAATTGTTAGTATGATTGTTGGTATTGTTATTGATAGTTTGGCAGAGTTGAATTCTCGGATTGTTGTAGATAAAAATTGGCCGAGTTAGATTCTCGGGGATGGGGTATTTACAGGGGAAATGCTGCTGAAATTTCGGTAGACAAAATGTTAGTTTAGGATGAGATTCTTGGACACCCATAACTAATGTTTGTATTCATTAACATTGTTATAGATTTTGGGAAGGCCAAGAGTTAAGTTGCATTGACTAGGGAAGCGGACAAGGTATGTTAAGGCTCGTCCCTTTCTTTTAAAGGCATGATTCCTGCGCTATGGCTTTATAACTATTTCCATATTTTCCTTGTTTTTAAAAGTTAGATGTTTAGAATTCTAAGGCATGATTCTATCCCTGATAACCCGTAAATATTTTCCAAAAACGTCTATATTCTTCCAAAACAATGGTTTATGATTTTGTAAGCTTTTATGATTATGACGACGGACATGTTTTTGTAATGAAAACGATGTTGTCAAAGATGAGAATATGTCTATGACGATTATGATGAATATGGTCTCGTGGTTAAAAATCTCAAGTTATGGATTCAATATGAATATAAGAATATAGAGTTAGTTCTTGACCCTCAACTTTATTCCTTGAATATGACTCTACTTTCTAAAGACTTCAAGAACATAAGTGGACGCCTTATGAGGTTTATGATCTTATTATATGTTTTCTCTTAATACTATCTTTCATTTATAGTCTCGCCTTATAGCACTAGTTCCTTCAAGGCGAGGCAAAGCGGCCATGATTATCTCATAAAGTAATCGGAGGTTACCGACCTTATGTCACTCCGATGGATACATGACTTTCTTTGGGCTCTCATGCATGCTGACTATATGATATATGTATATGACATATGTATATGTATATGGGGGATATGGGGAAAGGGAGATATGTTGCGCTATAGACGCATTGCCACCTGGTCAGTTGGCGTAAAATTCATCCCGGACGCGGGACATATGTGGGCGAGCCGGCGTTGTTCGGCGCTATGACATGTTCTATTTTCTATGTATGTGAAAAACAAATGTTTTTAAAGGAAAAATAAGCATACATGGCATCCGGCCAAAAGGGCATTCATATGTACAGGTTACTCTCTTATCTCACTATATGCTCTATGATCCCATGACATTGTTATTCATACTTTATGTTCCTCATTATGCTGCTTTTCATGCCTTACATACTCGGTACATTACTCGTACTGACGTCCCTTCTTGTGGACGCTGTGTTTCATGCCATGCAGGTAAGCAGGTAGACGAGTTCGGTTCCTAGGAGCTCCACCCGCGGTACATTGAGAGCGCTCCAGTTGTTCCGGACCTTCAGTTCATTGGTACTACTTTTGTGTACATATTCGGGCACGGCAGCACCCGACCCTCCTTGTTAATATATGTATTTTGTTTAGAGGCTCGTAGACAGATATGTACAGTTAGATGCTTTGCACCCTTATTCGTCCTTGTGGTTGTGTAATATGTTAACAAAGTTTATTAACACCTGTTTATAATTATGCTATTAATGATAGTGTTAAGTAAAGAAATAGCGGTAACGTTCATACGGCCCGCTCAGTAATAAGAATAAGATACGAAATAAGAGGTGTTCGGTATAGCAGTATCGGGTACCCATCGCGGCCCTAGTTGGGTCGTGACAAAAGTTGTATCAGAGCAGTTCGTCCTAGGGACTGTCTACGAGCCGTGTCCAGTAGAGTCCTGTTTATGGGTGTGTAGCGCGCCACACTTATAAACAGGGGCCTGCAGGGCATTTAGGAAATCTGACCTTCTTTGTACTCTAGATCGTGCGATAGAGCTATGTTACCAGGTTTCCATGTTCGTTTCTTAGTCCTGTGTTATGGTTTCAGTGATGCCAGTGAAGAGGAAAGCTACGGCGGCCCAGAAGGGCAAGACGGTGGCTGAAAGAAGAGTTGAACAGGAGCCACCGGCGGAAGTAGAAGAGGGCGAGTCTCACAACGAGGCTCCTCCCCAGATTTCTCCTGCTTCCCCTGTATCAGCAGAGCAGGAAAGAGCTCCAGCTCCAGCCCCAGTACCTCCAGTTCCACCGCCAGCAACTTCGGGCCAGCAGATAACAGAGGCTATTCAGTTGCTGACCCAGTTAGTTGCCGCACAAGCTCAGCAGCAAGATGCAGACCAGGGAGACAGGGCAGTGAGTGCAAGAGCCCGTGATTTTATCACCCTGAAACCTCCGGAGTTTTATGGATCGAGACCAGAGGAAGACCCGCAAAGTTTTATAGACGAGATGCTAAAGACACTGAGGATAATACATGCTTCAGATACAGAGTCAATAGAGTTGGCTTCATACAGATTGCGGGATGTAGCGATTCAGTGGTATAATAATTGGATATCTTCAAGGGGAGCAAATGCACCTCCCCCGGTTTGGCAAGAGTTCACTGAAGCATTCGTGCGACATTATTTACCACCGGAGATTCGACGGTCTCGAGCCGATATGTTTTTGAATCTCAAACAGGGAAATATGAGCGTCCGGGAATATAGTCTCCGTTTCAACTCTTTAGCCAGGTATGCCCCAGCAATGGTGGCTGATATGGGATATTGTGTACATCGGTTCGTTAGTGGGTTGGGGCCACATTTAGTTAAGGAATGCTTGACAGCTTCACTCCAGGATGGAATGACTATTGCTGGTATCCAGGCCCACGCCCAAAACCTGGAAGAACAACACCAACTACAGAGAGGTGAGCGCTATTCGGATAGGGGTTCCAGAAAAAGAGCCCGATCTTTCGAGACTAGAAGTGAGTATAGAGGGGGACAAGCACAACAGCAATCCAGGCATTTAGGCCAACCAGCGGCCAGCGCACCTCCTCGATTTGCGAGTGGGAGATTTGATCGCCCTACCTATTCAGGACCAGATCAGAGTGCTAGAGCTTCAGGGTCCCAGTATAGAGCTGATTTTAACAAGACGGGGCAACCCCCACTACGATGTGCTCGGTGTGGTAGGCCACACTATGGACAGTGTTACCTAGATACAGGTGCATGTTTTGCTTGTGGTCGGACTGACCATTTGATGCGTGATTGCCCACTAAAGAATGAGGGAGACAGAGCTCAGCCCGCCGGATCAGCAATTGGTTCGTCATCGACCGTGCGCCCTCCTCGACAGGCTTCCCAGGCTCCAGCAGGCCGTGGCCGAGGTAGAGGAGGAGGGGCACCCAGTTCAGCCGGTCCTCCGCACCGTATCTATGCATTGGCAGGACGGCAGGATCCTGAACCTTCCCCAGACGCGGCTACAGGTACACTATCGGCATTTTCCTATGATATGTATGTGTTAATTGATCTAGATTCTACTCTATCATATACTGCTCTTTGTATTGCTGAACGTATTGGGAATTTGGAAATTCAGGACGAAAGGTAGCCGTACACATAGGTAAAAGGTGAATACTGGGGATTGCGAAGGCTAAAATAGTAATTAAAAGAGAAAGATGCGTTACGACAGTGTTTCGGAAATTGTCAAGACCCCAACTTGCCCCAGATTACGTGATAAAAGTAGTGCGGGGGAGTGGAGGCAAAAATACTAGCATCAAGACACCAAAATGCATCAAAGTTTCGAGGTTAAGCGTGCTAGAGTAAGAGTAATTTCAGGATGGGTGACCCCCTGGGAAGTGTACTGAAAATTTCAAAAATGTAGGTATATGAGACGAACGTGAAATTAGGGCAACCTAAAGAAAATTAGAGTATGTGGAGTGGTTAGAAACCTTATAGAGGCTGAGACAGACTAGACTGGTGAAAAGGAAGAACGAGCAACACAGCTCTGAGATCAAAGTAAGTTCGAATAGCGTTTGGAAATGTTTGTAAGTAAAATAGTAGTAAATATATATATGCATGTAACATCTCATTTGTGACTGTAGAATCCCAACAACTAGTGTAGCGATATATAGAAGATACTAACCGAACGGAATTCGAGAGGCAGAGTGAAAGACATAAGTACAGAAGTTACAGGGAAAAAACCAATATTGGATCCACCACTAGTAAAGACTGGAAAGTTCTAATACGGTGATATTTGGGGACAGAAGGAAAGTGAGTACGTAGAGGGTAAGGGGCTTCGAAGTGTCAGAAATATCAAGAAAGGGCCAGAATAAGGAGCAGTTGACCAGAAAACCTATGATGTGGAATGAGAGATTCATGTGAAGATCAAGAGGTTTGACTATAAATAAAAGAGGATAAAATATAAAGAACGGGCAGGAAGCAAAGGACGTAGAAATAAATTGACAACGGGTGTAATATGAGACAGATAGACGGAGAACATACGGGAGATACCTTGTGAGGTCAACAAATAGAAAAAGGACAACGGAGACAGCACCATGTGAGGCTGGGTATAGCAACAAGTGCAAGTTACCAATCGGGTGATTCAATGTTGGCGGAACTAAGTTGATCGGCCCACGGCCTACAGGCAACCTAAGCTTTTAAAACGGATATGCCAAAGTGATCGTATGTGACAACTATAAACGAGACCTCCCCGAAGTGTTATAATACGCCATGAGGCCAGTTCAACATTCGAGGACGAATGTTCTAAAGGGGGGGAGGATGTTATATCTCGCATTTTGTACGTTCAGATAATTTAAGATAATCGCGGGAAGTTAAGGACAAGGTTATATTTTAATTTTGGTTTAGCACACAAGTTGTGTATGGGAGTTTTTGAAGTGGAAATATTAAGAAAGGCTAGGGGCAAAAAGGAAAATTCGCAATATGACTCGTGGAAATATGGAGGAAGGCGAAGGGCAAATTTGGAATTTGGAAAAAAAAATTAAATTTTCATGAAGTACAAAACAAAAAAGAAAAGTGGGCTTGACCAATTGGGCCAAGGTGGCCGTCCATGTAGATGGGCCAAGCCCATATGGGGACAAAAATTAATAAGTCCAAAAGATGACTTATTAGTCATCTTATTCATTTCCCCTCCTAGAAATTTCAAGAAGCCTAAAGAACAAAGAGAAGGAGAAAAAGACTAAGGCCATTCGGCCATGTTCAAGTCCACAAGAACCTTGGAAAGTTTTTCATCAAAAAATATTCTCTTCTAGCCAAACAACTAATTGAAGGGTCCTTAGCAAAGTGAAGGGGTTATTGGAGCAAGGAAAACATATATTTATACAAGTTCCAAATTCTAGCCAAGTGAAGAATCAAGGAAAAAGGTAAGACTTGATCCTTTTCTTATATGTTATGGACAATTATGTATGTTGTAGTATGTGAAAGTGGATGAAATTCATGGAAATATGGACACTTGTTGTGGCCGTGCATGTATATGTGTGTGTAGGAATAATGATTTAATTATTTTATCTAGTATTTAGTTGTTGTTGTTGTGGATGTTACGTTGATAATGAAAGTTGGATGATTCTAGTGAGGTTGTGATGGTTGGAGAGTTGTTTTAGAAATTAGTGTGAATTGAAAATAGTCTTCTTGTATTTATGGAAGATAATGTTGTTAGTGTGTAAATTGTTGGATTGTTGTGATTGAATTTGGAAAAAGGAATTAGGTTGTTATTTTTCTTATTGAAGTTGGAAAGTCTCGGGGGAAGTAGTATGTCGATTGGGTTGTTTGTGTCACGACCCAGCTCCGTGGGCCGCAACTTGTGCCCTATTTGGACATCCCAAATAGACTTACATACTAACTCGTCATATTCTAACTTAACTCAGATTTCATATTCATCAATTTAAACAGATTGAATAAAAATATTATCTTAAGCGGTCGCGCGTACAAAATATCATATCAGAACCAACAGAGGCGGCGGAAGACACATCGCCGAATATATGCATATATACAAACATACAGGCCATTTAAGCCGCATCCAAATCTGACAGATTGGCGGAATGTACATCGCCAGATACATACACGTATACAGACAAATGGGCCGTTTTGGCCACAACAGCAAACGGGACTGCATTAAGACGCAGATCACAAACAAACGAACACACACATGACCCATGACCCACATATATGACTACAGGCCTCTACAAATCATAACGGAATCTTATGATGGGACAGGGCCCCGCCGTACCCCAAATAGTCAAATATACAGAAGCATATACATCACAAAAGATATGTACCAACATATGGGCTCCGGATCAAAAGGAGCACTCTGTAATAGCAGAATGTGTGGCCGACACTGGCGGATCACGAACCTCTGGACCTGCGGGCATAAAACGCAGCCCTCGAAGAAAGGGGGTCAGTACGAAAGATGTACTGAGTATGTAAAGCATAGAGTACAGGAATCCAAACTGCAACTGAAGTGAAGGGTATAGAGAGAAAATACCGGATCAATATATCAAAACCTGTACTGAAGACATACGCATATAAAGCAAACCGAAATCATGCATAAGGCTCAGGAACATGGTCACCACTCCGACGCTGGTGCCACAACACAACATACTCTAGAAGGTTTCAAATATCCGTACAAACCCCGAACACAACATATCATCACAACATATCATATCATCAAGACATATCGTAAGCCATATCACAGCATAACTCCATAAACGGTACCCGACCCTATGGCGAGGTCTCGGGAACCGTAACACATCATACTGCCGAATATGTCATAATACGCACGATCACAAAACCGGCCCGGGAACCGGCGAACGATATCATAGTAGTAGGCACGAGCAGAGTAGTGCAGAAACCATATTCATATACACAATTAAATTCCAAGACTCGACAAATAAATACATATACATATATAGAGATCAGAAAGCTCAAAGTAAGTATCGAGTCTGTCAGAATTAGTATACAAAAGATATGAGCCTTTGAATTTACAAAACTTTCGAAAAATACTTCATAAGCCGTTTTCTGAAAATTTAGTATCATTCACATTAAGGAGCTTTCAAATAACTTATGGAGCAAATCAAACGGAGCCTTAAATTCATAGGCAAAAGTCCCCTTTTTATATCGTACAAAAATAGATCAAGTAAGACAAACGAAGGAAGTCTCGGGACTAGTGGGCCCACCTCGGGTCAAGTCGAGGGGGCGTACGTGAATTACAAACATTAGGATCTATGGAGTCATCCATGAAATCTTAGGGGTGATTCGGTCATGTTTATGAAAGTTAAGAATGTTTGAACATTCTTTCCAACAAAATGTCAAAGTTCTAATTCAATTTTACTGAATGGAATAGTGCTAAAAGTAAACTCGGATTTCTATGAGCAGAATATTCCCCGAGGTTCAAATCCAAACCTAGTACACATAGGAAATGCCAAAAAAAGAAAAGGTGGGGCTTTACATACCTTACTTGCGTCTTACGCTTGCCCAAACTCAACTCCCGTTTCGTCCATAATCTACAATTGGTCATAGTTGCCAAATATGAGTTTCAAGCTTTTAAGAATTAAATCATAAATTCATATTTGTCTACCGAAATTTCGGCAGCATTTCCCCTATAAATTCAACATCCCCGAGAATCAACTCGGCCAAAATATTAACAACAACACCCACAACAATACCAATAACATCAATAACCACAACAAAACACATTCTAACATAATTATTCTTCTTTTCTACACAATGCAACAATTCCAATTCCAACTTCACACTTTCAAACTAATATCAATATTTCCATATTCATTTACTAATTCAAGTTCATTCCAACACAATTTGGAGGCATTCCATATCATTCTACAAATTATTTGCAAAACATACAAAAATTCCACCGAAATCATAATTCATCCAAAGCCTCCATTCTTCGACATAAATGTTCATAACACATTTTCGTCTCCCAAATTCATCAACAACAACCACGATTTGCACCTTAACCATTTATTTTCATAATTACATAAATTTACCATAAATTCACTAATCTTCCTACAATCATTTAACAACCGTTCTTCCTACAAATTTTTGGCTAGCATTCTTCCATTTACTCCACAAGGCCACTACATCACAATTCACATAACAAATGAGATTTTAATTATCCCTTCTCACTAATACCATTTTCGGCCACCATAATCACATACCTATAACACACCATTTTTATACTTTACATTCCTTTCCACATTCTACAACACATATATATATTTCTTCCAAAATAAAAGGAGCAAAATCTTACCTTTTTCTTCAAATTTCCACTTGCCGCGAACGTAGTCCTCTCGCTTAACTAATTATACCACGTCGAAGAGCGTCTTGAGCTTAATAAGAATTCAAAAAGAAAGAGATTTTAGGATCAAAGTTGAAGGACTTGGAATGTTTTTCAATTTTTCTCTTAATGGCCGTATGGCCTTGTCTTGGCTCTCACTCTTTTTTTTTTCTTGAACTTTCTTGAATATGAATGAAGAATAAGTCCCCTTTAAGTTATTTATCACATGATTTTAATAACATGGGCTTGGGCCCTTTTTATTTTACCATGGCCGGCCACCCCCTTGCTTTGGGCCTCAATTACTCTTATTTATTTTTAGCCCAATAATTGATGAATCTTATTTGTAATTCCCGAAACTTATTTCCGAAATTCCAATTTTGCCCTTGGACTTCTTCCGTATTTCCGCATCAATATTTTTCATGAATATCACACATATGTTGAATAAAATAAAAACATAGCCTTATTTCCTACAAGGCGAGATTATTCCAAATTTTTCAAATGCGCAAAAATGCGGGATATAACATTCTCCCCCCTTTAGAATATTCGTCCTCGAATGTTAAATTAGCCTTATAGGGTCTGACAAATATTTCGGGGAAGTTTCTTCTTATGAGTGGCACACATAAATCACTTGCCAATTAAGATAACAAATTTAGAAATTTGGATTACCTGTAGGTGTAGAGAACAAGTGAGGGTACTTCTTCTTCATTTCGTCCTCTGCGTCCCAGGTCATTTCTTCTCTATTATTGTTTAGCCATAAGACCTTAACAGAGGGTATATCTTTGGCACGCAGCCTCCTCACTTGACGATCCAGAATAGCTACAGGTCGCTCTTCATAAGATAATTCCTCTGTCACCTGAATATCTTCTACTGGAAATATTCTGGAAGGGTCACCAACACATTTACGGAGCATGGATACATGAAATACCGGGTGTACTGCCTCCAAATCGGATGGTAAGTCTAGCTCATAGGCGACCTCGCCTATCTTCCGGATAATCTGATATGGTCCGATATACCGCGGACTAAGCTTACCCTTTTTACCGAATCTCATTACACCCTTCATAGGTGACACCTTCAGAAATACCCAGTCGCCAATCTGGAACTCTAACGGTCGACGTCGTCTCTCTGCATATGATTTCTGTCGACTCTGTGCAGCCAATAATCGCTCCCGAATAAGTTTCACCTCGTCAACCGCTTGCTGAACCACATCCGACCCAATTAATTTAGTTTCGCCCACGTCGAACCAACCAATCGGAGATCTGCATTTTTTTTTTACCATATAGGGCTTCGTACGTGCCATCTGGATATCGGAATGATAACTGTTATTATAAGCAAATTCAATAAGCGGCAAATTATCATCCCAGCTACCTCTGAAATCAATAACACAGGCCCGCAACATATCTTCCAGTGTTTGAATAGTGCGCTCGGCCTGTCCGTCGGACTAAGGATGAAATGCTGTGCTAAGACTCACCTGAGTCCCCAATCCTTCCTGGAACGACCTCTAGAGGTTAGCCGTACACTGGGCACCTCTGTCGGTTATAATAGATACAGGAACTCCGTGCAGTCTTACTATTTTTTTAATATATAATCGGGCATAATCCTCAGCCGAATAAGTAGTCCTGACCGAAAGAAAATGGGCTGATTTCGTCAATCTATCCACAATAACCCAAATAGAATCATACCTGCGTGGAGTGCGCGGCAACCCTACAACGAAATCCATATTAATCATTTCCCATTTTCATTTCCTGTAGTAATCCGCCGGGCTTTTGATGCTCGATCTTGACTTGCTGACAATTTGGGCATTGGCCAACAAACTCTGCAATGTCTCTTTTCATACCGTCCCACCAGTATAAACATTTGAGATCATGGTACATTTTAGTGGAACCAGGATGAACAGAATACCGAGCATTATGCGCTTCACCCATAATTTGCCGCCGTAGCCCCACAACGTCAGGTACGCATAATCTGCCTCCATATAATAATACCCCTTCAGGCGAAACTTCGAACTGAGTCTTTTCTTTATTAGGGGCCACATTTCTGTACTGTACTAGAACAGGATCCTCGAACTGACGCTGTTTTACCTCTTCCATAATTGACGATTCAGCAATTTCTCGGACAGAAACCCCAGTATCTCCAGAATCTGCCAAACGGACTCCAAGGCTGACTAACTGACGAATCTCGCAAACCAATTCTTTCTTATCTGGCTGCACATCAGTCAAGCTTCCCATGGACTTGCGGCTAAGTGCATCAGCTACCACATTGGCCTTCCCAGGATGATACCAAATATCAACGTCGTAATCTTTCAATAATTCAAGCCATCTTCTCTGCCGCAAATTTAGCTCCTTCTGCTTAAAAATATACTGGAGGCTCTTATGGTCCGTATAAATATCAACGTGGACCCCATATAAGTAATGTCGCCATATCTTCAAAGCATGAATTACCGCGGCAATTTCCAGATCATGAGTGGGATAATTTCTCTCATGCGGCCTGAGCTACCGGGAAACATAGGCTATGACTCGACCGTGCTGCCCTAATACACAACCTATCCCAATACCAAAAGCATCACAATAAATAACATACCCGTCTGGCCCCTCAGGAAGAGCTAGAACTGGAGCTGTAATTAATTTTTCCTTCAGCCACTGGAAACTGCATTCAAAAGTACCAGTTCACTGAAATTTCACTGCCTTCTGAGTTAGCTTCGTTAATAGTGCCGTAGTAGAAACAAAGTTCTCCACAAATCTTCTGTAATATCCGGCCAATCCCAGAAAATTGCGTACCTCAGTCGATGTCGAACGCCTAGGCCAATTCTTTACCGCTTCGATCTCCTATGTGTCAATTGTTTCCATTTATACTTACTTTACTTTACTTTCATCCGCTTCCCCCCTTTGGGGTTGTACTTATACCATATCCATGCCTTTTCTTTATAATCTATAACTTGATTAGCTTCGTACGAGACCTTAATAAAATCACGAGGCGATGAGAACTCTCGATTATATAGCATAAAATCTTATCTGATAGCTGGCCCTCAAGTAATGTAATTAATGTAGCAATTTATATTTTAGTAATCATATCCTTCCTTCATACCCGTTCCTTATCTGTCGTTATGTTTTCTCGATAATCGAATTACTTGATATTCACATGATTCATCATTCCATACCATAGATTTTTCCTTTTGCCCTGCGCTATTACATTCCAGTTTCTTTTTGCAAATAATTTCGTGCTTTGCCCGTCGGCTCTTTTTGAGGCTCTGCTTAATTACGTTTCTTACTTTTCGCTTTTCTGACATTTTGATCTCCTTATCTTCCATTCAATTACTCTCTTTTCTTTCCAAATATCGTTGTATTAGAATCTTCCAATCCCAACCGGTAGCAAAATCAATATCAGTTTATCTCGTAACATCTGTACCATACCTTTCACTTTATCTCATAAATTCTGTCCACTTAATGTCTTCCATATATTACAACACTAGCTGTTAGGGTTCACCTATCGATCGACATAGTCATAAAAGGGGGTCCTATACATACATATGTATATCACTGTCATTTCTTTTACAAAACATCTTCAATCACTTGTTCAAATTTACTCTAATTCCAGAGCTGCGTTGCTCTTTCCTCCTATTCACTGACCGAATCTGTCTGAGCCCACGCAACCTCTATAAAGTTTCTAACCATTCCACATACTCTAATTCCCTCTAGATTACCCCAAACTTCCTATTTGTCTCTTTTATCTATTTTTGTGAAAATCTTAGTACATTTTCCAGGGGGTCACCCATCCAAAATTGCTCTGGCCCTAGCACGCTTAACCTTAAAACTTTAATGCATTTAGGTGCGATAAGGCCGGTATAATTGCATCAACTGCCCCGCACGACCTTTATCACGTAATTTAAGGCAAGTCGGGGTCTTAACAACTTTCAAAACGTTCTCATAGCGGGTCCCACCCCGATCTGGAGAGGATTCTTTTATCTTTCTGACTATATAATTACCGTGTCGCCCCTTTTTACATCCTCAATATTTACCTTCATCTATACATAATTCTAGACAGCCCACAAGTTTAAATTTTCATTCCACAAATTCCACCTCCAATTAGTCGATAAGAACTGATAAAATGTTACTGTAAGGCGCTCTCCAACCACCAGTAGAAGGAAACTAGAGTCCGACAAACATCGTAGAACTTCTTAGTACTTAATTCACATAATTACCTCCATATATATATGAGTTGTGAGCGAACCATTTAATTCCCAACTACTTGTCATACGCTTTGTATTCTTCCAATAAGGTGGAACTTAATCACTGAACATTTTTTCCCTTCAACATAGGCCTTTCTAAAGCAAAGTGTGGTCGGAACGTATTCTGGTCCGTTTAAATGAATTGCAAATTTGCTGCTCATATATGTTTTTTCAAAATAAAATTTCCCAAATAAGGATGGTGCTTTTTACAAATGACATGGAGGGTATCTCTTAAACTTTAATCCAACATAATAGATTTACCCTATCGGCATCGACTTTCAAGACATGTTAATTACTTATATCTCATTTTCCTTTTTATACTTCTGGAAAAATTTGAGCAGAGGTTCCTCTGTACTTCTTACTGTCCCAACACCTGCACGCAGAAATACCAGCAATGCCTCACAGGGCCAACATATATACGAACGTATCATATCATATCATAGCCATACAGGGCTAACAATTTCAAGTAAAAAAAAATATGGAGATGTCGAGACTTACCTCACATACATAACTCACACGGCACCGGTGGCACTTTCCTGTTTACTTTCCTTTTCAATCTTCAACTTTATATTTCAATCATACTTCAAATAACTTCCCCGACATACATCTTTCATACCATTGCTTATATTTCAATTGTGTAGCTTCCAATATCATCAGTCACTGTCTTCTGTCGATGTCGTTCTTTGGCTGAAATCAAGGGTTAGTAAAAGGAATTCATTTCCTATGGCTGGCTCTATCGCACGATCTAAGATTCAAAGAAAAGTAACACCCTAAATGTCCTGTAGCCTCCTGTTTATAGATGTGGTGCACAACACACCGATAAACAAGACTCTACGAGACACGGCCTGTAGATATTCCGAGGACAGACTGCTCTGATACCACTTTTGTCACGACCCAGCTCCGTGGGCCGCGACTGGTGCCCTATTTGGACATCCCAAACAGACTTACATACTAACTCGTCATATTCTAACTTAACTCAGATTTCATATTCATCAATTTAAACAGATTGAATACAAATATTATCTTAAGCGGTCGCGCGTACAAAATATCATATCAGAACCAACAGAGGCGGCAGAAGACACATCGCCGAATATATGCATATATACAAACATACAGGCCATTTAGGCTGCATCCAAATCTGACAGATTGGCGGAATGTACATCGCCAGATACATACACGTATACAGACAAATGGGCCGTTTTGGCCACAACAGCAAACGGGACTGCATTAAGACGCAGATCACAAACAAACGAACACACACATGACCCATGGCCCACATATATGACTACAGGCCTCTACAAATCATACCAGAATCATATGACGGGACAGGGCCCCGCCGTACCCCAAATAGTCAAATATACAGAAGCATATACATCACAAAAGATATGTACCAACATATGGGCTCCGGATCAAAAGGAGCACTCTGTAATAGCAGAATGTGTGGCCGACACTGGCGGATCACGAACCTCTGGACCTGCGGGCATAAAACGCAGCCCTCGAAGAAAGGGGGTCAGTACGAAAGATGTACTGAGTATGTAAAGCATAGAGTACAGGAATCCAAACTGCAACTGAAGTGAAGGGTATAGAGAGAAAATACCGGATCAATATATCAAAACCTGTACTGAAGACATATGTATATAAAGCAAACCGAAATCATGCATAAGGCTCAGGAACATGGTCACCACTCCGACGCTGGTGCCACAACACAACATACTCTAGAAGGTTTCAAATATCCGTACAAACCCCGAACATAACATATCATCACAACATATCATATCATCAAGACATATCGTAAGCCATATCACAGCATAACTCCATAAACGGTACCCGACCCTATGGCGAGGTCTCGGGAACCGTAACACATCATACTGCCGAATATGTCATAATACGCACGATCACAAAACCGGCCCGGGAACCGGCGAACGATATCATAGTAGTAGGCACGAGCAGAGTAGTGCAGAAACCATATTCATATACACAATTAAATTCCAAGACTCGACAAATAAATACATATACATAAATAGAGATCAGAAAGCTCAAAGTAAGTATCGAGTCTGTCGGAATTAGTATACAAAAGATATGAGCCTTTGAATTTACAAAACTTTCGAAAAATACTTCATAAGTCGTTTTCTGAAAATTTAGTATCATTCACATTAAGGAGCTTTCAAATAACTTATGGAGCAAATCAAACGGAGCCTTAAATTCATAGGCAAAAGTCCCCTTTTTATATCGTACAAAAATAGATCAAGTAAGACAAACGAAGGAAGTCTCGGGACTAGTGGGCCCACCTCGGGTCAAGTCGAGGGGGCGTACGTGAATTACAAACATTAGACTCTATGGAGTCATCCATCAAAGCTTAGGGGTGATTCGGTCATGTTTATGAAAGTTACGAATGTTTGAACATTCTTTCCAACAAAATGTCAAAGTTCTAATTCAATTTTACTGAATGGAATAGTGCTAAAAGTAAACTCGGATTTCTATGAGCATAATATTCCCCGAGGTTCAAATCTGTTATGTCCCGTGTTTTCGTATAATTGGAAATCGAGAAATAATTACAACTTGTGGGTTAGAAGGACATAATTTAATTTTAGTGGATATGACCATGTTGGTTATGGAATTCTTAATGTCAAGACATCGGGAAAGGCCGAGGGTAGATTTGGAATTTCGGAAATTAGTTTCGGGAATTACAAAACGGGGCATTTTATGAAATGGGCCAAGGAAAGATGCAACCCAAAGTTGAGGCCTAACCAAGGGAAGTGGCCGGCCATGTACAAGGCCCAAGCCCTTTCCTTAGTGATCATGTGCTATGCACATGGTCATTTAGGTGGATATATATCACTTATACTTAGTAATTTTCAAGATCAAAAATCATTTCAAGAACACCACACAAAATAGGGGTTCGGCCGAGACCAAGAGAAAAGAGAAAGAAAAAAAAATTCCAAGCTTGTTGTTGATCCAAAAATCATAGTCTCTACATAATTGGGAAGTACTCAAGGCCCTCTTCAACGGGGTATAATTATTTTGGCGCAAGAACGACGTTTGCGACAAGTCGGGGTTTCAAGGAAAGGTAAGAATTTTGCCCTTTTGTGTTATAGAATTGATGTGAATATGTTAAGGATTGGAAATAGATGGAGATCCCGTAATTTTGATGTAAATAGAAAGTCGTGGGTGTGTGTGTATAGTGTGTATTGGCCGTTAGCCATAGAGAGGAAAATTGATGTGAATTGATCTTGGTTAAGTTGGTATAATGTGTTGTTGTGACCCTTATGTCGTAAATGATTAATTGATGAATGAAATTGGCGTTGAAAAATGATTTTTGATATTATCGGAAAGCGTATACCTTCGGTATCATTATGTATATCATTGTATATTTAAGGTGCTAGAGACTTTAGATACGAATCTATAATGATGTTAATGAATTCGGAATGAAATGACGTGAGTTAGAATGTTCGTCGTGAATTTTTGATGTTTTGAAGGATTATGGAAAATAATGGATTTTGGTGCAATTTCGTGTATGGCTTGGATTGTAGTTAGGATGTGATTTTATAAGTTTGAATGTGGAAATGAATACAATTATGTAGATGTAGAATTGGAGTTTTGAAAGTTTGAATGAAAGTTGCCAACTTAGATAACAAAGTAGAACTTTGAAGCTAGAATGGTTTGATTGTTGTTTGTGTTGTTTGTTGACGTGTGGGCTGTTGTGGTTGATGTATTTTGAGCCGAGCTACGCCTCGGGGATGTTAGATTTATAGGGGAAATGCTGCCGAAATTTCGGTAGGCAAAAATGAAGTTAAAGGCATTTTTTTTAGCCTAAGAATCTCAATTGGTAACTTTGACCATTTGCAGATTTTTGACGAAACGGGATTGGACTTTTGGAAGAGCATACGACGTCTGTAAGGTATGTAAAGCGTCCCACTCCTTCATTTGGCATATCCTAGTATGTTAGCCGAATATGAGACCTTCCGGAGCATTTTTGCTCCTCGAAACCCGATCCACAGAAAAGTTACTATTCATTCAATTCGATTGAAGCCTAAGGGCTCTATTTTGGCTAGAATGCCACCACTCGTCCGAAACCTATCGAAATGTGGTCGGGTAACCTAGAAATGACTATGTATGACCTTTGGCATATAAATGTTCGTAAAAATATGTTCGCCACCTCACTTTGACTCGAGGTGGGCCCGCTAACCCCGAGACGCCCTATTTGTCTTATTGGGCTGTCCTTTTGAATAACGTTTGGAATGGCACTTTCGATGTTGGAATTCCCGTCTATGGGATATGTTTCGACAATTACGATATGTTAAGCTACGTTCTGAACTACACATATTATTTTGGAAAAGTTTTGATAAATAAAACTTTATATCGGCTAAGTTTCCGACTATTTTGCATTTTGATATGACTCATGGGTTTACTTCGTTTTGGGAGACTATTTTGAAGTATGATTTGTATTTTCTTGCTCACGACTCCGCTCGTGCCTTATGATGACTTCGTTCACCGGTTCCCGGGCCGGTTTTGATTCGTGCGCCTTATGACAATTCGGCCGTATGCTGTGTTACGGTTCCCGAGGCCTCGCCATAGGGCCGGGTTCCGTTTGAAGTTATGCTGTGATATGGTTCGTGATGCGATACGCTCACCGATGATTATGTTTGTGTTCGGGGATGTACGGAGATTTGAAACCTTCTGGTGTTATGCTGTGTGTGGCGCCAGCGTCGGAGTGGCGACCACGTTCCTAAGCGTTTGCATGATTTCAATTGCATTATGATACGTATATGATTTCGATACAGATTTTGACATACCTATTTGTACTCCACTTTGACATTTGATTTGCTTTCGGTTTTGATCCATATTTCTGTACTCCGTGCTTTACATACTCAGTACATATTTCGTACTGACCCCCTCTCTTCGGGGGCTGCGTTTTATGCCCGCAGGTGCAGATATCGGTGATCCTCCGCAGTAGGCTTCACTTCTTGCTATTCCGGAGTACTCCTATTTGATCCGGAGTCCACTTTTGGTACAGACTCTTTTTGCCTTGTATATATTCGGTATATTTGACTATTTGGGTACGGCGGGGCCCTGTCTCGCCATATGTCTTTGTTTGAGTTCGTAGAGGCCTGTAGTCATATATGTGGGGCGAGGGTCCTATGTATGTTTGTCTGATTCCGTTTTCTGGTCTTAAGGCGGTCTGTTTGTTATGCTGGCCCCAAATGGCCCTTATGCTTATATTTGCACTTTTGACCGGCGATGTCCATTCCGCCGCTCAGTTTGTATTTGACATGATATTTTGATTTGGCACGACCGCTTAAGACATGTTTGATATCAATTATGTTCGATATGATTTCGAAAAAAAATTATGAAATAAGTTTGGATTTGAAAATGAATGTGTGATTCGGTCTGGGTACCCAGGTAGGGTGCCAGTCGCGGCCCACGGGGCTGGGTCGTGACAAAATCCAAACCTAGTACACCTTGGACATGCCAAAAGAAGAAAAGGTGGGGCTTTACATACCTTACTTGCGTCTTACGCTCGCCCAAACTCAACTCCCGTTTCGTCCAAAATCTACAATTGGTCATAGTTACCAAATATGAGTTTCAAGCTTTTAAGAATTAAATCTTAAATTCATATTTGTCTACAGAAATTTCGGCAGCATTTCCCCTATAAATTCAACATCCCTGAGAATCAACTCGGCCGAAATATTAACAACAACACCCACAACAATACCAATAACATCAATAACCACAACAAAACACATTCTAACATAATTATTCTTCTTTTCTACACAATGCAACAATTCCCATTCCAACTTCACACTTTCAAACTAATATCAATATTTCCATATTCATTTACTAATTTAAGTTCATTCCAACACAATTTGGAGGCATTCCATATCATTCTACAAATTATTTGCAAAACATACAAAAATTCCACTGAAATCATAATTCATCCAAAGCCTCCATTTTTCAACATAAATGTTCATAACACATTTTCGTCTCCCAAATTCATCAACAACAACCACGATTTGCACCTTAACCATTTATTTTCATAATTACATAAATTTACCATAAATTCACTAATCTTCCTACAATCATTTAACAACCATTCTTCCTACAAATTTTTGGCTAGCATTCTTCCATTTACTCCACAAGGCCACTACATCACAATTAACATAACAAATGAGATTTTAATTATCCTTTCTCACTAATACCATTTTCGGCCACCATACACACATACCTATAACACACCATTTTTATACTTTACATTCCTTTCCACATTCTACAACACATATATATATTTCTTCCAAAATAAAGGAGCAAAATCTTACCTTTTTCTTCAAATTTCCACTTGCCGCGAACGTAGTCCTCTCGCTTAACTAATTATACCACGTCGAAGAGCGTCTTGAGCTTAATAAGAATTCAAAAAGAAAGAGATTTTAGGATCAAAGTTGAAGGACTTGGAGTTGTTTTCAATTTTTATCTTAATGGCCGTATGGCCTTGTCTTGGCTCTCACTCTTTTTTTTTCTTGAACTTTATTGAATATGAATGAAGAATAAGTCCCCTTTAAGTTATTTATCACATGATTTTAATAACATGGGCTTGGGCCCTTTTTATTTTACCATGGCCGGCCACCCCCTTGCTTTGGGCCTCAATTACGCTTATTTTTTTTAGCCCAATAATTGATGAATCTTATTTGAATCATGTTGGAATGATTTCAGGTTAATACTTGAATGTGGTATTATTTGGTATTGGCTTGATTATATGTGATTGACTTGAATATAAATGAATTTGTCGATGAATTGTGTGGCAAGGATTGTTAATGCTAGAATGTATTTTGGATCGATTGTTGAAATTGTTAGTATGATTGTTGGTATTGTTGTTGATAGTTTGGCCGAGTTGAATTCTCGGATTGTTGTTGATAAAAATTGGCCGAGTTAGATTCTCGGGGATGGTGTATTTACAGGGGAAATGCTGTCGAAATTTCGGTAGACAAAATGTTAGTTTAGGATGAGATTCTTGGACACCCATAGCTAATGTTTGTATTCATTAACATTGTTATAGATTTTGGGAAGGCCAAGAGTTAAGTTGCATTGACTAGGGAAGCGGACAAGGTATGTTCAGGCTCGTCCCTTTCTTTTAAAGGCATGATTCCTGCGCTATGGCTTTATAACTGTTTCCATATTTTCCTTGTTTTTAAAAGTTAGATGTTTAGAATTCTAAGGCATGATTCTATCCCTGATAACCCGTAAATATTTTCCAAAAACGTCTATATTCTTCCAAAACAATGGTTTATGATTTTGTAAGCTTTTATGATTATGACGGCGGACATGTTTTTGTAATGAAAACGATGTTGTCAAAGATGAGAATATGTCTATGACGATTATGATGAATATGGTCTCATGGTTAAAAATCTCAAGTTATGGATTCAATATGAATATGAGAATATAGAGTTAGTTCTTGACCCTCAACTTTATTCCTTGAATATGACTCTACTTTCTAAAAACTTCAAGAACATAAGTGGACGCCTTATGATGTTTATGATCTTATTATATGTTTTCTCTTAATACTATCTTTCATTTATAGTCTCGCCTTATAGCACTAGTTCCTTCAAGGCGAGACAAAGCGTCCATGATTATCCCATAATGTAATCGGAGGTTACCGACCTTATGTCACTCCGATGGATACATGACTTTCTTTGGGCTCTCATGCATGCTGACTATATGATATATGTATATGACATATGTATATGTATATGGGGGATATGGGGAAAGGGAGATATGTTGCGCTATAGACGCATTGCCACCTGGTCAGTTGGCGTAAAATTCATCCCAGACGCGGGATGCCCGGACGCGGGAAATATGTTGGCTAGCCGGCGTTGTTCAGCGCTATGACATGTTCTATTTTCTATGTATGTGAAAAAGAAATGTTTTTAAAGGAAAAATAAGCATGCATGGCATCCGGCCAAAAGGGCATTCATATGTACAGGTTACTCTCTTATCTCACTATATGCTCTATGATCCCATGACATTGTTATTCATACTTTATGTTCCTCATTATGCTGCTTTTCATGCCTTACACAGTCGGTACGTTACTCGTACTGATGTCCCTTCTTGTGGACGCTGCATTTCATGCCACGCAGGTAAGCAGGTAGATGAGTTCGGTTCCTAGGAGCTCCACCCGCGGTACATTGAGAGCGCTCCAGTTGTTCCGGAGCTTCAGTTCATTGGTGCTACTTTTGTGTACATATTCGGGCACGGAAGCACCCGACCCTCCTTGTTAATATATGTATTTTGTTTAGAGGCTCGTAGACAGATATGTACAGTTCGATGCTTTGCACCCTTATTCGTCCTTGTGGTTGTGTAATATGTTAACAAAGTTTATTATCACCTGTTTATAATTATGCTATTAATGATAGTGTTAAGTAAAGAAATAGCGGTAATGTTCATACGGCCCGCTCAGTAATAAGAATAAGATACCAAATAAGAGGTGCTCGGTATAGCAGTATCGGGTACCCGTCGCGACCCTAGTTGGGTCGTGACACATCGTTTGTCACAAAGACAGAAGTATGGAAGGGTGAAAAAGGAAGACATCGGAATTGGGTACTCTTATGAGAAATCTAGTTAAATGCGAGAGTGTAAGCAGCAAAAAGATAGACAGGCCAGACTATACGATAATGGAACTCGGCTTTGAGAAGAAAATGAAGGGCGGTAGGTAAATTATCGTAGACGAGGATACTCGGAGATTGTTGGCATATAAGGAGCCCCTTAAAGGGGGGGGGGGGGGGGGAGGCCATATTATTTTAGGCTTAAAAAGGAATCACAACAGTTTCAAGTGCCAGCAAAGGAAATTTATTAGCTCAGGGCCAGCGCTCAAAACATATAGGCATATCAAGAGAATACATGAAAGAAGTAGAAACGAATTGATAATGAGTGTACCGTGAGGCCGACATGAAGGGAAAGGATGAAAGATACCTTAAGATAATGCTTCATGCCAATGTGAGTTATGATATGTTCAGAACATGATTTGAATCCCTCATACCGGACATTGCGCCGTACTTAAGTACGCAGCGATATGTTTTAAAGAGTAGTAAAAAGAGCAAGAAAGGGCTACAAGCTAAGTTCATAAAGGATAATGGAGAGAATGATAAGACTCAAAGGATATTTCGGACGACAACGACTATTATAACGAAAGCATCAAAAGATTGGAATAAAGGGTTCGTCGGATACCAGAAAATAGTTCATGGACCATT
Organism: Lycium barbarum; assembly: GCF_019175385.1. Taxonomy (NCBI): domain Eukaryota; kingdom Viridiplantae; phylum Streptophyta; class Magnoliopsida; order Solanales; family Solanaceae; genus Lycium; species Lycium barbarum. The sequence continues at coordinate 32,300,978 of NC_083339.1, read as the reverse complement.
AATCATACGGAACATGAGAAGATACGCTATGAAATTATATGAATCATCAACGTGAAGCGATGCTCGATCATATTTGTAAGGAATCCACACCGGAGAGCTAACAAGAAATAACGATGGGTGAAATGAGCGCCAATAGAACGAGACCAAAGACAAGTATACTCGTGTCGAGAAAGGTGAGGAAGGAAAAAAAAAGATGTTGTAATAAGAACTCAAAGATGTTGCGAGTTAAGAAGTTAAGTGAATTCGGATCATAAATTACCATAAGGGTAACTGGACTGCGAAGGTTGATAAATAGTAAAGAAACATTACGTACATACGTCTTTGAATGAATATTTAGAATGGAAAAATTAAAAAGGGACAGTGACAAAGTGTCGGCCATAAAGAAACAGGGAGCAAAGAAAGGACAACACCAAAGGCCGATGGATATTTGTAGCATGATAAGTGAGACTGCAATACTATAGTAAAAACAAGGAATGAAAAGCTAGGGTAGCCTAAGGGAAACTAGAGTATATGGGAAGGTTGGAGACCATAAGAGGTCGCGTAGGACGAGGCAGAAGGGACTGGAGAAGAGACATAAAGTGCGTCACAGCTCTGGAATTTGAATAGGCTTAAATAGCGTTTGGAAGTGTTTTGTGGGCTAGTTGATAGTAATTATATATATAAATGAATGCGTATGATATCTCATGTGTGATGGTATCGGTGGACATGTGAGTCCCAGCAACCGGCGCTACGGTAAAGAAGGCAGTAATCAAGTAAGGGTGCCGAAGTTCGAGTGACAGCAAAAAATAAATGGCACCAGTGTTATAAGCTAAACTACTATTATTTTTACTACAGGTTAAGATTGGAAATTTTAATACAATGATATTTGGAAAGGAAAGAGTGTGAGTAAATGGAAGGCAAGGAGATCAAAATGTCGGAAAAAGGTGAAAGGTAAGAAAACCTCGGTGAGTGAAACCCTCGAGAGAAATTACCGGCAAGGTACGAGACTATTTGGATAAAAATTCAAAGGTAGACACGTGAAAGGGATAAAGTATAGTAATATGGGACAAAAGAGGAGTGTATGAGGTTCGAGAACCAATTTCATTAAGTGGGGCTAAAGGAATAGTGACTATGACAAGGAAAGTGGGGTAAGAGAAAGGATGCTCAGGCCTTGCGACGATGTTAAGGTGAGAGGTATATAAAGGGATAAATGTATGGTAAAATTAACACGGTTTCCTTGGACATGGAGGAACTTTCCAAAGGGATAATTTAAGAATAGAACGGAATTACGCGTTTAAAGTAAAATTTCACGAACTTCAGAGCCGATGCCACAAATGGCAAAAGAAGAAAAGTGTTCGAGGAGGAAGGAACGTAAGGAAGGTTAAGGACGAAAGTAGGAAAAGTATATAAATGGGTTGGTCGAAGGAAGAGGGAGCATTGAGGTGTAGGGCAATTAGAAACCTCTAAGAAGGATACCTTAACTAATTAGCGATAGGAGCCCGATTACGCACCAAGGAAAGAATAAGGATGGTGGGTCGACACTGTTGATTGGGAAATTAGTGGTATGGAATGAAAATTCATGTGAGGTTTGAGAGATTCGGTCTTGAAGGAAATAGAATGAAATATAAAGAATGTGTATGGAAGACCGCTCGGTCATAGTGTCATAAGTATAGTTAAAGGCTTAATGAGCAAGGATAAAGAGAGCGTAAGCGGTAAGAATTCTATGCTAAGAGCAAAGGTGGCAGGACGCTCGAGACAACATGGATGCACAACTGTAACACTAACACATAGTTAAGAAGACTTACAAGTATGTGAATTAAATGAGTGAAAGGATCAATAGTGGATGAAAGAGTATGGGAACGTGGACAAAATGATGATATAGACAGAAAGTAAAAGAAAAACTTAGGATAAGAAGTTTCAATATGTTATGCATAGAGTTGGAAAGAAAGACAAGAAGTAAGGTATAACCGAAGACTCCACAAAAGGACATAGTAAATCTTAACGTCCCCATGAACCAGTGAGTCCAGGACATCGTTTGTCACAAAGACAGAAGTATGGAAGGGTGAAAAAGGAAGACATCGGAATTGGGTACTCTTATGAGAAATCTAGTTAAATACGAGAGTGTAAGCAGCAAAAAGATAGACAGGCCAGACTATACGATAATGGAACTCGGCTTTGAGAAGAAAATGAAGGGCGGTAGGTAAATTATCGTAGACGAGGATACTCGGAGATTGTTGGCATATAAGGAGCCCCTTAAAGGGGGGGGGGGGGGGAGGCCATATTATATTAGGCTTAAAAAGGAATCACAACAGTTTCAAGCGCCAGAAGAGGAAATTTATTAGCTCAGGGCCAGCGCTCAAAACAAATAGGCATATCAAGAGAATACATGAAAGAAGTAGAAATGAATTGACAATGAGTGTACCGTGAGGCCGACATGAAGGGAAAGGATGAATGAAACCTTAAGAGAATGCTTCATGCCAACGTGAGTTATGATATGTTCAGAACATGATTTGAATCCCTCATATTGGGAAAATTTGCGCCGTACTTAAGTACGCAGCGATATGTTTTAAAGAGTAGTAAAAAAGCAAGAAAGGGTTACAAGCTAAGTTCATAAAGGATAATGGAGAGAATGATAAGACTCAAAGGATATTTCGAACGACAACGACTATTATAACGAAAGCATCAAAAGATTGGTAGCTTGGAAATTTTTGAAGGAAAGGAAGGACGCCGTGCCTGTGAATGAAATAAAGGGTTCATCGGATACCAGAAAATAGTTCATGGACCATTAATCATACGGAACATGAGAAGATACGCTATGAATTTATATGAATCATCAACGTGAAGCGATGCTCGATCATATTTGTAAGGAATCCACACCGGAGAGCTAACAAGAAATAACGATGGGTGAAATGAGCGCCAATAGAACGAGACCAAAGACAAGTATACTCGTGTCGAGAAAGGTGAGGAAGGAAAAAAAAAGATGTTGTAATAAGAACTCAAAGATGTTGCGAGTTAAGAAGTTAAGTGAATTCGGATCATAAATTACCATAAGGGTAACTGGACTGCGAAGGTTGATAAATAGTAAAGAAACATTACGTACATACGTCTTTGAATGAATATTTAGAATGGAAAAATTAAAAAGGGACAGTGACATAGTGTCGGCCATAAAGAAACAGGGAGCAAAGAAAGGACAACACCAAAGGCCGATGGATATTTGTAGCATGATAAGTGAGACTGCAATACTATAGTAAAAACAAGGAATGACCTGTGGCTATATTGGATCATCAAACGAGAAGGTTACGTACCAAAACATGACTTCTATTAAGGCATTGTGACGAAACAGTAACAGAAAAGAGGGGACCTGGGAAGGACAAGGATAATAAGTTAGTACAGTGAATTAGAAAAACCCATGACACGGAATGAAGACTCATGTAAGAACCGAGGAGTTCGATTATAAGGAAAATAGGATGAAAGATAAGGAATGGGCATGAAGAAAAGGACAACTATAAGAGGGACCCCCCCCCCCCCCCCCGAGGTGTTACAAGACCCCATAAGATCAGTTGAACATTCGAGAGAAATTGTTCTACAGGGGGGGAGGATGTTATTGCCCGTATTTTGTAAGTTCGGATAATTCGAGATAATTACGAGAAGTTAAGGGCAAGACTACCTTCCAAATTTATTTTAATGAACAAGTTGTTTATGAATATTATTGGCATGGAAATATTGAGAAAGGCTAAGGGTAAAAAGGGAAATTCGCAAAGTGGCTCATGGTAATATTGTGGAAGGCTTGGGGCAGAATAGGAATTTCACAAAAAGTCTTGAAAAATCATGAAAATGCCATTTTGGCCGTGTGACATAAAGAGTGGGCCCCACCCATGGCCATGTGTCCATATTATTACTTGAGGGGCTTAAATATATATATAGATAAATGGTGGAAAAAAAATGAATAAGACATATTTATCTTCATATTTTAGAAAAATGAAGAAACTTGGAGAAGAAACAAAAGGGGAGCTATTCGGCCATGGCTCCTAGAATTTAGCCATGGGAAATTGACCAAGAAAAATTGTTTTCTTCTATCTTTTCTACCAATTGGAACGTCCTTAACATCATGGAGTGGTTGTTGGAGCAAGCAAACCATTTATTTGTGCAAACATACACCCCTAGCCAAGTGAAGAGATGTGTGGAAAAAGGTATGTATTCAATCTTCTTTCATGTGTTATGGATGATTGTGAGTATTGTAGTATGTAGAAAAGGATGAAATTCATGAAATATGGGTATGTTGGTGATGGCCGAATATAGTTGTGTTGTGTAGAACAAATGAATTGATTTTATTTAGTAGTTTGAGTGTTGTGGTTGTGAATTCCATGGTGAAAATGAAGGTTGGATGAATTGAAATGAAGTTGTAATCGTCGAGAAATTATTGGAGGAATTAATGTGATTCTAATATGGTTTCTTGTAATTATAAGAATAATGTTGTTAGTGTGTGAATCATTGGTATAGTTCATGAATTGAAGGAAGTAAATGAGTTGTCATTGTTCTTGTTGAATTTGGAGGGTTTCCAAGTAGTATGTTGATTGGGTTGTTTGGAATATTATGTGAATTGTTTGAAGTATTATTGAATCATGTTAGAATGATTTCGGATGAATACTTGAATGTGGGATCATTGGTGTTAACTTGAATATATGTGATTGAGTTGAATAAAAATAAAATGCCATCGAATTGTGTAGAAAGAATTGCTAGTGTTAGAATGCATTTGAAATAATTGTTGAAGTTGGAGATGTGATTGTTGATATTGTTGTTGATAATTTGGCCGAGTAGAATTCTCGGATTGTTGTTGATAAAATTGGCCGAGTTAGATTCTCGGGGATGGTGTATTTACAGGGGAAATGCTGCCGAAATTTCGGTAGATTATAAATGAATCCATTTGAAGAACTAAGACAAAGTATATGATAACGAGTCTAATGATTACCTCAATTCTCTTGAATGTAGACTACCAAGATTGGACGAATAAGCGTAGCTAATTGGACGTGGAACAGGTATGTAAGGCTTACCCTTTCTTTCTTTTGGCAAGATCCTCATGAAACGAGCAAATGACGTATATGTATGATTTAAAGAAATTCCTACTCTTAGAGCCACTAGGATGGCTAATGTTCTTGATTTCCATATGTTACTTCATATGGTATGGTGAGTATCTATGATGTCCGAAGATCTATGTGATATGTTTCCGAATGGCATTCGAGAAATAATTGATATGACTAATGTCTTGGTTTTCAAATGACAACACGTTTGATTATTCCATTGAGTCCATGATGTATTTTGATACGCACATATGGTTCCAAAAGCTTTATTTGATTTGATCCATAACGATATCCAAAAGGTACCTAACATGATTGATGCTTTGATTTCCCAAAAATGGCTTCTGAAACGTTCGTAGAAGGTTCTATACTTCAAACGCTCATAACTTTCTTATACTAAATCGGATTGACCCGAAACTTGTTTCTGAGCCTTCAGGTGTCGGTAAGTATGCTTGTCTATCGAGTCTTGATTTATGTGCATATGGTTTCGCACTACTCTGTTCGTGCAAGCCTCAATATATCTATTCACCGAGTCCCGGGTCGGGTATGTTATCGTGCGCACTCCTCTACATTGTTCACCGAGTCCCTCTCACTTGCGGGCCGGGACACGTTATATGTATATGTATATGATGATATGATGATACGGGGATGGCGGCCAGGATGGCATTTGATGACTTTATTCACCGAGACCCGCAATAGAGGGCTGGGACACGTTATATGCATACATGATATGTGATGTTGACAGACATGATTCTATCCACCGAGTCCCTCACTAGAGGGCCGAGGCACGTTATATGCATACGAGATGTACGATGTGGACATGTATGATGTTATCCACCGAGTCCCTCACTGGAGGGCCGGGACACGTTATCTGTATATATATATGATATGATGTGGATATGCATGATTTTCGTTTAAACATGCAAGTGCTTTGATTTTTTAAAAGGTCATACTTGATTCTGGTAAATCTCTGTTTCAGTTATGATCCTCTTTTCTGTATTCCATGCCTTACATACTCAGTACATATTTCGTACTGACCCCCTTTCTTCGAGGGCTGCGTTTCATGCCACGCAGGTACACCCAGACGAGTTGAAGCTATTATAGAAGATATTCCAGTGAAGATGGCAAGCTCCATTTGATCCTGGAGTGTTGCCGAGTCAGAGTATATGTGCTATGACTTCTGATTGATGTTAGAGACTTTGCAGACAGAGTCGTGGGTATAGAATGTCAGTGTTGTAAGCGGCTCCATCAGCCGATGTGTTATTCTGTAGTATGTGATAAATTCCATATGATTACAGATTTTGCTTGATTTGAGAACGAAGAAAAGAATATTTCTGGAAGCCTTACGATGTATTTCATGTTTATTTGATTTAAAGGTCCAAAGAGGTTATGTGTGTATTAAGAGTCAGAGGGTTCGCTCGGCTCTATGTAAGGGTCGGGTGCCCATCACACCCTAGCGGGATTAGGGTATGACAAAGTGGTATCAGAGCAGGTTGTCCTAGGGGTTGTCTGCAAAGTCGTGTCCAGTAGAGTCCTGTTTATGGGTGTGAAGCCGGTCACATTTATAAACAGGAGGCTACAGGGCATCTAGGGATTGTTGACCTTCTTTCTGTCTTAAGATCGTGCGATAGAGCCAAGTCATAGGAAAATGAAATTTCTTAAATAACCCTTACATACGATGGAAGAAGGCGAGTAACGATATTGAAGGTCATGGAGGTAAGCTTTGATATATTTGTTCTGTTACTTGGAATTGGAAGCTCTGGGTGGCTGGAATATGTCGTATGACTGTATGCCCTGTGAGGCATTGATGATATTTGCTGCGTATATATTTTGAATAGTAAGGATTGCAAAAGAGACACTGTCGAAAATTTTCCAAAATCAGGTCATTTAACAAGGGACACCTAACGGGAAGAAGCATGGAAAGGAAATATCGTACATAGACAATAAATGGGATGCCTTGTTTCAGAGGAGTTATGGGTTTGGCATGACAGGAAGAATACTAGCGAGAACGACGATTTGCAGTCTGAAGGATTAAAATGGATAAAATCCGAGGTTTAGTAAGAGTAAGGTCTGTTGGAGGACTCAGAGAAAACAGACAATCAGTTTGCTGTAGATTACTGTATAAGGATGGTGGCTAAAAATTTAAACAGGTTGATAACCGAGTGATTAGTTTATAAGTAACGACAATGAAGGTATGTTCCCCACCATCGGGAATTTGGAAATCTGGGATAAAAGGTAACCATACTCACAGGAGAAAGATGAACATTGAGGATCGAAAAGGGTAAAATAGTAATTGTAAAAGGGAAGGACGTGTTACGAAAATGTCTCGGAATCTGTAAGACTTCGACTTGCTCCAGATCATGTAATAAAGGTCATGCGAGGAAGTGGACGCGATTATATCAGCATTAAGGCACCGGATTCCATTGAAATTTCGAGGTTAAGCGTGCTAAGGTGAGAGAAATCTTAGGATGGGTGACCCCCTGGGAAGTGTACTAGAAATTCTATAGATTTAGACATAAGAGACAAATGAAAAGCTAGGGTAGCCTAAGGGAAACTAGAGTATATGGGAAGGTTGGAGACCATAAGAGGTCGCGTAGGACGAGGCAGAAGGGACTGGAGAAGAGACATAAAGTGCGTCACAGCTCTGGAATTTGAATAGGCTTAAATAGCGTTTGGAAGTGTTTTGTGGGCTAGTTGATAGTAATTATATATATAAATGAATGCGTATGATATCTCATGTGTGATGGTATCGGTGGACATGTGAGTCCCAGCAACCGGCGCTACGGTAAAGAAGGCAGTAATCAAGTAAGGGTGCCGAAGTTCGAGTGACAGCAAAAAATAAATGGCACCAGTGTTATAAGCTAAACTACTATTATTTTTACTACAGGTTAAGATTGGAAATTTTAATACAATGATATTTGGAAAGGAAAGAGTGTGAGTAAATGGAAGGCAAGGAGATCAAAATGTCGGAAAAAGGTGAAAGGTAAGAAAACCTCGGTGAGTGAAACCCTCGAGAGAAATTACCGGCAAGGTACGAGACTATTTGGATAAAAATTCAAAGGTAGACACGTGAAAGGGATAAAGTATAGTAATATGGGACAAAAGAGGAGTGTATGAGGTTCGAGAACCAATTTCATTAAGTGGGGCTAAAGGAATAGTGACTATGACAAGGAAAGTGGGGTAAGAGAAAGGATGCTCAGGCCTTGCGACGATGTTAAGGTGAGAGGTATATAAAGGGATAAATGTATGGTAAAATTAACACGGTTTCCTTGGACATGGAGGAACTTTCCAAAGGGATAATTTAAGAATAGAACGGAATTGCGCGTTTAAAGTAAAATTTCACGAACTTCAGAGCCGATGCCACAAATGGCAAAAGAAGAAAAGTGTTCGAGGAGGAAGGAACGTAACGAAGGTTAAGGACGAAAGTAGGAAAAGTATATAAATGGGTTGGTCGAAGGAAGAGGGAGCATTGAGGTGTAGGGCAATTAGAAACCTCTAAGAAGGATACCTTAACTAATTAGCGATAGGAGCCCGATTACGCACCAAGGAAAGAATAAGGATGGTGGGTCGACACTGTTGATTGGGAAATTAGTGGTATGGAATGAAAATTCATGTGAGGTTTGAGAGATTCGGTCTTGAAGGAAATAGAATGAAATATAAAGAATGTGTATGGAAGACCGCTCGGTCATAGTGTCATAAGTATAGTTAAAGGCTTAATGAGCAAGGATAAAGAGAGCGTAAGCGGTAAGAATTCTATGCTAAGAGCAAAGGTGGCAGGACGCTCGAGACAACATGGATGCACAACTGTAACACTAACACATAGTTAAGAAGACTTACAAGTATGTGAATTAAATGAGTGAAAGGATCAATAGTGGATGAAAGAGTATGGGAACGTGGACAAAATGATGATATAGACAGAAAGTAAAAGAAAAACTTAGGATAAGAAGTTTCAATATGTTATGCATAGAGTTGGAAAGAAAGACAAGAAGTAAGGTATAACCGAAGACTCCACAAAAGGACATAGTAAATCTTAACGTCCCCATGAACCAGTGAGTCCAGGACATCGTTTGTCACAAAGACAGAAGTATGGAAGGGTGAAAAAGGAAGACATCGGAATTGGGTACTCTTATGAGAAATCTAGTTAAATACGAGAGTGTAAGCAGCAAAAAGATAGACAGGCCAGACTATACGATAATGGAACTCGGCTTTGAGAAGAAAATGAAGGGCGGTAGGTAAATTATCGTAGACGAGGATACTCGGAGATTGTTGGCATATAAGGAGCCCCTTAAAGGGGGGGGGGGGGGGGGAGGCCATATTATATTAGGCTTAAAAAGGAATCACAACAGTTTCAAGCGCCAGAAGAGGAAATTTATTAGCTCAGGGCCAGCGCTCAAAACAAATAGGCATATCAAGAGAATACATGAAAGAAGTAGAAATGAATTGACAATGAGTGTACCGTGAGGCCGACATGAAGGGAAAGGATGAATGAAACCTTAAGAGAATGCTTCATGCCAACGTGAGTTATGATATGTTCAGAACATGATTTGAATCCCTCATATTGGGAAAATTTGCGCCGTACTTAAGTACGCAGCGATATGTTTTAAAGAGTAGTAAAAAAGCAAGAAAGGGTTACAAGCTAAGTTCATAAAGGATAATGGAGAGAATGATAAGACTCAAAGGATATTTCGAACGACAACGACTATTATAACGAAAGCATCAAAAGATTGGTAGCTTGGAAATTTTTGAAGGAAAGGAAGGACGCCGTGCCTGTGAATGAAATAAAGGGTTCATCGGATACCAGAAAATAGTTCATGGACCATTAATCATACGGAACATGAGAAGATACGCTATGAATTTATATGAATCATCAACGTGAAGCGATGCTCGATCATATTTGTAAGGAATCCACACCGGAGAGCTAACAAGAAATAACGATGGGTGAAATGAGCGCCAATAGAACGAGACCAAAGACAAGTATACTCGTGTCGAGAAAGGTGAGGAAGGAAAAAAAAAGATGTTGTAATAAGAACTCAAAGATGTTGCGAGTTAAGAAGTTAAGTGAATTCGGATCATAAATTACCATAAGGGTAACTGGACTGCGAAGGTTGATAAATAGTAAAGAAACATTACGTACATACGTCTTTGAATGAATATTTAGAATGGAAAAATTAAAAAGGGACAGTGACATAGTGTCGGCCATAAAGAAACAGGGAGCAAAGAAAGGACAACACCAAAGGCCGATGGATATTTGTAGCATGATAAGTGAGACTGCAATACTATAGTAAAAACAAGGAATGACCTGTGGCTATATTGGATCATCAAACGAGAAGGTTACGTACCAAAACATGACTTCTATTAAGGCATTGTGACGAAACAGTAACAGAAAAGAGGGGACCTGGGAAGGACAAGGATAATAACTTAGTACAGTGAATTAGAAAAACCCATGACACGGAATGAAGACTCATGTAAGAACCGAGGAGTTCGATTATAAGGAAAATAGGATGAAAGATAAGGAATGGGCATGAAGAAAAGGACAACTATAAGAGGGACCCCCCCCCCCCCCCCCCCCCCCCCGAGGTGTTACAAGACCCCATAAGATCAGTTGAACATTCGAGAGAAAATGTTCTACAGGGGGGGGGGGGGGGGAGGATGTTATAGCCCGTATTTTGTAAGTTCGGATAATTCGAGATAATTGCGAGAAGTTAAGGGCAAGACTACCTTCCAAATTTATTTTAATGAACAAGTTGTTTATGAATATTATTTATGAATATTATTGGCATGGAAATATTGAGAAAGGCTAAGGGTAAAAAGGGAAATTCGCAAAGTGGCTCATGGTAATATTGTGGATGGCAAGGGTTAGAATGGGAATTTCACAAAAAGTCTTGAAAGTTCTTGAAAATGCCACTTTGGCCGTGTGACATAAAGAGTGGGCCCCACCCATGGCCATGTGTCCATATTATTACTTGAGGGTCTTAAATATATATATAGATAAATGGTGGAAAAAAATGAATAAGACATATTTATCTTCATCTTTTAGAAAGATGAAGAAGCTTGGAGAAGAAACAAAAGGGGAGCTATTCGGCCATGGCTCCTAGAATTGAGCCATGGGAAATTGACCAAGAAAAATTGTTTTCTTCTAGCTTTTCTACTAATTGGAACGTCCTTAACATCATGGAGTGGTTGTTGGAGAAAGCAAACCATTTATTTGTGCAAACATACACCCCTAGCCAAGTGAAGAGATGTGTGGAAAAAGGTATGTATTCAATCTTCTTTCATGTGTTAAGGATGATTGTGAGTATTGTAGTATGTAGAAAAGGATGAAATTCATGAAATATGGGTATGTTGGTGGTGGCCGAATATAGTTGTGTTGCGTAGAACAAATGAATTGATTTTATTTAGTAGTTTGAGTGTTGTGGTTGTGAATTCCATGGTGAAAATGAAGGTGGGATGAATTGAAATGAAGTTGTAATCGTCGAGAAATTATTGGAGGAATTAATGTGATTCTAATATGATTTCTTGTAATTATAAGAATAATGTTGTTAGTGTGTGAATCATTGGTATAGTTCATGAATTGAAGGAAGGAAATGAGTTGTCATTGTTCTTGTTGAATTTGGAGGGTTTCGAAGTAGTATGTTGATTGGGTTGTTTGGAATATTATGTGAATTGTTTGAAGTATTCTTGAATCATGTTAGAATGATTTCGCATGAATACTTGAATGTGGGATCATTGGTGTTAACTTGAATATATGTGATTGAGTTGAATAAAAATAAAATGTCGTCGAATTGTGTAGAAAGAATTACTAGTGTTAGAATGCATTTGAAATAATTGTTGAAGTTGGAGATGTGATTGTTGATATTGTTGTTGATAATTTGGCCGAGTAGAATTCTCGGATTGTTGTTGATAAAATTGGCCGAGTTAGATTCTCGGGGATGGTGTATTTACAGGGGAAATGCTGCCGAAATTTCGGTAGATTATAAATGAATCCATTTGGAGAACTAAGACAAAGTATATGATAATGAGTCTAATGATTACGTCAATTCTCTTGAATGTAGACTAGCAAGTTTGGACGAATAAGCGTAGCTAATTGGACGTGGAACAGGTATGTAAGGCTTACCCTTTCTTTCTTTTGGCATGATCCTTATGAAACGAGCAAATGACGTATATGTATGATTTAAAGAAATTCCTATTCTTAAAGCCACTAGGATGGCTAACGTTCTTGATTTCCATAAGTTACTTCATATGGTTTGATGCGTATCTATGATGTCCGAAGATCTATGTGATATGTTTCCGAATGGCATTCGAGAAATAATTGATATGACTAATGTCTTGGTTTTCAAATGACAGCACGTTTGATTATTCCATTGAGTCCATGATGTATTTTGATACGTACATATGGTTCCAAAAGCTTTATTTGATTTGATCCATAACGATATCCGAAAGGTACCTAACATGATTGATGCTTTGATTTCCCAAAAATGGCTTCTGAAACGTTCGTAGAAGGTTCTGTACTTCAAACGCTCATAACTTTCTTATACTAAATCGGATTGACCCGAAACTTGTTTCTGAGCCTTCAGCTGTCGGAAAGTATTCTTTTCTATCGAATCTTGATTTATGTGCATATGGTTTCACACTACTCTGTTCGTGCAAGCCTCTATATGTCTATTCACCGAGTCCCGGGTCGGGTATGTTATCGTGCACACTCCTCTGCATTGTTGACCGAGTCCCTCTCACTTGCGGGCCGGGACACGTTATATGTATATGTATATGATGATATGATGATACGGCGATGGCAGCCAGGATGGCATATGATGACTTTATTCACCGAGACCCGCAATAGAGGGTCGGGACACGTTATATGCATACATGATATGTGATGTTGACAGACATGATTCTATCCACCGAGTCCCTCACTAGAGGTCCGGGACACGTTATATGCATACAAGATGTACGATGTGGACATGTATGATGTTATCCACCGAGTGCCTGACTGGAGGGCCGGGACACGTTATTTGTATATATATGATATGATGTGGATATGCATGATTTTCATTTAAAAAGGCAAGTGCCTTGATGTTTTAAAAGGTCATACTTGATTCTGGTAAATCTCTGTTTCAATTATGATCCTCTTTTCTGTATTCCATGCCTTACATGCTCAGTACATATTCCGTACTGACCCCTTTCTTCGGGGGCTGCGTTTCATGCCACGCAGGTAAACCCAGACGAGTTGAAGCTATTATAGAAGATGTTCCAGCGAAGATGGCAAGCTCCATTTGCTCCTAGAGTGTTGCCGAGTCAGAGTATATGTGCTATGACTTCTGATTGATGTTAGAGACTTTGCAGATAGAGTCGTGGGTATAGAATGTCAGTGTTGTAAGCGGCTCTATCAACCGATGTGTTATTCTGTAGTATGTGATAAATTCCATATGATTACAGATTTTGTTTGATTTGAGAACAAAGAAAAGAATATTTCTGGAAGCCTTACTATGTATTTCATGTTTATTTGATTTAAAGGTCCAAAGAGGTTATGTGTGTATTAAGAGTCAGAGGGTTCGCGCGACTCTAAGTAAGGGTCGGGTGCCCATCACACCCTAGCGAGATTAGGGTGTGACACCCGCTATGCCCATAATTATGTACACAAAAGAATAAGTACCCAAAAGCTATAGCTCCGAATGAAATGGAGCTCCGCTATGTTGTCCCTGAAATTATAGCTATGGATCAGGCCTGTCTCCTTGTGCACCTGCGGGCATGACGCAACGTCCACAAACAAAAGGACGTCAGTACGACTATATAGTCTCATAGAAGATTTAGACGTTAGGCCAAAGAACCATGCCTTATGAAATAAGGGTTAGCCTTACATACCTTTTCATTCGACTATATAGCACTTGCACGTTCTCTTTCAACACTTGCACTTATACCTTCATTAAGGTCATACTATCGTTAGAATTGACAACTAGCATAAATGGCTAAAGCTAGAGAAAATCGAACAGCATCTCCTTTATTTATACAACATTCCTCCAGATCGTAATTCAACTCCCAAACGTCAACAATACATTTACAATATCATAACAATAGACTTTGAACATTTACATTATCCATATTCTCAATTCACTTCTAATTTTTCCATATTCAAGACCATAACACACGATTTCGTCCATTCACATACAACGCCCATTTCATGATCTTAACATCATTTATAACCCATTCATGTCACAACACAACAACAATCATGATTCAATTCAAACTATTTCTCAAAACGTCACTATTCATCATTCATGACCCATTTTGCTATACTCTTCTAAAATCCAAGCATTTCAACTTCCAAATACCTTAAACAACATATAAATACCATAAATCTTACCTTAGATGTTGTAGGAACAAGCCTTAGTCGAAATACTCCACTTGAGCAAAAACCCTAGTTTTTCTCCATTTGGATTTCTTGACTTGAATGATCTTTAATGGGTTTGCTTACACTTGATTCACTTGTTTTGTGTTGTTGATCACTAAAAACTCTTGAAAACTTGTATAATATATGTAGAGAGATGTTTTAGAGAGAAGGGGTGTGATGTAGAAGTGAAATGAAATAAGCCTTGGTCCCCTTATTTAATGACTTCAAAATCCGATTTGAAGTGTACAGTGGTCGTAAACTTGGTTTACGGTCCGTATTCCAGTTTACGGACAGTTCTTCATGGTCGTATTTAATCTTAACAGGACCAAAAACTCAGGCTGAAGCATGGTGATTTACGATCACGATTTACGGGCCGTAAACCACTTTACGGTCCGTATTTTGGGTGGTATTTAACCATTTGATCAATTGGCAGAAAGTTGAAGTTTTGGAAGCCAAAATACGACATGGCAGTTTACGGACCGTATAACACTTTACGGTCCGTATTTCACTTTACGACCAACTGGCCAGAATGCAAACTTGCAACTTTTCACATTTCCAAAACCTATAATTATTCATTACGGAGCATAACCTCTCTCTTATTGCGATTGCCTTCGGAATCTTACTTAGGGTCGTCAAATGTTATTCCTTACTCGCGGAAACATCGTACACTCGTGCTCATAACTAGGTCATTCGCTTGCGTACCAACGGAAGATTTTTCGAGGTGTAACAACCTATTCTTGTAAATTATAGAGATGCAACACTTCAAAAGGAGGAGACCCCATTCGAGATTGCACCTGATGGATGCTACGATACAGAGGCGGATTATGTGTACCTGAGCTTGCAGGGTTATGGTGACAGGTTATGGGAGAGGCACACTATGCCCGTTATTCTGTTCATCCAGGGTCAACGAAGATGTATCATGACCTCAGATGCTTGTATTGGTGGGATATCATGAAGAAAGATACAGCGGAGTTTGTTGCTCAGTGCCCAAATTGTCAACAGGTTAAGGTCGAGCATCAGAAGCCTGGTGGATTATTACAGGAGATCTAGATTCTGACTTAGAAATGGGAGGTAATTAATATGGACTTCGTCACAGGTTTACCTCGCACTCCGCGAAGATATGACTCTATTAGGGTGAAACTCAAGAAAAGTTCATCTTCCTCAAGAAAACCAAAGGAGGTGAGCTAGGGCTTTGGTGCTAAGAAGAGAAACTCCACTCAAGATTTGTTCAACCATCAGGAAAGGTAAGTTTCATGACAATTTTATGTTGTTTAAGGTATTGGAAGGTTAAGAAACCCGAATTGTAGAAGAACATAGCAAATGGGTCTTTCAAGAGTGAATAGTGTCATGAGTGAGTGGTAGTTGAATTGAATCATGAATGTTAGTGTGTTGTGAGTATAAATATGTTATAAATGACATATAGACCATGAAATAAGTGTGATACATGGGAAAATACAATAGCGAACCCAAAACCATAAATGTGGGGAAAAATTAAGAGAAATGGTGGATCATGGCCATTGTATATGAATGATAATTGTGATTTGCTATATTATGATTGTTATTGAGGGTGATTGGGAGTTGCTATGGAATATGGGAAAAGTAGTATAAACAAAGGAAGTGCTGCCCAATTTTCCCCAGAAATAGAAGTGCGTTCCTTTAGTTGGTTAACTAACGATCGTACGAATCCTCTTTTTGAAGGTAGAGGCGTGACATTGAAGGAGAATAAGAAAACGCTAAATTTCTTAAACGACAAAGGTATGTGAGGCTTAACTCTTCTTTCAAAAGGCATGAATCCTTCAAGCTTTCCACAAATCCTTCTATAAGATGAAGCTTAAGAGTCCTTCTATATATTAAATCCCCTATAAGCAGATAGTGATGACAATGAGCTAAAGTCTAGAGACTCAAGAAATTATGGCATGATGTTCCTACAATGCTAATGATGCTATTATTGGTAACGCTCGCCTTACGGTTTCTTCCCTTCAAGGCGAGGCATGATACTCATAAACGTCCATAATACAATTGGGGGTTCACGACCTTACGTCACTCCGACATAGTATGGTTGTCTTAAAGCTTGATGAATGCTCTTAATGCTATTGTATGTTATGACAATAAGATGATAAGTAATGCTAACTAGTAACACTATGGGATACATGGAACACTAAGCAATGATAATATGATGCTATGGCTTGAGATGTATAATAATGATGTGTTATGATTGCTGTTGTGATGATAAGATTTCCACCGCGCCTATATGGCCGGGCATGTCACCGCTACTGCGGGCTGCGTATGATACCACCTCACCTATATGGCCGGGCATGTCAGCGCTAATACGGGCTGCGATGTTTACACCGAGCCGAGAGGGCCGGGCATGATCACCACTAGTGGGCGGCATATGAGAGTTACCCGGATGCGGGTAACGATACAGATTATGATGTAATGAGGTATATGATAACGTACGTGATGATGTATGGGATGTGATAACATGGGTACTATGATTGTGTAAAATGTGAAATATGATAATAATACGATTGCCTATGACATATGTGCAGGTTATATCTTTGTCCCATGACTCATGATCTTTCTATTCTGTTTGTTTATTTCATTTCTGCCTTACATACTCAGTACAATATTCGTACTGACGTCCTTTTTCTTTGGACGCTGTGTTCATGCCTAAAGGTAGACAGGGAGGAGATCTTGCTCCGGATTCTTAGAGGCTACTAGCTGACTGAAAGCCCTCCATTGTCCCGGAGGTGCCTATGATGATTCTTTTGTGTACATTTGTATATGTCATCTCTTAGAGGCTCCTAGACACTCGACGTGGGACGTGTGGTTTCATGGCATGGTCATTATGTATATGTATATATGTGTATATTATTTTTCTAGCCTAAGGGCTCGTATGTATAAAAGCATTTCGTTCCTAAATAAAAATGGATTTTATTATAAATTAAGCATGAATCGGATAAATGATTGCTAAATAAGCTTAACAAGTGATGGTACGAGCAGTGCTCGGTGGTTAGCCCCGGGTACCCGTTACGGCCCCTTGCTGGGTCGTGACAAAAGTGGTATCAGAGCAGCTCGGTCCTTGGAAGTGTCTACGAGCCGTGTCTAGTAGAGTCTTGTTTATGGTGTGTTGCGCGCCACATCAATAAACAGGAGGCTACAGGGCATTTAGGAAGAATGACCATCCTTCTTCTTAGGGAATCGTGCGATAGAGCTATGTGTAAGATTTTATCCTCCCTAATAATGTGTTATGGTTTCAGAATGCCGCCAAAGGGAAAAGCTACTGCCGCCCAGAAAGGCAAGATTACAGCAAAGAGGCGGGTAGAAAGAGAGCCTCCGATGAATGTAGAGGAAGGCGAATCACACAACGAGGCCTTGTCAGATACTTCTTCTACCCCGCCTAATGTGGGATAGCAAGGAGGAGCCCCAGCTCCAATTCCTCCGCCGGTTGCTTCAAGTCAACAAATGACCGAGGCTATTCAGTTATTGACCCAATTGGTTGCCGCACAAGCACAACGACAAAATATGGGTTCAAGTGACCGGGCAGCAAGCACAACGGCCCGTGATTTTATGAGTCTAAATCCCCCAGAATTCTTTGGGTCAAAGCCGGAGGAAGACCCACAAGGTTTTATTGATGAAATATTGAGGACGTTGAAGATTGTCCATGCCACCGAAACCGAATCTGTGGAGTTGGCATCCTATAGACTCCGGGATGTGGCGGTGTTATGGTACAACAATTGGGTGTTATCAAGAGGGGAGAATGCGCCTCCTCCGGTTTGGCAAGAGTTCGTAGATGCTTTCATCCGCCACTATTTGCCACCCGAGGTCCGCCGAGCTAGAGCGGATAGATTTCTGAATTTGAGACAGGGAAGCATGAGTGCCCGGGAATATAGTATGCAATTCAACTCTTTGGCTAGATATGCTCCGACTATGGTGGCCGACATGGGAGATCGGGTACATAGATTTGTGAGTGGTCTGGGACCGCATTTAATTAGAGATAGTCTGATGATTTCCTTGCAAGACGGGATGGACATTTCCCGGATACAGGCCCATGCTCAAAATTTCGAGGGGCGACAACGACAACAAAGGGGCGATCGCGACAGTATAGGAGGCAAAACAAAAGGGCTAGATCTGAGGGCACAAGTGGTGATTATAGAGGGGGATCGAGGCAGGCTTATTCCTGACATTCAGGCCAGTCAGCGACTAGTGCACCTCCCCGATTCGCGGACAGGGGATTTGATCGCTCTTTTCCGTCAGGACAAGGTCAAAGCTCGAGAGCTTTGGGTTCTCAGTTTGGGGGTGATTATAGTCAGAGGAGACCGCCAGTTCCACGATGTAGTCGGTGCCGCAAATTACATTCAGGGCCGTGTCGTCAGGACATTGATGGTTGTTATGTTTGTGGGCAGACCGAACATTTGATGCGAGACTGCCCCTCGCGATATGGTAGATGTGGGGTTCAGCCCACAGGCTCAGCAGCGGGTTCCTCATCAGCACGCCCCGCAGGGTAGACTTCTCAGATGAAATCAGGCCGAGGCAGAGGCCGAGGGGCAGCATCTACTTCGGGTGCCACTCAGCCCAGTGTATATGCTTTAGCGGGACGACAGGATCTCGAGTCCTCTCCGGATGTAGTCACAGGTATATTGTCTATATTCTCCCGTGATGTGTATGCGTTGATAGATTCGGGTTCTACATTTTCTTATATTACTCTATATGTTGCTGGTTGTATTGGGGTGAAACCCGAGTCGATTAAACCCTTTGAGGTACTCACTCCAGTTGGTGAACCTGTGATAGCAAGACAAGTGTACAAAAAATGTGTTATTATGATATGCGATCGTCAGACCCAGGCTGACTTGATGGAGTTAGAAATGGTATATTTCGATATAATCATGGGTATGGATTGGTTGGCTTCGTGTTATGCAAATGTTGATTGTCGCACAAAAGTGGTTCGATTCCCATTTCCGGGAGAGCCCGTGCTTGAATGGCAGGGTAATACAGCATCTCCGAAAGGTAGGTTTATTTCCTACCTCAAGGCAAGGAAGATGATAGCCAAGGGCTATGTTTATCACATAGTTCGGGTTCGTGATACCGAGGCAAAGCCACCAATTTTCCAATCAGTTCCGGTGGTGAATGAGTTTCCAGACGTATTTCCAGATGAACTTCCAGGTCTTTCTCCAGAAAGAGAGATTGATTTTGCCATCGATGTGTTGCCGGATACCAAGCCTATTTCTATCCCTCCTTATCGAATGGCTCCGGCAGAATTAAAAGAGCTAAAGGCGCAGCTGAAAGACTTGCTCGAGAAGGGATTCATTAGACCCAGTTCATCGCCGTGGGGAGCACCGTTCTTGTTTGTGAGAAAGAAAGACGGATCTCTACGAATGTGTATCGACTACAGGCAATTGAACAAAGTGAAGATAAAGAACAGATACCCTCTTCCAAAGATTGATGATTTATTCGATCAATTGCAAGGTGCCAAGTGGTTTTCAAAAATAGATTTAAGGTTGGGCTACCATCAAGTGAGATTTAGGGAAGCGGATATTCCAAAAACAGCCTTCAGAACGAGATATGGCCACTACGAATTCCGACTGATGTCATTCAGGTTGACTATTGCTCCGACTGTATTTATGAATTTGATGAACAACGTATTCAGGCCTTTCTTGGATCTATTTGTGATTGTATTTATTGATGATATTCTGGTATATTCTCGCACGGAATTGTAACATGCAGATCATTTGAGGATCGTTCTTGGTATTCTTCGAGCCCGGGAGCTATATGCAAAATTTTCAAAATGCGAGTTTTGGCTGAATTCTGTGACATTTCTGGGCCATGATATTTCCAATGATGGTATTCATGTCGACACTCAGAAAATTGAAGCAGTAAAGACATGGCCAAGACCTACGACGCCTACAGAAGTTCATAGTTTTCTAGGTTTAGCAGGCTACTATAGAAGGTTTGTAGAGGGCTTTTCATCCATTTCAGCCCCATTGACGAAGTTAACCCAGAAGTCGGCTAAATTCCAATGGAATGACGCTTGTGAACGTAGTTTCCAAGAGTTTAAAACAGGTTGACCTCAGCTCCAGTTTTAACACTTCCAGAAGGGTCAGATGGCTACGTTGTGTATTGTGATGCTTCCGGTGTGGGATTAGGATGCGTGTTGATTAAACATGGTAAAGTTATTGCATATGCTTCGAGACAATTATGGAAACATGAAAAGAACTATCCGACGCATGATCTTGAATTGGCTGCAGTAATTCATGCCTTGAAAATATGGAGGCATTATTTGTATGGTGTGCATGTTGATATCTATACAGATCACAAGAGCCTCCAGTACATTTTCAAGCAAAGGGAGTTGAACCGGCGGCAGAGGCGGTGGTTAGAATTATTAAAAGATTATGATGTTAACATTTTATACCACCCCGGGAAGGCGAATGTAGTAGCCGATGCACTTAGCCGCCGATCAATGGGAAGTTTATGTGAAATCCCTCCGGGAAGGAAAGAGATGGTTCAAGAACTTCATCGATTGGCTAATCTTGGAGTGCGTGTAATTGATTCAGGTGATGCAGGTATTAGTATCAAAGATTCCGCAATTTCGTCCTTGGATCTGGAAGTGAAGGAACGGCAGTATGAAGACCCCCAGTTATGTCATTATAGAGACGCATCGCATGGAAAGGAAAAGTCTCCGTTGGAAATTTCTAGTGATGAAATTCTTAGATACCGAGGCAGGTTCTGTGTGCCGAATGTGGCGGAATTGCGCCGACGAATTCTAGAAGAAGCACATTGCTCTTGATATTCTATTCACCCGAGTTCAACCAAAATGTATCATGATCTCAAGATGATGTATTGGTGGGATGGTATGAAGAGAGACATAGCAGAATTTGTAGCACAATGTACAAATTGCCAACGAGTAAAAACGGAACATCAAAGGCCAGGAGGCCTAGTGCAAGCTATAGAAGTACCCACTTGGAAATGGGAAGTGATTAACATGGATTTCATCGTAGAATTACCTCGTTCTCGTGGTAAATATGAATCTATATGGGTGATCGTGGATAGATTGACAAAAGTAGGCCATTTTCATCCCGTTAGGACCACGTACTCAGCAGAAGCCTATGCAAGGCTGTATCGTAAAGAAATCGTGCGACTCCATGGTATCCTACTGTCTATTATCACGAATAGAGGAGCACAGTTAAAAGCTAAATTATGGAACTCCTTTCAAGAATTCTTGGGCACGCAAGTGAAGTTTAGCACGGCATTACATCCATAGACTGATGGGCCGGCCGAGCGTACCATTCAAACCTTAGAAGATATCCTACGAGCATGTGTACTGGATTTCGGTGGTAGTTGGGATGAGCATTTACCCCTTATCGAATTTGCATACAATAATAGCTATCATTCTAGTATACAAATGGCTCCATATGAAGTGTTATACGGAAGGAAATGTAGATCTCCAATCGGATGGTTCGAAATAGGAGAAGCACAGTTAGTGGACCATGAATTGATTCAACAAGCAGCAGAAAAGGTCAGGTGATTCGAGATCAGTTGTTTACGGCCCAAAGTCGCCAAAAGTCCTATGCGGACAACCGCCGATGAGACTTGGAGTTCCAAGTTAATGATTGGGTATTTTTGAAAGTATCACCAATGAAAGGGGTGATGAGATTTGGTAAGAAAGGGAAACTAAGTCCTAGGTACATCGGACCCTACAAAATCGTTCGCAAGGTGGGACAGGTAGAATATGAATTGGAATTGCCTTCGGAGCTTGAATCAGTCCATCCAGTCTTTCAAGTTTCAATGCTCCGCAAGTGTGTTGGAGATCCCCCAAGGATTGTCCCGATAGGCGATGTGCAGATAATAGAAAGGCTAACTTATGAAGAGGTGCCCATTGCCATCTTGGATAGGCAAGTGCGCAAGTTTCGAAATAAAGAGATAGGTTCGTCAAAGTCCTATGGCAAAACAACAATTGCGAAGAAATTACTTGGGAGGCAGAAGAGAAGATGAGGTTCAAGTATCCGCACTTATTCCAACCCCAAGGAGAGATACAAAATGAAACGCCGACAATATAAGGTATGTATGCTTTATCTTTATATTTTTGGTCGTGTGTGGCCATAGATATGTTGCTATTGTGATGTAGCCCTGTGAGGCGATGATATTGTGGGTTGTTGTGACAGGTTGGTAATGCCAAGTTACAGGGGAAACTCTGGCGAAAATTTCGTAGAATTCCGAGTGTTCAACATTCGGGGACGAATGTTCCAAAAGGGGGGAAGAGTGTTACACCTCGGAAATTTCCCCGTGAACGTGCAGTGAAAAGTTGCAGAATTCTCACTTCGGCCCAGTGGTCGTAAAGTGGAAGACGGCCCGTAAAGTAGTTTACGGACCGTAAACTGCTGTCGTCCTCCAACCTTCCAAGATTTCAACTTTCTGTCAAATGTTGAAATGGTAAAATACGACTCAGTTTACGGACCGTAAATTGAAATACGGCCCGTAAACTGTGACCGTAAACCACCATGATCCCAGCAAACCATTCCGTTTCTGATATGCTTAAATACGGCCATGAAGGACGGACCGTAAACAACTATACGACCCGTAACTGGGTTTACGGCCACTGTACACCCCCAATACTGTTCACAAAAATTAGATTTTTAAGTTAAGTATAAGGGACCCCAAGCTCGTTTTATTTCATTTATCATCTTTCCAATTCAAGAACTCTCTAGAACATTTCAAAGCACTTCATACACCATAATTCAAGAGAACCAAAGGAAAACCAAGATCAATGACACATAATCCATGAATCAAAGTGTGTGAAACTCAAGAAAAGTTCGTCTTCCTCAAGAAAACCAAAGGAGGTGAGCTAGGGCTTTGGTGCTAAGAAGAGAAACTCCACTCAAGACTTGTTCAACCATCATCCAAGGTAAGTTTCATGACTATTTTATGTTGTTTAAGGTATTGGAAGGATAAGATACCCGAATTGTAGAAGAACATAGCAAATGGGTCTTTCAAGAGTGAATAGTGTCATGAGTGAGTGGTAGTTGAATTGAATCATGAATGTTAGTGTGTTGTGAGTATGAATATGTTATAAATGACATGTAGACAATGAGATAAGTGTGATACATGGAAAAATACGATAGCGAACCCAAAACCGTAAATGTGGGGAAAAATGAAGTGAAATGGTGGATCATGGCCATTGTATATGAATGATAATTGTGATTTGCTATATTATGATTGTTATTGTGGGTGATTAGGAGTTGATATGGAATATGGGAAAAGTAGTATAAACAAAGGAAGTGCTGCCCAATTTTCTCTAGCAATAGTAGTGCGTTCCTATAGTTGGTCAACTAACGATCGTACGAATCCTCTTTTTGAAGGTAGAGGCGTGACATTGAAGGAGAATAAGCAAACGCTAAATTGCTTAAACGACAAAGGTATGTAAGGCTTAACTCTTCTTTCAAAAGGCATGAATCCTTCAAGCTTTCCACAAATCCTTCTATAAGATGAAGCTTAAAAGTCCTTCTATATATTAAATCCCCTATGAGCATGATAGTGATGACAATGAGCTAGAGTCTAGAGACTCAAGAAATTGTGCCATGATGTTCCTACAATGCTAATGATGCTATTATTGTTAACACTCGCTTTATGTTTTCTTCCCTTCAAGGCGAGGCATGATACTCATAAATGTCCATAATACAATCGGGGGTTCACGACCTTACGTCACCCCGACATAGTATGGTTGTCTCAAAGCTTAATGAATGCTCTTAATGCTATTGTATGTTATGACAATAAGATGATAAGTAATGCTAACTTGTAACACTATGGGATACATGGAACACTAAGAAATGATAACATGATGCTATGACTTGAGATGTATAATAATGATGTGTTATGATTGCTGTTGTGATGATAAGATTTCCACCGCGCCTATATGACCGGGCATGTCACCGCTACTGCGGGCTGCTTATGATTCCACCGCACCTATATGGCCAGGCATGTCACCGCTAATGCGGGCTTCGATGTTTACACCGAGCTGAGAGGGCCGGGCATGATCACCACTAGTGGGCGACATATGAGGGTTACCCGGACGCGGGTAACGATGCAGATTATGATTTGATGAGGTATATAATGATGTACGTGATGATGTATGGGATGTGACAACATAGGTACTATGATAGTGTAAAATGTGAAATATGATAATAATATGATTGCCTATGACATGTGTGCAAGTTATATCTTTGTCCCATGACTCATGATCTTTCTATTATGTTTGTTTATTTCATTCCTGCCTTACATACTCAGTACAATATTCGTACTGACGTCCTTTTTCTTTGGATGTTGTGTTCATGCCCACAGGTAGACAGGGAGGAGATCTTGCTCCGGATTCTTTGAGGCTGCTAGCTGACTGAAAGCCCTCCATTGTCCTGGAGGTGCCTATGATGATTCTTTTGTGTACAGTTTTAGATGTCATCTCTTAGAGGCTCGTAGATACTCGACGTGGGTCGTGTTGTTTCATGGCATGGTCATTATGTATATGTATATATGTGTATATTATTTTGCTAGCCTAAGGGCTCGTATGTATAAAAGCATTTCGTTCCTAAATAAAAATGGATTTTGTTATAAATTAAGCATGAATCGGATAAATGATTGCTAAATAAGCTTAACAAGTGATGGCACGAGCGGTGCTCGGTGGTTAGCCCCGGGTACCCGTCACGGCCCCTATCTGGGTCGTGACAGTTATACCTCAAGGAGATAGTGAGACTTCACGGGGTTCCCACAGCTATTATCTCCGATAGAGGAGCCCAGTTTACAGCTAACTTCTAGAGATCTTTCCCGGAGGGATTGGGGACACAAGTGAGTCTTAGCACGGCATTCCACCCTCAGACTGACGGACAGGCCGAGCGTACTATTCAGACACTACAAGATATGTTACGGGCCTGTGTTATCGATTTCAGAGGTAGCTGGGATGATCATTTGCCACTTATTGAGTTTTCTTATAATAATAGCTACTATTCGAGTATTCAGATGGCATCGTATGAGGCCTTGTATGGGAGGAAGTGCAGGTCACCTATTGGCTGGTTTGAAGACATGATTCAGCAAGCTGTTGATAAAGTGAAGCTTATTCAAGAGAGGTTACTCGCAGCCCAGAGTCGACAGAAATCATATGCAGATAATCAACGTAGACACTTAGAATTTCAGGTGGGTGATTGGGTGTTCTTAAAGGTGTCACCTATGAAGGGTGTCATGAGATTCGGCAAGAAAGGAAAGCTAAGCCCGAGGTACATTGGGCCTTATCAGATTATCCGTAGGGTAGGCCGGGTAGCCAACGAGTTGGACCTACCGTCTGATTTGGGAGCAATACATCCAGTCTTTCACGTGTCAATGCTTCACAAATGTGTAGGCGATCCTTCCAGAGTATTTCCCGTGGATGATGTCCAGGTGACGGAGGAGTTGACCTACGAGGAGCAGCCTATAGCCATACTTGATCGGCAGGTTAGGAGATTGCGAACCAAGGATGTGGCTTCCGTCAAAGTATTATGGCGAAACAACAAAAGAGAAGAGATGACCTGGGAAGCCGAAGAGGAGATGAAAAATAAGTATCCTTACTTGTTCCCTACGCCTATAGTTAACTTAAACTCCTCACTTGATTATATCGATTAATAGATGAAATTATATGTTGTAGCGATAAGGGAGACTTCCCCGAAATTTTTATAGGACCTTACAGGACCAATTTAACATTCGAGGACGAATGTTCTAAAGGGGGGAAGGATGTTATATCCCGTATTTTTATACGTCGAATTATTTGCAAGCTAATCGGCCTAAGTTAAAGACGAGATTATTTTCGGATACTAAATAGGAACTTTCAATTTTAATCAGTACACAAATTGTTTATAAATTTTATTTAGTGTAGAAATATAATTGGATATTAGGGACTAATTAATTATGATTAGATTATTAAGTAAGAATTAATAACTAATTAAAGTTAATTAACTTAAATACTAATAGTGGGCCCCACCCGAATAAAAAAAAAGAGAAATGAAAATGACAATTCAAGAATTCAATTAGTGAGTCACAAGGGTATGAACAAATTGCAATTCACTTTCATTTTCATGAAATTCTACTTAAAAAAAAAATAATAATACTCTCGGCCAGCCATGGTGATGAAGAAATATTTGCCTTGTTGAATATTTTGATCAAGTTTCAAGAGAATTAAAAGTTCAAGGAGGTGATAGCAACATTGGATATTGAATTGAGGAAGAAGAAATTGTGAAATTAGAGCAATTACGTGTAGAAATTCCTCCGAGAAAATTTAGGTAAGATTTTATTATTTTGTGGTGTAATTGTATTAATAGTGTTGTGATGGAAGAATTAAAATTTGGTTGGATGAAATTGGAAGTAAGAAAATGCATGAAATCATTGTTATATGAAATTGTGGGTTGAAAAGGATTAAGAAGGATTGTTGGATTGTTAGAATTGTTATGGGCTGAATTGTAAGAATTTGTATGCATATCTCTATTGTTGTCATTGTTGGTATTTCTGTGATAACGGGAGGATAATTGGAAATTCGGGTTAGGCGAATATATAGGGGAAATGCTGCCCGATTTTCGTTAAGTCCTTAACTAATGAAAAACCCTAATCAAGAAAGTATAAGTTAAAGAATGAGTCCTATAGGCGATTGGTTAAAGATTTATGAGCAAGGAAGTATAGTTTACTAATGATAGCATTACCTTTATATTAAATAGGCTAAAGGGGCGACGAAGCGAACGAGATTATGATTAACCTTAAACAGGTATGTAAAGTTAACCCTTCTTTCTTTTGGCATGATCTCTATGAAATGAACAGACGATGTGTATATGATTCCAAAAGAAGTTCCTATTCTTAGAGCCACTAGGATGGCTAATGTTCTTGATTTCCAGAAGTTATTTCATTATGTCTTGATATGTGTATGTGATTCCAGAAGTTCTATTTTGATAAAATCCATAGTGATATTCGACGAGTACTTGATATGACTATTGTCTTGATTTTCAAATGACAATTCGTTTGGATTATTCTATTGAGTCTCAAATATGATTTAATTTTCATATGGTTGCTCACTACTCTACTCGTGCATGCCTCAACATATCTTTCACTGATTCCCGGGCCAGGATATGTTTTCGTGCACAGTTTCACTGCATTGTTCACCGAGTCCCTCACTAGAGGGCCGGGTACGGTATATATATATATATATATATGATGGTGTTATGATGTGTTTATGGCGTTATGATGTGTTTATAGAGTTATGATGTGTTTATGGCGTTATGATGTGTTTATGGAGTTATAATGTGTTTATGGAGTTATGATGTGTTTATGGCGCCAAGGATGGTATGTGGCGACCTTATTCACCGAGTCCCATAATGGGCCGGGTATGACATATAATATTGACATGCATGATTTATATTTCAAAAGGGCAAGTGTTTTGGTATTCTGGATATTATACTTGTCTCCTGTACTCCCTACTTCAGTTATGATCTCTTTTACTGTATTTCATGGTTTATATACTCAGTAAATATTCCGTACTGACCCCCTTTCTTCGGGGGGGAGGGGGGGCTGCGTTTCATGCCCGCAGGTACGGACGCTCGATTCGGTGATCCCCCAACTTAGGATTTCCATTCAGCTGTCTTGGAGAGCTCCGTTGTTCCGGAGACTAGACTTTTGGGTACAGATCTCCTGATGTATTTATATATGTTTGTTCAGGGGTACGACGGGGCCCTGTCCCATCATATTTCATTGTTGATACTCTTAGAGGTCTGTAGACATGTGTGTGGGTTGTATATTGAGTATGATCAGCCGTGTCTATATAGTTGTCATGGATGTTTCTATTTGTTTTGGCAGCCTTGCCGGCTTGCATATGTTATCTATACGTAATGGCAGCCTTGTCGGCTTGCGTAGTATATTGACATGTAGTGGCAGCCTTGTTGGCTTGCGTATTATAATTATATATGGTGGCAGCCTCGTCGGCTTGCGTATTTTATTACGTTGTGATTGATTGAGAACCTTTGGGTTTATGCCAATTCCCATGTTGTCTATAGTGTCAGTCTGATTATGTCTAAACAGGTACATACGGGTGTCCAGCTCGGGCACTAGTCATGGCCCACGGGCCTGGGTCGTGACACATACTATAATGAGTATATTATGATAATGAGCATATGATGATGATGATACACCGTACCTATATGGCCGGGCAGATACACACACGACTATAGTGGGCAGCTTATACCCCGGACGTGGGAGGCCTGGACGCAGGCTAATATTATGATTATCACACTGATCCGATATGGACGGGCAGCTTATACAGCATCACACCGTACCTATATGGACGGGCAGTTTATATATATACATTATGCATATATGACTTATTTCATTGTTTATGCCTCTCATACTCAGTACAATATTCGTACTGACGTCCATCGTAGATACGCATTGTGGGTTAGATAGTCTCACGAGAGTGTTGCTATGTGTATATATATATATATATATATATATATATATTATTTTGATGGCCAAGAGGCATATGTATATGAAAGTATTTATGTTTTCAAATGGAAGATGATTTTCTCATGATTTGATTATGACATTGATAAAAGAGCATTAAATGAGTAAGGTTAGAAGAAGATTTAGCGGTGCTCGGTAGTTAGCTCCTGGTACCCGTCGCGGCCCCTAGCTGGGTTGTGACAAAAGTGGTATCAGAGCAGTTCAGTCCTAGGAAGTGTCTACGAGCCGTGTCTAGTATAGTCTTGTTTATGGTGTGTTGCGCGCCACATCAATAAACAAGAGGCTACAGGGCATTTAGGAAAAATGACCATCTTTCTTCTTATGAGATCGTGCGATAGAGCCGTGTATAAGATTTTATCCTCCCTAATAGTGTGTTGTGATTTCAGAATGCCGCCAAAAGGAAAAGCTACAGCTGCCCAGAAGGGCAAGACTACGATAAAAAGGCGGGTAAAAAGAGAGCCCCCAATGAATGTGGAAGAGGGCGAGTCACAAAATGAGGCCCCATCTAGTACTTCCTCCACCCCGCCTAATGTAGAAGAACAAGGAGGAGCTTAAGCTCCAATTTCTCCACCGGCTGCTTCGGGTCAACAAATGACCGAAGCTATTCAGCTATTGACACAATTGGTTGCCGCACAGGCACAGCGGCGAAATGTGAGTTCGAGTGATCGGGTAGCAAGTACCAGAGCCCATGATTTTATGAGTCTAAATACTCTGGAGTTTTTCGGGTCAAAACCGGATGATGACCCGCAAGGTTTCATTGATGAAATATTGAGGACATTGAGGATTGTCCATGCCTCCGAAACCGAATTCGTGGAGTTGGCGTTTTATAGACTCCGGGATGTGGCAGTCTTATGGTATAATAATTGGGTATTGTCAAGAGGAGAGAATGCGCCTCCTTCGGTTTGGCAAGAATTCGTAGATGCTTTCATTCGTCATTACTTGCCACCTGAGGTTCGCCGAGCTAGAGCGGATAGATTTCTTAATTTGAAGCAAGGAAGCATGAGTGCCCGGGAGTATAGCCTACAATTTAATTCATTGGCTAGATATGCCCCGTCTATGGTGGCCGACATGGGAGATCGGGTACATAGATTTGTGAGTGGCTTGGGACCACATTTAATTAAAGACTGTTTGACGGCTTCGTTGCAAGACGGGATGGATATTTCCCGAATACAAGCCCATGCTCAGAATCTAGAGAGACGACAACAACCACAAAGAAGTGATCGCGATATTGATAGAAGGCAAAGTAAGAGATCTAGATCTATGTGGGCAGACAGTGATTATAGAGGGGGATCAAGGAAGACTTACTCCAGACATTCTGGCCAGTCAGTGACCAGTGCACTTCCTTGATTTGTGGGTCGGAGAATTGATCGCTCCCTTCGTTCAGGACAAGGTCAGAGTTCGAGGGCCCCGGATTTTCAGTTTGGGGGAGATTATAGCCAGAGGAGACCCCGGCACCACAATACAGTCAGTGCAGTAGATTACATTCCGGACGGTGTCACCAAGGTTCGGATGCTTGCTATGCTTGTGGCCAAGTTGGGCACATGATGAGGGATTACCCGTCGTTGGGTGGTAGAGCTGGTATTCAGCCCACAGGTTCAGTAGATGGTTCATCCTCAGTGCGCCCGGTGGGGTAGACTCCACAGATGTCAGTAGGTCGAGGTAGAGGCAGAGGGGTAGCATCTACTTCAGGTGCCACTCAGTCCCGTGTATACGCTTTAGCCGGACGACAGGATCTTGAGTCCTCTCCGGATGTGGTTACAGGTACATTATCTATATTCTCCCGTAATGTGTATGCATTGATAAATCCGGGTTCTACTTTCTCTTATATTACTCCATATGTTGCTGGTTGTATTGGGGTGAAACCTAAGTCAATCAAACCCTTTGAGGTATCTACTCTATTTGGTAATCCCGTGATAGCGAGACAAGTGTTTAAAAATTGTGTAGTTGTGATATGTGATCGCCAGACCAAAGCTGATTTGATTGAGCTAGAAATGTTAGATTTTGATGTGATTATGGGCATGGATTGGTTGGCATCGTGTTACGCTAATGTCGATTTCTGAACGAAAGTGGTTCGATTCCAATTTCCGGGAGAGCCCGTGCTTGAATGGAAGGGTAAAGCAGCATCTCTGAAGGGTAGGTTTATTTCCTACCTTAAGTCAAGGAAGATGATAGCCAAAGGCTATATTTATCATCTAGTTCGGGTTCATGACGCCGAGGCAAAGTCGCCAACTTTCCAATCCGTTCCGGTAGTGAATGAATTTCTGGATGTATTTCCAGACGAACTTCCAGGTCTTCCTCCAGAAAGAGAGATTGACTTCGCCATTGATGTGTTGCCGGACACCAAGCCTATTTCTATTCCTCCGTATCGAATGGCTCCGGCAGAATTGAAAGAGCTAAAAGCACAGTTGAAAGATTTGCTTGAAAAGGGGTTTATTAGACCTAGTTCATCACCGTGGGGAGCACCAGTCTTGTTCGTGAGAAAGAAAGACGGATCCCTATGAATCTGCATCGATTATAGGCAGTTGAACAAAGTGACGATAAAGAACAAATACCCTCTCCCAAGGATTGATGATTTATTCGATCAATTACCGGGTGCCAAGTGGTTTTCCAAAATAGACTTGAGGTCGAGCTATTATCAAGTGAGGGTTAGAGAAGAAGATATTCCCAAAACAGCCTTCAGAACGAGATATGGCCACTATGAGTTCCGAGTAATGTCGTTTGGGCTGACCAATGATCCGGCCATGTTTATGAATTTGATGAATAATGTGTTCAGGCCAAGCTTGGACTTATTTGTGATAGTATTCATTGATGATATTCTGGTGTACTCTCGCACAGAATAGGAACATGCAGATCATTTGCGAATTGTTCTTGGCATTCTTCGAGCCCCGGAATTATATGCAAAATTTTCAAAGTGCGAGTTTTGGCTAAATTCTGTAACATTTCTGGGCCATGTTATTTCGGATGATGGCATTCGAGTCGACACTCAGAAAATTGAAGCTGTGACGACTTGGCCAAGGCCTATGACGCCTACGGAATTTCGTAGTTTTCTAGGATTGGCAGGTTATTATAGAATATTCGTAGAGGGCTTCTCATCTATTCCAGCCGCATTGACGAAGCTAACCTAGAAGTCAGCCAAATTTCTATGGAATGATGCTTGTGAACGCAGCTTCCAAGAGTTGAAGGACAGATTAACCTCAGCTCCGGTTTTAACACTTCCATAAGGGACAGATGACTACGTCGTGTGTTGTGATGCTTCAGGTGTTGGGTTAGGATGCGTATTAATGCAGCACGGTAGAGTTATTGCATATGGTTCGAGGCAACAGCAGAAATATGAAAAGAACTATCCAACTCATGATCTTGAATTAGCTGCGGTTATTCATGCATTGAAAATGTGGAGACATTATTTGTATGGTGTGCATGTTGACATCTATAGCAATCATAAAAGCCTCCAGTACATTTTCAAACAGAAGGAGTTAAATCTGCGACAAGGCGGTGGTTAGAATTGTTGAAAGATTATGATGTGAATATCTTATACCACCCCGAAAAAGCAAATGTGGTAGCCGATGCGCTTAGTCGCCGATCAATGGCCAATTTATGTGAAGTCCCTCCGGAAAGGAAAAAGATGGTTCATGAGCTCCACCAATTAGCTAATCTTGGAGTGCGTGTGATTGATTCAGGTAGTGCAGGGTTTGGTATTAATGATCCCATAGTTTCGTCCTTGAACATGCAAGTGAAAGAGCACCAGTATGAAGATCCTAAATTGTGCCATTACAGAGACACGTCTCATGACAAAGAGAAGTCTCCATTTGAAGTTTCCACGGATGGAATTCTTAGATACCGGAGCAGGCTATGTGTGCCGGACGTGGCGGAATTGCGGCGATGGATTCTAGAAGAAGCACATTGTTCTCGGTATTACATTCACCCAGGTGGAACCAAAATGTATCATGATCATAAATTAATATATTGGTGGGATGGCATGAAGAGAGATATAGCGGAATTTGTGGATCAATGTCAAAATTGTCATCAAGTAAAGATCGAACATCAGAAGCCAGGAGGATTATTGCAAGCAATGGAAAAACCTACTTGGAAATGGGAAGTAATCAACATGGATTTCATTGTGGGGTTACCTCGTTCTCGAGGCAGGTATGATTCTATATGGGTAATCGTGGATAGATTGACGAAAGCAGCTCATTTTCTTCCGGTCAGAACCACATACTCAGCAGAAGATTATGCGAGGTTGTATCTCAAAGAAATTGTGCGACTCCATGGTATTCCATTGTCCATTATCATAGATAAAGGAGCACAGTTTACAGCCAAGTTCTAGAAATCCTTTCAAGAAGGTCTGGGTACTCCTGT
Organism: Lycium barbarum; assembly: GCF_019175385.1. Lineage (NCBI taxonomy): Eukaryota > Viridiplantae > Streptophyta > Magnoliopsida > Solanales > Solanaceae > Lycium > Lycium barbarum. Next base: position 32,267,675 of record NC_083339.1, on the reverse strand, counting down.
GAAACTTAGCACGACATTTAATCCGCAGACTGATGGACAAACTGAACGTACTATTCAGACCTTAGAAGATATGCTATGAGCATGTGTGCTGGATTTCGGTGGTAGTTGGGATGATCACTTACCCCTTATTGCGTTTGCATACAACAGTAGTTACCATTCCAGTATCCAAATGGCTCCGTATGAAGCATTATATAGAAGGAAGTGTAGATCCCATTGGATGTTTCGAAACAGGAGAAGTACAGTTGATAGGTCCTGATATGATTCAGCAAACGGTAGAAAAAGTCAAGGTGATCCGAGACCGATTGTTGACAGCCCAAAGTCGCCAAAAGTGTTATGCGGACAATCGCCGACGAGACTTGGAATTTCAGGTTAATGATTGGGTATTTTTGAAAGTGTTTCCAATGAAAGAGGTGATAAGATTTGGCAAGAAAGGGAAGTTAAGTCCTAGATACATTGGACCCTATAAAATTATCCGCAAGGTGGGTCATCTTGCCTATGAATTGGACTTACCTTCGGAGATTGAATCAGTCCATCCAGTCTTCCATGTTTCGATGCTCCGCAAGTGTGTTGGGGATCCCACAAAGATTGTCCCGATAGATGATGTGCAAGTGACAGAAAAGTTAACATATGAAGAAGTACCTATTGCCATCTTAGACAGGCAAGTACGAAGACTTCGAAACAAGGAAGTGGCTTCAGTCAAAGTCTTGTGGGGGAACAACAACCGGGAAGAAATGACTTGGGAAGCAGAAGAGAAAATCAAATACACGTACCCGCATTTATTCCAACCCCCAGGAGAGATTCAAGATGAAACGCCAACAATATAAGGTATGTAGGCTTACTTTTCATGCTTTTGGGTCGTGTGTGGCCATAGATATGTTGCTATTATATTGTGGCCCTGTGAGGTAGTGATATTATGAGTTGTTGTGACAGGATGGTAGTGACAGGGGAAACTCTGGCAAATTTTTTCTAGAATCCCCAATGACTTAACATTCGAGGACGAATGTTCCAAAAGGGGGGAAGAATGTTACACCTCGGAAATTTCCCTGTGAACGTACAGTGAATAGACTAACGAAGAATATGAGTATACGACATTTTAATCAGAAGGGAATGACGTTTGACGACCCTAGGTAAGCTTTCAAAGGCAATGGGAATAAGAGATACGTTATGCTCCATAATGACTAATTGTAGGTTCTGAAGACGTGAAAGTTGCAGATTTGCACTTCGGCCCAGTCGATCGTAAAATGAAATACGGACCGTAAAGTAGTTTACGGGTCGTAAACTGCCATGTCGTATTTCAAATTCCAAAACTTCAACTTTCTGTCAAATGCTTGAATGGTTAAATACGACTTGAAATACGGACCGTAAACTAAAATATGGCATGTAAACTGAGTCGTAAACCACCATGTCCTCAGCTTGACTTTCTGGTTCAGTTATGCTTAAATACGCCCGCAGAATACGGACCGCAAACTGGAATACGGACCGTAAACTGGGTTTACGACCACTGTGCACTTCAACTACTGTTCATTTCGGATCAGGTTTTAAGCCATTAAAAAAGGAGACCCAAGCTCATTAATTCATTTCATTTCCACATTACTTCTCTCTAGAAACCTCTAGAATATTCTCCACTTTCATCTACAAGAAAACAAGGGAAATCAAAGATTAATATCAAGAATCCAAGTGAATCAAGTGTATGAAACTCATCAAAGTTCATCCAAGTTAAGAAATTTCAAGAGAAGCAAACTAGGGTTTTGGTGCAAGAAGAGTAAAACCACTCAATGCTTGTTCCTACAACATCTAAGGTAAGTTTTGTGGCATTTACATGTTATTTAGGGTATGGAAGAGTTGAAACACTTGGATTATAGAAGGATGTAAGAAATAGGTCATGAAAGTGTGAATAGTAGCACTGTTGATTAAAGGTTTGAATTGAACCATGATCATTTATAAATTGTGATTATGAAAATGTTATGAATGACATTTAGAACATGGAATAAGAATCCTATGTGAGAAAATGAAACAATGAACCATGGCCATGATTATGGAGAAATGGAAGAGAAATTGTGAAATACGAATATTATAAATGAATGATGAGTGTTGTCTATCATATTGAGAATGTTGTTATGAACGTTTGAGAGTTGATATAGAATATGGGAAGAGTTGCATAAATGAAAGGAAATGTTGTCCAATTTTCTCTAGCATTAGTAAGCTATTTTTTATAATCGCTAGCTAATGTCGATACAAATTCTCTTGAAGGTAGAACGTACGCACTAAAGGAGAACAAGCATGCGATAGATTAGTAAATGACAAAGGTATGTAAGGCTACTCCTTTCTTTCTAATGGCATGAATCCTATAGCATTACTCTCTTTCGTCTTCATGAGTTCCTTTATTCCAGAAAGCTAAAAACCTACGTCTATGAATAGCTATATAAGATAACAGACATGTTATTAGCCCTATAATGATGGCGATGAGTTAAAGTATAAGGATTCTAAAATGTATGATATGATGATCCTATAATGATAATGATGTTATTTATTGCTCACACTCACCTTATATGTTAGTTCCTTCAAGGTGAGGCAGAATGTCGAAGAATGTTCCATAATGAAATCGGGGGATCACGACCTTACGTCACCCCGATAAAGTGTAGTTGTTCTTGAGCCCTATGTATGTACTATGATTAACATATTATGATAAGTATATTATGATGAGCATACTATAATGAGTATATTATGATAATAAGCATATGATGATGATGATACACCGTACCTATATGGTCGGGCAGATACACACACCACTATAGTGGGCGGTTTATACCCCGGACGCGGGAGGCCTGGACGCGGGAGGCCTGGACGCAGGCTAATGTTATGATTATCACACCGATCCGATATGGACAGGCAGCTTATATAGCATCATACCGTACCTATATGGACGGGCATTTTATATTTATACATTATGCATATATGATATGATGGTGAGTATGAGTAAGACAGTATGACTTATTTCCTTTATACTTGTCAGTCAGGCACAGATGTTCCATATTGATATCTCCTTTGTATCGTTGACTTATTTCATTGTTTATGCCTCTCATACTCTGTACAATATTCGAACTGACGTCCGTTTTCTTTGGACGCTGTGTTCATGCCCACAGGTAGACAGGGAGTTGATCTTGATCCAGACTCATAGGAGCTAGCGGCTGATTTGAGAGCACTCCATTGTCCGGAGGTGCTTATGATCATTCTTTTGTGTACATCTATATTTTAGGCTTGACGGGGTCTTGTCCCATCCGTATGTTTAGCACTCCAGTAGAGGCTCGTAGATACGCAGTGTGGGTTAGATAGTCTCACGAGATTGCTACTATGTGTATATATATATATATATATTATTTTGATGCCCGAGAGGCATATGTATATGAAAGTATTTATGTTTTCAAATGGAAGATGATTTTCTTATGATTTGATTATGAAATTGATAAAAGAACATTAAATGAGTAAGGTTAGAAGAAGAACTAGCGGTACTCGGTGGTTAGCTCCGGGTACCCGTCGCAGCCCCTAGCTGGGTCGTGAAAAATTGTGAAGGGTTGAGTGATATTAGTAAGCATTGGAATTGGATATGAGAATTAATCTTCATTTAACATTCGAGGACTAATGTTTCTACGAGGGGAAGGATGTTACACCCTAGAAAATTTCGTGTTACTAAGGCTACAGACGACTTAATGTGAGCTCAAGGAGGAGCAAATATTACAAGTATAAAGAATAAAATTCTACTATATTAGCATGAGGATAGCATGAGTGTGATATTTGGAATTCGTACAATATGATTGGAATGATACGTTAAAAGATATATAGCCCTCGTAAACGTAAGCTAAGGGGGGGTCCACATGTCGAGATTTTATAAAGGACATATGCCAAGTTATATGGATAATATATGTGAAGTTAAACACAACTCAAGAAGGAACCTTGAGCAAAATCAAAGTGGAAGCCCTCCAAAAAGATGTTTTTAAGTTACGTTTTCGGGTGATATGACTTAGGTAGTCCATAACCCCATCATTTTTTGGGAATTTGGGAAAACTCTTAAAATGAAAGTTGTAGATAATGGAAATACCTTTCCAACTAGGTCGTGGGCCTGCATGTGACATAGGGATAAAAAGTTATGGACGTTTTAAGGCGGAAAGGTCAAGCTGGGCAGTGGGCTCGGCCCAACCCGATTCCAAGTCGGGTCAAGCCCCCTTCCCTTGCTATTTAAGGGAAATTTTTAGCCTTATTTGCCTCATTTTCATACAAAAGTTCCAGAATATTTTAGATAGAGAGAGAGGAGAGTTAGAGAGAGAAAGTGGAGAATTGATCATGTTCGAGGTCCCGAATTTCGAGTCTCATGAAGAGTAAAGTGTAGTACAAGTTGTTGCCATCGTTTTAAGCTAAAAAATGAACTTGGGGGATGTTGTTTTCGTGGTGGCTGCTCATATAAGGTATGTTTAAGATTTTAATGATGTTCTTACCCTAATCATTGATAGATTTGACGGGTTAGAATGGAGAAAATGACATTGAAAGTTCGGTTATAATTTTTGGATATCAGATGACTTGGGGGCTGATTTGGTATGATTAAATGGCTAGGATTAGTTGGATATTGATATAAAATAATTGTTGATATTGTTGTTGATGTTGTTGATAAGTTGTTGTTCTTGAATTTGGGGGAATAAAGTGTATGAAGATAACGTATACAAAGCATATATCGGGCCGTTTTGGTGTATATCCTTGGCAGTTGATACTTTGAGTTTAAAAAGGCTTATATGAGATGGTTCTTGTTGTTGTTTATTTAGCTGAATTGGATTCTTGGTGTTGTCGAGTTTATAAAGGAAATGCTATCGAAATTCCGTTAGAAATAAAGATAAGTTTAAGAGATTGACTATAAGGATATATATTGGATTGATTGTTGGTAAATTGGTATTTTTAATAGATTAGCATGACCCGAAGATGGGCTGTGGGTAGCTGGAAAGCGGCAAAGGTATGTAAGGCAAACCTTTCTTCCTTTGGCATGATTCTTGTTGCTATTCATTCTATATGTACTCCATATGATTCCATTCTTAGACGAGTAAGGTCTAAATGTTTCTTGTGATGGCTTATTCATATTGTACTCCTATTCTGTTCCCAAGGGAACACCCATAAGGTGCCAAGTTGAGTTGTGTATATAGTTTTACTAATGATTTCGAGGAAATTATTTTTATACTAAAGGAAACATAAAGTTTGATTTTCAAAACCACTCCGAAGGGGGAGCGAGATTTTACTACTTCATTTCATTTACGATTTATGTTTACATTCCATAGTATCATCCCTTTGTATTGATATGATCATTTATTCTTTGAGTAGGGCAATAAGATGAAATTGATTAGAATATAAGTTGTAAGAATTTCATAACAATTCTACCCTTAAAGCTGGAAGTATGTCCTCCTAAGTCTAGTGAGATACAAATTTGATAACTTCTTACGAAAGACTATGGCTAATAACGGGATTGTGATGACTTGATTAGTGACTTATGATATGAATTGAAATTGATATTTGTGTATTGAGGTTGAGTTGATATTAAGCCGGAAGCGGCTGCCCGAAGGGGCCATCATTATTATGCCGGAAGCGGCTATCCGAAGGGACTATTCTGTTAAGATGTCGGGAGCGGCATATCTGTTGGATTGCATTATTTACTTAAAGATTGTTTTGAGACTTCGTGTGCACATTTATGTTTCTTCTAGCGAAGGCTGCAGATATTCAGTTAGGTTGCGATTTCTTCTCTCCTAAGTCAAATTATGATTATGACTTGTTACCACTTTACATACTCAGTACATTGTGCGTACTGACGTCCTTTTGCCTGGGGACGCTGCGTTCATGCCCGCAGCCCCAGATTGTTTGGCAGGTTAAGTGTATAGCTAGGATGCTTGGACGTCCGCTGGGATTGGAAAGTTCCACCCCATTCTGGAGCTGGGCCGAGTCATGTATCGATATGTATGATTATGGGTATGTCAGGGCCCTGCCCTGACTCATAGTGTTCAGTTTACTTCTTAGAGACTTCTGAAGACAGTGTCCTGTGGTATATTTGTCCAGATGTTGACAAAGTGATATCAGTTGAGTCATTTGTGGATTTTAAAAGAGTATGTATTTTAGATGATTTCAATTGGTTTAAAGTACTTATTTGATTGAAAGTTTTCATAATCGTTATAAATATAATGATTTCTATTTGGAAAAGTTTCATGTTTTTAAAAGTTTTGAAATGACAGGTTTTGATAGAGCGAATGTCTAAGGGTTCGCTCAACTCTGATGAGAGTCGGGTGCCCGTCATGCCCTACCATTGTTAGGGTGTGACAACAATGTTCGTACTGACGACCGTTTTCTTTGGACGCTGTGTTCATACCCACAGGTAGACAGGGAGGTGATCCATACTCGTGGGAGCTATTAGCTGACTTGAGAGCACTCCATTGTTCCGGAGGTACCATTGACTTATTCTTTTGTGTATATACATTTATTTTGGGCACGACGGGGTCCTGTCCCGTCCCTATGTCTAGCACTCTAGTAGAGGCTCGTAGATACGTATGGTCTCACGATGTCCTTATTGTATGTACATTATTTTGATAGCTGAAGGGCGTATGTATATGAAGGTAATTATGTTTCGAAGTGAAAAATGATTTTTCCTATGACTTGTGTATAAGATTAATGAATGAACGCTTGATGAGTACGATGGGTAATGGTATGAGCAGTTCTTGGTGGTTAGGCCCAGGTACCCATCATGGCCCCTAGTCGGGTCGTGACAAAAGTGGTATCAGAGCACTTCAGTCCTAGGAAGTGTCTACGAGCCGTGTCTAGTAGAGTCTTGTTTATGGTGTGTTGTGCGCCACTAATAAACAGGAGGCTACAGGGCATTTAGGAAAAATGACCATTCTTCTTCTTATGAGATCGTGCGATAGAGTCGTGTATAAGATTTTCTCCTCCCTGTTGGTGTGTTATCATTTCAGAAATGCCGCCAAAGGGAAAGGTTACAGCCACCCAGTAGGGCAAGACTACGATGAAGAGACGGGTAATAAGGAAGCCGCCAATGAATGTAGAAGAGGGGGAATCACATAATGATGCTCCATCTAATACTTCTCCTACTCCGCCTATTATGGAAGAATAAGAAGGGGCTTCAGCTCCAGCGCCTATTCCTCCAGTTCCTCCACAGGCTATTTCGGGTCAATAAGTGACCGAGGCTATTCATCTATTGACGCAGTTAGTTGCTGCCCAGGCACAGCGGCAGGGTTCGGGTTCAAGTGACAGGGCCGTTAGTACTAGAGGCCGTGATTTCATGTGTTTGAATCCTCTGAAGTTTTCCGGGTCAAAGCCAGATGAAGACCCGCAAAGTTTTATTGACGAAATGTTGAGAACATTGAAGATTATTCATGCCTCCGAAACCGAATTTGTGGAGTTAGCATCTTATAGACTCCGGAATGTGGCGGTTTTATGGTACAATAATTGGATATCATCAAGAAAAAAGAACGCGCCTTCTCCCGTTTGGCAAGAATTTGTAGATGCCTTCATCCGCCACTATTTGCCACCCGAGGTCTGTCGAGCTAGAGCGGACAGGTTCTTGAATTTAAAGCAAGGAACTATGAGTGCTCAGGAGTATAAGCCTTCAGTTTAATTCATTGGCTAGATATGCCCCGACTATGGTGGCCGATGTCACGACCCAGCTAGGGGCCGCGATGGGTACCCGGGGCTAACCACCGAGCACCGCTCGTTCTGTCGCTCATTTTACTCATTTAATGCCCTTTTTATCATCTTTATACTCATAGCGTAGGAAAATCATATTGAAAACATAAAGTATTTTCATGTACATGTGCCCTTAGGCTATCAAAATAATAATAATATATATATTTATGTATATAGTAGCGATCTCGTGAGACCATCTAACCCGCACTGCGTATCTACGAGCCTTTACTGGAGTGCTGAACATTGGGACGGGACAAGACCCCGTCGTGACCAAAAATACATATACATGGCTATATATACACAAAAGAAGAATCATAAGCACCTCCGGGACAATGGAGTGCTTCCAATCAGCTGACAGCTACTACAGATCTGGATTGAGCTCTCCTCGCTGTTTACCTGTGGGCATGAACACAACGTCCAAAGAAAATGGACGTTAGTACAAATATTATACTGAGTATGAGAGGCATAAACAACGAAATAAGACAATGATGTAAAGAAGATACTAATATGGAACATCAGAATCTAACTGTCAAGTATAAAAAAACAAGTCATGCTGTCTTACTCATGCTCATCATCATATCATATATGCATAATGTATAAACTGCCCGTCCATATCGGATCGGTGTGATAATCATAACATGAGCCTGCGTCTAGGCCTCCCGCGTCTGAGGTACCATCTCATACCGCCCACTAGTGGTGTCTGCCCATGCCATTTGGCCATGGTGTATCGTATAGCTGCCCGCCTTGGTAGTGACTGCCCGACCAAATAGGCGCGGTGTAATAGTAATATCATCATACACTCATCATAATATGCTTAGCTTATCATAATACATGCATAAGGCTCAGGACCAACCATACTTTATCGGGGTGACGTAAGGTCGTGATCCCCCGATTGCATTATGGAACAATCATTGACATTCTGCCTCACCTTGAAGGAATTAGCATATAAGGCGAGTGTAAGCGATAAATAACATCATTTTAATCACCATACTTTAACTCATTACCTTGTGTAGCTAATTATGGACATAGGCTCATGGATAAGAAAGAAGTTACGCTATAGGATTCATGCCATTAGAAAGAAGGGACTAGCCTCACATACCTTTGACGTTCAACTAAGCTATCGTTCGCTTGTTCTCCTTCGATATCACGTCTCCACCTTCAAGAGGGAATTCGCACTACATTAGTTAATCAACCAAAAGAATGCGCTACCACTTCTAGAGAAAATTGGGCAGCATTTCCTTTGTTTCTACTACTTTTCCCGTATTCTATATCTACTCTCAAACGCTCACAATAACATCCACCATATTGAAATCAACAATCATCATTACATGAATTAACCACAATCCACCATTTCCCTCTAATTTCTCCACATTTTATACTTATAACTCATTATCACGTTTTCTCGTATATAGCACTTATTGCATGGTATAAATGTCATTTAGAACGTATTCATAATCACGACACATTAACATTCATGATTCAATTCAACTACCATCTAGCCATGGCACTATTCACTCATTTATGACCCATTTGCTATGCTTTTCTACCATTCGGGTATCCTACCCTTCCAACACCTTAAACAACACGGTATAGGCATGAAACTTACCTTAGATGATGGTTGAAAAAGTATTGAGTGGAGTTTCTCCTCTAGCACCAAAACCCTACTTCACCTCTTTTGGTTTTCTTTGAGGAAGATGAACTTGAGCTAGGTTTCACACTCTTGTTTTCATGAATTTGGGGTTGTTGATCTTGGATTTCCCTTGATTTTCTTGTGGATGAGTGTTAGCGAAGGTTCTAGAGGTCACTTGACATGTGGAGTGAATGATGAAAGAAAAATGGAATGAAAAGGGTCCCATATATTTAAACACAAAAGCTGGCCGAGCCACTTTATACGGACCAACATACGGTCCGTATAATTTTTACTGACCGTATGTTGGGACCGTATATTTGGTCCAGTGAACCTTGTTGTTCTGGACTGGATCTACGGACTGGACATACGGTCCGTGAATATTATACGACCAGTATGTCTGGCCGTATGTTGTCCAGTTCTCCGGAACTTGTTTTCGTCGACTCGTTTGATCTCCGATCCTTATGTAACCTTCTTGGGACTTGTTTAACACCTCAATAACAATCAAAGGAACGTTATCACTCATCTTCGAGACATCATTATGTCATCATTAACTCGTCGCTCGAAATTCTTATCCGATACACAATATATGGCTTGCTTTCCTTAACAACTTTCTTTCCGTGCCTCATATGTTTTTGAGTTCTCGTTTAGGGTCATCTAATACTCTTTCTTACTCGTCAAAATATCGTATTCATCATACCCTTCTTTGGCCTATTCGTTATACGCTAACGGGCAAATTCCCAAGGTGTAACATTCTTCCCCCCTTTTGGAACATTCGTCCCCGAATGTTAGACACTCGGGATTCTACAAAAATTTCGCCAGAGTTTCCCCTGTAACTTGGCGTTACCCACCTGCCACAACAACCCATAATATCATCGCCTCACAGGGCTACATCACAGTATCATCATATCCGTGGCCACACACGACCAAAAGCATAAAAATAAAGTGTACATACCTTATATCGTCGGCGTTTCGTCTTGGATCTCTCCTGGGGGTTGGAACAAGTGTGGGTGCTTGGACTTCATACTCTCTTCCGCTTCCCAAGTCATTTCTTCCCGATTGTTGTTTCGCCACAATACTTTGACCAACGCTACCTCTTTATTTCGAAGCTTCCGCACTTGCCTATCTAGGATGGCATTAGGCACTTCTTCATAGGTTAGCTTTTCCGTTACTTGCACATAATTTATCGGGACAATCTTTGTGGGATATCCAACACACTTGCGGAGCATCGAAACATGAAAGACTGGATGGACTGATTCAAGCTCCGAAGGCAAATCCAATTCATAGGCTACCTGACCCACCTTACGGATAATTCTATAGGGTCCAATATATCTAGGACTTAGCTTCCCTCTCTTACCAAATCTCATCACCCCTTTCATTGGCGATACTTTTAAAAATACCCAATCTCCAACTTGAAATTCCAAGTATCGTCGGCGGTTGTCCGCATTGGACTTTTGGCGACTTTGGGCTGTCAACAACCGATCTTGGATCACCTTGACTTTTTCTACTGCTTGTTGAATTAATTCGGGGGCTATTAATTGTGCTTCCCCTGTTTCAAACCATCCAATTGGAGACCTACACTTTCTTCCATATAGAGCTTCATATGGAGCCATTTGTATACTAGAATGATAGCTGTTGTTGTATGCAAACTCGATTAGTGGCAAATGATCATCCCAACTACCACCGAAATCCAGCACACATGCTCGTAGCATATCTTCTAGGGTCTGAATTGTACGTTCGGCTTGCCCATCAGTTTGCGGATGAAATGTCGTACTAAACTTCACTTGCGTGCCCAAACCTTCTTGAAAAGACTTCAAGAACTTAGCTGTAAACTGTGCTCCTCTATCTGTTATAATAGATAAGGGAATTCCATGGAGTCGCATAATTTCTTTGAGATACAACCACGTATAGTTTTCGACTGAGTATGTGGTCCTAACTGGAAGAAAATAGGCTGCTTTCGTCAGTCTATCCACGATCACCCATATAGAGTCATACCTGCCACGGGAACGGGGTAATCCCACGATGAAATCCATGTTGATCACTTCCCATTTCCAGGTGGGTATCTCTATTGTTTGCAATAAGCCTCCCGGCTTCTGATGTTCAACTTTTACTTGTTAACAATTTGGACATTGTGCTACAAATTCTGCTATGTCTCTCTTCATGCCATCCCACCAGTACATCATCTTGAGATCATGATACATTTTTGTTGTACCTGGGTGAATAGAATACCGGGAACAATGTGCTTCTTCTAGAATTCGTCGGCTCAATTCCGCCACATTCGGCACATATAGCCTGCCTCGGTATCTAAGAATCCCATCCATAGAAATTTCAAACAGAGACTTTTCTTTCCCGTGAGATGTGTCTCTGTAGTGGCACAATTGAGGATTTTCATATTGCTGTTCTCTTACTTCCCTATCCAAGGACGAAATTGTGGAATCTTTGATACTAATACCTGCATCACCCGAATCAATTACACGCACTCCCAGATTAGCTAATCGGTGAAGTTCTTGAACCATCTCTTTCCTTTCTAGAGGGATTTCACATAAACTGCCCATCGATCGTCGGCTAAGCGCATCGACTACTACATTCGCCTTTCCGGGGTGATACAAAATATTTACATCATAATCCTTCAATAATTCTAACCACCGCCTCTGCCGTAAATTCAACTCCTTCTGTTTGAAAATGTACTGAAGACTTTTGTGATCTGTATAGATATCAACGTGCACACCATACAAATAATGCCTCCATATTTTCAAGGCATGAATGACCGCAGCAAGTTCGAGATCATGAGTTGGATAATTCTTCTCATGTTTCCGCAATTGCCTCAAGCATATGCAATAACTTTACCATGTTGCATCAATACGCATCCCAATCTGACACCGAAAGCGTCACAATACACAACATAGCCATCTGACCCTTCTGGAAGTGTTAAAACTGGAGCTGAGGTCAACCTATTTTTAAACTCTTGGAAACTACGCTCACAAGCATAGTCCCATTGAAATTTAGCTGACTTCTGGGTTAGCTTCGTCAATGAGGCTGAAATAGATGAGAAGCCCTCTACGAATATTCTATAATAACCTGCCAAACACAGAAAACTACGAACCTCTGTAGGCGTCGTAGGCCTTGGCCAAGTCTTCACAGCTTAAATTTTCTGAGTGTCGACTCGAATGCCATCATCTGAAATAACATGGCCCGGAAATGTTACAGAAGTTAACCAAAACTCGCATTTTGAAAATTTTGCATACAATTCTCGGGCTCGAAGAATGCCAAGAACCATTTTCAAATGATCTGCATGTTCTGATTCAGTGCGAGAATACACCAGAATATCGTCAATAAACACTATCACAAATAGATCCAAGAGGGGCATGAATATGTTGTTCATCAGATTCATAAATACAGCCGGAGCATTAGTCAACCCGAATGATATCACCCGAAATTCATAGTGGCCATATCTCGTTCTGAAGGTTGTTTTTGGAATATTTGCTTCTCTAACTCTCAATTGATGATAACCCGACCTCAAATATATTTTAGAAAACCACTTGGCACCTTGCAACTGGTCGAACATGTCATCAATCATTGGAAGAGGATATTTGTTCTTTATCGTCACTTTGTTCAATTGCCTATAATCAATGCACATTCGCAGAGAACCGTCTTTCTTTCTTACAAACAAGACCGGCGCTCCCCACGGTGATGAACTGGGTCTAATAAATACCTTCTCGAGCAAGTCCTTCAACTGCGCCTTGAGCTTCTTTAATTCTGCCGGGGCCATTCGATTAGGAGGAATAGAAATAGGCTTGGTGTCCGGCAACAAATCTGTGGCAAAGTGAATCTCTCTTTCTTGTGGAAGACCTCGAAGTTCATCTGGGAATACGTCTGGGAATTCATTCACTACCGGAACTGACTGGAAAGTTGGCGGCTTTGCCTCGGTGTCATGCACCCGGACTAAGTGATAAACATAACCCTTGGCTATCATATTCCTTGCCTTGAGGTAGAAATAAACTTACCCTTTGGCGATGCTGCATTACCTTTCCACTCAAGCACGGGATCTCCCGGAAATTGAAATCGAACCACTTTTGTGCGGCAATCAACATTTGCATAACACGAGGCCAACCAATCCATACCTATGATTACATCGAAATCTACCATTTTCAGCTCGATCAAATCAGCTTTGGTCTGACGATCACGTATCACAATGACACATTTTTGTATACTTATCTTGCTGTCACGGGATCACCAACCGGAGTGAGTACCTCAAAGGGTCTAATTGACTCGGGTTTCATCCCAATACAACCAGCAACATATGAAGTAATATAAGAGAATGTAGAACCCGGATCTATCAAGGCGTACACATCACGGGAGAATATAGACAATATACCTGTAACTACATCCGGAGAGGACTCGAGATCCTGTCGTCCGGCTAAAGCATATACACGGGGCTGAGTGGCACCTAAAGTAGATGCTGCCCCTCGGCCTCTACCTCGGCCTGCTGTCATCTGGGGAGTCTACTCTACCGGGCATACTGATGAAGAACCAGCTGCTGAACCTGTAGGCTGAAGTCCAACTTTGCCACTCATCGACGGGTAATCTCTCATCATATGCCCCACCTGACCACAAGTATAACAGGCATCCGAACCCTGACGACACTGTCCAGAATGTAATCAGCCGCATTGGTTGCATCGCGACACTGGGGGTCTCCTCTGACTATAATCTTCCCTGAACTGAAAATCTAAAGCCCTCGAACTCTGGCCCTGTCCTGAATGGAAGGAGCGATCAAATCTCCTACCTGCGAATTGAGGAGGTGCACTCGTCACTGACTGGCCTGAGTACCCAGAATATGTCTACCTTGATCCCCCTCTATGATCACTGCCAGCTCCCATGAATCTGGCCCTCTTACCTTGCCTTCTATCGATATCACGGTGGCCTCTTTGTTGTTGTTGTCGCCCCTCCAAATTCTGAGCATGAGCCTGTATTCGGGAGATATCCATCCCGTCTTGCAAGGAAGCTGTCAGACAATCCTTGAATAAATGTGGCCCTAGGCCACTCACAAATCTATGTACCCGATCTCCCATGTCGGCCACCATGGTCGGAGCATATCTAGCCAAAGAATTGAATTAAATACTATACTCCCGGGCACTCATATTTCCTTGCCTCAAATTTAGAAATCTATCCGCTATAGCTCGGCGGACCTCGGGTAGCAAATAGTGACGAATAAATGCATCCACAAACTTTGCCAAACCGGAGGAGGCGCATTCTCTCCTCTTGATAATACCCAATTGTTATACCATAAAACTGCCACATCTCGAAGTCTATAAGATGCCAACTCCACGGATTCGATCTCAGAGGCATGGACAATCTTCAATTTCCTCAACATTTCATCAATGAAACCTTGTGGGTCTTCCTCCGGCTTTGACCCGAAGAACTCCGGAGGATTTAGGCTCATAAAATCACGGGCCTTGGTACTTGCTGCCCTGTCACTTGAACCCACATTTTTTTGTTGTGCCTGTGCGGCAACCAATTGTGTCAATAACTGGATGGCCTCGGTCATTTGTTGACCCGAAGCAGCCGGCGGAGGAACTAGAGCTGGGGCGCCTCCTTGTTCTCCCACATTGGGTGGGGTAGAGGAAGTATTAGACAAGGCCTCTTTATGCGATTCGCCCTCTTCAATATTCATTGGAGGCCATCTTTCTACCCGCCTCTTTGTCGTAGTCTTGCCCTTCTGGGCGGCTGTAGCCTTTCCCTTTGGCGGCATTTTGAAATCATAACACACTATTAGGGAGGAAAAATCTTATACATGGCTCTATTGCACGATCTCATAGAAGAAAGATGGTCATTTTTCCTAAATGCCCTGTAGCCTCTTGTTTATTGATGTGGCGGGCAACACACCATAAACAAGACTCTACTAGACACGGCTCGTAGACACTTCCTAGGACCGAACTGCTCTGATACCAATTTTGTCACGACCCAGCTAAGGGCCGCGACGGGTACCCGGGGCTAACCACCGAGCACCGCTCGTTCTGTCGCTCATTTTACCCATTTAATGCCCTTTTTATCATCTTTATACTCATAGCGTTGGAAAATCATATTTCGTACGAAAACATAAAGTACTTTCATGTACATGTGCCATTAGGCTATCAAAATAATAATATATATATGTATACAGTAGCGATCTCGTGTGACCATCTAACTCGCACTGCGTATCTACGAGCCTCTACTGGAGTGTTGAACATAGGGACGGGACAAGACCCCGTCGTGCCAAAAAATACATATACATGGCTATATATACACAAAATAATAATCATAAGCACCTCCGGGACAATGGAGGGCTTCCAATCAGCTGACAACTACTACGGATCTGGATCGAGCTCTCCTCTCTGTCTACCGGTGGGCATGAACACAGCGTCCAAAGGAAATGGACGTCATTACGAATATTGTACTGAGTATTAGAGGCATAAACAACAAAATAAGACAATGATGTAAAGAAGATACTAATATGGAACATCAGAATCTAACTGTCAAGTATAAGAAAAACAAGTCATGCTGTCTTACTCATGCTCATAATCATATCATAAATGCATAATGTATAAACTGTCCGTCCATATCGGATCGGTGTGATAATCATAACATGAGCCTGCGTCCAGGCCTCCCGCGTCTGGGGTACCATCTCATGCCACCCACTAGTGGTGTCAGCCCATGCAATATGGCTATGGTGTATCGTATAGCTGCCCGGCTTGGCGGTGACTGCCCGGCCAAATAGGCGCGGTGTAATAGTAATATCATCATACGCTCACCATAATATGCTTAGCTTATCATAATACATGCATAAGGCTCAGGACCAACCATACCTTATCGGGGTGACGTAAGGTCGTGATCCCCCGATTGCATTACGGAACAATCATTGATATTCTGCCTCACCTTGAAGGAATTAGCATATAAGGCGAGTGTAAGCGATAAATAACATCATTTGAATCCCCATACATTAACTCATTACCTTGTGTAGCTAATTATGGACATAGGCTCATGGATAAGAAAGAAGTTACGCTATAGGATTCATGCCATTAGAAAGAAGGTACTAGCCTTACATACCTTTGACGTTCAACTAAGCTATCGTTCGCTTGTTCTCCTTCGATATCACGTCTCTACCTTCAAGAGGGAATTCGCACTACATTAGTTAATCAACCATAAGAATGCGCTACCACTTCTAGAGAAAATTGGGCAGCACTTCCTTTGTTTCTACTACTTTTCCCGTATTATATATCAACTCTCAAACGCTCACAATAACATCCACCATATTGAAATCAACAATCATCATTTACATGCATTAACCACAATCCACCATTTCCCTCTAATTTCTCCACATTTTATACTTATAACTCATTATCGCGTTTTCTCGTATATAGCACTTAATTCATGGTCTAAATTTCATTTAGAATGTATTCATAATCACAACACATTAACATTCAAGATTCAATTCAACAACCATCTAGCCATGGCACTATTCACTCATTTATGACCCATTTGCTATGCTTTTCTACCATTCGGGTATCCTACCCTTCCAACACCTTAAACAATATGGTATAGGAATGAAACTTACCTTAGATGATGGTTGAACAAGTCTTGAGTGGAGTTTCTTCTCAAGCCCCAAAACCCTACTTCACCTCTTTTGGTTTTCTTTGAGGAAGATGAACTTGAGCTAGGTTTCACACTCTTGTTTTCATGAATTTGGTGTTGTTGATATTGGATTTCCCTTGATTTTCTTGTGGATGAGTGTTAGAGAAGGTTCTAGAGGTCTCTTGACTTGTGGAGTGAATGATGAAATAAAAATGGAATGAAAAGGGTCCCCTATATTTAAACACAAAAGCTGGCCGAGCCACTTTATACGGACCAACATACGGTTCATATAATTTTTACTGACCGTATGTTGGGACCGTATATTTGGTCCAGTGAACCTTGTTGTTCTGGACAGGATCTACGGACTTGACATACGGTCCGTGAATATTATACGACCAGTATGTCTGGTCGTATGTTGTCCAGTTCTCCGGAACTTGTTTTCGTCGACTCGTTTGATCTTCAATCCTTATGGAACCTTCTTGGCACTTGTTTAATACCTCAATACCAATCTAAGAAACGTTATCACTCGTCTCTGAGACATCATTATGCCATCATTAACTCGTCGCTCAAAATTCTTATCTGATACACAATATACGGCTTGCTTTCCTTAACAACTTTCTTTCCGTGCCTCATATGTTTTTGAGTTCTCGTTTAGGGTCATCTAATACTCTTTCTTTCTCATCAAAATATCGCATTCATCATACCCTTCTTTGGCCTATTCGCTATACACTAACGGGGAAATTCCCAAGGTGTAACAGCCGACATGGGAGATAGGGTGCACAGGTTTGGGAGTGGCCTAGGGCCACATTTATTTAAAGATTGTCTAACGGCTTCATTGCAAGATGGGATGGATATTTCCCGTATTCAAGCCCATGCCCAGAATTTAGAAGGACAACAACATCCAGAAAAGGGTGAGCGTGATATTGATAGGGGGCAAAGCAAGAGGGCTAGATCTATGGGGGCAGGTAGTCATTATAGAGGGGGATCAAGGCAGACATATTCTAGACACTCAGGACAGTCGGTGACTAGTGCACCTCTACGATTTGCAGGTAGAAGAATCGGCTGCTCCATTCCTTCAGGACAGGGTCAGAGTTCGAGAACTTCAGGTTCCCAGTTTGGGGGTGATTATAGCCAGATGAGACCACCAGTACCACGATGTATTCAGTACGGAGGGTTACATTCCGGGCCATGTTTCCATGGTACAGATGCTTGCTATGTTTGTGGACAGACTGGGCACTTGATGCGTGATTGTCCCTCAAGGTATGGTAGAGGTGGGGTTGAGCCCACAGGATCAGAAGCTGGTTCCTCTTTAGCGCGCCCGGTAGGGTAGACTCCCCAGATCCCAGCAAGTCGAGGTAGAGGCAGAGGGGGAACACCTACTTCAGGTGCTACTCATCCCCGTATGTATGCTTTAGCTGGACGATAGGATCTTGAGTCCTCCCCGGATGTGGTTACAGGTATATTATATGTATTTTCCCATGATGTATATGCATTAATAGATTTGGGTTATACCCTATCTTATATTACTCCGTATGTTTCTGGTAGTATTGGGGTAAAACCCGAGCCAATTAAAACTTTTGAGGTATCTACTCCGGTTAGTGATCCCGTGATAGCTAGATAAGTGTACAAAAATTGTGTAATTGTGATATGCGACCGCCAGACTAAAGCTGATTTAGTTGAGCTAGAAATGTTAGATTTCGATGTGATTATGGGTATGGATTGGTTGGCCTCATGTTATGCTAATGTTGATTGCCGAATGAAAGTAGTTCGATTTCAATTCCCGGGAGAGCCCGTGCTTGAATGGAAGGGTAACACAGCATCTCCCAGAGGTAGGTTTATTTCCTACCTTAAGGAAAGAAAGATGATAGCTAAGGGCTATATTTATCACTTAGTCCGATTTCATGACACCGAAGCAAAGTCGCCAACTTTCCAGTCCGTTCCGGTAGTGAATTTCCGGATGTATTCCGAGATGAACTTCCAGGCCTCCCTCCGGAAAGAGAAATTTATTTCACTACTGATGTGTTGCCGGACACCAAGCCTATTTCTATTCCTCCCTACCAGATGGCTTCGGCAGAATTGAAAGAGCTAAAGGGACAGTTGAAAGATTTTCTTGAGAAGGGGTTTATTAGACCCAGTTCATCACCGTGGGGAGCACCAGTCCTATTTGTGAGAAAGAAAGATGGTTCCTTACGGATGTGTATCGATCATAGGCAGTTGAATAAGGTGACGATAAAGAACAAATATCCTCTTCCGAGAATTGATGATTTATTTGATCAACTACAGGGTGCCAAGTAGTTTTCAAAAATAGACCTGAGGTCAGGTTATCATTAAGTGAGAGTTAGAGAAGAAGATATTTCCAAAACAGCTTTCAGAATGAGATACGGCCATTATGAATTCCGGGTGATGTCATTTGGGTTAACTAATGCTCCGACAGTGTTCATGAATTTGATGAATAATGTATGCAGGCCTCTCTTAGATTTATTAGTAATAGTATTCATTGATGATATTCCGGTATACTCTCACACAGAATCAGAACATGCAGACCATTTACGTATTGTTCTAGGAATTCTTCGAGCTCGAGAATTGTATGCAAAATTCTCAAAGTGCGAGTTTTGGGTGAATTCTGTGACATTTTTGGGTCATGTTATATCAGATGATGGCATTCGAGTTGATACTCAAAAAATTGAAGTTGTGAAGACTTGGCCAAGGCCTACGACGCCTACAGAAGTCCGTAGTTTTCTGCGATTGGCAGGTTACTATAGAAGATTCATAGAAGGATTTTTCTCTATTTCAGCCCCCTTGACGAAGCTAACCCAAAATCCAGCTAATTTCAGTGGAATGATGCTTGTGAGCGTAGCTTTCAGGAATTGAAGGACATGTTAACTTCAGCTCCGGGCTTAACACTCCCAGAAGGGCCAGATGGTTATGTTATATATTGTGATGCTTCCGGTGTTGGGTTAGGATGTGTGTTAATGCAGCACGGTAAAGTCATCGCTTATGCTTCAAGATAGCTGCGGAAACATAAAAAGAACTACCCAACTCATGATCTCGAATTGGCTGCAGTTATTCATGCATTAAAGATGTGGAGACATTACTTATATGGTGTGCACGTTGATATTTATACAGACCACAAGAGTCTTCAATACATTTTCAAACAGAAGGAGTTGAATCTGCGGCAAAGGCGGTGGTCCGAATTATTGAAAGATTATGATGTGAGTATTTTATACCACCTCGGAAAGGCAAATGTAGTAGCTGATGCACTTAGCCGTCGATCGATGGGCAGCCTATGCGAAGTTCCTTCGGAGAAGAAAGAATTAATTCATGAGCTCCGCCAACTAGCTAATCTTGGAGTACGTCTAGTTGGTTCAGGTAGTGTAGGAATTGGTATTAATAATGCCACAGTTTCGTCCTTGAATATGGAAGTGGAAGAGCATCAATATGAAGATCCTCAGTTGAGCCATTATAAAGACACATTTCATGAAAAAGAGAAGTCTCCATTTGAAACTTCTGTGGATGGAATTTTTAGATACCGAGGCAAGCTATGTGTTCCGGATGTTGCAGAATTGCATCGCCGAATTCTAGAAGAAGCTCATTATTCTCGGTATTCTATTCATCCAGAAGCAACAAAGATGTATCATGATCTCAAGTTAATTTATTTGTGGGATGGAATGAAGAAAGACATAGCAGAATTTGTAGATCAATGTCCAAATTGCCAGCAAGTGAAAATCAAACATCAAAAGCCAGGAGGATTATTGCAAGCAATGAAGATTCCTACTTGGAAATGGGAGGTGATCAACATGGATTTTATTGTGGGGTTACCCCGTTCCCGAGGCAAGTATGATTCCATATGGGTAATCGTGGACAGACTCACGAAAGCAGTTCATTTTCTTCCAGTCAGAACCATAAACTCAGCAGAAGATTATGCAAGGTTGTATCTCAAGGAGATTGTGCCACTCCATGGTACTCCGATATCCATTATCACAGATAGAGGAGCACAATTTACAGCCATGTTCTGGAAATCCTTCCAAGAAGGTTTGGGTATTCAAGTAAAGCTCAGCACGGCATTTCATCCGCAAACTGATGGGCAAGCCGAACGTACCATTCAGACCTTAGCGGATTTGCTAAGAGCATGTGTTCTAGATTTTAGTGGTAGTTTGGATGACCACTTACCTCTAATTGAGTTTGCATACAACAATAGCTACCATTCCAGTATCCAAATGGCTCCGTATGAAGCTCTATATGGAACGAAGTGCAGATCCCCAATTGGATGGTTTGAAATAGGGGAAGTACAGCTAATAGGCCCTGAGTTAATTCAACAAGCAGTAGAAAAAGTCAAGGTAATCTGAGATCGATTATTGACGACCCAAAGTCGCCAAAAATCTTATGCGAACAACCGCCGACGAGACATTGAATTTCAAGTTGATGATTGGGTATTCTTAAAGGTTTCGCCAATGAAAGGAGTAATGAGATTTGGTAAGAAAGGAAAACTATGTCCTCGATACATTAGACCCTATAAGATTATCCGCAAGGTGGGTCAAGTAGCTTATGAATTGGACTTGCCTCTAGAACTTGAATCAGTCGATCCAGTTTTCCATGTCTCAATGCTCCGCAAGTGCGTTGGAGATCCTACGAGGATTGTTTCGATAGATGATGTTCAAGTGACAGAAAAGCTATTCTTTAAAGAAGTGCCCATTGCCATGTTAGACAGACAAGTCCGGAGATTTCGAAATAAGGAAGTAGCCTCAGTTAAAGTCTTATAGCGAAATAACAACCGAGAAGAAATGACTTGGGAAGCAGAAGAGAGTATGAAATCCAAATACCCGTACTTATTTCAGCCCCCGGAAGAGAGCCAAGATGAAATATCAAGATTATGAGGTATGTATGTTTTCTTTTTATGCATATGGGTCGTGTGTGGCCAACTTATATTGCTATTGTGTTTGTGGCCCTATGAGGCAATGTTATTGTGAGCTGTTGTGACAGGATGGTAGTGCCATATTACAGGGGAAACTCTGGTGAAATTTTTGTAGAATTCCCGAGTGCTTAACATTCGAGGTCGAATGTTCCAAAAAGGGGGGAAGAATGTTACACCTCGGAAATTTCCCATTAACGTATAGTGAATAGACTAACGAAGGGAACGACGTATACGATGTTTTGATAAGTAAGAAATAACATTTGATGATTCTAAATGAGATTTCAAAGACATTCGATATAGAAGACGGAAGTTGTTAAGGAAAGCAAGGTATATGTTGTGTGTCGGGCAAGATTTACAAGTATCAAATTAATGAGAGCTTAATGATGTTTTGGAGAAGAGCTATAACATCCCTTAGATTGTTAATGAGATTTTAAACAAGTGTTAAGAAGGTTCGATAAGGATTGGAGATCAAATGAGCCGACGAGAATGAATTCTGAAAAGTTGGGCAACATACGGTCCAACATACTGGCTGTATAAAACATACTGGCCGTATGTCTGGCCGTATGTTCTGCCCAGAATGGGACCTTCACTGGACCAACATACGGCCAATATAAAAGATACGGACCGTATGTTGGTCCGTATGTCCGAGTCGAGTCAAATTTTTAAGTTGATATAAGAGCCCCACGTTCATTTATTTCATTTCATTTTCACCTGACACCTCGAGAACACTCTAGAACCCTCTCTAATCTTCATCCACAAGAACTCAAGAGAAGTTTATGATCAACTTCATCAAACCAAGGAAATCAAATGCAAGAAGCACTCTAGGATTGCTTGGAGTCAAGAAAACTCTTTGGATTGAAGCTAGGGTTTTTCTTCAAGTGAAAGATTATCATCCAAAACTTGCTCCTACACTATCTAAGGTAATTTTTATGATCATTCTATGTTGTTTAAGGTATTGGGAGGTTGAAAGACTTAGATTATGAAAGGAGATAGAAAATGGGTCACAAAGATAGTAATAATGAGATTTTGAGTAGTAGTTTGGAGTGAATCATGAATATTGATATGTTGTGATTGTAAGTATGTTATGAGTGAAATTTATAACATGGGATAAGCATTATATGTGAGAGAACGTAATAGTGAACTATGACCATGATTATGGAGGAATTGTGAAATGTTGATAATGTAGATGAATGATGATTGTTGTCTATAATATTGTGAATGTTGTTATGGATGTTTGGGAGTCGATATGTGAGATGAGGAAAGTATTATAAACAAAGGAAATGCTGCCCAATTTTTTGTAGCTTTAGTAAGCACGTTCTTATAATCGATTAGCTAATGTTAATACGAACTTTCTTGAAGGTGGAAACGCGAGAATCGAAGGAGAACAGTCAAGCGATAGAACTTTTAAACGAAAGAGGTATGTAAGGCTAATCCTCTCCTTCTAGGGCCTGACTCCTATGGAATGAATCCTCCTATCCACCCATAATCTTCCTAAATAAAGGAACTATGAGTCCATGACTATAACGAGCTATATATGTATAAGATAAAGAAAAGAGATACGATGCAAGCATGATAATGATGATGATGAATTTAAGTATAAAGAATCCTAGAGTAACATACGATGTCCATGAGGTTAATGATCCTAAATATGGTTCCATTGATGTTTTTTCTTGTGAACACTTACCTTATAATGATTATGATCACTCTATAATGTAATCGGGGGTTCACGACCTTATGTCACCCCGACATAGCCATAGTTGCCTTCAAGTTCTAATGTATGTTTGATGATAAATGTATAATGACGCTAATCTTATGATATTCCCATGCAATGTATGAAAATGTTACGTTTACGATGGGTATATGACGATGCGATTCCACCGTGCCTAAATGGCCAGGCATGTCACCGCGAAGGTGGGCTGCATACGATTCCACCGTGCCTAAATGGCTGGGCATGTCACCGCTAAGGCGGGCTGGTATTTTTACACCGATCCTAGAGAGCTGGGCATGACACCACTAGTGGGCGGCATATGATGGTTACCCGGACGCGGGTTAAAGATGATGATATATATGATACGATGATGTATGCGCTATCATGATACATGTACTACAATTATATATGATATATGTATAAAATGTATCCACCCTTAAAAGTTACGCAGGTTACATCTTCATCTTATGTCTTATGATTTCTCTATTATGTTCATTTCATTCATGCCTTACATACTCAGTACAATGTTCGTACTGACGTCCGTTTTCTTTGGACGCTGTGTTCATGCCCATAGGTAGACAGGGAGGTGATCCAGACTCATAGGAGCTATTAGCTTACTTGAGAGCACTCCATTGTTCCGGAGGTGCCATTGACTTATTCTTTTGTGTATATACATGTATTTTGGGCACGACAGGGTCCTATCCCGTCCCTATTTCTAGCACTCTAGTGGAGGCTCGTAGATACGTATGTGTGGGTAGTATGGTCTCACAATGTCCTTATTTTGTGTACATTATTTTGATAGCCGAAGGGCTTATGTATATAAAGGTAATTATGTTTTGAAGTGAAAAATGGTTTTTCCTATGACTTGTGTATAAGATTAATGAATGAACACTTGATGAGTACGATGGGTAATGGTATGAGTGGTGCTTGGTGGTTAGCCCCGGGTACCCGTCATGGCCCCTAGTCGGGTCGTGAGACACAACCTCTATTTTCTGAGTATCAACTTCAATGCCATCAGCCGAAATAAGATAGCCCAAAAATGTCACGGAATTCAACCAAAACTCGCACTTTGAAAATTTTGCATACAATTCTCGAGTTCAAAAAAATTCCAAGAACATACGTAAATGGTCTGCATGTTTTGATTTTGTGCGAGAGTATACCAGAATATCATCAATGAACACTATCACAAATAGATCCAAAAGAGGCTTGAATACATTATTCATCAAATTCATAAACACTGCGGAGCATTAGTTAACCTAAATGACATTACCCGAAACTCATAGTGGCCATATCTCGTTCTGAAAGCTGTTTTGGGGATGTCTTCTTCTCTAACTCCCACTTGATGGTACCCTGACCTTAGATCTATTTTGCAAAACCACTTAGCACCCAGTAGTTGGTCAAACAAATCATCAATTCTTGGGAGAGGATATTTATTCTTGATCGTCACCTTATTCAACTGCCTGTACTCAATGCACATCCGTAGGGAACCATCTTTCTTTCGCACAAATAGGACTGGTGCTCCCCACGGTGATGAACTGGGCCTAATGAATCCTTTTTCAAGCAAATCCTTCAATTGTGCCTTTAGCTCTTTCAATTCTGCAGGAGCCATTCGGTATGGAGGAATAGAAATAGGTTTGGTGTCTGGCAACATATCAATAGTGAAATCAATCTCTCTTTCCGGTGGAAGACCTGGAAGTTCAGTGAAAAATACATCCGGAAACTCATTCACTACCGGGATGGATAGGAAAATTGGTGACTTTGCTTCCGTGTCATGAACTCGAATTAGGTGATAAATATAGCCTTTAGCTATCATCATTCTTGCCTTAAGGTAGGAAATAAACCTACCTCTGGGAGACGCTGTATTACCTTTCCATTCAAGCACGGGTTCTCCCGAAAATTGGAATCGAACAACTTTGGTTCGGCAATTGACATTGCCATAACAAGAGGCCAACCAATCAATACCCATAATCACATCAAAATCTAGCATTTCCAGCGCAATTAAATCAACTTTGGTCTGGCGTTCACATACCACAATTACATAATTCTTGTATACTTGTCTAGCTATCACGGGATCACCAACCGGAGTAGACATCTCAAAAGGTTTAATAGCATCGGGTTTCACCCCAATGCGACCAGCAATATATGGAGTAATATAAGATAATGTAGAACCCGGATCTATCAATGCATATACGTCATGAGAAAATATGGACAGTATCCCTGTAACCACATCCGGGGAGGACTCAATATCCTGTCGTCCGACCAAAGCATAGATACGGGGTTGGATACCCCCTGAACTAGACGCTCCCCCTTTGCCTCTACCTCGACCTGCTAGAATCTGGGGAGTCTGCCCTACCGGGCGCATTGACGA
The DNA here is from genome assembly GCF_019175385.1 of Lycium barbarum. Lineage (NCBI taxonomy): Eukaryota > Viridiplantae > Streptophyta > Magnoliopsida > Solanales > Solanaceae > Lycium > Lycium barbarum. The sequence continues at coordinate 32,241,733 of NC_083339.1, read as the reverse complement.
AGAACCAACTGTTGATCGTGTGGGTTGAGCCCCATCTATACCATACCTCGAGGGGAAATCACGCATCACGTGCCCAGTCTGTCCATAAACATAACAAGCCTCTGATCCTTGGCTACACGGCCCCGAATGTAACTTTCTGCACTGACTATATCGTGGAATTAGTGGTCTCCTCTGGCTATAATCACCCCCAAACTGGGAACCTGAAGCTCTTGAGCTCTGACCCTACCCTGAATGGATAGAGCGATCATATATCCTATCCACAAATCATGGAGGTGCACTAGTCGCTGACTGGCCCGAATATCTGGAATATGACTGTCTGGATCCCCCTCTATAGTCACTACCGGCACCAACGGATCTGACCCTCTTACTTTGCCCTCTATCAATATCAGGCTCACCCCTTTGCAAATGCTGCTACTCTTCTATGTTCTGGGCATGGGCCTGAATGCGGGAAATATCCATCCCCTCTTTCAATGAAGCCATTAAACAATCTTTAAATAAATGTGGCCCTAGGCAACTCACAAATCTGTGCACTCTATCTCCCATGTCGGCCACCATCGTCAGAGCATATCTAGCCAATGAATTAAACTGATGGCTATACTCCCGGGCACTCATATTCCCTTGCTTTAAATTTAATAACCTATCCGCTCTAGCTCGGCGGACCTCGGGTGGAAAATAGTGGCGGATGAAGGCATCTACAAATTCTTGCCAAACCGGAGGAGGTGCATTCTCCTTTCTCGAGGATATCCAATTATTATACAATATGACAGCCATATCCCTGAGTCAATAAAATGCCAACACCACAGATTTAGTTTCGGAGGCATGGATAATCTTCAATGTTCTAAACATTTCATCAATACAACCTTGCGGGTCATCATCCGGCTTTGACCCGAAAAACTCCGGAGGATTTAAACTCATGAAACCACGGGCTCTAGTAATAACTGCCCTGTCACTTGGACCCAAACTCTGCCGCTGTGCCTGGGCGGCAACTAACTGTGTCAATAAATGAATAGATTCGGTCATTTGTTGACCCGAAGCAGTCGGTGGAGGAACTGTAGGCATAGGAGCTAGAGCTGAAGCCCCCTCTTGCTCTTCTAAAATAGGTGGAGTGGGAGAGGAATTAGATGGAGCCTCATTATGTGATTCACCCTCTTCTATATCCATTGGCGGTTCCCTTTCTACTCGTCTTTCTATTGTAGTCTTGCCTTTCTGGGCAATTGTAGCTTTTCTCTTCGGCGGAATCTCTGAAATCATAACACACTATTAGGGAGGAGAAAATCTTATAACACGGCTCTATCGCACGATCTAATAAGAAGAAGAATGGTCATTTTTCCTGAATGCCCTGTAGCCTCCTGTTTATAAGTGTGGCGCACAACACACCATAAACAAGACTCTACTAGACACGGCTATAGACACTTCCTAGGACTGAACTGCTCTGATACAAATTTTGTCACGACCCGACGAGGTTCCATGACGGGTACCCGGAGCTAACTACTGAGCACCAATCATTCTAACACTCATCACACTTATCCTGTATACATTTGTTGTTCTCACACATCTAATCATAAGGAAAACCATTTTTTTCGATTTCAAGCATATCTACATTTATATACATAAGCCTTTTGGCTATCAAAATAAAACAATATATATACAATGAGGAAAATCGTGAGACCATAATACCCACACATACGTATCTACGAGTCTCTACTAGAGTACTAGACATATGGGTGGGACAGGAGTCCGTCGTGCCCAAAACATATGTACACAAAATAATAATCAATGGCACCTCTGGAACAATGGAGTGTTCTCAAAGTCTGCTGATAACTCTTACGAATCTGGATCACCACCCTGTCTACCTATGGGCATGAACACAGCGTCCAAAGAAAAAGGACGTCAGTACGAACATTGTACTGAGTATGTAAGGCATGAATAAAATGAACGTAATAAAGAAATCATGAAACATAAGATGAGGGTATAACCAACTTAACCTTTTAAAAGTAAGTGCATTTTATACATATGACTTGTATCATCATGTCACATATACCATCGTCGTTAACCTGCGTCCGAGTAACTATCATACGTCGACCACTAGTGGTGTCATGCCCGGCGCTCTAGGATCGGTGTAGTCGTAAGCAGCCCGCCTTAGCTGTGTCATGCCTGGCCCTATAGGCTCGATGTAATCATATGCAGCCCACCATAGCGGTGACATGCCCGGCCCTATAGGCACGGTTGAATCGTATCATCATGAACTCATCATTATCATATATTGGTCATAGAATATGCATTAGAGCTTAAAGACAATTTATAACTATATTGAGGTGACATAAGGTCGAGAACCCCGGATTACATTATGGAGTGATCAAATTCATCATATCTCACCCTGAAGGAACTAACATCGTAAGGTGAGTCTACACAATGAACAACATCAATGGATTATACTTAGGATCATTACCTTCATGGAACATCATATCATGGACTTTAGAATTCTTTAAACTTGACCCATCATACGCGATATCATACTCGTAACATATCTCATTTCTTTATCTCATGTGAAGCTTTTTATAATCGTAGACTTATAACTTCCGATAAACATATAGGAGAGTCATGGAAAGATAGGAGAATTGATGCCTTAGGAAGAAAGGACTAGCCTTACATACCTTTTCGTTTAGCTATGCTATCGCTTGAACGTTCTTCTCCAAAGCTCTCGTTTCTACCTTCAAGGGAGTTTGTACTAGCATTAGATAATCGATAACTTAAGCATGCTTGACTAAAGCTAGAGAAAATTGGGCAGCATTACCTTTGTTTATATAACTTTCTCCATATCATATATCAACTCCCAAACATCTATAATAACATTCACAATTTTACAAGCAATAATTTCCATTCGCCTATATTCTCCACATTTCCCAATTTCACTTCAAATCATCCATAACCCTGGTCATAGTGCACTATTACATTTACTCACATATAATGTTTATTCCATGTTCTAAATATCATTCGTAACATAATTGTGATCACAACACATCAAGAATCATGACTCATTTCAAGCTACTACTCAAAAATGCCACTATTCTTATATTCATGACCCATTTTCTATCTCCTTCTACAATCAAAGTCTTTCAACCTCTCAATACTTTAAAAAACATGGAATGATCATAAAACTTACCTTTGATAGTGTGGGAATGAGCTTTGAGTGGAAATACTTCACTTGAGCAAAACCCTAGTTCCACTTCCAATGAGATTTCTTGCCTTGGATGAACCCCAGTGAGTTTCTTGCACTTGTTTCTCTTGGTTTGATGGAGTTGATCATGAGTTTCTCTTGAATTGGTGTTGATGAAATAAGTAGAACACTCTAGAAGCCTTGAGAGAGATGAAGAAGTAGAAAGAATGAGAAAATGAAAATGGGAACACATATTTATACTTGCAACTTATTCATCCCGTCGGGCATTATACGGACCACTTATACGGTTCGTATAAAATTTTACGGTCCGTATAAGTGTCTGTGGTTCACCATCAGAGAAAAGATTTCTTCTGTTGGGTTATACGGCCCCTTATACCGACCGTATAAGTTGGTCGTATAACTCTATTTCCCTGAAATGATTTCCGTCGTTCGTTTGATCTCCAATCCTTATGGAACCTTCTTAACACTTATTTAACACTTCATTAACAATCTAGGGGATGTTATAACTTCTTCTCAAGACGTTATTAAGCCATCATTAACTTAGTAATTTGTGAATCCCTTCCGATGCACAACGTATACCTCGCCTTTTCTTAACAAACTTTCTTCTCTTACCTCGAATGTCTTTGAAATCTCAATTAGAACCATTAAATACTATTTCTTACTTATTGAAACATCGTATACTTCGTGCCCTTCGTTAGCCTATTCATTGTGCATCAACGGGAAATTTTTCAAAGTCTAACAATAAGGATTGGAGATCAAACGAGTCCACGAGAACAAGTTTCGGAAAGCTGAGCATTATACGGTCTAACATACAGACCATATAAAATGTATTAGCCGTATATTAGGCCGTATAATCTGCCCAGAGTTGGAGCCTTCACTGGACCAAAGATACGGTCAAACATACGGTCCATATAAATTATACGGACCATATGTTTGTCCGTGAAACCAAAGCGGGACAGATTTAAGTTAATAAAAGGAGACCCAAGTTCATTTAATCTCATTTCATTTTACATTCCCCTTCTCTCAAGAACTCTCTAGAATATTCTCCATATCAAAAACTCATGATCAACTTCATCAAACCAAGAGAATCAACTGCAAGAAACTCATTAGGATTCATCCAGAGCAAGAAATCTCTTTGGAAGTGGAACTAGGGTTTTCCTCAAGTTGAGTATTGCTATCCAAAACTCATTCCTACTCAATCAAAGGTAATTTTATGATCATTCCATGTTGTTTAAAGTATTGAGAGGTTGAAAGACTAGGATTATGGAAGGAAGTAGGAAATGGGTTATAAACATGAGAATAGTGACATTGTTGAGTAGTAGGTTAATATGAATCACGATTCTTGATATGTTGTGATTATAATTATATAATGAATGATGTTAAGAACATAGGAGAAACATTAGATGAGGATGAATGTAATGTTGTATTATGATCATGATTATGGATGACCTTGAGAGGGAGTTGTGGGAGTTGGATAATGATGAACTTGACAAAGGTTATTGATTAAGATATTATGTATGTTATTATTGATGATTGGGAGTTGATATATGATATGGAGAAAGTTGTGTAAGCAAAGGAGATGCTACCCAATTTTCTCTAGCTTTAGTTCAAGCTTGTTTACGTTACCAATTATCTAATATTAATATGAACTCCCTTAAAGGTAGAAACGTGAATATTAGAGAGGAACATTCAAGTAATAGAGTAGGTAAAAGAAAAGCTATGTGAGGCTAGTCCCTTCCTTTTTAAGGCATGAATCTTATGACATGATTTTTGTCACACCCCGACTTTACTAGGGTGTAATGGGCACCTGACCCCATATTCGGAGCCGAACGAACCCGCTGACTCTTATCGCATTCTTAATCTCTTTAGACTCTTACATCAATAAGAAATGAAAAACAGAGTTAAGGTTCCAGAATCTTTCTTTCATTGTTCTCAAATCAAACAAAATTTGTGGTCATGTGGAGTCTGTAACATAAAATATAAAGACACATCGGCTGGTGAAGCCGCTTTCAAGACTAACATACTACAACCACGACTCTGTCTGCAAAGTCTCTAACACAACTCAGACATCATAGCACACATACTCTGACTCGGCAGCACTCCAGGAACAAGTGGAGCCTGCCAACTCCGCTAGAACATCTTCTATAATAGCTTCAGCTCATCTGGGTGTACTTGCGCGGCATGAAACGCAGCCCCCGAAGAAAGGGGGTCAGTACGAGCAATGTACTGAGTATGTAAGGCATGAATAGTAACATAGTAAGGGATGTAAATATGAATAATATCAGAATGGAAATACGGAGCATATCATGAGGTAAAAGAGTAATTTGTAGATATGAGTGTCTCTTAGGGCGGATGCCATGCATGCTTAGCTTTCGTTGAAAAACATTTCTTGTCCATATATAGAAAATAGAACATGTCATAGCGCCGAATACGTCGGCTCCCCCACATATGTCCCGCATCCGGGCATCCCCGTGCGGGATGATATTACGCCAACTGACCAGGTGGCAATGCGTCTATAGCGCAACATATGGCCCTTTTCCCCACATCCCCCATATACATATACATATATCATGTACATATATCATATAAGCAGCATGCATGAGAGCCCAAAGAAAGTCATGTATCCATCGGAGTGACGTAAGGTCGGTAACCTCCGATTACATTATGGAATAACCATGGCCGCATTGTCTCACCTTGAAGGAACAATTATTATAAGATGAGACGAGCAACGAATAACAGCATACGTAAACCTACACCTGAAGGCTCAGAAACAAGTTTCGGGTCAATCTGATTTAGTATAAGAAAGTTATGAGCGTTTGAAGTACAGAACCTTCTATGAACGTTTCAGAAGCTATTTTTGGAAAATCAAAGCAATAACCATATCAAGTACCTTTCGAACATGAAATCATTCTTATCATGGTCATCATGGAAATATTCTCATCCTCGACATCATCAATGTCGTTGTAAAACATATCCGTCGTTATTGTCATAAAACCATACAATACCATAAAACTTTGTTTTGGAAAAATACGGACATTTTTGGAAAACATTGACGAGTTATTGGGAAGAGAATCATGCCTTGGAATCATAAACGTCTAACTTTTGAAAAACAAGTAAGATATGGAAACAATTATAAAATCATAACATCGGGATCATGCCTTTGAAAGAAAGGGACAAGCCTTAACATACCTGTTCCACGTCCTATGAGCTACGCTTAATTGTCCAAGCTCGCTATCGCTAGCCTACATTCAAGAAGATTGACGCAATCATTAGATTCATCACCATATACTTGTCTTAATCATTCAAATAAATTCACTTATGATCTGCCGAAATTTCGGCAGCATCTCCCCTGTAAATACACCATCCCCGAGAATCTAACTCGGCCCAAATCATCAATCAACAATCCGAGAATTCAACTCGGCCAAACTATCAACAACAATATCGTCAATCATACCAACAACATCAACAATCAATTCAAGACGCATTCTAACATTAACAACCTTTGTCATACAATTCAACGATATTTCATTTTTTTTTTTCAATTCAATTCACATAACATTCAAAACGACTCAATCAACACACTACTTCATCTAACACCTTCCAAATTCAACAAGAACAATAACAACTTATTTCCTTCTTTCAAATTCAATCACCACAACTCAACTTACAATCTTCCAAACAAATGTCTCACTTCCAAGTTCACGAATTATATTTTCAACCTACACATTAGTAATATCATTCCTACAAATATAAGAAATTATACTAATGTCACACTAACATCTTCAACAATCCCACAATGATTCCAACTTCATTTCAAGCCATCAAACTTTCATTTTACATCACATAATCCATAACAACAACTAAAATACTACGTAAAATCATCTCAACATACCCAACTAGGGCAGCCCCTATACGTTCACCACCACACACCCACATATTTCATGAATTTCATCCAATTCCACATACTACAACAGTCAAATTACTAAATAAAATCAATTCATCATATCTTACACCACACCACCTCTATTCGGCTACAACCAAGACACACATAATTCATGAGTTTCATCCATTTCTTCATATTACAACATGCACAAATCATCCATAACACATGAAAGAGAAGGTCAACCTTACCTTTATACTTGGACTCCTTCATTCGGCTAGGCTTGTGAGTTGCCCAAAGGGATGCTTTGCTTGTTCCAACAACTACTCCATGTTAATAAGGGCCTTCAACTTGGTTGGAATACTAGAAGAAGAATATTTTTCTTGATCAATTCTTCATGGCCCTAGGCTCGGCTAGCCATGGCCGAATGGTGCCTTATTTTTTTTCTTGAAGTTTCTTGAATGCTTGTGGGAGAGAATTGTGTCTTGCTATGCAAGACTTGTCCATATATATAATTACCCCCAACAAATAGAAGAGTGGACAAATGTCCCTTCTCTATTTTTCTTGAAGTTTCTTAAAAATAATCAAATATGCCAACTTGTCTTGCTAAGTAAGCTTAGTCCATGTATATTTATAATTAGCCCCCATTTAATAAAATATGGCATGTGCCACACGGCCAACATGGCCCCTCCAAGAACCTTCTTGAATATTTTGTGAATTTCCCTTTTTGCCCTTAGCCTCTCTCAATATTTCCATACTAATAATGTTCATAAATAATATTCATAACCAACTTGTACATTAAAATAATTTTGGAAGATGGTCATTCCCTTAACTTACCACAACTACCTTGAAATATCCGAACGTACAAAGTACGGGCTATAACATCCTGAACGTTTGTCCAAGCTGAACGCTTAACACCTGAACGCTTAATTGTCCAAGCTCACTATAGCTAGCCTTCATTCAAGAAGATTTACGCAATCATTAGATTCATCACCATATACTTGTCTTAATCATTCAAATAAATTCACTTATGATCTGCCGAAATTTCGGCAGCATCTCCCCTGTAAATACACCATCCCCGAGAATCTAACTCGGCCCAAATCATCAATCAACAATCCGAGAATTCAACTCGGCCAAACAATCAACAACAATATCGTCAATCATACCAACAACATCAACAATCAATTCAAGACGCATTCTAACATTAACAACCTTTGTCATACAATTCAACGATATTTCATTTTTTTTCAATTCAATTCACATAACATTCAAAACGACTCAATCAACACACTACTTCACCCGACACCTTCCAAATTCAACAAGAACAATAACAACTTATTTCCTTCTTTCAAATTCAATCACCACAACTCAACTTACAATCTTCCAAACAAATGTCTCACTTCCAAGTTCACGAATTATATTTTCAACCTACACATTAGTAATATCATTCCAACAAATATAAGAAACTATACTAATGTCACACTAACTTCTTCAACAATCCCACAATGATTCCAACTTCATTTCAAGCCATCAAACTTTCATTTTACATCACATAATCCATAACAACAACTAAAATACTACGTAAAATCATCTCAACATACCCAACTAGGGCAGCCCCTATACGGCCACCACCACACACCCACATATTTCATGAATTTCATCCAATTCCACATACTACAACAATCAAATTACTAAATAAAATCAATTCATCATATCTTACACCACACTACCTCTATTCGGCTACAACCAAGACACACATAATTCATGAGTTTCATTCATTTCTTCATATTACAACATGCACAAATCATCCATAACACATGAAAGAGAAGGTCAACCTTACCTTTATACTTGGACTCCTTCATTCGGCTAGGCTTGTGAGTTGCCCAAAGGGATGCTTTGCTTGTTCCAACAACTACTCCATGTTAATAAGGGCCTTCAACTTGGTTGGAATACTAGAAGAAGAATATTTTTCTTGATCAATTCTTCATGGCCCTAGGCTCGGCTAGCCATGGCCGAATGGTGCCTTATTTTTTTTCTTGAAGTTTCTTGAATGCTTGTGGGAGAGAATTGTGTCTTGCTATGCAAGACTTGTCCATATATATAATTACCCCTAACAAATAGAAGAGTGGACACATGTCCCTTCTCTATTTTTCTTGAAGTTTCTTAAAAATAATCAAATATGCCAACTTGTCTTGCTAAGTAAGCTTAGTCCGTGTATATTTATAATTAGCCCCCATTTAATAAAATATGGCATGTGCCACACGGCCAACATGGCCCCTCCAAGAACCTTCTCAAATATTTTGTGAATTTCCCTTTTTGCCCTTAGCTTCTCTCAATATTTCCATACTAATAATGTTCATAAATAATATTCATAACCAACTTGTACATTAAAATAATTTTGGAAAATGGTCATTCCCTTAACTTACCACGACTACCTTGAAATATCTGAACGTACAAAGTACGGGCTATAACATCCTCCCCCCCTTTAGAACATTCGTCCTCGAATGTTCAACTGATCTCATGGGGTGTTATAATACTTCTGGAGGGTCCCTCCTAGAATTGTCCTTTCCTTCATGCCCATCTTTTACCCTATTTTCTTTACAATCGAACCTCTCGGTCTTTACATGAGTCCTTATTCCGTATCATGGGTCTTCTAATCCACTGCGCCAACTCATTATCCTTGTCCTTCCCAGGTCATTTCTTCACAAGTATACTTGTCTCTGATTTCTTTGTATTGGCACTCGTTTTGTCCATCGTTATTCCTTGTCGGGTCTCTGGTGTGGATTCCTTTTTAAGCCTAATATAATATAGTCTCCCCCCCTTTTTAAGGGGCTCCTTATGCGCCAATAGTTTTCGAGTACCTTCGTCTACGACAATTGCCTTATTCCTCGTCCTTCTTCCCAACTCTGTGCATGACGTATCGGGAACTTCTCATCATAAGTTTTTCTTTCATTTCGCGCCTATATCATCATTTTGTCCACATTTTCATACCTTTCCAACCACTATTCGTCCTTTCACTTGCTTAGCTCACTTGTTCGTAATTCTTCTTTAACTACGCGTTTGTGTTGTAGTTGCGCGTCCATATTTCTCAAGCGTTCCGCTACTTTTGTTCTTAGCACAGAATCCTTACAATGTTCACTCTCCCTATCCTCATTCATCGAACCTTTAACTATATTAATATAGTTATACATTTATTCTTGTATAGATCTCTCACCTCAACATCATCGCAAGCCTAAGCATTCTTTCTCTTACTTCACATCCCCCTATCCTAGTCACTATTCCTTTAGCCCCACTTATCGAAATCGGTTCTCGAACCTCATACACTCCTCTCCTGTTTCCTTTCACCACACTCTATCCCTTTTCACATGCCTACTTTGAGTTCTTACCCAAATAGTCTCGTGCTTTGCCGGTAGTTTCTCTCGGGAGCTTCACTCAATGAAGTTTCTTACCTTTCACCTCCTTCCGACACTTTGATCTCTTTGTTTTCCATCTACTCACTCTCTTTCTTTTCCAAATATCGTTATACTAGAATTTCCAATCTTAACCTGTAGTAAAAATAATAGCAGCTTACCTCGTAACACTGGTACCATTTATTTTTGTCGTCCCTCGAACTTCGGTACCCTTGCGTGATCAATGCCTTCCTTACCGTAGCGCCGGTTGTTGGAACTCACATGTCCACCGATACAATCATATGTGGGATATCCTACGCATTTATATATATATATATATATATATATATATATATATATATATATTTATTATCAACTAGCCCACAGAAAACTTCCAAACGCTATTCAAGCCTATCCAAATTTCCAGAGCTGTGACGCACTTTCTGTCTCTTCTCCAGTCTAGCCTACCTCGTCTTACGCGACCTTTTAAGCTTTCCAGCCATCCCGTATACTCTAGTTTCCCTTAGGTTACTCTAACTTCTCATTTGTCTTTTATGTCTGGATATATAGAATTTCTTGCATACTTCCCAGGGGGTCACCCATCCTAAAATTGCTCCCACCTTAGCACGCTTAACCTCGAAACTTTGATGGAATCCGGTGCCTTAATGCTGATATAATCGCGTCCGCTTTCTCACATGACCTCCATTACATGATCTGGAGCGAGTCGAGGTCTTACAGATCCCGAGACACTCTCGTAACACGTCTTTCTCCTTTACAATTACTATTTTACCCCTTTCGACCCTCAACCTTCATCTTTCGCTTACGTGCATAACTATCTTTCGTCCTGGATTCCCAGATTCCCGATGGTAGTGATCGCACCTTCATCGCCATGCCAAATCCATAACCTTTCTAAAACAACGCATCTCACTTATTGCCTATTTACAGTATTTCCTACCCACGCTTCTTCCTGTTAGGCGTACCCATTCTGGCAGAACCACCTTTACCACTCCTACTACTCAAGATCTGTACACAGCAAATATCGACAATACCTCACAGAACATATGGCTATATAACACATTTCAGCCATCCAGTGTTTCCAGTTCCAGGTAACAGAACAGAATACCAATACTTACCCTTGTGACTTTCCATATCACTTCTCACCTTCTTCCGTCGTATGTAAGGTTTGTATAAGAAATTCCATTTTCCTATGACTTGGCTCTATCGCACGATCTAAGACAGAAAGAAGGTCAACAATCCCTAGATGCCCCGTAGCCTCCTGTTTATAAATGTGGCCGGCTTCACACCCATAAACAGGACTCTACTGGACACGACTTTGCAGACAACCCCTAGGACGACCTGCTCTGATACCACTATGTCACACCCCGACTTTACTAGGGTGTGATGGGCAACCGACCCCATATTCGGAGCCGAGCGAACCCGCTGACTCTTATCGCATTCTTAATCTCATTAGACTCTTACATCAATAAGAAATGAAAAACATAGTTAAGCTTCCAGAATGTTTCTTTCGTTGTTCTCAAATAAAACAAAATTTGTGGTCATGTGGAGTCTGTAACATAAAATATAAAGACACATCGGCTGGTGAGGCCGCTTTCAAAACTGACATACTACACCCACGACTCTGTCTGCAAAGTCTCTAACACTACTCAGACATCATAGCACACATACTCTGACTCGGCACCACTCCAGGAACAAGTGAAGCTTGCCAACTCCGCTGGAACATCTTCTATAATAGCTTCAGCTCATCTGGGTGTACTTGCGCGGCATGAAACGCAGCCCCCGAAGAAAGGGGGTCAGTACGAGCAATGTACTGAGTATGTAAGGCATGAATAGTAACGTAGTAAGGGATGTAAATATGAATAATAACAGAATGGAAATACGGAGCATATCATGAGGTAAAAGAGTAACCTGTACATATGAGTGCCTCTTAGGGCGGATGCCATGCATGCTTTGCTTTCTTTGAAAAACATTTCTTGTCCATATATAGAAAATAGAACATGTCATAGCGCCGAATACGTCGGCTCCCCCACATATGTCCCGCGTCCGGGCACCCCGCGTCCGGGATGATATTACGCCAACTGACCAGGTGGCAATGCGTCTATAGCGCAACATATGGCCCTTTTCCCTATATCCCCCATATATCATGTACATATATCATATAAGCAGCATGCATGAGAGCCCAAAGAAAGTCATGTATCCTTCGGAATGACGTAAGGTCGGTAGCCTCCGATTACATTATGGAATAACAATGGCCGATTTGTCTAACCTTGAAGGAACAATTATTATAAGATCAGACGAGCAATGAATAACAGCATACGTAAACCGACACCTGAAGGCTCAGAAACAAGTTTCGGGTCAATCCGATTTAGTATAAGAAAGTTATGAGCGTTTGAAGTACAGAACCTTCTATGAACGTTTCAGAAGCTATTTTTGGAAAATCAAAGCAATAACCATATCAAGTACCTTTCGAACATGAAATAATTCTTATCATGGTCATCATGGAAATATTCTCATCCTCAACATCATCAATGTCGTTGTGAAACATATCCGTCGTTATTGTCATAAAAGCTTACAATACCATAAACCTTTGTGTCACGACCCAACCCCGTAGGCCGTGACTAGTGCCCGATCTGGGCACCCAAACCTATCTATCAAATGCGTTCAAGTATATAGCAGAAGCCGCCAAGGCTATGTTCTAAATTTAGATAATTTCTAGAAACATTTCGGCAGAGTTTCCTTTGTTTTACAGACTATCCAAAATAACCCTGCGCACAGAAAATACCAACAAAGGCCACACCGGCCAACAAGGCAACATGTAAACATATGCGGACCGGCCGCCGCGGCGAATGGGATCGCCCAAACACGTCATATACACACATCCGTACAGAAAGACCCAACCCACAAACATGTCCACAGACCTCTAAACTGACCGACAGAATCATATGACGGGACAGGGCCCCGCCATACCCAAATAGTCAGATATACAGAAATATATACATAACAAAAGATGTACGTACCAAAAGTGGACTCCGGATCAAAAGGGAGTACTCCGAAATAGCAGAAAGTGGAGCCTACAGTGATGGATCACCTGTGTCTGTACCTGCGGGCATGAAACGCAGCCCCCGAAGAAAGGGGGTCAGTATGAAAGATTTACTGAGTATGTAAAGCATAGAGTATAGAAATATGAGCCATAACTGAAAACAAAGAGGATACAAAAGGGGAAATACCGAACAGTATATCAAAATCTGTATCAAAACCATATATTCGTAATGCAAACAAAATCATGCAAAGCTCAGGAACGTGGTCACCACTCCGACGCTGGTGCCACACACAGCATAACACCGGAAGGGTCTAATCTCCGTACATCCCCGAGCACACATATCAGCATAGCATATCACCAGCCATATCACAACATAACTCCAAATGAAACCCGGCCCTATGGCGAGGTCTCGGGAACCGTAACACAGCATACGGCCGAATTTATCATAGCGCGCACGAATCATAACCGGCCCGGGAACCGGTGAACGAAGTCATAATAAGGGCACGAGCGGAGTCGTGAGCAAACAATGCAACTTATAAGTCAAAACACCTTTTGAAACTTGATAATATCATATGCTAACTCATTAATCAAATAGTTCGAATAACTAGTCAATACGGGGTTCGTTTCACAAAAGTATTTCCAACATAGTATTTATGGTTCAAAATATAGTTTAGAATATCGTGGCAGTCAAACATTATTTTATGATAGCCAAATTCATAACCAAAAGTGTTTTGCCGACATTAGACAAGAATGGGCATAATAGAGCAAACAAAGAAGTCTCGATGCTAGCGGGCCCACCGCGGGTCAAGTCGAGGTGGCAGACATGAATCACGGACATTCGGGGTCTATGGAATCATACATTGAAGTCTCGAGGCAACTTGATTACATTTACAAAAGTTTCGGACATTAGATCACTTTTCAATATAATAAGAGTTTTATAATTCAATTCAATTGAACGAATAATACTAAATTTCCAATTCGGATTTCTAGGAACAGAATTGCCCTCGGGGCTCCAATATCGACCTAGTATACCTAAGACATGCCAAAAGAAGGAATGGGTAGCCTTACATACCTTATATGCGTCTTACGCTGGCCCAAAACTCAAGTCCCGTTTCGCCCAGAATCTGCAAATGGTCAAAGTTGCCAATTAGGGATTTCAAGGCTTAAGAATTAACTTAACCTCATTTTTGTCTACCGAAATTTCGGCAGCATTTCCCTTATATATATCACCCCTAGACTTTACTCGGATCCATATACAACAACAACAACAACAACCCACAATATCACAAGCATCACAAGTCATAACAAAATCACTCTAACGTCAATATTCTTTCTTTCTACATAAATCAACAACTTTCATCCAAACTTCACCACATCCACATTATCATATTCAGTTACTCATTCAAAGTTATTCAAACACATTCCAATAATATTCCAAACGATATACATGAATTTAAGCAATCCGCTACTTTCCATATTCTCATTCAAAACGTCCACAACTACGACGAACATACTAACTTGCATTGTTTCATTCCAAATTCATTAACAACAACCATAATTCACATTTAAAGTCTTACTTTCACAATTATATACGAATATACAAAAATCATATAATTTCCCATAAAAACCCGCAACCATCTTCAATTCCAATTCAACTCGCTAAACATTCATTTACGTCATAAATGCCACAACGACGCAACTAACAAACTAAACAAAATCAAATTCACCTCCCCTTCACCACACTATGGCTCACGGCCATACACCTACTCACACACACACACAGCCATGCACACACACACCACAATTCCATCATTCTTATGCAATTCCCATCACTCTAACATATATGCTTATTCCATAACACAAAAGAATAAGATTCTTACCTTTTTCCTTCAACTTCAATCTTGCTACAAACGTTGCTCTCGTGCCAAACCAATTATATCACGTCGAAGAGCGTCTTGAATATGCTACGAATATGAGAAGAACAAGATTTTTGGATTAGAATCAAGGCTTGGAAATTTTTTTTTCTCTAGTTTTCGGCCGAAGCCCTCTTGGCTGGGTGACTTCAAATTTTTGTTTGGTTTCTTGAACTTTCCAATGGATATATATGAATATATATTTTGATGATTAAGTGATCACATGAAACTCACATGACCATTAAATGGGGCTTGGGCCAAGGCCTCTTGGCCGGCCACCCCTTGGTCTTGTGCCCAAATTTTTCTCTAATTGTTCTTGGCCCAATTCGTTGAAATCTCGTTTTGAAATTCCCGAAACTAATTTCCGAAACTCCAACTCTCACCCTCGGCCTTCCCCGATGCCTTTGTACCAATACTTTCATAAACGACATAGGCATATTAACTAAAATCAAATTATTTCCTTATAACACACAAGTCTTAATTATTTCCAAGATTTCCAATTATGCGAAAACACGGGACATAACATTCTGCCCCCCTTTTAGAACATTCGTCCCTGAATGTTAAATTAGTCTTATAAAGTCTTATGAGCATAACGGGGGAGTCTCTCTTTATAACTAGCACACATAATTCATTCATTAATCAATACAACAAGCTTAAAAGTTTAAATTACATGTGGGCGTAGAAAATAAGTGGGGGTATTTCTTCTTCATCTCATCCTCTGCCTCCCAGGTCATTTCTTCCCGGTTGTTGTTGCGCCACAGGACTTTAACAGAAGGCACCTCCTTAGTGCGTAGTCTCCAGACTTGTCGATCCAGAATAGTTATAGGCTGCTCTTCTTAAGACAAATACTCCGTTACCTGGATATCATCCACTGGGAATATTCTGGAAGGATCACCGATACATTTTCGTAGCATGGACACATGAAATACCGGGTGCAGTGCCTCCAAATCGGATGGTAAGTCTAGCTCATAGGCGACCTAGCCTATCTTCCGAATGATCGGATACGGCCCGATATACCGCGGGCTTAACTTACCCTTTTTACCGAATCTCATGACACCCTTCATAGGCGACACCTTCAGAAATACCCAGTCGCCAATATGGAACTCTAATGGTCGACGTCGTCTGTCTGCATATGCTTTCTGTCGACTCTGTGCAGCCAATAATCGCTCCCGAATAAGTTTTACTTTATCCACTGCTTCCTGGATCACATCTGGCCCAATTAATTTGGTTTCGCCCACATCGAACCACCCAATAGGAGATCTGCATTTCCTGCCATAAAGTGCTTCGTACGGTGCCATCTGAATGCTGGAGTGATAACTATTATTATAAGCAAATTCAATAAGCGGCAAATGATCATCCCAGCTGCCTCTGAAATCAATAACTCAGGCCCGCAACATATCTTCCAGCATCTGAATAGTGCGCTCGGCCTGCCCGTCGGACTGAGGATGAAAAGCTATACTGAGGCTCACCTGAGTCCCTAATCCCTCCTGAAATGACCTCCAGAAATTTGCCGTAAACTGGGCACCTCGGTCAGTAATTATAGATACAGGGACTCCGTGAAGTCTGACTATCTCTCTGATATATAACTTCGCATAATCCTCTGCCGAATAAGTAGTCCGGACCGGAAGAAAATAGGTTGATTTCGTCAATCTATCAACAATAACCCAAATCGAATCATATCTGCGTGGAGTGCGCGGTAACCAAACAACGAAATCCATATTAATCATCTCCCATTTCCAGGCTGGAATTTCCATCTCCTGTAATAATCCACCGGGCTTCTGATGTTCAATTTTAACTTGCTGACAATTTGGGCACTGACCAACGAACTCTGCAATATCTTTCTTCATACCGTCCCACCAATACAAACTTCTGAGATCATGATACATTTTAGTGGAACCAGGATGAACAGAATACCGTGCATTATGCGCCTCGCCCATGATTTGTCGCCGTAAGCCTGCAACATCCGGTACACAGAATCTGCCTTCATATAATAATACCCCTTCAGGAGAAATTTCAAACGGAGTCTTTTCTTTATTAAGAGCCACATCTCTGTACTGAACCAGAATAGGATCCTCAAACTGTCGCTGCTTTACTTCTTCTATAATAGATGATTCAGCAACTGCACGAACAGAAATCACAGAATCTCCAGAATCTGCCAAACAAACTCCAAGGCTGGCCAACTGATGAATTTCACGAACCAAATCTTTCTTACCAGGTGGTACATCAGCCAAGCTCCCCATAGACTTGCGGCTAAGTGCATCCGCTACCACATTGGCTTTCCCAGGATGGTATAGAATATCAATGTCATAATCTTTCAATAATTCAAGCCATCTTTTCTGCCGCAAATTCAGTTCCTTCTGCTTAAAAATATACTGGAGACTCTTATGGTCCGTATAAATATCAACATGGACCCCATATAAATAGTGCCGCCAAATCATCAAAGCGTGAATCACCGCGGCCAACTCAAGATCATGAGTGGGGTAATTCTTCTCATGCGGTCTGAGCTGCCGGGAGGCATAGGCTATAACTCGACCGTGCTGCATCAACACACAGCCTATCCCAATACCAGAGGCATCACAATAGACAACATACCCGTCTGATCCTTCTGGAAGGGCTAAAACTGGAGTTGTAATTAATTTTTCTTTCAACATCTGAAAGTTGCGCTCGCAGGCATCAGTCCACTGAAATTTTGCTGCTTTCTGAGTAAGCTTCGTTAGTGGTGCCGCAATAGAAGAAAAATTTTCCACGAACCTCCGATAATATCCGGCTAACCCCAAAAAACTGTGAACCTCTGTCGGTGTAGTAGGCCTGGGCCAATTCTGTACAGCTTCAATTTTCTGCGTATCGACCCGAATACCATCTGCTCCGACAATATGCCCCAAGAATGCCACAGAAGTTAACCAGAATTCACATTTGGAAAATTTAGCATATAATTTTTGTTGCCGAAGAATACCAAGTACTATTCTCAAATGATCTGAATGCTCCTCTGCTGATCGTGAATAAATCAAAATATCATCGATAAACACAATCACGAACATATCCAGGAAAGGTCGAAATACTCGATTCATCAGATCCATGAATACCGCTGGAGCATTAGTCAGCCCGAAAGATATCACTTTGAATTCATAATGCCCGTACCGGGTCCTGAAAGCAGTCTTCGGGATATCTGATTCTCGCACTCGCACCTGATGATAACCCGAGCGCAAATCTATCTTTGAAAAATATTTAGAACCCTGCAACTGATCAAACAAATCATCAATCCGGGGGAGGGGATATTTATTCTTTATAGTCACCTTATTTAATTGTCGATAATCGATACACATTCGCAGTGACCCATCTTTCTTTCTTACAAATAATACCGGCGCTCCCCAGGGTGATGTACTGGGTCTGATAAAGCCTTTATCTAACAGATCTTTTAGCTGCTCTTTCAATTCCTTCAATTCAGCCGGTGCCATTCTGTACGGAGGAATAGATATAGGCTGCGTATCCGGCAACAAGTCTATAGTGAAATCTATCTCCCGTTCAGGCAGAAGACCCGGAAGCTCATCTGGAAACACATCTGGGAACTCACTAACAACCGGAATAGACTGAAGAGTAGGTGTCTCGGCTGTAGTAACGTGCACACGAACCAAATGATAGATGTAACCTTTCTGAATCATCTTCTTAGCCTTGAGGTACGAAATAAACTTACCCCTCGGCGATGTCGTAGACCCGAACCACTCTATAACTGGTTCCCCTGGAAACTGAAAATGGACTACCTTTTTCTGGCAGTCAACATTAGCATAACAGGAAGCCAACCAGTCCATACCCATAATGACATCAAATTCCAGCATATCTAATTCTATCAAATCAGCTTTAGTGCAGCGATCACATATAGTCACAGAACAATCCCTGTATACCTGCCTCGCTATAATACAATCCCCGACCGGGGTAGCTACCTCAAATGGCTCTATAGGCTCAGACACTATCCCAATTTTACTAGCAACGAGCGGGAAAATATATGATAAAGTAGAACCGGGATCAATCAGTGCATATACAGATCTGGAGAAAACCAGTAATGTACCTGTGATGACATTTGGTGAAGCCTCCTGGTCCTGGCGACTGGATAATGCATATATGCCGTTCGAGGGACCGCTAGAACATGAAGCACTGCCACGACCTCGACCGCGTCCCACCGGTGCAGGCATACCTCGCCCCGCAGGGCGTGCAACTGATGGAGCAGATGATGAACCAGCAGCTGATCCTGTCGGCTGAGCTACACTACCAGAACCGCTCGCCAACGGACAATCTCGCATAATATGGCCCTGACCGCCGCATGAAAAACAGGCTCCAGTAAGTCGATAACACTCTCCCGGGTGCGATTTCCCTCAATGGGAACAACGGGGCCTGGGTGGTCTGGGCTGGCTGGGACCTCTGGCTATCTGTGACCCTGATGCTCTGGAGCTCTGACCGGCCCCAGACTGTCCTGCACTGTCAAATCTCCTACCGGCTGGCTGTGTACCCCGGCCTGCCGGAGGAGGATGTCTGCCTGACTGCTGCTGCTGAGGCTGTCCGCCTCGAGAATCTCCATAATAACCTGCGGATCTGGCCCTCTTGGGCGGCCTCCTGTCCCGATCTCTGCTGGAATAATCAGCTCTATGTCGGTCCTCCATACCCAGGGCATAAGCCTAGAGTCGGGCAATATCCATGTCTGCCTGCAATGCCACCGCCATAAAGCCATCAATCAAATAGCGGTCTAACCCCATCACGTATCTGTGCATCCGATCGGCCATATCTGCTACTCTGGGAGGTGCATACCGGGCCAAAGAATCAAACTCCATATTATACTCACGAACGCTCCGACCCCTCTGCTGCAGATGCAAAAATCAGTCAACCCGCGCCCGTCGTAACTCTGGGGGCAAAACGTGGTGAGTGAAGGCAGTCACGAACTCGTCCCAAGTAGCTGGGGTAGCACCCTCACCCCTGGATAGATCCCAGGACTCATACCAGTGAGCAGCAACATCCCGTAGTCTATGCGAAGCCAACTCAATAGACTCAGTCTCTGAAGCTCTGACCAAATCTAGTGAGCGCCGTATCCCCCGAATAAAGTCATGGGGGTCCTCGTCGGGCTTAGACCCGAAAAACTCTGGAGGGCCATATAATAGGAACTCTCGAACCCTCAGGCTGTCACGCCTGTCGTCATCGTCATCATCTCTCCACCCGCGTCTGCGAGCCTGCCCCACTACAAGTGTGGTCAATAACTGCACAGCCTCTCTCAGTGTCCTGTCCTCCGCCCCTGGCTGAGGAGCTGGAGGCTCGGGTGCGGGTACTCGGGCCCTTGGAGCTGCTGATAGACCTGCTCCAGGCTCCGCCGGTGGTGGTGTAGCGGATCCCTCTGAATGGGGCACAACCTTGGGCAAATCATAAACACGAGCCCGGGTAACTCGCTGTACCTGACTAGTGCCTGCCATCCCTGCCTTGCCCTTTTGGGCCGCTGTTGCCTTCTTCGGAGGCATCACTGCAAACACAACAACGAATCAGATCAAAATCATCCTAAATGCCATGTAGCCCTAAATGCCATGTAGCCTCCTGTTTATAGATGTGGTGCACAACACACCGATAAACAAGACTCTACGAAACACGGCCTGTAGACATTCCGAGGACAGACTGCTCTGATACCACTTTTGTCACGACCCAACCCCGTAGGCCGTGACTAGTGCCCGATCTGGGCACCCAAACCCATCTATCAAATGCATTCAAGTATATAGCAGAAGCCGCCAAGGCTATGTTCTAAATTTAGATAATTTCCAGAAAAATTTCGGCAGAGTTTCCTTTGTTTTACAGACTATCCAAAATAACCCTGCGCACAGAAAATACCAACAAAGGCCACACCGGCCAACAAGGCAACATGTAAACATATGCGGACCGGCCGCCGCGGCGAATGGGATCGCCCAAACACATCATATACACACATCCGTACAGAAAGACCCAACCCACAAACATGTCCACAGACCTCTAAACAGACCGACAGAATCATATGACGGGACAGGGCCCCTCCGTACCCAAATAGTCAGATATACAGAAATATATACATAACAAAAGATGTATGTACCAAAAATGGACTCCGGATCAAAAGGGAGTACTCTGAAATAGCAGAAAGTGGAGCCTACAGTGATGGATCACCTGTGTCTGTACCTGCGGGCATGAAACGCAGCCCCCGAAGAAAGGGGGTCAGTACGAAAGACGTACTGAGTATGTAAAGCATAGAGTACAGAAATATGAGCCATAACTGAAAACAAACAGGATACAAAAGGGGAAATACCGAACAGTATATCAATATCTGTATCAAAACCATATATTCGTAATGCAAACAAAATCATGCAAAGCTCAGGAACGTGGTCACCATTCTGACGCTGGTGCCACACACAGCATAACACCGGAAGGTTCAAATCTCCGTACATCCCCGAGCACATATATCAGCATAGCATATCACCAGCCATATCCAAACATAACTCCAAACGAAACCCGGCCCTATGGCGAGGTCTCGGGAACCGTAACACAGCATACGGCCGAATTTATCAAAGCGCGCACGAATCATAACCGGCCCGGGAACCGGTGAACGAAGTCACAATAAGGGCACGAGCGGAGTCGTGAGGAAACAATGCAACTTATAAGTCAAAACACCTTTTGAAACTTGATAATATCATATGCTAACTCATTAATCAAATAGTTCGAATAACTAGTCAATACGGGGTTCGTTTCACAAAAGTATTTCCAACATAGTATTTATGGTTCAAAATATAGTTTAGAATATCGTGGCAGTCAAACATTATTTTATGATAGCCAAATTCATAACCAAAAGTGTTTTGCCGACATTAGACAAGAATGGGAATAATAGAGCAAACAAAGAAGTCTAGATGCTAGCGGGCCCACCGCGGGTCAAGTCGAGGTGGCGGACATGAATCACGGACATTCGGGGTCTATGGAGTCATACATGGAAGTCTCGAGGCAACTTGATTACATTTACAAAAGTTTCGGACATTAGATCACTTTTCAATATAATAGGAGTTTTATAATTCAATTCAATTGAATGAATAATACTAAATTTCAATTCGGATTTCTAGGAACAGAATTGCCCTCGGTGCTCCAATATCGACCTATTATACCTAAGACATGCCAAAAGAAGGAATGGGTAGCCTTACATACCTTATATGCGTCTTACGCTGGCCCAAAACTCAAGTCCCGTTTCGCCCAGAATCTGCAAATGGTCAAAGTTGCCAATTAGGGATTTCAAGGCTTAAGAATTAACTTAACCTCATTTTTGTCTACCGAAATTTCGGCAGCATTTCCCTTATATATATATCACCCCGAGACTTAACTCGGCTCCATATACAACAACAACAACAACAACAACCCACAATATCACAAGCATCACAAGTCATAACAAAATCACTCTAACGTCAATATTCTTTCTTTCTACATAAATCAACAACTTTCATCCAAACTTCACCACATCCACATTATCATATTAATTTACTCATTCAATGTTATTCAAACACATTCGTATAATATTCCAAACGATATACATGAATTTAAGCAATCCGCTACTTTCCATATTCTATTCAAAACGTCCACAACTACGACGAACATACTAACTTGCATTGTTTCATTCCAAATTCATTAACAACAACCATAATTCACATTTAAAGTCTTACTTTCACAATTATATACGAATATACAAAAATCATATAATTTCCCATAAAAACCCGCAACCATCTTCAATGCCAATTCAACTCGCTAAACATTCATTTATGTCATAAATGCCACAACGACGCAACTAACAAACTAAACAAAATCAAATTCACCTCCCCTTCACCACACTATGGCTCACGGCCATACACCTACTCACACACACACACGGCCATGCACACACACACCACAATTCCATAATTCTTATGCAATTCCCATCACTCTAACATATATGCTTATTCCATAACACAAAAGAATAAGATTCTTACCTTTTTCCTTCAACTTCAATCTTGCTACAAACGTTGCTCTCGTGCCAAACCAATTATATCACGTCGAAGAGCGTCTTGAATATGCTACGAATATGAGAAGAACAAGATTTTTGGATTAGAATCAAGGCTTGGAATTATTATTTTTTTCTCTAGGTTTCGGTCGAAGCCCTCTTGGCTTGGTGACTTCTTCTCTAATTTTTCTTGGCCCAATTCGTTGAAATCTCGTTTTGAAATTCCCGAAACTAATTTCCAAAACTCCAACTCTCACCCTTGGCCTTCCCCGATGCCTTTGTACCAATACTTTCATAAACGACATAGGCATATTAACTAAAATCAAATTATTGCCTTATAACACACAAGTCTTAATTATTTCCAAGATTTCCAATTATGCGAAAACACGGGACATAACACTTTGTTTTGGAAAAATACGGACATTTTTGGAAAACATTGACGGGTTATTAGGAAGAGAATCATGCCTTGGAATCATAAACATCTAACTTTTGAAAAACAAGTAAGATATGGAAACAATTATGAAATCATAACATCGGGCTCATGCCTTTGAAAGAAAGGGACAAGCCTTAACATACCTGTTCCACGTCCTTTGAGCTACGCTTAATTGTCCAAGCTCGCTATCGCTAGCCTACATTCAAGAAGATTGACGCAATCATTAGATTCATCACCATATACTTGTCTTAATCTTTCAAATAAATTCACTTATGATCTGCCGAAATTTCGGCAGCATCTCCCATGTAAATACACCATCCCCGAGAATCTAACTCGGCCCAAATCATCAATCAACAATCCGAGAATTCAACTCGCCAAAACTATCAACAACAATATCGTCAATCATACCAACAACATCAACAATCAATTCAAGACGCATTCTAACATTAACAACCTTTGTCATACAATTCAACGACTCAATCAACACACTACTTCACCCGACACCTTCCAAATTCAACAAGAACAATAATAACTTATTTCCTTCTTTCAAATTCAATCACCACAACTCAACTTACAATCTTCCAAACAAATGTCTCACTTCCAAGTTCACGAATTATATTTTCAACCTACACATTAGTAATATCATTCCAACAAATATAAGAAACTGTACTAATGTCACACTAATTTCTTCAACAATCCCACAATGATTCCAACTTCATTTCAAGCCATCAAACTTTCATTTTACATCACATAATCCATAGCAACAACTAAAATACTACGTAAAATCATCTCAACATACCCAACTAGGGCAGCCCTTATACGGCCACCACCACACACCCACATATTTCATGAATTTCATCCAATTCCACATACTACAACAGTAAAATTACTAAATAAAATCAATTCATCATATCTTACACCACACCACCTCTATTCGGCTACAACCAAGACACACATAATTCATGATTTTCATCCATTTCTTCATATTACAACATGCACAAATCATCCATAACACATGAAAGAGAAGGTCAACCTTACCTTTATACTTGGACTCCTTCATTCGGCTAGGCTTGTGAGTTTCCCAAAAGGATGCTTTGCTTGTTCCAACAACTACTCCATGTTAATAAGGGCCTTCAACTTGGTTGGAATACTAGAAGAAGAATATTTTTCTTGATCAATTCTTCATGGCCCTAGGCTCGGCTAGCCATGGCGGAATGGTGCCTTATTTGTTTTCTTGAAGTTTCTTGAATGCTTGTGGGAGAGAATTGTGTCTTGCTATGCAAGACTTGTCCATATATATAATTACCCCCAACAAATAGAAGAGTGGACACATGTCCCTTCTCTATTTTTCTTGAAGTTTCTTAAAAATAATCAAATATGCCAACTTGTCTTGCTAAGTAAGCTTAGTCCATGTATATTTATAATTAGCCCCCATTTAATAAAATATGGCATGTGCCACACGGCCAACATGGCCCCTCCAAGAACCTTCTCGAATATTTTGTGAATTTCCCTTTTTGCCCTTAGCCTCTCTCAATATTTCTATACTAATAATGTTCATAAATAATATTCATAACCAACTTGTACATTAAAATAATTTTGGAAGATGGTCATTCACTTAACTTACCACGACTACCTTGAAATATCCGAACGTACAAAGTACGGGCTATAACATCCTCCCCCCCCCTTTAGAACATTCGTCCTCGAATGTTCAACTTATCTCATGGGGTGTTATAATACTTCTGGAGGGTCCCTCCTAGAATTGTCCGTTCCTTCATGCCCATATTTTACCCTATTTTCTTTACAATCGAACCTCTCGGTCATTACATGGGTCTTCTAATCCACTGCGCCAACTCATTATCCTTGTCCTTCCCAGGTCATTTCTTCACAAGTATACTTGTCTCTGATTTCTTTGTATTGGCACTCGTTTTGTCCATCATTATTCCTTGTCGGCTCTGCGGTGTGGATTCCTTTTTAAGCCTAATATAATATAGTCTCCCCCCCTTTTTAAGGGGCTCCTTATGCGCCAACAGTCTTCGAGTACCTTCATCTACGACAATTGCCTTATTCCTCGTCCTTCTTCCCAACTCTGTGCATGACGTATCGGGAACTTCTCGTCATAAGTTTTTCTTTCATTTTGCGCCTATATCATCATTTTGTCCACATTTTCATACCCTTCCATCCACTATTCATCCTTTCACTTGCTTAGCTCACTTGCTCGTAATTCTTCTTTAACTACGCGTTTGTGTTGTAGTTGCGCGTCCATATTTCTCAAGCGTTCCGCTACTTTTGTTCTTAGCACAGAATCCTTACAATTTTCACTCTCCCTATCCTCGTTCATCGAACCTTTAACTATATTAATATAGCTATACATTTATTCTTGTATAGATCTTTCACCTCAACATCATCGCAAGCCTAAGCATTCTTTCTCTTACTTCACATCCCCCTATCCTAGTCACTATTCCTTTAGCCCCACTTATCGAAATCGGTTCTCGAACCTCATACACTTCTCTCCTGTTTCCTTTCACCATACTCTATCTCTTTTCATATGCCTACTTTGAGTTCTTACCCAAATAGTCTCGTGTTTTGCCGGTAGTTTCTCTCGGGAGCTTCACTCACTGAAGTTTCTTACCTTTCACCTCCTTCCGACACCTTGATCTCTTTATTTTCCATCTACTCACTCTCTTTCTTTTCCAAATATCGTTATACTAGAATTTCCAATCTTAACCTGTAGTAAAAATAATAGCAGCTTACCTCGTAACACTGGTATCATTTATTTTTGCGATCCCTCGAACTTCGGTACCCTTGCGTGATCAATGCCTTCCTTACCGTAGCGCCGATTGTTGGAACTCACATGCTCCCACCTTAGCACGCTTAACCTCGAAACTTTGATGGAATCCGGTGCCTTAATGCTGATATAATCGCGTCCGCTTCCTCACATGAGCTCCATTACATGATCTGGAGCGAGTCGAGGTATTACAGATCCCGCGACACTCTCGTAACACGTCTTTCTCCTTTACAATTACTATTTTACCCCTTTCGACCCTCAACCTTCGTCTTTCGCTTACGTGCATAACTATCTTTCGTCCTGGATTCCCAGATTCCCGATGGTAGTGATCGTACCTTCATCGCCATGCCAAATCCATAACCTTTCTGAAACAACGCATCTCACTTATTGCCTATTTATGGTATTTACTCTCCACGCTTCTTCCTGTTAGGCGTACCCATTCTGGCAGAACCACCTTTACCACTCCTACTACTCAAGATCTGTACGCACCAAATATGAAATCATCTGGGTGTACCTGCGCGGCATGAAACGCAGCCTCCGAAGAAAGGGGGTCAGTACGAGCAATGTACTGAGTATGTAAGGCATGAATAGTAACGTAGTAAGGGATGTAAATATGAATAATAACATAATGGAAATACGGAGCATATCATGAGGTAAAAGAGTAACCTGTACATATGAGTGTCTCTTAGGGCGGATGCCATGCATGCTTAGCTTTCTTTGAAAAACATTTCTTGTCCATATATAGAAAATAGAACATGTCATAGCGCCGAATACGTCGGCTCCCCCACATATGTCCCGCGTCCGGGCATCCCGCGTCCGGGATAATATTACGCCAACTGACCAGGTGGCAATGCGTCTATAGCGCAACATATGGCCCTTTTCCCCATATCCCCCATATACATATACATATATCATATAGGCAGCATGCATAAGAGCCCAAAGAAAGTCATGTATCCATCGGAGTGACGTAAGGTCGGTAACCTCCGATTACATTATGGAATAACCATGGCCGCTTTGTCTAACCTTGAAGGAACAATTATTATAAGATCAGACGAGCAACGAATAACAGCATACGTAAACCGACACCTGAAGGCTCAGTGTCACGACCCAAACCCCGTGGGCCGCGACTGGTACCCTAACTGGGTACCCATACGTACCTACCCGATCGAATTCGAATCATACAATTTTTTTTTTTAAAACAGAAGTTACAAAAGTAGGCCGATACAAATACGACACGCGCGCAAACATATATATATACAGACATACAGAATCATATATATACCTGAACATACAGACATTTACAGATAAGCCGATAAGGCTAACATACAGACGAAACCCGTAACCCACACATCTATCTACATGCCTCTACAGACATACAGAATCATATGACGGGACAGGGCCCCGCCATACCCAGAATTTTCCATACGTACAGACCATACGGAAAACAGAAGATATGTACCAAAAGTATATGCTCTGGATCAAAGGAGCTCTTCAAAATAGCTGCGTCAGGAACCTATGCTGGCGCGTCTGTACCTGCGCATGTAGCGCAGCCCCCGAAGAACGGGGGTCAGTACGAAAAATGTACCGAGTATGTAAAGCAGAAATATAACAGATATAAGCATAGTCCAAACCGGAGTCACAGAAATATAACGGACAGAACCATAAATCAGACTGACGGACAGAGTCATGACCCAGACAGACATACAGAATCGTGTTCCATACAAATAAACAGAATTATGGTTCGGACAGACAGACGGAATCATAATACGGACAGACGAGCAGAATCAGAATCCATACGGACATACAGACATAGTCGTAATTCAGACGGACAGACAGAAGTATGTCGGACAGAATTATGCATGCAGAGTAGTACAGAGTCATACAGAATCATACAGAGGCATGTGCTTATATAAATACAGATGGCACACGCATACATTCATACAGATCCCGGCCCTGTCTGGGGGCGCGGTAACAGAACCCGACCCTCTTAGTACGGGACGCGGTGGACAGACAGAATCAGATCAGATCATATGACATCCTGGCCGCCATCCCCATACACAAATCATAATGTCATACAGACATACAGATCCCGGCCCGTACGCCGAGGGACGCGGTGAACAATGCAGAGAAATATGCACGATAACAGAACCTGGCCCGGGTCGCAGTGATAGAATGCATTGAGACAGACACGAACCGATAAATGAGAAACTACTTACGTACAGACTCAACATACAGACTCGATCAACCTGAAGGGTGCCAAATGGCTAGTCAAAATCAGAATATCCAGATAGTATGCATAATACGCGCCTATATCCTAGTTGGGAAGGCACGACAGATTATTATCAGAATCGGATTCTCAGATGTTCAGAAATCATTTTGTATAAATTACACAAAAATAGCCATATCATACACAAAATAATAGTCCAGAAGTTTTTAGAGAAAATCGGACCAAAACGGAAGTATTTAAAATTTTACAGAAAGTATCGGGCCTTGTGGGCCCGCCTCGGACCACCTCGAGGCTACATACGTAGATTATTGATAATAGACCTTATGAGGTCATCCATAGTCGTTTGGAAGTGTTCCGACTCCGTTTGGGGAAGTTTTGTACAAAAATTCACTTTAAAGGCAATTTGTAAGAAAATAGCTTCAATTGAATTGAAGGAATTGGAGCGGTTTTCCGTCTCGAATTCCGGGGAACGGAGTCGTACTTAAGGCTCGCGGCCGAGCCTACCACATCCAGAACATGCCTAGGAACATAGGGGAATGCTTCACATACCTCGATGGCGCCTTATGCTCGCTTGGCGTCAATCCAAATTTCGTCCAAAATCTGGAAATGGTCAAGTTTACCATTTGTAGTTTCATTCTTTCCATATTCCAATTTTACACATACTTGCCTACCAAAATTTCGGCAGCATTTCCTCTGTATATACGACATCCCCGAGACTTAGCTCGGCTCAATTCATCAACACAACAACCCAGGAATGACATCAAAACATCAATGGACATTAAACATACACTAAGGCATCATTAGCCATCTTTAGACATAACGAAACATTTTTTCGTTTCAAACTTGCATTTCCAAACCAAACTTATTATTTTCATATTCATTATCCATCAAATTCATTACGACATACATCGGAGGCATCCATACCATTTTCACATAATATTCATAAGATACACAACATTCAAACTTTCCATTAAGTAACTACTTTTCCAATCTTTTCCTAACTTTCAACATACAAGTTCATTATACATTTCCATCCTCCAAATTCATCAACAATAATCATAATTTGCCTCTTGACACATTCATTTCCATTTTTACATAATTCATAACAAGGTTGCATACTTTCCTACAACAACTTGATAACCGTTTTTCCAAAACAATAAAGATTGTTATCTTTCCATTCACTTCACCATAACATACTTAACATACAAACAAGATCAAATTCATACTCCATCAACACATAACAATACCACACGGCCACCTCCTACATTCTTCAATTTTCACCAATTCATTCCACTTCCATTTCTAATAAAATTTCCACCATACTACAACTAAATTACAACATGAATTCAAATCATCCAAGACATGTAATACATGTACATGTATTCGGCCAACATGCATATTTTTCCACACACAAAATTTCCATGTTTTTCATTCATTCACACATACTACAACATACATATACCATTTATAACATAACAAAAGCATTAAATCCTCACCTTTCTTCAAGTTCTTCACTTGGAGGATAGAATTGCTTTCTTGCCACAATACTTATACCAACTTGTAACGGGCTTTGCACTTGGTAATATTCCCACAAGAACTTGATTTTTAAACCAAAGATTAGGTGTCACGACCTAGCCTCGTGGGCAGCGACTGGCACCCTACCTGGGTACCCATACCGAATCGCACATTCATTTTCAAATCCAAACTTATTTCATAATTTTTCGAAATCATATCGAACATAATTTATATCAAAATATGTCTTAAGCGGTCGTGCCAAATCAAAATATCATATCAAATACAAACGAAGCGGCGGAGTAGACATCGCCAGCCAAAAGTGCAAACATAAGCATAAGGGCCATTTGGGGCCATCATAACGAACGGACCGCTTTGAGACCAGAAAACAAAATCAGACAAACATACATAGGACCCTCGCCCCACATATATGACTACAGGCCTCTACAAACTCAAAACAAAGACATATGGCGAGACAGGGCCCCGCTGTACCCAAATAGTCAAACATACCGAATATATACAAAGCAAAAAGAGTCTGTACCAAAAGTGGGCTCCGGATCAAATAGGAGTACTCCGGAATAGCAAGAAGTGAAGCCTACTGCGGAGGATCACCGATATCTGCACCTGCGGGCATAAAACGCAGCCCCCGAAGAAAGGGGGTCAGTACGAAATATGTACTGAGTATGTAAAGCACGGGGTACAGAAATATGGATCAAAACCGATAGCAAATCAAATGTCAAAGTGGAGTACAAATGGGTAGGTCAAAATCTATATCGAATTCATATACGTATACATAATGCAAATGAAATCATGCAAACGCTTAGGAACATGGTCGCCACTCCGACGCTGGCGCCACACACAGCATAACACCAGAAGGTTCCAAATCTCCGTACATCCCCGAACACAAGCATAATCATAGGTGAGCGTATCGCATCACGAGCTATATCACAGCATAACTCCAAACGGAACCCGGCCCTATGGCGCAGCCTCGGGAACCGTAACACAGCATACGGCCGAATTATTATAAGGCGCACGAATCAAAATCCAGCCCGGGAACCGGTGAACGAAGTCATAATAAGGCACGAGCGGAGTCGTGAGCAAACCAATGCAATTCGTAATTCAAAATAGGTTTCCAAAACGAAGTAAACCCATAAGTCATATCATAATGCAAAATAGTCGGATACTTAGCCGATATAAAGTTTCATTTATCAAAACTTTTCCAAAAAAATATGTGTAGCTCAGAACGTAGCTTAACATATCGTAATTGTCGAAACATATCCCATAGACGGGAATTCCAACATCGAAAGTGCCATTCCAAACGTTATTCAAAAGGACAACCCAATAAGACAAATAGGGCGTCTCGGGGTTAGCGGGCCCACCTCGAGTCAAAGTGAGGTGACGAACATATTTTTACGAACATTTATATGCCAGGGGTCAGACATAATCATTTCTAGGTTACCCGACCACATTTCGATAGGTTTCGGACGAATGGTGGCATTCTAGCCAAAATAGAGCCCTTAGGCTTCAATTGAATTGAATGAATAGTAACTTTTCTGTGGATCGGGTTTCGAGGAACAAAAATGCTCCGGAAGGTCTCATATTCGTCTAACATACTAGGATATGCCAAATGAAGGAGTGGGAATCTTTACATACCTCACAGATGTCGTAAGCTCTCCCGAAAGTCCAGTCCCGTTTCGTCAAAAATCTGCAAATGGTCAAAGTTACCAATTGAGATTCTTAGGCTTAAAAATGCCATTAACTTCATTTTTGCCTACCGAAATTTCGGCAGCATTTTCCCTATAAATCTAACACCCCCGAAACTTAGCTCGGCTCAAAATACATCAACAACAACAGCCCACACATCAACAACAACACAAATCATAATCAAACCACTCTAGCTTCAAAGTTCTACCTTATTACCTAAGTTGGCAACTTTTCATTCAAACTTCCAAAACTCCAAATCTATATCCATATTATTGTATTCATTCACTCATTCAAGATTATTCAATCACATTCCAAATACATTCCAAGCCATATACGAAATTGCCCAAGATTCATTACTTTCCATAATTCTTTCAAAACATCAAAACTTACAACGAACGTTCTAACTTGCGTCGTTTCATTCCGAATTCATTAATATCAACCATAAATCATATTTAAAGTCTTTAGCATCAAAGATATACAATGATATACGCAAATATACCAAAGGTATATACTTTCCGATAACGTCCAAAATCATTTTCCAACGCCACTTTAATTCATCAATCAATTATTTACGACATAAATGTTATAACGACGCCACAAACCAACTAAACAAGATAAAATTCCCATGCCTTTGCACTACATATAACTCACGGCCAACACACCATATACACACACACACACGGCTTTCTATATACATCAAAGTTACGGGATTCCCGTCTATTCTCAATCCTTAACACATTCATAACAATTCTATAACATTAAAGGGGCAAAATTCTTACCTTTTCTTGAAAACCCGACTTGTTGTAAACGTGATTCTTTCGCCAAATAAATTATCTCACGTTGAAGAGCGTCTTGAGCACTTCACAACTATGTAGAGATTAGGATTTTTGGATCAATAACCAAGCTTGGAAATTGTTTTCTTTCTCTTTTCTTAGTCACGGCTGAGAGCCCTTTTTTTTGGGGTGTTCTTGAATTTTTTGATTGCTCTTAGATAATTCTAAGTGTAGAATCACATATATATCCATTTAGGGGTCATGTGCTTAAAAGTGGGCTTGGGCCAATTGCTATGGCCGGCCCCCTTCAATTGTTGGGCTTCAACTTTGGGTCGTAATTTT
Organism: Lycium barbarum; assembly: GCF_019175385.1. NCBI lineage: Eukaryota > Viridiplantae > Streptophyta > Magnoliopsida > Solanales > Solanaceae > Lycium > Lycium barbarum. Next base: position 32,208,531 of record NC_083339.1, on the reverse strand, counting down.
CCTTGGCCCAATTAGTTAAAGTCTCGTTTTGTAATTCCCGAAACTAATTTCCAAAATTCCGGATTTACCCTCGGCCTTTCCCGATGTCTTAACATTAAAGATTCCATAACCAACATAGTCATATTCACCAAAATCAAAATATTTCCTTATAACACATAAATCGTAATTATTTCTCAATTTCCAATTATACGAAAACACGGGACATAACATTCTCCCCCCCTTAAGAACATTCGTCCCCGAATGTTAGATTAATCTTATAAGGTATTATGATCAAGGCAGGAGTGTCCCTTTTTAATAATGACATACATAATTCATTTTATCAATTAACACAACAAATTGAAAAAAAATTAGATTACCTGTGGACGTCGGAAACAAGTGGGGATATTTCTTCTTCATCTCGTCCTCCGCCTCCCAAGTCATCTCCTCCCGATTATTGTTGCGCCACAGGACTTTGACGGAGGGCACTTCTTTAGTGCGTAGTCTCCGCACCTGTCGATCCAGAATAGATACAGGCTGCTCGTCATAAGATAACTGCTCCGTCACCTGAATGTCATCAACTGGGAATATCCTGGAAGGATCACCAATGCATTTCCGCAACATAGACACATGAAACACCGGGTGTACGGCCTCCAAGTCGGATGGTAAGTCTAGCTCATAGGCGACCTCGCCTATCTTTCGCACGATCTGATACGACCCAATGTACCGGGGGCTCAAGTTACCCTTTCTACCGAATCTCATGACACCCTTCATGGGCGACACCTTCATGAATACCCAGTCACCAATCTGGAACTCTAACGGTCGACGTCGTCTATCTGCATAAGCTTTCTGTCGACTCTGAGCAGCCAATAACCGTTCTCGAATAAGCTTTACTTTATCTACGGCTTCCTGGATCACATCTGGCCCAATCAGCTTAGTCTCGCCCACGTCAAACCAGCCAATAGGAGACCTGCATCTCCTGCCATAAAGGGCCTCGTACGGGGCCATCTGAATGCTGGAGTGATAACTGTTATTGTAAGCAAACTCTATAAGCGGCAAGTGATCATCCCAGCTGCCCCTAAAATCAATAACGCAGGCCCGCAACATATCCTCGAGCGTCTGAATAGTGCGCTCGACCTGCCCGTCGGACTGAGGGTGAAAAGCTGTACTGAGACTCACCTGAGTCCCTAATCCCTCCTGAAATGACCTCCAGAAATTTGCTGTAAACTGGGTACCTCGGTCAGTAATAATAGATATAGGGACTCCGTGAAGTCTGACTATCTCTCTGATATACAATCTGGCATAGTCCTCAGCCGAATAAGTAGTCCGAACCAGAAGGAAATGGGCTGATTTCGTCAGCCTGTCAACAACAACCCAGATAGAGTCGTACCTGCGTGGAGTACGCGGTAATCCAACAACGAAATCCTAATTAATCATCTCCCATTTCCAGGCTGGAATTTCCATCTCCTGTAATAATCCACCGGGCTTCTGATGCTCGATCTTAACTTGCTGGCAGTTCGGGCACTGACTAACAAACTCAGCAATATCTTTCTTCATGCCGTCCCACCAATACAAACACCTGAGGTCCCGATACATTTTAGTGGAACCAGGATGAACAGAATACCGTGCATTATGGGCCTCGCCCATAATCTGCCGCCGTAAGCCCGCAACGTCCGGTACACAGAATCTGCCGTCATATAATAATACTCCGTCAGGCGAGATCTCAAACTGAGTCTTTGCTTTATTAAGGGCCACATCTCTGTACTGAATCAAAAGAGGGTCCTCAAACTGGCACTGCTTTACCTCCTGAATAATAGATGACTCAGCAACTGGACGAACAGAAATCCCAGAATCTGCAGAATCCACCAAAGGGACTCCGAGGCTGGCCAGCTGATGAATATCACGAACCAAATCTCTCTTATTAGATGGAACATCAGCCAGACTGCCCACGGACTTGCGGCTAAGCGCGTCAGCTACCACATTGGCTTTCCCCGGATGGTACAGAATATCAACGTCGTAGTCCTTTAGTAGCTCAAGCCATCTCCGCTGCCGCAAATTTAGTTCCTTCTGCCTAAAAATATACTGGAGACTCTTATGGTCCGTATAGATATCAACATGGACCCCATATAAATAATGCCGCCAAATCTTCAAAGCTTGAATCACCGCGGCCAACTCAAGATCATGAGTGGGATAGTTCTTCTCGTGCGGTCTGAGCTGTCGGGAAGCATAGGCTATGACTCGACCGTGCTGCATCAATACACATCCTATCCCAATACCAGAGGCGTCACAATAGACAACATACCCGTCAGATCCCTCTGGAAGAGCCAAAACTGGTGCTGTAATCAATCTCTCCTTCAGCATCTGAAAGCTGCGCTCGCAGGCATCTGTCCACTGGAATTTTGCTGCTTTCTGGGTAAGCCTCGTCAGTGGTGCTGCAATAGAAGAAACATCCTCCACAAACCTGCGATAATACCCAGCCAATCCCAGAAAACTGCGCACCTCTGTCGGTGTAGTAGGCCTGGGCCAATTCTGCACAGCCTTAATCTTCTGCGTGTCGACCCGAATACCATCTGCGCCGACAATATGGCCCAAGAATGCCACAGAAGTCAACCAGAACTCACACTTAGAGAATTTAGCATATAACTTCTGCTAACGGAGGATGCCAAGTACCGTCCTCAAATGATCTGAATGCTCCTCGGCTGATCGCGAGTAAATCAGAATATCATCGATAAACACAATAACAAACATATCCAGAAAAGGCCGAAATACCCGGTTCATCAGATCCATAAAGACTGCTGGAGCATTAGTCAGCCCGAAAGACATAACTCTGAACTCATAATGCCCGTACCGGGTCCTGAAAGCAGTCTTCGGGATATCTGACTCCCGTACTCGCACCTGATGATAACCAGAACGCAGATCTATCTTTGAAAAATGTCTAGCACCCTGCAGCTGGTCAAACAAATCATCAATCCGGGGGAGGGGATATTTATTCTTAATAGTCACCTTATTCAGCTGTCGGTAGTCAATACACATCCGCAACGACCCATCCTTCTTTCTGACAAACAATACCGGCGCTCCCCAGGGTGATGTGCTGGGCCTGATAAAACCCTTATCCAGCAAATCTTTCAGCTGCTCCTTCAACTCCTTCAACTCAGCTGGTGCCATCCTGTACGGAGGAATAGATATAGGCTGCGTATCCGGCATCAACTCTATAGTGAAATCAATCTCCCGCTCAGGCGGAAGGCCAGGAAGCTCGTCAGGAAAAACATCTGGAAACTCACTGACGACCGGAACAGACTGAAGGGTAGGTATCTCCGCTGCAGTATCGTGCACACGAACCAAATGATAGATATAACCCTTCTGGATCATCTTCTTAGCCTTGAGGTATGAAATAAACTTACCCCTCGGCGATGCAGTAGACCCGAACCACTCTATAACTGGTTCCCCTGGAAACTGAAAACGGACTACCTTTTTCTGGCAGTCGACATTAGCATAACAGGAAGACAACCAGTCCATGCCCATAATGACGTCAAACTCAAGCATGTCTAACTCTATCAAATCAGCCTTAGTGCTACGATCATAAATGGTCACAGAACAATCTCTATAGATCTGTCTCGCTACAATAAAATCCCCAACTGGCGTAGCTACCTCAAATGGCTCTATAGGCTCAGACACTATCCCAATCTCACTAGCAACGAGCGGGGAAATATATGATAAGGTAGAGCCAGGGTCAATCAATGCATATACAGATCTGGAGAAAACCAGCAATGTACCTGTGACGACGTTTGGCGAAGCCTCCTGATCCTGGCGGCTGGCCAAAGCATATATGAGGTTCGAGGGACCGCTAGAACCTGAAGCGCCACTGCAGCCTCGACCGCGTCCTGCCGGTGCTGAAATACCTCGCCCTCCAGGGCGTGCAACTGATGGAGCAGAAGAAGAACCGGCGGCTGACCCTGTTTGCTGAGCAGCACTACCAGAACCGCTAGCCAAAGGACAGTCTCTCATAAAGTGGCCCTGACCACCACACGAAAAGCAAGCTCCAGTCGCTTGGTAACACTCCCCGGGATGAGACTTCCCGCAATGAGGACAACGGGGTCTAGGTGGTCTGGCCTGGCTGGGGCCCCTGGATACCTGCGAACCTGCCACTCTGGAGCTCTGACCGGCCCCAGACGGTCCTGTACTATCGAATCTCCGGCTGCCTGACTGAGTACTCCGGCCGGACGAAGGAAAATGCCTATCTGACTGCTGCTGCTGAGGCTGTCCGCCTCGAGAATCTCCAGAATAACCTGCGGACCTAGCCCTCTTGGGCGGCCTCCTATCTCGATCTCTGCCAGCAGGATCAGACCTGCAACGGTCCTCCATACCCATCGCATAGGCCTGAAGTCGGGCAATGTCCATGTCTGCCTGCAATGGCACTACCATACAGCTATCAACCAAATACCGGTCCAATCCCATAACATATCTGTGCATCCGATCGGACATATCTGCTACCACGGCCGGTGCATATCGGGCCAGAGAATCAAACTCAAGGTTATACTCGTGAACACTCCGACCCCTCTGCTGCAGACGTAAGAATCGATCAGCCCGTGCCCGCCGTAACTCTGGGGGCAAAATGTGGCGGGTGAATGCTGCCACAAACTGATCCCAAGTGGCTGGAGGGGCACCCTCTCCTCTAGACAGCTCCCAAGTCTCGTACCAGTGGGTAGCCACATCTCGAAGCCTGTGCGAAGCCAGCTCAACCGACTCAGTCTCTGAAGCCCTGACCAAGTCCAGTGAGCGTCGCATCCCCCGAATAAAGTCATGGGGGTCCTCGTCGGGCTTAGACCCGAAGAACTCTGGAGGGCCACATAACAAAAACTCCCGAACTCTCAGGCTGTCCCGCCTATCATCGTCATCTTCGTCCCTCCGCCCGCGTCTGCGAGCCTGTCCTGCCACCAATGTAGTCAGCAACTGTACAGCCTCTCTCAGGGTCCTATCCTCCGCCCCTGGCTGAGGAGCTGGAGCCTCAGGAGCGGGTACACGGACCTCTGGAGCTGCTGAAGGTCCTACTCCAGGCTGTACTAGTGGGGATGTAGAAGACCCCTCAGAATGAGGCACATCCTCCGGCAAATCATAAACACGAGCCCGGGTAGCTCGCTGTGCCTGGCTAGTCTCTCCCATCCCCGCTTTGCCCTTCTGGGCCGCCGTTGCCTTCTTCGGAGGCATCACTGCAAACACAAAGGCGAGTCAGATCAAAATCATCCTAATAGCACAGCTCTATCGCACGATCTAAGATTCCAAAGAAAGTAACATCCTAAATGCCCTGTAGCTTCCTGTTTATAGATGTGGTGCACAACACATCGATAAACAAGACTCTACGTGACACGGCCTGTAGACATTCCGAGGACAAACTGCTTTGATACCACTTTTGTCACGACCCAGCCCCGTGGGCCGCGATTGGCACCCTACCTGGGTACCCAGACCGAATCACACATTCATTTTCAAATCCAAACTTATTTCATAATTTTTCGAAATCATATCGAACATAATTTATATGAAAATATGTCTTAAGCGGTCGTGCCAAATCAAAATATCATATCAAATACAAACGAAGCGGCGGAGTAGACATAGCCGGCCAAAAGTGCAAACATAAGCATAAGGGCCATCATAACGAACGGACCGCTTTGAGACCAGAAAACAAAATCAGACAAACATACATAGGACCCTCGCCCCACATATATGACTACAGGCCTCTACAAACTCAAAACAAAGACATATGGCGAGACAGGGCCCCGCCGTACCCAAATAGTCAAACATACCGAATATATACAAAGCAAAAAGAGTCTGTACCAAAAGTGGGCTCCGGATCAAATAGGAGTACTCCGGAATAGCAAGAAGTGAAGCCTACTGCGGAGGATCACCGATATCTGCACCTGCGGGCATAAAATGCAGCCCCCGAAGAAAGGGGGTCAGTACGAAATATGTACTGAGTATGTAAAGCACGGGGTACAGAAATATGGATCAAATCCGATAGCAAATCAAATGTCAAAGTGGAGTACAAATGGGTAGGTCAAAATCTATATCGAATTCATATACGTATACATAATGCAAATGAAATCATGCAAACGCTTAGGAACGTGGTCGCCACTCCGACGCTGGCGCCACACACAGCATAACACCAGAAGGTTTCAAATCTCCGTACATCCCCGAACACAAGCATAATCATAGGTGAGCGTATCGCATCACGAGCTATATCACAGCATAACTCCAAACGGAACCCGGCCCTATGGCGTAGCCTCGGGAACCGTAACACAGCATACGGCCGAATTATTATAAGGCGCACGAATCAAAATCCGGCCTGGGAACCGGTGAACGAAGTCATAATAAGGCACGAGCGGAGTCGTGAGCAAACCAATGCAATTCGTACTTCAAAATAGTTTTCCAAAACGAAGTAAACCCATAAGTCATATCATAATGCAAAATAGTCGGATACTTAGCCGATATAAAGTTTCATTTATCAAAACTTTTCCAAAATAATATGTGTAGCTCAGAACGTAGCTTAACATATCGTAATTGTCGAAACATATCCCATAGACGGGAATTCCAACATCGAAAGTGCCATTCCAAACGTTATTCAAAAGGACAACCCAATAAGACAAATAGGGCGTCTCGGGGTTAGCGAGCCCACCTCGAGTCAAAGTGAGGTGGCGAACATATTTTTACGAACATTTATATGCCAGGGGTCATACATAATCATTTCTAGGTTACCCGACCACATTTCGATAGGTTTCGGACGAATGGTGGCATTCTAGCCAAAATAGAGCCCTTAGGCTTCAATTGAATTGAATGAATAGTAACTTTTCTGTGGATCGGGTTTCGAGGAACAAAAATGCTCCGGAAGGTCTCATATTCGTCTAACATACTAGGATATGCTAAATGAAGGAGTGGGAATCTTTACATACCTCACAGATGTCGTAAGCTCTCCCGAAAGTCCAGTCCCGTTTCGTCAAAAATCTGCAAATGGTCAAAGTTACCAATTGAGATTCTTAGGCTTAAAAATGCCATTAACTTCATTTTTGCCTACCGAAATTTCGGCAGCATTTCCCCTATAAATCTAACACCCCCGAGACTTAGCTCGGCTCAAAATACATCAACAACAACAGCCCACACATCAACAACAACACAAATCATAATCAAACCACTCTAGCTTCAAAGTTCTACCTTATTACCTAAGTTGGCAACTTTTCATTCAAACTTCCAAAACTCCAAATCTATATCCATATTATTGTATTCATTCACTCATTCAAGATTATTCAATCACATTCCAAATACATTCCAAGCCATATACGAAATTGCCCAAGATTCATTACTTTCCATAATTCTTTCAAAACATCAAAACTTACAACGAACGTTCTAACTTGCGTCGTTTCATTCCGAATTCATTAATATCAACCATAAATCATATTTAAAGTCTTTAGCATCAAAGATATACAATGATATACGCAAATATACCAAAGGTATATACTTTCCGATAACGTCCAAAATCATTTTCCAACGCCACTTTAATTCATCAATCAATTATTTACGACATAAATGTTATAACGACGCCACAAACCAACTAAACAAGATAAAATTCCCATGCCTTTGCACTACATATAACTCACGGCCAACACACCATATACACACACACACACGGCTTTCTATATACATCAAAGTTACGGGATTCCCGTCTATTCTCAATCCTTAACACATTCATAACAATTCTATAACATTAAAGGGGCAAAATTCTTACCTTTTCTTGAAAACCCGACTTGTTGTAAACGTGATTCTTCCGCCAAATAAATTATCTCACGTTGAAGAGCGTCTTGAGCACTTCACAACTATGTAGAGATTAGGATTTTTGGATCAATAACCAAGCTTGGAATTTTTTTTCTTTCTCTTTTCTTAGTCACGGCCGAGAGCCCTTTTTTTTGGGGTGTTCTTGAATTTTTTGATTGCTCTTAGATAATTCTAAGTGTAGAATCACATATATATCCATTTAGGGGTCATGTGCATAGCACATGACCCTTTAAAAGTGGGCTTGGGCCAATTGCTATGGCCGGCCCCCTTCAATTGTTGGGCTTCAACTTTGGGTCGTAATTTTCCTTGGCCTAATTAGTTAAAGTCTCGTTTTGTAATTCCCGAAACTAATTTCCAAAATTCCGGATTTACCCTCGGCCTTTCCCGATGTCTTAACATTAAAGATTCCATAACCAACATAGTCATATTCACCAAAATCAAAATATTTCCTTATAACACATAAATCGTAATTATTTCTCAATTTCCAATTATACGAAAACACGGGACATAACATTAGGCCTCAAAAAATTTTCTTTCTTTTTCTCCTTCAAACCCGAAATGCCTCTTTCTCTTCCTCTCAATTCTTTTTCTTGAAGCTTCTTTGGATAAACATGTATTATTACCTCTTTATATTAACTAGTCATGTGACTAATCACATGACTTATGGCCATGGATTTTGGGCCAATATGGCCGGTTGGGCCTCCAAGTTTGGGCCTCACTTCACTAAATTTTTGAGCCCAAAATTGTTGACTAATTATTGAAATTCATGGGATAAATTTCCAAAATTCCAATTTTGCCCTTGGCCTCCTTCCGTAATTCCACACCAACGTATTCATAACCTACACATTCATACCAAGAAATGTCCAATAGTGGCCTTATTCATCACAAGTCCATTTATTTTGAATCTTTCGAATAAGCGAAAATGTCGGATGTAACATCCTCCCCCCCTTTAAAACATTCGTCCTCGAATGTTAAATCGACCTTATGGGGCGTCATACTACTTCGGGAGGGTTCTCTTTATAGTCGTCCTTTACTGACTTTCCGACATGGCTTCTTTACCAACATCATGGGGTAATTTTTCACATCACTGATTCAAATGCCTTCATAATATACTTTCTCATACCCCACATAATCCTCGAACCATAAGCTATATTCTTGTAACAGACAAATGCTTTCCAGACGTCATAGTCCATATCATTTCTTGTGACACTGCTGAGTTCCCTACCACGCTATCATAGTCCCACTTCAAACCAGACACTTCATACCAAACAGATTCAGAACTAGGACCGGACGCGTAGAAGCATATCGGACGGATTCGTAATCGGAGTCAGACATACAGAGGTGTGTCAGACAGATTCGTAATAAGAGTTAATCGTACAGAGATATGTCAGACAGAAACGTATTCAGAATCAATCATACAGAGGTATGTCAACCAGAAACATATTCAGAATCAGACATACAAAGATTTACCAGGTTGGAAACATAATCGGGTTCAGAAGTACAGAGACGTAATAGGCAGAGCCTTAGCAGAATCGAAGTGCAGAAGTATAACGGATAGAATCTGAAGCCGAATCAGATCACTCTTAGTAAGGCTCCAGCGATATATGGAAAATTCCCTTATTGGTAACCTGGTAGCCAAGTTATCACACCAATCGTCTCGCGTGTCGCTTATCGACTTTTTCCAACCATCCATACTCATTTTCTTTTTCGGACCTCGTCATACCAGACTGAGTTATAATGGAATAGGGGTTTTTCTGGTCCTTGACAACATTTGTGTCCTCACCCCCGCTTCGCTTCATCTATTCGGTTTAGTAAAACCTTTCGTCTATCACAACGTTAGTTGCCGGGACTCGGCTCTTAACCCGCATGGGCACCAAACGAAAATCATACATACACACATACACACACATACACATACACACATACAGATATATTTACTAATATCTTACTGGCGAGCGTCTCTGACTGTTATTCGAATTCCCTCAATTTCCCGAGCGGTATCGCACCTTTCCTTTTTGCCCATTTAATCCGCGTCGGTCTGTGTGGCTTCTGTAAAGGCACTAATTACTCCACACATTCTCTTTTCCTTTAGATTACCCCGAATTTTCATTTATATCCATCATACCTACACTTGTGCAAAACTTTGCATTACTTCCCAGGGGGTCACCCATCCCAGAATTGCTCTGGCTTGAGCACGCTTAACTCCGAAACTTTCATGCGTTTTGACGTGTTAGGGCTAATATAATTTCGTCGATCGCCCCGCACGACCTTTGTCACGTAATTTTAGGGCAAATCGGGGTCTTAGCAAATTTTCGGAAATTTTTTTGTAGCGGGTCCCATCCCCGGCTAAATCGTACAATTACCATGTCGCCTTTTGAATCTCGGTATCTACCAAGTTAACATTTACCTTACTAATGCTAATACCCAGACATATAAGATCACGTAATGCAGCAAAATACAGACTTATCCATACATATATCTCTCAAAAAGAATCGCTGGCGTACCTGGGCGTGCGCTCGGAGACGCTCCTGGGTCCTGCCGGCCGGTCAAAGCAAACACGCGGTTCGAAGGACCGCTGTAACCAGAAGCTGCGCCACGACCTGCTGGCGCTGGTGCTGGTGCTCCTCGCCCTGTGGGGCGTATAGCTGTCGAAGGGGAAGATGAGCCTGCAACGGACCCAGCAGGCTGAACTAAACCTGAACCTGAACTGCCCTTAAGCGGGCACTCTCTGACTCGATGGTCTGGGCTCCCACAAAAATAACAAGCGCCCGTAGCGCGATAACACTCCCCCGGGTGGGGTCTCCCACAGTAGGAACATGGGGGTATGGGTGGCCTCGACTGACCGGGACCTCTGCTCACCTGTGGGCCTGGGACTCTGGAGCTCTGTCCCAAAAACTGTGGGGGTGCACTGTAGGCTGGCTGGGACGAATACCTGTTACCCTGCCGCTGGGAAGGCTCGCTCTGAAATCCCTCTGAATATCCAGCCGATCTGGCTCTCTTAGGTCGGCCCCTATCGTAACCCCTATCAGGCCGACGCTCCCTACGTCGGTCCTCCATGCCCTGGGCGTATGCCTGTACCCGGGCTACATGCATCCCTGGCTGAAAAGCCATGGCCAAGCAACTGTCAATCAGATAAGAGTCTAGTCCCATCACATACCTGTGCACCCTGTCGGCCATCTCGGCTACTATGGCGGGCGCATACCTAGCCAGTGAGTCAAACTCTAGGCTGTACTCGCGAACACTTCTACCATTCTGTCTCAGGTTCAAGAACCGATCAACCCTAGCTCTCCGTAGCTCTGGTGGTAGAAAATGGTCAAGAAAGGCCTTAGTAAACTCGGCCCATACCGCTGGGGGAGAATCGTCACCCCTGGAGAGCTGCCAAGACTCATACCAATTTGCCGCCACCTCATATAATCGATACGAAGCCAACTCCACAGACTCAGTCGGCGAAGCCTTAATCAATCGTAGTGTGCTCTCCATCTTTCTAATGAACTCCTGGGGGTCCTCCTCAGGTTTTGTCCCGGAGAATTCTGGAGGATTACATGTCAAAAACTCACGAGCCCTGGAGCTCTCATACCTGTCCGCACGACCACCCCCAAATCCATGCCTGCGAACCTGCTCCGTCATCAATGTGGTCAATAACTGAACCGCATCCCGCATGACCCTACCCTTCGCCCCTGCCTGTGGGGCTGGAGGCTCGGGCACTGGAACCTCAGGAGCTTGCGGTGGAGCCGTCTCCTGATAAGCAGCTCCTGCTGCTCTGACATCCTCCGGCAAGGGGGGTGTAACAGATCCAGACGATAGGGGCACATCCTCTAGTGCAGGCTGCACACTGGCCCTGGTAACCCTCGGGGCCCGGCTGGTCTCTCCTGCCTCAATCCTTGCCTTGCCCTTCTAGGCAGCCGTTGCCTTCTTCGGAGGCATCACTGAAACATAGCATATCGTTAGGAGGGGATCATCCTAATCACACAGCTTTATCGCACGATCTAAGAATCCAAAGAAGGGTAACATCCTAAATGCCCTGTAGCTTCCTGTTTATAGGTGTGGTGCACAACACATCGATAAACAAGACTCTACTAGACACGGCCTGTAGACATTCCGAGGACTAACCGCTCTAATACCACTTTTGTCACGACCCAAACCCCGTGGGCCGCGACTGGTACCCTAACTGGGTACCCATACGTACCTACCCGATCGAATTCGAATCATACAGATTTTTTTAAAAAAACAGAAGTTACAAAAGTAGGTCGATACAAATACGGCACGCGCGCAAACATATATATATATATATACCTGAACATACAGACATTTACAGATAAGCCGATAAGGCTAACATACAGACGAAACCCGTAACCCACACATCTATCTACAGGCCTCTACAGACATACAGAATCATATGACGGGACAGGGCCCCGCCGTACCCAGAATTTTCCATACGTACAGAACATACGGAAAACAGAAGATATGTACCAAAAGTATATGCTCCGGATCAAAGGAGCTCTTCAAAATAGCTGCGTCAGGAACCTATGCTGGCGCGTCTGTACCTGCGGGCATGTAGCGCAGCCCCCGAAGAACGGGGGTCAGTACGAAAAATGTACCGAGTATGTAAAGCAGAAATATAACAGATATAAGCATAGTCCGAACCGGAGTCATAGAAATATAACGGACAGAACCATAAATCAGACTGACGGACAGAGTCATGACCCAGACAGACATACAGAATCGTGTTCCATACAAATAAACAGAATTATGGTTCGGAAAGACAGACGGAATCATAATACGGACAGACGAGCAGAATCAGAATCCATACGGACATACAGACATAGTCGTAATTCAGACGGACAGACAGAAGTATGTCGGACAGAATTATGCATGCAGAGTAGTACAGAGTCATACAGAATCATACAGAGGCATGTGCTTATATAAATACAGATGGCACACGCATACATTCATACAGATCCCGGCCCTGTCTGGGGGTGCGGTAACAGAACCCGACCCTCTTAGTACGGGACGCGATGGACAGACAGAATCAGATCAGATCATATGCCATCCTGGCCGCCATCCCCATACACAAATCATAATGTCATACAGACATACAGATCCCGGCCCGTACGCCGAGGGACGCGGTGAACAATGCAGAGAAATATGCACGATAACAGAACCTGGCCCGGGTCGCAGTGAAAGAATGCATTGAGACAGACACGAACCGATAAATGAGAAACTACTTACGTACGGACTCAACATACAGACTCGATCAACCTGAAGGGTGCAAAATGGCGAGTCAAAATCAGAATATCCAGATAGTATGCATAATACGCACCTATATCCTAGTTGGGAAGGCACGACACATTATTATCAGAATCGGATTCTCAGATGTTCAGAAATCATTTTGTATAAATTACACAAAAATATCCATATCATACACAAAATAATAGTCCAGAAGTTTTTAGGGAAAATCGGACCAAAACGGAAGTATTTAAAATTTTACAGAAAGTATCGGGCCTTGTGGGCCCGCCTCGGACCAACTCGAGGCTACATACGTAGATTATTGATAATAGACCTTATGAGGTCATCCATAGTCGTTTGGAAGTGTTCCGACTCCGTTTGGGGAAGTTTTGTACAAAAATTCACTTTAAAGGCAATTTGTAAGAAAATAGCTTCAATTGAATTGAAGGAATTGGAGCGGTTTTCCGTCTCGAATTCCGGGGAACGGAGTCGTACTTAAGGCTCGCGGCCGAGCCTACCACATCCAGAACATGCCTAGGAACATAGGGGAATGCTTCACATACCTCGATGGCGCCTTATGCTCGCTTGGCGTCAATCCAAATTTCGTCCAAAATCTGGAAATGGTCAAGTTTACCATTTGTTAGTTTCATTCTTTCCATATTCCAATTTTACACATACTTGCCTACCGAAATTTCGGCAGCATTTCCTCTGTATATACGACATCCCCGAGACTTAGCTCGGCTCAATTCATCAACACAACAACCCAGGAATGACATCAAAACATCAATGGACATTAAACATACACTAAGGCATCATTAGCCATCTTTCGACATAACGAAACATTTTTTCGTTTCAAACTTGCATTTCCAAACCAAACTTATTATTTTCATATTCATTATCCATCAAAGTCATTACGACATACATCGGAGGCATCCATACCATTTTCACATAATATTCATAAGATCCACAACATTCAAACTTTCCATTAAGTCACTACTTTTCCAATCTTTTCCTAACTTTCAACATACAAGTTCATTATACATTTCCATCCTCCAAATTCATCAACAATAATCATAATTTGCCTCTTGACACATTCATTTCCATTTTTACATAATTCATAACAAGGTTGCATACTTTCCTACAACAACGTGATAACCGTTTTCCAAAACAATAAAGATTGTTATCTTTCCATTCACTTCACCACAACATACTTAACATACAAACAAGATCAAATTCATACTCCATCAACACATAACAATACCACACGGCCACCTCCTACATTCTTCAATTTTCACTAATTCATTCCACTTCCATTTCTAATAAAATTTCCACCATACTACAACTAAATTACAACATGAATTCAAATCATCCAAGACATGTAATACATGTACATGTATTCGGCCAACATGCATATTTTTCCACACACAAAATTTCCATGTTTTTCATTCATTCACACATACTACAACATACATATACCATTTATAACATAACAAAAGCATTAAATCCTCACCTTTCTTCAAGTTCTTCACTTGGAGGATAGAATTGCTTTCTTGCCACAATACTTATACCAACTTGTAAAGGGCTTTGCACTTGGTAATATTCCCACAAGAACTTGATTTTTAAACCAAAGATTAGGCCTCAAAAATTTTTCTTTCTTTTTCTTTCTTTTTCTCCTTCAAACCCGAAATGCCTCTTTCTCTTCCTCTCAATTCTTTTTCTTGAAGCTTCTTTGGATAAACATGTATTATTACCTCTTTATATTAACTAGTCATGTGACTAATCACATGACTTATGGCCATGGATTTTGGGCCAATATGGCCGGTTGGGCCTCCAAGTTTGGGCCTCACTTCACTAAATTTTTGAGCCCAAAATTGTTGACTAATTATTGAAATTCATGGGACAAATTTCCAAAATTCCAATTTTGCCCTTGGCCTCCTTCCGTAATTCCACACCAACGTATTCATAACCTACACATTCATACCAAGAAATGTCCAATAGTGGCCTTATTCATCACAAGTCCATTTATCTTGAATCTTTCGAATAAGCGAAAATGTCGGATGTAACACTCAGAAACAAGTTTCGGGTCAATCCGATTTAGTATAAGAAAGTTATGAGCGTTTGAAGTACAGAACCTTCTATGAACGTTTCAGAAGCTATTTTTTAAAAAATTAAAGCAATAACCATATCAAGTACCTTTCGAACATGAAATCATTCTTATCATGGTCATCATGGAAATATTCTCATCCTCGACATCATCAATGTAGTTGTAAAACATATCCGTCGTTATTGTCATAAAAGCTTACAATACCATAAACCTTTGTTTTGGAAAAATACAGACATTTTTGGTAAACATTGACGGGTTATTAGGAAGACAATCATGCCTTGGAATCATAAACATCTAACTTTTGAAAAACAAGTAAGATATGGAAACAATTATTAAATCATACCATCGGGATCATGCCTTTGAAAGAAAGGGACAAGCCTTAACATACCTGTTCCACGTCCTTTGAGCTACGCTTAATTGTCCAAGCTCGCTATCGCTAGCCTACATTCAAGAAGATTGACGCAATCATTAGATTCATCACCATATACTTGTCTTAATCTTTCAAATAAATTCACTTATGATCTGCAAAAATTTCGGCAGCATCTCCCCTGTAAATACACCATCCCCGAGAATCTAACTCGGCCCAAATCCTCAATCAACAATCCGAGAATTCAACTCGGCCAAACTATCAACAACAATATCGTCAATCATACCAACAACATCAACAATCAATTCAAGACGCATTCTAACATTAACAACCTTTGTCATACAATTCAACGACATTTCATTTTTTTTTTCAATTCAATTCACATAACATTCAAAACGACTCAATCAATACACTACTTCACCCGACACGTTCCAAATTCAACAAGAACAATAACAACTTTTTTCCTTCTTTCAAATTCAATCACCACAACTCAACTTACAATCTTCCAAACAAATGTCTCACTTCCAAGTTCACGAATTATATTTTCAACCTACACATTAGTAATATCATTCCTACAAATATAAGAAACTATACTAATGTCACACTAACTTCTTCAACAATCCCACAATGATTCCAACTTCATTTCAAGCCATCAAACTTTCATTTTACATCACATAATCCATAACAACAACTAAAATACTACGTAAAATCATCTCAACATACCCAACTA
Organism: Lycium barbarum; assembly: GCF_019175385.1. Lineage (NCBI taxonomy): Eukaryota > Viridiplantae > Streptophyta > Magnoliopsida > Solanales > Solanaceae > Lycium > Lycium barbarum. Next base: position 32,192,310 of record NC_083339.1, on the reverse strand, counting down.
GGGCAGCCCCTATACGGCCACCACCACACACCCACATATTTCATGAATTTCATCCAATTCCACATACTACAGCAATCAAATTACTAAATAAAATCAATTCATCATATCTTACACCACACCACCTCTATTCGGCTACAACAAAGACACACATAATTCATGAGTTTCATCCATTTCTTCATATTACAACATGCACAAATCATCCATAACACATGAAAGAGAAGGTCAACCTTACCTTTATACTTGGACTCCTTCATTCGGCTAGGCTTGTGAGTTGCCTAAAGGGATGCTTTGCTTGTTCCAACAACTACTCCATGTTAATAAGGGCCTTCAACTTGGTTGGAATACTACAAGAAGAATATTTTTCTTGATCAATTCTTCATGGCCCTAGGCTCGGCTAGCCATGGCCGAATGGTGCCTTATTTTTTTTCTTGAAGTTTCTTGAATGCTTGTGGGAGAGAATTGTGTCTTGCTATGCAAGACTTGTCCATATATATAATTACTCCCAACAAATAGAAGAGTGGACACATGTCCCTTCTCTATTTTTCTTGAAGTTTCTTAAAAATAATCAAATATGCCAACTTGTCTTGCTAAGTAAGCTTAGTCCATGTATATTTATAATTAGCCCCCATTTAATAAAATATGGCATGTGCCACACGGCCAACATGGCCCCTCCAAGAACCTTCTCGAATATTTTGTGAATTTCCCTTTTTGCCTTTAGCCTCTCTCAATATTTCCATACGAATAATGTTCATAAATAATATTCATAACCAACTTGTACATTAAAATAATTTTGGAAGATGTTCATTCCCTTAACTTACCACGACTACCTTGAAATATCCGAACGTACAAAGTACGGGCTATAACAATTTTCCCTTATTCTCCATAACCTTCTTACATTCTGGAAATTATGAGTCTATGTTCATGAAGAGCCTCATATGAGATAAAGATAAGAGATATGTTATGAGTATGATAATAATGATGATGAGCTTAAGTCTAAAGATTCGAAAGTTCATGATATGATGCTTCTACAAGCTAATGATCCTAATTATAATTAATTGACGTCGTTCTTTGTGCTACACTCACCTTATATGCTAATTCCTTCAAGGTGAGGCAGAATGCTTATGAAATTCCATAATGGAATCAAGGATTCATGACCTTATGTCACCCCGATAAAGTATAAATATCTTTGAGTTCCTATGCATGCATTATGATGAGTACATGATGATGATATTACACCTTGCCTATATGGCCGGGCAGACACCGCTAAGGTGGGCAGTGTATACACCATGTCTAGATGGCATGGGCAGACACCACTAGTGGGCGGCATGAGATGGTTACTCCGGACGCGGGAGGCCTCGACGCGGGCTAATGATTATTACACCGTACCTATATGGTCGGGCAGCTTATATATGTATATGCATAGATGACGTATTGATGTTTATGAAGTAAGTTAGCATGCATTATTTCCTTCTTAAGTGACAGTCAGTTACAGGTTGTTCTCTATTTAATGCCTCCTTATTTATTGATATGTCGTTATTGCTTATGCCTTACATACTCAGTACAATGTTCGTACTGACGTCCTTTTCTTTGGACGCTGTGTTCATGCCCACAGGTAGACAGGGAGGCGACCCAGATTCATAGGAGTTGACCCGCAGATTTACGAGAGCACTCCATTATTCCGGAAGTGCTATTTTATTTATTATTTTGTGTACATATTTGGGCACAGCAGGGTCCTGTCCCATCCTTATGTCTAGCACTCTAGTAGAGGCTTGTAGATACGTATGTGTGGGTGATATGGTCTCATGATTTCCCTCATTGTATGTATATATACTATTTTGATAGCCAAAAGGCTTATGTTTATAAAGGCAGATAGGCATGAAATTGAAAAAAAAAATAATGGTCTTCCTTATGATTAGATATGTGAGGGCAATAAATGTATGCAGGATAAGTTTGGTGAGTATTAGAATGAGTGGTACTCGGTAGTTAGCTCCGGGTACTCGTCATGGGCCCTCGTCGAGTCGTGACAAAAGTGGTATCAGAGCAGTTCAGTCCTAGGAAGTGTCTACGAACCGTGTCTAGTAGAGTCTTGTTTATGGTGTGTTGCGCGCTACATCTATAAACAGGAGGCCAAAAGGCATTTAGGAAAAATGACCGTTCTTCTTCTTATGAAATCGTGCGATAGAGCCATGTTATAGGATTATCTCCTCCCTAATTGTGCGTTATGATTTCAGTGATGCCACAAAAGAGAAAAGCTACAGCCGCCCAGAAGGGCAAGACTACGATGGAAAGGCGGGTAGAAAGGGAGCTGCCAACGGAAATAGAAGAGGGTGGATCACATAATGAGGCTCCATATAATACCTCTCCCAATCCGCCTGTTCTAGAAGAGCAAGAGGGGGCTTCAGTTCCAGCTCCTATGCCTCTAGTCCCTCCACCGGCTGCTACGGTTCAATAAATGACCGATCCTATTCATCTATTGACACAGTTAATTGCCGCTCAGGCACGGTGGCAGAGTGCAGGATCAAGTGATAGGGAGACTAGCACTTGAGCCTGAGATTTCATGAGTTTAAACCCTCCAGAGTTTTTCGGGTCAAAGCCGGATGAAGACCCGCAAGATTTATTAATGAGATGTTGAGAACGTTGAAAATTATTCATGCCTACGAAATCAAATCTGTGGAGTTGGCATCTTATAGACTTCGGGATATGGCGGTTCTTTTGTATAATAATTGGATATCTTCAAGAAAAGAAAATGCACCTCTCCCGGTTTGGCAAGAATTTATCGATGCCTTCATCCGCCACTGTTTGCCACCCGAGGTTCGTTGGGCAAGAGCGGATAAATTCTTAAATTTGAAGCAATGAAATATGAGTGCTCGGGAGTATAGCATTCACTTTAACTCATTGGCTAGATATGCTCCGACCATGGTGGCCGATATGGGAGATAGAGTGCATAGGTTCGTGAGAGGCCTAGGGCCACATTTGTTCAAGGATTGCTTGATAGCTTCATTACAGGAGGGGATGGATATTTCTCATATTTAGGCCCACACCCATAATTTAGAAGAGCAGCAACATCCACAAAGGGGTGAGCGCGATATTGATAGAGGGCAGAGGGGGATCGAGGTAGTCACATTCCAGATATTCAGGCCGGTCAGCGACTAGTGCACCTCCTCAGTTTGCAGGAAGGAGATTTGATCGCTCCATTCATTCAGGACAGGGTCAGAGTTCGAGAGCCTCAGGTTCTCAGTTTGGGGGTTATTTTAGCCTGTGGAGACCACCAGTACAGCTATGTAGCAAGTGCGGTAAGTTGCATTTTGGTCAGTGTCACCGAGGTTCTGATGCTTGTTATGCCTGTGGCCAGGTTGGGCATATGATGTAAGATTACCCCACGATGAGTGGTAGAGTTGGGGTTCATCCCACAGGATTAGTGGCTAGTTCTTCTTCTGTGTGCCCGATAGGGCAGACTCCCCAGATCCCAGTAGGTCGAGGTAGAGGCAGAGAGGGAGCATCCAGTTCAGGTTGCACCCAGCCCCGTATCTATGCTTTGGCCAGACGCCAGGATCTCGAGTCCTCCCCGGATGTGGTTACAAGTATATTGACTATATTCTCGCATGATGTTTATGCGTTGATTGATCCGGGTTCTACATTGTCCTATATTACTCCTTACATTACTGACTGTATTGGGGTGAAACCCGAGTCAATTAAACCTTTTGAGGTATCTACCCCGGTTGGTGATACCACTTTTGTCACGACCCAAACCCATGGGCCATGACTAGTGCCCGAGCTGGACACTCATATACATACCTATTAGATATAGCCAAATTGAAACTACGAACAATATGGAAACTTGCAAAAGAATTACGAAGGTTCATAACGTCATCATATATATATGTCCAGATAACTGTCTCCGGAGGAATCACAACTGATCAAATCATAAAATGATACGCAAGCCGACAAGGCTGACACTACATATCAATATCATGCGCAAGCCGACAAGGCTGCCACTACATACGAACATATCCATAGCACATCGTATAGACACAGCTGAACAAACTTATACACAACCCACACATGTGTCTACAGACCTCTAAGAGTATCGATAGCAAAATATGACGGGACAGGGCCCCGCCGTACCCCTGGATAAACTTATACGTATACATCATAAGATCTGTGCCAAAATTCTAGGCTCCGGAACAATGGAGCTCTCCAAGACAGCTGAGTAGGAGTCCTATGCTGAAGGGTCACCAAACCGACTATCTGTACCTGCAGGCATGAAACGCAGCCCCCCGAAGAAAGGGGGTCAGTACGGAATATGTACTGAGTATATAAAGTATAAAATATAGTAAAGGGAATCATACTGAAATAGGGAGTACAGGAGACAAGTATAACATCCAGAATACCAAAACACTTTCCTTTTGAAACATAAATCATGCATGTCAATATCATATATCATACCTGGCCCATTATAGGACTCGGTGAATAAGGTCGCCACATACCATCCTTGGAGCCATAAATACATCATAACACCATCATAACACCATCATATATTTTCCATGATGGCCTAGGCCCAAGTCCATGGAAAATTTTCCATGTGACAAATTAACTACAAAGGATTATTATATATGGATCATCATCCATTAGAACTTTCAAGATACACAAAGGAAAAACAAAATAAAAGAGGAGCAAAAAAATAAAGAAGGTCATGGCCAAGGAGAAAAAGGAGGGAAAAATTTGGAGCCTTAATCTTTGGTTCAAAATTCCTTTCATTTTGAATTCTTGCTAAGTGCAAGACTCTCTACAACATAGTATAATTATTTTGGCAAGAAAGTCACTTTAGTGGCAAGTGGAAGTTGAAGAGAAAAGGTAAGAATTTTATGTCTTTATTATGTTATGAAAGATATATACATGTTGTTGTATGTGGAAGTGAGTGAAAAGTATGAAACTTGTGTGTTGTGTGTGTGAATGGGTGTGGCCGAAAATGGGGTTATTGTAGAGGAAAAATTAAAATTTTATTTATTATGTTAATTGTGTTGTAGTGGTCTTGTGGAGTAAGTGGGAGAATGCTAGCCAAAATTGCATGAATAATTTGGTGTAAAATGATTGTAGGAAAAGTAGTGAAGTTATGGGAAATTTGCATAATTATGGAAATGAAGTTGTTAAGGTGCAATTGTGACGATTGTTGATGAAATTAGAAGATGGAAACATGTTATGAATTAGTATGTTAAAGATTAGAAGTTTTGGATGAATTATGGCTTTGGTGGAAAGTTTGTATATTTTGTATATCTTGTGAATATATTGTAGAAATGATATGAAATGTTTCCGAATTATATTGTAGTGATCTTGATTAGTATTGAATATGAGCATGTTGGTATTGATTTGAAAATGCGAAGTTGGAATGAAAGCTAATGCATTATGTTGGAAAGAAGTCTAATTGTGACATATTGTGATTTGTAGTGATTGTTGTTGTTGTTGGTGTTGTTGTTGAATTATTTTGGCCGAGTTGAATTCTCGAGGTGTCGTATTTATAGGGGAGGTCCTGCCGAAATTTCGGTAGACAAGTACTAATTCAAGATTGGATGCCAAAAGCCTTATAGTAACATTTGGTATATGTGACCATTTGTAGGTTTCGGACGAAACGGGATTTGAGGTTTGGCGAGCGTAAAAGGGCAAGAAAGGTATGTAAAGCTCCACCTTTCCTTCTCTTGGCATGTCCTAGATGTATTAGGTTTGAATTTGGACCTCGGGGACTACTCTACTCTTCGGAACCTGCGTCTAAACTTGTCCTTGTTCCATTCAGTAGAATTGAACTAATTCTGTTGCAAATGGTTAGAAAAGTTGTCTAAATACCTAGAACTTGTGTAAATAAAATCCGATTACCTTAAAACCCTCATAAGCGACTCCATAAAGTTTATTACACATAATTTGTGCCCGCCACCTCGGTTGACCCGAGGCGGGCCCACTATTTCCGAATCCACTTCTATTGTGCTATTGAATTGTTTCCGAACGATATCTAAAGCAAACGCTTGGCTGCTCTTCTAATTCCTAAACGACAACTGTTTGAAATATTCCATTAAGTCCTATGAAATGTTTTGATATGTACCACGAATCCGGAAGTTCTGTTCTGACATAATCCAGCGTGACATCCGAAAGGTATGTACTACGATTATCGTCTGACGTCTTTCTAATGATCTGTTGTTTGGGTTCTTCGATTGAGTCTATGTAAATGTTTTTATACTTTACCCTGAATTTGGTTTCTCACTACTCTGCTCGTGGATGCCTCAATGCTTCTTTCACTGAACCCGGGCCAGGATTTGTTAGCAAGTGTATTCCACTGCATTGTTCGCCGTGCCTCGATGTGAGGGGGCAGGTATGACATGTACATGGGTCCGGAGTATGATGTGCCATGTACATCTATGTTCTGATGTTGGTGATATGATATGATATGGCCATCTGATTTGTTATGATATGTTACGGAGCTGTTCCCTACTCTGAAATATGATGTGTTGTGGTGCCAGTGATGGGGTGGCGCCACGTTCTGTTCACCGAGTCCCGTTGTTACACCCCGGAAAATTTTGCGTTACCAAAGCTGTAGATGGCCTAGTATGGGCCAAATGAAGAGTAAAGTTACGCCAGGATCAATGAGGTTAAGCTTCCGAGGCTTTGGAAGAGAGTTAGGCAAGGTCTGATACAAAATTCTGGTCTAAATGGAAGAAATGATATGTTCTAGTATATTAATAATTTTGAAGTAAAACAAAATTTTAAAGTGAATTTCGGGAAGTCTAGTTTCCAACACAACAAACCGCTCCTCAATCGGACATCGGGGTAAGGAGATATGGACATTACAAGTTGGATGGGCGAGCCAGGAAAATGGTCTGCGTGAACGCGCCAGCAAGTGGCGCGAACGCGCAGAAGGCCAAAGGGCCAATACAGCGCGAACGCGCAGAAGGCCAAAGGGCCAATACAGCGCGAACGCGCTGAACAAAAATTTGAAAATCAAGTTCGGAATGAAGGTTGTGTTATAATAAGGTAATAATAGCATATATATGACATTTGGAGACCATATGGTGTAAATTAGTTCATATGTTAATTGACGAAAAGCCCTCGTGGCTGCAGGCTAAGTGGGGCCCACATGTAGGAGTTTTAAAAAAAGGACATATGAAGATTCATACGCGTAGCATATGGAAAGTTGAGCAAGTCATAAAAAGGACCCATAAGCCAAAAATGGGCATAAGCCATCCAAAAGGACAATTTAAGGAAACATTTTCGGATGATCTGACTTCTAGGGGCAAAAACGGCATTATAAGTTTGGAATTTGGAAAACCCCCAGAAATAAAAGGTGGACATAATTGAATTAGCTTTCCAACCATAGGTCGTGGGCCCTCATACGATATCGGGATTAAGAGTTATGACCGTTTTACCGAACGAAGGTCCAGGCCGAAAAACAGTGCCAGCGCGAACGCCCCAGAAGGCAGCGCGAACGGGCTGAACACTTTTCCAGCTGCTTCTGGCAGCTTCCAAAACAATTATAAAGAGGGGGAGACCCCCTCATTTTCAGCCAAAACCCACGAAAAACACCCCAAAAATCCCAGAAAATTTCCCAACTTTCCACCACCAAATTTTAGCCCAAACCAGGTATAATTTCCAAATTTCAGTCCGGATAGCGTATAGTTTTCATTGCAGAATCGTATGGCAGTGCGTTGTGGAATAAAACTAAGGTGAAAAAGGGAAGATACAACAATATTATAAGGAGAAAGGTATGAATCTCTTCCTATTTGTGTTAATACTAGTTTATTTACGAAGAAGGCGCGATTAAATAATTGTATACTGAGTTAATTACTTATAAAAGTTGGAAAACAGTGTGTGGGCTGTTTTATGGAATATGTTGATATGGAAAAGGATATTATTGATGTTGGTAGTGTTGTTGTTTTGTTGGCTGCTGAATTAAAAGTTCGGGCTAGGCATATAAACATGGGAGATGCTGCCCAAATTTCTGTAGAAAGGTGTTAACTTAAGATTCAATTCCTAAGGGCTTATAATTAATACTTGGTAATTGTGACCATTTGTAGATTTTGGAGAGTTTGGGATTTGAATTTGGAGTAGCGTAAGAAGCGGAAAAGTTATGTAAGGCTTTACTTCTCCTTCTTTTGGCATGTCTTAGACCTATTAGGCTTGGATACGGGCCTCGGGGGCGATTCTATTCCTAGAAATCCGAGTTTGAATTCGACCCCTCTTTATTCAATAGAACTGAATTAAGTTTTGTATGCCTTGTTGAAACAAGTGTGTAAACCTCTATAACTTGCCCAAATGGAACCAAATGACACTAAGACTTCCATAAGTGACTCCATAAAGCTTAATGTACGTGATTTGTGTACGCCACCTCGACTTGACCCGAGGTGGGCCCACAATCCTCGAGACTTATTTGTGTTGTTCTAGTTGACTCATTTCCATACAATAATTAAGGAAAACGTTTGGTTACTATGCCTAGTTGCTGTGATTCACATATATCCTCTGAAATAAGTATCTAGAAACTCTGATACGAATATTCTGAGTTGAACATCCAGATACAGATAATCCGTTAGGAGTATCCTTTAAACCCTTCGATGTCTCGCTTTACAGGTAATAGTATGTCCGATCATTTCATCGAACCTTGTAAACGTTTCATGATTAAGTAACGAGACGAGTAAGAAAATTGTGTTTCTAAAAGAATTTGGTAAGTCTTAATGTCCTTAACCTTCATGGAAAATGTTCTAAAAGGAGTCTGTAAGTATGATAGCACGTTTGAAGATATGATATGATATGATAAGATATGATATGAGATGATATGACGGTATGTATATAATATGTATGGATCGGGCTGCACGTTCCGCAGCAATACGTTATTTTACTTATGGATCGGGCTGAACGTTCCTCGGCAGTGTACGTGGTATTATGGATCGGGCCGTACGTTCCACGGCAGTAAATGTTATATTATGGATCGGGCCGTACGTTCCACGGCAGTATATAATATGTATATATATATGGATTGGTTGTATAAATATGTATATGGAGACATATATGTGGGTCGTGGGTCGCTGTTGTCCGGTTACGTATGCGGTTTGCTCCGACAGCTTCAACGGCTTGTATGTATTTATGCTTTGGTCTGATGTGTATGATATATGCGACTGTTTCGGAAAAAAAACTGTGTTAATTGTTATAGGTTAAATAAGAATGAGATATGACTATGTTGATTGGTAAACAGGTAAGTACGGGTGCCCAGCTCGGGCACCAGTCACGGCCCACGGGGTTGGGTCGTGACACCCGTATTGGGGCCGGATTTGATATATGATTCTGCATACACTATTTATGTTTTGTAAGTATGAATTTTGATATTCTAGACTTTGCACTCATTTTCTGTACTTTCTGTTCCGGTTATGATTTTGTTTACTGTACTTCATGCTTTACATACTCAGTACATATTTCGTACTGACCCCCTTTCTTCGGGGGCTGCGTTTTCATGCCGCGCAGGTACAGATACCCACTTCAGAGATCCGCCCGCTTAGGATATCTGCTCTGCTGTTTTGGAGTGCTCCTTTGTCCGGAGCCATATTTTGGTATAGACTTTTCTATCACATATGTATATGTTTATTCAGGGGTATGACGGGGCCTTGTCCAGTCTTATGTTTCTATTAGTATTGTTTGTAGAGGTCTGTAGACACATACGTGGGTTGTGTATATATGTTCTAAGAATATGTATTTTATGACGGCCTTATCGGCTTTCGTGCGCTATATCTGCTTATGTATGATAGCTTGCAACTCCGTTTGGATTTTATATATGCGTATCTAATTTATATATTGGTTTGGGGTTATTGGGTACGTAAGGTGTCCTGCTCGGACAACAGTCGCGGCCTACGGGGTTGGGTCGTGACAGAAGTGGTATCAGAGCGGTCCGTCCTCGGAGTGTCTACAGACCGTGTCTAGTAGAGTCTTGTTTATCGGTGTGTTGTGCACCACGCCTATAAACAGGGGGCTACAGGGCATTTAGGATGTTACCCTTCTTTCTTATCCTAGATCGTGCGATAGAGCTGTGCTATTAGGGTGACCTCTTTCTGACCAATTGTTATGTTTACAGTGATGCCTCCGAAGAAGGCGACGGCTGCCCAGAAGGGCAAAGCGGTGGCAGAGGCAGGAGAGACTAGCCAGGCCCGGAGAGTTACCAGGGCCCGTACTCAGCTTGAGCCGGAGGTTGTGCCCCCGACAGCCAGTTCTGCTACGCCGCCAGTATCAGATGGGATTAGAGTAGCACCAGTTACAGATCAGAGGGCGGCCCCACCGCCAGCCCCCAGAGCTCCGGTACCCGAGCCTCCAGCTCCACAGCCAGGAGCTGAGGATCGGGATATGAGAGATGCGGTCCAGTTGTTGACCAGACTGATGGCGTAGCAGGTTCATAGGCATGGATTTGGGGGTGATCGTGCAGACCGATATGAGAGTTCGAGGGCCCGTGAGTTCTTGACAAGTAATCCTCCAGAGTTCTTCGGGACGAAGCCCGAGGAGGATCAGCAGGAGTTCATCAGAAAAATGCAGCGTACGCTACAGTTGATTAAGGCTTCTGCGACCGAGTCTGTTGAGTTGGCCTCATATCGGTTATACGATGTAGCAGCTAACTGGTATGATTCCTGGGAGTTGTCCAGGGGTGACGGTGCTACCCCAGCAGTATGGGACGAGTTTACTGAGGCCTTTCTTGGCCATTTTCTGCCTCCGGAGCTACGGCGGGCTAGGGCCGACAAATTTTTGCTATTGAGACAGAATGGTAGGAGTGTCCGGGAGTATAGCCTGGAGTTTGACTCATTGGCTAGGTATACACCTGCTGTGGTAGCTACTATGACTGATAGGATGCACCGGTATATAATGGGGCTGGATGATTATTTGATCGATAGTTGTTAAGTGATGGCCGCTCAGTCCGGGATGGATATTGCCCGTACACAGGCGCACGCCCAGGGCATGGAGGACCGGCATAAAAGGCGTCAGCCCGATAGGAGTCAGGATGAGAGCCGGCCCAAGAGGGCCAGATCGACTCGGTATTTTGGAGAGTTTCGGAGTATGCAGCCTCAGCAGTAGCAGCAGTTCAGCAGACATCCTTCCCAGTCGGCACCGAGTACACCTCTACAGTTTTCAGGCAGGAGGTTTGATAGCCTAGGGCATTCAGGGATAGGCCGGAGCTCTAGGATTTCGGGCTCACGGACGGACAGAGGTTCTGGCTAGTCGAGGCCACCTATTCCTCAATGTTCTTATTGCGGGAGGCACCACCCTGGAGAGTGCTATCGTGCTACAGGTGCCTGCTTTGCGTGCGGCCGTCAAGGCCACGCTGTGAGAGAGTGTCCGTATAGGGGCGGCCCGGGTGGTATGGATCAGCCTACGGGGTCAGCTGTTGGTTCATCATCTTCATCTGTGGCTATGCGCCTCACGGGGCAAGGTACACCGACACCAGCAGGCCGCGGTAGTGGCCGTTGCGGAGCTCCCAGTTCCAGCGGCCCTTCGCATCGCATCTTTGCCTTGACTAGTCGACAGGACCCGGAGGCGCCACCAGACGCGAATGCAGGTATATTATCGGTCTTTTCTCGAAATATATATACATTGACAGGTTTAGGCTCTATTTTGTGGTATATTTTCCCTCCTAATTACTGATAGAATCTGGATAAGATTCGAAGCAATAGGATCGTGAGAGGTAACTATTTCTATGGATAAAAAGGTGAATGTTGAGGATTTAAAGGACTAATTCGGTAATTCCTTAAGTTAGAGAAATAAAAGACCCTCTTTAAATCGGAGTGGGACCCGCTACGAGAACACCCCGGAAGACGTTAAGACCCCGGCTTGCCCCAGATCGTGTGAAAGAGGTCGTGCGGGGAATTTGGTGCAATTATATCAGCATTGACAAGTCGAAACGCACTAAAGTTCCGAGGTTAAGCGTGCTAGGGCCAGAGAAATTCGGGGATGGGTGACCCCCTGGGAAGTGAACTAAAATTTTCACAAGTATAGGTATGAGAGACAAATGGGCCATTTGGGGTAACCCAAAGGAAATTAGAATGTCCAGAGTTGCTAGAAACCGTAAAGAGGTCGGGTAGACTAAGACAAAATAGACCGGTGAAGAAGACGATAGCGCAACGCAGCTTGGGAACAAGAGTAAGTTTGAATAAGCATCCGAGAAATGTTTTGTAAACAAAAATAGTGGTAAATATATATATGTGTGCATATGACATCCCATTCATGAATGTACCGACCGGCAAGTGGGCCCCAGCGGCCAGTGTCGCAATGTATGAAAGACATTAATCAAATGAAATTTAAGAGGCAAAGCGAAAGACCTGGTGCAGATATTACAAACTAGACTGACACTGATTTCACCACCAGCCAAGGCTGGGATGTTCCAGCAAAACGATGCTTGGGAATAAAAGGGAAAGCGAGTACGTAAAGGGGCACAGTAATGGTAACGTTTGAGGAAAAAATTTTGAAGGAAGGAAAGAGACCTCCCCGAAGTATCACAATACCCATAAGGTTAGTTGAACATTCGAGGATGAATGTTCTAAAGGGGGGGAGGATGTTATATCCCGTACTTTTGCGCATTCGAAAAAAAAAATTAAAATAATTTGGACTTGTGAGAAATAAGGCTATGTTTTTATTTTTTCTACATATGTGATGTTCATGAAATATTGGTGCAGAAATACGGAGGAAGGCCAAGGGCAAAATTGGAATTTTAGAAATTAGTTCCGGGAATTTCAAAATAAGAGCCATAATAAATTGGGCTAAAAAAAAAAAGGAAATGGAGGCCCAAAGGCATGGGTTGGACGGCCATGATGGCCTAGGCCCAAGTCCATGGAAAATTTTCCATGTGACAAATTAACTACAAAGGATTATTATATATGGATCATCATCCATTAGAACTTTCAAAATACACAAAGGAAAAACAAAAGAAGAGAGGAGCAAAAAAATAAAGAAGGTCACGGCCAAGGAGAAAAAGGAGGAAAAAAATTTGGAGCCTTAATCTTTGGTTCAAAATTCCTTTCATTTTGAATTCTTGCTAAGTGCAAGACTCTCTACAACATAGTATAATTATTTTGGCAAGAAAGTCACTTTAGTGGCAAGTGGAAGTTGAAGAGAAAAGGTAAGAATTTTATGTCTTTATTATGTTATGAAAGATATATACATGTTGTTGTATATGGAAGTGAGTGAAAACTATGAAACTTGTGTGTTGTGTGTGTGAATGGGTGTGGCCGAAAATGGGGTTATTGGAGAGGAAAAATTAAAATTTTATTTATTATGTTAATTGTGTTGTAGTGGCCTTGTGGAGTAAGTGGGAGAATGCTAGCCAAAATTGCATGAAATATTTGGTGTAAAATGATTGTAGGAAAAGTAGTGAAGTTATGGGAAATTTGCATAATTATGGAAATGAAGTTGTTAAGGTGCAATTGTGACGATTGTTGATGAAATTAGAAGATGGAAACATGTTATGAATTAGTATGTTAAAGATTAGAAGTTTTGGATGAATTATGGCTTTGGTGGAAAGTTTGTATATTTTGTATATCTTGTGAATATATTGTAAAAATGATATGAAATGTTTCCGAATTATATTGTAGTGATCTTGATTAGTAATGAATATGAGCATGTTGGTATTGATTTGAAAATGCGAAGTCGGAATGAAAGCTAATGCATTATGTTGGAAAGAAGTCTAATTGTGACATATTGTGATTTGTAGTGATTGTTGTTGTTGTTGTTGAATTATTTTGGCCGAGTTGAATTCTCGGAGTGTCATATTTATAGGGGAGGTGCTGCCGAAATTTCTGTAGACAAGTACTAATTCAAGATTGGATGCCAAAAGCCTTATAGTTACATTTGGTAGATGTGACCATTTGTAGGTTTCGGACGAAACGGAATTTGAGGTTTGGCGAGCGTAAAAGGGCAAGAAAGGTATGTAAAGCTCCACCTTTCCTTCTCTTGGCATGTCCTAGATGTATTAGGTTTGAATTTGGACCTCGGGGACTACTCTACTCTTCGGAACCTGCGTCTAAACTTGTCCTTGTTCCATTAAGTGGAATTGAACTAATTCTGTTGCAAATGGTTAGAAAAGTTGTCTAAATACCTAGAACTTGTGTAAATAAAATCCGATTACCTTAAAACCCTCATAAGCGACTCCATAAAGTTTATTACACAAAATTTGTGCCCGCCACCTCGGTTGACCCGAGGCGGGCCCACTATTTCCGAATCCACTTCTAATGTGCTAATTGAATTGTTTCTGAACGATATCTAAAGCAAACGCTTGGCTGCTCTTCTAATTCCTAAACGACAACTGTTTGAAATATTCCATTAAGTCCTATGAAATGTTTTGATATGTACCACGAATCCGGAAGTTCTGTTCTGACATAATCCACCGTGACATCCGAAAGGTATGTACTACGATTATCGTCTGACGTCTTTCTAATGATCTGTTGTTTGGGTTCTTCGATTGAGTCTGTGTAAATGTTTTTATACTTTACCCAACATTTGGTTTCTCACTACTCTGCTCATGGATGCCTCAATGTTTCTTTCACTGAGCTCGGGCCAGGATTTGTTATCAAGCGTATTCCACTGCATTGTTCGCCGTGCCTCGATGTGTGGGGGCAGGTATGACATGTACATGGGTCCGGAGTATGATGTGCCATGTACATCTATGTTCTGATGTTGGTGATATGATATGATATGGCCATCTGATATGTTATGATATGTTACAAAGCTATTCCCTACTCTGAAGTATGATGTGTTGTGGCGCCAGTGATGGGGTGGCACCACGTTCTGTTCACCGAGTCCCGTATTGGGGCCGGATTTGATATATGATTCTGCATACACTATTTATGTTTTGTAAGTATGAATTTTGATATTCTGGACTTTGCACTCATTCTCTGTACTTTCTGTTCCGGTTATGATTTTGTTTATTGTACTTCATGCTTTACATACTCAGTACATATTCCGTACTGACCCCATTTCTTCGGGGGCTGCGTTTTCATGCCGCGCAGGTACAAATACCCACTTCAGAGATCCGCCCGCTTAGGATATCTGCTCTGCTGTTTTGGAGTGCTCCTTTGTCCGGAGCCATATTTTGGTATAGACTTTTCTATCACATATGTATATGTTTATTCAGGGGTATGACGGGGCCCTGTCCCGTCTTATGTTTCTGTTAGTATTGTTTGTAGAGGTCTGTAGACACATACGTGGGTTGTGTATATATGTTCTGAGAATATGTATTTTGTGACGGCCTTATCGGCTTTCGTACGCTACATCTGCTTATGTATGATAGCTTGCGACTCCGTTTGGCTTTTATATATGCGTATCTAATTTATATGTTGGTTTGGGGTTATTGGGTATGTAAGGTGTCCTGCTCGGACACGAGTCGCGGCCTACGGGGTTGGGTCGTGACAATTGAGGTAATACCTCTCTTCTATCATATGCCTATTTTTCAAATCTGTTTCACATTTTGCATCACTTACGAAGTGCTATCTTGAACTTTCCGTCCCTCTTTTGTCCTTCGGTCCGTACCTCTCTTCTATAAGTTACTCCCTTAAGAGGTATCGTTCACTGCATCTTACCTCTTAATCTTTACATAAGATTCTATAATGCGCTGTCCCTCGTCGATTTATTAGACTTTACAGTCTTTGGAGTATTTTGTTATATCCCGTGTTTTTGCATATTCGAAAAATTTGAAATAATTTTGACTTGTAACGAATGAGGCCATATGTGGACCTTACTTAGTATGAATGTGTCGGCTATGACAACATTGGTGTGGAAATACGGGAGGAGGCCAAGGGCAAAATTGGAATTTTGGGAATTTGTTTCAGGAATTACAAAACAAGGTTTGTAGCCAATTGGGCTAAAAAAAATAAGAAAATGAGGCCCAAAAAAAAGGAGAGCCCAACCGGCCATAGGGCTTGGCCCAACCCATGAAAATTGGTCATGTGACTAATTAATAAAGTGGGTATTATATATGTGTGCTTATCCTTAGAAGGTTCAAGAAAACAAAAGTAAGAACAAGAACAAAAAAAAGGGAGAGGCAATCGGCCAAGGGAAAGGGAAAGAGAAAAAGAAAAAAAAAATCTTGGAGCCTTCAACTTTGATTCAAGAATTATAATCTTCTTGTATCTCTACTAAGTTCAAGATTCTCTTCAACGTGGTATAATTTTTGAGGCAAGAAAATACCTTTGCGGCAAGTGGAAAATTTTGGAAAGGTAAGAATTTCATTCTTTTGTATTATGGAAGACTTGCATATATGTTGTAGTGTGTGGAAATAGATGGAAAGTATGAAAATTTCGTGTGTTGTGGATGTGTGTGTTTGGCCGTGTGCATCAAATTGGAGGGGGAATATGAATTAAATTATTTAGTATGTTAATTGTGTTGTTGTAGCCTTGTGATGAAAATAGAAGATAAATGGCTCTTATTGTTAGGGAAAATTTGTCGTAAGGTTGTTGTAGGAAAATATGCAATTTTATTGTAGTTTATGTAAATATGGAAATGAAATTGGTAAGGTGCAAATTATGATTGTTGTAAATGAAATTGGAAGATAAGAATATGTTGTGGATGTTTATGTTGAAGATTGGAAGTTTAGGTGAATTATGGTTTTGGTGGAAGTTTGTATATTTTGTATATTTTGTGAATATTTTGTAGAAACGATATGTAATGCTTTCGAATTGTATTGTGATGATCTTGGTTGGGAATGAATATGAGAATGTTGGTATTGAGTTGAAAATGTGAAGTTGGAATAAAAGATATTGCGTTATGTTGGAAAGAAGATTAGTTATGCTATATTGTGTTTATAATGATTGTTGGTGTTGTGGGTATTGTTGTTGGTTTGGTTGTTGATATTTTGAGCCGAGTTATATTCTCGGGGCAGCGAAATTATAGGGGAAATGCTGCCCAAATTTTTGTAGACAAGTAGTGAATTAAAGATTTGAATGCTAAAAGCCTTACTATTGACAATTGGTAAATATGACCACTTGTAGATTTTGGGCGAAACGGGAATCAAATTTGAGCGAGCGTAAGGCGCAACTAAGGTATGTAAAGCTACCCTTTTCTTCTTTTGGCATGTCCTAGGTGTACTAGATTCGGATTTGAGCCTCGTGGGTTATTCTGCTCATAGAAATGCGAGTCTGAGTTTTGGTACAATTCATTCAGCACAATTGAATTATAGCCCTTAAGTTTTGTTGGAAAACTGTTCAAACATCCATAACCCGTACAGACGTGATAGACTCGCTTTGAAACCTTCATGGATGACTCCATAGAGTCCAATGTTTGTAATTTATATCCGCCACCTCGACTTGGCCCGAGGTGGGCCCACAAGTTCCGAAACTTCCTTCGTTTGTCTCACTTGAGCTATTCTTGTATGATATAAAAGTAAGTATTCTGATATTCTGGATAAGCTACTTACCTTCTGTATTTTTCCTGATATACGATTGTTGTGTGATGCATGATTCTTGCATGTGTGATTTATGTTTGGAAAGTAATAAAGTTGGCATTTATATTATTGGGCGCACTATGTGATATTGACCACTGGATTCTTGACCGCGGTGTGTGCGACATTGACCGCTGGATTCTTGACCGCGGCATGCCGCATTTGTGATATTGACCGCTGGACTCCTGACCACGGTATCTGCGACATTGACCGCTGGACCCCTGACCGCGGTATGTCGGGTTTGGAATGCTAACCGCTGGACACTTGGTCGCGGTATGTGTGATAGTGACCGCTGGACTTTTGGCCGCGGTAATTGTGTGTTTGATTTTCTGTGTGTATGAGACGGAAATGTTTTTCAAAGGAAAGCAAAGTATTTTGGCATTTTGATTGCCGTATTTGTCTTCCGGAACCTTTTATGTATGACTTGTACGTCAGGTGCAACACCTTGGTATTTTGGCTATTGTGCTCACCTTCTGTACATTTTACTTCGGTTATGTCTTCGTTTTCTGTACTTCATGCTTTGCATACTCAGTACATCTTTCGTACTGACCCCCTTTCTTCGAGGGCTGCGTTTCATGCCCGCAGGTACAGATACACGTTTTGGTGACCCACTGGCGTAGGATTTCCCTTTTGTGGTTCGAAGTGCTCCCTTTGTTCCGGAGCCGACGTTTTGGGTGCATACTCTTCCGATGTATATGTTTATGTTCATTCAGGGTACGGCGGGGCCCTGTCCCGCCATCTGATTCTATTGTTCCGTGTTAGAGGTCTGTAGACCTAGACGTCGGTAATGTACAGTTTTGTTTGGACGCGTTGTGTGAATTGTGTTTGGGCGGCCCATCCGCCGTGGCAGCCCTATCGGCCACGTGTATGTATGCTTTAGTACGTTATGTATAGTATGATAGCCTTGCCGGCTTCTATGCAGTAGATATGGTTGTAGTTACTAGTGTGGAGCTACGTCTGATATTCATTTAATTGTGTACGAGTCGTCTGTATGCTGAATCTGGTAAATGAGAGCGTAGGGGTGCCCAGTTCGGGCACTAGTCACGACATACGGGGATGGGTCGTGACATATTTAATGCCTCTAGTAACCTTTAGACCCTTTGCAGACTCGACGAATAAAACGAAATTTTCCAAGGTGTAACATTATTTACTTCAATAACCTTGCATTGCTCTGATATTCCAGTCCCTATCCTTGAATCTTCAGCCTCATGTATCACTTCTCGACTTCTTTTAAAGACTTTAACTGTCATTCTACTTTTTAGCTCTTAATCTCAATCTTTAGAGTTGACTATCAAGTAGCGCTAGAGTTTCCCTCATATAGTAACTTTACATAGCTGCTCTATGCTCTGTCTATCATTAACTGGTATAATTTTGAAAGATTTTTTTTTATTTGACATATAAATTCACTGTCTTCTAGTAACCAGCTCGTTCTGATCGTCTCGCTCAAATTATTTCACAATTTCCCTTAACCCAACTTGTAACACTTTGAGCATATCATCTCGTGTCGTTTCCTTACCTTTAATTCACACTCTTCTACTGCCTCTTTACTCAAATTTTGCTCTTAGTTTTTCTGTCACACACTATGTTGCAACCTTTACAAGAATATGCGAAGGTGCTCAAATACCTTAGCGTCGTTCCAATAGTCTTTATGTTTAACCTTGCCTTCTCCTCTCGTATCTTTCAATGGTATCGGGGCTAAACTATTTTTTTTTTACATCTTTCCTTAATGCGTCCAAAATATCACAACCGCATTGTTATTATTGGATCCTTACTCTACTTGTCTAGTACTCACTTAGTCTCATTCTTAGCATACAAATATTCGTAGGTTGCGTAACTATTCTTGTACAACTTGTATAATATATATCCAATCCTAGTCATAGTCTTTCCTTCTCCTAATTCATTATGCTTTACATAACTCATCCGTACTAAAACTCGCTCGTACCTATCTTGTCATACTCCTTTCCTTTGGTTCATTATTTGATTTTTCTCATATCTTATTATAGGGGATTTTCTGTCCCCTCTCCTTTGCTACTTAAAAGTCACATATCATTAGCAAACAATTCCATTGCCAACATCTTAACCTCTAATCTAGTATAGCACTGCTATCCTTTATAATATCTCTTAAGTTACTCGTTACCATTCTTTTGTCGTATTCTTTCTTTTCATAAGCACCCACTTTTAATGTCGTACAATTCAAGACCTTTACAAATGATTCTCAACACCGTCTCAAATATCATCCTGACTTCTATCCGTTTATTGTTGGCTTTCAGATCTTATTAACTTGTTTCGGCAAAGGATCTCACTTGAAGTTTAAGTACCCATATCAAACATATTGCAGTGTCAACTGCTTCCATTTTACACTTGCTTTTCTCACACCCGCTTCCCCCCTTTAGGGTGTACTTATACCATTATCTGTTTATATTCCGCTCTACGTCCCTATTTCTAATCTTCAAATTCATCTGATCTCCCTTTTTTTTCAATTCACTTGGCACACTGTACCATATCCATATCTTTTCTTTATAATTTATGATTTTGATTATCCACGTACGAAACTTTAATAAAATCGTGAAGCGACAAGAATCTTTCCACATATAGTATAAAATATTATTTGATAATTTGTACTCGAGTAATGTAATCAATGTAGCAACTCATCCAAGGCCATATTCCACTTACTCCAATCAATAATTAATTAGTACCTGTAGTCATTCCATATTTTCAATTAGGTAGCACTTATATTCTAATGATCAGTGTCCAAAGTTCTCTTGTAACATTATCTTCATCCCAACCGACATCATCTGTTTCCTTTAATAAATTTACAATACACCATTTGTCCCTCAGGCCTACAGTCCTTGTCCTTTAAGGATTTCACTATTTCTGAGGTATAGTCATATACGCGCAGTACTTCTTTATGTCTTATGCTCTTCTACCCTTGTTGCGTACCTGACACTGACTTCTAACTTACTCAAAATCATATCAAGTTCGTCTTAATGACAGTCTTATCTTATCGCCTTGTCGTTGTATTACACCTTTATGTTCGTAGCTATGTATTTCCCTTTTATTTTGCACTCGTACTCCATTAATTACGTCTATCTTGGGTGCTTTATTTAGTATTCCTTTCCATTTCTCCATTCTATGTCCATCTTTTATTCTATGCACGAGAAATCTCTTGCTACTCCTGTATCTTTCGGAAAACACTACTCCTACATAGTCCCTTTCTCTTTTTCAAAGTGTGTTCTGTTCAACCCTATTTGTTCCTATCATCCCAGTCATTTTCTGGCACTCATTCTGCTTTGTTGCTCATCTTTCTACAGTTTGGTCTTTCACAGTTCCGTCACTTATATTAATCGTGTTCTCTGCTATATATGTCACAACCTATTACTGCACGGTTATCTCACTCGCTTCCTTCTTATTTCCTTCTTTCAATTAATTCCTTCTTTTCTTATGCTCACTATCACTTCCGTTATCACATAATTTGTATTCTGAACTTTCCCTATAAAAGAACTTTATAAGTCTTTCTTATTTGTTCTATACCTCACAAGTTGTCTTATCAATACATTCATATTTGTCACAATTCTTCTTCCTTTGTACTCTTGTCTCAGTCATACTATTACTTCTTCTAACTATAAACTCGTCGTAATTTATCCCCACTTATCAATTCAGTTGATACCTCAATGTAACACTCTATTAAAATTTGCCAGCCTTTTCTAAATTATCTCTTAAAGCTTTAATCCAACATGATAAATTTAGCCTATCGATATTGACCTCATAATTATTATTACTATCAATTCAATAGTTAACTTATTTCTCGAAGTCAGACTTGCAACTTGGTCAAATCCTGTTATTACTGTTGACACAATCTCTCATGACATATTACGAACTTATATCTCATTCCCTTTTATTTCCAAGAAAATATTTGCAGAGTTTCCTCTGTATTTCTTACTATCCCAAAACCTGCACGCAGGAAATACCAACAATGCCTCGCAGGGCCAACATACATACGTATATATATCATATCATATCATATCATAGCCACACAGGGCTCCCAATTTCAAGTAAAGGTATAAAGATGTCGAAACTTACCTCACATATCACACCTCGAGACGTACCTGATCCTTTAACGATCTGCCCTGTTATACCTTCCTATCTACCTTCCCTTTCATTCTTCAACTTTACATTTCAATCATACTTCAATATTCTTACCTTATCTGACATGCATCTTTCGCACCGTTGCTTACCTGTCTACTTTGTAGCTCTAAATATCATCAGTCACTTTCTTCTGTCGATGCCGTTCTTCGGCTGAAATCAAGGGTTAGTATAAGGAATTTCATTTCCCATGGTTGGGCTCTATCGCACGATCTTAGATATGAAAGAAAGGTAACACTCTAAATGTCCTGTAGATTCCTATTTATAGATGTGGTGCACAACACACCGATAAACAAGACTCTACTAGATACGGTCTGTAGACACTCCGAGGATGAACCGCACTGATACCACTTTTGTCACGACCCAACCCCATAGGCCATGACTAGTGCCCGAGCTGGACACTCATATACATACCTGTTAGATATAGCCAAATTGAAACTATGAACAATATGGAAACTTGCAAAAGAACTACGAAGGTTCATAACGTCATCATATATATATGTCCAGATAACTGTCTCCTGAGGAATCACAACTGATCAAATCATAAAATGATACGCAAGCCGACAAGGCTGCCACTACATATCAATATCATGCGCAAGCCGACAAGGCTGTCACTACATACGAACATATCCATAGCACATCGTATAGACACAACTGAACAAACTTATACACAACCTACACTTGTGTCTACAGACCTCTAAGAGTATCGATAGCAAAATATGACGAGACAGGGCCCCGCCGTACCCCTGGATAAACATATACGTATACATCATAAGATCTGTACCAAAAGTCTAGGCTCCGGAACAACGGAGCTCTCCAAGACAGCTGAGTAGGAGTCCTATGCTGAAGGGTCACCAAACCGACTATCTGTACCTGCGGGTATGAAACGCAGCCCCCCGAAGAAAGAGGGTCAGTACGGAATATGTACTGAGTATAACATACTGAAATAGGGAGTACAGGAGACAAGTATAACATCAAGAATACCAAAACACTTGCCTTTTGAAACATAAATCATGCATGTCAATATCATATATCATACCAGGCCCATTATGGGACTCGGTGAATAAGGTCGCCACATACCATCTTTGGCGCTATAAACACATCAGAACACCATTATATATATATATATATATATATACCATACCCGGCCCTCTAGTGAGGGACTCGGTGAACAATGCAGTGAAATTGTGCACGAAAAGGTATCCTGGCCCGGGACTCAGTGAAAGATATGTTGAGGCATGCACGAGTAGAGTAGTGAGCAACCATATGCAAATTAAATCATATTTGAGACTCAATAGAATAATAAAAACAAACCATCATTTGAAAATCAAGACAATAGTCATATCAAGTACCTTTCGAATATCACTATGGATTATATCCAAATAGAACTTCTGGAATCATATACACATATCAAGACATAATGAAATAGCTTCTGGAAGTCAAGAAAATTAGCCATCCTAGTGGCTCTAAGAATAGGAGCTTCTTTGGAGTCATATATAAGTCGTCTGTTTGTTTCATAAAGATCATGCCAAAAAGAAAGAAGGGTTAGCTTTACATACCTTTAACGCTTATTTAAATGTCCGACATCTACTTCTCGAGCTCGTAGGTCTAAAATTAAGATAACATAAGCCACAGTTAGATCGTCCACATCACTTACTAACCAATCCAAGTACGAATGACTTAACGAAATTCGGGCAGCATTTCCCCTGAAAACTTAACAATCCTCGAGATTCGAATTTAGCCAAACATCAATCAAAATACCAACAACAACAACACCAACAATTTCATATCAATCTAGAATTAAATCCATTCTTAAATCACTTCCAAAACAGCCCAATATACATTCGTATACCAATGCTTGTATACACTTCTTTATTTTCGTATATCCATAGTATAACAACAAACACAACAACAACAACTACTACTACAGCTAATCCCACGATATTCCAGCCCACAAAACAATTCATAACAACCATAAAACAGCCCCAAAATATTGTCACAAAAAATCCACGAAAATCATATAAAACAGCCCGGTATACGCTTTGTATACAATATCTTCATACATTTTATTCTCCCAAATTCAAGAACAACAACTTATAAACAAAATCAACAACAATATAAAAAATTATCATACAACATAACTCAGCTAATTCCATCCATTTAATCCACCTAAAACAGCCCCTTAATCCATAAATCTCAACAAAGCAACAAACGAGTTTATAACGCTATTTTCTCCGTTCTAATCCGTTAAAAATCTAAATAAACTTGTTAATAATGAAAAAGGGACCTTAATCCTACCTTAAGTATGCAGCAACCACGTCAACACTCTTCTTCTTAGCTGAGTTTTAGCTCAATTTGAAGGCAACGCGACGTACAACAGTTTTCTCTTCATGAGCTTCGGGATTCGGGGCTCAGATTTTGGTCAAAATGGCTTTTTCTCTCTAAGGTTCTCCTCCCTCTCTCTCTCTAGAAGTTTCTGGGTGTTTTTGGTCTGAAAATGAGGAGAGAAAGCTGAAAAATTCCCTTAAATGGCATAGGTAATGGGTCTGACCCGACTTGGAATCGGGTTGGGCCGAACCCACTGTCCAGCTCGACCTTTCTGCCTTAAAACGTCCATATCTCCTTATCCCGATGTCACATGCAGATCCACGAACTCTGTTTGGAAAGGTATTTCCATTATCTACAACTTTCATTTTATGGGTTTTCTCAAATTCCTAAATATTGATGGGGTTATGCCCTCCCGAAGTCAGATCACCCAAAAACCTAACTTAAAAACATTTTTTTGGAGGGCTTCCAGTTTGATTTGGCTCAAGGGTCCTTCTTGAGTTGTGTTTAATTTCACATATATTATCCATATAACTTGTCATATGTCCTTTAAAAAAATATCGACATGTGGACCCCACCTCAGCTTACGAATAATCCAACGTACAAAAATTCGGGATATAACACCCGTGACAGCTAGACAAATATATAAGAATTGTATAATTGTGGTATGTGATCATCAGCCTAAAGTTGACCTAGTTGCGCTGGAGATGCTAGATTTTGATGTGATTATGGGTATGGATTGGTTAGCCTCTTGTTATGCCAATGTCGATTGCCGAATGAAAGTAGTTCGATTTCAGTTTCCGAGAGAGCCCGTGCTTGAATGGAAAGGTAATACAACATCTCCTAGAGGTAGATTTATTTCCTACCTTAAGGCGAGGAAGATGATATCTAAAGGCTATATTTATCACCTAGTCCGAGTTCGTGACACCGAAGCAAAGCCGCCGGCTTTTCAATCCGTCCCAGTAGTGAACGAAATTCTAGATGTATTTCCAGATGAACTTCTAGGACTTCCTCTGGAAAGCGAGATTGATTTTGCTATTGATGTACTAGCAGAAACCAAGCCTATTTCTATTCCTCCTTACTGAATGGCTCCCGCCGAGTTGCAAGAGCTAAAGGCACAACTGAAGGATTTACTTGAGAAGGGGTTTATTAGGCCTAGTTCATCACCGTGGGGAGCACGTATCCTATATGTGAGAAAGAAAGATGGTTCCCTACAGATGTGTATTGATTATAGGCAGCTGAATAAGGTGACGATAAAGAATAAATATCCGCTACCAAGAATCGATGATTTGTTTGACCAATTACAGGGTGTCAAGTGGTTTTCAAAAATAGACCTGAGGTCAAGTTATCACCAAGAGAGAGTTATAGAAGAAGATATTCCCAAAACAGCCTTCAGAACAAGATATGGCCATTATGAATTTCGGGTAATGTCATTTGGGTTGACTAATGCTCCGACGGCGTTTATGAATTTGATGAAAAATGTATTCAGGCCACTCTTAGATCTGTTTGTGATCATGTTTATTGACGATATTCTGGTATATTCTCGGATAGAATCCGAGCATGCAGGCTATTAACGCATTGTCCTTGGGAGTCTTCGTACTCGTGAGTTGTATGCAAAATTTTCAAAATGCTAGTTTTGGTTCAATTCTATGACTTTTCTGGGCCATGTTATTTCAGCTGATGGCATTCGAGTTGATACTTAGAAAATTGAGGCTGTGAAGACTTGGCCAAGGCCTACAATGCCCACGGAAGTCCGTAGTTTTCTGGGATTGGCAGGTTACTATAGAAGATTCGTGAAAGGGTTTTCCTCTATTTCAGTCCCATTGATGAAGCTAACCCAGAAATCAGTTAAATTTTTGTAGAATGATGCTTGTGAACGCAGTTTTCAGGAATTGAAAGATAGGTTAATTTCAGCTCCAGTCTTAACGCTTCCAGAAGGGCCAGATGGTTATGTGATATATTGTGATGCCTCCGGTGTTGGATTAGGATGTGTATTAATGCAGCACGGTAAAGTCATTGCTTATGCTTCAAGGCAGTTGCGGAAACACGAGAAGCATTATCTAACCCATGACCTTGAGTTGGTTGCGGTTATCCACGCACTAAAGATGTGGAGACATTACTTGTATGGTGTACATGTCGATATCTATACAGATCACAAGATTCTCCAATATATTTTTAAGCAGAAGGAGTTAAATCTACGACAGAGGCAGTGGTTAGAGCTACTGAAAGATTATGATGTGAGTACTCTATACCATCCCGGAAAGGCGAATGTAGTGGCTGATGCACTTAGCCGCAAATCAATGGGTAGTTTATGTGACGTTCCATTGGAGAAGAAAGAACTAATCCATGAGCTCCACCAACTAGCTAATCTTGGAGTTCGCTTAATTGACTCAGGTAGTGCGGGAATTGGTATTGATAATTCAACTGTTTCATCCTTAGATATGGAGGTGAAAGAGTGTCAATATGAAGATCCTCAGTTGAGCCATTGTAGAGATACACTTCATGAAAAATAAAAGTCACCATTTGAAATTTCTATGGATGGATTTCTCACATACCGAGACAGGCTATGTGTCCCAAATATTGCAAAATTACGTCGTCGAATTCTAGAAGAAGCTTATTATTCTCGATATTCTATTCACCCATGAGCGACGAAGATGTACCATGATCTCAAGCTAATGTATTGGTGGGATGGAATGAAGAAAGATATAGCAGAATTTGTGGCTCAATGTCCAAATTGTCAACGAGGGAAAATTGAGCATCAAAGGCAAGGAGGACTATTGCAAGCAATGGAAATTCCAACTTTGAAGTGGGAAGGAATAAACATGGATTTCATTGTAGGGTTACCTCATTCCCAAAGCAAATATGATTCCATATGGTTTATCGTGGACAGACTCATGAAAGCCGCACATTTTCTTCAAGTCAGAACTACATACTCTGCAAAAGATTATGCAAGGGTGTACCTTAAGGAGATTGTGAGACTTGATGGTGTTCCGATATCTATTATCACGGACAGAGGGGCATAATTTATAGCCAAATTCTGGAAGTCTTTTCAAGAAGGTTTGGGTACTCAGGTAAAGCTAGCACAACATTTGATCCGCAAACTGACGAGCAAGGCGAATGCACTATTCAGACCTTGGAAGATATGTTACGGGCATGTGTGCTAGATTTCGGTGGTAATTGGGATGACCACTTACCTCTTATTGAGTTTGCTTACAACAATAGTTATCATTCCAGTATTCAAATGGCCCCATACAAAGTTCTATATGGAAGAAGGTGTACATCCCCAATTGGGTAGTTTGAAGTCGGGGAAACACAATTGATAGGTCCAGAATTGATTCAACATGAAGTGGAAAAGGTCAAGATTATTCGAGATCGATTGTTGACAGCCCAAAGTCGCCAAAATCCTATGCAGACAACCGTCGGTGAGACTTAGAATTTCAAGTTGATGATTGGGTATTTCTGAAGGTATCACCGATGAAAGGCGTGATGAGATTTCGTAAGAAAGGGAAATTGAGTCCTCGATACATTGGCCCTTACAAGATTGTCCGCAAGGTGGGTTAAGTAGCTTATGGATTGGACTTACGCTCAGCACTTAAATCAGTCCATCTAGTTTTCCATGTCTCAATGCTTCGAAAATCTGTTGGAGATCCTACTAGGATCGTGCCGGTAGATGATGTTCAAACAACAGAAAGACTAGCCTATGAAGAGGTACCTTTTACTATACTAGACAGGCAAGTACGGAGACTTAGGAATGAAGAAGTAGCTTCAGTCAAAGTTTTATGAAGGAATAATAACCGAGAAAAAATGACTTGGGAAGCGGAAAAAAATATAAAGTCCAAGTACCCGCACTTATTTCATCCCCCGGACGAGATCCAAGAGGAAACATCAAGATTATGAGGTATGTTTGTTTGTTTGTTTTTTTTTTTTTTTACATTTGGGTCGTGTGTGGCCAAACTTTATTGCTATGATGTTGTGGCCCTGTGAGGCATTATTATTATGGGTTGTTGTGACAGGATGGTAGTGCCATATTACAGGGGAAACTCTGGCGAAATTTTCATGGAATTCCCGAGCACTTAACATTCGAGGACGAATGTTCTAAAAGGGGGGAAGAATGTTACACCTCGGAAATTTCCCATTGATGCACAGTGAATAGACTAACGAAGGGCACGAAGTATACTATCATGACCCGACTAGGGGCCGTGATGGGTACCCGGGGCTAACCACCGAGCACCGCTCCTTCTACTACTCATCATACTCATTTAGCGTACTTTCATCAATTTCATACTCAAATTATAAGAAAATCATTTTTCATTTGAGAACGTAAATACTTTTATATACGCAAGCCTTTCGGCTGTCAATATAATATATACATAATAGCATTCTCGTGAGACCGTATAACCCACACTGCGTATCTACGAGCCTCTACTAGAGTACTAGACATATGGATGGGACATGACCCCGGCGTGCCCAAAACATACATAAACATATATACCAAAAGAATAATCAATGGCACCTCCAAAAAATGGAGTGCTCTTCAAATCAGCTAATAGCTGCTATGAGTCTGGATCAAGATCACCATCTGGTCAACCTGTGGGCATGAACACAGCGTCCAAAGAAAACAAACGTCAGTATGAACATTGTACTGAGTATGAGAGGCATAAACAATGATGATACATCACCGAAATAAAGGAAACATCAATAAGGCACATATGTATCTGACTATCATTTATAAAGAAAATAATACATGCTGTCTTACTCATAATCCTCATTATATCCTATATGCATAAATGTATAAGCTGCCCGTCCATGTAGGTACGGTGTGATAATCAGTAGCCTGCGTCCAGGCCTCCCGCGTCCGGGGTACCATCTCATGTCACCCACTAGTGGTGCTGCCCGTGCCATATAGACACGGTGTAATCGTCTATAAGCCACTCGCCTTAGCGGTGCTGCCCGGCCATATAGGCGCGGTGTAATATCATCAATCATGTAATCATCATAATGCATGCATAGTAACTCAAAGATAGCTATACTTTACCGAGGTGACATAAGGTCGTGAACCCCCAATTCCATTATGGAACATTTATAAGTATTCTGCCTCACCTTGAAGGAAATAGTATATAAGGTGAGTGTATACAATAAACAACATCATTAACTTATAGGAACATCATATCCTGAACTCTAGAATCTTTAGACTCAAGCTCATCATCAACATTATTGGGCTCATAACATATCTCTTATCTCTTATAGCTATTCATGAACATAGACTCTTAGTTGTCCGGGATGTAGGAGATTCATGGAGAAGAAGGAAAAATCATGTCATTGGATTCATTCCATAGAAAGAAAGGACTAGCCTCACATACCTTTTATGCTTAACTAAGCTATCGCTTGATCGTTCTCCTTCGATGCTCGCGTTTCTACCTTCAAGAGGATTCGCATTAACATTAGCTAATCGATTACTTAAACGTACTTACTAGAGCTAAAGAAAATTGGGCAGCATTTCCTTTGTTTATACAACTTTTCCCATATTCTTTATCAACTCCCAAACGTTCATAACAATATTCACAATATCGCAAACTACAATCATCATGTATCTACATTTCCCACAACTCACCATATTCCTTTAATTTCTCCAAAATTATGGTTATAGCTCACTATCGCGTTTTCTCATATATAATACTTATTCCATGGTCTAGATTTCATTTATAACATATTTACAATCACAACATATCGATAATCATGACTCAATCCAAACCTTTACCCAACAATGTCACTATTCCCATATTTATGACCCATTTTCTACCTCCTTCTACAATCCAAGTGTTTCAACTTTTTCAACACCTTAAATAACATGTAAATACCATAAAACTCACCTTGGATGATGGATGAACAACCTTTGAGTGGAACTTCTCTTCTTGTACAAAAACCTTAACTCCCTTCTCTTAAGTGTTCTTGTCTTAGATGAACATTTAATGGGTTTTATACACTTGATTTCATGGATTTGGTACAGTTGATCTTGGTTTTCCCTTAGTTTCTTGTGGATGAATGATGGAGAAGGTTCTAGTGGTTTCTTGGAGTATGGAGGAGTGAGATGAAAATGAAATAAAATGAAGGGAAGGTCCTTATATTAAATCATGAAATCAGTCGCGACCGAGATATAGGGTACGATCGACGGAGCGTCAATCGGATCGATGGAGCGTCGATCTAGTCGTTGAAATCGTTAAATTTCCAGTGATCAATCTGTTATTTCCGTTCATTCTACGGTGAGAAGGACGGTCCGTCGAACTGATCGACGGAGCGTCGATCTGCTCCATCAAATGGTCTTTGTGGTAAATGAATTGTACGGCACAATCGACGAAGTGTCGACCCGTCCGACCGTACAAAGAACGACCGTCGAACCCCCCTTTCGCAGAACTGCAGTGGAGTTTCATTTGACGAACTTTTCGCCCTTGCCTCTAAGTTCTTTGGAATCTTAATTAGAATCATTAAGTATCCCTTCTTACTTGTAGGGGCATCGTATACACCTTAACTTACGTTAGTCCATTCACCGCTTAGCAACCCAAAATTATGAGGTGTAACATAGACGATGTTTCAATAAGTAAGAAATAGTATTTAATGGTTCTAATTGAGATTTCAAAGACATTCGAGGTAAGAAAAGAAAGTTCGTCGAGAAAGGCGAGGTATACGTTGTGTATCAGAAAGGATTCACAAAGTACAAAGTCCATGATGGCTTAATGATGTCTTAGAAGAAGAGTTATAACGTCCCTTATATTGATAATGAGGTGTTAAACAAGTGTTAAGAAGGTTTCATAAGGATTGGAGATCAAACGAGTCGACGAGAACAATTTTCGGAAAGCTGAGATTATACGGTTCAACATACGGACCGTATAAAATGTACTAGCCATATATTAGGCCGTATATTCTGCCCAAAGGTGGAGCCTTCACTGGACCAAAGATACGGTCACATATACGGTCCATATAAATTATACGGACCGTATGTTTGTCCGTGAAAACAAAGCGGGACAGATTTTAAGTTAATAAAAGAGGACCCAAGTTCATTTAATCTCATTTCATTTTTCATTCCCATTCTCTGAAGAACTCTTCAGAATATTCTCCACATCTCTTCCACAAGAATCCAAGAGAAACTCCTGATCAACTTCATCAAACCAAGAGAATCAAGTGCAAGAAACTCAATATGATTCATCCAAGGCAAGAAATCTCTTTGGAAGTGGAACTATGGTTTTCCTCAAGTGGAGTATTGCTATCCAAAACTCATTCCTACTCAATCAAAGGTAAGTTTATGATCATTCTATGTTGTGTAAAGTATTTAGAGGTTGAAAGACTTGGATTATGGAAGGAAGTAGGAAAGGGGTTATAAACATGAGAATAGTGACATTATTGAGTAGTAGATTAATAATATGAATCACGATTCCTGATATGTTGTGATTATAATTATGTTATGAATGATGTTAAGAACGTAGGAGAAACATTAGATGAGGATGAATGTAATGTTGTATTATGATCATGATTATGGATGACCTTGAGAGGGAGTTGTGGGAGTTGGATAATGATGAACTTGACAAAGGTTATTGATTAAGATATTATGAATGTTATCACTGATGATTGGGAGTTGATATATGATATGGAGAAAGTTGTATAAGCAAAGAAGATGCTGTACAATTTTCTCTGGCTTTAGTTCAAGCGTGTTAACGTTATCGATTATCTAATATTAGTATGAACTCTCTTAAAGGTAGAAACGTGAATATTGGAGAGGAACATTCAAGTGATAGAGTAGCTAAAAGAAATGCTATGTGAGGCTAGTCCCTTCCTTTCTAAGGCATGAATCTTATGACATAATTTTTCCTTATTCTCTATAACCTTCTTACACTCCGGAAAGTATGAGTCTATGTTCATGAAGAGTCTCATATGAGATAAAGATAAGAGATATGTTATGAGTATGATAATGATAATGATGAGCTTAAGTCTATAGATTCTAAAGTTCATGATATGATGCTTCTAGAAGCAAATGATCCTAATTATGATTAATTGACGTCGTTCTTTGTGCTACACTCATCTTATATGCTAATTCCTTCAAGGTGAGGCAGAATGCTTATGAAATTCCATAATGGAATCGGGGGGTTCACGACGTTATGTCACCCCGATAAAGTATAGATATCTTTGAGTTCCTGTGCATGCATTATGTTGTGTACATGATGATGATATTACACCGTGCCTATATGGCCGGGCAGACACCGCTAAGGCGGGAAGCTTATACACCATGTCTAGATGGCACGGGCAGACACCAATAGTAGGCGGCATGGGATAGTTACCCCGGACGCGGGCTAATGATTATCACACCGTACCTATATGGTCGGGCAGCCTATGTATATATATATATATATATATATATATATATATATATATATATGCATACATGACGTGATGATGTTTATGAAGTAAGTTAGCATGCATTATTTCCTTCTTAAGTGACAGTCAATTACCAGTTGTTCTCCATTTAATGCCTCCTTATTTATTGATATGTCGTTATTGCTTATGCCTTACATACTCAGTACAATGTTCGTACTGACGTCCTTTTCTTTGGACATTGTGTTCATGCCCATAGGTAGACAGGGAGGCAACTCAGATTCATAGGAGCTGACCAGCAGATTTACGAGAGCACTCCATTATTCTGGAGGTGCTATTTGATTTATTATTTTGTGTACATATTTGGGCACGGCGGGGTCCTGTCCCGTCCTTATGTCTAGCACTCTAGTAGAGGCTCGTAGGTACGTATGTGTGGGTCATATAGTCTTATGATTTCCCTCATTGTATGTATATACTATTTTGATAGCCGAAGGGCTTATGTTCATAAAGGCAGATAGGCTTGAAATTGAACAAAAATGGTTTTTCGTATGATTGGATGTCTGAGGGCAATAAATGTATGCAGGATAAGTTTGATGAGTATTAGAATGAGTGATACTCGGTAGTTAGCTCCGGGTACCCATCATGGCCCCTTATCGGGTCGTGATAAAGCATGACCATGAAATCTTTCAAAGAAGCACTACATACCTGAAGGTGCTAGTGTCTCTGCCCGGAGTTCTTCTAGAGGTAGAAATAAAGGCGGATACCTGGACTTCATATCTTCCGCTGCTTCCCAAGTCATTTCCTCTCTGCTATTGTTTCTCCATAAGACTTTAAATGAAGCTACATCCATCGTTCTAAGTCTTTGAACTTGCCTATCTAGAATAGCAATGGGTACTTCGTCATAGGACAACATCTCGGTGACTTGCACATCATCCACATGCGCAATTCTGGAAGGATCTCTGACGCACTTATGAAGCATTGAAACATGAAACACTGGTGGACTGACTCTAACTTTGAAGGAAAATCCAACTTGTAGGCTACTTGGCCTACCTTGCGCACAATCTTGTAAGGCCCAATATATCGGGGACTAAGCTTTCCGTTCTTGCCAAATATCATTACACCTTTCATCGACGACACTTTCAAGAATACCCAGTCATTAATTTTGACTTCCAAGTCTCATCGATGATTGTCCGCATAGGATTTTGGGCGGATTTATGCTGTTAGCAACCGATCTTGGATAAGCTTGATCTTCTATACTGCTTGCTTGATCAGATCTTGGCCTACTAACTTTACCACTCCTACTTCGAACCATCCAATAGGCGATCTACATTTCCTCCCGTATAGAGCCTTTTATAGGGCTATCTAAATACTGGAGTAGCTATTGTTGTACGCAAATTCAATGAGCGATAGATTGTCATCGCAACTTCCTCCAAAATTCAGCACACATGCTCTTAGCATATCTTCAAGGGTTTGGATAGTGCGCTCAGCCTGTCCGTCAGTTTGTATATGGAACATTGTACTAAGTCTCACTTATGTTCCCAAACCTTCTTGGAAGGATCTCCAAAGATTACCTGTAAATTGTGCTCCTCTATCACTAATAATGGTTACTGAAACCCCATGAAGTTGCACTATCTCTTTGATATACAACTTTGCATAATTTCCTGCTGAGTACGTAGTTCTAACTGGTAGGAAATGAGCTGATTTTGTGAGTCTATCCACAACCACCCAAATAGAATCATATTTACGCCGGAAAGGCTTGACGAGAATGATGGGCTTGACGAGAATCTTGACTCCATCTGCAAGAACCTCAAATGGTGACTTCTCCTTCTGAGGAAGCACATCGCTATAGTGAACTAAAACCGGGTCCTCATATTGGCGCTTCTTTACCTCTTCTACTAAAGATGACACCGTTGGGTCCCGGATAGTAACTCCCGCACCGCTCGTGTTACGCCCCTCGTCTTCGTTATAGTAGAACTAATGATTTTCTAGTCGAGTATGTCTTGAGAATGGAGACCCGTGCCCGAGTTTGGGGACATAAATTTTTATACTCCGTGTACAAATGTATCAGTCGATATTCTCGGTAAATTATGGAGTTAGAAGTTGAACGGATCGAATCGACAAAATCTGAACTGAATCAGGAAATTCTGCAGACACCAGTCACTGTCGACGGACCATCGCTATGCACCGTCAACATGCTTCTGCAATCAGAGATCTGCGGGTGTAAGTCGACGGAGCAAGTCGATGGGCCGTCGACATGTCGACGTATCGTCGACCAGCTCGTCAAACTGTTTCACTGGAACCTTCCAGTTTCAGTTATAAATAGGCGACCCTTGTTCTTATTTTCAGATTTCTCATTTCCTCCATACCTCAAGAGAGTTCTAGAACCTTCTCCATACCATACCAACATAAATCCAAGATAAATCAAAGATCAAACATCAAGAATCAAGTGTAACAAGGGTATGGGTGTTCACTAGGGTTAATGGAAGCTTGGAATTCTCTTTGGAATTGAAGTTGGTGTTGTTCTCAAGTGGAGTATCTTCCTCCAAAGATCATTTCTACATAATCGAAGGTGAGCTTTAAAATTATTTCATGTTATTAAAGGTGTTGAGTGGTTGAAACACTTGGATTAGATGAGAAAATGGAATATGAAACTTAAATGAGGAAAATAGTGGTATTCTTGAATAGAACTTGACATAAATCATAGTTCTTGATATGCGATGAGTATAATATTGTTATGAATGACATTAAGAATGTTGAAGAAGTATTATATATGAATGAGTATGACGTTGTGTTGTATTTATGGTTGTGGATGACCTTGAAAAGGAATTTTGAGAATTGGGTTGTCACGACCCGACCAGGGGCCGTGACGAGTACCCGATACTTGTACCGAGCACCCCTTAGCTATCCTGTACAAACAGTGCCATATTTTTTTTTTCTAAACATTAACATGTGCAGTAAACTTTCTAATATCGCGTTACACCAGAACGCGGACCATTCGGAATAAAATACATTAAACTGTACATAGCTGACTGTGTATATCTGTCTACGAGCCTCTAGACATAGTACATTTATACATAAGAAGGGCCGAGTACTATCGCGCCCGAAAATACATACACAAAATAGTACCGATGAAATAAGGCTCCGGAACAACTGGAGCGCTGTCGAATGCTGCTGATAGGGCACTAGGAATCTGGTCCGTATACCTGCTGACCTGCGCGGCATGAAACGCAGCGTCCACAAGAAGGGACGTCAGTACGAATAATGTACCGAGTATGTAAGGCATGGAAAACAATACAAGCAGTAACATGAAGTACGATCAATAATAATATCACGGAGCCATAGGGTGTATAACGAGGCAAGAACGTAACCTGTACATAGGAAGGCCCCTCTTTAGGCTTGCTGTCATGTAGGCTTGTCTTTTCGTCTTTGAAACGTTTCTTTTCATAGGCATAGGAATCACATCTTTATATTACTTATTCTCGTGTACAGAAATAAAACAGTACGTTTCAGTAACGGTATCATTTGCTCACGTTTACGGACACCGAATACAATCGGTTCTCCCAACCCCCCCTCGGTGTCCCTTATTCATGTATACAGAAAACAGTACAATTCAGTAGACGGTATCTTTCATTTACATTTACAGACGCCGAATACAATCGGCTCTCCCAACCCCCTCCCCAACGATGACCCAACATAGTACATCACATATGTATCACACATTATATATATATATATACAGACGCCGCGTACGGCTCATCCCATATCCCGCGTCCGGGCATCCCGCGTCCAGGATGGAATCCAGCTGATCAGGTGGTGATATCACAGTGGCCCTTCCCTTTTCCCCATATACACATACATATATATTTACTCATCTTTTATGCATATACCTGTCTCATACACAATTACTCGCTTTATATACATATATCCTGCAAGCAAACAAGAGAACCAAGAAAAATCATGTATCCATCGGAGTGACGTAAGGTCGGTAACCTCCGATTACAGTACGGAATGCTAGTGATAGCTTTGTCTCACCTTGAAGGAACAAGTATTTTAAAGTGAGACTTTTAACGGAGAATAGTGTTACAGTAACCAAAAGTGAAATCCCAGGCATTTTAGGTGACAGTCATAGGTCTTGGAATCTTAGAAAATAAGATTATAACTAGAAGGTATAAATACGATTTAGAAAATTAGTTTATCAATTTAATGTTTACATAAGGTACTTGGCTTAGTCATAGGGTCGTTCCGGTCGTATTTATCATAGCTACATTCTCTTGCCCGACATTGTCATTATCATTATCATCATAGGGGCACTCCCGTTGGGGTAGTCATAGCACTTATTACTTGGTGACGGAATCGGGATCAAAGGCCCCCTTTAGATTCGCTTCAAGTACGTTAACCAAGACTATAGGAAAATCCGAAAGTATCGGGCCCACCTCGGGCCGGACGAGGTAGCGTATACAATTTACCCATATTACGTGTCATAGAGTTACTCGTATGAGTCTTAGGGTAATCGGGTCCCACTTAGGCAAGTTATAGGGGTCTAGGAGGTCTTTTCATCATTTTGCACACTTTCTACTTCAATTCAATTGAACGAAAAGGTGAAAACTTTAGGTACGGATTCCGGGGAACCGGGTTGTCCCCGAGGCTCGTGCCCGACTCGTTATATCTAAGACATGCCATAGAAAGAAGGGTGAAACCTTACATACCTCTTTTCGCTCCTTTAGCTACTCCAAATTCGCGTCACAATCTCGTCAAAATCTGCGAATTGGTCATTTTTACCAAAACTTCCATTAGTATACTTTGAGTTAGAATCTTACGGGAACACTTGGCTACCGAAATTTCGGCAGCATTTCCTCTGTAATTACACCATTCCCAACATTCAATATAGCCAAATTCCTGACACACACAATCCGGGAATTCAAACCCGGCCAAACTATTAACATAATCAACAATCATCCTAGCAATTCACATATTCGACTCACGATACATTATATCAATTTACCACTTTCTTCAACACTTTCCAACATCTATAAAGCCAATAACAACCATATATATACATTCCAAAACATCATTCTAATATCATGACATTTCATTCATGCAAGAACATAACATTCAATTCACATAACCTTCCGAAACGAACTTCCAATTACTAATATTTTACTAAGTTTATTATGCTTCCACAACACGACGATCGACATACCAATTAAGACTTGCTCACTATCCATTCATCAAACATACACACACGGCCATTTTCAACTACACACAACTTCAATCTTTCCAAAATCATTCAACTTCCATTTTCCACATTTCATTCACAACCATAACAACCAACACTAGGCAAGATAATTAAAACATACGTTCTACACACATATATATACATATATATATACGGCCATGCTTCATATTCCTCCCCTTCATGAGTTTCATCAATTTTAACATACTACTACACATATAAACCATGCATAACTCATAAAACAAGATCAATACTCACCTTTCTTCTTCAACTTCTCACTTGCCTATCTTTTGGAAACTTGTAGAATTATGAGTTGTTCTTGCTCCAACAACAACTCCACCTTGTTAAGAACCTTTAGCTTGGTAGGAAATGATTTTTGGAAGAATTTTATCAATTTTTCTTTGGAATTTCCACTATGGCCGAAAGGCCCTAAGGGTTTGTTCTCTCTTTTGTTCTTCCACTTCTTGAATTTTCTAGAGAGCTTATGTGATAAATATGACTTTATCATCTTATTTATTTCACAATATATTCCATTTTGGGCCTAGCCCATCAATATGGCCGGTTGGGCCTATGATTTTCCCTTAAAAAAAATGTCAAGCCCACTTTGTATTTTGGCTAGTTCTTGCAATTCTTGAAAACAATTTTTCCGACTTCCAAATTTGCCCTTCGTCTCCATCCATCTTTCCACGAGTCATATTGCGAATTTCCTTTTATGCCCTTGACCTTTCTCATTATTTTTACTTCTAAATTTTTATAAACACTTGTACACCAAACAAAATCAAAATTATAATCTTGCTCTTAATCTCCCGCAATTACCTTAAATTATCCGAATGCGAAAAATGCGGGATATAACATCATCCCCCCCTTTAGAACATTCGTCCTCGAATGTTAAACTTGCCTCATAGCGCAGCATATTATTTCAGGGAGGTTTCCTTTGTAGATGCCTCATGTCACTTAGCATGTCCATCTTAGAGGCTTAGGTTGCCCTCTGCGATCTTTACAGTTGTGCTCCTTTCTCCGTGGAGTCTGCCGCGTCTATCCCTTCACTAGACATGTTCCTGTATATCGCCATATTAGGAATTCCTTGCCATAGACAGTGTCGACTCAATATTGGTCCCACCCTGCAACACCTGTACTTTTCTCCTTCATTCCCAAGGCTTTCTGTTGTCATGGCTTTTCTTTTTCTGTTAGTTTAATCTGTCTCAGCCTATATGGCTCGTATGGGGTTTCTAACCACTTTTCACACCCCAACTTACTCTGGGCTGCCTAATTTTACACTCGTCTCTTGTTTCCTCATTTATGAAATTTTCAGCATATTTCCCAGGGGGTCACCCATCATGGAATTACTCTCACCTGAGCACGCTTAACCTTGGAACTTTAATGCATTCGGATGTCTCGGCGTCAATATTTTTACTTCCGCTTCCCCGTACTACTTATGTCACATAATATGGAACGAGTTGGGGTCTCGGCAGTTTTCGAAACGTCCGCGTAACACGTCTTTTCCTTTATTTACAATTCCGACCTTTGCAATTGCCAGTATTCGCCGTTTACCTATGCGTATGGCCACCTTTCATCCAAATTTCCAAATTCTTAATGTGTCCAGTAATACAGAGGACAGTATAGGAAAAAAAATCGAATTAATTAACACACGTCTATCACAGAAAATACTGAAAAGTACCTGTGGCCGCGTCTGCAGAAGGCTCAGGATCCTGTCGTCCTGTCAGTGCATATAGGCGGTGCGGAGGACCGGCTGAACTAGGTGCTCCTCCCCTACCTCGGCCGCGACCTGTTGGAGCCTGAGAAGTCTGTCCACGAGGGTGCACGGTCGACGTCGAACCGATCGCTGATCCGGCTGGCTGAGTTTGGCCTCCTCCATCCTTTAGCGGGCAATCACGTACAAAATGGTCAGTCCGACCACAGGAAAAACAACCACCGGTGTCTAAGTAGCACTGCCCAGAGTGTGGCTTTCCACACCGAGCACATCGTGGTGGGGGAATCCCCGTCCTGCCGGAATCAATTCTGTACTGGGAATCCGAAGCTCGGGCACCCTGACCTGATCCTGAATAAGTAGGGCGATCAAATCCCCTATCCACAAATCGAGGTGGGGCACTGGCCGCTGATTGGCCTGAATACCCGGATTGCTCTTGTGCTTGCCCCCCTCTATACTCGCTTCTAGCCCTGGAAAATCTGCCTCTTTTTCTGGAACCCCTCTCTGGATAGCTCTCCTCTCTCCGTGGCTGATACTGCTCTTCCAGATTTTGGGCGTAGGCCTGGATGCGGGTAATAGTCATCCCGTCCTGGAGTGAGGCCGTCAAACACTCCTTAACCAAATGTGGCCCTAGCCCACTTACAAACCGGTGCACATGGTCTCCCCTATCAGCTATCAGGGCGGGGGCATACCTGGCTAGCGAGTTGAAACGAAGACTGTATTCTCGAACGCTCATATTTCCCTGTCTCAGGTTCAAGAACATATCGGCTCGAGCCCGTCGAACCTCTGGCGGTAGGAAATGTCGTAGGAAGGCCTCAGTGAATTCCTGCCAAACCGGAGGGGGTGCATTTGCTCCCCTCGATGATATCCAGTTACCGTACCACAAGACTGCCACATCCCGCAGCCTGTATGAAGCCAACTCTACGGACTCCGTATCTGAAACATGTATGATCCTCAGAGTCCTCAGCATCTCGTCTATAAAACCCTGCGGGTCCTCCTCTGGCTTCGATCCATAGAACTCTGGCGGCTTCAGGGTAATAAAGTCTCGGGCCCTTGCGCTTACCGCCCTGTCTCCCGGGTCTACATCTTGCCGTTGAGCCTGCGCGGCAACTAACTGGGTCAATAACTGGATGGCCTCTGCCATCT
This sequence comes from Lycium barbarum, assembly GCF_019175385.1. Lineage (NCBI taxonomy): Eukaryota > Viridiplantae > Streptophyta > Magnoliopsida > Solanales > Solanaceae > Lycium > Lycium barbarum. The sequence goes on along the minus strand of NC_083339.1, from coordinate 32,151,960 downwards.
GTTGGCCCGGAGCTGCTGGCGGTGGGACTGGAGCTGGAACTCTTTCCTGCTCTGCTGGTGCAGGGGGAGCAGGAAAAGTCTGAGGGGGAGCTTCATTGTGAGATTCTTCTTCGTCTAGCTCCCGTTCAACTCTGCGGGCCGCCACCCCCTTGGCTTTCTCGGCCATCGTAGCCTTTTTCTTCGGCGGCATTACTGAAACCATAACACAGGTTTAGGAAAAGGAATATGGAAGCCTGGCAACTTAGCTCTATCGCACGATTTCAGAATGCAAAGAAGGTCACATTTCCTAAATGCCCTGTAGCCTCCTGTTTATAAGTGTGGCGCGCTACACACCCATAGACAAGACTCTACTGGACACGGCTCGTAGACAAACCCTAGGACCGAACTGCTCTGATACCACTTCTGTCACGACCCGACCAGGGGCCGTGACGAGTACCCGATACTTGTACCGAGCACCCCTTAGCTATCCTGTACAAACAGTGCCATATTTTTTTTTTTCTAAACATTAACATTTGCAGTAAACTTTCTAATATCGCGTTACACCAGAACGCGGACCATTCGGAATAAAATACATTAAACTGTACATAGCTGACTGTGTATATCTGTCTACGAGCCTCTAGACATAGTACATTTATACATAAGAAGGGCCGAGTACTATCGCGCCCGAAAATACATACACAAAATAGTACCGATGAAGTAAGGCTCCGGAACAACTGGAGCGTTGTCGAATGCTGCTGATAGGGCACTAGGAATCTGGTCCGTATACCTGCTGACCTGCGCGGCATGAAACGCAGCGTCCACAAGAAGGGACGTCAGTACGAATAATGTACCGAGTATGTAAGGCATGGAAAACAATACAAGCAGTAACATGAAGTACGATCAATAATAATATCACGGAGCCATAGGGTGTATAACGAGGCAAGAACGTAACCTGTACATAGGAAGGCCCCTCTTTAGGCCTGCTGTCATGTAGGCTTGTCTTTTCGTCTTTGAAACGTTTCTTTTCATAGGCATAGGAATCACATCTTTATATTACTTATTCTCGTGTACAGAAATAAAACAGTACGTTTCAGTAACGGTATCATTTGCTCACGTTTACGGACACCGAATACAATCGGCTCTCCCAACCCCCCCTCGGTGTCCCTTATTCATGTATACAGAAAACAGTACAATTCAGTAGACGGTATCTTTCATTTACATTTACAGACGCCGAATACAATCGGCTCTCCCAACCCCCTCCCCAACGATGACCCAACATAGTACATCACATATGTATCACACATTATATATATATATATACAGACGCCGCGTACGGCTCATCCCATATCCCGCGTCCGGGCATCCCGCGTCCAGGATGGAATCCAGCTGATCAGGTGGTGATATCACAGTGGCCCTTCCCTTTTCCCCATATACACATACATATATATTTACTCATCTTTTATGCATATACCTGTCTCATACACAATTACTCGCTTTATATACATATATCCTGCAAGCAAACAAGAGAACCAAGAAAAATCATGTATCCATCGGAGTGACGTAAGGTCGGTAACCTCCGATTACAGTACGGAATGCTAGTGATAGCTTTGTCTCACCTTGAAGGAACAAGTATTTTAAAGTGAGACTTTTAACGGAGAATAGTGTTACAGTAACCAAAAGTGAAATCGCAGGCATTTTAGGTGACAGTCATAGGTCTTGGAATCTTAGAAAATAAGATTATAACTAGAAGGTATAAATACGATTTAGAAAATTAGTTTATCAATTTAATGTTTACATAAGGTACTTGGCTTAGTCATAGGGTCGTTCCGGTCGTATTTATCATAGCTACATTCTCTTGCCCGACATTGTCATTATCATTATCATCATAGGGGCACTCCCGTTGGGGTAGTCATAGCACTTATTACTTGGTGACGGAATCGGGATCAAAGGCCCCCTTTAGATTCGCTTCAAGTACGTTAACCAAGACTATAGGAAAATCCGAAAGTATCGGGCCCACCTCGGGCCGGACGAGGTAGCGTATACAATTTACCCATATTACGTGTCATAGAGTTACTCGTATGAGTCTTAGGGTAATCGGGTCCCACTTAGGCAAGTTATAGGGGTCTAGGAGGTCTTTTCATCATTTTGCACACTTTCTACTTCAATTCAATTGAACGAAAAGGTGAAAACTTTAGGTACGGATTCCGGGGAACCGGGTTGTCCCCGAGGCTCGTGCCCGACTCGTTATATCTAAGACATGCCATAGAAAGAAGGGTGAAACCTTACATACCTCTTTTCGCTCCTTTAGCTACTCCAAATTCGCGTCACAATCTCGTCAAAATCTGCGAATTGGTCATTTTTACCAAAACTTCCATTAGTATACTTTGAGTTAGAATCTTACGGGAACACTTGGCTACCGAAATTTCGGCAGCATTTCCTCTGTAATTACACCATTCCCAACATTCAATATAGCCAAATTCCTGACACACACAATCCGGGAATTCAAACCCGGCCAAACTATTAACATAATCAACAATCATCCTAGCAATTCACATATTCGACTCACGATACATTATATCAATTTACCACTTTCTTCAACACTTTCCAACATCTATAAAGCCAATAACAACCATATATATACATTCCAAAACATCATTCTAATATCATGACATTTCATTCATGCAAGAACATAACATTCAATTCACATAACCTTCCGAAACGAACTTCCAATTACTAATATTTTACTAAGTTTATTATGCTTCCACAACACGACGATCGACATACCAATTAAGACTTGCTCACTATCCATTCATCAAACATACACACACGGCCATTTTCAACTACACACAACTTCAATCTTTCCAAAATCATTCAACTTCCATTTTCCACATTTCATTCACAACCATAACAACCAACACTAGGCAAGATAATTAAAACATACGTTCTACACACATATATATACATATATATATACGGCCATGCTTCATATTCCTCCCCTTCATGAGTTTCATCAATTTTAACATACTACTACACATATAAACCATGCATAACTCATAAAACAAGATCAATACTCACCTTTCTTCTTCAACTTCTCACTTGCCTATCTTTTGGAAACTTGTAGAATTATGAGTTGTTCTTGCTCCAACAACAACTCCACCTTGTTAAGAACCTTTAGCTTGGTAGGAAATGATTTTTGGAAGAATTTTATCAATTTTTCTTTGGAATTTCCACTATGGCCGAAAGGCCCTAAGGGTTTGTTCTCTCTTTTGTTCTTCCACTTCTTGAATTTTCTAGAGAGCTTATGTGATAAATATGACTTTATCATCTTATTTATTTCACAATATATTCCATTTTGGGCCTAGCCCATCAATATGGCCGGTTGGGCCTATGATTTTCCCTTAAAAAAAATGTCAAGCCCACTTTGTATTTTGGCTAGTTCTTGCAATTCTTGAAAACAATTTTTCCGACTTCCAAATTTGCCCTTCGTCTCCCTCCATCTTTCCACGAGTCATATTGCGAATTTCCTTTTATGCCCTTGACCTTTCTCATTATTTTTACTTCTAAATTTTTATAAACACTTGTACACCAAACAAAATCAAAATTATAATCTTGCTCTTAATCTCCCGCAATTACCTTAAATTATCCGAATGCGAAAAATGCGGGATATAACATGGGTAATACTAACTTGGTGGAGATTATTGATTATGATATTATAGGTGTCTTTGGTGATGTTTGGAAGTTGATTATTATATGGAGGAAGTTGTCGAAACAAAGGAAATGCTGCCCAATTTGCATTAGCTCTTAGTTGCTTTAGCTTAAGCTTAAAGTATATTTCCGGTTGTCTAATCTTAGTACAAATTCTCTTGAATGTAGAATCATGAGCTTAGAAGGAAAGAGTTTAGTCGATAAAGTTGAAAAGACGTAAAGATATGTAAGGCTAGCCCTTCTTTCTAAGGCATGACTTCCATCACATAATATCTTCTATCTTTCCATAACTTTCTTATATTCCGGAAATTACGAGTACATGATTATTAAGAGCTTCTCATGACATAAAGATAAGAGATGAGCTATTATAATGATGATTTTAGTCATAGAGATTCTAAGCTTGTGAGAGGATGCTATTTTGAGACTAATGATCTTGATGTATGACTTCCTTGATTGTTATTCATTAGTGATAGTGTCACCTCATAATGCTAGTTCCTTCAAGGTGAGACATGATGATTGTGATTGTTCTATAAGATAATCAGAGGTTACCGACCTTACGTCATTCCGATAGAGTTACAGCTTTTACTTGAGCTCTTATGCATACTTCATGTTGAGTGTGTAATGACGATTACACTGCGCCTAGATGGCCAGGCAGCACCGCTAAGGTGGGTGGCTTATTACACCGTGTCTATATGGCATGGGCAGACACCACTAGTGGGCAACGTGAGGTGATTACCCCGGATGCGGGCTAATAATGTTATTGATTCAAACAGTTTATGTATGTGTGTGTGATATGTTTTAAAGGAAAACGTGAGCATGCATGATTCCGCCTTCAGAGGCAAGCAGTTACAGTTATCCTTTTATCTTATGCTTTCTATATTTCCTTATTATGTTATCATACATGTCTTACATACTCAGTACATTGTTCCTACTGACATCCTTTTCTTTTATGGATGTTGTGTTCATGCCCACAGGTAGACAGGGAGATAGTACGGATTCATAGGAGCCTATCAGAAGCTACACAAGAGCACTCCACTACTTCAGAGGTGCTATTTATTGGTATATTCTTTTGTGCACATATTTGGAGCATGGCGGGGTCCTGCCCCGTTCTTATTACTTCAGTACTTCAGTCAGAGGCTTGTAGTTACTTATGTGTGGGTTGTAGATGTTATGAGACTTCTTCAATGTATATTTTTTACATCATTTTGTAGCCTCGTGGGCTTATGCATATATAAATATTTTGGGGGATTCAGAAATTTGTTTATGACAAGTTCTATGTTGAAAATGACATATGTCCAGGTAGAGTATGATAGATAGCATGATGAGTGGTGCTCGGTAGCCAACTCGGGGTACTTGTCATGTCCCACTAGTTGGGTCGTGACAAAAGTGGTATCAGAGCAGTTCCGTCCTAGGCGTGTCTATGAGCCGTGTCCAGTAGAATCTTGTTTATGGGTTTGAAGCGCGCCACGCTTATAAACAAAAGGCTGCGGGGCATTTAGGAATAATGACCGTTTTTCTTCTCCATAGATCGTGCGATAGAGCTACGTTATAAGAATTCTTTTTCCCTAACAGTATGTTATGATTTCAACGATGCTGGTAAAGAGCAAAGCAACAGCCGACCAGAAGGGCAAAATTGCGGCAGGAAGGCAGGTTGAACAGGAGCCACCGGTACATATAGAGGAGGGTGAGTCCCATAATGAGGCTCCATCTCATACCTCTCACACTCCACCTGTTCTAGAGAAGCATGAATGTCACGCCCCAAAACTCACCCTAGACGTGACCGGCATTCGACGTCATGAACAACACCGGAAGAACCTAAACGACACAATAATAACACTTGAACCCACCAGGTTCAATATTTGCCTCCAACCGTTTATAAAATAAATGTAACAATTCATGAATATACGAATTAGTTCAGCGGAAGACTGTATTATTTAAAGAGTTCAACCAAAACATGATAGCGTGCCCAAAAGAGTTACACAACAACTCTTCTTCTACCCACATTCAAATGTATACTAAAGAGCTTCTAGGAATAAGAATAAATATCTAACTCATCGAGACGCAGCCCGGAAACTAGTATAAATAAATGAAATTAAATAAATAAGGTGTCCCACGAATGAATCTGTGGGCTCACCAAATCAACAGCAACAACAAGTCCTTCCTAAACGCCCGGAGTATCAACAACCTGCTCTTCTCCGTTACCTAACATACCATCAAAGACAACAATGGTACTCAGTGAGTGCCTCGGGGACAATAAGTAATATGAGAATAAATTATAATAAAACATAAAGAAATCAGTCCTGAAAAGATAGTATAAAAACAGTCATTCAACTTTGTGATTCTCAATATCATTTATTAAGCAGTTTACAAAGCCATTTCATAATCCCAGTTTCAATTATTCTTTAAGTCAGTCAGGCATAAATAGCGGTTCCAAAATAAAGATGGATATAACAATCGCCCATATAGGACCAACTCAACATCAACAACACTGCGCAATACACCAGAATATGGATTCACAGTGGCTACTCTTCCTCCCGAATAGCAAGGCCATTAATACACCCCAGGTAGTGAACCCGGAAGTTGCCACTCTTCCCCCCGAATGGCAAGGCAATTAATACACTAGGATCCATAGTGGCTACTCTTCCTCCAGAATAGCAACGCAAATACAACAACAAAGTTCATGGCATAGAAGCAGATTCACAATTTGTCTCAAAGTAGTCACACCATCAATAACATTAAAGTTCATTATGCCATATCGGAAGAATTAGTCATTCCAATCAATGTTTTGAAAACGTATAACTTCTTTACAAAAGATTTCCATGTCCCAATTCATCAATGAGAATGTCATTACCAACTCTTAGCCATCATTATTAAGCATCTCTCATAGAGGAAAACATTCATAATATCATATACATATATAGGATTTGTTACAATATAGGTTTAATGTGGGTTTATCCCCTCACACACATTAACCAGCATTTAGACCTGAATTAGAGTTCAAGAAACATGAAAAGATTACTTTTCCTTTCATTCATTAAAGAATCTTGAATAAAATTATACTTCCGACAATACTTTCAAAAAGTGATTTTCATTCAAAATAAGTTTTTAAAAGAGAGACATACCTTAATTTGTTAAACGGGGTTTAAAAAATCACTTTTCTAATGAAGAACACCCGAACCCTAGCTTGATTCACTTTGAGAAGAATTATGTTGCAAACCCTAGGTTTTTGCCACAAGAATCATGTTATGAATCAAGGGTTTGATGTTAGAATGAATTAGTAATGTTAAGGATGTCCTTACCTTTGATTTGAAGACTTGGAGAAATAATTTTCGTCCTTAGGGTTGTTTACAAAGTGGAGGAATAAACAAAACAAGTGTCTTATTTATATTTTTCTAGTGAAAACGGGCCAAAGGACGCCACTGAAGGACAGACCGTCCTTCGTGTTACGGACCGTTCTTTGGACCGTCCTTTAGTGAAAATTTCCAGAGAGTTCTGGTGATTTTTGAGGCATTACGGTTCCATGTTATGTCCCGTAACACGGGTTACGGTCCGTAACGTCTCACCGTAACACAGGCCAAATTTCCAGCGAAGACAGGCTTCGGTAAAATGGGCATAACTTTTTGTACGTAACTTTGCTTGGGCTGGGAGACCTACCATTGGAAAGCTATTTCAAAGATCTACAAATTTTAGCAAGGAAGTGTTTCCAAATTCGCAACCCATTTTTATGAAAATTGCCTAGAAGACAGACCTACCAAAACTTAGGCGAATTTAAGAGGCCTTAAGAGCTTCACTAGTTGGTTTGACTTCAAAACGACCATCTTCCACCAGAATTCATCAAGAATGGATTCATATAGATATAATATCATCTTAATACTATATTTTTACACATTCACACCTAGTTCAAGTTTACGGGGTGTTACATTATCCCCCCCTTAAGATCATTCGTCCTCGAATGAGAATCGTATTCTAGGAAGGTCATTAACCACCACGAATTTTTACCACACAATCACCTTGCAAACGAATAGCTCAAAACTTAACTCATACCTGAATTAGGGAACAAGTTAGGATATCTCCTTTTCATATCCTCTTTCACTTCCCAAATAGCTTCCTCAGTATTATGATTTCGCCACAACACTTTAACCGACACAACATCCTTTGTTCTCAACCTTCTAACTTAGCGATCCAAAATCTGAACTGGTTCTTCTTCATAAGACAAGGATTCATCAATCTCAACCTCTTCATAGTTCAACACATGAGAAGGGTCAGGTTTATACAACCTCAACATCGAAATGTGAAACACCGGATGAACCATGGATATCTCAGCCGGTAATCTCAACTCATAAGCTACTTTCCCAACTCTTTTAGTAATCTCATAAGGGCCAATGTAGCGAGGACTAAGCTTGCCCTTTCTGCCAAAACGCATTACCCCCTTCATAGGTGACACTTTCAAGAAACCTTGTCACCAATAGGAAATTCCAATTCCCTATGCCTCATGTCCGTATAAGACTTTTGTCTACTCTGAGTGGTCTTCAGTCATTGCACAATAAGATTTACCTTTTCAATCGCCTCATGAACTGAATCAGGACCCAATAATTCTACTTCAGTGGGTTCAAACCACGGAGATCTGCAACGCCTCCCATAAAGAGCCTCATAAGGAGCCATCTGAATACTAGCTTGATAACTATTGTTGTAAGCGAATTCCACCAGAGGTAGGTGTTCATCCCAACTTCCTCCAAAATCAATTGCACAAGCACGCAACATATCCTCTAAAGTCTAAATGGTCTTCTCTGCTTGCCCATCAGTTTAAGGATGAAAAGTGGTACTCAAATTCTGTCACGACCCAACTAGGGCCGTGACGAGTACTCGATACTTGTACCGAGCACCCCCCTAACTCGTATCTCATTGTTATTACTAAGTGGGCCGTATGAACATCACCGTACTTTTTTTTTCTGCTTAACATTAACATTAGCAGCATAATTATAAACATAGGCTAGCAAACTTTACTAGCACATTACACAGCGACGAGGACCATCAAAAGTACAAAACATCTAACTGTACATATCTGTCTCCGAGCCTCTAAACATAGTACACATATACATAAGAAGGGCCGAGTACTGCCGTGCCCGAACATATATACACAAAATAGTACCAAGGAACTGAGGCTCCGGAACAACTGGAGCGCTGCTACAATACTGCTGATGAAGCTCCTAGGAGTCAAGTCTGTCTACCTGCTGACCTGCGCGGCATGGAACGCAGCGTCCACAAGAAGGGACGTCAGTACGAATAGTGTACCGAGTATGTAAAGCATGGAAGATAATACAAACAGAAACATAAGGTATTATTAACAGTATCATGGGATCATAGGACATATAGTGAGTGGTACAAGAAAGTAACCTGTACATAGGAATACCCTTTTCAGGCCGGATACCATGCATGCTTGTCCTTCCCATTAAAAAGAACATTTTTTTTTCATAGACATAGAAAATAGAACTTATATCATGTCATGCCTTATCATATCATGTCATATCGTATCATATCATATGAGATCATGTCATATCATATTGTGTCATATCATATCATGTCATATCATATCAGGTCATATCATATCATATCAGGTCATAGCATAGCACCGAACAATGTCGGCTCGCCCATATATCCCGCGTCCGGGCATCCCGCGTCCGGGATGATAAGCCAGCTGACCAGGTGGCAATGAAACATGTTTACCTTCCCATCCCCCATGTATCCCTTCCCCACCCCATGTACATATTCATATCTCATATACATGTGTCATATAAGCATGCAGGAGAGCCCAAAGAAAACCATGTATCCATCGGAGTGACGTAAGGTCGGTGACCTCCAATTACATTATGGTATAACCGTGACCGCTTTACCTCACCTTGAAGGAATTAGTATCATAAGGCGAGACTATCAATGAAGAGTGTCCTTATGAGAAAACATAAAATAGGGTCATAAGGCATCGTTTCATATACTTGGAACCTCTAAAGTAGTCATTACCCATAATAGAGTTGAGATATCAAGAAATAATTTAACATTGTCATATTGTCATATTCATAGTAGGAACATATCGTCAACATATCTATCATAGACATTTGAGACTTTACGACTTGGGGATCATGCCTTTGCAATCTTTAGAAGATAGTGTCATAACCAAGGAATAGAATTAAAAATCAAGAACTAGTTTGATACTTTCGTATTCTCATTGGGTCCTTATCCTAAGACTCTTAGTCATGGAATCATTCTTGTCATACTTATCATAGACGTATTCTCTTCCTTAGCATCATCGTTATCATGGTCATCATAGACATATTTCCATTAGAATGGTACGGTACTTATCGTTTTATAATCGGGACAAGGGTCAAAAGTTTCCTTTGAATTTTGCTTCAAAATAAGTCAAACGGAACAATAAGGAAAATCCGGGAACAATGGGCCCACCTCGGGCCGAATGAGGTAGCGTGCACAATTTACATGTATTACATGTCATGGCGTTACTTGTGAGGGTTTCAAGGTAGTCGGGTCCTATTTATGCAAGTTCTAGAGGTTTGGAAAGTTTTTCCAACGTTTCGCACACTTTCTAATTCAATTCTACTGAATGAAAGAGGGGAAACTTTAGGTGCGGATTCCGGAAAATAGAGTTGTCCCCGAGGTTCATATCCAACATATTACGTCTAAGACATGCCATAGAAGGAAGGGTGAAGCCTTACATACCTCTTTCTGCTCCTTATGCTATTCCAAATTCAAGTTGCAAATCCGCCACAATCTACAAATTGGTCATATTTACCAAACTTTGGTTAGAGCATTTAGAATTGGAATCTTAAGATAATACTTGGCTACCGAAATTCCGGCAGCATTTCCCCTGTAAATACTCCATCCCACCAAGTTCAACTTGACCAATTTCAATCAACAACAATCCCGGGAATTCAACCCGGCCAAACTATCAACATAATGTCAACAACCATACTAAAAATTTCCATATTCAATCCAAGATACATTATAATAACTCACTCAATATACTACTTCCTTCAAAACCTTCCAACTCCAATAAAAACAATAACAACCTTATAATATATGTTCCAACAATACCATACTAATATCATTGTCTTCCATACGTGTAAGAACATAGTATTCAATTTACATAAACTTCAACCACAAGTCTCCAATTTCCATAATTTCTCTAAGATCATTAAGCTTTTTATTAGCAATATAGAATCCACATAACAACAACCAATACACTAAATAAAATTAAATCATTTTCCTCCACACCACACCACAACTACACGGCCAACATCATGCATACACAACTACAACCTCTCCAAAATCATTCAACTTCCATTATCAACATAGCATCCACAACAATAACAACCAAACACTAGATAGAATAATTAAAACATGATTCATACACACACATAGGCATGCACGGCCACACACCTATATTCTTGTTCTTCATGAATTTCACTCATTTTTATACACTACAACATGCACAACATCCATAACATATAAGAAAAGGATGAATCCTTACCTTCTTCTTTGATTCTCCAACTTGCTTGAATTTCCAACTTATGAATTTGTGGTTTTCTTGCTTCAATAACAACTCTACTTTGTTAAGGACCCTCCACTTGGTAGAAAATGATTTTTGAAGGAATTTTTGTCAAGTTTCTTGTTGATTTTTGCACTTGGCCGAAATGGCCCTCTAGGTTTTTCTCCTCCTTTTCTTGTTTTTCCACTTCTTGAAACTTCTAGAGAATTATATGAATTTATGAAGACTTGGTCTTCTTTTAAATTATTCATTAACCTTTGATGTGGGCTTAAGCCCACACCAATTTGGATTGCCAACTTGGCCCAAACTCAAGTCCACACATTTTTTTTCTACAATTCATGAAAAAATTATTTTTCCAATTTCCAAATTCGCCCTTCGTCTTCCTCCATATTTCCACGAGTCATATTGCGAATATTTCCCTTTATACCCTTGACCTTTCTTAATATTCCCACTTCAAAAGTTTCATAAACAACTCATATGCCAAACAAAATAAAAATAAGGCCTTGCTTGTTGTCTTCCCGTGATTATCTTAAATTATCCGATTGCACAAAAATGCGGGATATAACATCCTCCCTCCCTTTAGAACATTCGTCCTCGAATGTTAAACTGGCCTCCTAGTGTATTATAATACTTCGGGGAGGTCTCCTTCGTAGATATCCCACATGTCGCTTAACGTATCCATTTTAGGAGCTTAGGTTGCCTTTATGTCGTAGGTCAATTGAGTTAGCTCCGAACGTTGGCCCTGCGTTAATAAGTCCCCTTTATTGGATCTTGAATCGTCATAGTCCATTTTAGGTCTAACATGTTCTCCCCCCCCCCCCCCCCCCCCTTTATTAAGAGGGTCTACGCACGCCTATGCCCTTTAAATAATCGTCGCCTTCTGCGATCTTGTACAATTGTAATTCCTTCTTCGTGGAGTCTGCCGCATCTATCCCCTTACTAGATATATTCCCGTATATCACCGCATCAGGGCCTTCTAGACTTAACTAGTGTGGGTTCAGCATCGGTCTTACCCGGTGACATCCGTACTTATCCTTCATCACGTCTTTTGAATTTCATTCAGCTGGCATATTCTATGTATCGCGACACTGTTTGTTAGTGTTCTACAGTCACAGATAAGATGTCATGTACACATATACATTTCCACCACTACTTTACTTACAAACACTTTCAAACACTAATCAAACCTTCTCTAGTCCTGAAGCTTTGTCATGCTTTCTCCCCTTCTGCTAGTCTAGTCCGTCTCAGCCTACACGACTTCTACAGGGTTCTTAACCACTTCACACACTCTAATTTACTTTAGGCTACCTAATTCACATTCGTCTCTTGTTCCCACATTTATGAAATTTTCATCATATTTCCTAGGGGGTCACCCATCCTCCCACCTTAGCACGCTTAACCTCGAAGCTTTGGTGCATTTAAATGCGTGAATGCTGGTATAATTATATCGACTGCCCCGCACGACCTTTGTCACATAATTTAAGGTAAGTCGGGGTTCTAACAACTTCCCAAAACGTCCTCACAGCGGGTCCCACTTCTATCTTCACTTTCCTGACCATACAATTACCATATTGCCTTTGTTTAAATCTTCACTATTTACTCCCATCCATACATATGATTATCTTTTATCCAAGGTTTCTAAATTCGCACTGGTGGCGGAGACATCTCAATCGCCATTACTCACAACTGCTAAGTCTTTGGCCCCTTTTGAATTTCCGTCTGCCGTCACTAATTAGCATTTTGCAAAGATTACGTATACATAGAAAATTTCAAAGAAAATCTCATATACCTGTAGCCGATCAATCTCGAGCCTGGTCCGGGGAGCTGCCATGTGAAGTATGCTCCTCATCCTCGTCTGTCTGCTCTCCGCTCAATTGACTCTCGTCATTTCTCGCATCCGAATCGGAAGAGTATAGATAACCAGGCGATTCCTGGTTCACTGATGACCAGGACAAAGGACAGGAGTAGTCCGTAGCACTCTCCGAGGTGGCCTGACTGACATAGTGCTCCATCACAGGAGCAGCTGGTATGTCCCCGGAAATCTCCTCCTCCGGTGTCCCAGAAGAATGCTCCGATGGGTCTGTGTCATGACTATCCTCCTCCTTGGAGGTAAGAAACTTTTGAGGAATCGTCGCCGGATCCTCCGAGGGATCCGTATCATAGCTACCCTCCGCGGGATCCTATACTCTAGGGGTCAGAAACTCTGGAGGAATTGTTGCTGGGTCCTCCGACGGATCTGTATCATAGCTGTCCTCCGTGGGATCCTCTGCTCTGGGGGTCAGGAACTCTGGAGGAATTGTGGCTGGGTCCTCCAACGGATCTGTCTCAATCGAATAGCCGAGGCTCCCCTTACTCGGCTCTGGAGATACTCTAGGGGCCTTCTTGGTGCCCCCACTATCTGAAGCTGCTCTCTTCATCGACATTACTGAAACCATAACATAGGATTAGGAAAAGAATAAGGGAGCCTAGTAGCATAGCTCTATCGCACGATCTAGAAGACAAAGAAGGTCATATTCCTTAAATGCCCTGCAGCCTCCTGCCCATAAGTGTGGTGCGCTACACAACCATAAACAGGACTCTACTGGACATGGCTCGTAGACAAACCCCTAGGACCGAACTGCTCTGATACCACTTCTGTCACGACCCAACTAGGGCCGTGACGAGTACTCGATACTTGTACCGAGCACCCCCCTAACTCGTGTCTCATTATTATTACTAAGTGGGTCGTATGAACATCACCGTACTTTTTTTTTTTCTGCTTAACATTAACATTAGCAGCATAATTATAAACATAGGCTAGCAAACTTTACTAGCACATTACACAGCGACGAGGACCATCAAAAGTACAAAACATCTAACTGTACATATCTGTCTACGAGCCTCTAAACATAGTACACATATACATAGGAAGGGCCGAGTACTGCCGTGCCCGAACATATATACACAAAATAGTACCAAGGAACTGAGGCTCCGGAACAACTGGAGTGCTGCTACAATACTGCTGATGAAGCTCCTAGGAGTCAAGTCTGTCTGCCTACTGACCCGCGCGGCATGGAACGCAGCGTCCACAAGAAGGGACGTCAGTACGAATAGTGTACCGAGTATGTAAAGCATGGAAGATAATACAAACAGAAACATAAGGTATGATTAACAATATCATGGGATCATAGGACATATAGTGGTACAAGAAAGTAACCTGTACATAGGAATACCCTTTTCAGGCCGGATACCATGCATGCTTGTCCTTCCTTTTAAAAAGAACATTTTTTTTCATAGACATAGAAAATAGAACTTATATCATGTCATGCCTTATCATATCATGTCATATCGTATCATATCATATGAGATCATGTCATATCATATTGTGTCATATCATATCATGTCATATCATATCAGGTCATATCATATCATGTCATATCATATCAGGTCATAGCATAGCACCGAACAATGTCGGCTCGCCCATATAGCACCGAAATACATCGGCTCGCCCATATATCCCGCGTCCGGGATGATAAGCCAGCTGACCAGGTGGCAATGAAACATGTTTACCCTCCCATCCCCCATGTATCCCTTCCCCCACCCCATGTACATATTCATATCTCATATACATGTGTCATATAAGCATGCAAGAGAGCCCAAAGAAAACCATGTATCCATCGGAGTGACGTAAGGTCGGTGACCTCCGATTACATTGTGGTATAACCGTGACCACTTTGCCTCACCTTGAAGGAACTAGTATCATAAGGCGAGACTATCAATGAAGAGTGTCCTTATGAGAAAACATAAAACAGGGTCATAAGGCATCGTTTCATATACTTGGAACCTCTAAAGTAGTCATTACCCATAATAGAGTTGAGATATCAAGAAATAATTTAACATTGTCATATTGTCATATTCATAGTAGGAACATATCGTCAACATATCTATCATAGACATTTGAGACTTTACGACTTGGGGATCATGCCTTTGCAATCTTTAGAAGATAGTGTCATAACCAAGGAATAGAATTAAAAATCAAGAACTAGTTTGATACTTTCGTATTCACATTGGGTCCTTAGCCTAAGACTCTTAGTCATGGAATCATTCTTGTCATACTTATCATAGACGTATTCTCTTCCTTAGCATCATCGTTATCATGGTCATCATAGACATATTTCCATTAGAATGGTACGGTACTTATCGTTTGATAATCGGGACAAGGGTCAAAAGTTTCCTTTGAATTCTGCTTCAAAATAAGTCAAACGGAACAATAAGGAAAATCCGGGAACAATGGGCCCACCTCGGGCCGAATGAGGTAGCGTGCACAACTTACATGTATTACATGTCATGGCGTTACTTGTGAGGGTTTCAAGGTAGTCGGGTCCTATTTATGCAAGTTCTAGAGGTTTGGAAAAAAAAGTTTTTCCAACGTTTCGCACACTTTCTAATTCAATTCTACTGAATGAAAGAGGGGAAACTTTAGGTGCGGATTCCGGAAAATAGAGTTGTCCCCGAGGTTCATATCTAACATATTACGTCTAAGACATGCCATAGAAGGAAGGGTGAAGCCTTACATACCTCTTTCCGCTCCTTATGCTATTCCAAATTCAAGTTGCAAATCCGCCACAATCTACAAATTGGTCATATTTACCAAACTTTGGTTAGAGCATTTAGAATTGGAATCTTAAGATAATACTTGGCTACCGAAATTCCGGCAGCATTTCCCCTGTAAATACTCCATCCCACCAAGTTCAACTTGGCCAATTTCAATGAACAACAATCCCGGGAATTTAACCCGTCCAAACTATCAACATAATGTCAACAACCATACTAAAAATTTCCATATTCAATCCAAGATACATTATAATAACTCAATCAATATACTACTTCCTTCAAAACCTTCCAACTCCAATAAAAACAATAACAACCTTATAATATATGTTCCAACAATACCATACTAATATCATTGTCTTCCATACGTGTAAGAACATAGTATTCAATTTACATAAACTTCAACCACAAGTCTCCAATTTCCATAATTTCTCTAAGATCATTAAGCTTTTTATTAGCAATATAGAATCCACATAACAACAACTAATACACTAAATAAAATTAAATCATTTTCCTCCACACCACACCACAACTACACGGCCAACATCATGCATACACAACTACAACCTCTCCAAAATCATTCAACTTCCATTATCAACATAGCATCCACAACAATAACAACCAAACACTAGATAGAATAATTAAAACATGATTCATACACACACATAGGTATGCACGGCCACACACCTATATTATTGTTCTTCATGAATTTCACTCATTTTTACACCCTACAACATGCACAACATCCATAACATATAAGAAAAGGATGAATCCTTACCTTCTTCTTTGATTCTCCAACTTGCTTGAATTTCCAACTTATGAATTTGTGTTTTTCTTGCTTCAATAACAACTCTACATTGTTAAGGACCCTCAACTTGGTAGAAAATGATTTTTGAAGGAATTTTTGTCAATTTTCTTGTTGATTTTTGCACTTGGCCGAAATGGCCCTCTAGGTTTCTCTCCTCCTTTTCTTGTTCTTCCACTTCTTGAAACTTCTAGAGAATTATATGAATTTATGAAGACTTGGTCTTCTTTTAAATTATTCATTAACCTTTGATGTGGGCTTAAGCCCACACCAATTTGGATTGCCAACTTGGCCCAAACTCAAGTCCACACATGTTTTTTCTACAATTCATGAAAAAATTATTTTTCTAATTTCCAAATTCGCCCTTCGTCTTCCTCCATATTTCCACGAGTCATATTGCGAATATTTCCCTTTATACCCTTGACCTTTCTTAATATTCCCACTTCAAAATTTTCATAAACAACTCATATGCCAAACAAAATAAAAATAAGGCCTTGCTTGTTGTCTTCCCGCGATTATCTTAAATTATCCGATTGCACAAAAATGCGGGATATAACAAATTCACTCTCGTACCCAAGACTTCCTGAAAGGATTTCCAAAAGTGAGCAGTAAATTGCGTACCTCTGTCAGATATAATTGATGTCGGAACACCATGCAATCTAACTATCTCCTTTAGATATAACTTAGAGTACTCCGCCACGGTATATGACGTCCTCACTGGGATAAAATGGTAAACTTTTTGAGTCTATCCACGATCACCCAAATCGAATCAAATTTGGCCTTTGTGCGGAGTAAAACCACAACGAAATCCATAATGATCACCTCCCACATCCACTGCGGAATCTCGATATTCTGAGCCAGACCACCAGGTCTTTGATGTTCAGCCTTCACCTATTGACAATTCAAACACTTAGCCACAAAGTTAGAAATATCAACCTTCATGCTTCTCCACCAATAGTGCTGCTTTAAGTCCTTATACATTTTGGTGGTTCCCGGATGAACCGAATACTTGGAACTAGGAGCTTCCATCATTAATTCTTGTCGAAGACCATCGACATCAGGAACACACAATCGTCCTTGCAACCGTAGAACACTATCACCAGTACCAATAGTAAATAAAGTGTACTCACCCTTTTCTACTCCATCTCTCAGCTTTGCCAAAAATTCATCATCATATTGCTTGGATTTATCCTTTCCACCATGTCAGACCGTGATGGCGTGATCCCCACTAACTCCCCATCTTCAGTTTCATCAAGTCTGACCCCAAGACTAGCAAGTCTTTGAATTTCCCTCCCCATGGACATGTCATGTGCACGCAAATAAGCTAACGTGCCCAAAGACTTCCTACTCAAAGCATCAACAACCACATTAGCCTTACCAGGATGATACAAAATGTTCAAATCATAATCTTTGAACAACTCCAACCACCTCCTCTGTCTGAGATTCAACTCTCGCTATTTGAAGATATATTGCAGACTCTTGTGATCAGTAAAAACATCACAATGCTCACCATGCAAATAATGCCAAATTTTCAAAGCAAAAACCACAACAGCCAACTACAAGTCATGAGTCGGGTAATTCTTCTCATGCTTTTTTAACTGTCGCGAAGCATAAGCAATCACCTTTCCATTTTGCATTAACACGCAACCCAAACCAATTCTAGAAGCATCACAATACACCACATATCCGCCAAACCCAGAAGGTAAAGTCAAAATAGCAGCCGAAGTCAATCTTGCCTTAAGCTCTTGGAAACTCTTTTCACAAGCTTCAGACCACTAAAACTTAGCAGTCTTCTGCGTCAACTTAGTCAATGGCGAGGCAATAGATGAAAAACCTTCCACGAACTTTCTGTAGTAATTTGCCAAACCAAAGAAACTACGAATTTCGGTTGCATTAGTAGGTCCAGGACAATCCTTAACCGCTGAAATTTTCTGAGGATCTACCCTAATGACGTCACCAGTCACCACATGACCCAAGAAAGCCACAAACTTAAGCTAGAATTCACACTTAGAGAATTTTGCATAAAGTTTGTTCTCCTCAAGGGTTGTCAAAGTTATCCTCAAGTGATTTGCATGATCCTCACGACTTTTAGAAAACACCAAAATATCATTAATGAACACAATAATGAAGCGGTCTAGATAAGGCTTAAACACACGATTCATCAAATCCATGAATGCAGCAGGCGCATTAGTCAACCCAAATGACTTGACTAGAAACTCAAATTGCCCATAACGAGTACGGAAAGCTGTTTTTGGGATATTCTTTTCCTTTATCTTCAATTGGTGATACCCAGACCTCAGGTCAATTTTTGAAAAGAACTTAGCACCCTGAAGTTGTTCAAATAGATCATCTATCCCAGGCAAAGGATATTTATTCTTAATGGTCAATTTATTAAGTTGACGGTAATCAACACACATCCTAAGGGAACCATATTTCTTTCTAACAAACAAGACTGGAGCACCCTAAGGTGAGGAGCTCGGTCGGATGAAACCTTTATCCAACAAGTCCTTCAGTTGATCCTTTAACTCCTTTAGCTCCGCTGGAGCCATATGATAAGGTGGAATAGTAATAGGTTGGGTGTCAGGAATGACATCAATCCCAAAAGCAATAACCCTGTCAGGAGGAATACCAGGGAGATCTTCAGGAAACACTTTGGGATAATCACTAACTATGGGAATAGATGCAAATTCAGGTACGACGACTTTTGTATCTTTAACAGCAACCAAATGGTAACCCACCCTGGACGTGACCAGCATCCGACGTTAGGAACAATATCGGAAGAACCTAAACGACCTAATAATAACACTTGAACCAGCCAGGTTCAATATTTGCCTCCAACAATTTATAAAATAAATGTAACGTCAAGTTCCTTTTTAATAATCTTTCCTTATTAAATTAAACAAAGTTATAAGTAACTGCATATATCAGGATCATAATTTTGAAATAAGATTAGCGGAAGTCTAATATAAGTAAATTGTCATAAACGTGGCAAACACGCATTAAGTCGTAGGAGACTTTGACAATCTACCCACAATTCTGACAACTATCTACGGAGCTTCTAAGAGACACAACAATCGTCTAACTTCAGGACGCAGCTCGAAATCTAGAATAATAAATGAAACAGGAAGTGTCCCACGAACAAGGATGTGAGCTCACCAAATCAACAACAACAACAAGTTCTCCTAGCGTCGAGAGTATCACGAACCTGCTCTTCTCCATTTCCTAACATATCATCAAAAACAACAATGGTATGCATGAGTACTTTCGTACTCAGTGAGTGCCTCGGGGACAACAAGTATTATAAAAATAAAAGATAATAATACATAAAGAAAGCAGTTCTGAAAAGATAGTATAAAAACAGTCATTCCACTTTTTTATTCTTAATATCATTTGTTAAACAGTTTACAAAGACATTAATCAATATAAAAATAGGTATTCAGCATGTGTACCTCAATAAGAATTATCAAAACCGATTATAAAGCCTTTTGTCAAGTTACAACTTTCAATTATGCCTTTTAAATTGATCATGATTATCAACAATAGTTCCATGAGAGAATAAGAATATCACACATGCTAATACAGGCCCAAGAATCAATCACATCAAAGGGATGACCGTAGAGGTTCCCTTGTCACAGCGCACCACACCGGAATATGAAATTCTCGGTGGCTATCCTTCCTCCCGAATAGCTAAGACATTAATACACCCTGGGTAGCGAACCCGGCAGTGCCCACTCTTCCTCCCGAATGGCCTGGCAATTACCACACTAGGATCCATAGTGACTACCCTTCCTCCCGAGCAGCTAGGCATAAATACACCGGAATATGAAATCCTCGGTGACCACTCATCCTCCCGAATGGCTTGGCATAAACACACCGGAATATGAAATCCTCGGTGACCACTCATACTTCCGAATGGCTAGGCAAAATCACATCAACAGAGTTCATAGCATAAAAGCCGAATTACAATTCATCTTAAGGTGGTCACATCACCATCTACCATTAAGGTTCATTATGCCATATCGTAAAGATAAATCATTTCAAAGAATTTCTTGAAAACATTTCACTTCTTTAAACAAGTTTCAATTTCCACAATTCGTGATAACATACTTTTATGAGTCAACAACCTTTCAAGTAACTAGTTAAATCATCCATCAAGAGAATTCCAATATCATTACCAATCGTTATCCTTTATTATTAAGCATCTCTTATAGAGGAAAACATTCATAATATCATATACATATATAGGGTTTGTTACAATCTAGGTTTAATGCCCATGATTCTTAACATGATTCTTGTGACTAAAACCTAGGGTTTGCAACATAATTCTTCCCAAAGCGATTAAAGCTAGGGTTGGGGTGGTCTTCATTAGAAAAGTGAATTGTTAAACTTTGTTTAACGTATTAAGGTAAGTCTGTTTTGAACATACTCTTTCGATCGGTTTTTATGAAGTCTTTGGTTGTTACTTGTATGTCTCTTTTAAAAATCATTTTTGACTATAAAGGTGATTTGTATGTCTCTCTTTTGAAAACATAATTTGAATGAAATCACTTTTGAAACTATTGTTGGAAGTGTAAATTTTATTCAAGATTCTTTAATGAATGAAAGGAAAAGTAATCTTTTCATATTTCTTGAACTCTAATGCATGTCTAAATGGTGGTTAAGGTATGTGAGGCGACAAACCCACATTAAACCTAGATTGTAACAAACCCTATATATGTATATGATATTATGAATGTTTTCCTCTATAAGAGATTCTTAATAATGATGGACAACGATTGGTAATGATATTGGAATTCTCTTGATGGATGATTTAACTAGTTACTTGAAAGGTTGTTGACTTATAAAAGTATGTTATCACGAATTGTGGAAATTGAAACTTGTTTAAAGAAGTGAAACATTTTCAAGACATTCTTTGAAATGATTTATCTTTATGATATGGCATAATGAACCTTAATGGTAAATGGTGATGTGACCACCTTAAGATAAATTGTAATTCGGCTTTTATGCTATGAACTCTGTTGATGTGATTTTGCCTAGCCATTCGGGAGGATGAGTGGTCACCGAGGATTTCATATTTCGGTGTGTTTATGCCTAGCCATTCGGGAGGATGAGTGATCACCGAGGATTTCATATTTCGGTGTATTTATACCTAGCTACTCGGGAGGAAGGGTAGTCACTATGGATCCTAGTGTGGTAATTGCCTAGCCATTCGGGAGGAAGAGTGGCCACTACCGGGTTTGCTACCCGGGGTGTATTAATGTCCTAGCTATTCGGGAGGAAGGATAACCACCGAGAATTTCATATTCCGGTGTGGTGCGCTGTGACAAGGGAACCTCTACGGTCATCCCTTCGATGTGATTGATTCTTGGGTCTGTATTGGCATGTGTGATATTCTTATTCTCTCATGGAACTGTTGTTGACAATCATGATCAATTTGAAAGGCATAATTGAAAGTTGTAACTTGACAAAAGGATTTATAATCGGTTTTGATAATTCTTATTGAGATCCACATGCTGAATACCTGTTTTTATATTGATTAATGGCTTTGTAAACTGTTTAACAAATAATATTAAGAATCACACAGTGGAATGACTATTTTTATACTATTATTATATTTTATTTTTCTAATACTTGTTATCCCCGAGGCACTCACTGAGTACGAAAGTACTCAGGCACACGATTGTTGTCTTTGATGGTATGTTAGGAAACGGAGAAGAGCAGGTTCGTGATACTCTCGACGCTTAGGACAACTTGCTGCTGTTGTTGATTTGGTGAGCCCACATCCTTTTTCATGGGATACTTCCTGTTTCATTTATTATTCTAGATTTTCGGGCTGCATCCCGAAGTTAGACGATTGTTGTGTCTCTTAGAAGCTCCATAGATAGTTGTCAGAATTGTGGGTAGATAGTTAAAGTCTCGTACGACTTAATGGGTGTTTGCCACGTTTATGACTATTTACTTATTTTAGACTTCCGCTAATCTTATTGCATAATTATGATCCTGATATATGCAGTTACTTATAACTTTGTTTAATTTAATAAGGAAATATTATCAAAAAGGAACATGACGTTACATTTATTTTATAAACTGTTGGGGACAAATGTTGAACCTGGCGGGTTCAAGTGTTATTATTGGGTCATTTAGGTTCTTCCGATGTTGGTCATAACGTCGGATGCCGGTCACGTCTATGGTGGGTTTTGGGGCGTGACAATCTTGGTATGAGAATAAATTATAATAAAACATAAAGAAATCAGTCCTGAAAAGATAGTATAAAAACAGTCATTCCACTTTGTGATTCTCAGTATCATTTATTAAACAGTTTACAAAGCCATTTCATAATCCCAGTTTCATTTATGCTTTAAGTCAGTAAGGCATAAATGCCAGTTCCATAATAAAGATGGATATCACAATCGCCCATATAGGCCCAACTCAATATCAACAACACTGCACAATACACCAGAATACGGATTCACGGTGGCTACTCTTCCTCCCGAATAGCAAGCCCATTAATACACCCCTTTGTAATCATCTTATGAGCCTTAAGATAGGAAATAAATCTACCCCTTGGCTTAGCAATTTCACCCTCCCACACAATAACAGGCTCATCGAGAATGGCGAAGCGAACTAACTTATGACGACAATCCACATTATGATAACATGCGGACAACTGTCCATCCCCATAATTACATCAAAATCCACCATCTCAAGTTCATACAAATCAGCCATGGTCTCACGTCCCTTGATCACCACAACACAATTTCTATACACTCTAGAAGCAATAAGAGGAACACCATAAGGCGTATCAACAGCAAAAGGTTCACACAAAGGTTCGGGTTTCATACCCAAATCAAGATCAAAATAAGGGGTCACATCGGATAAATTTGAACCCGAATCAATCAATGAGTAAGCATCTTGAGAACAGATGGTAAGGATACCTGTAACCACAGCATCAGAAGCCTGAGCCGTCTCTTTACGAGTCAGCCCATAAAGTCGAGCTGTCCCTCCACCAAAAGTATTAGCAACTTCCTTTCCTTTGCCGTTGTTACGAGCATTCTGATTATAATTATTAGCATTACCAGCAGGTTGATTTTTAGCAGATGCAGAAGCAGGCGAATAATTCTTTTGGTTATTCATAGCAGCCATCTCACGTAGCCATTTTCTACAGTCCCTCTTAAGATGCCCCCTAATACCACAGTGATGGCAGATACGATCCTCCCATACAGCGGACCGACTACTACCTTAGGAGAACCTGCTTTGGTTGTTATTCTTCTGACCTTGCCTACCAGAAGGTACACTAGCATTCGAATATGCGCCAGACTGAGTAGGTGCCGAATACCCTTTACTCTGACCTTCCTTATAATTATTACCACTAAAACCACCTGCCGATCGGGCCTTCTTGTTCTGATCTCGATCTACCCTCTCCTCACTTTTCCAACTCTCTTGTTGTTCAGTAAACCCAACCTGAGATGAAAAAGTGCAAGTAGGAGACATAGCCACAGCAGCACATGCAGACTTGATACGGGGTACCAAGCCTTTCACAAAATGAGTCAACTTATGCTTTTCAATCGGAATCATGTATAAAGCATACTTTGACAGACTGGTGAATTCCAAA
Organism: Lycium barbarum; assembly: GCF_019175385.1. Lineage (NCBI taxonomy): Eukaryota > Viridiplantae > Streptophyta > Magnoliopsida > Solanales > Solanaceae > Lycium > Lycium barbarum. The sequence goes on along the minus strand of NC_083339.1, from coordinate 32,127,714 downwards.
CTATACTCACGAACTGACTTGTTACCCTGCTCTAGCTTTTCAAACTTCGTTGCCATAGCAATTCTTTCCTCATCAGACAAGAACCTTTCCATGAATGCCTCTTCAAATTCGGCCCACGTCGGAGTTAAAGCAGTGTCACCCCTCTCAGATTCCCACATCTCAAACCATACGTGAGCAACATCCTTCAACTGATAAGAAGCAAGCCTTACAACTTTGGAATCCCAGGCATCCATTGCCTTTAATGCCTTGAAGGTCTCATCTAGAAAGTGTTGGGGGTCATCTATCTCTCACGACCCAAAGAACTCTGGTGACTTGAAGTCGAGGAATTGCTCAAGTCTGCCTCCATCGTGAGGTCCCATACCTTCACGCTGCTGCTGAACAACAACCAATGCAGTCAACATTTGAATAGCCATTTGCAAAGTACCAACCTGAGGTACACCTACAACAGGAACATCAGAAGCAGGCGGTGCTTGATTTCCAGCATCATTTCCATTACCAGCATTCACGCCCACAAGATTTCGGTTAACTCCCGCAGGACGTCCTCGGTTACTATTTTTGGATCGTGTCAGAGCCATTTCTGCAAGGCACGAATTAATGACCGAATTAGAATGATGATAAAAGGACTTTAAGCTCTATAGCACAATATAGAATCAAGAAGAATAGGAAACACCTATAAATGTCTTAGGAGTTTCTCGATCATGCAGGTGATCAGGCTGCACGAGGAAAACTCCACTAGACACAACTCCATAGACACCGACTACAATCCTAAGACATATTTAAACCTAGGCTCTGATACCAAGCTTGTCACGCCCAAAAACCCACCGTAGACGTGACCGGCATCCGACGTCATGAACAACATCGGAAGAACCTAAACGACACAATAACAACACTTGAACCCGCCAGGTTCAATATTCGCCTCTAATAGTTTATAAAATAAATGTAAAAATTCATGAATATACGAATTAGATTAGCGGAAGTCTTTATAATTTAAATAGTTCAACCAAAACATGATAGCGTTCCCAAAAGAGTTACACAACAACTCTTCTTCTACCCACATTCAAATGCTTACTAAGGAGCTTCTAGGAATAAAGAATAAATGTCTAACTCATCGGGACGCAGCCCGGAAACTAATATAAAAAAATGAAATTAAATAAATAATGTGTCCCACGAATGAATGTGTGGGCTCACCAAATCAGCAGCAACAGCAGGTCTTTCTTAAACGCCCGGAGTATCAACAACCTACTCTTCTCCATTACCTAACTTACCATCAAAGACAACAATGGTATGTCTGAGTACTTCGTACTCAGTGAGTGCCTCGGGGACAATAAGTAATATGAGAATAAATTATAATAAAACATAAAGAAATCAGTCCTGAAAAGATAGTATAAAAACAATCATTCCACTTTGTGATTCTCAATATCATTTATTAAACAGTTTACAAAGCAATTTCATAATCCCAGTTTCAATTATGCTTTAAGTCAGTCAGGCATAAATACCAGTTCCATAATAAAGATGGATATCAAAATTGCCCATATAGGCCTAACTCAATATCAACAACACTGCGCAATACACCAGAATATGGATTCACGGTGGCTACTCTTCCTCCCGAATAGCAAGGCCATTAATACACCCCAGGTAGCGAACCCAGAAGTGGCCGCTCTTCCCCCCGAATAGGAAGGCAATTAATAAACTAGGATCCATAGTGGCTACTCTTCCTCCCGAATAGCAAGGCAAACACAACAACAAAGTCCATGGCATAGAAGCTGATTCACAATTTGTCTCAAAGTAGTCACACCATCAATAACATTAAAGTTCATTACACCATATCGAAAGAATAAGTCAATCTAATCAATGTTTTGAAAATATATAACTTCTTTACAAAAGATTTCCATGTCCCAATTCATCAATGAGAATGCCATTACCAACTCTTAACCATCATTTTTAAGCATCACTCATCGAGGAAAACATTCATAATATCTCATACATATATAGGATTTGTTACAACCTAGGTTTAATCTGGGTTTGTCCCCTCACACACATTAACCACCATTTAGACCTGAACTAGAGTTCAAGAAACATTAAAAGAGTACTTTTCCTTTCATTCATTAATGAATCTTGAATAAAATTATACTTCCAACAATAGTTTCAAAAAGTGATTTTCATTCAAAATAAATTTTTAAATGAGAGACATACCTTAATTTTTTAAACAAGGTTTAACAAATCACTTTTCTAATAAAGAACACCCAAACCCTAGCTTGAATCACTTTGAGAAGAATTATGTTGCAAACCCTAGGTTTTGGTCACAAAAATCATGTTATTTCATGGTTTTGATGTTAGAATGAATTAGTAATGTTAAGGATGTCCTTACCTTTGATTTGAAGACTTTGAGGAATGATTTTCGTCCTTAGGGTTGTTTAGAAAGTGGAGGAATAAACAAAACAAGTGTCTTATTTATATTTTTCTGATGAAAACGGGCCAAAGGATGCCCCCGAAGGACGGACCGTCCTTCGTGTTACGGACCGTTCTTTGGACCGTCCTTTAGTGGAAATTTCCAGGGAGTTCTGGTTATTTTTGTGGCGTCATGGTTCCATGTTACGGCCGGTAACACGTGTTACGGTCCATAGCATCTCACTGTAACATAGGCCAAATTTTCAGCAAAGACAGGCTTCAGTAAAATGGGCATAACGTTTTGTATGTAACTTTGCTTGTGCTGGGAAACATACCATTGGAAATGTATTTCAAAGATATTCAACTTCTATCAAAGAAGTTTTTCCAAATTCGCAACACATTTTTATGAAAATCGCCCAGAAGACAGACCTACCAAAACTTAGGCGAATTTAAGAGGCCTTAAGAACTTCACTAGTTGGTTTGACTTCAAAACGACCATCTTCCTCCCAAATTCACCAAGAATGGATTCGTATAGATATAATATCATCTTAATACGAGATTTTTACACATTCCCACCTAGTTCAAGTTTACGGGGTGTTACAATGAAGGGGCCTCAGTTCCAGCTCAGTACCTCCAGTTCCACCACTAGGTGCTTCGAGTCAACAGATGATCGAGGCCATTCAGTTATTGACTCAGTTGGTTACCACTCAGGCTCAATGACAGAGTACGGGCCGAAATGATAGAGCTGTTAGTGCAAGAGCCTTAGACTTTATCAGCTTGAATCCTCCAGAATTTTTCGGGTTAAAGCCGAATGAAGACCCAAAAGGCTTTATAGATGAGATGTTGAGGATGTTGAGGATAATCCATGCTTCTGATACTGAGTCTGTAGAATTGGCATCCTATAGGCTCCATAATGTGGCGGTTGTTTGGTACAATAATTGGATTTTCTAAAAAGGAGAAAACACACCTCCCCGGTTTGGCAAGAGTTCGTGAATGACTTCATCCATCATTATTTGCCATCCGAGGTCCGTCGTGTTACACCTTGGAAAATTCCCCGTTAGCGTACAGTGAATATTTTAGCAAAGAGTACGAGGTATACGATGGTTTGAATAAGTAAGAAATATCATTTGATGATCCTAATCTAAATTCGAAGGCATTGACTAAGAGGAAGAAGTTTGACGAAGAAAGTAAAGGATATGTTATGTATCGGGTAGGAATTATGGACGACGAGTTAATGAGGGCATAATGATGTCTTAGAGACAAGTAACAACATCCCTTAGATTGGTATTGAAGTGTTAAACAAGTGTTAAGAATGTTCCATATGGATCGGAGATCAAACGAGTCGATGAGAACAAGTCTCGGAAAGATGGACATTATACGGCCAGACATACTGGCCGTATAAAATCCACGGACCGTATGTGTCACGACCCAACCCCGTGGGCCATGACTAGGGCCCGACCTGGGCACTCGTATACGTACCTGTTGTGTCACACCCTCATCTTGATAGGGCATGATGGGCACCCGACTCTCTTCAGAGTCGAGCGAACCCTTAAACATTCGCTTTACCAAAACATTTCAAAAACTTTTAAAAACATGAAACTTTTCCAAATAGAGGTCATTTTCTTTATACAGATTATGGAAAACTTTCAATCAATTACGTACTTTTTACCAACTGAAATCATCTGAAAATACATACTCATGTATCATCTATAAATGATTCGCACTTCTCGACGCCCTATCCACAGGACACTATCTGCAAAGTCTCTAACATATACAAAATACCATGACATAAATACTTTGACCCGGCAACACTCCGAACTGAGATGGAGCTCGCCAATCCAGCGGGAACACCTTTAGCAAAGTCTTCTACTCATCTGGGTGTACCTGCGTGGCATGAAACGCAGCCCCCGAAGAAAGGCGGTCAGTACGGAATATTTACTGAATATGTAAAGCATCACTGAATCATAAACAAGGAGAGACGTAACAGTAAACCAGTTTAGAGGCAATCCGGAGTAACCTGGAACAGCATTTTGAACCGTGCCATGTAGTGCCTTACACAAATTATAGCATACACAATATAAGTACAGCATACCTAAATTCTAGAATACACAATATAAATATAGTATCACCATAGTCACTTCGGACAGCCGCTTCCGGCATACATAATAGTCTCTTCGGACGGCCGCTTCCGACATAATAACATAATAGGCCCTTCGGACGGCCGCTTCCGGCATAATAATGATAATGGCTCCTTCGGGCATGCCGGTTCCGACATAATATTACCTGGCCCCTTCGGGAATGCCGGTCCCGACATAATAATAATGATCCTGGCCCCTTCAAGCATAATAATACTAATGATGGCATGAAATGTAAACATAAGTCGTAAATGGAATGAAATAGTAGAACCTCGCACCTCGTTCGGAGTGGTTTTGAAAAATTAATTAGTAAAATCTCACACCACCTTCGGAGTGGTTTTGAAAGTCTAAATACTAAAATCTCGCACCCCCTTCGGAGTAGTTTTGGAAACCAAACTTTATATTTCCTTTAGTATAAAACTAGTTTTCTCGAAATCATTAGTAAAATCATATGCACAACTCAATTGGCATAACGTAAACTGAGGCCATGTGTTATATAGCATGCTCAGACATAAGCTGAGGCCATCGCACACTCAGGCATAAGCTGAGGCTATAGCACACTCAGTGATCAGCTGAGGCCATAGCTCACTCAGGCATAAGTTGAGGCCATAGCACACTTAGGCATAGGTTGAGGCCATATTTTATATAACACGCTCAGTCTCGTCATGAAATCATCTAGAAAAAAAACTATTAAGGGAAAGACCTTATGAACGTCCCCTTCGGGATTTAGACAACATTATGAAATCGCACAACTTGAGAATGCCCCTTCGGGCTCAAGAGGTCAAAGAACTCAGGATATCCTACATCTAGGAATGGATTCATTATGGGTATCGTTACGCTTCGTACTTGTCACAGATCATAAACACGTTTCGGGTCAATCCGACTTAGTATAGGAAAGTTATGAGCGTTTGAAGTACAGAACCTTTTACGAACGTTTCAGAAGCTATTTTTGGAAAATTAAAGCAACAATCATACCAAGTACCTTTCAAATATCGTTATGGACATTATTCATTATAGAAACCTCTACGACCATTTTCAAGCAAATCCGAGACCGTCTACGAAAGTTAGGGACATTACTACTTACAAAACTCTTTAGACTTTTCTTGTTATTCAATCATACAATAAGCTCGGCTATACTAAGTATACTCACATCAAGAAATGAATAATAATCATCAACAAGCTCGGAATCAAGAATAGAGTTACCCCAAGTACGTATCATATCATAGCTTACTCGCAACTAGGACATGCCAAAAGAAAGAAAGGTTAGGCTTTACATACCTGTCCCACGTCCAATTAGCTACGCTTACTCGTCCAAACTTGCTAGTCTACATTCAAGAGAATTGACATAATCATTAGACTCATCGACATATGCTTGTCTTAGTCCTTCAAATGAATTCATTTATATTCTGCCGAAATTTCGGCAGCATTTCCCCTGTAAATACACCATCCCCGAGAATCTAACTCGGCCAATTTATCAACAACAAATCCGAGTATTCAACTCGGCTAAATTATTAACAACAACGCCCACAATCATATCTCCAACTTCAACAATTATTTCAAAATACATTCTAACATTAACAACCTTCGTCACACAATTTAACAGCATTTCATTTATATTCAATTCAATCACATATAATCAAGACAATACCAATGATCTCACATTCAAGTGTTAATCCAAAGTCATTCTAACATGATTCAAGAACACTTCAACCAATTCATATAATATGCAAAACAACCCAACCAACATACTACTTCACTCGAAACCTTCCAAGTTCAACAAACAAAATAACAACACATTTCCTTCCTTCCAAACACATATCTTACTCCCAAATTCATGAGTTATATCAACAACCCATACATTAACAAATTTATTCTTACAAATGTAAGAAATCGTACTAATATCACATTAACTTCTTCAATAATCCACAAACGATTTCCACTTCATTTCAAACCATTAACTCTTCACTTAACATCATAGAATCCACAACACAACAATCAAACTACTAAATAAAAATCAATTCATCTTATCTTAGCAACATACCCCATTCGGCCACAACCTCCACATGCATGGTTCATGAATTTCATCCATTTCTACATGCTACAACACTCACAAATCATTCATAACACGTGAGAAAGAGGATTGAATACATACCTTTTTCGCTCAACTTCTTGGCTTGGCTATGGTTATGAACTTGCAACAAAGAAGGGTCTTCTTGCTCCAACAATTATACCACGTTAAAGAGGACCTTCAACTTAGTAGGAATACTAGAAGAAAATATTTTTTTGGATCAAAATTGAAAGCTCAATTTTTCTCTTGACTTGGCCGAATATGGCCCTTGTTTTTTTTTCCTTCTCCATGTTTCTTGAGCCTTCTAAGGTGAAAGATGAAAATTATGACTATTAAGTCTTCTAATATACCCATGTTCCATCCATTTATTTGGGCAAAGCCCACCCCAATTTTGACGGCCCACTTGGCCATTTTTATTCAAGACTTTTCTCCCTTATTTTTTTTGTTTTGGAATTCATGAAAAATAATTTTCCTAATTCCAAATTTGCCCTTAGCCTTCCTCCATATTTCTACGAGTCATCTTGCGAATTTCCCTTTTTACCCTTAGCCTTTCTTAATATTTCCACATCAAAACTTTCATGAACAACTTGTGTGCTACACAAGGTCAAAAATATAGCCTTGCCCTTAACTTCTCGCAATTATCTTGAATTATCCGAATACGCAAAATACGGGATATAACATGTTGGGTATAATCAAACTGAATCTAAGAACGATATAGAAACTTGTAAAAGAACTCCAAGGTTCATAACGTCGTCATGTATATATGTTCAGATAAACTGTCTCCTGAGGAGTCACAGCTAATCAAATCATAAAATGATACGCAAGCCGACAAGGCTGCCACTACAGACGAACACAATATCATATGCAAGCCGACAAGGCTGCCACTACAGACGAACATATCCATAGCACATCGTATAGACATAGCTGAACAGAACTTATACACAACCCACACATATGTCTACAGACCTCTAAGAGTATCGATAGTGAAATATGACGGGACAGGGCCCCGCCGTACCCCTGGATAAACATATACATATACATCATAAGATCTGTACCAAAAGTCTAGGCTTCGGAACAATGGAGCTCTCCAAGATAGCTGAGTAGAAGTCCTATGCTGAAAGGTCACCAAACCGACTAACTGTACCTGCGGGCATGAAACGCCGCCCCCCGAAGAAAGGGGGTCAGTACGGAATATGTACTGAGTATGTAAAGCATGAAATACAGTAAAGAGGGTCATAACTGAAATAGGGAGTACAAGAGACAAGTATAACATCCAAAATACCAAAACACTTGCCTTTTGAAACATAAATCATGCATGTCAATATCATATATCATACCCGGCCCATTATGGGACTCGGTGAATAAAGTCATCATATACCATCCTAGCCGCCATAAACATATCTTCATATATATATATATACCGTACCCGGCCCTCTAGTGAGGGACTCGGTGAACAATGCAGTGAAACTGTGCACGATAACATACCCGGCCCGGGACTCGGTGAAAGACATATTGAGGCATGCACGAGCAGAGTAGTGAGCAACCATATTCAAGTTAAAACACATCTGAGACTCGATAGAATAATCAAAACGAGCTATCATTTGAAAATCAAGACAATAATCACATCAAGTACTTTTCGAAAGTCACTATGGATTACGAAAGTAACTATGGATTATATCAAAATAGAACTTCTGGAATAATATACACGTATCAAGACATAATGAAATGGCTTCTGGAAATCAAGAACGTTGGCCATCCTAGTGGCTTTAAGAATAGGAACTTCTTTGGAATCATATACACGTCGTCTGTTTGTTTCATAAAGATCATGCTAAAAGAAAGAAGGGTTAGCTTGACATACCTGTTACAGGTTAACCGTAACCAAGTTCGCTTCGTCGCCCCTTTAGCCTATTTAATATGAAAGTAACGCTATCGTTAGTAACTATACTTTATAGCTTATAAATCTATAGGAATCATTCTTTAATTCATGCTTTCTTGATTAGGATTTTCATTAGTTAAGAACTTAACGGAAATCGGGCAGCATTTCCCCTATATACTCGCCTAACCCGAACTTCCAATTAACCTCCTGTTATCACAGCAATACCAACAATGACAGTAATAGAGATATGCATATAAAACCCTTACAATTCAGCCCATAAACAACTCAAACAGTCCAACAACCCTTCTTAATCCTTTTCCAATCCAAATCATTAACATTTTAAGATTATACACCAAACAAACCAACATACGCTTTGTATACGATCCTTTATACACTTATTTCTTCCAAATTTAGAATCCACATCAACGACAACACAAACAACAACATATGAACATAAATCAAACTTTTAATCCTTTCAACTCAACAATTCCATATAACAACAATTTCATGCAATTTCTTACTTCCAATTTCATCCAATCCAATTTTAATCCTTCCATTATAACACCATTAATACAATTATACCACAAAATAAGAAAATCTTACCTTAATTTACTCGGAGGAATTTCTACACTTATTTGCTCTAGGTTCCTAAGCAAAGTAGAGTGGTTTTGAAGAAAGGAAAACACATTTTCATGTATGTTGTGGATTCTAGTCAAGTGAAGGGTTAGAGACAAAAGGTAATAATTCATTCCCTTTCATATGTTATGGATGTTGTGCATGTTGTAGCGTATGGAATGAGTGAAATTCATGAAGAAGATAAAAATAGGGGTTGGCCGTGTGTTGTGTGTGTGTGACCGTGCATGTGTGTTTTAGTGTAAGCCGTGTGGTTGTGTTGAAATATGGAAGAGAATGAGTCAATTTTATTTAGAGTTTTGGTTGTTGTTATGTTGTGGGTTCTATGTTGCTAATGAATGTCTAGGAACCTTAGTGAAGTTGTAGTAGTGGAGGCTTGTTTTAGAAGTTATATGAATGGAATATAATGTTCTTGCATACATGAAAGACAATATGATTAGTATGTTGTTGTTGGAATATATTATGAGGTTGTTATTGTTTTTATTGGAGTTGGAAGGTTTTTGAAAGAAGTAGTAAATTGATTGAATATGGAAATTGTTAGTATTGTTGTTGGCATTGTGATTGATAATTTGGCCGGGTTGAATTCCCGGGATTGTTGTTGATTGAAATTGGCCAAGTTGAACTTGGTGGGGTAGAGTATTTACAGGGGAAGTGCTGCCGAAATTTCGGTAGACAAATGTTACTTTAAGATTCCAATTCCAAATGCTCTAACCAAAGTTGGTAAATGTGACCAATTTGTAGATTTTGACGGATTTGCAACTTGAGTTTGGAATAGCATAAGGAGCGGAAAGAGGTATGTAAGGCTTCACCCTTCCTTCTATGGCATGTCTTAGACGTAAAATGTTGGATATGAGCCTCGGGGATAACTCTACCCTCCGGAATCCGCGCCTAAAGTTTCCCCTTTTTCATTCAGTAGAATTGAATTAAAAATTATTTAAAATGTTGGAAGAATCTCCTAAACCTCTAGAAGTCGCATAAATAGGACCCGACTAACCTAAAACCCTCACAAGTAATGCCATGATATGTAACATATGTAAATTTGGCACGCCGCCTCATTTGACCCGAGGTGGGCCCATTGTTCCCGGATTTTCCTTATTGTTCGGCTTGACTTACTTTGAAGCTGAATCCAAAAGAAGCCTTTGATCCTTATTCCATTATCAAATGACAAGTACTATACCTATCCCAACGAGAATACTTCTAGGACGATAATGATAACGCTGATGTTAGAAAAGAGAATATGCCTATGATAAGTATGACAAAATGATTTCATGATTAAGATTTCTAAGCTAAGAATTCAATGTGATTACGAAGGTGACAAACTAGTTCTTGATCCTTATTTCTATTTCTTAGTTATGACACTATTTTCTAAGGATTTCGAAGTCTATGGATTGACGTCTATGATGCCCATGATTTCATTCTATGTTTATTTCTAATGCTATTCGCCGTTGGTAGCCTCGCCTTAAAATACTTGTTCCTTCAAGGTGAGACAAAGCGATCACGATTGTTCCATAATGTAATCGGAGGTCACCGACCTTACGTCACTCCGATGGATATGTAACTTTCTTTGGGCTCCCATGCATGTTGTTTATATGATACATGTATATGTGTATGGATATGTCTATGTATATGTATATGTATATGGGGAAAGGGGAAGGGCAACTGTTTTATCACCACCTGGTTCAGCTGGATTCCATCCCGGACGCGGGATGCCCGGACGCGGGATATGGGAGAGCCGTACGCGGCGTCTGTATATGTGATGCATGATATATACGATATGATATGTGGGGACACCGTTGGGGAGGGGGGGTGGGAGAGCCAATGTATTCGGCATCTGTAAATGTGAGTAAAAGATACCATTTTCTGAAATGTACTGTTTTCTGTGTACGAGAATAAGAAACACCGTGTTCTGAAAAATGGGCTAAGCTTGCATGGTATCCACCTACAAGGCATACATATGTACAGGTTACTTCCACTCCAGGATGAGGTCTGTATGTCTATTCTGTTATTATTTATACTCTATATGCAGTTACTATGTTATCATTCATGCCTTACATACTCGGTATACTATTCGTACTGACGTCCCTTCTTGTAGACGCTGCGTTTCATGCCACGCAGGTCAGCAGGTAGACGGACCTGATTTCTAGGAGTTCTATCAGCAGTTATCGGCAGTGCTCTAGTTGTCCCGGAGCCTCAGATTCTTGGTACTATTTTGTGTATATATGTTCGGGCACGGCAGTACTCGGCCCTTCCTATGTATATGTATACTATGTTTAGAGGCTCGTAGACAGATACGTACAGTTAGATGTTTTGTACTTTTGCTGGTCCTCGTTGTTGTATAAAGTGCAAACCGAGTTTGTTAGCCTATGTTTATAACTATGCTACTAAGGTTAACGTTTAGTAAACAAAATAAAAATATATGGTGCAGTTCATACGGCCCACTTAGTAACAAGAATACGATACGAGTTAGGGGGTGCTCGGTACAAGTATCGGGTACTCGTCGCGGCCCCTAGTTGGGTCGTGACAAAAGTGGTATCAGAGCAGTTTGGTCCTAGGGGTTTGTCTACGAACCGTGTCCAGTAGAGTCCTGTTTATGGGTGTGTAGCGCGCCACACTTATAGACAGGAGGCTGCAGGGCATTTAGGAAATATGACCTTCTTTGTACTCTAGATCGTGCAATAGAGCTGTGTTACCAGGTTTCCTTGTTCTTTTCTTAATTCTATGTTACGATTTCAGTAATGCCGAAGAAGAGGAAGACTACGGCGGTCCAGAAGGGCAAGTTGGCGGATGGAAGCACAGTTGAACGGGAGCCAGAAGAAGCCGAGTCCTATAATGAAGCTCCCCCTCAGACTCCTCCTGCTTCCTCTGTATCAGCAGAGCAGGAAAGAGTTCCAGCTCCAGCCCCAGCACCTCTAGTTCCACCGCCAGCAGCTCCGGGCCAGCAGATGACAGAGGCCATGCAGTTATTGACTCAGCTAGTTGCCGCACAGGTTCAGCGGCAAGATGTAGACCCGGGAGACAGGGCGGTGAGTGCAAGGGCTCGTGACTTTATTACCCTGAAGCCTCCGGAGTTTTATGGATCAAAACCAGAGGAGGATCCACAGAGCTTTATAGATGAGATGCTGAGGACTCTGAGAATCATACATGCTTCGGATACGGAGTTCGTAGAGTTGGCTTCATACAGGCTGCGGGACGTGGCAGTCCTATGGTATAATAGCTGGGTATCTTCGAGGGGAGCAAATGCACCCCCTCCGGTTTGGTAAGAATTTACTAAGGCCTTCCTGCGACATTTCTTACCGCCAGAGGTCCGACGGGCTCGAGCTGATATGTTTTTGAACCTTAGACAGGGAAATATGAGCGTACGTGAGTACAATCTTCGTTTTAACTCGTTAGCCAGGTACGCCCCAACCATGATAGCTAATATGGGGGATCATGTGCACCGATTTATGAGTGGGCTGGGGCCACATTTAGTCAAGGAGTGTTTGACGGCTTCACTCCAGGATGGGATGACTATTACTCGTATTCAGGCCCATGCCCAAAACCTGGAGGAACAGTATCAGTTACGGAGAGAGGAGCGTTTTTCAGATAAGGGTTCCAGAAAAAGGGGCAGATTTTCCGGGACTAGAAGTGAGTACAGAGGGGGGCAGGCAAAGGGGCAACCTAGGTATTCAGGCCAATCAGTGGTCAGTGCGCCACGTCGATTTACAGATAGGGGGTTTGATCGTCCTACCTATTCAGGACCGGGTCAGAGTGTGAAGGCTTTAGGATCCCAGTACAGAGCTGATTTTAGCAGGACGGAGCTGCCCCCACCACGATGTGCTCGGTATGGCAAGCCACACTCTGGGCAGTGTTACCTAGAAACCGGTGGTTGCTTTGCCTGTGGTTGAACTGACCATTTGGTGAGTGACTGCCCACTAAAGTATGAAGGAGGCCAAACTCAGCCAGCCGGATCAGCAATCGGTTCATTGTCGACCGTGCGCCCTCGTGGATAGACTTCCCAGGCTCCAGCGGGCCGCGGCCGAGGTAGAGGAGGGGCATCCAGTTCAGCCGGCCCTCCGCACCGTATATACGCATTGGCAGGACGACAGGATCCTGAACCTTCCGCAGATGCGGCCACAGGTACACTTTCGACATTTTTTTTTCTACGATATGTGGGTGTTAAATTGAACTGGATTTTACTTTATCTTACACCGTTCCTTGTATTACTGAATGTATTAGGAATTCGGGAAGTTTAGGGCAAAAGTAGCTATATGCATAGGTAAAAGGATGAATACTGGGGATTGCGGAGGTTACAATTGTAATTAAAAGAAAAGACGTGTTACGCGAGCGTTTCGAATATTGCTAAGACCCCGACATGTCCTATATTATGTGATACAAGTAGTGCGAGGGGGTGGAGGCGACGATATCTAAAGGGCATAGGCGTGTGCAGACCCTCTTAATAAAGGGGGAGAGGACATGTTGGACCTAAAATGGACTATGACGATTCAAGATCCAACAACAGGGACATGTTAACGCAGAGCCAGCGTTCGGAGCTAAATCAATTGACCTACGACTTAGAGGTCAAAGAACTCAGGATATCCTACATCTAGGAATGGATTCATTATGGGTATCGTTACGCTTCGTACTTGTCACAGATCATAAACACGTTTCGGGTCAATCCGACTTAGTATAGGAAAGTTATGAGCGTTTGAAGTACAGAACCTTTTACGAACGTTTCAGAAGCTATTTTTGGAAAATTAAAGCAACAATCATACCAAGTACCTTTCAAATATCGTTATGGACATTATTCATTATAGAAACCTCTACGACCATTTTCAAGCAAATCCGAGACCGTCTACGAAAGTTAGGGACATTACTACTTACAAAACTCTTTAGACTTTTCTTGTTATTCAATCATACAATAAGCTCGGCTATACTAAGTATACTCACATCAAGAAATGAATAATAATCATCAACAAGCTCGGAATCAAGAATAGAGTTACCCCAAGTACGCATCATATCATAGCTTACTCGCAACTAGGACATGCCAAAAGAAAGAAAGGTTAGGCTTTACATACCTGTCCCACGTCCAATTAGCTACGCTTACTCGTCCAAACTTGCTAGTCTACATTCAAGAGAATTGACATAATCATTAGACTCATCGACATATGCTTGTCTTAGTCCTTCAAATGAATTCATTTATATTCTGCCGAAATTTCGGCAGCATTTCCCCTGTAAATACACCATCCCCGAGAATCTAACTCGGCCAATTTATCAACAACAAATCCGAGTATTCAACTCGGCTAAATTATTAACAACAACGCCCACAATCATATCTCCAACTTCAACAATTATTTCAAAATACATTCTAACATTAACAACCTTCGTCACACAATTTAACAGCATTTCATTTATATTCAATTCAATCACATATAATCAAGACAATACCAATGATCTCACATTCAAGTGTTAATCCAAAGTCATTCTAACATGATTCAAGAACACTTCAACCAATTCATATAATATGCAAAACAACCCAACCAACATACTACTTCACTCGAAACCTTCCAAGTTCAACAAACAAAATAACAACACATTTCCTTCCTTCCAAACACATATCTTACTCCCAAATTCATGAGTTATATCAACAACCCATACATTAACAAATTTATTCTTACAAATGTAAGAAATCGTACTAATATCACATTAACTTCTTCAATAATCCACAAACGATTTCCACTTCATTTCAAACCATTAACTCTTCACTTAACATCATAGAATCCACAACACAACAATCAAACTACTAAATAAAAATCAATTCATCTTATCTTAGCAACATACCCCATTCGGCCACAACCTCCACATGCATGGTTCATGAATTTCATCCATTTCTACATGCTACAACACTCACAAATCATTCATAACACGTGAGAAAGAGGATTGAATACATACCTTTTTCGCTCAACTTCTTGGCTTGGCTATGGTTATGAACTTGCAACAAAGAGGGGTCTTCTTGCTCCAACAATTATACCACGTTAAAGAGGACCTTCAACTTAGTAGGAATACTAGAAGAAAATATTTTTTTGGATCAAAATTGAAAGCTCAATTTTTCTCTTGACTTGGCCGAATATGGCCCTTGTTTTTTTTTCCTTCTCCATGTTTCTTGAGCCTTCTAAGGTGAAAGATGAAAATTATGACTATTAAGTCTTCTAATATACCCATGTTCCATCCATTTATTTGGGCAAAGCCCACCCCAATTTTGACGGCCCACTTGGCCATTTTTATTCAAGACTTTTCTCCCTTATTTTTTTTGTTTTGGAATTCATGAAAAATAATTTTCCTAATTCCAAATTTGCCCTTAGCCTTCCTCCATATTTCTACGAGTCATCTTGCGAATTTCCCTTTTTACCCTTAGCCTTTCTTAATATTTCCACATCAAAACTTTCATGAACAACTTGTGTGCTACACAAGGTCAAAAATATAGCCTTGCCCTTAACTTCTCGCAATTATCTTGAATTATCCGAATACGCAAAATACGGGATATAACATGTTGGGTATAATCAAACTGAATCTAAGAACGATATAGAAACTTGTAAAAGAACTCCAAGGTTCATAACGTCGTCATGTATATATGTTCAGATAAACTGTCTCCTGAGGAGTCACAGCTAATCAAATCATAAAATGATACGCAAGCCGACAAGGCTGCCACTACAGACGAACACAATATCATATGCAAGCCGACAAGGCTGCCACTACAGACGAACATATCCATAGCACATCGTATAGACATAGCTGAACAGAACTTATACACAACCCACACATATGTCTACAGACCTCTAAGAGTATCGATAGTGAAATATGATGGGACAGGGCCCCGCCGTACCCCTGGATAAACATATACATATACATCATAAGATCTGTACCAAAAGTCTAGGCTTCGGAACAATGGAGCTCTCCAAGATAGCTGAGTAGAAGTCCTATGCTGAAAGGTCACCAAACCGACTAACTGTACCTGCGGGCATGAAACGCCGCCCCCCGAAGAAAGGGGGTCAGTACGGAATATGTACTGAGTATGTAAAGCATGAAATACAGTAAAGAGGGTCATAACTGAAATAGGGAGTACAGGAGACAAGTATAACATCCAAAATACCAAAACACTTGCCTTTTGAAACATAAATCATGCATGTCAATATCATATATCATACCCGGCCCATTATGGGACTCGGTGAATAAAGTCATCATATACCATCCTAGCCGCCATAAACATATCTTCATATATATATATATACCGTACCCGGCCCTCTAGTGAGGGACTCGGTGAACAATGCAGTGAAACTGTGCACGATAACATACCCGGCCCGGGACTCGGTGAAAGACATATTGAGGCATGCACGAGCAGAGTAGTGAGCAACCATATTCAAGTTAAAACACATCTGAGACTCGATAGAATAATCAAAACGAGCTATCATTTGAAAATCAAGACAATAATCACATCAAGTACTTTTCGAAAGTCACTATGGATTACGAAAGTAACTATGGATTATATCAAAATAGAACTTCTGGAATAATATACACGTATCAAGACATAATGAAATGGCTTCTGGAAATCAAGAACGTTGGCCATCCTAGTGGCTTTAAGAATAGGAACTTCTTTGGAATCATATACACGTCGTCTGTTTGTTTCATAAAGATCATGCTAAAAGAAAGAAGGGTTAGCTTGACATACCTGTTACAGGTTAACCGTAACCAAGTTCGCTTCGTCGCCCCTTTAGCCTATTTAATATGAAAGTAACGCTATCGTTAGTAACTATACTTTATAGCTTATAAATCTATAGGAATCATTCTTTAATTCATGCTTTCTTGATTAGGATTTTCATTAGTTAAGAACTTAACGGAAATCGGGCAGCATTTCCCCTATATACTCGCCTAACCCGAACTTCCAATTAACCTCCTGTTATCACAGCAATACCAACAATGACAGTAATAGAGATATGCATATAAAACCCTTACAATTCAGCCCATAAACAACTCAAACAGTCCAACAACCCTTCTTAATCCTTTTCCAATCCAAATCATTAACATTTTAAGATTATACACCAAACAAACCAACATACGCTTTGTATACGATACTTTATACACTTATTTCTTCCAAATTTAGAATCCACATCAACGACAACACAAACAACAACATATGAACATAAATCAAACTTTTAATCCTTTCAACTCAACAATTCCATATAACAACAATTTCATGCAATTTCTTACTTCCAATTTCATCCAATCCAATTTTAATCCTTCCATTATAACACCATTAATACAATTATACCACAAAATAAGAAAATCTTACCTTAATTTACTCGGAGGAATTTCTACACTTATTTGCTCTAGGTTCCTAAGCAAAGTAGAGTGGTTTTGAAGAAAGGAAAACACATTTTCATGTATGTTGTGGATTCTAGTCAAGTGAAGGGTTAGAGACAAAAGGTAATAATTCATTCCCTTTCATATGTTATGGATGTTGTGCATGTTGTAGCGTATGGAATGAGTGAAATTCATGAAGAAGATAAAAATAGGGGTTGGCCGTGTGTTGTGTGTGTGTGACCGTGCATGTGTGTTTTAGTGTAAGCCGTGTGGTTGTGTTGAAATATGGAAGAGAATGAGTCAATTTTATTTAGAGTTTTGGTTGTTGTTATGTTGTGGGTTCTATGTTGCTAATGAATGTCTAGGAACCTTAGTGAAGTTGTAGTAGTGGAGGCTTGTTTTAGAAGTTATATGAATGGAATATAATGTTCTTGCATACATGAAAGACAATATGATTAGTATGTTGTTGTTGGAATATATTATGAGGTTGTTATTGTTTTTATTGGAGTTGGAAGGTTTTTGAAAGAAGTAGTAAATTGATTGAATATGGAAATTGTTAGTATTGTTGTTGGCATTGTGATTGATAATTTGGCCGGGTTGAATTCCCGGGATTGTTGTTGATTGAAATTGGCCAAGTTGAACTTGGTGGGGTAGAGTATTTACAGGGGAAGTGCTGCCGAAATTTCGGTAGACAAATGTTACTTTAAGATTCCAATTCCAAATGCTCTAACCAAAGTTGGTAAATGTGACCAATTTGTAGATTTTGACGGATTTGCAACTTGAGTTTGGAATAGCATAAGGAGCGGAAAGAGGTATGTAAGGCTTCACCCTTCCTTCTATGGCATGTCTTAGACGTAAAATGTTGGATATGAGCCTCGGGGATAACTCTACCCTCCGGAATCCGCGCCTAAAGTTTCCCCTTTTTCATTCAGTAGAATTGAATTAAAAATTGTGTAAAATGTTGGAATAATCTCCTAAACCTCTAGAAGTCGCATAAATAGGACCCGACTAACCTAAACCCTCACAAGTAATGCCATGATATGTAACATATGTAAATTTGGCACGCCGCCTCATTTGACCCGAGGTGGGCCCATTGTTCCCGGATTTTCCTTATTGTTCGGCTTGACTTACTTTGAAGCTGAATCCAAAAGAAGCCTTTGATCCTTATTCCATTATCAAATGACAAGTACTATACCTATCCCAACGAGAATACTTCTAGGACGATAATGATAACGCTGATGTTAGAAAAGAGAATATGCCTATGATAAGTATGACAGAATGATTTCATGATTAAGATTTCTAAGCTAAGAATTCAATGTGATTACGAAGGTGACAAACTAGTTCTTGATCCTTATTTCTATTTCTTAGTTATGACACTATTTTCTAAGGATTTCGAAGTCTATGGATTGACGTCTATGATGCCCATGATTTCATTCTATGTTTATTTCTAATGCTATTCGTCGTTGGTAGCCTCGCCTTAAAATACTTGTTCCTTCAAGGTGAGACAAAGCGATCACGATTGTTCCATAATGTAATCGGAGGTCACCGACCTTACGTCACTCCGATGGATATGTAACTTTCTTTGGGCTCCCATGCATGCTGTTTATATGATACATGTATATGTGTATGGATATGTCTATGTATATGTATATGTATATGGGGAAAGGGGAAGGGCAACTGTTTTATCACCACCTGGTTCAGCTGTATTCCATCCCGGACGCGGGATATGGGAGAGCCGTATGCCGCGTCTGTATATGTGATGCATGATATATACGATATGATATGTGGGGACACCGTTGGGGAGGGGGGTGGGAGAGCCAATGTATTCGGCATCTGTAAATGTGAGTAAAAGATACCGTTTTCTGAAATGTACTGTTTTCTGTGTACGAGAATAAGAAACACCGTGTTCTGAAAAATGGGCTAAGCTTGCATGGTATCCACCTACAAGGCATACATATGTACAGGTTACTTCCACTCCAGGATGAGGTCTGTATGTCTATTCTGTTATTATTTATACTCTATATGCAGTTACTATGTTATCATTCATGCCTTACATACTCGGTACACTATTCGTACTGACGTCCCTTCTTGTGGACGCTGCGTTTCATGCCGCGCAGGTCAGCAGGTAGACGGACCTGATTTCTAGGAGTTCTATCAGCAGTTATCGGCAGTGCTCCAGTTGTCCCGGAGCCTCATATTCTTGGTACTATTTTGTGTATATATGTTCGGGCACGGCAGTACTCGGCCCTTCCTATGTATATGTATACTATGTTTAGAGGCTCGTAGACAGATACGTACAGTTAGATGTTTTGTACTTTTGCTGGTCCTCGTTGTTGTATAAAGTGCAAACCGAGTTTGTTAGCCTATGTTTATAACTATGCTACTAAGGTTAACGTTTAGTAAACAAAAAAAAAATATACGGTGCAGTTCATACGGCCCACTTAGTAACAAGAATACGATACAAGGTAGGGGTGCTCGGTACAAGTATCGGGTACTCGTCGCGGCCCCTAGTTGTGTCGTGACACTAGGCATATGATGCGTGATTGTCCCTTGATGCACGGTAGAGGTGGGTTTAGCCCACAGGATCAGTAGCCGGTTCTTCTTCGTCCGAGCGCCCCGTAGGGTAGACTCCCCAGTCTTCAGCATGTCGTGGTAGGGGCAGGGGTAGCTTCCAGTTCAAGCTGCTTCCAGCCCCGTATTTATGCATTGGCCGGACGACAGGATCTTGAGTTCTCTCCTGACATTGTTGCCGGTATATTGATACTATGTTCTTATGATGTTTATGCATTGATTGATCCGAGTTCTACCTCGTTGTATATTACTCCTTATGTTGCGGTCGTATTGGGGTGAAACCCGAACCGATCAAACCTTTCGAAGTGTCTACTCCGGTTGGTGACTCTATGATAGCTAGACAAGTGTATAAGAATTATTTAATTGTGGTATGTGAACGTCAAACTACCGCTGATTTGATTGAACTAGAAATGTTAGATTTTGATGTTATTATGGGCATGGATTGGCTGGCTTCCTGTTATGCCAATGAAGATTGTAGAACTAAAGTGGTTCGATTCCAATTAGCGGGAGAGCCAGTCCTAGAATGGAAGGGTAATACAGAATCTCCAAGAGGCATATTTATTTCCTATCTTAAAGCAAGGAAGCTGATCGCCAAGGGCTATATTTATCATTTAGTTCGTGTTCATGACACCGAAGCAATGCTGTCGACTCTTCAATCCGTCTCAGTAGTAAATGAGTTTTTGGATGTATTTCCAGATGAACTTCCAGGCCTTCCACCGAAACAAGAAATTGAATTTACTATTGCTGTGTTGCCGGACACAAAACCTATATCTATTCCTCCTTACAGAATGGCTCCTGCAGAACTGAAAAAGCTAAAGGCACAACTGAAGGATTTACTCGAGAAGCGATTTATTAGACCCAGTTCATCGCCATGGGGAGCACCTGTCCTGTTTGTAAGAAAGAAAGATGGCTCCTTGCGAATGCGCATCGACTATAGGTAGTTGAACAAGGTGACGATAAAGTCTAAATATCCTCTACTGAAAATCGATGATTTTTTTGACCAATTACAGGGTGCCAAGTGGTTTTCCAAGATTGATCTGAGATCGTTGGGGGTATCATCAAGTGAGAGTTAGAGAAGAAGATATTCTGAAAACGGCCTTCAGAACCAGATATGGCCATTATAAATTTCAGGTTATGTCATTTGGCTTGACTAACGCTCCGGCAGTATTCATGAATTTGATGAATAATGTATTCAGGCCTTTTCTAGATTTATTCGTGATCGTGTTTATTGATGATATTCTAGTATATTCTCGGTCAAAAGTAGAGCATGCAGATCATCTACGTACTATCTTTGGAATTCTTTGGACTCATGAATTGTATGCTAAATTTTGAAAATGTTAGTTCTGGTTGAATTTTGTAGCTTTTTTGAGTCATATTATCTCAGCTGATGACGTTCGGGTTGATACTCAGAATATTGAAACTGTGAAGACGTGGCCAAGGCCTATAACACCTAAAGAGGTCCACAAATTTTTAGGTTTAGCAGGTTATTATAGAAGATTTGTGGAAGGATTTTCTTCTATTTCGGCATCATTAACGAAGCTAACTCAAAAATCTGCAAAGTTTCAATGGACCGATGCCTGTGAGTGCAGTTTCCAAGAATTGAAAGATAGATTGACTTCAGCCCCAGTCCTGATGCTTCCAGAAGGGTTAGAATGTTATGTTGTTTATTATGATGCCTCCGGTGTCGGATTGGGCTGCGTGTTTTTTACACCCCGTATCTTCGAAGAGCACTTATCAAATTTGAAACATAAGTACGTTGAGTTAGGGTTAAGTAAAACCACTTTGGAATATAAGGAGAAAGCATTATTAAGTATATTTAATGAGTGAAGGATGTATATAAGGTATACCGGAAGATTTTATAAGAAAATGAGTGGAGGAAATGGAGTAGTACGACTTTGGAGAAAGGAGGGGTAATGTCTTGTGTGAAAATTTTGGTCCAACTTGGTGGACGAATATCTCTTCGCATAAGAAGTGTTTTAAGGTGAAACA
Source organism: Lycium barbarum (assembly GCF_019175385.1). Lineage (NCBI taxonomy): Eukaryota > Viridiplantae > Streptophyta > Magnoliopsida > Solanales > Solanaceae > Lycium > Lycium barbarum. The sequence goes on along the minus strand of NC_083339.1, from coordinate 32,105,720 downwards.
AAAGCCTAAAATGAATTTCATCGAGTCTAGTTTCCAACGCAATAAACCCTCATCGATACGACTTCGGAGTAGAGAATTATGGACATTACAAGTTCGGCTGACAGAGCAGAAACGCGTGCTACAGTACTGCTGCAGGGGTAATAACCCCCTTGTTACACCAGATTTGACCCGTATTTGACCCCTATAAAAAGGGGTAATAACCCCCTTGTTACACCAGATTTGCCCAGAAAAATCCAGAAATTAGAAGAGAGAGAGTGAGGGAATAAAAAATGAGCAATTTTCAAGTAGCGGAGTAGTGGTTTAGGTCCGGTGTGATTCTAGTGTTGTTTTACGGTGGATTTTAGCGTGGATCCTGAGGATATTGCGTTCTTAACAAGAAAGAAGGTATGAATCTTTACCTTTTGGTATTATTTAAGAATTAATTACAGAGATAAAGTCGTTAAATAATTGTGTAGTAAGTTGGTTAGCTATGGAAGTTGGAAAACAGCGTGTGGGCTATTTTATGGTACATGTTGGTGTTGGAAATGAAGTTATTGATGTTGGTATTGTTGTTAGTTGCTGAATTGAGATTCCGGGCTAGGCATATAAACAGGGGAAATGTTGCCCGATTTTCAGCAGGATATAAAATAGTTTGACTTGAGAGCTTAGCACAAATATACTACGATGGGTCTAACGATTGTGTGAATCCTCTTAAATGTAGACTTGCGAGCTCGGATGAATAAGTGTAGATAATTGGAGGCTAAACAGGTATGTTAAGGCTCATCCCTTTCTTTCAAAGGCATGATTCCTATGGTATGATTTTATAAATGTTTCCGTAACCTTCTTGTCTTCAAAAGCCAAAAGTCAATGGTTCTTAAAGCTTCTCATGATGTCTAGGATAAGAATGGTTTTATGATGGTGACAACGATAATGATGATTTTGTGTTTATGATTTCAAAGCGAATATGAAAATGTGGAGCTACCTCTAGATGTTCTCAATTCTACTCTTTGATGATGACTCTACCTCCAAAGGCTCCAAGGTGTATGTAAAGTTACCCCTCCCTTTTTTTGGCATGAAATACGTAAAGTGAGCGAACGACGAGCATACATGACTCCAATGAACTCTAATTCTCAGTGGTACTTGACATGATAATTGTCTTTGATTCTCTAGTGTTGGTTTATTCTAATTATTCTATTGAGTCTTAGATGATGATTTAGCTTGCATATGGTTTCTCATGATATTCTACTCGTGCATAACGTTAATATATCATTCACCGAGTCCCGGGCCGGGTACGTATTCGTGCACAGTTTTATTGCATTGGTCACCGAGTCCCTCACTAGAGGGCCGGGTACGGTATATATATGATTATTTCACCGAATCCCTCACATAGAGGGCCGGGTGCGGTATATATATGATTATTTCACCGAGTCCCTCACTAGAGGGCTGGGTATGGTATATATGTGATGATTTCACCGAGTCCCTCACTAGAGGGCTGATTACGGTATATATATGATGATTTCACCGAGTCCCTCACTAGAGGGCCGGATACGGTATATATATGATGATTTCACCGAGTCCCTCACTAGTGGGCCGGGTACGGTATATTATATATATGCATGATTCTCATATCATAAGGCACAGATGCATTGGTATCCTTGATTATCATACTTGTCTCCTGTTATCTTCTACTCAGACATGATCTTCATTATTGTACTTCATGCTTTACATACTCAATACATTTTCCGTACTGACCCCCTTTCTTCGGGGGCTGCGTTTCATGCTCGCAGGTACAAACAGTCATTTTTGGTGATGCTCTGGCTTAGGACTTCTTCCTAGCTGCTTGGAGAACTCCATTGTTCCAGAGCTTGAGTTATTTTGGTACAGACCCTTTTGACGTAGACTTTGTTACACTCTTAGAGGTCTGTAGACATATGTGGGTTGTGTATATACGGTTTGGTCAGCTATATCGATGTAGTTCATCTTGGACGTCCCCGTGTATAGCGGCAGCCTTGTCGGCTTGCATATTTGTTATGTTTTGGATAACTGTGACTTCTCAGCAGACATGTTCTTTCTGATGTATGATATGATGAGTTCACAACATGCTTTTATAGAGTGCCATATTGTTTTCAGTTTCAGTCTGATTATATCTAGCGGGTCGTATACGGGTGCCCAGCTCGGGCACTAGTCATGGCCCATTGGTTTGGGTCGTGACAAAAGTGGTATCAGAGCAGTTCATCCTCGGAGTGTCTACAGACCGTGCACCACATCTATAAACAGGAAGCTACAGGACATTTAGGATGTCATCTTTCTTTCTGATCATAGATCGTGCAGTAGAGCCGATGATAGGAAAGCTCGTTCTTGGTACGATTTTTGTTAAATTGCAGGATTGTATTGGAGAAGAGGACAACTTCAATTAATGGGAGCGTAAGTGAGGCTTCGAATGGGGACATGAGACCCGTATCGCCCGTCGACTCAGGATCGAGGATGTCAAGAGGTATAAGAAAGAGCATCAGTTATTCCATTGAGGCGGAACCATCAGAGGATGTGGCTCTAGTAGGAGGAAACCCGACTGAGAAATCATATGACAAAGACCCGTTTAAAGGTCACGAGACTCCTGTGGATGAAGACGTAATTGAGGAAGTACAAAGTTGGCACATCTAGATTTTCCTTACGTTTCAGCATTATGTTAGGCCAGACTAGTAGACGGTGGGAAGACAAGGATGAAGAGCACACTTCACTCTATAGCCTACCAGATCAGGCTAAGAACCGATCAGCGACAGGTATACGTGTTCTTATTGGAACTTCGTGTGTGCGTTTGTATTTACTTCAGGGTAATACTGAATAGTGATGAGCGAAAATCCTAAAGGGGATCAGTGACTTAAGTATTTGGAAGTAACTGCGATCAAGATGCCTTCGCCACCATTGGGAATCTTGAAAGCTAGGATGAAAAGTAGTCATACATGCAGATTAAAGGTGATTATTGAGGATTTCAAAGGCCAAAATAGCATTTGCTTAGTCGAACGAGTAAGAGATCCTTTCTAATTCGGAGGGAAATGCAATACGAGAATGTTTTGGAATCTGTTAAAACTTCAACTTGCTTTAGGTTATGTGAGGAAGGTCACGCAGTAAGGTGTATGCGATTATACCAGCATTAACGCACCGGATCCCATTAGCACTCCAAGGTTAAGCGTGCTGGGGTGAGAGAAATACTAGGATGGGTGACCCCCTGGAAAGTATATTAAGAGTCCTACAAATTCAGACATAAGAGACAGATGAGAAGCTAGAGTAGCCTAAGGGAAATTGGATTATGCGGAGTGGTTAGAAACCATAAAAGGTCGCGAAGGATGAGGCGGACTAGACCGGCAAAGAGAAAAGAAAAAAAAAGTGCTGGGAAGTATATTAAGAGTCCTACAAATTCAGACATAAGAGACAGATGAGAAGCTAGAGTAGCCTAAGGGAAATTGGAGTATGCGGAGTGGTTAGAAACCATAAAAGGTCGCGAAGGATGACGCGGACTAGACCGGCAAAGAGAAAAGAAAAAAAAAGTGCATCACAACTCTAGAATTAGGATGAGTTCGAATAGTATTGGGAAGTACTTTGTAAGCGAGGCGTTAGTAAACATATATATATGTATGTATGTGTCTGACATCCCATATGTGGCTGCTCCAACCGGTATATGTGTCCCAGCAACCGACGTTGCGATATACTGAAGTGAAGTTCAAGTGATAGATGTTACAAGGTAAGTAGAGGATATTGTCACCATAGGCAAGAGTTGGAAAATCCTAATGCAACAATATCAGGGAAAGGAAGAAAGTGAATATATAGAAAGTAAAGAGATTAGAATGCCTTGAGAAAAAAAAAAGTGTAAGAAACGAGGGTAAGTGAAGCTTCCAAGAGGGACGATGGGTAAGGCAAGGGACTATTTGGATAAAATTCGAAGGTAGGCATGCGAAAGGGATAAAGTATGGTAGTGTGAAACAAAAGATGAATGTGTGGGGTCAGAAAACAGACTTCGAAAAGTGGGACTAAAGGATAGTAATCACAAATAGGGATGTGAAGTAAGACAGAGAATCATCAGGCGTTGCAACGATACTAAGAGATTTCCAGCTCTCGAGAGGTGTCTAAAGGGATAAATGTGTAGTCATACTGACATGGTTGCCTCGGAAACGGAGAAGCTTTCCTAAAAGATGATTTAAGAATAGAACGGATTTGCACGTTTAAAGGAATATTTTACGAACGTTAGGGTCGATACTATAAGATAACAAGTGGAGAAGGGCGCTCGGGGAGGAAGGAACTCAAAGAAGGTTTGAGGATGAAAGCCGGAAAGGTACACTAACGGGCTGGTCAAAAGAAGAAGAAAGAAAGAAAAGAAAAATTGAGCAATCACCAAGGACAAGCGAGAGGTTAATGAACTAACAAAGCTAACCGGGAGGTAGTACATCAATGACATGGGATGAGGATAAGGAATACCGAGGATTAATTATAAATGAAATAGAAGGATGTATGGGAAATATTCATGACTATGGACTAGCCTTGGCGACAGGAAGGGGAAGAAACAAGAGGGTATATTTGCAAGGAATTCATGACACGAACAAGAAGTGGGAGAACACTGGAAGAACTACGACGCATAGGTGGGACGCAAATAATTAGTCAAGGAAAATTTCGGATAAGTGAGCCAAGAGAATAAAATGATTGATAGTGGACGGGGAAGAGTGTAGCATATTAACCCTCAATGATATATTGTAGACGTAGAGTGAAACCGGAAACGCAAAGTAAGAAGAATTTCAGTTATAATAGTTGTGGAGGAAGACGAGGGATAAAAAGAGCAAAGTGTGACCAAACGTTTCGTAAAATGTTTTGTTGGATTCCAATGTTCCCATTAACCCGTTGATTCAGGAAAAGTTCAGTCATAAAAGGTAGAAGTAAAAAGGCCTCAAAGAAGGCAGTGAGAATGGATCTGTAATGCATAAGCGCTTCGTTCAAATGAAAAAACCTCGATTAGCAGAAAGGAAAATAAGTCAAGCTATACGATGAGAGAATTCTGGTATTATAAGAGACCAAAAGAGTCGAAGGATCGTTAGGGTAGGCCGATGACTACTGATACTCAGGAGTTACTAGTGTATAAGAACACCCCAAAAAAGGGGGGAAGGGCAGATCTAGTCCTGAAACGAGGTATGGCATTGTCAAAAGTCCAAGAAAAGAAAGAGGTTAGCTTAAGGAGGCCAAAATGCGGGACGTAGTGGCATACCAAGAATGCATTAAGAGGGAGCAGGAACGAATTAAAGATAAGCATACCACAAAGCAGGTATGAAAAGGAATTAAAAGTGATCAAGAGAATACTTCATGCAGACGTGAGATATGATATTTCTAGACTAGGGAAATTTGTGCTGCACCTAAATAGGCAGCAACGTATCCTAAAGAGTAATAGAGAGAGTAAGAAAGCTCTGCAAGCTAACTACAAAGAGAATGATGAAATGGATGATGAGTACAAAGGACACTTTGGGTACAACGGGAGAAAATCTTGCTATTAAAGGAAAAATGTAAGAATCCTAACAAAGGGAGTAAAGTGGTGTGGTGATCTCTAAAGAGAGGAAGAACGATGTGGGTGTAGATAGAAAGGCAGTAGCATCAATAAAAATTAGAAAGTATATCACGGGTCACTAACCATACTGAGCATAAAGGTATGTATTATAGAATTATATGAACCATCAGCGTAAGGTTATGCACCACATATGGGAATGGACACACAGGAAAGCCAACAAAGAATGAAAGCTAACTAAGTGGTCACTAGAATAAGGAAGTCAAGGGTAAGTATACGATACCGATGTTGGAAAGAAGTTGTGGTAAAGTGAGAATTTCCCTAACCTTATAATTATAAGTTATATTGGAAGATTTGAGGCAAAGGAATTAAAGGGAGAGTTTGACAAGAACTCAAAGATATTGTGAGCTATAGACCAGTTCGAACTATGATTATTGGTTCATCGCAATATATAATCCTGCTACGAGGAATAATAGAGATGGTGATGGAACATTAGGAATTTACGTATTGAAGAAATCATATTGAGGAAATGGTTATAACCTATCATGGAAAAGAATTAAGACGGATGGTTGAAGAAACGTAACCGTTAAGAGTAAGAATTTGTCAGTAGCAGAGTAACGTTGAACAAGCAACGGGACATTAGTATAAGAAAATCCATGATGAATCGGAAAGCTTGGCTGATGAATTACGAGGGGATAATCTAGCACGTATCTAAGCTCAACAAGTACAAGTAGGGATAGCCAAGATAGCATCGGAAGGGTCAACAAGAGAAAGAAGAAAGTGTTGTATTCGAGCAAGGGAGTTATCCGTTAATAAAGAAATGAGGAACGAAGAGGAAGGACGCTCACAGAACGGTGAGTAACCGTGGCGTGGCCAGTTAAACCACAGGAAGGAAGACAGAATGAGAATGGAATACTAGCTAACTTGTATATATGAAGATTCAAGATTGTACGACTCACAAATGAATTTGATAAGGAGCTAAGAAAGAGCAGGACGAAACTGAACAAATTATAGTATAAGTATATGGTAATAGAACAAAAATTCAATGAGGATCTTGAGGATTGGCTCACTACAACATTCGAGGACGAATGTTTTTAAGGGGGGAAGTATGTTACACCCCGTATCTTCGAAGAGCACTTATCAATTTTGAAACATAAGTACGTTGAGATAGAGTTAAGTAAAACCACTTTGGAATATAAGGAGCAAGCCTTATTAAATATATTTAATTAGTGAAGGATGTATATAAGGTATACCGGAAGGTTTTATAAGGAAATGAGTGGAGGAAATGGAGTAGTACGACTTTGGAGAAAGGATGGGTGATGTGTTGTGTGAAAATTTTGGTCCGACTTGGTGGGTGAATATCTCTTAGCATATGAAGTGTTTTAAGGTGAAACAAAATCCTAAAATGAAGTTTGTCGAGTCTAGTTTCCAACACAACAATCCGCTCATCGATTGGACTTTGGAGGAGAGAATTATTGACGTTACAAGTTCGGCTGACAGAGCAGAAACGCGTGCTACAGTGAACCCGACCCGAATTTGACCCCTATAAAAAGGGGTAATAACCCCCTTTTTACACCAGATTTTCCCAGAAAAATCCAGAAATTAGAATAGAGAGAGTGAGGGAATAAAAAATGAGCAATTTTCAAGTAGCGGAGTAGTGGTTTAGGTCCGGGCAACACATGGTTGTGATTCTAGTGTTGTTTTGCGGTGGATTTTAGCGTGGATACTGAGGATATTGCAGTCTTAAAAAGAAAGAAGGTATGAATCTCTATCTTTTGGTATTATTAAGACTTAATTACGGAAATATAGTCGTTAAATAATTGTGTAGTTAGTTGGTTAGTTATGGAAGTTGGAAAACAACGTGTGGGCTGTTTTATGGTACATGTTGGTGTTGGAAATGATGTTATCGATGTTGATATTGTTCTTGGTTGCTGAATTGAGATTCCGGGGTAGGCATATAAACAGGGAAAATGCTGCCCGATTTTCAGCAGGATATAAAATAGTTTGACTTGAGAGCTTAGCGCAAATATACTACGATGAGTCTAAAGATTGTGTGAATCCTCTTAAATGTAGACCTGCGAGCTCGGATTAATAAGTGTAGATAATTGGAGGCTAAACAAGTATGCTAAGGCTCGTCCTTTTCTTTCAAAGTCATGATTCTTATGGTATGATTTCATAAATGTTTCCGTAACCTTCTTGTCTTCAAAAGCCAAAAGTCCATGGTTCTTAAAGCTTCTCATGATGTCTAGGATAAGAATGATTTTATGATGGTGACAACGATAATGATGATTTTGTGTTTATGATTTCAAGGCGAATATGAAAATGTGGAGCTACCTCTAGATGTTCTCAATTCTACTCATTGATGATGACTCTACCTCTAAAGGCTCCAAGGTGTATGTAAAGTTACCCCTTCTTTCTATTTGGCATGAACTACGTAAAGTGAGCGAATGACGAACATACATGACTCCAATGAACTCTAATTCTCAGTAGTACTTGACATGATAATTGTCTTTGATTCTCCAGTGTTGGTTTATTCTAATTATTCTATTGAGTCTCAGATGATGATTTAGCTTGCATATGATTTCTCATGATATTCTACTCGTTCATAACGTTAATATATCATTCACCGAGTCCCGAGCAGGGTACGTATTTGTGCACAGTTTCATTGCATTGTTTACCGAGTCCCTCACTAGAGGGTCGGGTACGGTGTATATATGATTATTTCACCGAGTCCCTCATTAGAGGGCTGGGTTCGGTATATATGTGATTATTTCACCGAGTCCCTCACTAGAGGGCCGGGTACGGTATATACATGATGATTTCACCGAGTCCCTCCCTAGAGGGCCGGGTACGGTATATATATGATGATTTCACTGAGTCCCTCACTAGAGGGCCGGTGTCACGACCCGACCAGGGGCCGGGACGGGTACCCGGGGCTAACCACCGAACACCCCTCATTTTACTGCTTACCATTCTCATTAAACGTTATTTTATCAAAATTATACTCAAATTATGAGAAAATCATCTTTCATTCGGAAACATAAATACTTTTATATGCACAAGCCTTTTGGATATTGAAATAATATATATATATATATATATATATATATATAGTAGCAACCTCGTGAGACCATACCACCCACACTGCGTATCTACGAGCCGCTACTAGAGTACTAGACATACGGACGGGACAGGACCCCGTCGTGCCCAAAACATACATGTACATAACGGAATAACCATAAGCACCTCCGGAACAATGGAGTGCTCTCAAATTATCCAACAGCTCCTACGAGTCTGGAGCAAGATCACCTCCCTGTCTACCTGTGGGCATGAACACAACATCCATAAAAAACGAACGTCAGTACGAACATTGTACTGAGTATGAGAGGCATAAACAATAATATTACGTTGATGAAACAAAGGAAGCATCAATAAGGAAAATCTGTATTTATATATGCATAAATATATAAGTTGTCTGTCCATATCGGATCGGTGTAATAATCATTAGCCTGCGTCTAGGCCTCCCACGTCCGGGGTATAAGCTCATGCCGCCCACTAGTGGTGTCTACCCATGCCATATGGCCATGGTGTATACGCTGCCTGCCTTCGCGGTGACTGTCCTGCCATATAGGCGCGGTGTTATATCATCATCATCATAATATGCTCATCATAGTGCATGTATAAAGACTCAAGGAAACTATACTTTATCGGGGTGACGTAAGGTCGTGATCCCCCGATTTCCTTATGGAGCACTCATTAACATCCTGCCTCACCTTAAAGGGAATAGTATATGAGGTGATTGTAAGCAATAATGACATCGTTGACGTTTTAGGAACATCATATCACGAACATCTAGAACTTCTATTTAGGGATATCGGCTTATATTTTTAGGAATTTAAGAGATTCATTGTGAGGAAGGAAAGTCATTCTACGTGATTCATGACACAGAAAGAAAGGACTAGCCTCACATACCTTTGCTCCCAAACGTACATAACAATATTCACAATATCGCAACAACTATCATCAATCATCTACATTTACCACAATTCACCATTTTCCTTCAATTTCTCCAAAATTATAGTTATAGCTCACTATCGCGTTTTCTCATAGACAATACTTATTCTGCGGTCTAAGTGTCACTAATAACGTATTTACAATCGCAGCATACCAACATTCATAATTCATCCCAACAATTGTTCAACAATGATACTATTCACTCATTCATGACCCATTTTCTACCTCCTTCTATAGTCTTAGTGTTTTAACTTTCAACACCTTAAACAATATGCAAATACCCTAAAACTAACCTTGGATGGTGGATGAACAACCTTTGAGTGGAACTTCTCTTCTTGCACCAAAACCCTAACTTTCTTCTCTTGAGTTTTTTTGGTGTAGATGAACTTTTAATGGGTTTCATACACTTGATTTCATGGTTTTGGTGTAGTTGATCATAGATTTCCTTTGATTTCTTGTGGATGAATGATGGAGAAGGTTCTAGAGGTTTCTTGATATGTGAAGGAGTGAGATGAAAATGAAATAAAATGAAGGAGGGGTCTTTATATTAATTCTCAAAATCAGTCTCGACTTAGATATACGGTACGATCGACGGGGCGTCGATTTGATCGTCGAAGTCGTTAAATTTCCTGTGAGCAATCTGTCGTTTCCTTTCATTCTACGGTGAGAAGGATGGTTCGTCGAACTGACCAACAGAGTGTCGACCTGTTCATCGAATGGTCTTTGCTCTAGCTCAATTCTACGACACAAACGACGAAGCGTTGACCCGTCCGACGGTACAAAGAATGACCGTCAAACCCCCCTTTCGCGGAATTGCGGGGAAGTTTCATTTAACGAACTTTTCTCCCTGGCCTTTAACTTCTTTGGAATCTTAATTAGAATTATTAAGTATCCCTTCTTACTTGTAGGGACATCATGTACACCTTAACTTACGTTAGTCCCTTCACTTCTCACCAACCCAAAGTTTCGAGGTATATCATTCTCCCCCCGTTTTGGAACATTCGTCCTCGAATGTTTGGTACTCGGGAATTCTACAAAAATTTCGCCAGAGTTTCCCCTTTAATATGGCGCTACCGTTCTGTCACAACAACCCATAATAATTCTGCCTCATAAGGCTACAACACAATAAAACTCTAAGAAGTACTTACGAATGCTCCCGAAGATGGGGGATATAATATTAGAGTAGTGATGGAAATAGGGGTGTTCAGATACTCTAATTATTACACTTCATTTACTGCATACATACCTTATATTGTTGGCATTTCATCTCGAACCTGTCCCGGGGGTCGGAATAAGTGTGGATACTTGCATTTCATTTTCTCTTCCGCTTCCCAAGTCATCTCTTCTCGATTGTTATTCCGCCATAAGACCTTAACTGAAACCACTCCCTTGTTTCGAAGTCTTCGTACTTGCCTGTCTAAGATGGCAATGGGTACTTCTTCATATACTAACTTTGTTGTCACTTGTACATCATCTATTGGAACAATTCTCTTGGGATCTCCAACACACTTGCGGAGCATTGAGACATGAAAAACTGGGTGGACTGGTTCAAGATCTGAAGGCAAGTCCAATTCATAGGCTACTTGGCCCACCTTACGGATAATTTATAGGGACCAATGTAGCGGGGACTCAATTTCCCGTTCTTGCCAAATCTCTTCACTCCCTTCATTGGTGATACCTTCAAAAACACCCAATCATCAACCTGAAATTCCAAGTCTCACCGGCGGTTGTCCGCGTAAGACTTTTGGTGACTCTGGGCTGTCAGCAATCGATCTCGGATCACCTTGACTTTTTCTACCACTTGCTGAACCAATTCAGGGCCTATTAACTGTACTTCCCCTACTTCGAACCATCCAATTGAGGACCTAAACTTTCTTCCATATAAAGCTTCATATGGGGCCATTTGAATACTTGAATGGTAGCTATTGTTATATGCAAACTCAATAAGGGGTAGGTGATCATCCCAACTACAACCGAAATCCAGCACACATGCTCGGAGCATATCCTCCAAGGTCTAAATGGTACGTTCGGCTTGCCCATCAGTTTGCGGATGGAATGCTGTACTAAGCTTCACCTGGGTACCTAGACCTTCTTGAAAGGACTTCCAGAACTTGGCTGTAAACTGTTCTCCTCTATCTGTAATAATGGATAGTGGAACACCATGAAGTCGCACAATTTCCTTAAGATACAAGCTCACATAATCTCCTACTATGTATATGGTCCTGACTGGACGAAAATGAGATGCCTTTGTTAATCTGTCTACGATTACCCATATAGAATCACACTTGCCTCGGGAATGGGGTAATCCTATAATAAAATCCATATTGATAATTTCCCATTTCCACGTAGGAATTTCCATCGCTTGCAATAACCCTCCTGGCTTCTGATGTTCGATCTTTACTTGTTGTCAATTTGGACATTGGGCTACGAATTCTGCTATGTCTCTCTTCATGCCATCCCACCAATATATCGATTTGAGATTGTGGTACATTTTTGTTATACCTGGGTGAATAGAATACCGAAAATAATGGGCTTCTTCCAGAATTCGTCAGCGCAATTCTGCAACATTCGGAACACATATCCTGCCATGGTATCTAAGGGTCTCATCCATCGAAGTTTTAAATGGAGATCTCTCTTTTTCGTGAAATGCGTCGCTATAGTGGCTCAACTGCGGATCTTCATACTGACTCTCTTTCACTTCCACATTCAGAGACGAAATTATGGGATCATTAATACTAATCCCTGCACTACCTGACTCAATTACACGCACTCCAAGATTAGCTAGCTAGTAAAGCTTATGAATCATTTCTTTCCCTTCCGGAGGAACTTCACATAAACTGCCCATTGATCGGCGGCTAAGTGCATCAACTACTACATTTGCTTATCCAGGATGGTACAAAATATTCACATCATAATCTTTCAACAATTCTAACCACCGCCTCTGCCGCAGGTTTAACTCCTTCTGCTTGAAAATGTATTGGAGGCTCTTGTGGTCTAAATAGATATCAGGATGTACGCCATATAAGTAATGTCTCCATATCTTTAATGCATGAATAACTGCAGCTAATTCGAGGTCATGAGTTGGATAGTTCTTTTCATGCTTCCACAGTTGTCTCGAAGCATAAGCAATAACTCTACCATGATGCATTAACACACATCCTAACCCATCACCGGAAGCATCACACTATACCACATAGCCATCTGACCCTTCTGGAAGTGTTAAGAGTGGAGCTGAGGTTAATCTGTCTTTCAACTCTTGGAAGCTACGTTCACAAGCATCATTCCATTAAAATATATCTATCTTCTGGGTTAGCTTCGTCAATGGAGCTGAAATAGATGAGAAGCCCCCTACGAATCTTCTGTAATAACCTGCCAATCCCAGAAAACTACGAACTTCGGTAGGCGTCGTAGGCCTTGGCCAACTCTTTACCACTTCAATTTTCTGAGTATCAACTCGAATACCGTCATCTGAAATGACATGGCCCAGAAATGTTACGGAATTCAGCCAAAACTTGCATTTTGAAAATTTTGAATATAGTTCTCGAGCTCGAAGAATTCCAAGTACAATACGCAAGTGATCTGCATGTTCTGATTTTGTGCGAGAATACACCAGAATATCATCAATGACTACTATCACAAATAAATCCAAGAGTGGCCTGAATATGTTATTCATCAAATTCATAAACACGGCCGGAGCATTGGTCAACCCAAACGACATCACCCGGAATTCATAGTGGCCATATCTTGTGTCACGACCCAACCTCATGGGCCATGACTAGTGCCCGAGCTGGACACTCACATACATACCTGTTAGGTATAGTCAAACCGAGTCTATGAAACAATATGGAAACTTGCATAAGAACTCCAAAGGTTCATAACGTCATCATATATCTACATACTCAAATAACCTGTCTCCTGAGGAGTCATAACTAATCAGAACATACTATGATACGCAAGCCGACAAGGCTGCCACTACATATCAATATCATACGCAAACCGACAAGGCTGTCGCAATATATCAATATCATACACAAGCCGACAAGGCTGCCACAACATATCAATATCCATAGCACGTCGTATAGACACAGCTGAACCAACTTATACACAACCCACACATATGTCTACAAACATCTAAGAGCATCAATGGTGAAATATGACGGGACATGGCCCCGCCGTACCCCTGGATAAACATATATACATATTACATCGAAAGATCTGTACCAAAAATCTAGGCTCCGGAACAATGGAGCTTTCCAAGATAGCTGAGTATAAATCCTAAGCTGGAGGATCACCAGATCGAGTATCTGTACCTGCGGGCATGAAACGCAGCCCCCCGAAGAAAGGGGGTCAGTACGGAATGTGTAATGAGTATATTAAGCATGTGATACAGTAAAGAGGATCATAACTGAAATAGAGGTCACAGGAGACAAGTATGACATTCAAAATACCAATACATTTGCCTTATGAAATGTAAATTATGCATATCAATATCATATATCATACCCGGCCCATTATGGGACTCGGTGAATAAAGTCATCCTTGGCGCCATAATCATATCATCATATCATCACATCATCATATCATCTTCATATATATATATATATATGTATATATGTATATACCATACCCGTCCCTCTAGTGAGGGACTCGGTGAACAATGCAGTGAAACTGTGCACGAAAACATACCCGGCCCGGGACTCGGTGAAAGATATATTGAGGCATGCATGAGCAGAGTAGTGAGCAACCATATGCAAACTAAATCACATCTGACACTCAATGGAATATTCAAACGAACTATATTTTGGAAATCAAGACAATAGTCATATCAAGTATCCTTCGAATGTCACGATGGAACATATCAAATAGAACTTCAGAAATCATAGACATCTATCAAGACACAATGAAATAGCTTCTGGAAATCAAGAACGTTAGCCATCCTAGTAGCTCTATGAATAGGAATTTCTTTGAAGTTATACATATGTCGTCTTCTTGTTTCATAAAGATCATGCCAAAAACAAGGAAGGGTTAGCTTTACATACCTGTTATAGGGTTGACCGTAACCTAGTTCGCTTCGTCGCCCCTTTAGCATATTTAATATGAAAGTAACGCTATCGTTAGTAAACTATACTTTCTAGCTTATAAATCTACAACCAATCGCTTATAGGAATCATTTTTTAGTTACGAACTTAACGGAAATCGGGCAGCATTTCCCCTATATAACTCGCCTAACCCAAACTTCCAATTAATCTCCTGTTATCACAGCAATACCAACAACAACAGTAATAGAAATATTCATATCAAATCCTTAAGATCCAGCCCATAAACAACTCAAACAACCCAATAACCTTTCTTAATCCTTTTTCCAATCCAAATCACTAATATTTAAGATTATACACCAAACAGACCAACATACGCTTTGTATACGATACGTTATACTCTTCTTTTTCCAAATTAAACCCATATCAACGACAACACAACAACAACACGATCAACAACATACGAACACA
Source organism: Lycium barbarum (assembly GCF_019175385.1). NCBI lineage: Eukaryota > Viridiplantae > Streptophyta > Magnoliopsida > Solanales > Solanaceae > Lycium > Lycium barbarum. The sequence continues at coordinate 32,090,681 of NC_083339.1, read as the reverse complement.
AGACCACGCTTTTAATCTTTCAACTCAACAAGAACAGCCCACAACTTTATGAACATTTAATCCAATTCATATTTCAACAATTCAATATATAACACAAATTAATCTCTCCATTACAACATCTTTAACTCCAATTACATTTCAAGATGAAGAAATCTTACCTTGAATTGATTTGGACATATCCTATAATAACTTGCTCAATTCGCACCACTTCCATTTCCCGCACTTCGACACCCTTAGGTGGTTGCCTTATTGATGTGTAAAACACCTTAGGAGATTATAATTTTTTTTGTTCACCTTAGCAGCTGGCCGTGAGCTGCTTCCATGGTCGTGAGTTGCCATGGCATGGAAGCTCTCTTCTCTTTCAATTTTGTTTATCTCTAATTCAAATTGAGGTTGGAATGAATTGTAAATAGTCATTATAAAGCCTGATATAGGCAGCCCTTCCATGGGACACGTGTCCACCCTTTTGACATGTGTCCCACTCAATTAACCACCAATCAAATTCCGCCATGTGTTGTGGGGCCCGCTTAATGGTCTAATTAGCTTAATTAATCATTAATCCCCACTTAATAATATAATCATGGTTAATTAATCCCTAATCTCCACTAATATTTCCACACTAATGGAACTTTACAAGCAATCGTGTATTATGAAAATCAGGATATAACATCCTTCCCTCCTTTGGAACATTCGTCCTCGAATGTTAAACTAATCATGTGCTCCCAATACTTCCTTAAAGGTTGTTTTATTGAATTATACTTTCACATAACCCTTTCGTTGGTCGATTTCCTTCAATCTATTATAATGCATTTTAGATCTCTACGTAACCATTCCCGTAATTTTCCTCTTTATGTTGCATCTTGAGGTAATTATTCCACGTCGTTGTCTTTACTATCCTCTTTATTTCGCAGTCGGTTTTCAGTTGTATTGCGAGCTCTTCTGTTGAAATGTTACTCCTTCTCTTGTCTGCATACTGTTCAGTTGTGATGTCACTGATTGATTCGTACTTGTATTCACGGTGCTCTTAGTCATAACTTGACTCTCCCTTTTCTATAGTTACTCCCTTAAGATGATGTATCATTCACTTCACTTTACCTTCTAATCTTTAAATAAGATGTTGTAACGCGCAGACATCCCTCATCGATTTATTAGACTTTACAATTCTTGGAGTATTTCATACCTCCGGTAACTTGTAGACCCTTCACAGGCTCCACGAATAAAACGACATTTCCCAGGGTGTAACATTATTTTACTCCAATAACCTTGCTTTGCTCTACTGTTACAGTTCAAATTCTTGAAGCTTCAGCATCATGTGTCATTTTTCGACTTTCCTTAAAAGGTCTTTAACTGTCACTTTGCTTTTAGCTCTTGATCTGGGCCTTTAGGGTTGGCTATCAAGTAGCGCTAGAGTTCCCTCATCTTATAACATCACATAGCCGCTCTGTGATCTGTCTATTATCGACTGGTATAACTCCGATAGAGTTCTTGATTTGACATATAAATTCACTATCATATTGTACGAATATGATCAGCTCGTCCTGATCGTCTCTCTTATGCTAATTCATAATTTCTCTTAACCCAACTTGTAATACTTTAGGCATATTCTATTGCCCCTTTACCCAGATTTTGCTTTTAGTTTTACTGTCACACATTATGTTGCAATCTTTACGCAAATATGTGAAAGCGCTCAAATTAGCTCGAGGAATACCTTAGCGTCGTCTTGCTAGTCTTTATGCAGACCTTACATTCTTTTCTTATATCTTTCAGTAGATATCGGGGCTCAACTATGGCTTTTTCCCTCAGTACTAATCCTATTTCGGTACTTGGTTCAAACCATCTTACACCTTTCCCTAATGTATCCAAAATATCGTAACCACATTGTTATTATTGAATCCTTACTCTTCTTATCAAGTATTCACTTGGTCTCATTCTTAACATACAACTATGCGTAGATCGCATAACTATTCTTGTATAACTTGTACAAAGTACATCCAAGCTTAGTCATAGTCTTTCCTTCTCCTGGTTCATTCTGCTTTACATATCTTATTTGTACTAAAACTCACTTGCTGTCTATCTTGTCATACTCTTTTCCCTTCCTTTATTCACCATTTGATTTTCTCATGTCCTACTATAGGAGATTTCCTATCCCTTCTTCTTTGCTACTTATAAGTCACAATATCATTAGCAAACAACTCCGTTGCCAACATCTTAACCTCTAATCCAGTATAGCATTGCTATTCCTTATAATATTTGTTAAGTTACTCGTTACCATTCTCTTATCGTATTCTTCCTTTTTATAAGCATCCACTTTCTAATGTCATATTATCCAAGATCTTTACAGATGCTTCTCCGCACCATCTCAAATATCATCCTGACTTCTATCCATTCATTGCTGGCTTTCAGATCTTACTAACTTGTCCCAGCGAGAGATCTCACTTAAAGTTTGAGTATCCATATCAGATATATTATAGTGTCAATTGTTTCCATTTATACTTACTTCCCTCTCACCCGCTTCCCCCCTTTGGGGTTGTACTTATACCATTATCTGTTTATATTCTGCTTTATGTCCCTATTTCCAATCTCAAATTCATTTGATCCCAACTGTGCCATATCTGTGTCCTTCCTTTATAATCTCTAACTTTGATGAGAACTCTTCTATGTATAGTACCAAATCCCATCTAATCATCTGTACTCAAGTAATGCAACCCATGTAGCAACTCGTCCAAGGCCACATTCCACTTACTTCAACCAGTAATTAATTAGTACTTATAGTCGTTCCAAATTCTCAATTAGGTAGCACTTATATTCTGATGATAAGTGTTCAAAGCTCTCTTGTAACATTATCTATATCCCAACCTATATCATATGTTTCCTCTAATGTATTTACAATACATCATTTGTTCCTCAACCTACAGTCCCTGTCCCTTAAGGATTTCACAGGTGAAGTCGTATACGCGCAGTACTCCTTTATGTCTTATGCTCTATCACCCTTGTTGTGTACCCAACACTAACTTCTAACTTACTCAAAATCATATCAAGTTCGTCTCAATGATAGTCATATCTTATCGCCTTGTCGTCATATTACACCTTTAAGTTCGTAGCCATATATTTCCCTTTTATCATATACTCATACTCAATTAATTTTGTCTATCTAGGTGCTTCCTTTAGTATTCCCTTACCATTTCTCCCGTCTATGTCCATCTTTCATTTTGTGCACGAGGAATCTCACGCTATCTCTTTATCCTTCAGAAAACACTATTTCTGCATAATCCCTTTCTCATTCTCAAAACATATTTTGTCTGTCCCTTCTTTATTCTTACCATCTCCGTCATTTTCTGGCACTCATTCCGCTTCGTTGCTCGTCTCGTTAGTTTAATCCTTCACTGTTCCGCCACTTATATTACTCGTGTCCTCGGCCAAACATGTTATAACCTATTACTTCACTATTGTCTCACTCACTTCCTTCTTATTTCCTTCTTTTAATTAACTCCCTTTTTTTTTGTGCTCGCTTTCGTTCCCGTTATCGCATAATCTTTGTTCGCGATTCTTACTATGATTTAATTACACTCTGTGGAGTAGGCGTACTTAACCTTTCACCCTTTCTGGTCAATCTTATCCTTACTGTCTCACAAGCTGTCTTATCAATACCGTCATTTTTGTCGTAATTCTTCCTCCTCCGTACTTTTATCTCAATCATACTATTACTCCTTTTAAATGCAAACTCGTCGTAATTTATCCCTACTTATCAGTTCACTCGATACCTCGATAAAAACGTTCTGTTAGGATTTACCACCTTTTTCTACATCATCCCTTAGTGTCACAAACTCTTTCCAATTTATCCTAGCATTTCATCAACAACGCATGAAACACATGATCTAAGACAGCCCACAAGTTTGAGTTTTCCTTCTACAAATTCCATCTCCAATTAGTTGATTAAGAACTAATAAACTCAAGGACATAAAGATATGATGAAATGTTACCTCAAGAACATAAGAACGCTTCAATTCCAAGATTACGTCACCATGAAGCATCCTCCAAAACCACCACAAGAAAAAGAACTAGAATCCGACAGGAATCACGGGACTCCTAATTATTGATCACATAGTTTACCTTCAGATTTGTTCTTGGATCAAAAACGAACTATTTAGTTCATAAACTATTTGCTGTATACTTTGTACTCTTCAAATAAAAGTGAAACTTAATTGTTGGACGTTTTTGCTCTTCAACACGAGCTTTTTCTACGGCAAAATGTGGCTGGAAAGTATTCTGGTCCATTCAAAGGAATTGCAAACTTGCTACTCATATATAATTTTTACGGATGACATGGAGGGTATCTCTTAAAGATTTAGTCAAACATTATAAATTTACCATATCGATATTGACCTCATAATTACTATTACTATCAATTCAACCGTTAACTTTATTTCTCGAAATCAGTTGTACTCATCACTTAGTCAGATCTTCTTATTACTATTGACACGACCTTTCAGGAATATTACGAACTTGTATCTCATTCTCTTTTTTTTCTAGGAACATTTTGGCAGCGTTTCCTCTGTATTTCTTACTATCTCAAAACCTGCACGCAGGGAATACCAACAATGCCTCCCAGGGCCAACATATATATATATGTATATATTATATGTTATCATAGCCGTACGGGGCTCCTCATATCAATAACAGTATGAAAATGATGAACTTACCTCGTATGTCCAACACGAACTGTACCTGTTACACTTTCCTGTTTACTTTCCCTTTCGATCTTTAACTGCAGGTTTCAATCATACCTGTAACATTCATACCGTATCAGACACGTACCCTGCTTACTTATCTTTTTACTGATTCGTTCAGCTTCTTCTGTTCACACCTTGAACTTATCAATAATATATATACATTCAATCCACTTTCTTACTATACTTCAATAACTTACCTTGATGATGGCCAGTTTGCCATTCTGTATATACAATTTCTGATAACGTAACCTCGATGAAATATCTTACCTCTGTAACTCCCAGTAGCATCATTTACCTTTTCTTGTCGACACCACTCTCCTGCTGAAATCAATGGTCAGTATGTAAGGGATATCATTTCCTATCTCTTGGCTCTATAGCACGATCTAGAGTAAGAAGGAAACGTAACATCCTAATTGTCCAATAGCTTCCTGTTTATAGATGTGGTGCACAACACACCGATAAATAAGACTCTACTAGACACGGTTTGTAGACACTCCGAGGATTAACTGCTCTGATACCACTTTTGTCACGACCCTACCCCATTGGCCATAACTAGTGCCCGAGCTGGACACTCACATATGTACCTGTTAGGTATAGTCAAACCGAATCTATGAAACAATATGACAACTTGCATAAGAACTCCAAAGGTTCATAACGTCATCATATATATACATACTCAAATAACCTATCTCCTGAGGAGTCACAACTAATCAGAACATACTATGATACGCAAGCCGACAAGGCTGCCACTACATATCAATATCATACGCAAGCCGACAAGGCTGTCGCAACATATCAATATCATACGCAAGCTGACAAGGCTGCCACAACATATCAATATCCATAGCACATCGTATAGACACAGCTGAACTAACTTATACACAACCCACACATATGTCTATAGACCTCTAAGAGTATCAATGGTGAAATATGACGGGACAGGGCCCCGCCATACCCCTGGATAAACATATATACATATACATCGAAAGATCTGTACCAAAAGTCTAGGATTCGAAATAATGGAGCTTTCCAAGACAACTGAGTAGAAATCCTAAGCTGGAGGATCACCAGATCGAGTATCTGTACCTGCGGGCATGAAACGCAACCCCCCGAAGAAAGGGGGTCAGTACGGAATATGTACTGAGTATATTAAGCATGTGATACAGTAAAGAGGATCATAACTGAAATAGAGGTCACATGAGACAAGTTTGACATTAAAAACACCAATACATTTGCCTTATGAAATGTAAATTATGCATATCAATATCATATATCATACCCGGCCCATTATGGGACTCGGTGAATAAAGTCATCCTTGGCGCCATAATCATATCATCATATCATCACATCATCATATCATCATCATATATATATATATACCGTACCCGTCCCTCCCATTCCCTCTAGTGAGGGACTCGGTGAACAATGCAGTGAAACTGTGCACGAAAAAATACCCGGCCTGGGACTCGGTGAAAGATATATTGAGGCATGCATGAGTAGAGTAGTGAGCAACCATATGCAAACTAAATCACATCTGAGACTCAGTGGAATATTCAAACGAACTATATTTTGGAAATCAAGATAATAGTCATATCAAGTATCCTTCGAATGTCACGATGGAACATATCAAATAGAACTTCAGAAATCATAGACATGTATCAAGACACAATGAAATAGCTTCTGGAAATCAAGAACGTTAGTCATCCTAGTAGGTCTAAGAATAGGAATTTCTTTGAAGTTATACATATGTCGGCTGCTTGTTTCATAAAGATCATGACAAAAAGAAGGAAGGGTTAGCTTTACATACCTGTTATAGGTTGACCGTAACCAAGTTCGCTTCGTCTCCCCTTTATCCTATTTAATATGAAAGTAACGCTATCGTTAGTAAACTATACTTTCTAGCTTATAAATCTACAACCAATCGCTTAAAGGAATCATTCTTTAGTTAAGAACTTAACGGAAATCGAGCAGCATTTCCCCTATATAACTCGCCTAACCCAAACATCCAATTAATCTCCTGTTATCACAGCAATACCAACAACAACAGTAATAGAAATATTCATATCAAATCCTTAAGATCCAGCCCATTAACAACTCAAACAACCCAATAACCTTTCTTAATCCTTTTTCCAATCCAAATCACTAATATTTAAGATTATACACCAAACAGACCAACATACGCTTTGTATACGATACGTTGTACACTTGTTTTTTCCAAATTAGAGGCTTATCAACGACAACACAACAATAACACGAACAACAACATGCGAACATAAGACCACACTTTTAATCTTTCAACTCAACAAGAACAGCCCACAACTTTATGAACATTTAATCCAATTCATATTTCAACAGTTCCATATAACACAAATTAATCTCTCCATTACAACACCTTGAATTGATTAGGACAGATCCTATAATAACTTGCTCAATTCGCACCACTTCCATTTCCCGCACTTCGACACCCTTAGGTGGCTGGCTTCTTGACGTGTAAAAAACCTTAGGAGATTATAATTTTTTTTGTTCACCTTAGCAGCTGGCCGTGAGCTGCTGCCATGGGCGTGAGTTGCCATGGCATGGAAGCTCTCTTCTCTTTCAATTTTGTTTATCTCTAATTCAAATTGAGGTTGGAATGAATTGTAAATGGCAAGGTGATTTATGAGTCATTATAAAGCCTTATATAGGCAACCCCTCCATGGGACACGTGTCCACCCTTTTGACATGTGTCCCACTCAATTAACCACCAATCAAATTCCGCCATGTGTTGTGGGGCCCGCTTAGTGGTCTAATTAGCTTAATTAATCATTAATCCCCACTTAATAATATAATCATGGTTTATTAATCCCTGATCTCCACTAATATTTCCACACCAATTGAACTTTACAAGCAATCGTGTATTATGAAAATCGGGATATAACATCTTGTTCTGAAAGCTGGTTTGGGAATATCTTCTTCTCTAACCCTCACTTGATGATAACCCGACCTCAAGTCTATTTTAGAAAACCACTTGGCACCCTGTAGTTGATCAAATAAATCATCAATCCTGGGGAGAGGATATTTGTTCTTTATCGTCACCTTGTTCACCTGCCTATAATCGATGCACATTCATAGGGAACCTTCTTTCTTTCTCACGAACAAGACTGGTGCTCCCCACGGTGATGAACTGGGTCTAATAAATCCCTTCTCAAGCAAATATTTGAACTGCGCCTTTAGCTCTTTCAATTCTGCCGGAGCCATTCGGTAAGGAGGAATAGAAATAGGCTTGGTGTCTGGCAACACATTAATTGCGAAGTCAATATCTCTTTCTGGAGGAAGGCTTGGAAGCTCATCACGAAATACATCTGGAAATTCGTTCACTATCGGAACGGATTGGAACGTTGGCGACTTTGCTTCGGTGTCATGAACCGGGACTAGCTGAAAAATGTAGCCTTTGGCTATCATCTTTCTTGCCTTAAGGTAAGAAATAAACCTACCTCTTGGAGACGCTGTATTACCCTTCCATTCATGCACGGGCTCTCCCGAAATCTAAAATCGAACTACTTTCATCCGGCAATCAACACTAGCATAGCATGAGGCCAACCAATCCTTACCCATGATCACATCGAATTCTAACATTTCAAGTTCAACTAAATCAGCTTTAGTTTGGCGATCACATATCATTATCACACAATTTTTATACACTTGCCTAGCTATCACGGCATCACCAACCAGAGTAGATACCTCAAAAGGTTTGATTGGCTCAGGTTTCACCCAAATACGACCAGCAATATACGGGCTAATATAGGAAAAAGTAGAACCCGGATCTATCAAGGCATATACATCATAGGAAAATATGCATAATGTACCTGTAACCACATCTGGGGAGGACTCAAGATCCTGTCATCCGGCTAAAGTATATATACGGGGCTGAGTGGCACCTGAAGTAGATGATCCCCCTCGGCCTCTACCTCTGCTCGCTGGAATCTGAGGAGTCTACCCTACCAGGCGCACTGAAGAGGAGCCAGCTGCTGATCCTGTGGGCTGAATGCCAACTCTACCGCTCGTCGACGGGCAATCTCGCATCATGTGCCCAACCTGCCCACACGCATAGCAAGCATCCGAACCTTGGCGACATTGTCCAGAATGTAGTCTACCGCATTGGCTACACCGTGGCACTGGGGGTCTCCTGTGATTATAATCTTCCTTGAACTGAGAATTCGAGGCCCTCGAACTCTGACCTTGTCCTGAACGAAAGGAGCGATCAAATCTCTTACCCGTGAATTGAGGAGGTGCATGTCACGACCCGACTAGGGGGCCGCGACGAGCACCCGACGCTACCCCACCCGGGCACCCCTTTAACATACATTCACATAACGTCTAGGTGAGCCATAAATCAAATCATGCATTCTAGCCATCAATCATACTAGTCCCAATTGGACGACAGCATTTCTTATATCATCATAGGCATCAATGCCACATCAATGTACATGGGCCGAAAAAGCCAACAAAATGACGTACAAAAATATAGGCTGACAAGGTCAAACACATCTAACCACATACACATGTCTACGAGCCTCTAAGAAGGTTATAACATATCACATGAGCGGGACAGGACCCCGCTATGCCTATAATTATGTACACAAAATAATAAGTACCCAAAAGCTATTGCTCCGAATGAAATGGACCTCCGCTATGTAGTCCCTGAAAATATAGCTATGGATCAAGCCTGTTATATCCCGCATTTTATGCAAATCGGATAATTCAAGACAATCGCGGGAAGACAACAAGCAAGGCCACACTTTGTGTTGTTTGGTACATGAGTTGCTTATGAAAAGTCTAGAAGTGGAAATATGGAGAAAGACGAGGGGAAAATTTGGAAGTTGGAAAAATGTTTCATGAATTACAAGAACTAGCCCAAAATATAATTGGGCTTGAATTTTTTTTTAGGGGGAAGAGGAGGCCTAACCGACCACGGGGAATTAAAAAGGGCCCAAACCCATTAAGACAAAAAAAAAATCATGTGCTAATATATTAATAAGAGGCTTATCCCTTAAGCTCATTCAAGAACTTTCAAGAAAGAAGAAGAGAAAAGAAATTGAGAGCAAAAAACAACTTAGAGGCCTTCGGCCATAGGAAAATTTCCAAGAAAAAAATTGCAAAAAATTCTCTTAAAAATCATTTTCTACCAAGTGAAGGGTGCTTAACAAGGTGGAGTTGTTGTTGGAGAAAGAAAGATTTAAAATCATACAAGTTGCCAAGAGATAGGCAAGTGAGAAGTTGAAGAAGAAAGGTGAGTTTTGATCTTGTTTTATGTGTTATGAATGGTTTATATATGTTGTAGTATGCCAAAATGGATGAAATTCATGAAGGAAATGAATATAGCATGTAGCCGTGCATGTGTATATATGTGTAGGAGCCATGTTTCAATTGTTTTACCTAGTGTTTGGTTATTATTGTTGTGAATGCTATGTGGAAAACGGAAGTTGAATGATTTTGGCGAGATTGTAGTTGTGTTGGCATGAGGTTGGCCGTGTGTTGTGTGTGCTAGTGTGAGCCATGTGGTTGTGGTGTTATATGGAAGAGAATGAGTCAATTTTATTTAGAGTTTTGGTTGTTGTTATGTTATGGGTTCAATGTTGTTAATGAATGTCTAGAAACCTTAGTGAAATTGTAGTGGTGGAGACTTGTTTTAGAAGTTATAGGAATGGAATGTAATGCTTCTTTACATGCATGAAAGACAATATGATTAGTATGATGTTGTTGGAATGTATATATGAGGTTGATATTGATTTTATTGAAGTTGGAAGGTTTTTGAAAGAAGTAGTGAATCGTTTAAATATGGAAGTTGCTAGTGTGGTTGATGAATTCATATTGATAGTTTGGCCGGGTTTGAATTCCCGGATTGTGATTGATGCGAATTTGAATAAGTTGAATGTTGAGGATGGTGTATTTACAGAGGAAATGCTGCTGAAATTTCGGTAGCCAAGTGTTTCCTTGAGATTCTAACTCTAAGTGTCCTAATGAGAGTTTTGGTAAAAATGACCAATATGCAGATTTCGTCGAGATTGCAACGTGAATTTGGAGTAGCAAAAGGAGCGGAAAGAGGTATGTAAGGCTTCACCCTTCTTTCTATGGCATGTCTTAGATGTAATAAGTTGGGTACGAGCCTCGGGGACAACTCTGTTCCCCGGAATCCGCACCTAAAGTTTTCTACTTTTTGTTCAATAGAATTGAACTAGAAAGTGTGCAAAATGATGGAAAGACCTCCTAGACCCCTATAACTTGCATAAATGGGACCCGATTACCCTAGAACCCTCACAAGTAATAACATGACATGTAACCTATGCAAATAGTATACGCTACCTCATCCGGCCCGAGGTGGGCCCGTTACTTTCGGATTTTTCCTTATAGTCTTGCTTGACTTACTTGAAGTGAATCCAAAGGGAACCTTTGATCCCGATTTCGTTACCAAATGATAAGTACGATGATTCCTCTAACGAGGATACTTCCATGATGATAATGATAACAATGATGTTAGACAAGAGGATATGCCTATGATACGTACTACCGGAACGACTCTATGACTAAGATGACTAAGCTAAGTATCTTATGTAAACATGAAAGTGATAAACTAATTTTTGAATCTTATCTATATTTCCTAGCTATAACTTTATTTTCTAAAGATTTCAAAGTCTATGAACTGACACCTATAATGCCCTGATTTCATTTTATGGTTACTTTAATATTATTCTTTGTTGATAGTCTCACCTTAAAATACTTGTTCCTTCAAGGTGGGACAAAGCTATCACTAGCATTCCATAATGTAATCGGAGGTCACCGACCTTACGTCACTCGGATGGATACATGATTCTCCTTGGCTCTCTTGTGTGCTTATATGATATATGTATGTAAAACATGTAATTGTATATAAGACATGTATATGTATAAGAGAGAAGTAGATGTACATGTATATGTATATGGGGAAAGGGGAAGGGCCACTGTTATATCACCACCTGATTCAGCTGGATTTCATCCTGGACGCGGGATGCCCGGACGCGGGATATGGCAGAGCCGTACGCGGCGTCTGCATATATGATGTATGATATATATGATATGATGTGTTGGGACACCGTTGGGGAGGGGGTTGGGAGAGCCGATGTATTCGGCGTCTGTAAATGTGAGTAAAAGACACCGTTTACTGAATTGTACTGTTTTCTGTATACGAGAATAAGGGACACCGTGTTCTGAAAAAGGGGCAATGATATGACATGATACGCTATGCCAAGATATACTATGATATGAGATGCTACGACATGACGTGATACGACACGCTATGATAGAGCAGCACATAATATGATAAAATATGACACGATATAAATCCTATTTTCTGTGTCTACGAGAAAGAAATGTCTCAAAGAGAAAAGGACAAGCCTACATGATAGCCGGCCTGAAACAGAGGCCTTCCCACGTACAGGTTACTTTCCTGCCCCGTTATATGTCCTATGACTCCATGATATTGTTAATCGTACTCTCTGTTACTGTTTATATTATCTTTTATGCCTTACATACTCGGTACACTATTCGTACTGACGTCCCTTCTTGTGGACGCTGCGTTTCATGCCGCGCAGGTCAGCAGACAGGTGGACGTGATCCTTAGAAGCTCTACCAGCCACACTTGATAGCGCTCCAGTTGTTTCGGAGCCTCACTCCAGCGGTACTATTTTGTGTATGTACATTCGGGCACGACAGTACTCGACCCTTTCTATGTACAAGTGTACTATGTCTAGAGGCTCGTAGACAGATATGCACAGTCAGCTATGTACAGTTAGATGTGTTGTATTTTGAATTGTTCGCGTCCCGGTATAACGCGATAGCGGAAAGCTTACTACTTATGTTTATGGTGACGCTGCTAATGTTAATGTTCAGAAAGGAAAAAAAAAATATGGCTCTGTTTACACGGCTTGCCATGAGGTAAAGGTAATATGATAGATAAGGGGTCCTCGGTACAAGTATCGGGTACTCGTCACGGCCCCTAGTTAGGTCGTGACAAAGCCTATCTCCCTATGCACCTACGGGCATGACGCAGCGTCCACAAACAAAAGGACGTCAGTACGAAGAATGTACTGAGCATGTAAAGCATGATTAATATCAATATGAAAGCTTAAGACTCCAAATAGGAGATAGCATAACATGGGAGATAATAATATCGTCGTCATAGCACTTACTCGCTTTCCCCAAGGACATTCCATTTATATTGCGTATCCGTGTACATACATCCACGTCCGTATTTATTTACCTTCACATTCGTTTTCATAACCTATTCGTACTCATATTGATGTAATATACACACACATATATATATATATATATACTTACAGCCTTTACATAGCTTTTGTATAGCGTACCCGACCATAAAGGATCGGCGTTTCATACATACTTGGCCAACCAAGGCTCAAGGTCATACATACCTGGCTCTACCAAGGCTTCAGGGTTATCCGTACCTTCTGCAGTAGTGCGTGCGCGTTAAGTAGTCATATACATACTCTATACATATTGAAATACATACATTCTACCCGACATCATAAGCTCGGGGTATTATCATAGCCCTTCATAGGCATACATACATATAATAGCCCATAGGCATCTTAATCATCACATTATTCTCATCATTATTACTATCATTATCACTATCTTCGTTGTTATCATTACATCTATCTTATAGGCCTACTCGTCATACGAGGAACTTTGTACTATCGTAGCACACCAAGCATCGTGAGCTTATTAGCTCGCAATGTCAATCATTTGAAAAAATCATAGACTCATAGAAGATTTAGACGTTAGGCCAAAGAACCATGCCTTATGAAAGAAGGGTTAGCCTTACATACCTTTTCGTTCGACTATATAGCACTTGCCCGTTCTCTTTCAACACTTGCGCTTATACCTTTATTAAGGTCTTACTATCGTTAGAATCGACAACTAGCATCAATGGCTAAAGCTAGAGAAAATCGAACAGCATCTCCTTTATTTATACAACATTCCTCCATATCGTAATTCAACTCCCAAACGTCAACAATAAATTTACAATATCATAACAATAGCCTTTGATCATTTACATTATCCATATTCTCAATTCACTTCCAATTTTTCCATATTCAAGACCATAACACACGATTTCGTCCATTCACATACAATGCCTATTTAATGATGTTAACGTCATTTATAACCCATTCATGTCACAACACAACAACAATCATGATTCAATTCAAACTATTTCCCAAAACGTCACTATTCATCATTCATGACCCATTTTGCTATACTCTTCTAAAATCGAAGCATTTCAACTTCCAAATACCTTAAACAACATATAAATACCATAAATCTTACCTTAGTTGTTGTAGGAACAAGCCTTAGTCGAAATACTCCACTTAAGCAAAAACCCTAGCTTTTCTCCCTTTGGATTTCTTGACTTGAATGATCTTTAATGGGTTTGCTTACACTTGATTCACTTGTTTTGTGTTGTTGATCACTAAAAACTCTTGAAAACTTGTATAATATATGTAGAGAGATGTTTTAGAGAGAAGGGGTGTGATGTAGAAATGAAATGAAATAAGCCTTGGTCCCCTTATTTAATGACTTGAAAATATGATTTGAAGTGCACAGTGGTCGTAAACATGGTTTACGGTCCGTATTCCAGTTTACGGACCATCCTTCATGGTCGTATTTAATCATAACAGGACCAGAAACTCAGGCTGAAGCATGGTGATTTACGATCACGGTTTACGGGCCATAAACCACTTTACGGTCCGTATTTTGGGTCGTATTTAACCATTTGATCAATTGACAGAAAGTTGAAGTTTTGGAAGCCAAAATACGACATGGAAGTTTATGGACCGTATACCACTTTACGGTCCGTATTTCACTTTACGACCAACTGGCCAGAATGCAAACTTACAACTTTTCAAATTTCCAAAACCTATAATTATTCATTACGGAGCATGACCTCTCTCTTATTGTGATTTCCTTCGGAATCTTACTTAGGGTCGTCAAATGTTATTCCTCCCTCGCGGAAACATCGTACACTCGTGCTCATCACTAGGTCATTCACTTGCGTACCAACGGAAGATTTTCCGAGGTGTAACATGTTTCCCCCTTAAGAACATTCGTCCTCGAATGTTAAATCCTTCGGGAATTCTATAAAAATTTCGCCAGAGTTTCCCCAATAATATGGCACTACCATCCTGCCACAAAAACCCATAATATCGATGCCTCACAGGGCCACAACACAATAGCATAAAAATTTAGCCACACACGACCCAAAAAGCATAATAGGAAAACATGCATACCTTATGATCTCGACGTCTCATCTTGGACTTCTTCCAAGGGTTGAAATAAATGCGGGTATCTGGACCGCATACTCTCTTTTGCTTCCCATGTCATCTTTTCTCATTTACTGCTTCTCCATAGAACCTTAACCGAGGCCACATCTTTGTTTCTAAGCCTCCGTACTTGCCTATCTAATATGGCAATGGGTACCTCTTCGTAAGATAGTTTTTCTGTCACTTGAACATCATTTACTGGGACGATCCTAGTGGGATCTCCAACACATTTTCGAAGCATCGAGACATGAAATACTGGATGGACTGATTCCAATTCTGGAGGTAGGTCTAACTCATAGGCCACTTTGCCTATCTTTCGTACAATTTCATATGGCCCAATATATCGGGGACTAAGCTTCCCCTTTTTGCCAAATCTCATTACACCCTTCATAGGCGACACTTTCAAGAATACCCAATCTTTCACTTTGAACTCCAAATCTCTTCGACGATTATCCGCATAGGACTTTTGACGACTTTTGGCTGCTAACAACCGATCTTGTATGAGCTTGACTTTCTCTATAACTTGCTGGACCAGGTCCGACCCTATCAATTTAGTCTCCCCTGTTTCAAACCACCCAATTGGGGATCTACACTTTCGCCCTTAGAAAGCTTCGTACGGTGCCATTTGAATACTAGAATGATAACTGCTATTGTAAGTAAACTCAATGAGTGGAAAATGGTCATCCCATTTTCCTCCAAAATCTATCATGCATGCCCGTAACATATCCTCAAGAGTCTGAATGGTGCGTTCAGCTTACCCATCGGTCTGCGGATGAAAGGCCGTGCTAAGGCGCACCTGGGTCCCTAGACCCTCTTGGAAAGACTTCCAAAAGTTAGCCGTAAACTGAGTACCTCTATCGGAGATAATAGATACCGGAACGCCATGGAGTCTCACTATCTCTTTAAGGTAAAGCCTTGCATAATCGTCTGCCACATAGGTCGTTCTGACCGGTAAGAAATGAGCTGACTTTGTGAGTCTATCCACAATCACCCATATGGAATCATACTTACGTCGAGAATGGGGTAAGCCCGAAATGAAGTCCATGTTAATCACTTCCCACTTCCAAGTCGGGATTTCTATAGCTTGCAACAATCCACCCGGCTTTTGGTGCATGATTCACTTGTTGACAATTTGGACATTGAGCTACGAATTCCGCTATATCTTTCTTCATTCCATTCCACCAGTAAATGGACTTAAGATCATGATACATTTCGTCGCTCCGGGGTGAATAGAATAATGAGAACAATGAGCTTCTCTCAAAATCTGGTGGCATAAACTTGCCACATCAGGGACACATAATCTGCCTCGGCATCGGAGAACTCCGTCTCCTGAAATATCAAATGATGACTCCTCTTTCTGAGCGAGTGTATCTCTGTACTGCATTAGCATGGGGTCCTCATATTGTCGCCCCTTCACCTCTGCTACTAGCGACGAGACTGCAGAATTCTGAATAGTAGCTCCACTGCTACCTGAGTCCACTACTCGGACTCCTAGGCTAGCTAACTGTTAGAGCTCACGGGCCATTTCCCTCTTCTCTGGTCGTACATCACATAGACTTCCCATAGATCTACGGCTAAGAGCATCAGCCACAACATTTGCCTTTCCGGGGTGATACAAAATATCAACATCATAGTCTTTTAGCAATTCTAACCATCGTTGTTGCCGCAGATTCAACTCTTTCTGCTTGAAGATATACTGAAGGCTCTTATGATCTGTGTAAATATCCATGTGAACACCATATAAATAATATCTCCATATCTTTAATGCATGAACCACCGCGGCCAATTCTAGATCATGGGTAGGATAATTCTGCTCATGTTTCCGCAATTGCCTTGAAGCATATGCAATCACCTTGCCATGTTGCATCAATACACAACCTAGCCCAACACCTGAAGCATCGCAATAAATGACATATCCTTCCAATCCCTCTGGAAGTGTCAAGACTGGGGCGGAAGTCAATCTACCCTTTAACTCTTGGAAACTACGTTCGCAAGTATTGAAACCTTGTCGATTTCTGGGTCAACTTTGTGAGCGGTGCCGAAATAGAAGAAAAACCTGCAACGAACCTCCTATAATAAGCTGGTAAGCCCAGAAAGCTACAAACCTCTGTAGGAGTTGTGGGCCTTGGCCAAGTCTTCACGGCCTCAATATTTTGACTATCCACTCGAATACCGTCGGCTGCAACAATATGCCCTAAAAATGCCACCGAATTCAACCAAAACTCACATTTGGAAAACTTTGCAAACAACTCTCGAGTTCGAAGGACTCCAAGGACAGTACGCAAATGATCCGCATGTTCTGCCTCGGATCTAGAATACACCAAGATGTCGTCGATAAACACGATCACAAATAAATCCAGGAAGGGCCTGAACACATTATTCATCAAATCCATAAATACTGCCGGCGCGTTCGTTAGCCCAAATGACATTACCCGGAATTCAAAATGACCATATCTTGTTCTGAAGGCTGTCTTAGGGATATCATTCTCCCTAACTCTCACTTGATGATACCCGGACCTTAAATCGATTTTTGAAAATCATTTGGCGCCTTGCAATTGATAAAATAAATCATCAATCCTCGGAAGGGGATATTTATTCTTAATCGTCACCTTATTCAATTGCCGATAATCAATGCACATTCTCAAGGAGCCGTTTTTCTTTCGAACGAACAATACGGGCGCTCCCCACGGGGATGAACTAGGCCTAATAAAGTCTTTCTCAAGCAAGTCTTTCAATTGATCTTTCAATTCTTTCAGTTCTGCGGGTGCCATTCTATATGGGGGAATAGATATTGGCTTATTGCCTGGCAACACATCAATAGCAAAGTCAATCTCCCGCTCGGGAGGAAGGCCTGGATGTTCTTCCGGGAACACATCCGGAAATTCATTTACTACGGGAACCGATTGAAGACTGGGCGATTCAGCTTCTATATCTTGAACTCGCACTAGATGATAAATACAATCTTTTGTGATCATTTTCCTTGCCTTTAGGTAGGAAATAAACCTACCCTTTGGTGACGCCGTATTCCCTTTTCATTCTAAGACTGGTTCTCCCGGAAATTGGAAACGAACCATTTTCATTCTACAATCATCATTGGCATAGCAAGAAGCCAACCAATCCATGCCCATAATTACATCAAAATCTACCATTTCTAGCTCATGCAAGTCAATCATGGTACGACGATCACAAATCACAATCAAACGATTTCTATATACTCGGCCAGCTATTACTGATTCACCAACGGGTGTAGACACCTCAAAAGGTTTGATCGACTCTGGCTCGACTCTAAATCGACCAGCAATAAATGGAGTAACATATGACAATGTGGATCCCGGATCAATCAAAGCATATACATCATGAGAGAATACTGATAATATACCTGTGACCACGTCAGGAGAAGACTCAAGATCTTGGCGTCCAGCCAAAGCATAAATACGGTGCTGAGGACCGCTAGAACTGGGAGCTCTACCTCTGCCTCTACCATGGCCGACTGGCGCATGTGAACCTGGCCCCGTCGGGCGTACAGATGCTGAAGATCCGGCTACCGACCCTGATGGATGGGTCCTACCTCTACCATGTATTGAGAGGCAATCACACATGATATGGTCTGGTCGGCCACATGAATAGCAAACATCTGAACCTGATCGGTATTGATCCCAATGCATCTTCACACACTGGGAACATTGTGGCACGGGTGGCCTCGCCTGACCCGAATCACCCCTAAACTAGGACCCTGAAATACTCGGACTCGGCCCTGAACGAGCAGATCTATCAAATCTCTGGCCTGAAAACTGTGGAGGTCCACTGGTTATAGAATATCCTGAATGCCTGGGAAACTGCTGCCGGTGCCCACCTTTAAACTCGCTCATCGGACCCGAAGATCTAGCCCTCTTGTTATGTCCCCGATCTTGCTCACGTTCACTCCTCTGCTGTTGTAAACTTTCTAAGTTCTGAGCGTGGGCCGGAATGCATGCAATATCCATACCATCCTGAAGGGATGCAGTTAAACACCTATCCATCAAATGTTGCCCTAGGCCTTTAACGAATCTGTGTACCCGGTTACCCATATCCACTACCATGGCTGAAGCATACCTAGCAAAGGAGTTGAAGTGGAGACTGTACTCTAGAGCACTCATGCTACCTTGCCTCAAATTTAAGAATTGATCAGCTCTAGCTCGCCGGACTTCTGGAGGCATATAATGACGGAGAAAAGCATCAACAAACTCTTGCCATACCGGGGGAGGTGCATTGGCCCCCTGTGAAGCCATCCAAACTGAATACCATTGGATCGAGACATCTCTCAATCTATATGACGCTAGGTCCACCGATTCGGTGTCCGAAACATGTATCAATCGAAGCGTCCTCAACATACCATCAATAAAATCCTAAGGGTCCTCCTCCGGCTTTGACCCAAAGAATTCTGGAGGGTTTAAAGTATTGAAGTCACGGGCCCTTGCACTAACAGCCCTATCACCTCGCCTTGAACTTTGCCTCTGAGCCTGGGCCGCAACCAATTGAGTCAGGAAATTAATGGCCTCTTTCACATCTTGGCCCAAAGCATCTGGTGGAGGAGCTGTAGGTGCTGGAGCTGGGGCTGAAGCTCCCTCACGCTCCTCAGTGAGAGGCACTGTCTGGGAGGACTGAGATTGAGCCGCACTCTGGGACTCACTTTCCTCTACTACCGGTGGCGGTGCTCTTTCAGCCCGCTTTTCTGCCACCGTCTTGCCCTTTTGGGCTGCTGTAGCCTTTCTCTTTTTAGGCATCTCTGAAATGCACAACACACGATTAAGGGACAAGAATTTCTTACATCATAGCTCTATCGCATGATTCTTATGAAGAAAGAAGGTCATTTATTCCTAAAATGTCCGCAGCTTCTTGTTTAAAAGTGTGGCGCGCAACACACCCATAACCAAGACTCTACTAGACACGGCTCGTAGACACACCCTAGGACTGAACTACTCTGATACCACTTTTGTCACGACCCGACTAGGGGGGCCGTGACGAGCAACTGGCGCTACCCCACTCGGGCACCCCTTTAAGGTACTTTCACATAACGTCTAGGTGAGCCATAAATCAAATCATGCATTCCAGCCATCAATCATACTAGTCCCAATTGGACGACAGCATTTCTTATATCATCATAGGCATCTATGCCACATCAATGTACATGGGCCGACAAGGCCAACAAAATGACATACAAAAATATAGGCCGACAAGGCCAAACACATCTAACCGCATACACATGTCTACGAGCCTCTTAGAAGGTTATAACATATCACATGAGCGGGACAGGTGTGCGAGGAGTGCGAGTGTATAATGTTTCATGGGAAATGTATGTAAAGGGATGTGGATGATTTGAATGAAAAGTCGAGAAATGAGACAAATTGAAAGTTGGCAAAACTGCCCAGTGGTCGTATATTGCAAAATACGGACCGTAAAGTGCAATACGGTCCGTAAACTGGCAGTCGTAAACTGCCATGCAAAAGCTTCAGCTTTCTGCCAGTGGTCGTAAAGTGCAAATACGGACCGTAAACTGGTATACGGTCTGTAAACTGCCAGGTCGTAAACTGGCATACCAAACTTCAACTTTCTGCCAGCTGAGGAAGAGGTATAATACGACCTGGTGGACGGACCGTAAAGTGATTTACGGCTCGTAAACCATGATCGTAAATCACCATGCATGCAGGCCAAAGTTTCTGGTTCTGCTTAAGCTTAAAAACGACCACGAGGGACGGTCCGTAAACTGTAATACGGACCGTAAACCTCCATGGACGACCACTGTTCACGCAGCACAGATTTTTCAATTCATTAAATATGAGGATCAAGACTTGTCTTATTTCAATTACCACATTACACCACTTCTCTCTAGAACTTCCCTCTACATTTATTTTATGAGTTTTCAAGGATTATAAGTCATCCATAACATTAAGACAAGTAAATCAAGGATAAGGGAATCATCAAGGATCATCCAAGTCAAGAAATCCAAATGGAGAAAAACTAGGGTTTTGCTCAAAGAAGAGTATTATCAACCAAAGCTTGTTCCTACAACTTCTAAGGTAAGATTCATGATTTTTACAAGATGTTTGAGGTATTGGAGAATTACAATACATGGATTGTAGAAAATGTGGTCAACTAGGTCTTGAATGATGAATAATGACATTTTGAGAAATAGTTTGAATTTAGTTATGAATGTTGTTGTGTTGTGATATAAATGTGTTATAAATGGTATTAAGATCATGAACTAAACACTTTAGATGAATGGACGAAGATGGGAGTTATAATCATGAATGTGGGTGAATTAGAGGCAAATTGAGGAATTCTAGATAATGTGGATAATGTGAATGACTAATGGCCATTGTTATGATATTAATGAAGGTATAAACGCTAGCATTGGAAGGGAACGTGCAAGCATAGAATAGTTCGACGGAAAGGTATGTAAGGCTAACCCTTCTTTCATAAGGCATGGTTCTTGGCCAAATTCCTAAATTCCTCTATATGAGTATGTTGTCTTCACATGGTTGACATTCCGAGCTCATAAGCTCACGACCCTTGATATGTACTATGCTTATACTACGTTCCTCGTATGACGAGTAAGTCTATAATGTAAATGTAATGATAATGATGAGGATAGAAATGATGATGAGAGTAAAATGAGACTAGAGATGCTTACGAGCTACGATATATGTGTATGTGTGCCTATGAAGGGCTATAATAAGACCCCGAGCTTATGATACCGGGTAAGACTATATGTATATGACTATGTATAAAGTATGTATACGATTACGAAACGCGCGCAGACCTCTGCAGAGGGTACGGATAACCCTGATGCCTTGGTAGGGCCAGGTATGTATGACCTTGAGCCTTGGTTGGCCAAGTATGTATAAGACACCAATCCCATGAGGCCGGGTATGCTATGTAAATGCTATGTATATGAAGTGACTATGTATATAATATGAATATGAATGTGAAAAGACTATGTATACGAATACGGATAAGGACATGTATGCGAATATGAGCACAAGTATGGTACGAGTATTACTATGGGATACGAACGACGATGTATGCAAGTAAGCGACATGATGATGATATTACTGTCTCCCCTCCTATGCTATCTTCATATGATATCTATTATGCTTCTATATTGATGTTGATCATGCTTTACATACTCAGTACATTCTTTGTACTGACGTCCTTTTGTTTGTGGACGCTGCGTCATGCCCGCAGGTGCGCAGGGAGACAGATTTGATCCTTAGCCGCCTATTCGGAGATTTCATAGAGAGCTCCATTTCCTTCGGAGCCATATCTTTTGGGTACTCATTCTTTTGTGTATATAATTATTGGCATAGCGGGGTCCTGTCCCGCTAATGTGATATGTTATACTCTTAGAGGCTCGTAGACGTGTGTTTGTGTGGGTAGATGTGTTTGGCCTTGTCGGCCTATGTTTTGTATATCATTTTGTCGGCCACGTTGCCCATGTATATTGACGTAGCATAAATGCCTATGATGATATAAATGTGCGGTCGTCCATATGGAACTAGTTGACGAATCAATGGAAATGCATGTATAATTATGTGGCTCACCTAGATGTAAGTATAAGAGTAAGCTAAGAGGGTGCTCGGGTGGGTTAGCACCGGGTGCTCGTCGCGTCCCCGAGTCGGGTCGTGACAAAAGTGGTATCAGAGTAGTTCAGTCCAAGGATGTGTCTACGAGCCGTGACTAGTAGAGTCTTGGTTATGGGTGTGTTGCGCGCCACACTGATAAACGAGAAGCTGCGGACATCTTAGGAATATATGACCTTCTTTCTTCATAAGAATCGTGCAATAGAGCTATGATGTAAGAAATTCTTGTTCTTAAATTGTGTGTTGTGTATTTCAGAGATGCCTAAAAAGAAAAAGGCTACAGCAGCCCAAAAGGGCAAGACGGTGGCAGAAAAGCGGGCTGAAAGAGCACCGACACCGGTAGTAAAGGAAGATGAGTCCCAGAGTGCGGCTCAATCTCAGTCCTCCCAGACAGTGCCTATTACTGAGGAGCACGTGGGAGCCTCAGCCCCAGCTCCAGCTCCTCCACCGAATGCTTCAGGCCAAGATGTGAGAGAGGCCATTAATTTGTTGACTCAGTTGGTTGCGGCCCAGACTCAGAGGCCAAGCGCAGGGCAAGGTGACAGGACTGTTAGTGCAAGGGCCCGTGACTTCATTGCTTTGAAACCCCCGGAATTCTTTGGGTTGAAACTGGAGGAGGATCCCCAGGACTTTATTGATGGTATGCTAAGGACGCTCCGGTTGATACATGCTTCAGACACCGAATCAGTGGAGCTAGCGTCATACATATTGAGGGATGTCTCAATCCAGTGGTATACGGTTTGGATGGCTTCGCGGGGAGCCAATGCACCTCCGCCGGTATGGCAAGAGTTTGTCGATGCTTTTCTCCGTCACTACATGCCTCCAGAAGTTCGGCGAGCTAGGGCCGATAAATTTTTTAATCTGAGGCAAGGTAGCATGAGTGGTACAGAATATAGTCTCCGCTTCAATTCCTTGGCTAGCTATACTTCGGCCAAGGTAGCGGATATGGGCGATCGGGTGCACCGGTTTGTGAAAGGCCTAGGGCCACACTTGATGGATAAATGTTTGACTGCGTCCCTTCAGGACGGCATGGATATTGCACGCATTCAGGCACATGCTCATGAATTAGAGGAACACCTACAGCAGCGGAGAAATGAACGTGAGCAGGATAGGGGCCATAACAAGAGGGCCAGACCTTCGGGGTCGAGGATCGAGTCCAGGGGCGGACACAGACAGCAGTTTCCCAGCCATTCAGGCTATTCTATGACCAGTACACCTCCACCGTTCACGGGGCAGAGATTTGACAGACCTACTCATTCCGAGCCGAGTCAGGGTTATTCGGGGTCTCAGTTAAGAGGTGATTCAGGCCAGCCAAGGCCACCCGTACCACGATGTTCGCAATGTGGAAATTTGCATTGGGGTCAGTGCCGATCAGGTTCAGACGCTTGCTATTCATGTGGTCGGCCAGGCCATATTATGCGTGATTGCCCCTAAGTACATGGTAGAGGTAGGACCCAGCCATCAGGGTCGGTAGCCGGATCTTCGGCATTTGTACGCCCTACGGGGCCAGGCTCACATGCGCCAGTCGGCCATGGTAGAGGTAGAGGCAGAGCTCCCAGTACTAGCGGTCCTCAGCACCGTATTTATGCTTTGGCTGGACGCCAAGATCTTGAGTCTTCTCCTGATGTGGTCACAGGTATATTATCGGTATTCTCTCATGATGTATATGCTTTGATTGATCCGTGCTCCACATTATCATATGTTACTCCATATATTGCGGGTCGATTTATAATTGAGCCGGAGTCTATCAAACCTTTCGAGGTGTCTACACCCGTGGGTGACTCGGTAATAGCTAGCCGAGTATATAGGAATTGTGTGATTGTGATTTGTGATCGTCGTACCATGATTGATTTGCATGAGCTAGAAATGGTAGATTTTGACGTTATTATGGGCATGGATTGGTTTGCTTCTTGTTACGCCAATGTTGATTGCCGAATGAAGATGGTTCGTTTCCAGTTTCTGGGAGAACCAGTCTTAGAATGGAAAGGGAATGCGGCATCACCAAAAGGTAGGTTTATTTCCTATCTAAAGGCAAGGAAGATGATCACGAAAGGGTGTATTTATCACCTAGTGCGAGTTCAAGATGTAGAAGCTGAGTTGCCGACTCTTCAGTCAGTTCCGGTAGTGAACGAATTTCCGGATGTGTTCCCGGAAGAAGGATGGCTCCTTGAGAATGTGCATTGATTATCGGTAATTGAATAAAGTGACAATTAAGAACAAGTATCCCCTCCCGAGGATTGATGATTTATTTGATCAATTGCAAGGTGCCAAATGGTTTTCAAAGATTTATTTGAGGTCCGGGTATCACCAAGTAAGAGTTAGGGAGAAAGATATCCCTAAGACAGCTTTCAGAACAAGATATGGCCATTTCGAGTTCCGAGTAATGTCGTTTGGGCTAACTAATGCACCGGCAGTGTTTATGGACTTAATGAACAATGTATTCAGGCCTTTTCTGGATCGATTCGTGATTGTATTCATCGATGACATCCTAGTGTATTCTAGATCCAAGGCAGAACATGTGGATCATTTGCGAATTGTCCTTGGAGTTCTTCGAGCTCGAGAGTTATTCGCGAAGTTTTCCAAATGCGAGTTTTGGTTGAACTCAGTGGCATTTCTAGGCCACATTGTTGCAGCTGACGGTATTTGAGTGGATAGCCAAAAGATTGAGGCAGTGAAGACTTGGCCAAGGCCCACAACCCCTACGGAGGTTCGTAGCTTTTTGGGTTTAGCAGGTTATTACAGAAGATTTGTTGAGGATTTCTCTTCTATTTCTGCACCGCTCACCAAGTTGACTCAGAAGTCAGCTAAGTTTCAATGGACAGATGCTTGCGAGCGTAGTTTCGAAGAGTTGAAAGACCGACTGACTTCAGCCCCAGTCTTGACACTTCCAGAAGGATTGGAAGGATATATTATTTATTGTGATGCTTCAGGCGTCGGGCTAGGCTGTGTATTGATGAAAAATGGTAAGGTGATTGCGTATGCTTCTAGACAATTACGGAAACATGAGCAGAATTATCCTACCCATGACTTAGAATTGGCCGTGGTGGTCCATGCTTTAAAGATATGGAGACATTACTTATATGGTGTCCACGTGGATATTTATACAGATCATAAGAGTCCCCAGTACATCTTCAAGCAGAAAGAGTTGAATTTGCGGCAACGACGATGGCTAGAGTTGCTAAAAGACTATGACGTCGAAATCCTGTACCACCCCGGAAAGGCAAATGTTGTGGCTGATGCTCTTAGCCGTAGGTCGATGGGAAGTCTAAGTGATGTACGACCAGAAAAGAAAGAAATGGCCCATGATCTTCAGCAGTTAGCTAGCCTAGGAGTCCGAGTGGTGGACTCCGGTAGCAGTAGAGCTATTATTCAGAATTCAGCAGTTTCATCGTTAGTAGCGGAAGTAGAAGAGCGACAATATGAGGATCCCATGCTAATGCAGTATAGAGATACACTCCCTCAGAAGGAGGAGTCATCATTTGAGATTGCGGAAGACGGAGTTCTCCGATGTCGAGGCAGGTTATGTGTTCCCAATGTGGCAGGTCTACGCCATCAGATTTTGAGAGAAGCTCATTATTCCTGTTACTCCGTTCACCCTGGAGCGACGAAAATGTATCGTGATCTTAAGACTATATATTGGTGGAATGGGATGAAGAAAGACGTAGCGGAATTCGTAGCTCAGTGTCCTAATTGCCAACAAGTGAAGATAGAACACCAAAAGTCGGGTGGCTTATTGCAAGCTATAGAAATCCCAACTTGGAAGTGGGAAGTGATTAATATGGATTTCATTACAGGGTTACCCCGTTCTCGACGTAAATATGATTCTATATGGGTGATCGTAGATAGGCTCACAAAGTCAGCGCATTTCTTACCGGTCAGAACGACCTATATGGCAGAAGATTATGCCAAGCTTTATCTTAAAGAGATAGTGAGACTCCATGGCGTTCTGGTATCTATCATCTCCGATAGAGGGACTCAGTTTACAGCCAAGTTTTGGGGGTCTTTCCAAGAAGGTTTAGGGACCCAAGTGCGCCTAAGCACGGCGTTTCACCCACAGACCGATGGGCAAGCTGAACGTACTATTCAGACTCTTGAAGATATGTTACAGGCATGTATGATAGATTTTGGAGGAAATTGGGATGACCATTTGCCACTCATTGAGTTTGCTTACAATAACAGTTACCATTCTAGCATTCAAATGGCACCGTATGAAGCTCTATATGGGCAAAAGTGTAGATCCCCAATTGGGTGGTTTGAAACCGGAGAAGCTAAGTTGATAGGGCCAGACTTGGTCCAGCATGAAATAGAGAAAGTTAAGCTCATACAAGATCGGTTGCTAGCGGCTCAAAGTCGTCAGAAGTCCTAAGCGGATAATCGTCAAAGAGACTTATAGGTCGAAGTGAAAGATTGGGTATTCTTGAAAGTGTCGCCAATGAAGGGCGTGATGAGATTTGGCAAAAAGGGGAAGCTCAGTCCCCGGTATATTGGGCCATACGAAATTGTGCGCAAAATAGGCAAAGTGGCCTATGAACTGGATCTACCTCCAGATTTGGAGTCAGTCCATCCAGTATTTCATGTCTCGATGCTTCGGAAGTGTGTTGGAGATCCTACGAGGATCGTCCCAGTGAATGATATTCAGGTGACAGAAAAGTTAACTTATGATGAAACACCCATTGCCATATTAGATAGGCAAGTACGGAGGCTTAGAAACAAATAAGTGGCCTCAATTAAAGTTCTGTGGAGAAATAACTATCGAGAGGAAATGACATAGGAAGCAGAAGAGAATATGCGATCCAAATACCCACATTTATTTCAGCCCTTGGAAGAAGTCCAAGATGAGACGTCAAAATCATAAGGTATGCATGTTTTCCTTTTATACATTCAGGTCGTGTGTGGCCAAATTTCTAGTGTTGTTGTATTATTTCCCTGTGAGGCATTGTTATTGTGGGTTGTTGTGACAGGGTGGTAGTGCCACATTACAGAGGAAACTCTGGCGAAATTTTTATAGAATTCCCCACGCCTTTAACATTCGAGGACAAATGTTCCTAAGGGGGGTAGAATGTTACACCTCGGAAAATTTCCCGTTGGTACGCAAGTAAATGAACTAATGAGGTGTGCGAGGAGTGCGAGTGTATAATGTTTCATGGGAAATGTATGTAAAGGGATGTGGATGATTAGAATGAAAAGTCGAGAAATGAGAAAAATTGAAAGTTGGCAAAACTGCCCAGTGGTTGTATATTGCAAAATACGGACCGTAAAGTGCAATACGGTCCGTAAACTGGCAGTCGTAAACTGCCATGCAAAAGCTTCAGCTTTCTGCCAGTGGTCGTAAAGTGCAAATACGGACCGTAAACTGGTATACGGTCCGTAAACTGCCAGGTCGTAAACTGGCATACCAAACTTCAACTTTCTGCCAGCTGAGGAAGAGGTATAATACGACCTGGTGGACGGACCGTAAAGTGATTTACGGCCCGTAAACCATGGTCGTAAATCACCATGCATGCAGGCCAAAGTTTCTGGTTCTGCTTAAGCTTAAAAACGACCACGAGGGACGGTCCGTAAACTGAAATACGGACCGTAAACCTCCATGGACGACCACTGTTCACCCAGCACAGATTTTTCAATTCATTAAATATGAGGATCAAGGCTTGTCTTATTTCATTTACAACATTACACCACTTCTCTCTAGAACTTCCCTCTACATTTATTTTATGAGTTTTCAAGGATTATAAGTCATCCATAACATTAAGACAAGTAAATCAAGGATAAGGGAATCATCAAGGATCATCCAAGTCAAGAAATCCAAATGGAGAAAAACTAGGGTTTTGCTCAAAGAACGGTATTATCAACCAAAGCTTGTTCCTACAACTTCTAAGGTAAGATTCATGATTTTTACAAGATGTTTGAGGTATTGCAGAATTAAAATACATGGATTGTAGAAAATGTGGTCAACTAGGTCATGAATGATGAATAGTGATATTTTGAGAAATAGTTTGAATTGAGTTATGAATGTTGTTATGTTGTGATATAAATGTGTTATAAATGGTATTAAGATCATGAACTAAACACTTTAGATGAATGGACGAAGATGGGAGTTATAATCATGAATGTGGGTGAATTAGAGGCAAATTGAGGAATTCTAGAGAATGTGGATAATGTGAATGACTAATGGCCATTGTTATGATATTAATGAAGGTATAAACGCTAGCATTGGAAGGGAACGTGCAAGCATAGAATAGTTCGACGGAAAGGTATGTAAGGCTAACCCTTCTTTCATAAGGCATGGTTCTTGGCCAAATTCCCAAATTCCTCTATATGAGTATGTTGTCTTCACATGGTTGACATTCCGAGCTCATAACCTCACGACCCTTGATATGTACTATGCTTATACTATGTTCCTCGTATGACGAGTAAGTCTATAATGTAAATGCAACGATAATGATGAGGATAGAAATGATGATGAGAGTAAAATGAGACTAGAGATGCTTACGAGCTACGATATATGTGTATGTGTGCCTATGAAGGGCTATAATAAGACCCCGAGCTTATGATGCCGGGTAAGACTATATGTATATGACTATGTATAAAGTATGTATACGATTACGAAACGCGCGCACACCTCTGCAGAGGGTACGGATAACCCTGATGCCTTGGTAGGTCCAGGTATGTATGACCTTGAGCCTTGGTTGGCCAAGTATGTATAAGACACCGATCCCATGAGGCCGGGTATGCTATGTAAATGCTATGTATATGAAGTGACTATGTATATAATATGAATATGAATGTGAAAAGACTATGTATAGGAATACGGATAAGGACATGTATGCGAATATGAGCACAAGTATGGTACGAGTATTACTATAGGATACGAACGACGATGTATGCAAGTAAGCGACATGATGATGATATTACTGTCTCCTTTCCTATGCTATCTTCATATGATATCTATTATGCTTCTATATTGATGTTGATCATGCTTTACATACTCAGTACATTCTTTGTACTGACGTCCTTTTGTTTGTGGACGCTGCGTCATGCCTGCAGGTGCGCAGGGAGACAGAATTGATCCTTAGCCGCCTATTCGGAGATTTCATAGAGAGATCCATTTCCTTCGGAGCCATATCTTTTGGGTACTCATTCTTTTGTGTATATAATTATGGGCATAGCGGGGTCCTGTCCCGGTAATGTGATATGTTATACTCTTAGAGGCTCGTAGACGTGTGTGTGTGTGGGTAGATGTGTTTGGCCTTGTCGGCCTATGTTTTGTATATCATTTTGTCGGCCACGTTGGCCCATGTATATTGACATAGCATAAATGCCTATGATGATATAAATGTGCGGTCGTCCATATGGGACTAGTTGACGAATCAATGGAAATGCATGTATAATTATGTGGCTCACCTAGATGTAAGTATAAGAGTAAGCTAAGAGGGTGCTCGGGTGGGTTAGCACCGGGTGCTCGTCGCGGGCCCGAGTCGGGTCGTGACAACAGGACCCCGCTATGCCCATAATTATGTACACAAAAGAATAAGTACCCAAAAGCTATAGCTCCGAATGAAATGGAGCTCTGCTATGTAGTGCCTGAAAATATTGCTATGGATCAAGCTTGTCTCCCTGTGCACCTGCGGGCATGACACAACGTCCACAAACAAAAGGACGTCAGTACGAAGAATGTACTGAGTATGTAAAGCATGATCAATATCAATATGAAAGCTTAAGAGTCAACATATGAGATAGCATAACATGGGAGATAATAATATCGTCGTCATAGCACTTACTCGCTTTCCACAAGGACATTCCATTTATATTGCGTATCCGTGTACATACATCCACGTCCGTATTTATTTACCTTCACATTCATTTTCATAACCTATTCGTACTCATATTGATGTCATATACACACACACACACACACAAATATATATATATATATATATATATATATATATATATATATATATATACTTACAGCCTTTACATAGCTTTTGTATAGCGTACCCGACCATAAAGGATCGGCGTGTCATACATACTTGGCCAACCAAGGCTCAAGGTCATACATACCTGGCCCTACCAAGGCTTCAGGGTTATCCGTACCTTCTGCAGTAGTGTGCGCGCGTTAAGTAGTCATATACATACTCTATACATATTCATATACATACATTCTACCCGGCATCATAAGCTCGGGGTCTTATCATAGCCCTTCATAGGCACACATACATACAATAGCCCATAGGCATCTTAATCATCACATTATTCTCATCATTATTACTATCATTATCACTATCTTCGTTGTTATCGTTACATCTATCTTATGAGCCTACTCGTCATACGAAGAACTTAGTACTATCGTAGCACACCAAGCATCGTGAGCTTATTAGCTCGCAATGTCAATCATTTGAAGAAATCATAGACTCATAGAAGATTTAGACGTTAGGCCAAAGAACAATGCCTTATGAAAGAAGGGTTAGCCTTACATACCTTTTCGTTCGACTATATAGCACTTGCACGTTCTCTTTCAACACTTGCGCTTATACCTTCATTAAGGTCATACTATCGTTAGAATCGACAACTAGCATAAATGGCTAAAGCTAGAGAAAATCGAACAGCATCTCCTTTATTTATACAACATTCCTCCATATCGTAATTCAACTCCCAAACGTCAACAATACATTTACAATATCATAACAATAGCCTTTGATCATTTACATTATCCATATTCTCAATTCACTTCCAATTTTTCCATATTCAAGTCCATAACACATGATTTCATCCATTCACATACAATGCCTATTTCATGATCTTAACGTCATTTATAACCCATTCATGTCACAACACAACAACAATCATGATTCAATTCAAACTATTTCTCAAAACGTCACTATTCATCATTGATGACCCATTTTGCTATACTCTTCTAAACTCCAAGCATTTCAACTTCCAAATACCTTAAACAACATATAAATACAATAAATCTTACCTTAGATGTTGTAGGAACAAGCCTTAGTCGAAATACTCCACTTGAGCAAAAACCCTAGTTTTTCTCCATTTGGATTTCTTGACTTGAATGATCTTTAATGGGTTTGCTTACACTTGATTCACTTGTTTTGTGTTGTTGATCACTAAAAACTCTTGAAAACTTGTATAATATATGTAGATAGATGTTTTAGAGAGAAGGGGTGTGATGTAGAAGTGAAATGAAATAAGCCTTGGTCCCCTTATTTAATTACTTGAAAATCTGATTTGAAGTGCACAGTGGTCGTAAACTTGGTTTACGGTCCGTATTCCAGTTTACGGACCGTCCTTCATGGTCGTATTTAATCTTAACAGGACCAGAAACTCAGGCTGAAGCATGGTGATTTACGATCACGGTTTACGGGCCGTAAACCACTTTACGGTCCGTATTTTGGGTCGTATTTAACCATTTGATCAATTGGCAGAAAGTTGAAGTTTTGGAAGCCAAAATACGACATGGCAGTTTACGGACCGTATACCAGTTTACGGTCCGTATTTCACTTTACGACCAACTGGCCAGAATGCAAATTTGCAACTTTTCACATTTCCAAAACCTATAATTCTTCATTACGGAGCATAACCTCTCTCTTATTGCGATTGCCTTCGGAATCTTACTTAGGGTCATCAAATGTTATTCCTTACTCGCGGAAACATCGTACACTCGTGCTCATCACTAGGTCATTCACTTGAGTACTGTCACGACCCAACCCCGTAGGCCGTGACTAGTGCCCGAACTGGGCACCCAAACACACTCATCAAATATGAATCACATACAGATAGCGTATACGGGCACAAATATCACACGCTGCCTCAAATTATATCAAACTGTCTCAGACACATTTCAAACACAACCATATATGTACATATATATCAGAATCCGACAAGGCTATCAAATGGCGCAACGGCCCAAAACATATACAAACGCACGCCGACAAGGCTGCCATGGCAAGTGGGATCATACAAACACACCCGTAGAGAAGTAGGCACAAAACCCACATATACGTCTACAGACCTCTAAACAGACAGACCGAATCATATGGCGGGACAGGGCCCCGCCGTACCCCTGAACAAATACATACATATGCAACGAACGAAGATATATACCAAAATGTAGGCTCCGGAATAAGAGGAGCACTCCAAACAGCAGAAGAGGGTATCCTAAACGGCTGGATCACCAAACTGTGCGTCTGCACCTGCGGGCATGAAACGCAGCCCCCCGAAGAAAGGGGGTCAGTACGAAATATGTACTGAGTATGCAAAGCAGAAGATACAGAAAACAAATCTGAGGCATAAACGAAATAGAAGTACAGAACATAAGTGCAAACCCAAAATATCAAAATGTTTACTCTCAAAATATAAGTCATGCATAGGGCACAGAGAATATGGTCGCCCGCCCATCGATGGAGCCATAACACAGCATAACACCAGAAGGTTCAAATCTCCGTATCCCCGTCACACATCATTACACAGCATAACACCTTATATAAGTGGAACCCGGCCCTCTAGCGAGTGGCTCGATGAACCATCAACACAGCATAACACCGAAATATATCAAAGTGCGCACGATAACAGAACCGGCCCGGGACTCGGCGAAAGATATAACAGAACGAACGAGCAGAGTCGTGAGTAACCATATGCATAAAATCATTATCATGGACTCAAATATAAGTAAAATGACCATACTTGAGAATCGAAATAATAGTCATACCAAATTCTTTCAAAAGTCATCCGAATTACATAAAGGAAAGTCGCGGGACCTACGGACGGGTATAGACCCGAGCCGGGCCCGCCTAGGGAGAACATACTCATTATACGCCATACAAACTCCTACGAAAATATCGAAGCAATCCGAGCTTTTATGTGAAAGATACGGCGTCCATAATTACGGAATTCTTTAAAACAAAACTTTTTGTGAAACATTTGGAAATCAGTTATTTCGAAGACATAAGGATTCATATTTCATCACATCAAACATACGAGTGCCAAGAAATATATAAGAGTCATAACTTACTCAGATTGCAAATTTAGAATTTCCTCGAGGCTCGTGATATAACCTATGTATAACTAAGGCATGCCAAAAGAAGGAAGGTTTGAGCTTTACATACCTCGTACGCACTCCAAGCTAGCCCAACTCAAGCTAATCCCAACCTACGCCTCGGGCTCCCCAAGGTCTACAAATACGCCAACGAATATCAAACATTAGACATAGGCACTTAGGCGATTTACTCCAAACTAATACTCAAGTCTACAGAAATTTGGGCAGCATTTCCCCTGTAAAAAGGCCAACCCCAAGAATTTAACTCGGCCAAATCAACAATCACAACAACAATAACCAACCTAACAACCCCAATGACCAATCCGAAAGGCAATATAACAATAATAACTCTCTTTTACAACATTCAACAACATTCATAATATTCAATTTGACGGCTTACATTCAAGCCACATCACCGCTCATACATTCAATTTCCAACCCGAACCCATACCAACAATATTCAAGGACATTTTAAACAACTTACACAACATTTCCAACAATCCAACAATTGCTCCAATTTTCCCGAAAACAGTCCCAAACCCGAGAACCTCGCTATACACACTTCCGACTTTCGAATCATGATTTGCACCAATAATCCACATTCTAACAATGCTATTCTCATAAAAATAAAAATTGCATTACTTGCACATAATTCTCCAAATCAGTCCGCAACACTTACCATATCAACTTGCGACAATAAACTCTCATTTCCAACATAAAAGTCATCACAACAACCACTAAAACACTAAGCGACATTAATGCGGTCTTTGGCATATAGTATGACCCACATTCGGCTATTACCACACATGCATATATTAGTGATTCTTAGCCATCCTACACACTACAACAATTAAACATGCTACATAAGAACAATTCATCACCTCAACCACACAACATACACACACCTCACACGGCTAACACACCAAGCACACGACCCACTTCCAACATACCCTATCTCATGATTTTCGTCCATTTTAGCATACTACAACATGCATACAACATTTACAACACATAAAACAAGATCAAATCTTACCTTTCTTCTTCAACTCCACACTATGCCTAGGGTTTGCGATCTACTAAACGGATGGCTTGATCGCTCCAACAACACTTCCACGATACTTAGGGACCTCCAATTAGTGGATTTGCACCAAAGAAATATTTTTGGGGTGGCTAAAATTGGACTTGGTTTTCTTGGTTCTTGGCCGAATGGTGTTGGTTGTTGTTCTTCAACTTCTTGATTTATTTTTCTAAGTGTGGAAGTGCTAGAAGATGACTTAGAAGTCATCTTTTAAGCCCCAAGATGAGCCCTCCAAGTGTCCATGGTCCACACATGTGTTGGACCATTTAAAATTGGCCACAAAGTGTGTGGGATCACTTTCAAAGCCACATGCCCAAAGGGCCTCTTTTGCAAGATTTTCAACTTCCAAATATATGATTTTTAGTCCCAACTTTTCCTAAGTGTTCCATGCCAACAATTTCATGAACAACTTATGTCTCAAAATAAAATCGAAGGTCAAAAGTCTCGACTTCAAGTCCCGGAATGGTCTTGGCCCTAACTTATCATAGTTAATCCGGATTGTCCCAATGTATAAATTACGGGACGTAACAAGTACCAACGGAAGATTTTCCGAGGTGTAACAGTGCACTAGTCACCGACTGGCCTGAATATTAGGAATAAGTCTGCCTCGATCCCCCTCTATAATCACTACCTGCCCCCAGAGATTTGGCCCTCATGCTTTGCTTTCTATCAACATCACAATCACCTCTTGGCTATGGCTGTCATCACTCTAAGTTCTGGGCATGGGCTTGCATTCGGGAAATATCCATCCCTTCTTGCAACAAGGCCGTTAAGCAATCCTTGAAGAAATGTGGCCCCAAGCCACTCACAAACCAGTGCACCATATCTCCCATATCGGCCACCATAGTCGGGGCATATCTAGCCAAGGAGTTAAATTGCAGGCTATACTCCCAGGCACTCATATTTCCTTGCTTCAAATTTAGAAATCTATCCGCTCTAGCTCGGCGGACCTCGGGTGGAAAATAATGGCGAAAGGCATCGACGAATTCTTGCCAAACGGGAGGAGGCACATTCTCTTTTCTCAATGCTATCCAATTATTATACCACAATACCGCCACATCTCAGAGTCTATAAGATGACAACTCCACGGATTCAGTTTCGGAGGCATGGACAATCCTCGACGTTCTTAACATCTCATCAATGAAACCTTGCGGGTCTTCATCCGGCTCTGACCCGAAAAACTCCAAAGGGTTTAGACTCATAAAGTCATGGGCTCTAGTACTAGTTTCCCGATCACTTGAACTCACATTTTACTGCTTTGCCTGTGCGGCAACCAATTGTGTCAATAAATGGATAGCCTCAGTCACTTGCTGACCCGAAGCAACCGGTGGAGGAACTGGAGCTGAAGCTCCTCCTGGTTCTTCTACATTGGGCGGGGTGGTGGAAGTATTAGATAAGGCCTCATTATGTGACTCGCCCTCTTCCACATTCATTGGCTGCTCTCTTTCTACCCATCTTTTTGTCGTAGTCTTTCCCTTCTGGGCGGCCGTAGCTTTTCCCTTAGGCGGCATTTCCGAAATCACAACACACTATTAGGGAGGATAAAATCTTATACACGGCTCTATCGCATGATCTCATAGGAAGAAAGATGGCCATTTTTCCTAAATGCCCTGTAGCCCCTTGTTTATTAGCGTGGCGCGCAAAACACCACAAACAAGACTCTACTAGACACGGCTCGTAGACACTTCCTAGGACTGAACTGCTCTGATACCACTTTTGTCACGACCCGACCAGGGGCCGTGATAGGTACTCAGGGCTAGCCACCGAGCACCCCTCATTCTACTGCTTATCATGCTCATCAAACGTTCTTTTATCAAAATTATACTCAAATTATGAGAAAATCATCTTTCATTCGGAAACATAAATACTTTTATATGCACAAGCCTTTTGGTCATTGAAATAATATATATATATATATATATATATATATATATATATATATATATATATATATATATATGGTAGCAACCTCGTGAGACCATACCACCCACACTGCGTATCTACGAACCTCTACTAGAGTACTAGACATATGGACGGGACAGGACCGCGTCGTGCCCAAAACATACATGTACATAAAAGAATAACCATAAGCACCTCCGGAACAATGGAGTTCTCTCAAATCAGCTAACAGCTCCTACGAGTCTGGATCAAGATCACCTCCCTGTCTACCTGTGGGCATGAACACAACGTCCAAAGAAAACGGACGTCAGTACGAACATTGTACTGAGTATGAGGGGCATAAACAATAATATTACGTCGATGAATCAAAGGAAGCATCAATAAGGAACATCTGTATGTGACTGTCAAATAGAAAGGAAATGATGCATGATGGCTTACTCATTATCATCATCATATCATATATGCATAAACAAATAATCTGCCCATCCATTCGTCAAAACCTACTGATCCCCTAATACTACGAGGAAATGTCAGTAGGTGTCATGAAGCGATTGAAACGTTTAATCAAGCCATGACAGCAGTGTGGCTAATTCAATTATGACCCGAGGTATGGAACCAATTATCGAGTAAGATATCTTATATGTGGAGGGCAACTTTACACAATATCTTTTCGGAGAATTCTAAAAGGACCATATATTACCCTGCCATTAATATGTTAAGGTAGTGGAGGATAGTACTTTTATGGCAGTGTGAATTGATCAGAGGGGATTATGCAAAGAGCGACGTTGAATCTTAAGTTGCAACTTTATCAAAGGGGAGTCAATGATACTCAATGTTTAGGACTATTGTCCTATCAATGAAATCATTTGAGAAAAAGGATGAGAATTAAGACAAAAGAAGAAACAAGGTTTGATTGTGAATGATCAATGAACTGACTATATATATATGTCAAGACAACAACAAATAGAGTCTCGTCCTCGGTGAGTTATGCAGGGAAAGTCTTAAAGAAAGATTTTTGAGGAAAAGATGAGTTAAGAGAGGCTAAGTTGAGGACGATACGGTATAGAGAGTATAGAGTGAATATGAGTTATATTAGTGGAAATGGCGAGCATACAAGATGGTCTACGGGTGTTGATAGAAGTAATGAAAGAAACATAGGGCTAAAGGCAATCCCCCTATAGTTGATAGTGGTGGTAATAAGCGGATAACCAACAGAGACCATCAAAGAAGTAGCCTCCGACTATCCGAGGCAATGTGACCGCCGAAGGCGTAAGAATGAGATGACACAGGATATGGGCCGTAGAACATAAGACGGGCGGAGAATCAAACATGGCAGTCGTACAATAATAAATAAATTACGGGGTAGAGTTAACATATGTGCATATGACGGAAAAGCAGCATTAATCCCAAGGATATACATCGCGTGAGTCGGCTTTAGCTCAAGCATAAGGTAGACATGAATAAACTAGTGTTTCCATATAATAAGGGCCCATACGAATGATTTTATAGCGAGGAGTTACAAGTGACGAGGGTAAGATTCGGACTAAAAGGGGGGAATTAAATGATGGATTGAGATGGGAGGTCAAGTGCAATAGTAACCGCGAGCAAGATACATGGATGCGAAGTTTCAATGTCGTATAACAATTTAGGAAGTATTATACAGTGAAAGCCTTAGAGGCGGAGTGCTTGACCCAGAATTAGTAATTCCTTTGCCAATGGAAAGGTGCGGCGCTAGCAATACGAGAGGGCTGAAATGGAAATGAATTATTTAAAAGCGTGTAAATACTAGAAGGTAGCAACCTGCATTCAAAGGAAAAGGTATGTATGATCATTTAGAAGAAAAAGTTGATGGATTATACGAGAATTTCAAGCTTAAGGTACTCAAACGCAAGGAAAATTAAGACCGCATAGCGCAGTAAATGTAGTAAGATAGATTTAGACGAGAAACTGGAAGCGAGCAGTGGGAATGAAGAAGGAAATAAGGAGCAAACTTGTGTGAAGCAATTCCACGGTACTGTTCAAGGATGAGGATGAATTTAGAGCTAAAATAGGCGTGGCAGTGTAACGAATCATATAAGCTACCTATGAAAATTTGTCAAAATGCTTGGTTCTCTACCAGCACCTAAAGGCCGATACATTCGAGGGAATTGGAGATGATTCTTAAAAGATTTTATGAGAATTTTTGGTTTTTTTTAAATGGGTTAAAGTGGTAAGGAAAGAACTAATGTAAGCTTGATGAAGATATTAGAAAAGAACGTAAAAGTAGAAGGGATGCACTGGGAAACGAAAGAGGGTACGAAGCCCAAGCAGACGCATCTATCCCCACCTCCGGAGGAGACTCAAGATGAGACGTCAACATATTGAGGTATCTATGCTTTCTCTTCCTGTTTTGGTCGCGTGTAGCCATAATTTATTGCTATGGTATTATGGCCCTATGAGGCATTGTTATTATGAGATATTGGGACAGGGTGGTAGTGCCATATTACAGGGAAAACTCTGGCGAAATTTTCGTAGAATTCCGGCGCGCTTAACATTCGAGGACGAATGTTATAAAAGGGGGGAGGTGTTACGCCTCGAAAAATCTTCCGTTGGTAGGCAAGTGAATGAAATAGTGAGAAGTACGAGTATACGATATTTCCATAAGTAAGAAACAACGTTTGATGATCCTAAGTGAGATTTCAAGGTCATCCGGTGTTAAACGAGAAAGTTGGCTAAGATGAGGCAAGGCATACGATAGGTATCGGAAAGTAAATACGAGTAACGAGTTAGCAAGGCCTAAATGATGACTTGGAGAATAGTGATAACGTCCCTTAGATTGGTATTGAGGTGTTGAACAAGTGTTAAGAAGGTTCCATAAGGATTGGAGATCAAACGAATCGACGAAACGAACTTCGGAACCACTGGGGGTTATACGGCCAAACATACTGGCCGTATAAATTATACGGTCCGTATGTTTGGGATCTTATAATCGGCCTAGAAAGGCAAAAAGTTTCTGGTCCAAATATACGGCCAGACATACGGTCCATATAAATTATATGAATCGTATGTTTGTCCGTATAAGTGGTCGGGGCAGATTTTTGGTGCATTAAATAAAGGGACCAAGGTTATTTCATTTCACTTCCACTTCACACCCCTTCTCTCTAAAACATCTCTCTACATATATTCCACAAGAATTCAAGGATATTTGGTGATCAACAACATAAACCAAGTGAATCAAGTGTAAGAAAACCATCAAAGATCATTCAAAGTCAAGAAATCTGATGGAGGTAAACTAGGGTTTTTGCTCAAGTGGAGTATTATCAACCAAGGCTTGTTCCTACAACATCTAAGGTAAGATTAATGATATTTATATGTTTTTTACGGTATTTAAGAGTTGAAATACTTGGATTGTAGAAAGGTATGGCAAAATGGGTCATGAATATGAAATAGTGTCATTTTGAGAAATAGTTTGAATTGAGTTATGAATCTTGAAGTATTATGATGTAAATGTGTTATAAATGATATGGAGAACATGAGATGAGTAATGTACGTGAATGGACATAGTCGTGTGTTATATCCATAGATGTAAGTGATCGAAAGAAAATTGAGAAATGTGGATAATGTGGATGAATAATGACTACTGTTATGGTATTGTGAATGTATCGTTGACGTTTAGGAGTTGATATACGTTATGGAGGAATGTCGTATAAATAGAGGAGATACTGTCCGATTTTCTCTAGCTTTAGTCATATATGCTAGCTATCGATTCTAATGATAGTATGACTTTAATGAAGGTAGAAACGCTAGCATTGGAGGAGAACACGCAAGTGTAGAGTAGTTGAACGGAAAAGGTATGTAAGGATAACCCTTCTTTCATAAGGCATGTTTCTCTGGCCAAACGTCTAAATCTTCTATGAGGCTATGATATCCTTCAAATGATTTGATCTTCCGAGCTTGTAAGCTCACGATTCTTGACTCGCTATGATTGTACTAATCCCTCACATGGAGAGTAAGCCTATAGAGATAGATGTGGTGAATGACGATAATAGTGATAATGACATCGATGATAATGGTAATAATGATGACGATAACGATGACAATTATGATAATGATGTTAATAGTGAAGAGGCTTATGAGCCATGATGTATATGTATCTATGTACGACTATTATGGAACCCCGAGCTTATGAGGCTGGGTAAGATATGTAAATAAGTATGTATATGATTACGTAACGCGCGCACACCTCTGCAGATGGTACGGATAATCCTGTCGCCTTGGTAGGGCCAGGTAGATGTAACCCCTAAAGCCTTGGTAGGGCCAGGTATGAGTGACCTTGAGCCTTGGTTGGCCAAGTATGTATGAAACACCGATCCTACGTGGTCGGGTATGCTATGTAAATGCTATGTATATGATATGAATACGAATATGATATGACTATGTATATAAATGTGAATAAGGGGCATGTATACGAATACGAGCACAAATATGGTACGGGTACTATTACGAATGCGGATAATGATGTATGTACACAAACACGTATTAGAAATGGAAAGTTCCTAAGAAAGGCAAGTAAGTGCATATGACGATGATATTGTCATCTCCCATCCTATGCTATTTCTTATGTTGCTATTTATGCTTCTATATTGATATTGATCATGCTTTACATACTCAGTACATTCTTCGTACTGACGTCCTTTTGTTTGTGGACGCTGTGTCATGCCCGCAGGTGCATAGGGAGACAGGCTTGATCCATAGCTACTTTCTCAGAGATTACATAGCAGAGCTCCATTTCATTCGGAGTCATAGCTTTTGGGTACTTATTCTTTTGTGTATATAATTATGGGCATAGCAGGGTCCTATCCCGCCCATG
The DNA here is from genome assembly GCF_019175385.1 of Lycium barbarum. Lineage (NCBI taxonomy): Eukaryota > Viridiplantae > Streptophyta > Magnoliopsida > Solanales > Solanaceae > Lycium > Lycium barbarum. Next base: position 32,049,104 of record NC_083339.1, on the reverse strand, counting down.
TGATATGCTATACTCTTCTTAGAGGATCGTAGTCATATGTATATGGTTAGATATATCCAGCCTTGTCGGCTTTATATTTTGTATGTCACTTTGATAGCCTTGTTGGCTCATGTACGTTGACGTGGCATAGGTGCCAATTATGATATAAAGGCATTATCGTGCAATGGGACTAGCATGATGAATGAGTAGAATTATGTGTTTAATTATGTGGCTCACCTAGATGTAAGCTTAAGTGTAAATTAAGGGGTGCCCGGGTGGGCTAGCACCGGGCGCTCGTCACGGCCCTCTAGACGGGTCGTGACAAAAGTGGTATCAGAGCATTTCGGTCCTAGGGTGTGTCTACGAGCCGTGTCTAGTAAACTCTTGATTGTGGGTGTGTTGTGCGCCACACTTATAAACAAGAAGTTGCGGACATTATAGGAATGAATGACCTTCTTTCTTCATAAGAATCGTGCCATAGAGCTATGACACAAGAAATTCTTGTCCCTTAATCGTGTGTTGTGTATTTCAGAAATGCCTGTAAAGAGAAAGGCTACAGCAGCCCAAAAGGGCAAGACGGTGGCGGAAAAGTGGGCTGAAAGAGCACCGCCACCAGTAGTAGAGGAAGGTGAGTCCCAAAGTGCGGCTCAATCTCAGTCCTCCCGTTCAGTACCTGTATTAGAGGAGCGCGAGAGAGCCTCAGCCCCAGCTCCAGCACATCCTGCTCCTCCACTGGATGCTTCAGTCCAAGATGTAAAAGAGGCCATACATTTGCTTACACAGTTGGTTGCTGCTCAGACTCAATGGCAAAGTACAGGGCAGGGTGACAGGGCTGTTAGTGCAAGAGCTCGTGACTTCATTACTTTGAGCCCTCCGGAATTCTTTGGATCAAAGCCGGAGGAGGACCCTCAGGATTTCATTGATGGTATGTTGAGGATGCTTCGATTGATACATGCTTCGGACACCGAATCGGTGGAGTTAGCGTCATGTCGATTGAGAGATTTCTCGATCCAATGGTATACTGTTTGGATGGCTTCACGGGGAGCCAATGCACCTCCCCCGGTATGGCAAAAGTTTGTTGATGCATTCCTCCGACATTATATGCCTCCAGAAGTTTGGCTAGCTAAAGCTGATAAGTTCCTAAATTTGAGGCAAGGTAGCATGAGTGCTCTAGAGTATATTCTCTGCTTCAATTCCTTGGCTAGGTATGCTTCGGCCATGGTAGTGGATATGGGTGACCGGGTACACCGATTTTTTAAAGGCCTAGGGCCACATTTGATGGATAGATGCTTGACTGCGTCCCTTCAGGACAATATGGATATTGCACGCATTCAGGCTCATGCTCAGAACTTAGAAGAAAACCTACAGCAACAGAGAAGTGATCGCGAGCAGGATAGGGGTCATGGTAAGAGGGCCAGACCTTTAGGTCAGATGAGTGAGTTTAGAGGTGGGCACAGACAGCAGATGTCCAGGCACTCAGGCTATTCTATGACTAGTGCCCCTCCGCGGTTTTCAGGCCAGATATTCGACAGATCTACTCGTTCCGGGCCGAGTCGGAGTTATTCGGGGTCTCAGTTCAGAGATGATTCGGGTCAGGTAAGGCCACCCACAATACGATTTTCCCAGTGTGGGAAGTTACATTGGGGTCGATGCCGATTGGGTTTGGATGTTTGCTATTCATGTGGTCGACTAGGCCATATCATGTGTGATTGCCTCTCAGTTCATGGTAAAGGTAGGACCCAGCCTTTAGGGTCGATAGCTGGATCTTCAGCATCTGTACGCCCTATGGGGCGAGGTTCACATGCGCCAGTCGGCCATGGTAGAGGCAGAGGGAGATCTCCCAGTTCTAGCGGTCCTCAGCACCGTGTTTATGCTTTTGGCTGGACGCCAAGATCTTGAGTCTTCTCCTGACGTGGTTACAGGTATATTATCGATATTCTCTCATGATGTATATGCTTTGATTGATCCGGGCTCCACATTGTCATATGTCATTCCGTATGTTGCGGGTCGATTTAGAGTCGAACTGGAATCGATCAAACCTTTTGAGGTGGCTACACCCGTGGGTGAATCGGTGATAGCTAGCCGAGTATATAGAAACTGTGTAATTGTGATTTGCGATCGTCGTACCATGACTGACTTGCATGAGTTAGAAATGGTTGATTTTGGTGTTATTGTGGGCATGGATTGGTTGTCTTCTTGCTACGCCAACGTTGATTGTATAATGAAAATGGTTAGTTTTCAATTTCCGGGAGAACCCGTTTTAGAATGGAAAGGGAATACGGCGTCACCAAAAGGTAGGTTTATTTCCTATCTGAAGGCAAGGAAAATGATCACAAAAGGATGCATTTATCATGTAGTTCGGGTTCAAGATTGAGAAGCGGAATCGCCGACTCTTCAGTCAGTTCCCGTAGTAAATGAATTTTCGGATGTGTTCCCGGAAGAGCTTCCAGGCCTTTCTCCCGAGCGAGAGATTGATTTTGCTATTGATGTATTGCCAGGCACTAAGCCGATATCTATTCCTCCTTATAGAATGGCTCCCGCAGAATTGAAAGAGTTGAAGGAGCAATTGAAAGACCTACTTGATAAAGACTTTATTAGACCTAGTTCATCCCCGTGGGGAGTACCCGTATTGTTCGTCCGCAAGAAAGATGTCTCTTTGAGAATGTTCATTGATTACCGGCAATTGAATAAGGTGACGATCAAGAATAAATATCCTCTTCCGAGGATTGATGATTTATTTGATCAATTGCAAGGTGCCAAATGGTTTTCAAATATTGATTTGAGGTCCGGGTATCATCAATTGAGAGTTAGGGAGAAAGATATCCCTAAGACAGCCTTCAGAACAAGATATGGTCATTTTGAATTCCGGGTAATGTCATTTGGGCTAACTAATGCGCCGACAGTGTTTATGGATTTGATGAATAATGTGTTCAGGTCTTTCCTAGATCTATTCCTGATTGTATTCATCGATGACATCTTGGTGTATTCTAGATCCGAGGCAGATCATGCGTATCAGTTACGTACTGTTCTTGGAGTTCTTCGAACTCGAGAGTTGTTCGCAAAGTTTTCCAAATGTGAGTTTTGGTTGAACTCAGTGGCATTTCTGGGGCATATTGTTGCAGCCGATCGTATTCGAGTGGATAGTCAAAAGATTGAGGCCGTGAAAACTTGGCAAAGGCCCACAACTCCTACGGAGGTTCGTAGCTTTCTACGCTTAGCAGGTTATTCCAGGAGATTCGTTGAAGGTTTTTCTTCTATTTTTGCACCGCTCACAAAATTGACCTAGAAATCGGCAAAGTTTCAATGGACATATGCTTGTGAACATAGCTTCCAAGAGTTGAAAAGTAGGTTGACTTCCGCCCCAGTCTTGACACTTCCAAAGGGATTGGAAGGATATGTTGTCTATTGTGATGCTTCAGGTGTTGGGCTAGGTTGTGTATTGATGCAACATGGTAAGGTAATTGCATATGCTTCAAGGCAATTGCGGAAACATGAGCAGAATTATCCAACCCATGATCTAGAATTGGCCGAAGTGGTTCATGCATTAAAGATATGGAGACACTATCTATATGGTGTCCATGTGGATATTTATACATATCATAAGAGCCTTCAGTATATCTTCAAGCAGAAGGATTTGAATTTGCAGCAACGACGCTGGTTAGAATTGCTAAAAGACTATGATGTTGATATCTTGTATCACCTCGGAAAAGCGAATGTTGTGGCTGATGCTCTCAGCCATAGATCTATGGGAAGTTTATGTAATGTACGACCAGAGAGATGAGAAATGGCTCGTGAGCTCCAACAGGTAGCTAGCCTAGGAGTTCGAGTAGTGGACTCAGGTAGCGAGAGAGCTACTATTCAGAATTCAGCAGTCTCGTCGCTAGTAGCAGAAGTGAAAGAGAGACAATACGAAGATTCCCTGGTAATGCAGTACAGAGATACACTCCCTCAGAAGGAGGAGTCCTTATTTGATATTTCAGGAGACGGAGTTCTCCGATGCCGAAGCAGATTATGTGTTCCCGATGTGGCAGGTTTACGCCACCAGATTTTGAGAGAAGCTCATTGTTCTCGTTATTCTGTTCACCCCGATGCGACGAAAATGTATCATGACCTTATGTCTATATATTGGTGGAATGGAATGAAGAAATATATAGCGGAATTCATAGCTCAATGTCCCAATTGTCAACAAGTGAAAATCGAGCACCAAAAGCCGGGCGGATTGTTGCAAGCTATAGAAATCCCATCTTGGAAGTGGGAAGTGATTAACATGGACTTCATTTCAGGCTTACCCCGTTCTCGACGTAAGTATGATTCCATATGGGTGATTGTGGATAGACTCACAAAGTCTGCTCATTTCTTACCGGTCAGAATGACCTATGTGGTAGAAGATTATGCAAAGCTTTACCTTAAAGAGATAGTGAGACTCCATGGTGTTCCGGTATCTATTATCTCCGATAGAGGGACTCAGTTTACAGCAAATTTTTGGAATTCTTTCAAGAGGGTCTAGGGACCGAAGCGAGCCTTAGAACGGTGTTTCACCCGCAGACCGATGGGCAAGCCGAACGTACCATTCAGACTCTTGAAGATATGTTGCAGGCATGCATGATAGATTTTGGAGGAAATGCACCACTCACGGAGCTGACTCAGAAATAAGTTAACTTTCAATGGACAGATGTTTGTGAACGTAGTTTCCAAGAGCTAAAGGATAGATTAACTTCTGCCTCAGTCCTGACACTTCCAGGGGGATCAAAAGGTTATGTTGTCTATTGTGATGCATCAGGCGTTGGGCTAGGCTGTGTGTTAATGCATCATGGTAAGGTGATTGCGTATGCTTCAAGGCAGTTGCGGAAACATGAGAAAAATTATCTGACCCGTGATCTTGAATTGGCTGCAATGATGCATGCGTTGAAGATATGGAGTCATTATTTGTACAGCGTCCACATTGATATTTATACAGATCATAAGAGCCTTCACTATATCTTCAAGCAAAAAGAACTGAATTTACGGCAACGGCGGTGGTTGGAATTGTTGAAAGACTATGATGTTGACATCCTGTATCATCCCGGGAATGCAAATGTTGTGGCTGATGCTCTTAGCCGTAGATCCATGGTAAGTTTATGGGATGCTCAGCCAGGGAAAAGAGAGATAGCTCGTGAGCTCCAACAGTTAGCTAGCCTAGGAGTTCGAGTAGTGGACTCAGGCAGTGTGGGAGCTATCATTCAAAATTCAACGGTCTCATCACTAGTAGTGGAAGTGAAAGAGAGATAAGAATCCCATGCTAATTCATTACAGAAATACACTCCCTCACAAGGAGAAGTCATCATTTGAGATTTCTGGAGATGGAGTTCTTCGATGCCAAGGCAGGTTATGTGTTCCTGATGTTGGAGGATTACGCCACCAAATATTGAGAGAAGCCCATTGTTCCCGTTATTCCATTCACCCTAGAACAATGAAGCTGTATCATGATATTAAATCTATATATTGGTGGAATGGGATGAAGAAATATATAGCGAAATTTGTAGCTCAATGTCCTAACTGTCAACAAGTGAAAATTAAGCACCAAAAGCCAGGAGGATTGCTGCAAGCTATAGAAATTCCAACTTGGAAATGGGAAGTAATTAACATGGACTTCATTACAGGCTGAACCTATTCTCGACCTAAGTATGATTCTATATGGGTGATTGTTGATACACTCACGAAGTCAGCTCAATTCTTACCGATCAGAACTACATATGTAGCAGAAGATTATGCAAAACTTTATGTTAAAGAGATAGTGCGACTTTCTATAGCTTGCAACAATTCGCCCAACTTTCTCCGATAGAGGGACTCAGTTTACAACAAATTTTTTGAAATCTTTCCAAGAAGCTTTGGGGACTCAGGTGAGTCTTAGCACTGCATTTCACCCGCAGACTGATGGACAAGCTGAACGTATCATTCAGACCCTTGAAGATATGCTACAGGTATGTATATTAGATTTTGGAGGTAGTAGGGATGATCACTTACCACTTATTGAATTTACTTACAACAATAGCTATTATTCTAGCATCCAGATGGCCCCGTATAAGGCTTTATATGGGAGAAAGTATAGATCCCCAATTGGGTGGTTCGAAGTGGGAGAGACCAAGTTGATAGGGCCGGACTTGGTCCAACAAGCTATAGAGAAAGTCAAGCTTATACAGGATCGATTATTTACAGCCCAGAGTCTTCAGAAATCATATGCAGATTATCAACAACAAGCTATTGGGGTTGCTGTTGCAGGTTGGTAGGGCCATATTATAGGGGAAACTCTGGCGAATTTTTTATAGAATTCCCAAGAACCTAACATTCGAGGACGAATGTTCCTAAGAGGGGAAGAATGTTACACCTCGAAAATTTCCGTACTTGTTGCCTTGTGGATAGGATAATGTAAGCTTAAGGTGATTATGAAATCCTTACGAGGCTAAGGAAGATATTAGATAGCTTAAGGTGCATACCATATGATTTTGAAGTTGTATGAAGGGGTGAAACTTAGTTGTTGAAGGAAGTGAAATAAAAGTCGTATTCGGAAAGGTTTGCGCTATAATTGGGCTAATGTTGATTTAGAAATATCTTGAGGGGTGGCTATAGGGCCTATTGTATAGTTAATGAAGCATTATGTAAGTGCCAAGAAGGTTCCACGAGGATTGGAAGTAAAACGAATCAACGAGAGAAAGTTTCGTATAACTAGGAGTTATACGGCCACTTATACGGTCCGTATAAGGAGGGTCCGTATAACATGACCCTTAAAGAAAGGGTCATTTCCATGGTGGTGTTATATGACCACTTATACAGTCTGTATAACTTTATACGGTCCGTATAAGGGGGTCCATATAACTTGACCTATATCAGATGGGGACTTTCCCATGGTGGTGTTAGACGGTCCACTTATACGGACCGTATATTATTATACATACCGTATAAGTGGTCTGTATAAGTGTATCGGGCTGAATTTTATGTTTTGTATAAATAGATGGCCTTTGTTCATTTATTTCATTTTTCATCTTCCACTAGTCTTGAGACCTCAAAACCCTTCTCCGAGCATATTCCACCGCAATCGAAGAGAAAACAAAGATCAAGAGGCAAGAATCAAGGTACCCATATGTTAGGAGGCTTCCTAGGGTTAGTAGACTATAAGAGATTCTTGGGTATTGAGGCTAGGGTTTTCACCTATGTTGATAGTTGCTCCAAAGCTTATTCCCATGAGATAAAAGGTTAGTTTTCATGCTTATTTCATGTTATCATGAATGGTTGGTTGTTGAAGAACTTGGGTTGAAGAAGAAAGTAGAAAATGAGGGTTAAATGTAACTTTAATGATGTTTTTGAGTAGTAAGCTACCTTGAGTCATGATTCTTAGTATAATATGGATATAATCTTGTTATGGATAAATATGCTAAAATGGGTGTGAAGTTGTTGGTATAAGTTGAACATAAAGATGCATTTTGAAGGCTTAAAGGAATTTGATTACTTGATTATGATATTGTGAGTGTATTATGGATGTTTGGGAGTTGTTTTGTAATATGATGGAAGTTGACGAAATAGTGGAAATGCCGCCCAATTTTCATTAAATCATGAATTATTCTAGTTTGAATTTAAGAGCATGATTAAGGCTTGACCATGGTATGAATCCTTCTAAATGTAGATTGTTCAAGCTTCGACGGTGAACATTAAGTATTTAAGAAGATGAAGAGGTATGTAAGGCTAACCCATCTTTCATTAAGGCATGGTTCCTTTGCTATACTGTTACACCCCGGGAAATTTCGCATTACTAAGACAGTAGGAGGCTTAGTATGAGCTCAAGGGAGAGTAAAGTTATACAAGGATTAGGGATGAAGATTATATTATCTGAGTATAAGAATATATATATATATGTATATGACATTGGAGACCGTACGGAGTAAATCAGTTAACACGTTACTTGATGAATAGCCCTCGTAACCGTATGTTAAGCTAGGGCTCACATGTCGGGGTTTTATAAAGGATATATGAAAAGTGATATGAGTAGTACATGGGAAGTTGAGCAAGTCTTAGAAGGACCCTTAATCCAAATATGTGCATAAGCCTTCCAAAAGGATGATATAAAGATACGTTTTCGGATGATCTGACTTGGAGAGGCCAAAATGCTATTATAAGTTTGGAATTTCGAAACACACCAAAATGAAAGTTGTAGATAATTGAAAGAGATTTCCAACCATAGCTCGTCGGCCCTTATACGGTAGCGGGATCAAGAGTTATGGTCATTTTAAGATAAAGACTCCAGCTGCCAAATGGCTTCCGCGAGCCCCACCTGAGAATGTCGGTGGAACCGACGTATGAGGGTTATAAATACCCCCATTAACTCCATTTTTTCATCATTTCACATTCTCAATAGTCCTAGAAACTTCTCAACACAACCCCCAAACATTTATAGCCCATTAAATAAAGAATTTAACAAGATTAAACCAAACTAGTCCATGGAAGGTTATTGTTCTTGCTTCTATTTGATGTTGTGGTAAGTTTGGTCTTGAAGAAAATTTTTGTGGCGGAATTTCTTCAAGTATAAGGTATGTTCTTCATCCTATCTCTTATGTTGAGTTGATTTGAAGATTTAGCAAGTCTTAAAAGTGAAAATAGTTATGGAGGAAAGGTCATAAAGTGTTGTGTTGTAGTTGTTGAGTTTATGGACTGTTTTGAGCATGTTGTTGCCATGTGCCTAGGCTGATTTAGATGTATAGAGATGGTATCTAATGTTTTTGGTGTGTTGATGAGATTATGCTCCTTGATTGGAAAAAAAAAAGGAAGCGTATATTGTTGTTTTATGTTTAAAAACATCGTGTGGGATGTTTATGGAATATATTGGTATGGATAATATTGTTGTTGATGTTGGTATTGTTTTTGTTGTTGATTGGTTGCTGAATTGTACTTTTGGGCTAGGCATATAAACAGAGGAGATGCTGCAGAAATTTCTGCAGATTCTAGAAAGATTTATTTTAAGGCTTAGGATAAGTATATAACAATGGGCCTAATCATAGTATGAGTGGTCTTATATGTAGACTTGCGAGCTCGGACGGATAAGCGTAGGTAGGTGGAGGTTGAACAGGTATGTTCAGGCTCGTCCCTTTCTTTCAAAGGCATCATTCCTATGGTATGATTTCATAAATGTTTCCGTAACCTTCTTGTTTTCAAAAGCTAAAAGTCCATGGTTCTTAAAGTTTCTCATGATGTCGAGGATAAAAATGATTTTAGGGTGGTCACAACGACAATGATGATTTTGTGTTTTAAGAACTCAAGTTTATGATTTCCAAGATAATATGAGAATGTGGAGCTATTTCTAGATTTTCTCAATTTTATTCATTGATGATAACTCTACTTCTAAAGGCACCAAAGTGTATGTAAAGTTATCCCTTCCTTCTTTTTGGCATGAAGTACATAAAGTGAGCGAACAACGAACATACATGACTCAAATGAACTTCAGTTCTCAGTAGTGCTTGACTTGATAGCTGTCTTTGATTCACAAGTGTTGGTTCATTCTGTTTATTTTTCTCGAGTTCTAAATGGTGATTCAGTTTGTACATGATTGCTCTTAATATTCTATTCGTGCATAATGTTATGGTATCACTTCACCGAGTCCCTCACTAGAAGGTCGGGTATGCATTCGTGCCTATTGTTAATGTATCACTTCGCCGAGTCCCTCACTACAGGGTCGAGTACGTATCGTGCCTATTGTTATTGTATCACTTCACCGAGTCCCTCACTAAAGGACGGGGTATGTATTCATGCCTATTGTTATTGTATCACTGCACCGAGTCCCTCACTAGAGGGCCGGGTATGTATATTATATATTTTTTCGATTCCCATAATGGGCCAGGTACGCTATATATTTTATCGAGTCCCATAATGAGCCGGGTACGCTATATATTTTACCGAGTCCCTTAATGGGCCGGGTATGCTATATATTTTACCGAGTACCGTAACGGGCCGGGTACATTATATATTTCACTGAGTACCATAATGGGCCTGGTATGGTATATTATATATACGCATGACTCTCATCTCACAAGGCACGGATGCATTGGTATCCTTGATTATCATACTTGCCTCCTGTCATCTTTTACTCAGTCATGATCTTCTTTATTATACTTCATGATTTACAGACTCAGTACATTTTGCGTACTGACCCCCTTTCTTCGGGGGCTGCGTTTTATTCCCGCAGGTACAGATACTCAGTTTGCTGATCCTCCAGCTTAGGACTGCTACTCAGCTGCTGGAGAGCTCCATTGTTCCGGAGCTTGAGTCATTTTGGTACAGATCCTTTTGACATATACGTTGTTATACACTTACAGGTCTGTAGACATATGTGGGTTGTGTATATGGTTTGGTCAGCTGTACATATGTAGATCGTTTTGAATTGGTATGAATATGATAAGGATTGAGAATAGACGAGAACCTCGTAATTTTGATGTATGTATGAAACCGTGGGTGTGTGTGTGTGTGGTGTTGTGGCCGTGACTTGTGTAGTGTGGAAGGCAAGTGAAATTGATTTTGTTTAGGTTGATTAGTTGCGTCGTTGTGGTGTTTATGACGTAAATGAATGTTTAACGAATTGAATTGGCGTTGGAAATGGTTGCGGATTATTATGGGAAAGTATATGATTTCGGTATATTTGTTTATATCCTTGTATAATTATGATATTAAGACTTTAAATGTGACTTATGGTTGTTGTTAATGAATTCGGAATGAAACAATACGAGTTAGTATGTTCGTCGGAATTTTTGACGTTTCGGATGAAATATGGAAAGTGACGAACTTCTTGAATTGTGTATATTGTTTGGAACATAATTGGGACGTGTTTGAATAATCTTGAATGAGTAAATGAATATAATAATGTGGACACTAGTTTGGTATTGTGAAGTTTGAATGAAAAATTGTCAACTCATATAGAAAGGAAGAATATTGAAGTTACAGTGCTTTAGTTGTGGTTTATGTTGTTTGTGATGTTTGGATTGTTGTTGTTGATGTTTACTGAGCCGAGCTAAGTCTCGGGGGTGTTAGATATATAGGGGAAATGCTGCCGAAATTTTGGTAGGCAAAAATGAAGTTAAGGGAATTCTTAAGCCTTAGAATCTCTAATTGGTAACTTTGACCATTTGCAGATTCTGGACGAAACGAGATTTGAGTTCGAGGTGAGCATAGGACGTTTATAAGGTATGTAAAGCTTCCCACTTCTTCTTTTGGCATGTCTTAGTAGGTTAGGTTGATATCGGAACCCCGGGAGCAATTCTGCTCCTCGAAATCCGATCTATAAAATGGTTACTATTCATTCAATTCAATTGAAGCCTAATGACCCTATTTTGGCCAGAAAGCAATCCAATGTCCGAAACCTATGTAAATGTGATCGGGTTACTTCGAAATCTCTACGTATGATCTTACAGACCCTAAATGTCCATAAATTATGTTCGCCACCTCGACTTGACCCGAGGTGGGCCCGCTAACCCCGAGATGCCTTATTTGTCCAATTAGGCTCTCTTTTTGGATAAGCTTCGATAAAGAACCTTCGATTTTGGAATTGTCCTCTATGAAATAATGTTCGGAACACTATGATATAACAAACTATGTTTTGAGCCATACGTACCACTTTGGAAACATTTTGTGAAATAAACTTTCGTACCAACTAATTATTTGACTATTTTGGTTAATGAACTGACTTATGAAGTAATCAAGTTTTGAAAGGCTATTTTAATATACAAAGTGCATTGTTTGCTCACGACTCCGCTCGTGCCTTATTATGATTTCGTTCACCGGTTCCTGGGCCGGTTATGATTCGTGCGCTCTATGATGATTCAGCCGTATGCTGTGTTACGGTTCCCCGAGGCCTCGCCATAGGACCGGGTTCCGTTTGGAGTTATGCTGTGATATGGCTGTGATGCGATACGCTCATATGTGTGTGTTCGGGGATGTACGGAGATTTGAACCTTCTGGTGTTATGCTGTGTGTGGCACCAGCGTCGGAGTGGTGACCACGTTCTTGAGCGTTGCATGATTTTGTTTGCATTATATATATATATATATATGATTTTGATACAAAATTTTGATACTCCGTTCAGAACTCCTCTTTGTTATCTTGTTTGCTTTCAGTTGTGGCCTATATTTCTGTACTCCGTGCTTTACATACTCAGTACATATTTCGTACTGACCCCCTTTCTTCGGGGGCTGCGTTTCATGCCCGCAGGTACAGACGCCGGTGATCCACCGCTGTAGGCCTTACTTTCTGCTATTTCGGAGTACTCCTCTTTGATCCGGAGTCCACTTTTGGTACATACATCTTTTGCCATGTGTATATTTCTGTGCATTTGACTATTTGGGTATGGCGGGGCCCTGTCTCGCCATATGTCTTTGTTTTGGATTCGCAGAGGCCTGTAGTCATGTATGTGGGGCGAGGGTCCTATATGTGTTCGTTTGATTTTGATATTTGGTCTTAATGCGGTCCGTTGTTATGGTGGCCCCAAACGTCCCTTATGCTTATGTTTGTACTTTTGACCGGCGATGGATATTCCGCCGCTCTTTTCTGATTCGATATGACATTTTGATACACGCGACCGCTTAAGACGGATTTTGATATAAATTATGTTTGAAATGGCTTTTATGAAATTTTGTAATAAGTTTGGATTTGATAAATGAATATGCGATTCGGTCTGGTTGCCCAAGTAGGGTGCCAGTCGCGGCCCACGGGGCTGGGTCCTGACAAAAGTGGTATCAGAGCGGTTTGTCCTCGGAATGTCTACAGGTCGTGTCTCGTAGAGTCTTGTTTATCGATGTGTTGTGCACCACATCTATAAACAGGAGGCTACAGGGCATTTAGGATGTTACTTTCTTTGGAATCTTAGATCGTGCGATAGAGCTGTGCTATTAGGATGATTCTGATCTGACCCGTTATTGTGTTTGCAGTGATGCCTCCGAAGAAGGTAGCGGCAGCCCAGAAGGGCAAGGCAAGGATGGGAGAGACTAGGCAGGCACAGCGAGCTACCCGGGCTCGTGTTTATGATTTGCCTAAGGTTGTGCCCCATTCTGAAGGGTCCGCTACACCACCATTGGTACAGCCTGGAGCAGGTCCTTCAGCAGCTCCAGAGACCCGAGTACCCGCTCCTGAGACTCCAGCTCCTCAGCCAGGGGTGGAGGACAGGACCCTGAGGGAGGCTGTACAGTTGCTGACCACATTGGTAGCGAGATAGGCTCGCAGACGCGGGCGGAGGGACGATGATGATGATGACAGGCGTGACAGCCTGCGGGTTCGAGAGTTCTTATTGTGTGACCCTCCAGAGTTTTTCAGGTCTAAGCCCGACGAGGACCCCCATGACTTTATTCGGGGGATGCGGCGCTCGCTAGACTTGGTCAGGGCATCAGAGACCGAGTCGGTTGAGTTGGCCTCGCATAGACTTCGGGATGTTGCTACTCACTGGTATGAGACCTGGGAGCTATCCAGGGGTGAGGGTGCTCCTCCAGCTACTTGGGACGAGTTTGTGACTGCTTTCACCCGCCACTTTCTGCCCCCAGAGTTGCGACGGGCACGGGTTGATCGATTTTTACATCTGCAGCAGAGGGGTCGGAGCGTTCGCGAGTATAATCTGGAGTTTGATTCCCTGGCCCGGTATGCACCTGCCGTAGTAGCAGATATGTCCGATCGGATGCACAGATATGTTATGGGGTTGGATCGTTATTTGATCGACGGCTGTATGGCAGTGTCATTGCAGACAGATATGGATATTGCCCGACTTTAGGCTTACGCGCTGGGTATGGAGGACCGTCACATGTCTGATTATTCTAGCAGAGATCGGGACAGGAGGCCGCCCAAGAGGGCTAGGTCCGCGGGATATTCTGGAGATTCTCGAGGCGGACAGCCTCAGCAGCAGCAGACAGGCAGACAGCTTCCTCCGTCCGGCCGGAGTACTCAGTCAGGCGGCAGGAGATTTGATAGTGCAGGACCGTCTGGGGCTGGTCAGAGCTCCTGGGCGGCAGGTTCACAGGTATCTAGAGGCCCCAGCCAGGCCAGACCACCCAGGCCCCGTTGTTCTCATTGCGGGAAGTCTCATCCTGGGGAGTGCTATCGAGCTACTGGAGCTTGTTTTTCGTGCGGTGGTCAGGGCCATTTTATGCGAGATTGTCCTTTTATGAAGTCTTCGATTATACCTTACTCCTCGTCTTTCTTCCCGACTTGCTCATAACATATCTAAAACTTCTTATCCTGAGTTTTTCTTCCATTTATGTCTATATCATCATTTTGTCAATATTTCCATACCCTTCCATCCACTACTAGTCCTTTCGCCCGCTTAGCTCACTTACTCATAATCCTTCTTAACTACGCGTTTATGTCGCAGTTGTGCATCCAAGTTTTTCGAGCGTCCTGCTACTTTTGCTCTTAGCACAGAATCCTTACAGTTTACACTCTCTCTATCCTCGTTCATCGAACCTTTATCTATCTTTATGATGCTACGACCGAGTGGTCTTCCATGCACGTTCCTTACATTTCATCCTATTTCCTCAGTAATCAAATCTCTCGGTCTTCACATGAATTCTTACTCTATGCCATTAATTTTCTAACGAATTGTGTCAACTCATCATCTTTGTTCTTTCCTCAATGAGTAATCGGTTCCCTACCGCCAAATCGTTAAAGTATCATTCTTACTCCCATGGTTAAAGATTTCCAGTTACCTTACTCCTAAATGCTCTCCTCTTCCTTCGACTAACCCATTAGTATACCTTTCCTACTTTCATCCTTAACCTTCCTTGGGTTTCTCCCTCCTCGAGAGCCTTTCTTCTCTTGTTATTTGTAGTATCGGCTCCGAAGTTCATGAAATATTCCTTTAAACGTGCAAATCCGTTCTATTCTTAAGTCATCTTTTAGGAAAGCTTCTCTATGTCCGAGGCAATCACATCAATATGACTACACATCTATCCCTTTATATATATATATATCTTTCCAGAGTTGGAAATCTTTTAGCATCGTTGCAAGGCTTAATCATTCTTTCTCTTACTTCACATCCCTTGTCGTGGTCACTACCCCTTTAGCCCCACTTATCGAAATCCGTTTTCTGACCCCACACGTTCCTCTTTTGTTCCATACTACCACACTTTAATCCCTTTTGACATGCCTACCTTTTAACGTTTACCCAAATAGTCTCGTGCTTTGCCCGTCGTCTCTCTCGGAGGCTTCACTCACTCATGTTTCTTACGTTTTACTTTTTTGACACTTTGATCTCCTTACCTTCAATATTTTCACTTTCTTTCTTTTCCAAATGTCATTGCATTAGAAATCTCAAAACCTAACCTTGTAGTGAAAGTAGCCTCAGCTTACCTGGAAACGTTCTTCTGTCTCTTGAACTTTATCACCCTGTTTGATCGATGCCTTCAATATACCGCAACGCTGGTTGCTGGGATACACATACCCCCTGATACAGCCTTGTATGGGATTTTATATGCATACGTATATATATATATATAATTACTACCATCTCGCTTACAAAATATTTCCAAATGCTATTCAAACTCACCCTAATTCTAGAGCTGTGATGCACCTTCTTTCTCCTCACCGGCCTAGTCCGCCTCGGCCTACACGACCTCTTAAGGTGTCCAACCACTCCGCATACTTCAATCTCCCTTAGGCATTTGTCTCTTATGTCTAAATTTATAGGACTTTTAGTAACCTTCCCAGGGGGTCACCCATCCTAACATTTCTCTCACCCCAGCACGCTTAACCTTGAAACTCTGATGAAATCTGGTGTGTTAATGCTGGTATAATCGTATCCATCTTACCGCATGACCTTTACCACATAATCTAAAGTAAGTTGAAGTCTTGACAGATTCCAAAACATTCTCGTAACGCATCTCTCTCCGAATTAAAAAGGGTTTTTTACTCTTCCGACTACACAATTATTATTTTGGCCGTTTCAATCCTCAATATTCACCTTTCATCCTAGATTTCCAGATTCCCAAGAGTGGTGAAACACCTTGGTCACCGTTACTTGTAAATACTTGGTTATCGGCCCTTGGATTTTCGCTCGCCGCTATTAAGTAATAATCTTACAGCAAATACACATACATAGAAAATTCCAATAAAGGCTCATATACCTGTAGCCGATCGGTCTCTAGTCTGATCTGGTGGACTATAAGGTGAAGTGTACTCCTCATCATCGTCTACCCACCATCTGCTCGTCTGTCCTTCATCATCTCTCTCATCTGAATCCGAGGGATATACATAACCGGGTAACTCCTGGTTTACCGACGGCCAGGATAGGGGGCTGGAGTAATCCGTAACACTCATCGGGAGGCTGGTCTGACGTAGTACTCTGCCATAGGAGTAGCTGGCACGGCCTCGGGAATCTCCTCCTCCGGTGTCCCAGACGAATACTCAGACGGATCAGTATCATAGTTATCCTCTGGGGGTCCTCCTTCTTGGAAGTCAAGAACTCTGGAGGAATCGTCACTGGGTCCTCCGAGGGATCAGTCTCAATAGAATAACTGAGGCTCCTTCTCCTCGATCCTGGAGCCTGGGGTCCTGGAGATACTTTAGGGGCCTTCGTAGCACCCCCACTATCTGAAGCTGATCTCTTCATCTCTCGTCAGTCTGCGCATACCTATAGGAAAAAAGGTCAGAAGCAATCTTCCCTAGACTCCGGCTCTATCGCACGATCAAAGATAGAATGAAAGTTCAATGATTCCTAAATGCCCTGCAGCCTCCTGTTTATAAGTGTGGCCGGATTCACACCTATAAACAGGACCCTACCATACACGGTCTGTAGACAATCCCAAGGACGAACTGCTCTGATACCACTTTTGTCACGACCCAAACCGATGAGCCGTGACAAGTACCCGACCATTATTGGCCAAGCACTCCTATGCTTGCATTTACTTCTCACTGACTATCCTGGGCCCATACACAATCTGTAACTGAGCTGAACTGTCTCCCGAACAATCAACATAAGAGACACTGTATCGGGAATTCACGGCCAACACATACATATAAACACAAATGCTGAGAGTAACAACGCAAGACGATTTGGCCGCTACATATCTACTGTACAACAAAATAAGTGCCGACGAGGCTGCATAACAACACGACTACATATCACTGTCTACAGACCTCTATGGAGTACAAACTGTAGAAAGGATAGGACAAGGCCCTGCCGTACCCATATATGTACGTAACTAAATGGTATACCAAACGGACTGATGCTCCGGATCAATGGATCGTACCGACTGCCGCTGAGGAGAGGTCCTACTACTGTGAATCGTCCGACTGGCTACCTGATCCGGCGGGCATGAACGCAGCGTCCACAAGAAGGGACGTCAGTACGAGTAATGTACCGAGTATCTAAGGCATGAATAATAACATATGAGGGATACATAGCATGAATGATCACACAGAGGAAGTATAGAGCATATCGTAAGATAAAAGAGTAACCTGTACATATGAGTGCCTTTCAGGTGGGTACCATTTATACTTAGTGCTGCGGAACGTGCAGCCTGATCCACATATAAACATATATACATATACCCATAGTAATGCTTTCTTTGAAAAACACTTCTTGTTCATTTATACATAAAATAGAACATATTATATTGCCGTGGCGTCGGCTCCAATCTATTTAACCACATATGTCCCACGTCCGGGCATCCCGCGTCCGGGATGATATCATGTCATATAATACCAACTGATCAGGTGGATACGCGTCTATAGCGCTCTGGCCCTCTTTCCCATATTCATATACATGTATCATGTTCATGTATCATGTACATATATCACGTTCATATATCATATACATATATCATATAAGCAGCATGCAGGAGAGCCCAAGGAAAACTATATCTCTATCGGAGTGACGTACGGTCGGTAACCTCCGATTACATTATGGAATAATCATGATCTTCATGTCTCACCTTGGAGGAACTAGCATTATGAGGTGAGACTGTCAATGAAAAATAACATCAAGAGAAAACATAAAATAAGGTCATAAATCTCATAAGACGTCAAATCATATACTTTGAAGTCTTTAGAAAATAGAGTCATTATCAAGGAATAAAATTGAGGATCAAGAAATAGCTCAATATTCTCATATTCATATTGAAATCACAACTTGAGACTTTCAGAAGTGAAACCATAGACATATTCTCATCTTTGGCATCATCATTATCATGTGAAAACATGCTCATCGTCGTTATCCTACGAGTTCTCATAATCATACACCTTTGGTTTGGAAAATACGGGCATTAGAAGACATGTATGGACTATTAGAAAAAAAATGAGCCGTGCCTTTGAGTCAGGGACTTCCAACTTTGACACTAAGGATATTATGGAAACATTTATGGTATCACAATATAGGAGTCATGCCTTTGAAAGAAAGGGACAAGCCTTAACATACCTGTTCAACCTCTTATTGGCTACGCTTATGCATCTGAGCTCGTATGTCTACATTTAAGAGGAGTTACAATAACGTTAGCCTCTTCATCGCACACTTGTTCCAAGTTTCAAGTCAAACTATTTTATATTCTGCCGAAACTAGTTTCAAGTCAAGTTTCAAGCATCTCCCCTGTTTATATGCCCAGCCCGAATTCTCAATTCAACAACCAACACAGCAATAACACTACCAATATCAATAATATCATTTCCCATATCAAAGTATTCCATAAAACAGCCCACATGTTGTTTTCCAACTTCCATAAATAAACAACTCACTATACAACCATTTAACCGTTCTATTTTTGTAAATAAGCCAGTATCATTATAAATAAGAAGAGATCCATACCTTTCTCCCGTTAATATTATTGTATCTTCACTTTTCCACCCTAATTTTAGGCCACAACACGCCGCTATATGATTCTGCAACAATAACTATATGCTATCCGGACCGGAATTTGGAAATTATACCTGGTTTGGGATACAAAGTGGGTGTGGGAAGGTTGGGGAATTTTCTAGAGAAGTTGGGATGTTTTTGGGGGTGTTTGGTTGAAAATAGGGGGCCTCCCCCTTTTATATAACGGTCCAGGTTCTTCCTGGACCGACTTATTTTTCCTTCAGCGCGTTCGCGCTGACTTATTTTTTTCTTACTGCACCTTCGTTCAGTAAAAAGATCATAACGCTTGCTCCATATGTCATGTGAGGGCCCACGACCTATGGTTGGAATGCTAATTCAAATATATACAATGTACATTCTTGGTGTTTTTCATAATTCCAAACTTATGATATCGTTTTGTCCCCTCCAAGTCAGATCATCCGAAAATGTTTCCTTAAATCGTCCTTTTGGAGGGCTTATGCCCATATTTGGCTTATGGGTCCTTCTTAGGACTTGCTCAACTTTCCATGTAATACTCATCGGTCTCTTCGTATGTCCTTTATAAAACTCCGGTATGTGGGCCTCACTTAGCTTGCAGCAACGAGGGCTTTTCATCAAGTGCCATATGAACCAATTCACCCCATATAGTCTCCAGATGTCATATATATGTTACTATTACATTCTTATAATATAACCTTCATCTCGAATCTGGGCCTCAAAATTGTTCAGCGCGTTCGCGCCTCTTAGTGGCGTGTTCGCGCTGTATTGGCCCTTGGCCTCCTGCGCGTTCTCGCAGACCATTTTGGTGGTCTGCCAGCCCAACTTGTAACGTCCAAGTCGCCTTACCCCGATATCCTATTGAGGAGCAGTTTGTTGCGTTGGAAACTAGACTTCCCGAACTTCACTTTAGACTTTTGTTTCACTTCAAAACTCTTAATATACTAAAACATATTCTTTCTTCCAATTAGACCAAAATTTTCGTACCAAGCCTTGCCCAACTTTCCTTCAAAGCCTCGGAAGCTTAATCTCCTTAGTTTACTGGTTTTCCAATCCTCCTATAACCTGTTACGAGAACTCGGACCCTTATAATCGTAACATGAGAACCCATAATCTGGTATCTTCTCGACAATAACTCCGATGTCTGCAATTGAATAGCTAAGACCTAACGAATCTAAACGTACAGAAACTACGGGGTGTAACATATGTAGTAGAAGATTATGTGAATTTTTATGTTAAAGAGACAGTACGACTTCACGGTGTTCCAGTTCCGATAGAGGGACTCAATTTGCAACCAATTTTTGGAAATCTTTCCAAGAAGGTTTGGGGACTTAGGTGAGTCTTAGCATGGCATTTCACCCGCAGACTGATGGACAAGCCGAACGTACCATTCCGACCCTTGAGGATATGCTACGGGCATGTATATTGGATTTTAGAGGTGGTTGGGATGATCACTTACCACTTATTTAATTTGCCTACAACAATAGCTATCATTCTAGAATCCAGATGGCCCCGTATGAGGCTTTATGTGAGCAAAAGTGTAGATCCCCAATTGGGTGGTTCGAAATGGGAGAAACTAAGTTTATAGGGCCGGACTTGGTCCAGCAAGCTATAGACAAGGTCAAGCTCATACAGGATCTATTATTAACAGCCCAGAGTCATTAGAAATCCTATGCAGATAATCGTCGAAGAGACTTACAGTTCCAAGCGAAAGATTGGGTATTTTTGAAGGTGTCGCCAATGAAGGGCATCATGAGATTTGTCAAGAAGGGAAAGCTTAGTCCCCGGTACATTGGACCTTATGAGATTACACGCAAGGTAGGCCAGGTAGCTTACGAATTAGATCTACCTCCTGATTTGGAGTCAGCTCACCCAGTCTTCCATGTATCGATGCTGCGTAAGTGCATTGGAGATCCTTCTAGAATAGTACCAATAGATGATGTCCAAGTTACCAAACAATTGTCTTATGAAGAAGTCCCCATTGCCATTTTAGATAGGCAAGTACGGAAGCTCAGAACCAAAGAGGTAGCTTCAGTAAAAGTTTTATGGAAGAATAATAATAAAGAGGAAATGACTTGGGAAGACGATGAAGAAATTAGGTTTAGGTACCCGCATTTATTTTCACCCCCAGAGGAGACTCAGGCAGATACGCCATTATCCTCATGTATGTAGTGTTTTTCCCTGATCTTTTTCCTGGTCCTGTGTGGCCATGCTTATTGATGTGGTTGTTGTATCCCTGTGAGGCAATGTATTTTTGGGTTGCTGTTGCAGGTTTGTAGTGCAATATTATAGGGGAAACACTGGTGAAATTTTTATGGAATTCCCAAGAACCTAACATTCGAGGACGAATGTTCCTAAGGGGGGAAGAATGTTGCACCTCGGAAATTTCCGAACTTGTTGCCTTGTGGATAGGATAATGTGAGCTTAAGGTGATTATGAAATCCTTACGAGGTTAAGAAAGATATTAGATAGCTTAAGGTTCATACCATAAGATTTTGAAGTTGTATGAAGGGGTGAAACTTAGTTGTTGAAGGAAGTGAAATATAAGTCGTATTCGGAAAGGTTTTCACTATAATTGGGCTAATGTTTATTTAGAAATATCTTGAGGGCTGGATCTAGGGCTTATTGTATGGTTAATGCAGCATTATGTAAGTTCCAAGAAGGTTCCACGAGGATTGGAAGTCAAACGAATCAACGAGAGGAAGTTTCATATAACTGGAGTTGTACGGCCATTTATATGGTCCGTATAAAGAGGGTCCATATAACATGACTCTTACAGAAAGGGTCATTTCTATGGTGGTGTTATACGACCACTTATACGGTCCGTATAAGGGGGTCCGTATAACTTGACCTATATCAGAAGGGGATAGATGCTTGACTGCGTCCCTTCAGGACAACACGGATATTTCACGCATTCAGGCCTATGCCTAGAATTTGGAGGAAAGCCAACAACAGCAAAGAAGTCAGCGTGAGCATAGCAGAGGGTATAGCAAGAGGGCTGGATCTTCGGGTTCAACGAGTGAGTTTAGACGCGGGCAAAGACAACAGTTTTCCAGGCATTCAGGCCATTCTATGACTAGTGCGCCTCCATGATTTACAGGCCAGAGATTTGATAGATCTATTTATTCCGGGCCGAGTCAGAGTTTCAGGGCTTCAGGTTCTCAGTTCAGAGGCAATTCGGGTCAGTCAAGGCCACCCGTGCCACGATATTCCCAGTGCGGTAAGTTACATTGAGGCCAGTGTCGACTAGGCTCAGAGGTTTGCTATGCATGCGGTCGGCCAGGCCATATCATGCGTGATTTCCCCTCGGTTGGTAGCAGGGGTAGGGCCTAGTCATCAGGGTCGACAGCTGGGTCTTCATCATCTATACGCCCTATGGCGCCAGGTTCACATGCGCCAGTCAGCCATGGTAGAGGCAGAGGGAGAGCCCCCAGTCTTTGTGGTCCCCAGCACCGTATCTATGCTTTGGCGGGACGCCAGGATCTTGAGTCATCTCCCGATGTTGTCACAGGTATGTTATCGGTATTGTCTCATGATGTATATGCTTTGATAGATCCGGGCTCCACATTATCATATGTTACTCCATATATTGTGGGTTGGTTTGGGGTCAGACTGGAGTCAATCAAACCTTTTGAGGTTTCTACACCCGTTGGTGAACCGGTAATAGCTAGGTTAGTATATAGAAATTGTGTAGTTGTGATTTGTGATCATCGTACTATGGTTGATTTACACGAGTTAAAAATGGTGGACTTTGATGTTATCATGGTCATGGATTTGTTTGCTTCTTGCTATGCCAATGTTGATTGTAGAATGAAAATGGTTCGCTTCCAGTTTCCGGGAGAACCAATTTTAGAATGGAAAGGAAATACTGCGTCCCCGAAAGGTAGCTTTATTTCCTATCTAAAGGCAAGGAAAGTGGTCACAAAGGGTTGTATTTACCATCTAGTTCAGGTTCAAGATGTAGAAGCTGAACCGCCAACTCTTCAGTCTGTCCCCATAGTGAATGAGTTCCTGAATGTATTCCCGGAAAAGCTTCCAGACCTCCCTCCAGAGCGGGAGATCTATTTCGCTATTGATGTGCTACCGGATACCAAGCCCATATCAATTCCTCCCTGTAGGATGGCTCCCTCGGAGTTGAAAGAGTTGAAGGAGCAATTGAAGGACTTGCTTGAGAAAGGTTTTATTAGACCTGGCTCTTCCCCGTGGGGAGCACCCATGTTGTTTGTCCGAAATAAAGATGGCTCCTTGCGAATGTGCATTGACTATCGGCAACTGAATAAAGTGACCATCAAGAACAAATATCCACTCCCAAGGATTGACGACTCATTTGATCAATTACAAGGCGCCAAATGGTTTTTAATGATAGATTTGAGATCCGGGTAGCATCAAGTGCGACTTAGGGAGAAAGATATTCCCAAGACAGCCTTCAGAACCAGGTACGGACATTTTGAGTTCCGGGTAATATCGTTTGGGCTATTTATGAATTTAATGAACGATATGTTCAGGCCCTTCCTAGATTTATTTGTGATTGTGTTCATCGATGATATCCTGGTATATTCTAGTTCCGAGGCAGAACATGCGAATCATTTGCGTACTGTTCTTAGAGTTCTTCAAAATCGAGAGTTGTTTGCCAAATTTTCTAAGTCTGAATTTTTGTTGAACTCAGTGGCCTTTTTGGGACATATCATTTCAGCTGATGGCAGTTGGGTAGATTCCCAAAAGATTGAGGCCGTGAAGACTTGGCCAAGGCCCACAACCCCTACGGAAGTTCGTAGTTTTCTAGGCTTAGCAGGTTATTACAGGAGGTTTGTAGAAAGCTTTTCTTCTATTTTTACACCACTCACGGAGCTGACTCAGAAATAAGCTAACTTTCAATGGACAGATGTTTGTGAACGTAGTTTCCAAGAGCTAAAGGATAGATTAACTTCTGCCCCAGTCCTGACACTTCCAGGGGGATCAAAAGGTTATGTTGTCTATTGTGATGCTTCAGGCGTTGGGCTAGGCTGTGTGTTAATGCATCATGGTAAGGTGATTGCGTATGCTTCAAGGCAGTTGCGGAAACATGAGAAAAATTATCTGACCCATGATCTTGAATTGGCTGCAATGATGCATGCGTTGAAGATATGGAGTCATTATTTGTACAGCGTCCACATTGATATTTATACAGATCATAAGAGCCTTCACTATATCTTCAAGCAAAAAGAACTGAATTTACGGCAACGGCGGTGGTTGGAATTGTTGAAAGACTATGATGTTGACATCCTGTATCATCCCGGGAATGCAAATGTTGTGGCTGATGCTCTTAGCCGTAGATCCATGGTAAGTTTGTGGGATGCTCAGCCAGGGAAAAGAGAGATAGCTCGTAAGCTCCAACAGTTAGCCAGCCTAGGAGTTCGAGTAGTGGACTCAGGCAGTGTGGGAGCTATCATTCAAAATTCAACGGTCTCATCACTAGTAGTGGAAGTGAAAGAGAGATAAGAATCCCATGCTAATTCATTACAGAAATACACTCCCTCACAAGGAGAAGTCATCATTTGAGATTTCTGGAGATGGAGTTCTTCGATGCCAAGGCAGGTTATGTGTTCCTGATGTTGCAGGATTACGCCACCAAATATTGAGAGAAGCCCATTGTTCCCGTTATTCCATTCACCCTAGAACAATGAAGCTGTATCATGATATTAAATCTATATATTGGTGGAATGGGATGAAGAAATATATAGCGAAATTTGTAGCTCAATGTCCTAACTGTCAACAAGTGAAAATTAAGCACCAAAAGCCAGGAGGATTGCTGCAAGCTATAGAAATTCCAACTTGGAAATGGGAAGTAATTAACATGGACTTCATTACAGGCTAAACCGATTCTCGACCTAAGTATGATTCTATATGGGTGATTGTTGATACACTCACGAAGTCAGCTCAATTCTTACCGATCAGAACTACATATGTAGCAGAAGATTATGCAAAACTTTATGTTAAAGAGATAGTGCGACTTTCTATAGCTTGCAACAATTCGCCCAACTTTCTCCGATAGAGGGACTCAGTTTACAACAAATTTTTTGAAATCTTTCCAAGAAGGTTTGGGGACTCAGGTGAGTCTTAGCACTGCATTTCACCCGCAGACTGATGGACAAGCTGAACGTATCATTCACACCCTTGAAGATATGCTACAGGTATGTATATTAGATTTTGGAGGTAGTTGGGATGATCACTTACCACTTATTGAATTTACTTACAACAATAGCTATCATTCTAGCATCCAGATGGCCCCGTATAAGGCTTTATATGGGAGAAAGTATAGATCCCCAATTGGGTGGTTTGAAGTGGGAGAGACCAAGTTGATAGGGCCGGACTTGGTCCAACAAGCTATAGAGAAAGTCAAGCTTATACAGGATCGATTGTTTACAGCCCAGAGTCTTCAGAAATCATATGCAGATTATCAACAACAAGCTATAGGGGTTGCTGTTGCAGGTTGGTAGGGCCATATTATAGGGGAAACTCTGGCGAATTTTTTATAGAATTCCCAAGAACCTAACATTCGAGGACGAATGTTCCTAAGAGGGGAAGAATGTTACACCTCGAAAATTTCCGGACTTGTTGCCTTGTGGATAGGATAATGTAAGCTTAAGGTGATTATGAAATCCTTACGAGGTTAAGGAAGATATTAGATAGCTTAAGGTGCATACCATATGATTTTGAAGTTGTATGAAGGGGTGAAACTTAGTTGTTGAAGGAAGTGAAATAAAAGTCGTATTCGGAAAGGTTTGCGCTATAATTGGGCTAATGTTTATTTAGAAATATCTTGAGGGGCGGCTATAGGGCCTATTGTATAGTTAATGAAGCATTATGTAAGTGCCAAGAAGGTTCCACGAGGATTGGAAGTAAAACGAATCAACGAGAGAAAGTTTCGTATAACTAGGAGTTATACGGCCACTTATACGGTCCGTATAAGGAGGGTCCGTATAACATGACCCTTAAAGAAAGGGTCATTTCCATGGTGGTGTTATATGACCACTTATACAGTCTGTATAACTTTATACGGTCCGTATAAGGGGGTCCATATAACTTGACCTATATCAGAAGGGGACTTTCCCATGGTGGTGTTAGACGGTCCACTTATACGGACCGTATATTATTATACATACCGTATAAGTGGTCCGTATAAGTGTATCGGGCTGAATTTTATGTTTTGTATAAATAGATGGCCTTTGTTCATTTATTTCATTTTTCATCTTCCACTAGTCTTGAGACCTCAAAACCCTTCTCCGAGCATATTCCACCGCAATCGAAGAGAAAACAAAGATCAAGAGGCAAGAATCAAGGTACCCATATGTTAGGAGGCTTCCTAGGGTTAGTAGACTATAAGAGATTCTTGGGTATTGAGGCTAGGGTTTTCACCTATGTTGATAGTTGCTCCAAAGCTTATTCCCATGAGATAAAAGGTTAGTTTTCATGCTTATTTCATGTTATCATGAATGGTTGGTTGTTGAAGAACTTGGGTTGAAGAAGAAAGTAGAAAATAAGGGTTAAATGTAACTTTAATGATGTTTTTGAGTAGTAAGCTACCTTGAGTCATGATTCTTAGTATAATATGGATATAATCTTGTTATGGATAAATATGCTAAAATGGGTGTGAAGTTGTTGGTATAAGTTGAACATAAAGATGCATTTTGAAGGCTTAAAGGAAATTGATTACTTGATTATGATATTGTGAGTGTATTATGGATGTTTGGGAGTTGTTTTGTAATATGATGGAAGTTGACGAAATAGTGGAAATGCCGCCCAATTTTCATTAAATCATGAATTATTCTAGTTTGAATTTAAGAGCATGATTAAGGCTTGACCATGGTATGAATCCTTCTAAATGTAGATTGTTCAAGCTTCGATGGTGAACATTAAGTATTTAAGAAGATGAAGAGGTATGTAAGGCTAACCCATCTTTTATTAAGGCATGGTTCCTTTGCTATACTGTTACACCCCGGGAAATTTCGCATTACTAAGACTGTAGGAGGCTTAGTATGAGCTCAAGGGAGAGTAAAGTTATACAAGGATTAGGGATGAAGATTATATTATCTGAGTATAAGAATATATATATATATGTATATGACATTGGAGACCGTACGGAGTAAATCAGTTAACACGTTACTTGATGAATAGCCCTCGTAACCGTATGTTAAGCTGGGGCTCACATGTCGGGGTTTTATAAAGGATATATGAAAAGTGATATGAGTAGTACATGGGAAGTTGAGCAAGTCTTAAGAAGGACCCTTAAGCCAAATATGTGCATAAGCCTTCCAAAAGGATGATATAAAGATACGTTTTCGGATGATCTGACTTGGAGAGGCCAAAACGCTATTATAAGTTTGGAATTTCGAAACACACCAAAATGAAAGTTGTAGATAATTGAAAGAGATTTCCAACCATAGGTCGTCGGCCCTCATACGGTAGCGGGATCAAGAGTTATGGTCATTTTAAGATAAAGACTCCAGCTGCCAAATGGCTTCCGCGAGCCCCACTTGAGAATGTCGGTGGAACCGACGTATGAGGGTTATAAATACCCCCATTAACTACATTTTTTCATCATTTTACATTCTCAATAGTCCTACAAACTTCTCAACACAACCCCCAAACATTTATAGCCCATTAAATAAAGAATTTAACAAGATTACACCAAACTAGTCCATGGAAGGTTATTGTTCTTGCTTCTATTTGATGTTGTGGTAAGTTTGGTCTTGAAGAAAATTTTTGTGGCGGAATTTCTTCAAGTATAAGGTATGTTCTTCATCCTATCTCTTATGTTGAGTTGATTTGAAGATTTAGCAAGTCTTAAAAGTGAAAATAGTTATGGAGGAAAGGTCATAAAGTGTTGTGTTGTAGTTGTTGAGTTTATAGACTGTTTTGAGCATGTTGTGGCCATGTGTCTAGGCTGATTTAGATGTATAGAGATGGTATCTAATGTTTTTGGTGTGTTGATGAGATTATGCTCCTTGATTTGAAAAAAAAAGGAAGCGTATATTGTTGTTTTATGTTTAAAAACATCGTGTGGGATGTTTATGGAATATATTGGTATGGATAATATTGTTGTTGATGTTGGTATTGTTTTTGTTGTTGATTGGTTGCTGAATTGTAATTTTGGGCTAGGCATATAAACAGAGGAGATGCTGCAGAAATTTCTGCAGATTCTAGAAAGATTTATTTGAAGGCTTAGGATAAGTATATAACAATGGGCCTAATCATAGTATGAGTGGTCTTATATGTAGACTTGCGAGCTCGGACGGATAAGCGTAGGTAGGTGGAGGTTGAACAGGTATGTTCAGGCTCGTCCCTTTCTTTCAAAGGCATCATTCCTATGGTATGATTTCATAAATGTTTCCGTAACCTTCTTGTTTTCAAAAGCTAAAAGTCCATGGTTCTTAAAGTTTCTCATGATGTCGAGGATAAAAATGATTTTAGGGTGGTCACAACGACAATGATGATTTTGTGTTTTAAGAACTCAAGTTTATGATTTCCAAGAGAATATGAGAATGTGGAGCTATTTCTAGATTTTCTCAATTTTATTCATTGATGATAACTCTACTTCTAAAGGCACCAAAGTGTATGTAAAGTTATCCCTTCCTTCTTTTTGGCATGAAGTACATAAAGTGAGCGAACAACGAACATACATGACTCAAATGAACTTCAGTTCTCAGTAGTGCTTGACATGATAGCTGTCTTTGATTCACAAGTGTTGGTTCATTCTGTTTATTTTTCTCGAGTTCTAAATGGTGATTCAGTTTGTACATGATTGCTCTTAATATTCTATTCGTGCATAATGTTATGGTATCACTTCACCGAGTCCCTCACTAGAAGGTCGGGTATGCATTCGTGCCTATTGTTAATGTATCACTTCGCCGAGTCCCTCACTACAGGGTCGAGTACGTATCGTGCCTATTGTTATTGTATCACTTCACCGAGTCCCTCACTAAAGGACGGGGTATGTATTCATGCCTATTGTTATTGTATCACTGCACCGAGTCCCTCACTAGAGGGCCGGGTATGTATATTATATATTTTTTCGATTCCCATAATGGGCCAGGTACGCTATATATTTTATCGAGTCCCATAATGGGCCGGGTACGCTATATATTTTACCGAGTCCCTTAATGGGCCGGGTATGCTATATATTTTACCGAGTACCGTAACGGGCCGGGTACATTATATATTTCACTGAGTACCATAATGGGCCTGGTATGGTATATTATATATACGCATGACTCTCATCTCACAAGGCACGGATGCATTGGTATCCTTGACTATCATACTTGCCTCCTGTCATCTTTTACTCAGTCATGATCTTCTTTATTATACTTCATGATTTACAGACTCAGTACATTTTGCGTACCGACCCCCTTTCTTCGGGGGCTGTGTTTCATTCCCACAGGTACAGATACTCAGTTTGCTAATCCTCCAGCTTAGGACTGCTACTCAGCTGCTGGAGAGCTCCATTGTTCCGGAGCTTGAGTCATTTTGGTACAGATCCTTTTGACATATACGTTGTTATACACTTACAGGTCTGTAGACATATGTGGGTTGTGTATATGGTTTGGTCAGCTGTACATATGTAGATCGTTTTGGATATTCTCGCGTATAGTGGCAGCCTTATTGACTTGCATATTTTTTTATGTATGGTTAACTGTGACTCCTCAGAATGCAGGTTCATTCTGATATATGGAATTATGAGTCTACCGCATGCTTTTACAGATTTCCACAGTGTTCGTAGTATCAGTCTGACTATAGCTAAAATGTTCGTATACGAGTGTCCAAATCGGGCACTAGTCATGGCCCATCGGTTTGGGTCGTGACAGAAGTGGTATCAAAGCGGTTCATCCTCAGAGTGTTTACAGACTGTGTCCGGTAGAGTCCTATTTATGGGTGTGAAGCCGGCCACACTTATAAATAGGAGGCTGCAGGGCATTTAGGAGTCATTGACCTTTCTTTCTATCTTAGATCGTGCGATGAGAGCTAAGTCATAGGAAATGAAATTTGTTGTACTAACCCTTAATTTCAGCGGAAGAATGGTGTTGACAAAGGAAGAGGATGATGATATTGGGACTACAGAGGTAAGTCACTTTATTGAAATTACGTCATCAAGAGGTGCGTCTTCTATGAGAATAAATTGGTCATAATCAAGATAAGCTGATTGTATAGTAAAGCAGGGGGAATTAGTTACATGTATAATTTAATGATAAGTTCAGTTGTAAGATTGGAGACGACAGAAGTTGAAGGAATCAGTACCGTGGTAAGTAATGGTAAAAAGGATTATAAGTTCGATATGGTGAGAATGTTGCAAGTATTATTGAAATGTATAGCCAATGAATGGAAGAGAAAGTTGTTATGTCCCGTGTTTTCGCATAATTGGAAATCGAGAAAGATGATTAAGACTTGTATGTTGTGAGGAAATATTTTGATTCTAGTTAACATGACTATGTTGGTTGCGAAATTATTGGTGTAAATACATTGGGGAAGGCCGAGGGTAAGTTTGGAATTTCTGAAATTAGTTTCGGGAATCACAAAACGAGCCTTCATCGAATTGGGCCAAGGAAAAAAAAAACATAACAAAAATTGAGCCCAAGTCCAAGGGGGTGGCCGGCCAAGGCTAGGCCCAAGCCCTTATTAAGTGGTCATGTGATTTTCACATGACCTTTAGTTGGATATATATCATTGCTCCTTTGGAATTATCAAGAAACCTTATCAAAAAAAAAAAAAAGAATTGAAGAACACCCCATTTGAGGCTCTCGGCCGAACCCCCTTTGGGGAGAAAGAAATTTTTTTTCTAGCCTTTGTTTTGATCCAAAAATCTTGTTCCTCCCATATTTGTAGTGTACTCAAGACGCTCTTCAACGGGATATAATTAGTTTGGCGAAAGGAGCACGTTTGCGACAAGTCAAAATTTCAAGAAAAGGTAAGAATTTTACCCTTTTAATGATATGGAATTGGTATGAATATGATAAGGATTGAGAATAGACGAGAACCTCGTAATTTTGATGTATGTATGAAACCGTGGGTGTGTGTGTGTGTGGTGTTGTGGCCGTGACTTGTGTAGTGTGGAAGGCAAGTGAAATTGATTTTGTTTAAGTTGATTAGTTGCGTCGTTGTGGTGTTTATGACGTAAATGAATGTTTAACGAATTGAATTGGCGTTGGAAATGGTTGCGGATTATTATGGGAAAGTATATGATTTCGGTATATTTGTGTATATCCTTGTATAATTATGATATTAAGACTTTAAATGTGACTTATGGTTGTTGTTAATGAATTCGGAATGAAACAATACGAGTTGGTATGTTCGTCGGAATTTTTGACGTTTCGGATGAAATATGGAAAGTGACGAACTTCTTGAATTGTGTATATTGTTTGGAACATAATTGGGACGTGTTTGAATAATCTTGAATGAGTAAATGAATATAATAATGTGGACACTAGTTTGGTATTGTGAAGTTTGAATGAAAAATTGTCAACTCATATAGAAAGGAAGAATATTTAAGTTAGAGTGCTTTAGTTGTGATTTATGTTGTTTGTGATGTTTGGATTGTTGTTGTTGATGTTTACTGAGCCGAGCTAAGTCTCGGGGGTGTTAGATATATAGGGGAAATGCTGCCGAAATTTCGGTAGGCAAAAATGAAGTTAAGGGAATTCTTAAGCCTTAGAATCTCTAATTGGTAACTTTGACCATTTGCAGATTCTGGACGAAACGGGATTTGAGTTCGGGGTGAGCGTAGGACGTTTATAAGGTATGTAAAGCTTCCCACTTCTTCTTTTGGCATGTCTTAGTAGGTTAGGTTGATATCGGAACCCCGGGAGCAATTCTGCTCCTCGAAATCCGATCTATAAAATGGTTACTATTCATTCAATTCAATTGAAGCCTAATGACCCTATTTTGGCCAGAAAGCAATCCAATGTCCGAAACCTATGTAAATGTGATCGGGTTACTTCGAAATCTCTACGTATGATCTTACAGACCCTAAATGTCCATAAATTATGTTCGCCACCTCGACTTGACCCGAGGTGGGCCCGCTAACCCCGAGATGCCTTATTTGTCCTATTAGGCTCTCTTTTTGGATAAGCTTCGATAAAGAACCTTCGATTTTGGAATTGTCCTCTATGAAATAATGTTCGGAACACTATGATATAACAAACTATGTTTTGAGCCATACGTACCACTTTGGAAACATTTTGTGAAATAAACTTTCGTACCAACTAATTATTTGACTATTTTGGTTAATGAACTGACTTATGAAGTAATCAAGTTTTGAAAGGCTATTTTAATATACAAAGTGCATTGTTTGCTCACGACTCCGCTCGTGCCTTATTATGATTTCGTTCACCGGTTCCCGGGCCGGTTATGATTCGTGCGCTCTATGATGATTCGGCCGTATGCTGTGTTACAGTTCCCCGAGGCCTCGCCATAGGACCGGGTTCCGTTTGGAGTTATGCTGTGATATGGCTGTGATGCGATACGCTCATATGTGTGTGTTCGGGGATGTACGAAGATTTGAACATTCTGGTGTTATGCTGTGTGTGGCACCAGCGTCGGAGTGGTGACCACGTTCTTGAGCGTTGCATGATTTTATTTGCATTATATATATATATATGATTTTGATACAAAATTTTGATACTCCGTTCAGAACTCCTCTTTGTTATCTTGTTTGCTTTCAGTTGTGGCCTATATTTCTGTACTCCGTGCTTTACATACTCAGTACATATTTCGTACTGACCCCCTTTCTTCGGGGGCTGCGTTTCATGCCCGCAGGTACAGACGCCGGTGATCCACCGCTGTAGGCCTTACTTTCTGCTATTTCGGAGTACTCCTCTTTGATCCGGAGTCCACTTTTGGTACATACATCTTTTGCCATGTGTATATTTCTGTGCATTTGACTATTTGGGTACGGCGGGGCCCTGTCTCACCATATGTCTTTGTTTTGGATTCATAGAGGCCTGTAGACATGTATGTAGGGCGAGGGTCCTATATGTGTTCGTTTGATTTAGATATTTGGTCTTAATGCGGTTCGTTGTTATGGTGGCCCCAAACGGCCCTTATGCTTATGTTTGTACTTTTGACCGGTGATGGATATTCCGCCGCTCTTTTCTGATTCGATATGACATTTTGATACACGCGACCGCTTAAGACGGATTTTGATATAAATTATGTTTGAAATGGCTTTTATGAAATTTTGTAATAAGTTTGGATTTGATAAATGAATATGCGATTCGGTTTGGGTGCCCAAGTAGGGTGCCAGTCGCGGCCCACGGGGCTGGGTCCTAACAAAAGTGGTATCAGAGCGGTTTGTCCTCGGAATGTCTATAGGCCGTGTCTCGTAGAGTCTTTTTTATCGATGTGTTGTGCACCACATCTATAAACAGGAGGCTACAGGGCATTTAGGATGTTACTTTCTTTGGAATCTTAGATCGTGCGATAGAGCTGTGCTATTAGGATGATTCTGATCTGACCCATTATTGTGTTTGCAGTGATGCCTCCGAAGAAGGCAGTGGTGGCCCAGAAGGGCAAGGAAAGGATGGGAGAGACTAGTCAGGCACAGCGAGCTACCCGGGCTCGTGTTTATGATTTGCCTGAGGTTGTGCCCCATTCTGAAGGGTCCGCTACACCACCATTGGTACAGCCTGGAGCAGGTCCTTCAGCAGCTCCAGAGACCAGAGTACCCGCTCCTGAGACTCCAGCTCCTCAGCCAGGGGTGGAGGACAGGACCCTGAGGGAGGCTGTACAGTTGCTGACCACATTGGTAGCGGGGCAGGCTCGCAGACGTGGGCGGAGGGACGATGATGATGATGACAGGCGTGACAGCCTGCGGGTTCGAGAGTTCTTATTGTGTGGCCCTCCAGAGTTTTTCGGGTCTAAGCCCGACGAGGACCCCCATGACTTTATTCGGGGGATGCGGCGCTCGCTAGACTTGGTCCGGGCATCAGAGACCGAGTCGGTTGAGTTGGCCTCGCATAGACTTCGGGATGTTGCTACTCACTGGTATGAGACTTGGGAGCTATCAAGGGGTGAGGGTGCTCCTCCAGCTACTTGGGACGAGTTTGTGACTGCTTTCACCCGCCACTTTCTGCACCCAGAGTTGCGACGGGCGCGGGCTGATCGATTTTTACATCTGCAGCAGAGGGGTCGGAGAGTTCGCGAGTATAATCTGGAGTTTGATTCCCTGGCCGGGTATGCACCTGCCGTAGTAGCAGATATGTCCGATCGGATGCACGGATATGTTATGGGGTTGGATCGTTATTTGATCGACGGTTGTATGGCAGTGTCATTGCAGACAGATATGGATATTGCCCGACTTCAGGCTTACGCGCTGGGTATGGAGGACCGTCACAGGTCTGATTATTCTAGCAGAGATCGGGACAGGAGGCCGCCCAAGAGGGCTAGGTCCGCGGGATATTCTGGAGATTCTCGAGGCGGACAGCCTCAGCAGCAGCAGACAGGCAGACAGCTTCCTCCGTCCGGCCGGAGTACTCAGTCAGGCGGCAGGAGATTTAATAGTGCAGGACCGTCTGGGGCTGGTCAGAGCTCCAGGGTGGCAGGTTCACAGGTATCTAGAGGCCCCAGCCAGGCCAGACCACCCAGACCCCGTTGTTCTCATTGCGGGAAGTCTCATCCTGGGGAGTGCTATCGAGCTACTGGAGCTTGTTTTTCGTGCGGTGGTCAGGGCCATTTTATGCGAGATTGTCCGTTGGCTAGCGGTTCTGGTAGTGTGGCTCAGCCGACAGGGTCAACTGCCGGTTCATCATCTGTTCCATCTGTTGCACGCCCTGCAGGGCGAGGTGCGCCGACACCGGCGGGACGCGGTCGAGGTAGCCACAGCGGTTGGGGATTTTGTTATAGCAAGGCAGGTCTATAGGGATTGTTCTGTGACTATATATGACCGTTGCACTAAAGCTGATTTGATAGAATTAGATATGCTGGAATTCGACGTTATTATGGGTATGGACTGGTTATCTTCCTGTTATGCTAATGTTGACTGCTAGAAAAAGGTAGTCCGTTTTCAGTTTCCAGGGGAACTAGTTATAGAGTGGTTCGGGTCTACAGCATCGCCGAGGGGTAAGTTTATTTCGTACCTCAAGGCTAAGAAGGTGATCCAGAAAGGTTATATCTATCATTTGGTTCGTGTGCACGATACTGCAGCTGAGACACCTACCCTTAAGTCTGTTCCGGTCGTTAATGAATTCACAGATGTATTTCCTGACGAGCTTCCTGGTCTTCCGCCTGAACGGGAGATAGATTTCACTATAGACTTGCTGCCAGATACGCAGCCTATATCTATTCCTCCGTACAGAGTGGCACCGGCTGAATTGAAGGAGTTGAAGGAGCAACTGAAAGATTTGTTGGATAAGGGCTTTATCAGACCCACCACATCACCCTGGGGAGCGCCGGTATTATTTGTGAGAAAGAAAGATGGGTCACTGCGGATGTGTATTGACTATCGGCAACTGAATAAGGTGACTATAAAGAATAAATATCCCCTCCCCCGGATTGATGATTTGTTTGATCAGTTGCAGGGTGCTAAATATTTTTCGAAGGTAGATCTTCGCTCAGGTTATCATCAGGTGCGAGTGCGAGAATCAGATATCCCGAAGACTGCTTTCAGGACCCGGTACGGGCATTATGAATTCAGAGTTATGTCTTTCGGGTTGACTAACGCTCCAGCGGTATTTATGGATCTCATGAATCTGGTATTTCGGCCTTTCTTGGATATGTTTGTTATTGTGTTCATTGACGATATTCTAATTTACTCGCGATCAGCCGAGGAGCATTCAGATCATTTGAGGACGGTACTTGGTATTCTCCGTCAACAGAAATTATATGCTAAGTTCTCCAAATGTGAATTCTGGTTAACTTCTGTGGCATTCTTGGGCCATATTGTCGGCGCAGACGGTATTCGGGTCGATACGCAGAAGATTGAGGCTGTACAGAATTGGCCCAGGCCTACTACACCGACAGAGGTACACAGTTTTCTGGGATTAGCCAGGTATTATCGCAGATTCCTAGAGAATTTTTCTTCTATTGCAGCACCACTGACGAAGCTTACTCAGAAAGCAGTGAAATTTCTGTGGACCGATGCCTGCGAGCGCAGCTTCCAGATGTTGAAAGAAAAGTTAGTTTCAGCACCAGTTTTGACTCTTCCAGAGGGATCAGATGGGTATGTTGTCTATTGTGACGCCTCTGGTATTGGGATAGGTTGTGTGTTGATGCAGCACGGTCGAGTCATAGCCTATGCTTCCCGGCAGCTCAGACCACACGAGAAGAATTATCCCACTCATGATCTTGAGTTGGCCGCGGTGATTCATGCTTTGAAGATTTGGCGGCATTATTTATATGGGGTCCATGTTGATATTTATACGGACCATAAGAGTCTCCAGTATATTTTTAAGCAGAAGGAATTAAATTTGCGGCAGAGAAGATGGCTTGAGTTACTGAAGGATTATGACGTTGATATTCTGTACCATCCTGGGAAAGCCAATGTGGTAGCGGATGCGCTTAGCCGCAAGTCTATGGGCAGCTTGGCTGATGTACCATCTGGTAAGAGAGATTTGGTTCGTGATATTCATCAGCTGGCCAGCCTTGGAGTTCGTTTGGCAGATTCTAGAGATTCTGGGATTTCTATTCGTGCAGTTGCTGAATCATCTATCATATAGAAGGTAAAGCAGCGTCAGTTCGAAGATCCTATTCTGAGTCAGTACAGAGATGTGGCCCTTAGTAAAGCAAAGACTCCGTTTGAAATTTCGCCTGAAGGGGTATTATTATATGACGACAGACTCTGTGTACCAGACGTTGCAGGCTTACGATGGCAGATTATGGGCGAGGCACATAATGCACGCTATTCTGTTCATCCTGGTTCCACTAAAATGTATCATGATCTCAGGTGTTTGTATTGGTGGGACGGTATGAAGAAAGATATTGCCGAGTTTGTTAGTCAGTGCCCGAATTGCCAGCAAGTTAAAATTGAACATCAGAAGCCTGGTGGATTATTACAGGAGATGGAAATTCCAGCCTGGAAATGGGAGATGATTAATATGGACTTCGTTGTTGGGTTACCGCGCACTCCACGCAGGTATGACTCTATTTGGGTTATTGTTGACAGGTTGACGAAATCAACCCATTTTCTTCCGGTTCGGACTACGTATTCGGCTGAGGACTATGCCAGATTGTATATCAGAGAGATAGTCAGACTTCACGGAGTCCCTGTATCTATTATTACTGACCGAGGTGCCCAGTTTACGGCAAATTTCTGGAGGTCATTTCAGGAGGGATTAGGGACTAAGGTGAGTCTCAGTACAACTTTTCACCCTCAGTCCGATGGGCAGGCCGAGCGCACTATTCAGACGCTGGAAGACATGTTCCGGGCATGCGTTATTGATTTTCGAGGCAGCTGGGATGATCATTTGCCGCTTATTGAGTTTGCTTATAATAATAGTTATCACTCCAGCATTCAGATGGCGCCGTACGAAGCCCTATATGGTAGAAAATGCAGATCTCCTTTTGGCTGGTTTGACGTGGGCGAAACTAAGCTGATTGGGCCAGATGTGATCCTGGAAGCAGTAGATAAGGTAAAGCTTATTCGGGAGCGATTATTGGCTGTTCAGAGTCGACAGAAAGCTTATACAGACAGACGACGTCGGCCGTTAGAGTTCCAGATTGGCGACTGGGTGTTTCTGAAGGTGTCGCCCATGAAGGGTGTCATGAGATTCGGTAGAAAGGGTAAGTTGAGCCCGCAGTATATTGGGCCGTATCAGATTGTTTGGAAGATAGGCGAGGTCGCCTATGATCTAGACTTACCATCCGACTTGGAGGTCGTACACCCGGTATTTCATGTGTCTATGCTGCGAAAATGTATTGGTGACCCTTTCAGGATATTCCCAGTGGATGACATTCAGGTAACGGAGCAGTTGTCTTATCACGAGCAGCCTGTAACTATTCTGGATCGACAGGTAAGGAGATTGCGCACTAAGGAAGTGCCTTCTGTCAAAGTCCTGTGGCGTAACAACAATCGGGAGGAGATGACTTGGGAGGCGGAGGACGAGATGAAGAAGAAATACCCCCACTTGTTCCCGACGTCCACAGGTAATCTAAACTTTCAGTTTGTTGTGTTGATTGACAAAATGGATTAAGTATGCCATTATTAAAAAGGGACTCCCCCGTCATGATTATAAGACTTTATAAGATTAATTTAACATTCGGGGACGAATACTCTTAAGGGGGGGAGAATGTTATGTCCCGTGTTTTCGCATAATTGGAAATTGAGAAAGATGATTAAGACTTGTATGTTGTGAGGAAATATTTTGATTCTAGTTAACATGACTATGTTGGTTGCGAAATTATTGGTGTAAATACATTGGGGAAGGCCGAGGGTATGTTTGGAATTTCGGAAATTAGTTTTGGGAATCACAAAACGAGCCTTCATCGAATTGGGCCAAGGAAAAAAAAAACTTAACAAAAATTGAGCCCAAGTCCAAGGGGGTGGCCGGCCAAGGCTAGGCCCAAGCCCTTATTAAGTGGTCATGTGATTTTCACATGACCTTTAGTTGGATATATATCATTGCTCCTTTGGAATTATCAAGAAACCTTATCAAAAAAAAAAAAAGAATTGAAGAACACCCCATTTGAGGCTCTCGGCCGAACCCCCTTTGGGGAGAAAGAAATTTTTTTTCTAGCCTTTGTTTTGATCCAAATATCTTGTTCCTCCCATATTTGTAGTGTACTCAAGACGCTCTTCAACGGGATATAATTAGTTTGGCGAAAGGAGCACGTTTGCGAGAAGTCAGAATTTCAAGAAAAGGTAAGAATTTTACCCTTTTAATGTTATGGAATTGGTATGAATATGATAAGGATTGAGAATAGACGAGAACCTTGTAGTTTTGATGTATGTATGAAACCGTGGGTGTGTGTGTGTGTGGTGTTGTGGCCGTGACTTGTGTAGTGTGGAAGGCAAGTGAAATTGATTTTGTTTAAGTTGATTAGTTGCGTCGTTGTGGTGTTTATGACGTAAATGAATGTTTAACGAATTGAATTGGCGTTGGAAATGGTTGCGGATTATTATGGGAAAGTATATGATTTCGGTATATTTGTGTATATCCTTGTATAATTATGATATTAAGACTTTAAATGTGACTTATGGTTGTTGTTAATGAATTCGGAATGAAACAATACGAGTTAGTATGTTCGTCGGAATTTTTGACGTTTCGGATGAAATATGAAAAGTGACGAACTTCTTGAATTGTGTATATTGTTTGGAACATAATTGGGACGTGTTTGAATGATCTTGAATGAGTAAATGAATATAATAATGTGGACACTAGTTTGGTATTGTGAAGTTTGAATGAAAAATTGTCAACTCATATAGAAAGGAAGAATATTGAAGTTAGAGTGCTTTAGTTGTGGTTTATGTTGTTTGTGATGTTTGGGTTGTTGTTGTTGATGT
This sequence comes from Lycium barbarum, assembly GCF_019175385.1. Classification (NCBI taxonomy): domain Eukaryota; kingdom Viridiplantae; phylum Streptophyta; class Magnoliopsida; order Solanales; family Solanaceae; genus Lycium; species Lycium barbarum. The sequence goes on along the minus strand of NC_083339.1, from coordinate 32,009,847 downwards.
TTACTGAGCCGAGCTAAGTCTCGGGGGTGTTAGATATATAGGGGAAATGCTGCCGAAATTTCGGTAGGCAAAAATGAAGTTAAGGGAATTCTTAAGCCTTAGAATCTCTAATTGGTAACTTTGACCATTTGCAGATTCTGGACGAAACGGGATTTGAGTTCGGGGTGAGCATAGGACGTTTATAAGGTATGTAAAGCTTCCCACTTCTTCTTTTGGCATGTCTTAGTAGGTTAGGTTGATATCGGAACCCCGGGAGCAATTCTGCTCCTCGAAATCCGATATATAAAATGGTTACTATTCATTCAATTCAATTGAAGCATAATGACCCTATTTTGGCCAGAAAGCAATCCAATGTCCGAAACCTATGTAAATGTGATCGGGTTACTTCGAAACCTCTACGTATGATCTTACAGACCCTAAATGTCCATAAATTATGTTCGCCACCTCGACTTGACCCGAGGTGGGCCCGCTAACCCCGAGATGCCTTATTTGTCCTATTAGGCTCTCTTTTTGGATAAGCTTTGATAAAGAACCTTCGATTTTGGAATTTTACTCTATGAAATAATGTTCGGAACACTATGATATAACAAACTATGTTTTGAGCCATACGTACCACTTTGGAAACATTTTGTGAAATAAACTTTCGTACCAACTAATTATTTGACTATTTTGGTTAATGAACTGACTTATGAAGTAATCATGTTTTGAAAGGCTATTTTAATATACAAAGTGCATTGTTTGCTCACGACTCCGCTCGTGCCTTATTATGATTTCGTTCACCGGTTCCCGGGCAGGTTATGATTCGTGCGCTCTATGATGATTCGGCCGTATGTTGTGTTACGGTTACCCGAGGCCTCGCCATAGGACCGGGTTCCGTTTGGAGTTATGCTGTGATATGGCTGTGATGCGATACGCTCATATGTGTGTGTTCGGGGATGTACGGAGATTTGAACCTTCTGGTGTTATGCTGTGTGTGGCACCAGCGTCGGAGTGGTGACCACGTTCTTGAGCGTTGCATGATTTTGTTTGCATTATATATATATATGATTTTGATACAAAATTTTGATACTCCGTTCAGAACTCCTCTTTGTTATCTTGTTTGCTTTCAGTTGTGGCCTATATTTCTGTACTCCGTGCTTTACATACTCAGTACATATTTTGTACTGACCCCCTTTCTTCGGGGGCTGCGTTTCATGCCCGCAGGTATAGACGCCGGTGATCCACCGCTGTAGGCCTTACTTTCTGCTATTTCGGAGTACTCCTCTTTGATCCGGAGTCCAGTTTTGGTACATACATCTTTTGCCATGTGTATATTTCAGTGCATTTGACTATTTGGGTACGGCGGGGCCCTGTCTCGCCATATGTCTTTGTTTTGGATTCGTAGAGGCCTGTAGTCATGTATGTGGGGCGAGGGTCCTATATGTGTTCGTTTGATTTTGATATTTGGTCTTAATGCGGTCCGTTGTTATGGTGGCCCCAAACGGCCCTTATGCTTATGTTTGTACTTTTGACCGGCGATGGATATTCCGCCGCTCTTTTCTGATTCGATATGATATTTTGATACACGCGACCGCTTAAGACGGATTTTGATATAAATTATGTTTGAAATGGCTTTTATGAAATTTTGTAATAAGTTTGGATTTGATAAATGAATATGCGATTCGGTCTGGATGCCCAAGTAGGGTGCCAGTCGCGGCCCACGGGGCTGGGTCCTGACAAAAGTGGCCAGGGAAATATACAAGGACGATTGATAAAAGTTCAAGTATATTCTGAGTTTGTGACGCATGAGGTAAGTTTCATCATCTTTGCATTTATGTTCGATATTAAAAGGCCTGTGAGGCTAAGGTGTGTTACGCTTGTATATATTTGGCCCTGTGAGGCATTGCATGTTTTTTCTAGGCTGTGTGCATGTTTTGGATAGTAAGAAATATAGGGGAAACTCTGTCAAAATTTTCCTAAATATTTAGGGACGAGGACCAAGGATTTAAGAGATAACAAAGATTATACGTCTATGATTGCTACAGATTGATTAAAGGGAAAGTATAGGACACGTTAATATGGAATGATAAAATAAAGACGACGCTACAAGTGGACATCGGGCATCAGTTATTGGAATCAAAAGTAATATTCCGGCTGGACAGATAGTTGGGCACATCACTATTTCGAGTATCCCCATAAATTTCGATCGAGAATGGAAATGAAATACAACACTATAAGGTAAAACCTTTAAGGGGCGAAACAAGTAAGCTTGAGTACGAGCACAAGGACTGACTAAGGTATTGGAGGAATTACGACACCCGACAATGGGGCAATCGAAAAGTAATAGGGAGTTATGAAGCAAGATGAGCTAAGGAAATGCAAGGAGAAGCCATGAAAGTAGACGGAGATAAGATCGCAAGAAAAGGATTCAAGGATATTGCGTTGTTCGAAAGAAGCTCGTGACAATGAACCCTCGTGAAATTTCAAGATGCTAGTTATATCAGTTGCGAGAGTATAAGACATTGAACTATACAAACAATCGCCATGATAAGATGGCTAACAGAATGGTGCAAGCACGATGAGAAAGATGCTTCACTCTACAGCCCTCCAGACCGAGAGGAGGACAGGCCGGCTACAGGTATATGAGTCTTTTATTGGAACTTCTTATGTGTGTATAACTATTGCAGGATACCATTGGTAGTTGACAAATGGAAGTTTTGAAGGGACCGATAACCAAAGTACTTATAGATAACTGCGGCTAAGAAGTTTTACCGTTACAAGGAATCTTCAAATTTAGGAATGGAAAGTAGTTGTATGTGTTGATTGATGGCTTGTCATCGGGAGTTCCTAAGGCTAAAATAGCATTTGCTTCGTCGGAAGGGTAAGGAATCCTTTTAATCTGGAGGGAGATGCATTACGAGAATTTATCGGAATCCGTTAGAATTTCAGCTTGTTCTAGGTTATGTGATAAAGGTCACGCAGTAGGGTGGATGCGATCATACCAACACTAGCGCACCGGATCCCATTAGCACTCTAAGGTTAAGCGTGCTGGGATGAGAGTTATACTAGGATGGGTGACCCCCCTGGGAAGTGTACTAAACATCTTACAAATTCATAGATAAGGGACAAATGAGAAGCTAGAGCAGCCTAAGGGAAATCGGAGTATGTGGAGTGGTTGGAAACCTTAAGAGGTCACAAAGGACAAGGCGGACTAGATCGGTGGCGAGAAAGAAGGTGCATCACAGCTCTAGAATTAGGATGAGTTCGAATAGTATTTGGAGATACTTTGTAAGTGAGGGGTTAGTAACCACATATATGTTTAGGTATGATATCCCATATGTGACAGCGCCAAATTTGTATGTGTGTCCCAGCAACCGGCGTTGCTATATACTGAAGGCTTTAATCGAACAGGGTAGAGAAGTTCAAGTAACAAATACTACAAGGTAAGTTGATGCTATTTTCACTACAGGTCAGAATTGGAAAGTCCTAATGCCATAACGCCAGGAAAAGGAAAAAAGTGAGTATATAGACAGTAAAATGATTAGAATGTCTTAAATTTAAGGAACAAGGGAGAGTGAAGTTTCCAAGAGGGACGATGGGCAACACAAGGGACTATTTGAATGAGATTCGAAGGTAAGCATGCGAAAGGGATAAAGTATGGTAGTATGGAAACAAAAGATGAATGCGTAGGGTCAGAGAACAGACTTCGATAAGTGGGACTAAATGATAGTTAGCACCAATAGGGATGGAAAGTAAGAGAAAGAATGATCAGGCCTTGCAACGATGCTAAGATATTTCCAGCTCTCGAGAGGTTTATAAAGGGATACATATGTAGTCAAATTGACGCAATTGCCTCGGACACGAATGAGCCTTCCTAAAAGATGGTTTAAGAATAGAACGGATTCGCGCGTTTAAAGGAATATTTCATGGACTTTAGGGTCGAAAGAAGAGAGTGTAATGCAGGTATTTCATGAAACGAACAAGAAGTGGCAAAACACTGGAAGAACTACAACGCATAGGTGGGACGCAAATAAGTAGTCAAGGAAAATTTTGGATCAGTGAGCTAAGTGAATTAAAGGATTGATAGTGGAAGTGGAAGAGTGTAGCATATTAACTCTCAATGATATATTGTAGTGTAAAGTGAAACCGGAAACTCAGAGTAAAAATAATTTCAGTGACAATAGTTGTGGAGAAAGACGAGGGATAAAAAGAACAAACTGTGATCAAACATTTCGCAAAATGTTTTGATGGATTCCAATGTTCCCATTAACCCGTTGATTCAGGAACTATTCAGTCATAAAAGGTGGAAGTAGAACGGCCTTAAAGAAGGCAGTGAGAATAGATCTGTAATGCATAAGCGCTTCGTCTAAATGCAAAACCCTCGACTAGCAGAAAGAAAAAAATGGGTCAAGCTATACGATGAGAGAACTCCGGTATTATGAGAAACCAAACGAGTTGGGAGATCGTTAGGGTTGGCTAATGACTACCGGTACTCGGGCGTTATTAGTGTGTCAGAACACCCTTAAAAGGGGGGAGCAGAAAGGAGGTGTAGCATTGTCAAAAGTCCAAAGAAAGAAGGAAGTTAGCTTAAAGAGGCCAAGACTCGGGACGTAACGGCATATCAAGAATGTATTAAGATTGAGCAGAAATGAAATAAAGATAAACAAACCACAAGCAGGTATGAAAAAGGAATTACGATGGATCAAGAAATACTTCATGCAGACGTGAGATATGATTTCCAGGCTTGGCATATTCCAAAGAGTAATAAAGAGAAGGAGAAAGGTCTTCAAAATAATTTCACAGAGAACAATAGAAAGGGTAACGAAAACAAAGGGCGCCGCAGCCAGGAGCTACTTATTAGTAGGGAGACAAGGACGAAAAAAATGGCATGATTATCAGAGTACTTGCAAGATGATAAGCGATTATGGCAAGACGACGAGCGATTATAGAATGACATATCAAGACTACGATAAAGGAAATAGAACGAGCGCGGGATACGAGTTGACATCTTATTATGTACATAAGAACATAGGGGTGATCGAATGCATAGATGAGTCCAATGAAAGAGTTAACAGCACTGGAAGAAACTGTCCAATGTATAGTATAACGATACGGCGATTGGATTCTAAAAGGAAGGCAACGAACCAACGGAGATGTTGTGGGTTATAAACTACTACATTCGAGGACGAATGTTTTTAAGGGGGGAAGGATGTTACACCTCGGGAAATTTCGCATTACTAAGACTATAGGCGGCTTAGTATGAGCTCAAGGGAGAGTAAAGTTATACAAGGATTAGGGATGAAGATTATATTATCAGAGTGTGAGAATATATATATATATATATATATATATATATATATATATATGACATTGCATAATGTATGGAGTAAATCAATTAACACGTTACTTGATGAATAGCCCTCATAACCATAAGTTAAGGTGGGGCCCACATGTTGGTGTTTCATAAAGGATATATGAAAAGTGATATGAGTAGTACATGGGATGTTGAGCAAGTCTTAAGAAGGACCCTTAAGCCAAATACGTGCATAAGCCCTCCAAAAGGACGATTTAAGGATACGTTTTTGGATGATCTAACCTGGAGGGGCCAAATCGCTAATATAAGTTTGGAATTTGGAAACACACATAAAATCAAAGTTGTAGATATTTGAAATAGCTTTTCAACCATAGGTCGTGGGCCCTCATATGGTATCGGGATCAAGAGTTATGGTCATTTTAAGATAAGGACTCCAAGCTACCAAATGGCTTCCACGGGCCCCACTTGAGAAGGTCGGTGGAACCGACTTATGAGGGGTATAAATACCCCATTAACTCCATTTTTTCAGCATTCTAAATTCTCAATAGTCCTAGAAACTTCTCAACACAACCCCCAAACATTTATATCCCATTAAATCAAGAATTTAACAAGATTACACCAAACTAGTCCATGGAAGGTGATTGTTCTTGCTTATACTTGATGTTGTGGTAAGTTTGGTGTTGAATAAAGTTGGTGTGGCTGAATTTATTCAAGTATAAGGTATGTTCTTTATCCTATCTCTTATGTTGAGTTGATTTAAAGGTTTAGCAAGTCTTAAAAGTGAAAATAGTTATGGAGGAAAGGTCATAAAGTTTTGTGTTGTAGTAGTTGTGTTTATGGACAGTTTTGAGCATGTTGTGGCCATGTGCCTAGGATGATTTACATGTATAAAGATGGTATCTAATGTTGTCGGTGTGTTGATAAGATTATGCTCCTTGATTGGAAAGAAAGGGAGTGTATATTGTTGTCTTATATTGAAAAACATCGTGTGGGATGTTTATGGAATATATTGGTATCGATAATAGTGTTGTTGATGTTGGTATTGTTGTTATTGATTGGTTGCTGAATTGTAATTTTGGGCAAGGCATATAAACAGAGGAGATACTGCAGAAATTTCGGCAGATTCTAGAAATATTTATTTGAAGGCTTAGGATAAGTATATAACAATGGGCCTAATCATAGTACGAATGGTCTTATGTGTAGAATTCCGGGCTCAGAAGGATAAGCGTAGGTAGGTGGAGGTTGAACATGAATGTTCAGGCTCGTCCATTTCTTTCGAAGGCATGATTCCTATGGTATGATTTCATAAATGTTTTCGTAACCTTCTTGTTTTCAAAAGCTAAAAGTCCATAGTTCTTAAAGCTTCGCATGATGTCGAGGATAAAAATTATTTTATGATGGAGACAAGGACAACGATGATTTTGTGTTTTAAGAACTCAAGTTTATGATTTCAAAGCGAATCTAGGAATGTGGAGCTATTTCTAGAATTTCTCAATTTTATTCATTGATGATGACTCTACTTCTAAAGGCACCAAAGTGTATGTAAAGTTATCCCTTCCTTCTTTTTGGCATGAATTACATAAAGTGAGCAAACGATGAACATACATGACTCCGATGAATTTCAGTTCTCAGTAGTGCTTGACATGACTGCTGTCTTTGATTCTTAAGTGTTGGTTAATTCTGTTTATTTTTCTCGATTTCTATATGGTGTTTCAATTTGTACATGATTGCTCTTAAAATTCTATTCATGCATAATGTTATGGTATCATCTCACCGCGTCCCTCACTAGAGGGCCGGCTACGGATTCGTGCCTATTGTTAATGTATCACTTCACCGAGTCCCTCACTAGAGGGTCGGGTACGTATTCGTGCCTATTGTTATTGTATAAATTCACCGAGTCCCTCACTAGAGGGCCGAGTACGTATTCATGCCTATTGTTATTGTATCACATCTCCGAGTCCCTCACTAGGGGTCGGGTACGTATTCGTGCAAAGTTTCATTGAATTGTTCACCGAGTCCCTCACTAGAGGGCCGGGTATGTATATTATATATTTTACCATGTCCCTTAATGGGCTGGGTACGCTATATATTTTACGGAGTCCCATAATGGGCTGGGTACGCTATATATTTTACCGAGTCCCATAATGGGTCGGGTACGCTATATATTTTATCGAATCCCGTAACGGGCCGGGTATGTTATCTATTTCACCGAGTCCCATAATGGGCTGGGTACGGCATATTACATAAATTCATGACTCTCATCTCATAAGGCACAGATGCATTGGTATCCTTGATTATCATACTTTCCTCCTGTCATCTTTTACTAAGTCATGATCTTCTTTATTGTGCTTCAAGCTTTACATGCTCAGTATATTTTTCGTACGGACACACTTTCTTCAGGGGCTGCGTTTCATGCCCGCAGGTACAGATACTCAGTTTGGTGATCCTCCAACTTAGGACTGCTACTCAGCTACTTGGAGAGCTCCATTATTCCGGAGCTTCAGTCATTTTGGTACAGATCCTTTTGACATATACGTTGTTATACTCTTAGAGGTCTGTAGACTTATGTGGGTTGTGTATATGTTTTGGTCAGCTATACAGATGTATATCGTTTTGGATATTCCCACGTACAGTGGTAGCCTTATCGACTTCCATATTTTGTTATGCATAGTTAACTGTGACTCCTCAGAAGGCAAGTTCATTCTGATATATGGCATTTTGCGTCTACAACATGCTTTTACAGATTTCCACATTGCTCGTAGTATCAGTATGACTATATCTAACAGGTTCTTATACGAGTGTCCAAATCGGGCAGACCATTGGAAGAACTATGATGCATAGGTGGGACGCAAATAAGTAGTCAAGGAAAATTTCGGATAAGTAAGCTAAGTGAATAAAAGGATTGATAATGGAAGTGGAAGAGTGTAGCATTTTAACTCTCAATGATATATTGTAGACGTAAAGTGAAAGCGGAAACTCAAAGTGAAAAGAATTTTAGTGATAATAGTTGTGGTAGAAGACGAGAGATAAAAAGAACAAACTATGACCAAACGTTCCGTAAAATGTTTTGATGGATTCTAATGTTCCCATTAACCCGTTGATTCAGGAAATATTTTTGTCATAAAAGGTGAAAGTAGAAAGGCCTTAAAGAAGGCAGCGAGAATAGATCTGTAATGCATAAGCGCTTCGTCTAAATGCAAAACCCTCGACTAGCAAAAAGAAAAAAAATGGGTCAAGCTATACGATGAGAGAACTCTGGTATTATGAGAGACCAAACGAGTTAGAAGATCGTTAGGGTTGGCCAATGACTACTGGTACTCGGGAGTTATTAGTGTGTCACAACACCCTCAAAAAGGAGGGAATAGCAGAAAGGAGGTATAACATTGTCAAAAGTCCAAAGAAAGAAGGATGTTAGCTTAAAGAGGCCAAGACTCGGGATGTAATGGCATATCAAGAATGTATTAAGAGGGAGCAGAAACGAAATAAAGATAAGCAAACCATAAGCAGGTATGAAAAAGGAATTACGATGGATCAAGAAATACTTCATGCGGACGTGAAATATGATTTCCAGGCTCGGCATAGTCCAAAGAGTAATAAAGAGAAGGAGAAAGGTCTTCAAAATAATTTCATAGAGAACAATGGAAAGGGTGAAGAAAACAAAGGACGCCGCAGCCGGGAGCTACTCATTAGTAGGGAGACAAGGACGAAAAAAATGGCATGATTATCAGAGTACTTGCAAGACGGTGAGCGATTATGGACTGATAAATCAAGACTACTATAAAGGAAACAGAGCGAGCGCGGGATACGAGTTGACATCTGATTATGTACATAACAACAAAGAGTTGATGGAGTGTATAGATGAGTCCAATTAAAGAGTTAAGAGCGTGGGAAGAAACTGACCAATGTATAGTATAAATTTACGGCGATCGGATTCTAAGCGGATGGCAACGAACCAACGTAGAAGTTGTGGGTTGTAAACTACAACATTTGAGGACGAATGTTTTTATGGGGTGAAGGATGTTACACCCCGAGAAATTTCGTATTACTAAGACTGTAGAAGTCTTAGTATGAGCTCAAGGGGAGAGTAAACTTATGCAAGGATTAAGGATGAAGATTATATTATTTGAGTATATGAATATATATATATATGACATTGGAGACTGTATGGATTAAATCAGTTAACACGTTGCTTGATGAATAACACTCGTAACCGTAAGTTAAGGTTGGGCCCACATGTCAGGGTTTTGTAAAGGATATATGAAAAGTGATATGAGTAGTACATGGGAAGTTGAGCAAGTCATAAGATGGACCCTTAAGCCAAATATGTGCATAACCCCTCCAAAAGGATGATTTAAGGATGCGTTTTCGGATGATCTGACTTGGAGGAGCCAAAACGCTATTATAAGTTTTGAATTTGGAAATACACCATAAATGAAAGTTATACACAATTGGAAGATCTTTCCAACAATAGATCGTGGGCCCTCATACAATATTGGGATCAAGAGTTATGGTCATTTTAAGATAAAGACTCCAAGCTGGCAAATGGCTTCTGCGGGCCCCACTTGAGAAGGTCGTTGGAACCGACTTATGATGTGTATAAATACCCCTTTAACTCCATTTTTCAGCATTTTAAATTCTTAACAGTTCTAGAAACTTCTCAACACAACCCCAAACATTTATAGCCTATTAAATAAAGAATTTAACAAGATTACACCAAACTAGTCCATGGAAGGTGATTGTTCTTGCTTCTACTTGATGTTGTGGTAATTTTGGTCTTGAAGAATGTTGGTGTGGCTGAATTTCTTCAAGTATAAGGTATGTTCTTCACCCTATATCTTATGTTGAGTTGATTAGAAGGTTTAGCAAGTCTTAAAAGTGAAAATAGTTATGGAGGAAAGGTCATAAAGTGTTGTGTTGTAGTTGTTGTGTTTATGGACTATTTTTAGCATGTTGTGGCTGTATTGCTGCGCTGATTTACATGTATAGAGATTATTCTCCTTGATTGGAAAGAAAGGAAGTGTATATTGTTGTTGTATGTTGAAAAACATTGTGTGGGATGTTTGTGGAATATATTGGTATGGATAATAGTGTTATTGATGTTGGTATTTTTATTTTTGTTGATTGGTTGCTGAATTGTAATTTTGGGCTAGGCATATAAACAGAGGAGATGCTGCCGAAATTTCGGCGGATTCTACATAGAAGACAACTCATACAAATAAGCGTAGGTAGTTGAAGCTGAACAGGTATGTTAAAGCTCGTTCCTTTCTTTCAAAGGCATGATTCCTATGGTATGATTTCATAAATGTTTTCGTAACCTTCTTGTTTTCAAAAGCTAAAAGTCCATGGTTCTTAAAGCTTCTCATAATGTTGAGGATAAAAATGATTTTATGATGATGACAACGACAATGATGATTTTTGTGTTTTAAGAACTCAATTTTATGATTTCAAAGCGAATATGAGAATGTGGAGCTATTTCTAGATTTTCTCAATTTTATTCATTGATGATGACTCTACTTCTAAAGGCACCAAAGTGTATGTAAAGTTATCCCTTCCTTCTTTTTGGCATGAATTACATAAAGTGATCGCACGATGAACATACATGACTCCGATGAACTTTAGTTCTCAGTAGTGCTTGACATGACTGTTGTCTTTGATTCTTCAGTGTTGGTTAATTCTGTTTATTTTTCTCGAGTTCTATATTGTGATTCAGTTTGTACATGATTGCTCTTAATATTCTATTCGTGCATAGCGTTATGGTATCACTTCACCGAGTCCCTCACTAGAGGGCCAGGTACGTATTCATGCCTATTGTTAATGTATCACTTCACTGAGTCCCTCACTAGAGGGTCGGATACCTATTTGTGTCTATTGTTATTGTATCACTTCACCGAGTCCCTCACTAGAGGGTCGGGTATGTATTCGTTCCTATTGTTATTGTATCACTTCACAGAGTCCCTCACTAGAGGGCCGGGTACGTATTCCTGCATAGTTTCATTGCATTCTTCATCGAGTCCCTCACTAGAGGGCTGAATATGTATATTATATATTTTACCGAGTCCCATAATGGGCTGGGTATGCTATATATTTTACCGAGTCACATAATTAGCCGGGTACGCTATATATTTTACGGAGTCCCATAATGGGCTAGGTACGCTATATATTCTACCGAGTCCCGTAACGGGTCGGGTACATTATATATTTCATCGAGTCCCATAATGGGTCGGGTACGGTATATTATATATATGCATGACTCTCATCTGATAAGGCACAGATGCATTGGTATCCTTGATTATCATACTTTCCTCCTGTCATCTTTTACTCAGTCATGATCGTCTCTATTGTACTTCATGCTTTACATACTCAGTACATTTTTCCATATTGAACCCCTTTCTTCGGGGGCTGCGTTTCATGCCCGCAGGTACAAATACTCAGTTTGGTGACCCTCCAGCTTAGGACTACTACTCAGCTGCTTGGAGAGCTTCATTGTTCCGCAGCTTCAGTAATTTTGGTACATATCCTTTTGAGATAGACGTTGTTATACTCTTAGAGGTCTGTAGACATAGGTGGGTTGTGTATATGGTTTGGTTAGCTATACATATGTTGATCGTTTTGGATATTCCCGCGTACAGTGGCAGCCTTGTCGACTTGCATATTTTGTTATGTATGGTTACCTGTAACTCCTCAGGAGGCAGGTTCATTATGATATATGGCATTATGAGTCTACAGAATGCTTTTACAGATTTCCACATTGTCCGTAGTATTAGTCTGGCTATATCTAACAGGTTCGTATACGAGTGTCCAAATCGGGCACTAGTCATGGCCCATTGGTTTGGATCGTGACATATATATCCTTTCATGAGTTCTATAATGTCTTCTGAATGGCTCTATCTCTAAAATTACTACAGCTCATGATCCTCAATACTTTCACGATTCTAATGCTTCCCTTATATCATAGTTTACCCTCTAAGGATAGATGTAACGAAATGATGATGGTCAGGATGTTGATAGTACTTATGGACTCTTATGTATACGCGTCTAAGTATGTATGACTATTATGCAACACCGAGCTTATATGGCCGGCTTTGATACCTATAGCGCGTAAACCACTGCAGTTGGGTACGGATAACACTGAGCCTTGGTAGGGCCAGGTATGTATAATCACCAAGCCTTGTCATGGCTGGGTATGTGAACCACCGAACCTTCATGGTCGGGTATGATTTGGATACGAATACGGGTATAAACACGAATACGAATATATATATATATATATATATATATATATATATATATGTATGTATGTATGTACATGAGTAAGCATTGGAAATGGAAGGCCCCTATGAAAGACAAGTAAATAAATATGATGATGGCCAATAGAGGTGCAGTGGCTCTATTACCTCCTGATTCTCCCGTCTTATGCTATTTCTTATGCTGTCACTTATGCTCATACTATGATGTTTATTATCCTTTACATACTCAGTACATTATTCTTACTGACGTCTTTTTGTTAGTGGACGCTACGTCATGCCCACGGGTGGACAGGGAGACAGGTTTGATCCATAGATTTCTTATTCAGTGACTGCATAGAGGAGCTCTATTTCATCCGGAGCTACAACTTTTGGGTATTATTCTTTTGTGTACATACATATGGGCATGGCGGGGTCCTGTCCCGCCTATATGATACTACGTACTCTTCTTAGAGGCTCGTAGACAGTTGTGTATGGTTAGATGTCTTGCAGCCTTGTCGACTCATATTTTGTATATTATTTTGATAGCCTTGTCGGCTTATGTATATGGATATGGGCATAGTTGTTGATGATGTTTTGAATGTGTTATTTCCCAATGAGTTTAGCATTATTGATGTATAGAAATCATGCATAGGCCATGTGGTCCATCTAGATGTGAATGTGAATGTACGACAAGAGGAGCCTGGGTGGGTTAGCACTGGGTGCCCGTCATGGCCCTTTGGTTGGGTCGTGACACATAGATTCTACTACGATGAGAACGAGAGGTGTAAAAATTTCTATATACACGGCTTGCTATTACTGGTTTGCCAATCGGTGTAGATACTTCAAAAGGTTTAATTGATCCCAGTTTCAACCCAAATTGACCAGCAATATATGCAGTAACATATAACAAAGTGGAGCCTGGATCAGTCAAAGCATACACATCATGAGAAAATACCGATAATATACGTGTGACGACATCAGGGGAGGGCTCAACATCCTGTCGCCCAACCAATGCATAAATAAGGTGCTGAGGACCGCTAGAACTGGGAGCTCCTCCTCTACCTCTACCCCGACTGACTGGTGTCTGTGAACCTTACCCCGGAGGGTGTATGGATGATGAAGACCCAGCTGCTGACCCTGAAGGCTAGACCCTACCTCTACCACCCATCGAAGGGCAGTCACGCATGATACGGCCTGGCCGGCCACATGCATAGTAAACATCTGAGCCTAATTGACACTAGCCCCAATGTAACTTCCCACACTGAGAACATCGTGGCATAGGTGGCTTGCATGGCTCGGGTCACCTCTGTAATGAGAACCTGAAGCTCTAAATCTCTGACTCGGCCCATAATGAGTAGATCTATCTAATCTCTGGCTCATAAACTGTGGAGGCGCACTAGTCTTAGAATGGCCTGAATGCCTATAAAACTGCTATCTTTGCCCTCCTCTAAACTCACAAATCGGACCCGCAGATCTATCACTCTTACTATGCCCTATGTCATGCTCACACACACTTTTTTGCTGTTGTTGGCTTTCCTCCAAATTCTGGGCATGGGCTTGAATGCGGGAAATATCCATATTGTCTTTAAGGGACGCAGTCAAGCACTTATCCATCAAATGTGGCCCTAAGCCACTCACAAATCGGTTTACTCGATATCCCATATCCGCTACCATGGGCGGAGGATACCTAGCCAAAGAATTGAATTGGAGACTATACTCTAAGGCACTCATACTTCCTTGCCTAAGATTCAAGAACTTATCGGCTCTAGTCTACCGAACCTCTGGGGGTAAGTAATGTCGAAGGAAAGCATTGAATCCCCTAGAAGACAGAAAAATCGTATACCAATGAACCGTAACATCCCACAATCTATATGATGCTAACTCTACCGATTCAACGTCTGAAGCATGCATTAACCGAAGTGTCCTAAACATTCCATCAATAAAGCTTTGAGGGCCCTCATCCAGCTTTGACCCAAAGAATCTCCAAGGGTTTAAGCTAATGAAATCACGGGCGCTAGCAATCACAGCTCTATCGCCATAACCTATACCCTGGCGCTGGGCCTGCGCGGCAACTAATTGAGTCAACAATTGAATGTCCTCGTTCATCTCTTGGCCTGAAACCTCTGGTGGAGGAGCTGGGACTGAGGCTTCTTTATGCTCCTCTGAAGCAAGTAATGAGTGTGAGGACCGAGATGGAACCTTATTCTGGGATTCACCATCCTCTATATCCGTTGGTGGTACTCTTTCAGCCTGCCTTTCTGCCACTATCTTTCCCTTTTGGGCTGCCGCAGCTTTCCTCTTTACAGGCATTTCTGAAATACATAACACACGGTTAAGGAAAGAAAAATCCTTATATCATGGCTCTATCACACGATCTATGAAAAAAGAAGGTCATTCATTCCTAAATGCCCACAACCTCCTATTTATAAGTGTGGCGCGTAGCACACCCATAAACAAGACTCTACAAGACACGGCTCTTAGACACACCCTAGGATAGAACTGCTCTGATATCACTTTTGTCATAACCCAACCGGAGGGCCATGACGGGCACCCGGAGCTAACCCACCGGGCACCGCTCATCGTACTTCCACAATCCTATCTAGGTGAACCACATGGCTTACTCGTAATCTCTATGCATGGATAATATAATTTTCACAGGGCTAAAGCACTTTTATATCAATATCAGCACTATACCCATATATAAATATATATATACATGAGCTGGCGAGGCTAGCAAAATAATATACAAAATAAATATGGGCCGACAAGGCCAAAAGACATCTGACTATACACAACTCTCTACGAGCTACTAGGAAAAGTATATAACATCATATAGACGGGACAGGGCCCTGCCATACCCATATATACACAAAATAATAGTACCAATAGCTGCAGCTCCGAATCAAGTGGAGCTCCTCTAAGCAGTCTCTGAATAAACAGCCTAAGGATCAAGTCTATCTCCTTGTCCACCTGCGGGCTTGACGCAGCGTCCACAAACAAAAAGGACGTCAATGCGAATAATGTTCTGAGTATGTAAGGCACAATCAATAGCATAATAGAAGCATGAAAAATAACATAAGATAGAAGTGTCATGGAATGATAGATCCATTTATGCCTCTAGTGATGTTCATCATATTCACTTACCCTTTTTCTAATGGGAACCTTCCATTACATACACTTATATATATAGTAGTATCATACCTGACCATAGAGGTTCGGTGTCTCACATACCCAACCATGACAAGGCTCGGTGTTATACATACCTGGCCCTACCAAGGCTCAGTATTATAACCCAACTGTAGTGGTGCGCACGCAATAGATATTATACACGGGCACATAAGCTTGGTGTTACATATTGGCCATATATATATACATATACATATGCATATACATATAAACCTAGGTGTACCTACGTAGCGCCAACATCATCATCGTCAATATATTTTCCCTCGGAGAATCAAGTATCATAGGGTGAGATCAACGATATCATAAGAGTATCAAGAACTATGAGCTTTTGTGATTCTAGGAATGAAATCATCATAGAAGATATTATGGATTTCACATGAAGGTATACACCAATGGGATCATGCCTTAAGCAAGAAGGGTTATCCTTACATACCTTTTTGTCTTCTAAACTATTTAACGTTCACCGCCGAAGCTTGGGAAAATCTACAGTTAAAAGGATTCATAACATGGTCAAGTCTTAAAGCCAGTGTTAAATCCAAACTAGAATAATTCATGAGGTAATGAAAGTTGGGCAACATTTGCCCTACTTCATCGACTTCCACCATATGGCAAAACAACTCCCAAACCACTATAATAACATCCACAATGTCACGACCCAACCCCGTGGACCATGACTAGTGCCCGACCTGGACACTCGTACGTACCTGTTAGATGTAGTCAAACTGAATCTAAGAACAATATGGAAACTTGCAAAAGAACTCCAAGGTTTGTAACGTCATCATATATATATATATATATATATATATATATATATATATCCAGATAAATTGTCTCCTGAGGAGTCACAACTAATCAAATCATAACATGATACGCAAGCCGATAAGGCTACCAATACATATCGTCACCATACGCAAGCCGACAAGGCTGCCATTATAGAAGAGCATATCCATAGCACATCGCATAGACACTGCTGAACAAGCTTATACATAACCCACACATATGTCTAAAGACCTCTAAGAATATCGATAGCGAAATATGACGGGACAG
The DNA here is from genome assembly GCF_019175385.1 of Lycium barbarum. NCBI lineage: Eukaryota > Viridiplantae > Streptophyta > Magnoliopsida > Solanales > Solanaceae > Lycium > Lycium barbarum. The sequence continues at coordinate 31,993,095 of NC_083339.1, read as the reverse complement.
GGCCCCGCCGTACCCTTGGGTAAACATATATATATACATCATAAGATTTGTACCAAAATTCTAGGCTCCGGAACAACGGAGCTCTCCAAGACAGCTGAGTAGAAGTCCTATGCTGAAGGGTCACCAAACCGACTATCTGTACCTGTGGGCATGAACCGCAGCCCCCCGAAGAAAGGGGGTCAGCACGAGATATGTACCGAGTATGTAAAGCATGAAATACAGTAAAGAGGATCATAACTGACATACGGAGTACAAGAGACAAGTATAACATCCAGAATACCAAACACTTGCCTTTTGAAACATAAATCATGCATGTCAATATCATATATCATACCCGCACCATTATGGGACTCGATGAATAAAGTCATCATATACCATCCTGGCCACTATAAACATATCATCATATCATATCATATATATATATATATATATATATATATTTACCGTACCCAACCCTCTAGTGAAGCCACATCAACGGAAACACGATAACCACACGAACAACAACATATGAACATAACCACACTTTTATTCTTTCAACTCAACAATTCCATATAACAAACACAACTCCTAGCATCAACGAATTCATGCAATTTCTTACTTCCAATCTCATCTAATACAATTTTTAATATTTCCATTACAACACCATTAATCCAATTATACCATAAAATGAGAAAATCTTACCTTAATTTAATCGGAGCAAATTCTACACTCACTTGCACCAATTTCACTATTTCTTCTTCCTCAATTCAATACCCAACGTTGCTATCACTTCCTTGGACTTGCAAATCACCTTAGAAATTAATCAAAGCAACAAAACATAATTTTTTTTCAACAACCATGGCTGGCCGAGAGCTTGGCAGCCATGGCAATGTTCCTTTTTCTTTTTCTTTCTAAGTTTAAAGTTGCAAATGAAAATGACAATGTGCTACTTGCCTAATCTTAATCACTAACAAGCTTTTTATATGCATTCTAATAATCCTACACGTGCCCACTATGGTGAATCACCATTCTAATATATTTGTTTACCTATTATTCTTTTTATTATATTTTATTTTATATTTTTTAAATTAAAACGGGTAGGGCCCACTCAAGGTATAATTAACGTAATTAATCTTAATTAATCACTAATTCCTTCTTAGTAATCTAATCATAGTTAATTAGTCCCTAATCTCCAATAATATTTCTATACTAATTGGAGTTTATAAACAAATTGTGCACTAATTAAAATCGAGAATTAAAGGCACCTATTTCATATCCCAAAAATAATCCCGTCCTTAACTTATGTCGATTAGGTTACGAATAATTCGACGTACAAAAATACGGGATATAACATCCTTCCCCCTTTGGAACATCGTCCTCGAATGTTAAACTCCTCCCGCGCTCCCAATACTTCCTTTAATGTCCCCTTTATTGAATTATGCCCTTCACATGTCTTTTTCGTTTGTCGATTCCCTTCAATTTGTTATAATGCATTCCAGATCTTTAAGTAACCATTTCCATCATATTTACTCCTTCTGTTGCTTCTCGGGGTAATTATTCCACGTCGTTGTCTTTACTCTCCTCTTTATTTCGCAGTCGGTTGTCAGTTGTATTGTGAGTTCTTCTGCTGAAAGGTTACTCTTTCTCTTGTCTGCATACTGTTCAGTTGTACTGTCACTGATTGATTCGGACTTGTATTCATGGTGCACTTAGTCATAACTCGACTCTTTCTTTTTCTATAGTTACCCCCTTAAGATGATGTATCGTTCACTTCACTTTACCTTCTAATCTTTAAATAAGATCTTGTAACGCGCAGACATTCCTCATCGATTTATTAGACTTTACAATCCTTGGAGTATTTGATACCTCCGGTAACTTGTAGACCCTTCACAAACTCTACGAATAAAATGACATTTCCTAGGGTGTAACATTATTTTACTCCAATAACCTTGCTTTGTCCTGCTGGTACAGTCCGTATTCTGGAAGCTTCAGCATCATGTGTCACTTTTTGACTTTCTTTTTAAAGGTTTTCAACTGTCACTTTGCTTTTACCTCTTGATCTCGATCTTTAGGGTTGACTATCAAGTAGCGCTAGAGTTCCCTCATTTTATAACTTCACATAGCTGCTCTGTGATCTGTCTATTATTAACTGGTATAATTCTGAAAGAATTTCTCTTGATTTGACATATAAATTCACTGTCACCCAGTAACCAGTGACCCGTTTGTTCTGATAGTCTTGGGTAAACCATTTCACAACTTCCCTTAATCCAACTTATAACATTTTAGGCATATTATCTCATATCGTTTCTTTATTTTTGATTCAAACTCTTCTATTGCCCCTTTCTCAAATTTTTTCTCTTAGTTTCTCTATCACACATTATATTGCAATCTTTACACGAATATGCGAAGGTGCTCAAATCAGCCCGAGAAATACCTTAGTGTCGTCTCACTAGTCTTTATGCAAACCTTACATTCTTCTCTTATATCTTTCAATTGATGTCGCGGCTCAACTATGGCTTTTGCCCTCAGTACTAATCCTATCTCGGTACTTTGGTTCAAACCATGTTACACCATTCCCTAATGTATACAAAATATCGTAACCACATTGTTATTACTGAATCCTTACTCTTCTTATCAAGTACTCACTTGGTCTCATTCTTAACATACAAATATGCGTAGATCGCATAACTATTCTTGTATAACTTGTACAAAGTACATCCAATCTTAGTCATAGTCTTTCCTTCTCTTGGTTCATTCTGCTTTACATATCTTATTTGTACAAAAACTCACTTGCTGTCTATCTTGTCATGCTCCTTTCCCTTCCTTTCTTCACCATTTGATTTTTCTTATATCCTATTATAGGAGATTTTCTGTCTTCTTTCCTTTGCTACTAATAAGTTACAGTATCATTAGCGAACAACCCCATTGCCAACGTCTTAACCTCTAATCCAGTATAGCATTGCTGTCCTTCATAATACCTCTTAAGTTACTCATTACCATTCTCTTGTCGTACTCTTTGTTTTTATAAGAACCTACTTTGTAATGTCATATCATTCAAGATTTTTACAAATAATTCTCAATACTATCTCAAATACCATTCTGAATCCCATCCGTTTATTGCTGGCCCTCAGATCTTACTAACTTGTTTCAGCAAGGGATCTCACTTGATGTTTAAGTATCCATATCAAATATACTATAGTATCAATTGTTTCCATCTTACACCTGTATTTCTCTTATCCGCTTCCCCCCTTTAGGGTGTACTTATACCATTGTATATTCTGTTCTATGGCCCTATTCCCAATCTCAAATTCACCTGATCCTTTTTTTTTCTAACTCACTTGGTGTACTGTACAATATCTATGTCTTTTCTTTATAATTTATAACTTTGATTATTCACGTACGAAACCTTAACAAAATCACAAAGCGACGAAAACCTTTCTATATATAGTACGAAATCTCATCCGATAATCTGTACTCGAGTAATGCAACCAATGTAGCAACTCATCCAAGGTCGCATTCCACTGAATCCAATCGATAATTAATGAGTGCTCGTAGTCGTTCCAAGTTCTGAATTAGATAGTACTTATTTTCCGATGATAAGTGTCCAAAATTCTTGTAATATTATCTTTATCCCCACCTATATCATCTGTTTCCTTTAATAAATTTACAACACATTATTTGTTCCTCCGGCCTACAGTCTTTGTCCTTTAAGGATTTCACTATTTCCGAGGTGTAATCATATACGCAGTACTCTTTTGTGCCTTATGCTCTTTCACCCTTGTTGTGTACCCAACACTGGCTTCTAACTTACTCAAAATCATATCAAGTTCGTCTTAATCATGGTCTTATCTTATCACCTTGTCATCGTACCACACCTTTTAAGTTCGTAGCTATATATTTCCCTTTTGTTCTATACTCGTACTCAATTAATCACGTCTATCTTAGGTGTTTCCCTTGGAATTTTCTTACCATTTCTCCAGTCTATGTCCATCTTTTATTCTGTACATGAGGAATCTTATGCTACCTCTGTATTCTTCGGAAAACACTACTTCTACATAACCCCTTTCTCATTCTCAAAACGTATTCTGTTCATCCCTATTTGTTCTTATAATCCAAGTCATTTCTGGCACTCATTCTGCCTCGTTGCTCATCTTTCTATAGTTTAGTCTTCTTCAAGTTATGCCATTTATATTACTCGTGTTCTTGGATATGTCATAACCTGTTACTACACTATTATCTCGTTCGCTTTCTCCTTATTTCCTTCTTTCAATTAACTCCTTCTTTTCTTGTGCTCGCTTTCATTCTCGTTATCCATAGTCTTTATTCTGAACTTTCCCTATAGAAGGACTTTGTAAGTCTTCCTTATTCGTTCTATACCGTGTCTTTCCATTTCACATTTGCTTTTATACCTCAGTCGCATAGACCACGTCATATCTTTTAGTCACTTCCTCACTAGGCTTTGCTCATTTTCATAATTATCCTTATTGTATTCACATAATATCCTGTTCGTAATTAATCCTATAGTGCAACACTTCTTAACCTTATTCACGATTCTTACTATGATTTAATTACACTCTGTGAAGTAAGCGTACTTAACCTTTCACCCTTTTTGATCAATCTTACCCTTAATATCTCACAAGCTGTCTTATCAATACCTTCATATTTGTCATAATCCTTCCTCCTCCGTACTTTTATCTCAATCGTACTATTACTCCTTTTAACTGTAAGCTTGTCATAATTTATCCCTGCTTATTAACTCAGTCGATACCTCAATATAATACTCTATTAAAATTTGCCCGCCTTTTCTAAATCATCTCTTATTATCACAAGACCTTCCAAATTATCCTAGCATTTCCCTTTTCACCATATTAATATCGGCCTTATAATTACTATTACCCTCGATTCAATGGTCAACTTATTTCTCAAAGTCAGCTACACTCACCACTTAGTCAACTCCTATCATTACTGTTGACATGACCTTTCAAGAGTATTACGAACTTATATCTCATTCCCTTTTTATTTCTAAGAAAATTTTGGCAGAGTTTCCTCTGTATTTCTTACTATCCCAAAACCTGCACGCAGGAAATACCAACAATGCCTCACAAGGCCAACATATATACGTATATATCATATCATATCATAGCCACACACGGCTCCCAATTTCAAGTAAAAGTGTAAAGATATCAAAACCTACCTCACATCTCGCACCTCGAGGCGTACCTGATTCTTTAACGATCTGTCCTGTTATACTTTCCTATCTACCTTCCCCTTTCATTTTTCCACTTTACATTTCAATCATACTTCAATATTCTTACCTCATCCGACATGCATCTTTCGCACCGTTGCTTACCTGTGTACTTTGTAACTTCCAATATCATCAGCCACTTTCTTCTGTCGATGTCATTCTTCACATGAAATCAAGGGTTAGTATAAGGAATTTCATTTCCTATGGCTGGGCTCTATCGTACGATCTTAGATATGAAAGAAAGGTAACATCCTAAATGTCCTGTAGCTTTCTGTTTATAGATGTGGTGCATAACACACCGATAAACAAGACTCTACTAGACACGGTCTGTAAACACTCCGAGGATGAACTGCTCTGATACCACTGTTCTCACGACCCAACCCCATGGACCATGACTAGTGCCCGACCTGGACACTCATACGTACATGTTTGATGTAGTCAAACTGAATCTAAGCACAATATGGAAACATGCAAAAGAACTCCAAGGTTCGTAACGTCATCATATATATATATATATATATATATATATCCAGATAAACTATCTCCTGAGGAGTCACAACTAATCAAATCATAACATGATACGCAAGCCGATAAGGCTACCAATACATATCGTCACCATACGCAAGCCGACAAGGCTGCCATTATAGAAGAGCATATCCATAGCACATCGCATAGACACTGCTGAACAAGCTTATACACAACCCACACATATGTCTACAGACCTCTAAGAATATCGATAGCGAAATATGATGGGACAGGGCCCCGCCGTACCCCTGGGTAAACATATATATATACATCATAAGATTTGTACCAAAAGTCTAGGCTCTGGAACAATGGAGCTCTCTAAGACAGCTTAGTAGAAGTCCTATGCTGAAGGGTCACCAAATCGACTATCTGTACCTGCGGGCATGAAACGCAGCCCCCCGAAGAAAGGGGGTCAGTATGAGATATGTACCGAGTATGTAAAGCATGAAATACAGTAAAGAGGATCATACCTGAAATAGGGAGTACAGGAGACAAGTATAACATCCAGAATACCAAAACACTTGCCTTTTGAAACATAAATCATGCATGTCAATATCATATTTCATACTCGGCCCATTATGGGACTCGGTGAATAAAGTCATCATTACCATCCTGGCCGCCATAAACATATCATCATATCATCATATCATCATATCATATATATATATATATATATATATATATATATAAACCGGCCCTCTTGTGAGGGACTCGGTGAACAATGCAGTGAAATTGTGCACGATAACATACCCGGCCCGCGACTTGGTGAAAGACATATTGAGGCATGCAAGAGCAGAGTAGTGAGCAACCATATGCAAGTTAAATCATATCTGAGACTCGATAGAATAATCAAAACGAGCTATCACTCGAAAATCAAGACAATAGTCATATCATGTACCTTTCGAATGTCACTTACGGATTATATCAAAATAGAATTTCTGGAATCATATACACGTATCAAGACATAATGAAATAGCTTCTGGAAATCAAGGACATTGGCCATCCTAGTGGCTCTAAGAATAGGATCTTCTTTGGAATCATATACACGTCGTCTGTTTGTTTCATAAAGATCATGCCAAAAAGAAAGAAGGGTTAGCTTTACATACCTGTTATAGGTTAACCGTAATCAAGTCCGCTTCGTCGCCCCCTTTAGCCTATTTGATATGACAGTAACGCTATCGTTAGTAAACTATACTTTCTAGCTTATAAATCTGCAACCAATTACCTATAGGAATCATTCTTAAATTCATACTTTCTTAATTAGGATTTTTATTAGTTAACAACTTAACGGAAATCGGGCAGCATTTCCCCTATATAACTCGCCTAACCCGAACTTCCAATTAACCTCCTGTTAACACAGCAATACCAACAACGACAGCAATAGAAATATTCATATTAAATCCATACAATCCAGCCCATAAACAACTCAAACAACCCAATAACCTTTCTTAATCCTTTTCCAACCCAAATCACTAACATTTAAGATTATACACCAAACAGACCAACATACGCTTTATATACGATACGTTATACACTTCTTTATTCCAAATTTAGAAGCCACATCAACGGAAACACGATAACCACACGAACAACAACATATGAACATAACCACACTTTTATTCTTTCAACTCAACAATTCCATATAACAACCACAACTCCTAACATCAACGAATTCATGCAATTTCTTACTTCCAATCTCATCTAATACAATTTTTAATCTTTCCATTACAACACCATTAATCCAATTATACCATAAAATGAGAAAATCTTACCTTAATTTAATCGGAGCAAATTCTACCCTCACTTGTACCAATTTCACTATTTCTTCTTCCTCAATTCAATACTCAACGTTGCTATCACTTCCTTGGACTTGCAAATCACCTTAGAAATTAATCAAAGCAACAAAACATAATTTGTTTTTCAACAACCATGGCTGGCCGAGAGCTTGGCAGCCATGGCAATGTTCCTTTTTCTTTTTCTTTCTAAGTTTAAAGTTGCAAATGAAGATGACAACGTGCTACTTGCCTAATCTTATCACTAACAAGCTTTTTATATGCATTCTAATAATCCTACACGTGCCCACTATGGTGAATCACCATTCTAATATATTTGTTTACCTATTATTCTTTTTATTATATTTTATTTTTTATTTTTTAAATTAAAACGGGTAGGGCCCACTCAAGGTATAATTAACGTAATTAAGCTTAATTAATCACTAATTCCTTCTTAGTAATCTAATCATAGTTAATTAGTCCCTAATCTCCTATAATATTTCTATACTAATTGGAGTTTATAAACAAATTGTGCACTAATTAAAATCGAGAATTAAAGGCACTTATTTCATATCCCAAAAATAATTCCGTCCTTAACTTATGTCGATTAGCTTACGAATAATTCGACGTACAAAAATACGGGATATAACACACAATATTATAATCAAGTAGTCATATTCCATTAAGTCTCAAAATTCATTCTCACATTCAACTTATATCAACAACTTCACACCAACCCCTTGCCCAATTGTATACAACACTTTCTTGTCATCATTATTATCCTTCATATTGATATTATACTCATAACATTCTAACAATGATAACCCAAGTTAAGTTACTACTCGAAATATCATGGAATCTACATTTGAACTTCATCTTCTACTTTCTTCCCTCACCAAAGTTATTTAACAACCCAGCATGTTTAATAACATGAAATAGACATGAAATCTAACCTTTTATCTCATAGGAATGAGCTTAGGGTCAAGTTACCAACTTGCATGAAACCCTACCTTCAAGGAATTCTTGAATCCTACAAACACTAGTAAGTCTTCCAACACTTGAATATCTTGATTCTTGCTATTTGATCTTTAATTTCTCTTGAGTTTGAGTGGAATATGCTTGAGAGAAGGTTCTAGAGATTTTAAGAGTTTGGGAGAAGTAGGAAATGAAAAATAAGAAAAAGGGTCGTCCATATATATATAAAAAAAAATTGGCCCAACCCGATTATACGGCCATTAATACGGTCTGTATAAATTGACCGTATAATACCACCATGGGTTTATCCTGCACTGTAATGGTTATACATACAATTATACAGGCTGTATAACTTATACAGTCCGTATAAGTGGCTGTACAACCCAACATTTTCTGAAACATTCTCGCTTCTATTCGTTCAACTCCCAATCCTTATGGAACCTTATTGACACTTATACAACACTTCCATTAACCATCTAAGAGGCTCTATAGCCCCTCCTCAAGACATTACTAAATAAATATTAGCTAAATTATTGCGAAAACCTTTCTAAGCATGACTTGCATTTCACTTTCTTTGATGAACTTAGTTCCACCGATTCATATGACTTCAAAATCTTGTGGTACTCTCTTAAAGCTATCAATTTATCTCCTTAATCTCATAAGGACTTCATGTTCACCTAAAAATCGCGCTAGTCCACTCACAATGTTATAATCTGAAATCTCAGAGGTGTAACACACAACCTCTAACAATGGGTATCATTCTTCATCATTTCTAACATGGATTACCTTTATAGCTAGACATTGAGTATTTGGAGGTGCTACGACAGGGCAAGGCAAAGGTGTGGTTGTTCGTGGCTCTTGTTCGGCATTCCAGGTAGGTTATGACTTACCTTATGGTTATACTTCAGTTAGTAAAGCATACGTAGAATTAGTGATTGTCCGAGACAGCATGTTACGCCTTCAGGTATGAAGTTGGGATGCGTCTTCGGGTATGAAGTTGGGATGAATTCTTAGTTGGTATTGTTGTCGACTATGACTTGTCCCCTTATTGTGTTCTATTATGTTGTTGCCTTATTGTGATTTGTTGGTTTGTCGCCACGTGATTGATTCTAGAGTTGACGCTTAGTGATTGTCTTATGATTTGGAGAGCATATTTATCATCGTTGAGGTTGTTGGAAATGAAAGAAATGGAAGTAAAGTTATGATATTGATATTGTGACTGAGGTATGTGTCCATGTGTGGCACGATTGATTTGATTTGTTGTCATCATTCATTGAAATTGTGCATTGCACTCATTCTCATCGTTTATGATACTCTGATGTAAATACTTAGTGATTTATTCGGGGTTGTGAACCCGTATCTCTCAGTTATTGGTTATTGACTTGTGAAGAGGAAGGAATTTATATTGATATATGGGGATACATGTCCTTGTGTGGCGCGGTTGTCATTGATATACTCTTGTTGGATTTGATATCATGCATGCATTCATATTCATAAATTGGATCGTGTTGCACGTACCGCAAAACTGACTGGGATCGGGTTGCACGTTTCACAACACTGACTTGGATCGGGCTGTGCGTCGTAGTAGGTACATAGACTTCGCGGGTCCCCCATAGGTCGTGTTACACCTCGAAAATTTTTTCGTTGATGCACAAATGAATAGACTAGTGAAGAGTACGAGTATACGGTATTTCAATAAGTAAGAAATGACATTCGACGATCCTAGTTGAGATTTAAAAGATGTTCGAGAAAGGGGGAGAAAGTTGGCCAAGAGAAGGCAAGGCATACGATAGGTATCGGAAAGGAATTACGAGTAACGAGATAACAAGGATTTAATGATGAATTGGAGAAGAGTGATAACGTCCCTTAGATTGGCATTGAGGTGTTAAGCAAGTGCTAAGAAGGTTCCATAAGGATTGGAGATCAACGAGTCGACGAAAACGAGCTTCGGAATCACTAGGGATTATACAGCCAAACATACTGGCCGTATAAATTATAAGGTTTGTATGTTGTGACCGTATAATCAGCCCAGAATGGCATACTTCTCTGGACCAAATATACGGCCAAACATACAGCCGGTATAAAATTTACGGACCGTATGTTGGTCCGTATATGTGGTCGAGGACAGTTTTGTTCATTAAATAAGGGATTCAAGATTTATTTCATTTCATTCCTATATCACACCCCTTCTCTCTAAAAAATATCTTTACATTTATTCCACAAGAATTCAAGAGGTATTAGTGATCAACAACATAAACTAAGTGAATCAAGTGCAAGAAAACCCATTAAAGATCATTCAAGTCAAGAAATCTCATTGGAGATGAACTAGGGTTTTTGCTCAACTGAAGTATTACCAACCAAGGCTTGTTACTACAACATCTAAGGTAAGATTTATGGTATTTCTATGTTGTTTAAGGTATTTGAGAGTTGAAATACTTGGATTGTAGAAGGATATAGAAAAATGGGTTATTAAAGTGGAATAGTGCCATTTTGAATAATAGCTTGAATTGAGTCATGATTCTTAATGTGTTGTGATATAAATGTGTTATAAATGATGTTGAGAACACGGGATAGGCAATGTATGTGAATGAACGTAGTCGTGTGTTATGACCATGGATATGGGTGATTGAGAGTGAATTGAGAAATGTGGATAATGTGAATGAATAAGGACAATTGTTATGATATTGTAAATGTATTATTGACGTTTGGGAGATGATATATGCTATGGAGGAAAGTCGTACAAATAAAGGAGATGTTGTTCGATTTTCTCTAGTTTAGTCATGTACTCTAGCTATAGATTTCTAATGATAGCATGACCTTAATGAAGGTAGAGACGTGAGCGTTGAAGGAGAACGTGCAAGTGGTAAATAGTTGAACGGAAAGGTATGTAAGGCTAACCCTTCTTTCATAAGGCATGGTTCTTTGGCCAATCATCTAAATCCTCTATAAGATTATGATATCCTTCAAATGATTCTATCTTTCGAGCTATTGATCTCATGATCCTCGATATGTATTACGATTGTACTAAGTTCCTCATATGACGAGTAATCCTATAAGGATAGATGTAATGAATGACGATAATAGTGATAATGATATTGATGATGACTATAATGGTAATACCAATGACGATAACGATAACGATAATGATAGTGATGATAATAATAAGATGCTTATGAGCTATTATATATGTGTATCTACGTATGATTATTATGGAACCCCGAGAGTATGAGGCCGGGTAGGATATGTATTTATTTACGTAACGCGCGCACACCTCTGCAGATGATACGGATAACCCTAATGCCTTGGTAGGGCCAGGTAGATGTAACCCTGAAGCCTTGGTAGGGACATGTATGTGTAACCTAGAGCCTTGGTTGGCCAAGTATGTATGAAACACCGATCCTTCATGGTCGGGTATGCTATGTATATGATATGATTATGTATATGAGTATGAATACGAACATGATACGGATATGAATATGAATCAGACTATGTATGTGAATACGATTATGGACGCAATGTAAATGAATACGGATATGAGTACGGATATGGATATGGATGTATGTACACGAATACGCGCTAGAAAATGGAAAGTCCCTATGACAAGCAAGTAAGTGCTTATGACGTTGATACTGCTATCTTCCCTCCTATGCTATTTCTCATATTGCTTAGTATGCTTCTATATTGATGTTGATCATGCTTTACATACTCAGTACATTCTTTGTACTGACGTCCTTTTGTTTGTGGACACTTAGTCATGCCCGCAGGTGCACAGGGAGACAGACTTGATCCATAGGTACATTCTCAGAGACTACATAGCAGATCTCCACTTCATTCGGAGCTATAGCTTTTGGGTACTTATTCTTTTATGTACATAATTATGGGCATAGCGGGGTCCTGTCCCGCATATATGTTATGACATACTCTCCTTAGAGGCTCGTAGACATGTGTATGTGGTTAGATGTGTTTGGCCTTGTCGGCCTATATTTTGGACTTCATTTTGTTAGCCTTGTCGGCTTATGTACATTGATATGGGCATAGATGTCAGTGATGATATAAAGGTATTGTTGTCCAATGAGACTAGTATGATTGATGAATGGAAATGTATGTTTAAATATGTGGCTCACCTAGATGTAAGTGTAAAAGTACGTTAAGGGGTGCCCGGGTGGGCTAGCACCGGGTGCTCGTCGCGGCCCCTAGTCGGGTCGTGAGAAAAGTGGTATCAGAGAAGTTCAGTCCTAGGGTGTGTCTGCCAGTCGTGTTTAGTAGAGTCTTGGTTATGGGTGTGTTGCGCGCCACACTTATAAACAAGAAGCTGCGGGCATTTTAGGAATAAATGACCTTTTTTCTTCATAAAAATCGTGCGACAGAGCTATGATATAAGAACTTCTTATTCCTTAACCGTGTGTTGTGTATTTTAGAAATGTCTGTAAAGAGAAAGGCTACAGCAGCCCAAAAGGGCAAGACGGTGGCAGAAAAGCAGGCTGAAAGAGCACCGCCACCGGTAGTAGAGAAAAGTGAGTCCCAGAGTGCGGCTCAATCTTAGTCCTCCCATTCAGTACCTATATTAGAGGAGCGTGAGGGAGCCTCAGCCCCATCTCCAGCACCTCCGGCTCCTCCACCAGATGCTTCAGGCCAAATGTAAAAGAGGCCATACATTTGCGTACTCAATTGGTTGCTGCCCAGACTCAGCGGCAAAGTGCAGGGCAAGGTGATAGGGCTGTTAGTGCAAGGGCCCGTGACTTCATTAGCTTAAATCCTCCGGAATTCTTTGGGTCAAAGCCGGATGAGGACCCTCAAAATTTTATTGATGGTATGTTGAGGATGCTTCGGTTGATACATGCTTCGGACACCGAATCGGTGGAGCTAGCGTAATATAGATTGAGGGATGTCTCAATCCATTGGTACACAGTTTGGATGGCTTCACGGGGAGCCAATGCACCTCCTCCGGTATGGCAAGAATTTGTTGATGCTTTCCTCCGACACTATATGCCTCCGGAAGTTCGGCGAGCTAGAGCCGATAAGTTCTTGAATTTGAGGCAAGGTAGCATGAGTGTTTTAGAGTATAGTCTCCGCTTCAATTCTTTGGAGAGGTATGCTTCAGCCATGGTAGCGGATATGGGTGACCGAGTGCACCGATTTGTGAAGGGTCTAGGGCCACATTTGATGGATAGGTGCTTGATTGTGTCCCTTTAGGATAATATGGATATTGCATGCATTCAGGCCCATGCTCAGAACTTAGGAGAAAGCTGTCACGACCCGACTAGGGGCCGTGACGAGTACCCGATACTTGTACCGAGCACCCCTTACCTATCATTTTACCTGTACCTCTTAGCAAGCCGTATGAACAGTGCCATATTTTTTTTTTCGAACATTAACATTAGCAGCGTCATTATGAACATAGACTAGTAAACTTCGCTATCACTTTACATAGCAGCATTAAGATGCCAAAGTACCACATATCTAACTATACATAACCGACTGTGCATATCTGTCTACGAGCCTCTAGACATAGTACATTTATACATAGAAAGGGCCGAGTACTGTCGTGCCCGAGAATACATACACAAAATAGTACCGCTGAAGTGAGGCTCCGGAACAACTGGAGCGCTGTAGAGTACCGCTGGTAGAGCTCCTAAGGATCAAGTCCACCTGTCTGCTGACCTGCGCGGCATGAAACGCAGCGTCCACAAGAAGGGACGTCAGTACGAATAGTGTACCGAGTATGCAAGGCATGGAGTCATAGGACATAGAAAATAGAACTTATATCATGTCATGTATTATCATATCGTATCGTATCGTATCATATCTTATCTTGTCTTGTCGTAGCATATCGCGTCACAGTATATCGTGTCATAGTATGTTAGGCTATAGTATATCATATCATAGCATAGCATGTTATAGCGTGTCGTGTAATAGCATAGCATGTCATAACATGTCTTACCATAGCATAGCATGTCATAGCGTATCATATCATAGCGTAGCTTGTCATATCATGTCCTGTCATGGCAGATCATAGCATATCATATCATAGTATAGCTCATCATAGCATATCTTATCATAGCATGTCTGGTCATGACATGGTAGGTCATATCATAGCACCAAACAATGTCGGCTCACCCACATAGCACCGATATACACCGGCTCACCCATATATCCCGCGTCCGGGCACCCCGCGTCCGGGATGATAAGCCAGCTGATCAGGTGGCAGTGAAACATATTTCCCTTCCCATTCCCCCATGTATCCTCCCCCCCCCCCCCCCCAGCCCAGGTTCATATACATAGCTTGCACATATGTACTTGTATGCATATACACATCTTATATACGTACACATATTTTTGTATTCATATACATAGCTTGCATACATATACATGTCTTATATACTTTTACTTATCTTATATACATATACATATTTTATATACTTATACATATCTTATATACATATACATGTTTTATATATATATATATATATATATATATATATATATATATATATCATATAAGCACACAAGGGAGCCCAAGGCAAAATCATGTAGCCATCGGAGTGACGTAAGGTCGGTGACCTCCGATTACATTATGGAATTCTCGTGATCGCTTTTGTCTCACCTCGAAGGGACGAATATTTTAAGGTGAGATGGTCAACGGAGAATAGTATTAAGGTAAACGTAGAATGAAATCGTGGGCGTCATAGATGACAGTTCGTAGGCTTTGAAATCCTTAGAAAATAATATCATAGCTAAGGAATATAAATAAGATTCAGAAGTTAGTTTATCACTTTCATATTCACATAGAATACTTAGCTTAGGAATCTTAGTCATAGAATCATTCCGGTAGTACTTATCATAGGCATATCCTCTCGTCTAGCATCATTGTTATCATTATCATCATGGAAGTCTCCTCATTAGAGTAGTTATAGTACTTATCATTTGGTAACGAAATCGGGATCAAAGGATTCCCTTGGATTCAACTTCTAGTAAGTCCAACAAGACTATAAGGAAAATCCGAGAGTAATGGGCCCACCTCGGGCCGGATGAGGTAGCGTATACTATTTGCATATGTTACATGTCATAGCGTTACTTGTGAGGGTTCTAGGGTAATTGGGTCCCATTTGTGCAAGTTCTAGGGATTTAAGAGGTCTTTCCATCATTTTGCACCTTCTAGTTCAATTCTATTGAACAAAAAGGAGAAAACTTTAGGTGCGGATTCCGGGGAACCGAGTTGTCCCCGAGGCTCGTACCCAACTTATTACAGCTAAGACATGCCATAGAAGGAAGGGTGAAGCCTTACATACCTCTTTCCGCTCCTTTTGCTATTCCAAATTCACGTTGCAATCTCGTCAAAATCTGCGAATTGGTCATGTTTACCAAAACTCTTATTAAGATACTTAGAGTTAGAATCTTAAGGAAACACTTGGCTACCGAAATTTCGGCAGCACTTCCTCTGTAAATATACCATCCTCAACATTCAACACAATCAAATTCTCATCAATCACAATCCAGGAATTCAAACCCGGCCAAACTATTAACATAATTCAACAACTACACTAGCGATTCACATATTTCATTCAAGATGCACGATCTCAATTTACCACTTTCTTCAAAGCCTCCCAACTTCTATGAACACAATAGCAAACTTACAATATATATTCCATCAACATCATACTAATATCATTACATGCTATCCATGCAAGAACATTATTTTTCAATATACACAATCTTCCAATTGCCAATACTTCACCAAACTTATCAAGTCTTTATTTGCGATATAACGTCCACAACACAACGACTAAGATATTAATTACAACTCGCTCATTATTCTTTCACAACTCACCAATATACACGACTATACATCAAGTATACACGGCCACATACACACCACACACTACACGGCCATATCATGCACCCACCACTACAATCTCTCCAAAGTCATTCAACTTCTATTTTTCACTTATCATTCATAACAATAACAACCAACACTAGACAAGATAATTAAAACACACTTCCTATACACACACATATATATACATACACGGCCACCCTCTATATTCCTTTCCTTCATGAATTTCATCCATTTTTGCACATTACAACATGCATAAATATTCATAACATCTAAAGGAAATGAATTCTTACCTTCTTCTTTGATCCTCCAACTTAGCCAAAGTTGTAACTTCAAGAACTTGTGTTTTCTTGTTCCAATGACTACTCCACCTTGTTAGGGACCCTTTACTTAGTAGGAAATGATTTTTGGAGAATTTTTATCAATTTTTCTCATGGACTTTCTCTATGGCCGAATGGCCTTAAGCTTTTCTCTCTTCTTTCTCTTGTTCTTAGCTTCTTGAAAACTCTAGAGCTTATTGTGATAAAGATGACTTAGTCATCTTTTTATTGACCTAATTTTTATTCAATATGGGCTTGACCCATATGCATGGCCGGTTGGGCCTTCAAATTTTTCAAAAAAATACTTTCAAGCCCACTTTGTATTCTTGGCTGGTTCTTATAATTTGTGAAACATTTTTTTCCAACTTCCAAATTTGCCCTTCGTCTTTCTCCATATTTCCACTTCTAGATTTTTCATAAGCAACTCATGTGCCAAACAACATAAAATATTGCTTTGCTTGTTGTCTTCCCGCGATTGTCTTGAATTATCCGATTGCACAAAATGCGGGATATAACAAAATCCTACAGCAGCAAAGGAGTGAACGTGAGCATGATAGGGGAAATAGCAAGAGGGCCAGATCTTCGGGTCCGATGAATGAGTCTAGAGGCAGGCACAGACAATAGTTTTCTAGGCATTCAGGCTATTCTATGACCAGTACACCTCCACGATTTTCAGGCCAGATATTTGATAGATCTACTCGTTCCGGGCTGAGTCAGAGTTTTTCAGGGTCTGAGTTCAGGGGTGATTCGGGTCAGGCGAGGCCACCAATACCATGATGTTCCCAGTGTGGGAAGTTACATTGGGGTCCACCGGGCTGAGTCAGATGTTTGCTATTCATGTGGTCGACCAGGCCATATTATGTGTGATTTCCCCTCAGTTCATGGTAGAGGTAGGACCCAGCCTTCAGGGTCGGTAGCTTGATCTTCAGCGTCTGTATGCTGTATGGGGCCAGGTTTACATGCGCCAGTCGGCCATGGTAGAGGCAGAGGGAGAGTTCCCAGTTCTAGCGGTCCTCATCACCATATTTATGCTTTGGCTAGATGCCAAGATCTTGAGTCTTCTCCTGATGTGGTCACAGGTATATTATCGGTATTCTCTCATGATGTATATGCTTTGATTGATCCGGGCTCCACATTATCATATGTTACTACATATATTGCGGGTCGATTTAGAGTCGAACCGGAGTCAATCAAACCTTTTGAGGTGTCTACACCCGTTGGTGAATCGGTAATAGCTAGCCGAGTATATATAAATTATGTAATTGTGACTTGTGATCGTCGTACCATGATTGACTTGCATGAGTTAAAAATGGTGGATTTTGATGTTATTATGGGCATGGATTGGTTGGCTTCTTGCTTTGCCAATGTTGATTGTAGAATGAAAATTGTTCGTTTCCAATTTCCGAGAAAACCAGTTTTAGAATGGAAAGGGAACACTGCGTCACCAAAAGGTAGGTTTATTTCCTATCTAAAGGAAAGGAAAATGATCACGAAAGGTTATATTTATCATCTAGTTCGGGTTCAAGATGTAGAAGCTGAGTCGGCAACTCTTCAGTCAGTTCCTGTAGTAAATGAATTTCCGGATGTGTTCCCGGAAGAGCTTCCAGGCCTTCCTCCTGAGCGGGAGATTGATTTTGCTATTGATGTGTTGCCAGACACTAAGCCTATATCTATTCCTCCTTATAGAATGGCACCCGCAGAATTGAAAGAGTTGAAGGAGAAATTGAAAGACTTGCTTGAGAAAGGCTTTATTAGGCCTAGTTTATTCTCATGGGGAGCACCCGTATTGTTCGTCCGAAAGGAAGATGGCTCCTTGAGAATGTACATTGACTATCAGCAATTGGATAAGGTGACGATTAAGAACAAATATCCTCTAGGATTGATGACTTATTTGATCAATTACAAGGTGCCAAATGGTTTTCAAAGATAGATTTGAGGTCCGGGTATCACCAAGTGAGAGTTAGGAAGAAAGATATCCCTAAGACAGCCTTCAGAACAAGATATGGCCATTTTGAGTTCCGGGTAATGTCATTTGGGCTAACTAATGCATCGGCAGTATTTATGGGTTTGATGAACAATGTGTTCAGTCCCTTCCTAGATCTGTTTGTGATTGTACTCATCGACGATATCTTGGTGTACTCTAGATCCGAGGAAGAACATGCGGATCATTTGCGTACTGTCCTTAGAGTTCTTCGAACTCGAGAGTTGTTTGAAAAAATTTCAAAGTGTGAGTATTGGCTTAACTCAATGACATTTCTGGGGCATATTGTTGCAGCCGATGGTATTCGGCTAGATAGTCAAAAGATTGAGGCCGTGAAGACTTGGCCAAGGCCCACAACTTCTACGGAGGTTCATAGCTTTTTGGGCTTAGCAGGTTATTACAGGAGACTTTTCGAAGGTTTTTCTTCAATTTCTGCACCACTCATAAAGTTGACCCAGAAATCAACAAAGTTTCAATGGACAGATGCTTGTGAGCGTAGTTTCCAAGAGCTAAAAGATAGATTGACCTCTGCACCAGTCTTGACACTTCTAGGGGGATTGGAAAGATATGTTGTTTATTGCGATGCTTCAGGCATTGGGAAAGGCTGTGTGTTGATGCAACATGGTAAGGTGATTGCGTATGCTTCAAGGCAATTGTGGAAACATGAGAAGAATTATCCAACCCATGATCTAGAATTGGTCGCAGTGGTTCTTGCATTAAAAATATGGAGACATTATTTATATGGTGTCCATGTGGATATTTATACAGTTCATAAGAGTCTTCAGTATATCTTCAAGCAGAGAGAGTAGAATTTGCGGCAACGACGATGGTTGGAACTGCTAAAGGATTATGATGGTGATATCTTGTATCACCCCAGAAAAGCGAATGTTGTGGCTGATCCTCTTAGCCGTAGATCGATGGGTAGTTTATGTGATGTGCGACAAGAGAAGAGAGAAATGACTTGTGAGCTCCAGTAGTTAGCTAGCCTAGGAGTTCGAGTAGTGGACTCAGGTAGCAGGGGAATTACCATTCAGAATTCAGCAGTCTCGTCACTAGTAGCGGAAGTGAAAGAGCGACAATACGAAGATTCCATGCTAATGCATTATAGAGATACCCTCCCTCAGAAAGAGAAGTCATCATTTGAGCTTTCAGGAGACGGAGTTCTCCGATGCCGAGGCAGATTATGCGTTCCTGATGTGGCAGGGTTACGCCCCCGGATATTGAGAGAAGCTCATTGTTCCGATTATTCTGTTCACCCCGGTGCGACGAAAATGTATCATGATCTTAAGTCTATATATTGGTGGAATGGGATGAAGAAGGATATAGCAGAATTTGTAGCTCAATGTCCCAACTGTCAACAAGTAAAAATCGAGCACCAAAAGCCGGGCGGATTGTTGCAAGCTATAGAAATCCCAACTTAGAAGTGGGAAGTGATTAACATGGACTTCATTACAGGCTTACCCCGCTCTCGACGTAAGTATGATTCCATATGGGTGATTGTGCATAGACTCACAAAGTCAGCTCATTTCTTACCAGTCAGAACGACGTACGTGGCAGAAGACTATGCAAAGCTCTATGTTAAAGAGATAGTACGACTTCATGGTGTTCCAGTATCTATTATCTCAGACAGAGGAACCCAGTTTACGGCTAATTTATGGAAGTCTTTCCAAGAGGGTTTGGGGACTCAAGTGAGCCTTAGAACGGCATTCCACTCGCAGATTGATGAACAAGCTGAGCGTACCATCCAGACTCTTGAAGATATGTTGCGGGCATGTATGATAGATTTTGGAGGTAATTGGGATGATCACTTGCCACTCATTGAATTTGATTATAACAATAGTTATCATTCTAGCATTCAAATGGCACCGTATGAGGCTCTATATGTGTCACGACCTAGCTAGGGGCCGTGACGGGTACCCAGAGCTAGTTACCGAGCACCGCTCACTCTACTACTTGACTTGCTCATTTAATACTCTTTTATCAATTGTAGGAAAATCATATTTAATCAAAATATAAATACTTTATATACATTTGCCCCTTGGCCATCGAAATAATATACATACATATGAAACCATCTTGTGAGACCATCTAACCCACACTGCGTACCTACGAGCCTCTACGAACATAATGAATATATGGACGCAACAAGACTCCGTCATGCCCAAAATATGCATATATGAATGTACATCAAAAGAAGAGCCATAAGCACCTCCGAACAATAGAGTGCTATCTATCAGCTGACAGCTACTGGGGACCTGGGCCAAGCTCTCCTCCCTGTCTATCTGTGGGCATGAACATAGCGTCCGAAGAAAGGACGTCAGTACGAATATTGTACCGAGTATGAGAGGCATACATAATGAAAGGAAACATCAATAATATGAGGATAACATCAACATGAGACATCTGGATCTGATTGATAATCATAAATGAAGTAATGTATGCTATCTTACTCATACTCAACATCATGACATGTATGCATCATATGCAAGCTGTCCGTCCATGTCGGAACGGTGTGATAATCAATAATATTAGCCCCCGTCCGGGGTACCATCTCATGCCGCCCACTAGTGGTGTCTGCCCACACCCGTAGGTCGTGGTGAATCCGTATCGCCGCCCGCCAAAGCGGTGTCTGCCCAGCCAACTAGGCCCGGTGTGAATGCAATCATGACATGCTTAGCGTAAATACTCATAGTAATATGCTTATCATAAAATACTTTTCTTATCATAATGCGTATATAAGACTCATGACCAACTTTACTCTATCGGGGTGACGTAAGGTCGTGATCCCCCGATTACATTATGGAACCATCGTGGACATTCTGCCTCACCTTGAAAGGACTAGTACATAAGGTGAGTGTAGGCAAGTAATAACATCATCATCATTCTAGTGTCATCATATCGTATAACTTATCTCATATAGTCATTCATGGGTATAAGCTTTTAACTTCTTAGAATGCAAGAACTCGTGAAAGGAATAGGAATTTAAGTTAAAAGATTCATGCCATTAGAAAGAAGGACTAGCCTCACATACCTTGGTCGTTTAGCTAAGATATCGCTCACTTGTCTTCCTTCAAGGTCACGTCGTTACCTTCACGAGAGAATTGGACTAACATTAGTTAATCGACTACAAGAAAGCATCGTTAATTCTAGGAAAAATTGGGCAACACTCCCTTTGTTTATACTACTTCTCCCATGTTCTATATCAACTCCCAAAATTCACAATACTACTCACAATGTCACAATCAACAATCATCATTTATGTATATTTAGCAAAATCCACCATTTTCCTCCAATTTTCCCATATTTCTCCTTATAACTCATCTTTGTGTTTTCACGCGTTTAATACTTGTTTCATGATATAAGCATCATTATAACGTATTCATAATCACAACTCTTCAACTTTCATGATTCAATTCCACTATCATTCAATTATGTCACTATTCACTCAATAATGACCCACTTTCTATGTTCTTCTACATTTCAAATATCTAAGCCTCCCAATACCTTAAACAACATGAAATGATCATGAAACTTACCTTGGATGATGGTTGAACAAGTCTTGAGTTGAAATACTCCACTTAGACAAAACCCTAGTACCACCTTCTTTGGAGTTCCTTGACTTAGATGAACTATGAGGAGTCTCACACTCTTGATTTCATGAATTTGGGTGTTATTGATCTTGATTTTCACTTGAATTCTTGGTTTGGAGTGTTTGGAAGTTTCTAGAGAGAGAGATTGGGTCGTGTAGTGAGAAGAGGAAATGAGAAAATGAAACTTGGATCATATTTTTATAAATACCAAAACCAGTCCCGATGCCATTATATGGTCAATTATACGGTCCGTATAAATTTATACGGTCCGTATAATTGACCGTAAAACTGACTCAGTGATCACCCCGTTCTGTGTCAACTTGACGGTTCATTTGACGGGCCGTATAATTTTAAACGGTCCGTATAATCTACCGTAAAACCCACTTTTCCTCAACTTCTTTCTGTGACACTTTAACGGTTCATTATACTGCCGTAAAACCATTATACGGTCCGTATAACCTATTGTATAATTCGCCAGTTCACTGAGTCCTATTTTGTCACTTCGTTTTATCTCCGATCCTTATGGGACCTTCTTAACAGTTGTTCAACACCTCGACACCAATCAAATGAACGTTATCACTCGTCTCCACAACATCATATACACTATATCCTTGTTAGCCTATTCACTGTACGCTTAACGGGAAAATTTCCGAGGTGTAACATTCTTTCCCCCTTTTGGAACATTCGTCCTCGAATGTTAAACACTCGGGATTCTATAAAAATTTCGCCAGAGTTTCCCCTGTAATCTGGCACTACTGACCTGTCACAGCAACCCATAATATCATCGCCTCACAGGGCTACATCACAATATCAACACATCTATGGCCACACACGACCAAAAACATAAAAAAAAATAAAGCATACATACCTTATATCGTCGACGTTTCATCTTGAATCTCTTCCGGGGATTGGAACAAATGGGGGTACATAGATTTCATCTTCTCCTCTGCTTCCCAAGTCATTTCTTCCCGATTGTTGTTCCGCCATAGAATTTTGACTGAAGCAACCTCTTTATTCCGAAGACTTCGTACTTGTCTATCTAAAATAGCAATAGGCACTTCCTCGTATGTCAGCTTCTCTGTTACTTGCACATCATCAACTGGAACTATTCTCGTTGGGTCTCCAATACACTTGCGGAGCATCGAAACATGGAATACTGGATGCACGGCTTCGAGCTCTGAAGGCAAGTCCAATTTATAGGCTACTCGACTCACCTTACGAATGATTTGGTAGGGTCCGATATATCTGGGACTTAGCTTTCCCTTCTTGCCAAATCTCATCACTCCCTTCATCGGCGATACCTTCTGTTATGTCCCGTGTTTTCGCATAATTGGAAATCGAGAAAAATAATTAAGACTTGTGTGTTATGAGGAAATATTTTGATTCGAGTTAGTATGACTATGTTGGTTATGAAACCATTGGTGTAAATACATTGGGGAAGGCCGAGGGTAAATTTGGAATTTCGGAAATTTGTTTCGGGAATTACAAAACGAGATTTTAAGAAATTGGGCCAAGAAAAATTGAACAAAAAAAAATTGAGGCCCAAAGACCATGGGGTGGCCGGCCATAAGGCAAGGCCCAAGCCCCTTTTTAATGGTCATTTGATATACATGTGACCCTTAATTTGGATATATATCAATGTTTTCCTTTGGAATTATCGAGAAAAATCACAACAACTCAACTTTGAGCTCTAATACTCTCTCTCGGCCGAACCCCATTTGTCCAAAAAAAACAAATTCTCTAGCCTTTGTTGTTGATCCAAAAATCTTGTTCTTCCCATATTTGTAGTGTACTCAAGACGCTCTTCAACGGGATACAATTAGTTTGGCGAAAGGAGCACGTTTGCGACAAGTCAGAATTTCAAGTAAAGGTAAGAATTTTGCTCTTTTAATGTTATGGAATTTGTATGAATATGATAAGGATTGAGAATAGACGAGAACTTCGTAGTTTTGGTGTGTGTTTGAAACCGTGGGTGTGTGTGAATATGGTGTAGTGGCCGTGAGTTATGTGAAGTAGAAGGCAAGGCGAATTGAATTTTATTTAGTTCGTTAGTTGCGTCGTTGTGACATATATGATGTAAATGAATGTTTAACGAATTGAATTGGTATTGGAAATGGTTGCGGATTATTATGGAAAGTATATGACTTTGGTATATTCGTGTATATCCTTGTATAATTATGATATTAAGACTTCAAATGCGACTTATGGTTGTTGTTAATGAACTTGGAATGAAACAATGCGAGTTAGTATGTTCGTCGTAGTTGTTGACATTTCGGATGAAGTATGGAAAGTGACGAACTCCTAGAACTTATGTATATTGTTTGGAACATAATTGGGATGTGTTTGAATAACCTTGAATGAGTGAATGAAAGTTGTCAACTTATAGAAAAAGGAAGAATATTGAAGTTAGAGTGATTTGGTTATGACTTATGATGTTTGTGATGTTTGGGTTGCTGTGTTGATGTTTATTGAGCCGAGCTAAGTCTCGGGGGTGTTATATATATAGGGGAAGTGCTGCCGAAATTTCGGTAGACAAAAATGAAGTTAAGAAATTCTTGAGCTTAAAAATCTCTAATTGGTAACTTTGACCATTTGCAGATTCTGAGCGAAACGGGACTTAAGTTTTGGACGAGCATAAGTCGTATATAAGGTATGTAAGGCTCCCACTCTTTCTTTTGGCATGTCTTAGTATGCTAGGTTGATATCGGAACCCCGGGAGCAGTCCTGCTCCTCGAAATCTGAATTAGAGAATGACTACTATTCATTCAATTCAATTGAAGCCTAATGACCCTATTTTGGCTAGGAAGCAAGTAAGCGTCCGAAACTTATGCAAACGTAGTCGGATCACTTCGAAACCTTTATGTATGATCCCTTAGACCCCAAATGTTCGTAATTCATGTTCACCACCTCGACTTGACCCGAGGTGGGCCCGCTAACCCCAAGATGCCTTATTTGTTCTATTAGGCTCTCTTTTTTGGAAAAGTTTTGATAAGGGATCTTCGGTTATGAAATTGTCTTCTATGAAAGGATGTTTTGATTACTATAATGTACCAAACTATATTTTGAGCCATACGTACCACTTTGAGAACACCTTTGTGAAATGAACTTCCGTACTAACAAATTATTCATCTACTTTGACAAATGAGATGACTTATGATGTAATCAAGTTTCGAAAGACTATTTTGATATACTAATTGCATTGTTTGCTCACGACTCCGCTCGTGCCCTTATTATGACTTCGTTCACCGGTTCCCGGGCCGGTTATAATTCGTGCGTACTATGATAAATTCGGCCGTATGCTGTGTTACGGTTCCCGAGACATCGCCATAGGGCCGGGTTCCGTTTGGAGTTATGCTGTGATATGGCTGGTGATATGTTATGCTGATTTGTGTGCTCGGGGATGTACGGAGATTTGAACCTTCTGGTGTTATGCTGTGTGTGGCACCAGCGTCGGAGTGGTGACCACGTTCCTGAGCTTTGCATGATTTTATTTGCATTATGTGTATATGTTTTGATACAAATTTTGATATATCATTCAGTACTTCCCTTTGTATCTGTTTGCTTCCAGTTGTGGCCCATATTTCTGTACTCTATGCTTTACATACTCAGTACATCTTTCGTACTGACCCCCTTTCCTCGGGGGCTGCGTTTCATGCCCGCAGGTACAGACACAGGTGATCCACCACTGTAGTCGGCGATTATCTGCATAAGACTTTTGGCGACTTTGAGCTGTTAACAGTCGGTCTCGAATCACTTTAACCTTTTCAACTGCTTGTTGGATCAAGTCGGGGCGTATCAATTGTACTTCTCTGGTTTCAAACCATTCAATTGGAGATCTGCATTTTCTTCCATATAAGGCTTCATATGGGGCCATTTGAATGCTGGAATGATAGCTGTTGTTGTAGGCAAATTCGATAAGAGGCAAATGCTCATCCCAACTACCACCAAAGTCCAGTACACACGCTCGTAACATATCTTCCAAGGTCTGAATAGTACACTCGGCTTGTCCGTCGATCTGCGGATGGAACGCCGTGCTGAGCTTCACTTGAGTACCTAGACCTTCTTGAAAGGACTTCCAGAAATTGGCTGTGAACTGTGCCCCTCTGTCTGTGATAATGGCCAAAGGAATACCGTGAAGTCGTACAATCTCCTTGAGATACAATTTAGCATAATCTTCCGCTGAATATGTGGTTCTAACGGAGAGAAAATGAGCTGCTTCGTGAGTCTATCCACGATCACCCATATAGAATCGTACTTCTCTCGCGTACGGGGTAATCCTACCACAAAATCCATATTAATTTTTTCCCATTTCCACATAGGGATTTCCATTGCTTGTAATAAGCCTCCTTGCTTTTGATGCTCGGCCTTCACTTGCTGGCAAATTGGGCACTGTGCTACAAATTCTTGTATGCCTCGCTTCATGCCATCCCACCAGTATATCGATTTAAGATCATGGTACATCTTGGTTGCACCAGGATGAATAGAATACCGGGAATAATGTGCTTCCTCTAAAATCCGTTGGCGCAAGTTTGCCACATTCGGTACACATATTCGGCCTCGATATCTAAGAACCCCTTCTAGGGAAACTTCGAATGGAGACTCTTCCTTTTCCTGAGATAGATCTCGACAGTGGCTTAACTGAGGATCTTCATATTTCCGTTCCTTCACTTCTAGATTCAATGATGAAACTGTGGGGTCATGGATGCTAATACCTGCGTTACCCGAATCAATTGGTCGTACGCCGAGACTTGCTAACAGATGGACTTCACGAACTATTTCTCGCTTTTCCGAAGGAACTCCACATAAACTACCCATCGATTGGCGGCTAAGTGCATCTGCTACTACATTCGCCTCCCTGGATGATATAGAATGTTCACATCATAATCCTTCAGTAATTCTAACCATCTCCTTTGCCGCAGATTCAACTCCTTCTGTTTGAAAATATATTGAAGGCTTTTGTGATCCGTATAGATATCCACATGCACGCCATATAAGTAGTGTCTCCATATTTTCAATGCATGGATGACTGCAGCTAGCTCAAGATCATGAGTGGGATAATTCTGTTCATGTTTTCGCAACTGCCTCGAAGCATATGCAATAACTTTCCCATTCTGCCTCAATACACATCCTAATCCCACACCGGAGGCATCACAATACACTACATAGCCATCTGATCCTTCTGGAAGTGTTAGCACTGGCGCTGAGGTCAACCTGTTTTTCAGCTCTTGGAAGCTACGCTCATAGGAATCACTCCATAGGAATTTAGCCGACTTCTGGGTTAACTTTGTCAATGAGGCTGAAATAGATGAGAAGCCCTCTACAAATCTTCTATAGTATCCTGCTAGCCCAAGGAAACTACGAACTTCTGTAGGCGTCGTAGGTCTTGGCCAAGTCTTCACAGCTTCTATTTTCTGAGTGTCGACTCGGATGCCATCATCTAAAATAACATGGCCTAGAAAGGCCACTGAGTTTAGCCAAAACTCGCACTTCGAAAACTTTGCTAAATTCCCGATCTCGAAGAACGCCAAGAACAATTCTTAGATGATCTGCATGTTCTGATTTTGTGCGAGAATATACCAGGATATCGTCGATAAACACGATCACAAAAAGATCCAAAAACGGCCTGAACACATTATTCATTAAATTCATGAACACCGCCGGGGCATTCGTCAACCCGAACGACATTACTCTAAACTCGTAGTGACCATATCTTGTCCTGAAGGCAGTCTTGGGAATATCTGCTTCCCTAATCCTCACCTGATGATAACCCGATTTCAGATCTATCTTAGAGAACCATTTAGCACCTTGTAATTGATCGAACAAGTCGTCAATTCTAGGAAGAGGGTATTTATTCTTTATTGTCACCTTGTTCAACTGCCTGTAATCAATACACATTCGTAACGAACCGTCTTTCTTCCTTACGAACAAGACTGGGGCTCCCCATGGCGAGGAACTAGGCCTTATAAACCCCTTCTCAAGTAAATCTTTTAGCTGTGCTTTTAGCTCTTTCAGTTCTGCTGGAGCCATTCGATATGGAGGAATAGAAATAGGCTCGGTGTTTTGTAATACATCAATGGCGAAATCAATCTCCCTTTCTGGAGGAAGGCCTGGTAACTCATCGGGAAACACATCTGGGAATTCATTCACTACCGGGACAGACTGGAAAGTTGGCACTTCCGCTTCTGTGTCATGAACTCGAACTAGATGACAAATATAACCCTTGTCTATCATCTTTCTCGCCTTAAGGTAGGAAATAAACCTACCCTTTGGGGAAACCGTATTACCCTTCCACTCGAGTGTGGGCTCTCCCGGAAATTGGAATCGAACTACCTATGTCCGGCAACAAACATTAGCATAGCATGATGCCAACCAGTCCATACCCATAATTACATCAAAATCTATCATCTCAAGTTCAATTAGATCAGCCCTTGTCTGACGATTACCAATAATGACTACACAGTTCTGATATACTTGCCTCGCTATTACAGGATCACCAACCGGAGTGAATACCTCGAAGGGTTTAATTGGCTCGGGTCTCACCCCAACACAATCAGCGATATACGGAGTAATATATGAGAAGGTAGAACCTGGATCAATCAGAGCATATACGTCACGGGAAAATATAGTCAAGGTACCTGTGACAACATCTGGGGAAGACTCAAGATCCTGTCGCCCAGCTAAAGTATACACACGGGGCTGAACAGCACCTGAAGTGGATGCTCCCCCTCTACCTCTGCCTCTACCTGCTGTAGTCTGAGGAGTCTGTGCTGTCGGGCGCGCTGAAGAAGACCCCGCTGCTGAACCTGTGGGCTGAGTCCCCGCTCTATCTCTCGCCGAAGGGCAATCTCTCATCATATGACCAACCTGCCCGCAAGCATAACAAGCATCCGAACCCTGACGACACTGTCCGGAATGTAATTTTCCACACTGGCTACACCGCGGTACTGGAGGTCTCCTCTGGCTAAAGTCTCCCCTAGACTGTGAATCTGAGGCCCTCGAACTCTACCCTTGGCCTGACTGAAAAGAACGGTCGAATCTCTTATCCGAGAATCTGGGAGGTGCACTGGTCGCTGACTGACCTGAGTGTCGGGAATGCGTCTGTCTTAGTCCCCCTCGGTACTCACTGCTCTCCCCCATAGATCTAGCCCTCTTACCTTGTCTTCTGTCACCCTAACGATCACTTCTCTGCTGTCGTTGTCGTTCCTCGAGGTTCTGAGCATGGGCCTGTATCCGGGAAATATCCATCCCGTCTTGCAAAGAGGCTGTCAGGCAATCTCTGAACAAGTGTGGTCCTAAACCACTCACAAATCTATAGACTCAGTCTCCCATGTCAGCCGCCATAGTCGGAGCATACCGGGCCAATGAGTTGAATTGCATACTATACTCTCGGGCACTCATGCTTCCCTGTTTCAAATTCAAGAACCTGTCTGCTCTAGCTCGGCGGACTTCAGGTGGCAAGTAGTGACGAATAAAGGCATCTACAAACTCTTGCCACACGGGAGGTGGTGTATTCTCTCCTCTTGTTATCACCCAATTCTTATACCATAGTACCGCCACGTCGCGAAGTCTATAAGAGGCCAACTCCGCAGATTCGGTCTCTGAAGCATGCATAAGTTTCAGCGTCCGCAACATCTTATCGATAAAACCTTGTGGGTCCTTATCCGGCTTCGACCCGAAATATTCTGGAGGATTTAGAGTAAGGAAATCACGAGCTCTTGTACTAGCTGAACGATCACTTGGGCCCGCATTCTGTCGTTGTGCCTGAGCGGCAACCAACTGTGTCAATAAATGTATGGCCTCGGATACTTGTTGACCCGAAGCACCCGGTGAAGGAATGGGAGCTGAGGCTCCTCCTTGCTCTTCTACATCGAGCACGGCCTCACTTTGCGATTCACTTTCCTCTGCCTCCGCCGGAGGCTCCCTTTCTACCCGCTTCTTCGTCGTAGCTTTGCCTTTCTGGGCAGCTGTAGCTTTTTCTTTCGGTGGCATTTTTCTGAAACCATAACGCACCTTTAGGAATGATATAATCCAAGACATGGCTCTATCGCATGATCTCATGAGAAGAAAGATGGTCATTTTCCTAAATGCCCTGTAGCCTCTTGTTTATTAGCGTGGCGCGCAACACACCATAAACAAGACTCTACTAGACACGACTCGTAGACACTTCCTAGGGCGAACTGCTCTGATACCACTTCTGTCACGACCCAGCTAGGGGCCGCGACGGTTACCCGGAGCTAGTTACCGAGCACCGCTCACTCTACTACTTGACTTGCTCATTTAATACTCTTTTATCAATTGTAGGAAAATCATATTTAATCAAAATATAAATACTTTATATACATTTGCCCCTTGGCCATCAAAATAATATACATACATATGAAAACATCTTGTGAGACCATCTAACCCACACTGCGTACCTACGAGCCTCTACTAACATAATGAATATATGGACGGAACAAGACTCCATCATGCCCAAAATATGCATATACGAATGTACATCAAAAGAAGAGCCATAAGCACCTCCGAACAATGGAGTGCTATCTATCAGCTGACAGCTACTGGGGACCTGGGCCAAGCTCTCCTCCGTGTCTACCTGTGGGCACGAACACAGCGTCCGAAGAAAGTACGTCAGTACGAATATTGTACTGAGTATGAGAAGCATACATAATGAAAGGAAACATCAATAATATGAGGATAACATCAACATGAGACATCTGGATCTGATTGATAATCATAAATGAAGTAATTTATGCTATCTTACTCATACTCATCATCATGACATGTATGCATCATATGCAAGTTGCCCGTCCATGTCGGAACGGTGTGATAATCAATAATATTAGCCCGCGTCCAGGCCTCCCGCGTCCGGGGTACCATCTCATGCCACCCACTAGTGGTGTCTGCCCACGCCCGTAGGTCGTGGTGTATCCGTATCGCCGCCCGCCGAAGCGGTGTCTGCCCGGCCAACTAGGCCCGGTGTGAATGCAATCATGACATGCTTGGCGTAAATACTCATAGTAATATGCTTATCATAAAATACTTTTCTTATCATAATGCGTATATAAGACTCATGACCAACTTTACTCTATCGGGGTGACGTAAGGTCGTGATCCCCTGATTACATTATGGAACCATCGTGGACATTCTGCCTCACCTTGAAAGGACTAGTACATAAGGTGAGTGTAGGCAAGGAATAACATCATCGTCATTCTAGTGTCATCATATCGTATAACTTATCTCATATAGTCATTCATGGGTATAAGCTTTTAACTTCTTAGAATGCAAGAACTTGTGAAAGGAATAGGAATTTAAGTTAAAAGATTCATGCCATTAGAAAGATGGACTAGCCTCACATACCTTGGTCGTTTAGCTAAGATATCGCTCACTTGTCTTCCTTCAAGGTCACGTCGTTACCTTCACGAGAGAATTGGACTAACATTAGTTAATCGACTACAAGAACGCATATGGTCCTTCAATTCTTTTAGTTCTGTCGGTGCCATTCTGTATGGAGGAATGGATATGGGCTGCGTATCTGGTAACAAATCTATCGTGAAATCTATCTCCCGTTCGGGCGGAAGACCTGGAAGCTCATCTGGGAATACATCTAGAAATTCATTGACAACTGGAACCGACTGGAGAGTAGGTGTCTCGGCCTTAGTATCGTGCACACGGACCAAATGATAGATATAGCCTTTCTGAATCATCTTCTTAGCCTTGAGGTATGAAATAAACTTACCCCTTGGCGATGCTGTACTCCCTGACAACTCTGTAACTGGTTCCCCTGGAAACTGGAAACGAACTACCTTTTTCTGGCAGTCAACATTAGCATAACAGGAAGCTAACCAGTCCATGCCCATAATAACATCAAATTCCAGTATATCTAATTCTACCAAATCAGCTTTAGTGTAACGATCATATATAATCACAGAACAATCCTTATATACCTGCCGCGCTATAATAAAGTCCCTAACCGGTGTAGCCACTTCGAATGGTTCTATAGGCTTGGGTATTATTCCAATTTTACTAGCAACGAGCGGGGAGATATATGATAAAGTAGAGCCAGGATCAATCAATGCATATACAGATCGGGAGAAAACCAGTAGTGTACCTGTAACAACATTTGGCGACGCCTCCTGGTCCTGGCGGCTAGCCAATGCATATATGCGGTTCAAAGGACCGCAAGAATCTGAGACACCGCCACGGCCTCGACCGCGGCCCGCCGATGCCGGCATACCTCGCCCCGCAGGGCGCACAGCTGGAGGAGTGGAAGATGAACCAGCGGCTGATCCCGTCGGCTGAACTGTACCACCAGAACCACTCGCCAACGGATAATCACGCATAACATGACCCTGACGGCCGCAAGAAAAACAGGCTCCTGTGGCTCGGTAGCACTCCCCCGGGTACGATATCCCACAATAAGAACAACGGGGCCTGGGTGGTCTGGACTGGCTGGAACCTCTGGTCATCTGCAACCTGGTGCTCTGAAACTCTGGCCGGCCCCAGACGGTCCTGCACCATCAAATCGTCTACCGGTGGACTGTGTACCCCGGCCTGACGGAGGAGGATATCTGCCTGACTGCTGTGACTGAGGCTATCCGCCTCGGAAATCTCTAGAATACCCTGCTGATCTAGCCCACTTGGGCGGCCTCTTATCACGATCTCTGCCCAATCGATCCGCTCTGTGCCGGTCCTCCATACCCTGCGCGTAGGCCTGTAATCGGGCGATATCCATACCTGTCTGCGATGCCACCGCCATACAACTGTCAATCAAGTAGCGATCCAGCCCTATCACATACCGGTGCACCTGATCAGGCATCTCAGCTACTATGGCCGGTGCATATCTAGCCAGAGAATCAAACTCCAATCTGTACTCGCGAACACTCCGACCTATTTGCCGCAGCTGCAAAAATCTATCAACTCTGGCCCGCCGCAACTCTGGGGGCAAAAAGTGGCTGAGAAAGGCGGCTACGAACTCGTCCCACACAGCTGGGGGAGCACCCTCACCTCTGGACAGCTCCCAAGACTCGTACCAATTAATCGCGACATCCCGTAATCTGTGTGAGGCCAACTCGACTGACTCTGTCTATGGAGCCCTAACCAATCTCAATGAGCGCTGCATCAGCCGAATAAAGTCCTAGGGGTCCGCTTCGGGCTTAGACCCCAAAAAACTCTGGGGGATTACATGTCAGAAAATCACGGACCCTCAGGCTATCACGCCTGTCATCATCATCACCTCTCAGCCCATGTCTGCGAGCCTGTCCTGCCACCAACGTCGTCAGCAACTGTACGGCCGCCCTCATGGCCCTATCCTCCGCCCCCGACTGAGGAGCTGGGGGCTCAGGCGCTGGAGCCTCTGGAGCTAATGATGGACCAGCTCCAGGCTCCGCCGGTAGTGGTGTAGCTGAACCCTCTGACTGCGGCACAACATCGGGCATAGTATGAGCACGAGCCCGAGTAACCCTCTGCGTCTGACTAGTCTCTCCTACCATCCCCTTGCCCTTCTGGGTAACCTTCGCCTTCTTCGGAGGCATCACTGAAAAACACAACAACCGATCAGAAAAGAATCATCCTAATAGCACAGCTCTATCGCACGATCTAAGATTCAAAGAAAGGTAACACCCTAAATGTCATGTAGCCTCCTGTTTATAGATGTGGTGCACAACACACCGATAAACAAGACTCTACGAGACACGGCCTGTAGACATTCCGAGGACAAACCGCTCTGATACCACCTTTGTCACGACCCAGCTCCGTGGGCCGCGACTGGTGCCCTATTTGGACACCCCAAACGGACTTACATACTAACTCGTCATATTCTTATTTAACTCAGATTTCATATTAATCAATTTAAACGGATCTGAGATCAAATATTATCTTAAGCGGTCGCGCGTGCAAAGATATCATATCAAAGCCAAAAGGGGCGGCGGAATACACATCGCCGAATGTATGCACATATATAAATATATGGGCCACCATGGCCACCATAACAGACAGGACCGCATTAAGACGCAGATCATAAACAAAGCGAACACACATAGGACCCACGACCCACATATATGACTACAGGCCTCCACAAACCATACCGGAAACATATGACGGGACAGGGCCCCGCCGTACCCCAAATAGTCGAATATACAGAAACATATACATGACAGAAGATATGTACCAAAAGATGGGCTCTGAATCAAAAGGAGCACTCTGTAGTAGCAGAATGTGTGTCCTACTCTGGCGAAACACGAACCTCTGCACCTGCGGGCATGAAACGCAGCCCCCGAAGAAAGGGGGTCAGTACGAAAGATGTACTGAGTATGTAAAGCATAGAGTACAGAAATTCAAATCACCACTGAAGGGAAAGATACAAAAAGAGAATACCGAATCAGTATACCATAACCTGTGCTGAAAACATATGTATACATATAATGCAAATAAAAATCATGCATAAGGCTCAGGAACGTGGTTACCACTCCGACGCTGGTGCCACAACACAGCATACTCCAGAAGGTTTCAAATCTCCATACGAACCCCGAACATAACATATCATCACAACATATCATAAGCCATATCACAGCATAACTCCACAAATGGTACCCGGCCCTATGGCGAGATCTCGGGAACCGTAACACATCATACTGCCGAATATGTCATAATACGCACGATCACAAAATCGGCCTGGGAACCGGCGAACGATATCATAATGGTAGGCAGGAGCAGAGTAGTGCGGAAACCATATGCATATACACAATTAAATTCCAAGGGTCGACAAATAAATACATATAAATGTATTGATGCCAGAAAGCCCAAAGTAGGTATCGAGTCTGTCAGAATTAGTATACAAAAGATGTGAGCCTTTAAGTTTACAAAACTTTCGAAAAATACCTCATAGGTCATTTCCTGAAAATTTTAGTATCAATCATATTAGGGAGCTTTAAAATAACTTATGGAGCAAATCAAACGGAGCCTTAAATTCATAAGCAAAAGTTCCCTTTTGGTGTCATACAAAAATAGGTTAAATAAGACGAACAAAGAAAGTCTCGGTACTAGTGGGCCCACCTCGGGTAAAGTCGAGGGGGCGTACGAAATTTACAAATATTAGACTCTATGGAGTCATCCATGAAAGTTTCGAGGCGATTCGGTTACGTATGTGAAAGTTACGAGCGCTTGAGCATTTCTTTCCAACAAACATAAGATTCTAATTCAATTTCATTGAATGAAATAGTACTAAAAGTAAACTCGGATTTCTATGAACAGAGTATTCCCCAAAGCTCAAATTCAAACCTAGTACATCTAAGACATGCCAAAAGAAGGAATGGTAGGGCTTTACATACCTTATTCGCGTTTTACGCTCGTCCGAACTCAACTCCCGTTTCCTCCAAAATCTACAATTGGTCATGGTTACCAAATATGAGTTTCAAGCTTTAAGAATTCAAACTTAAATCCCTATTTGTCTGCCGAAATTTCGGCATCATTTCCTCTATAAATTCAACATCCCCGAGACTTACTCGGCCATAATATCAACAATCAACACCCACAACAATGCCAACAACATCAACAACCACAATAAAACACATTCTAACACAATTATTCTTCCTTTCTACATAAGGCGACAACTTCCATTCCAACTTCACAATATCAAGCTAATATCAACATTTTCATATTTATTAACTAATTCAAGATTATTCAAACATAATTCAATAGCATTTCAAGCAATACTCAGGGATTCAAAAAATCCCGCTAACTCCATATTCCATCCGAAACCTCTACAAATGCAACGGAACTACCAAGTCGCATTGTCTTCTTCCAAATTTAATAACGACAATATTAATTCACATTCTAGGATTCTTCTTCCATAATTACATAAAAACTATACCAAAATCACATAATTTCCCATAACAACCGATAACCAATTTCAATGCCGACTCGAATCGTTTAAGCCTTTATTTACATCGTAAACGCCACTATGACACAATTAGCAAGCCAAATAAAATCTAATTCATCTCCCCTTCACCCCCACACCACACGGCCTCACACACACCACACGGCCATGCACACACTCACACCAATTTCATGATTTTCATGCAATTCTAATCATTTTAACATACATACATCTTCCATAACATAAGAGAATAAAATTCTTACCTTTTTCTTCAATTTCCAACTTGCCACAAACGTAGTCCTCTCGCTTAACTAATTATACCACATCGAAGAGCGTCTTGAACTTACTAAGAATTCAAGAAGAACAAGATTTTAGGATCAAAGTTAAAGGCTAGGAATTGTTTTTTTTCTTTCTTTAGGGGGTTCGGCCGAATGGCCCCTTAAGTTCTCACTCTCTCTTTTTGTTTTAATTTCTTGAAACTTCTATGGATAGAAACATGTATATATAATTACCCCCTTATATTAATTGATCACATGACCAATTAAATGGGCTTGGGCTAAGGCACATGGCCGGCCACCCCTATACACTTGGGCCTCAATCTCTCTTATTATTTTTTTTAAGCCCAATTCATTAATATCTTATTTTTGTAATTCACTGAATTAATTTCTAAAATTCCAATTTTTGCCCTTGGCCTTCCTCCGTATTTCCGCAACAATATTTTTCATGAACAACACACATATATGAAATAAAATAAAATATAGCCCTCATTTCCTTCAAAGCAAGATTATTCCAAATTTTCCAAATGCACAAAATGCGGGATATAACATGTAGTATGGCACAAGATGTGTTAATTTGATTCGGACACGTGATCAAGTTCAGTCTCTAGTTATGGCCCAAGGATTCGATTGTGTGGAGTCGTGATTAGACTCGTTTACTGTGGGGGTTCGTGAGAAATAGGAAAGATAGTTCAGAGGGTTACATGATCTCTATGCTTCAGTGTTGGGTACTCGGAAGTGACAAAGTGCATTGATGGCTTAATAATAATGGGTTGCTTGATGATATGTTCGGTCTGGGAAAAACTTTAGCTTCGTCAAGACTTTATGATGGTGTGCGTGACACTGGTGTACCAATGGCCGGTTGACGATTCAGTAGCGGCAGAGTATTGGACTCTGGTATGTGAGAACAAGTTTAAGTTCGGTAATGACCATCGAATTTGGGCAAATGTATTGTGATCGCGCGTAATAAAGAAAAAGAGTTGACAATAATGACATAAAGGAAGACTTTTGTGGAAAGCATGTAGCGAAGTGAGACTTCATAGAATATCTTGGATATGAGTACTTTTCATGAGATTGGGAAAGGAAAATTGGTATCTGACATAGTTGTCAGGACAAGGTTACAATTGATACGAGGGCGAATTTCGTGTTCGGTTGTGAAAGGTAAAGAGGGTTCGGTATGACAGAATGGTACCGATGGAAGCGGTCGTCTGAGCTATGGCTATTATGGAGTATTGAATCTTGTGGAAATAATTAGGCATGGTTTGGTAACAGTCATACTTACAGGTTCACGGGATATCTCGGGGATATGGTACTAAAAGTTATTCATGATATAAGCTCGTTGATGTTAAAGGACTACTCTATTATTAAGTGAATGCTATGGGCACATCATTGATCGGTAAATTTGACTGGGTTGTAGACTTCTGAGGAGCTAGTTATCGACTAATAGAAATGACTTCAATTATGGGAGAATGCGATGAGTTAATGACTCGAGGAGTTACTGATTGTTCACTTAGATTTGAGGAGAAATATTGATATTGTTTTGTGGTTTGTTTGGCTTAGATGGATGATTAATTTAGAGGATTGAGTGGATTTGAGTGTTTGCTGGTTGATAGTGTCACGACCCATTTTCACTAAGTCATGCGGCACCTACCTTTCCCACCTCGGTAGGCGAACCCTTATACCAACAATCATAAAACATAAATAAAGCGGAAAAAGATAAAAATAACGTACGTCTCATGATAATAATATAAAGAAATGTGGAAGTAATGAGAATCCAACCCCAGTATCTAGTCTGGTCATACAAGAGCATCTACCAATACTACAAGTCTGAATAATACATAAGATCTCAAAAGATGTCTCGAAATGGGAATAAGACATAAATAGTAAGAAGAGTCTTCGGGCAGCGAACGTCCTCATGCTCACCCTTGTCACGACCCAACCCGCCATGACTAGCACCTACACTAATCCTAGTGGGCTAACCAATACGCTTAACCATCGACTCATTCTAGTCCATTTTTACTTAACTTATTCATTCAGTTCACAATAACGAAATGCAAGATTAATCAAAAGTAGTCATGCCATAAAACAATAATGTAAATGCAGAAGTCCTAACTATTACAACCACAAAATTCAAAAGTCACCGTACAAGGACTCTCATCAAAAACATGTCTAAGGAATCCGTACTGTCAGAAATAAATAAACATAAATGTCTGGATGGAAATAGCCATTAAAGAAAGAAAGATCTTCGGGCGGCCTAGCCTGGATAGAAGCTCACCCTTAATCTGTCAGCAAATGGCCTCAAGCTAAATATGAGGTCGACTAGCAGTCTCTGGATCACAATCTGCACTCAAACGAATGTGGAAAGGTAGTATCTGTTATACCCCGTATATTTATACGTCGAATTATTCGCAAGCAAATCGACTCAAGTTAAAGGCGGAGTTATTTTCGGACACGAAATAGAAATCTTTAATTTTCAATTTTAATTAAAACATAAATTGTTTATAAATTTTATTTAGTGTAAAAATATTATTGGAGATTAGGGATTAATTAATTATGATTACATTACTAAGTAAGAATTAGTGATTAATTAAATTAATTAACTTAATTATTATTGTAGGCCCCACCTGATTTAATTATTAAAAAAATAAAAAAATATAATACAAAATGTGGGCATGCTAGTGGGACACGTGCCCTATTAGTTGGCTGCCCATAAATAGCAAGGATGACTAATGAGCATTGTCTTCTTCACTAAGAATCCTAATTGAAACAAAAAAAAAAAAAAACATAGGAACCATGGATGTTGGCTCTCGGCCAGCCATGGTTGATGGGAAAAGTTTTGATTTTAATTGTTTTGAGTAAATTTCAAGTGCACTACAAGTTCAAGGAGGTGATAGCAACATTGGATATTGAATCGAGGAAGAAGAAATTGCGAAATTGGAGCAATTAAAAGTAGAAAATCCTCCGAGAAAATTAAGGTAAGATTTTCTTATTTTATGGTGTAATTATGTTAATGATGTTGTAATGGAAGGATTAAAATTGGATTGGACGAAATTGGAATTTAGAAAATGCATGAAATTGTTGTTATATGAAAATTGTGGATTGAAATGGATTTAGAAAGGTTGTTGGGTTGTTAGAATTGTTATGGGCTGAATTGTGAGAATTATATATATATATATATATATATTTCTTTTTTTGGTATTTCTGTGTTAACAGGAGAATAATTGGAAATTTGGGTTAGGCGAATATATAGGGAAAATGCTGCCCGATTTTCGTTAAATCCTTAATAATGAAAAACCCTAAACGAGAATGTATAAGTTAAAGAATAAGTTCTATAAGGGATGGGCTACGGATTTATGAACTAGAAAGTGTAGTTACTAACGATAACGTTACTTTGACGTTAAATAGGCTAAAGGGGGCGACAAAGAGAACGGATTTGCGAATAGTCGTTAAACAGGTATGTAAAGATGTCCCTTCTTTCTTTTGGCATGTCTTAGAATTAAGTGATGAATGATATGAGCTTTGGGGTAATCCTATTCATAAGTCTTGAGTGTGATTCATGATTCTTATTCACTTCTTGATGTTAGAGCTCTTAAGTGATTGAGCTTCCCTCTCCAGTTTCCTATACGTTGGATAATAGTCGACATATATAAGCCCCTATTCCTAGAAACTCTACGATAACTAATGTCTCTGACTTCTATAAGCTATTTCACACTATATTGATATGTGTCTACGATTCCTAAGAATCTTTTGATATGAACTATGATGACATTCGAGGGATACTTGATATAATTGTCGCTACTGATACTCAGGTGTTAATCTCTTCTTCTTATTCTGTTTGAGTCTTGATAATGATTTAAATTGCATATGGTTTCTCACTACTCTGCTCGTACATGCCTCAAAATGTTTTTCACCGAGTCCCGGGCCGGGTATGTTATCGTGCACAGTTTCACTACATTGTTCACCGAGTCCCTCACTAAAGGGTCGGATATATATATATATATATATATATATATATATATATATATATATATATATATATATATATATATGATATGATGATATGTTATGGCGGCCAGGAGGGCATATGATGACTTTATTCACCGAGTCTCTCACTAGAGGGTCGGGTACGGTATATATGTATATGATGATGATATGATTATGTCACCGAGTCCCATAATGGGCCGGGTATGATATATGATATTGACATGCATGATTTATGTTTCAAAGGAAAGTGTTTTGGTATTCTGGACATTGTACTTGTTTTCTGTACTCCTTATTTCAGTTATGATCCTTTTTACTGTATTTCATGCTTTATATACTCAGTACATATTCCGTACTGACCCCCTTTCTTCGGGGGGCTGCGTTTCATGCCCGCAGGTACAGATAGTCGGTTTGGTGACTCTTCAGCATAGGACTTCTATTCAGCTGTCTTGGAGAGCTCCGTTGTTCCGGAGTTTAGACTTTTGGTAAAGATCTTATGATATATATATATATATATATATATATATATATATATATATTTATCCAAGGGTACGACGGGGCCTTGTCCCGTCATATTTCGCTATTCGTACTCTTAGAGGTCTGTAGACATATGTGTGGGTGGTGTATAAGTTCTGTTCAGCTGTGTCTATCCGATGTGCTATGATATGATGTCCGTCTGTAGTGGCAGCCTTGTCGGCTTGCATATGACATAATGTTGATGTGTAGTGGCAGCCTCGTTGGCTTGCGTATCCCTTTATGATTTGATCAGTTGTGACTCCTCGGGAGACAGTTTATCTGAATATATATATATGGCGACGTTATGAACCATTGTAGTTCTTCTGCAAGTTTCCATACTACTCATAGATTCAGTTTGATTATATGTAACAGGTTCGTATACGGGTGCCCAGT
This sequence comes from Lycium barbarum, assembly GCF_019175385.1. Lineage (NCBI taxonomy): Eukaryota > Viridiplantae > Streptophyta > Magnoliopsida > Solanales > Solanaceae > Lycium > Lycium barbarum. Next base: position 31,951,836 of record NC_083339.1, on the reverse strand, counting down.
TCGAGCACTAGTCATGGCCCACGGGGTTGGGTCGTGACAAAAGTGGTATCAGAGCAGTTCATCCTCGGAGTGTCTACAGACCGTTTCTAGTAGAGTCTTGTTTATCGGTGTGTTGTGCACCACATCTATAAACAAGAAACTACAGGACCTTTAGGATGTTACCTTTCTTTCATATCTAAGATCGTGCGATAGAGCCCAGCCATAGGAAATGAAATTCCTTATACTAACCTTTGATTTCAGCTGAAGAACGACATCGACAGAAGAAAATGACCGATGACATTGGCAGTTACCAAGTACAGAGGTAAGTTGTCACGACCCAGCCCCGTGGGCCGTGACTAGTGTCCTAATTGGACACCCAAACCCATTCGCTTACCAAGTCGACATATCAAAGACTTATCCAAGTTTAACATACGTTATTTTGCACAGATACTGAGAACAAACGTCATCTTAAGCGGTCACCTGTAACAGAAATATCATACAAAAGCCGGCAGGCTGGCGGAATACACATCGCCCGAATATACATACATATATAAACATATGGGCCGTTTCGGCCATAATAGCAAACGGGACCGCTTAAGGCACAAGTCACAGACATAATCGGACAAACACGACCCATGACCCACATATATGTCTACAGGCCTCTACAAACCATAACAGAAACATATGACGGGACAGGGCCCCGCCGTACCCCAAATAGTCATATATACAGAAACATGTATAACAAAAGATATGTACCAAAAATATGAGCTCCGGATCAAAAGAGTAATCCAAATAGCAGAATAAGTGTCCTACACTGGCGGGTCACCAGAACGAACGTCTGTACCTGCGGGCCTGAAACACAGCCCCCGAAGAAAGGGGGTCAGTACGAAATATGTATTGAGTATGTAAAGCATGAAATACAGTAATCCAAATGTTATATCCCGCATTTCGTACATTCGGATAATTCAAGATGATTGCGAGAAATTAAAGTCAAGACTATTTTCCAAAATTATTTTAGTGAACGAGTTGTTTATGAAAATGTTTGATGTGGAAATATTAAGAAAGGCAAAGGGTAAAAAGGGGAAATTCGCAAAATGACTCGTGGAAATATGGAGGAAGGCGAAGGGCAAATTTGGAATTTCAAAAAAATAAATTTTTATGAAGTGAAAAAAAAAGGGGGCTTGGAAATTAAAGGGGGCCATTGGGCCGTCCATAATAGATGGGCCAAAGCCCATATGGGGACAAACTTTATAAGTCCAAAAGATGACTTATTAGTCATCTTATTCATTCCCTTCCTAGAAACTTCAAGAAGACTAAAGAACAAAAGAGAAGGAGAAAAAGAACCAAGGCCATTCGGCCATGATAAATCCAACAAGAACCTTCGAAAATTTTTATCAAAAAAATTATTCTCTTCTAGCTAAACAATTCATTGAAGGGTCCTTAGCAAAGTGAAGTGGTTATTGGAGCAAGAAAAACATATATTCATACAAGTTACAAATTCTAGCCAAGTGAAAAATCAAGAGAAAAAGGTAAGGTTTAATCCTTTCCTTATATGTTGTGGGTGATTATGTATGTTGTGGAGTGTGGAAATGGATGAAATTCATGAAATTATGGGTGTTGGTGCTTGGCCGAATGGGTGTGTGGTGTAAGAATGGTAAACCAATTATTTTATTTAGTAATTTGATTGTTGTTGTGTGGAATCTATGATGAGAAATGGAAGTTTAATAATTCTAGTTCAAGTTGTAATTGTTGGAAAATTGTTTTAGAAGTTAATGTGAATTGTTGGTATAGTTTATGAAATTGGAAGAAAAGAAATGTAGTTAGTGTTCTTGTTGAATTTGGAAAGCTTTGGGTGAAGTGGTATGTTGGTTGGGTTGTTTGGAATATTAGTTGAATTGTTTGAAGTATTCTTGAATATATGTGATGGACTTGAATATAGATAAAATGTCGTGGAATAATGCGACAAGAGTTGTTAATATTAGAATATATTTTGAATTGATTGTTGAAATTGTTAGTATGATTGTTGGTATTGTTGTTGATATTTTGGCCGAGTTAAATTCTCGGATTGGTTGTTGTATATTTTTGGCCGAGTTAGATTCTCGGGGATGGTGTATTTACAGGGGAAATGCTGCCGAAATTTCGGTAGAATATAAGTGAATTCATTTGAAAGACTAAGACAAGTGTATGTCGACGAGTCTAATAATTATGTCAATTTTCTTGAATGTAGATTAGCAATTTTGGATAAATAAGTGTAGCTAGTTGGTCGTGGGACAGGTACACAAGGCTTACCCTTTCTTTCTTTGGCATGTCCTAGAGCCAAGTAAGGTATGATATTGATATGTACATTGGGGTTACTCTATTCTGTGATTCCGAGTTTGTTTATGATTCGTGTGCACTTTTGACATGTTCTTAAAGAAATTCTGTAAGAATCAATGTGCTCAACTCTTGGAAATAGTCTGCTATGTTTGATACGTATGTATGGTTCCAAAAGACCTATCTGATTTGATCCATAATGAGATGCGAAAAGCTCCTGATATGACTATTGTTTTGATTCTCCAAGGAAAGCTTCTGAAACGTTCAAAGGGTTCTGTAAATTTTAATGTCCCTAACTTTTGTAAAAGATATTGGATTTGCTTTGAAACGTTCGTAATAGTTTCTGTGGTAAAAATGTCCGTAACTTTCACATTCTAACTCCGATCGACTTGAAACATGTTTAAGATCCTTTAAAGGTCGGTATAGGTACGTATATATCGAGTCTTGATTTATGTGCATTTAGTTTTCCACTACTCTGCTCGTGCATGTATTATTACTTCTTTCGCCGAGTTCCGGGCCGGTATATATCGTGCGCATGGTACGCCGGTTCCCTTGCTTGAGGGCCGGGTGCCATATATGTATTCCGGAGTATGATGTGTTACGGTGTTATGATGTGTTCATGGTTCGCCGAACCATATATGTGTATATGTTTGTTCTGATCTTATGATGTGTGACGGAGATTACGGAGCAAACCTTCTGGAGTATGATGTGTGTGGCGCCAAAGGCAGGGTGGCGCCACGTTTCCCCGGGTCCCGTAAGGGGCCGGATACCGTTCTTGGCATGCATGATTCGTGTTCCCAGTAAGTGTTTTATTATTCTGCATATCGTGCTTAATGTCTGTACTAACCTTCTGCACGTGACACAGCAATATAATATGTGTATATGGATCGGGCTGTACGTTCCGCAGCAAATACATTTGTGGATCGGGTCGAACGTTCCTCGGCACTAAAATGTTATATCTGTGGATAGGGTCGTACGTTCCTCATCACTATTATGTTACGTATGAATCAGTTATGTGTAAACGTATATGATGACATACGTTGTTGGCACGCGCGGTCTGTGTTTGGAAAATACACATTTTGATACTCTGGATGACCTACTTACTTTCTGTACTTCTTCTGACATATGGCATCAGTATATACGATTTGCATTCTGAAGAATAAGTATTTTGGCATTCTGAAAGTGTACTTACTTTTGTATCGTTTCTTTCGATTATAATAATGTTTGTTGTATTCCATGCTTTACATACTCAGTACATATTCCGTACTGACCCCCTGTTCTTCGGGGGCTGCGTTTCATGCCACGCAGGTACACCCAGATGAGTACGGGACTTTGCTAGAAGAAGCTTCAGCTGGATTGGCAACTCCATTTGCTCCTGGAGCGTTGCCGAGTCAGAGTATATGTGCTGTGATGTTTGTTCGAAGTTAGAGAGTTTGCAGACAGAGTCGTGGGTATAGTATGTCGGTTTTGTAAGCGGCTCCATCAGCCGATATGTCATTTTGTATTATGTGATAAACCCTGTAGGATTACATATTTTGTCTGATTCGAAAACATTGATGAAAGAAAGATTTGAAAGCTTACTATGTATTTCACTACTAATTAATTTCAGAGTCCGAGGAGATTATGTGTAAAATAAGAGTCTGTGGGTTCGCTCAGCTCCGGATATGGGGCCGGGTGCCCATCACACCTTAGCGGGATTAGGGTGTGACACCAAATCGGAACTGAATTAAGGAGTATGGAAAATGAATACAGAATTAGTGTCACGACCCAACCCCGTGGGCCGCGACCAGTGCCCGAGCTGGGCACCTATACGTACCCGATACCCAAACTAACATATTAACAGAATAATAATATAATAAAAATATTAGTGGACGCCACAGAATTTAGCAGATAAGCAGACTTGGCACACATAGGCCGATAAGGCCATCATAAAGCAAAGTATCCCAAACATATGTACAGAACCCACACAGATGTATCCACAGACCTCTACAGAACATATCATAATCATAAGACGGGACAGGGCCCCGTCATACCCTGAACAAAGTACATATCCAGATATCAGTGACAGACTGTACCAAAAGATGGGCTCTGAAGAAGAGAGCGCCCCAAAATAGCAGAAACGGGACCCTAAACGTGTGTATCAGCGAACCTGTCGTCTGTACCTGCGCGGCATAAAAACGCAGCCCCCGAAGAAAGGGGGTCAGTACGAAATATGTACTGAATATGTAAAGCGGAATCACAGAAATCAAATCATAATGGTTACAGAAAATGAGTACAAAATCCGGAGTGTCAAATGCATATTTCCAAAACAGACAGAATGTGTACAGAAACATATGTCATATCATATCCGACCCCTGCCACGGGACTCGGCAGACAGAACGTGGTCACCCTCCCGACACTGATGCCACAATACAGAGGAATCAGAAAAAGGGGCGTGGCCCCGTATCATAAAATGTCATATCAGAATGGCCATAACAGATCAGATCAGAATAGGCGGACATGGCACATCATACTCCACAGACCCATGTACGCGTATACCTGCCCCCTCACATCGGGGCGCGGCGAACAATGCAGAGAATTACGCTTGACAACATATCCTGGCCCGGGCTCAGTGTGGGAAACATTGGGACATCCACGAATGGAGTAGTGAGAGACTAATGCAATTTAAAAATATCATAAATTGTTTCAAAGACTCGATGAGGCATATCAAAGATAAACAAATCCAATGAAGTCGGACGGGATCATAATAGATGCATTTCGGATATCATAATAAATTACAGAAATATAACCTTCCTGAAGTCATTCCGAGTGTCAAAATAATTTATAATATTTAATAGAATATTTAAAACAATATTTGTTAAGCGATTAGTAGGGTAATCAAAACATTTCTTTCAAAAATCGCTTAAAAAGGAAGCTTTAGTACATTAAGGGCAAAACCGGAAATAGTGGGCCCGCCTCGGGACAAATAAGGCGGCGGGCTCAAATTATGCCCTCTAAGCTTATGGTATCACCTAAAAAGGTTCTACAAACATTCAATGACTTTCCAAGTAATTTGGAACAAAATTGCATAATTCCAAGAAATAGCGTATAAAAATGGTTCAATTCTACTGAAGGAAAAACTGAAATTTTCTCTTGCGGATTCCGAGGGCCAAGAGGTCCTTCGAGGCCCAGATCCGACCCTAACACACTAAGGGCATGCCAAGGGAAGAATTGGGGTTGCTTTACATACCTTTCACGCTCCTTAAGCCTTTCCAAACTCACTTCCCGTTTCGTCGAAAAACTGCAATTGGTCAAGTTTACCAATTGTAAGCTATGAATACCAAAGTTTCCATTTAATGCATATTTGGCTACCGAAATTTCGGCAGCACTTCCCCTATATATATGGCACCCCGAGAATTCAACTCGGCTAGAAATCATCAACAACAACCCAAACGACAACATTAACATCAACAAAGAACATTAAGAACACAAATATCCTTCAACTAGACATTTTTCTCACAAGTTGACATAACCTTCATTTCAACCCAAACTTTCAACTAATATCAATAATTCCACATTCATCAACAATCAAGATCATCACCATATAGTTCTAGAAACATTTCATATCGTTTGCCTTAAGATATACACTCGATATACATGATATACAACCTTCCGCCAAAATCATAACCTACGCAAAACATCAAATCTTTGGCATACAACTTCATAACATGTTTCCAACTTCCAAATTCATCAATGATCATCATAATTCTCAACCAAACAACTTCATTTCCTTAATGTCGGAAAAATCATACTAAAACGACATAAGTTTCTACATTCCAATTCAATACAAACTTATATCATTCTAACTTCATTTACATATCAAGCATCACAATAACACAACTAACACATTAAACAAACTTGATCCATTCCATTCCAAATCCAATATACCACACGGCCATAAGCCTCTTTTAAGAACTTCAACTAAATCATTCAACTTTCAATCCCAATATTCATTTCATCACAATCACAACTAGAATATAACATGAATTCAATACATTTTGGCTATACAACATAGACACACTCACGGCTACACACCTACAACACACACCCACTTTGCAAACTTCCATTTCTTCATACAATCAACACATTTCTACATACTACAACACAAACAAAACTCAACAACACAATAAAAAGGTAGAAATTCTTACCTTTTCTTCAAGTCTTCTTCACTTGGAGGTATGATTACTTTGGTGATTCTAATGCTCCCCACTCCAATCCAACTACACCAAGTTACAAAGGAACCTTGACTTAGTAGGGAATCAACAAGAAATAAATTTTTGGAGCAATATTTTTGGTACCTAATTTTCTAGGCCAAACCCGAGAGCCTCCTTGCTCTTTCTCTTGTTCTTGATTTTTTTGATCTAGCTTCTAAAGTCTTGAACCTTCTAATCATATATTAAGAAGACTTGGTCACATGACCAAGCACATGACCAACTAATAAAATGGGCTTGGATCAAGGTCTTATGTTAATTAATTCACATGGAAATTTAATAAAAATTTTGGGCTTGGGCCACACCATGGCCGGCCACTCCAATGCATTGGGCCTTAAATTCCATTCCATTATTTTTGGCCCAATGACTTATAGTCCATGTTTTGTAATTCCCGAAACTAATTTTCAAAATTCCAAAATTGCCCTTAGCCTCGTCCCACACTTTCATGATTCTATTCTTTCATGCATAACTCCTATGTTCAACAAAATATCAAATTTGACCTCATATCTCAAGAATCCATTATTTGTCGAATTTTTTCCAAACGTGTGAAAACACGGGTTATAACATCCTCCCCCCCTTTAGAACATTCGTCCTCGAATGTAAAATTAATCTTATAGGGTTTGAAAACACTTTGGGGGAGTTCATGGTTACAAACAACACATATGACATACGATTGGCATTGAAATGAAATTAAGCAGGGATTCAAGATTACCTGCGGGCATAGGGAACAATTGAGGATATTTCTTCTTCATTTCCTCTTCGGCCTCCCATGTCATTCTCTCCCTATTATCGTTCCGCCACAGTACCTTAACAGAGGCTACATCTTTATTCCGGAGCCTCCTTACCTGACGATCCAAAATAGATACGGGCTGCTCCTCGTACGATAGTTGCTCCATCACCTGAATATCATCAGTAGGAAATATTCTGGAAGGGTCACCAATGCATTTGCGGAGCATAGAGACATGAAATACCGGATGTACCGCTTCCAGATCGGATGGCAAATCTAACTCATAGGCGACATTTCCAACCTTCCGAACAATCTGATAAGGCCCAATATAACGTGGACTGAGCTTACCCTTTCTGCAGAACCGCATCACGCCTTTCATAGGCGATACCTTCAAAAATACCCAATCGCCTACCTGAAACTCCAACGGTCGACGCCGTTTATCCGCGTATGACTTCTGTCGACTCTGGGCTGCCAACAGTCGCTCCCGAATAAGTTTTCATTTGTCCACGGCCTACTGGACCATATCTGGGCCAACCAACTCTGTCATATAAAGCCTCGTATGGAGCCATCTGGATGCTGGAATGGTAACTATTATTATATGCGAACTCAATCAACGGCAAGTGATCATCCCAGCTGCCTCTGAAATCAATAACGCAGGCCCGCAACATATCCTCCAGCGTCTGTATAGTGCGCTCGGCCTGTCCGTCGCTCTGAGGATGAAATGCTGTGCTCAGACTCACCTGAGTCCCTAGTCCCTCCTGAAAAGACCTCCAGAAATGCGCCGTAAACTGGGCGCCTCTGTCAGAAATAATAGATAGAGGAACTCCGTGAAGCTTCACAATCTCTCTAATATAGAGCCTGGCATAATCCTCGGCGGAATAAGTAGTCCTGACGGGAAGAAAATGGGCTGATTTCGTCAGCCTATCAACAACGACCCAGATGGAATCATACTTCCGTGAAGTGCGAGGCAAACCTGTAATGAAGTCCATATTAATAACCTCCCACTTCCAAGTCGGAATCTCCATTTCCTGCAATAGTCCACCCGGCTTCTGATGCTCAATCTTGACCAGCTGACAATTAGGACACTGGGCGACGAACTCTGCAATATCCCGCTTCATACCGTCCCACCAGTATAAGCATCGGAGGTCATGGTACATCTTCGTAGACCCAGGATGGACCGAATAGCGAGCATAATGTGTCTCGCTCATAACCTGCTGCCGAAGGCCTGCAATATCAGGTACACACAACCTGCCTCTGTATAACAAAGTGACGTCCGGTGAAAACTCGAACGGAGTCCTCTCCTTATCATAGGCTGTGTCCCTGTACCGAGCTAAGACGGGATCTTCGTATTGCCGCCGCTTAATATCGTCCCTGATGGATGACTCAGAAACCCCTCGAACAGAAATCCGTGTATCTCCAGAATCGGCCAGACGAACCCCGAGACTAGCCAACTGCTGAATATCACGGGCTATCTCTCTCCTGTCTGGCTGTAAATCGGCCAGACTGCCCATAGACTTCCGACTGAGCGCATCTGCAACAACATTAGCTTTACCCGGATGATACAGAATATCCACGTCATAATCTTTCAGAAGCTCCAGCCACCTCCGCTGCCGCAAATTAAGCTCTCTCTGTCTGAAAATATACTGGAGACTCTTATGATCAGTATAGATATCCACATGAACGCCATATAAATAGTGTCTCCATATCTTCAAAGCATGAATTACCGCTGCGAGCTCCAGATCGTGGGTAGGATAATTCTTTTCATGCTTTTTGAGCTGCCGGGAAGCATACGCTATAACTCTGCCGTGCTGCATCAATACACAGCCCAACCCCATGCCAGAAGCGTCACAATAAATAACATACCCGTCCGGTCCCTCTGGAAGAGTCAGGACTGGGGCTGAAGTCAGCTTCTCCTTCAGCAACTGGAAGCTCCGTTCACAAGTGTCAGACCACTGGAACTTAGCTCCCTTCTGAGTCAGCCTTGTCAAAGGCGCTGAAATCGAAGCAAACTTCTCCACAAATCTCCTGTAATAACCTGCTAATCCCAGGAAACTGCGTACCTCTGTGGGCGTCGTAGTCTGGGCCAATTCTTCACGGCCTCGATCTTCTGTGTGTCCACACGGACACCATCAGCTGCAATAACATGCCCCAAGAAAGCCACTGAAGACAGCCAGAATTCACACTTAGAAAATTTCGCATATAACTTCTGATGCCGGAGTACCCCTAATACCAATCTCAGTTGATCTGCGTGCTCTGCCTCCGACCGAGAATAAACCAGGATATCATCAATGAATACAATCACGAACATATCCAAGAATGGCCTGAATACCCGGTTCATTAAATCCATGAATACTGCGGGGGCATTAGTAAGCCCAAAAGACATAACCCTAAACTCATAATGCCCATATCGGGTCCAGAAAGCTGTCTTAGGGATATCGGCCTCTCGTACTCGCACCTGGTGGTAACCGGATCGAAGATCTATCTTCGAAAAACACTTAGCGCCCTGCAGCTGATCAAACAAATCATCAATCCTGGGGAGGGGGTATTTATTCTTTATAGTTACCTTATTCAGTTGCCGATAATCAATACACATACGCAGCGACCCGTCTTTCTTACGCATAAATAATACCGGGGCTCCCCAAGGCGAAGTACTGGGTCTGATGAAGCCCTTATCTAACAAATCCTTCAGCTGCTCCTTCAACTCCTTTAATTCTGCAGGCGCCATTCTGTACGGAGGAATAGAGATAGGCTGAGTGTCTGAGAGTAAGTCAATAGAGAAGTCTATCTCCCGCTCTGGAGGAAGACCTGGAAGCTCGTCGGGGAAAACATCTGGAAACTCATTAATCACGAGGACTGACTGAAGTGTCGACGTCTCTGCGTCCAAGTCTTGCACCCGTACCAGATGATAAATATAACCCTTTCTGATCATTTTCTTCGCCTTAAGGTACGAAATAAACTTACCTTTCGGCGATGCTGTATTACCAGCCCATTCTATAACTGGCTCCCCGGGAAACTGGAAGCGGACCACCTTATTCTGGCAGTCAACATTAGCGTAACAGGAAGCTAGCCAATCCATACCCATAATAACATCAAATTCAGTCATATCTAACTTTACCAGATTTGCCTTAGTATCTCGGTTACATACAATCACAGAACAGTCTTTATAAACCTGTTTCGCTACAATAAAGTCCCCTATCGGTGTGGCTACCTCAAATGGCTCTATAGGTTCAGACATAATACCAATTTTACCAGCAACAAGGGGCGAAATATATGATAAAGTCGAACCTGGATCAATTAGTGCATACACAGACCGAGAGAAGACCAATAAAGTACCTGTAACGACATTAGGAGATGCCTCCTGATCCTGGCGGCTGGCCAAAGCATAAATGCGGTTCGAAGGACCGCTAATACCAGAAGCTCCACCACGGCCTCTGCCGCGACCCGCTGGTGCCGGAATACCCTGCCCCGGAGGGCGCATAGCCACTGACGAAGATGAAGACCCAGCGGCTGATCCGGTAGGCTGCGCTGCACCACCCGAACTACCCTTATACGGGCAATCTCTCACAGAATGGCCCTGACGGCCACAAGAAAAGCACGCACCGGTGGCTCTGTAGCACTCTCCCGTATGGTATCTGCCGCAAAAAGAACACTGAACCCTGGGTGGCCTCATCTGACCAGAACCCCTATCTGTCCGCGAACCTGAAGCCCTGGAGCTCTGGACTGCTCCTGAATACCCTCGGCTATCGAATCTGCGACCTGTAGACTGGGGAGCTGCGCTCTGCGCCGGCTGAGATGAAAATCTGCTAGGCTGCTGCGGCTGTTGGGGCTGTCTGCCCCGAAAATCTCCAGATGACCTGGCCCTCTTGGGCTGTCTCCGATCCTGGCCCCTGTCAGGCTGGTGTCCTCCTCTGCCCCGATCCTCCATGCCCTGGGCATGGGCCTGAATACGGGCAATGTCCATACCAGGCTGAGCAGCCAATACTAAACAGCTATCAACAAAATACCGATCCAGCCCCATAATATATCTATGCATCCGGTCCGCCATAGTAGCCACCACAACAGGTACATATCGGGCCAAGGAATCAAACTCCAAACTATAGTCCCAGACACTGCGGCCCTTCTGCCTCAATAATAAGAATCTATCAGATCTGGCTCGTCGCAACTCTGGGGGCAGAAAATGTCCAAGAAATGCCTGAGAAAAATCGCCCCAAACTGCTGGGGGAGCGCCGTCCCCTCTGGATAGCCCCCATGACTCGTACCAGTTTGCTGCCACATCATATAACCGGTACGAAGCTAACGCGACTGACTCTGTCTCGGAAGCATTAATCAAATCTAGAGTGCGCCCCAAAATAGCAGAAACGGGACCCTAAACGTGTGGATCAGCGAACCTGTCATCTGTACCTGCGCGGCATAAAAACGCAGCCCCCGAAGAAAGGGGGTCAGTACGAAATATGTACTGAATATGTAAAGCGGAATCACAGAAATCAAATCATAATGGTTACAGAAAATGAGTACAAAATCCGGAGTGTCAAATGCATATTTCCAAAACAGACAGAATGTGTACAGAAACATATGTCATATCATATCCGGCCCCTGCCACGGGACTCGGCAGACAGAACGTGGTCACCCTCCCGACACTGGTGCCACAATACAGAGGAATCAGAAAAAGGGGCGTGGCCCCGTATCATAAAATGTCATATCAGAATGGCCATAACAGATCAGATCAGAATAGGCGGACATGGCACATCATACTCCACAGACCCATGTACGCGTATACCTGCCCCCTCACATCGGGGCGCGGCGAACAATGCAGAGAATTACGCTTGACAACATATCCTGGCCCGGGCTCAGTGTGGGAAACATTGGGACATCCACGAATGGAGTAGTGAGAGACTAATGCAATTTAAAAATATCATAAATTGTTTCAAAGACTCGATGAGGCATATCAAAGATAAACAAATCCAATGAAGTCGGACGGGATCATAATAGATGCATTTCGGATATCATAATAAATTACAGAAATATAACCTTCCTGAAGTCATTCCGAGTGTCAAAATAATTTATAATATTTAATAGAATATTTAAAACAATATTTGTTAAGCGATTAGTAGGGTAATCAAAACATTTCTTTCAAAAATCGCTTAAAAAGGAAGCTTTAGTACATTAAGGGCAAAACCGGAAATAGTGGGCCCGCCTCGGGACAAATAAGGCGGCGGGCTCAAATTATGCCCTCTAAGCTTATGGTATCACCTAAAAAGGTTCTACAAACATTCTATGACTTTCCAAGTAATTTGGAACAAAATTGCATAATTCCAAGAAATAGCGTATAAAAATGGTTCAATTCTACTGAAGGAAAACTGAAATTTTCTCTTGCGGATTCCGAGGGCCAAGAGGTCCTTCGAGGCCCGGATCCGACCCTAACACACTAAGGGGATGCCAAGGGAAGAATTGGGGTTGCTTTACATACCTTTCACGCTCCTTAAGCCTTTCCAAACTCACTTTCCGTTTCGTCGAAAAACTGCAATTGGTCAAGTTTACCAATTGTAAGCTATGAATACCAAAGTTTCCATTTAATGCATATTTGGCTACCGAAATTTCGGCAGCACTTCCCCTATATATATGGCACCCCGAGAATTCAACTCGGCTAGAAATCATCAACAACAACCCAAACGACAACATTAACATCAACAAAGAACATTAAGAACACAAATATCCTTCAACTAGACATTTTTCTCACAAGTTGACATAACCTTCATTTCAACCCAAACTTTCAACTAATATCAATAATTCCACATTCATCAACAATCAAGATCATCACCATATAGTTCTAGAAACATTTCATATCGTTTGCCTTAAGATATACACTCGATATACATGATATACAACCTTCCGCCAAAATCATAACCTATGCAAAACATCAAATCTTTGGCATACAACTTCATAACATGTTTCCAACTTCCATATTCATCAATGATCATCATAATTCTCAACCAAACAACTTCATTTCCTTAATGTCGGAAAAATCATACTAAAACGACATAAGTTTCTACATTCCAATTCAATACAAACTTATATCATTCTAACTTCATTTACATATCAAGCATCACAATAACACAACTAACACATTAAACAAACTTGATCCATTCCATTCCAAATCCAATATACCACACGGCCATAAGCCTCTTTTAAGAACTTCAACTAAATCATTCAACTTTCAATCCCAATATTCATTTCATCACAATCACAACTAGAATATAACATGAATTCAATACATTTTGGCTATACAACATAGACACACTCACGGCTACACACCTACAACACACACCCACTTTGCAAACTTCCATTTCTTCATACAATCAACACATTTCTACATACTACAACACAAACAAAACTCAACAACACAATAAAAAGGTAGAAATTCTTACCTTTTCTTCAAGTCTTCTTCACTTGGAGGTATGATTACTTTGGTGATTCTAATGCTCCCCACTCCAATCCAACTACACCAAGTTACAAAGGAACCTTGACTTAGTAGGGAATCAACAAGAAATAAATTTTTGGAGCAATATTTTTGGTACCTAATTTTCTAGGCCAAACCCGAGAGCCTCCTTGCTCTTTCTCTTGTTCTTGATTTTTTTGATCTAGCTTCTAAAGTCTTGAACCTTCTAATCATATATTAAGAAGACTTGGTCACATGACCAAGCACATGACCAACTAATAAAATGGGCTTGGATCAAGGTCTTATGTTAATTAATTCACATGGAAATTTAATACAAATTTTGGGCATGGGCCACACCATGGCCGGCCACTCCAATGCATTGGGCCTTAAATTCCATTCCATTATTTTTGGCCCAATGACTTATAGTCCATGTTTTGTAATTCCCGAAACTAATTTTCAAAATTCCAAAATTGCCCTTAGCCTCGTCCCACACTTTCATGATTCTATTCTTTCATGCATAACTCCTATGTTCAACAAAATATCAAATTTGACCTCATATCTCAAGAATCCATTATTTGTCGAATTTTTTCCAAACGTGTGAAAACACGGGTTATAACAATTAGTATATCAAAACCTGTGCTGAAAACATAAATAATGCAAATAGAATTCATGCATAGGGCTCAGGAACGTGGTCGCCACTCCGACGCTGGCGCCACAACACATCATACTCCAGAAGGTTTCAAATCTCCGTACAATCCCCGAACATATCGTATCATCAAAACATATCACAACGTCAGAACATATCATATGCCATATCACATCATAACGCTGTATATAAGCGGTACCCGGCCCTATGGCGAGGAGCTCGGGAACCGTAACACATCATACTGCCGAATATATCATAGTGCGCACGATCACAAAATCGGCCCGGGATCCAGCGAAAGATGTAATAGTAGTATGCACGAGCGGAGTAGTGAGAAAACCATATGCATATAAATAAATAAATTTCAAAATTCGATGGACAAATATATTTACGACATCCGAAGGCTCAGAAATCAGTTTCGGGCCAATCGGAATTAGTATACTAAAGTTACGAACTTTTGAAGTACAGAATTTCTAAAAACGTTTCAGAAGCTCTTTTCTTTTGAAAAAAATCAAGTAACCATCATACTATGGAACTTCCAACTATCGCTATAAAGCAAATCAAATGGAGCCTTTAGAATGATATGTCCGTATCAAATATATATCCAAGACTTTAGCCATATCAAATATTTTTCGAACAACATTCGGAAACATATCAACTAGAATCTTCGAACATCATAAATGCGTATCAAACCATATGGAATAGCTTATGGAGGTCAAAGACATCGGCCATCCTAGTGGCTCTAAGAATAGAATTTTCTTTAGAAGCATACATATATGTCATTTGTTCATTTCATAAAGGTCATGCCAAAAGAAAGAAAGGTAGGCTTTACATACCTCCATCGCTCGCTAACCAAATCCCGACTCAAGTCTCGGGCTCCACAATATCTACAATAACGTTATCAATTACCAAACATTAGCTACAAGTACTTAGAAACTCAATTCTAACTAGTACATGTCTACAGAAATTTCGGCAGCATCTCCCCTGTAAATTCAACATCCCCGAGAATTTAACTCGGCCAAATTCATCAACAACCATACCAACAATACCAACAACCATACTAATAACATCAAGAATCAATTTAAATTGCATTCTAACATTAGCAACCTTCTTCTCTACGTAGCTTATCACATTCAATCCAACTACGTACATTCAAGCCAATATCAACGCTCACATATTCATTACTAATCCAAGATCATTCAAACACAATTCAAGAGCATTTCAAACAATCTACAAAATATTCAAACGATTCCACCAACACCATACTCCACCCGAAACCTCTACAATTGCAACGAAACTACAACGACGCATTATCTTCTTCCAAATTCATCAACAACAAAAACGATTCACACTTTAACAACTCCACTTCCATAATTACATAAAAACCATATTAAAATCACATAATTTCCTACAACAACTTACAACCAATTTCCATGCCAACTTGAACCATTAGTCTTTCATTTACATCATAAAGGCCACAACAACACAACTAACATACTAAATAAAATTAATTCATCCTTCCTCCACCAATTTACACCACACGGCCTCACACACAACACACCCACACGGCCCACACACAACACATAACAATTCCATGATTTTCATTCAATTCTACTCACTATAACATATATAAATCTTCCATAACATGTAAAAGAATAGAAATTCTTACCTTTTCTTCAATTTTTCCACTTGAGTAGAATTTTTACACTTGTCACCAAAGAAATTTTATTGCTTCAAAAATTATACCACGTTGAAGAGGGTCTTTGAATTAGTAGAAATACAAGAAGAAATAAATTTTTGGATCAAAGATGGAAGACTTCAATTTTTTTTCCTTTTGTTGCTCTTGGCCGAACCCCCCCCCCCCCCCCCCCCCCCCCTTATTTTTTCTCTCAATGGATTTTTTCTTGAATGTTCTTGAAAATGGAATGAATAATGGTGGCCCTCTCCTTTTATTACATGGGTTAAAAAAAATTTCATGGGCCTTGGGCCATGCCCCTATGGCCGGCCACCTCTATTGGGCCTTTTCTCTTTTTTTTTTCCTAGCCCAATTACTTTTGGGTTGGTGTTTTGTAATTCATGAAACTAATTTCCAAAATTCCAATTTTGCCCTTAGTCTTCCTCAATATTTTCGCATCAATATTTTTCATGAACAACTTATATATTAAGCAAAATCAAAATATTTCCTTATCTCTTACAAGTCACAATTATTTCGATTTATCCAAATGTGCAAAATTACGGGATATAACATAAGTAACGGTGCGAAAGAGGCATGTTGTTTAAGGTAAGAATATTGAAATATGATTGAAATGTAAAGTTGGAGGATGAAAGAGAAGGTGGATACGAAAGTATAATAGAACAGATCGTTAAAGGATCAGGTACGTCTCGAGGTGCGATATGTGAGGTAAGTCCCGACACCTTTATACTTTTTCTGGAAATTGGGAGCCCTGTGTGGCTATGATACGATATGATATATGTGTATATATGTCGGCCCTGTGAGGCATTGTTGGTATTTCCTGCGTGCAGGTTCTGGGATAGTAAGAAGTATAGAGGAAACTCTGCCCAAATTTTCCCAGGAATAGGAAAAGGAGGAGAATGGGATGTAAGTTCATAATATGTCTTGAAAGTTGATACCGACAGGGTAGATTTATTATAATGAATTAAAGCTTTAAGATATACCCCCCCCCCCCCCCCCCCCACGTCATCCATAAGAGGCATCATTCTTATTTGGGAGACCTTGCTTTGAAGAAGCGTATATAAGCAGCGAATTCACAGTTCATTTGAATGGACCAGAATACGTCCCAACCACATTTTGCCTTAGAAAAGCTCATGTTGTAGGGCAAAAACGTCCAGCAATTAAGTTTCACTTTATTGGAAGAGTACAAGCAAACAACAAGTGGTTTGTGAACTAAATGGTTCGCTCACGACCCAAGGACAAATATGGAGGTAAACTATGTGAATCAAGCACTAAGAAGTCCTGTGGTGCTTGTTGGATTCTAGTTTTTTTTTTTTCTGCTGGTGGTTGGAGAATGCTTCATAGTAACATTTTATCAGTTCTCAATCGACTAATTTGAGATGGAATATGTGGAAGGAAAACTTAAACTTGTGGGCTGTCTAGGATCATGTATTTCATATGTTTTTGGTGAAATGCTAGGATGATTCGGAAGGGCTTGTGATACTAAGGGATGATTTAGAAAAAGGTGGCAACTCGTAACAGAATATTTTACTGAGGTATCGAGTGGACCGATAAGTAGGGATAAATTACAACGAATTTACAATTAAAAGGAGTAATAGTATGAGTGAGATAAAAGTACGGAGAAGGAAGAGTTATGACAAGTCATGAACGTATTGATAAGACATCTTGTGAGATACTAAGGATAGGATCGATCAGAAAGGGTGAAGGGTTAAGTACGCCTAGTCCACAGAATGTAATTAAAACATAGTAAGAATCGCGAATAAGATTAAGAAGTGTTACGTTATAGGATGGATTACGAACAGGATGTGATGTGAATACCATAAGGATTGCTCTAGAAATGAGTAAAGCCTAGCAAGGAAGTAACTAAAGAATACGGTGTGATTAGTGTGAAATGAAAAAAGAAAATGTAGAACGAATAAGAAAGACTTACAAAGTTCTACAGGGAAAGTTCAGAATAGAGATCAAGTGGTAACGAAAGTGGAAGCGAGCACAAGAAGAGAAGGAGTTAAGTGAAAGAAGAAGATAAGAAGAAAACGAGTGGGATTACAGTATAGCGATGTGTTATGACGTATAGCTAAGAAAACGAGTAATATAAGCGACAGAATTGTGAAAGCCCAAACTAAAGGAAGATGGGCAACGGGACAGAACGAATGCCAGAAATGACTGGTATGATAAGAACAAATAGGGATGAACAAAATATACTTTGAAAATAAGAAAGGGGTTATGTAGAAGTAGTGTTTTCTGAAGTATACAGGAGTAGCGTAAGAATCCTCGTGTACAGAATAAAAGAAGGACATAGACTGGAGAAATGAAAGGAATACTAAAGGAAGCACTCAAGACGAACATAATTAATTAAGTATGAGTATAGGACAAAAAGGAAATATATAGCTATGAACTTAAGGTGTAGTGTGACGAGAAGGTGATAAGACAAGACCTCTATTAAGACGAATTTGATATGATTTTGAGTAAGTTAGAAGTTAGCGTTGGGTATACAACAAGGATGAAAAAGCAGGAGGCATAAAGGAGTACTGCATGTGTATGACTGCACCTTGGAAATGGTGAAATCCTTAAAGGACAAGGATTGCGGATTTGCGAAACAACTGATGTATTGTAAATTTATTAAAGGAAACAGATGATATAGGTTGGGATAAAGATAATGTTACAAGAGAACTTTGGACACTTATCATCAGAATATAAGTGCTACCTAATTGAGAATTTGGAACGACTACAAGTGCTAATTAATTGTTGATTGGAGTAAGTGGAATGTGGCCTTGGATGAGTTGCTACATTGGTTGCATTACTTGATTACAGACTATCAGATGAGATTTTGTACTATATATAGAAAGGTTCTCGTCGCTTCGTAATTTTGTTAAGGTTTCATACATGGATAATCAAAGTTACAAATTATAAAGAAAAGACATGGATATGGTACAGTATACCAAGTGTATTGGAAAAGAATCATATGAATTTGAAAATTGGAAATGGGGACATAGAGTGGAATATAAATAGATAATGATGTGAGTACATCCAAAAGGGGGGAAGCGGATGAGAGAAATGCAAGTGTAAGATGAAATCAACTGACACTGCAACACGTTTGATGTGAATACTTAAACTTCAAGTGAGATCCCATGCTGAAACAAGTTAGTGAGATCTGAAAGCCAGCGACAAACGGATAGAAGCCAAGATGGTATTTGAGACAGTGCTGAGAATTATTGGTAAAGACTTTGGATAATATGACATCAGAAGGTGGATGCTTATAAAAAGGAAGAATACGACAAAAGAATGGTAACAAGTAACTTAAAAGGATATTATAAGGATAGCAAGACTATACTAGATTAGAGGTTAAGATGTTGACAACAGAGTTATTGGCTAATGATATTGTGACACATAAGTAGCAAAGGAGAAAGAATAGGAAATCTCTCCTATAGTAGGATAAGAAAAAAAAATGGCAAATAAAGGAAGGGGAAGGAGTATGGCAAAATAGACAGCAAGTGAGTTTAGTACAATAAGATATGTAGAACAGAATAAACCAGGAGAAGGAAAGACTATGACTAAGATTGGATGCACTTTATACGAATTGTACAAGAATAGTTATGCAACCTATGAATATATGTATACTAAGAATGAGACCAAGTGAGTACTTGATAAGAAGAGTAAGGATTCAGTAATAACAATGTGGTTACGATATTTTGGATACATTAGGGGAAAATGTAAGATGGTTTGAAGAAAAACTACAGAGATATAATTAGTACTGAGGGCAAAAGCCATAGTGGAGCCTTGGTATCAATTGAAAAATATAAGGGAAGAATATAGAGTCTACATGAAGACTGGCGAGGCGTCGCTAAGGTATTTTCTGGGCTGATTTGAGCACCTACACATACTCGTGTAAAGATTGCAATAGGATATGTGATAGGAGAACTAAGAGCAAATTTGAGTAAAGAGGCAATGGGAGAGTTTGAATCAAAAATAGACAAACGACACGAGATAATATGCCTAATGCATTGCCAGTTAAGGGTAAGGAAAATTACCAAATGATCTAACCGAGACAATCAGAACAAGCGGGTTACTGGTTACTGGATGACAGTAAGTTGTAATATGAGGGAACCCTACCGCTATTTGATAGCCGACCCTAAAGATCGGGATCAAGAAGTAAAAGCAAGTAATAGTTAAAGACCTTTAAAAGAAAGTCTGAAAGTGACACATGATGCTGAGGATTCCAGAATACTGACTGTAACAGCGGAGTAAAGCAAGGATATTGGAGTACAAAAATATTATCCTCTGGGAAATTTTGTTTTACTCGTAAAACCTGCGAAGGGTCTACAGGTTACCAGAGGCATGCGATACTCCAGGGATATTAAAGTCTAATGAACCGACGAGGGACGACTTCACGTTATAAAAATCACATTTAAAGAGTCGAGCCATGACTACGTGTACCATGAATACAAGTCTGAATCAATCGATGACAGTACAACTGAACAGTATGCAGATAAGAGAGACAGTAACACTTCAGCAGAACGGCTCGAAATACAGCTGATAACCAACTATGAAACAAAGAGAAGAGTAAAGGCAATGACGTGGAATAATTACCTCGAGAAGCAACAGAAGGAGGAAATATTACAGGAATGACTGTGTAGAGGCCTGGAATGCGTTATAACGAATTATAGCGAATCAACCAGTGGAAGAGGTATGTGAAGGGCATAATTAAATAAGAGGACACTTAAGAAAGTATTGGGAATTCAGGATCAGTTTAACATTCGAGGACGAATGTTCTAAAGGGGGGAAGGATGTTATACCCCATATATTTATACGTCGAATTATTCGCAAGCAAATCGACTCAAGTTAAAGGCGGAGTTATTTTCGTACACGAAATAGAAATCTTTAATTTTCAATTTTAATTAAAACATAAATTGTTTATAAATTTTATTTAGTGTAAAAATGTTATTGGAGATTAGGGATTAATTAATTATGATTAGATTACTAAGTAAGAATTAGTGATTAATTAAATTAATTAACTTAATTAACTTAATTATTATTGTGGGCCCCACCCGATTTAATTATTAAAAAAATAAAAATATATATATATAATACAAAATGTGGGCATGCTGGTGGGACACGTGCCCTATTAGTGGGGCTGCCCATAAATAGCAAGGATGACTAATGAGCATTGTCTTCTTCAGTAAGAATCCTAATTGAAACAAAAAAAAAACATAGGAACCATGGCTGTTGGCTCTCGGCCAGCCATGGTTGATGGGAAAATTTTTTATTTTAATTGTTTTGAGCAAATTTCAAGTGCACTACAAGTTCAAGGAGGTGATAGCAACATTGGATATTGAATCGAGGAAGAAGAAATTGCAAAATTGGAGCAATTAAAAGTAGAAATTCCTCCGAGAAAATTAAGGTAAGATTTTCTTATTTTATGGTGTACTTATGTTAATGATGTTGTAATGGAAGGATTAAAATTGGATTGGACGAAATTGGAATTTAGAAAATGCATGAAATTGTTGTTATATGAAAATTGTGGATTGAAATGGATTTATAAAGGTTGTTGGGTTGTTAGAATTGTTATGGGCTGAATTGTGAGAATTTTATATATATTTCTGTTGTTGGTATTTCTGTGTTAACAGGAGAATAATTGGAAATTCGGGTTAGGCGAATATATAGGGGAAATGCTGCCCGATTTTCATTAAATCCTTAATAATGAAAAACCCTAAACGAGAATGTATAAGTTAAAGAATAAGTTCTATAAGAGATGGGCTATAGATTTATGAACTAGAAAGTATAGTTACTAACGATAACGTTACTTTGACGTTAAATAGGCTAAAGGGGGGGACAAAGCGAACAGATTTGCGAATAGTCGTTAAACAGGTATGTAAAGTTGTCTCTTCTTTCTTTTGGCATGTCTTAGATTTAAGTGATGAATGATATGAGCTTTGGGGTAATCCTATTCATAAGTCTTGAGTGTGATTCATGATTCTTATTCACTTCTTGATGTTAGAGCTCTTAAGTGATTGAGCTTCCCTCTCCAGTTTCCTATACGTTGGATAATAGTCGACATACATAAGCCCCTATTCCTAGAAACTCTACGATAACTAATGTCTCTGACTCCTATAAGTTATTTCACACTATATTGACATGTGTCTACGATTCCTAAGACTCTTTTGATATGAACTATGATGACATTCAAGGGATACTTGATATAATTGTCGCTACTGATACTCAGGTGTTAATCTCTTCTTCTTATTCTGTTTGAGTCTTGATAATGATTTAAATTGCATATGGTTTCTCACTACTCTGCTCGTGCATGCCTCAATATGTTTTTCGCCGAGTCCCGGGCCGGGTATGTTATCGTGCACAGTTTCACTACATTGTACACCGAGTCCCTCACTAGAGGGCCGGGTACTGTATATATATATATATATATATATATATATGAAGATATGATGATATGTTATGGCGGCCAGGAGGGCATATGATGACTTTATTTACCGAGTCTCTCACTAGAGGGTCGGGTACGGTATATATGTATATGATGATGATGATATGATTATGTCACCGAGTCCCATAATGGGCCGGGTATGATGTATGATATTGACATGCATGATTTATGTTTCAAAGGAAAGTGTTTTGGTATTTTGGACATTGTACTTGTTTTCTGTACTCCTTATTTCAGTTATGATCCTTTTTACTGTATTTCATGCTTTATATACTCAGTACATATTCCGTACTGACCCCCTTTCTTCGGGGGGCTGCGTTTCATGCCCGCAGGTACAGATAGTCGATTTGGTGACTCTTCATCATAGGACTTCTATTCAGCTGTCTTGGAGAGCTCCGTTGTTCCGGAGTTTAGACTTTTGGTAAAGATCTTATGATATATATATATATATATATATATATTTATCCAAGGGTACGACGGGGCCCTGTACCGTCATATTTCGCTATTCGTACTCTTAGAGGTCTGTAGACATATGTGTGGGTGGTGTATAAGTTCTGTTCAGCTGTGTCTATCCGATGTGCTATGATATGATGTTCGTCTGTAGTGGCAGCCTTGTCGGCTTGCATATGACATGATGTTGATGTGTAGTGGCAGCCTCGTTGGCTTGCGTATCCCTTTATGATTTGATCAGTTGTGACTCCTCGGGAGACAGTTTATCTGAATATACATATATGGCGACGTTATGAACCGTTGGAGCTCTTCTGCAAGTTTCCATACTACTCATAGTGTTATATCCCGCACTTTCGCATGTTCGGAAAAAAAAAATCGAAATGGTTTTGAATTGTAAGGAATAAGGTCATATGTTGATTTGAATTCATATATGTGTGTGTGTTGTTCATGAAAGATGTTGGTGTGGAAATACGGAGGGAGGCCAAGGGAAAAATCGGAAATCCGAGAATTAGTTTCGGGAATTACAAAACAAGATTTGTTATAATTTGGGTTTACAAAATAAAAAGAGAAATTAAGGCCCAATGCCAAAGGGTGGCCGGCCAAGGCCCTTTAAGAGGAGCCCAAACCCATAAAAATTTGATCATGTGATTTATTATATATGAGAGTTGAGTCTTCAAGAAGGTTCAAGAAAAACAAAGCAAGAACAAGAAGAAAAAAAAAAGAGGAGCAAACGGCCTAGAGAGAAAAAAAAAAAAGAGAAAAAGAAAGAAAAAAAAAATCTTGGAGCCCTCAACTTTGATTCTAGAATTATAATTTTCTTGTAATCATACTAAGTTAAAGATTCTCTACAAGGTGGTATAATTATTTTGGCAAGAAACTACCTTTTGTGGCAAGTGGAAGAATTGAGAAAAGGTAAGAATTTTATGTCCTTATTATGTTATGGAAGATATATACATGTTGTAGTATGTGGAAGTGAGTGTAAAGTATGAAACTTGTGTGTTGAGTGTGTGCATGTGTGTGGCCGTGGGGTGTGGTGCATGTAGGGGAGCGAATTTATTTTGTTTAGCATCTTAATTATGTTGTTGTAGCCTTGTGATGGAAATGGAAGAATAATGGGTTAAGTTAGCATGAAAAATTTGTTGTTGAGTTGCTATCGGAAAGCATGCGATTTCGTTATAAATTATGTAATTAAGAAAATGAAGTTGTAAGATGTAAGTGGTGATTGTTGTAGGTCAAATCGGAAGATAAAAAGGTGTGATGAATATTCATGTTGAGAATTGGAGGTTTTGGGTGGATTATGGTTCGGTGGAACTTTTCCATATTTTGTAGAATAATGTGAAATATTTTTGAATTGTATTCGAATGGTCTTGAATTAGTAAATAAATAGGAAAACGTTGACATTAGTTTGAAGGTGTGAAGTTGGAATGGGAATGGTTGCATGATGAAGAAAGGAAGAACATTTATATTAGAATGTATTTTGTTGTAGTTGTTGATGTTGTTGGCATTGTTGTGTTGTTGTTGTTGATGTTTTTGGCCGAGGTGATTCTCGGGGACGTTAAATTTATAGGGGAAATGCTGCCGAAATTTCGGTAGACAACATGAGTTTAAGATTGGAATTCTAAAAGCTTATAACTTATATTTGGTAACTATGACCAATTGTAGATTCTGGACGAAACGGGAGTTGAGTTTGGACGAGCGTAAGAATCGCAAAAGGTATGTAAAGCTATCCTTTCCCTTCTCTTGGCATGTCCTAGATGTACTAGGTCTTGATTTGAGCCTCGGGGATCATTCCTTTCATAGAAATCCGAGTTTGACTTTTCGTACTGTTCATTCAATGGAATTGAACTTTAAAGGGTGCTTTTTGTTGGAAAAATGGTTAAACCTCCATAACTTTCACAAATGTACTCCGATCGCTCTGAGACTTCCACGGAGGACTTCCCAAGGCCTAATGCACGTAATATTTGTACGTCACCTCGACTTGACCCAAGGTGGGCCCACAAGTCCCGACACCTTTTGTATTGCTCCATTTGACTTAGCTCTGTACGGTAACTAAAGGGAACTTTGGGTTAACGTCCCTAGCTTCTGTAGACGGACTCGAATTGTCTGAAGATAGTCATAGAGGTTGCATGATGAATGATGTCCGTAACGATAATTGAAAGGCATTTAGTTCTCACTACTTTGCATATGTATACGGTTGTTAAACCCTCATGCTGAATTGGATCTATTGAAACTTGGTTGTGGATTACTAGTGAATCCAAGAAAAAGAAATTTATTATTGAAATTTACTAATTGTTAGTCTCAAGCTAAAGGGAATATAAAGTCGATTTCAAAACCACTCCGAAGGGGGTGCGATATTTTATTATTTAGACTTTTCAAAACCACTCCGAAGGGGGTGCGATATTTTATTATCTAGACTTTTCAAAACCACTCCAAAGGGAGTGCGATGGCCTCAGCTCATGTCTGAGCGCGCTATGGCCCCAGCTTATGCCCGAGCGAGCTATGGCCTCAGCTGATCACTGAGTGAGCTATGGCCTCGGTTTACGCCTGAGTGTGCTATGGCCTCAGCTTATGTCTGAGTGTGCTAATTTCAAAACCACTCCGAAAGGGGTGCGAGGTTTTACTACTGCTTTTCATTTACGATCTATTTTAATTTATATATTATATTATTATGCCGGAAGCGGCTGTCCGAAGGGACTATTATATTATTATGCCGGAAGCGGCTGTCCGAAGGGACTATTATATTATTATGCCGGAAGCGGATGTCCGAAGGGACTATTATATTATTATGCCGGAAGCGGCTGTCCGAAGGGACTATTATATTATTATGCCGGAAGCGGCTGCCCGATGGGGCTATTATTGATATTGAGCCTGAAGCGGCACGCACGTTGTATCGTATTATTTACTTGAAAAGAAGTGTTAGACTACATTGCTTATTTAAATATGTTGGTTGGATTGTGTTATTTACTTAAGGACTGTTTGAGACTTTATGTACACATCTCTGCTTCTACCAGCGAAAATTGCAGGTATTGGGTTGGTCACGACTACTTCTTCCCTAAACTATGTGATAGTTATGATTTATTATCGCTTTACATACTCAGTACATATCTCGTACTGACCCCCTTTCTTCGGGGGCTGCGTTTCATGCCACGCAGGTCCAGGGACGCGACCCGGCGATCCAGCTACTTAGGGGAAGTCAGCACTGGGAGTCAGGCAGCTCCACTTGTTCCGGAGGCTGTTCCTATTTCGGTCTAATCTTGTATATATGTCTTGCAGGTCTTTAGAGTCTGCGAACAGCGTGGGTGTCATGGGTACTGTTTGGTTTTGTCGATCGATGCGTTGTTATAAAGTAATGGTGTAAGCCTCTTTAGCTCGCTTAGTCTTATGTCATGTATATGTATGTACATATGTAACACGCCTTGAGACGTTTTGAGTAACGTGTTGACATTAGTATAGTATTTGTAACTAAAAAAAAAAAAAAAAAAACGCTATAAATGAGAACAAGTATCGTAAGTTTGGACATCGGGCACGGTAAGCTCGATCGCTTGTCATGGCCCTAGTTGGGTCGTGACAAAAGTGGTATCAGAGCAGTTCAGTCCTCGGCATGTTCGCAGACGGTTTCTAGTAGAGTCTTGTTTATCGGTGTGTTGTGCACCACACCTATAAGCAGGAGGCTACGAGACATTAATAGGGTGTCATCCTTTCTTTCCTGGTAAAGATCGTGCGGATAGGGCCGTGTCATAAGTAAAGTCCCTAACCCAATTATCCGTTTCATTTCAGTAATGGCTAGGAAGGGTAAAGCGACGGCAGCAAAGAAAGGTAAGGCGGTTGCAGATGAGGCAGCCAGCCAAGCCCCCAGACCTACCAGAGCTCAGACTTACACGGGAATACATATTCGGTCTCAGAGTTCTCCTACTTCCCTATCTCCGGAAGGGGCCAGGGGGGCATCTGATCCAGCCCCAGCTCCAGCACCAGTACCGGTGCCTCCAGTTCCTTAGCCGGATGTTCAGAGTCAGGAGATAAGAGAGATGAAGGATGCTATACACTTGTTAACTCAGATACTTGCTGCCCAAGCTGGGCGACAGGATAGGGGCCATGAGTATTCGGATAGGGCCGCTAGTGCCAGGGCCCGAGACTTTCTTGCCTTAAATCCCCCAGAATTCAAGGGCACGGACCCTATTGCTGACCCTCAGGAGTTCATAGATGGCATGCAGCGTACTTTAGATATAATGAGGGCATCAGCTACAGAGTCTGTTCAGCTAGCTTCCTACAGGTTACAGGGCATAGCAATTAATTGGTTTCAGTCATGGAGGCTATCGAGGGGTAGGGATGCCCCTCCGCCGACTTGGCAGGAATTCTTGGATGCTTTCTTGCGCCATCATATGCCGCCTGAGTTAAGGCGGGAAAGAGTTGATAGGTTCCTTAACCTGCGACAGGATAACATGTCTGTTAGAGAGTATAGTGTGGAGTTTGATTCTTTAGCTAGATATGCCCCTGCTATTGTGCAAAACATGGAAGATAGAGTTCACCGATATGTGATGGGATTAGAGCCGGAGCTGCAGGAGGCTTGTATGGCCGTGGCAATGCAGCCGGGTATGGATATAGCTCGTGTTCAGGCCTATGCTCAGGGTTCAGAAGATCGAAAGCGTCAGCGAGAGGCCACCTCAGAGCGGAGTAGTGACCAGTCCAAGACGGCCAGGTCAGAGCGTCAAAATACAGGTTCCACCAGAGGAAGCAGACCCCAGTACAGTGCACCCTCGCAGTTTCATGGATCCCAGCGGGGTAGGGAGGCCTTCCCTAGGCAGAGACAAAATCCTCCTTATGCATCGGGTTCTCAGCGGCCGGCAGGGTCAGGGCAGGAGGTGATGCCCCCTCCTCGATGCGCGACTTGCGGGAGCCGTCACGTAGGACGATGTCGACTGGGTGTATGCTATACTTGCGGGGACCCGAGCCACTATGCTAGAGACTGCCCGCGGAGTAGTGCCATTCCTGGAAATTCGGTAGCAGCGTCGTCACCCTCAGTGAGAGCGCCCGAGACAGGACGCCAGACTTCTTCCGGCCGAGGTAGAGGCGGAGGTAGAGTACCTAGTTCCAGTGCGGGGCCACATCGTATTTATGCGCTAGGTGGGAGACCGACTCCAGAGGCATCGCAGGATGCGTCACCAGGTATATTCTTCTTCAGATAACCTATTGGTAGACTTAATTTATATACGAGCTGCCTCCTATCACCGTGACATGATGTATTACAACACCAGCTAGAACATGAGCCTAGCAGCTAATAGAGTGGGTCGAGGCAAGAGGCTTCGCGAAACCCTTAGTTGAAACCTTAAGGGTGGAAGGGCCCCCGACATAGAAAGACCATAGCTATAAATCTGAGCTAGAGAAGCGGATAAAAAGGCTACCTTTGACAGAATCCTAAGAGGACAAATCCAACATTCGAGGACGAATGTTTTATAGGGGGGGAGGATGTTATATCCCGCACTTTCGCATGTTCGGAAAAAAAAAATCGAAATGGTTTTGAATTGTAAGGAATAAGTTCATATGTTTATTTGAATTCATATATGTGTGTGTTGTTCATGAAAGATGTTGGTGTGGAAATACGGAGGGAGGCCAAGGGAAAAATCGGAATTCCGAGAATTAGTATCGGGAATTACAAAACAAGATTTGTTATAATTTGGGTTTACAAAATAAAAAAGAGAAATTAAGGCCCAATGCCAAAGGGTGGCCGGCCAAGGCCCTTTAAGAGGAGCCCAAACCTATAAAAATTTGATCATGTGATTTATTATATATGAGAGTTGAGTCTTCAAGAAGGTTCAAGAAAAACAAAGCAAGAATAAGAAAAAAAAAAAAAAAAAAAGAGGAGCAAACAGCCAAGAGAGAAAAAAAAAAGAGAAAAAGAAAGAAAAAAAAAATCTTGGAGCCCTCAACTTTGATTCTAGAATTATAATTTTCTTGTAATCATACTAAGTTCAAGATTCTCTACAAGGTGGTATAATTATTTTAGCAAGAAACTACCTTTTGTGGCAAGTGGAAGAATTGAGAAAAGGTAAGAATTTTATGTCCTTATTATGTTATGGAAGATATATACATGTTGTAGTTTGTGGAAGTGAGTGTAAAGTATGAAACTTGTGTGTTGAGTGTGTGCATGTGTGTGGCCGTGGGGTGTGGTGCATGTAGGGGAGCGAATTTATTTTGTTTAGCATCTTAATTATGTTGTTGTAGCCTTGTGATGGAAATGGAAGAATAATGGGTTAAGTTAGCATGAAAAATTTGTTGTTGAGTTGCTATCGGAAAGCATGCGATTTCGTTATAAATTATGTAATTAAGAAAATGAAGTTGTAAGATGTAAGTGGTGATTGTTGTAGGTGAAATCGGAAGATAAAAAGGTGTGGTGAATATTCATGTTGAGAATTGGAGGTTTTGGGTGGATTATGGTTCGGTGGAACTTTTCCATATTTTGTAGAATAATGTGAAATATTTTTGAATTGTATTCGAATGGTCTTGAATTAGTAAATAAATAGGAAAACGTTGACATTAGTTTGAAGGTGTGAAGTTGGAATGGGAATGGTTGCATGATGAAGAAAGGAAGAACATTTATATTAGAATGTATTTTGTTGTAGTTGTTGATGTTGTTGGCATTGTTGTGTTGTTGTTGTTGATGTTTTTGGCCGAGGTGATTCTCGGGGACGTTAAATTTATAGGGGAAATGCTGCCGAAATTTCGGTAGACAACATGAGTTTAAGATTGGAATTCTAAAAGCTTATAACTTACATTTGGTAACTATGACCAATTGTAGATTCTGTACGAAACGGGAGTTGAGTTTGGACGAGCGTAAGAAGCGCAAAAGGTATGTAAAGCTATCCTTTCCCTTCTCTTGGCATGTCCTAGATGTACTAGGTCTTGATTTGAGCCTCGGGGATCATTCCTTTCATAGAAATCCGAGTTTGACTTTTCGTACTGTTCATTCAATGGAATTGAACTTTAAAGGGTGCTTTTTGTTGGAAAAATGGTTAAACCTCCATAACTTTCACAAATGTACTCCGATCGCTCTGAGACTTCCACGGAGGACTTCCCAAGGCCTAATGCACGTAATTTTTGTACGTCACCTCGACTTGACCCAAGGTGGACCCACAAGTCCCGACACCTTTTGTATTGCTCCATTTGACTTAGCTCTGTACGGTAACTAAAGGGAACTTTGGGTTAACGTCCCTAGCTTCTGTAGACGGACTCGAATTGTCTGAAGATAGTCATAGAGGTTGCATGATGAATGATGTCCGTAACGATAATTGAAAGGCATTTAGTTCTCACTACTTTGCATATGTATACGGTTGTTAAACCCTTATGCTGAATTGGATCTATTGAAACTTGGTTGTGGATTACTAGTGAATTCAAAAAAAAGAAATTTATTATTGAAATTTACTAATTGTTAGTCTCAAGCTAAAGGGAATATAAAGTCGATTTCAAAACCACTCCGACGGGGGTGCGATATTTTATTATTTAGACTTTTCAAAACCTGTCACGACCCGACTAGGGGCCGTGACGAGTACCCGATACTTGTACCGAGCACCCCTTATCTATCATATTACCATAGATATATTTTTTTTTCGTTACTAAACATTTACATCAATAGCATAGGTATAACCTGGACTAGTAAACTTCGTTAGCACGTTATACATAGACGCGAGTAATCTGGAATACAAAACTTCCAACTATACACATCTGTCTACGAGCCTCTAGACATAGCATACATATACATGGAAAGGGCTGCGTACAGCCGAGCCCGAATATATACACAAAATAGTAGTACCAAAAGACTGGGCTCCGAGACAACTGGAGCGCTGCCAAATACTGCTGATGGAACTCCTAGAGATCAGAACCGCCTACCTGCTGACCTGCGCGGCATGAAACGCAACGTCCACAAGAAGGGACGTCAGTACGAATAGTGTACCGAGTATGTAAGGCATGGAAAATAATACAGGCAGTAGCATAGCGTGCAGTTAATAATATCATGAAGTCATAGGACAAATAAAAAAAAAGCAAGAAATAACCTGTGCCTAGGAAGGCCCCTTTTGGGCGGCTACCGTGCATGACTTGTCTTTTCCCCCCTTTTTCTTTGAAACGCTCCCTCTCCATGAACGTAGAAGATAGAACTTATATTATATCGTATCATGTCCTACTGCGCCCTATCGTATCCTAACGTGCATATCAGGTCGTGTCCTATCGTGTATTATTATGGTATATCGTATCATAGCCTGGAGTATCCTGGTATATCATATCGCAGCATAGCTTGTCATACATATCTTATCATAGTATAGCGTATCATAGTATATCATATCATAGCGTAGCGTATCATAGTATATCATAGCATAGCTTTCCTTTGAAAATCTTTTCTTGTTTCTTTATATATAAAAAAAATAGGATATGTCATATTGCCGAGGCGTCGGCAGCCGATCCATTTAGCCATAAATGTAAATCCCGCGTCCGGGCATCCCGCGTCCGGGACGATATCATGTCATGTAATGCCAACTGATCAGATGGAAATGCGTGTATAACGCTCTGCCCTTATTCCCATCTTCCCCGTATACGTGTACATACATCATGTTTATATTTCCTAAGCATACACACATCTTATGTACGTATACATGTTTTATATCTATCTATCTATATATATATATATCATACAAGCACGCAAGGGGGCCAAAGGAAAAATCACGTATTTGTCGGAGTGACGTACGGTCGGTGAACTCCGATTATATTACGGAACAATCATGGTCGCTGTATCTCTCCTTGAAGGAACAAGTATTTTTAAGGCAAGACTAACAACGGGAAATAGAATTAGAAGTAAACAGGGAATACAATTATGGGCATCATAGATGTCGATTCGTGAGCTTTGAAATCATTAAGGAGTGGTGTCATAGCTAGGAAGTGGAAATAAAGTTTAAGAAATAGGTTATCACCTTTCATATTCATATTCAATCCTTAGCATAGAAATCTTAGTCGCGGGTCATGCTGATCGTATTTGTCATAGGCATGTTCTCTTTTCTTAGCGTCGTCGTTATCGTTATTGGCATAGAAGTACTCCCATGGGAATAGTTATAATGTTCGTTATTTAGTAGCGGGATAGGGGGTAAAGGTTTTCTTTTGGGTTCCACTTCAAGGTAGGTCAAACGGGGATATAAAGAAATTCCAGGGCAGTGGGGCCCACCTCGGGCCGAATGAGGTAGCGTTCATGGTTTACAGGTGTTACATGTCATGGTGTTACTTGTGAGGGTTTTAGGGTAATCGGGTCCTATTTATGCAAGTTCTAGGGGTGTGAGGGGTGTTTCCAACATTTTGCACATTTTCTTATTCAATTCTACTGAAGGAAATGGAAGAAACTTTAGGTGCGGATTCCAAGGAATAGGGTTGTTCCCGAGGCTCGTACCCGACTTATTATATTTAAGACATGCCATAGAAAGAAGGGTGAAGCCTTACATACCTCTTTCCGCGTCCTTTGCTACTCCGAATTCACGACACAATCTCGTCAAAATCTGCAAATTGGTCAAGTTTACCAAAACTTTCATTAGTGTACTTTGAATTTGAATCTTAATGAAGCACTTTGCTACCGAAATTTTGGCAGCATTTCCTCTGTAAATATACCATCCTCGACATTTAACTTGGTCAAATTCTCATCAAACACAATCCGGGAATTTAACCCGGCCAAACTAACAACACAATATCAACAACCATACTAACAATTTCCATATTCAATCCAAGTTACATTATATCAACTCAATCAATATACTACCTCTTTCAAAACCTTCCAACTCCAATAATAACATTAACAACATTATAATTCATGTACCAACAACACCATACTAACAACATTATCTTCCATACAAGAACATTATTTTCAATTTACACAATGTTCAAACAACCCACTTTATACACACTTCCACCCGAATCTCACAATATTATCAAATACGACCACACATTACTTTCTTCCACATTTATGGACTTCACTATCATTTTACACATTCACGACATAATTTATTCAAATATAAGAATTTAAGCTAACGTCAAATTCACTTCTTTGTCGCTTCCACAACGACTATAACTTCGTTATCATTATGGAATGCATAACGACACAATTAGAACACCGCATAAAAATCGATCCGATTGTCCTACTCACATCACCATATTCGGCCACCATTAGACACACAACTACAATTTCTCCAAAATGATGCAACTTCAATTGTCAACATGGTATTCACAACACTAACAACCAACACTAGACAAATTAATTAGAACATAATTTTCTACACACAAGTACATGTTCCACACCTCACGGCTTCATCATAATTTCCTTCTCCATGAGTTTCATCCACTTCTAACATGCTACAACACACAAAATCATCCATAACATGCAAAGTAAATGAACTCTTACCTTCTTCTTTGATCCTTCTTCCTAGCCAAAGTTGTAGCTTCAAGAACTTGCGTTTTCTTGCTCCAATGAATACACCACCTTGTTGTGCACCCTCTAATTGGTTGAAAATAATTTTTGAAGGAATTTTATCAATTTTTTTCTTGGCAAATCTCTTCTTGGCCGTGACTTGCTCTTCTCTCCTCTCTTCTTGGTTTTTCTTGAAGTTTCTATGGACTAAGATAAACATTAAGATGACTTGGTCATCTTTTAATATATTCATTAGGCTCCCTTGGTGGGCTTAAGCCCACCCCTTAACCGTCCACCTTGGCCCAATTAGCAAGCCCACTTATTATTATTTTTTTTTCTTTGTTTTGCATCTCATAAAAATTATTTTCCAACTTTCAAAATTTACCCTTCGTCTTCCTCCATATTTCCACGAATCATATTGAAACTTCCCTTTATGCTCTTGACCTTTCTCATTATCTTGACTTCTAAATTCTTCTTAATCAACTCATGTACCAAACAACCTAAAATATTGCATTGCTTGTTGTCTTCCCGCGATTATCTTGAATTATCCGATGGCATAAAATGCAGGATGTAACAAAACCACTACGAAGGGGGTGCGATATTTTATTATCTAGACTTTTCAAAACCACTCCAAAGGGGGTGCGATGGCCTCAGCTCATGTCTGAGCGCGCTATGGACCCAGCTTATGCCCGAGCGAGCTATGGCCTCGGCTGATCACTGAGTGAGCTATGGCCTCGGTTTACGCCTGAGTGTGCTATGGCCTCAGCTTATGTCTGAGTGAGCTAATTTCAAAACCACTCCGAAAGGGGTGCGAGGTTTTACTACTGCTTTTCATTTACGATCTATTTTAATTTATATATTATATTATTATGCCGGAAGCGGCTGTCCGAAGGGACTATTATATTATTATGCCGGAAGCGGCTGTCCGAAGGGACTATTATATTATTATGCCGGAAGCGGCTGTCCGAAGGGACTATTATATTATTATGCCGGAAGCGGCTGTCCGAAGGGACTATTATATTATTATGCCGGAAGCGGCTGTCCGAAGGGACTATTATATTATTATGCCGGAAGCGGCTGCCCGATGGGGCTATTATTGATATTGAGCCTGAAGCGGCACGCACGTTGTATCGTATTATTTACTTGAAAAGAAGTGTTAGACTACATTGCTTATTTAAATATGTTGGTTGGATTGTGTTATTTACTTAAGGACTGTTTGAGACTTTATGTACACATCTCTGCTTCTACCAGCGAAAACTGCAGGTATTGGGTTGGTCACGACTACTTCTTCCCTAAACTATGTGATAGTTATGATTTATTATCGCTTTACATACTCAGTACATATCTCGTACTGACCCCCCTTTCTTCGGGGGCTGCGTTTCATGCCACGCAGGTCCAGGGACGCGACCCGGCGATCCAGCTACTTAGGGGAAGTCAGCACTGGGAGTCAGGCAGCTCCACTTGTTCCGGAGGCTGTTCCTATTTCTGTATAATCTTGTATATATGTCTTGCAGGTCATACTCTTTAGAGTCTGCGAACAGCGTGGGTCTCATGGGTACTGTTTGGTTTTGTCGATCGATGTGTTGTTATAAAGTAATGGTGTAAGCCTCTTTGGCTCGCTTAGTCTTATGTCATGTATATGTATGTACATATGTAACACGCCTTGAGACGTTTTGAGTAACGTGTTGACATTAGTATAGTATTTGTAACTAAAAAAAAAAAAAAACGCCATAAATGAGAACAAGTATGGTAAGTTGGGACATCGGGCAGGGTAAGCTCGATCGCTTGTCATGGCCCTAGTTGGGTCGTGACACATAGATTCAGTTTGATTATATGTAACAGGTTCGTATACGGGTGCCCAATTCGGGCACTAGTCATGGCCCACGGGGTTGGGTCGTGACAGTATCAGTACAAACACTATGTACCGATAGATATCATAGGTGTTACACCTTGAAAATTTCCCGTTAACGTACAGTGAATAGACTAACGAAGGGCACGACGTATACGATGTTTTGATAAGTAAGAAATAACATATGATGATTCTAAATGAGATTTCAAAGACATGTGAGGTAGGAGACGGAAGTTGTTAAGGAAAGCAAGGTATAGGTTATGTGTCGGGAAAGATTTACGAGTATCGAATTAATGATGGCTTAATGATGTTCTGGAGAAGATTTATAATGTCCCTTAGATTGTTAACAAAGAGTTAAACAAGTGTCAAGAAGGTTCCTTAAGGATTGGAGATCAAACGAACGACGGAGATCATTTTAGGGAAATGGGGTTATACGACCGACTTTTACGGTCCGTATAAGGGTCCGTATAACACCCAGTAGAGATGATGTTTGCCTGGTGGTGAACCATGACCACTTATATGGGTCGTGCAATGTTATACAGACTGTATAGGTGTTTGTGGAAGTCCCGACGGGCTGAGTTAAGGTCAATTATATAAATGTGATCCCACTTCACTAATTTCATTTCCCACACTTCTTCATCTCTCTCAAGGCTTCTAGAGGGTTCCACACACTTCTTCCATAAGAACTCAAGAGAGATTCAAGATCAACTTCATCAAACCAAGAGAGTCAAGTGTATGAGACACATTAAAGTTCATCCAAGCCGAGGAATTCCAATGGAAGTGAACTAGGGTTTTGGTGCAAGAGAAGTATTTCCACTCAAGGCTTATTCCTACATTATATAAGGTAAGTTTTATGATCTTTTCATGTTGTTAAGTTAATGGTATGAGCGGTGCTCGGCGGTTAGCCCCGGGTACCCGTCATGGCCCCTAGTCGGGTCGTGAGAAAAGTGGTATCAGAGCAGTTCAGTCCTAGGAAGTGTTTACGAGCCGTGTCTAGTAGAGTCTTGTTTATGGTGTGTTGCGCGCTACACTAATAAACAAGAGGCTACAGGGCATTTAGGAAAAATGACCATTCTTCTTCTTAAAAGATTGTGCGATAGAGCCGTGTATAAGATTTTCTCCTCCCTAATAGTGTGCTATGATTTCAGAAATGCCGTCAAAGGGAAAAGCTACAGCCGCCCAGAAGGGAAAGATTACGATGAAAAGGCGGGTAGAAAGAGAGCTACCAATGAATGTAGAAGAGGGTGAATCACATAATGAGGCTCCATCTAATACCTCTTCTACTCCGCCTATTATAGAAGAACAAGAAGGGGCTTCAGCTCCAGCTCCTATGCCTCCAGTTCCTCCACCGGCTACTTCGGGTCAACAAGTGACTGAGGCTATTCATCTATTGACGTAGTTAGTTGCCGCCCAGGTGTAGCGGCAGGGTTCGGGTTCAAGTGACAGGGTCGTTAGTACTAGAGCCCGTGATTTTATGAGTTTGAATCCTCCGGAGTATTTCAGGTCAAAGCCGAATGAAGACCCGCAAAGTTTTATTGATGAAATGTTGAGAACATTGAAGATTATTCATGCCTCTGAAACTGAATCTGTGGAGTTGGCATCTTATAGACTCCGAGATGTGGCGGTATTATGGTAATAATTGGATATCATCAAGAAAAGGGAACGCGCCTCCTCCCGTTTGGCAAGAATTTGTAGATGCCTTCATCCGCCACTATTTGCCACTCGAAGTCCGTCGAGCTAGAGCGAATAGGTTCTTAAATCTAAAACAAGGAAATATGAGTGTCCGGGAGTATAGCCTTCAGTTTAATTCATTGGCTAGCTATGCCCTGACTATGGTGGCCGACATTGGGGATAGAGTGCATAGATTCGTGAGTGGATTAGGGCCACATTTGTTCAAGGACTACTTGACGACTTCGTTGCAAGATAGGATGGATATTTCCCGCATTCAAGCCCATGCCCAGAATTTAGAAGGACAACAATATCCGCAAAGGGGTGATCGTGATATTGATTGAAGGCAAAGCAAGAGGGCCAGATCTATGGGGGCAGGTAGTGATTATAGACGGGGATCAAGGCAGGCATATTCTAGACACTCAGGCTAGTCGGCGACTAGTGCGCCTCTACGATTTACAGGTAGGAGATTTGATCTCTCCTTTCCTTCAGGACAGGGTCAGAGTTCGAGAGCTTCAGGTTCTCAGTTTGGGGGTGATCATAGTCAGAGGAGACCACCAGTATCGTGATGTAGTCAGTGCGGTAAATTACATTCGGGGCCATGTTGCCAAGGCACATATGCTTTCTATGTTTGGGACAGACTGGGCACTTGATGCATGATTGTCCCTCGAGGTATGGTAGAGGCGGGGTTCAGCCCACAGGGTCAGCAGTTGGTTCCTCTTCAGTGCGCCCGATAGGGCAGACTCCCCAGATTCCAGCAGGTCGAGGTAGAGGCAGAGGGGGAGCATCTATTTCAGGTGCCACTCAGCCCCGTATATATGCTTTAGCCGGGCGACAGGATCTTGAGTCCTCCCCGGATATGGTTACATGTATATTATCTGTATTTTCCCATGATATGTATGCATTGATAGATTCGGGTTCTACCCTATCTTATATTACTCCGTATGTTGCTGGTCGTATTGGGGTGAAACCCAAGCCAATTAAACCTTTTGAGGTATCTACTCCGGTTGGTGATCCCGTGATAGCTAGACAAGTGTACAAAAATTATGTAATTGTGATATGCGACCGCCAGACTAAAGCTGATTTAGTTGAGCTGGAAATGTTAGATTTCGATGTGATTGTGGGTATGGATTGGTTGGTCTCATGTTATGCTAATGTTGATTTCCGAATGAAAGTAGTTCGATTTCAATTTCCGGGAGAGCCCGTGCTTGAATGGAAGGGTAATACAGCATCTCCAAGAGGTAGGTTTATTTCCTACCTTAGGGAAAGAAAGATGATAGCTAAGGGCTATATTTATCACTTAGTCCGAGTTCAGGATACCGAAGCAAAGTCGTCAACTTTCCAATCCGTTCCGGTAGTGAATGAATTTCCGGATGTATTTCTAAATGAACTTCCAGGCCTTCCTCCGGAAAGAGAGATTGATTTCTCTATTGATGTGTTGCCGGACACCAAGCCTATTTCTATTCCTCATTACCAAATGGCTCTGGCAGAATTGAAAGAGTTAAAGGCACAGTTGAAATATTTGCTTGAGAAGGGGTTTATTAGACCTAGTTCATCACCGTGGGGAGCACCAGCCCTATTCGTGAGAAAGAAAGATGGTTCTTTACGGATGTGTATCAATTATAGGCAGTTGAATAAGGTGACGATAAAGAACAAATATCCTCTCCCAAGGATTGATGATTTGTTTGATCAATTACAAGGTGCCAAGTGGTTTTCCAAAATAGACTTGAGGTCCGGTTATCACCAAGTGAGAGTTAAAGAAGAAGATATTCCCAAAACAGCTTTTAGAACGAGATATGGCCATTATGAATTTCGGGTGATGTAGTTTGGGTTAACTAATGCTCCGGCTGTGTTTATGAATTTGATGAATAATGTATTTAGGCTTCTCTTGGATTTACTCATAATAGTATTCATTGATGATATTCTGGTATACTCTCGCACAGAATCAGAACATGCAGACCATTTACGTATTGTTCTTGGAATTCTTCGAACTCGAGAATTGTATGCAAAATTTTCAAAGTGTGAGTTTTGGCTGAATTCTGTGACATTTTTGGATCATGTTATTTCAGATGATGGCATTCGAGTTGATACTCAGAAAATTAAAGCTGTGAAGACTTGGCCAAGGCCTAAGACGCCTACAGAAGTCCGTAGTTTTCTGGGATTGGCAAGTTACTATAGAAGGTTCGTAGAAGGATTTTCCTCTATTTCAGCCCTATTGACGAAGCTAACCCAGAAGTCAGCTAAATTTCAGTGGAATGATGCTTGTGAGCATAGCTTTCAGGAATTCAAGGATAGGTTAACTTCTGCTCCGGTCTTAACACTCCCAGAAAGGCCAGATAGTTATGTTGTATATTGTGATGCTTCCGGTATTGGGTTAGGACGTGTGTTAATGCAGCACGTTGTACCAACACATCATCTATGACTCCAATTGGCCTCTTGATAGATCTGTCTGCCATCTGTATTCACATAGAAGTCGGTCTAGGGGTCCCCAATCCAGATTGTTTGAAAATAGCAGGGGGCATCAAGTTAATACTCGCCCCATTATCACACAGAGCACGGGCGAATGCATGAAGCCCAATATTGCACGGAATAGTGAATTCCCCTGGGTTTCCTTTCTTCTGAACTGTGGTGGAAGCAATAATTGAACTCACTCGATGAGTTAAATTCACTATCTCATGTTGAACAAACCTTTTCTTTATAAGCAGATCTTTCACAAACTTAGAAAATCCGGGCATCTCTTGACAACATCTAAGAATGGAAAATTCACTGTTAACTGTTTCCACTAATCATAAAACTTCTGACACTTAGCATCATCATTCTTTTTTGCCAACCTCTGAGGAAAGGGAGGCTTTGCTTTGTATATCTGAGTCAAAGGGCGAAGAGCCCCTTTTATCGTGTGTTTCCCTGTATCAGCAGCAACTTCTGGAATATCAGCAACTTTTTCTTTACCTTGGACTTCCTCGTCAATAATAGGCACTTCAGAACGCACCTCTTCTTCCTCAATCATAGGTTCTAGATCAACCACATTCTTGTCAGCACCTTGAAGTATTTTACCACTCCTTGTGCTAATAGAAAAAGTATGTTCCACTCCCCCATCATTCTTCGGGTTTGGAATAGTATCACTAGGAAGCCCTCCTTTTCTAGTAGGATGTTGTTCTCTAGAAAGATCACGCATCTGATGTTTGGGATTCTGAATAGCTGCTGAATGAGAGACCACCGTCTCTGAAAGCCCAGATAATGTCTTTTCAGTGTTCGTCTGACTTGCTAACACTTTCTCAAGCATTGACTCCAACCTCAAACTACCTTGATCATTAGATTTCCCTTTTGGTGCAATGTAAAAGTTGGAACTTCTGTTCCAAAATTACCGTTGTTGTTGTTGAATCTCCCTTGGTTCGGTCCACCATAGTTGTTATTGTCGTTCCCTTGGTTGTTGTTGTAGTTTCCTTGATTATGTGACCCCTGACCTTGTTGGGGTCTCCAGTATCTCTGAATCGGCCCAAGAATGTCCCCTTGCATTATGTAATCTGCATACTAAACATTCTCAACTTGCGGAGGGGTCCCTCTTGATATGGACACTCATGGACTTGGTACATGCCAGGCGGCAGGCCAGAGATATCTTCACAAACATTTACCTTCTTCGTTTCTTTCTCATCAAGCCTCTTTGTTAGTAAAGAAAGACTAGTGGCCAATTGTGCCAATGTCTGCTGCGTTTCCTGGCGATCTTTCACAATGTTTTGAATCAACGGTGTTCCAAGTGATAGTCCATCAGAATTACTTGAATGAGATGTTTGGCTGTGAGTAGTCAATCGGTTAAGTATATCAGTAATAGTAGCATAGGACTTGTTCATGAAACACCCGCTGACAGCATTATTGGCTATTGCTTGGGTCATAGGATCCACACCTCTGTAAAACTTCTCCTTCAAAATCTGTTCTGGAAAACCGTGGTTTGGACTCCTATCCAAATATTCCTTGTACCTCTCCCAAGCTTCAAAAAGGTTTTCCCCATTACGTTGTTTGAATTCGTAAATCTGATCACGAATTTCAGCCCTTCTACTCTTTTTTTTAAGCACAGCCACCAGAAAGGTGGAAATTTATTGATAAAGAAAATATGTACATATCAATCCAAAAGTGATTGATCAAATAAATAAAAACAACAGAAAGGAAAATCAACAAGTGGAAAAAGGAAATATAGATTTTAGTTTAAAACAGACTATTGACAACTATTGATCCAAGGGTCTTGACTTGATAACTTCTATCATACCTTCAAAGTCTCACAGGTGGCATGTT
This sequence comes from Lycium barbarum, assembly GCF_019175385.1. Taxonomy (NCBI): domain Eukaryota; kingdom Viridiplantae; phylum Streptophyta; class Magnoliopsida; order Solanales; family Solanaceae; genus Lycium; species Lycium barbarum. The sequence continues at coordinate 31,910,679 of NC_083339.1, read as the reverse complement.
TCAAATCAGTTGAATCATTCTTCAGGCCACTTAAATATAGTTGTGATCTTCTGTACAAACCAGCATCTGTATGGAAGCAAAAACCACTCTCAGCTTTGAACCATTGTCAAAAGAGAATGAATCCTAGCCTGGACATATGTAGCATCCATATCAAGAAATGACACCTTAATATAGTTACTGTATCTGTCCATGCTAGTTAAGAAAGCATTTGAATATGACTTTTCTACATATCTTGCTTATCATCCTGGTGATCTTTCAAAAGCTGTACTTTTCTTTCAATGTTCAAATTGTCCAGCTTAATCCTTTGCATGAAGCCAGGTCTCTATGATACTTGATCAATAATTAGAACAGTCTACTACTTAGATCATGAGCATCACACCATTTATATTAAGGAATGAGCATGCCAAGCACACTGATACCACCCTAATACAAATGCTGTAAATACTCACAATCAGTTGGCAAACTGTACTCAGTAATAGTTACACTTCTGTTGTCAATCTGGTGCTTTGTCTTGAAGGGTTCTTATTCTCAAGTTTGGAATTCCTCTCTCCATATTCAGAATCCTCTTAGCTTGACTTGGCAATTCCTGAAAATTATGAAACTGAACTGAACCTGCAAAAACAAAAACCAAGTTATTTAAAAAATCTGCAAGCCCATTTCCTTCTCTATGTATATGCTCCACAGATACTCTTTGATCATCCATCATCCTCTTGATATCATCCACCAACATTGAAATGCTCCAAGGGACCTTCCATTCAGCATTTAATATCTTCTTCATGGTCATGGAATCAATGTCTATGATCAATCGAAAAAGCTGCTTTTCCACACAGCATCTCAGTCCCATTCTAATAGCCTCAGCCACAATATTTGTTCCATCTGTCAAAATTTTAGCAGCTGCATACACCAAATCTCCCTCTTCATTTCTTATACAAAAAGCAGCAGAACTTGGTCTTGGATTTCCTTTAGCAGCTCCATCAGTATTACACATATATACTCCAGATGCAGGTCTCCTCCATTTAATAATTCTGCATATAACAGTAGGCTTATATCCTTCAAAGAACTGAACAATCTGATGCCATACAGTTGGAATATGCAGCCCAGGAAACTGAACTTTACATAACATATGAATGTTCATATTTATGTCATATAGCACTCTATTCAGATTCATAGTACCACGATGAAGCCTATTGTTTCCCCACTTCCATATTTGCCACACAATAAAAGTAGGCACTGCTTTGTATATGGTCTTCATTTTGAAATGGCATTTTGCTTCCCACCAACTTCTTATAGCATGTTTGACCTGAACACAATTCATGCTCAATCCAGCCCCCGTATTGAAGTATCTCCATACCTTTGTAGCCAAATCTCCACACAGAAACAAATGGTTTATAGTCTCCATCTGAGCATTATGACAGCAGCAACAGTTTGAAACTAATGGAATGCCAATACTTGCCACCACTTCATCAATTGGGACTTTAAATTTCCACAATCTCCACATGAAGAATGAAATTTTAAAAGGCACACCTTTGATCCACATATTCTGACATGGCACTGTTACATTAGCTTTTTGTCTTAATAACTGCCATGCACTACTTACTGTAAACCTGCCTGTACTTGTCATCATCCACCAAGGTCTATCCCATTCATTTGATGCATATTTAATGTCAATTTCCTGTATTATATGCTGCACAATATCTTCAGGAAACAGCTGCATGAGTTTGCTGATATTCCATCCTCCATCTGTCATAAGTTCAGAAACATCTTTAGCATGCTCATTAATTTGCCAGGACTGGGGAACCACATAGCTAAGAGCACCTAGCTTAGTCAAATTGTCAAACCAAATGTTTGAACTTCCAATCTTTGGCTCCCACCAGATTTCCTGTTCTATACTTTCCCTTGCTTCCAACATCATCATCCAGACTTGTGACCCTCCCTTCCATTGAACCACCTGAGGAATTTGTGTTTTGCAGTATTTATTCCACATGAAATTATCCCAGAGAGAACTAGTGGTTCTAAACTTCCACCAGAGTTTAGCACATAAAGCTTTGGATATGTCATAGATAGACCTGAAACCCAAACCTCCTTCATGTTTGGGAATGCACATGTTAAGCCAAGCTGCCCAGTGTCTGCATTTTCCTTCCTCCTTATTATTCGAAAAGAACCTGGCAAACATCTTGTGTAATTCCTTTATAACACATTTAGGAGGACTTATAGCAGATAAAACATAAATTGGGATACTTTGAAGGACACTTGTAATCAACACTTGTCACGACCCGACTAGGGGGCCGCGACGAGCACCCGGTGCTATTCCACCCGGGCACCCCTTAACATACTTCCACTTAACATCTAGGTGAGCCACATAGTAAAACATACATTTCTATCCATCAATCATACTAGTCATTTTGGACAACAAGCTCTTTATATCATCATAGGCATTTATGCCACATCAATGTACATGGGCCGACGAGGCCAACCAAAAAGGAATACAAAATATAGGCAGACAAGGCCAAACACATCTAACCACATACACATGGCTACGAGCCTCTAAGAAGAGTATAACATATCACATAAGCGGGTTAGGACCCCGCTATGCCCATAATTATGTACACAAAAGAATAAGTACCCAAAAGCTATGGCTCCGAAGGAAATGGAGCTTTGCTATGTAATCTCTGAGTAAGAAGCTATGGATCGAACCTGTCTCCCTGTGCACCTGCGGGCATGACGCAGCGTCAACAAACAAAAGGACGTCAGTACGAAGAATGTACTGAGTATGTAAAGCATGATCAATATCAATATGGAAGCATAAATAGCAACATAAGAAATATCATAGAATGAGAGATGGCAATATCATTATCATATGCACTTACTTGCCTTTCTTAGGAACTTTCCATTTCTAATACGCGTTTGTGTACATACATCATTATCCGCATTCATAATAGTAACCGTACCATATTTGTGCTCGTATTCGTATACATGCCCCTTATTCACATTCATATACATAGTCATATCATATTCGTATTCATATCATATGCATAATCATATCATATACATAGCATTTACATAGCATACCCGACTATGGAGGATCGGTGTTTCATACATACTTGGCCAACCAAGGCTCAAGGTTACTCATACCTGGCCCTACCAAGGCTTCAGGGTGTCACGACCCAACCCCGTGGGCCATGACTAGTGCCCGACCTGGATACTCGTATACGTACCTGTTGGATATAGTCAAACTGAATCTAAGAACAATATGGAAACTTGCAAAAGAACTCCAAGGTTCATAACGTCGTCATGTATATATATATATATCCAGATAAACTGTCTCCTGAGGAGTCACACTAATCAAGTCGTAAAATGATACGCAAGCCGACAAGGCTGCCACTACAGACGAACATCATATCATAGCACATCGTGTAGACACAGCTGAACAGAACTTATACATAACCCACACATATGTCTACAGACCTCTAAGAGTATCAACAGTGAAATATGACGGGACAGGGCCCCGCCGTACCCCTGGATAAACATATACATATACATCATAAGATCTGTACCAAAATTCTAGGCTCTGGAACAACGGAGCTCTCAAAGACAGCTGAGTAGAAGTCCTATGTTGAAGGGTCACCAAACCGACTATCTGTACCTGCGGGCATGAAACGCAGCCCTCCGAAGAAAGGGGGGTCAGTACGGAATATGTACTGAGCATATAAAGCATGAAATACGATAAAGAGAATCATACTGAACTAGAGATTACCAGAAACAAGTATGGCTTTTAAAACATCAATACACTTGCCTTATGAAATGAAAATCATGCATATCAATATCATATATCATATCCGGCCCATTATGGGACTCGGTGGATAAGGTCGCCACATACCATCCTTGGCGCCATACACATCATAACTCCATAAACACATCATAACGCCATAAACACATCATAACACCATCAGATCATCGCACCATCACGCCATCACATCATAACACCATCATATATATATATAGTATCCCGGCCCTCTAGTGAGGGGCTTGATGAACAATGCAGTGAAACTGTGCACGAAAACGTATCCTGGCCCGGGACTCAGTGAAAGACATATTGAGGCATGCACGAGTAGAGTAGTGAGCAACCATTTGCAAATTAAAGCATTATCAAAGACTCAATGGAATACTCATTTTAAAATCAAGACAATAGTCATATCAAATACCTTTCAAATGTCACAATGGATTATATCAAAATAGAACTTCTGGAATGGTATACACGTATTAGAATATAATAAAATAGCTTCTGGAAATCAAGAACGGTAGCCATCCTAGTGTCTCTAAGAATAGGAACTTCTTTGGAATCATATACACATCGTCTATTCGTTTCATAAAGATCATGCCAAAAAAAAAGAAGGGTTAACTTTACATACCTGTTAAAGATTAATCGTAATCACGTTCGCTTCGTCGCCCCTTTAGCCTATTTAATATAAAAGTAACGCTATCGTTAGTCAACTATACTTCCTAGCTCATAGATCTGTAACCAATCGCCTATAGGACTCATTCTTTAACTTATACTTTCTTCATTAGGGTTTTCATGAGTTAAGGACTTAACGGAAATCGGGCAGCATTTCCCCTATATATTCGCCTAACCCGAACTTCCAATTAGCCTCCTATTATCACAGAAATACCAACAACGACAGTAATATAAATTTTCGTATAAAAACCCTTACAATTCAGCCCATAAACAATTAAAACAATCCAATAACTCTTCTTAATCCTTTTCCAATCCAAATCATTAACGTTTAAGATCATACGCCAAACAAACCAACATACGCTTTGTATACGATACTTTATACACTTCATTCTTCCAAATTTAGAATCCACATTAACGACATCACGACAACAACATATGAACATAACCACACTTTTATTCTTTCAACGCAACAATTCCATATAACAACCACAACTCCTAATATCAACGAATTCATGCAATTTCTTACTTCCAATTTCATCCAATCCAATTTTAATCCTTCCATTACAACACTATTAATACCATTACACCACAAAATAAGAAAATCTTACTTGAATTTTCTCGGAGGAATTTCTACACTTAATTGCTCCAATTTCACAATTTCTTCTTCCTCAATTCAATATCCAATGTTGCTATCACCTCCTTGAACTTGATCAAATATGCAACAAATCAATTTTTTGCCTCCATCCATGGCTGGCCGAGAGCAGCCATGGAAATGTCTTTTTTTTTTTCAAGTTCAACTTTATGAAAATGAAATTAGCTTCTAAGTTGTTCATCCAATTTTTCATATATATGTTGTCCCTCAACTTGACACGTGCTACCCCCGCCCCCCCCCATCCTATGACACATCAATTGACTTCTTGAATTATTATTTTATTTCGCGTGGGGCCCATAACCAATAATTAAATCAATTAATTTTAATTAATCATTAATCCTTACTCAATAATCTAATCATAATTAATTAATCCCTAATATCCAATAATATTTCTATACTAAATAAAATTTATAAATAATTTGTGTAGTAATTAAAATTGAAAATTAAAAGTTCCTATTTCATGTCCGATAATAACCCCGTCTTTAACTTAAGTCGATTAGCTTGCGAATAATCCGACGTACAAAAATACGGGGTATAACACAAGGTTACATCTACCTGGCCCTACCAAGGCGACAGGGTTGTCCGTACCATCTGCAGAGGTGTGCGCGCGTTTCGTAATCGTATACATACTTATTTACATATCATACCCGGCCTCATAAGCTCGGGGTACCATAACAGTCATACATAGGTCCATACATATACTAGCTCATAAGCATCATTTCTATTAACGCCATTATCATCATCGTCATCATTATCGTCATCGATATCATTATCACTATTATCGTCATTCGTCACATTTGCCTTAATGGTCCTACTCGTCATACGAGGAATTTAGTACAATCGTAGCATATCGAGAATCATAAGCTTAGTAGCTTTGAAGATAGAAGAATTCGGAGAACATTATAAGCTCGTAGAAGATTTAGATGATTGGCCAAAGAACCATGCCTTATGAAAGAAGGGTTAGCCTTACATACCTTTTTGTTAGACTATTTACCACTTGCACGTTCTCTTTCAACGGTTGCGTTTATACCTTCATTAAAGTCATACTATCGTTAGAATCGACGACTAGCACACATGGCTAAAGCTAGAGAAAATCGAACAGCATCTCCTTTATTTATACGACATTCCTCCATAGCGAATATCAACTCCCAAATGTCACTAATGCATTCACATTACCATAACAATAATCATTATTCATCCACATTATCCACATTTCTAGACTTACTTTCAACTACTCATATCCATGGTTATAACACACAACTATGTTCATTCACGTACATTGCTCATCTCATGTTCTCAACATCATTTATAACACATTTACATCACAATACATCAAGACTCATAACTCAATGCAAACTATTTCTCAAAATGTCACTATTCATCATTCATGACCCATTTTTCTATACCCATCTAATGTCCAAGAATTTCAACTCTCAAATACCTTAAACAACATATAAATACCATAAATCTTACCTTAGATGTTGTAGGAATGAGCCTTTGTCGAAATACTTCACTTGAGCAAAAACCCTAGTTTTCCTTCAATGAGATTTTCTTGACTTGAATAATCTTAATGGGTTTCCTTACACTTGATTCACTTGATTTGTTTTGTTGATGACTAATAATCCTTGAAATCTTGTGAAATAAATGTAGAGAGATGTTTTAGAGAGAAGGGATGAACTGTGGAAATGAAATAATAAACTTGGTCCCTTATTTAATAACTCAAAATCTGATCTTAAGTGAACAGCACAGTGGTCGTAAACTTAGTTTACGGTCCGTATTCCAGTTTACGGAACGTCCTTCGTGGTCGTATTTAATCATAACAGAACCAGAAACTCAGGCTGAAGCATGGTGATTTACGATCACGGTTTACGGTTCGTATTTCAGGTCGTATTTAACCATTTGATCATTTGGTAGAAAGTTGAAGTTTTGGAAGCCAAAATACGACATGGCAGTTTACGGACCGTATACCACTTTACGGTCCGTATTTCACTTTACGACCAACTGGCCAGAATGCAAACCTGCAACTTTTCACATTTCCAAAACCTATAATTATTCATTATGGAGCATAACCTATCTCTTTTTGCAATTGCCTTTGAAATCTTACTTAGGGTCGTCAAATGTTATTTCTTACTCATGAAAACATCGAATACTCGTACTCCTCAAGGGTCCATTCATTTGGACAACAATGGAGGATTTTTTCGAGGTGTAACATCCTTCCCCCCTTAAGAACATTCGTCCTCGAATGTTTAAAGTCTTCGGGGATTCTATAAAAAATTTGCCAGAGTCTGCCCTATAATATGGCACTACCATCCTGTCACAACAACCCAAAATATCATCGCCTCACAGGGCTACATCACAATATCAACATATCTATGGCCACACACGACCAAAAGCATGAAAAGGAAATCATACATACCTCATACCGCTGATGTTTCATCTTGAATCTCTCCCAAGGGCTGAAATAAATGAGGGTATCTGGATTTCATACTTTCTTCCGCTTCCCATGTCGTTTCTTCTCGTTTACTGCTTCTCCATAAAACCTTAACTGAGGCCACTTCTTTGTTTCTAAGCCTCCGCACTTGCCTATCTAGTATGGCAATGGGCACTTCTTCATAAGTCAACTTTTCTGTCACTTGCACATCGCTTATTGGCACGATCCTAGTAGGATCTCCAACACATTTTCGAAGCATCGAGACATGGAAAACTGGGTGAACTGACTCCAAATCCGAAGGTAGATCTAATTCGTAAGCCACTTTGCCCACTTTGCGCACAATCTCATAAGGTCCAATGTACCAGGGACTAAGCTTCCCCTTTCTGCCAAATCTCATTACACCTTTCATCGGTGACACTTTCAAGAATACCCAATCTTTCACTAGGAACTCTAAGTCTCTTCGGCGATTATCCGCATAGGACTTCTGACAACTTTGGGCTGCTAATAACCGATCTTGTATGAGCTTGACTTTCTCTATGGCTTGCTGGACCAAGTCTGGCCCTATCAGTCTGGCCTCTCCTATTTCGAACCACCCAATTGGGGACCTACACTTTCGCCCATATAAAGCTTCATACGGTGTCATTTGAATGCTAGAATGATAACTGTTATTGTAAGCAAATTCAATGAGTGGCAAATGATCATCCCAATTACCTCCAAAATCTATCATACATGCCCGTAACATATCTTCAAGAGTCTGAATGGTACGTTCAGCCTGTCCATCCGTCTGTGGATGAAATGTTGTGCTAAGGCTCACTTGGGTCCCTAGACCCTCTTGGAAAGACTTCCAAAAGTTAGCTGTAAACTGAGTCCCTCTATCAGAGATAATAGATACCGGAACACCATGGAGTCTCACTATCTCTTTAACATAAAGCCTTGCATAATCTTCTGCCACATAGGTCATTCTGACCGATAAGAAATAAGCTGCCTTTGTGAGCCTATCTACAATCACCCATATGGAATCATACTTACGTCGAGAACGGGGTAAGCCTGAAATGAAGTCCATGTTAATCACTTCCCATTTCCAAGTTGGGATTTCTATAGCTTGCAACAATCCACCTAGCTTTTGGTGCTCGATTTGTACTTGTTGACAATTGGGACATTGAGCTACGAATTCCGCTATATCTTTCTTCGTTCCATTCCACCAATAGATAGACTTAAGATCATGATACATTTTCGTCGCACCGGGGTGAACAGAATAATGAGAACAATGAGCTTCTCTCAAAATCTGGTGGCGTAAACCTGCCACATCGGGAACACATAATCTGCCTCGGCATTGGAGAACTCCGTCTCCTGAAATATCAAATGAGGACTCCTCTTTCTGAGGGAGTGTATCTCTATACTGCATTAGCATGGAATCTTCGTATTGTCGCTCTTTCACTTCTGCTACTAGCGACGAGGCTGCTGAATTCTGAATAGTAGCTCCCTTGCTACCTGAGTCCACTACTCAAACTTGTTACACCTCGGAAAATTTTCCGTTGGTACGCAAGCGAATGAACTAGTAAGGAGTACGAGTATACGATAGGTTCATGAGTAAGAAATGATGTTTGATGACCTTAAGTGATGTTTCAAAGGCATCCGATGTTAGGCGAGAAAGTTGGCTAAGATAAGGCAAAGTATTTGATAAGTATCGGGAAGGAATTACGAGTAACGAGTTAGAAAGGACCTAATGATGTCTTGGAGGAGAGGGATAACTTCCCTTAGATTGGTATTGAAGTGTTGTACAAGTGTTAAGAAGGTTCCATGAGGATTGGAGACCAAACGAAACGACGGATCGAAGTTCGGAATCACTGGGATTATACGGCCAAACATACTGGCCGTATAATTTATACGGTCCGTATGTCTGGACCGTATAACCAACCCAGCTTGGCCAAACTCTCTGGACCAAACATACGGCCAGGAAGTACGGTCCGTAGATTTTATACGAACCGTATGTTAGTCCGTATATTTGGTCGGGGCAGCTTTTGCTCAATAAATGTAAGGGACTAAGTTGATTTCATTTCATTTCCTTTGACACCCCTTCTCTCTAAAAACATCTCTCTACATTTATATTACAAGTTTTCAAGGATTATAAGCCATCAACAACATTAAGCAAGTGAATCAAGGGTAAGAACCCATCAAAAATCATCTAAAGTCAAGAAAACCAAATGGAGGAAAACTAGGGTTTTTTCTCAAGTGGAGTATTATCAACTAAGGCTTGTTCCTACAACTTCTAAGGTAAGATTCATGATATTTACATGTTGTTTGAGGTATTTGAAAGTTGAAATGCTTGGTCATTAGAAGAGAATAGCAAAATGGGTTATGAATGATGAATAGTGACGTGTTTGAGAAATAGTTGAATTGAATTACGATTGTTGTTGTGTTGTGATATGAATGCGTTATAAATGACGTTAAGACTATGAAATAGACTTTGTAAATGAACGGACGAAGTTGGGTGTGTTGACCATGAATATGGATGAATGGAAGTGAATTGAGAATGTGGATAATGTAGGTTATTAATGGCTATTGTTATGATATTGTGAATGTATTGTTGACGTTTAGGAATTGAATTATGATATGGAGGAATATCGTATAAATAAATGAGATGTTGTCCGATTTTCTCTAGCTTTAGCCATATATGCTAGTTATCTATTCTAATGATAGTATGACCTTAATGAAGGTAGAAACGTGAGCATCGAAGGAGTACGTGCAAGTGTAGAATAGTTCGACGGAAAACGTATGTAAGGCTAACCCTTAATTCATAAGGCATGGTTCTTTGGCCAAAAGTCTAAATCCTCTATAAGTCTACGATTCCTTCAAATGACTGACCTTCTGAGCTAGTAAGCCTACGACATGGATGTAACGATAATGATGACGATAGAAATGATGCTAGAGGTGCTTATGAGCTATCATATGTTCGTGTGCCTATGAAGGGCTATAATATAACCCCCGAGCTTACGATACCGGGTAAGAATATATGTATATGAATATGTATAAAGTATGTATATGATTACGTAACGCGCGCACACCTCTGCAGATGGTACGGATAACCCTGATGCCTTGGTAGGGCCAGGTATGTATGACCTTGAGCCTTGGTTGGCCAAGTATGTATGAAACACCGAACCTTCATGGTCGGGCATGTTATGTATATGTATGTATATATGTGAATATGTTATGTATATGAGATGTAAATGATTATGAGAGTAATTAAGTACGGATGTGGATGTATGTATACGGATACGCAATAGAAACGGAATGCCCCTATGGAAAGCAAGTAAGTGCCATGATGATGATTTTGTTGTCTCCCCTCCTATGTTACTGCCTTTGTTATATATTATGCTTCTATATTGATGTTGATCATGCTTTACATACTCAGTACATTCTTCGTACTGACGTCATTTTGTTTGTGGACGCTGCGTCATGCCCGCAGGTGCACAGGGAGACAGACTGTACTCATAGTTGCTTATTCAGAGATTGCATAGCAGAGCTCCATCTCATTCGGAGCCATAGCTTTTGGGTACTTATTCTTTTGTGTATATAATTATGGGCATAGCGGGGTCCTGTCCCGCTCATGTGATATGTTATACTCTTAGAGGCTCGTAGTCACGTGCATGTGGTTAGTCATGTCTGGCCTTGTCGGCCTATATTTTTTTTTGTATATCATTTTGTTGGCCTCGTCGGCCAATGTACATTGCTGTGGCATAGATGCCTATGATGATTAAAGATGTTGTCGCCCAATGGGACTAGTATGATTGATGTTTGGAAATGTATGATTAATGATGTGGCTCACCTAGATGCAAGCCTAAGTATAAGCTAAGGGGTGCCCGGGTGGGCTAGCACCGGGTGCTCGTCGCGGCCCCCTAGTCGGGTCGTGACAAAACTTCTAGGCTAGCTAACTGTTGGAGCTCACGAGCCATTTCTTTTCTCTCTGGTCGTACATCACATAAACTTCCCATAGATCTGCGGCTAAGAGCATCAGCTACAACATTTACCTTTCCAGGGTGATACAAAATATCGACATCACAATCTTTAGCAATTCCAACCATCGTCGTTGCCGCAAATTCAACTCCTTCTGCTTGAAGATGTACTGAAGACTCTTATGATCTGTGTAAATATCCACATGGACACTATATAAATAATGTCTCCATATCTTTAATGCATGAACCACTGCGGCCAATTCTAGATCATGGGTCGGATAATTCCGCTCATGTTTCCGCAATTGCCTTGAAGCATACGCAATCACTTTACCATGTTGCATCAATACACAGCCTAACCCCACACTAGAAGCATCGCAATAAACAACACATCCTTCCAATCCCTCAGGAAGTGCAAAGACTGGGGCGGAAGTCAACCTACTTTTCAACTCTTGGAAGCTACGTTCACACGCATCTGTCCATTGAAACTTTGCCGATTTCTGGGTCAACTTTGTGAGCAGTGCAGAAATAGAAGAAAAACCTTCAACAAATCTCCTGTAATAACCTGCTAAGCCCAGAAAACTACGAACCTCCGTAGGAGTTGTGGGCCTTAGCCAGGTCTTCACGGCCTCAATCTTTTGATTATCCACTCGAATACCATCGGCTGCTACAATATGCCCCAGAAATGCCACTGAGTTCAACCAAAACTCGCATTTGGAAAACTTTGCAAACAACTCTCGGGTTCGAAGGACTCCAAGGACAGTACGCAAATGATTCGCATGTTCTGGATCGGATCTACAATATACCAAGATGTCGTCGATAAATACAATCACAAATAAATCCAGAAAAGGCCTGAACACATTATTCATCAGATCCATAAATGCCGTCGGCGCATTAGGTAGCCCAAATGACATCACCCGGAACTCAAAATGATCATATCTTGTTCTTAAAGACTGTCTTAGGGATATCTTTCTCCCTAACTCTCACTTGATGATACCCGGACCTCAAATCAATCTTTGAAAACCACTTGACACCTTGCAATTAATCAAATAAGTCATCAATTCTCGGAAGAGGATACTTGTTCTTAATTGTCACCTTATTCAATTGCCGGTAATCAATGCACATTCTCAAGGAGCCATCTTTCTTTCGGACGAACAATACGGGTGCTCCCCACGGGGATGAACTAGGCCTAATGAAGCCTTTATCAAGCAAATACTTCAATTGCTCCTTCAACTCTTTCAATTTTGCGGGTGCCATTCTGTAGGGAGGAATAGATATAGGCTTAGTGTCTGGTAACACATCAATATCAAAATTGATCTCTCGCTCGGGAGGAAGGCCTGGAAGCTCTTCCGGGAACACATCCGGAAACTCATGTACTATGGGGACTGACTGAAGAGTTGGCGATTCAGCTTCCACATCTTGAACCCGAACTAAGTGATAGATACATCCCTTTGTGATTATTTTCCTTGCCTTTAGATAGGAAATAAACCTACCTTTTGGTGACGCCGTATTCCCCTTCCATTCTAAAACTGGTTCTCCCAGAAATTGGAAACGAACCATCTTCATTCTACAATCAACATTGGCATAGCAAGAGGCCAACCAATCCATGCCCATAATGACATCAAATTCTACCATCTTTAGCTCATGCAAGTCAACTATAGTACGGCGGTCACAAATCAAAACTATGTAATTTCTATATACTCGGCTAGCTATTACCGACTCACTAACGGGTGTAGACACCTCAAAAGGTTTGATCGACTCTGGTTCGACCCTAAATTGACCCGCAATATATGGAGTAACATATGAAAATGTGGAGCCCAGATCAATCAAAGCATATACATCATGAGATAATACCAATAATATACCTGTGACCACGTTAGGAGAAGATTCGAGATCTTGGCATCCAGCCAAAGCATAAACACGGTGCTAAGGACCGCTAGAACTGGAGCTCTCCCTCTACCTCTACCATGGCAGACTGGCGCATGTGAACCTGGCCCCATAGGGCGTACATATGCTGAAGATCCGGCTATCGACCCTGAAGGTTGGGTCCTACCTCTACCATGAACCGAGGGGCAATCACGCATGATATGGCCTGGTCAACCACATGAATAGAAACATCCGAACCCAACCAGCATCGACCCCAATGTAACTTCCCACACTGGGAACATCGTAGTGCGGGTGGCCTTGCCTGACCCGAATCATCTCTGAACTGAGACCCCGAATAACTCTGATTCGGCCCGGAACGAGTAGATCTGTCGAATCTCTGGCCTGAAAACCACGGAGGCGCACGAGTCATACAATAGCCTGAGTGCCTGGACATCTATTGTCTGTGCCCACCTCTAAACTCACTCATCGGATCTGAAGATCTGGCCCTCTTACCATAACCCCTATCCTGCTCGCGTTCACTTCTCTGCTGCTGTAAACTTTCTTCCAGGTTTTGAGCATGAGCCTGAATGCGTGCAATATCCATATTGTCCTGAAGGGACGCAGTCAAGCACCTATCCATCAAATGCGGCCCTATGCCCTTTAAAAAGCGGTGCACTCTGTCACCCATATCCGCTACCATGGCCGACACATACCTAGCCAAGGAATTTAAGCGGAGACTGTACTCTAAAGCACTCATGCTACCTTGCCTCAAATTCAAGAATTTATCCGCCCTAGCTCGCCGAACCTCTGGAGGCATATAATGTCGGAGGAAAGAATCAACGAACTCCTGCCATACAGGGGGAGGTGCATTGGCTCCCCGTGAAGCCATGCAAACCATATACCATTGGATCGAGACATCTCTCAATCTATACGACGCTAACTCTACCGACTCGGTGTCCGAAGCATGTATCAATCGTAGCGTCCTCAACATACCATCGATAAAATCCTGAGGGTCCTCCTCCGGCTTTGACCCAAAGAATTTCGGAGGGTTCAAAGTAATGAAGTCGCGGACCCTTGCACTAACAGCCCTATCACCTTGCCTTGAACTTTGCCTCTGAGTCTGGGCAGCAACCAATTTAGTCAGCAAATTAATGGCCTCTTTCACATCTTGGCCCGAAGCATCCGGTGGAGGAGCTGGAGGTGATGGAGCCGGGGCTGAGGCTCCCTCACGCTCCTCTAATATAGGCACTGAACGGGAGGACTGAGATTGAGCCGCACTCTGGGACTCACTTTCCCCTACTACTGGTGGCGGCGCTCTTTCAGCCCGCTTTTCTGCCACCGTCTTGCCCTTTTGGGCTGCTGTAGCCTTTCTCTTTACAGGCATTTCTGAAATACACAACACACGATTAAGGAACAAGAATTTCTTACATCATAGCTCTATCGCACAATTCTTACGAAGAAAGAAGGTCATTCATTCCTATAATGCCCGCAGCTTCTTGTTCATAAGTGTGGCGCGCAACACACCCATAGCCAAGACTCTACTAGACACAGCTCGTAGACACACCTTAAAACTGAACTGCTCTGATACCACTTTTGTCAAGACCCGACTAGGGGGCCGCGACGAGCACCCGGTGTTATTCCACCCGGGCACCCCTTAACATACTTCCACATAACATCTAGGTGAGCCACATAGTAAAACATACATTTTTATCCATCAATCATACTAGTCCCTTTGGACAACAAGCTCTTTATATCATCATAGGCCTTTATGCCACATCAATGTACATGGGCCGACGAGGCCAACCAAAAGGGTATACAAAATATAGGCCGACAAGGCCAAACACACCTAACCACATACACATGGCTACGAGCCTCTAAGAAGAGTATAACATATCACATAAGCGGGACAGGACCCCGCTATGCCCATAATTATGTACACAAAATAATAAGTACCCAAAAGCTATGGCTCCGAAGGAAATGGAGCTTTGCTATGTAATCTCTGAGTAAGCAGCTATGGATCGAGCCTGTCTCCCTGTGCACCTGCGGGCATGACGCAGCGTCCACAAATAAAAGGACGTCAGTACGAACAATGTACTGAGTATGTAAAGCATGATCAATATCAATATGGAAGCATAAATAGAAACATAAGAAATAGCATAGAATGGGAGATGGCAATATCATCGTCATATGCACTTATTTGCCTTTCTTAGGAACTTTCCATTTCTAATACGTGTTTGTGTACATACATCATTATCCGCATGCATAATAGTACCCGTACCATATTTGTGCTCGTATTCGTATACATGCCCCTTATTCACATTCATATACATAGTCATATCATATTCGTATTCATATCATATGCATAATCATATCATAGACACAGCATTTACATAGCATACCCGACCATGGAGGATCAGTGTTTCATACATACTTGGCCAATAAAGGCTCAAGGTTACTCATACCTGGCCCTACCAAGGCTTCAGGGTTACATCTACCTGGCCCTACCAAGGCGTCAGGGTTGTCCGTACCATCTGCAGAGGTGTGCGCTCGTTTCGTAATCGTATACATACTTATTTACATATCATACCCGGCCTCATAAGCTCGGGGTACCATAATAGTCATACATAGGTACATACATATACTAGCTCATAAGCATCATTTCTATTAACATCATTATCATCATCGTCATCATTATCGTCATCGATCTCATTATCACTATTATCGTCATTCGTCACATTTGCCTTAATGGGCCAACTCATCATACGAGGAATTTAGTACAATCGTAGCATATCGAGAATCATAAGCTTAGTAGCTTTAAAGATAGAAGCATTCGGAGAACATCATAAGCTCGTAGAAGATTTAGATGATTGGCCAAAGAACCATGCCTATGAAAGAAGGGTTAGCCTTACATACCTTTTTGTTCGACTATTTACCACTTGCACGTTCTCTTTCAACGATTGCGTTTATACCTTCATTAAAGTCATACTATCGTTAGAATCGACGACTAGCACACATGGCTAAAGCTAAAGAAAATCGGACAGCATCTCCTTTATTTATACAACATTCCTCCATAGCATATACCAACTCCCAAACGTCACTAATGCATTCACAATACCATAACAATAATCATCATTTATCCACATTATCCACATTTCTAGATCAACTACTCATATCCATGGCTATAATACACAACTATGTCCATTCACGTACATTGCTCATCTCATGTTCTCAACATCATTTATAACACATTTACATCACAATACATCAAGACTCATAACTCAATGCAAACTATTTCTCAAAATGTCACTATTCATCATTCATGACCCATTTTTCTATACCCATCTAATGTCCAAGAATTTCAACTTTCAAATACCTTAAACAACATATAAATACCATAAATATTACCTTAGATGTTGTAGGAATGAGCCTTTGTCGAAATACTTCACTTGAGCAAAAACCCTAGTTTTCCTTCAATGAGATTTTCTTGACTTGAATAATCTTAATGGGTTTCCTTACACTTGATTCACTTGATTTGTGTTGTTGATGACTAATAATCCTTGAAATCTTGTGGAATAAATGTAGAGAGATGTTTTAGAGAGAAAGGATGAAATGTTGAAATGAAATAATAAACTTGGTCCCTTATTTAATAACCCAAAATCTGATCTTAAGTGAGCAGCACAGTGGTCGTAAACTTGGTTTACGGTCCGTATTCCAGTTTACCCAAAATCTGAAACTCAGGCTGAACATGGTGATTTACGATCACGGTTTACGGGCCGTAAACCATTTTACGGTCCGTATTTCAGGTCGTATTTAACCATTTAATCATTTGGCAGAAAGTTGAAGTTTTGGAAGCCAAAATACGACATGGCAGTTTACGGACCGTATACCACTTTACGGTCCGTATTTCACTTTACGACCAACTGACCAGAATGCAAACCTGCAACTTTTCACATTTCCAAAACCTATAATTATTCATTATGGAGCATAACCTATCTCTTATTTCAATTGCCTTTGAAATCTTACTTAGGGTCGGCAAATGTTATTTCTTACTCATGAAAACATCGGATACTCGTACTCCTCGCGGGTACATTCACTTGGACAACAATGGAGGATTTTTCCGAGGTGTAACAACACTGCTTTTCCTCCATAAGACAGTAACTTGCCTTTCCAAGTTTGTAACCTGTCTTTGACTTTCTTCAATAATTCAGTATAATCCACTTTCCTTTTCCTAGCATGAGTAATTGGTACTCCAAGATATGTAAAAGGAAATTGTCCTCTCACAAATCCTGTTACTGTTGCAACCTGCTGACTTAACTCATGTGATACTTTGCTGAACATATAAAAAGAACTTTTCCTCTTGTTTATCAGCTGTCCAGATATTTTCTCATATTCCTGAAGAGTATCCATGATCATCTGTAAAGATTGGTTATCTGCTGCAGAAAAAATCATTGTATCATCTGCATATGCTAGATGATTCAACTCAACACTCCACTTGGGCATCCCGTAACCAACAAAACCAGGCTGATCAAACAAAGAATTTAGTGCCCTTGAAAGAACTTCTGCTGCTATAATGAAAAGAGCAGGATAGAGTGGATCCCCTTGCTTGACACCCCTTGTAGAATGAAAGAAACCATGTGCCTGGCCATTTAGGAGAATAGAATACCAATTATTTGCCAACAGCCTCCATATAAGGTCAATGAAAAATGGAGAAAATCCCATCTTTCCCATCACTTTACAGAGGTACAACCATGAGACCCTATCATATGCTTTTGCCATATCCAACTTAATCACAACATTTGCCGGTTTTCCTCTCTTCCTTATATCAGTTACAATTTCTTGTGTCAACAACACATTCTCAATTATATTCCCGCCCTTAACAAAACCAGATTGATTTGGAGAGATCACCCTTGTAAGTAGCTTGTCCAGTCTGTCATGAACTACTCTTGATATGACCTTATTGATAAAGTTGCTAAGACTTAAAGGTCTCATATCAGAAAATGCCTCAATAACATTCTTCTTTGGCAGCAAAACCAGATTAGTGTGAGTGATTGACTTGGGAAGAGTCTGTCCTTCAAAGAAAGCTTTAACAACACTATATACATCAGCCTTGATCACCTCCCAACACTTCTGATAAAATACACCAGAAAATCCATCAAGGCCATGGGCATTGTCCCCATTTAATTCAAATACAGCCTTCTGTACTTCCTCCATAGTAGGATGATCAGCAAGTAGTATATTATCCTCCTCTCTAATCAGCTCTAGAATATGATTAAAAATTGGAGAATCTTCACTAACCTCCTCATGAGTAAATTGCTTATGGAAAAAGTTGACAGCTTCAGCAGCAACACTATCAACATCCTCAAGCCAATTACCAGCATCATCTTTAATCCTCCTAATCTGGATTCTTTTTCTTCTTCCTTTTACCAGACTATGGAAATATCTTGTATTCTTATCACCTTCAGAAAAACAGTCCATCCTGGCTTTTTGCCTCCAGAATTCCTGTTCATAGTGAAGATACAGCTTAAGTTCTGCTTGTGCCCTTTGCATATGTTACACCTCGGAACCTTCAGTTGCGGAGCGGTGAAGGGACTAACGTAAGTTAAGGTGAACATGATGACCCTACAAGTAAGAAGGGATACTTAATAATTCTAATTAAGATTCCAAAGGAGTTAGAGGCAAGAGGGAAAAGTTCGTCAAATGAAACTTCACCGCAGTTCGGCGAAAGAGGGTTCGACGGTCGTTCTTTGTACCGTCGGACGAATTGACGCTTCGTCGATTGTGCCGTAAAATTGAGTTGGAGCGAATACCATTCGACGAACAGGTCGACGCTCCGTCGATCAGTTTGACGGACCGTTCTTATCACCGTCGAATGAAAAGAAACGACAGATTGCTCACTGGAAATTTAACGACTTCGACGGCCAGATCGACGCTCCGTCGATCAAATCGACGCTCCGTCGATCGCACCGTACATCTCGGTCCGGACTGATTTTATGAATTAATATAAGGACCCCTCCTTCATTTTATTTCATTTCATCTTCCACTCTCCTCTCTCCAAAAACCCTCTAGAACCTTCTCCATCATTCATCCATAAGAAACTAAGGGAAAACCAAGATTTACTACACCAAATCCATGAAATCAAGTGTATGAAACCCATTAAAAGTTCATCTAAACGAAGAAAACTCAAGAGAAGTGAGTTAGGGTTTTGGTGCAAGAAGAGAAGCTCCACTTGAGTGTTGTTCATCCACCATCTAAGGTGAGTTTTATGACCCTTTTATATGGTTTGAGTGGTTAAAAGTTGAAACACTTGGATTGTGGAAAGACATAGAAATTGGGTCATGAATGTGTGAATAGTGTCATTGTTGAATAGTGATTGGGATGAATCATGAATGTTGGTATGCTGTTATTGTGAATATGTTATAAGTGACATTTATACCATGGAATAAGTATTATATATGAGAAAACGCGATAACGATTTATAATCATAATTGTGGAGAAATCAAAGAGAAATGGTGAATTGTGGTAAGTGTAGATAAATGATGATGGTTGTTGCTATATTGTGAATGTTGTTATTAACATTAGGAGTTGATATAGAATGCGGGAAAAGTAGTATAAACAAAGGAAGTGTTGCCCAATTTTCCCTAGAGATAGTGAAATGTTCTTATAGCCGAGTAACTAATGTTAATGCGATTCCTCTTGAAGGTAGAAACGTGGGCACCAAAGGAAACCAAGCGAACGATAGATTAGTTAAGCGCAAAAGGTATGTGAGGCTAGTCCTTTCTTTCTATGGCATGAATCCTATAGCATGACTTTCTTTCTTCTCCATGAATCTCTTAAGTTCCGGAAAGATATGAGCCTATATTCCCAAATAGCTACACAAGGTAATGAGTTAAAGTATAAAAGTTCTAGATGTTCATGATATGATGTTCCTAAAGCGTCAAGGATGTCATTTATTGCTTACACTCACCTCATATACTATTCCCTTCAAGGTGACGTAGGATGTTAATGAGTGCTCCATAAGGAAGTCGGGGGATCACGACCTTACGTCACTCAAATAAAGCATAGTTGCCCTTGAGTCTTTATGCATGCACTATGATGAGCATATTATGATGATGATATAACACTGCGCCTATTTAGCCGGGCAATCACCGCTAAGGCGGGCAGCTATACACCATGGCCAGATGGCATGGGCAGACACCACTAGTGGGCGGCATGAGATGATACCCCGGACGCAGGAGGCCTGGACGCAGGCTAATGATTATCACCCTGATCTGAATGGACGGGTAGTTTGTACATTTATGCATATATGATATGATGATGATTTTGAGTAAGCTAGCATGCATCATTTTCTTTATATTTGACAGTCAGATACAGATGTTCCATATTGATGCTCCATTTATTTCATCGATGTGATATTATTGTTTATGCCTCTCATACTCAGTATAATGTTCGTACTGACGTCCATTTTCTTTGGACGCTGTGTTCATGCCCATAGGTAGACAGGGAGGTGATCTTGATCCAGACTCGTAGGAGTTGTTAGCTGTTTGAGAGCACTCCATTGTTCCGGAGGTGCTTATGGTTATCCTTTTATGTACATGTACGTTTTGGGCACGACGGGGTCCTGTCCCGTCCATATGTCTAGTACTCTAGTAGAGGCTCGTAGATACGCAGTGTGGATGGTATGGTCTCACAAGGTTGCTACCATGTATATATATATATGTATATATTATTTCAATGACCAAAAGGCTTGTGCATATAAAGTATTATGTTTTGAAATGAAAGATGAATTTCCTTATGCTTTGAGTATAAAATTGATAAAAGAGCATTAAATTAGTAAGACGAGTAATAGAACGAGCGGTGCTCGGTGGCTAGCCCCGGGTACCCGTCGCGGCCCCAGGTCGGGTCGTGACAGCATGACCTTTCTATTTTCTTCATATGGATTACCCTCAAACAACTGCTCTTTATTCTTAACTATTTCCTCTCTGATTACAAGTTTTTTAAAAATGTCCCCAAAAGTAGTCTTACTCCATGTACTTAAAGCAGTTTTCAGTTTCTTCATCTTGAGCTTAAATGACAGAAATACATCATCAGTTAAGACTGTTTCCCATTGCTGCTTAACAAAATCAAGAAAAGTATCATGTTCCACCCAGAATTTGAGAAATCTGAATGGCTTGATAAACTTTTCCACTTGATCTCCACATGATACAAGTAATGGTGCATGATCAGAACCAGTCCTTGACAAATGTTCCACTTCTAAGTGTCCAAACCAATTCTGAAATGTATCATTATGAACAATCCTGTCCAATCTCTTAAAGATAAAGTCATTACCAGCCCTACCATTCCACCAGGTGAAAGGACTCCCTTTGAAAGGCATCTCATGCAACTCACAGGAATTCAGACAAAAGGCAAAATCTTCATATTCTTGTGGCAAAACTGATAAACCTCCTATTTTTTCTTCTTCATTCAGTATAACATTGAAATCTCCACAAACCAGCAAGGAGATGTCATAGTACTAGCCAAGAGGTATAAACTATCCCACAACTGCATTCTCTCCACTTCAGAACATTTAGCATACACCATTGTAACCACCATATCTTTGTTGAAATCTTGAAACTGCAGCTTTACAGTAATAGATTGCTCAGTATCCAACAGAACCACAACATCAACATTGTGTTGCACAAAGAACCAGATTTTTCCATTACAGTTGGAATTAGCATAAGGCATTCCAAGTCTCCTTCTATATTTCTGAATTTGTCTCTAATGCTGAAAAGGTTCCATCAGAGCTACCAAAAAGAACTTGTGATGTTTATTTAACATTTGAACTCTATGAAATTCCTGTTGGGACTTCACTAATCTTATGTTCCAGAATAAAGTTTTAACAATCATTTAACAGATTTCTTATTGTTACTCCTTGTTGAATACTTCACAGTTTGCGGAACCTCAGAATTTTACTTTCTTCCTTTTCTTAGCCCTTTGCTTTGTGATTTTGGAGATAATCCTGCCTCTACACACATCTGTTGTAGTTTCATATCAATAGCATCACCATCAGCATCTTCCTTCTTATTTTTGACCAATATCAACTTATCATGTTCCTCCTGTAATTTGTGAGAGACTACATCATGTAAAGCTTTGTTAGGTGATACCCTTACAGTAACATTCAGAGGCTGCATATCTCTAATATCAGGAATAATGGCCAAAGCTAAATTCCTTTGTTCTGCATCAGCAACTTTCTCAGGATAATAGCCAACCAACTGCAAGTTACAGTTAGAGCTATGTACCTCCTCATCAGAAATATCCTTCAGAATTAATGCCTGAGCAGACTCCTCCTGATCCATGGAACCAGTCATATCTTGCATCTTCTCAATAGAACCATCATTCAAATACAGATCATCTGCTTAAGTACATTCAGACATCTGATTTTCCAAAGAAATTTTAAAGGCCTCATTTCCATCATGAATCCTGTTACTATCAAGCCTTTGATGAGCATCTTCATCTGCATCCCTACCATCCCTATTTTCAACTCCTAGCTGTTGATCATCTTCATCAAGTCTTCCCTGCACCATTTCAGACTTTTGATTATCTGCAGATAATTCAGTATTCTCATGTTCTTGATAGTCATGAGACTTCTTTGAACCATAAGCCTCCTTAACCTCCAGAGAGTCTGCTTTGCCATCCAGCTGTGGACTATTAATCTCTTTTTGAACAGGATCATCATTAGGCTGCTGTGTATTGGCAATAGCTACTATACTATGATTATCATCTTCACTATTGTGCACCTTAGCAGTTTCATTCTCATAAACTTCACCCTCTTCCAGAGACTTGGTTCTATTTGTAGCCTGATGTTTGTCCAAAAACAAGTTTGCATCATCCACACCAGCATGCACCTTATAATGCTCCTTCTTGCCATCTATACAGTCAGCTGCAACCCCTTTTTCTATAGACACATCTTCTTCAGTGACATGCTCCTCATGACTATTACTGAGCCTACTAACATCAACATCCTCTACTCCTTGGTTCAATACCTCAAATTTGTTTGATACCTTAACTTTTTTGTTTCCATCATCCCTCCCAGTTGGAATCACTTTGTTGTTGTACTGCCTTTTGTTTCCAGGGTAAGTTACCACAGTACCACTGGATAATACCTTTGGTAAATATTATTGCACTGGTTTTTTCCACCCCCTATTTCTTCTATATCTTCCTTGTTGGATCTGCCCTTGTGTACTTGTTCCAGGCTCATCTACTACAACTGCAGCCTTTCCTTTGTTCTGAGATCCTACCCATTATCTGCCGCCTCATTTTCCAACAGTTCTGGATGTCGCACCCAACATTCATCATTGGAATGGCTTTGTAAAAAGCACTTTGTGCAATACTTTGGTAAGTAGTCATATTGAATATTAACTTTAATTGATCTGATATCCTTTATAACATCATCTTCAATCTCCATCCACACAGACTTAGGCAAATCTGCAAGCAAATCTACCTACACTTTCACTCTAGCACAGTTTGGCCTGGTCTTATTGATAGTAGTAGCATCTAGCTAGATTGGCTTGCCTACAGCAGAAGCCAATGAAAACAAAAATTCCTTGACAAAAAAGGTAGGAAGAAGGTTCGGAAACGAAATCCAAGCCATAGCAATTGAAGTTTCCTTTTCCACACTGAATTTAGAATCATATATTAATGGTCTCATTTGATAAGAATGACCATCTTTTGACTTCAACCAAAAGAAACTTTTTGATGATATATTAATAAAGTCTTCCCTAAGATAAAGTGTATGATCATGGGTATCGATCTTGATATACTTCTAATGGACTATTTGTATGGATGCACTTAACCTCTATGTGAATCTAAACTATTTCCCAATAAGAAAAGATTATTTCTTTCTATGCTTTTTCCAAAGATAATAAAGTATGCATGAAGACCGGTTAATTATGCCAAGTAAATTCCTCTTATTCCTAAGTGAATTTATTAAACAAGGTTTAAAGCCCTGAGTTCTTGTTATTTGTTCTTACCTAACCCTAGCTATTTTCCCAAATAAACTAAAGTTTATGGCGTTAGCTCATGTTTGCAACCACTAACTATATGATGAAAACGAAGAACAAATAAACCCTAACAATCCATTATGCGTATATCTTTCACTATCCCCAATCACAACACACCCATCCTTGGGTTCACAACCTTAGTAAAGGTGTTTAGCTACTCATGGCAACAAGAAAACAATAAAAGATTGAAGATTGCATAATTGAATTATTGTATTGAACTTACGAATAAAACTTGAGAGTAATTAATGTAATTGTCTGGAAGTCTTCAAAAGCAAGAATAACTCGAAAGTAATTACTACAAGTCTAAAACTCCAGATGTCTGAAAAATAAAACCTAAACAGGCATTTATACAAGTTAAAACTCAGAATAATCAATCCCAGTCCTGTTCCATCTCGGCTAGCACTTCGACGGGTCGTCTTTGCACTTCGACGGTCGTCGACATGCTCGACGATCTCAGTACCCTTTTATCACCCTGCAGGAATTCCACCATCGAAGCACTTCAACGGACCGTCAATTATGTCGACGGTGCAAGTCGACGATCTGAGTATGCTTTGATGTTTTTGTTACTTCGCAGGAACTTTTTGACGAGGCGATTTGACGGGCCGTCGAGCATGTTAATGGTCCGTCCTTATGCTTAGCAGAACAGATTGCCTATTTTCCTCGTTTTTTTGCTTTCCGAGCATTCTAACTTCAAAATACCTGCACAACACATAAAACACATCAAACTACCACGAACTTGCTCAAAAACAAGTAAAACTTAGAGTTAAAGAGCATAAGATGTGCCTAAATCCCGGCACATCAGTGATCTCCTAGGAAAGGTTTTAAGCACCCTAGTATTAATATCCATACAATACGATTTATCTACGAGCTTCAATGTGTGATTAACGTATTTATTTGCTTAAGATGGTTTAGTTTTCTGCAAAAACGTCATTCTTTATCATAAATTCAAAATTTCGACAAAAAGTCCCCTTATGAAAAGGGGGTTTTGGGTTTGAAAATCCGTATAAGTGTTCAACTCACTTTATTGCCGGACTAAGATACACTCGGGATTTCTCTCAAGTAGAGTCACCACTATTTTAGTCCTATAAAAATGAGTTTAGTACTTATAGGTTTTTATTACATATATAGGAAAGTATGGAGTGTATCTCCTATTTTATTACATTTAACGTCACGACCCAACTAGTGGGCCATGACGGGTACCCGGAGTTGGCTACCGAGCACCACTCATCATGCTAACTATCATACCCAACCTGAACATATATATGAAATTTCTCAAATCACGACTTACTATGAATGATCACCAAATACCTCCCGAAACATATGTATAAACATAGGCCCATAAGGCTACAAAAATGATGTAAAAGACATACACTAAGGAGGTCACATAACATCTATTACCCACACATAAGTATCTACGAGCCTCTAACCAGAACACTGTGATCATAAGGACGGGACAGGATCCCGCCATGCCCCAATACATACACAAATGAATATACCAAGTAGTGGCAACTCTAGAGTAGTGGAGTTCTCCTATGTCTCTACTAAGAACGCTCCTAGGAATACGGTCCGTCTCCCTGCCTACCTGTGGGCATGAACACAGCATCCATAAAAGAAAAGGACATCAGTACGAACAATGTACTGAGTATGTAAGGCATGCATATCAAACATAATAAAGAAATGAGAGAACATAAAGTGAAGGGATAACCTGCACTGATGGCCTCTTAAGGCGGAATCATGCATGCTAGTTTTTATATTAAATAACATCATAGCATACGTACATATATTATAAGCTGCCCAATCATATAGGTACGGTGTGATCATCATTAGCCCGCGTCTGGGGTACTCATCTCTAGCCGCCCACTAGTGGAGTCTGCCCAGCCATATAGGCACGGTGTAATCATCATCATAGCCGCCTACTACACCCGGTGTAGTGGTGTCTGCCTGGCCAACTAGGCCCGGTGTATAATCATACATATACATAACATAAAGTATGCATGAGAGCTCAAGTGAAAGCTACAACTCTATCGGAGTGACGTAAGATCGGTAACCTCCGATTACATTATGGAATCATCATCATCGCTATGTCTCACCTTGAAGGAACTAATCTCATGAGGTGGGACAACAACAAGAAATAACATCAATGAAATCATGAGAATAAGATTATCAAGCTCATAATAACATCATCTCATAAGTTTCGGAATTTCTAGAAATAGCATCATCATCATTATCATAGAATATCTCTCATCTCTAGCTCATAGGAAACTCTTATGAATTATGAACTTTCAGCTTTTGGGATGTAAGAAGCTCTTGGGATACATGGAAGATAGAATATAAGAATCATGTCTTTATGAAAGAAAGGGGGCTAGCCTTACATGCCTTTGCGTACTCTTAATGGCCAAACGTTCTCCTCCGAGCTCACAATTCTACATTCAAGAGAATCCGCACCATGGTTAGGCCATTGGAAACATGCCTAAGCTAAGCTAAACCGACTAAAAGGCTAACGAAAATTGGGCAGCATTTCCTTTGTTTCGACAACTTTCTCCATATAATATAACAACTCCCAAACATCAATAGCAACACTCATAATATCATAATCAATAGATTTCTCAAGTTAAATATTGTGCACTTCTCAAATTCACTTTCAAACCAACCATAACTATGAGTACAATACAACACCATATTCGTTCTTCACATAATACTTCCTCAACGTCACTAGCATCATTCATAACGATATTATACTCATCTCATACGAAGAATCATGACTCAAATTAATTTACTGCTCAAAATACCATTGTTTCTATATTTGAGCTCATATTCTACATTCTTCTCTAATCCAAGTCTTTCAACCACTCAATACCTTTAATAACATGAAATAAGTGTAAAACTCACCTTTGATTATGTAGGTATGGTCTTTGGATGAAGGTACTCCACTTGAGAAAACCCCAACATCAACACAAAAAAGAATCCTTGACTTCTACAAATCCTAGTGAGTACCCATACACTTGATTCACTTAATTGTTGGTGTTTGATCTTTGATTTCCCCCCTTGGATTTGTGTTAGTATGGTATATGGAATATTATAGAGCTCTCTTGAAGTGTGGAGAATGAGTGAAATGAGAAATAAGAACTTGGGGTCCTCATTTTATAAAATTTAAAAGCTGCCCGCTATGGAGTATACGGTCACTTATACGGTTCGAATAATTTTATACGGTCCGTATAAGTGACCCTATAATCTCTTCAGTGATGACCCTTCACTGTGAATATTATACGGACCATTATACGGACCGTATAAAGTTATACGGACCATATAATTGGTCGTGTAACTCACCCTCTTCCCGAATTTGTTCTTGTCGATTCATTTGATCTCTAATTCTTATGGAACCTTCTTAGCACTTTTTTAATATTTCATTAACCATCTAAGGAGCCTTATAACTTCCCCTCAAGACATTACTAAATAATCCTTAACTGGATAACTTGCAAGACCTTTCCCAAACACAACTTATACTTCACTTCTCCTCGACGATGTTATAGCCCGTATTTTGTACGTACGAATATTCCGAGATAGTCGTGGTAAGTTAAGGGCAAGACCATTTTCAAAAATTATTTTAATGTACAAGTTGTTATGAATATTATTTATGAATATTATTAGTATGGAAATATGGAGAAAGGCTAAGGGTAAAAAGGGAAATTCGCAAAATGGTTCATGGTAATATTGTGGAAGGCTAGGGGCAAAATGGGAATTTCACAAAAACGTTCAAGAGAGCTCTTGGAGAACCCCTTGGCCGTGTGACATATGTATATATATACATGGAAGGGTGATGACAAAAATAAAATAATTAGTCATCTTTTATTTTAATGTTTAAGAATCTTCAAGAAAAGGCCATGTGTTCACTTGGTATTGGAAGGAGATATATATATATATATATATATGTAGAGAGATGACCAAAGTAAGACCATTATTCATCTTTACCATTCAAGAAATTTCAAGAATAAAACATAAGAGACCATTCGGCCACCATGGCCAAAAATTTGAATCCATGAAATTGATCAAGAAAAAATATTTTCTTCTAGTATTCCAACTAATTTGAAGGTCTTAATTAACATGGAGTGGTTGTTGGAACAAGCAAAGTACTCATGGTGCAAGATGGAAGCTCTATCCGAATAAGAGGAGCCAAAGAATAAAGGTAAGGTTTCACCCCTCCTTTCATGTGTTATAGATGATTTGTGAATATTGTAGAATGAAGAAACGGATGAAATTCATGAAATAGATGTATGTTGGGGGTGGCCGAATGGGATTGAATGGTGTAGGAAAGATGAATTGATTTTTATTTAGTAATTTGATTGTGGTTCTTGTGGATTTCATAATAAAAATGAAGATTTAATGGCTTGAAATGAAGTTGTATTCGTTTGTGGATTATGGAAGAAGCTAATGTGATAGTAGTATGGTTTCTTATGATTATAAGAATGAATGATATTGCTAAAGTATAGATGGTTGGTGTTATCTTGATTATATGTGATTGAATCGAATACAAATGAAATGTCGTCGGATTGTGTAGAAAGAATTGTTAATGTTAGAATGTATTTTGAGATAATTGTTGAAGTTGGAAGATATGATTGTTGGTATTGTTATTGATAATTTGGCCGAGTTGCATTCTCGGGTTTGTTGTTGATAAATTGGCCGAGTTAGATTCTCGGGGATGATGTGTTTACAGGGGAAATGCTGCCGAAATTTCGGCAGAATATAAGTGAATTGTTTGAGAAGCTAAGGCAAGTAAATGAAAATGAATCTACTGATTATGTAAAATCTTCTTGAATGTAGAATAGCAAGCTTGGATAAATAAGCGTAGCTAATAAGGCGTGGCATAGGTATGTAAGGCTTACCCTTTCTTTCTTTTGGCATGGTCTTTATGAAACGAATAAATGACGTATATGTATGATTTCAGAGAGATTCCTATTCTTAGAGCTACTAGGATGGCTAATATTCTTGGCTTCCATAAGTGTTCCATATGGCTTTGATGCAAATCTATGATGTCCGAAGTTTGTCGATATGTTTCCAAATGGCATTCGAAAGATAATTTATATGACTAAAGTTTTGGTTTTTCAAATGCTAGCACGTTCGACTATTCCATTGAGTCTTTGATATATTTTGATATGTACATATGATTCCAAAAGTTATATTTGATTTGATCTATACGATATCCGAAAGATACTTGATATGATAATTGCTTCGATTTTCCAAAAATGGCTTTTGAAATGCTCGTAGAAGGTTCTGTACTTCAAACGTCCATAACTTCCTCATACTAAGTCGGATTGACTCGAAACTTGTTTTTGAGCCTTCAGGAGTCGGTAAGTATACTTGTCTATCGAGTCTTGATTTATGTGCATATGGTTTCGCATTATTCTGTTCGTGCAAGCCTCAGTTTGGATTTCACTGAGCCCGGGCCAGGACATGTTCTCGTGCGTACTTCACTGCATTGTTCACCGAGTCCCTCTCACCTGCGGGCCGGGACTCGTTATATGTATATGATGATGTGATGATATGTGGATGGCGGTCATGATGGCATATGATGATTTTATTCACCAAGACCCGCAGTAGAGGGCCGGGACACGTTATATGTATCCACCGAGTCCCTCAATAGAGGGCCGGAACACGTTAGATGCATACATGATATATGATGTTGACATGCATGATTCTCTCCACCGAGTCCCTCACAGGAGGGCCGGGACCCGTTATGCATATATGGTCTATGATGTGGACAGGTATGATTTTATCCACCGAGTCCCTCATAGGAGGGCGGGGACACGTTATCTGTATATATGATATATGATATGGATACGTATGATTTTCATTTAAAAAGACAAGTACTTGATGTTTTGAAAAGGTCATACTTGATTCTGGTAAATCTCTGTTTCAGCTATGATTCTCTTTTACTGTGATCCTTGCCTTACATGCTCAGTACATTTTTCGTACTGACCCCTTTTCTTTGGGGGCTGCGTTTCATGCCACGCAGGTACACCCAGATGAGTGGAAGATATTACAGAAGATGTTCCAGCAAGGTTGGCAAGCTCCGTTTTGTTCCTGGAGTGTTGCCGAGTCAGAGCATATGTGTTGTGATTTCTGATTGAAGTTAGAGACTTTGCAGACAGAGTCGTGGGTATTGGTTGTAAGTCCTGTAAGCGGCTCCATCAGCCGATGTGTCATTTGTGTTATGATATAAGTTCTATATGATTACAGATTTTGTTTGATTTGAAAGCAACGATAAAGAATGTTTCTGAAAACTTTACCATGTATTTCATCCTTATTTGATTTAAAAGTTCGACAAGATTATGTGTGTATTAAGGGTCAGAGGGTTCGCTCGGCCCTAAGTAAGGGTCGGGTGCCCATCACACCCTAGTAAGATTAGGGTGTGACAAAGTGGTATCAGAGCAGGTTGTCCTAGGGGTTGTCTGCAAAGTCGTGTCCGGTAGAGTCCTGTTTATGGTGTGAAGCGTGCCACATTTATGAACAGGAGGCTACGGGGCATCTAGGGATTGTTGACCTTCTTTCTGTCTTAGATCGTGCAATAGAGCCAAGTTATAGGAAATGAAATTCCTCATATAAGCCTTACATACGACGGAAGAAGTGAATGGCGATATGGAAAGTCACAGGGGTAAGTATTGATATATTTGTTCTGTTACCTGAAACTATAAGCTCTGGATAACTGAAATGTGATATATAGTCGTATGCTCTGTAAGGCATTATTGGTATTTGCTGCGTACAGATTTCAATGGTAAGAATTTGTAAAAGAGACCCGGTCAGAATTTTTCAAAATCAGGTTATTTGATCTGGAACACCTAATAGGAAGAGCGTGGAAAGGAAATATCGTAAAGGGACAATAAGTGGGATGAGTTGTTTCAGAAAGGTTATGGATTTGGCATGGCGTGAAAGATGAATGTGAGAAAGACGATTAGCAGTCTGAAGGATTAAAATGGATAATATTCGAGGCTTAGCAGGAACAAGGTTTGTTAGAGAATTTAGAGAAAGTTGACAATTAGCTTTGCTATAGATTGGTATACAAGAATGGTGAGTGGGAATCCGAAAAGACTGATACCCGAGTACTTACAAGCAACAACGACGAAGGTATATTTGTTACCATCAGGGATCTGGGAATCTCGAATGAAAGGTAAGTGATACACGAAGGTGAAGGGTGAACATTGGGAATTGAAAAGGGTAAAATAGTAATTGTAAAGGAAGGGACGTGTTACGATAATGTCTCGGAATCTGTAAGACCTCGACGCCCCCAAATCATGTAATAAAGGTCATGCGAGGAAGCGGACGCGATTATATTAGCATTAAGGCACCGGATTTCATCAAAGTTTTGGGGTTAAGCGTGCTGGGGTGAGAGAAATCTTAGGATGGGTGACCCCCTGGGAAGTATGCAAGGAATCCTAAAGATTTAGCCATAAGAGACAAATGAAGAGCTAGAGTAACCTAAAGGGAAATTAGAGTATACGGGATGGTTGGAGATTATAAGAAGCCACATAGCACGCGACAGGCTAGACTAGAGAAGAGACAGAAAGTACGTCACAGCTTTGGAATTAGGATAGGCTTGAATAGCGTTTGGAGGTATTTTGTGGGCTAGTTGATAATAATTATACATATAAATACATACGACACCTCATATGTGATCGTATCGGTGGACATGTGAGTCCCAGCAACCGGCGCTACGGTAAGGAAGGCATTAATCAAGTAATGGTACCGAAGCTCAAGTGACAACAAAAATAAATGGTGCAAGTGTTACAAGGTAAGCTGCTATTATTTTCACTACAGGTTAAGATTGGGGAAGTTCTAATACAACGACGTTTGGAAAAGAAAGAAAGTGAGTAAATAGAATGCAAAGAGACCAAAATGTCGGGAGAATGTGAGAGGTAAGAAACCTCAGTGAGTGAACCTCCCGAGAGAAACTACGGGTGAAGCACGGGACAATTTGGATAAAAAGATTCGAGGATAGGTATGTGAAAAGGATAAAGTGTGGTAATATAGAATAAAAGAGGAATATGTGAGGCCCGAGACCCGATTCCAATAAGTGGGACTAGAGGAATAGCGACTATGACAAGGAACGTGAGGCAAGAAAAGAATGATTAGGCCTTATGACAATGTTAGGGGAATTAGACCCTCGAAAGGTATATAAAAGAATAAGTGCGCAGCCACATTAATATGATTGCCTCGAAGATGGAAGTGTTTTCCTGAAAGGGTAACTTAGGAATGAAACGGATTAGTGAGCTTAGAGTGGAAATTTCGCGAACTTTAGAGTCGATGCCACAAATGGAAAAAGAAGGAAAGTGTCCGAGGAGGAAGGAACCTAGGGAAGGTTAAGGATGAAAGTAGGAAAAGTATACAAACGGATTAGTCGAAGGAAGAGGAGAACATTTGAGAATAAACCATAGGAGTAAGAAGAATACTTTAACGAGGTAATGGTAGGAACCCGAGTACGCATCAAAGAAAGAATAAGTATGATGGGGCGACACAGTGATTGGGGAATTAATGATATGGAATGAGAATTCATGTGAAGTGCGAGAGATTTGATTTTGGAGGAAATGGAATGAAATGCAAGGAACGAGCAAGGGAGCCCGCTCGATCATAGTGTCATAAGCATAGTTAAAAGCTCTATGAGTAAGACTAGAGAGAGTGTAAACTATAAGGATTCTATGTTAAGAGCAAATTAGTAGCGGGACGCTTGAGAAATATGGATGCACAGCTGCAACGCCAACGCGTAGTAAGAAGCATTACGAGTAAGTGAACTAAATGTGCGAAAGGATTAATAGTGGATAGGAAGATATGGGAATATTGACAAAATGATGATATAGACAAGAAGTAAAAGGAAAACTTAAGATGAGAAGTTTCGAAATGTTATGCACAGAGTTGGAAAAAAATAAAAGAGTTTCAAAAAAAAAAAGGAGACAATTGGCATATGAGGAGCCCCTAAAAAGGGGGGGAGAGCACATTATGTTAGACTTAAAAAGGAACCGCAAAACTAACAGGCTCCCGAGGAGGAAATTTTATTAGCTCGGGACCAGAGTTCGAAACATGTCGGAACATCAAAAAGATACATAGAAGAGGTGGAAACGAATTGACAATAAGTGTACCG
Source organism: Lycium barbarum (assembly GCF_019175385.1). NCBI lineage: Eukaryota > Viridiplantae > Streptophyta > Magnoliopsida > Solanales > Solanaceae > Lycium > Lycium barbarum. The sequence goes on along the minus strand of NC_083339.1, from coordinate 31,877,164 downwards.
TGAGGCCGACATGAAGGGAAATGAGGAAAGACACCTTAAGAGAATGCTTCACGCCAACACGAGTTATGATATGTTTAGGACATAATTTGAGTTCCCCATATCGGGCAAATTTGCGTCGTGTTTAAGCACGCAGCGACATGGTGTAAGGAGTAATAAAAGAGTAAGAAGAGACTGCAAGCTAAGTGCACAAAGGATAATGAAGGAAATGATAAGACTCAAGGGATATTTCGGGCAACAACAATCATTGTAATAAAAGTACCAACGATCGGTGGTTTGGAAATTTTCGAAAGAAAGAAAGAACGCAGCGTTGTGAAGGAGCAAAAAGGGTTCATTGAATACTAGAAAATAGATCGTGGACCATTAATGATACGGAGCATGAGAATATACGCTATGAATTTATATGAATCATCGATGTGAAGCGATGCTCGATCATATTTGTAAGGAATCCCCACCGGAGAGCCAACAAGAAATAACGAAGGATGAAATGAGCGCCAATACAAAAAGATCAAAAACAAGTATACTTGTGTCGAGGAATGTGAGAGAAGGAAATAAAGGAAAAGTTGTAGTAAGAATTCAAGATGTTGCGAGCTAAGAAGTTAGGTGAATTCGGATCATAAGTCACCATAAGCGCGACTGGACTGCGAAGGATAATAATTGGCAGAGAAACATTACGTACATATATTTTGGGTAAATATTTAGAAAGAAAGATTAAAAGGGATAGTGACAAAGACATAAAGAAACAAGGGGGCAAAGAAAGGAGAACACCAAAAGCCAATGGATATTTATAGCATGATAAGCGAGACTGCAATACTGTGGATCAGGTAAGAGCAAGAGACAGCCTGTGGCCATATCGGACCATCAAGTAAAGATTACGTACCAAGGATGTGGCTTTTGTTAAGGCATTGCGACGAAACAATAACAGAGAAGGGATGACTTGGGAAGGACAAGGATAATTAGTTGGCGCAATGGATTGGAAAACCCATGACACGAAATGAGGACTCATGTAGAGACCGAGGAGTTCGATTATAAAGGAAATAGGGTGAGAGATAAGGAATGGGCAGAAAGAAAAAGGACAACTATAAAAAAGACCCTCCCAAAGTATTATGACACCCCATGAGGTCAATTGAACATTCGAGGATGAATTTTCTAAAGGGGGGGAGGATGTTATAGCCCGTATTTTGTACGTTCGGATATTCCGAGATAGTCGTGGTAAGTTAAGGGCAAGACCATTTTCAAAAATTATTTTAATGTACAAGTTTTTATGAATATTATTTATGAATATTATTAGTATGGAAATATGGAGAAAGGCTAAGGGTAAAAACGGAAATTCGCAAAATGGTTCATGGTAATATGGTGGAAGGCTAGGGGAAAAATGGGAATTTAAAAAAAAAGTTCAAGAGAGCTCTTGGAGAACCCCTTGGCCGTGTGACATATGAATATATATATATATATATATATGTAGAGAGATGACCAAAGTAAGACCATTATTCATCTTTACCATTCAAGAAATTTCAAGAATAAAACATAAGAGACCATTCGGCCACCATGGCCAAAAATTTGAATCCATGAAATTGATCAAGAAAAAATATTTTCTTCTAGTATTCCAACTAATTTGAAGGTCTTAATTAACATGGAGTGGTTGTTGGAACAAGCAAAGTACTCATGGTGCAAGATGGAAGCTCTATCCGAATAAGAGGAGCCAAAGAATAAAGGTAAGGTTTCACCCCTCCTTTCATGTGTTATAGATGATTTGTGAATATTGTAGAATGAAGAAACGGATGAAATTCATGAAATAGATGTATGTTGGGGGTGGCCGAATGGGATTGAATGGTGTAGGAAAGATGAATTGATTTTTATTTAGTAATTTGATTGTGGTTCTTGTGGATTTCATAATAAAAATGAAGATTTAATGGCTTGAAATGAAGTTGTATTCGTTTGTGGATTATGGAAGAAGCTAATGTGATAGTAGTATGGTTTCTTATGATTATAAGAATGAATGATATTGCTAAAGTATAGATGGTTGGTGTTATCTTGATTATATGTGATTGAATCGAATACAAATGAAATGTCGTCGGATTGTGTAGAAAGAATTGTTAATGTTAGAATGTATTTTGAGATAATTGTTGAAGTTGGAAGATATGATTGTTGGTATTGTTATTGATAATTTGGCCGAGTTGCATTCTCGGGTTTGTTGTTGATAAATTGGCCGAGTTAGATTCTCGGGGATGATGTGTTTACAGGGGAAATGCTGCCGAAATTTCGGCAGAATATAAGTGAATTGTTTGAGAAGCTAAGGCAAGTAAATGAAAATGAATCTACTGATTATGCAAAATCTTCTTGAATGTAGAATAGCAAGCTTGGATAAATAAGCGTAGCTAATAAGGCGTGGCACAGGTATGTAAGGCTTACCCTTTCTTTCTTTTGGCATGGTCTTTATGAAACGAATAAATGACGTATATGTATGATTTCAGAGAGATTCCTATTCTTAGAGCCACTAGGATGGCTAATATTCTTGGCATCCATAAGTGTTACATATGGCTTTGATGCAAATCTATGATGTCTGAAGTTTGTCGATATGTTTCCAAATGGCATTCGAAAGATAATTTATATGACTAAAGTTTTGGTTTTTCAAATGCTAGCACGTTCGACTATTCCATTGAGTCTTTGATATATTTTGATATGTACATATGATTCCAAAAGTTATATTTGATTTGATCTATACGATATCCGAAAGATACTTGATATGATAATTGCTTCGATTTTCCAAAAATGGCTTTTGAAATGCTCGTAGAAGGTTCTGTACTTCAAACGTCCATAACTTCCTCATACTAAGTCGGATTGACCCGAAACTTGTTTTTGAGCCTTCAGGAGTCGGTAAGTATACTTGTCTATCGAGTCTTGATTTATGTGCATATGGTTTCGCATTATTCTATTCGTGCAAGCCTCAGTTTGGATTTCACTGAGCCCGGGCCAGGACATGTTCTCGTGCGTACTTCACTGCATTGTTCACCGAGTCCCTCTCACCTGCGGGCCGGGACACGTTATATGTATATGATGATGTGATGATATGTGGATGGCGGCCAGGATGGCATATGATGATTTTATTCACCGAGACCCGCAGTAGAGGGCCGGGACACGTTAGATGTATCCACCGAGTCCCTCAATAGAGGGCCGGGACACGTTATGTGCATACATGATATATGATGTTGACATGCATGATTCTCTCCACCGAGTCCCTCACAGGAGGGCCGGGACCCGTTATGCATATATGGTCTATGATGTGGACAGGTATGATTTTATCCACCGAGTCCCTCATAGGAGGGCGGGGACATGTTATCTGTATATATGATATATGATATGGATACGCATGATTTTCATTTAAAAAGGCAAGTACTTGATGTTTTGAAAAGGTCATACTTGATTCTGGTAAATCTCTGTTTCAGCTATGATTCTCTTTTACTGTGATCCTTGCCTTACATGCTCAGTACATTTTTCGTACTGACCCCTTTTCTTCGGGGGCTGCGTTTCATGCCACGCAGGTACACCCAGATGAGTGGAAGATATTACAGAAGATGTTCCAGCAAGGTTGGCAAGCTTCGTTTTGTTCCTGGAGTGTTGCCGAGTCAGAGCATATGTGTTGTGATTTCTGATTGAAGTTAGAGACTTTGCAGACAGAGTCGTGGGTATTGGTTGTTAGTCCTGTAAGCGGCTCCATTAGCCGATGTGTCATTTGTGTTATGATATAAGTTCTATATGATTACAGATTTTGTTTGATTTGAAAGCAACGAAAAAGAATGTTTCTGAAAACTTTACCATGTATTTCATCCTTATTTGATTTAAAAGTTCGACAAGATTATGTGTGTACTAAGAGTCAGAGGGTTCGCTCGGCCCTAAGTAAGGGTCGGGTGCCCATCACACCCTAGTAAGATTAGGGTGTGACAGACGAACTTAGTTTCTCCGAGTCATATGACTTCAAAATCATATCGTATATACTTCAAAGGTACTTAATACTCTCCTTAATGTCATAAGGGCTTCATGTTCGCCTTGAGCTTGCATTAGTCTATTTACAGTACGACAACACGGAATGTTCGAGGTGTAACATTTAAGTCCATTTTATACATTTGAAGCTCATATACGCCCTCTTGTTTTGTCCCTTTAAGTTTGGGCTTTTGGCCCCAAAACCTTTTCTTTTTCTGAAAATATGTTTTAAGTCCAAACAAATTGTCACAAATCACTTCACTTTAAAAATCCAGATTTTTTATCCTAATTCAAGTCTACCCATCTCAATAAGTCTTAAACCCAAGTCATTTTTATGATCCAATTTCCAGTCCAATTCAACAATAAGGCCCGAAGGGCAAATCAGTTATGCATTTTTGTTTGGAAACAGTCTGTAAATAGGCTTAAGGCCCAAAAGCTAATTTTTCTTTCCTTGTCCGTTCATTTTAAGATTTCCACAAAGGGGAAAAGGCCCAAAATTTGTAACTTTGCTTCAAATAATTCGATGTGACTTAATATATATTCATCAAAACGGATTTTCAATTTAAGAAAGATGTTTACAGAATACCAATTTCATGCTCGTGTTTAAGAAACAGCCGAGTTTAAGAAAATCATTTAAGCGACTTCCTAATAACACTGGCATTTTTCTAGGTTCTAAGAATTCATAAGGATTTCAATATTTACAAGTGTTTTTACAAATACACATCACATAAATTTGAACGGAAATGGAGAAGAATTAGGCTGGTGGGCCTACCTAAGCCCACCAGTTAACTATTTTCACCCATAGTTAGGCCTTCAAGAAATATTAGCTTCTCTTTCAATGTTTGCTTCCCTTTAAATTCGGACTCGATCAAAGATGATAAAGTTGGGCCTCAGGACCAACATGTCTTAAATGCAGAGAAATGGCCCAAGTGGCCCGATGTTCATTCAGATGGGACACACAAAGGAAAAGAAGAAAATAAGGATTAGAGGGTATCTAGGACTTGTACAATAAACTAAAAGCTTAAGTAATTTAAAATACATATGATTCACGTATACGATCAGCTAAGTATAAGATATATGTATAAAAAAAAGGAAAGGCCTCAAACCAAATCAAACAATACGAATAAGGCTCAAACTAAGAAGATCGTTTAAACACAAATACAGACTGGCTCAATTCTAAAATAATAACTGCGGAATGAGGCCCAAATATATAAGGGTACATGACAAAACAAACACAAGAATACAAAGAAGGGAATCATGTTCAGATGTGAAGAAAAGAAGAAACATCAATTTACAACTAAATCTATGGCTTCATACAATCCTGTGGAGACTTATTGACACACATACTAGCATTCAAATACCAGTTTAGACTCTGATTCATGCAACACTTCTCACTACAGCTGATGGGGAACCATATATTAAGCATATCACTTTAAGAAGAGAGAGAAAAGTATGTAGATTTTGACATTAACCAGCTCACAAGTCATACATTTGGACCCCACTTCAAGAAGACTAAGCAGAATTCCACAGATGCAGAGGTATTTAAACCAAACAAACACATAAACATACATTCATTTTTTTCAGGAACTAGACAAGATTCCATAGGACTCATTTGATAATAACAGCGGTGGGTTCAGCTTATTCCAAGATTAGCTTCTTAGGTTCACTAAGGATCACATGACAATCTTCAAACTCATTTCAAGCAGTAATGTATCCATTCAAAGATGTTACACATATGCGGGTGAACTAAGACTAAGTTCAGGTTCTCATTTTGCCTTATTTAGACTTACCAGCAATATTTGAAGCTGATTTCTATCATGTTAAGGGGATAAGTAAATCCTATAGCTTATGTCAATACCACACTTATCATAATTAACTCCTACATCAACTTAGGGACCTTAGTTACATTATATTGGACTAAAGATTAGCAAACCTTGTCATTTAGAGTCATTAGTCCTATATTTTAATTAAGCATACCATCATTAGGTGTGAACTTAGGTCTAAAGGACTAAAACAATACAAAATTCAAGTTGGCACTTTAATCAAACCAAATGGTGCATATAGGCAGGTTCTTATATTGGTTTTAGACATGCTGAACTTAGACTATGTTTATTAATGGATCTCCAACAGCAGATTGATACTCATAAAGGCACATTAACAGTGGACCAAGTAGACCAAACTAAGACTACATAAACCCTTTAACAAAGGATGCAAACCGCAAATAAACCATTTAAAGTGTTTTTAACAACTTGACTTGATTATAAAGGGAGGCACCAGTTCATTAAGCTGAGCAGAATTCACCATTAAGGGAACACATGTGTTATGCTAAGCCATCATAAAGCACCAACAGGATACTATCAATCATGTTAAGCTATTATAATGCAAATGAGAAACACTAAATCATGCTAAATTATTATCAAATAGTGATTAACAGTAAATAAACAAACATGTTAAATCATATTGAACAACTATCAAAGAGTGACTAATAGTAAATAAACAAACATGCTAGATCATTTTAAACTACTAAAGACTAACAGTAATAATATCCTAATCACAGACATAGCACCAAACAAACATAGTAGAGATTAATAAACTAAAACTAAACAGAAAGGGAAGAACATTTACCTTTCTTTGGCGCAGCCTAGTCAAGAATGGACTTAGAGACCCTTTGCTCCTCCACACTCAACCACAGAAAATAAGAAACAATAAAAACTTTTAAAATTTAACTAAATCGAATAAGTAAAGGTCTCAATTAATAGAAACCCTAGGTATTTCGATTTTTGAGTATTTTTCTGATATTTCTGTATGCTCAAAGTCTGTCTAACTAAGTGAATTGGGGGTTCTATTTATCAAACCCCTAAATCTTGAAACCATAGCTCATTCCCGATCTGGGAGTTCTGCAATTTGAGAATTTCACTTCTCAACACCAAATCCAATGGCTGAGAATCAAATATTCAAACGAATCAAGGGTTAAATTTGACCCAAAAGTGGTCAATCCGCATGGTTTTTCAAGAACCAATAGAAATCGTGAATTCAAATCACAACAAAAAGTTCTAGTCGTTGTTATACAGAAAAAACACAGAGGGGCGGGGGTAATACCTTGTTTGGGGTTGCGTTTGGTGAAAATAGTTTAAGAATTTAATGCTTTGCTTCATTTGGCCATACCAGGCCTGAAGAAAGCAACATACGCCTGTCATATTGCATAAAATAGCGATGATGACTAGAGGAGAGAGAAGGAAAAGGGGGGTGGTGGCTAGGGTTTTGAACAGCCCTTGATGAGAGACGACCTAAAGGGTCGTTTGTTTTGTTGAAATGAAAGAGTATAGGGGCTTCATGTTATACCCCATATATTTATACGTCGAAATATTCGCAAGCAAGTCGACTCAAATTAAAGACAGGATCATTTTCGAACACGAAATAGAAATCCTTAATTTTAAATTTTAATTAGAACATAAATTGTTTATAAATTTTCCTTAGTGTAAAAATATTATTGGAGATTAGGGATTAATTAATTGGGATTAGATTATTAAGTAATAATTAGTGATTAATTAAATTAATTAAATTTAATTACAAAAGTGGGCCCCACCCGATTTTTAATTAAAAAAAAAAGAGAAAAACAAAACACAAACAAGTGACACATTAGAGGCCACGTGTAACATCTAGGGAGCAAGTATATAAGTCAAGAAGATGATTCACAAAATGCAACATTTCATTTGAAATCAAAAAATAAAAGAAAACAAAAAGGTTAGGGGGGCATTCGGCCATGGAGAATTTCAGCCGAGAGAGAGCTTGAGGAAGAGAGGAATTGGAAGTGTAAAATTGTTGTAACATCCAAGTGGTTAGCAAGGTTAAGGAGCCAAGTTTATTAAGGTAAGATTTAATCTTTTTTATACACATTTTGAAGGTGATTTAAACTCGTATAAATTGATAGATGTGTGCTGAATATAAAGAATTGTATGTGGTGATGTTAGGTTGTTGTGTTGGCCGTGAGTATGGACTGTTTTAGCTTAAAAATGGTGATTAATTTTGACGTTGTTATCGCTATGGTTGTTATGGATCGTGTGACGAAAGTAAAGGAGTTTGATAATTAAAGTAAAAGTTGGGTTGTTATGAACATGTTGTTATCCTTGTCAAGTTGAAAGGATTGGAGATGTGATCATGTCTATATGTTGTTGTTGGTATTTCTGTGTTAACAGGAGGGTAATTGGAAATTCGGATTAGGCGAATATATAAGGGAGATGCTGCCCGATTTTCGTTAAGTCTTTAACTAATAGAAAACCCTAACCGAGGTTGTGTAGGCTAAAGGATAAAGTCCTATACACAATGAGCTATAGATTTGTGAACTAGAAAGTAAAGCTACTAACGATATCGTTACTCTTATATTAAATAGGCTAAAAGAGCGACGACGCGAACGGATTTACGAATAGTCGCTAACAGGTATGTAAAGCTAATCCTTCTTTCTTTTGGCATGGTCTTTATGAAACAAACAGATGGCGTATATATGACTCCAAAGAATCTCCTATTCTTAGAGTCTCTAGGATGGCTAATGTCCTTGATTCTCAGAACTCACTTTATTATGTCTTGATACGTATCTATCATATTCATAAGCCGGAAGAGGCTGCCCGAAGGGGCCACCCTAGCTAAGCCGGAAACGGCTGCCTGAAGGGGCCATCATGACTACGCCGGAAGCGGCCGTCCGAAGGGACTATTGTGTTATTAGCCGGAAGCGACTACGAGTAGGATTCTATATTTATATTGTGTATGCTATAATTTGTGTAAGGGACCACATGACATGGTTCAAAATGCTGTTCCAGGTTACTCCCGGGTTGCTTTCTAAACTTGCTTAATGTTGCGCTTTTCCTTGTTTTGTGATTCAGTACTGCCTTACATATTCAGTACATATTCCGTACTGACCCCCTTTCTTCGGGGGGCTGCATTTCATGCCCGCAGGGTCAGGGATGCGGTTCGGCAATCCAGCCACCTAGGAGGAGTCAGCATTGAGAGTTAGACAGCTCCACTTGCTTCGGAGACTGTTCCTGTTTTGGTATAATTTTGTGTGTATATATTATGGTCATGACGGGGCCCTGTCCAGTCACTTATGCACGGTCATACTCTTCTAGTAGTCTGCGAACAGCGTGGGTGTCATGGATACTGTTTGGCCTTGCCGGCCATTATTCTGTTGTACAGAAGTATCGGCAGCCTCGTTGGCTTGCATTGTGATACGTTACGCATATATAAATATGTTTTGAGATGTTTTGGTTTACAGGTCGACTTTGGTATTCTATTTACAGCTTTCGAACTTAGTCAAATAAACCCTATTGAATGCCATGTTTGAGTACAGGTAACATAAGTTGGGTTATCAGGTAGATTAAGCTCGGTCGCTCGTCATGGCCCTAGGTTGGGTCCTGATAAAAGTGGTATCCGAGCAATTCAGTCCTCGGCATGTTCGCAGACGGTGTCTAGTAGAGTCTTGTTTATCGGTGTGTTGTGCACCACATCTATAAACAGGAGGCTACGAGACATTAATAGGGTGTCATTCCTTCTTTCATGTTGGAGATCGTGCGAATAGAGTTGTGTCATAAGTGAAGTCCTTAATCTAATAGTCTTGTATGATTTCAACGATGACTAGGAAGAGTGAAGCGACAGCAGCCCAGAAGGGCAAATCAGTTGAGGATGAGGCAGTTAGCCAAGCCCCCAGGTCTACCAGAGCTCAGACTTATGCTGGGATACACATTCAGTCCCAGAGTTCTCCTACTTCCCCACCTCCGGAGGAGCTCAGAGGGGCACCTGATCCAGCCTCAGCTCCAGCACCAGCACCAGTACCTCCAGTCCCTCATCCGAATGCTCAGGGTCAGGAGATAAGAGAGATGAGAGATGCTATACGTTTGTTGACTCAGATACTTGCTACCCAGGCTGAACGACAGGATAGGGGTCATGAGTATCCAGATAGGGCTACTAGTGCCAGGGCCCGAGATTTTCTTACATTAGATCCCCCAAAATTTAAGGGCACGGACTCTAATGCTGATCCTCAGGAGTTCATAGATAGTATGTAGCGTACCTTAAATGTGATGAAGGCGTCAGCTACAGAATCTGTTGAGTTAGCTGCTTATAGATTGCAGGGTATAGCAATTAATTGGTTTCAGTCATGGAGATTATCGAGGGGTAGGGATGCTCTTCCGCCGACTTGGCAGGAATTTTCAGATGCCTTCTTGTGCCATTATATTCCACCCGAGTTGAGGCGGGAAAGGGTTGATAGGTTCCTTAACCTGCAGCAGGGTAGCATGTCTGTTAGAGAGTATAGTGTGGAGTTTGATTCTTTGGCCAGATATGCCCCTTCTATTGTGCAGGAAATGGAAGATAGAGTTCACCGATACGTGATAGGATTAGAGCCAGGGTTGCAGGAGGCTTGTATGGCAGTAGCGATGCAGCCAGGTATGGATATAGCTCGTACTCAGGCTTATGCTCAGGGGTCAGAGGATCGTAGGCACCAGCGAAAGGCTATCTCAGAGCAGAGTAGTAGTCAGCCCAAGAGGGCCAGGTCAGAGGGTCAGTATAGAGGTTCCACTAGCGAGAGCAGACCCCAGTATAGTGCACCTCTGCAGTTTCGAGGATCTCAGCGGGGTAGGGAGACTTTCCTTAGGCAGGGACAGAGTTCCTCTTATGCATCGGGTTCTCAGCAGCAGGTGGGGTCATGGCAGGAGGTGATGCCCCCTCCTCGATGTGCGACTTGCGGGAAACGTCATGTAGGACGATGTCGTCAGGGTGTATGCTATACTTGTGGTGATCCGGGGCACTATGCTAGAGATTGCCCACAAAGAATGGGTAATATTGTTCCTGATAATTCGGTAGCAGCGTCGTCATCCTCAGTGAGAGCCCAGAGATAGGACTCCAGACTTCTTCCGGCCGAAGTAGGGGCAGAGGTAGAGCATCTAGCTCCAGTACTGGGCCGCATCGTATCTACGCTCTAGGTGAGAGGCCGGATCTAGAGACATCGCAGGATGCACCATCAAGTATACCCTTCTTCAAATAAATTATTGATGGACTTAAGCGATATACGAACTGTCCCTTATCACTATGACGTGATGTATTACAACATAAGTTAGAATACAAGCATAGGGGTTAATGGGGTAAATCGAGACAAAAGACTTAGTGGAACACTTAGTTGAAACCTTAAGGGGGGAAGTGCCCATAGCATAGCAAGACTATACCTATAAATCCGAACTAGGGTAAACGAATAGAAGACTATCTTTGATATGTAACCTTTTAGTTATTATAACATGATACCGGCGGTATCACATCCCATATTTTCTTGCATTGGAAAGCGTGTGAGTTAAATGACAGTACTAACGAAAACGTGGTTATCCCTCAAGCTTATAGGTTATTAAAGTAATGGTACGTATGTGTTGGAAATGTTAGAAGTTAAAAAAAACTGAATAAAAATAAGTTTTGTCGAGGTTTGAAATTTATTTGAATAAGACTAAGCGCACAAGGAAGAAAGTAAGATTTCAACGGAAGAGCTCGCAATACAACTGACGACGGACTGCGAAGTAAGAAGAGAGTAAAGGCAATGACATGAAATTATTACCTCGGGGGGTAATAGAAAGAGGAGATATAATGGGAATGACTATGTAGAGATCTGGGATGCGTTATAACAAATTATAGCGAATCGACAAACGGAAAAGGTATGTGAAGGGCATAATCAAATAAGAGAACACTTGAGAAAGTACTCGGGGTTCAGGACCAGATTAACATTCGAGGAAGAATGTTCTAAAGGGGGGAGGATGTTATACCCCGTATATTTATACGTCGAAATATTCGCAAGCAAGTCGACTCAAATTAAAGACAGGATCATTTTCGGACACGAAATAGAAATCCTTAATTTTCAATTTTAATTAGAACCTAAATTGTTTATAAATTTTACTTAGTGTAAAAATATTATTGGAGATTAGGGATTAATTAATTGGGATTAGATTATTAAGCAAGAATTAGTGATTAATTAAATTAATTAAAGTTAATTACAAAAGTGGGCCCCACCCGATTTTAATTAAAAAAAAAAAAGAAAAACAAAACACAAACAAGTGACACATTAGAGGCCACGTGTAACATCTAGGGAGCAAGTATATAAGTCAAGAAGATGATTCACAAAATGCAAGATTTCATTTGAAATAAAAAAAAAAGAAAAAAAAAAAGGTTAGGGGGGCATTCGGCCATGGAGAATTTCAGCCGAGAGAGAGCTTGAGGAAGAGAGGAATTGGAAGTGTAAAATTGTTGTAACATCCAAGTGGTTAGCAAGGTTAAGGAGCCAAGTTTATTAAGGTAAGATTTAATCTTTTTTATACACATTTTGAAGGTGATTTAAACTCGTATAAATTGATAGATGTGTGTTGAATATAAAGAATTGTATGTGGTGATGTTAGGTTGTTGTGTTGGCCGTGAGTATGGACTGTTTTAGCTTAAAAATGGTGATTAATTTTGACGTTGTTATCGCTATGGTTGTTATGGATCGTGTGACGAAAGTAAAGGAGTTTGATAATTAAAGTAAAAGTTGGGTTGTTATGAACATGTTGTTATCCTTGTCAAGTTGAAAGGATTGGAGATGTGATTATGTCTATATGTTGTTGTTGGTATTTCTGTGTTAACAGGAGGGTAATTGGAAATTCGGATTAGGCGAATATATAAGGGAGATGCTGCCCGATTTTCGTTAAGTCTTTAACTAATAGAAAACCCTAACCGAGGTTGTGTAGGCTAAAGGATAAAGTCCTATAAACAATGAGCTATAGATTTGTGAACTAGAAAGTAAAGCTACTAACGATAATGTTACTCTTATATTAAATAGGCTAAAAGAGCGACGAGGCGAACGGATATACGAATAGTCGCTAACAGGTATGTAAAGCTAACCCTTCTTTCTTTTGGCATGGTCTTTATGAAACAAACAGATGGCGTATATATGACACCAAAGAAGCTCCTATTCTTAGAGTCATTAGGATGGCTAATGTCCTTGATTCTCAGAACTTACTTTATTATGTCTTGATACGTATCTATGATATTCTTAAGCCGGAAGCGGCTGCCCGAAGGGGCCACCCTAGCTAAGCCGGAAGCGGCTGCCCGAAGGGGCCATCATGACTATGCCGGAAGCGGCCGTCCGAAGGGACTATTGTGTTATTAGCCGGAAGCGGCTACGAGTAGGATTCTATATTTATATTGTGTATGCTAGAATTTGTGTAAGGGACCACATGACATGGTTCAAAATGCTGTTCCAGGTTACTCCCGGGTTGCTTTCTAAACTTGCTTATTGTTGCGCTTTTCCTTGTTTTATGATTCAGTACTGCCTTACATATTCAGTATATATTCCGTACTGATCCCCTTTCTTCGGGGGGCTGCGTTTCATGCCCACAGGTTCAGGGATGCGGTTCGGCAATCCAGCCACCTAGGAGGAGTCAGCATTGAGAGTCAGACAGCTCCACTTGCTTCGGAGACTGTTCCTGTTTTGGTATAATTTTGTGTGTATATATTATGGGCATGACGGGGCCCTGTCCCGTCACTTATGCACGGTCATACTCTTCTAGTAGTCTGCGAACAACGTGGGTGTCATGGATACTGTTTGGCCTTGCCGGCCATTGTTCTGTTGTACAGAAGTATCGGCAGCCTCGTTGGCTTGCATTGTGATACGTTACGCATATATAAATATGTTTTGAGATGTTTTGGGTTACAGGTCGACTTTGGTATTCTATTTACAGCTTTCGAACTTAGTCAAATAAACCCTATTGAATGCCATGTTTGAGTACAGGTAACATAAGTTGGGTTATCAGGCAGGTTAAGCTCGGTCACTCGTCATGGCCCTAGGTTGGGTCGTGACACTTCACCCCCTTTAATTGGAAACTTGGGCCGGGTCGGTCCGTTACGGACTGGGTGTATATGGAGGGCAGGCAATGCTATTTAACAAATAGCCACAAAAATCAAAGTGTCTATTAATTTAAACATTTCAATTATGGCCAAAATTTAACTAATCAATCAATTAATTAAATTAAAGGCTCGGCTAAAACACATAAAAGGGTTCTAAATTTACAAATTTGGCCTTTTTTGAACTAGGCCGTGCAATCGGCTATTTTAATTATATCCAAATTGGGCTAATCCATCAATTATTTCTATTGTAGTCGCGATCAGACAATTTTCAAATATAATCATAATTAAGGGTCTAACCATTTATGATTAATTTAGAAATTGCAAATGCAAATGGATTATCCAAAGACTGAAATTAAGGGGTACAAATGACTATTTACTTGATTAATCCAATTTCTTGAAATTAAACGGAGTAAAGTGCTTGATTTCTGACAAATTCTAATAATTAAATAAATAATTATTTTAAATTATCTCCTTGATTAAATTAGCAAATATTCTATATTAATTATAAAATGTGTAAATTAATTTCTAAATGATTTACAATATTATTGAAGTCATTTTGCCAAATGAAATGGAAAAATATTATCGGGATAACTTTATGGAATCATTTTGATTGTAAAAAATACACATTTTGCTCTGTTTGATATCCAAGGGCTCTGGATAATTAAAATAAGTCCTGGGAGGTCAAAAGTTAGGTGTCAACACTACTTTATGAAAATAATAAAATACTAAAACTTAACTAGGATTAAACTAGAAAAGCATGTAAAATAATTTAAAAAACTGTTGCTAAATAAATAAGAAAAGAAAGTGCCAATTTAGCACCAAAAGCACACGTGAACTTCAGCCAATATTTGGGCCAAATATCACGTGAATCAGTCCCATGTTGTGCAACGATTTTAGCCCATTGTGGGCTGAACTAGGACTGTTCACAGTTTTGGTTAAAATCAAAATCAAACCGAAAATTTAACCAAATCGAATAAAATAACCGACATTTGGTTTAGTTTGGTTTGGTTTGGTTTTAAATTTGAAAAACCGAAAATATTTGGTTTGGTTATGGTTATCGTAATAAATAACCGAACCAAACCGATAATTATATACATAAAATTTATAATTATTTATATGTATAATATTAGCTTTTTATAAATAATTAAAGATATTTTATACCTTTTAATTATTAATTTAATTTTGGGCTACTTATTTTTAAGGCCCATGTCTTAAAAGAATATGTCCAACAATCCAAGCCCAACTCTAATAAGTCGTAAGCATAAGGGTTGTTTGTATTTTGAAACCTCTGTTTGACTTGTTCTTTTGAATCTAAACTGCGTTGCAAGTTTGGTCCACCTGATTTGCCAACAGCGTGTCTTTCCCTCAATATGCAGCAAAGTTCACCCTTGTGGGCTATGAGGAAAACAAAGTTTCATAAGAAATTTGAAGAATGTAGAGAGAGAATATTTGAATTGTCACGGCTAGTCATAAACCGAAAAACCGAACCAAACCGAACCAAACCGACAATAACCAAACCGGTGGTTATTATTTTACTTGGTTTGGTTATGGTTTTAGACATTTAAAAACCGACTAAATTGGTTTGGTTATGGTTTTAACCAATAACCGACCCAAACCGAACCATGAACACCCCTAGGCTGAACTTCCGCTCATTTGTGGACTTAATTTTTAAGCTTTTTGTTGGGCTCTACGTGGATCCTTTCTCTTGAGCTTCATGTGGCCCCAATCTTCCTCCTCTTGGATTTGAACTGGGACAATGAAATACATCTAGCACTTAGGCTATTCTTTTCTATAATTCTAGGTTCATTATTGGGCTTTTCTTCCGCGATAAACATCTTATTGATTTCTCATTGATGCCACTGCGAATGCTATCAGTAACCCTAGGGATTAGCCTTAAATCAAGGATTAGTATAATCATATGATTATTAAATCATTTATATCTTTCTTGTGTCCTTCATAATTTCTTTCCTTCGGCAGTTGGCTTGATTGATCTTCTTGTTGACTTGATTTATCTAATTCCATGAATCTTGTCTGGAATCCGACTAGTATCTTCATCAGACTTGATTGTTGCTTCCTTCCTTTTGCGATAGAATCACTCATCAGACTTGATTGATGCTTCCTTCCTTCTGCAGTAGAATCACTGGTGGTCTTGAGTAAATATCTTCACGCCTTGATTCTCCTTACGATTTTCCTTTTGGCTTTGAAATTTATTTCCTTTAGCACATCTCGTACAACTGTTGATATTATTTTAGGTTACTTCCTCGATGGCTTGATTGGTTTTCCTTTTGAGTCATTGTAAGTCGGTTACTTACTTTCTTCTTTGATACTTGATTTGCTTTCCTTATTTCTGATCCTATATAGGTGTGCTTAGTTAATAAGGAGTCGTCATTAAAACATGATTGATAAATGCGGATTAATAAAGCTAACACTAAATTTCTAGTAATTATTTTATCTTAATTTGTCTATATGATGATGACATGTATTTGTAAGCAATGATATGAATGGAATTATAGAAACAAAGAGGTTTCTGTCTTTCCCATTCCAGATGAAGGATCTTGGACAAGTTGATACCAAATTGGGGATCAAGATTAAAAGAAATAGTGGGAGATATGTATTGAGTCAACCTCATTACATTGAAAAAGTGCTAAATAAATTTAGTCACTTAAATATAAAAGAGGTTACTACCCCATTTGATCCAAGCATTAACTTAATTAAGAATGAAGGAAAAGTTGTCTCTCAACTTGAGTATGCAAGTGATATTGGAAGTCTTATGTATACTATACAATGCACAAGACCAGACATAGCAATTGCAGTTAATAAACTAACCAGATTTACTAGCAATCTGAGTATTGATCATTGGAAAGTCATTGAGCGAGTTTTTGGTTTTCTTAAGAAAACCAAAGATTTATGTATTCAATGCTCAAAGTTTCCTGCTATTTTAGAAGGATATACTAGTGCAAGTTGGATATTGTGCTTGGGAGACAACAAATCCCCTACTGGTTGAGTGTTTACCTTGGGAGAAGGTGTAATTTCTTGGAAATATAAGATATAAACTTGCATAACAAATTCAATCATGGAATCAGAATTTGTTGCATTAGTAGAAGTAAGAAGAGAAACTGAGTGGCAGAAGGATTTTCTTTTAGAAATTCGATTGATCTCAAAAGGTGTGAGTTCGATTTTAATTTATTGTGATAGTCAAACTACTCTAGCTCGGGCATATAACAATATCTACAATGGAATGTTAAGACTCATAAGTCTTCAACATGATTATGCTAATTGATTAAAGAAGAAATTATCTCTCTCACATTTGTGAATCAAAAAGTAATTTGGCTGATCAATTTACTAAACCTCTTATAAGGGAGTTGGTGAAAACAACTTCGATTTTAACTGGGTTAAAACTCCTTAGTTAGATCCACCAGTAATTGCAACCCTAAATGACACTATGAAATGAATAGTTACGGATCAAAGGATAACAAAAACTTATCGATACGTGGATGTTTCAGTACTAAATTAAGAAATATACCAGTACTGGTTGTCATAGATTAGAGGGTTGAGTTCGTACACTCTTAATGAGGTTCAGTTCAAAGAATAAATGTCTCAAATGTGACAAAGACACTGAAAGAACTTCACTTATATGAACATTAGTGGTGCCACTTTGATTGAGAGGTGGGGTTACTCTCATAAATGTTCATGAATTTTGGTAGCACATGGTCATAAAAGAGCTAAACATGTTTGCGTGGAAAGCATGAATGAAATATTTATGTGTATATGTCACCGACTGTTGTCACAAGGAATAACAGGTTTAAAGTTATTATGCTACATAGGATTTTGATTTCATCTTGTGAAATTATACTAAGGTAATATTCACATAGAAAGATATATTACTCTATGCGTGAACATAACTTGATCTTTGAGTCCTAATTTATATTTACACAAGTGGGGGATTGTTAGCAATTGTTTAAATTAAATTAAATAGTTTTAAAAGAAAATGTGTCTTTTAAACAAAAGGATGTGTCCTTTCATTCTTTGGCTACTACCAATTCTATTTAACGTCTACTTATTCTGATTTCTAATAGAACTTTCTTCTCTTCAGTAACTTTCTTCTGTCTGCAAAGTACTCTTACTTCTCCAATTCCAAAAATATCAAGCTCGAGTTTTTGCTTTCCAAAAGAATTTCTTCACTATTTGCTTAGTGCATAAATTCATAGTATGTCATATCTACTAAAAATATTTGCGTAAGATCCCATAGAAATCTCGCAGAGGAGAGGGAGCAAATATTTTTAGGAAAGTGTTTCGTACGTGTTTTAAGCCCAATTCCATATTCTTTATTCCTATTTTCCAAAAATTATCATGATATTGTTCAAGTAACTTTGCAAGTGAGAAATTAGAAGTTAAAAATATTGAGATATGTAGTTCATAGCAGAATAATGAATAGAACTAATAACCTAGCATCACAACACCTGAAAGCGTCTATAATAATGTCCAAGAAAGAAAGAGCACCACAAAACAACAACAAAAGTAGTTTATGTCTTTCCAAAAACATCAGCATTGCATCTAGGAAGTCAACACCAAAAGTAATTTCAACCATATCTACGAGGAGGTAGCAAAAAGTGGCTCCAGTTGTATTCCAAAAATTAGAAGCAAAAAAAATTTCATTGGTGATAAAATCAAAGAATAGCAGTCGGCAGAAGTTAAGTGAAAAATTGAGAATTCTACAAATATTTGCCAAGAAACAGAAGAGTGAAAATTTTGACATAAATAAAATAGCAATGAACAATCTTAATGACAAATTTATCAACAAAGAAAAAATAACAAGGATACAGAACTGTCTCAACTTTCCAAGTTAATGTGTTGAAGTCCCTACAACATTTAATTATGACATATATCCAGGCTTTTTTCTCTCCCTCACATATATGAATGTTGAATATTCTTGTTAATCAATTTCTATTTATAACGATTTATGTTGTAGTATGACTTCCACAAAAGGAATTAATTTTTCAAGTTAGTTATGAGGTACGATTTAGAAAGAAGGTGAATACCCTTCGATAATTTTTTGAAGGAGTAGTTTTCATCTCTAGGACATGCTTGTGGTGAGATGAATTTAGTTTGTTTGTTACGTTTTAGTTATCTTTTTTCTTTGTGTGAACATGTTCAATTTTCCTCTTGCTGCTTCCTGCAATGTCCATTACGGTAGGTGGAAATTGTGTGTCGATCGTGTTCTTTTTTTTCATAAAGGACAATACGATTGATTTTTCGTGAGTCGCATCCTGCGAACACCTTTCATTTGAATGTTGAACGTCTTGCCAGTCAGTTTCCTCCTTGAAAGTATAAATTCATGAACATTTTACTTGGAACTATTATTTTTCATACTCCTAACATTTGGCATTATCAACAATAAATCCATCATTTTAACTTAGAAATTTTTTGGTGATTGGTGAATTTGTTAGTGTTGAACGCTTCTTTTCTTCAATTTTTCCTTAACTCTTAATCCTTGCTCTAACTATAATTTTTTTTGTTGCATTTGCATAGTATTAATAAAAAAAGTTTAAAATATGTATTATTTAGTACATATATTATGTAGTACATATCTCTTTGTAGAGGAATCGTATGACCTATTTCTAATTTTTGAAGAAGGCAACAGACTTATAGAAGAAGAAAGGGAAGACAATAGACCGCGTTCGTCTCTTCGAGCCATGTGACCTAACTCTTTCTTATCTAAAAAGTTTCAAAAATAATTAATTACTAGATAATAAATTATTCGTCACCGATTTTGTCATATTAAGAGCATAACTTGGTGCATTCGGGAACAAAATAATTTGATAGCCACAATGTCATGGTGGACGACTTCTGCAGTAAGGTTGATATTATTTTAGTATTTTATGCTTTAGCACGAGTTTCGTTATTACTTCTTTTTGGGAGCAATTTATAATTTAAGGTTAATGCTAGCGAGTAGTAATACTTTTATTTCATTAAAGCATTTGTCTAAAGATCCCTGTTATTTAATCTACTATTTCTTTTATCTAAAATAAATGAATTTTTCAACGACCCAAAAACTATTAATTTTTTTTAAAAAAATTTACACTTCTATGTAATTGGTTTTTCAACTTTTGATGAAAAGTCTGGGGAAAGTAGAAGAGTATGTCAAATAAATCTTTGATCATTGTAATTAGTTAACTTTCTTAAAGGGAGTAAGTATGTAATTACACACAAAAAAATTCACTTATTTTGGACTAGAGGGAGTAAGTATTTAGGCTTGTTTCTGTCACAGGGATAGATGAGGAGCCAGAAACTTTAGTTTATGAGTTCTGAATAACATTTTTTTTCCTTCTAGATTCTGAATAATCTTTTGTAATATATTAAATAATTTCTTTAACATAAACTATAAAATTTGAGCCTAAATTATTGAATTTTGTCAAACCCATAATTAGAATGTTGGCTCCACCCTAGTAGTGGAGAGGCTTATACTCCTATTCTAAAGTAATTTATCCAACTTGATAAGATAAGGGTACTACTACGTGATATGAAATTTGAACATACTAAACACGATGGAGGCTCAAAAGTATAAGTAGAGTTGGAGATAAAGATCCGGTACGAAGGTGATCATTTGATGATACTACTACGAATTTTTTTTATTTCGGACTCACATAATTAATACTAGTTGTGTGAGGTTTCTTTTTGTGTTTACCCAAACTTTGTGGACCAAAAGTGTTAAATTTGAGTTCACTTCTTTTATGAGACAAAAAAATTCTCATAAAATTAATTTTTGTTATGTTAGACTTAGACACATAACAATATTTTTAGACTTAGACACATAACAATATTTTTCCTAGCACTATAATAAAAAATGTGAAAGTGAATAAAATATTAGGTAAGGCATGCATGGAGCTTTTGAGGGGATGAGGCTCCCCTCCAGTGCGAGATCTGTCCAGTTCCTCCAGTTGGTCCTTATATTGCTTACATCTATCCCCTAAAAGTTTTAATGGACCAAATTAATTTATTTAACTAAACGATTTTAACCATGGTCAAGCATTCTCTCTCTTACCACTCTGGCCATTTTCTCCCTTGATCCACAGTCACCATTTTACTCGTTGAACCATAACACCATGTAATCTACAATATTATTATTTTTTTTGCAAAGAAAATCCAGTTATTAACCAAAAACAAAAGCTATAACAAGAAGAAACAGTGGATTTCATAATAATCCAAAGTTGAGTACATTCATCATCTTTTCCCTTCTTCCAAGTACCTATGTCTCCCTGAGCTTTGCATCCATTTCGGTCAATTCCAATAGGTTAAAATAGGGAGGTTAATTTAGAGATCCGTTAATTCCAGATTGGGATAAAGAGGGTTGTTATTTGCAATGAGAACGGAGAATGGCGGAAGTGAGAAAGCAAGAAATTTAGATGATCTCAAAGGATGCACTTGGGTTATAAAATTTCAACAATCCGAACAATGAGACTACTTTGAAGCTTGATTTTGGGGAAATGGTGATTGACATAGCTTTGTTGTCTTCTTCCAAGATAAGAAATTCAACTTGGGGTTTCTATACAAATATAACGGTCAACTAAAGGACCTAGAGATTGCACTTGGATGTAGAATTCAATTTATTTCGTATAAAATTCTCTTATTTGATTTCTTGGGTTCCTTTTTCTCTTATTGCATTTATAACTGTAATCTTCAATAGGGGCTTTTCACTCTGTTTCAGTCTTGCTTTTCTGAAAATTTTTGTTCAGATGATAAGGTTTCCAGAGTCGGAGAATTTTTTTAAAAAAAATTATTTTGTTTATCGAACTAGATTTTGAATCTACTTGCTCTGTTTCCACCGAGTTTTTTAAGCAAGAGGCGGGTTTCTTTGCTGATAAGGAACGGGAAGACAGAGGAGAGAGAACTGTTGATAATCATAGTTAATGTTATTTGGTTAATGAAATAAATCTGGTCCTCCAAAAAATTAAAGAAACACGTGTAATTCATTTAGTGTAGGACCGGAGGAACTCGACAGATCTAGCACTGGAGGGGAGCCTCATCCCTTATGAGGTGCTGTTTCCAGTAAATAATGTCCACGTAGGCGTGTAAATTCTAGACAGAGTATGAATGGGAAGAACCTTTTTTGAGTTGGCATAGGAAAACGTTAAAATCAATTGAATACTTTTCCACATATTCCTCATGGCTACCTAAACGTAAGATTGTTTCAATTTGACACTCAAACTGTTAGACCCCGTATTTTATACGTCGAGTTATTCGTGAAGGAATCGACACGAAATAGAAACCTTCAGTTTTAAATTTCTAAACTAGAACTAATTGGCTATAAATTTTACTTAGTATAAAAATGTTATTGGAGATTGGGAACTACTTAATTGCAGTGTTAAGTAAAAATTAGTGGCAACAATGAGCCAAAATGCACAATAACGTGCCATGTCCAAAAGATGACTCAAAGTCATCTAAAATAAGGCTATTATGGAAGACATACAAATATGCATTTAAACATTAATTCATCCACTACACTTACATTGTATTGTGGACAACTAAGTTGAAAGAAAACCAATGTGAGGGTCGGCCAAGTGACCGAAATTATGGAGAGAAAAGGGTGAGGCATGCATTTAAATATTGAAGACATCCATTATTTTATGAAGGCATGCATTATTCTATGAAGGCATACATGTTGGAAGAATCATTGCACATTTAAATATTGCCAATTCATCCTTGTATGATTGCAAATGACAAAGGTTAGTGTATGATTCATCCACTACACATGCAATTACATTGTAAACAATTAAAAAGAAAGGAGAGACAAGGGAGGCTCGGCCAACATGTAGCCGAAAGTGAGGGAGAAAGAAAATGAAATTAAATGCAAAGTTAATTGAGTGGCTCAATTTCATGAGTGGAGCATGTGTACAACTTGTAGGCATCTTAGTTTAATCAAATGGATGACTAAGAGAGATCATCTTCTCATTTCAACTTCACAACACAAAAATAGAAAACCTAGAGAGGGGGAGAGTGACTCTCGGCCAAGAGGGCTGATTTTGAGCTCTTTGTGTGTTGACCAAAAAAAATATTTCTTCAAGCATTTCAACCCTTTAGAAGGTCCCTAGAAACGTGAAGATAGTCATTGGAGCAACAAGAACCATTATCATTTCAATTCACAAACTCTAGCCAAGTTGAGAAGTCGAATTGTCAAGGTAAGATCTAACTTTCTTTTACATGTGTTAAGGGTGATGTAGATGTGTGAATATAAGTTTCATGCATAAAATGATGTGTGTTGATGTTGGAACATGATAGTAGCCATGGAATTATATATGTTGATGTTGAAGTATGGTTGTAACTTGGTGAACATGAATTGCATGCATAAAATCATGAATGTTGGTGTTGGAATGTTAATGTGGCCGTAGGGACTGTTTTAGTGGCAATGGTGGACTGATTTTCTTTAGTAATTATGGTTGATGCTATCATAAATTGCATGGTAAAAAGAATGAAAAGAATTGGAAGGTTAAAGGTGAAGTTGTGTTAGTATGAATATAAATTGAATCCATGAAATTTTGTGTGTGATGTTGAAGCATGTTGAAACCGTGTAGGGACTGTTTTGTGTGGAAGATAATGAACTGATTTTACTTGATATTTTGATTGTTGTTGTCATGAATTTTATGATGGAAATGAAGGTGTTTAATGGTTAGAGTTGGAACTAAAATCGTTTGTGGGTTGTTGTAAGGATTATAGTGATGACGATGTAGCTTAGTTGCGTATGAATTGATGATGTACATGTCGTGTGGTTGCTGGTCATAATTCACTGAAATTATATGAAAAGAAGACATGAAATAATGTGTAAGAATCGTATGTGGTTTGCTTAATATGTTCGTAAACGTTTGCAAGAATTCCGAGCATCTTTATGTTGTTGGTTAGGGATTGTTTTGGACGTGTTGTTGTTTTTGTTAAGTTGGAAAAACTAATTATAATTAAGAGTATACATCATGTTGTCATAGTAATTGGGCTGTTATAGAATCATTTTGATGAGGTATTACGACTATAGACTAATGAGAATAAAATAGAGGTGTCATAACCGCATGTAAACTATTATCGAATGTTGTAAGGTATGGGCTGATTTGAAACCGCATGCGGGCTGTTTTGACATGTTGTTGTTGTTCTTATTGAGCTTGGAAGATTAATGATAATTAAGATTATGCATTGTGTTGTATGTTGAATGGGCTGTTATAAAGTTGTTACATGCAAACATTAAGGCTACGAACTATTAGGAATAACTTGAGAATGTAGTAGCCGTATGTGAATCGTTATTGAATGTTGTGAATGTGGGATGTTTGGAATGTTGTGTGGGCTGTCCGGATTGGTATTGAACGTATAATTATTGATGTGGGATTGGTTGTATGTAGTTGGTTTGGCTACAAGAGAAAACGCCGTCTAAACATCTAGAAAGGAGTTACTAACGTTAGAATACATTTTGAATCTCCCCGTATCTTAACTGTAGTTGTTGGCGTCTTAATATAGGTTGAAGTATTACTGGGCAGCGTATACATATTGTGTGACAAATAAGCGCTAAAGGTATGTGAAACTAACCCTTCTTTCTTTTTGGCATGATCGTTGTGAAATGAATATACGATATATATACGATTCCAAAGGAATTCCTATTCCTAGAACCACTAGGATGGCTAATGATCTTGATTTTCATAACTTACATTTTATATATATTTTTTGATATGTACATATGATTTCAAAGTTCCATTTTGATATAATCCACAGGGACATCCGAAAGGTAAATGACATGACTATTATTGAATTTGCGAACAATGGTTCGTGTTGACTATTCTATTGAGTCCTTAAAAACGTTTTGAATTGCATATAGTTTCTCACTACTCTGCTCGTGCATACCTCAACATATCTTTCACCGAGTCCCGGGCCGGGTATGTTTTCGTGCACAACCTCACTGCATTGTTCACCGAGTCCCTCACTAGAGGGCCGGGACACGTTATATGTATATGTATATGATGATATGATGACATGATGATATGATGATACGGTGATGGCGGCCAGGATGGCATATGATGACTTTATTCACCGAGTCCCTCACTAGACGGCCGGGACACGTTATATATATATGCATGATGATGATATGATTTTATTTACCGAGTCCCTCACTATAGGGCCGAGACATGTTATATATATACATATGTACAGGATGATTACCCAATTATGTCACTACATCCCATAACGGGTTGAGTATGATATATGATATTGACATGCATGGATTATGTTTCAAAGGCAAAATGTTTTGGTATTCTGAACATTGTACTTGTTCCCTGTACTCCATATTTCAGTTATGATCCTTTTACTGTATTTCACGCTTTACATGCTCGGTACATATTCCGTACTGACCCCCTTTCTTCGGGGGGCTGAGTTTCATGCCCGCAGGTACAGATACGCGCTTTGGTGAAACCGCCAGCTTAAGACTTCCCTTCTGCTATCTTGGAGAGTTCCGTTGTTCCAGAGCCCAAATTTTGGTATAGATCCTTTTTTATCTAAATATATGCATATGTTGTCTAAGGGTACGACGGGGCCCTGTCCAGTCATATTTCACTGTTGAAACTCTTAGAGGTCTGTGGACATGTGCGTGGGTCGTATTCAGACGTAATCAGTTGTGTGTGTATTATCAGTATGCGTATTCTATCGTTGTAGCAACCTCGCCGGTTTGCAAATATTGTCATGTTATGGTAGCAGCCTTGTCGGCTTGCATTTATATATATATAGTTGGGACGTTCCCACATGTTATGACAGCCTTGTCGGCTTATGTACTGCGTTATCTGTTGATAGTTGTGGACTGAACATATAGCTAACGGGTGTGTATACGAGTGCCCTCTTGGGTACTAGTCACGGCCTACGGGGTTGGGTCGTAACACAAACTCTTCAAAACATGTACCTATTGGCATAATGTGTGTGCTGCACTTAGTTGAAGCGCGTGAGGAGGGTAATCTAACTAAGCATTTCCTTTTTAATTTTTATTTTATCTTCTTCTTCATCTTACTTTGCCATCATTGACCACCAACCCCGACGCTGCCGCTGTCCACTCTTCTCCTTCCTATTTTTTCTCCGGCCACTTCACCATCGTCATTTTTAATTTCCATCACCGCTGCCACCCCGCAATTTTTTCATCCTCTTTTGGATGATGACCACCATCTCTGCCACTAGCCACTGCCTCGTCATTTTTCTTTCTTCAGATTTAAAAATGCTACCACCATTTCAATTTCATTTCTTTTTCTTTTTCAAATCTGAGTTGGCCATCAAGAAAAAAAGATATCAGATTTGGGTCTCAAAACTTTTCCGGCGAATCTCCCTTTTTCCTGGCAAGTAGAAATGATTCTGAAAATAATTTCTCTGAGATTATAAAAACACTCTAATCTCTAAAGAATCCACAACACAAGAAGGAAAAGAACCCAAAAGAAATCAATAAAAACTCAAAAAACTACGTTCATGAATTACCAAAAGATTGAAAGATTGTATCCATTAACTTGTATCACATCCTCCTTTTCTTACTCCTTATATCAGTGAGAAATTAGTCGAGAAAGCAAGTTTTTGTATCAGTGGAGTCTTCTTTTAGATGGATAAAAGAAGAGCAAAACCTAATGATATCAAAGAAGAAGAAAAGAAGGGGGTGGCAGGGGAGGGGGTTCTATAGCAGGGGAAGAGTGTTGTGGGTGGGGGTGGTAGGGTCCTTTTCTTTTTTGCATAAAATACTCCTTTTTCATTCACTCATAAAATAATTTTTAATCATTATAGAACTTAAATGCCATGTGTCCACGGTTAATTTGTCACTTGCCACGCCACTGGCAAGTGTAACTCACACACTTTACATTTTTGGCAGATTATTAAAAAAGTGTCTAATTGGTTCAAATTCGGAATATTATAAATGTTCAATAGATACAAGTCTAAGTTGAGATGGCCATAAGAAATTTGTGGATAAATTTAGGGGCTGTATATGACTTTCGCCATTAATTTTTGTTATGTTAGACTTAGAAACAAAACAATATTTTTCCTAGCACTATGTGAAAGTGAATAAAATATTAGGCAAGGCATGCATGGAGCTTATGCGGCGCTCTTTCCAGTAAATAATGTCCACGTAGGCGTGTAAATTCTAGACAGAGTATGAATGGGAAGAACCTTTTCTGAGTTGGCATAGGAAAACGTTAAAATCAATTGAAGTGGATGAATGTCTTGAGTTTCAACATAATAGTCGAGACGGACTCTTTTATTCGTGTTTGATGTGGGGTTTATTTATTCATTTACTTATTTACAAGAATAATATATAATATTAAGGTATAAAAGCTAAAGGTCTACAACTATTAGAAGGTCTACACCTATTAGAGGGTTACATTGAATTGCAGGCTTAACACAGAAAAGAAGGCGAGGATCAGAGGTTTGGAGGCGTAAGTAAAGAGCAGTCAAAGTCCAGCATAATATGCAATTGTTGCAAGTTATATTTTGACATAACTCTGACAATGGTCGTCATTCAAGAACCCATCAACGTTAAAATTCCTCGCAAACTTGAAGTTTGTGAAAAGGTCGAGGTAAGCTTTTCTATACGTATTCACTCTGGGTATTGGCTTTTCTTGAATTGCATTCTTTAATTTCGGCCTTGAAATTGCTTATTATCTTTGTTTTTATCCAGGCTCCTTTTTTTTTTTTTTTTTTGCTTGATTATTGCCACATTGCTTTAAATTTCAGGCAAACAAAGTGTATCACAATGGGTAATAAGCTGTATAGGGATGCATGTGTTTCTTTTTTAAGGTTCATGTACTGAAGAGCATTTAAACTAGTAAAAGCTATTAAATGGTTGCCAAACAGATAATAAATAAGTGTTTTTTTTCCCAAATTTGGATTTATTGTACATATAAAGCGTATTATTGAACATCAAAAGATTGAAGGGTTTTGTGAAAGCTTTCAATCACCAGTCAAAGCCATGCTTTCCTTTGGGCATTGAACAGTGTGCATTTGCTTTCCTTTGGGTATTGAAGAGTGTGCATTGTGTCAAAATAGTTCAATTTCGGGTTTTGAAGGAGGGGACAGGGCTTTTGGGTTTTAATAATTCACTTGGTGTTGATATTTATGCAGGTGAGGAGTATCGAAAGTGGATTCCGGGGTTCATGGTACTCGGCTACTGTGATTGCTTCTTATGATTTGGTTCGGCAAGTTCGATACGATGACCTTCTGTCTGATGATGGTTCCATCAACTTGATCGAATCCGTGAATGTTTCTCCCATGCTTGATGGGGTTATTCCTTCTGAAAAGATGCCACTTACCTATCGTGGTTTGATTAGGCCTTTGCCACCTCCACTTCAATTTACGAGATGGGTTCTACGTTATGGACAATGTGTTGATGTGTTTTATCAAGATGCTTGGTGGGAAGGTGTGATTTTTGACCATGAAGACGGTGCAGATGAGCGCAGAATTTTCTTTCCAGATATGGGTGATGAAATGAAGGCTCAACTCGACAATCTACGTATAACTCAAGATTGGGATGAGGTTTCAGAAGAATGGAAGGCTCGTGATAGCTGGATTTTTCTTGAAATAATTGAGGAGATTGAGCAGCTGCACCCCCTTGTGGTCTCACTGAAACAAATTTGGTATGAAATTCGGGAGAAGAATGGCTATGAAAATCTTAAGGAGTGGACATCTACTTCGAGGGATATCTGGAGGAACTTGATCAAGGAAGTTGTGCATGAAAACA
Organism: Lycium barbarum; assembly: GCF_019175385.1. Lineage (NCBI taxonomy): Eukaryota > Viridiplantae > Streptophyta > Magnoliopsida > Solanales > Solanaceae > Lycium > Lycium barbarum. The sequence goes on along the minus strand of NC_083339.1, from coordinate 31,848,558 downwards.
CCATGTTAACCGTCAAGCAAATCTTTTGTGAGTTGAACACTTCACCAGAATTTGGCCAATTTTCAGAACCCGCTTTCCAGAAGGTTGAAACATATTTTAATAACTCAGCCATTGTACCTTTTATTGAAGCCATATGCAATTCGGATATGGATCAGGATGTGTCATGTCTTCAGCCTGTAGTTGTTTCAGAGGGTTTTGCACCAATCTCAGTTCTGCCAAGCCAAGAAGAACAACCACCTAATGCTTTGTCAGTTTTACATCCCCCTAAAAATGAAATTTCTGGTACTCTGTCCATTACTGAGAGTGAAACACTCAACTTTAAGTCTTCCAATGAGATACATTCTAGAAAGAGGAAGCGACTTGGATGGAGGACCATCCATGTAGCTGCTGAGTGTTGTCCTGATGCAGTTTCTGAGTACAACCATAGGTCCCCAGAGTCCTTGCTAAAACTTAAGAAACATTTGTTTTATTTAGGATGGAAAATGGAGCAAGCAAAGGATTGCAGCATCACTAGGACACGGTACATTGCTCCTGATGGAAAGATATTCCATTCACTTCGTCAAGTTTCTAAGATGTTGGGAAAGTCAGGAACTCGGGCAGAAGGCCAAAAAACTTCATATGATGACCTCAACCTGTCTACTTGCCTGGCAAAAACACTGACATGCAGTGAGGTGTCTGAGATGCTATCTCCTTCTCAAGAACAAATCATTGATCCTGAATTCTGCCCTCAAGCGGTAATTGACTATTTTCTCGAAAGTGGGAAAAAGAAGCATCTGAACCTAAAAGCTAGGAAGCACCTAGCTGCAATAGGATGGGTGTTTTATTATCATTGGAAAAAGAGTGGCAAGAGAGAACTGCGGTACTTTTCTCCTAATGGGAAAGTACATTTCTCTCTTCAAAAGGCGTGCGAATGGTGTATGCAGCAGTGGGAAGCTGAGGGCCAGTTACCTGAATTAATTTCCCGATCAACTGCTCAACTTAATAAAGTCACAGTTTGTGAAATCAGCAAAACAAGAAAGAAGAGTAATCATGGTGAGATTCATGCAGGTGGCTGGAACATATCCAGATCTTCAAGAACAGTAGCAGATGGTATAGAATCTCAGTCTTCAGCTCGTCTGTTGCGATCAAGTAAAAGAGCTCGGCTTTCTTCGTCCTTGCATCATACACCTCGAACAGTGTTATCTTGGTTGATAGACAATAATGTGGTTCTGCCCCGTGCCAAAGTGCAGTATCGTGGCAAAAGAGATGGTCAGCCAATGGCAGAAGGGCGGATCACTCGTGCAGGGATCAAATGCAAGTGCTGCCAAAAAGTTTATGGAATTAGCAACTTTGAGGTGCATGCTGGAAGCAATTATCACAGACCTTCAGCAAATATATTTTTGGAAGACGGACGATCTCTTCTTGATTGTCAACTGCAGATGAAAGAAAAGACTAGTGTAAGAAGCACGAGGAAAAGACCACGTTCGTTGAAGAAAGGCAGCCATTTGGGCACAAACGACTACGTATGTTCTGTGTGCCATTACGGTGGTGAATTACTTCTGTGTGATGAGTGCCCATCTTCCTTTCATACTGGTTGCCTTGGAATGAAGGTATGTGTGTCTCTCTGTCCTAGTTTTGTTTCTTTCTCCTCTTAAAGATCCATATTGGCTCTACACTTGGTTTGATACCAACTGCATTATCTTGCTTAAACAGGAGGTCCCAGATGGAGAGTGGTTTTGCCCATCATGCTGTTGTGAAATGTGTGGACAGAGCAGATTTGATAAAAACAAAGACCACTTTACAGACAGCAGTCTACTTATTTGTTGTCAGTGTGAGCACAAGTGTAAGTAGCTCTTTTGATCCTTTTTTATTTATCTTCCTACAACAGCTTATCTTAGGCATACAGAACTCTGGCATTACTGATGATGATCAATTTTACAGATCATGTTCGGTGCGTGAGAAATAAGGGTCTTCAAAAGCTGGATTATTATCCTGTAGGAAGTTGGTTTTGCAATAAGAGATGTGAGCAGGTATGTGGTTTCACGCCTAACACAGGAATAGAAAGCATGACATCATGAGTAGAGAGCAGAGTTACCATATCTTGTCAATTGTCTGATTGACAAGTTATTTTGGTGTAGAAAAATTTCTTATTGATATTCCAATGTTATCAATCCTAGGGAAATGTTTAATGCGTGAAAAACATCATGTTGACATGCACCAGTAATCAGTTTCTCTCTATTGAATTTTTACTTTAAAGAAACATTTGTCTGAGTCAACTTAATATCTGTTGCAGATATATTTGGGTATCCGTCAACTTCTGGCAAAGCCAGTTATGGTGGGAAATGATAACCTCAGTTGGACTTTATTAAAGTACGTAAAATCTGACGATTTGGATTCTGATGCTGCTAATGACGAGTTCATCTTGGAGACTTATAGTAAACTTAGTGTTGCTCTGGATGTGATGCATGAATGCTTTGAGCCTGTCAAAGAACCTTACACAAGGAGAGATCTTATGGAAGATGTTATCTTCAATAGATGGTAATATACAACTTTGGAAATTCTTTAGTGACCATGCTGAATTATGTGCAAATATTTGTGTTCAACTGCATATTTTATACGAAACAGAATTATTCATTTCATTGTTGACACCTTTCATCAAGGATTAGAGTAGAGCTCTCACCGGTCATGAACTTAATTACCCTTGATTTTGGACTTGCCATAATTAGAAGTAAGTTGAAAATGCCTTTATTACTTGTGACTATAGATGACATGGTACTCCGTATCAAAAAAACTATAGATGACATGGTATAGTATATCTCAAGTTGAGTACAGAGCCATATTAGTTTCGAAGCTGCAGTACCTAGCTGGGGTATTTGGTTCTAACCAGATGTTCTTTTGACAGCAAACTGTCTTGAGGGTTTATTAAGAAAATGCATTTTGTATCTCTCGAGTTACTTATATACTACTTTCAGAGACTTGTATGAACATACTTTAATTATTTGTGCGCTGACAAAAGTTGGAATTTGAAATTGCAGGTCAAAGCTGAATCGTTTAAATTTTCAGGGTTTCTATACTGTGCTTCTGGAAAAAAATGATGAAGTGATTACAGTAGCGACTGTAAGGTATCCAGCCATTATATATTAGTATTTATCATTCAAGTATAGTTTTATTTCAGTATTGATCTCTTTAGTCTTATAAATTAGTTGAACAATGTGACTGAATCTTAGAAAGTAAGCTAACTCTTTCCTGCTCATAGGGTTTATGGAGAAAAGGTAGCCGAGGTTCCTCTTGTGGCAACGCGATTTCAGTACCGCCGACTTGGAATGTGTCGCATCTTAATGAATGAGCTTGAAAAGGTATGCAATTCTACTTTCTTTTTCTGCTTGGGGGAGGAAGGAAGAGTTGTTGCTGAGGATGTACCTATATATGTGGTTAAAAGTTCCCCAAAAATTACTTAATTAAGCAGGGATGTTCATGAAAGCTATTATTTGTAGGAGATATCTTTGAGTTTTTTATTTTTAGTCATGTGGTTCTTTCCTTCCATGGATATATAATTAATATTTTCGACACTATGCATTTGAGTTGACCATTTGGGGCCATCCGCTTGTTCTCCTTATCAGAAGGATAAACATGCATTTTATAGGAGAGAAACGTTTTGACACGGTTATTTTGGTTCTCTAGATGTCATGTTAGCAGCAGTCTTAGGGATTCTTTTTTCTGCTCCAACTCTCAATTATGCTTCGTCGATGTCAAGTTCTTGTTATCTATGAAAACAAGGACCTTAATTCTAGTTAAAATAGTTGATGGTATGGGGCATAAATGACAGTGGGAATTCCAATGGTCCTTAAAACTATGGCTACTTTCTTTTTTGCGATACGAAACAAAAACATTCAACCTTTAATTTGAGTCAGCTGCTGCGTACTGCTAAGCTTGAAAAATGTGTGAAGTAGTCTTTAAACGTGGGGATTTGCAGATAATCATGAACATGCTTTGACAAAGTTTGAAGATACTTGTCATTTGATCTAATGCTATTTTGTTATTCATTCCAGAAACTCGTGGAATTAGGAGTTGAGAGACTAGTTTTGCCAGCTGTCCCCAACGTGCTAAACACATGGACCACTTCATTTGGGTTCTCAGTGGTGAGAGAATCTCAGAGACTAAACTTGTTGAATTACACTTTCCTTGATTTCCAGGGTACAGTAATGTGTCAGAAACTCCTCCAGAATATCCCTCCAGAGGTATCAAGTGGATCAACAGGTAAAACTCTTCATTTACTATGACAGGAGATGGCGATTTGATATGGACGTACTAAAACATTCATTTTTATCCAGAAGCCTATCAAACTCAATTTGACTACATAAACAGCATGGAGAATGTTGAGTTGGATGGAAACAGTGCGCTTTCTGAGGTTCTCCAAGCTGAGCAAATTGAGGGGAGTGAAATTGTGGACCAAGGATCTGCAGAGTATGTTTCCCCTTTGTTTTCTCTGTTTTTAAAAGATTGTAATCAGAGATTGTAATCAGAGAGCTATAACATTCAAATCATGCAGAGCGTAACATGAAAATTGTAATAAGACTTTGATAACCTAATAGCCTATTCAAGCTTAATAATCATGTCGTGATCATTCTAACTACATAATAGCCTCAGCTAATCCTTATTCCATAATATAAGGTGAGGGTAGGGGCATGTTTTATTGGGGTTGAAAGTCCTATGCTTTGGTAAGTCCGGGGATGACATATCGTGATTAAGTGGTTTTGAGTTTTAGAAGAGCTACGTATGAGATGTGAAGATTCAAATTTCTATTGATTGAGAATAAATCACAATCCGACTGTATGAGAAATTGCAGAAACCTAACAAAATCATTGCAAAGGACCCTGTTTAGAATGTCATATAGTTAGCCCAAACCGCCACAACGTCCCTAACCAATCCACAGTGTGTAAAAGCTGTGTGCTTAGATTGTCTCATCAGATTAACTTTGGCAATTTAATGATGATGCATGGTGTTGGACTTGATGGGCTCGCCATTTTTCATTGTCAAACTACCGTTTTGAACATTCCTCTTAAGGGATGAGGAGCGCTCTTGTGTGTACCGTTTACTATTCTTGCTTAAGAAGCATTCAGTTTGAGAAAAGTGGTCCATCGAGATGATGCTTACCCAACGAAGGTGTAAATTGTTATTTTACTGGTTCATCAAGGCTTTCCTTAGACTACACGTGGGTCAAGAATATTGTAGTACATAGTTGCCAACTTGAAAGGCTTGACTCTTCTTCTTTTTGGCAAGAGAATACATCTGAGATATAGCTTATAGGTGTCGAAAATAAAAATTTCTTTTGCAGAATAAGAGGTTCTAAGTTTAAGCCTTCTTCCAGAGACCTAACAAGAACTTTTCAGAGGACCCTGTTTAGAATGTCATATGTTTAACCCAAAACACCCCAACCACAACAATGTGTAAAGGAGGAGCAAAGCCATGTACTTAGCTTGTCTCATCATGTTAGGTATAGAGATTTTATGGTGTTTGACTTCATCGTGGTCTCTTCATTTTCAATTTTGCTTCGGATTGGTTAAGAAAACTCAATTTGGCAAAGATAGTGTAAAACACACACACACACACAAACACAGAGATGATTACGTGGTGAACCATAGATACTGTGCAGGTATGCCCCATAACATGGTGCATACACTTTAAGATGTAAGATTACAGATTTGGATTGTCTTTTGTGTTTATATGTCTATTCTTCAAAGAGACGGGGATATGGATAGGGGATTAGGAGTTTAGCAAATGAACATCTTACTTATTGATCTACTATTTGTATAATAAAGTTGGGTTGCAGAGGCTGTTTGTAGTTATATTGTAGGTTGATCAGTGAAAGAGTTTAGTCTTGATTGACTTTGGAACAGTGAACACATTTAGGATCCGAATGCCCACTTAGAACTTGATTGTTTTCTTCTGCTGTTGTTGTGTCCAAACCCTGGCAATTTCTTTCCCAGCTGATAAAAACTTAACTGTTGTACTATTTCTCAGTGCATCTGGAGGATGTGAAACCAATGATATGGATGCTCCAGCTCCTCTCATTATCGTGGTACATTTCCTTTGCTCAGAACATTGTCTCCGGAGATTTTTCTTACTTAGATCCTCATGTTAAGTATAATTGTTTGTGGTCTTTGAACAGGCGAACCAACAAGCTCCTCTTGGCTGCCTGCCTTACCAGCATGAAACTAGTCCGGATTACGGAGCTGAAGTTACTGATGGTAAGGTTTTTGAGAAAGTAGGTGCTGGTCAATACATATGTTACAAGCGGAGAAGAAGATACCAGCCTGTGGAAGCTAAGCTGGTATTGGAAGGGGTAACTATCTAGGAAGCTGGTAAATTATTAGAAAAAGATAACCATGGAACTGTGGCATCTCTTAGAAGGCCAAATATTTTTGCTCCGTTAACCTTCTTTTTTCCTCAAGGAGATAACTTTAGGCTGTTGGTCTCTAGCTCATATATATATGCTCATGTACAGCTATCTCTAGGTACTATTAGCTACTATACATCTTTTCTAATCCTGAAAGTACAAATGTATAGAGCCAAAGTCAATGGCTTGCAAGTATTCACTGTCGCTCTGCGAATGTAAGCCAATTCATTTATAAAAAGCAGAATGTTTGAGAAATTTTCCATCATGGGTTTCGTGGCAACAAATGGAGGAACATACGGTTGGTTGACGGCCATGGACAAGGGTATGGTTACTTTTGGTAATCTGATACTTTGTTATACACCCATAGAAAGAATAAAACAAGGCAATGTTATAAAGTAGACTCTTATGGGAAAGAGGAAGTTATCCAATGTCGCCTCATTCCTTCTCTGTTTTCGCTTGCAACATTGAATCTGTTGACTTGATCATCAGTTAGTCGGCACCACTAAACACCCAAATGCTTTCTGTAAAGCCCCGAACTATTTTAACACTCCTTAAAGCTTTGAATTAATACCCGTTCAATGACGGTTTAAATAGCAGAGAAATCCTTTCCTCTGGTAATGTACAAAACTATCGGGTTAAGTTCACAAATGGCTTCCATAAAGGGTGGTTTTGATTTTTCGGCTCCATTTAACAAATTTTTTAGAAATAGCCTATGCTTAAATTCGTTAGGCTATGCTTTTGTTGTCCATCAGACATAAATTCGTTTTGCCTATAAGGCAAAATTTTAGAATATTTCAAGACAGTTAACTTGTTCCATTGACCACAACTTCTACCTTATAGGCAAAGGCTAGAATTTATGCTTATAAGGCGGAAGTTTAGAATATTTCAAGACAGTGAGTCTGCTAAAATGACAACAAGTTCTATCTATAGGCAAAAGTTAAAATTTATGTCTCATGGGAAACTTAAGTTCTTCTCAGCGAATTTTTTCAGGTTAAGGTAATTTTTTAGAGATTTTATTAAGCAGGGACAAAATTTCAAGACCGGACACTTTTGAAGACGCCACGCGTCATTTTATGAAAACTATCAACTGTGTCGTTGGGAAATCTATTTTCGACCTTATTAGAATTATTAAAATTGTTGAGTATTTCTTGATGATCCGAACCCTAATATTTGTAGAGGTGAATCAATGAAGATGGTTCGAAGGGGAATTGTCAACATAGAGGTGATCCTTAAGGGGAAGATGTACTTGAGTGCACGTAAAGAGAACATACAGAGCTATGAAGTTGCTTGAGTGCACATGAAGAGATATGAAGCTACTATGAATTTTCATCATGAAAAAGGGGAAATTTGTTTAGTTGCTTTAATCTGAATTTTAATTCAAGATCTTATGAAGTTTTGATGATTGACATATAATGTATAATTGACAATCAACATTCAAGAAGGATGGACAAATATATAGAAGAATCAGGTCCTTAATAGATCTCCAAAAGAAACTGGTAAAGTTGACAACAAGAATGCACAAACACAGAAGAATCAGGTCCTCTGCGGAAGAACTGGAGACTATTTGGTCCAAGCATAAGAAGTTGTTCTACACGCAAAGAAGGAAACCTTGAAGAATTGAAATTAAGGCTTAATCAAATTCTACAAGAAATACAAGTTCAAGACATAACAATATATTCATAATTGAACATATGGAATTAGCTTTGAAATAGGAGAAAACAAGTAAAAGTCTACGCGGATTGGAAATCAAGTCAAACTTTGTTTAGGTTCTTGATTTCTTGAACCTACTCTACAAAGATTTGGAGAACAAGAAGCGACCATCTTACTCCTATATAAAGCATCACATTGATGCTGGTTGAAGATAAAAAAATCGAGAGAAAATAGAGTGAGATCTATTTAGAGTGTCTTCAGACAGCAAGAGAAAGAATCAACTGCAACGAAGAAGAACCTGTTCCTATTAAGATTTATTCATTCAATTTTTCAATATGTAATAGTTAGATTCTCTGTTTTGTATACAACCTACTTACTTTATTAGAAGTTTTGTATTAGGTTGCATTGAGTTGCAGGGGACTTCTTAGACTGGGTAGAGTCTTTGAAGAAGTTAGCTACACTTAGAGAGCAGTGTAGAAGGGGATAAGTGTTGTAGTGATCAGTTCCTTAGGTTCAAATAGTTGTAATTAAGTGTTGTAGTGGTCAATTCCTTAGGTGTAAATAATTGTAATCTTAAAATTTCCCGAGTTACCGTGGAGATTTTCGCATCCAATTGGAGATAAGTCGCAATTTTTTGCCTCCCTTAAGCAAGGAGTTTTTCACGTAAAAATCCTAATGTGATTTACTATTCCTCAATTTACTTCTTGTTTACTGTTGAAACAGTAAGTTAGGTGACAACTTAAACTATCAAGAAAAAAACACAACTTTTGAAATCTAAATTGTATATGGAACAAAATTTTAACATCAAGAGGATGTTTGGATTTTTTTTTTTTTAAAAATAAATCCATCTAGCAGATTGCTAGTGGTGTTTTATTCCAAATGCAAAGTATGTACACAAATAGGAAAAAAGAAGCAAAAAGCAACAAGCAAATGAAGAAAAACTATGCTAATCTAGATAGACTGAAATCAGGATCATTGTGCTGCAATTGACTGCTCATGCTGCAAGATCTCTTGTTTTGGGATGATAACACTATCAAACACTTCAAAGCTCTCACCAGGTGCTATGCTATCTGACCCAATGATCATTCAAACAAAAGTAAGGCTGCATATACAACCTGCTGCTGTCCAAGAATCCTGTGTATCCATGTTGAATCCAGTTCACTACCAAAATTGACTATAACATAACTGTTATGATCTCCTAATCCAAACTTGCTAGAAGAATGAGCAATAACACTGCTAATACCACTATCTAGCTAGGCCAGTTTTAGATGATAATGCAGTCATATTACTGTCTACTGCTGAGTAGTGAAACTGAATTAGAGTCCATTTAATCCTTCTTCAATCTGGTTCCCTATCCTTGTATATTTTGAATCTGAAGTTAGGCATCATAGATTTATCCATATTCAACAATCTCTTCCCTGTAGATGTGAGTTCCTGAAAGTTATTGACTTCTAATGTACCTGCACAATTAAACACACTATTAGCTAAAAAATATGCCACAATATTTCCCTCCCTCGGGACATGGACAAACTGTACTTGTCCTCTCTTTCTCCAATCTGTGATCTTTTGCACCTCCATACTAACTTTCCAAGGAGTTTCCCAGAACAATCGTATTAGCGCCTTCGCAGCCTGCCTTTCCATTCTTCGAGTGCAGTTTCCTTGAATGATGTTTAACATAGCTAAAGAATCAGTTTCCATAATCACAGGAAACACATGATTATTAACACAATATTGCAAACCATCATAAATAGCAATTGCTTCTGCACATATATTTGTTGTGTTTGATATTCTTCTAACAGCAGCATAAACCAGATCACCTCTTTCATCTCTAATGCAAAATGCAGCTGAACTTTGGCCTGGATTACCCCTTGATGCATCATCAGTATTGCACTTATACCACCCTTCACTTGGACATCTCCAATTTACCATTTGACATCCTACTCTAGGATTGAATCCTTCTAAAAGTTGTACCATCTAAGGCCAAGTATATGGAACATTCTTCAACCATGGATATAAATTGCTTATCAAGTTATGATTATTTTGATTAATGCAGTAAATGACTTTACTCTTACTCATCTGTGCTCTATTCATGAGTGCATTTCTTCTCTTCCACAACTGCCAACAGATGAATGATGGCATTGCTTCAAAAACTGGTTTTAACTTAACTGCGTACTTCATATTCCACCATTTTACCACTGCTTGATGTAACTGTAATAGAGGATCGATAATACTATTGTAGTATAGTACTGCCACACTTCTGCTGCACATTTACCAGTCAAAAAGAGATGTTGCAAAGTTTCCTCTGACTGTGAATTTTGACAGCATCTGCATCTTGATACAATGAAAATATTCATCCTTTTTAGTACATCATCCACTGGGAGTTTAGCTTTCCACATCCTTCATAAAAAGAACGAAATTTTGAATGACACTTCTTTACTCCATATTCTTTGATAGCTCAATGACTCTTGCTCCTGTTGCCTCATTAAGTTCCATGCACTGCTCACTGTAAATTTTTCAGAATTAGTTAAAGTCCACCATGGTACATCTGCATGTGTTGATTACCCCATAATACTCAGTTCAGTTCTAACATGATTCACCACCTGCTCTGGTAAAACTGCGTTCATTTTTTGGAAATCACATCCTTCTGAGTTCATGAGTTCAGCCACCTCTTCTATGTTATGATCTGTACTTGAAGCATCCCTGAGAGGACCCAATCTAGTCCAATTATCTTCCCAAACATCACATGATCCATTTCTAGGTTCCCACCAAATTAAGTGATCCATTTGATCCCTGACTTCCAACATCTTTTTCCATACTTGTGAACCAACCTTCCATTGTACCCTTGTTGGTTTAAGCTTCTTACAATATTTATTCCACAGAAAAGTAGACCATAAGGTGTTTGAGGTCCTAAATCTCCACCATAGCTTAGCAAAAAAAGCTTTAGAAATGTCAAACAAGGACCTAAATCCTAGACCACCCTCAGCTTTAGGCATGCAAATCTTCTTCCATGATACCCAATGTCTGCTTCTATCCTCTTCTTTGTTACTCTAGAAAAACCTTGAAAAGATCTCATGGAGCTCATTTAAAGTGTATTTAGTAGGTACTACAGCAGATAGAACATACACTGGTACAACTTGTAGAACACTTCCTATCAAAACAACTTTATCACCATATGACAGCAATCTACCCTTCCAACTCTGTAATTTATCCTTAACCTTCTTGATGAGATCTTGGTAGTATATTTTCTTCTTTCTAGCATGAAAGATAGGACATCCTAAGTACTCAAAAGGGAACTGTCCCTTTCTGAAACCTGTAATCTGCTACACATCCTGCGTCACTCTATCTGCCACTTTATGATACATATAAAAGGCACTTTTTTCAGTATTAATCAGTTGTCCAGATATTATTGCTTCATAATCTCTGAGAATGTTCATGATCATTTGTAAGGAATTCCTCTCTGCAGATGCAAATATTATGGTATCATCTGCATATGCAAGATGATTAATGTTGGCACTCCATTTAGGCAAAGCATACCCTACATACAAACTGTTGCCAAACATTGAATTTAATGCCCTTGATAGCACTTCTGTTGTCAAAATAAACAAGGCTGGCGACAAAGGATCACCTTGTTTGACACCCCTTATGGAATGAAAAAACCTTTAGCTTTACCATTAAACAATATAGAATACCAGTTGTTTGCTATCAATCTCCATATCATGTCAATGAATACTTCAGAGAATCCCATTTGATCTAACACTTTTGTCAAAAAAATCCAAGAAACTCTATCATATGCCTTTGCCATATCTAGCTTGAAAACCGTTTGCCCTTCTTCCTGGTATCTGTGACAATTTCTTGCGTGAGCAATACATTTTCAATTATGCTCCTACCCTTCACAGAACCAGCCTGATTTGGGGAGATAAGAGTAGGAAGAACCTTCTCTAACCTGTCATGCAGAACTCTGGATAAGACTTTATTTATAAAGTTACTCAGAATTATTGGTCTTAAGTCTGAATAACTTTATACCATCTCTTCCTTAGGAATCAGCACTATATTAGTATGTGTGATTGACTTTGGAAGAGTATCACCTTGGAAAAAGGCAATTACCATCCTGATCACATCTACTTCTACAATACACCAACAAACTTGATGGAATAAACCTGAAAAACCATGTGGCCTACTGGCACTAGAACCACTGAGGTTGAACACATCTGCTTTCACTTTCTCATCTGAAAGAACCTTACATAACATTTCATTACTCTCCTGATCCAACATGCATGGAATATGATATAGAATATCCTCATTTGTATGTCCCATATCCTCTGGAGTAAACTGTTTGTGATAGAACTTTACAGCTTCATCTTCCATTTCCTCTTCATTGTCTAACCAGTTTCCATCAAGATCTCGAATCCTTTGAATTTGTAGCCTTTTCCTCCTACCTTTCACCAAATTATGAAAAAATCTGGTGTTTCTGTCACCCTTCACAAACCAATCAATACCAGACTTTTGTCTCCAATATTCCTCCTCATAATGTGAGTACTTTTTGAGTTCAGCTTGAGATTGTTGAAGCACACTTCTGTTCCCACAACTAGGAAATTCTTCAAACAAATCTTCCTTGATTCTGACTATTTCCTCCCTAATGATCAATTTCTTGAAGATATCACCATAAGTAGTTCTACTCCATTGAGTTAGCACCCCTTTCATATGCTTTAATTTCAGCTTGAAACTGATAAAAGGATCTTCATGCACCCAAGTAGGCCAATTCTACTCAACTGTGTCAAAGAAAGACTCATGTTCCACCCAAAACTTGAGAAATTTCAAAGGTCTGTATTGATTCTTAGTAGCATCCCCATAAGTGCATAAGAGTAGAGCATGATCTGATCTAGTTCTAGCCAAATGCTCCACCTCCATATGACTAAACCAGTTTTGTAATTTATCATTCACCAACATCCTTTCTGATCTTTCAAAAATACAATCATTAGATGCTCTACCATTCCACCAGGTGAAAGGACTACCCTTGAACTGGATTTCCTCCAATTCACAAGATTTGATACAAAAAGATAAATCTTCAATGTCATGAGCATGAACAGGTATCCCTCCTATTTTCTCCTCATTATTCAACACCACATTGAAGTCTCCCCCATCATCCAAGGAAGTGTCATACCATTTTCCAAACTATAAATACTATCCCATAGTTGCAATCTCTCCACCTTATTACATTTGGCATAAACTAAAGTAGTAACCAAGCTTTTACCAGTATCATGAAAGAACAATTTTAAAGAAATCTGTTGATCACTGTCTGAAAGAACTTCCACATCTATATTTTCTGCTACAAAAAACAAGATCTTTCCATTACAATTAGCACCAACATGATTCATTCTCGGCCTTCTCCTATACTACTGCACATGTCTAACATGCTAGAATGGTTCCATAAGTGCAACAAGGAAAAACTTATGATGTCTATGAAGCATTTGTAATCTTTGAAAAGCCTTTTGAGGCCTCACTGACCTGATATTCCAAATCAATGACTTTATCATCATTTAAAATTGGCTTTAGCTGCAGATCTCTTGTTACACCTCCCGTTTTCGTCGCAAGGAAGTCTTTGGCTTATTGGTGATTTATACCCTTAGTATGAAAATCCGCACCCGAAATTTTGAGATATTAAGTGTTTTACTTCGTGTGTACCAAAGTATAAGTATACATTATTTGCTATACGATAGGATTAGAAGTTAAACGAAACGAATCGAATCGACGTGAGTTGGAACGGACTCAGCAGAGTCTGTAGAAACCAGTCACCTTTGACGGGCCGTCGACACGTCGATGAGCCGTCGTGCACTATCCATGCTCCGCCACCTTTGAAGTTTCAGGTGGCAGTTCGACGGAGCACGTCGACGAGCCGACGACCCACCGTCGACCCGCATCGCTGGAACTTTCTTGATCCACCTATATATGTTTAGCCCTACGACTTTATTCCTTATTTTCTCATCTCCAAAATAGAGCAAAACCTAAAATATTCTCTCCTAACATTTTCCATCATATTGGAGGATTCTAGCAAGATCCGAGTCCTGTAAAACCCAAGCTAGTGAAGAAGAGGGTTGTTCTTAGGGTTTCATGAAGTTGTGGAGCTTGGAAGTTGGAGTTGAAGTTGATTTTTGGAATCCTAGTCCCCTCAAGGTATGTTTATGGTTCCTACCTTTGTGTTTGAGTTAAGTATCAAGAATTTTAATGGTTTTAGGTAAGGAAACATAATTATGAAAGTAGTAAGTTGAATAAGGGCCAAGTTGAGACAAGGGGCTGTTTTGGGAAAAGATTTGGAGTAGAATTGATTATATTGTGATATGTAAGAATTAATATTGTTATTGTTGATGTTATTGTTGATGTTTGGGTTGAATTGGAATTGAAGGATTATTAAGCTTATAAAGGATATGCTACCCAAATTTCGTTAAGTTGTAAACTAGATTAAGGGGGTATATGAGTACATTCTAGTCTAATAATTGATAATTGGTCTTGTGTGTAGATTTGGAAAGCTCGGGATAGTAGCAGAGTTAGCTTGAAATAGCGAATAAGGTATGTTAAGGCTTCCCTTCTTTTATTTTGGCATGATCTTATGATATGAATGAACAAGCGAATAAACGAGCTTCCATATAACTCTACTCTCAGAAGCACTAGGAGTATTTCAGTCTTAGATGTTCCTGTATCCCTCTTATGATTATTCCTTCTGTTCTTGAGTCCTGAGATTTCATATATTGATGATGTTAGCTCAAAAGATGTCCATCGGAGGTGGTACGACCTTATGTCACCCCGAGAGTTCTAGTATTCAGTATGCTTATCCATTGCATTCGTTATACATATGCATATTGACCCTTGACCAGAAGGCGTTATATACGCGTATATTATATTATATTATATTATATTATATGTGGGTCGGGCCGTACGTTCCTCGGCACTATTATGTATGGATCGGGTCGTACATTCCACAACACTATCAGTTATATTATGATGTATGCATATCATACACCCATAGAGGCAGTTCTAGTTATACAAAGTTTTGTAGATATTCTCAGATGTTAGCCACAGATGCATTCAGATATTGAGATTAGCTTTCATGTTTTAGATGTCTCTCATGACTTCTATGTACTTGCTATTCTTGTGCCTTACATACTCAGTACATTATTCGTACGGACTCCCCTATTGCTTGGGGGGCTACGTTCATGCCCGTAGGTACAAGTAGATAGACAGGCGGTCCAGCTCAGTAGGACCTCCATTTAGCTATAGTCAGCGCACTCCACTTGGTTCGGAGTTGTTGTTCGTTTTGGTATGCCATTTTTGTGATGTATATGTGGTATGGCGGGGCCCTGTCCCGTCCTTTCTACAGCTTTGCACTCTTTAGAGGTCTGTAGACAGTTGTGTACAGTTAGATGTGATGTAGCTTTGTCGGCTCCTATTCTTTTGTATACAGCATATATAGCGGCCTAGTCGGCTTGTACTGCAATTTCAGTACTTTTGCATATATATATATATATATATATATATAGTTGAATATGAGTCAGATATGGGCCACCCTGTTGTTATGTGATATAGTTAGATGTGATGTAGCTTTATCGGCTCCTATTCTTTTGTATACAACATATATAGCGGCCTAGTCAGCTTGCACTGCTATTTCAGTACTTTTGCATATATATATATATATATATATATATACACACACACACACACACACACAATTGGATATGAGTCAGATATGGGCCACCCTGTTGTTATGTGATAGTTAAGCAAGTACAGGGAAGCAAGTGAGGGGTGTCTAGTCATTAGGGGTCAGGCACTTGTCATGACTCATCGGCTTGGGTCGTAACAGAAGTGGTATCAGAGCAGTTCCGTCCTAGGATTGTCTACAGACCGTGTCTAGTAGAGTCTTGTTTATGGGTGTGTCATGCACCACACTTATAAATATAAGGCTACAGGACATTTAGGAATTTTTCATTCTTTCTCTATTAGATCGTGCGATAGACCCGTGTGTTAAGAGTTCGCCTTCTAATGATTTGTTCTGATTTCAGCGATGTCTCGCAAGAAAGCTATAGCCGCCCAGAAGGGAAAGAGAGTGGCTGGTGAGGCTACTAGCCATACTCATCATATTACCAAGGTTCAGGGCGAGTCCCAAAGTGAGACCCCATCCCAGACTTCGCATAATCCGCCCGCTTCGGAGGAGCGAAGAGGAGCCTCAGCTCCAACTCCAGCACTCCCAGTTCCCCCACTAGATGCCTCAGGCCAGGAGATGAGAGAGGCCATCCTTTTGCTGACCCAGTTAATAGCCGCTTAGGCTCAACGACAGGGTGTGGGCCATGGTGGTAGGGGTCAGAGCAAGAGGTCCAAGTTCTCAGGGTTGGACAGTGAGTTAGAGGTGGCCCAAGGCGGCAGTTCCCTAAACACTTAGCTTATTCAGTAGATAGTGCGCCTCCATGGTTTCCTAGACCCAGGTTTAATAGATCCGCTTATTTTGGGCCAACTCAGAGTTCCAGAGTTTCCAGTTCTCAGATTAGAAGTGGTTCTGGTCAGACGAGAACACCTATACTACGGTGTACTTAGTGTGGTAAGTTGCATTGGGGACTGTGCCAATTGGGTTTAGGTGTTTGTTATGCCTGCGGTCGGCCATGTCATATCTAGCATGACTGTCCCTCGATACGTGGTAGAGGTAGGGTTCAGCCTACAGGACTAACAGCTAGTTTTTCGTTATCTATACGCCCTCCGGGGCAAGGTTCACAAACACCAGCAGGCCGTGGTAGGGATCGAGGAGGAGCGGTCGGTTCGAGTGGCCCTCAGCCTCACATCTATGCATTGACTGGGTGACAGGATCTCGAGTCTTTCCCTGATATTGTCACAGGTATATTACTAGCATTCTTTTATGATGTATATGTATTGATTGATCCAGGGTTTACGTGTCACATGTTACTCCATTTATTGCTGGCAAGTTTGGGATAGAGCCTGAATCGATTAAACTGTTTGAGGTGTTTATGCCAGTTGGCGATCCAGTTATAGCTAGACGAGTATATCAGGGCTGTGTAGTGATAGTTTGTAATCGCTATACCCTAGCAGATTCGATTGAGTTAGACATGATTGATTCTGACGTTATTATGAGAATGGGTTAGTTGGATTCCTGTTATGCTAATGTTGATTGCAGAACAAAGATAGTTCGATTCTAGTTTCCCGACGAGCCAGTCCTAGAGTGGAAAGCTAATGCTGCTTCGCCATGGGATAGGTTTGTTTCCTACCTTACAGCAAGAAAGATGGCTCCTTGCGAATGTGTATTGATTATAGGTAATTGAATAAAATGACTATAAAGAATAAATATTCGCTTCCGAGGATTGATGATTTATTTGACCAGCTGCAGGGTGCCAGATATTTATCAAAGATAGACTTGAGATCAGGGTATTATCAGGTTAAGGTGAAGGAGGAAGACATTCCGAAGACGACATTCAGGACTAGATATGGGCATTATGAGTTCCATGTTATGTCATTCGGATTAACTAATGCTCCAGCTGTATTCATGGATTTGATGAATCGTGTATTCAGACCGCTCCTAGATTTGTTCGTGATTGTGTTTATAGATGATATTCTGGTTTATTCACCGTCAGCATCTGAACATGCAGATCATCCACCTGCAGAGTTTAGAGTTCTTCGAGATATAGAGTTATATGCGAAATTTTCTAAGAGTGAGTTCTGGTTGAACTCTGTGGCTTTTCCTGGTCACATTATTCCAGACGAAGGCATTAGAGTGGTTACTCAGAAGATTGAAGCTGTGAAGAATTGGCCAATGCCCATGACATCAATGGAGATACGTAGTTTCTTGGGCCTAGCAGGACATTATAGAAGGTTCGTGGAAGGATTCTTTCAGCCCCATTGACCAAGCTAACTCAGAAATCAGCTAAGTTCCAGTGGACGGATGCGTGTGAGCGGAGTTTTCAGATATTGAAGGACAAGTTGACCTCAACACCCGTCTTGAATCTTCCAGAGGGAACAGATGGCTATGTGATATATTGTGATGCTTCAGGTATTGGATTAGGTTGTGTAGTAATGCAACACGGTAAGGTTATTGCTTATGCCTTCAGACAGCTGAAGAAGCACGAGAAGAATTATCCAACCCATGATCTTGAGTTAGCTGCAGTGAACCATGCCTTAAATATGTGGAGACACTACTTATACGATTTTCATTTTGATATTTATACTGATCACAAGAGCCTCCAATACATCTTTAAGCAGAAGGACTTGAATTTACTTTAGAGGCGATGGCTAGATGTAACGACTCGTGTGGTCATTATAGTTCTTTTGGCACTTTCACCTGCTTCCGAGGACTGATTAGCTCCTTTTGACCCAAGGGGACCGTTGACACGCTTCCCGAGGTGTCTATACTGGATTCGAGTAACTTTGATGAAAATATAAGCTTAAAAGTGAAAGTAGTTGACCCGAAGTTGACTTTTGGGCAAATGAACCTTTTCGGAATTTTGTCAATTCTGAGAGGTCCGAGTAGTCATTTAGAACTTGTGTGTGCGTTTGGTTCGGTTCCCAATGCATTCGGATGCGCTTCGGGACATTGGATGGGAAATGGGAATTAAGACATTGGTGGTTAACTCGGTCAACGAGACCTCCGTTGGGAATTCCGAGGCCACAGCGTATTTGTAGCACGTTTTTATATGGGACTAGGTATCTGGTATGTGAGCAGATGGCCTCGGGAGTTAGTCAAAAAATTGGATCGAAAGGAAAAACTTAGGCCAAGTTCTGGTGTCTGGTGTCCGCTTTGGCGGCACCAACACCGCAGCAGCGGCACCGTTGGGGCGGTAGCTCTGCCGCTGAAGCGGTCCCAGCCATTTTGGCTTGACCGCTGAAGCGGTCAGGTGGCCGCTGGGGCGGTTCGGTTACCGCTACAGCGGTGACGGGCAGTGACCGTTCATTTAATGAGTCTTAAATGAGTCTTAGACCCTCATTAATTTCATATCTCGATATTGGGGCTTGGGAAAGCTATTCGTGGAGACAAATTGAAGGAAATCTTAGAGGTAAAACCTTGTCTAATCCTTTACTTCTCTTTAATCACTATCATCTTAGACTTTCCTCTTCCTTTTCAATCCCTTAGAAATGGAATTTGAAGGAGGGTTTTGGGAGATTTTTCTCTAAGAGTATACTTGATAAATTGATGATGTTAATGTTAAAATGTGATGAATCTAAGCTTAGTAATCATATATCTTTCACTTTTAACGTTGAATTTCGGATTTGGAGAATTAGGGTTCATACCTAATTTGGGGTTTGTACTAGAAATCAGATTAGGGGTTAATTCTTGAGCTAAATCAACAATTAATGATGGGGTTGTCATTACTTAGGATTCAATTTGGAATTTTACCCGTGAATTTCCCGTTTCGCCCTTGTGGGCCCATTTCCCCAATTTCTAGGGTTAAAATAGACCTAATTGATATCATAGCAATATTAGTATCAGTATTCATGATTTCTAATTTAGAATTCGATTGTGCTTAGAATACTTTGGTTCTGAGCTTCAGAGAAAGGGCAAGATGATAGAGTGACTTGTTGGTGTTGCAGTTCGGCAGTCCAGGTAGGTTATGGATTACCTTTGGTGAGACTTAGTATAGTGAATCACATATTTAGATTATGATGTCGGAGACATCATGAAAACCTTCAAGTGTGAAGTTGGGATGGACATTGCCTTAGGTTGGGCCCTGATGTGTGTTGGGACTAGCCACCCCGTTATATGTGTTTGATTATTTAATTGTGTTGGCTTGATGCCATGTGTTGTTGGTAGATAGCGAATGTCACTTATTGTCCTGATTCGGATAGGATTGACATACCCGTTGTTGGTATTTTTACTTTGATACATTATTGGCGTACCCATTGTTAGTACTTGAGTTATTGATATATATATTGGCTGCCCACTGTTGGTACTTGAGTTATTGATAAATGTTGGCATACCCACTATTGGTATTGTGATGTGATACATTGTTGGCGTACCCCGTTGAGGTACTTGTGATATTGAGCTTGCTTGTTGATGATTTACATATGCATTGCATGAATTCTCTCATATTATCATGCATGGCCGATATCCTGTGACGATCCGGTATCGTTGATTGAGTGAAACTGATATTTAATAAACTCTTTTACTTGAGTGATTGTGAAAAAGGCCGATGTCCGAAGATCCATTCTGGAATTGTTGTTTATATGAAACTGATACTTGATAAACTCTTTTACTTGAGTGATTGTGAGGAGGCCGATGTCCGAGGTTCAATTCCGAAATCGTTGATTTATGAAACTGATATTTGATAACTCTTTTGAGTGATTGTAAGGAGGCCGATGTCTGATGGTTATATTCGGGCATCGTTGTTGCATGGCCGATTTCGATGTTATTCCGGAATTGATTGTAGTGCATGGGCTCCGGGGGTCCCCCGGAGTGGTGCCGGTGAGACTCCCCCTATGAGAAATTAGCCAGGGTCCCATCTGTTTGTTTGGCAAAGATCCGGGACGGGTGGCACTCAGACTTAGCGAGTCACACTGGGTTGTGTTGCCGAGACGTCGATATTTCCGTCTAGATTACATGTGTACATCTCATTTGCATAGCATGGCATGGCATCACATTCATACCATTATTGCATTGCATTGCATTATGACTTGAGTGAGATGTCGTGATGACTGTATTGTGACAATTATGTTGTTGATTCTATTGTATTGATTGTTCCAGGATTAGATATACTCAGACTTATCATATTGGGGTTAGATACTTACATAGGTGCTTATGGATACTCGGTTACGATTATATTGTTCCATGCGTGATTGGCTTACTTGTTTATCTGCGTTATTTTCTGAATTGTGTTAACTATGTTAAGTCGGCCTATGATGCCTACCAGTACTGTTGTTTGTACTGACCTGCACTTGTTGCATTCTTTTATGAATGCAGAGTATCAGGCCGGATCTACTTCTCTGACTCGTAGCTGATCGACTCTTCAGCTTCCACTTGAGTTTTCCAAGGTGAGCATGGCGTCTGCTGACCTCGAAGACTCTTCTATTGCTTATGTCTTACTTTTCTTTCAAGACATGATTTGAGACATTTATTTATTATTATTCAGACCTTAGTATTCGGATTTAGATGCTCTTGTATGACCAGACCAGATACTGGGGTGGATTCATTGCGTCCGCACTTATCTATACTATATTATATTATGAGACTTACGTCATTTTACTTCTTCCGCTATTTTATTATATTTATAAATTTGTGAACGTTGAGTTAAGGGTTCGCCTACCAGGTGAAAATGGTAGGTGCCTGCATGACCTAGGCTAAAATGGGTCTTGACACTAGAGTTGCTGAAAGATTACAACTTTGATATTCTGTACCATCCTGGGAAGGCTGATGTAGTAGCTGATGCTCTTAGTCATAAATCCCCAGGTAGCCTATCATATGTGCAGCCAGAGAAAAGAGAGATAGTCCGTGAAGTTCGTCGATGAGCTAGCCTTGGAGTTCGGTTGTTAGATTCGGGTGATGCAGGAGTTACGGTTCAAGACACAGCGGTGTCATCTTTGGCAGCAGAGATAAAGGAACGCCAGTACGAAGATCTTGTTTTAGTTCATTATCGGGATACAGCTCCTCAAAAAGAAAAGACACCTTTCATGATTACAGGAGATAGAGTACTCAGGTATCGTGGAAGATTGTGTGTTCCTAATGTTGCAGGGCTTCGTCAGCAGGTTATGGGGGAAGCTCACTATTCTCGCTATTCTATTCATCCGTGCACAACAAAAATGTACCATGATCTCAAGGAAGTTTATTGGTGGGATGGTATGAAAAGAGATATAGCAGAATTTGTCGCTCAGTGTCCGAATTGTCAGCAAATCAAAATAGAGCACCAGAAGCCCGAAGGGTTATTACAGGCTATGGAGATTCTGAATGAAAATGGGAGATAATCAATATGGATTTCATTACAGGCTTGCCCCGTACTTAGCGAAAGTATGATTCAATATGGGTGATAGTTGATAGGCTTACAAAGTCAGCCCATTTCCTGCCTGTCAGAACTACTTATTCAGCTGAAGATTATGCGAAGCTCTATCTTAGAGAGATTGTACGACTTCATGGTATTCCTACAACCATTATTTCAGATAGAGGGGCATAATTCACAACAAACTTCTGAAGATCTTTTCAGAATGGATTGGGGGCTCAGGTGAGTCTTAGTACTGCATTTCATCCGCAGACAGATGGACAAGCGAAGCATACAATACAGACACGTGAGGACATGCTGAGAGCTTGTATGATTGACTTCCGAGGTAGTTAGGATGATCATTTGCTTCTTATTGAGTTTGTATATAATAACAGTTACCATTCTAGCATTCAGATGGCTCCTTATGAGGCTTTATACGGGCGGAGATATAGGTCATCTATAGGATGGTTTGATATTGGAGAAAATTAGTTAGCAGGCCCAGATTTAATACAACAAGCAGTTGACAAAGTGAAAGTAATTCAAGAAAGGTTACTAGCGGCACAAAGTCGAGAGAAATCCTATGCAGATAATCGGTGGCGCAAGTTAGAGTTTGAGGTAGGAGATTGGGTCTTCCTGAAGATCTCACCTATGAAGGGAGTGATGAGATTTGGCAAGAAGGGTAAGTTGAGCCCTCGATACATTGGGCCATATAGAATTATTCATATAATGGGTAATGTAGTATATGAGCTAGAACTACCCTCTGAGTTGGAGTCTATACAGCTAGTATTCCCTGTGTCGATGCTTCGTAAGTGTATATGAGATCCTTTGATAATTATACCGGTAGATGATATTCAGGAAACTGAGCAGTGATCATACGAAGAGATCCCTGTGGCTATATTGGATAGACAAGTTCGTTGATTGCGAACTAAGGATGTGGCTTCTGTTAAAGTTCTGTGGAGAAATAGTAATGTTGAAGAAATGACTTGGGAAGCTGAAGGGGAAATGAAGGCTAAATACCCTTATTTGTTTCCGTCATCTCAGGAGGCTCAGTCTGAGGCATCATCTCCCCAGGTATTAGTTTCATTTATAGTTATTGTGATTGGTCGTGTGAGGCCATAGTGTTGTATATTTTAGCATGTGGCCCTGTGTGGCATTATTTTGAGTTGTTGTGTACTGGTGGAGTTGGTATATTTACAGGGGAGATTCTACAGAAATTTTTATAGCCCACGACTTGTATGAACATTCAAGGACGAATGTTTCTAGGGGGGGGGGGGGGGGGGGGGGGGAAATGTTACACCTCCCGTTTTCGTCACAAGGAAGTCTTTGGCTTATTGGTGGTTTATACCCTTAGTATGGAAATCTGCACCTGCGTTTTTGAGATATTAAGTGTTTTACCTCGCGTGTACCAAAGTATAAGTATATGTTCTTCACGATACGATAGGATTAGATATTAAACAAATCGAATCGACGCGAGTTGGAATGGACTCAGGAGAGTCTGCAGAAACCAGTCACCTTTGACAGGCCATCGACACGTCGACGAGCCGTCGTGGTGCACCGTCCATGCTCCGCCGCCTCTGAAGTTTCAGGTGGCAGGTCGATGGAGCACGTTGACGAGCCGTCGACCCACCGTCGACCCGCATCACTGAAACTTTCTTGATCCACCTATATATGTTTAGCCCCACGACTTTATTCCTTATTTTCTCATCTCCAAACAAGAGAAAACCCTAAAATATTCTCTCCCAACATTTTCCATCATATTGGAGGACTCGTAGTGAAGAAGAGGGTTGTTCCTAGGGTTTCATGAAGTTGTGGAGCTTGGAACTTGGAGTTGAAGTTGATTTTTGGAATCCTAGTCCCCTCAAGGTATGTTCATGGTTCCTACCTTTGTGTTTGAGTTAAGTATCAAGAATTTTAATGGTTTTAGGTAAGGAAACATAGTTATGAAAGTAGTAAGTTGAATAAGGGCCAAGTTGAGACAAGGAGCCGTTTTGGGAAAAGATTTGGAGTAGAATTGATTATATTGTGTCGCGACCAGGCTAGGGGCCGCGATGAGCACCCGGTGCTACCCCACCCGAGCACCCCCTTATCGTACATAACACAACATCTAGGTGAACCATAAGTCAATTCGTGCTTTTCTTATCGTTAATCATATTGATCCCATTAGACGACCATCATCATTTAACACATCATAGGCATCTGTGCCACATCATAAGTACAAGGCCGAAGTGGCTAACAAAAGATATACAAAACATAGGCCGACATGGCCGAACATCTCTACCGAGATACACATGACTACGAGCCTCTAAGAGTATGGCATATCGTATGAGCGGGCAGGACCCCGATATGCCCATAATTATATACACAAAAGAATAAGTACCCAAAAGCTACGGCTCCGAAAGAAATGGAGCTCTGCTATGCAATCTCTGAATAAGCAGCTATGGATAAGGTCTGTCTCCCTGTGCACCTGCGGGCATGACGCAGCGTCCACAAACAAAAGGACGTCAGTACGAAGAATGTACTGAGTATGTAAAGCATGATCAACATCAATATAGAAGCATAATAGATATCATATGAAAATAGCATAGGAGGGGAGACAGTAATATCATCATCATCATGTCGCTTACTTGCATACATCGTCGTTCGTATCCCATAATAATACTCGTACCATACTTGTGCTCATATTCGTATACATGTCCTTATTCGTATTCTTATACATAGTCTTATCACATTCATATTCATATTATATACATAGTCATTTCATATACATAGCATTTACATAGCATACCCGACCTCATAGGATCGGTGTCTTATACATGCTTGGCCAACCAAGGCTCAAGGTCATACATACCTGGCCCTACCAAGGCATCAGGGTTATCCGTACCATCTACAGAGGTGTGCGCACGTTTCGTAATCGTATACATATTTTATACATAGTCATATACATATAGTCTTACCCGGCATCATAAGCTCGGGGTCTTATCATAGCCCTTCATAGGCATACATATACATATATCATAGCTCGTAAGCATCTCTAATCTCATTTTACTCTCATCATCATTACTATCCTCATCATTGTCGTTACATCTACATTATGGACTTACTCGTCATACGAGTAACATAGTATAATCGTAGTACATATCAAGGGTCGTGAGCTTATGAGCTCGGAATGTCAACCATGTGAAGACAACATACTCATATAGAGGAATTAGGAATTTGGCCAAGAACCATGCCTTATGAAAGAAGGGTTAGCCTTACATACCTTTCCGTCGAACTATTCTACACTTGCACGTTCCCTTCCAATGCTAGCGTTTATACCTTCATTAATATCATAACAATGGCCATTAGTCATTCACATTATCCACATTGTCTAGATTTCCTCAATTTGCCTCTAATTCACCCGCATTCATGGTCATAACACCCATCTTCGTCCATTCGTCTAAAGTGTTTAGTTCATGATCTTAATACCATTTATAACACATTCATATCACAACACAACAACATTCATAACTCAATTCAAACTATTTCTCAAAATGTCACTATTCATCATTCATGACCTAGTTGACCACATTTTCTACAATCCATGTATTTTAATTCTCCAATACCTTAAACATCTTGTAAAAATCATGAATCTTACCTTAGAAGTTGTAGGAACAAGCTTTGGTTGATAATACTCCTCTTTGAGCAAAACCCTAGTTTTTCTCCATTTGGATTTTTTTGACTTGGATGATCCTTGATGATTCCCTTATCCTTGATTCACTTGTCTTAATGTTATTGATGACTTATAATCCTTGAAAACTCATATAATAAATGTAGAGAGAAGTTTTAGAGAGAAGTGGTGTAATGTTGTAATGAAATAAAATAAGTCTTGATCCTCATATTTAATGAATTGGAAAATCTGTGCTGGGTGAACATTGGTCGTCCATGGAGGTTTACGGTCCGTATTTCAGTTTACGGACCGTCCCTCGTGGTCGTCTTTAAGCTTAAGCAGGACT
This sequence comes from Lycium barbarum, assembly GCF_019175385.1. NCBI lineage: Eukaryota > Viridiplantae > Streptophyta > Magnoliopsida > Solanales > Solanaceae > Lycium > Lycium barbarum. Next base: position 31,822,588 of record NC_083339.1, on the reverse strand, counting down.
AGAAACTTTGGCCTGCATGCATGGTGATTTACGACCATGGTTTACGGGCCGTAAATCACTTTACGGTCCGTCCACCAGGTCGCGTTTAGCCATTTCCTCGGCTGGCAGAAAGTTGAAGTTGGGCATGCCAGTTTACGACTTCAAGTTTACGGACCGTATTGCACTTTACGGTCCGTATATTGCACTATACGACCACTGGGCAGTTTTGCCAACTTTCAATTTTTCTCATTTCTCGACTTTTCATTCTAATCATCCACATCCCTTTACATACATTTCCCATGAAACATTATATACTCGCACTCCTCGCACACATCATTAGTTCATTTACTTGCGTACCAACGGGAAATTTTCCGAGGTGTAACATTCTACCCCCCTTAGGAACATTCGTCCTCGAATGTTAAAGGCTTGGGGAATTCTATAAAAAATTTGCCAGAGTTTCCTCTGTAATGTGGCACTACCACCCTGTCACAACAACCCACAATAACAATGCCTCACAGGGCAATAATATAACAACACTAGAAATTTGGCCACACACGACCTGAATGTATAAAAGGAAAACATGCATACCTTATGATTTTGACGTCTCATCTTGGACTTCTTCCAAGGGCTGAAATAAATGTGGGTATTTGGATCGCATATTCTCTTCTGCTTCCCATGTCATTTCCTCTCGATTGCTATTTCTCCACAGAACTTTAATTGAGGCCACTTCTTTGTTTCTAAGCCTCTGTACTTGCCTATCTAATATGGCAATGGGTATTTCATCATAAGTTAGCTTTTCTGTCACCTGAATATCATTTACTGGGACGATCCTCGTAGGATCTCCAACACACTTCCGAAGCATCGAGACATGAAATACTGGATGGACTGACTCCAAATCTGGAGGTAGATCTAGCTCATAGGCCACTTTGCCTATTTTACCCACAATCTCATAGGGTCCGATACACCGGGGACTGAGCTTCCCCTTTTTGCCAAATCTCATAACGCCTTTCATTGGCGACACTTTCAAGAATACCCAATCCTTAACTTGGAACTCTAAGTCCCTTCGACGATTATCCGCATAGGACTTTTGGCGACTTTGAGCCGCTAACAGCCGATCTTGTATGAGCTTGACTTTCTCTATTGCTTGCTGGACCAAGTCTGGCCCTATCAACTTAGCTTCTCCGGTTTCAAACCACCCAATTGGGGATCTACACTTTCGCCCATATAGAGCCTCATACGGCGCCATTTGGATGCTAGAATGATAACTGTTATTGTAAGCAAACTCAATGAGTGGCAAATGGTCATCCCAATTTCCTCCAAAACCTATCATACATGCCCGTAACATATCTTCAAGAGTCTGAATAGTACGTTCAGCTTGCCCATCGGTCAGGGGGTGAAATGTCGTGCTTAGGCGCACTTGGGTCCCTAAACCTTCTTGGAAAGACCCCCAAAACTTGGCTGTAAACTGAGTTCCTCTATTGGAGATAATAGATACCGGAACGCCATGGAGTCTCACTATCTCTTTAAGATAAAGCTTGGCATAATCTTCTGCCATATAGGTCGTTCTGACCGGTAAGAAATGCGCTGACTTTGTGAGTCTATCCACGATCACCCATATAGAATCATATTTACGTCGAGAACGGGGTAACCCTGTAATGAAATCCATATTAATCACTTCCCACTTCCAAGTTGGGATTTCTATAGCTTGCAATAAGTCACTCGGCTTTTGGTGTTCTATCTTCACTTGTTGGCAATTAGGACACTAGCCTACGAATTCCGCTACGTCTTTCTTCATCCCATTCCACCAATATATAGTCTTAAGATCATGATACATTTTCGTCGCTCCGGGGTGAACGGAGTAACGGGAACAATGAGCTTCTCTCAAAATCTGATGGCGTAGACCTGCCACATCGGGAACACATAACCTGCCTCGACATCGGAGAACTCCGTCTTCTGAAATGTCAAATGATGACTCCTCCTTCTGAGGGAGTGTATCTCTATACTGCATTAGCATGGGATCCTCATATTGTCGCTCTTTTACTTCCGCTACTAACGATGAAACTGCTGAATTCTGAATAGTAGCTCCGCTGCTACCAGAGTCCACCACTCGGACTCCTAGGCTAGCTAACTGCTGAAGATCACGGGCCATCTCTTTCTTTTCTGGTCGTACATCACTTAGACTTCCCATCGACCTACGGCTAAGAGCATCAGCCACAACATTTGCCTTTCCGGGGTGGTACAGGATTTCAACATCATAGTCTTTTAGCAACTCTAGCCATCGTCGTTGCCGCAAATTCAACTCTTTCTGCTTGAAGATGTACTGGAGACTCTTATGATCTGTATAAATATCCACGTGGACACCATATAAGTAATGTCTCCATATCTTTAAAGCATGGACCACCGCAGCCAATTCTAAGTCATGGGTAGGATAATTCTGCTCATGTTTCCGTAATTGTCTAGAAGCATACGCAATCACCTTACCATTTTGCATCAATACACAGCCTAGCCCGACGCCTGAAGCATCACAATAAATAGCATAACCTTCCAATCCCTCTAGAAGTGTCAAGACTGGGGCTGAAGTCAGTCGGTCTTTCAACTCTTGGAAACTACGCTCGCAAGCATCTGTCCATTGAAACTTAGCTGACTTCTGAGTCAACTTGGTGAGCGGTGCAGAAATAGAAGAGAAACCCTCAACAAATCTTCTGTAATAACCTGCTAAGCCCAAAAAGCTACGAACCTCCGTAGGGGTCGTGGGCCTTGGCCAAGTCTTCACTGCCTCAATCTTTTGGCTATCCACTCAAATACCGTCAGCTGCAACAATGTGGCCCAGAAATGCCACTGAGTTCAACCAAAACTCGCATTTGGAAAACTTCGCGAATAACTCTCGGGTTCGAAGAACTCCAAGGACAATACGCAAGTGATCCGCATGTTCTGCCTCGGATCTAGAATACACTAGGATATCATCGATGAATACAATCACGAATAGATCCAGAAAAGGCCTGAATACATTGTTCATTAAGTCCATAAACACTGCCGGTGCATTAGTTAGCCCAAACGACATTACTCGGAACTCGAAATGGCCATATCTTGTTCTGAAAGCTGTCTTAGAGATATCTTTCTCCCTAACTCTTACTTGGTGATACCCGGACCTCAAATCAATCTTTGAAAACCATTTGGCACCTTGCAATCGATCAAATAAATCATCAATCCTCGGGAGGGGATACTTGTTCTTAATTGTCACTTTATTCAATTGCCGATCATCAATGCACATTCTCAAGGAGCCATCCTTCTTCCGGACGAACAATACGGGTGCTCACCACGGGGATGAACTAGGCCTAATGAAGCCTTTTCCAAGCAAGTCTTTCAATTGCTCCTTCAACTCTTTCAACTCTGCGGGTGCAATCCTATAGGGAGGAATAAATATGGGATTAGTGTCTGGCAACACATCAATCGCAAAATCGATCTCTCGCTCGGGAGGAAGGCCTGGAAGCTCTTCCGGGAACACATCCGGAAATTCGTTCACTACCGAAACTGACTGAAGAGTCGGCGACTCAGCTTCTACATCTTGAACTCGCACTAGGTGATAAATGCACCCTTTCGTGACCATCTTCCTTGCCTTTAGATAGGAAATAAACCTACCTTTTGGTGACGCCGTATTTCCTTTCCATTCTAAAACTGGTTCTCCCGGAAACTGGAAGCGAACCATTTTCATTCTACAATCAACATTGGCGTAGCAAGAAGCCAACCAATCCATGCCCATAATGACATCAAAATCTACTATCTTTAGTTCATGAAAGTCAGCTATAGTACGGTGGTCACATATCACGACTACACAATCTCTATACACTCGGCTAGCTATCACCGATTCGCCAACAGGCGTAGACACCTCAAAAGGTTTGATCGACTCCGGCTCGACTATAAACCGACCCGCAATATATGGAGTAACATAAGACAATGTGGAGCCCGGGTCAATCAAAGCATATACATCATGAGAGAATACCGATAATATACCTGTGACTATGTTAGGAGACGACTCAAGATCTTGGCGTCCAGCCAAAGCATAAATACGGTGCTGAGAACCGCTAGTACTGGGATGTCACGACCCGACCAGGGGCCGTGACGAGTACCCGATACTTGTACCGAGCACCCCTTAGCTATCCTGTACAAACAGTGCCATATTTTTTTTTTCTAAACATTAACATTTGCAGTAAACTTTCTAATATCGCGTTACACCAGAACGCGGACCATTCGGAATAAAATACATTAAACTGTACATAGCTGACTGTGTATATCTGTCTACGAGCCTCTAGACATAGTACATTTATACATAAGAAGGGCCGAGTACTATCGCGCCCGAAAATACATACACAAAATAGTACCGATGAAATAAGGCTCCGGAACAACTGGAGCGTTGTCGAATGCTGCTGATAGGGCACTAGGAATCTGGTCCGTATACCTGCTGACCTGCGCGGCATGAAACGCAGCGTCCACAAGAAGGGACGTCAGTACGAATAATGTACCGAGTATGTAAGGCATGGAAAACAATACAAGCAGTAACATGAAGTACGATCAATAATAATATCACGGAGCCATAGGGTGTATAACGAGGCAAGAACGTAACCTGTACATAGGAAGGCCCCTCTTTAGGCCTGCTGTCATGTAGGCTTGTCTTTTCGTCTTTGAAACGTTTCTTTTCATAGGCATAGGAATCACATCTTTATATTACTTATTCTCGTGTACAGAAATAAAACAGTACGTTTCAGTAACGGTATCATTTGCTCACGTTTACGGACACCGAATACAATCGGCTCTCCCAACCCCCCCTCGGTGTCCCTTATTCATGTATACAGAAAACAGTACAATTCAGTAGACGGTATCTTTCATTTACATTTACAGACGCCGAATACAATCGGCTCTCCCAACCCCCTCCCCAACGATGACCCAACATAGTACATCACATATGTATCACACATTATATATATATATATACAGACGCCGCGTACGGCTCATCCCATATCCCGCGTCCGGGCATCCCGCGTCCAGGATGGAATCCAGCTGATCAGGTGGTGATATCACAGTGGCCCTTCCCTTTTCCCCATATACACATACATATATATTTACTCATCTTTTATGCATATACCTGTCTCATACACAATTACTCGCTTTATATACATATATCCTGCAAGCAAACAAGAGAACCAAGAAAATTCATGTATCCATCGGAGTGACGTAAGGTCGGTAACCTCCGATTACAGTACGGAATGCTAGTGATATCTTTGTCTCACCTTGAAGGAACAAGTATTTTAAAGTGAGACTTTTAACGGAGAATAGTGTTACAGTAACCAAAAGTGAAATCGCAGGCATTTTAGGTGACAGTCATAGGTCTTGGAATCTTAGAAAATAAGATTATAACTAGAAGGTATAAATACGATTTAGAAAATTAGTTTATCAATTTAATGTTTACATAAGGTACTTGGCTTAGTCATAGGGTCGTTCCGGTCGTATTTATCATAGCTACATTCTCTTGCCCGACATTGTCATTATCATTATCATCATAGGGGCACTCCCGTTGGGGTAGTCATAGCACTTATTACTTGGTGACGGAATCGGGATCAAAGGCCCCCTTTAGATTCGCTTCAAGTACGTTAACCAAGACTATAGGAAAATCCGAGAGTATCGGGCCCACCTCGGGCCGGACGAGGTAGCGTATACAATTTACCCATATTACGTGTCATAGAGTTACTCGTATGAGTCTTAGGGTAATCGGGTCCCACTTAGGCAAGTTATAGGGGTCTAGGAGGTCTTTTCATCATTTTGCACACTTTCTACTTCAATTCAATTGAACGAAAAGGTGAAAACTTTAGGTACGGATTCCGGGGAACCGGGTTGTCCCCGAGGCTCGTGCCCGACTCGTTATATCTAAGACATGCCATAGAAAGAAGGGTGAAACCTTACATACCTCTTTTCGCTCCTTTAGCTACTCCAAATTCGCGTCACAATCTCGTCAAAATCTGCGAATTGGTCATTTTTACCAAAACTTCCATTAGTATACTTTGAGTTAGAATCTTACGGGAACACTTGGCTACCGAAATTTCGGCAGCATTTCCTCTGTAATTACACCATTCCCAACATTCAATATAGCCAAATTCCTGACACACACAATCCGGGAATTCAAACCCGGCCAAACTATTAACATAATCAACAATCATCCTAGCAATTCACATATTCGACTCACGATACATTATATCAATTTACCACTTTCTTCAACACTTTCCAACATCTATAAAGCCAATAACAACCATATATATACATTCCAAAACATCATTCTAATATCATGACATTTCATTCATGCAAGAACATAACATTCAATTCACATAACCTTCCGAAACGAACTTCCAATTACTAATATTTTACTAAGTTTATTATGCTTCCACAACACGACGATCGACATACCAATTAAGACTTGCTCACTATCCATTCATCAAACATACACACACGGCCATTTTCAACTACACACAACTTCAATCTTTCCAAAATCATTCAACTTCCATTTTCCACATTTCATTCACAACCATAACAACCAACACTAGGCAAGATAATTAAAACATACGTTCTACACACATATATATACATATATATATACGGCCATGCTTCATATTCCTCCCCTTCATGAGTTTCATCAATTTTAACATACTACTACACATATAAACCATGCATAACTCATAAAACAAGATCAATACTCACCTTTCTTCTTCAACTTCTCACTTGCCTATCTTTTGGCAACTTGTAGAATTATGAGTTGTTCTTGCTCCAACAACAACTCCACCTTGTTAAGAACCTTTAGCTTGGTAGGAAATGATTTTTGGAAGAATTTTATCAATTTTTCTTTGGAATTTCCACTATGGCCGAAAGGCCCTAAGGGTTTGTTCTCTCTTTTGTTCTTCCACTTCTTGAATTTTCTAGAGAGCTTATGTGATAAATATGACTTTATCATCTTATTTATTTCACAATATATTCCATTTTGGGCCTAGCCCATCAATATGGCCGGTTGGGCCTATGATTTTCCCTTAAAAGAAATGTCAAGCCCACTTTGTATTTTGGCTAGTTCTTGCAATTCTTGAAAACAATTTTTCCGACTTCCAAATTTGCCCTTCGTCTCCCTCCATCTTTCCACGAGTCATATTGCGAATTTCCTTTTATGCCCTTGACCTTTCTCATTATTTTTACTTCTAAATTTTTATAAACACTTGTACACCAAACAAAATCAAAATTATAATCTTGCTCTTAATCTCCCGCAATTACCTTAAATTATCCGAATGCGAAAAATGCGGGATATAACATGGGAGCTCTCCCTCTGCCTCTACCATGGCTAGCTGGCGCATGTGAACCTGGCCCCGTAGGGCGTACAGATGCCGAAGATCCAGCTACCGACCTTGATGGCTGGGTCCTACCTCTACCATGTACTGAGGGGCAATCACGCATAATATGGCCTGGCCGACCACATGAATAGCAATCATCTGAACCAAATCAGCATCGACCCCAATGCATCTTCCCACACTGGGAACACGGTGGTACGGGTGGCCTTGACTGGCCCAAATCACCTCTGAACTGAGGTCCTGTATAACTCGGACTCAGCCCTGAACGAGCAGATCTATCAAGGCCCTGGCCTGAAAACCTTGGAGGTGGACTGGTCATAGAATAGCCTGAATGGCTGGGAAGCTGCTGTCTGTGTCCACCCCTGGACTCGCTCCTCGAACCTGAAAGTCTAGCTCTCTTGCTTTGTCCCCTATCTTGCTCACGTTCATTTCTCCGCTGCTGTAGGTGTTCCTCTAATTCCTGAGCATGTGCCTGAATGCGTGCAATATCCATGCCATCCTGAAAGGACGCAGTTAAGCATTTATCCATCAAGTGTGGCCCTAGGCCTTTCACAAACCGGTGCACCCGATCGCCCATATCCGCTACCATGGCCGAAGCATACCTAGCCAAGGAATTAAAGCAGAGACTATACTCTGTAGCACTCATGCTACCTTGCCTCAGATTCAAGAATTTATCGGCCCTAGCTCGCCGAACTTCTGGGGGCATATAATGACGGAGAAAAGCATCAACAAACTCTTGCCATACCGGTGGAGGTGCATTGGCTCCCGCGAAGCCATCCAAACCGTATACCACTGGATTGAGACATCCCTCAATCTATATGACGCTAGCTCCACCGATTCGGTGTCTGAAGCATGTATCAACCGGAGCGTCCTTAGCATACCATCAATAAAGTCCTGGGGATCCTCCTCCAGTTTTGACCCAAAAAATTCCGGGGGTTTCAAAGCAATGAAGTCACGGGCCCTTGCACTAACAGCCCTATCACCTTGCCCTGTGCTTGGCCTCTGAGTCTGGGCCGCAACCAAATGAGTCAACAAATTAATGGCCTCTCTCACGTCTTGGCCCGAAGCATTCGGTGGAGGAGCTGGAGCTGGGGCTGAGGCTCCCACGTGCTCCTCGGTAATAGGCACTGTCTGGGAGGACTGAGATTGAGCCGCACTCTGGGACTCATCTTCCTCTACTACCGGTGGCGGTGCTCTTTCAGCCCGCTTTTCTGCCACCGTCTTGCCCTTTTGGGCTGCTGTAGCCTTTTTATTTTTAGGCATCTCTGAAATACACAACACACGATTTAGGAGCAAGAATTTCTTACATCATAGCTTTATCGCACGATTCTTATGAAGAAAGAAGGACATATATTCCTAAAATGTCCGCAGCTTCTCGTTTATAAGTGTGGCGCGCAACACACCCATAACCAAGACTCTACTAGACACGACTCGTAGACACATCCTAGGGAGACAGTAATGTCATCATCATCATGTCGCTTACTTGCATACATCGTCATTCGTATCCCATAATAATACTCGTACCATACTTGTGCTCATATTCGTATACATGTCCTTATTCGTATTCTTATACATAGTCTTATCACATTCATATTCATATTATATACATAGTCATTTCATATACATAGCATACCCGACCTCATAGGATCGGTGTCTTATACATGCTTGGCCAACCAAGGCTCAAGGTCATACATACCTGGCCCTACCAAGGCATCAGGGTTATCCGTACCATCTGCAGGGGTGTGCGCGCGTTTTGTAATCGTATACATATTTTATACATAGTCATATACATATAGTCTTACCCGGCATCATAAGCTCGGGGTCTTATCATAGCCCTTCATAGGCATACATATACATATATCATAGCTCGTAAGCATCTCTAATCTCATTTTACTCTCATCATCATTACTATCCTCATCATTGTCGTTACATCTACATTATGGACTTACTCGTCATACGAGGAACATAGTATAATCGTAGTACATATCAAGGGTCGTGAGCTTATGAGCTCGGAAAGTCAACCATGTGAAGACAACATACTCATATAGAGGAATTAGGAATTTGGCCAAGAACCATGCCTTATGAAAGAAGGGTTAGCCTTACATACCTTTCCGTCGAACTATTCTACACTTGCACATTCCCTTCCAATGCTAGCGTTTATACCTTCATTAATATCATAACAATGGCCATTAGTCATTCACATTATCCACATTGTCTAGATTTCCTCAATTTGCCTCTAATTCACCCACATTCATGGTCATAACACCCATCTTCGTCCATTCGTCTAAAGTGTTTAGTTCATGATCTTAATACCATTTATAACACATTCATATCACAACACAACAACATTCATAACTCAATTCAAACTATTTCTCAAAATGTCACTATTCATCATTCATGACCTAGTTGACCACATTTTCTACAATCCATGTATTTTAATTCTCCAATACCTTAAACATCTTGTAAAAATCATGACTCTTACCTTAGAAGTTGTAGGAACAAACTTTTGTTGATAATACTCCTCTTTGAGCAAAACCCTAGTTTTTCTCCATTTGGATTTTTTTGACTTGGATGATCCTTGATGATTCCCTTATCCTTGATTCACTTGTCTTAATGTTATTGATGACTTATAATCCTTGAAACTCATATAATAAATGTAGAGAGAAGTTTTAGAGAGAAGTGGTGTAATGTTGTAATGAAATAATAAGTCTTGATCCTCATATTTAATGAATTGGAAAATCTGTGCTGGGTGAACAGTGGTCGTCCATGGAGGTTTACGGTCCGTATTTCAGTTTACGGACCGTCCCTCGTGGTCGTCTTTAAGCTTAAGCAGGACCAGAAACTTTGGCCTGCATGCATGGTGATTTACGACCATGGTTTACGGGCCGTAAATCACTTTACGGTCCGTCCACCAGGTCGTGTTTAGCCATTTCCTCGGCTGGCAGAAAGTTGAAGTTGGGCATGCCAGTTTACGACTTCAAGTTTACAGACCGTATTGCACTTTACGGTCCGTATTTTGCACTATACGACCACTGGGCAGTTTTGCCAACTTTCAATTTTTCTCATTTCTCGACTTTTCATTCTAATCATCCACATCCCTTTACATACATTTCCCATGAAACATTATACACTCGCACTCCTCGCACACATCATTAGTTCATTTACTTGCGTACCAACGGGAAATTTTCCAAGGTGTAACATATTGTGATATATAAGAATTGATATTGTTATTGTTGATATTTGGGTTGAATTGGAATTGAAGGATTATTAAGCTTACAAAGGATATGCTACCCAAATTTCGTTAAGTCGTAAACTAGATTAAGGTGGGTATATGAGTACGTTCTAGTCTAATAATTGATAATTGGTCTTGTGTGTAGATTTGGAAAGCTCGGGATAGTAACAGAGTTAGCTTGAAAAAGCGAATAAGGTATGTTAAGGCTATCCCTTCTTCCATTTTGGCATGATCTTATGATATGAATGAACAAACGAATAAACGATCTTCCATATTACTCTACTCTCAGAAGCACTAGGAGTATTTCAGTCTTTGATGTTCTTGTATCCCTCTTATGATTATTCCTTCTGTTCTTGGGTCCTGAGATGTTACACCTTGGAAATTTTTCGTGAGCCAACAATGAATAGACCAACGAATAGCATGAGTGTGCGATGTTTTATTAAGTAGGGAATGACTATTTATGAACTTTGGAATTAAGAAAGTTGTAGAATTTCATTTTAGCCAGTGGTCGTAAAATGGAATACGGCCCGTAAAGTGATTTATGGACCATAAAGTGCCATCGTCCTTCAACATTTCAAAAATTTCAACTTTCTGTCTATTGCTTCAAATGGTTAAAAATGATTTGGAATACGGACCGTAAATTGAAATACGACCCGTAAATTGAGTCGTTAATTGCCATGATCTTCAACCAACCTTTCTGTTTCTGATATGCTTAAATACGGTCGCGAAGGACGGACCGTAAACCAGTATACGGCCCGTAAACCAGTATATGGCCCGTAAAGTGGGGTTTACTACCACTGTGCATTTCGACCACTGTTCATAAAAATCAGATTTTAGCTATTAAAAAGGAGGGACCCAGGTTCATTTTCTCATTTCATCTTCACGAAATTCCTCCCTAGAAATCTCTAGAACACTCCAAACACTTCAACCACAAGAATACCAAGGAAATCAATGATCATCAACACCAAATCTATGAAACAAAGTGTATGAAACCTAATTGGAAGTCATCTCCTTCAAGAAATTCCAAAAGAGGTGAAGAAGGGTTTTGGTGTTAAAGAAGTGATTCCACTCTAGGCTTGTTCCACCATCAAATAAGGTATGTTTCATGACTTTATCATGTTATTTAAGGTATTGGAAATCTAAGATGCTTGAAATGTAGAAGAACATAGAAAATGGGCCATTACTGAGTGAATAGTGTCACAATTGAATGATAGTTGAATGGAATCATGAACGTTGATATGTTGTAATGATGAATACGTTATAAATGGCGTATAGACCATGGAATAGGTGTGAAGTAAGCAAAATTATGATGATGAGCTAAAACCATTAAATGTGGAGAAATTGGAGAAAAATGATGGATTTTGCTAAATATAGATAAGTGATGAATGTTGATACGATATTGTGAGTGTTGTTGTAAATGTTGGGAGTTGAAATAGAACATGAGAAAAGTAGTAGAAACAAAGGAAACGCTGCCCAATTTTCTCTAGAAATAACGATGCGTTCTTATGATCGATTGACTAACTATAATGTGTATTCTCTCGTGAAGGTAACAACGTGATATTGAAGGAGAACAAGTGAATGATAGCTTAACTAAGCGACAAAGGTATGTGAGGCTAGTCCTTTTCTTTCTATGGCATGAATCCCATGACATGATTCTTCTCCCTTTTCATGGTTCTCCTATATCCCGGAAAGCCAAGAGCCTAAGATCATGCATAGCTACATGAGTCAAGATATATGATGTGACTTCCTTATAAAGTTGATACAATTCGAGTGGCATCAAGACCTTTTACAAGGAGCCAAGCGAGAGAACTTCAAGCTATGCAAGCATTGTTCACGAGGAGGGACATACTTGAATACACTCTAGCACCTTCCCGGGGATTTCAAGTGTTCATGATAGCATGGGAGGATTGTTTGGAGAAGAGGGTTGAAGATGGTCATACTTGCAATGTGGCTATTACTTGAAGATTTGCAAATTCAAGCTTTGTTCCCAAAAGAAGACACCCAAACAAGGCTCTTACTTCATTAAGGGTAAAAGTGTAATAGTGTGGTTGTCTTCTTTTGAGCCTTAGTATAAATATTAGTTTCTTTCATTTAGAAGACTTAGACTACTTTGAATATTGATATCTTGAAATTGTAAACTCTTTTTGAGTGTTGAGAGCTTGCTAAGCTAGAGATTGTGAATCTTGTGAGAGGATTGGTTATTAGGATATCTAATCCCTATTGGTCATCCTAAGAGTTTGGTGCTCTTTAGTTCCTAAATTAGAGGTCAAGTTAATTTAAGAACTTTGGTTGGTAATTTGGGTCTTTAATTGTGTCAAATTATCTATCCTTTATTTTCTTGTCCTTTTTTCTTCATTTTCGTTTTGAATAATGTATCAATTGGTATCAGAGCTTGGATAAGATTTGTTCTATCAAATCTAGCCTAGGGTTTGTTGCTAAAAAACAAATTCTGGAAATTTTCCACCAAAAACCCCAAAACTTTTGTGTTTGTTTTGTTGTTAGATTCTTGTTCCTTAGTACGTTAGGGTTTCAAATCTTCAAATTTCGTGTCATTCGGGTCAATATTGAAGAATCAACCATTGTTGGGTTGAAGCTTTAGAAAAAAATTGAAGAACAACTTGGTGGGTTTTGATTTGTGACGAAATTGGGAGTTGATAACCATTGAGCTTTGTTCTACAAGGTTAAGGGAGCTTAAATCCGAAATTTGGGGGTAAAATGAGTTGATTTGAAGGTAGCTAGAAATTTGAATGTTCATGTGTTCTTGAGCTATCTTCATAGATTCAAGTGGGGAAGAAGACTCAAAAGGAAAGTTAGATCCAAAAGTTTATACCCAAGTTTTGGAAAAGTGTTTTTCAGCCCCAAATGGAATGATCCTAGGTTGAGTGGGTCCATTGTGTCAAAAAAAGTCAACAAACCCAGCCCAAGATCCAAGAAATCACGTGCTATACGAAATCACTGAAGCCACTATACGGTCCCACATACGGACCGTATAAATTTTACGGTCCGTATAATTTGGTCCGTAAAATTGGAGGTCCAAAAGTTACTTTCTGTAAGTGATCTACGGTGGAAAAATACGGATCGTAATAATTTTACGACCCGTATAATTTGGTTCGTAAAATTGGAGACCCCAAACGTTACATTCTAGAAGTGATCTACGGTGGGAAAATATGGACCGTAAAAATTTTACGACCCGTAGATTTTGGTCGTAAATCTGGTACCAAATTATTGAGTTTCTGTTCCTATTCTATGGACACCTTTTACGGTCCGTGAATTATATACGGACCGTATAAGTTCCACAACCAATCCGTGAATTTGAGGTACATTTTCAATTCCAAATTTCATTTCATCCCACTTCCATTTCTCAAAAAAAAAAAAAAATCTTGATCCCTTAGTTGATGGTCTTGTTTGTGTCCCTAATCCTTTGGTAGGGAACAAAAAAAAAAAGTATAGAAATTTTTAAATTTTAGTTACTTCAAATTGATACCTTGGATCAATTGGGGCTTCAAGACCGTGTTTTCAAATTATCACCAACCCAGGGCCGAAATTTTATTTATTTCCGATTTTTAGCATTCCATTTTCTTGTGTCTCTCAACTAGTAGCCATTTAGTAGTTGTTCCTACTTGTGTTTGCTAGTTCTTGTATCCACATTTCTTTCGTGCCAATTCTTTCGTGCTTTTCTTTGTTTTTGCTTCGTTGTTAATTCCTTGGTTCAAGTCCGTTAGATTGAATTGAGTCGTCCATCTTTCTTAGTCTAACAAGAATCTATTCCGACCAAGAGTAGAATTTGAACCCTTGTGACTAGTCGGCATTAACAAGCACACAATCTTTGGCGGGAGCAATTGAAGGAGGTAGTAGGGAGGTCTCGTATTCGCCCCGTGTGCAATACCAAGGTGGCACAAGTGGAGCTACTCGAAGCACTTCACTTACATTGTCACCCGGCACCTTCCATCATCTATATAACCCCACTCCCCAAAACACGACTCTCACCCCACCAAACAACATTCCCATAGGCCAACAGAACAACCCACCCCAACAAGATCAAACTCCAAATGACCCACATCCAAATGACCCACCCCTAAATGACCCACACCCAAATGAACCAATGCCACCCCAAAACCGTCCAAACATCCAACAACCAAATGAGGAAGAGATAGAGGAAGCTATACTTGAGCACGAACGTTATGGTGACCAAGGTTGGAGGCCACGAGGGCAAGCACAAGGAGGTTATCGGGGAAGGGGTGGAAGGCATGGTCCAAACCCTCACATAGGTAGGCAAAGAGGTTACCAAGCTCGTGAAGGGTACCAAGGTCGTGACCATCAAGGTTATGACGATGATGGAGATTTTAATGGGAATAACGGTTATGGAGGAGGGCGAGACACGAGTCTCAATTCTATCAATGTTACTCTCCCAACCTTCAAGGGAAGTAGTGATTCCGATACATTCCTTGATTGGGTGATGCATTGTGATAGAATCTTCTTGACGAATGACATGTCCGAGGTGAAAAAGGCGTCTTACGCCATTGCTCAATTCGAAGGGTATGCCTCTACATGGTGGGAAACTCAAGTGAAAGCAAGAAGAATTATTGGACTCCCACCCATACCTACTTGGGATGAGTTGAAGGAGGCCATGCGGCGTAAGTATGTCACCGAACGCTACAAGCAAGAACAACTCAAGAAGGTGTATACCTTAAGGCAAAACAAAAAGAGTGTGGAAGAATACTATGATGAGTTCCAACTTGTCAAGATGAGAATTGACTTTGACGAGGATGAGTTAAATGCTATGACTCGGTTCCGAGCCGGGTTAAATAGTGACATTGTCTCCCAAATGAGACTCCACAACTATAGGAGCATTGAAGAGACCCTTCAAGCGGCTATTGAAATAGAGGAGGGTCTCAAGGAAGACAAAATCAATAAGTCATGGGGCTATGTGAGTTCATGGAACAATAACAAAGAACGAGGAACTTCCTCCTCCAATTGGCAAAAGAATAAGGGCCCCTTGAAAGAAGCCAAGAAACCATTTGTGAAGAATTCTCAAGTTGAGAAGCAAGTTGACAAGCAACCTCCAAAGTTTGCTCCAAAAGAAGGAGGTACTAAAACTCCTATTCAATGCTTTAAATGTCATGGCTTCGGACATAGAGCAAGCGAGTGCCCTAATCGTAGAGCGTTTATTTTGACAGACACTTATAGTGAGGATGAGGAAGAATGTGAGGAAGGGGATGATGAGGGCAATCATGAGAATGAACATCATGATAGTGAAGGGGATGGTGTTGAAGGTGATGATGAGCCTATTGTACCTCTCTATATGGTGCGAAGGACCATGATAAGCAAAGCAATGGATGACCCAAGTCAACGGGAAAATCTCTTCCATTCCAAGTGCATCATTAACCAAAACACTAGCATCATGATCATTGATAGTGGGAGTTGTGCCAATGTTACTAGTACCACCCTTGTTGATTTCTTGAAACTTCCCACCACCCGCCATGAAAACCCTTACAAACTTCAATGGCTCAATGAATGTGGTGAATTGAAGGTGACTAGGCAAGCTATCATCAAATTCGTGGTAGGGAAGTATCATGATGAGGTGTTATGTGATGTTGTTCCCATGCAAGCGTGTCATCTTCTACTTGGCCGACCATGGAAATATGATAGGTCCGTCAACCATAATGGGAGAACTAACCAATACACCCTTGTCCACAATGGTGTCAAACATGTCTTGAATCCCATGACCCCCTCCCAAGTGGGTGAGATCTATAACAAAATGAGGGAGTTAAAGGAGAAGGGTCATGGTGCATTGCAAAAGAAGAATGTGGGGGACGAGGGAGTCGATGAGAGTAGTTCTCAAGAGGTGAGTGGAAAGAAAGGAGAGCTTAGAGGAAAAACCAAGGTGTCAATTTTGGCGAATTGTAGGGAAATTAGGGAGGAATTGGGGGAGCGTCAACCGGTGATTCTCCTCATGCATAGGGACTATGCATTGCACACTAATGAACTAACCCCTTCTTTTCCTAGCTCTATTTCTTCTCTTTTGCAGGAATTTGATGATGTGTTCCCAACGGAACTCCCAAAGGGGTTACCACCCTTGCAGGGAATTGAACACCAAATTGACTTTGTCCCGGGGTCTCAATTGCCAAACAAACCGGCTTATAGAGCCAACCCGGATAACACTAAGGAGCTTCAAAGGCAAGTGGATGAGCTCCTTGAAAAGGGAGTTGTGCGAGAAAGTATGAGTCCTTGTGCCGTGCCCGTGATCTTGGTGCCAAAGAAAGATGGATCATGGCGCATGTATGTTGATTGTCGAGCCATCAACAAGATAACGGTAAAGTATCGCCATCCCATACCTCGTCTTGATGACATGCTTGATGAGTTGAATGGTTCATGCATATTCTCTAAGGTAGATCTTAGGAGTGGGTATCATCAAATCCGGATGAAACCCGAAGATGAGTGGAAAACCGCATTCAAGACCAAGTTTGGTCTATATGAATGGTTGGTGATGCCTTTTGGTCTCACTAACGCTCCTAGTACTTTCATACGTTTGATGAATCATGTCATGAAACCTTTTTTTGGCAAATTCGTGGTTGTTTCCTTTGATGATATTTTGGTGTATAGTAAAACCATGGATGAGCATGTTTTTCACTTGAAATGTGTGTTTGAAGTGCTTAGACAAGAACAACTTTATGCTAATGTTGCTAAATGCTCTTTTTGTGTTGATGAAGTTGTTTTCTTGGGTTTTGTTGTGAGTTCAAGGGGCGGTGAGGTTGATGAATACAAAATAGACGCTATTAAGAATTGGCCAATTCCTAAATCCATTGGTGATATTAGAAGTTTTCATGGATTGGCTAGTTTTTATAGGAGGTTTGTTAAGGGGTTTAGTACCATAGCCGCTCCTTTAACTGAGGTAATCCGAAAGGATAAACCTTTTTCTTGGGGTGTGGAGCAAGCAAAGACTTTTGAAACTCTAAAACAAATGCTTAGCTCCACACCGTTGTTGCAATTACCCGATTTTGACAAAATCTTTGAAATTGAATGTGATGCTAGCAAAGTAGGTATTGGTGTCGTTTTGATGCAAGACCAAAAACCCATTGCCTATTTTAGTGAAAAACTTAAGGGTGCGACGTTGAACTACTCCACCTATGATCTTGAATTGTATGCTTTGATTAGAGCTTTGGGTAATTGGCAACACTACTTGTGGCCTAAAGAGTTTGTGATTAGGACCGACCATGAGTCCTTAAAACATCTCAAGGCCCAAGGAAAGTTGAACAAAAGGCATGCTAAATGGGTTGAATTCCTCGAAACCTTTCCTTATGTCATCCAATACAAAAAGGGAAAGGAGAATGTAGTGGCGGATGCCCTATCAAGGAAACATGTATTGATTAATACCTTGTCTTCCAAATTGATGGGTTTTGAAAGCTTGAAGACATTGTATCCCGAGGACCCCGTCTTTGCCAAAATCTTTCTAGATTGCGAAGAGTGGGAAAGGGAGAGGTGGATTAGGGATAGGTCTTCTACTCCCTATTCTAGGTTTGATGGTTTCTTGTTAAAAAACAAGCGTTTGTGTGTGCCCATGAGCTCTTGGAGGGAATTATTTGTGAGGGAGGCACACAATGGGGGATTGATGGGACATTTTGGGATTGATAAGACTTTGGGGATTCTTGAGGAGCAATTTTATTGGCCTCATATGCGGAGGGATGTGGCTAAGATTTGTGGCCAATGCATTGAATGTCGCGGCGCCAAGTCTAGACTCCTTCCCCATGGTTTGTATACCCCTCTCTCCACCCCTCAACAACCTTGGGTTGATATTTTGATGGATTTTGTGTTGGGTTTGCCTAGAACCAAAAGGGGTAAAGATAGCATCTTTGTTGTGGTTGATCGATTTTCTAAAATGGCTCATTTCATTGCTTGTCATAAAGTTGATGATGCTCCTCATGTTGCCTCTTTGTTTGTTGAACATGTGGTAAATTTGCATGGTATTCCCAAAACCATTGTGAGCGATAGGGATCCAAAATTCCTTAGCCACTTTTGGAAAGAATTGTGGGGACGACTTGGTACTAAATTGTTGTTTTCTACCTCTTGTCACCCACAAACCGATGGCCAAACCGAAGTTGTCAATAGGACCTTGGGTTCTATGCTTAGGGCCATGGTTAAAGGAAAATTAGCATCTTGGGAAGATCGATTGCCTTTGGTTGAATTTGCTTACAATAGAGTCATTCATAGCACTATTGGCATGTCACCTTTTGAAGTGGTTTATGGTTTTAACCCCCTAACCCCTTTAGATCTAACCCTTTTATCTCAAGATGTTGTGTTGAGTTTAGATGGCAACAAACGAGCCGAGGCCATGAAGAAGTTGCATGAGAAGGTGAGGCTTCACCTTGAGAAAAAGAATCAAGAAACGGCCAAGAGAGCAAACAAGGGTCGCAAACGAGTTGTGCTTGAACCGGGTGATTGGGTTTGGGTACATTTCCGAAAAGAGAGGTTTCCCAACAAAAGAAAGACCAAGTTGATGCCTAGAGGAGATGGTCCATTTGAAGTACTTGAACGAATCAATGATAATGCATACAAAATTGATCTTCCACCCGAATACCAAGTTCATAACACCTTCAATGTGTGTGATCTCTCTCCTATGGTGGTGCAAGATGATGATCCCTTAAATTTGAGGAAAAATTCTCTTCAAGAAGGGGAGAATGATACAATTCGAGTGGCATCAAGACCTTTTACAAGGAGCCAAGCGAGGGAACTTCAAGCTATGCAAGCATTGTTCATGATGAGGGACATACTTGAATACACTCTAGCACCTTCCCGGGGATTTCAAGTGTTCATGATAGCATGGGAGGATGGTTTGGAGAAGAGGGTTGAAAATGGTCATACTTGCAATGTGGCTATTACTTGAAGATTTGCAAATTCAAGCTTTGTTCCCAAAAGAAGACACCCAAACAAGGCCCTTACTTCATTAAGGGTAAAAGTGTAATAGTGTGGTTGTCTTCTTTTGAGCCTTAGTATAAATAGTAGTTTCTTCATTTAGAAGACTTAGACTACTTTGAATATTGATATCTTGAAATTGTAAACTCTTTTTGAGTGTTGAGAGCTTGCTAAGCTAGAGATTGTAAATCTTGTAAGAGGATTGGTTATTAGGGTATCAAATCCCTATTGGTCATCCTAAGAGTTTGGTGCTCTTTAGTTTCTAAATTAGAGGTCAAGTTAATTTAAGAACTTTGGTTGCTAATTTGGGTCTTTAGTTGTGTCAAATTATCTATCCTTTATTTTCTTGTCCTTTTTTCTTCATTTTCGTTTTGAATATTGTATCAAAAGTAAATGATGTTGTTCCTTGTATACACCCACCTTATATCCTAATCCCTTCAAGGTCAGGCAGAATGTTCATAAATGCTCATAATGGAATCGAGGGTTCACCACCTTACGTCACCTAGATAGAATGCAGTTGTTCTAGAGTCCTTGTGCATGTATGATGATAAGTATATTTTGATAAGCATATCATTATAAATATTTTATGATGAGCATGTCATGATTGCATCACACCGGGCCTAGTTGGCCGGGCAGTCACCGTGAAAGCGGGCAGCTATACGATACACCATGACCAGTTGGCATGGGCAGACACCACTAGTGGGCGGCATGAAATGGTACCCTGGACGCGGGCTAATGTTACTGATTATCACACCGCACCTATATGGTCGGGCAGTTTAGATATATATATATATATATATATATATATATATATATATATATATATATATATATATATATATATATATATATATATATATATATATATATATATATACATATGATATGCATACATGAGATGATGATAAGCATAAAAGTAAGTCAACATGCATTACTTTTCATATGATTCCCAGTCAGGTACAGTTGCTCCATACTTGATGCCTCCTTTACTTTCTTGATGTGTTGTTTTTTTTCATGCCTCTCATACTCAGTACAACATTCGTACTGACGTCCGTTTTCTTTGGACGTTGTGTTCATGCCCACAGGTAGACAGGGGGGCGAGCTCGATCCGGATTCTTAGGAGCTGTCAGCTGATTGAAAGCACTCCATTGTTCGGAGGTGCTTATGATTATTCTTTTGGTACATATGTATATTTTGGGCATGACGGAGTCTTGTTCAGTCTACATGTATAGTATGTCAGTAGAGGCTCGTAGATGCGTAGAGTGGGTTAGATGGTCTCACAAGCCTACTACAGCATGCATGTATACATCATATATATTATTTTGATGGCCTAATGAGGCATTTATATATATATATATATAGACTAATTATGTTCTCCACCCAAAAATGATTTTCATACAATCATGAATGATAAAGGAGCGTAAATGACTATAATAAGCGAGGAAATAAGAGGTGCTCGGTGGTCAGCCTCGGGTACCCGTCGCGGCCCCTAGTTGGGTCGTGACATGAGATTTCATTTATTGATGATGTTAGCTCAAAAGATGTCCATCGGAGGTGGTACGACCTTATGTCACTCCGAGACTTCTAGTATTCATTATACTTATCCATTGCATTTGTTATACATATGCATATTAACCCTTGACTAGAAGGCGCTATATACGCGTATATTATATTATATTATATGTGGATCGGGCCGTACGTTCCTCGGTGCTATTATAAATGGATCGGGCCGTACGTTTCTCGGAACTATTATATTATATATGGATCAGGTCGTACGTTCCTCGGCACTATTATATGATATATGGATCGGGCTGTACGTTCCATAGCACTATCAGTTATATTATGATCTATGCATATTATACACCCTTCGAGGCAGTTCTAGTTATACAAAGTTTTGTAGATATTCTCAGATGTTAGCCACAGATGCATTCAGATATTGAGATTAGCTTTCATGTTTCAGATGTCTCTCATGACTTCTATGTACTTGCTATTCTTGTGTATATACTCGGTACATTATTCATACTGACTTCCCTATTGCTCGGGGGGTTGCATTCATGCCCATAGGTACAGGTAGACAGACAGACGGTCTAGCTCAGTAGGACCTTCATTCAGCTATAGTCAGCGCACTCCACTTGGTTTGAAGTTGTAGTTCATTTTGGTATGCCATTTTTGAGATGTATATGTATATATGGGTATGGCGGGGCCCTGTCCCGATCCTTTCTACAGCTTTGCACTTTTTAGAGGTCTGTAGACAGTTGTGTATAGTTAGATGTGATGTAGCTTTGTCGGCTCCTATTCTTTTGTATACAGCATATATAGCGGCCTAGTCGGCTTGCACTGCTATTTCAGTACTTTTGCACACACACACACACACACACACACACACACACACACACATATATATATATATATATATATATATATATATATATATATATATATATATAGTTGGATATGAGTCAGATATGGGCCACCCTGTTGTTATGTGATAGTTAAGCAAGTGTAGGGGTTTCTGGTGAGTAAATACTTAAAATACCCCCCAACGTTTGACCAAAATCCTAACTACACACCTAACCTTTGCGTTGGTCCTATTATCCCCCTGGACAGTTTTTTTCAGTATTAAAATGCCCCTTTTTTGTTGATGTGGCAGTCCCATATGCAATATACTCACCCTTAAAAAGCCACACCCACATATGTGATGGCTGGTGAAGTGCACACGCCCCTGACACGTGTTAATTTCAATTAAAACATTTATTTTTCATTTTTTCTTATTCTTTCCCTTATTTATTTATTTATTTATTATTCTATTTTTTAAAATTCTGTTTCTTTCCTTTCTCTTCCACCTTATTCCGCTGTAACACCACCCACCGACACCACCATTTCAGCCCCAACCCACCAAGAAATACCCCAAAAAATTCATCCCTCTAATCATCCATTTCAATCCAACCCTTTTTTCTATTCGTTTTTTTTTCACTGAACTCTTGTTTTCAAACTTTCATTTTTTGATTGTTCTTCTACGTCTTGTTGAGTTTCTGGAGATTGGGAGGATGAAGAGTAGTGAGAGAAGTAAAGGTAGGGTCTTTGGGGTTTGATTGGGAGCAATGGGGAGAAAGGAGTATGAAAAGAATGGCGGAAGGGGATAATAAAATGGGACTTGTAGGTTGATGGTGGAGGGGAAATAAAGTGGGTGATTAGGTGGTGGAGGAGGAAAATAGAGATGGAGAACTCAGTAGGCGAATTAACGCCATTGATGGAGCCAATTCAAGGAGATGTTTACAAGATAAAGTTTGCACTTGGATTTTTTTGGGTTTTGATTATTCTGAACACTACAATTCTGAATTTTCTTATTTCGATTTTATTTGTTATTATGAGAAAAATGGAGTTCGCTGGAAAAAAATTCTGGCAACCTAAATCCGATGACCTATTAAAGAGAAGAAGAAATAAGAGAGAGAAAATGAAAAAAAAAAAGAATTAAAGAAATCAGAAAATTAATATTAAACAAAAATATTTTTAAAAATAAAATTTTATTAAACTATTTTTGTCTCTCACTCTCTAAGAGAG
The DNA here is from genome assembly GCF_019175385.1 of Lycium barbarum. Lineage (NCBI taxonomy): Eukaryota > Viridiplantae > Streptophyta > Magnoliopsida > Solanales > Solanaceae > Lycium > Lycium barbarum. The sequence goes on along the minus strand of NC_083339.1, from coordinate 31,799,530 downwards.
AGTGAATACACTCTCTTTGACACCTCAGCATTTAGGGAGCAATATATTCCACTTTTAAAATACTCATGGGGATAATAGGACCCCCGCAAAGATATGGTGTGTAATTAGGATTTCGGTCAAACGTTGGGGGTTCATTTGGCTATTTTCTCGGTTTCTGGTCATTAGGGATCAGACACTCGTCATGACTCATTGGCTTGGGTCGTGATATTTCTTTGGCAACACCCTAGTAGGTTGTTGTTTGTCTAATGGTACAGTCTTGACACTCTTTTTCTGACCCTTAGTAGTGACTTATTTTGGAGAAACACCAACTGCTTTTTGACTTTCATCTTCAGTACTTCCTTGTCCCTATTCATTGACTACAACTTCCTTTTCCACTTCCACATTATGTGACAACCCCTTATTGGGTGAAAACTTCTTTGATATATCTGGAATCTCCACATAATTAGGAGATAACTCATGACCTGGATCATCCCTATCTTTAATCACATTATCATCAATGTTTTCCTTCAAAGGACTACTGTGATCAACTACAAGATTATGTGAAACCATATCACGTAAACTTATCATAGGAGAACTCTTCTTCACTAAAGACACCTTCCCACCACTTTGACTAGTTTCGATTCCTTCTATAGATGGAATAGACTCCACTAACATACCCTCTGCAGTTTTTGTAGGATACCATTGTGCTGATGTAATGACATCTACCTTCTCCTGTGATTGATCTTCAACAGGAATCTGTTGAGGAGACATTACTGTATCAACAATTTTACCATCTTGATCCAAATTTTGAAGGACATCATGTGAAAGACTTCCCATATCATGCTCTAAATCACTCTCCTTCTGGATAACCTCCTTATACAATTCCTTTTCATCATCTTCACCATCCTTTAATTCATTTTCCACTCTATCACCCCATTTAGAGGAAGGGGATGAAACTATTTCACCTTCAGATGAAGTAGTATTCAACAACTCCTCCGCCATAACTTTTCCTCCTTCATGAGTTTTCATCTTGTCCGTATCACAAGCAATCACTGTATCTTGACCACCACAGTCCTGAACATCAACTGTGCTGTCTTCTATAACCTTCTACTCCACTTTCTCCATCATATCATCATCTTTTACAACATTTTCTGCATCTTCTCTTTCTGTCATCTCTTCTTCATTGACCAAAATAACAAATTTGTTTTGCATAGCAACTGCTGATCCCAACCCCTCCTTACTAACACTTGAATCATTGGAATTTTTTGGACTTTTCTACTTTGCCATCATTCAATTATCTTTGACAGGATTAAATTTAATAGCATTCCCAAACACTGTTCCCCTAGTTAAATATTTATCATGTCTAACCTTATTCCATGCACTCCCATCAGTTTTCAGGATAACCTCTCTATTTTGCTGTTCATCCACTTTCTCATTCTCACAATTGTGAATACTTTTTAGTTCTGAATGCAATATTCTACAACCCTCCTTATTATGACCTTGTAATTTGCACTTTCTGCAATACTACACATCCCTAATCTTATTATTCTCCTAATCCATAATCTCCATAGTTACAGATTCAAGGAGACCACCTGTCATACTCCATTTTAACCGGGTTAAAGTAGAATACAACACATTGGTGATTCCTGTTTATGTTTATTTTGTGTTAAGGAGTCGCCACCTAATTATTTATGGTGAATTAGGAAACCTAAAGTTTATTAAAGTTATGTTTAAAGTTAACTCTGTTTAAGGTCTGCGAAACTTAATATTCTAGGTAAGGGTTCAATTAGTCTAAAGGGAAGGTATTAGGCACCCTTTAAGACCCATTAACAACGGTTAACCGACCGGACTAAAATTTAATTAGGCTAAGTGTAAATGTAATGTTTAAATGTTTAAGAAAATATCTTATAAGTATTCTTAAAGATATTTAAAGTAAAACGTAGTTTAGTTAAAATAAACTAAAAGAAACAGGACATGTGATGTTTATATGTATTTGAAGAAAAGTGAATTATGCCGACTCACAAATTAAAAGAGTTATTGTAAGATTAATGTTAAATAAGTTTTTAAAAGTTTCATATAAAGACTAATAGTTTAATATATATATATATATGTAAGGATTGTTTTAACAAATATACGTTTGAAGCGTTGAAAAAGAGCTAAAGTGAAAGAGTTATCCGTTAAACTAGTTTGCCTTTTTTATTTCTCAAATGAGTTAGCATTAGTGTCAAATATGTAATGTTTTAAATTTATAAGATAGTAAGAGCAAATCTTGATTCTTTTAACTCAAATGAATATAAATTTGCGCTATTGAAGATCAATTATTCTAAAAAAGTAAATATTATGGATACCATAAATGATTCTAATAATATAAAAAGAAGAAAATGAAACTCTGTGGAATTGATTATTATTAGCTTTCCTTAAATTACTACCCATTATTAAATTAAACTCCACTAATTTGCTAAAGTTCATCTAGATTAATAAACAAAAGTGTTAGTCACACAACACAAATTAAATGCACAAGGATAAAAATAGAAGAGTGAAGAAGTTAAATGGGCTCCAGCCCATTTTTATGACTGCTGTAACTAAGCTACTGTTGGGTTATGGCCCAGTCATTTTGGACTGCTGTGGCTGTCTGTTTGCTGTTGACATTGATTGGGCTTTGGCCCAAATTTTATTTCCTTGTTTGGCTGTAGGTTGGCTGACTTGAAAGAGAAATTGCGTTGGGTTTTAGCCCAACACCGAATGCGGGAGATGACGAGTCGCTTGGACTCGTATGCGAGATGTCATGCATGAAACGAAAAGGAAAGGGTTAGTATACGAACAATAAACGAGTTCAAACATGCGAAATATAACAAAAAATGAAGTAGCAAATTATGTATATACTATGTATATTTTAGTATATCTTATGTATATACATTCATAAGAGTATTTAGAAGGTTAATGTCAAAGATGATGCAAATGCAAGCAAGATGGTGCGGGTACCAACAAGAGCCCTGACAAGTTTTAGCGTAAGACAAAAGGAGGGGTCGTGGATACTGCCACAGTGAGGGAATAAAGTCCATCAGAGATAAAGTAATTTAGGCAAGAGCAGTGGTGATGAGCCAGCGATTTATAATTCAGTTAAAGAGAAATAGGTCATGGCCACATCTACAGAAGTAGATTTAGGGAGGAAGGAAAAAAAAAGGAGAAAACCCCATGCATATAGCCCATCATAGCAGCCTAACACAAACTGTAATAAATCATAGAATTATAGGACACGGGGGGCGAGCTGATTCTGTGGTGATAAACTCACAAGGATAAGCTACAAATATGGAACTAAGGCACTACATACTTCTGAAAGCACTAACTGGTCCATAAGTTAAGGTTCACGCTGTAATGTGCACCTATGATCAAACACGAGTCAAGATGAAATAAACAAGCAGGGTCTGTAACAAGGAAAGCTGGGGCATGATTCCAGATGATCAGAATTTGAAAGAGATGATCAGGGGCAAAGCATATACCAGATCACACTTTGGTTTATGATCAACATTTTCGTTCACAACTATAAAGAAGACCTAAAATGTACATAATTCATAAGCATATTTTAGGCCAAAGTGACATTTAGGCAGGGGAATGCAAAAGCAGCATGAGGCAGTTATCAAATTAAAACCTCTCTTGGCACAGATGGCTTCAAGAAAACACATAAAATTTCGGCTAGCCTTTAGCATGTTCAAGTATTTCATTTGTTTGTAAGTTATTCAGACAGAAGCACATACGCTGGGTCTAGCAGGTTTCAGGTTTCGAATTATGACTAAGCCCCTCAAAGTAGGCTGGATTTTAAACATAAACAAGACTCACGACAAGATCACACTAACACAATGAAATCTGGGCAAAGCATGTAGGTTTCTTAATCATATGTCTTCTAATACATTTAACCTGAACATAACATGCTTGAATGCAATATGTTTAACGATTAATCAAACCATGGGCATTGTCTGAGGCTTCAACATACTATCAAGATAAGAAGGAAACAGGTCATTTGGGAAGGTTTCAAAAGAAGGAGATTAATCAGTTCATAAAGCTAATTAACCATCTAAAATACATATACTTAAACCTGAAGCAGGATAAACTGAACCTTAATTAAACATGATAACTATACTAGTCAAGGCACAAGCATTATGCTAAACTAGTAATAAGATTAACTATACTAAGCATGATCACTAGATTAAACAAAAGAAACAAACAGAAGCCTAGATACTGTGCACGTAACTGAATCAATCTAAAAAAAGACACGATGAACAGAATTGTACAAACAGAGCACAAAAGCACACAACAGTCCAAAACATGCTCAGAATCAGTACTCTTTCAAACATGGACAACACTTGTATATATTTATCATAACCAACAACACCTATATATACACAGATCAATTGGACCGGCTCATAGAAAATACGAAGTAGCAGTGATATGCATGAAGGCAGCAAACTGGAGAATACTGAACAACAGACCAAGCAGCGCATCACATTTAGTGTTCTTCATGTATATATGTCGGATCTTTATCAATTAGGCAGAAAGATCCAATACCAACAAAAATAATTAGATGAAACAAGTTCAGGCTTAAAATCATGTTCGAACAACTAAAAGACACAGATAAAACAGGGCAGTTTGAGTTCTCATACGCAATATACCTGAGATATACACTCTACGGTGTATATATCAGATGTATATCGAATGTATAACTTCTTCTTAGCTTGATAACCCGTTGTATATCCTATGTATATTCAACTTTAAATCGGTTCCAAGTCCTACAAATTCAGTCTAAATACTCAAAACCACAGTATATGACTTTCAAATTATTTCTTAGGAATTAGTATTCTATCCTAACAGCTCCCAAACATTGAATAAGCGATACAACAACAAAGAAAAAATATATAACTACTCAAGACGGCAGAATAACTTAAATTCTTAAACCAAGCAGAAATTAAAGACGATAAGCGATAAATGTGTCGAAGTTCACCTTTTTTGTGCGCAGTGAAGTGGGTATGAGTCTCGGATTCGTACTCGAACTCAGAGAAACCAATTAAAGTAACAAGAGTTTCCAACCAAGAATAGAGTAGTTGTTGGCTGTTCCTTTTCGAGTCAGACTATCTTTTTTAAAATCTGTATTTGTAGGGGGGTTTTTGGTTCCAGATCCATGTCGATGTTAGGATTGTTTTCGTCCCCCCTCAATGATTCCACCCGGATTCTACTAATAAGTTTCATTTTGTACTAAAGAAAAGGAAAAAGAAGGAGCGTATGAGAGAGAGTAGTGTATGACAGAGGCGTGGGGAAACAAGGGTGAGTGGAGAGGAGCGGGTAACGTGGGGGACAGGGGAGACAGAAGTGGCAGGAAAATGAGGAAGGTGGAGAGGAGCGTGGGAGAAGAGAGAGGAGAGGAGAAAGAGAGAGGGGTGAACGACGGTGGTGAGTGGGGAATAGAAAAGGGATTAGGGTTTTAGGGAAATAAGATTTGGGCCGGGTCAGTAATTTAGGATGTGGGCTGGACCGGGAATAATGTGGGATGGTTAATATATGGGCTGGTCCGTTTGTTGGTCCTAAAATGTGGCTCTTTCTTCCTTCAATTAATTTATTTGGGCTTTTAACTTAATAACCAGTACAAAATATATTATGTGAAGACAATTAATAATTAGTATGTAGAAAGTAAAGGGTTTAATAAAGTAAAATTAATTTAACGAGTGAAAATCCTAAAATGAAACGTTGACGAACCATTTAAAAATTTGTGATAAAGTAATACTAGTAATATTGATAGTAAAGTAGTGAAAATGAAAGTAATGATATTACCAGTAGTAGCGGTAAAAATAATAGTGAAAATTAATAGTAGTAAAATAAAGTGTTCAGCTCGTTAATAAATTTAGAAGCTCCAGGAAATAAATTGAAATAAAGGAGGGACAAAATTGGGTGTCAACAGATGCCCCTCTTCGACCGGAGATGATGTAAGAGTCTTCGGGCGAAGAAGTTGACGTAGTAGCTAATTTTGTTCCGACCAACAAATACGAATTTGTAAGGAAATACGATTTTTTTTTTGAAGATATTATGAGGGCAGAAGGAATTTAGGATGTTGGGAAGCGAAGATTGACGGAGTATTGAGAGGTGTTAATGATTTGAAAGGATGTTGGATGAGATGTCATATGTATCCTCGCGGGTCGAAGACAGATGACAACAGTGTTTGAGAATGGACCGTATGTTTATAGCTCCCTAATTATAAATGTGGTGCACAACACACCCCTAAGTAGGACTCTACTAAACACGATGTAAATTCTCCAATAAAAATGCCCCAGTGTTGAGTTATGGAGACACTGGGATATAGGAAAGGATACGAGATTTATGAAAAGAATCGATTGAGTAGAGTCTTGGCAGCGGATATGAAAGAAATTTTGATAACCTACGTATCACATGTTTGTGGACGTAGGTGGAATCGAGTTCGAGAGTAGATCTGTGACCTTTGCTTGTGAGTTTGATATTCCTCTTCAGCAAATTTGCCCCAGTTCACTGCATAAGATAAAGTTCCACGTTGTGTTGCGTCTCCGCAGGTTGTACTTTCTGCCAAAACTGAAATTCATGTCAAAATTAGTAGTAAAGTTGGAAGTGTAAAATTATAAAGAGTGTAAAATGATAGTAAATATGAGTGTGAGAGTGAGGATGAAGCCGTGTTGCTTTTTAATGAAGCAGTGTGGCCAAATGTTGTCTCTGGTTGTCTTCCAGGACTTGAATGAATGCGTGATATATACGCCGAGGATGTAATAATATCTCCAGTTGTATTTGGAGATTTTAATGATAGTAATAAGGCATCCGACTGTCTTCTGGGACTTGATGATAAATGACGTCTGCGGAATTTAAGGTAAAGTCGTTAAAGTAGGTAAAGTGGATGATAAAGTAAAGTAATAAAGTAGGGAGTAAAGTAAGTGTATAGCCGTTTGGATTATGCAGATGAGGCCGTATAGCCATGTGATGTCTCCAGTTGTCTTCGGGGACTTGATGGTATCTCTCCGGTTGTCTTCAGAGATTTGATGATGATTCCCGTAAAGTCCAGGGTAAAGTTGTAAAGTGGATGATGTCTCCGGTTATCTTCGGAGGCTCAATGATAATTCCTGTAAAGTTCAGGGTAAAGTTGTTAAAGTTGGTAAAGTAAATGATAAAGTAAAGGGTAAAGTCGTAGTGTAGCCGTCTGGCTTATGCATGTGAGGATGTATAGCCGAATGATGTCCCCGATTGTCTTCGGTGACTTAATGATGATCCCTGCAAAGTTCAGGATAAAGTCGTTAAAGTTGGTAAAATAAATAATAAAGTAATTGGTAGAGTAGAGTGACAGTGTAGCCGTCTGGCTTATGCATATGAGGCTGTATAGCCGGATGATGCCCCCGATTGTCTTTGGAGACTTAATGATAATCCCTGCAAAGTTCAGGATAAAGTCGTTAAAGTTGGTAAAGTAAATGATAAAGTAATGGATAAAGTAGGGGTAAAGTAAGAGTGTAGCCGTTTGGCTTGTGCAAAAGAGGCTGAATAGCCAAATGATGCTTCCGGTTGTCTTCGGAGATTTAATGTTGATTCCTGTAAAGTTCAGGGTAAAGTGGTTAAAGTAGGTAAAGTGAAATGATAAAAATAACTGATAAAGTATGGAGTAAAGTGATAGCATAGCCGTTTGGCTGATGATGTTGACGGTATCGTGACAGGCTGAATTAATGACGCGTAATCCTGACTTGATTCGTCTTTAACCTACAAAACAAGTATATTTTGTTAATGATGTCATAAAGTTGTTGTGATAAAATAAAATTAAAAGATAGAGTCAGAAATAAAGCCGTTTGGCTTTTGAGGTGAGGCCATAATGAGCCAAATGATGCTTTTTGGCCCTGATTGATAGACTTGACTGTTGATCTCGCGATTTCAGGTTCCTGCATTCAAAGGAAAATTCTTAGTTTGGGACGGGGAAGTTGATTCGTGTTGACTCGAAGCTTGGCGTTGTGGGCGCTCCATTTTTCTTGTTTGTTTGGATCTTGTGATCTCCGTTCAAGCTTTGGTAGATAAACAGTAGTGAATCAATTGAAAGAAAGTATTTCATTTGAAGGGTAGGTATGTAAGTATATGTATAAGGAAATGTAACTATATGTATATAAGTTGTGAAATATGTATATGTAAATGTATGTATATAAGGAAATATATATATGTAAATATATGTATGTAAGTTGTAAAATATTTCTGCCAACTTCAGATTGTGACACTTCTGAAACAATTGAAAAGTCATTTGTCTATACTATTTCCTGTCTGGTGGCCTTAAACTTGTCAATGTCCAACCGTTCTTTTGTCTATATCTTTTCAAAATATGCCCCATTTTTGGGTTCAGAAGGGTATGCTAAATTTATGTTGTGGTGTGACCGAACCTTGTTTAGGTTGCCTACGTATCCTTCCAAAGGAATCAGGTCAGAACGTAGTTCGGAATACATAAAATGGTCTGAAGTTTTCTAATAAAGGGACCGAACCCGATGTGGATTGCCTACGTATCCCACCAAAGGAGCGTAGTTCTGTTATGTAAACGATAGAGATTTGTTGGATTTCTAACTAAACATGACTGAGCCATATGTTACGAATCTCGCCGAGGGAATCAGGCCATATGTAGTTTTCCTTGTATAAGGATTTTTTGGATTTTCTATTATAATACAACCGAACCCTATATGGGCTGCCTACGTATCCCACCTCGGGAATCAGGTCGGAACGTAGTTCGTAAGATTGTTCAAGGAAAAGGTTGCAAACTAGGCTGTCTAATCTAATGTGGTCCTTTGATTTCTTCTTGAATTGCTAGCTTTCAGGCTTATGTTATTGTCTATCGGCTATTTCGGTTTCTTCCGAGTGGGTTCTTGTCTTGTCCTCTTGTTTTTCTTTATTACTCTCTCGAGACGTATGCTATTCGTTCATCTAACGTCACAATCATAGAGTTGGCAGATTTGATAAATAAAGTACAAAATAATAATAGATGATTAAGGAAAATCAGAAATGCATAGATTTTGCGATTAAGTTTTCAAAAGATGAGGCAAAGCAACAAAAGTCTTGAGCATGATTCAAACCTCAATTTTAAAGTCGTGCTATTTCAAAACTACCAAAGAAAAATTGATTCAAACCTCAATTTTTTTTATTTTTTTTTTACATGTTCAAACTACCAAGACTCCTGGAGTAAGAATCCAATTCTTCAAAGTCTCTCCCGGTTCGGCATCACGGATGGTCGGTGTCTCGGTGTCAACATGAATCAACTCTCTTTTTGGGGATATAAGAACATAAAAATGCAAAAATGATGTCAATGTCATTTACCTATCTAGGTAAAGTCATGATCACGTAGAGTCAAATAAGTCATGTAGCAAATAATTCGTCAAATAAAGTCAAACGAATTGTCAAACAAATGTAAACGATTATATCAAACGATAATAACACGTCCTAATATGCATGTGACCTCGTTGTGCCAGAGGTAGGCCTAACATTTGTTTGAAGGGTAAAGTGTGCCATAATACGTCATTCCGTTGCTTTGATTAATTAAACAAATTCTATTTCCCCAAAATAAAGTACAAAAGTAGTGTAATATTTTTTACATGTCAAATGAATAAAACATAAAGTGTTTCCTAATCTAAGTAAAGTAAATACAATTTCCTATGTCTAAATATCAGCTCCGTTTTGTGAAGTCCTTGATCTTCGTCATTTGTTGTACTCCAATGTAAATCCATACCTGTCATAGAGACGTTAGTTATTCCCTCCCTCCTAAAGTTTAATTAATTAAAGCAAGTAGTCAATATTTAGGCACTATTATCCTTCAAACATGCACATAAAGTATGCTTAGTGTCACTTGGGGTCGTGAACCCGCTTGGACGTTTGGGTAAAGTTGTCTAATGAGTTTAATACACCAAGGGTATTAAACCTCCTAGGTCACGAAATGTATGCTCTTAATAAAGGGTGTTGGTTTAGCTCTATCCTAGGTTGACTAAGAGTGAATTTACTGGACGCAAGGTTCCCGAGTGGACAACTCGAGTAAGAAGGCTACGCGGTCCCCGTTATTCGGGCACCCCGCGCATACGCCAACTCTCCTAAAATTTGGGATTTTGAAAGAAATTTGCGGGTGCGCAAAACACACCTCGCGTGTACGTGTGATAGTGTGAATTTCCAGAAGTGGAAGAAATATGAACGGAATGACAATTTATCAAAGCAGTAACACTTAGACAGTTTATATCAAACAACAATTAATCACGCAAACAATTTATAGCATGTAAAACAGTTTAGGCAAAATAGAGTAATTAAGTTAGCACACAAAGCTTAATTAAATCTAAGTCCGTTATGGTTAGAACCTAGGTAGAGTCCCCAGCAGAGTCGCCAAGATGTCATACCCCATTTTAACCGGGTTAAAGTAGAATACAACACATTGGTGATTCATGTTTATGTTTATTTTGTGTTAAGGAGTCGCCACCTAATTATTTATGGTGAATTAGGAGACCTAAAGTTTATTAAAGTTATGTTTAAAGTTAACTCTGTTTAAGGTCTGCGAAACTTAAGATTCTAGGTAAGGGTTCAATTAGTCTAAAGGGAAGGTATTAGGCACCCTTTAAGACCCATTAACAACGGTTAACCGACTGGACTAAAATTTAATTAGGCTAAGTGTAAATGTAATGTTTAAATGTTTAAGAAAATATCTTATAAGTATTCCTAAAGTTATTTAAAGTAAAACTTAGTTTAGTTAAAATAAACTAAAAGAAACAGGACATGTGATGTTTATATGTATTTGAAGAAAAGTGAATTATGCCGACTCACAAATTAAAAGAGTTATTGTAAGATTAATGTTAAATAAGTTTTTAAAAGTTTCATATAAAGACTAACAGTTTAATATATATATATGTAAGGATTGTTTTAACAAATATACGTTTGAAGCGTTGAAAAAGAGCTAAAGTGAAAGAGTTATCCGTTAAACTAGTTTGCCTTTTTTATTTCTCAAATGAGTTAGCATTAGTGTCAAATATGTAATGTTTTAAATTTATAAGATAGTAAGAGCAAATCTTGATTCTTTTAACTCAAATGAATATAAATTTGCGCTATTGAAGATCAATTATTCTAAAAAAGTAAATATTATGGATACCATAAATGATTCTAATAATATAAAAAGAAGAAAATGAAACTCTGTGGAATTGATTATTATTAGCTTTCCTTAAATTACTACCCATTATTAAATTAAACTCCACTAATTTGCTAAAGTTCATCTAGATTAATAAACAAAAGTGTTAGTCACACAACACAAATTAAATGCACAAGGATAAAAATAGAAGAGTGAAGAAGTTAAATGGGCTCCAGCCCATTTTTATGACTGCTGTAACTAAGCTACTGTTGGGTTATGGCCCAGTCATTTTGGACTGTTGTGGCTGTCTGTTTGTTGTTGACATTGATTGGGCTTTGGCCCAAATTTTATTTCCTTGTTTGGCTGTAGGTTGGCTGACTTGAAAGAGAAATTGCGTTGGGTTTTAGCCCAACACCGAATGCGGGAGATGACGGGTCGCTTGGACTCGTATGCGAGATGTCATGCATAAAACGAAAAGGAAAGGATTAGTATACGAACAATAAACGAGTTCAAACATGCGAAATATAACAAAAAATGAAGTAGCAAATTATGTATATACTATGTATATTTTAGTATATCTTATGTATATACATTCATAAGAGTATTTAGAAGGTTAATGTCAAAGATGATGCAAATGCAAGCAAGATGGTGCGGGTACCAACAAGAGCCCTGACAAGTTTTAGCGTAAGACAAAAGGAGGGGTCGTGGATACTGCCACAGTGAGGGAATAAAGTCCATCAGAGATAAAGTAATTTAGGCAAGAGCAGTGGTGATGAGCCAGCGATTTATAATTCAGTTAAAGAGAAATAGGTCATGGCCACATCTACAGAAGTAGATTTAGGGAGGAAGGAAAAAAAAAGGAGAAAACCCCATGCATATAGCCCATCATAGCAGCCTAACACAAACTGTAATAAATCATAGAATTATAGGACACGGGGGGCGAGCTGATTCTGTGGTGATAAACTCACAAGGATAAGCTACAAATATGGAACTAAGGCACTACATACTTCTGAAAGCACTAACTGGTCCATAAGTTTAGGTTCACGCTGTAATGTGCACCTATGATCAAACACGAGTCAAGATGAAATAAACAAGCAGGGTCTGTAACAAGGAAAGCTGGGGCATGATTCCAGATGAACAGAATTTGAAAGAGATGATCAGGGGCAAAGCATATACCAGATCACACTTTGGTTTATGATCAACATTTTCGTTCACAACTATAAAGAAGGCCTAAAATGTACATAATTCATAAGCATATTTTAGGCCAAAGTGACATTTAGGCAGGGGAATGCAAAAGCAGCACGAGGCAGTTATCAAATTAAAACCTCTCTTGGCACAGATGGCTTCAAGAAAACACATAAAATTTCGGCTAGCCTTTAGCATGTTCAAGTATTTCACTTGTTTGCAAGTTATTCAGACAGAAGCACATACGCTGGGTCTAGCAGGTTTCAGGTTTCGAATTATGACTAAGCCCCTCAAAGTAGGCTGGATTTTAAACATAAACAAGACTCACGACAAGATCACACTAACACAATGAAATCTGGGCAAAGCATGTAGGTTTCTTAATCATATGTCTTCTAATACATTTAACCTGAACATAACATGCTTGAATGCAATATGTTTAACGATTAATCAAACCATGGGCATTGTCTGAGGCTTCAACATACTAACAAGATAAGAAGGAAACAGGTCATTTGGGCAGGTTTCGAAAGAAGGAGATTAATCAGTTCATAAAGCTAATTAACCATCTAAAATACATATACTTAAACCTGAAGCAGGATAAACTGAACCTTAATTAAACATGATAACTATACTAGTCAAGGCACAAGCATTATGCTAAACAAGTAATAAGATTAACTATACTAAGCATGATCACTAGATTAAACAAAAGAAACAAACAGAAGCCTAGATACTGTACACGTAACTGAATCAATCTAAAAAAAGACACGATGAACAAAATTGTACAAACAGAGCACAAAAGCACACAACAGTCCAAAACATGCTCAAAATCAGTACTCTTTCAAACATGGACAACACTTGTATATATTTATCATAACCAACAACACCTACATATACACAGATCAACTGGACCAGCTCATAGAAAATACGAAGTAGCAGTGATATGCATGAAGGCAGCAAACTGGAGAATACTGAACAACAGACCAAGCAGCGCATCACATTTAGTGTTCTTCATGTATATATGTCGGATCTTTATCAATTAGGCAGAAAGATCCAATACCAATGTTCGAACAACTAAAAGACAAAGATAAAACAGGGCAGTTTGAGTTCCCATACGCAATATACCTGAGATATACACTCTACGGTGTATATATCAGATGTATATCGAATGTATAACTTCTTCTTAGCTTGATAACCCACTGTATAGCCTATGTATATTCAACTTTAAATCGGTTCCAAGTCCTAGAAATTCAGCCTAAATACTCAAAACCACAGTATACGACTTTCAAATTATTTCTTAGCAATTAGTATTCTATCCTAACAGCTCCCAAACATTGAATAAGCGATACAACAACAAAGAAAAAATATATAACTACTCAAGACGGCAGAATAACTTAAATTCTTAAACCAAGCAGAAATTAAAGACGATAAGCGATAAATGTGTCGAAGTTCACCTTTTTTGTGCGCAGTGAAGTGGGTATGAGTCTCGGATTCGTACTCGAACTCGGAGAAACCAATTAAAGTAACAAGAGTTTCCAACCAAGAATAGAGTGGTTGTTGGCTGTTCCTTTTCGAGTCAGACTATCTTTTTTAAAATCTGTATTTGTAGGGGGGTTTTTGGTTCCAGATCCTTGTTGATGTTAGGATTGTTTTCGTCCCCCCTCAATGATTCCACCCGGATTCTACTAATAAGTTTCATTTTGTACTAAAGAAAAGGAAAAAGAAGGAGCGTATGAGAGAGAGTAGTGTATGACAGAGGTGTGGGGAAACAAGGGTGAGTGAAGAGGAGCGGGTAACGTGGGGGACAGGGGAGACAGAAGTGGCAGGAAAATGAGGAAGGTGGAGAGGAGTGTGGGAGAAGAGAGAGGAGAGGAGAAAGAGAGAGGGGTGAACGACGGTGGTGAGTGGGGAAAAGAAAAGGGATTAGGGTTTTAGGGAAATAAGATTTGGGCCGGGTCAGTAATTTAGGATGTGGGCTGGACCGGGAATAATGTGGGATGGTTAATATATGGGCTGGTCCGTTTGTTGGTCCGAAAATGTGGCTCTTTCTTCCTTCAATTAATTTATTTGGGATTTTAACTTAATAACCAGTACAAAATATATTATGTGAAGACAATTAATAATTAGTATGTAGAAAGTAAAGGGTTTAATAAAGTAAAATTAATTTAACGAGTGAAAATCCTAAAATGAAACGTTGACGAACCATTTAAAAATTTGTGATAAAGTAATACTAGTAATATTGATAGTAAAGTAGTGAAAATGAAAGTAATGATATTACCAGTAGTAGCGGTAAAAATAATAGTGAAAATTAATAGTAGTAAAATAAAGTGTTCAGCTCGTTAATAAATTTAGAAGCTCCAGGAAATAAATTGAAATAAAAGAGGGACAAAATTGGGTGTCAACACCACCAATTAAATCAATGAGAACCTTAACCCTAGCACAACTAGGTCGTGTTTTATTAATCGTAGCCATATCCAATTGTAGAGGTTTACCTACATCAGATGCCAATGAAAACAAGGACTCTCTAACAAAGAAAGTGGGTAACAGTTGTGGGAAGGAGATCTATGCCATTGCTTTCGTAGTTTCTTCTTCCACCTTAAAAGCTGGATCATAAATCTGATGCCTCATCGGATAGTAATATCCATCCTTCGAATGAATGTTATGAACACCTTTAGATGTCATAGTGATGAAGTCTTCAAGTCGCTCCAATCGCAAAAGAACATGACGATGCCTAAATAAACCAACCTTGCAATCACCTTTAATTCCACATTGCTTAGGAATTTGTACTCGTAATTTTTCTAGTTCCGGCCAAGCATGAGAGAACTTTCCCACAACTGCATAATCAAGTTCTTCAATGGAGTTCATGCGTAAAACTTCAACCACAGTCCATGTAACCACTCTCCTTCCATCTTTTATCACTACATGCTTGATTTCTATGGGTTCAACATCAGATTTGGTCGTCTGCATGTTCATATCCATTGGTTGCATGTTAACAAGATTGGCATAAGTTAGGGTTTTGTCTAGGGTTTTACTATTTTTCTCTACTGTAGAAGGATTTGTGTTCGAAACTGAGGAATTTTATAGAGGAAATTGAGATGAAGTTGCAATATCGGTGGTTGGCCGCCGGCCACCATTATGACAATAGGGTTTACTCTCTTTTAGGGTTTTGCATGGAGAGAGAGAGAGCATTTTTTAAATATATTGTTATAATGATATGTCAAGAGGATGTTTGGATAAGCTTTTAAAAAGTAGCTTATAAGTCAAAAGCTAAAAGCCATAAGTTGGTAACACCCAACTTTTGACTTTTGGCTTATTTTGGTACTTTTTTTACTTAAAAGTAAGTTCTTAAGAACACTTTTTATCTTTCTCAAACACTAAAAAATAGAAAATAGAAAAAAAATAAACACTTAAAATAAACACCCAAATCAACTGAAACCGTGTCCAAACGGGCCCTTAGAATTTGTGGAAATTACCGTGCTAACCCCTAAATCACCCATTGAAACAAAAAAAAAAAAAAAAAAAATGAAAAAGGAAGTCAGTCGTTTCTCTTCGAGGTCCGTTTGCGTGTGTTGAAGTGGTGATGAAGGGACGAAAACGCCGCCGCGACCCTTACCCAACCCCAGTACCGGATGATTCTGGGCGCCGTTTTCCAGCAGCCGAAGCCCAAACTCAAATTCACCCATCAGTCATAATCGATGACAGAGAACGGGAGATCGAAACCCTGCTGATGGAGAACCAGCGTCTGGCAGCAGCACACGTGGCTCTTAAACAGGACCTCTCTGCCGTTCAACAGGAGCTCCATCTTCTCTCTTCCACAGCCGCAACCGTCAAAACCGAAAGTGATGCTGAAGTCCGAGAGGTTTACGAGAAGGCAAGGAAGAAGGAATCTGATGTCCGTATAGAGGACGAGCTTAGTGTGGAAATGGCTAGAGTTAGGACAGATATACAGAACCTAAATGCTGACCGCAAAGAGCTTACTGCCAAATTGCACGACATGGAGGATGATCTCCTTAAGGTTCGTGAAGAGTTACAACAGTTTCCTGTAATCAAAGCTGAAATTGAGTCCATGCATAAGGAAGTTCAACGAGGAAGGTAACCTCACTACTACTACTACTACCTATTCTTTTTTTTTTTTAGATTGTTTTTTTATTACATAGGGGCAGGGGAAGGGGATGACAATGTGGGGATTCGAACCCTCACCTTATACTCACCAATAAGGTGAGAGTTCAGGTATCCAACCAACTGAGCTATTAGATCCCTACACCACTACCTATTCCACTCTATGATCTCATTTTTGTTTTTACGATAAATGAACATATAATTCCTTCATCCCAATCTATGTGACACTTGTCGCTTTGCGAGAGCCTAAACTTTGAAGCTAAATTGGATTAGAGTAACTTAATATTTTATGATTAAAATCTATATATTTAAAAAGTACCGTAAGTTGCAATTTTTCTCATATCAATTTGGTGAAAGAATACATCTATCAATTTTTTGGTGAAAGAATACATCTTAAGATGTTGGTCAAAGTTTATGTGGTTTGAAAATCGGGAAGCGAAAGCAAATTAAATCGGAGCTATGCGCCCTCCCTTTGTATGTATTGGATTGTCTTTGGCCTTGACCATTTGTTCTACTTGTAGTCGATCCAGTTATGATAAACAGATAATAATTTTTATTTCTTTCTAGAAAAAGATATTCGTGTTTTATTTAAAAGAGAGAATATTTCAAACCCGGTTTCACCATTATCTAACGGGAACAAAACCTGCCTAAAATAGGACTCTTATAGTACCAAATAGATTGGCAAAACTAGATGCAAGGTTTACATCAGTAAATCGACGGGATATCCTGAGAATTATATTTTATCATGATATAAGAAGCGTGAGCCCTGTCTTAGTGTATCTCAGAGACATGTGAGGAGAGCTGCAATTAATGACGAAATGTGGACATCCTTGTTTGCTGTGGAAGTCATAGTTATATCCAAATTGGAAGCTGGTAATCTAGTGACCTCCTACATAACATATGCGAGCCTTACGTGGACGATTTGGTAGTCTTTTCAAAAGAAAGAACCGACCACATCAAAAATTTACGCAAGGTCTTCGAAAGGTTAAGAAAACATCAATTGAAGACCGCATTTGAAGAAAAAAAAAAGGAACTCGCTAGGCAAACTAGAAGATATATCACTTCACCTTCTCCAATATCATGTGTTACTCTATTATAGCTCAAAAGGTTCTTCGCGTTTGTTTATTAATGAGCAAAACTTTTTGTTCCCTTCTTTAGTATATGATGGATATCACTTTACCTTCTCCAATGTCATGTGTTAACCCTAATTTAGTTCAGATGTGGTTAAAGGTTTATCATGTTTGTTTTGTTAATGAACAATTAAAATATCTATCTATTTATGAAGTGGGAGGAGAACTATGAGGTCTCAGGTTCAAATCCCAGTGGATGCAAAAAACGAGGGGATTCTTCCCATTTGTCTAAGCCTTGGTGGGCAGAGTTACTCAGTAACTGTGCTGGTCGAGGTAGCAGGTACCCATGGAAGCAAGCTTGCCCGGACACCACCATCATAAAAAATAAAAAAATTGTGGTGAGCATGTATCAAAGTCGCATCTCTATGATGTTAATGGACACTGCGACGGAAAATCACATTATAAGTATAGTAAATTTGCTGTGACATGGGCCCCTTTATAGTTTATATTGCCATTTTGGTCATTCTGCATCACATGCTGTTTCTCAGGCTCTCTTACTCTTGTTGATATTTGAGGAGTGCTGTCTCTATGAACAGGGCTGCTATTGACTATGAAAAAAAGATGTATGCCAGCAACCTTGAATATAGTCAAGAAATGGAGAAGCATAAGATTACTATGACTTCTGAAATTGAAAAGCTACATGCTGAGCTTGCAAATGCAGAAAAGAGGGCAAGGGCAGCAGCTGCTGCTGCAGCTCCAAGTAATTCAAACCACCAGTTTGCTGCAGCAACTCCAGGTATTCAAACCACTAGTTTGCTGCTCCTGTAGAGCTTATCATTATTCTCCACTTCATAGTACAGTCAACTAATTAAAATAGAAATTTTGATTTATCCTTTCAGGTTTTACATATTCTGCCGATTATGGAAATCCTGAAACAGGATATGGAGGGAATCTGTACCCTGCTTCTTATGCTGTACGTCAGGTTTGTAATTACATCTCTCTTACATTATCAAATGGTTTTATCTTGTAGTGACTTTTGGTTTGATAGTTTCTGCAACAGTTTACATAAGAAATTCTATTAGAGTGGCAGCAATGAGATGTAATGCTGCATGAGATAATCTCTTAAGTATTTGTTGTTTGCCTGTTGTTCATCCATCATTCGTCTCCTTCAGTGATTTAGACAAGTTAAATCCCTCTACCATGTAAGTTTGCTCTTTGTCCATTGCCTGTCAATGAACTAAGTTAGCATACGCAGAATAGGTGAATTTCCTACTTGTTCACTTTAGGCCCCTGTTTGGCCATAAGAATTATTCACTTTATTCCGGAATTTTTTTTCACTTTTTTCCGGAATCAGTGTTTAGCCAAAAACTCAATAAACTTGTTTTTCAAAAAAATTTCACTTTTTTCACTTTTTTACAACTACATTTCACCAAAAACTACAATTTCAAAAACTATGGCCAAACACAACTCCAACTCCAACTCCAAAATTCCAAAAAAAAAATTTGGTATCTATGGACAAACGGGGCCTCAAAATGTATTCTTTTTCCACCCAGATTCAATAATTTCCTTCTTCCTCTCATTTTGGTTTTTACTTTGTTCTGTTGGATGTCGGGACAATGATAGGCTATCTTCTATGCTTCTTGGTATGAAGGCGTTTTAAGTAAGGTTGAATCCATCGGGAGACACCTGTGGTTGACAACATCTTTCACTTAGACACCTCAAGTAAACAGTGTTCCATTTAGACACCTAGGGTAGGTCCCGGCTGTGAAATTTAGACACTTTTTACACATTCTCAAAATCAGCTTAAGCTTGCCAAGTGCCTTCTCCGTGGAAAACTAAACGAATTCATATGCGACACGTGGAAATTTTATTTAAAAAGAACCTCTTTTTTATTTATTTTTCTTTAGAATCTCTATCCCCTAGAACCCCCCCCCCCCCCCCCCCCCCCGGGGGCCTTCTTGTGCTTTGTCTTCGATCCCTTCTTCCTGCCAATCTTCACCTAGATCCCCACCATTATCACCGCCACAACTTTTCTCCCTTTTTCTTTGTTCCATTTTTTAAATTTTTATTTCAAAATCGCTCCTGCATTTTAATCCCTCCCTTTCTTTCTCTTTCTTTTTCTCAGAATGTCATTCTCCCTTCCCCATCTCTTCTTGCTCCTTTCTCACTACCAACCTTCCCCTAAATCTCCACTATTAACACCAGCACATCTTTCTCCCTCCTTTTTTTTTTTTTTTTGGTCATTGACAAATATAGTTAAAAAATTGAAACTAGCAAGAAATCAAGTAGGTAAAACTCTATGATTTTCTGTCATAAAAATAATAAAAAAATTAAAAAAAAAAAAAAAAAAAAACACTATGATTTTCTTAAGGTACTGTGCTCATGGCTTTTGCTCAATCATGGGTTTGTTTTCTTTTACTTGTGTTCACCCATCAGTGTTGATTTGACCAATACAGTAAAAACTTGTTTGCTAAGGTTCTTTTCCTGGGTATGGTGGCGAAAGAGGAAGGAAAGGAAAAGGAAATGTGGTGATAACAGAGGTCATGGGAATGGCGGATCGGAGGAGCTGAGAAAATAAAGAGATGAGAAAAAAAATTCAAGGAAAAAAATGAGCCTCTCATGCGCCTAGATTGGATGTATTACACTCACGGTGCCATGTTAGCGAAAAATGTCTTAATGACACAGTCGGGCCCTACCCCAGCTGTCCAAATAGAACAAGGTTTAGTTGAGGTGTCTAAGTGAAAGATGCTGCCAACCACAGGTGTCTCTTGATGGGTTCAACCTTTAAGTAAAGATGGTCATGTTGAAGATGACCATAACACACTTTTGAGAATAATTTCTTTTATCATCAAAAAGCAACAACTCCCAAGGATCCTTTATATATTTGCTTGATTGGTGACGATTGTTTCCATTGTCATTTTCGGTCTTCTTTTCCCTTTTATTCACTTCACTAGCTTTACATCAGGAAATTAGACCATCCTTTGTAAAGAAAAACTTAGGAAATTAGATCATCAGAAATGATTTTACGTGAGAAAGATTTTCATGATACACATTGACTTGTGATGGTTGCTTTGGAAAAAGAAAAAAAGATGCCATTGCTGAAATGATACCTTGGGACTTCTATGCTTATAATGATATCGTGCTTACCTTTGGCACTTCGGAGAAGCAAAAATTAGTATAGAGTTTCCTACTCTAAAGGCTACTAAACCGAACCATTATTTAGTTGGTTCAACCTGTTTTGATCAATGACACTTCCCTCCCTACCCTACAAAGAGGAGCGGAAGTAGTAGCACATGCCAATTGCTATCTAATTGCAACTCAAGCTTTGTCCAAACTTTAAATGAGCTATGATACAACTGTCCTATTTTCAATAATGGTGTAATGTTGCAGGTTCAGGGCAGTACTGATGCAGCCACCCAATATGTTCCAGGAGCCATGTCATATGGTTCACATGGTCCTTACGACATGACACAACCCTATGTACATCAGTAGTTTGTGGTTGGAAACTGAAAAGCTTCTGTTGGATCCCAAGCACAAGTAAATGTGTCTTAACTTTCATGAGAATAGTGGATTCTTGACGAAGCACAGGTCAAATAATTATTCTTGGTGCACGAATGCTAATCTGGCTTGCAGCAGTCATCTTGATTGCAGGCTCATAATTCAGATAATGACAGTTCTGGTTCATTCTGCAAATCTCTTTCCCTTACTCCGGCTAGTAAATTAGCTGGATGCGGGATATAAACCTATTTAGTCCTTTAAATTAATTTCAGTCAGGATTTTAGAGACTTGGATAGCAAATTTAGAATTAACTAGGAACCTGTAAAGCATATTGATCAAATCGTTTGTCAAAAATTTTCATCTTTAGCTTTGAATCACACTTTATTTTACCGCTACCGAGCACGGCACCAAATAAGTTCGAAGATGAAGATCGAAGACAGGAAATAATGTAATGGCCATACGAAAACCGTTTTCAAAATTTGTTTTCCATTACACCGGAATAGGGAAAGGGGAAGGGGAAAAATGTAGTGGAAACTAATTTCACATTTATTGTAGGAAGGTTACATAATTTACCTCCTAACCTTTAGGTCAGATTTCTGTGCCACCTCTCTAATACAGTTAGCCCGTCACACATCAAATGTTTTCAGTGTCTCCTCCAGTAGTTTTTGGTCCATTATTGTTCAGTAGTTAGCTAAGATCATGCCACGTCATTTATATCAAATCGATGGCTGCTATTTTTTTTATACTAAAATACAAATAATATGCAATGATCATGCCACGTCATTTATATCAAATCGATGACTGCTATTTTCCTCTTTCCAACCTCTCTCCTCTGTTAGCTTCATACCCAGCTTTCCTACCTTCCTTCACTTCATCTTTTTGTATCATATGCAGCTATCGCTTCATTCTTGTTCATTGCTTTGAAATGGGTAAAAGCTTTATTTGAAAGATAATAGATCATTGCATAGTTAATAACATCATTATTTGAAATCCTTCTTCTTAAAAGCAAAAATTAGATCTTTTTTGTTCCAAGTTTTGAAGCCTGAGTTTGTGTTATCATAGTGGAAGGATAACATTTTTACGGGTTAGTGGTTCATCAGCAGTAAGTATTTTATGCAAACAAATGAAGCAATAAAACAATGGTAATGGCAGCGACCCCCCCCCCCCCCCCCGCCCCCCCCCCCCTTTTTTTTTTTTTCTTTTCTTCTCAATAATCTTAAGTTTGCACTCCTTGTTAATCGTAATTTAAATGTCCCACCAACCTCTTTGAACTTGTTCTCCATTACAAAGCTAGGCTGCTGATTTCTAAAAGAAGACACTGGGCGCAGTTTTGTGAGGTCTTTGGAATGAAGCTAACAGAGGAAAGAGATTGAAAAAAAGAAAAAATGATAGGGAACTATTATTTGTATTTTAGTATCAACAAATAGCATCCATTGATTTTATATAAATGAAGTGGCATAATCTTAGCTAACCATTGAACAATAATGGACCAAAAACTACTGGAGGGGATCCTAACCCCTTTTACTACCCGACACTTGCATGTTGTACCCACAAGGGGTGAATGAATGCAAAAATTTGTCTAAAACTTGGTATAAATGTCACGTGTCCTTTCTCATCTTCAAATTTTTGAATCTTCTTTTCTTACAAAGTTGCACCCCTTTCTTTCCCATCTAACAAAAACATCTCCGACAACTAAACCTTTCCTAATACACCCAAAAATTTGCTTTTGAAGGTTAACTTATAAAGGTTTTGCTTATTATAATTGCTAACTACATAACCAGTGACCTCTAGCAAAGAGGTTAGATGTTAATTGATGACCTCAAATATTAATTTCCTTCTCTGAAGATCCAAAAAGTTTCATGCATCGGAAATATGTTTTCTTCGCTTCACAACTCTATTTTGAAGTTATGAGTGGAACTGTGGAAAACCCCAATCTACTTTTCTTTTTGATGAATATACCAAGTTAAAATCACCGATTTTAGGAGTATGCATAATGCCATGATAGATCTAGGGTAATGAGTTTTAGTTGATTTGATGTATGAAACTGAAATTTTCTTCTTTCATGGAAAAATTAATCAAAAATCGCAAGGCATCAAAATCTTCATGTTTCTGACAGCAGGACCAGTAGAGGAACGAGTAGTTTGAAATTGGAAGGAAGGGCATAGTGATGGTCGCCAGAAACATTTCTCGGCACTATGACGAATTCTTTTTGGTAAGATGCAGCCTAGTAAACATAAGAACGCGAGCATGCTAAAACATTGAACTGAGAGTCACCACAGGACAATAGGTCAAGGTGATCGGCCTAGGACCTTCCTTCATACTAATCATATGGTGAAAGAATCAGAATCTAAATTAGTCAGATCAAATGGTACTCCCCATAAAAAAAGATTTGAACAGAACTTATATATCAGAATTGTTTTGTCACGACCCAATTCCCTCAAAGCTGTGATGGCACCTGCCTATTTCAAGCCCATGTAAACCAAAGCTCTAAACAAACACCACAACACCACCGTAGATCTCCATTAACACCATCATAGATCTCCATTCTCATCGGCAGGAGCTCGCAACCATTATACATATTTCATACCACTTTTATATAGCTTTATACAAGAAATTGTGAACTAAATTCTAAGCCCTAATTGAGATTCAAAAATGTATTAAAGTTGTATGATACTTATATGTGTGTCGGATAAATCCGGCAACTCATCTCCGATCTCGAGTCGAACTCAATCGATGTGCAAACACGAGCGGCATCGATTTGGCATATGTAACTTATGGCTTCGATTTGAATTTCATGTAATTATGTTTCATTTTTTTTTCTTCCGTTGAGCTACACTTCTGTTATTCCTAGCTATTTGATGTAATTCGTTCTTCTTTTGTTAGTTAAAGAGTATCAATTGGATATGTGGGTCTATGTTAGTATCAATGAGGATCTAGCATTTTGAACTTAGAGGCAAAAGAATTGGAATGAATTGAAGCAGTTTTTTCTTTGTTTAATTTTGTATCCTTTATTCATATTATGTTTCAGGTTGGTGAGATTACTGGAAGATTTGAGATGGTGGCTTACTCTTTGAATGACTTAAAAAATTTCAAATTTTGAAGTGAGATTCAAAATTGTATTAATGTTGAGTTTGTAGGAAAATTGAATTTTAAGTTTTGTATGTTGTATTATTTGTATGAATACTGTATGAAAGTTGTGTACAATATTATCGTAGTTGTATTAAATTTCCAAAAACCTAACATGAATTTTATGTCATAAAATAAAAACATGAATTTTAGAAAAATATTATACAGTTATATACATATTTCATACCGATTTTATACAGTTTTCATACGCGAAATTGTGACCGAAATTCTAGGCAAGCGATATACGAAAAATGTGAGAATTCTAAGCCTTGAGCGAAATATACATATTTCATACACAAAATATTGAGCGAAAATTTTAATCCTTGAGCGAGAAATATGTATTTCATACACAAAAAATTGAGCGAAATAACACATTTCATGCAGTTTTCACACAAAATTTTGAGCGAAAATTTTCATATATGTTCCGTAAGAAATCTATTATTATGTTTTGTAAACTAAAAAGTATCATCATATTTTGTAAATATACTCTATTCTTGTGTATATATACGTCATTCTCCTCTCAATTTTACGTACAAATAGAAGCCCATTACATATGAACCCAAGTGCGTACCATCAATATTTAGGTATATCTCATGATGTTTTATTCGCACTAACATCCTAGCTTAGATTTCCCTTTTTCCTTCTCTCTTTGAAATTTAACCCGAACAGATTTGAAGGATTGGATGTTCAGAAGAGGGTGAACTTGTACACATTATATTCCAGCAACTCTATAGTTTAGCAGAAGTAGAGAAAGAAAAGTTCCTCTTGAACTTTCTAACCTCTTTCTAGGTTGTATAAATAAAGGATATTATGATAAAAACCTGAGAATTTTAATTCTTAATGACCAACAATGTGAAAGTAGTTTGAGCGTGCGTATGCCTGCTGATTTTGCTCACTGTGAAATGATCTGCTTTGCTTCGTCAAGGAGGAGTTTTCACCACAATGTCCGTCAATCATATGTACACCAATCCAATTTCTGCTTTCCTCAATGATTACCCAGTTTATCTAGGTCATCAATCCGTGCACATCAGGATGTGGTGCAGAGAGCCATCCATATATCTGAACAAATCTTGAAAGCTCAAATAGTTTCTGATTTTTACTTCAAAGCAGAATATACTCCCAAGACTAGTTGTTTTTCTGTGCTTGAATACGTGTGCGGCTGTACAGATCTAAGGTATCCTTATGATTGGGATCCAAGCAGAGGGCGGCTTCACTATCCTGGAGAGCATGTGAGAAATCAGCCATTGACTCATGGAATGCTGCTCGAAGATTAAGCATTTGCAAGTCAGGTTTGAAAGAAATGGCTCTTGTAAGCTCCTCCACAGCCTCACTCTCCCTTTGGTCATCCATGAGCACTGTTGCATGCCACATTTAAATTCAGTACCAACAAGGCAACAAACTCAACCTGACCAGTAGGAGCTTTTTATCCTCCTAGTTTCAGTACAAGAATTTTAGGGAAATGCAGAACCAACAATTTCATCCAAATATGGAAGCAAAACAGCCATGCAACTCGAAACATCAATATATATACACAAACAACACATTGTGTTAACCAGCCAATAAATCTTAACGTAATTGAATTTATTCAACAGGATCAAATTTACTTTACTGAAGCCGCCAATGAAGAGTCTAGATCAGTGTTTGATTAGACTGAACCAAAAGCTCTCAATCTCCACGTAATTTCATCATTCACAAAGAAAAAATGGCAACATATTAAATTGACTCCGTAAAAAAGTAGTGAAGAGAATTATGTAGGAGATTGTCCTAGTGTCAGAAAATGCAATCGCTGTTATGACCATTTGATAGGTCACGTGAAAAAAGAAGTGCACGTTGGGTTTGGAGAATTTTAGAATGATATCAGGCTATGGATATAGATGATGAAGAAGAGGACTGCTGGTTGTGATTGCAGGTTCCTGTTACGGGAGAGAGAACCCATTGAAAGAGGTCAGGGGAGAAAGAGAAACAAAGGTAAAATAAAAAATAAAATGGAAATAGCCATGTGTCATATTTTGATTTGGTGTTTTGCCATGTCAACAGCATGTAAACAGCACGCACTTTAGTTGCATCAGATATCATCAATTAGGTGTTTAACAGGCACATTTTGCCATACGTTAGGTGTCGAATAAGTAATAGGCTTAGTTAAGGTGTCTAAATGAACAAAACGCGATAACTTTAATGGCTGTCTATGTATTTTTACCATTTTTATGCATCCACCCTCACTTATTAAGTTTTCTTTACTTGTTTGAGCCATTTTTCATAAATATATATTACTACTGCTTTGGTAGACTATTTTTAAATGTCAAAAAATTAATCGCACTTGATATTTACACTAAATTAATAAATATATTATATGAATTTTTATATATATACTTTCTTAATTAATCATAATTAATTTTAGTATTCTAATCTTATTTTTCACTTAACCATTATTAGTTTCTTTGCATTTTCTGCTATTTCACTTAGCTATGATATTTGTAAACACCGGATGCAAAAAGATTTGTACCATTTATACACTCTTTTTGGTCCTAAATCCGAATCAAGGTTAGAATATGGTTTTGATAAGCAGCCAAACGGCCTGACACAGAAAGAACTTCTCCCAGAAAGATCAGCACAGCCTTATCACAACTAAAGACTGCACAATTGCAGAATATTTTTACTCAGATACTGGATGGAACCTGCAGTTTAGAAGGAACTCAAATGATTGAAGATATGAACTTTTTGATGCAGAAACTGGAAATTGTGGTATTAGACGAAGATGTGAAAGAGTAGAAAGGATAGGAGACTTACTGTTAAATCATGCTATAAGGTGAAGCTGCGACATGGAAAAGAAGAAGATCACTGACCATGGAAAACGATTCAGAAGACCAAGGATAGCTTGGATTTGCCTGCTTGACACATAATACAATGCAAAGAAGAGGTTCTAAAATGTCTAGTGGATGCTTCCTATACGAAGAATCCAACTAATCACCTTCTACTACACTACAGGCAAACATGACAAATATACAATGTTTCAAAACATATTTGGAGTCCAATTGAGTGATGCCAGAGAATCTGCAGCAAACTCTCAACAATTGACAGGGCAGAGGATATCTAAGAGCCAGAGTCGCAGTTGGAAACCTGTTTATGTATCATTAAGATAATCCGGATAGAAAGAAATTTATAGTATAAAGTCTGGATAGATCTTTAAAATTTATATTTTTTGGTCTAGGAAGAGTATTGTAAATGATCTTTTGTTTTTTCCTTTTTTGATAATTTAAAAGATATATAAATAATATAAGATCATTTAAAGGTCTTGCTATATTCCTTATATAAGAGGAGACAAGTCAGCAGTATATATTCTCAGCACCTTCTTGGTACCGGTTGTTTCTAAGACTAATTTACTTGTCAAAAGAAGAGGAGCTCTCTGCATTTGCCTATTGGGAACAATAGGTTGCCTTCGTCAAAGATGGACAAGATATCAGTGATTAGAGTATTAGTGTAAACAACTTATCTTAAGAAGATTGGGGTATTCATCATATGAAAGAAAATAGCTTGTCAAACCTATGGTGCAATAAAGAGATGCATCTCTCTTAATTGTACTGAATTCAACTGATGCTTTGCCTGAATTAAATATATGAGGCCACCAGCATCTCTTGTTACCTGGTTTATTTTTCTTTGCACTGTAATTTCAAAATTTGGTAAACAGATTTTTAAGAAATTAGACATAAGCAGTCCCCTAAAGTTGTCATGATTGTTCATTTTGACACTTCAACTAGGACTTGTTTCTATTAAACACCTAATGTAAGTTCAAACTGTACCTATTAAACACCTCGCTGACAACAGGTCAAAAAAATAATGTGCATGTAATACACATGCTGATGTAACATGACAAAGTGACGAGTGAAATACGGATATGTGGCATTTGGGCCATGTTAATAAAAGAAGGGTTTTGACCCAAAAATAAAATAGAAATTCGATTTTCACATAAATCACACCCTTCTATCGCCTTATTTATGCCCCTTTCTATCATCTTCTCTGCCATTTCCGTTCTTCAGCTGCATACATATCCAGCAGAACCAGATACATTTATCCCAATTTATACACAAGTACTCTCATAGCTTGCCGAGAAAAATGTCAGAGCTTATTGAAAAAAGAAGTCCCAACAACTCCTCTCCCTAGTTGAGCACGTAAATTTCAACTCACCGAAAACTTACTTTCACGGCGGATGTTCATAAAAGTTCTGGTGAGTGTTCTGTGCTTGATGAAGCTTCAATTCAGATATTTGACATGGGAGGCTGGCACTAAGTTTGTTACCTTTATCAAAAAAAGTTAGTTGGATCTTCCCGGGAGACTACAGTTTTTAGTTGGGCTAATGTAGCAGAAATTAATATTGATTTTGATGACAAGCAAGGGTATTATGATGCGTGAAGATGCATCAGTTCGGAGGTGTGAGAGATTGGCGGTCGTAGGAATTAGGAGAGGTAGAGGTAGGCCGAAGAAGAACTGGGGGGAAGTGATTAGACAGGACATGACACAACTTCAGCTGACTGAGGACATCACCTTAGATAGGAAGCTTTGGAGGTCGAGATTAGGATAGAAGGTTAGTAGGTAGCTGAGTTTCGTCGCGCTGTGTGTGAGGCAGGTAGCGGGCTAGACTTTCCATCCTCTCTCTCCTTTTCGTAGTGGTATTATTTTTGTATCGCGTAGATCAGTATCCTTACGTGTGTATTACTATGTATTGCTCCATTTGTTCTGTATCTTGATAATTTGTTGTCGTATTTCTCTTACAATCCTGCATTGATTATATTTCTTTTGAGCTAAGGGTCTATCGGAAACAACCTCTCTACCCCATAAAGGTAGAGGTAAGGTCTGCGTACATCTTACCCTCCCCAGACCCCACTTGTGGGATTTCACTGGGTATGCTGTATGTAAATTAGTGTGTAGTATGTTATCTACTGCTTTTTGCCACTAGTGTTTCGACTCTGTTCGTTCTACTTGAAAAGAAGGCCCTTTTTTCTCTTCAACTATTTTCTTCCTATTTCCCTTTTTCTTTCTTATTTTCAGAAAATGAAAGTTCATGGAGAAAGGTGGCAGCAGAAGAAGGAAGGAGGAGGAGGATGGCAGCAACAATGGAGGTGGCGTAATGGAGGACTGAGGAGAGAAAATATGTTTTTTCAAGGAAAAGCAAACAAGGAAAAATATTATTTGGATCAACTCCCGTGCCCTAAGGCATTTCTTGGAACACGTTGTTTTTTCATATTGGCAGTTTGTGTTCAATAGGCACACTTTAAATCATATTTGAAGTGTCTAATAAGAACAAATTCTAGTTAAGGTGTCAAAATGAAAAATCATGGCAATTTTAAGGGGCCACTTATTTATTTGGCCAATAGGTTTTATACAACAGGACCTTTGCGGAAAAAAGAAAGAGTGTTTTCACCAAAAATGTGATTCTGCTGACCTCATTCAAATTGTAAGAGTCCTAGATCTCAATCCTGAGAAGAAGAAAAGAGAAGGTATTCTCCTATATAAAGAAGGCTCTTTCAAGTGATTTTATTTCACTGAGTTTTTCTCTTATCAGTCTGGACATGGTCGTTCATCCTTTATCGACGGTGATAATCCTTCCAAAAAGTGAGTTACATTTTCAATAAGACGATTCATCCGTTCAAGCCCAGTCCACAAGCAACAAATATTGCTTCCTGTTTGTGAACCTTCTTTAGGTTACACCAGGAATTTATATCACAATTAGTAATAGAAACCAAGAAAAGATTTATAATCATAGTGGAACTTCACTTCAAATTCACATCATCATCCTAGAGTTAGAATTTTAGCAATCTCTCCTGAACAAAATTGGTTTACTAACAAGCAAGGGGTGGGAATGTGATAATATACCTGCAGCCCTGTATCTATATGGGTAAGTCCTTAAAGGATCTGATACTGTAGCCATGCTGAGATCACTATTTGCCATGTCACGATCACAATACTCTGACCGTTTTTCATAAGCAGATGCCTTGTTCTGAGCCTTGTCTATCAGCTTTGTCATTTCCTCATAAGCAGCTTTCCTATCGTTTTTGAGATGATATACACGTGCTAACCCTTGATGCGCTCTTGTATGCTTTATCTCGAGGGCACTAACATAGCAGTCTGCTGCGAGGTCCAACTTATTGCAATCCACGTAAATACTTCCTAGATTATTTAATGCCTGAAAGACTACAATAACATGAATAAATTCATCTACAGAAACATCACCAAGAGAAATAGAACTAGTTTGGAGAAATGACCCACTTGTCCCTTGCGAAGACCATCTGAAGGACATTTAAGTGCTTCCTCCAACAGTTGGATGACATAAGATGAAGATTCGGAATCCAGAGTTGTATCGGCTAGAGCGTATGCTTTAAGGAAAAAGGCTTCGAATGACCTTTGGAGAGAAATGGATTCCTCAGCCTTAGCAAGTGCTTCTTCACGATGTCCAGTGTCATATAAAATCCATCCTTCATACACAAGCCTTTCATATGAGAAGGTGGAATGATTCAGGGCCAGGCGCAAACTGCGCATTGCAGCTTTTTGACAATTTAACCTGCAGGTAAAATGTGTTAGGTAATAGGATGTGCTTCTATCATGGAAAGTTAGCCCATGATAAGGCTTTTCTGTCTAAGAATGACCTATATATTTCCAGCCAGTCCCCAAAATCTAATTTATATGTCATCCACATTTATCGATTCAATCCAAATAAAGATAGTTACAATAAAGTTGTTTCGTATGTTATCCATTTCAATTTTCACAACACGGTCTCATAACTTAAAGCTGGGCTTAATGTGCAACTTCATGCAGTTTGAGCATAACATACCATATGTGACGGCAAAATATGGTTCTATAAAAGTCTATCTCTCATCACATTGACCAGTCTTTTCCTTTTTGCTTGGTCGGAATTGTGCATACAGCATAAACTTGCAGCAAAAATAAAAAATTACCGTAATAGGAGCAGAGATTGCCTGAATCGCAGAATGCTCCTCCCAGGATCATTTATGAGCATCTGGTGTATAACAGCCAGTGAACCAATATCATCAACAGATGACCATCGATCATAGAGTTGCATCCAGCAATCTGCAGGACTCCATGGCTGAACGTGCAGACTGAGAAGCTCAACCAGGTGGTCAGCCCTCATTTTTCCAAGAAACATCATATAGTTTGGCTCTAGAGTCAACAATGCCCGGATATCTCTTATAGCAGATTCATAATCCTCAAGTGCAATAAAAAACCAAGCCCGCAGTTCAAGGCAGTCTGGAGAGACCTTAAAACCAACAATTCTATTTATCTCCACGATAGCAGCCTCAAACTGGCTCTCTTCCACCATCGTAATGGCTCTGTATTTGTATGGAAAAGAAAGGGTGGGATCCAATCTGGTGGCATCATTGACATCCAAAATCTTTTGTTTGCCTACGCTGTACAAAGACCTCTCTTGGTACATCCACCCTGTAGGTTTATTCTCTGAAATAATACCATTAATTAGCTCAGAAGCCAAAAACCGCCGCCCTTGCTTGAATTTAGTTCGTGCAACACCTACTAAAGAATAAACATGACCAGCCTCAATTGCCATCTCAAAACAATGCTGAGCTTCCTTGTAATCCTTCCTTTCAAGAAACACACACCCAAGTTGATGCAAAGCTAGTGCCTTTTGCCATCTTTCACTAGCACACTCCTTCAATCTCTCCAACAACATAACTGTAACTTTGGACGTCATGTTATCTTCTAATGCTACATGGCTAAGGAAATAATATAACAGAAAAGAAGCTTGCCCAAAAACAGGGGCAAGTCTCTCTCTAGCTGCAGAGCTACAAAATGTGTTGAGAACTTTTGGATTATACAAATAACCTGGAAGCTCTCTTAGCATCAGCTGCAGGCAAGACGCCACGAGCAGATGTGCTCTCTCCTCCAGAGCATAATCAATAAGAAGCAATGCCTCATCGATATCAGAAACCAAAGAGGCCAAGTAACAATCAGAAGCAGATTTCATTTCCTCACAACAGAATCTATTTGCAAATGAAAGAAGCTCAAGAAGTATGTTGGCTGGGTAAGAATCTAATCTTCTTGTCCTACTAAAGAAATCTACAGCTCTCATTCCATCCACAGATATACCAATGTGTGTAAAATCAATTCTTTCCTTATCAGACTCAATGAAATGACCATACAACATTGATTTTAATGGAGCAGAAAGAGCTGCAATTTTACCTCGAATACAGTTGATTTCCTCTTTGCCTATGCAGAAGCAAACTTGTGAGTCTGAGTTACCAAAATGAGAGATCTCAATCTCATTATTAGGTGCTCCAAGTCCATGATGACATTGGCAATGACCAAAAACAGGATCATAGCCATGTAGCAAAGCAGCCTTGGGGCATTCAACAAGTCTCCCAATACAATCCAAAGCTGATGATCCAACTAACTCATCCTCTCTCCTCTCAAACCTCAACCAAGCTGACAAAACCACCTTGGAATGCACATCAACAGCATGACGACGAGCCGATTGAAGACACCTACGCAGCAACTTTGGATCACCAAGGCTGTACAACACAGCGTACTGCTCTACATAAACCAAAGCCTTACCAAAATCTTGGGTCATCTCAACTTTGCGGTAAAGCTCAGCTAAAGATTCAACAAAATCAACAGATTTGAGACAAGGCTCAACTTGGGGCTCAAAAGAATCACTTCTTGGAAGCCCATAGGGAAGAAAAGCTGTTGATAGTGACACAGTATCAGCAGATTCTGCCAAAATGGAGTTGATTGTAGGGTACTGGAGCTTGGGAAAAGGGTTACTAGTGGAAGTTTGAGATGGGTTGTAAGCATGGACTTGAGTAGTCTTACAACGGTCTTTGAGCTTGAAACCACGCATACTGTGAGACAGTTGACGGATGAGACTTACAAATCTTGATTTCGAAATTTCACAACATTCCTCCTTTCCTTCACTTTCATTCTCTGTACAAGTAGACATGAATCTAATAACTAACCCCCTTGTCAATAATTTAATTGACTGTTCAACTTTTGCTCTGCATATATCACCACCATACAAAAGAGTTGAGGTAAGAGGGCGTGCGTGGTGGTGATATGCAGGTTCAACCATCAACTGTGGCGAATCCGCATCTTTTGTAGGGCAAAAAAAAAAAAAAAAAATTGAATCAAGCTAGCACAAAAAAATAAAAACATTAGTACGTTAGTGCGTGAAAGGATCAAACTGCAAAAATGTAACTTGGGTCTTTCACGCACGAAATGGAGGCAACATAAATTCGCCCCTCCTTCCCCACCACAGACCCGACCATCTCACCCCACCGCCATTAACATCATTTTCAGCGGTCCCCCACCCCCAAAACGCTATTTTCGTGTTGTTTTTCAATCCAAAACTCAATATTCTTGGTATATTGAAGTTAGGAATAAGCTTCTAAGGTTAGATTTTGGAATAGAGCGGCGCGGAGCTCATTTTGAAAACTCAAAAACACCTTCATTCTAGGTATTTTACTACGAATTTTTTATTACATTGCTAAATATATTATTACCTTAGGTGTGGTGGGAGGGATCTGTGGTGTGGTGGAATGCGCATTTATTTGGTACGTTTTTGGGCAGTCCGCAGTGGTGACTGCCCTATTTTTTTTTTAATTTGTTTATCTATTGTTAATTAGTTAATTATTTATTGCTTGTTTATTTAGTATTTGTTAATTGTTCGATTAGCGACTTAAGTATTTATTAATTGTTAGACTAGCAATTGCAATTGTTAGACTGACTAATTATTTATTTAGTTTTTGTTAAGCCAATTGTTTATTTGTTAATAATTTCTTAATTGTTTCATTAGTTAATTAATTGTTTATTTGTTAAATATACGATAATAATTTATTAATTTTTTGATTAGTTACTTAATTGTTTATTTATTAAATATATGATAATAACTTGTTAATTATTTGATTAGTTAGTTAATTGTTTATTTATTAATTATTTATACTAATTGTATGCTAACTAATTGTTAATTATTTGACTTATTAATTTTTAATCTTTATATTTTAGGATCGAAAACCCTTAGTTTAGGATTGAAAACCCTTAATTTAATTTTCGATAAAAGGTTACATAACTAATATTACTTGTTAATTATTTATTTAAAATACGTAAAACAGATGGGTCACCACAATCCTTAATAAAATTTTCGATAAAAGATTACATAACTAATATTACTTATTAATGATTGATTTAAAATACTTAAAACAGATGGGTCACCACAATCCTTAATAAAATTTTTGATAAAAGATTACATAACTAATACTACTTGTTAATGATTGATTATGCGTAAAACAGATGGATCACCACCCTCTTGATCCGGGGCCCTTCGACCGAGAGTTACTGTATCTGCAGCCCGAGCATAGGTCGCAACATATATGGACATCCGACCTGCAACCTGAGTCTCAGGTTCGTACCCGGTTAGGGGACTTAGCATGGGAGATCTTAGCTGCTCGCCCCCCACATCCTCGTGTCCTGGATATACTACGTCGGGGCGGTATTTACCGGTGCGTCGAAGTTGGTCGGATACAACACGATAGGTCGCTAGTGACGGCATTGATTGAGAGGTGGCGACAGGAGACACACATATTTCATCTCTGCACCGGTGAGACTACCATTACCCTTCAGGATGTGGAGGTCATTTATGGGCTACAGGTTGATGGACGTCCATTGTATATTTAAGTGTGTGTAATTAAACACAAAATATATATTTTTTTTTTAAAACGACGACTGATAAAATGTTTTTTAAATGACTATATCAGATATGGGTGTGGACTAGGCCGAGACGGCGGAGTATGCAGCACAGATGATTGAGCTTGCCGAGACTGGTATGAGACAGGCACATGACTTTGAGTGTCTCCATGAGCGTGTTCCCGGTGCCCCACCTGGGGCAGCAGGTGGTCGTGGTCGCCGAGGAGTTGGTGGCCGTCGTAGAGGTGGTAGGGCTGGCAGAGGTGATGAGGCTCCGTCGACTTTAGAGATCCCGCCGAGTTCTTACCAGCCGGCAACTACAGATATCCCATCGACTTCTCATTCCCGGCCGTCGACTTCACAGACACCTCTGTATACGCCGGACCCTTTTTCAAATTATGTGCCCTGGCCTTCATTTCCACATCCACCAGTTCGTGATCCACAGGGTGAGCGGCCGGTTCGTGATCTACAGGGTGGCCTACATCTGCACTTCGACGACTCCATGTTCGAGGACTTCGTGTTTGATACGGCACCATCTGCATCTCCTGCTTCGGGGGCCGCTCAGGAGCCCTCTCACCAGGCATCTCAGGAGGCCGTCGACACACAGGTTTGACTTTTACAAAAAAGTAAAATAATTTATTAATTATTTGTTTATTTCAGGTTAAATCTAATCTAAATTGTTTATATATATATATATATATATATATATTATTTCAGGTTCATTCTTGTTATGTCCCGTGTTTTCGTACAATTGGAAATCGAGAAATAATTATGACTTGGGTGTTAGAAGGGTATAAATTAATTTGTGAGAATATGACTATGTTGGTTGTGAAATCTTTAATGCTAAGACCTCGGGGAAGGCCGAGGATAAATTTGGAATTTCGGAAATTAGTTTCGGGAATTACAAAACGGGACTTTTCTCGAATTGGGCCAAGAAAATGCAATGCAAAATCAAGGCCCAAGATCAAATGGGGGCCGGCCATAGTGTGGCCCAAATCCATTTTTAAAAGGGGCATGTGCTATGCACATGACCCCTAAGTGGATATATATGAGGAACACTTAGCATTATTCAAGAAAAAAATCAAAAAAATTCAAGAACACAAGAAAGAAGGGGTTCGGCCGTGAATAGTGTAGAAGGGAAAAAGAAATTCCCAAGTTTGTTTAGTGATCCAAAAATCTTGGTTTCTACATAATTAAGAAATACTCAAGACGCTCTCCGACGTGGTATAATTGGTTTGGCACAAGGATTCCGTTTGCGACAAGTCGGAAAGTTAGTAAAAGGTAAGAATCTTGCCCCTCTAATGTTATAGAATTGCTATGAATGTGTTAAGGATTGGAAGTAGACGAGAATCCCGTAATTTTAACGTAAATAGAAAGTCGTGGGTGTGTGTTTGTAGTGGGTTTGGCCGAGAGCCATAGAAGGAAAAATTGGTGTGAATTGATCTTGGCTAAGTTGGTATAATGTGTTGTTGTGATTCTTATATCGTAAATGATTGATTGTTGAATTAAATTGGCGGTGGAAAACGAATTCGGATATTATCGGAAAGTGTATATCCTTTGTATCTTTATGTATATCATTGTATATTTAGGGTGCTAGAGACTTTTGATATGAACTTATAATGATGTTAATGAATTCGGAATGAAACGACGTGAGTTAGAATGTTCGTCGTGCACTTTTGATTGTTTTGAAGAATTATGGAACATAATGGATTTTGGTGTAATTTCGGGTATGGCTTGGATTGTAGTTAGATTGTGATTGTATAAGTTTGAATGTGGAAATGAATCCAATTATGTAGATGTAGAATTGGAGTTTTGAAAGTTTGAATGGAAGTTGCCAATTTAGATAACAAAGTGGAATTTTGAAGCTAGAATGGCTTGATTGTTGTTTGTGTTGTTTGTTGATGTGTGGGCTGTTGTTGTTGTTGTATTTTGAGCCGAGCTAAGTCTCGGGGATGTTAGATTTATAGGGGAAATGCTGCCGAAATTTCGGTAGGCAAATATGGAGTTAAAGGCATTTTTTTGAGCCTAAGGATCTCATTGGGTAACTTTGATCATTTGCAGATTTTTGACGAAACGGGACGGGACTTTTGGAAGAGCTTACGACGTCTGTGAGGTATGTAAAGCTTCCCAATTCTTTATTTGGCATATCTTAGTGTGTTAGTTGAATATGAGACCTTCCGGAGCATTTCTGCTCCTCGAAACCCGATCCACAGGAAAGTTACTATTCATTCAATTCGATTGAAGCCTAAAGGCTCCCTTTTGGCTAGAATGCCATTATTCGTCCGAAACCTATCAAAATGTGGTCGGGTAACCTAGAAATGATTATGTATGACCCTTGGCATATAACTGCTCGTAAACATATGTTCGCCACCTCACTTCGACTCGAGGTGGGTCCGCTACCCCAAAATGCCCGATTTGCCCTTCGGGCCACCTGTGAGAATAAAGTTGAAAGTACCACTTCCGATCTTTGGAACATCCTCCTACGGGGTATGTTTGGACTATGCGATGCGCTAATCTATGTTCCGAACTATATGGACCATTTTGGAAACGTTTTGCAAAATGAAACTTTATGTCGGCTAAGTATTCGACTATTTTGTATTCTAAAATGACTTATGAGTTCACTTTGCTTTGAAAGACTATTTTGAAATACGATTTGCATTTGCTTGCTCACGACTCCGCTCGTGCCTTATTATGACTTCGTTCACCGGTTCCCGGGCCGGTTTTGATTCGTGCGTTGTATGATGAATTCGGCCGTATGCTGTGTTACGGTTTCCGAGGCTTCGCCATAGGGCCCGGTTCCGTTTGGAGTTATGCTGTGATATGGCTCGGGACGCGATATGCTCACCGATGATTATGATTATGTTCGGAGATGTACGGAGATTTGAAACCTTCTGGTGTTATGCTGTGTGTGGCGCCAGCGTCGGAGTGGCGACCACATTCTCAAGCGTTTGCATAATTTTAATTGCATAAAACATATGTATATGATTTTGATACAGATTTTGACATACCAGTTTGTACCCCACTTTGACATTTGATTTGCTTTCGGTTTTGATCCATAATTCTGTACTCCGTGCTTTACATACTCAGTACATATTTCGTACTGACCCCCTCTCTCCGGGGGCTGCGTTTTATGCCCGCAGGTGCAGACATCGGTGATCCTCCGCAGTAGGCTTCGCTTCTTGCTTTCCGGAGTACTCTTACTTGGTCCGGAGTCCACTCTTGGTACAGACTCCTTTACTCTGTATATGTTTTGTATATTTGACAGTTTGGGTACGGCGAGGCCCTGTCTCGCCATATGTTATGTTTTAAATTCGTAGAGGCCTGTAGTCATCTTTGTGGGGCGAGGGTCCTACGTGTATGTTGTCCGATTTTGCTTTCGGGTCTTACAGCGGTCTGTTTGATATGATGGCCCCAAATGGCCCTTTTGTATATATTTGTATTTTGACCGGCGATGTCTATTCCGCCGCTTTGTTTGAGATTGATTTGATATGACCGCTTAAGACAGATTTTCGATATAAATTATGTCTGATATAACTTTTGAAAATTCTGAAATAAGTTTGGATTCGGAAATGAATATGCGATTTGGTCTGGACGCCCAGGTAGGGTGCCAGTCGCGGCCCACGGGGCTGGGTCGTGACAAAAGTGGTATCAGAGCGGTTTGTCCTCGGAATGTCTACAGGCCGTGTCTCGTAGAGTCTTGTTTATCGATGTGTTGTGCACCACATCTATAAACGGGAAGCTACAGGGCATTTAGGATGTTACTTTCTTTGTAATCTTAGATCGTGCGATAGAGCTGTGCTAATAGGATGATTTTGATCTAACTCGCCTTCGTGTTTGCAGTGATGCCTCCGAAGAAGGCAACGGCAGCCCAGAAGGGCAAGGCGAGGATTGGGGAGACTAGCCAGGCACAGCGAGCTACCCGGGCTCGTGTATATGATTTTCCTGAGGATGTGCCACAGTCTGAGGGGTCTGCTACACCCCCACTAGTACAGCCTGGGGCAGGACCTTCAGCAGCTCCAGAGGTCCGTGTACCCGTACCTGAGACTCCAGCTCCTCAGCCAGGGGCGGAGGATAGGACCCTGAGGGAGGCTGTACAGCTGTTGACTACACTGGTAGCAGGTCAGGCTCGCAGGCGCGGGCGGAGGGACGACGATGATGATGACAGACGGGACAGCCTGAGAGTTCGGGAGTTTTTGCTATGTGGCCCTCCAGAGTTCTTCGGGTCTAAGCCCGACGAGGACCCCCACGACTTTATTCGGGGGATGCGACGCTCACTGGACTTGGTCAGGGCTTCAGAGACTGAGTCAGTTGAGCTGGCTTCGCACCGGCTTCGAGATGTGGCCACCCACTGGTACGAGACTTGGGAGCTGTCTAGAGGAGAGGGTGCCCCTCCAGCCACTTGGGATCAGTTTGTGACAGCATTCACCCGCCACTTTTTGCCACCAGAGTTACGGCGGGCATGGGCTGATCGATTCTTACGTCTGCAGCAGAGGGGTCGGAGTGTTCGCGAGTATAACCTTGAGTTTGATTCTCTGGCCCGATATGCACCGGCCGTGGTAGCAGATATGTCCGATCGGATGCACAGATATGTTATGGGATTGGACCGGTATTTGGTTGATAGTTGTATGGCAGTGTCATTGCAGGCAGACATGGACATTTCCCGGCTTCAGGCCTATGCGATGGGTATGGAGGACCGTCGCAGATCTGATCCTGCTGGCAGAGATCGAGACAGGAGGCCGCCCAAGAGGGATAGATCCGTGGGTTATTCAGGGGATTCTCGAGGCGGACAGCCTCAGCAGCAGCAGCAGTCTGACAGATATTTTCCTCCCTCCGGCCGGGGTACTCAGTCAGGTAGCCGGAGATTCGATAGTACAGGACCGTCTGGGGCCGGTCAGAGCTCCAGAGTGGCAGGTTCACAGGTACCCAGGGGTCCCAGCCAGGCCAGACCACCCAGGCCCCGTTGTCCTCATTGCGGGAAGTCACATCCCGGGGAGTGTTACCGAGCGACGGGAGCTTGTTTTTCTTGTGGCGGTCAGGGCCACTTTATGAGAGATTGTCCATTGGCTAGCGGTTCTGGTAGTGCTGCTCAGCAGACAGGGTCAGCCGCCGGTTCTTCTTCTGCTCCATCAGTTGCACGCCCTGGAGGGCGAGGTATTTCAGCACCGGCAGGACGCGGTCGAGGCCGCGGTGGCACTTCAGGGTCTAGCGGTCCCTCGAACCGCATATATGCTTTGGCCAGCCGCCAAGATCAGGAGGCTTCGCCAAACGTCGTCACAGGTACATTGCTGGTTTTCTCCAGATCTGTATATGCATTGATTGACCCTGGTTCTACTTTATCGTATATTTCCCCGCTTGTTGCTAGTAAAATTGGGATAGTGTCTGAGCCTATAGAACCGTTTGAGGTAGCTACGCCAGTTGGGGATTTTATTGTAGCGAGACAGATTTATAAGGATTGTTCTGTGACCATTTATGATCGTAGCACTAAGGCTGATTTGGTAGAGTTAGACATGCTCGAGTTTGATGTCATTATGGGCATGGACTGGTTGTCTTCCTGTTATGCTAATGTCGACTGCCAGAAAAAGGTAGTCCGTTTTCAGTTTCCAGGGGAACCAGTCATAGAGTGGTTCGGATCTACTGCATCGCCGAGGGGTAAGTTTATTTCATACCTCAAGGCTAAGAAGATGATCCAGAAGGGTTATATTTATCATTTGGTTCGTGTGCACGATACTGCCGCGGAGGTACCTACCCTTCAGTCTGTTCCGGTCGTCAGCGAGTTTCCAGATGTTTTTCCTGACGAGCTTCCTGGCCTTCCGCCTGAGCGGGAGATTGATTTTACTATTGAGTTGATGCCGGATACACAGCCTATATCTATTCCTCCGTACAGAATGGCACCAGCTGAGTTGAAGGAGTTGAAGGAGCAGCTGAAAGATTTGCTGGATAAGGGTTTTATCAGGCCCAGTACATCACCCTGGGGGGCGCCGGTATTGTTTGTCAGGAAGAAAGATGGGTCATTGCGGATGTGTATCGACTACCGGCAGCTGAATAAGGTGACTATTAAGAATAAATATCCCCTCCCCCGGATTGATGACTTGTTTGACCAGCTGCAGGGTGTTAGACATTTTTCAAAGATAGATCTGCGTTCTGGTTACCATCAGGTGCGAGTACGGGAGTCAGATATCCCGAAGACTGCTTTCAGGACTCGGTACGGGCATTATGAGTTCAGAGTTATGTCTTTCGGGCTGACTAATGCTCCAGCAGTATTTATGGATCTGATGAACCGGGTATTTCGGCCTTTCCTGGATATGTTTGTTATTGTGTTTATTGACGATATTCTGATTTACTCGCGATCAGTCGAGGAGCATTCAGATCATTTGAGGACGGTACTTGGCATTCTCCGTCAGCAGGAGTTATATGCTAAATTCTCTAAGTGTGAGTTCTGGTTGACTTCTGTGGCATTCTTGGGCCATATTGTCGGCGCAGATGGTATTCGGGTTGACACGCAGAAGATTGAGGCTGTGCAGAATTGGCCCAGGCCTACTACACCGACTGAGGTGCGCAGTTTTCTGGGATTGGCTGGGTATTATCGTAGGTTTGTGGAGGACTTCTCTTCTATTGCAGCACCACTGACGAGGCTTACCCAGAAAGCAGCAAAATTCCAGTGGACAGATGCTTGCGAGCGCAGCTTTCAGATGCTGAAGGAGAGATTGATTACAGCACCAGTTTTGGCTCTTCCGGAGGGAGCTGACGGGTATGTTGTCTATTGTGACGCCTCTGGTATTGGGATAGGATGTGTATTGATGCAGCACGGTCGAGTCATAGCCTATGCTTCCCGGCAGCTCAGACCGCACGAGAAAAACTATCCCACTCATGATCTTGAGTTGGCCGCGGTGATTCATGCTCTGAAGATTTGGCGGCATTATTTATATGGGGTCCATGTTGATATCTATACGGACCATAAAAGTCTCCAGTATATTTTCAGACAGAAGGAACTAAATTTGCGGCAGCGGAGGTGGCTTGAGTTACTAAAGGACTACGACGTTGATATTTTGTACCATCCAGGGAAAGCCAACGTGGTAGCTGATGCGCTTAGCCGCAAGTCCGTAGGCAGTCTGGCTGACGTCCCATCTGATAAGAGAGATTTGGTTCGCGATATTCATCAGCTGGCCAGCCTCGGAGTTCGTTTGGCCGATTCTGGAGATTCTGGGATTTCTGTTCGCCCGGTTGCTGAGTCATCTATTATTCAGGAGGTAAAGCAGCGCCAGTTTGAGGATCCTACTTTGATTCAGTACAGGGGTGTGGCCCTTAATAAAGCAACGACTCAGTTCGAAATCTCGCCTGAAGGAGTATTATTGTACGACGGCAGGTTCTGTGTACCGGATGTTGCGGGCTTACGGCGGCAGATTATGGGCGAGGCCCATAATGCACGGTATTCTGTTCATCCTGGTTCCACTAAAATGTATCGGGACCTCAGGTGTTTGTATTGGTGGGACGGCATGAAGAAAGATATTGCTGAGTTTGTTAGTCAGTGCCCGAACTGCCAGCAAGTTAAGATCGAGCATCAGAAGCCCGGTGGATTATTGCAGGAGATGGAAATTCCAGCCTGGAAATGGGAGATGATTAATATGGATTTTGTTGTTGGATTACCGCGCACTCCACGCAGGTACGACTCTATCTGGGTTGTTGTTGACAGGCTGACGAAATCAGCCCATTTCCTTCCGGTTCGGACTACTTATTCGGCTGAGGACTATGCCAGATTGTATATCAGAGAGATAGTCAGACTTCACGGAGTCCCGATATCTATTATTACTGACCGAGGTACCCAGTTTACAGCAAATTTCTGGAGGTCATTTCAGGAGGGATTAGGGACTCAGGTGAGTCTCAGTACAGCTTTTCACCCTCAGTCCGACGGGCAGGCCGAGCGCACTATTCAGACGCTCGAAGATATGTTGCGGGCCTGCGTTATTGATTTCAGGGGCAGCTGGGATGATCATTTGCCGCTTATTGAGTTTGCCTATAATAACAGTTATCACTCCAGCATTCAGATGGCTCCGTACGAGGCCCTTTATGGCAGGAGATGCAGGTCTCCTATTGGCTGGTTTGACGTGGGCGAGACTAAGTTGATTGGGCCAGATGTAATCCAGGAGGCTGTAGATAAGGTAAAGCTTATTCGAGAACGATTATTGGCTGCTCAGAGTCGACAGAAAGCTTATGCAGATAGACGACGTCGACCGTTAGAGTTCCGGATTGGCGACTGGGTATTCCTGAAGGTGTCGCCCATGAAGGGTGTCATGAGATTCGGTAAAAAGGGTAAGTTGAGCCCCCGGTACATTGGACCGTATCAGATCGTGCGAAAGATAGGCGAGGTCGCCTATGAGCTAGACTTACCATCCGACTTGGAGGCCGTACACCCGGTGTTTTATGTGTCTATGTTGCGGAAATGCATTGGTGATCCTGCCAGGATATTCCCAGTTGACGGCATTCAGGTGACGGAGCAGTTATCTTATGACGAGCAGCCTGTATCTATTCTGGATCGACAGGTGCGGAGACTACACACTAAAGAAGTGCCCTCCGTCAAAGTCCTGTGGCGCAACAATAATCGGGAGGAGATGACGTGGGAGGCGGAGGACGAGATGAAGAAGAAATATCCCCACTTGTTTCCGACATCCGCAGGTAATCTAATTCCTTTTTCAGTTTGTTGTGTTGATTGATAAAATGAATTATGTATGTCATCATTAAAAAGGGACACTCCTGCCTTGATCATAAGACCTTATAAGACTAATCTAACATTCGGGGACGAATGTTCTTAAGGGGGGGAGAATGTTATGTCCCGTGTTTTCGTACAATTGGAAATCGAGAAATAATTATGACTTGGGTGTTAGAAGGGTATAAATTAATTTGTGAGAATATGACTATGTTGGTTGTGAAATCTTTAATGCTAAGACCTCGGGGAAGGCCGAGGATAAATTTGGAATTTCGGAAATTAGTTTCGGGAATTACAAAACGGGACTTTTCTCGAATTGGGCCAAGAAAATGCAATGCAAAATCAAGGCCCAAGATCAAATGGGGGCCGGCCATAGTGTGGCCCAAATCCATTTTTAAAAGGGGCATGTGCTATGCACATGACCCCTAAGTGGATATATATGAGGAACACTTAGCATTATTCAAGAAAAAAATCAAAAAAATTCAAGAACACAAGAAAGAAGGGGTTCGGCCGTGAATAGTGTAGAAGGGAAAAAGAAATTCCCAAGTTTGTTTAGTGATCCAAAAATCTTGGTTTCTACATAATTAAGAAATACTCAAGACGCTCTCCGACGTGGTATAATTGGTTTGGCACAAGGATTCCGTTTGCGACAAGTCGGAAAGTTAGTAAAAGGTAAGAATCTTGCCCCTCTAATGTTATAGAATTGCTATGAATGTGTTAAGGATTGGAAGTAGACGAGAATCCCGTAATTTTAACGTAAATAGAAAGTCGTGGGTGTGTGTTTGTAGTGGGTTTGGCCGAGAGCCATAGAAGGAAAAATTGGTGTGAATTGATCTTGGCTAAGTTGGTATAATGTGTTGTTGTGATTCTTATATCGT
The DNA here is from genome assembly GCF_019175385.1 of Lycium barbarum. NCBI lineage: Eukaryota > Viridiplantae > Streptophyta > Magnoliopsida > Solanales > Solanaceae > Lycium > Lycium barbarum. The sequence goes on along the minus strand of NC_083339.1, from coordinate 31,755,163 downwards.
AAATGATTGATTGTTGAATTAAATTGGCGGTGGAAAACGAATTCGGATATTATCGGAAAGTGTATATCCTTTGTATCTTTATGTATATCATTGTATATTTAGGGTGCTAGAGACTTTTGATATGAACTTATAATGATGTTAATGAATTCGGAATGAAACGACGTGAGTTAGAATGTTCGTCGTGCACTTTTGATTGTTTTGAAGAATTATGGAACATAATGGATTTTGGTGTAATTTCGGGTATGGCTTGGATTGTAGTTAGATTGTGATTGTATAAGTTTGAATGTGGAAATGAATCCAATTATGTAGATGTAGAATTGGAGTTTTGAAAGTTTGAATGGAAGTTGCCAATTTAGATAACAAAGTGGAATTTTGAAGCTAGAATGGCTTGATTGTTGTTTGTGTTGTTTGTTGATGTGTGGGCTGTTGTTGTTGTTGTATTTTGAGCCGAGCTAAGTCTCGGGGATGTTAGATTTATAGGGGAAATGCTGCCGAAATTTCGGTAGGCAAATATGGAGTTAAAGGCATTTTTTTGAGCCTAAGGATCTCATTGGGTAACTTTGACCATTTGCAGATTTTTGACGAAACGGGACGGGACTTTTGGAAGAGCTTACGACGTCTGTGAGGTATGTAAAGCTTCCCAATTCTTTATTTGGCATATCTTAGTGTGTTAGTTGAATATGAGACCTTCCGGAGCATTTCTGCTCCTCGAAACCCGATCCACAGGAAAGTTACTATTCATTCAATTCGATTGAAGCCTAAAGGCTCCCTTTTGGCTAGAATGCCATTATTCGTCCGAAACCTATCAAAATGTGGTCGGGTAACCTAGAAATGATTATGTATGACCCTTGGCATATAACTGCTCGTAAACATATGTTCGCCACCTCACTTCGACTCGAGGTGGGTCCGCTACCCCAAAATGCCCGATTTGCCCTTCGGGCCACCTGTGAGAATAAAGTTGAAAGTACCACTTCCGATCTTTGGAACATCCTCCTACGGGGTATGTTTGGACTATGCGATGCGCTAATCTATGTTCCGAACTATATGGACCATTTTGGAAACGTTTTGCAAAATGAAACTTTATGTCGGCTAAGTATTCGACTATTTTGTATTCTAAAATGACTTATGAGTTCACTTTGCTTTGAAAGACTATTTTGAAATACGATTTGCATTTGCTTGCTCACGACTCCGCTCGTGCCTTATTATGACTTCGTTCACCGGTTCCCGGGCCGGTTTTGATTCGTGCGTTGTATGATGAATTCGGCCGTATGCTGTGTTACGGTTTCCGAGGCTTCGCCATAGGGCCCGGTTCCGTTTGGAGTTATGCTGTGATATGGCTCGGGACGCGATATGCTCACCGATGATTATGATTATGTTCGGAGATGTACGGAGATTTGAAACCTTCTGGTGTTATGCTGTGTGTGGCGCCAGCGTCGGAGTGGCGACCACATTCTCAAGCGTTTGCATAATTTTAATTGCATAAAACATATGTATATGATTTTGATACAGATTTTGACATACCAGTTTGTACCCCACTTTGACATTTGATTTGCTTTCGGTTTTGATCCATAATTCTGTACTCCGTGCTTTACATACTCAGTACATATTTCGTACTGACCCCCTCTCTCCGGGGGCTGCGTTTTATGCCCGCAGGTGCAGACATCGGTGATCCTCCGCAGTAGGCTTCGCTTCTTGCTTTCCGGAGTACTCTTACTTGGTCCGGAGTCCACTCTTGGTACAGACTCCTTTACTCTGTATATGTTTTGTATATTTGACAGTTTGGGTACGGCGAGGCCCTGTCTCGCCATATGTTATGTTTTAAATTCGTAGAGGCCTGTAGTCATCTTTGTGGGGCGAGGGTCCTACGTGTATGTTGTCCGATTTTGCTTTCGGGTCTTACAGCGGTCTGTTTGATATGATGGCCCCAAATGGCCCTTTTGTATATATTTGTATTTTGACCGGCGATGTCTATTCCGCCGCTTTGTTTGAGATTGATTTGATATGACCGCTTAAGACAGATTTTCGATATAAATTATGTCTGATATAACTTTTGAAAATTCTGAAATAAGTTTGGATTCGGAAATGAATATGCGATTTGGTCTGGACGCCCAGGTAGGGTGCCAGTCGCGGCCCACGGGGCTGGGTCGTGACAATTCTTCTATGCTTGTGGGCCCATCTCCTGCACTGGGCCCCACTCAAAATACCGTTGAGGAGCCAGCTCAGGAGCCCCTCACCAGGCATCTCAGGAGGCCGTCGACACACAGGTTTGATTTTTACAATAAAATAAAATAATTTATTTATTTCAGGTTCATTTTAGAATAAATCTAAATTAAATTGTTTATATGTTATTTCAGGTTCATGCCTCTGCGCCTGTGGACCCATCTCCTAATGAGATTGACGAGGAGCCATGTTATGAACCGGCCCCACCGCCCACCATCATTTCCCATAGAAAGCATGTTATGAACCGGGGTCCGGGTCGAAAGAAGGGAAGGAAGGGAAGCAAGGATGATCATGCCATAGAGCATATACAGATTAAGAGGAGGAAGGGGGATGGAGATGATGGTGGTGGTGGTGGGGTTAGCCTTAGGCCTAGCCGAACTCTAAAGGCTCCCACTTGTGGGACCTGAGATTGTGAATGTTGTAAAGAAAGTGTACATTTCATGTTATTATTTTCTTAATGATAATTAGTTATCTTAATAATAACTCGTGCGACGTATGGAAAAAAACGTGAATTTAATAGGTTAAAAAAAATAACCTATTAAATCTGTGCGTAAAAGTGAAAAACTTAACCTTTCAGGCATCGTGGAAAAACTTAACCTTTCACGCACAGAAACTGTGCGCGAAAGGGTTTACTTCTTTCACGCACTAATTTCGTGCATGAAAAGACCTCCCTTACATAAAGGCTTGATTTGACAATACATTGCTGCATTATTTGACCCTTTTAACACGACTTGTATTGCGCACCATTTTAATGCGCAATGTAAGTGTTGATTTGACAACACACCACGCATGACAATTTCAGGAATCTATGACACATAAAGGCTTGATTTGACAATACATTGCTGCATTATTTGACCCTTTTAATACGACTTTTATTGCGCAATGTAAGTGTTGATTTGACAACACACCACGCATGACAATTTCAGGAATCTATGACATATAAGGCTTGATTTGACAATACATTGCTGCATTATTTGACCCTTTTAATACGACTTGTATTGCGCACCATTTTAATGCGCAATGTAAGTGTTGATTTGACAACACATCACGCATGAAAATTTCAGGAATCTTTTAACTTGAAGGCTTGATTTGACAATACATTGCTGCATTATTTGACCCTTTTAATACGACTTGTATTGCGCATCATTTTAATGCGCAATATAAGTGTTGATTTGACAACACACCACGCATGACAATTTCAGGAATCTATTTAACTTGAAGGCTTGACGAGTGAAAAACTCATCAACTTCATAAGTCTAAGTCTTACAAGTAATTCAAAAAAAAATCAAACTTCATAGAAAAAATGTCTCAAAATGCTTCAACTGTTAAGGTTTCACTATTTTGGGATGGAGATATCATCGAGGACAATTACTCCATTCGTTATAGTATCAAACCAAAATCCCATGTTAAATTTCCAACAACTTTAAATTATGAAACGCTAGTCAGTTACATGCAAAAAAGAATGAAAACTATATCCACTGAGTTTGGAATCTCACTAACTGGCAGATATCCACAAACAATATCAAACAGTATAGTGCATTATGGCATGCACAATATCAACAATGATGAATCTTTGAGTGATTATTTGGGATTGCCGGAAGAATATCATGACTTAGTATTCATTAATGTTCTTGAGATGTATGTTGAAAGATACCTCGAGAAGAAGTCCCTTAAGTCCAGCCTATTCATGGTAACACTTATGAGGACTTTAGTTCTTATGGAGACATTTTGAGTGGTCAAGTGCCGCTGGAAAATCTAAGCCAGCAATTTAATCAAGCTTACAATGAAAATTGGTAAATATGGATTTTTCATATTATTATTATGTGTAGTAGCACGTGTTTGTTGTATGAATTGGTAAATAACCAGTTTTCAAATCTTTATAGAAACTATTCTCAAAACTCGTCAGTGGTACCAAATATGGATGTTGGTCAATCCTCTCAGTTCGGTGGAGTTGATCGTTCTCCACACCATGACAGTGCTTATGAACAAGAGTAAGTTCATCACCTTGATATTAAATTATCTGTATATATATGATGTTGGTATTTAAAATATGTTACTTTTCGTGTAGGAGGATGAATGCACTTGATAATGAAGATTTTCCTAATTATTATGAGTTATCATCAAGTGATGACGATGAAATAACTAATAATGCAGAGGTAACCGATGATGAAGATGATGATGATGTTCAAGTTGGTATGACCAACAGTATTCCTCAAAGCCAAAACCAACAAGAACCAATGCACCACCACGTACCACCACCGATGGTTGAAAAACCAACTTCTGAAAGCCCAATTCAGTGGCATTCTAACAATATCCCTTATCTTGACAGCCTGTAGGGTCGTGATGATGCATTTGTCTTCACAAGAGAAGATGATAATAGTCGCCTAAAAACCTGGATTAAACCAAGGGATCTCAACAAAGATCGATGCTACCTTGCAAAGGGAATGTTGTTCGCATCCAAAAAGGCGTTGCAACGGGCTGTCAAAATTTATTATCTTAAGGACATGAGGGAGTTTAAGGTTGATCAGTCAAACACAAAGATATGGAGGCTAGTTTGTAGACGACGGTATCAAGGCTGTGAGTGGTTGCTTCGGGGAATTGTTAAGCCTGATGGTATGTGGGCTATCATAAAATTCCGCGAAAGACACACTTGTGATATGGAAGAAAATCGAGCAGATCATTATAATTTAGATACAAACATGATTGCTCAAGTGTTACTTAAAGACATTGCTGAAACGCCAAGGTAACTTATCCTGCCTAGTACATTATATGTCTTATATCAATTGAAAGATCATTACTAAATGTTGTTTGTTTAAACTTGTGTAGGTTCCCCATCAAAGATTGTATTCGAAATGTTTAAACCGTATATAGTATAACTATAAGCAACAGAAAGGGATTTTTCGTGCGTAGACGCGCTTTTGAGATGGTCTTTGGAAATTGGCATACTTCTTTTCAATTGCTGCCAAGGTATATGGCAGCTCTACAACATTTTAATAATGGTACTGTTGTAGAGTGGCGGCTTATAGAGGGTAAAATCTTCAACTTCGTATTTTGGACATTCAAACCATGCATTGATGGTTTTGCTCACTGCCGACCAGTGATATCCATAGATGGTACGCATGTATATGGTGCCGACGACATCAAGCTCCTAATTGCAATAGGAATGGATGCCAACGGGTCAATATTTCCTCTTGCTTTCGCAATTGCCGCTAACGAGAGCAACGACACATGGGGGATCTTTTTGACCCATTTGAAAACTCATGTTATTAAGGATCGTACCAGCATATATGTGTTGTCTGATCGTCATAAAGGCATATTGCACAATATGGATAACTTACCGGGGTGGCAGCCTCCCTTTGTTTACCATCACTATTGTTTAAGGCACTTGAAGGAAAATTTGCAATCAAAGTTTCACAATGGCACTCTAAACAAATTGATGTGGGCATCAACAACGAAAATGGGCTGCAAAAATGGATCTGATCAGGGTAGTGAGTGAACCCGCATACGTTTGGTTGATGAAGCTCGAAGTTGAAAAATGGACGCTTCATGCTGATGGAGGTAAAAGATGGGGCATGCTCACAACAAACAACTCAGAGTCTTTCAATGACTTGCTGAAATCTGCTCGAGGACTACCTGTCACCTCAATGGTGAGAATGACTTTCAAGCAGGTTGTGGAGCGATTTGTTGTTAGGACAAGGCAGGCCAGAGCGATATTAGCCGACGACGGGACATGGATGCCAAAGCCTTTCAAAAATATGGAGCATTATAGAAAAAAATGTGAGCATCACCAAATGACCGAGTATGACCCAATTCAACATGTGTATGAAGTTAGGACGGGTTATTACAACGGTAAGGGTGGAAACGTGCATACCGTTTATGAGGCAACAAGAACATGCACTTGTGGTAAGTGGCAAACGTACCACATGTCGTGTTCTCATGCTGTCAAGTGCTTCGAGAGAATGATAAAAACGGTAACAAGTTATGTGGTGGGGGAATACAAGGTCCACAGTTACCTTAGAGCATATTCCGGCCAATTCCGCCCACTTGGTAATGAAGCTTATTGGCCAAACGAGCCGTTTTGGATGGTTGCTAACAAGGATTACATCAGGAAATTGGGCATTAACTCACGGAGTCTTAGACCTAATCAAATGGATGTTAGTGAAAGAACTTACTCTCGCAAGTGCTCTACATGTAAGCAATATGGCCATGACAAGCGTTCGTGTGGGCAACAAGGCCGTGGTAGTACAAGCACGTCTTGAAGTAATAGAGCCTCTAGAACTTGAAGATTGTATTGTTATTGTAATTTATTATTTTATTGCTTTGAATTAGTAATGTAATTAAATGGAATGAATTATTTTTTAATTAGTATAAACCTCTCGTAGTGAATGAATTATTATTAAATCAAATATTTATATTTGTACATTCAAATATAATAAAACACTTAAATCAAAACCCTATAAATATGACAAGTTTCAAAACTTACTTCGGGGCACTTTAGAACCCCTAAAACGACGATCCAAACGTTTAGGTGGACTTAATGTAATGAGCCGACATTATTGTACGCAAAAAAAGATATTAAGTTTTATATAAAATATTGATATTTTGGGGTTTTGAAACATGACTAATCTTTGCCCAAAGTATGGAAAAAAACGTGATTTGAAAGGTAACACCAAAAAAAAAAAAAAAAACAGAAGACCTCCTTCACGCACGAAATTCGTACGTGAAAGGCCCAAGTTGCATTTTTGCAGTTTGGTCCTTTCACGCACTAATTAGTGCGTGAAACCTACTAATGTTTTTTTTTTGTGCTAGTTTGGTTCAACTTTTTTTTTGTGCTACAAAAGTCGCGGATTCACTGTGGCGTGATTTGTTATAAACTTTCATCTGACTTGTGAGCATGAAAAGAAGGGATTAAAAAAAAGGATTTAATTGCTTTGTGGATGATGTATCTATAATGCATTATGTTTAGTTTATATTCCAATATTGAGTAACGCTAGCTTGTCACATCACTATATCAGGCGACGTGTGTGATGACAATTGCTCCTCTTGTTTCTGCTTTTTTAAATAAAAATAATACTCCATAATATATTTTAATTTAGAGTTATCTTATGATACTTGGATAAAGTTAGGGTGTGTTTGGTACGGAGGAAAACATTAATTTTCTCATCTTTGGTTGGACAAAATTTTTGAAAAATATTTTTCTAGGACAATAAGTTACTTAAAAATGAGAAAAATTATTTTCTAGTGAAAGTAGAGGAAAACAAATTTAATGAATAGCATTCCACACAAATTGTTTTTTCCCAACTCTCCAACACACCTATCCCCCACCCCCATCCCCATGGCCTTATCTCCACCACCCCTACACCCTTAATTGTAGTCAAACCAACTATCATGTCTTTCGCCGCAACTCTAGAAATAAGAAGTTTAGCTACTCATGGTTCTAGATGAAGAACAAGAATTCATAAGTAATCTAGGGTATACAAAACCCAAGTATACAAGCCGACAAGGCTATCAAAATAATAATACAACAAAATAGGGACCGAGAAGGTCATAAGACATCTAACTGTACATATCTGTCTACGAGCCTCTACATGGAGTGCATAACATAATAGGGACGGGACAGGACCCCGCAATGCCCATATATACACAAAAAAATCATACCAACTGAACTGCAACTCCATAACAAGTGGAGTGCTCCTGTACAAACGCTGAGATGGCAGCCTAAGGGTCTGAACCGTCTCCCTGTCTACCTGCGGCCATGAACATAGCGTCCACAAACAAAAAGACATCAGTACGAATAAATGTACTGAGTATGTAAGTGTCATGACCAGACCCGAGGGCCATGACGGGCACCCGGTGCTAACCCACCCGGGTACCTCTTATCGTACATTCGTATTCACATCTAGGTGGACCACATAGCTTACTCATGAATGCTATACATCAATAATGCTAAACTCATTGGGCAACAACACATTTATACCATCATTAACAACTATGCCCACATCAATATACATAAGCCGACTAGGCCATCAATGATATACAAAATATAAACCGACAGGGCTACAAGATATCTAACCATACACAACTGTCTACGAGCCTCTAAGAAGATTAAGTAACATCATATAGGCGGGACAAGACCCTGCCGTGCCCATGTACGTACACAAAAGAATAATACCAAAAGTTGTAGCTCCGGATGAAATGGAGCTCCTCTAAGTAGTCCCTGAATAACAAAGCTATGGCTCAAACCTGTCCCCCTGGCCACCGGCGGGCATGATGCAGCGTCCACAAACAAAAGGACGTCAGTACGAATATTGTACTGAGTATGTAAAGCATAATCAACATCATAATAGGAGCATAAGAAACAACATAAGATGGGAGAATCGGGATATAGTAACGCCATCATCATTACTTACTTGTCTTTCACAGGGACCTTCCATTTCTAATATGTGCTCGTGTACATACATACAAACATATACATATATCTATATCCATATCCATATTCTTATCCGTATTCATATACATATTCATATCCATAGCATATGTGACCATGGAGGTTCGGTGGTTTCACATACCCGGCTTATGACAAGGCTTGGTGATTATACATACCTGGCCCTACCAAGGCTCAGTGGTATCCGTACCCAACTGCAGTGGTGCGCGCACAATAGTTATCATACCCGGCCATATAAGCTCGGTGTAACATCATAGTCATACATACTTAGACACGTACTTGAGAGTCTATAAGTATCATCAACATCATTACCATTATCGTTTTTGGTTACGTCTATCCTTGAATGTTCAGCTATCATATAAAGGATGCAATGGAAATCATGAAAGTATCGTGGTTCATGAGTTTTAGTGGCTTTAGAGATAGAATCATTTGGAGGACATTATAGAACTCATGAAAGGATGTATATATAGCTAAGGAACCATGCCTTAATGAAAGAAGGGTTAGCCTTACATACGTTTTTGTCTTCTTAACTGTCTAACGTTCACCGTTGAAGCTTGAATAATCTACATTTAGAAGGATTCACACCATGGTTAAGCCTTAATGATACTTTTAAATTCAAACTAGAATAATTCACAGCCTAATGAAAATTGGGCAGCATTTCCCCTATTTCGTCAACTTCCACCGTATCACAAAACAACTCCCAACGACCATAATAACATCCATAATACTGTCACGACCCAACCGGAGGGCCGCGACGGGCACCCGGTACTAGCCCACCCGGGCACCTCTTAACATACCTTTGCATTTACATCTAGGTTAGCCACATATTAAATCATACTATTTCCATTCATCAATCATACTAATCCCATTGGACAACAATACCTTTATATCAACATTAGCAACTATGCCCATATCAATGTACATAAGCCGACGAGGCTAACAAAATGACATCAAAAATATAGGCCGACAAGGCCAATTACATCTAACTATATACACATGTCTACGAGCCTCTAAGGAGAGTATGTCATATCATATAGGCGGGACAGGACCCCGCTATGCCCATAAATGTGTACACAAAAGAATCAATACCAAAAGCTATAACTCCGAATGAAATGGAGCTCCGTTATGTAGTCCCTGAGGAATATAGCTATGGATCAAGCCTGTCTCCCTGGCCACCTGCGGGCATGACGCAACGTCCACAAACAAAAGGATGTCAGTACGAAGAATGTACTGAGTGTATAAAGCATGATCAATATCATTATGTAAGCATAATATACAACAAAGAAATAGCATAGGATGAGAGATAGTCGTATCATCGTCATAAGCACTTACTTGCTTCTCATGGGGACTTTCCATTCCTAATGCGTGATTGTGTACATTCATCCATATCCGTATTCATATCCGTACTCATTTGCATTTCGTATCCATAATCATATTCATATACATATTCTTATTCGTATTCGTATTATGTCCGTATTCATACTCATATCTATATCATATACATATCTATATCATTTACATAGCATACCCGACCATGAAGGTTCAGTGTTTTACGTACCAGACCATGGCTAGGCTCGGTTATCATACATACCTGGCCAACCAAGGCTTCAGGGTTACACATACCTGGCCCTACCAAGGCTTCAGGGTTATCCGTACCCAACTGCAGAGGTGCGCGCGCGTTACATGAATATATATATATATATATTCTACCCGGCCTTATAAGCTCGGGGTTCCATAATAGTCATACATAGACACATATACATAATAACTCATAAGAATCTTTAGCATCATTACTATTATCACCGTCATCATTATTATCACTATTATCGTCATTCATTACATCTATCTTTATAGGCTTAATCGTCATATGAGGAATCTAGTACAATCGTAAAATATCGAGAATCATGAGCTTAGTAGCTTTTGAAGATAGAATCATTTGAAGGACATCATAGGCTCGTATAAGAATAGATATTTGGCCAAAGAACCATGCCTTGTGAAATAAGGGTTAGCCTTACATACCTTCCCGTTCGACTATTCTATCACTTGCACGTTCTCCTTCAATGCTCACGTTTCTACCTTCATTAGAGTTATACTATCGTTAGAAAGATCGATAGCTAGTATACATGACTAAAGCTAGAGAAAATTGGACAACATCTCCTTTATTTTTACGACTTCCTCCATATCATGTATCAACTCTCAAACATCAATAATACATTCACAACATCGTAACAATAGTCTTTATTCTCTTACATTATCCATATTCTTCAATTCACTTCAAGTCACCCATATCCATGGTCATATCACACTATTTCATTCGTTCATATACAATGTCTATCCCATGTTCTTAACATCATTTATAACATGATTATAATCATATCATATCACGAATCATTACCCAATCCAAACTATTACTCAAAGTTGACACTATTCCCATATTCAAGACCCATTTTCTATATTCTTCTACAATCCAAGTGTTTCAACTTTGAAACACCTTACACAACATTGAAATACCATAAAACTTACCTTAGATGGTGTTGGAATGAATCTTGAGTGGAGATACGTCACTTGAACCAAACCCTAGTTCTCCTCCAATAGAATCTTTTGTTGTCCTCTAACCCTTGTAAGCTTCCTAACACATAAACACTTGATTCTAGTCTTTGATCTTTGTGTTCTCTTGAACTTGAGTGGAATATGCTTAGAGAAGGGTTTTTGAGCTCTCAATACTTGTAGAATATGAAAAATGAAGTAAAAGAACCCAAGGCATCTATTTATACAAACATTAAAAATTTGCCCGTCGGGACTTCCACGGACACTTATACGGTCCGTATGGTATTTTACGGTCCGTATGGTATTTTACGGTCCGTATAAGTGGTCGTGGTTCCCCAACCAGAAAATCAACTCCCTGCTGGGAGTTATACGGACACCTTATACAGATCGTATAAAGTTATACGGACCGTATAAGTGGTCGTATAACTCCACTTCTCTGAAATAGTTTCCGTCGTTTCGTTCGATCTTCAATCCTTATGGAACCTTCTTATCACTTGTATAATACTTCATTAACCATATAATAGGATCTATAGTAGCCCTTCAAAACATCACCACATAAACATTAGCTCAATCATTGCGGAACCTTTCCGAACACGACTTACGTTTCGCTCCCTTCAACAAACTAAACTTCACATATTCATAGAACTTCAAAATCTTATTGTATGAACATCAAGCTATCTAATCCTTCGCTTAACCTCGTAGGGATTTCATAATCACCATAAGCTCACATTATCCTATCCACAAGGCAACACCTACGGAATTTCCGAGGTGTAACATTCTTCCCCTCTTAAGAACATTCGTCCTCGATTGTTAAGTCTTCGGGAATTCTATAAAAATTTCGCTAGAGTTTCCCCTATAATATGGCACTACCATCCTGTCACAACAAACCATAATAATAATGCCTCACAGGGACACAACATAATAGCAATAGAATTTGGCCACACACGGCCCAAATGCATAAAAAGAAAATATACATACCTCATGATCTTGATGTCTCATCTTGGACCTCTTCTAGGGCCGAAATAAGTGCGGGTACTTGGATTTCATATTTTCTTCCGCTGCCCACGTCATTGCTTCTCGGTTATTGTTTCTCCATAAAACCTTAACTGAGGCCACTTCTTTGTTTCTAAGCTTCCGTACTTGCCTATCTAATATGGCAATGGGTACCTCTTCATAAGTTAACTTTTCTGTCACTTGAACATCAGTTACTGGCACGATCCTAGCAGGATCTCCGACACATTTACGAAGCATCGAAACATGGAAAACTGGGTGAACTGACTCCAAATCAGGAGGTAGATCTAATTCATAAGCCACTTTGCCTACCTTGCGCACAATCTCATAAGGCCCAATGTACCGGGGACTGAGCTTCCCCTTTTTGCCAAATCTCATTACACCCTTCATTGGTGACACTTTCAAGAATACCCAATCTTTTACTTGGAACTGTAAGTCCCTTCGACGATTATCCGCATAGGACTTTTGACGACTTTGGGCTACTAATAACCGATTTTGTATGAGCTTAACTTTCTTTATGGCTTGCTGGACCAAGTCTGGCCCTATCAATTTAGTCTCTCCTACCTCGAACCACTCAATTGGGGATCTACACTTTCGCCCATATAAAGCCTCATACGGTGCCATTTGGATGCTAGAATGATAACTATTGTTATAAGCAAATTCAATGAGTGGTAAGTGATCATCTCAATTACCTCCAAAATATATCATACATGCCTGTAACATATCCTCAAGAGTCTGAACGGTACGTTCAGTTGTCCATCAGTCTGCGGGTGAAATGCCGTGCTAAGGTTCACTTGAGTTCCTAAACCCTTTTGGAAGGACTTCCAAAAATTAGCTGTAAACTGAGTTCCTCTATCTGAGATAATAGATGTTGGGACACCATGGAGTCGCACTATTTCTTTAACATAAAGCTTTGGATAATCCCCCGCCACATATGTCGTTCTGACTGGTAAGAAATGAGCTGACTTCGTGAGTCTATCCACAATCACCCATATAGAATCATACTTACGTCGAGAACGGGGTAAGCCTGTAATGAAGTCCATGTTAATTACTTCCCACTTCCAAGTTGGAATTTCTATAGCTTGTAGCAATCCGCCGGGCTTTTGGTGATCGATTTTCACTTGTTGACAGTTGGGACATTGAGCTACGAATTTCGCTATATCTTTCTTCATCCCATTCCACCAATATATAGACTTAAGATCATGGTACATTTTCGTTGCTCCGGGGTGGACAGAATAACGGGAACAATGAGCTTCTCTTAATATTTGGTGGTGTAAACCTGCCACACCAGGAACACATAATCTGCCTCGGCATCGGAGAACTCCGTCTCCTGCAATCTCAAATGATGACTTCTCCTTCTAAGGGAGTGTATCTCTATAATGCATTAGCATGGGATCTTCGTATTGTCGCCCTTTCACTTCCGCTACTAGCGACGAGACTGCTGAATTCTGGATGGTAGTTCCCCTGCTACCTGAGTCCACTACTCGAACTCCTAGGCTCGCTAACTGCTGGAGCTCATGAGCCATTTCTCTCTTCTCTGGTCGTACATCATACAAACTTCCCATAGATCTACGGCTAAGAGCATCAGCCACAACATTTTCCTTTCCGGGGTGATATAGGATATCAAAATCATAATCTTTTAGCAATTCCAACCATCGTCGTTGCCGCAAATTCAACTCTTTCTGCTTGAAGATATACTGAAGGCTCTTATGATCTGTATAAATATCCACATGGACACCATATAAATAATGTCTCCACATCTTTAATGCATGAATCACTGCAGCCAATTCTAGATCATGGGTTGGGTAATTTTTCTCATGTTTCCGTAATTGCCTTGAAGCATACACAATCTCCTTACCATGTTGCATCAACACACAGCCTAGCCCAATGCCTGAAGTGTTATACCCCATTATAAACGGGTTAAATTTGAGTACAACATATTGGTGATTCCTATTTGTTTATATTAAGGAGTTGCCACCTAATTGATTTTAAGGTGAATTAGGACACCTAATTATTAACTAAGGTAAAGCTAACTAAACTTCGTTAATGGTCTGCTTAAATTTCAATTCTAGGTAAGGGTTCTAATTATCCTAAAGGGAAGGGGTTAGGCACCCTTTAGAATCCGTTAACTATGGTTATCCAGCCAAACTTAGGTTAATTAATTAAGGTTAACTAAGGTGCTTAAATTTTAAGAAAATGGCTTATAATATTACTAAGGTTTTAAAGGAAAATATAATAACGCTGTTTAAACTACGGCTTATGAATATTGCTAAGGCTTTAAATAAAAATGTTATTCAAAATAAGATATGTAGAATAATTTGCATAAAAAGGGAGACTTCAAATGCTATTTAAAATAAACTTATAAATATTGCTAAGGTTTTAAATAATAACACTATATGAAATAAGACTTATAAAAAATGCCATTTAGAATGAGACTTGTGGAAAATATGATAATTTGCATAAAAGGAAATTTCAAATGCCATTTAAAATAAACTTATAAATGTGGCTAAAACTTTAAATAATAATGCTATTTAAAATAAGATTTGCATAAAATACATAAGTAGAAGAAAATGCGAGTTTGTGCAGCGTTTTAATGAATATTTGAAATAACTCAAATGGCGAAATATTAATTGTTTTGTTTTTTTGGATTTGGGAATATAAACAAAATACACAGATAGCTAATGTGAATTTTCTTTATCCTTTTATTATCTAACTACACTTGGCTAAAAAAAGATGCATAATTGGGTAACTCCTGAAAAATTATTTGTAAAGTATACTTGAACTCATATTTGCAATATTAGTGACGTTTTTAAATTTTTAAGATAGCAAGAATAAATCATGATTCTTTTAGCTCAAAATATGTAGTCATGCTATTTTGAAAATCAATTATTCTAATAAAAAATAAATACTAGAAATAATTTTAACCTAAAAAGGAATGAAACTTATGGGAACTAATGTTAGTTTCTCTCTTAAATTAACTACCCATTATACTAAGGCGAACCCACTAATTTTACTAGAATTCATCTAAGTTAGGAAAACAAAACAAAGTAACGGGTTAGTCGAATAATACAAATCAACTACACAAACATGAAGCAAAGGCATAAATAAAATTAAATGGGTTCAGCCCATTTTTCTAGAGACTGCTGCGGATCTGCCCGCTATTGGGCTTCGGCCCAGTAAATTATGCTTTTCTATTTTTTGCTGCGGACAGAGGGCTGGACGGAGAAAGGAGTCATGTTGGGCTTTTAGCCCAACGCCAAATGCGGAAGAAAACGAGTCCCTCGGACTCGTATGCGATACTCATGCATAAAACGAAAGAAAATGATTAGTATACGATCAATGAATGATGTTAAACATATGAAATATAAACTCAAAATAAATTAGTAGATTGTGTATATTCTATGTATATTTTAAGTATATCTCATGTATACACACCCATAAGGATGTATAGAAGGTCAATATCGGAAAGATTTTACCCCCGTCTTCCCGATGTTGCACAAGTTCCAAGGGATTTCACGAATCCCAGGCATGGCTAACACCGGGGAGGGTTCAAGCTTGATCCATAATGACCAATCTAACCTCTCCATAAATGTACTGATTGAAGCATGCTCTTGATATACACGTGTATCGCCTTGTATACTTGCAATGTACAAACATATTACGAATTTAAATAGGCATAGAACCACCACAGAACAGTTTTGATTGATGTTTGGAACACAACACTCAAGTGTTAAATTTTAGAGAAGGACATCCCTCAAGAACGTACATTATTCCTTTCCAACCTCAGAACAGAAACATGATGCTAGATTTAGTGGTTAAACATGTTTCAACAGACATTCCTTTTAGATAAAAATCTCCTCTAAACTCATCTTAATGGCGTTTCATTTTTTTGGGAGAATGAAAAATCAACTTTTGAAAGGTTAATGCTATATGTAATCCAATATAGATGCTTAACATATTCCAACTCGTATTTAACACTGCTATTTTAAAGAATCTTCATTCAATTCCAAAATCATTTTGAGAACCTTTAAAAGAAATGATAGCAAAATATTTAGGGGAACCACATTTGTTTAAAATAATTCTTCTACTCATTCCAGGTCAATTCAAAAAGAAGCCGACTAATGAAAGGAAAGAAAGCAAACAATGCTCCAGTCAAGAAGTGAATCAGTTCAGTGATCGATTAGTTTGACAAGAAAATGGTTCTTTAAAGACTTTAGTCTAATTCATATTATCAGTTATCAGTAAACCTTGTCTCAGCCCATAATCCAAAGGAAACCAACAAGGTTATTGAAAACAACATATTTAATTTGGAAACAACACTCAAAGAAACTCTAAAAAAAAGGGGAACTTATTGATTGAAACAGAACCAGATGAAGGATTAAACCGATAACAAGTGTTCAGTCCTACAAATTTCAGTTAAGACAACAAGTCAAACTAGATCCTGGATTAAGCATATTGGAAAACCCTTTAAAAAAAGACAATTAATGCTTATTTGTTCAAAGAAAATATGTTTGGTCTTCAAATTTGAGACGATGCTAAGGAATATCCATCCAAACAGATTTGCCCGATTAACACCTATCCAAACAGTAGTATTTTATCGTAATAACATGATTAGTTAGTTTAATAAAGAGCTTTCCCTTTGTCCTGTATTCCTGGCCAATTGTGGTCAGCTAACCAATAGTAATAACTAGCTAGTCAACATTAAGAAGGCATCAAAACTAAAAAAAAAACAGCAACAAGCTAAGGGCACAACAATGACCAGCTAACAATACTAATAGCCATGAGCTCATCACTATAAACTAATCATGTAGTTAACTAGAGAAGATCTAAACCAGTTATACATAAAACAGGGACTAAGCATTTGAAGTAACTAACACAGAGTAGAAAACTTAGCTAACATAAGCCTTGAGTGGGTTTAAACAGAAAATGAGACACCAAAACAAAGAGAAAAAGTGACCGGACTAAACGAAAACAGGAAAGGAACAGTTTCACCATAAATCAATAACTTAGCATACTGATTTGAACTAAGCTAATCTGAGCGCGGAATTTAAATACACAGCCAGAAAAAAAAATTAAGAAGGAAAAAAAAGTACCTTTCTTGGGTGCAGCGAAGTGGGGCGGAGGTTTCAATATCCACTCGAACACCACACTCCGAGTTTGTGTAGATCCGAACCCGAACAAATACCAAAGACGAACAGAAAAGGACTCAATATCTTGAGGTGGTGCAAAGCAGATTTAAAAAAAAAAAACGTTTTTGAAGAGTAATTTAAGTAGTTAAAATTTTTATTTTCAGGGTCCTCAAGAAGGCTAAAGAAGATTCTAATTTTTTTAGGGGAATTTCGACGGGTTCCAGAACTCTCCTCAATGACTCCCAAAACCATTATTTATAGGGATGAACTAGGGTTTGCTCGGGTTCCGAAAACTAAAAAAAATGTGCGGGATTTAAGTTGACCTTTTTTTCAAATCCATCCTTGAGACCACGAAGAAGAGAACAAAACTCATTAAAAATTTGTACCCGAGAAATCAAAAAAGACTGATAAAGAACAGATCTCCCTTCACAAACGGACGAAGTCCATTAAAACTCTCAGATCGTAAAACAGAAAGAAAGAGGAAGAAAACAAAAACCAACCTCTTTCAACGGTCAAATTCGGGTGGGGGGGGGGGGGCACCGAGCATTAATTTCCCTTCCTGAATTTGGCCATGCATGGCCTGGGGAGGTGAAAGTTGACTGTGATTTTCACTATTTTTGTGAGGAGAGAGAGAGAGAGAGGAAAAGAGGCGCGTCAAGTTTTGCACGGAAAGGGGGTGGACAACTCTGTCCACGGCTAAAGGGGCACTAGGGTTTTCCCATAAAGCGGAGAGAAGAGAGAAGGGAAGGGAGCAGAGGAAAAGAAGAGGAGGCGGCGGGTGATGGAAAAGAGAACCCTAGCGGTTCACTTTTGTTGAAAGGAGAGTTGGGCCGGGTCATCGGGTTAATGGATTAAAATATTGGATGAATTCGTGAACTGGTCTGAAAAATACTACAGATTGATTGAACTCGGATTTGGGCTTCTAAATTTAAATAAAAGGCCTATTTTAATAACTATATACTAATGTGTGCTAAAATATCACTTAATAATTATTAATGCCCAGATAAAAAAATAAAATTATACGACGTCATAATAATCGTGCAATAATGTTTTTTGAAAGTCAACAGTAAATAAACGCTATTATTTAATTATATGAAATAAACGCGATGCATGTGCGTAAGCTGGTAAAAATGCTGAGATGATAAAAATGCGAATTATCATGATATCGGTAATAATAAAATAACAATGATAATAATAGTATTAATAATAATAATAATAATAATAATAATAATAATAATAATAATGGTAGCAGTAACAAAAAATAATAACAGCAAGTGAACGAAACGCCGGTATTAATACAAGGTTGATAATTATAGTAAAATATAAATAATTATTTTAAAGTTGTCAAAACATTAGAAGTGTGAATAAATATTTTAGGGAAGGCGGGACAAAATTGGGTGTCAACAACTTGTCCCTCTTTGCCCGGTAATGATGAAAGAATTTTCAGGCAAAGACGTTGACTCAGTAGCCTATTTTGTCCCGGCTAAAGGATTTTGGAGGACTAAGGGTATAGAAAATTTAAGAGGATTACGGCCGAACTCCGGCCTTCGAGTTTCCTACATATCTCGGGCTGCACGAGAATCAGGCCGTGTGTAGTTCTGGGATAACTACGACACCCTATGAATAATGAATCCCGATTGGTGCGAATCTTTGCAAAATATTGTCCCAGTGTCGAATTATGATGACACTGGGTATTATGAGAGAACTTAAGAATTCTGAAAATCGAATGTGCTGGAATGCAAGCGGAATATTTGGGGTTGGAGATGAGTGTTCGAGGTAGATCAATGACCCTTGTCGAGAAGTTTGATTATCCTTCCCAACAAATTGCCCCAGTTCGCTGCTTAAGATTATGATCCACGAGTTGATGTGCAAAGCCATTTTAATCTTTCCATTTTCAAAAAGCCACAAGCTAAAAACAATAGTTAGCAATAAAGAAATATATATGTAAATAAGACAGGGTTGAGGAAGTTTATACTTATAACCCATGTTTCGGAAGTTGAATCCAAATCGTACTTTGGAGATGTATTGAATTTATGGCTTCCACTTGAAGAAGAAATTAAGCCGACATCCACATTTACATTAACGAAAGCTAAATCCACATCCACGTCTGTTTTTTGAGGAAAGCTAAAACCATGATGACACCACATTTTAAGGGGAGCTAATTTATGACCATATTCAAGCCCTTATGTACAAAATCCACTGGGCGTAAATATAAATCCACGTCCTTATCCACGAAATCCATGCCCGCGTCATAAAACTCATGATGTAGAAAAATGAATTCATGTCCTCATACACAAAAATCCACTGTGCACAAATATAAATCCACGTCCACGTCCACATTCCACGGTACAAAAATATAGATCCACATCCACTTCCACAAACTTTAAGTGCAAAGAGATAAATCTACTTCCACGTCCACAAGATCTATAATGTAAAAAATAAATCCACGTCCACGAAATTCATTGTGCTGAAATTTAAATCCACGTCTATGCCCCAAAATCCACAATGCAAAACATAAATCCACATCCACTTCCATGAACTTTATAATGTAGAAATATAAATCCACGTCCACATCCACATCCACATCCACGAAGTCATTAGAGCGAAAATGTAAATCCACGTCTACTTTCACAAAATTTATAATGCAAGAAAGATAAATACACGTCCACGTCCACAATACTCATAATGCAAAAAGATATATGTACGACCACGTCCATAATATCCACAATATAGAAAATAAATCCACGTCCACACAATCCACGATATTGAAATATAAATCCATGTCCGCTCTCACAATTTGTAATGTAGAAATGTATATCCACGTTTATGTCCACATCCACAAAACCATTCGTGAAGAGATATAATTCCACATCCTAATCCATGTCTCGTTGTGATGGAAGTTAAATCTACAATTGTCCCCACGATTTGACATATGATGCAAGATTTCGATCCTGTCATCTCGTTAAATACCACATTCTAAAAAGAACTTGTTAGCGACTTGAAATAAATAAATATGTACGAAGTGACGACAAAATTGAGGAATTTAAATCAATAACAGGTGACCATGTCCGTATCCACTTTGAAGAAGGTTAACTCCACGATCATGTGCCCTTGATCCATCGAGAAATGCCACGAGCTAAAACAACTGTTAGTGGTAAGAATATGTAAATAGCTGGGTTTGAAAGAATTTACGCTCACAGCCCTTGGTTGAGAAGATAAATTCATGTCCACTATTGCGATCAAAATTTCATGAAGAGTGGAACAACGTCCACCGTTTAGCGCAAGCTAAATTTACATCCACATTGAAGAATATTTGCCTTTTGAAGAAACTAACTCTTTGTTCATGTCCATAATTAAAATTTGAAGAAGAGTCAAATATGCGCCACATCCATGTTAATTGAAACCTGTCTCATCAAAGAAAAGTTATGAGTTTAAAAGAAAATTGGTTGACTTGTGTATGTCGGGGAACTTGGTCCTTGAATTGATTCTTGTCTTGGTCGCCTCCACATTCTTCGATGCCCCACCACATATTTTGCTTTGCCAAGGAGTTTCAGTAATAAGTAATAAAGAACGTCTTCTTATTTAAAGTTGTTGAACATTCAAGACCACTTTTGTGCTACTTCTAAAAAATTGCCCAGTTTCCAGTCCTGGAGGCGCTTGGTTCTAAACAATTGAAAAGTGAGAAGTTATAATAAAAGTTTTTGGAAGCGAATTGACCGATTTCAAAAATTTGTCCCAGTTTCAAGGTACTAGGACACATGAATTTAAACAAAAGGAAGACCAAAACTTTATACAAAATCCTTATGCATCTTATAGGGACTAAGATGGTTGGACAAACTAAAGACTTTGAAATTTTAAAATAGAAGGGACGAACCCGCCTTGGGTTGCCTACGTATCCCAAAGGAATCAGGCCAGACTTAGTTCGTGAATAAAAATAAGAACTTTTGAGTTTTTTTTTTATAAAAAAAAGGAGGGCCGAACCTGATGTGGGTTGCCTACGTATCCAAAAGGAAATCAGGCCACACGTAGTTCAAACCTACAAAACAAAGACACTGAAATATTTGAAAAGAGTGGCCGAACCCGATATGGGCTGCCTACGTATCCAAAAGGAATTCAGGCCAAACGTAGTTCATTACAACAAATGACAAAGTCCTAATTTAGAAAGGCCGTAACAAAACATAGAGGCGACATGGCAAAAAAAAACAAAATGTTCTAGCTTATGCCTCCGGCCTATTACAAAAGGAAATTTAAACTTAAATTACTGAAACTCCCGGCGAACCGGGGCTAAGATGCAAATCCAATTCTTCAACTCAGGTCCTGGTTCGGCAGCCAATAAGGTCGGTGTTTCAACAATGTCTTCAATTACCACAGCATGATCATCTTCGTCTTCCACGAACAAGTTCTTGATCCATTCCACAATATCATCATAGGCAATTTCGATAGTCAAATCTGAAGTTTTGGAGATGACAGGTTTTGAGAAAGTTTGATCAATGGTAGGAATGGGTTTTGGCAAGAAAATCTCCTTTCCTTTATTCTTTCGTGCTTCTTTTACTTCTTCCTCAGTTGGTTCATATCCCAAACCAAATGTAAACTATTGTGCAGGGAGGACTACAGGCTCAACCTGCCCATTTAATGTCTTCCCTAACCCAAATCCAGGTTGGTACCCATTTTTCAGCATTTCCTTTGCAACCATGATTGCGGCGCATGACATTTTTGATTCTTGAGTTTGACTCACTTCACCCACTCTAGTAACATTCACAACCTCCCAAGCATGGTAAGTTGTTCCATCAAACCCTCCTGTTGCCTCAATGAATGGGATAGGTTTCTCTCGATAGATGGACACGTCACATTCTCCTTGTACGCATATTTGTTGTTGATTCCACTCAAATTTGACAGTCTGATGCAAAGTAGATGGCACAGATCCAGCCAGATGCATCCACGGTCTTCCTAACAACATGTTGTATGTCGTGGAGATATCAAGTACTTGAAAATCAATAATGAACTCAATAGGTCCAATCAGCACGTTTAACTCTATTTCTCCAATAGGACGCCTTTGAGCCCCATCAAATGCTCGAATATTCATATCACCTGTCTTAAGCTCGCTAATATTATATCCGATCTTCCTCAGACTTGTTAGTGGACAAATGTTAAGTCCAGAGCCCCCATCAATCAACACTTTAGACACAAACATGTTACGACACTTGACAATTATATGGAGTGCTTTGTTGTGACTACATCCCTTTGGTGGCAGTTTTTCATTATCGAAGCTGATTCGATGACTGTCAAGCACGCGCCCAACTATTCCAGCTAACGTCTCACTAGTTGTTTCGATTGGAACATATGTTTCACTCAAAATCTTCAAGATTGTATTTTTGTGTACATCCGAACTCAAAAGCAAAGAGAGGATAGGAATCTGGGCATTGGTCTTTTTCAACTGCTCTACAACTGAGTATTCGCTGGCCTTAATTTTTCTAAAATAATCTTCTGCTTCGGCTTCTGTCACAACCCTTTTGGGAGGCACATTTCTTTCTTTAGTTTGCCTCAATCTAGCTAGCTCTTCTGGGGTATAGCACCTTCCGGACCTTGTCATTCCTGACGTCTTAGTCTTGTCAGTGATCTATTTCTTTCCTCGACATTCCATCACAGCTTGTTGATAATTCCATGGTACGGCTTTGGTATCGAGTATTGGCAACTGATTTGGCGCTTGAACTACCTCTACAGGTGTTGATGAAGCTCCTAATATCTTGACAGGCACAAAACCTCTTACCACTATAGCCGGAGAAGCAACGACTATAAGACCATGATCTTTCACGCTATTCACAGGCACTATAAATTTGGCCGGATCGTCATCATTTTCATCTATTCCAATAATATTTATCGAGGCCCCATCATGGGTCGGGAGTGGATTGTTATCCACGTTTGGTGCCGGTTGTTTGACCATGATCTGCTTTGCTTCAATAAGATCTTCAACCTTGTGTTTCAATGCGTAACAACGATCAGTGGAATGGCCTTTTACCCCCGAATGATATGCACACGTTTTAGTGGGATCAAAACTTCTAGGTAGTGGATCTGGAATTCTACCTTCCACAGGATATAATAAGCCTGAAGCTTGCAGTCTTTCAAAACAACGTTCAATGGCATTCCTAATGGTGTAAAATTGCGGAAAGGTCTATTTAGGCGAGGTGCGAATGCATTGTTTGGATGATGAGATTGTGATAGTGGAGCTGGGTATGTTGGTGGTCGTGGAGCTCGGTATGTTGGCTGTGTGTTGTAGACGGGGTGGGAAATTTGTGGTGATTGAGGCTGGTAAGATGACAAAGATTGGTTGTATGGATGTGACGAATATTGGAAATATTGTGAGTGGAGAGCGTTAGACTGGTACCGCGGAGGTTGTTGATGGTGGTATGAGGTGCTTCCCAGAGCCATTACCGCTGCCGCTTCCTTTTATTTTTTCTTTCCATTTCCGGGAGCACCAGTTTGTATGGCCTTACTAGTAGACTGCAATGCCGCTAGACTTGTTATTCTCCCTATCTTAATGCCATCTTCAATCATGTCCCCATTTTTGATCACTTCTGCAAAAGTTTTTTCGCCCATTGTCACCAAACGTTCATAGTACTCCGGTTCTAGTGCCTGAATGAAGAAAGTAACCATTTCTGTTCCTTCATGGGCGGGTGTACCCTAGATGCTTCTTCCCTCCACCGTATAGCATATTCTCGGAATGATTCGGTTGACTTCTTCTTTAATTTTGTAATTGAGATTCTGTCGGGAGCGATCTCAACATGAAACTTGTAATGATCCACCAAAGCATTTGCCAAGTAATCCCAAGTACGCCATTTGGTTGTATCTTGCTTGGAATACCATTCCAAAGCTTTTCCACTAAAACTCTGATTAAATAGTTTGATTCTTATCCCTTCATTCTTCCCCACACCAATCAACTTTTCACAATAGACCTTCAAATGGAAGAAAGGATTTCCCGACCCATCAAACTTCTCAAATTTTGGAATCTTGTAACCTGGTGGCAATTCTACCTCAGGAAATACACATAATTCTTCATAGCTCACGCTTTGGTTACTACCGAGTCCACGCAAACTTATCATAGCATCTTCCAAACTTTTGAGCTTTCTATTTATCATTTCATCATTAACTGCCCTTGCCTCATTTTCGACTTCAACATAATGATCAACATCTGTGTGACATAGTCCTTGGGTTTGTGTCATGGGTGGAGCTGTGGCATAAGTATATACCGGCGGAACTTGATGCGCATTAGTAACATCATGTGCCAGCGATATGTACTGAGCTTTGGAAGAAGCGGCTGTAAACAAAAGAGGAGTATTTTGAGTAACTAGGTGGGTGAGGGGTTCGGAATGAGCTGGATGAGAAGTGGTAAAATAATTTGCTTGGTTAAGTTCATCCAAATTTGGGAATGGAGGTGGCATAGGCAAAGTCTGACGAACCCCATGAGATGGAGTCATATGTGGCGGAGTTTGAGAAAATGATCGATTTTGAAGTACCATGTGACATTGTTCAGCAACTCGTCGCTCCAGACGAGCAATGATCTCCAAATGTGTTTCTGGTTCATTAGAGGATGTGGGATCACTCGTGATCGGTAAACTAAGAGATGGCTAAGATGAAGTGGTTGCATTGATCAAACTTTGCTCCATTTTAGAACGAGTCTTTTTAGTTAACCAGGTGATTAGTGATGAGTCAGAGTCTGATTTCTTGGCTTTAGACCATGTGAAATATGGATGTTCCGCCAGTTCCCCTTTAGCACAAGTCAACCTTTTGTTTTGAAAATAAGTTTAAAAGAAAAAAGATAAAATAAGAAAAGAAAAAAAAACGAGTCAGTATACGGTAAGGACATAGTATTGCACATAAACACATTATTGCACATAATACATCGCGTTCTATAATGCAAGGGACCTCTTTATGCCAGAGGTAGGCCTAACGAACATTTGAAGGACAAACATGTCTTTTATGTATCATTCCATAACTCTTCCTAAAACTAATTTACAAGAATAATAAAAATTTATTACATGCCAGTTAATAATACAATTCGAAGTTAATCTAAGATATCTAATACTTCATCTCCACTAATTTCCTTTGGTTGTCTTCAAACCTTCGTCATTAATTGGATGCTCCACGACAACCTGCAACAAAATATTAGTTTTCCCAAAATATTTATCTATAGAGTACTAGGTCCACATATTCTTCACATTTGTCCTTCAAATAATGCACATAAATAGTGAATAGTGTCACTTAGAGTCGTAGACTCATTTGGACATTTGGTAAGGTTGACTAATGAACTCAATACACCAAGGGTATTAAGCCTCCTAGGTTTAAAATGATGCATGTCCTTATAAGGTTTTGGTTTTCGCTCTACCCTAGGTAGACTAAGAGTGGGTTTACTAGACACAAGGTTCCCGAGCGGACTATTCGAGTGAGAAGGCTACGCGGTCACACGAAAGTTCGGACACCCCGCGCATATGCCAACTCTCCTAACTTGGGTAAATTGAAAGAATTTCGCGGGTGCGCAAAACACACCTCGCGTGCACGTGTGATTGTGTGAATTTCCAGAAGTGGAGAAAGTATGAGCGGAATGCCAATTTAAAGCAAATACATATTACATAGCAAAGACAAATAAGGATTAAAACAATAAAACATTTAAAAGCATATAAGGAAAGATAAAGAAAACAAACAAAACATCCAACAAAATATTAATTAACCTAAGTTGTTATGGTTAAGAACCTAAAATCCCCAGCGGAGTCACCAAACTGTTATACCCCATTTTAAACGGGTTAAATTTGAGTACAACATATTGGTGATTCCTATTTGTTTATTTTAAGGAGTCGCCACCTAATTGATTTTAAGGTGAATTAGGGCACCTAATTATTAACTAAGGTAAAGCTAACTAAACCTTGTCAATGGTCTGCTTAAATTTCAATTCTAGGTAAGGGTTCTAATTATCTTAAAGGGAAGGGGTTTGGCACCCTTTAGAATCCGTTAACTACGGTTATTCGGCCAAACTTAGGTTAATTAATTAAGGTTAAATAAGGTGCTTAAATTTTAAGAAAATGGCTTATAATATTACTAAGGTTTTAAAGGAAAATATAATAACGCTGTTTAAACTACGGCTTATGAATATTGCTAAGGCTTTAAATAAAAATGTTATTCAAAATAAGATATGTAGAATAATTTGCATAAAAAGGGAGACTTCAAATGCTATTTAAAATAAACTTATAAATATTGCTAAGGTTTTAAATAATAACACTATATGAAATAAGACTTATAAAAAATGCCATTTAGAATGAGACTTGTGGAAAATATGATAATTTGCATAAAAGGAAATTTCAAATGCCATTTAAAATAAACTTATAAATGTGGCTAAAACTTTAAATAATAATGCTATTTAAAATAAGATTTGCATAAAATACATAAGTAGAAGAAAATGCGAGTTTGTGCAGCGTTTTAATGAATATTTGAAATAACTCAAATGGCGAAATATTAATTGTTTTTTTTTTTTGGATTTGGGAATATAAACAAAATACAAAGATAGCTAATGTGAATTTTCTTTATCCTTTTATTATCTAACTACACTTGGCTAAAAAAAGATGCATAATTGGGTAACTCCTGAAAAATTGTTTGTAAAGTATACTTGAACTCATATTTGCAATATTAGTGACGTTTTTAAATTTTTAAGATAGCAAGAATAAATCATGATTCTTTTACCTCAAAATATGTAGTCATGCTATTTTGAAAATCAATTATTCTAATAAAAAATAAATACTAGAAATAATTTTAACCTAAAAAGGAATGAAACTTATGGAACTAATGTTAGTTTCTCTCTTAAATTAACTACCCATTATACTAAGGCGAACCCACTAATTTTACTAGAAGAAAAACCTTCCACAAATCTCCTGTAATAACTTGCTAAGCCCAGAAAGCTACGAACCTCGGCCAAGTCTTCACGGCCTCGGCCAAGTCTTCACGACCTCAATATTTTGGCTATCTACCCGAATACCATCGGCTGCAACAATGTGCCCCAAAAATGTCACTGAGTTCAACCAAAACTCACACTTATAAAATTTTGCAAACAACTCTCGAGTTTGAAGAACTCTAAGGACGACACGTAAATGATCCGCATGTTCTGCCTCGGATCTAGAATACACCAAGATATCGTCGATGAATACAATCACAAATAGATCTAAGAAGGGCTTAAACACATTGTTCATCAAATCCATAAATACTGCTGGTGCATTAGTTAGCCCAAATGACATTACCCGAAACTCAAAATGGCTATATCTTGTTCTGAAGGCTGTCTTAGGGATATCTTTCTCCCTAACTCTCACTTGATGATACCCGGACCTCAAATCTATCTTTGAAAACCATTTGGCACGTTGTAATTGGTCAAATAAGTCATCAATCCTCGGAAGAGGATATTTGTTCTTAATCGTCACCTTATTCAATTGCCGATAATCAATGCACATTCTCAAGGAGCCATCTTTCTTTCGGACAAACAATACGGGTGCTCCCCATGGGGATGAACTAGGCCTAATAAAGCCTTTCTCAAGCAAGTCTTTCAATTGATCCTTCAACTCTTTCAATTCTGCGGGAGCCATTCTATAAGGAGGAATAGATAGGCTTAGTGTCTGGCAACACATCAATAGCAAAATCAATCTCCCGCTCGGGAGGAAGGCCTGGAAGCTCTTCCGG
Source organism: Lycium barbarum (assembly GCF_019175385.1). Lineage (NCBI taxonomy): Eukaryota > Viridiplantae > Streptophyta > Magnoliopsida > Solanales > Solanaceae > Lycium > Lycium barbarum. Next base: position 31,727,101 of record NC_083339.1, on the reverse strand, counting down.
GAACACATTCGAAAACTCATTTACTATAGGAACTGACCGGAGAATCGGCAGTTCAACTTCTACATCTTGAACCCGAACTAGATGATAAATGCACCCTCTCGTGATCATTTTCCTTGCCTTTAGATAGGAAATAAACCTACCTTTTGGTGACGCAGTATTCCCTTTCCATTCTAAAACTGGTTCTCCCAGAAATTGGAAACGAACCATTTTCATTCTACAATCAACATTGGCATAGCAAGAACCCAACCAATCCATGCCCATAATAATATCAAAGTCTACCATTTTTAACTTATGCAAGTCAATCATAGTACGACGGTCACAAACCACAACTATACAGTTTCTATATACTCGGCTAGCTATTACCGATTCCCCAACGGGTGTAGACACCTCAAAAGGTTGTATCGACTCCAGTTCGACTCTAAACCGACCCGCAATATACGGAGTAACATATGACAATGTGGATCCCGGATCTATCAAAGCATATACATCATAAGAAAATACCGATAATATACCTGTGACCACATCAGGAGAAGACTCAAGATCTTGGCGTCCAGCCAAAGCATAAATACAGTGCTGAGGACCGCTAGAACTGGGGACTCTCCCTCTGCCTCTACCATGGCCGACTGGCGCATGTGAACCTGGCCCCATAGGGCGTACAGATGATCAAGATCCGGCTACCAACCCTGTAGGCTAGGTCTTACCTCTACCACGAACTGAGGGGCAATCACGCATAATATTGCCTGGTCGACCACATGAATAGCAAACCTCTGAACCTAATCGACATGGACCCCAACGTAATTTCCCATACTAGGAACATCGTGGCACGGGTGGCCTCGCCTGACCCGAATCACCTCTGAACTGAGATCCCGAAAAGCTCTGACTTGGTCTGGAATGAGTAGATCTATCAAGTCTCTGGCTTGAAAATTGTGGAGAAGCACTAGTCATAGAATGGCCTGAATGCCTCGAGAACTGCTGTCTGTGCCCGCCTCCATACTCACTCATCGGACCCGAAGATCTAGCCCTCTTGCTATGTCCCGTATCATGCTCACACTCACTTCTTTGCTGTTGTAGGCTTTCTTCTAAATTTTGAGCATGGGCCTGAATGCGTGAAATATCCATATTGTCCTGAAGGGACGCAGTCAAGCACCTATCCATCAAATATGGCCCTAGGACTTTCACAAATCAGTGCACTCGGTCACCCATATTCGCTACCATGGCCGAAGCATACCTAGCCAAAGAATTGAAGCAGAGACTATACTCTAAAGCACTCATGCTTCCTTGCCTCAAATCAAGAACTTATCAGCTTTAACTCGCCGAACCTCTGGAGGTAAATAATGTCGGAGGAAAGCATCTACAAATTCTTGCCATACCGGGGGAGGCGCATTGGCTCCCCGTGAAACCATCCAAACCGTGTAGCAATGGACTGCGACATCCCTCAATCTATAGGACGCTAACTCCACCGATTCGGTGTCCGAAGCATGTATCAAGCGAAGCGTCCTCAACATTCCATCAATAAAATTCTGAGGGTCCTCATCCGGCTTTGATCCAAAGAATCCGGAGGGTTCAAGCTAATGAAATCACGGGCCCTTGCACTAACAGTCCTATCACCTTGCCCCGTACTTTGTCGCTGAGTCTGGCAACAACCAATTGAGTAAGCAAATGAATGGCCTCTTTTACATCTTGGCCAGAAGCATCCGGTAGAGGAGCCGGTGGTGCTGGAGCTGGGGCTGAGGCTCCCTCATGCTCCTCAGAAATAGGCACTGACTGGGAGGACTGAGATTGAGCCACATTCTGGGTCTCACTTTCCTCTACAATTGTTGGCGGTGCTCTTTCAACCCGCTTTTCTGCCACTGTCTTGCCCTTTTGCGCTGCCATAGCCTTTCTCTTTACAGGCATCTGTGAAATACATAACGTACCGTTAAGGAAAAAGAAGTTCTTATGTCATAGCTGTATCGCACGATCTTATGAAGAAAGAAGGTCATTCATTCCTAAAAATGCCCGCAGCCTCTTGTTTATAAGTGTGGCGCGAAACATACCCATAACCAAGACTCTACTGGACACGGCTCGTAGACACATCCTAGGACAGAACTGCTCTGATACCACTTTTGTCACGACCCAACCGGACGGCCGCGACGGGCACCCGGTGCTAGCCCACTCGGGCACCTCTTAAAATACCTTTGCATTTACATCTAGGTGAGCCACATATTAAATCATACTATTTCCATTCATCAATCATACTAATACCATTGGACAACAATACCTTTATATCAACATTAGAACCTATGCCTATATCAATGTACATAAGCCGACGAGGCTAACAAAATGACATCCAAAATATAGGTCGACAAGGCCAATTACATCTAACTATATATACATGTCTACGAGCCTCTAAGGAGAGTATGTCATATCATATAGGCGGGACAGGACCCCGCTATGCCCATAAATATGTACACAAAAGAATCAATACCAAAAGCTATAGCTCCGAATGAAATGGAGCTCCCCTATGTAGTCCCTGAGGAATATAGCTATGGATCAAGCCTGTCTCCCTGGCCACCTGCGGGCATGACGCAACATCCACAAACAAAAGGACGTCAATATGAAGAATGTACTGAGTATATAAAGCATGATCAATATCATTATGAAAGCATAATATACAACAAAGAAATAGCATAGGATGAGAGATAGTCGTATCATCGTCATAAGCACTTACTTGCTTGTCATGGGGACTTTCCATTCCTAATGCGTGATTGTGTACGTACATCCATATCCGTATCCGTATTCATATCTGTACTCATTTGCATTTCGTATCCATAATCGTATTCATATACATATTCTTATTCGTATTCGTATCATGCCCGTATTCATACTCATATCTATATCATATACATATCCATATCATATACATATCATTTACATAGCATACCCGACCATGGCTAGGCTCAGTTATCATACATACCTGGCCGACCAAGGCTTCAGGGTTACACATACCTGGCCCTACCAAGGCTTCAGGGTTATCCGTACCCAACTGCAGAGGTGCGCACGCGTTACATGAATATATATATATATATATATATATATATTCTACCCAGCCTTATACGCTCGGGGTTCCATAATAGTCATACATAGACACATATACATAATAGCTCATAAGAATCTTTAGCATCATTACTATTATCATCGTCATCATTATTATCACTATTATCGTCGTTCATTACATCTATCTTTATAGGCTTACTCGTCATACGAGTAATCTAGTACAATCGTAAAATATCGGGAATCATGAGCTTAGTAACTTTTCAAGATAGAATCATTTGAAGGACATCATAGGCTCAAAGAAGAATAGATATTTGGCCAAAGAACCAAGCCTTATGAAAGAAGGGTTAGCCTTACATACCTTCCTGTTCGACTATTCTATCACTTGCACGTTCTCCTTCAATGCTCACGTTTCTACCTTCATTAGAGTTATACTATCGTTAGAAAGATCGATAGCTAGCATACATGACTAAAGCTAGAGAAAATTGGACAACATCTCCTTTATTTATACGACTTCCTCCATATCATGTATCTACTCCCAAACATCTATAATACATTCACAACATCATAACAATAGTCTTTATTCTCCTACATTATCTATATTCTTCAATTCACTTCAAGTCACCCATATCCATGGTCATAGCACACTATTACATTCGTTTATATACAATGTCTATCCCATGTTCTTAACATCATTTATAACATGATTATAATCATATCATATCACGAATCATTACCCGATCCAAACTATTACTCAAAGTTGACACTATTCCCATATTCAAGACCCATTTTCTATATTCTTCTACAATCCAAGTGTTTTAACTTTCAAATACCTTACACAACATGGAAATACCATAAAACTTACCTTAGATGGTATGGGAATGAATCTTGAGTGGAGATACTTCACTTGAACCAAACCCTAGTTCTCCTCCAATAGAATCTTTTGTAGTCCTCTAATCCTTGGAAGCTTTCTAACACATAAACACTTGATTCTAGTCTTTGATCTTTGTGTTCTCTTGAACTTGAGTGGAATATGCTCAGAGAAGGGTTTTTGAGCTCTCAACACTTGTAGAATATGAAAAATGAAGTAAAAGAACCCAAGGCATCTATTTATACAAACATTAAAAATCTGCCCCTCGGGACTTCCACTGACACTTATATGATCCGTATAAGTGGTCATGGTTCACCAACCAGAAAATCAACTCCCTGCTGGAAGTTATACGGACACTATATACGGACGGTGTAACATTCTTCCCCCTCGCTTAAGAACATCCGTCCCCGAATGTTAAATTCTCGGGGGTTCTACAAAATTTTCGCCAGAGTTTCCCTTATAATATGGCACTACCATCCTGTCGCAACAACCCACAATAACAATGCCTCACAAGGATAAAATACAATGGTAAGAAAATAGGGCCACACACGACCAAAAGCATTAAAATAAACATTACATACCTTACGATAAATGGCGTTGTATAACTCCACTTCTTTGAAATGGTTTCCGTCGTTTCGTTCGATCTCCAATCCTTATGGAACCTTCTTATCACTTGTATAATACTTCATTAACCATATAATAGGCTCTATAGCAGCCCTTCAACACATCACCACATAAACATTAGCTCAATCATAGCGGAACCTTTCAGAACACGACTTACGTTTCGCTCCCTTCAACAAACTAAACTAAACTTCACATATTCATAGAACTTCAAAATCTTATTGTATGAACATCAAGCTATCTAATCCTTCGCTTAACCTCATAGGGATTTCATAATTGTTACATCCGACATTTTCGCTTATTCAAAAAGATTCAAGACAAATTGACGTGTGATGAATAAGGCCACAATTGGACCTTACTTGGTATGAATGTGTAGGTTATGAATTCAATGGTGTGGAATTACGAAAGGTGGCCAAGGGCAAAATTGGAATTTTGGAAACTTGTTCCATAAATTACAAAATTAGCCAAGTTGGACTAAAAAAAAAATAAGAGAACAAGGCCCAAACTTGGAGGCCCAACCGGCCATATTGGCCCAAAATCCATGGCCATAAGTCATGTGATTAGACACATGACTAGTTAATATAAAGAGGTAATAATACATGTTTATCCAAAGAAGCTTCAAGAAAAAGAATTGAGAGGAAGAGAAAGAGGCATTTCGGGTTTGAAGGAGAAAAAGAAAGAAAAAGAAAGAATTTTTTTTTGAGGCCTAATCTTTGGTTTAAAAATCAAGTTCTTGTGGGAATATTACCAAGTACAAAGCCCTCTACAAGTTGGTATAAGTATTGTGGCAAGAAAGCAATTCTATCCTCCAAGTGAAGAACTTGAAGAAAGGTGAGGATTTAATGCTTTTGTTATGTTATAAATGGTATATGTATGTTGTAGTATGTGTGAATGAATGAAAAACATGGAAATTTTGTGTGTGGAAAAATATGCATGTTGGCCGAATACATGTACATGTATTACATGTCTTGGATGATTTGAATTCATGTTGTAATTTAGTTGTAGTATGGTGGAAATTTTATTAGAAATGGAAGTGGAATGAATTAGTGAAAATTGAAGAATGTAGGAGGTGGCCGTGTGGTATTGTTATGTGTTGATGGAGTATGAATTTGATCTTGTTTGTATGCTAAGTATGTTATGGTGAAGTGAACGGAAAGATAACAATCTTTATTGTTTTGGAAAAATGGTTATCAAGTTGTTGTAGGAAAGTATACAACTTTGTTATGAATTATGTAAAAATGGAAATGAATGTATCAAGAGGCAAATTATGATTATTGTTGATGAATTTGGAGGATGGAAATGTATAATGAACTTGTATGTTGAAAGTTAGGAAAAGATTGGAAAAGTAGTGACTTAATGGAAAGTTTGAATGTTGTGTATCTTATGAATATTATGTGAAAATGGTATGGATGCCTCCGGTGTATGTCGTAATGATTTTGATGGATAATGGATATGAAAATAATAAGTTTGGTTTGGAAATGCAAGTTTGAAACGAAAAATGTTTCGTTATGTCGAAAGATGGCTAATGATGCCTTAGTGTATGTTTTAATGTCCATTGATGTTTTGATGTCATTTCTGGGTTGTTGTGTTGATGAATTGAGCCGAGCTAAGTCTCGGGGATGTCGTATATACAGAGGAAATGCTGCCGAAATTTCGGTAGGCAAGTATGTGTAAAGTTGGAATATGGAAAGAATGAAACTAACAAATGGTAAACTTGACCATTTCCAGATTTTGGATGAAATTTGGATTGACGCCAAGCGAGCGTAACGCGTCATCGAGGTATGTGAAGCATTCCCCTATGTTCCTAGGCATGTTCTGGATGTGGTAGGCTCGGCCGCGAGCCTTAAGTACGACTCCGTTCCCCGGAATTCGAGACGGAAAACCGCTCCAATTCCTTCAATTCAATTGAAGCTATTTTCTTACAAATTGCCTTTAAAGTGAATTTTTGTGCAAAACTTCCCTAAACGGAGTCGGAACACTTCCAAACGATTATGGATGACCTCATAAGGTCTATTATCAATAATCTACGTATGTAGCCTCGAGTTGGTCCGAGGCGGGCCCACAGGGCCCGATACTTTCTGTAAAATTTTAAATAATTCCGTTTTGGTCCGATTTTCTCTAAAAACTTCTGGACTATTATTTTTTGTATGATATGGCTATTTTTGTGTAATTTATACAAAATGATTTCTGAACATCTGAGAATCTGATTCTGATAATAATCTGTCGTGCCTTCCCAACTAGGATATAGGCGCGTACTATGCATACTATCTGGATATTCTGATTTTGGCTCGCCGTTTGGCACCCTTCAGTTTGATTGAGTCTGTATGTTGAGTCTGTATGTAAGTAGTTTCTCATTTATCGATTCGTGTCTGTCTCAATGCATTCTTTCATTGCGACCCGGGCCAGGTTCTGTTATCGTGCATATTTCTCTGCATTGTTCACCGCGTCCCTCGGCGTACGGGCCGGGATCTGTATGTCTGTATGACATTATGATTTGTGTATGGGGATGGCGGCCAGGATGGCATATGATCTAATCTGATTCTGTCTGTCCACCGCGTCCCGTACTAAGAGGGCCGGGTTCTGTTACCGCGCCCCCAGACAGGGCCGGGATCTGTATGAATGTATGCGTATGCCATCTAGATTTATATAAGCACATGCCTCTGTATGATTCTGTATGACTCTGTACTACTCTGCATGCATAATTCTGTCCGACATACTTCTGTCTGTCCGTCTGAATTACGACTATGTCTGTATGTCCGTATGGATTCTGATTCTGCTTATCTGTCCGTATTATGATTCCGTCTGTCTGTCCGAACCATGATTCTGTTTATCTGTAAAGAACACGATTCTGTATGTCTGTCTGGATCATGACTCTGTCCGTCAGTCTGATTTATGGTTCTGTTCGTTATATTTCTGTGACTCCGGTTCGGACTATGTTTATATCTGTTATGTTCTGCTTTACATACTCGGTACATTTTTCGTACTGACCCCCGTTCTTCGGGGGCTGCGCTACATGCCCGCAGGTACCGACGCACCAGGTGATACGCCGCCAGCGTAGGTTTCTGATTCAGCTGTTTTGAAGAGCTCCTTTGATCCGGAGCGTATATTTTTGGTATATATCTCCCGTCTTCTGTATACTCTGTATGTATGGATATTCTGGGTACGGCGGGGCCCTGTCCCGTCATATGACTCTGTATGTCTGTAGAGGCCTGTAGATAGATGTGTGGGTTACGGGTTTCGTCTGTATGTTAGCCTTGTCGGCTTATCCGTATGTTTCTGTATGTTCAGATATATATATGTTTGCGCGCGTGCCGTAGTTGTATCGGCCTACTTTTGTAATTTCTGTTTCAAAAAAAAAAAAACGTATGATTCGGAATTCGGTCGGGTAGGTACGTATGGGTACCCAGTTAGGGTACCAGTCGCGGCCCACGGGGTTGGGTCGTGACAAAAGTGGTATCAGAGCGGTTAGTCCTCGGAATGTCTACAGGCCGTGTCTAGTAGAGTCTTGTTTATCGATGTGTTGTGCACCACATCTATAAACAGGAAGCTACAGGGCATTTAGGATGTTACCCTTCTTTGGATTCTTAGATCGTGCGATAAAGCTATATGATTAGGATGATTCTCCCCTACGAATTGCTGTATCTACAGCGAGGCTCCAGAAGAGCAGAAGTGTCGGTATTTGGGGAAAATGTTTCTGACCCTCTTCCTGCAGGTGATCGTAGGTTGATAAATAATGAAGAGGAGCGCTTCGGATGATGGGGATGGGGGTGCTAATAAGGCCCCTAGGACATCACCAGGACCGAGTAGGCAGATCCCCAGCTACTCGATTGAGACAGATCCTTCGGAGGATCTAGAGACAATTCCTCCAGAGTTTTTGATCCCCAGAGCAGAGGCTCCCAGGGAAGACAGTTATGACACCGACCCTTCGGAGGACCCAGCGACGATACCTCCAGAGTTTCTTACTCCCAGGGAGGAGGATAGCCCCGAGGCTGAGCCACTAGAGCACTCCTCTGGGACGCCGGAGGAGGAGATTCCCGAGGATGTGCCAGCAGCTCCGGTAGTGGAGCAGTATGTTAGACAGGCTTCCCCAGAGAGTGTTACGCCCTATTCCAGCCCTTTGTCCTGGCCGTCGGTGAACCAGGAATTGCCAGGCTACCTACACTCCTCCGATTCAGATGCAGGTAACAGTGGGGGCCAGACCGACGACGATGATGAGGGACACAGTTCCCACGGCAGCTCCCCAGGTTAGACCCGAGTTGATCAGTTATGAGTACGTAAGTTTCCTAGAATTTTCGATATGTGTATGATATCTGTAAAACGTTGTTCTATGAAGACGACGGAAATTTAAAAGGATTAGAGACCTAGTGACCAAAGGCAAGGGCGACTGAGATGTCCCCACCGTCAATGTGAGTCTAGAAATCCCGGATGAAAGTAAACAGGAAAGTGCCTCCGATGCTGTTGAGTTGGGCACGTGTGGTAGGTGTCGACGACGTTATAATTCTTACTTGAGGTTATCAGCCCCGTGTGGCTGCGATACGACATGATATGATATGTATGTGTGTGTATATGTGTTGGCCCTGTGAGGCATAATTGGTATTTCTGGTGTACAGGTTTCAGATAGTAAGAAATACAGAGGAAACTCTGCCCGAATTTTTCCAGGAATATGGAGGTAAATATGTAGATTGAGTACAAAAAGGTTCCGCGATACTCGTCGGAATTTAGTTTTCTTCTGTTGGTGGTTGGAGAGCATCTTACGATAATATTTTATCAGATTTCGCCGATTATTTGGAGACGGAATTTGTGGGATGAAGACTTAAATCTGTGGGCTCTCTGTAATCATATGTATATGTGTATGAAAGTGAATATTGAAGATTCAGAAAGGCAACAGGGTAATGGTACGACTTAGCCGGGGGTGGGACCCGCTACGAGAATTTTCCGAAAATTTGCTAAGACCCCAATTTGCCCTAAAATTAAGTGACAAAGGTCCTGCGGGGCAATTGACGAAATTATATTAGCCCTAACGCGTCAAAATGCATGAAAGTTTCGGAGTTAAGCGTGCTCAAGCCAGAGCAATTATGGGATGGGTGACCCCCTGGGAAGTGACACAAAATTTTTCACAAGTGTAAGTATGATAAGTATAAATGGAAATTTGGGGTAATCTAAAGGAAAAGAGAATGTGTGGAGTAATTAGTGCCCTTACAGAAGTCGCGCAGACTGATGCGGACTAAATGGGCGGAAATAAAAAGGTGCAATACCGCTCGGGAAATTGAGCGGATTCGAGTAACCGTCAGAGTCGTTCGCCAGTAAGATATTAGTAAAGATATATGTATGTGTGTATGTGTGTGTGTATGATTTTTGTCTGGTACCCATATGGATCACGAGCCGAGTCCCGGCAACTAAAATTGTGATAGACGAAAGGTTTTACTAAGCCGAATACATGAAGCGAAGCAGGGACGACGACCTGAATGTTGTCAAGGGGTAGAAAAGCCCCGATTACATTATAATTTAGTCTGGTATGACGATGTCTGAACAAGAAAATGAGTATGGATGGTAGGAAAGATGAAAGAGAAGAAGTGTGAATAAGCGGAATCTCTGAAAGAGTCGATAAGCGACACGTAAGACGATTTGTACGACAACTTGGCAAACAAGTTTCCAGTGAAGGAAAATTTTTATAAATCACTGGAGCCTTAATAGGAGTGATCTGACTCTAATTCAGATTCTATCTGTTATACTTCTACACTTCCGATTCTGACAAGGCTCCGCCTATTACGCTTCTGTACTTCTGAACTCGATTATGTTCCCATCTGATAAATCTTTGCACATCCGATTCTGAATCTGTTTCTGGTTGACATACCTCTGTATGATTAACTCTGATTGCGAATCTGCCTAACACACCTCTGTATGTCTGACTCTGGATATGAATCCGTCTGATATGCCTCTGTACGTCTGATCTTGATCACGCGTTTGTCTGATACATCTCCGTATGTCTGATTTTAATTACGACTCTGTATGATACATTTCTGTACGTCTGATTCTGATTTCGAATCTGTCTGATACCTCTCTGTACGTCTAACTCCGATCTCAGATTTGTCTGACATACTTCTGTACATCTGACTTCGACTACGAATCTGTTCGCCATGGTTTAGTACGTCTGCCTCCGATTACGAATCTGTCTGATATTCTTCTACGCGTCCGGTCCTAATTCTGAATCTGCTAGTATGAAGTGTCTGGTATGAAGAGGGATTACGGTAATGTGGTAGGGAACTCAGTAGTGTCACAAGAAATGATATGGACTATGACGTCTGGAAAGCATTTGTCTGTTACAAGAATATAGCTTATGGTTCGATGATTATGTGGGGTATGAGAATGTATATTATGAAGGCATTTGAATCAGTGATGTGAAAAATTACCCCATAATGTTGGTAAAGAAGCCATGTCGGAAAGTCAGTAAAGGACGACTATAAAGAGAACCCTCCCGAAGTAGTATGACGCCCCATAAGGTCGATTTAACATTCGAGGATGAATGTTTTAAAGGGGGGGAGGATGTTACATCCGACAATTTCGCTTATTCAAAAAGATTCAAGACAAATTGACGTGTGATGAATAAGGCCACAATTGGACCTTACTTGGTATGAATGTGTAGGTTATGAATTCAATGGTGTGGAATTACGAAAGGTGGCCAAGGGCAAAATTGGAATTTTGGAAACTTGTTCCATAAATTACAAAATTAGCCAAGTTGGACTCAAAAAAAAAAAAGAGAACAAGGCCCAAACTTGGAGGCCCAACCGGCCATATTGGCCCAAAATCCATGGCCATAAGTCATGTGATTAGTCACATGACTAGTTAATATAAAGAGGTAATAATACATGTTTATCCAAAGAAGCTTCAAGAAAAAGAATTGAGAGGAAGAGAAAGAGGCATTTCGGGTTTGAAGGAGAAAAAGAAAGAAAAAGAAAGAATTTTTTTTTGAGGCCTAATCTTTGGTTTAAAAATCAAGTTCTTGTGGGAATATTACCAAGTGCAAAGCCCTCTACAAGTTGGTATAAGTATTGTGGCAAGAAAGCAATTCTATCCTCCAAGTGAAGAACTTGAAGAAAGGTGAGGATTTAATGCTTTTGTTATGTTATAAATGGTATATGTATGTTGTAGTATGTGTGAATGAATGAAAAACATGGAAATTTTGTGTGTGGAAAAATATGCATGTTGGCCGAATACATGTACATGTATTACATGTCTTGGATGATTTGAATTCATGTTGTAATTTAGTTGTAGTATGGTGGAAATTTTATTAGAAATGGAAGTGGAATGAATTAGTGAAAATTGAAGAATCTAGGAGGTGGCCGTGTGGTATTGTTATGTGTTGATGGAGTATGAATTTGATCTTGTTTGTATGGTAAGTATGTTATGGTGAAGTGAACGGAAAGATAACAATCTTTATTGTTTTGGAAAAATGGTTATCAAGTTGTTGTAGGAAAGTATACAACTTTGTTATGAATTATGTAAAAATGGAAATGAATGTATCAAGAGGCAAATTATGATTATTGTTGATGAATTTGGAGGATGGAAATGTATAATGAACTTGTATGTTGAAAGTTAGGAAAAGATTGGAAAAGTAGTGACTTAATGGAAAGTTTGAATGTTGTGTATCTTATGAATATTATGTGAAAATGGTATGGATGCCTCCGGTGTATGTCGTAATGATTTTGATGGATAATGGATATGAAAATAATAAGTTTGGTTTGGAAATGCAAGTTTGAAACGAAAAATGTTTCGTTATGTCGAAAGATGGCTAATGATGCCTTAGTGTATGTTTTAATGTCCATTGATGTTTTGATGTCATTTCTGGGTTGTTGTGTTGATGAATTGAGCCGCGCTAAGTCTCGGGGATGTCGTATATACAGAGGAAATGCTGCCGAAATTTCGGTAGGCAAGTATGTGTAAAGTTGGAATATGGAAAGAATGAAACTAACAAATGGTAAACTTGACCATTTCCAGATTTTGGACGAAATTTGGATTGACGCCAAGCGAGCGTAACGCGTCATCGAGGTATGTGAAGCATTCCCCTATGTTCCTAGGCATGTTCTGGATGTGGTAGGCTCGGCCGCGAGCCTTAAGTACGACTCCGTTCCCCGGAATTCGAGACGGAAAACCGCTCCAATTCCTTCAATTCAATTGAAGCTATTTTCTTACAAATTGCCTTTAAAGTGAATTTTTGTGCAAAACTTCCCTAAACGGAGTCGGAACACTTCCAAACGATTATGGATGACCTCATAAGGTCTATTATCAATAATCTACGTATGTAGCCTCGAGTTGGTCCGAGGCGGGCCCACAGGGCCCGATACTTTCTGTAAAATTTTAAATACTTCCGTTTTGGTCCGATTTTCTCTAAAAACTTCTGGACTATTATTTTTTGTATGATATGGCTATTTTTGTGTAATTTATACAAAATGATTTCTGGACATCTGAGAATCTGATTCTGATAATAATCTGTCGTGCCTTCCCAACTAGGATATAGGCGCGTACTATGCATACTATCTGGATATTCTGATTTTGGCTCGCCGTTTGGCACCCTTCAGTTTGATTGAGTCTGTATGTTGAGTCTGTATGTAAGTAGTTTCTCATTTATCGATTCGTGTCTGTCTCAATGCATTCTTTCACTGCGACCCGGGCCAGGTTCTGTTATCGTGCATATTTCTCTGCATTGTTCACCGCGTCCCTCGGCGTACGGGCCGGGATCTGTATGTCTGTATGACATTATGATTTGTGTATGGGGATGGCGGCCAGGATGGCATATGATCTGATCTGATTCTGTCTGTCCACCGCGTCCCGTACTAAGAGGGCCGGGTTCTGTTACCGCGCCCCCAGACAGGGCCGGGATCTGTATGAATGTATGCGTGTGCCATCTATATTTATATAAGCACATGCCTCTGTATGATTCTGTATGACTCTGTACTACTCTGCATGCATAATTCTGTCCGACATACTTCTGTCTGTCCGTCTGAATTACGACTATGTCTGTATGTCCGTATGGATTCTGATTCTGCTTATCTGTCCGTATTATGATTCCGTCTGTCTGTCCGAACCATGATTCTGTTTATCTGTAAAGAACACGATTCTGTATGTCTGTCTGGATCATGACTCTGTCCGTCAGTCTGATTTATGGTTCTGTTCGTTATATTTTTGTGACTCCGGTTAGGACTATGTTTATATCTGTTATGTTCTGCTTTACATACTCGGTACATTTTTCGTACTGACCCCCGTTCTTCGGGGGCTGCGCTACATGCCCGCAGGTACCGACGCACCAGGTGATACGCCGCCAGCGTAGGTTTCTGATTCAGCTGTTTTGAAGAGCTCCTTTGATCCGGAGCGTATATTTTTGGTATATATCTCCCGTCTTCTGTATACTCTGTATGTATGGATATTCTGGGTACGGCGGGGCCCTGTCCCGTCATATGACTCTGTATGTCTGTAGAGGCCTATAGATAGATGTGTGGGTTACGGGTTTCGTCTGTATATTAGCCTTGTCGGCTTATCCGTATGTTTCTGTATGTTCAGATATATATATGTTTGCGTGCGTGCCGTAGTTGTATCGGCCTACTTTTGTAATTTCTGTTTCAACAAAAAAAAAAATGTATGATTCGGAATTCGGTCGGGTAGGTACGTATGGGTACCCAGTTAGGGTACCAGTCGCGGCCCACGGGGTTGGGTCGTCACAATAATCACCATAAGCTCACATTATCCTATCCACAAGGCAACACCTATGGAATTTCCGAGGTGTAACAAATACACTCATAATATCCAATTCAATTAATCACATTACACTAAGCCTTCAATATTCACCCCCCATGTTCAACTCATACTAGCAACTTCATACCCATTTTAGCACATTTACATATGACGCTTCTTCATCACCATTATTACCTTCCATAACATGGTTATATCCATATCATACTAAGAATCATGACTCCATATAGATTACTACTCATAAACATCATAAAATCTACATTTAGACTTCGTTTTCTACTTTGTTCTTCTACCCAAGTCTTTCAACATCTCCATAATCCAAATAACATGAAATGATCATAAATCTTACCTTTTATTGAGTAGGAATAACCTTTGGATGGAAATACTTCACTTGAAGAAAAACCCTAGCTTCAATCCATAAAGTTTTCTTGACTCTAGCAACCTCTAAGAGCTTCCTTAGACTTGATTCCCTTTGATTAATGATAAGAGCCTTTGATTTCCCTTGGATTCTTGTATATGGAATGTATGGAATGTTATAGAGACTTGGAGAGAAGTGGAGAAGTGTAAAAAATGAAAATAATGAAGTGGGATCACATTTATATACTTGAAAATAACTCAGCCCCTCGGGTGTTATACAGACACTTATACGGTCCGTATAACATTGTACCGTCCGTATAAGTGGCCGTGGTTCGCCATTATGAAAAACATCTTCTTGCTGGGGGTTATATGGACCCTTTATACAGACCCCATATACGGACCTTATAAAGTTATACGAACTGTATAAGTGGTCGTAGAACTCCACTTCCCTGAAATGGTTTCCGTCGTTTCGTTTGATCTCCAATCCTTATGCAACCTTCTTAACACTTGTTTAACACTTTATTACCAATATAAGGAGAGTTACAGCTCTCCTTTAGGACATCATTAAGTCAACATTAGTTCGGTACTTTCGGAAACTTTCCAAAACACAACATATACTTTGCCCTTCTTAAGGAACTTTCTCCTCTTACTTCCAACATCTTTGAAATTTTAGCTAGGATCGTTAAATAACCTTTCTTACTTATAGAAACATCATATTCATCTCACCCTGCATTAGTATATCCATTACATGACGACATGAAATTTTTCCGAGGTGTAACAGTAAGGCATGAATAACAACACAATAAAGATATGAAAGTAACAAGAGATAAGAGAGATAACTTGTAAATCTGAATGCCTCTTAAGGCGAATTTCATACATGCTTTACTTTATTTAAAAAATATTTTCATACGTATACATATATCATCATACCGTACCCGACCATATAGGCTCGGTGTCATCCGTACCCGGCCCTAATAAGGCTCGGTGTTATCCGCACCCAACTGTAGTGGTGTGCACAATAGGTGTCATACCCGGCCGAAAATAGCGTGGCTCGGTGTGAGAAAATAGGTATATATATATATATAAAGCATGCATGAGAGTTCAAAGAAACGTATAATTCTATTAGAGTGACGTAAGGTCGGTAAACCTCCGATTACCGTTATGGAACTATCATCATGAGCATATCTCACCTTGAAGGAAAAATAACCATAAGATGAGATCAACATCAATAAATAAGATCAGTAACTATAAGTCAAGATCAATAATCATGAGACAAAGATCAATAATATCATAAGAGCACCAAGAACCATAAGCTTCTAATATTTCTAGGAATAGGGACATTATAGATATCATTTATGTGGGTTTGTATTAATAAGATCATGCCAAAAGAAAGAAAGGGACAACCTTACATACCTCATCATCTACTTAACCACTCAACGTCTATCCTCCGGAGCTTGCAAATATACATTCAAGATGATTCACACTAAGATTAAGTCGTTGAAACGCTTATAAGGTCAAACTAAACTATTAGGTTAGCTAACGAAATTTGGGTAGCATTTCCCCTGTAGCACCTACTTCCATCAAACTCCAAAACAACTCCCAAACATCAATAACAACATTAACAATATCACACCCAAGAAATTACATTAAAACTAGACTCAAATCCATCCAAAACGTCTTTTCAAATTCAATCCATAGCCATCAACTACAACACAACACTTATGACTTTTTCTCTATGACTCTTTTCACTTATAAGACTTGTTTAACCTTCAAATCAGCTCAACATAAGACATCAACTACCCACATATCCGTATCTACAAGCCTCTACTAGAGTACTGTGTCATAAGGATGGGACAGGACACCGTCATACCCAAATATATACACAAAATAATATGACCATAAGCAGCAGCTCCGGAGTAGTGGAGTGCTCCTGTAAACCTGCTGATAAGATAAGCTCCTACGGGTCTGCACCGTCTCCCTGTCGACCTATGGGCATGAACACAGCGTCCAAAAGAAAAGGACGTCAGTACAAAAAGTGTACTGAGTATGTAAGGCATGAATAATACCAACATAATAAAGAAATGATGAACATAAGGCAAAGATATAACCTGCTTAGCTTTTAATGGAAAATACATGTTATGCATATCAAATATACCATCATCGTTAACCCGCGTCCGGGTAACTATCACACGCCGCCCACTAGTGGTGTCATGTCCGACCATCTAGGCACAGTGTTATCTTAAGCAGCCCGCCTTCGCGGTGTCATGCCCGACCATCTAGGTACGGTGTAATCTCATCATCATGTACTTATCATACAACATGCATTAGAACTCAATTAAAGCTACAACTCTATCAGGGTGACGTAAGGTCGAGAACCCTCGATTCCATTATGGAGTAGTCGTGATCATCATGCCTCACCTTGAAGGGACTAGCATTATAAGGTGAGTCTAGCAATAATGAGTAACAACAACGAATCGTATAAGGATCATTAGCTTCATAAAAATATCATATCATGAGCTTTAGAATCTCTAGACTTAGAATCATCGTCATCATTATCATCTTTAACTCTATCGTCTAATTGCGTGCCCCTCAAACTTGCGATTCTACCTTCAAGGGAATTCGTACTAAGATTAGATAATTGAAGACATACTCAAGCTTAAGCTAGAGCGACTAAGAGCTAATGAAAATTGGGCAATATCCCCATTGTTTCAACCACTTTCTCCAACTGTAAAAATTTCCAACCATCAACAACAACACCCACAATATTCTAATCAATTACCTCTTTAAGCTAAGCATTATTCAATTCTCACAGTTCCCCTCCAAGGATATCCATAACCTTAATTATAATACAACATCATATTTATTCCTCACATAACATTTCCTCAACGTCATTAGCATCATCTCTAACGAGATTATATTCATCTCATACTAACAATCATGATTCACATTAACTTACGACCCAACATACCATTATTTCCATATTTAAGCTCATATTCCACTTTCTTCCATAATCCAAGTCTTTTAACCACTAAATATTCTCAATAACATGAAATAAACATAAAACTAACCTTAATCACTTAGGAACAAGCTTTGAGTCAATCTACTCCATTAGAATGAAATCCCCCACTTGAATACCAAAGAAATTCTTACTCTTCACAAACCCTAATAGGCTTCCTAGTACATGAATCTCTTAATCTTTGCTTTTAATCTTGGTTTTTGGTATAGATTTGTTGTAGAAATAGGGGGAGGGTTTTGGAGAGTTCTAGAGAGATGTAGGATATATTTTTGGGAGAATAATGGAATAAAAATGTGGGATCTTATATTTATAATCAGGGCTGGAAAATTCCAAATCCGCGGGTCGACGAGCTGGGTCGACGGTCCGTCGACATGCCCCGTCGAACTGCCGCCTGAGATGCCTGATTGTAGAACCCTATCGACGGTGCCAGACGATGGCTCGTCGACATGTCGACGGTCGTCCTTTGGGCCGTCGACGCTGACTAGTTTCAACAATTTTTCTGAATTGCTCTGTTTCGCTCCGATTCCTTCATAATGTCATGAATGCATACTTATACTCCTGTATACATACAAGGTAAAATATCTCATGTCCAAAACTCTGGTGCGGATTGCCGAACCGAAGGTACACACCGCCAATAAGACAAAATCTCCTTGCAACAAAACGGAAGGTGTAACATTCTCCCCTTCCCCCCCCCCCCCTAAGAACTTTCGTCCCCGAATGTTAAATTCCCGGGGTTTCTACAAAATTTTGCCAGAGTTTCCCTTATAATATGGCACTACCATCATGTCGGAACAACCCACAATAACAATGCCTCACAGGGATACAACACAATGGTAAGAAAATAGGGCCACACACGACCAAAAGCATTAAAAGAAACATTACATACCTTACGATAATGGAGTCTCATCTTGAACTTCTTCAGGGGGTGGAAATAGTTGCGGATATTTGGATTTCATCTTTTCTTCTGCTTCCCAAGTCATTTCCTCTCGGTTATTGTTTCTCCACAACACTTTAACCGAGGCTACCTCTTTATTTCTAAGCTTCCGTACTTGTCGATTTAATATAGCTATAGGCACCTCTTCATAAGCCAACTTTTCTGTAACTTGAATATCATTAACTGGCATGATTCGAGTTGGATCTCTAACACATTTGCGAAGTATTGACACATGAAAGACTTGTTGGACTGATTCAAGCTCTGGAGGTAAATCCAGTTCATAAGCTACTTGGCCCACCTTATGTGCAATTTTATAAGGCCCAATATATCGGGGAATAAGTTTGCCTTTCTTGCCAAATCTCATCACACCTTTCAGCGGTGACACTTTTAGAAATACCCAATCATTAACTTGAAATTCCAAGTCTCGCACGGTTGTCCGCATAAGATTTCTAGCGACTTTGGGCTGTCAATAATCGATCTCGGATAACCTTGATCTTTTCCAACGCTTGTTGAATCGGCTCCGGACCTATTAGTTGTACCTCTCCTACTTCAAACCATCCAATTGGGGATCTACACTTTCTTCCATACAGAGCTTCATATGGGGCCATCTGAATACTAGAATGATAGCTATTGTTGTATGCAAACTCAATAAGAGGTAAGTGGTTATCCCAATTACCACCGAAATCTAGCACACACGCTCGTAACATATCCTCCAAGGTCTTAATAGTACTTCGGCTTGCCCATCAGTTTGTGGATGAAACACGGTGCTAAGGCTTACCTGAGTACCCAAACCTTCTTGGAAAGATTTTCAGAATTTAGCTGTAAATGGTGCTCCTCGATTTGTGGTAATAGCTATCGGGACACCATGAAGTTGCACTATCTCCTTAAGATACAACCTTGCATAATCTTCTACTGAATATGCGGTTCTGACTGGAAGAAAATGAGCTGATCGTGAGCTGTCCACGATCACCCATATGGAGTCATATTTTCACCGAGAACAAGGAAAACCTACCATGAAATCCATGTTAATCACTTCCCATTTCCAGGATGGAATTTCCATCGCTTGCAATAATCCTTCTGCCTTTTGGTGCTAAATTTTCACTAATTGGCAATTTAGGAATTGAGCTACAAATTCGGCTATGTCTTTTTTCATTCCATCCCACCTATACATTGACTTAAGATCGTGATATATTTTTGTTGCTCCCGGGTGAATGGAGTACCGAGAGTAATGAGCTTCTTCTAGAATACAACGGCGTAGTCCCGCAGCATTTGGAACACATAGCCTGTCTCGGTATCTAAAAACTCTATTTGTAGAAACTTCAAATGGCGACTTCTCTTTCTCAGGAAATGTATCTCTATAATGACTCCACTGAGGGTCTTCATATTGGCGCTCTCTCACCTCCATATCTAAGGACGAAATAGCTGGGTTGTGAATACCAATTCCTACATTGCCTGAATCAGTTAGACGGACTCCGAGACTAGCTAGTTGGTGAAGCTCACGGATTAATTCTTTCTTCTCCGGAGGGACATCATATAGACTACCTATTGATTTGCGGTTACGTGCATCAGCTACTACATTCGCCTTTCTGGGGTGGTATAAAATACTCACATCATAATCCTTTAATAATTATAACCATCACCTCTGTCGTATATTTAAGTCCTTCTGCTTGAAAATATATTGAAGACTCTTGTGATCTGTATAAATATCAACATGTACGCCATACAAGTAATGTCTCCACATTTTCAGCGCATGAATAACCGCGGCCAATTCAAGATCATGGGTCGGATAGTTCTTTTCATGTTTCCGCAACTGTCGGGATGTATAGGCAATGACTTTACCGTGCTGCATCAACATGCAACCTAACCCAACACCAGAGGCATCACAATACACAACATAACCATTGGGTCCTTCTGGGAGTTTCAGGACTGGGGCTAAAGTTAATCTATCATTCAATTCCTGGAAACTGCGTTCACAAGCATCAATCCACTGAAATTTTGTTGATTTCTGAGTTAGCTTCGTTAATGGTGCTGAAATAGAGGAAAACTCTTCCACAAATCTTATGTAGTAACCTGCCAACCCCAGAAAGCTATGGACTTCTGTAGGCGTTGTAGGCCTTGGCCAAGTCTTCACAGCCTTAATTTTCTGAGTATCGACCCAAATACCATCAACTAAAATGATATGGGCTAGAAAAGCTATAGAAGTCAACCAAAAGTCACATTTCGAAAATTTAGCATACAAATCCCGAGCCCGAAGAATTCCAAGGACAATATACAAGTGGTCTGCATGCTCCATTTCTGACCGAGAATATACTAAGATGTCATCGATAAACACGATCAGAAATAGGTCTAGAAAGGGCCTGAATACATTATTCATCAGATTCATAAGCACCGCTGGAGCATTAGTCAATCCAAATGACATCACCCGAAACTCATAATGGCCGTATCTTGTTCTGAAAGCCGTTTTGGGAATATCTTCTTCTCTAACTCTTACTTGGTGATACCCCGATTTTAGGTCAATCTTGGAAAACCATTTGGCACCCTGTAATTGGTAAAATAAATCATCGATCCTTGGAAGCGGATATTTATTCTTTATCATCACCTTGTTCTGCTACCTATAGTCAATGTACATCTGTAGGGAACCATCTTTCTTTCTCACAAATAGGACAGGTGCTCCCCATGGTGACAAACTGGGCCTAATGAATCCCTTCTCAAGCAAATATTTCAGTTGTGCCTTTAGCTCTTTCAATTCTGCAGGAGCCATTCGATAAGGAGGAATAGATATAGGCTTGGTGTCCGGCAACACATCAATGGCAAAATCAATCTCCCTTTCCGGAGGAAGGCCTGGAAGTTCATCTGAAAATATATCCAGAAATTCATTTACTATCGGGACGGATTGAAAAGTCGGTGGCTTTGCTTCGGTGTCACGAACTTGGACTACGTGATAAATATATCCTTTAGCTATCATCTTCCTTACCTTAAGGTAGGAAATAAACCTAAGGTAGGAAATAAACCTACATCTTAGAGGCGCTGTATTACCTTTCCATTCAAGCATTGGTTCTACTGGAAATTGAAATAGAACTATTTTCGTTCTACAATCCACATTAGCATAACAAGAGGCCAACCAATCCATGCCTATAATCACATCAAAATCTAACATTTCTAGTTCAATCAAATCAGCTGTAGTCTGGCGATCACATACCACAAGCATACAATTTTTATACACTTGCCTCGCTATTACGGGATCACAAACCGAAGTAGATACTTTGAAAGGTTTAATTGGCTCGGCTTTCACCCCAATACTGTTACACCTTGAAAATTTTCCCCGCGAACGTACAGTGGATAGGCTAACAAAGGGCATAGCGTGTACGATGTTTTAATAAGAAGGGAACAACGTTTGACGACCTTAAGTAAGATTCCAAAGGCAAATGCAATAAGAGATAGGTTATGCTCCATAATGACTAACTATAGGTTCTGAAAATGTGGAAAGTTGCAGATTTGCACTTTGGCCAGTTGATCGTAAAATGAAATACGGACCGTAAAGTAGTTTACGGGCCGTAAACTGCCATGTCGTATTCCAACTTCCAAAACTTCAACTTTCTGTCAAATGCTTGAATGGTTAAAGATGACTTGAAATACGGACCGTAAACAGAAATACGACCCGTAAACTGTGTTCGTAAGTCACCATGTCTCAGCCGGACTTTCTGGTTCAATTATGATTAAATACGTCCACGAAATACGACTCGTAAACTGGAATACGGACCGTAAACTGAGTTTACGACCACTGTTGTACTTTTGACGACTGTTCATTTCAGATAAGATTTTGGGTTATTAAAAGGGGGACCAGGTTTATTATTTTTTATTTTCACATTTCACCCCTTCTCTCTAAAATATCTCTCTACATTTATTCCACAAGAATTAAAGTATTATTAGTGATCAACAACATTAACCAAGTGAATCAAGTGTAAGAAAACCCATTAAAGATCATACAAGTCAAGAAATCTCATTGGAGATGAACTAGGGTTTTTGCTCAAGTGGAGTATTATCAACCAAGGCTTGTTCCTACGACATCTAAGGTAAGATTTATTATATTTATATGTTGTGTAAGGTATTTGAGAGTTGAAATACTTGGATTGTAGAAGGGTATAGAAAAATGGGTCATGAATGTGGAATAGTGCCATTTTGAGAAATAGTTTAACTTGGACTACGTGATAATGATATGGAAGACGACTATGGTGGTAATAGCGATGACGATAACGATGACAACGGTGATAGTAGCTATAATAGTAAAGACGCTTATAAGCTATTATGTATATGTATCTATGTATGACTATTATGGAACCCCGAGCTTATGAGGCCGGGTAGGATATGTAAATAAATATGTATATGATTATGTAATGCGCGCACACCTTTGCAGATAGTATGGATAACCTTAACGCCGTGGTAGGGCCAGGTAGATATAACCTTGACGCCTTGGTAGGGCTAGGTAGATATAACCCTGACGCCTTGGTAGGGCCAGGTAGATGTAACCCTGACGCCTTGGTAGGGCCAGGTATGTGTAACCTTGAGCCTTGGTTGGCCAAGTATGTATGAAACACCGGTCCTGCATGGTCGAGTATGCTATGTAAATGCTATGAATATGATATGAGTGTGTATATGACATAGACACGAGTATGTATACGAATATGAGTATAAATATGGAACGGATATGATTATGGATACGGATATGGATATATGTACACAAATACGCATTAGAATGGAAAGTTCCTATGAAAGGCAAGTAAGTGCTTATGACGATGATATTACTATCTCCCATCCCGTGTTATCTTTCATGTTGCTTATTATGCTTCTACATTGATATTGATCATGCTTTACATACTCAGTACATTCTTCGTACTGACATCCTTTTGTTTATGGACGCTGCGTCATACCCGCAGGTGCACAGGGAGACATGATTGATCCATAGCTACACTCTCAGGGACTACATAGCGGAGCTCCATTTCATTCGGATCTATAGTTTTTGGGTACTTATTCTTTTGTGTACATAATTATGGGCATAGCGGGGTCCTATCCCGCTTATGTGATATGACATACTCTCCTTAGAGGCTCGTAGACATGTGTACGTGGTTAGATGTGTTTGGCCTTGTCGGCCTATATTTTGTATATCATTTTGTTAGCCTTGTTGGCTCATGTACATTGACGTGGTATAGATGCCAATGATGATACAAAGGCATTGTTGTCCAATGGGACTAGCATGACTGATGAATAGAAATGTATGTTTAATTATGTGGCTCACCTAGATGTAAGTGTAAGTGCAAGTCAAGGGGCGCTCGGGTGGGATAGCACCGGGTGCTCGTCGCGGCCCCCTAGACGGGTCGTGACAAATACGGTTAGCAATATAAGGAGTAATATAAGATAGTGTGGAACCCGGATCAATCAATGCATAAATGTCATGAGAGAATATGGATAGTATACCTGTAACCACATCCGGGGAGGACTCAAGATCATGGCGTCAGGCTAAAGCATAAATACGGGGCTGGGTACCACCTGAACTAGATGCTCCTCCTCTGCCCCAACCACGACCTTTTGGAATCTGGGGAGTCTGCCCCATGGGGCGCACTGTCACGACCCAGCCCCGTGGGCCGCGACTGGCACCCTACCTGGGTACCCAGACCAAATCACCTATTCATTTACCAAATCCGAACGTATTTCAAAATTCCATAAAAGTCATATCAAAATAGGTTATGTCAAAATATGTCTTAAGCGGTCGCACAAATCAAAATGTCATATCGAATCCAAACGGAGCGGCGGAATAGACATCGCCGGTCATAAGTGCAAATATAAGCATAAGGGCCATTTAGGGCCATCATAACAAACTGACCGCTGTAAGACCAGAAAACAAAATCAAACAAACATACATAGGACCCTCGCCCCACATATATGACTACAGGCCTCTACGAATTCAAAACAAAGACATATGGCGAGACAGGGCCCCGCCGTACCCAAATAGTCAAATGTACAGAATATATACATAGCAAAGGAAGTCTGTACCAAAAGTGGACTCCGAGTCAAGAAGGAGTACTCCGAAATAGCAGAGAGTGAAGCCTACAGTGGAGGATCACCAATGTCTGTACCTGCGGGCATGAAACGCAGCCCCCGAAGAAAGGGGGTCAGTTCGAAATATGTACTGAGTATGTAAAGCATGGAGTACAGAAATATGAGCCAAAACTGAAAGCAAACCGGATATCAAAGGGAAGTACCAATCAGTATGTCAAAATCCGTATCAAATCATATACATATACATAATGCAAACGCTCAAGAACGTGGTCGCCACTCCGACGCTGGCGCCACACACAGCATAACACCAGAAGGTTTCGAATCTCCGTACATCCCCGAACACAAACATAAGTGAGCGTATCGCATCACTAGCCATATCACAGCATAACTCCGAACGGAACCCGGCCCTATGGCGAGGCCTCGGGAACCGTAACACAGCATACAACCGAATTATCATAGGGCGCACGAATCATAACCGGCTCGGGAACCGGCGAACGAAGTCATAAGGAGGCACGAGCAGAGTCGTGAGCAAACAAATGCAAATCATATTTCAAAATAGCCTTTCCAAAACATAATGATTTCATAAGTCATTTCATAACCCAAAATAATCGAATACTTAGCCGATACGAAGGTTTATTTCACAAAATGTTTCCAAAGTGGTACGTATGGCTCAAAACAAAACTTAACATATCATAATAGTCAAAACATGATTCATAGAGGGAAGTCTCAAAGTCGAAGATCTCATATCGAAGTTCATCCAAAAAGAGAGCCCAATAGGACAAATAGGGCGTCTCGGGGTTAGCGGGCCCACCCCGAGTCAAATTGAGGTGGCGAACATAATTTACGAACATTTAAAGGCCAAAAGATCATACATAATGATTTCAAAGTGACCCGATCACATTTCGATAGGTTTCGAACATTTGGTTGCATTCTAGCCAAAATAGAGCCTTTAGGCTTCAATTCAATTGAATGAATATTAGTCATTTTGTAGATCGGGTTTCGAGGAGCAGAAATGCTCCGGAGGTTCCAATATTCACCTAACATACTAAGACATGCCAAACGAAGAAGTGGGAAGCTTTACATACCTTATAGGCGTCTTATGCTCTCCTTAAAATCAAATCCCGTTTCGTCCAGAATCTGCAAATGGTCAAAGTTACCAATTAGAGATTCTTAAGCTTAAAAATTCCCTTAACTTCATTATTGTCTACTGAAATTTCGGCAGCACTTCCCCTATATATCTAACACCCCCGAGACTTAGCTCGGCTCAATAAACATCAACAACAACAACCCAAACGTCACAAACAACATAAACCCCAACTAAATCATTCTAACTTCAATATTCTTCTTTACTATATAAGTTGGCAACTTTTTATTCAAACTTCACAATTCCAAACTTATGTCCACCTTATTGTATTCATTCACTCATTCAAGGTTATTCAAACATATTCCAATCATATTCCAAACGATGTACAAAATTTCCCGAAGTTCATTACTTTCCATATTTCATCCAAAACATCAAAAATTACGACGAACATTCTAACTCGCATTGTTTCATTCCAAATTCATTAACATCAACCATAAATCACATTTAAAGTCTTTAGCATCATAATTATACAACAATATACACAAATATACAAAAGGTATACACTTTCCCATAATACTCCGCAATCATTTCCAACTCCAATTCAATTCACTAAACATTCATTTACGTCATAAAGGTCACAACGACGCAACTAACGAACTAACAAATCAATTCCACCTTGCCTTACACACCATATGGCTCACGACTAGCATACTAAACCCACATACACACACGACTTCATACACATACATCAAAACTACGGAATTCTCGTCTATTATCAATCCTTAACATATTCATACCAATTCCATAACATTAGAATAGAAAAATTCATACCTTTACTTGAATTTCCGACTTGCCGCAAACGCCGCTCTTTCACCAAACTAATTGTATCACGTCGGAGAGCGCCTTGAACTTACTACAACACAAGAAGGACAAGATTTTTAGATCAAGATTGGAGGCTAGAAATTTTTTTTTCTTTTCCAAAGGGTTCGGCCGAGAGCTATCTTTAGCTCAAAGTTGAATTGTGAATTTTTTTCTTGATAATTCCAAAGGCAATCTTGATATATATCTTCTACATGGTCACATGCATAACACATGACCATTTATAATGGGTCTTGGGCCTTGGCCTTTGGCCGGCCACCCCATTAATCTTGGGCCTAAATTGTTGTTCAATTTTTCTTGGCCCATTTCATTAAAAGTCCCGTTTTGTAATTCCCGAAACTAATTTCCGAAATTCCAAATTTACCCTCGGCCTTCCACAATGTCTTAGCACCAATAATTTCATAACCAACATAGTCATATCCACTAAAATCAAAATATTTCCTCATAACACACAAGTCTTAATTATTTCTCGATTTCTAATTATACGAAAACACGGAACATAACACGCACAGACCTGGAAGAACCAGCTGCTGATCCTACGGGCTGAGCCCCAACTCTACCACCCATCGATGGACAATCTCGCATCATATTCCCAACCTGACCACAGGCATAGCAAGCATCTGAACCTTGGTGACACGGGCCTGAATGTAACTTTTTGCACCGACTACATCGGGGGACCGGTGGTCTCCTCTGACTATGATTACCCCCAAACTGGGAACCCCAAGCTCTTGAGCTCTGATCTTGTCCTGAATGAATGAGGCGGTCAAATCTCTTACCTGCAAACCGAGGAAGTGCACTAGTCGCGGACTGGCCCGAGTACCTGGAATACTCTGACCCTACCACGACCTGCTGGAATTTGGGGAGTCTGCCCCTACGGGTCTGCACCGTCTCCCTGTGGGCATGAATACAGCGTCCAAAAGAAAAGGACGTCAGTACAAAAAGTGTACTGAGTATGTAAGGCATGAATAATACCAACATAATAAATAAATGATGAACATAACATGAAGATATAACCTGCTTAGATTTTAATGGAAAATACATGTTATGCATATCAAATATACCTTCATCGTTAACCCGCGTTCGGGTAACTATCACACGCCGCCCACTAGTGGTGTCATGTTCGACCATCTAGGTACGGTGTTATCTTAAGCCACCCGCCTTCGCAGTGTCATGCTCGGCCATCTAGGTACGGTGTAATCTCATCATCATGTACTTATCATACAACATGCATTAGAACTCAATTAAAGCTATAACTCTATCGGGGTGATGGAAGGTCGAGAACCCTCGATTCTATTATGGAGTGGTCGTGATCATCATGCCTCACCTTGAAGGGACTAGCATTATAAGGTGAGTCTAGCAATAATGAATAACATCAAGGAATCGTATAAGGATCACTAGCTTCATAAAAATATCATATCATGAGCTTTAGAATCTCTAGACTTAGAATCATCGTCATCATTATCATATTCGTAACGTATCTCTTATCTTTATCTCATGAGGAGCTCTTTATAAACATAGACTCATAGTTTCCGGAATGTAAGAAGGTCATGGAAAAAAGCAAAGGAAGTCATGTCATAGAAATCATGCCTTGGAAAAAAGAGGGACTAGAATCACATACCTTTGTATCTCTTTAACTCTATCATCTAAATGCGTGCCCCTCAAGCTTGGGATTCTACCTTCAAGGGAATTCGTTCGTACTAAGATTAGATAATTGAAGACATACTCAAGCTTAAGCTAGAGCGACTAAGAACTAATGAAAATTGGGCAATATCCCCATTGTTTCAACCACTTTCTCCAACTGTAACAATTTCCACCCATGAACAACAACACCCACAATATTCTAATCAATTACCTCTTTAAGCTAAGCATTTTTCAATTCTCACAGTTCCCTTCCAAGGATATCCATAACCATAATTATAATACAACATCATATTTATTCCTCACATAACATTTCCTCAACGTCATTAGCATCATCTCTAACGAGATTATATTCATCTCATACTAAGAATCATGATTCACATTAATTACTACCCAACATACCATTATTTCCATATTTAAGCTCATATTCCACTTTCTTCCATAATCCAAGTCTTTTAACCACTCAATATTCTCAATAACATGAAATAAACATAAAAATCACCTTAATCACTTAGGAACAAGCTTTGAGTCAATCTACTCCATTAGAATGAAATCCCCCACTTGAATACCAAAGAAATTCTTACTCTTCACAAACCCTTATAGGCTTCCTAGTACATGAATCTCTTAATCTTTGCTTTTGATCTTGGTTTTTGGTATAGATTGGTTGTAGAAATAGACGGAGGGTTTTGGAGAGTTCTAGAGAGATGCAGGATCTATTTTTGGGAGAATAATGGAATAAAAATGTGGGATCTTATATTTATAATCAGGGCTGGAAAATTCCAAAATCCGCGGGTCGACAAGCAGGGTCGACGGTCATCGACGTGTCGACGGTCTGTCGACATGCCCCATCGAACTACCACCTAAGATGCCAGATTGCAGAACCCTATCGACGATGCCAGAAGACGGTTCATCGACGGTCGCCCTTTGGGTCGTCGACGCTGACTGGTTTCAGTAGTTTTTCTGAGCTGCTCCGTTTTGCTCCGATTCGATTCGTTTCACTTCTAATTCCCTTGTAATATCAAGAATGCATACTTATACTCCTGTACACATACAATGTAAAATATCTCATGTCCAAAACTCTGGTGCGGATTACCGAACCGAAGGTACACACCGCCAATAAGCCAAAATCTTCTTGTAACAAAACAGAAGGTGTAACATTCAATTTTTCTGTAAAATTCGTAGTACGGCCAAAATGCACGGTCCGTACTTCATTGTACGTACAATACTTCCAGCCCGTACTTGGAAGGTCAAAATTTTCAACTTTCTAAAAAATTCGGGTAAAGTTCGTCCAAAATGGACGGGACGTAAATTTTTGTACGGGTCGTACTTCTCAGAATGATGATCTGTCAGTTACATTGGAAAGAAGACTCGCTGAACTTGAATTTACATAGGTTATGCATTCCCTAACTCCTCATATGCTACGAGATATACCTCTATAAAGTTGGACCAAAAAGTTTTGTCCAAAATTCTGCCAAGTTTTGACAAACTTAATTCCTTAGATTCGCTTGATCCCGAAACTTTTAGGTACTTTATTAGCACTTGTTAAATGTCTTCCTTAACCTTATATGGGTTCCATGACCTCTTCGAGCTTATGTTAGTTTACTTACGACACAAACGACATAAATTTTTTT
This sequence comes from Lycium barbarum, assembly GCF_019175385.1. Lineage (NCBI taxonomy): Eukaryota > Viridiplantae > Streptophyta > Magnoliopsida > Solanales > Solanaceae > Lycium > Lycium barbarum. The sequence continues at coordinate 31,697,239 of NC_083339.1, read as the reverse complement.
GGTGTAACATCCTTCCCCCGTTAGGAACATCCATCCTCGAATGTTAGACTCTTAGGGGTCTTATAAAATTTTTGGCTGAGTCTCCCTTGTAACTGTACTACTACCAACCTGTGACACAGCAGCCCAAAATATACAAAGCCATACAGGGCCATAATAAGCAATAACAATAATGGCCACACACGACCAGTAATCATAAGAAATGAAACACTACGCACCTGAAGGTAATGATGTCGTAGTCTGGACTTCCTCTGGAAGTGGAAACAAGTGTGGATATCTGAATCTCATATCTTCCTCAGCTTCCCAAGTCATCTCTTTGGCATTCCTGTTTCTCCAAAGGACTTTCACTGAAGCTACATTTTTAGTCCTCAACCTCCGACCCTGTCTATCTAGTATATCAATGGGAACCTCTTCATATGATAATTGCTCGGTAACCTGAACATCATTAACGGGTACGATTCTGGAAGGATCTCCAATATATTTTTGAAGCATCCATACATGGAAGATCGGATGGATTGATTCTAAATCTGAAGGTAGATCTAATTCATAGGCTACCTGGCCCACTTTACGTATAATCCTGTAAGGCCAGATGTACCGAGGACTAAGCTTACCCTTCATACTGAACCTCATAATGCCTTTCATAGGTGATACCTTCAAGAATACCCAGTCATCAACCTGGCATTCTAAGTCTTGTCGGCGATTATCTGCATATGACTTCTAACGGTTCTGAGCTGCCAATAATCGATCCTGAATAAGCTTAACCTTCTCCACTTCTTGCTGGATCAAATTTGGCCCTACTAACTTAGTTTCCCCTACTTCGAACCATCCGATAGGTGACCTACACTTCCGCCTATACAAGCCTTATACGAAGCCATTTGAGTACTGGAATGATAGCTATTATTATATGCGAACTCAATAAGCAGCAAATGATCATCCCAGCTACCTTTGAAATCAATAACACGTGCCCGTAACATATCCTCAAGCATCTAAATAGTACGCTCAGCCTGTCCGTTTGTCTGGGGGTGAAATGCGGTGCTAAGACTCACTTGAGTCCCTAAACCTTTCTGAAAGGACTTCCAAAAGTTAGCTGTAAACTTTGCACCCCGGTCAGAGATGATGGATACCGGAACACTATGGAGTCGTACGATCTCGTTAATATAAAGCTTCACATAATCCTCGGCTGAGTAAGTAGTCCTGACAGGCAGAAAATGGGCTGATTTTGTAATTCTATCAACAATCACCCATATGGAATCAAACTTATGCTGAGAACGGGGAAACCCTGTAACGAAGTCCATATTAATTTCTTCCCATTTCCAAGTCGGAATCTCGATAGCCTGCAATAATCAGCTTGGCTTCTGATGCTCAATCTTTACTTGTTGACAGTTAGGACACTAGGCTACGAACCTTGCTATATCCTTCTTCATTCCATCCCACTAATAAACCTCTTTGACGTCATGGTACATCTTCGTCATTCCCGAATGAATAGAATAGCGAGAGTAGTGAGCCTCTCCCATAATCTGTTGACATAGTCCTGCAACATTGGGAACACACAGTCTCCCTCGGTATCTGAGAACTCCACCTTCAACAATCTCAAATGGTGACTTTTCATCTGAGGACCTGTGTCTCTGTAATGAACTAACACAGGATCCTCGTACTAGCGCTCCTTAACCTCGACTACTAAAGATGAGACCGCTGAGTCCTGAATCGTAACCCCTATATCTCTCGAGTCCACCAATCGAACTCTTAGGCTAGCTAACTGTTGAAGGTCACGAACTAGCTCCCTTTTCACTAGCTGAACATAAGACAAGCTACCCATGGATTTGTGGCTAAGGGCATCGGCTACTACGTTCGCCTTCCCAGGATGATACAAGATATTGACATCATAATCCTTCAGTAACTCTAACCATCACCTTTGCCTCAAATTTAACTCCTTTTGCTTGAAGATATATTGAAGACTCTTATGGTCCATATAGATATTGACATGGACACCATCTAAGTAGTGCCTCCACATCTTCAATGCATGAATCACCACGGCTAACTCTAGATCATGTCTTGGATAGTTCTTCTCGTGCTTCCGCAATTGCCTTGAAGCATAAGCTATAACCTTACCGTGCTGCATCAACACACAACCTAACCCAACACCTGAAGCATCACAATAAATAATATAGCCTTCCGATCCCTCCGGAAGTGTCAGAACCAGAGCCGAAGTCAATATGTTCTTCAATTCCTGAAAACTGTGCTCACAATCATCGGTCCACTAGAATTTAGCTAATTTCTGAGTCAGGTTCGTCAGTGGTGTAGAAATGGAAGAGAAACCTTTTAAAAATCTCTTGTAATAACCTGGCAAGCCCAGAAAACTACGAACTTCCGTAGATGTTATAGGTCTCGGCCAATTCTTCATTGCTTCAATCTTCTGTGTATCCACCCTAATACCTTCATCGAAAATAATATGCCCCAAAAAAGTCACAGAGTTCAACCAGAACTCACATTTAAAGAACTTTGGATATAGCTTCTGATCTTGGAGAACTTAAGAACAACATGTATATGATCTGCATGCTCTGCCTCTGATCGAGAGTATACCAGAATATCATCAATAAACACAATTACGAACAAATCTAGAAAAGGCCTGAATACACTATCCATCAAATTCATAAATACCACCGGTGCATTAGTCAACCCAAACGACATTACACGAAACTCGAAGTGACCATCTATGGTTCTGAAAGCTGTCTTCGGAATATCTTTCTTACTAACCCTCACCTGGTAATACCGTGATCTCCAATCTATCTTTGACAACCATTTAGCATCCTGCAACTGATAAGATAAATTATCAATTATCGGGAGTGGATACTTGTTCTTTATTATCACCTTATTTAGCTGCTTATAATTAATACACATTCGCAAGGAGCTGTCTTTCTTTCTTACAAACAACACAGGTGCTCCCCCACGGCGATGTACTAGGCCTAATAAATCTTTCTCGAGCAAGTCCTTCAACTGCTCCTTCAGCTCCCTCAACTCAGCAGGTGCCATTCTATAAGGAGGAATAAATATTGGCTTAGTATCTGGTAATACATTGATGGACAAGTCAATCTCCCACTCTGATGGAAGACCTGGAAGCTCGTCCGGGAATACATTTGGAAACTCATTAACTATTGGAACAGATTGAAGAGTAGGTGGCTTTGCTTCTGTATCCTGAACATGGACTAAATGATAAATACATCCCTCGGCAATCATCTTTCTTTCCTTGAGATAGAAAATAAAGCTACCTCTCAGAGATCTATATTACCCTTCCACTCTAGGACTGTTCTCATGGAAACTGAAATCGAACCATCTTTGTTCTACAATCAACATTAGCATAAGAAGAAGCCAACCAATCCATACCCATAATAACATCAAATTCTATCATATCTAGCTCGATCAAATCTGCCATAGTATGACGATCACAAACTATAACCACACAATTTTTATATACTTATCTAGCTATCATTGGATCACCATCGGGTGTAGACACCTCGTTTAATTGACTAAAGTTTTACCACAAAACGTCCAGCAATAAAAGGAGTAACATACGACAACGTAGAAACTGGATCAATAAATGCATATACATCATGAGAAGATACTGATAATAGACTTGTAACAATATCAGGCGAAGACTCAAAATCCTGTCGACCAACCAATGCATAAATGTAGTTATGAGGACTGCTCGAGCTGGATGCTCCCCCCATGCCTCTACCACGGCCTGCTGATGTCTGATAGCCTGGCCCCGGAGGGCGTACAGATGATGACGCACCAGCTGCTGATCTTATAGGCTGAACCATACCTCTACTACCCCTTGATGGACACTCACGCATAATATGACCTGGCTGACCACAAGCATAACAAACATCTGAACCTAAGCGGCACTGTCTATTATGTAACTTACCACACTGAGCACATCGTGGTAAAGGTGGCCTCATCTGGCCTGTCTCATCTCTATACCGAGAACCTGGGGCTCTAGAACTCTGACATGGTCCTGAATAAGCAGATTGATCAAATCTCTGGCCTGCAAACTGTGGAGGCGCACTAGCCGCTGAATGGGCTGAATACCTCCTATACTGCTGCCTCTGACCACTTCTGAACTCACTAAGAGCACCTGAAGATCTTGCTCTCTTACTATGACCCCTTTCCTGCTCACGCTCGGCTCTCCGCTGCTGCTTACGCTCCTCAAGATTCTGAGCATGTGCTTGAATGCAATAAATATCCATACCTGTCTGAAGGGAAGCCGTCATGCAGTCACCAATCCTTTCAAAAATCGATAAACACGATCCTCCATCTCAATTACCATAGCTGGAGCATATCGAGCCAATGAATTAAAACAAAGACTGTACTCTCGAACACTCATATTCCCCTGTATAAAGTTCAAGAACTTATCATCTCTCTGCCGTCGAATCTCTGGCGATAAATAATGCCGAAGAAAGGCATCTGTGAACTCCTGCCATATGGGTGGGGGTGCATTAACCTCTCTAGATGACACCAAAGCCTTATACCAAAGAATAGCAACATCCCACAATCCATAGGAAGCCAACTTTACTGACTCAGTGTCTGAAGCATGCATCGCCCGCAACGTCCTCAACCTCCCATCTATAAATTTCTACGGGTCCTCATCTGGTTTCGACCCAAAGAATTCTAGAGGGTCCAAATTAATAAAATCTTGAACTATGGCACTAACAGCCCTGTCACCATGGTCCGTACCCTGTCGCTGGGACTGAGCGGCTACTAACTGAGTCAAAAAATGGATAACCTCTCGCATCTCCTGGCCGGAGGCATCCAGTGGAGGACCTGGGGGTGCTGGAGTTGGGGCTGGAGCGGGCGGAGTATGAGAGGTCTGAGATGGAACCTCATTCTGGGACTCGCCCTTCTCAATATCTACGGATAGTACCCGTCCAGTTTTCCTACCTTCCACTGACTTTCTCTTCTGGGCTGCTGATGCTTTTCTCGTCACAGGCATCACTGAAATCATAACATAAGGTCAGGGAAAAGGGAATCCTTATAACATGGCTCTATCACACGATCTCAGATGAGAAGGAAAGGTCAATCTTCCTAAATGTCCTGCATCCTCCTGTTTATAAGTGTGGTGCACTGCACACCTATAAACAACACTCTACTAGACACGACTCACAGACAGCCCTAGGACGAACTGCTCTGATACCACTTTTGTCACGACCCAACCGGAGGGCCATGACCGGCACTCGGAGCTAAACTACCGAGCACTACTTGACATACATGCATCATACAATCATACCTGAGTGGCCCATAATGCTAACTGGTAGATATCATAAACTATAAGGGACACAAGCTGTCACGACCCGACTAGAGGCCATGACGGGTACCCGGGGTTAACCACCGAGCGCCACTCATTCTATTACTTATCATATTCATTTAGTGTACATTCATTAATTTATATACTCAAATCATAGAAAAATCATTCTTCATTGGGAAACATAATTACTTTTATATACATAAGCCCTTCGGCTATCAAAATAATAATATAGATACAACAGCAACATCGTGAGACCATACTACCCACACATGCGTATCTACGAGCCTCTACTAGATTACTAGACATATGGACGGGACAAGACCCCGTCGTGCCCAAAATACATATACACATATATATATGTATACACAAAAGAATAAACCAAATAACACCTCTGGAGTAATGGAGTGCTCCTCTAAATCTGCTGAAAACTTCTACGAGTCTGGATCACCTCTCTGTCTACCTGTGGGCATGAACATAGCGTCCAAAGAAAATGGATGTCAGTACGAACATTGTACTGAGTATGTAAGACATGAATGAAATGAACATAATAGAAGAATCGTAAGACATAGGATGAAGATATAACCTGCGTGAGTTTTATGGGTGAATACATTTTATACATATATTATATATATATATATACATATATAATCATAGTACATGTGTCATCATAACACATATATCATCGCATCATAATTGTCACGACCCAACCCCGTAGGTCGTGACTGGTGCCCGAACTGGACACCCGTATACAAACCTGTTACATATAATCAAACTGAATCTATGAATAATATAAAAACTTACAAAAGAACTCCAACGGTTCATAACGTCGTCATATATGTATATTCAGATAAACAGTCTCCTGAGGAGTCACAACTAATCATATCAATATCAATATCATATGCAAGCCGACCAGGCTGCCACTATAGACAGATATCATACCACAGCACATCGTATAGACACCGCTGAACAGAACCCATACACATATGTCTACAGACCTCTAAGAGTACGAATAGCGAAATATGATGGGACGGGCCCCGCCGTACCCCTGGATAGCATATACATGTATATATCATAAGATTCATCATATATATATATATATACCGTAGCCGGCCCTTTAGTAAGGGACTCGGTGAATAAAGTCGTGTACACGTATACCGTACCCGGCCCATCATGGGACTCGGTGCCATAATCATATCATCATATACATATACCGTACCCGGCCCTCTAGTAAGGGACTCGGTGAATAATGCAGCGACACTGTGCACGATAACATACCCGGCCCGGGACTCGGTGAATGATACAATAACAGTATACACGAGTAGAATATCATGAGCAACCATATACCACTACATCATCATCTGAGACTCAATAGAATCAGTGGACTAACCAACACTCAAATAACAAGACAATAGTCATGGTAAGTATGGATGTCAATAAGAACTATATCAAATAGAGCCTCAGGAATTATACGTCATGTGCCAAGATAATGCAAAACAACTATTGGAAGTCAAGGACATTAATCATTATATAATCATTAAGAATAAGAACTTTTACACATCAACTACTATCCAAAGTATAGAGGACTCGAGGGAAACTCAATCACTTAAGAGTTCTAACATCAAGAAGTGAATAAGAATCATGAATCACACTCAAGACTCATGAACAGAATTACCCCAAAGTTCATATCATTCATTACTTAAATCTAAGACATGCCAAAAGAAAGAAGGGACAACTTTACAATCCCGTTGGCGACTAATCGCAAAACCGTTCGCTTTGTCGCTCTTTCAGCCTATTTAATACAAGGGTAACGTTATCGTTAGTAACTATACTTTTTAGTTCATAAATCCGTAGCCCATCATTTATAGAACCTATTTTTTTAACTTATACATTCTCGTTTAGGGTTTTCCATTAGTTAAGGGCTTAACGAAAATTGGGCAGCATTTCCCCTATATATTCGCCTAACCCGAATTTCTAATTGTCCTCCTGTAAACACAGAAATACCAACAACAACAATATACATATAAAATTCTCACAATTCAGCCCATAACAATTCTAACAACCCAACAACTCCTCTAAATTCATTTCAGCCCACAATTTCCTATAACATCAATTTCAGGCACTTCCTTAATTCCAATTTCGCTCAATCCAATTTTAATCCTTCCATTACAACTCCATTAACATAATTACACCATAAAATACGAAAATCTTACCAAATTTTTCTCGGAGGAATTTCTACTCTTAATTGCTCCAATTTCGCAATTTCTTCTTCCCCGATTCAATATCCAACGTTGCTATCACCTCCTTGAACTTGTAAATCACCTTAGAATTAAATCACCGTAAGAAAATATTTTTTTTGAAAATCTGCCATGGCCGTAGCAGCCATGGCCATATGCTTCACAATTCTTTTTTTTTCTTTCCTTTCAATTAAGTTGAAAATGAAGGTGAAATGTACAACTTACAAGTCACCCAAATTCTTTTATATGTTGCTGCCCATGTGGGCACGTGGCTGCCACTGAGCATTGCTCAATTGGTGCCACGTGGCAGCCTACTTGGTGCCACGTGGTAGCCCTTAATTTTTTTTTAATTAATCACTAATCCCTTAAAAATTTAATCATAATTAATTATTTCCTAATCCCCAATAATATTTTTACACTAATTAAAATTTATAAACAATTTGTGTAATAATTAAAATTGAAAATTAAAGTTCTTATTTCATGCCCGAAAATGGTTCTACCTTTTACTTGTGTCGATTTGCTTGCAAATAATTCGACGTATAAATGTACGGGGTATAACATCCTTCCCCCCTTTAGGACATTCGTCCTTGAATGTTAAACTGGCCCTGAACTCCCAATACTTTCTCGGGTGTTCTCTTAGTTAATTATGCCCTTCACATACTCCTTCCGTTTGTCGACTCGCTTTAGTTCATTATAACGCCTTTCAGGTATTCACATAGTCATTCCGGTAATATCTCTCCTTTCTGTTGCTTCTCACGGTAATTATTTTTTTGTCGTTGTCTTTGCTCTCCTCTTTATTTGGCAGTTGGTTGTTAGTTGTATTACGAGCTCTTACGCCGAACTCGTACTCTCTCCCTTGTGTGCTTAGTCTTAACTCGACTTCTTCTTCTCCCATAGTTACTCCCTTAAGATATCGTTTCTTTCATCTTACCTTTCACTCTTTAAATAAGATTTTTATAACGCGTAGACGTCCTCCATTGATTCATTAGACTTTAATATCCCTAGAGTATTGCATGCTTCTGGTAACCTGTAGACCCTTCGCAGGTCCTACGAGTAAAATGAAATTTCCCAAAGGGTAACATTTTTGTGCTCCAATATCCTTGCTTTACTCCACTGTGACTGTTCGTATTCTGAAATCCTCAGCATCATGTGTCACTTTCTGACTTTATTTTAAAGGTTTTCAACTATCATTTGCTTTTATTTCTTGATCTCGATCTTTAGGGTTGGATGTCAAATTGCGCTAGGGTCCCCTCGTATCACAACTTTACTGTCCTCCAGTAACCAGTAACCCGCTTGTTCTGATTTCCTCGGTTATATCATTTCGTAATTTTCCCTTACCCTAACTGGTAATTCTATAGGCATATTATCTCGTGTTGGTACTCTATTTTTGACCCAACTCTTCTATTGCCCCTTTTACTCCAATTTGATCTTAGCTCTCCTATCACATATCCTGTTGCAATCTTTACACAAGTATGTGTAGGTTGTCAAATCAGCCCAGTAAATACCTTAGCGTGCCTCGCTAGTCGTTATGCAGACCCTATATTATTCTCTTATATCTTCTAACTGATATCAAGGCTCAACTATGGCTTTTGCCCTCAGTACTAATTATATCTCCGTAGTTTTGCCTCAGACCATCTTATACCTTTTTTTTGATGTATCCGAAATATCGCAACCACATTGTTGTTACTGGATTCTTACTCTTCTTATCAAGTACTCACTTGGTCTCATTCTTAGTATACAAGTATTCGTAGGTTGCATAACTATTCCTATACAATTTGTACAAAGTGCATCCAATCTTAGTCATAGTCTTTCCTTCTCCTGGTGTATCCTGCTCTACATATCTTATTGTACTAAACTCACTTGCTGTCTATTTCGCTATACTCGTTTCCCTTCCTCTATTCACCATTTGGTCTTCCTATATCCTTCCATAGGAGAGGTTTCCTATCCTTTCTCCTTTGCTACTTATGTATCACAACATCATTAACCAATAACTCCGTTGTCAATGTCTTAACCTCCAATCCAGTATAGCATTGCTATCCTTCATAACATCTCTTAAGTTATTCGTTACCATTCTCTTGTTGTATTCTTTCTTTTTATAAGCATCCGCCTTCTGATGTCGTATTATCCAAAGTCCTTACCAATAATTCTCAGCACCGTCTGAAATACCATCTTGGCTTCTATCCGTTTGTCACTGGCTTTCAGATCTCACTAACTTGTTTTAGCATGGGATCTCACTTGAAGTTTTAAGTGTTCACATTAAACGTGTTGCAGTACCAGTTGATTTCATCTTACACTTGCATTTTTCTCATCCGCTTCCCCCCTTTAGGGTGTACCTACATCATTATCTATTTATATTTTACTCTGTATCCCTATTTCCAATTTTCAAATTCATACGATTTTTTTCCAATACATTTGGTAGACTGCACTATATCCATGTCTTCCTTTATATCATATATAATTTAGATTACCCATGTATGAAACTCCAACACAATCACAGACGATGAGAACTCTTGATATATAGCACATAATCTTATCTAATGATTGGTACTCGAGTAATGTAATTAATGTAGCAATTTATCCAAAGCCACATTCCATTTATTCCGATCAATGATTAGCTAGTGCTTATAGTTGTTTCAAATTCTCCATTCGGTAGCACTTATATTCTGATGATAAGTGTCCCAAGCTTTCTATAACACCATTTTTACCCCAACGGACATCATCTGTTTCTTCTAATAAATTCACAATACATCAGTTGTTTCGCAAATCTACAATCCTTGTCCTTTTAGGATTTCACCATTTCCGAGGTGCAGTCATACACATGCGGTACTTCTTTATGCCTCCTGCTTTTTCATCCTTGTTGTATACCCAATGCTAACTTCTAACTTACTCAAAATCATATCAAATTCGTCTTAATAGAGGTCTTGTCTTATCACCTTCTCGTCATACTACACCTTATGTTCATAGCTATATATTTCCCTTTTGTCCTATACTCATACTTAATTAATTACGTCCGTCTTGAGTGCTTCCTTTAGTATTCCTTTCATTTCTCCAGTCTATGTCCATCTTTTATTCTGTACACGAGGATTCTTACGCTACTCCTGTACACTTCAGAAAACACTACTTCTACATAACCCCTTTCTTATTTTCATAGTATATTCTGTTCATCCCTATTTGTTCTTATCATACCAGTCATTTCTGGCATTCATTCTGTCCCGTTTCTCATCTTCCTTTAGTTTGGGATTTCACAATTCTGTCGCTTATATTACTCGTTTTCTTAGCTATACGTCATAACACATCGCTATACTGTAATCCCACTCGTTTTCTTCTTATCTTCTTCTTTCAATTAACTCCTTCTCTTCCTGTGCTCGCTTCCACTTTCGTTACCACTTGATCTCTATTCTGAACTTTCCCTGTAGAACTTTGTAAGTCTTTCTTATTCGTTCTATAGTTGCTTTTTCCATTTCACACTAATCACACCGTATTCTTTAGTTACTTCCTTGCTAGGCTTCACTCCTTTCTAGAGCAATCCTTATGGTATTCACATCACATCCTGTTCGTAATCCATCCTATAACGTAACACTTCTTAATCTTATTCGCGATTCTTACTATGTTTTAATTACATTCTGCGGACTAGGCGTACTTAACCCTTCACCCTTTCTGATCGATCCTACCCTTAGTATCTCACAAGCTGTCTTATCAATACCTTCATGACTTGTCATAACTTTTCCTTTTCCGTACTTTTATCTCACTCATACTATTACTCCTTTTAATTGTAAATTCATCGTAATTTATCCCTACTTATCGGTTCACTCGATACCTCAGTAAAATGTTCTGTTACGAGTTGCCACCTTTTTCTAAATCATTCCTTAGTATCACAAGCCCTTCCGAATCATCCTAGCATTTCACCAACAACATATGAAATACATGATCCTAGACAGCCCACAAGTTTGAGTTTTCCCTCCACAAATTCCATCTCCAATTAGTTGGTTAAGAACTAATAAAATGTCACCATGACGCATTCTCCAACCACCACCAGAAGAAAACTAGAATCCGACAAGCATCACAGGACTTCTAGTGTTTGATTCACATGGTTTACCTCCAGGTTTATTCTTGAGTCGTGAACGAATTATCTAGTTCACAAACTACTTGCTGTATGCTTGTACTTTCAATAGAAGTGAAACTTAAATACCGAACGTTTTTTCCCTTCAACATAAGCTTCTTCTAAGGCAGAAATGCGGCTAGACAGTATTCTGGTCCGTCCCAATGAATTCCAAACTTTGCTGCTCATATATGCTTTTTTTCAAAATAAAATTTTCCAAGTAAGAATGGTGCCCCTTACGGATAACATGGAGGGTATCTCTTAAAAATTTAGTCCAACATAATAAATTTACCCTATCGGTATCAACTTTCAAGACATGTTATGAACCTATACCTCATTCTCTTCTTTTTCCTATTTCTGGGAAAATTTGGGCAGAGTTTCCTCTGTAATTCATACTATCCCAGAACCTGCACATAGGATATACCAATAATGCCTCACGGGGCCAACCTATACACGCATATATCATATCGTATCATAGCCACACAGGGCTCCTAATTTCCAGTAAAAGTATAAAGGTGTCAGGACTTACCTAAAATATCACACCTCGAGACGTACCTGATCCTTTAACGATCTGTTCTGTTATACTTTCCTATCCAACTCCTCTTTCATCCTCCAACTTCACGTTTCAATCATGTTTCAATATTCTTACCTTATTCAACATGCCTCTTTCGCACCGTAACTTACCTGTGTACCTTGTAACTGCCAATATCATCGGTCGCTTTCTTCTGGCCATGTCATTCTTCAACTGAAGTCAAAGGTTAGTATAAGGAATTTCATTTCCTATGACTGGGCTCTATCGCACGATCTTAGATATGAAAGAAAGGTAACTTCCTAAATGTCCTGTAGCTTCCTGTTTATAGATGTGGTGCACAACACACTGATAAACAAGACTCTACTAGACACGGTCTGTAGACACTCCAAGGACGAACTGCTCTGATACCACTTTTGTCATGACCCAACCCCGTAGGCCGTGACTGGTGCCCGAACTGGACACCCGTATACGAACCTGTTACATATAATCAAACTGAATCTATGCATACTATGGAAACTTGCAAAAGAACTCCAACGGTTCATAACGTCATCATATATGTATATTAAGATAAACTGTCTCATGAGGAGTCACAACTAATCATATCAATATCATATGCAAGCCGACAAGGTTGCCACTATAGATGGACATCATACCACAGCACATCGTATAGACACCGCTGAACAGAACCCATACACAACCCACACATATGTCTACAGACCTCTAAGAGTACGAATAGCGAAATATGACGGCACAGAGCCCCGCCGTACCCCTGGATAGCATATACATGTATATATCATAAGATTCAAACAAAAAGTCTAGACTCCCGAACAACGGAGCTCTCCAAGATAGCAGAAAGGGAGTCCTAAGCTGGCGGATCACCAAAGCGAGTATCTGCACCTGTGGGCATGAAACGCAGCCCCCCGAAGAAAGGGGGTCAGTACGGAATATGTACTGAGCATGTAAAGCATGAAATACTGTAAACAGGATCATAACTGAAATAAGGAGTACAGAAAACAAGTACAATGTCCAGAATACCAAAACACTTGCCTTTGAAACATAAATCATGCATGTTAACATCATATATCATATACATATATACCGTACCCGGCCTTCTAGTGAGGGACTCGGTGAATGAAGTCATCATATGCCCTCCTGGCCGCCATAACATGTCATCATATCATCATATCATCATATCATCATATATATATAAATACCGTACCCGGCCCTTTAGTAAGGGACTCGGTGAATAAAGTCGTGTACACGTATACCGTACCCGGCCCATCATGGGACTCGGTGCCATAATCCTATCATCATATACATATACCGTACCCGGCCCTCTAGTAAGGGACACGGTGAATAAAGCAGCGACACTGTGCACGATAACATACCCGGCCCGGGACTCGGTGAATGATACAATAACAGTATGCACGAGTAGAATATCATGAGCAACCATATACCACTACATCATCATCTGAGACTCAATAGAATCAGTGGACTAACCAACACTCAAGTATCAAGACAATAGTCATGGTAAGTATGGATGTCAATAAGAACTATATCAAATAGAGCCTCAGGAATTATACGTCATGTGCCAAGATAATGCAAAACAGCTATTGGAAGTCAAGGACATTAATCATTATATAGTCTTTAAGAATAAGAACTTTTACACATCAACTACTATCCAACGTATAGAGGACTCGAGGGAAACTCAATCACTTAAGAGTTCTAACATCAAAAAGTGAATAAGAATCATGAATCACACTCAAGACTCATGAATAGAATTACCCCAAAGTTCTTATCATTCATCACTTAAATCTATGACATGCCAAAAGAAAGAAGGGACAACTTTACATACCTGTTGACGACTAATCGCAAAACCATTCGCTTTGTCGCTCTTTTTGCCTATTTAATACAAGGGTAACGTTATCGTTAGTAACTATACTTTTTAGTTCATAAATCCGTAGCCCATCATTTATAGAACCTATTTTTTAACTTATACATTCTCGTTTAGGGTTTTCCATTAGTTAAGGGCTTAACGAAAATTGGGCAGCATTTCCCCTATATATTCGCCTAACCCGAATTTCTAATTGTCCTCCTGTAAACACATAAATACCAACAACAACAATATACATATAAAATTCTCAAAATTCAGCCCATAACAATTCTAACAACCCAACAACTCCTTAAATTCATGTCAGCCCACAATTTCCTATAACATCAATTTCAGGCACTTCCTTAATTCCAATTTCGCTCAATCCAATTTTAGTCCTTCCATTACAAAACCATTAACATAATTACACCATAAAATACGAAAATCTTACCAAATTTTTCTCGGAGGAATTTCTACTCTTAATTGCTCCAATTTCGCAATTTCTTCTTCCCCGATTCAATATCCAACGTTGCTATCACCTCCTTGAACTTGTAAATCACCTTGGAATTGAATCAACGTAAGAAAATATTTTTTTTTGAAAATCTGCCATGGCCGTAGCAGCCCTGGCCATATGCTTCACAATTCTTTTTTTTCTTTCCTTTCTATTAAGTTGAAAATGAAGGTGAAATGTACAACTTACAAGTCACCCAAATTCTTTTATATGTTGCTGCCCATGTGGGCACGTGGCTACCACTGACCATTGCTCAATTGGTGCCACATGGCAGCCTACTTGGTGCCACGTGGCAGCCCTTAATTTTTTTTTAATTAATCACTAATCCCTTACTTAAAAATTTAATCATAATTAATTATTTCCTAATCCCCAATAATATTTTTACACTAATTAAAATTTATAAACAATTTGTGTAATAATTAAAATTGAAAATTAAAGTTCTTACTTCATGCCCGAAAATGGTTCTACCTTTTACTTGTGTCGATTTGCTTGTAAATAATTCGACGTATAAATATACGGGGTATAACCATAATCATCATCGTTAACCCGCGTTCGGGTAACCATCATATGGCCACCACTAGTGGTGATCATGCCCGGCCCTCTAGGCTCGGTGTAAACATAGCAGCCAGCCTTAGCAGTGACATGCCCGACCATTTAGGCACGGTGGAATCGTATGCAGCCCGCCTTCGCGGTGATATGCCCGGCCAACTAGGCGCGGTGGAATCGTATTGTCATATAATCAATCATAAACTTAACATTTTTACACATCTCATAGGCATAGTATGACTTAGCATCATTATACATTTATCATCAAAACATACATTAGAACTTGAAGGAAACTATGGCTATGTCGGGGTGACATAAGGTCGTGAACCCCTGGTTATATTATTGAGTAATCATCAACATCATATCTCACCTTGAAGGAACTAACATTTTAAGGTGAGTGTACACAAGGAAAAGCATCAGTGGAACCATACCTAGAATCATTAGCTTCATGGACATCTTACTTTACTCTAGGATTCCTTATACTTAAACTTATCACCATCATTATCTTGCTCGTCGTATCTCTTTTCTTTATCTCATACATATATGGCTCATTACAGTCATGGACTCATAGTTCCTTTATTTAGAAAGATTATGCAAAATTTAGAAGATTCACTTCATAGGAGTCATGCCTTAGAAAGAAGGGACTAGCCTTACATACCTCTTCGTTTAACAGTTTTATTGCTTGATCGTTCCCCTTCGATGCTCGCGTTTCTACCTTCAAGAGGATTCGCATCAACATTAGTTAATCGATTATATGAACGTGTTACTATTTCTAGAGAAAATTGGGCAGCATTTCCTTTGTTTCTACTACTTTCTCCATATCATATATCAACTCCCAAATGTCCATAACAACATTCACAATACAATAGGCAACAATCATCATTCATCTACATTATCCGCATTTCACAATTTCACTTCCATTTCTCCATAATTGTGGTTATACTTCACTATCGCGTTTTCTCACATATAATACTTACCCCATGTTCTAAATGTCATTTATAGCGTACTTATTATCACAACATATCAATATTCATAATTCACTCCAAACTACCACTTAACAATGACACTATTCCCACATTCATGGCCCATTTTCTATATACTTCTACAATCCAAGTGTTTTAACTTTTGAATACCTTAAACAACATGGAATGATCATAAAAATAACCTTAGATAATGGAAGAATAAGCCTTGAGTGAAAATTCTCTTCTTGCACCCAAAACCCTAGTCCACTCTTATTGGCATTTCTTGGTTTGGATGAACTTTGATAGGTTTCATACACTTGATTTTGTGGGTTTGATGAAGTTGATCATAGATTTCTCTTAGTTTCTTGTGGGTGGAGAGTGGAGAAGATTCTAGAGTGTTCTTGAGGTGTGGAGAGTGGAAATGAAATGAAATAAATGAGAGAGAGGGTCCTTATATCATTTTAACATCTGACCCGACACGAACATACAGACCAACATACGGTCCGTATATTTTATACTGACCGTATGTCTGGACCGTATGTTTGGTCCAGTGAAGACCCTCATTATGGGCAGAACATACGGTTGGACATACGGTCCGTATGTTTTATACTACCAGTATGTTTGGCCCTATAATGCCCAGCTTTCCGAAGTTCGTTCTCGTCGACTAGTTTGATATCCAATCCTTATGGAACCTTCTTGACACTTGTTTAATACTTCATTACCAATCTAAACATCCCTATAACTCGTCCTCAAGGCCTTACCAACAATACTTAATGCAATAATTTACGAAACCTTTCCTAGACCCCACTTATACTCCACTTGTCCTTATCAATTCTTATTTCATCAATTCATATAATTTCAACATCTTAACGTATGCATTCTAAGACCACTAAATATCCGTCTTATAGTCTTAAGAACTTCCTGTTACCCTTAAGCTCGCATTGATTCATTCACTACACGACGACATGAAATTTCCAAGGTGTAACACTCTTCCCCCCTTTTAGAACATTCGTCCTCGAATGTTAAGCGCTTGGGAATTCTACAAAACTTTCGCCAGAGTTTCCTGTTACACCTTGGAAAAATCCCCCGTATATGTACAGGGAACAGGCTAGCAGAGGACATAGCATATGCGATGTTTTGACGAGTAATAAAGAGTATTAGATGACCCTCAACGAGATTTTAAAGGCATACAACGCAAGGAAAGGAAGTTGTTAAGGAAAGTGAATCATACGTTGTGTATCAGATAGGAATTTCGAGCAACAAGTCCATGATGGCATGATGATGTCTTAGAGAAGTGTAATAATGTCCCTAAGTTTGATGTTGAGATGTTAAACAAGTTCCAAGAAGGTTCCATAAGGATCGGAGATCAAACGAGACAACGAGAACGAAAACGAAATCACTGGGCATTATACGGCCCAACCTACGGACCGTATAAATTGTACCAGCCGTATGTTGGACCGTATAATTGGCCAAGGAGGCCACCAGCCACTGGACCAAATGTACGACCATACATACGGTCCGTATAAATAGTACGGATCGTATGTTGGTCCATATAAAGAGGGTCGGGCAGATTTTAAGTTTGAGTATAAGGGACGTCTTTCATTTCATTTTTATTCCATTTCCACTCTACGCTTCAAGAAACATCTAGAACCCTTCCTACTCTTCAACAACAAGAGAAATCAAAGGAAAACTAAGATCAACAACACATAATCCATGAATCAAAGTGTATGAAACCTAAGTAAAGTTCATCTTCCTCAAAGAAAACCAAAAGAGAGGAGATAGGGTTTTGGTGCTAGAGGAGAAACTCCACTCAAGACTTGTTCAACCATCATCCAAGGTAGGTTTCATGACCATTTCATGTTGTTTATGGTATTGGAAGGTTAAGATACCCAAATTGTAGAAAAGCATAGCAAATGGGTCATAAATGAGTGAATAGTGCCATGGGTGAATGCTAGTTGAATTGAATCATGAATGTTAGTGTGCTGTGAGTATGAATACGTTATAAATGACATGTAGACCATTAGATAAGTGTGATACATGAGAAATACGATAGCGAACCCAAAACCATAAATGTGAGAAAAATGAAGAGAAATGGTGGATCATGGCCATTGTATATGAATGATGATTGTTGATTGCGATATTATAATTGTTGTTGTGAGTGTTGGGAGTTGATATGGAATGTGGGAAAAGTAGTATAAACAGAGGAAGTACTGCCCAATTGTCTCTAGAAATAGTAGTGCGTTCTTATAGTTGATTAACTAACGTTAGTATGAATCCTCTTTTGAAGGTAGAGACGTGACATTGAAGGAGAATAAGCGAACGCTAGATTGCTTAAACAAGAAAGGTATGTGAGGCTTAACTCTTCTTTCACAAGGCATGAATCCTTCAAGTTTCCATAATCCTTTTACAAGATGAAGCTTATGAGTCCTTTTATATATATCGAATCACCTATAAGCATGATTATAATGACAATGAGCTAGAGTATAGAGATTCAAGAAATTGTGGCACGATGTTCCTACAATGCTAATGATGTTATTATTGTTAACACTCGCCTTATGCTTTATTTCCTTCAAGGCGAGGCATGATACTCATAAAATGTCCATAATACAATCGGGGGTTCACGACCTTACGTCACCCCGACATAGTGTGGGTGCCTTGAAGCCTAATGTATGCTTTTAATACTAATGTATGCTATGACAATAAGATGATGAATAACGTTAACTTGTAATACGACTATGGGATGCATGGAATACCAAGAAATGATAACATGATGCTATGGCAAGAGATGTGTAATAGTGATGTGTTATGATTGATTTTGTGATGATATGATTCCACCGCGCCTATATGGCCGGGCATGTCACTGCTAATGCGGGCTGCGTATGATTCCACCGCGCCTATATGGCCGGGCATGTCACAGCTAATGCGGGCTGCTATGTTTACACCGAGCCTAGAGGGCCGGGCATGATCACCACTAGTGGGCGGCATATGAGGGTTACCCGGATGTGGGTAACGATGCGGACTACGATGTGAGGATGTATGTGATGACGTATATGACGTATATGATGATGTATGTGACGATGTGTGGGATGTGATAACATGTATACTATGATTATGTAAAATGCGATATATGTAGAGAATATGTTGTCCATGATATACATTCAGGTTATATCCTTCTCTCATGATTCCTGATCCCTCTATTGTGTCTGTTTATTTCATTCCTGCCTTACATACTCAGTACAATATTCGTACTGACGTCCGTTTTCTTTGGACACTGTGTTCATGCCCACAGGTAGACAGGGGGGGAGATCTTGCTCCAGATTCTTAGAGGCTGTTAGCTGACTGAAAGCACCCCATTGTCCTGGAGGTGCCTGTGATGATTCTTTTGTGTACAATTGTAGATGTCATCTCATAGAGGCTCGTAGATACTCAATGTGGGTCATGTGGTTTCACGGTGTGGTCATTGTGTAAATATTTACATATATATATATATATATATATATATATATATATATATATATATATATATATATATATATATATATATATATTATTTTGCTAGCCTTAGGGCTCATGTGTATAAATACATTATGTTTCTAAAGGAAAACGGGTTTTCTTATAAATCGAGCATGAATCTGATAAATGATAGTTAAATAAGCCTAAGGAGTACTAGTACGAGCGGTGCTCGGCGGCTGGCCCCGGGTACCCGTCACGGCCCCTAGCCCGGTCGTGACATTTCCTTTGTAATATGGCACTACCATCCTATCACAACAACCCATAATAATATTGCCTCACAGGGCCACAACACAATAGCAATATAAATTGGCCACACAAGACCCATATACATAAAAGAAAACATACATACCTTATACTCTTGGTGTTTCATCTTGGGTCTCTTCTGGGTGTTGGAATAAGTGCGGGTACCTGGACTTCATACTCTCTTCTACTTCCCAAGTCATTCCTCTCGGTTGTCATTCCGCCATAAGACTTTAACTGAGGCCACTTCCTTATTTCGAAGTTTCCGTACTTGCCTGTCTAAAATGGCAATGGGCACTTCTTCATATACTAGCTTTTCTGTCACTTGAACATCATCTATTGGGAAAATCCTCGTAGGATCTCCAACACACTTGAGGAACATGGAGACATCGAAAACTGGATGGACCGATTCAAGTTCTGAAGGCAAGTCCAATTCGTAAGCTACTTGACCCATCTTGCGAATAATTTTATAGGGTCTAATGTATCGAGGACTTAATTTCCCTTTCTTGCCAAATCTCATCACACCTTTCATTGGTGACACCTTTAAGATACCCAATCATCAACTTGAAATTCTAAGTCTCGCCGGCGGTTATCCGCATAAGATTTTAGGCGACTTTGGGCTGTCAACAATCGATCTCGGATCACCTTGACTTTTTCTACCGCTTGCTGAATCAAATCAGGGCCTATTAGCTGTACTTCTCTTATTTCAAACCATCCAATTGGGGATCAACACTTCCTTCTATATAAAGCTTCACACGGAGCCATTTGGATACTGGAATGATAGCTATTGTTATAGGAAAACTCAATCAGAGGTAAGTGGTCATTCCAGCTACCACCAAAATCTAGTACACATGCTCGTAGCATATCTTCCAAGGTCTGAATAGTATGCTCGGCTTGCCCATCAGTCTTGTTACACCTCGAAAATTCTGTATGTGTTGCCTTGTGGATAGGCTAATGTGAGCTTAAGGTGATTATGAAATCTCTACGAGGTTAAGTGTCACGACCCGACTAGGGGCTGTGACGGGTACTCGGGACTAACCACTGAGCACCACTCGTTCTACTACTCATCATACTTATTAAACATTCTTTTATCCAATTCATACTCAAAGCATAAGAAAATCATTTTTCTTTTGAGAACATAAATTCTTCTATAGACATAAGCTTTTGGGCTACAAAAATCATACACATATATACATAAATAATAGCAACCTCGTGAGACCATATAACCCACACTACGTATCTACGAGCCTCTACTAGAGTACAAGACATATGGAGGGGACAAGACCCCGTCGTGCCCAAAATACATATACATATATATATATATATATATATATATATATATATACACAAAAGAATAAACCCGATTAGCACCTCTAGAATAATGGAGTGCTCCGGCAAATCTGCTGATAGATCCTAAAGGTCTGCGCCGTCTCCCTGTCTACCTGTGGGCATGAACACAGCGTCCAAAGAAAACAGACGTCAGTACGAATATTGTACTGAGTATGTAAGGCATGAATGAAATAAAAATGATAGAGAAATCATAATTCATAGGTGAAGGCAAAACCTGCGCGACCTTTAAGGATGAATACCTTTCATACATATATTAGATATACATAATCGTCGTACATGACTCATCATAGCGTATACATCATTATGTCATATAATTCATCATCGTAGTACAGTATCTGCTCATACACATAAAACATTATCCGTATTCGGCCACATAGTGGCTCGACATTATCCGTATTCGGCCACGTAGTGGCTCGACAATATCCGTATTCGGCCACGTAGTGGCTCGACAATATCCGTATTCGGCCACGTAGTGGCTCGACAATATCACATACATATCTTCCGGGCTTTTAATACATATATCATATATAGAATCATAGCATATACATATTTATATCATACACATACCTGGCCAACCAAGGCTTCAGGGTTTTAGCTACCTAGCCCTACCAAGGCTTTAGGGTTATATCTACCTGACCCTACTAAGGCTTCAGGGTTATATCTACCTAGCCCTACCAAGGCTTCAGGGTTATATCTACCTGGCCCTACCAAGGCTTTAGGGTTATATCTACCTAGCCCTACCAAGGCTTCAGGGTTATATCTACCTGGCCCTATTAAGGCTTCAGGGTTATATCTACCTGGCCCTACCGAGGCTCAATGTTATCCGTACCCAACTGCAGGGGTGTGCGCACGTTACATAAATATATACATATTCTACCCGGCCTTATAAGCTCGGGGTTTCATAATAGTCATACATAGGCACACAGACACACACACACACACACACACACACACACATATATATATACATAAAAGCCCATAAATATCTTTAGCGTCATCACTATTATCATCGTCATCATTATCATCATCACTATCAACATCGTCATCATTATCATCATCACTATCAACATCGTCATCATTATCATCACATATATCTCATAAACTTATCATATCCTTTCATAGAGCATACATTTGGATTTAAAGACAATCTATGAGAATCGCATCGTATTCGTAGCATGAATTTCTTAATAATATTGCATAATAGACTTTGTAATCTCTAGCTTAGGCTCATCATTACTATCATCGTATCTATGGCATATCTCTTACCTTAATCTCATATGGCACCCCTTATGAACATAGACTTGTAACTTTTTGGAACATTGGTCATAGGACATGTACTAAAGCTTATAGACAATATATAACAATGTCGAGGTGACATAAGGTCGAGAACCCCCGATTCCATTATGGAGCATTCATAAGCATTATGCCTCACCTTGAAGGAATTAGCATATAAGGTGAGTGTAGTCAAGGAAAAACATTAATGGATCATAATATGGATCATTAGCCTTGTAGAACCATAATATTATAGGCCTTAGAATCTTTAGACTTAGACTCATCATCATCATTATCGCATTCGTAACCTACCTCTTATCTTATCCCATGTGGCTATTCATGAACATAGGATCTTAGTTTTCCGGAAGGTAGGAAAGTCATGGAGAGGTAAGGAAAATACTATCATAGGAATCATATAAGGATCATTAGCTTCGTAGGAATATCATATCATGAGCTTTATGACTTCTAGACTTAGATTCATCTTCGACATTGTCATACTTGTAACGTATCACTTTTCTTTATCTCATATGAAGTCCTTTATACTCGTAGATTCATAGTTCTCAATATGTAGGAAAATCATGGAGAGATAGGAGGATTCATACCATAAGATTCATGCCTTAGAAATAAAGGACTAGCCATACAAACCTCTTTCATTTAACAATTTCCATCGCTTGATTGTTCTCCTTCAATGCTCACGTTTCTACCTTCAAGAGAATTCGCATTCACATTAGCTAATCGATTATATGAATGTGCTTACTAGAGCTAGACAAAATTGGGAAGCATTTCCTTTGTTTATACAACTTTTCCCATATTCTATATCAACTCCCAAACATTCATAACAACATTCACAATATAATAGACAACAATCATCGTCCATCTACATTATTCGCGTTTCGCCATTTCACTCCATTTTCTCCATAATCATGGTCGTCATTCCTTATTACGTTCTCTCACATATAATACTTATTCCATGTGATAAATGTCTTTCATAATCAACTTACAATCACAACATATCGATATTCATGATTCATTCCAAACTACTACTCAACAATAGCACTATTCCCACATTTATGACCCATTTTCTATATTCTTCAACAATCCAAGTGTTTCAACTTCTCAATATCTTAAACATCATGAAAATATCATAAAAATTACCTTAGATGATGGATGAACAACCCTTGAGTGGAACTTCTCTTCTTGCTCCAAAACCCTAACTCACTTCCCTTGGGTTTTCTTGATGTAGATGAACTTTTGCTAGGTTTTATACACTTGTTTTCATGGATTTGGTGTAGTTGATCATGGTTATCCCTTGAATTATTGTAGATGAAGTTGGTGGAACCTTCTAGAGGTCTTGAGAGATGATGAAGTGTGTGTGAAATGAAATAAATGAAGTGGGATCACATATATATAATCAGAACTTATTCAGCTCGTCGGGACTTCCACGAACACTTCCATGGTCCGTGGAACATTGTACGGTTAGTGGAACTGGTCGTGGATCACCACCAGAAGACCATCATCTATGCTGGGTATTCCACGGACCAGTATATGGTCCGTGGAAAGTTTCACGGTCCGTGAAAGGGGTCGTGGAACTCACAGCTTTTTCCGAAATTGTCTGTGTCGTTTCATTTGATCTCCAATCCTTATACAACCTTCTTAACACTTGTTTAATACTTCATTAACCATCTAAAGGGAATTATAACTCTTCTCTAAAACTTCATTAAGCTATCGTTAACTTGTCACTCATAATTCTTACCCGACACGTAACATATCCTTTACTTTCTTTGACAACCTTCTTCCCTTACGTCAAATGTCCTTGGATCTTGATTAGGATCCTCAAATGCTACTTCTTACTTATTGAAACATCATATACGCCGTACCTTTCGTCAGTCTATTCATTGTGCATGAACGAAAATTTTTCCGAGGTGTAACATTAAGCGAAGGATTAGATAGCTTGAGGTTCATACAATAAGATTTTGAAGTTCTATGAATATATGAAGTTTAGTTTGTTGAAGAGAGCGAAACGTAAGCCGTGTTCGGAAAGATTCCATTATGATTGAGCTAATGTTTATGTGGTGATGTTTTAAAGGGATGATTTAGAGCCTATTGTATGGCTACTAAAGTATTATACAAGTGTTAAGAAGGTTCCATAAGGATTGGAGATCAAACGAAATGACGAAAACCATTTCAGAGAAATGGAGTTATACGACCACTTATACGGTCCATATAACTTTATACGGTCCGTATAAGGTGTCCGTAGCAGGGCGTTGGTTTGCTGGTTGGTGAACAACGACCACTTATACGGTCCGTGCAATATTATACGGACCGTATAAGTGTCCGTGGAAGTCCCGACATGCTGATTTTCAATGTTTGTATAAATAGATGCCTTGGGTTCTTTTAATTCATTTTTCATATTCCACAAGTGTTGAGAGCTCAAAAACCCTTCTCTAAACATATTCCACTCAAGTCCAAGAGAACATAAAGATCAAAGACTAGAATCAAGTGTTTATGTGTTACAAAGCTTCCAAGGGTTAGAGGACCACAAGAAATTCCATTGGCGGAGAACTAGGGTTTGGTTCAAGCGAAGTACATCCACTCAAGATTCATTCCCTCACCATCTAAGGTAAGTTTTATAATATTTCCATGTTGTTTAAGGTGTTTGAAAGTTGAAACACTTGGATTGTAAAAGGATATAGAAAATGGGTCTTGAATGTGAGAGTAGTGATGTTTGTGAGTAGTAGTTTGAATTGAGTCATGATCCTTAATTTGTTGTGATATGGATACGTTATAAATGATGTTAAGAACATGGGATAGAAATTATACATGAACGAATGTGATCGTGTGTTATGACCATGGATATGGATGACTTGAAGTGAATTGAGAAATATGGATAATGTAGAATGAATAAGGACTATAGTTATGATATTGGGAATGTATTGTTGACCTTTTGGAGTTGATATATGGTATGGAGGAATGTCGTATAAATAAAGGGGATGCTGTCCAATTTTCTCTAGCTTTAGTCATGTATGCTAGCCATCGATTTCTAATGATAGTATGACTTTAATGAAGGTAGAACGTGAGCGTTGAAGGAGAACGTGCAAGTGGTAAAATAGTTGAACGGAAAGGTATGTAAGGCTAACCCTTCTTTCATAAGGCATGGTTCTTTGGCCAATCATCTAAATCTTCTATAAGTCTATGATGTCCTCCAAATGACTCTATCTTCAAAATCTACAAAGCTTATGATTTTCGATATGATACGATTGTACTAAGTTCATCATATGACGAGTCATCCTATAAGGATAGATGAAATGAACGACGATGATAGTGATAACGATAACGATAACGACGATAATAGCGATGACGATAATGATGACGATAATGATAGTGATGATAATAGTAAAGATGCTTATCAGCTATTATGTATATGTAACTATGTATGACTATTATGGAACCCCGAGCTTATAAGGACGAGTAGAATATGTATATATTTATGTAACGCGCGCACACCTCTGTAGTTGGTACGGATAACCCTGAAGCCTTGGTAGGGCTAGGTATGTGTAACCCTGAAGCCTTTGTAGGGCCAGGTATGTGCAACCCTGAAGCCTTGGTTGGCCAGGTATGTATATGATATAAATATGTTTATGATATAGATATGAGTATGAATACAGATATGATACGAATATGAATAAGAATATGTATATAATATGAATGTGAAGGGATATGTATATGGATACGAGTATCGATACGAAACGTAAATGAGTATGGATATGAAAACAGATGTATGTACACAGTTACGCATTAGAAATGGAAAGTCCCTATGAAAGGAAAGTAAGTGCTTATGACGATGATACGACTATCTCTCATCTTATGTTATTTCTTATGTTGCTTATTACGCTTCTATACTGATATTGATCATGCTTTACATACTCAGTACATTCTTCGTACTGACGTTCTTTTGTTTGTGGACGCTGCGTCATGCCTGCAGGTGCCCAGGGAGACAGACTTGATCCATAGCTACATTCTCAGGGACTACATAGCAGAGCTCCATTTCATTCGGAGCTATAGCTTTTGGTATTGATTCTTTTGTGTACATAATTATGGGCATAGCGGGGTCCTATCCCGCCTATATGTGATGACATACTCTCCTTAGAGGCTCGTAGACATGTGTATATGGTTAGATGTGTTTGGTCTTGTCGGCCTATATTTTTGGATTTCATTTTGTTAGCCTCGTCGGCTTATGTACATTGATATGGGCATAGATGTCAATGATGATATAAATGTATTGTTGTCTAATGGGACTAGCATGATGGATGAACATAAATATATGATTTAATATGTGGCTCACCTAGATATAAATGTAAAGGTATGTTAAGAGGTGCCCGGGTGGGCTAGCACAGGGTACCCGTCGCGGCCCTCCGGTTGGGTCGTGACAAGTCTGCGGATGAACTGCCATGCTGAGCTTACTTGGGTACCTATACCTTCTTGGAAAGATTTCTAGAACTTGGTCGTAAATTGCGCTCCGCTATATGTGATAATGGATATCGGGATACCATGGAGTCGCACAATTTCTTTGAGATACAACCTTGCATAATCTTCGGCCGGGTATGTGGTTCTGACTCGAAAAAAATGAGTTGCTTTCATGAGTCTGTCCACGATCACCCATATAGAAGCATCCCTGCCTTAGGAACGAGGTAATCCCACAATAAAATTCATGTTGATCGCTTCCCATTTCCACGTAGGGATTTCCATTGCTTGCAATAATACTACTGGCTTTTGATGTTCGATTTTCACTTGTTGGCAATTTGGACATTGAGCTACAAATTCTGCTATGTCTCTCTTCATGCCGTCCCACCAATATATCAACTTGGGATCATGATACATCTTTGTTACACCTGGGTGAATAGAATACCGAGAATAATGAGCTTCTTCTAGAATCCGACGACGCAATTCTGCAACATTCGGAACACATAGCCTGCCTTGGTATCTAAGAATTCCATCCATGGAAATTTCAAATAGGGACTTCTCTTTTCGATGAGATGTGTCTCTGTAATGGGACAAATGAGGATCTTCATACTGACGCTCTTTCACTTCCATATTCAGGGACGAAACTATGGGATCATTAATACCAATTCCTGCACTACCTGAATCAATTAGACGTACTCCAAGATTAGCTAGTTGGTGGAGCTCATGAATTAATTCTTTATTTTTCGGGGGAACTTCACATAAGCTGCCCATCGATCGGCGGCTAAGCGCATCAGCTACTACATTTGCCTTTCCGGGGTGGTATAAAATGCTCACATCATAATCTTTCAATAATTCTAATCACCGCCTCTGCCGCAGATTCAACTCTTTTTGTTTGAAAATGTACTGAAGACTCTTGTGATCTGTATAGATATCAACATGCACACCATACAAGTAATGTCTCCACATTTTTATTGCATGAATAACTGCGGCCAATTCGAGATCATGAGTTGGGTAGTTCTTTTCATGTTTCCGCAGCTATCTCGAAGCATAAGCAATGACTTTACCGTGCTGCATTAACACACATCCTAACCCAACACCAGAAGCATCACAATATACAACGTAACCATCTGGCCCTTCTGGGAGCATCAGTGTTATATCCCGTATTTTCACACGTTTGGAAAATTTGAAATATCTTGGATCTTTGAGAGTTAAGGTCAAGTTTGATTTTATATGACATAGGAGTTGTGCATGAACTAATATTGATGTGGGAGTGACGAACAAGACTAAGGGCAATTTTGGAATTTTGGAAATTAGTTTCGGGGATTACAAAATAAGAATTTGACCAATTGGGCTTGAAAAAAATTTAAGTAAAGTGAGGCCCAAAGCCAAGGCTTGGCCGGCCACATAGGGGGATCCAAGCCCATGGGAATTAATTAAATTCCCATGTGATTAATTGGCTATATAGTAGAAGACTCAAGAGAAAGAATAGAAGAAAGAAGCAAAGCAAAACAAGAAGAGAAAAAAAAAAGGGTTCGGGTTTGGCCCTAGAAAATTGCCTCCCAAAAATCTTGCTTCTAAAATTTTGTTCTTGTTGGATTCCTACTAAATTGAGTGCCCTTTTCAACTTGGTGTAGTTGGTTTGGAGAGAGAAGCACTTATTTCATCAAAGTGACCATACATTCAAGTGAAGAAGAGTGAGTAAAAAGGTAAGAATCTATCCTTTATTCTTGTGTTATGAAGTCTTGTTTGTGGTGTAGTATGTAGAAATGTGTTGATTGTATGAAGGAATAGAAGTTTGCAAAGTGGGTGTATGGTATATATGTATGGCCGTGTGTATGCTTGCATGATGTGCCAATGATGAATTTAAATTATGTTGTATTCTAATTGTGAATGTGATGGAATTCATATTGAGAATGGAAGTTGAATAAAATTGGATGAATTGGCAAAGAGAGTGTTTGGCCGTGTGGTATGTGGTGTGTGGAATGGAAATGGATTAAGTTTGTCTAGTGTGTTAATTGTGTTATTGTGATTCTTGCAATGTAAATGAAGATAGAATGATATAAGTTTGTATTGAAATGGAATGTAGGAACTTATGTCGCTTAAGTATGATTTTACGACATTATGAAAATGAAGTTATTAGGTTGCAAATTATGATGAGTATTGATGAAATTGGAAGATGGAAACATGCTATGAATATGTATGCCAAAGATTAGAAGTTTCGGACGAGTTATGACTTTAGCGGAAAGTTTGTATATTATGTATATCGTATGAATATTTTGTGGAAACGATATGAAATGCTTTTAAACTATGTTGTGGTAATCTAGATTGATAATGAAGGTGAAATCGTTGAGAGTAGTTTGAAAGTTAAGGTTAAAGTGAAGGTTATGGCATTATGTCGGCAAGTAGAACTAGTTATGTCATATTGTGTTTTGTATTAATTGTTGTTGTTGTGGGTGTTGTTGTTGGGTTGTTGTTGATTGATTTGGCCGAGTTGAATTCTCGGGGGTGCTATATATATAGGGGAGGTGCTGCCGAAATTTCGGTAGACATATATGAGTTAAGTTGAATTCGTAGAATCTATAACTCACAATTGGCAAACATGACCATTTGCAGACTTTTGACGAAACGGGAAGTGAGCCTGGAAAGGCGTAAGGAGCTTGAAAGGTATGTAAAGCTATCCCGAGTCTTCTTTTGGCATGTCCTAGAAGTACTAGGATCAGATTTACGCCTCGGAGGATATTCTGCTCATCGGAATCCACGTCTGAAATTGTTACATTTTCGTTCAATAGAATTGAACCCTTTTCGTATGCTTTCTTGAAAATTATCCAAACCTTCCCCAAACTTTACGAAAAGTTATAGAATGTCCGTAGAACCTTCGTAGGTGACCCCATAAGTTGAAAATGCATAATTTGAGCCCACCGCCTTGTTTGTTCCGAGGTGGGCCCACTATTCCCGGTTTTGCCCATATTGTACTTAAGTCCTATTTTCGAACGGTTTTTGAAAGAAATGTTTTGACTACCATTCTCATTACCTAACAAACATGGTTTTAAATATTCCATTAAGTCTGATAAATTTTTTTGACACTCGAAACTCATTTACTATGATCCCTTCCGACTTCATTGGATCGGTTTGTATTTGATATGCCTCATCGAGTCTATGGAAACATTTATGATATGTTAACTGCATTAGTCTCTCACTACTCCATTCGTGGATGCCCCAATATTTCCCACACTGAGCCCGGGCCAGGATATGTTGTCAAGCGTGATCCTCTGCATTGTTCGCCGTGCCTCGATGTGAGGGGGCAGGTATACGCGTACATGGGTTTGTGGAGTATGATGTGCCATGTCCGCTTGTTCTGATATGATTTGCTATGGCCATTTGATATGACATATTATGCTATGGGGTTATGCCCCTATTCTGATTCTTCTGTGTTGTGGCACCAGCGTCGGGAGGGTGGCCACGTTCTGTCTGCCGAGTCCCTTGGCAGGGGCCGGATTTGATATGACATATGTTTTTGTACACACTCTGCATGTTTTGAAATTATGTATCTAATACTTTGGATTTTCTGTTTACTTTCTGTATGTCCTGTACCAGTTATGATTTTGTCTCCGTAATTCAGGCTTTACATATTCAGTACATATTTCGTACTGACCCCCTTTCCTCGAGGGCTGCGTTTTCATGCCGCGCAGGTACCGACGACAGGTTTGCTGATCCGTCCGCTTAGGATCTTATTCTGCTATTTTGGAGCGCTCTTTTATTCAGGGCCATCTTTTGGTATAGTCTGTCACTTCTATATATGTATATTCTCGTTCATGGGTATGGCGGGGCCCTGTCCCGTCATATGATTCTGTCGGTCTATTTAGAGGTCTGTGGACATGTTTGTGGGTTGGGGTCTTTCTGTACAGTTGTGTGCTTATGTTGTGTTTGGGCGATCCAATTCCCCGCGGCGGCCGGTCCGCATATATTTAAATGTTGCTTTTTTGGCCTTGTGTGGCCTTTGTTGGTATTTTCTACGTGCAGGGTATATGGGATAGTCCGTAAAACAAAGGAAACTCTGCCGAAATTTTTCTGGAAATTACCTAAATTTGAAATAAAGCCTTATCGGCTTCTACCATATACTAGAATGCGTTTGAGTGCCCAGATCGGGCACTAGTCATGGCCTACGGGGTTGGGTCGTGACAAAAGTGGTATCAGAGCGGTTCATCCTCGGAATGTCTACAGACCGTGTCTAGTAGAGGCTTGTTTATCGGTGTGTTGTGCACCACACCTATAAACAGGAGGCTACAGGGCATTTAGGATACTACCCTTCTTTCTGTCTTAGATCGTGCGATAGAGCTGTGTTATCAGGATGACTCCTCCCTAACGAATTGTTACATTTGCAGTTATGCCTCCAAAAAAAGACGACAGCGGCCCAAAAGGCCAAGGCAGCAGCTGTGGGAGAGACTAGTCGGGCCCAGAGGGTTACCAGGGCCCATGCCCATATTGCTCCTGATATTTTGCCCCCGACAGAGGGCTCTTCCACACCGCCACATGTAGAGGAGATTGGAGCAGCAGCAGCTGCAGGTCGAGGGGCGGCTCCACCGCCAGCTCCCGCAGTTCTAGTACCTGAGCCCCCAGCTCCACGGCCAGGCACTGAGGATCAGACTATGAGAGAGGCAGTCCAGCTATTGACCAGACTTGTGGCAGGACAGGTTCAGGGGCATGGATTAGGAGGTGACCGAGCATATAGGCGTGACAGTTCGAGAGCTCATGAGTTCTTGACTTGTGGCCCTCCAGAGTTCTTCGGGACTAAGCCCGAAGAGGATCCTGAGGAGTTTATCAGGAAGATGCGGCGCACTCTACGGCTGATTAATGCTTCCGAGACAGAGTCAGTTGCGTTGGCCTCGTACCGGCTGTATGATGTGGCGGCTAATTGGTCCGAGTCATGGGAGTTATCTAGAGGGGACGGCGCTCCCCCAGCAGTTTGGGATGATTTTTCTCAAGCTTTTCTTAGCCATTTTCTGCCTCCGGAGTTACGGCGGGCCAAGGCTGACATATTCTTATTACTGAGACAGAGGGGCCGCAACGTCCGAGAGTACAGTATGGAGTTCGACTCATTGGCCCGATACGCACCTGCTGTGGTATCTACTATGGCTGACAGGATGCACAGGTATATTATGGGGCTGGACCGGTATTTTGTCGACAGTTGGTTGGTATTGGCCGCTCAGCCCGATATGGATATTGACCGTATTCAGGCGCACGCCCAGGGCATGGAGGACCGGCACAGGGGTCATCAGCCTGATAGGAGTCAGGATCGGAGACAGCCTGATAGGAGTCAGGATCGGAGACAGCCCAAGAGGGCCAGATCATCTGGGTATTCTGGAGATTTTTGGGGCAGACAGCCTCAGCAGCCGCAGCAGCCTAGCAGACATCTATCCCAGCCGGCACAGAGCGCACCTCCACAGCCTACAGGTCGCAGATTTGATAGCCCAGGGTATTCAGGAGCAGGTCAGAGCTCCAGGGCTTCAGGTTCGCGGACAGATAGGGGTTCTGGTCAGACGAGGCCACCCAGGCCTCAGTGTTCTTATTGTGGCAGATACCATCCGGGAGAGTGCTACAGAGCCACCGGTGCATGTTTTTCTTGTGGCCGTCAGGGCCATTCCGTGAGAGATTGCCCGTATAAGGGTAGTTCGGGCGGTGCAGCGCAGCCTACCGGGTCAGCCGCCGGGTCATCATCTTCATCAGTGGCTATGCGCCCTACTGGGCCAGGTACTTCAGCACCAGCGGGTCGCGGCAGAGGCCGTGGTGGAGCTTCTGGTATTAGCGGTCCTTCGAACCGCATTTACGCTTTGGCCAGCCGGCAGGATCAGGAGGCATCGCCTAATGTCGTTACAGGTACCTTATTGGTCTTCTCTCGGTCTGTGTATGCATTGATTGATCCATGTTCGACTTTGTCATATATTTCGAACCTTGTTGCTAGTAAAATTGGTATCACGTCTGAACCTATAGAGCCATTTGAGGTAGCCACACCGATTGGGGACTGTATTGTAGCAAAACAGGTATATAAAGACTGTTCTGTAATTGTATGTGGCCGTGACACTAAGGCAGACCTGGTGGAATTAGATATGATTGAATTTGATGTTATTATGGGAATGGACTGGCTAGCCTCCTGTTATGCTAATGTTGACTGCCAAAATAAGGTAGTTCGTTTCCAGTTTCCCGGGGAGCCAGTTATAGAATGGGCCGGTAATACAGCATCGCCGAAAGGTAAGTTTATTTCATACCTTAAGGCGAAGAAAATGATCAGAAAAGGTTATATTTATCATCTGGTTCGGGTACAAGACTTGACAGCAGAAACGCCGACTCTTCAGTCAGTTCCCGTGGTTAATGAATTTCCAGATGTATTCCCGGATGAGCTTCCAGGCCTTCCTCCAGAGCGGGAGATAGATTTTACTATTGATTTGCTTCTAGATACTCAGCCGATATCTATTCCCCCGTACAGAATGGCACCGGCAGAATTGAAAGAACTAAAAGAGCAGTTGAAGGATCTGTTAGAAAAAGGCTTCATTAGACCGAGTACTTCGCCTTGGGGAGCCCCGGTATTATTTGTGCGTAAGAAAGACGGGTCGCTGCGTATGTGTATTGATTATCGGCAGCTGAATAAGGTAACCATAAAGAATAAATACCCCCTCCCCAGAATTGATGATTTGTTTGATCAGTTGCAGGGCGCCAAATATTTTTCGAAGATAGACCTTCGGTCAGGCTATCATCAGGTACGGGTACGAGAGGCCGATATTCCTAAGACAGCATTCCGGACCAGATATGGGCATTATGAATTCAGAGTTATGTCGTTTGGGTTAACAAATGCTCCTGCGGTATTCATGGATCTAATGAATCGGGTATTCAGGCCGTTCTTGGATATGTTCATAATTGTATTTATCGATGATATTCTGGTTTATTCTCGGTCCGAGGCAGAGCACGCAGATCATCTGAGAGCGGTATTGGGGGTACTTCGGCATCAGAAATTATATGCAAAATTTTCTAAATGTGAATTCTGGCTGGCTTCAGTGGCATTCCTGGGGCATATTATTGCAGCTGATGGTGTCCGGGTGGATACACAGAAGATTGAGGCCGTGAAGAATTGTCCCAGACCCACGACGCCCACAGAGGTACGTAGTTTCCTGGGGTTAGCAGGTTATTACAGAAGATTTGTGGAAAGGTTTGCTTCGATTTCAGCGCCTTTGACAAGGATAACTCAGAAGGGAGCCAAGTTCCAGTGGACTGATGCTTGTGAACGAAGCTTCCAGTTGCTGAAAGAGAAGTTGACTTCAGCTCCAGTTCTGACTCTTCCAGAGGGACCCAATGGATATGTTATTTATTGGGATGCTTCTGGCGTGGGATTGGGCTGTGTATTGATGCAGCACGGCAGAGTTATAGCTTATGCTTCCCGACAGCTCAAAAAGCATGAAAGGAATTATCCTACCCACGATCTGGAGCTTGCAGCGGTGATTCATGCTCTGAAGATATGGAGACATTATCTATATGGCGTGCATGTTGACATCTATACAGATCATAAGAGTCTCCAGTATATTTTCAAGCAGAAAGAGCTTAATTTGTGGCAGCGGAGGTGGCTGGAGCTCCTGAAAGATTATGATGTGGATATTCTGTATCATCCGGGCAAGGCTAATGTTGTTGCAGATGCGCTTAGCCGGAAATCTATGGGCAGCTTGGCAGATTTACAGCCAGACAGGAGAGAGATAGTACGTGATATTCATCAGTTGGCTAATCTTGGGGTTCGTCTGGCCGATTCTGGAGGTACACGGATTTCTGTCCAGGGGGTTTCTGAATCATCTATTAAGGAAGATATCAAGCGGCATCAATATGAAGATCCTGTTTTAGCTCGATACAGAGACACAGCCCATGAAAAGGAGAAGACCCCGTTCGAGTTTGCACCAGACGGGACCTTACTATACAGAGGCAGGTTGTGTGTACCTGATATTGCAGGGTTACGGCAGCAGGTTATGGGCGAGGCACACTATGCTCGCTATTCTGTTCATCCTGGTTCTACGAAGATGTACCATGATCTCAGGTGCCTGTATTGGTGGGATGGTATGAAACGGGATATCGCAGAATTCGTCGCCCAGTGCCGAAATTGTCAGCAGGTCAAAATCGAACACCAGAAACCGGGTGGACTGTTGCAAGAAATGGAAATTCCGACGTGGAAGTGGGAGATCATTAATATGGACTTCATTACAGGTTTTCCTCGCACTCGACGGAAGTATGATTCCATCTGGGTTATTGTTGATAGGCTGACAAAATCAGCCCATTTTCTCCCCGTCAGAACTACTTATTCCGCCGAGGATTATGCCAGGCTTTATATTAAAGAAATAGTGAAGCTTCATGGATTTCCTATATCTATTATCACTGACAGAGGTGCTCAGTTCACAGCGAACTTCTGGAGATCTTTTCAGGAAGGATTAGGTACTCAGCTGAGCCTAAGCACAACTTTTCATCCTTAGAGTGACGGACAGGCCGAGCGCACTATCCAGACGCTTGAAGATATGTTGCGGGCCTGTGTTATTGATTTCAGAGGTAGCTGGGAGGATCACTTGCCATTGATTGAATTTGCTTATAATAATAGTTACCATTCCAGCATCCAGATGGCTCCGTACGAGGCTCTGTATGGCAGGAAATGCAGGTCACCGATCGGCTGGTTTGATATTGGCGAGACAGAATTAATCGGCCCAGATATGATCCAGCAGGCCGTTGATAAGGTGAAACTTATTCGGGAGCGGCTATTGGCAGCCCAGAGTCGACAGAAATCATATGCTGATAACAGGCGTCATCCTTTGGAATTCCAGGTTGGTGATTAGGTATTTCTGAAGGTATCGCCTATGAAAGGCGTAATGCGGTTCGGCAGAAAGGGTAAGCTTAGTCCGCGTTATATTGGGCCTTATCAGATTGTTAGAAAAATTGGAAATGTCGCCTATGAGTTAAATCTGCCATCTGCTTTGGAGGCGGTACATCCGGTATTCCATGTATCTATGCTCCGCAAATGCATTGGTGATCCCTCCAGAATATTCCCTGCTGATGATATTCAGGTGACGGAGCAGTTGTCTTATGAGGAGCAGCCCGTAGCTATCTTGGACCGCCAGGTAAGGAAGCTCCGGAACAAGGATGTAGCTTCTGTCAAGGTGCTGTGGCAAAACAATAATAGGGAGGAAATGACCCGGGAGGCCGAAGAGGAGATGAAGAAGAAATATCCTCATTTGTTCCCTATGGCCTCAGGTAATCTCGAATCCTTTCTTAATTCTATTTCCTATAATGAATGTGTGTCGTATGGGTTATCTATAAGCATAAACTCCCCCAAAAGCATTTTTAGACCCTATAGGATTAATTTAACATTCGAGGACGAATGTTCTAAAGGGGGTGAGGATGTTATATCCCGTATTTTCCCACGTTTGGAAAATTTGAAATATCTTGGATCTTTGAGAGTTAAGGTCAAGTTTGATTTTATATGACATAGGAGTTGTGCATGAACTAATATTGATTTGGGAGTGACGAACAAGACTAAGGGCAATTTTGGAATTTTGGAAATTAGTTTCGGGGATTACAAAATAAGAATTTGACCAATTGGGCTTGAAAAAAATTTAAGTAAAGTGAGGCCCAAAGCCAAGGCTTGGCCGGCCACATAGGGGGATCCAAGCCCATGGGAATTAATTAAATTCCCATGTGATTAATTGGCTATATAGTAGAAGACTCAAGAGAAAGAATAGAAGAAAGAAGCAAAGCAAAACAAGAAGAGAAAAAAAAAGGGTTCGGGTTTAGCCCTAGAAAATTGCCTCCCAAAAATCTTGCTTCTAAAATTTTGTTCTTGTTGGATTCCTACTAAATTGAGTTCCCTTTTCAACTTGGTGTAGTTGGTTTGGAGAGAGAAGCACTTATTTCATCAAAGTGACCATACATTCAAGTGAAGAAGAGTGAGTAAAAAGGTAAGAATCTATCCCTTATTCTTGTGTTATGAAGTCTTGTTTGTGTTGTAGTATGTAGAAATGTGTTGATTGTATGAAGGAATAGAAGTTTGCAAAGTGGGTGTATGGTATATATGTATGGCCGTGTGTATGCTTGCATGATGTGCCAATGATGAATTGAAATTATGTTGTATTCTAATTGTGAATGTGATGGAATTCATATTGAGAATGGAAGTTGAATAAAATTGGATGAATTGGCAAAGACAGTGTTTGGCCGTGTGGTATGGGGTGTGTGGAATGGAAATGGATTAAGTTTGTGTAGTGTGTTAATTGTGTTATTGTGATTCTTGCAATGTAAATGAAGATAGAATGATATAAGTTTGTATTGAAATGGAATGTAGGAACTTATGTCGCTTAAGTATGATTTTACGACATTATGAAAATGAAGTTATTAGGTTGCAAATTATGATGAGTATTGATGAAATTGGAAGATGGAAACATGTTATGAATATGTATGCCAAAGATTAGAAGTTTCAGACGAGTTATGGCTTTAGCGGAAAGTTTGTATATTATGTATATCGTATGAATATTTTGTGGAAACGATATGAAATGCTTTTAAACTATGTTCTGGTAATCTAGATTGATAATGAAGGTGAAATCGTTGAGATTAGGTTGAAAGTTAAGGTTAAAGTGAAGGTTATGGCATTATGTCGGCAAGTAGAACTAGTTATGTCATATTGTGTTTTGTATTGATTGTTGTTGTTGTGGGTGTTGTTGTTGGGTTGTTGTTGATTGATTTGGCCGAGTTGAATTCTCGGGGGTGCTATATATATAGGGGAGGTGCTGCCGAAATTTCGGTAGACATATATGAGTTAAGTTGAATTCGTAGAATCTATAACTCACAATTGGCAAACATGACCATTTGCAGACTTTTGACGAAACGGGAAGTGAGCCTGGAAAGGCGTAAAGATCTTGAAAGGTATGTAAAGCTATCCCGAGTCTTCTTTTGGCATGTCCTAGAAGTACTAGGATCAGATTTACGCCTCGGAGGATATTCTGCTCATCGGAATCCGCGTCTGAAATTGTTACATTTTCGTTCAATAGAATTGAACCCTTTTCGTATGCTTTCTTGAAAATTATGCAAACCTTCCCCAAACTTTATGAAAAGTTATAGAATGTCCGTAGAACCTTCGTAGGTGACCCCATAAGCTGAAAATGCATAATTTGAGCCCACCGCCTTGTTTGTTCCGAGATGGGCCCACTATTCCCGGTTTTGCCCATATTGTACTTAAGTCCTATTTTCGAATGGTTTTTGAAAGAAATGTTTTGACTACCATTCTCATTACCTAACAAACATGGTTTTAAATATTCCATTAAGTCTGATAAATTGTTTTGACACTCGAAACGCATTTACTATGATCCCTTCCGACTTCATTGGATCGGTTTGTATTTGATATGCCTCATCGAGTCTATGGAAACATTTATGATATGTTAACTGCATTAGTCTCTCACTACTCCATTCGTGGATGCCCCAATATTTCCCACACTGAGTTCGGGCCAGGATATGTTGTCAAGCGTGATCCTCTGCATTGTTCGCCGTGCCTCGATGTGAGGGGGCAGGTATACGCGTACATGGGTTTGTGGAGTATGATGTGCCATGTCCGCTTGTTCTGATATGATTTGCTATGGCCATTAGCTATGACATATTATGCTACGGGGTTATGCCCCTATTCTGATTCTTCTGTGTTGTGGCACCAGCGTCGGGAGGGTGGCCACGTTCTGTCTGCCGAGTCCCTTGGCAGGGGCCGGATTTGATATGACATATGTTTCTGTACACACTCTGCATGTTTTGAAATTATGTATCTGATACTTTGGATTTTCTGTTTACTTTCTGTATGTCCTGTACCAGTTATGATTTTGTCTCCGTAATTCAGGCTTTACATATTCAGTACATATTTCGTACTGACCCCCTTTCCTCGGGGGCTACGTTTTCATGCCGCGCAGGTACCGACGACAGGTTTGCTGATCCGTCCGCTTAGGATCTTATTCTGCTATTTTGGAGCGCTCTTTTATTCAGAGCCATCTTTTGGTATAGTCTGTCACTTCTATATATGTATATTCTCGTTCATAGGTACGGCGGGGCCCTGTCCCGTCATATGATTCTGTCGGTCTGTTTAGAGGTCTGTGGACATGTTTGTGGGTTGGGGTCTTTCTGTACAGTTGTGTGCTTATGTTGTGTTTGGGCGATCCCATTCGCCGCGGCGGCCGGTCCGCATATATTTAAATGTTGCTTTGTTGGCCCTGTGTGGCCTTTGTTGGTATTTTCTGCGTGCAGGGTATATGGGATAGTCCGTAAAACAAAGGAAACTCTACCAAATTTTTCTGGAAATTACCTAAATTTGAAATAAAGCCTTGTCGGCTTCTGCCATATACTAGAATGCGTTTGAGTGCCCAGATCGGGCACTAGTCATGGCCTACGGTGTTGGGTCGTGACAATCAGGACTGGGGCTGAGGTTAGTCTATCATTCAACACTTGGAAACTGCGTTCACAAGTATCATTCCATTGAAATTTAACTGAATTTTGGGTTAACTTCGTCAATGGGGCTGAAATAGAGGAAAATCCCTCTACGAACCTCCTATAGTACCCTGCCAATCCCAGAAAACTACGGACCTCTGTAGGCGTCGTAGGCCTTGGCCAAGTCTTCACAGCTTTAATTTTCTGAGTATCGACTCGAATGCCATCATCCGAAATAACATGACCCAGAAATGTCACAGAATTCAGCCGCAAACTGGCACTTTGAAAATTTTGCATACAATTCTCGGGTTTGAAGAATGCCAAGAACAATACGTAAATGATCGACATGTTCTGATTCTGTGTGAGAATACACCAGGATATCATCAATGAATACTATTACAAATAAATCCAAGAGGGTCCTGAATACATTATTCATCAAATTCATGAACACTGCCGGAGCATTGGTTAACCCAAACGACATCACCCGAAATTCGTAATGGCCATATCTTGTTCTGAAATCGGTTTTGGGAATATCTTCTTCTTTAACTCTCACTTGGTGATAACCTGACCTCAAGTCTATTTTGGAAAACCACTTGGCACCTTGTAGTTGATCAAAAAAATCATCAATCATTGGGAGAGGATATTTGTTCTTTATCGTCACCTTGTTCAACTGCCTATAATCGATACACATTCGTAGGGAACCATCTTTCTTTCTCACGAATAGGACTGGTGCTCCCCACGGTGATGAACTGGTTCTAATAAACCCTTTCTCAAGCAAATCTTTCAACTGTGCCTTTAATTCTTTCAACTCTGCCGGAGCCATTCGGTAAGGAGGAATAGAAATAGGCTTGATGTCCGGCAACACATCGATAGCGAAATAAATCTCCCTTTCCGGAGGAAGGCCTGGAAGTTCATCTGGAAATACATCGGGAAATTCATTCACTACTGGAACGGATTGGAAAGTTGGCGACTTTGCTTCGGTGTCATGTACTCGGACTAAGTGATAAATATAGCCCTTAGCTATCATCTTTCTTGCCTAAAGGTAGGAAATAAACCTACCTCTTGGAGATGCTGTATTACCCACCCATTCAAGCATGGGCTCTCCTGAAAATTGAAATCGAACCACTTTCATTCGGCAATCAACACTAGCATAACATGAGGCCAACCAACCCATACCCATAATCACATCAAAATCTAACATTTCTAGCTTAATTAAATCACCTTTAGTTTGGCTGTTGCATATCACAATTACACAATTTCCATACACTTGTTTAGCTATCACGGGATCACCAACCGGAGTAGATACCTCAAAAGGTTTTATTGGCTCATGTTTCACCCCAATACGACTAGCAACATATGGAGTAATATAAGATAGGGTAGAACCCGGATCTATCAATGCATATACATAGTGGGAAAATATAGGTAATGTACCTGTAACCACATCCGGGGAGGACTCAAGATCCTGTCGTCCCGCTAAAGCGTGCACACGGGGCTGAGTGGCACCTGAAGTAGATGCTCCCCCTCTGCCTCTACCTCGACTTGCTGAAATTTGGGGGGTCTGTCCTACCGGGCGTACTGAAGAGGAACCAGCTGCTGATCCTGTGGGCTGAACCCCACCTCTACCATACCTCGAGGGACAATATCGCATCTAGTGCCCAGTCTGTCCACAAACATAGAAAGCATCTGTGCTCTGGCGACATAGCCCTGAATGTAATTTACCGCACTGACTACATCGCGGCACTGGGGGTCTCCTCTGACTATGATCACCCCCAAAATGAGAACCCGAAGCTCCCGAACTCTGACCCTGTCCTGAAGGAAAGGAGAGATCAAACTTCCTATCTGCAAATCGTGGAGGTGCACTAGTCACCGACTGGCATGAATGTCTGGAATAAGTCTGCCTCGATCCCCCTCTATAGTCACTACCTGTCCCCATAGATCTCCTCTTGCTTTGCCTTCTATCAGTATCACGATCACCCCTTTATGGATATTGTTGCCCTTCTAAATTCTGGGCATTGGCTTGAATTCGGGAAATATCCATCCCATCTTGTAACAA
The DNA here is from genome assembly GCF_019175385.1 of Lycium barbarum. Lineage (NCBI taxonomy): Eukaryota > Viridiplantae > Streptophyta > Magnoliopsida > Solanales > Solanaceae > Lycium > Lycium barbarum. The sequence continues at coordinate 31,655,835 of NC_083339.1, read as the reverse complement.
AGCTGTCAAGCAATCCTTAAATAAATGTGGCCCTAAGCCACTCACAAACCTGTGCACCCTATCTCTATCGGCCACCATAGTCGGGGAATATCGAGCCAAAGAATTAAACTGAAGGCTATACTCCCGGGCACTCATATTTCCTTGTTTTAGATTTAAGAACCTATCCGCTCTAGCTCGGCGGATCTCGGGTGGCAAATAATGGCGGATGAAGGCATCTACAAATTCTTGCCAAACGGGAGGAGGTGCATCCTCTTTTCTTGACGATAGCAAATTATTGTACCATAATATCGCCACATCTCGGAGTCTATAAGATGCCAACTCCACAGATTCAGTTTCGGAGGCATGAATAATCTTCAACGTCCTCAACATTTCATCAATAAAACTTTGCGGGTGTTCATTAGGCTTCAACCCGAAAAATTCCGGAGGATTCAAACTCATCAAATCACAGGCTCTGGTACTGGCTGCCCGATCACTTGGACCCGCATTCTGCCGCTGTGCCTGGGAGGCAACTAACTATGTCAATATATGGATAGCCTCGGTCACTTGTTGACCCGAAGCAACCGGTGGAGGAACTGGAGCTAAAGCTCCTCCATGTTCTTCTACATTGGACGGGGCGGAGGAAGTATTAGATGGGGCCTCATTATGTGATTCGTCCTCTTCAACATTCATTGGCGGCTCTCTTTCCACCAGTCTTGCCCTTCTGGGCGGTTGTAGTTTTTCCCTTTGGCGGCATTTCTGAAATCATAGCACACTATTAAGAAGGTGAAAATCTTATAACACCGCTTTATCGCATGATCTCTTAAGATGAAAGATGATCATTTTTCCTAAATGCCCTGCAGCCTTTTGTTATTAGTGTGGCGCGCAACACACCATAAACAAGACTCTACTAGACACGGCTCGTAGACACTACCTAGGACTGAACTGCTCTGATACCACTTTTGTCACGACCCGACTAGAGGCCATGACGGGTACCCGGGGTTAACCACCGAGCACCACTCATTCCATTACTTATCATACTCATTTAGCGTACATTCATTAATTTATACTCAAATCATAGAAAAATCATTCTTCATTGGGAAACATAATTACTTTTATATACATAAGCCCTTCGGCTATCAAAATAATAATATACATACAATAGCAACATCGTGAGACCATACTACCCACATATGCATATCTACGAGCCTCTACTTGAGTACTAGACATATGGACGGGACAAGACCCTGTCGTGCCCAAAATACATATACACATATATATATACACAAAAGAATAAACCAAATAGCACCTCCGGAGTAATGGAGTGCTCCTGTAAATCTGCTGAAAACTTCTATGAGTCTGGATCACCTCCCTGTCTACCTGTGGGCATGAACACAGCGTCCAAAGAAAACGGACATCGGTACGAACATTGTACTAAGTATGTAAGACATGAATGAAATGACCATAATGGAAGAATCGTAAGACATAGGATGAAGATACAACCTGCGTGAGTTTTATGGGTGAATACATTTCATACATATATTATATATATACATATATAATCATAGTACATGTGTCATCATAGCGCATATATCATCGCATCAAAATCATCATCGTTAACCCGCGTCCGGGTAACCATCATATGCCGCCCACTAGTGGTGATCATGCCCGGCCCTCTAGGCTTGGCGTAAACACAGCAACCCACCTTAGCGGTGACATGCCCGACCATTTAGGCACGGTGGAATCGTATGCAGCCCGCCTTCGCGGTGACATGCCCGGCCAACTAGGCACGGTGGAATCGTATCGTCATATGATCAATCATAAACTTAACATTTTTACACATCTCATAGGCATAGCATGACTTAGCATCATTATACATTTGTCATCAAAACATACATTAGAACTTGAAGGCAACTATGGCTATGTGGGGGTGACAAAAGGTCGTGAACCCCCGATTATATTATGGAGTAATCATCAACATCATATCTCACCTTGAAGGAACTAACATTTTAAGGTGAGTGTACACAAGGAAAAGCATCAATGGAACCATACCTAGAATCATTAGCTTCATGGACATTTTACTTTACTCTAGGATTCCTTATACTCAAACTCAAACTCATCACCATCATTATCTTGCTCGTCGTATCTCTTTTCTTTATCTCATACATATATGGCTCATTACAGTCATGGACTCATAGTTACTTTATTTAGGAAGATTATGGAAAATCTAGAAGATTGACGTCATAGGAGTCATGCCTTAGAAAGAAGGGACTAGCCTTACATACCTCTTTCGTTTAACAGTTTTATCGCTTGATCGTTCCCCTTCAATGCTCGCATTTCTACCTTCAAGAGGATTCACATCAACATTAGTTAATCGATTATATGAACGTGTTACTATTGCTAGAGAAAATTGGGCAGCATTTCCTTTGTTTCTACTACTTTCTCCATATCATATAGCAACTCCCAAACGTCCATAACAACATTCACAATACAATAGGAAACAATCACCATTCATCTACATAATCCGCATTTCACAAATTTCACTTCCATTTCTCCATAATTGTGGTTATAGTTCACTATCGCGTTTTCTCACATATAATACTTACCCCATGTTCTAAATGTCATTTATACCGTACTTATTATCACAACATATCAATATTCATAATTCACTCCAAACTACCACTCAACAATGACACTATTCCCACATTCATGACCCATTTTTTATATCCTTCTACAATCCAAGTGTTTTAACTTTTCAATACCTTAAACAACATGGAACGATCATAAAACTCATCTTAGATAATGGAAGAATAAGCCTTGAGTGGAAATTCTCTTCTTGCACCCAAAACCCTAGTCCACTCTTATTGGTATTTCTTGGTTTGGATGAACTTTGATAGGTTTCATACACTTGATTTTGTGGGTTTGACGAAGTTGATCATAGATTTCTCTTGGTTTCTTGCGGGTGGAGGGTGGAGAAGATTCTAGAGTGTTCTTGAGATGTGGAGAGTGGAAATGAATGAAATAAATAAGAGAGAGGGTCCTTATATCGTTTTAACATCTGACCCAACACGAACATACGAACCAACATACGGTCCGTATATTTTATACTGACCGTATGTCTGGACCGTATGTTTGGTCCAGTGAAGATCCTCATTCTGGGAAGAACATACGGTTGGACATACGGTCCGTTTGTTTTATACGGCCAGTATGTTTGGCCGTATAATGCCCAGCTCTCCGAAGTTCGTTCTCGTCGACTCGTTTGATCTCCAATCCTTATGGAACCTTCTTGACACTTGTTTAATACTTGATTACCAATCTAAACATCCCTATAACTCATCCTCAAGGCCTTACCAACAATCCTTAACGCAATAATTTATGAAACCTTTCCTAGACCCCACTTATACTCCACTTGTCCTTATCGATCCTTATTGCATCAATTCATATAACTTCAACATCTTAACGTATGCATTCTAAGACCACTAAATATCCGTCTTATAGTCTTAAGAACTTCCTGTTACCCTTAAGCTCGCATTGGTTCATTCACTACACGACGACATGAAATTTCCAAAGTGTAACACAAGCCCAAGAGATATATATGTATATACGTCGTCAAACTAAACCCAAGTATACAAGCCGACAAGGCTATCAAAATAATAATATAACAAAATAGGGACCGAGAAGGTTATAGGATATCTAACTGTACATATCTATCTAAGAGTCTCTAGAGGGAGTGCATAACATAATAAGGACGGGACAGGACCCCGCCATGCCCATATATACACAAAAGAATCATACCAATTGAACTGCAGCTCTGGAACAAGTGGAGTGCTCCTATACAAATGCTGAGATGGCAACCTAAGGGTCTGAACCGTCTCCCTGTCTACCTGCGGCCATGAACGCATCATCCACAAACAAAAAGACGTCAGTCTGAATAATATACTGAGTATGTAAGGCATGAATAACAACATAATAAAGATATGAAAGTAACAAGAGACAAGGGAGATAACCTGTACATTTGAATGCCTCTTAAGGAGAATGTCATGCATGTTTTCCTTTTAAAAAAACGTTTTCATACATATACATATATCATAATACCGTACCTGGTCATATAGGCTCGGTGTCATCCGTACCCGGCCATAATAAGGCTCGGTGTTATCCGTACCCAACTACAGTGGTGTGCACAGTAGGTGCCGTACCCGGCCGACTATAGCGTGGCTCGGTGTGAGAAAATAGCTATATATATATATATATGTGTGTGTGTGTGTGTGTGTGTATAAAGCATGCATGAGAGCTTAAAGAAATGTCATGACTCTATCAGAGTGACGTAAGGTCGATAAACCTCCCATTACTGTTAGGGAACTATCATCATAAGCATATCTCACCTTGAAGGAAAAGTAACCATAAGATGAGATCAACATTAATAAATACGATCAATAACTATAAGTCAAGATCAATAATCATGAGAGAAAGATCAATAATATCATAAGAACACCAAGAACCAAAAACTTCTAGTATTTACAGGAATAGGGACATTATGGATATAATTTATGTGGGTTTGTATCAATAAGATCATTCCATGAGAAAGAAAGGGACAACCTTACTGTTAGACCCCATATTTTATACGTCGAATTATTCGCGAAGGAATCGACGCGAGTTAAAGACGGAACCCTTCCCGGACACGGAATAGAAATCCTTAATCTTTCAATTTTTATTAGAACATAAATTTTGTTTATAAATTTTACTTAGGGTAAACATATTAATGGAGATTAGGGATTAATTAACCATGATTGGATTATTAAGTGGGGATTAAGACTTAAATATTCACAAATTTTTCACTAGTGGCCGTGTGGGCCCCACAAACACTTGACAAAATCAGATTTTTTGCCCATGCTTAGTTAGGGGAACGTGTATGACTATATTGGGCAGAAAAATAGTCTCCTTGTTGACCAAAGTTGCAGCCACAACTCACTTCCCAATCCCACAAAGTGAACATAGAGAGAGAAGCTCTCATTTTCACCAAAGTGAAGAAGAGAGAGAGACACACGGCTGCCATGGCCGCTCCACCACCAAAAACGGCCAGCCTTCTATGTTCTTTCTTGCCATTAAACCCCTAAAGTGTTCTACACATTCGCCATTATGTTTCAAGTGAAGAAGAAACCATAAACATGCCATGCATGCTCTCTCCAAGTTGATTCAAAAAAATTATTTTCTTCAAGCATTTCAACCCTTTAGAAGGTCCCTAGCAACGTGCAGGTGGTCATTAGATAGCAAGAACAAGAATTAAATTCAAGACACAAACTCTAGCCAAGTTGAGAAGTCAAATTGTCAAGGTAAGGTTTAACTTTCTTTTGCATGTGTTGAGGGTGGTGTAAAACGTGTGTTAGGTGTGTAAATATAGGTTGCATGCATGAAATTATGTGTGTTGATGTTGGAGCATGATAGTATCCATGGAATCATATGTGTTGATGTTGAAGTATGGTTGTAACTTGGTGAACATGAATTGCATGCATGAGATTTCGAATGTTGGTGTTGGAATGTTGTTGAGCCGTAGGGACTTTTTTAGGACGAATTTGGATGTGTTGTGAATATGTAAATGTACATTGCATGTATGTTATGAATGTTGGTGTTGAAATATTGTTATAGCCGTAGGGGCTGTTTTGGGGGTGATTTGGTTATGTCGTGCATGTGTAAATGTGAATTTCATGTGTGAAATTGTGTGTTGATGTTGAGACATTGTGGAACCCGTAGGGGGACTGTTTGGTGTGGAATAGTGGACTGATTTTATTTAGTAATTATGGTTGTTGCTATCATAGATTTCATGGTAAAAAGAATGAAAAGAATTGGAAGGTTAAAGGTGAAGTTGTGTTGATATGAACTTGTTGTTGTTTTGTTGAATTATGGCCGTGTAGTGGACTGTTTTGTGTGGATGATAGCGAACTGATTTTACTTGGTATTTTGATGGTTGTTGTCATGAATTTTATGATGGAAATGAAGGTATTTAATGGTTCGAGTTGGAACTAAAATTGTTTGTGGGTTGTTGTAAGGTTATAGTGATGATAATGTAACTTATTGCGTACGAATTTGGTGATATAGTTGTCGTGTGACTGCTGGTCATATTTTACTGAAATTATATGAAAATAAGACATGAAATAATGTGTAAGAATCATATGTGGTTTGCTTGGTATGTTCGTAAACGTTTGCAAGAATTTCGGGCACCTTTATGTTGATCGGTTAGGGACTGTTTTGGATGAGTCGTTGTTGTTCTTATTGAGCTTGGGAGATTGATGATAATTGAGATTATGCATTGTATTGTATGTTGGTTGGGCTGTTATAGAATCGTTTTGACGAAATATCATGACTATACACTAACAAGAATAAATTGGGTGCGTCAT